>NC_090328.1:103670408-106070408 GCF_035084215.1 Heptranchias perlo | reverse complement strand
TGCTCGCCCCCCCCCCATTAACGTTCCAATCTCCCCACCTCGCCTTCCTCCTCCTGGGACTCGTCTTTGGGCCGTTGCAGCAAAGCAAGCAGCCTAATATTCATTTTCTTCAAATGGGAGAGCTGCCTGTGGAGCCACGATAGGCACCGGCAGCACCCTTAACTAATATTAACAAGGCCCGAGGCCCAATTTTGAATCGGCCTTGGGTTTCCCAGTTGGGGCATGCACTCATTTCAGGCTGGAAAACGGGCCTAAAGGAATCTCAACCCCCACCACCCCCGCCATGGGCTGAATGGCCTCCTTCTGTGCTGTAAACTTCTATGGTTCTATGATTTCCAATTGGGCTGACTTGGATTTACTCAAAAAAAACTATGGCTGGGAAATTTCTGGGAGCCACCCTCGATTTGCTGGCATTATTTCACCAGAAGTTCAGCAGAAACCCCGTTTATATGCATTAATGGGTTTTCTGCTGCACTTCCAGCAAAGTAATGCTGGCAGAGTGAGGGCAGCTCTGGGAAGTTTCCTGGCTTGTGAATCAGATTTAAGTAGAGATTTGCCTTTAAAAAGAATATGGGGTCCCTGATGGTTCAGTGAGTAAATTCACCCTGTGTGCCACCGTAAGCCAGATAAACCAGGTTCAATCCCCAATCTAAGCAGAGTTAACTGGTCTAAGCCAGGGCAGTCCAGGATGGTTACAATCAACCTCAGTGCCCCAGTCCAGATTGGGGGATGGGACGAGGGAATTAACCAGGCTTCTTGCTTCCTGGCTTCAAGCCACTGATCTCTGCTGGCAGTATGGATGGACGGAGGGGGGATGAGCAAGGGGACAGTCAGGTCTTTGCAATGATGCCCCTGTGGTTGAATAGCCTCTGATACTCGTTGTCCAAGCTCATACATGAACTGTGACTATTTGGGTAATGGTGGGTTGCTGAACCTCATGGGACTGTATCCCAATTTGAGTCACTGTCATCAGAACAGCAGGGAGGGAAAGGAAGACAGAATTAGAAAAACAATTGCGCTGGGAGAGCTTTTTGCTTTGTGTCCTCTTGTACACAATTACTGTATTTTTTATTGGTGAATAAAGATTTGCTGCAGGATCAGTGTCTTTAACTGGAAGGGTACCACTTCTATGAGGTTCTTTTTGATATTACTTATTTCAAATTTATGTAAAAATTCCTCTTTAAGGTTGATCATTTTAATTAAATCCCGACAGCAAGCTGTTGGTGCCATAAATTTTAACCTGTCTCTTGTGTAAGGTTGTTTGTTGCAGCAGTCTGTCAGAATTGTGCTGGTTGCTTCTGATGGAAGCAGTGTGCTGCACCACATGGGTTTGACACAGATTGTCAAGTCCTGGCTGTAGGAGGCATCTTTCCATTTAAATCACACTTGTCCCAAGTGACTCGCCTGCTTTCTTGCCCATATTTGTGTTCTACTTAAAGTAAGTACAACAGTGCTTCTGAAGAGGCATCGTTCCTTTATTGCAAGAACAGAAATTAAATAATCTAGTTAGCTGGACCAAAAAAGGTAACAACAGTTTGTTGTGTTGCCTTTAATATATAATTATCACCTTTGCAAACTTCGAAGTATGTTTTAATGGCTCATAACAGTCAAACTGTAGAAATTAAAGTGAAATCACACTGCAGCAATGGAAATTAATTTCAGTTTTTTATTCAGGAACTTGCAATCTCAGTGAAACATTAAGGGCACGAAATTGGGCCGTGTAGCACCCGTTGTTTCAGCGCTACATGGCCACTCCAACATCCAAGATGGCGTCTTGGCTGCGCACGCACATTTCCAGCGCGATGTGCACCGGACACCATAATGGTATAGGAGTTAGCGCATGTGCAAATACCGAACACCGGTTGCGTGTAAAGTAAGGAGAAAATGGATACAATCAGTGTGCAACGCTGATTTAAATTGATAGACACCATTTTGGCACTTAACTCTGAACTCAACGCACAGTCTTAACCCCAACCATCTGAACGTGCCTTAGAGCGCCTGGAGCACCCCCACCGGCGTTATTTAAAGGGACTATGCAGAATTCACAGGTTCGTGGCTGGATTATTGCTTCTGGCTGCTGATACATTGGTAACTGTTTTTGGAGGTCTGCTATACTTGAATACTAGGACGAGGGGACATTTAGAGCCAGGACTTGCAGGAGTGAATTTAGGAAATGTTTCTACGTGCAAAGGGTGGGAGAATTTTGGAACGCTCTTCTGCAAACGGCAGTTGATTCTAGCTCAATTGTGAATTCTAAACCTGAGATTGATAGATTTCTGTGAACCAAGGGTTTTAAGGGATATGTGGCTAAGGCAGGTATATGGAGTTAGGTCACAAGTCCGCCATGATCTCATTGAATGGCAGAACAGGCTCAAGGGGCTAAATGCAACTGCCACTTATTGCCTCCTGGTAAGCGCCGCCTTCTCCTTCAAGAAAGCGGGACGGGTATCTGGGTCATGTGCCTGTCATGGTTGAATAGTGTGTGTGGCCTGTGAGTTGTGGGTCAGCGGCTTTCAAGAGTGGTAATGTGTAAGAGTGAGAGGAAGCATCTGGTTGGAAAAGTTGAGTACTGATGGAAAAGAGTTTGTTGGTATGTGGGTGATGGGGGGTGTAGTGCGTGGTGCAGTTGGTAGGAGACACCACTTGACAGTTGACCTCACTCACCTTGACCACTCATGTCAAAGCATTGAACTTCTTCCTGCACTGCATCCATGGTCGTGATGCTGTGTGCCTGGCATTGACTTTGTTCCCCGCTGCTTCCCACTGCCTTTTGAGTATATGTCTGGAGGGCCTCTTGCACACCCCCCACCCCGATGGATATAAGATGTCCCTCTTTCTGTCCACCTCTTGCACCAAGGCCTCTACTGCATTAGCAGAGAACCTTGGTGCACGCACTCTCGCAGGCCTGGTACCAACTCAGATCGGCAGACTGGTGAGGCCTGGCATTCAGATTGGAGGATGTGGGATTTAGTAGTGCTCAACCTTTATTCAATGTTTTAACATAACTCATCAGTTTATAAACATAAGGACCTGGATCTGTGCTTTGCATGTGCGATGTCCGATCTCCATGCAGACTCCGTACGGACAGCAGACTGTTATTTTCAGCAAATAACAGGTACCAGCTACCTTGAAGAGATTTTTGAGAGCAACCTGCCTTTAAGAGATTGGGGCTTCCCCCTGCTGATGGAAAGTGTGAATTGCATTGAATCCTCATTCAATGCTGATTCTGAACACTGCTTGCAGATAAATCCTCAGGCCTGACGAAAGTCTCGACCTGCCTGAGCAGGGGCCATTGGGCGCGGGGTAATAGCGGATTGTGCTATACCCGCCCAATAGTAGGCCCTATCCAATTTTCCCCCTAAGTATCATATTTGCAAAAGAAAAGTTTTTTTTGATCATTTTTGTTAACTCTTGATAGTTAGCAAGAATTGTTCATAGCATAAATTTTAATTAGTTTAAAGCAGTATTTGGAAAGTGCTTCAAAGTAAGAAATTAGCCTTAGCTACCAATCATTTCTTTCATCCCACTTTATTAAGTTGAAACAGGAAATGCATAGAATACCATTTGAGACTTAGATTATATAGTTAAATTCCAATTCACACATATATCTACATACACACTCATGTCCATACACATACACACTGGCTGATAACTTCCTAATCAAAGCTGTTCTTTATGCTAAAGAGCTAAACAATGCTGGTTTAGTTCATCCACGACTAAAGCTTTTATTCACAAAGGTCTTCATGATTTTTGTAGTAACTAAGCAAAGGCAACATTAACACGACAGTCATTGGTCTCAGACCTAGGTTGCGAAGTGCTCAAGAGTTTGTTGAATCTCCTCGACACTTTTTGAACCTCAATGACATTGATTTAGAGGACAGGGATTTCCCCTTCTACATCCTCTAACCATCTAACTTTTAACTGCTGAGAGAGGAGTTCCAGGTATGTGTGCAACCATGCATGTGTAGTTCTCCCTCCTAAGCAAGACATATGGAGATCAGGCAAGGTTCACCTTGAGTCGGAAGGTTGTGGCTTCAAACCCTGCTCCAGGACTTGAGCACATCATCTAGGCTGACACATCAGTGTAATACTGAGGGAGTGCTGCGCTGTCAGAACTATTGGCCTTCCTTGGGGTGAATGTTAAACCAAGGCCCCATCTGGATATCAAAGGTTCTGTGGCGGTCTTTGAAATCGTTCCTCCCTCCACCACCACCAGCAAAAAACAGTAATTCATCTCATTACTTGATTCTGGTATCTTTCTATGCAAAATGGCTGCCATGTTTATCCACATTGCAACAGTACCTGCACAGTGTGATTCATTCCATATGATGAACTTTGGGGCTGTTCCTGAGAGATGTGACAACCTGCCATAAAAATGCAAGTTTTTTCTTAATGTTAACAGTAAAACAGGAATCAACCAATATGTGAATATAGCAAAGATTTATTTATTGCAAAATTATTTTACTGTACCGAGTTCAGCTGCACATGAGTCTGGGTATAAACAATTGTTGTCAGTCCAGACGATATATTACATATAGAATGGGGAAAGGATGTTGGAAGCAGATTCAATAGTAACTTTCAAAAGGGATTTGGATAAATATTTGAAAAGGAAACATTGACAGGGCTATGGGGAAAGAGCAGGGGAGAGGGACTAATTCATGGCTCTTTCAAAGAGCCAGAACAGGCACAATGGGCCGAATCATTCTATGATTCTTTCTGTTTAAAACGCAGAGAAAACTACTTTCAGAAAGCAGAAAAGTAATTCGAGAGACTTCTATTTTTTTATGAGTCTTTGGAGGGAATTTTAACCCTCCCATAATGGGTGGGAGAGAGTCGGGGGGGGGGGGGGTTAAAAATTTTAAATCAAGTATGCGCCTGCTGCCATTTTTATGGCGGTGGTCACGTGGTGTGTGTGCAGTTGGGAGCATAATTTAAATTTAATGCTGGCCGGCCGGGATTCCCAGGGCTCGTGAAACCCTGCAGCTAAATGGAGATGGGAGCAACCGGATCAAGCAGGTAAGTGCTTTTTATAGCACTGTTTGTGAGCCAAGAGGAGCAGTAATACTTTCCCCGGCCCCTCAAACAAACCTTCTGCCGCGATTGGCCGGCCCATCACCCCTCTAAACCCGTGATCCCAAGCCTTATGCCCTGCGATTTTTCCCTTGTTCCCGATTTCCGGTCCGACACCCTTCCCCCTGCTCCTTACGGCCCGCGATCTTTGCTGACTCCCCCTTGTGCCCCACGATCTTTGCTGACTCCCCCTTGTGCCCTACGATCTTTGCTAACCCCCCTTTATGCCTCACGATCTTTCCCTCATACCCGATTTCCGGTCTGACCCCCTCCCTCCCGCTCCTTATGCCCCGCCATCTTTGCCGACCCCCCCCCACTTGTGCCCTGCAATCTTTGCTGACCCAGCTCCTTACGCCCTGTGACCTTTGCCGACCCCCTCCCCCACTTTTGCCCTGCGACCTTTGCCGATTGCCGGGGACTGGCCCCTACGGTTCCCGACTGCGGCCTTCTAATGCAGGTTTTCCCGCCCGGCAGCCGGCCAGCCTGTCAACCTGGTTGGCTGCCAGGTGGGAAAAGGAATTAAAAAATGATAATGAGGACCTGCCGTTAAATTTGGCAGGTCCTCCGGGGGCCTGCGATTTCCAGGTTCCCTCCCAGCAAACATACTCTCCCGCTTCCTCTCCTCTTCTCCATTAATATCAGGGCGTTTATTTTTATTCTGGTCACAATTTTAAATACCCTTCATTTAAAGTAAGAAGAGCACAGCATCAATCTCTTAGTGCAGCGAATCAGGACTCCAACCTTCTGCACCACAAGGTGATAGAACAAAACTCTGCAGCTTCAACATGCCATAGAGCTGGGCATCACTGAGCAAATGCCAGGTACTTTCACACACTGAATAATGCTAATCCAAGGGGCAGCTTTGGATTATTTGCATTGCCAAAGGACCAATAAATGGCGAATGGGAGAAAATAATACAATGCATTGCATCGAGTTACACCGAAACTACAGTATAGAAACAGGCTGTTCGGCCCAACCAAATTAAATTGCCTGCACAGCAATGTGCACAGCATCTGAAACAAAACGGGGGGAACTGGAGATGATAATTCATAGCAAGGAGCCAGAGAGAGTAGGGATAGCTGAAACATGGCTACATAAAGAACAGGACTGGCAGTTAAATATTGCAGTTTATAAGGTATTTATAAAGAATTGGGAAGGAAGAAGGGGGTGAGATAGTTGTACTAATTAGAGACAACATAATGGCAATAGAAAAAAGGGACATAAGTAATATTATGATAGAAACAGAATCCATATTGATTGAAACAAAGGATAAGAAGGGATCAATTACATTAATAGGTATATTCTACAGACACCCTAACAGTGGAAGGGAAATGGAGGAAGAAACATGTAAGCAAATCTATGAAATGAGTAAAAAACATTGAATAATAATCATTGGAGATTTCAACTACCCCCAAATAAACTGGCAAGAAGAGGTGGGGAAAGGGGAATGGAGCTTTTAAAGTGTGTGCAGGATTCCTTTCTTTCCAGTATGTAGGTAAGACCAACAAGAGAGAAATCATTACTGCAGCTAGTAATGGGAAATAAATCAGAGCAGATAAGAGAAGTAAGCATAGGGGGAACATCTAGGCAATAGCGATCATAACATAATAAGGTTTAAAATAATCATTGAGGAAGACAAAAGTAAGACAAAGACCAAAGTAATAGATTGGAGAAAAGTTAATTTTGAGGAGATGAAAATGGAACTAGGGAAGATAAACTGGAAAAAAACTTTGGCAGACAAAGAGATAGAACAGCAGTGGAAAATATTTAAAACGGTGATCAAAAGAGATCAAGAGAAACATATTCCTCTAAAAAGCAAGAACAAACTAGCCATAATGAAACACCATGGATGAATAAAGAGATAGAGGTAAAATTGAAACTAAAGAAAAAGGCATACTCTAAGTACATAGACAATGAAGGTGAGGATGACAAAAGGGAATACAAAGAGGTTAGAAAGACATCAAAAAAACAATTAAGGAAGCAAAGAGGAATTACAAAATTAAATTATCAAGGAATGTAGAAATAAATAGTAAATTATTCTACAGACACATAAATAACAAAAGAAAAATCAGAATCAGGATGGTGCCACTAAGGGATGCACAAGATAAACTCACAGATAATGACAGCGAAATGGCAGAAATATTGAATAGTTACTTTGCCTCAGTATTTACCAGGGAGATGAACAAGGTGGGCATGACATTATAATAAAAGAGATCAAAAGAGATATAAAGACATTTAATATGGAAAGGGGGGAGATAATTGATAAACTAATTAAAACTCCTGGTCCGGATGGATTGCATCGTGCATATTCAAAGAAGTTAGGGAAGAGATAGCAGAGGCACTATTACATTAGCTGTCCACCAGTCCTCTAGCACTATTCCCTTTTCTAATAAATTTATGTATATATATATATATAAATGTACATACATAAATTCATTAGAAAAGGGAATAGTGCTAGAAGACTGGTGGACAGCTAATGTTATTCCTATATTTTAAAAGGGAAAATAGAACAAGTCCAGGGAACTATGGACCAGTTAGCTTAACATCAGAGGTAGGAAAGATAATGAAACCTTTACTCAAAGATGTAATATAAAAACATCTAGAAAATGAAAATATAATAAAGAATAGTCAGCATGGATTTCAAAAGGGAAAGTCATGCCTAACCAACCTTACTGAATTCTTTGAAGTAACAGAAAGAATAGTCAAGGATAAGTAGACAGTAGATGTAATACATTGGGATTTTCAAAAGACCTTCGATAAGGTACCACATTGCAGACTCATGACTAAGGTCAGAGCATGCGGAGTCACCGGACAGGTAGCAGAATGGATAGCAAGCTGGCTACAAAACAGAAAACAGAGAGATGGGGTTAAGGGTAGCTACTCAGACTGGCAAAAGGTGGGAAGTGGTGTTCCATAAGGATTGGTACTGGGACCACTTTGTTCACAATTTACATTAACAATTTGGACTCGGGAATCGGAAGTACAATTTCAAAATTTGCGGACGACGTCAAATTGGGGGTGTTGTTAATAAATAGGAAGTTTTAAAAACAATTAAGAAAGCAAAGAGGAACCACTTAGTTGTTGTTAAAACACAAGAAAACATTAATAAACTTGCAGAATGGGCATGTAATTGGCAAATGAATTTCAATATAGACAAGTGTGAGATGGTGCATTTTGGTAGGAAGAATAAGGAGGCCACGTACTGCTTGGATAATAAGAGTCTAAATGGGATAGAGGAGCAAAGGGATCTAGGGGTACAAATACACAAATCACTAAAAGTAGTGACGCAGGCTAATAGGGCCACAACAAAGGCAAATCAAACACTGGGGTTCATTTCTAGATGGATAGAATTGAAAAGCGGGGAGGTTATGTTACACTTGTATAGAACCTTGGTTATACCACACTTGGAGTACTGTGCACAGTTCTGGTCTCCAAATTATAAAAAGGATATAGAGGCATTGGAGAAGGTGCAAAAAAGTTTCACAAGGATGATACCAGAACTGAGAGGATATACTTATCAGAAAAGGCTGAACAGGCTGGGACTCTTTTCTCCAGAAAAGAGAAGGCTGAGTGGTGACCTGATAGAGGTCTTTAAAATAAGGAAAGGATTTGATAGAGTAGACGTGAAGAAAATGTTTCCATTTGTGGGGAGTCCAAAACTAGAGGTCATATACATACACAACACTAATAAATCAAATAGGGAATTTAGGAGAAACTTCTTTATCCAAAGAGTAGTAAAAATGTGAAACGTGCTACCACAAGGAGTAGTTGAACCAAATAGCATAGATGCATTTATGGAGAACTTAGATAAACACACAAGGGAGAAAGGAATAGAAGGGTATGCTGATAGGGTGAGATGAAATAGGGAGAGAGGAGACACGTGTGGAGCGTGAATGCCAACATAGACCAGTTGGCCTGAATGACCTGTTACTCTGCTGTAAACTCGATGTAATTCTAATAGCAAGGCGCTGACATTGAAGTATAGTGTTAATGCATGTACTGTTTACACTAGGTATACTTGGCATCGCATATTCAGAATGAATGAGTGGCCATATGTGTTGGAGCTGCAGCGATTGCTAACCTCTGTGTCTTTATTAGGTGCTTGCTCTGGTGGAACATCTACTGTTCAAATGGAAGTATCATATGCCAAAGATGAACTGTATTAAATGCAGGACCTGTATGAAAGTAATGACTGCCTAGTGAAAGATTCTTGGCCTTGTCCAGGCTTAGCAAGAGTGGCAGCTAAGCCAGAATATTACATTACATTTTTTTATCAATATTGTGTGTTGGAATTCCCACCCCCCACCCGAGTGGCCCAGGCAGCCTGCCAGCTCCAGACCGCTGCAACAGCAGGTGGCCTCGTCAGCCTCCGGGCTTATACGAACATACGAATTAAGAGCAGGAGTAGGCCATTCGGCCCCTCGAGCCTGGTCTGCCATTTGATAAAATCATGGCTGCTCTGATTGTGACCTCAACCCTACTTTCCTGTCTACCTACTATAACCTTTGACTCCCTTGTTAATCAGGAATCTATCTAACTCAGCCTTAAAAATATTCAATGACCCTGCCTCCATCGCTCTCTGGGGAAGGGAGTTCCACAGACTCACCACCCTCAGAGAGAAAAAATTTCTCCTCATCTCCATTTTAAATGGGAGACCCCTTATTTTTAAACTGTGGCCCCTAGTTCTAGTCTCTTCCACAAGGGGAAACATCCTCTCAGCATCTAACCCTTCAAGTACCCTCAGGATCTTATATGTTTCAATAAGATCACCTCTCATTCTTCTAAACTCCAGTGTATACATGCCCAACTTGTCCAACCTTTCCTCTTAAGATAACCCCCTCATCCCAGGAATCAGTCGAGTGAACCTTCGCTGAATCGCTTACAAAGTTCAAGAATTTCTTGGTGGAAGGGGGTCATGATCTCTGGAGGGGGATGCAGCTGGAGCGGCTGGAGCCTTGACTGGTTTCATAGAGCATTCAGGAGCACGCCTGATCCTTCTGGCCCCACAAAGATGAAGTCTAACTTTGAGCAAATAACAGATACCAGCTACCTTTAAGAGATTTTTAAGAGACAGCCTGCCTTTAAGAGATTGGGGCTCCCCCTGCTGGTGGAAAGTACAAATTGCATCAAATCCTCGTGTCAATGCTGATTCGGAACGCTCCTTGAAGGTAAGTCCTCAGGCCTCACGAAAGTCTCGTCTTGCCTGCTTAGGGGCTACTGGACGTGGGGTAATAGCAGATTGCGCTACCCGCGTCCGATGATAGGCCCCATCCAATTTATCCCCCCAATGCTCTGATATATGTACCTTCATATTCTGTTCCGACTCTAGTTTTGTCATCTTTTCTCACAAAAATCAAATAGTGGTGGAAACTGGCTGACATCATAAGGAAAAGAAATTGTAAATTAAAAGTCCTTTGGGACATGGATTTGAAAACAAGTTAGAAAGTGTCCAGTCTGCTGGTTTGAAGCATTTGGACTGAAATTCATGTAGCAATTTGGAACCCAAATCTATGTTGGCCTGTACTGTAACTACTCAATAGGTTCCTTGAGCCGTCCATCAGAAAGCATGTCCGCTATGGACTGTATCCCCCATATAACTCAGGAGGGCACTCAAACAGCTGCACATCTACTCTGTACCTGCTAACCCCTCCTCAACCAGCATCACTACTGATACCATTTACCTACCAGTGCTCAGACTCTCTCTGGATTTCCTTATCAGTGTTGCTGGCTACCTCTTCCACAGTGCGTGTATTTGTGCTGATGTTCCCTGCTAATGGGGTGTTGATGGTTGGTGATTTTAAAGTGATTCTCTCAGGGTTAACTGGATTCTGACTAGCTATCCTTACTCTGTGAAAAGAGCACACTTTTCGACATGATTACTGCATTGTGCTAATTTGTATTATGTACTTGTGCTCAATGATTGTGTGTGAGCATGATTACACAACATATTGTGTAAATAATAGAATATCTGAATAATATGGTCTGTGCTGGTGAGGGGTTTTGCATTTGCAGATGGTGACTGAATTTCTTCTCCTGCTTGTGTACAACAAAACCAGGCTGAAAGTGTTGCTTCCAAGTGTCATTAGACAGCTGAATTTGTCTTGGAAATTTAGTCCCACGTCTAGAGCAGAGCTGGTAATCTTGAATTATGTTACTGCATGATACACAGCAACAACAGAGATCCTTACATTAAAATACAAGCCAAACACCATCATTTCTAATAAAGTGCGAGGCACAAATATTTTCAAATGATAAAAATAAATGATAATAATGGAACAGACACATTTCCTAATTTAAAATGCTCTGCAGATGTGAAAAATATGGAACATTCAGTAACATTAACTGATTAACAGAGCTGTAGACTTTTATTTTTGTTTGTCTGTTTTATTAATGATTAATATTTCATCAGGAGATGGTTTATTTAACCTACAGAATTGTAAGTTGCCTATTCAGTTTCCCTCCTGGTATTTGTGATTTCTCTATATACTTTCATTCTATCTCCTATTTAAAGTACAGTACCAGTGGGCTGTGGCTCCATATCTGTTGGTTTAAGTGTTGTGTAGTGCTTCACTAAAGCAGTGTAATGCTCATCAATGTAATTTGTAGAGGCCCATGCTGTTTTGACTGGCATGACGCTCTGAGTGTGATAGTCTCATCTCACGATCTCTGAACTTCACACTGGCATAATCATTGTACTGAATTATATGTGACGAGCATTGCTAAACAGTACTATCACTAAGGGGGTCTTCTTTTCATTCACTTCTCTGCAAATTGTAAGTGATTGTTCGAACAGATCATAAAGTTTTGATTTAATCAAAACCAAAATAAAGTGGGAGATCTTTCTTCATTTGCTGGTTTAAAGAAAATATTGAAAATTAAGTTATGTACATATTGACTGGCTCAATGTTCCTCCTCAGACAAGGTATCAACTCTGGCTCATTGGTAACATTCTCGCCTCGAGATCAGGAGGTTAGGGATTCAAATCCCACTCCTAAGACTTGAGCATATAATCTAGGCTGTCACTTCAATGCAGTACAGAAGGAGTTCTGCACTCTCGGAGGTGCAGTCTTTCGGATGAGATGTTAAAATGTTAAATGATATCTTCTCTCCCAGGTGGACATAAAAGATCCTATGAAACTGTTCTAAGAAGAGGAAGGGAGTTCTCCTTGGTGACCTGACCAATATTTATTCCTCAACCAACATCATTAAAACAGATTACCTGGTCATTATTTCATTCCTGTTTGTGGGACCTTGCTCTGCGCAAATTGGCTGCCGTGTTTCCTACATTTCCTACACGGTTCTTAATGAGTATTTTGGGTCTGTTTTCACAAAAGAGGGGGATGATGCAGAGATTGTAGTTAAGGAGGAGAAGGAGTGTGAAATATTGGATGGGATAAACATAGTGAGCGAAGAAGTAATAAGGGGTTTGGCATCTTTGAAAGTAGATAAATCGCTGGGCCCGAATGAAATGTATCCCAGGCTGTTAAAAGAAGAAAGGGAGGAACGAGCAGAGGCTCTGACCATCATTTTCTGATCCTCCCTGGCTACAGGTGTGGTGCCAGTGGATAGCAGGAATGCGAACGTTGTACCATTGTTTAAAGAGGGAGAAAGAGATAGACCAAACAATTATAGGTCAATCAGTCTAACCTCGGTGGTGGACAAATTATTGAAGTCAATTGTGAGGGACAGCATAAATTGTCATTTAGAGAGGCACGGGTAATCAAGGACAGTCAGCATGGATTTGTTAAGGGAAGGTCGTGTCTGACTAACTTGATTGAATTTTTTGAGGAGGTAACAAGGAGGTCGATGAGGGTAACGCGTTTGATGTAGTGCACATGGATTTTAGCAAGTCTCTTGACAAGGTCCCACATGGCAGACTGTCAAAAAAGTAAAAGTCCATGGGATCCAAGGGAAAGTGGCTAGTTGGATCCAAAATTGGCTCAGTGGTAGGAAGCCAAGAGTAAAGATTGACAGGTGTTTTTGTGGCTGGAATGTTGTTTCCAAGGGATTCTGCAAGGCTCAGTACTGGTCCCTTGCTTTTTGTGGTATATATTAATGATTTATACTTGAATGTGGGGGGCTTGATCAAGAAGTTTGTAGATGATATAAAAATTGGCCTTGTGGTTGATAGTGAGAGGGAAAGCTGTAGATATCAGTGGACTGGTCAGGTGGGCAGAAAAGTCGCAAATGGAATTCAATCCAGAGAATTGTGAGGTAATGCATTTGGGGAGGGCAAACAAGGCAAGGGAGTACACAATAAATGGGAGGATACTGAGAGCTGTAGAGGAACAAAGGGACCTTGGAGTGCATGTCCACAGATCCCTGAATGTAGCAGGACAGGTAGATAAGGTGGTTAAAAACTCTTTCCCTTATTTGCCGAGGCATAGAATATAAGAGCAGGGAGGTTATGCTAGAAAAGTATAAAACATTGGTTAGCCACAGCTTGAGTACTGCATACAGTTCTGGTCACCACATTACAGGAAAGATGTGATTGCACTAGAAAGGGTACAGAGGAGATTTACCAGGATGTTGCCAGGGCTGGAGAAAATTAGCTATGAGAAAAGATTGGATAGGTGGGGTTGTTTTCGTTGGAACAAAGGATGCTGAAGGGAGATTTAATTGAGGTATATAAAATTATGACGGGACTAGATAGAGTGGATAGAGAGGACATATTTCCCTTAGCAGAAGGGTCAGTGACCAGGGGGCATAGATTTAAAGTATTTGGTAGAAGGATTAGAGGGGAGCTGAGGAGAAATCTTTTCACCCAGAGGGTGGTGGGGGACTGGAAGTCACTGCCTGAAAGGGTGGTAGAGGCAGAAACCCTCAACTCATTTAAAAAGTACTTGGATGTGTGCTTGAAGTTCCGTAACCTACAGGGCTTCTGACCAATTGCTGGAAAGTGGGATTATGCTGGATAACTCTTTTTCGACAGGCACGGATGTGATGGGCTGAATGGCCTCCTTCTGTGCCGTAACTTTCCATGAATCTATGATGATGATTACAACAGGCTCTACACTTCAAAAGTACTTTATTGGTTGTAAATACTTTGGGATGTCCTGAGATTGTGAACGGCTCTATATAAATGTAAGTCTTTCTTTCTAAATTTGTTATCTTTCCTTCATGTTGAACCTCAGTGTAAAAATAAAAAAAAGTTGAAGTTTTTTTGGTAACACCGTTTTGGAAAAGTGTATTATTTAAGGATAATGATAGAAGGAAGACCAACGGCCTTGAAATTACACCATAGGATATTAGCATAGCCATTATCTGAAATTTAAAATAAATAGGTAAGCACGTCTAAAATAGTAGAGTGAAATTTTGGGTGAATGCATCTGCGAGTATCACACAGTCACCATTATTTTCTAAGTAGTACATCCTTCCTCTCCCTCTATACTGATAGCCAGATTGATTCTCCCAATCCCTTAATAGATAAATGGTCTGCTATTAAGCATCTAAAGCAGGTCCTAAGTTCATAAGAACATAAGAAATAGGAGCAGGAGTAGGCCATACTGCCCCTCAAGTCTGCTCCGCCATTCAATAAGATCATGGCTGATCTTCGACCTCAACTCCACTTTCCTGCCCGATCCCCATATCCCTTGATTCCCCTAGAGTTCAAAAATCTATCCGCCTCAGCCTTGAATATATTCAATGATTCAGCATCCACAGCCCTCTGGGGGAGATAATTCCAAAGATTCACAACAATCTTCAAGGCCTGGAAAGGAACGCCGATTGCAGGTAAGTGGGTCCAAACTTGCGCCCTGCCTGCGCAGGGGTCATTGTGCGCTGGGTACTAGCGCATCGCGCTACCCGCATCCAAAAACAGCTCCTATCAAATTTTTCCTCCCAGATCTCCCCCCAGGAAAAGGGAAGGTGCAACGAGATCTGGGTGTCCAGGGGTCACAGTCTCAGGATACGGGGTATGCCATTTAGAACCGAGATGGGGAGAAATTTCTTCACTCAGAGGGTGGTGAACCTGTGGAATTCTCTACCACAGAAGGCAGTGGAGGCCAAGTCATTAAATGTATTCAAGAAGGAGACTGATACATTTCTTAATGCTAAAGGGATCAAGAGATATGGGGAAAAAGCGGGAACAGGTTACTGAGTTAGACGATCAGCCATGATCTTTTTGAATGGTGGAGCAGGCCCGAAGGGCCGAATGGCTTACTCTTGCTCCTATTTTCTATGTTTTTATGTTTCTATCTCTTTATCTTTGCTTATGCAGGACAAGAAAAGGCCATTAGGCCCATCCGTGATTCATCTCATTCTACCCCCATGCACCAAATTTAATTACTGTGCTGCCTATGCCCTTCTCTAGATCTTAAAGAATACAATGAAGAAAAGAGGATCTAGCAACAAATTCTCTGGGGACCTCCCTCGTGACCAAACAAATTTGATCAGGTTTATACAAAATGACTTGCATTTCTGAAGCTGTATTGGTTTTTCCTATACCTTTGTATGTTTGAATAGTTAATTTATAGCAGCCCTTACAATACCTTTTATTTTCTTGCCTACCACAGAGGTTAGGCTCACTGGTCTTAAGTTCTCAAAATTTGACTTTACTCCCTATCTTTACGCCCCATGCATGTTAAATTCAGAGCTCTAACCATGTTTCTGTTAAGGCCGGCAGTTCCAGGGTTTCAGTAGCACCATATCTATCACCAGGTTTGTCAATTCTAATACATCTGGCATTTGTGTGGAAACACTGGATAAAATCCTCCAGGTAATTTGAACCAATTATTTTCTCTGGGTAAGATCTTTCAGTAGTGGCTCCAATTGTAGAAGTTGAGTTAAAATTTGCCAATGTCTACAAAGCATTTCCTATGGTCGGATTCTGTAGGATGTGTATTTTATCTCCTGGTCTTTTCAGTTAGATGAAACCCCGAATGCTTCCTCCCATTTGACTGCAAAATGTTTATCACCTATGAACTCCATCCTTATTGAATCACCTTGGTTGACTTACATACTGACACCACAGGCATGATTTTAACCCGGAAAAACAAGTGGGTTGGGGGGGGGGGCAGTAAAAATGTTTAAAATCTAAAACCCGCCCATTTCTGTTTTTAACGGCGGGCGGACGATGAACGGGTGACCAACCCGCTCTTAGGAGGCGGGTCGATCACTAAAAGCTTTCAAGGAGGCTGCGGGCCTCCATTTTAACAGCATTTTTGTTTTTAACCCCTGGGGACCAGGATTCCTGGGCCTTCTACTTCAAGCCACGTGAGAGGAGGTGAGAAGGCCTGAAACAGCAGGTAAGTGCCTTTATAGCACAGCTTGTGGCCCCGAAGGAGCGGGAGTGCTTCCCCCAGGCCCAACAACCTTACCTGCAGTGAACCCCCCAATGATCTCCAATCCCATCCCCACGATCTACGACCTCCCCCCACCACGATCTCCGATCCCAACCCCGATGACCCCCGATGTCTCCTGATCCCGATCTCTGGTGACCTATGACCCCATCCCCAGTTACCCCTGACCCCGACTTCCCCCCCCCCACCCCGGTGACTGACAACCCCCCCTCATTCTTGCATCCTCTTCCTTCTTCTTCTCCTGTCCAACTGAGGCCAGCCTGTCAATCAAGTTGGCTTGTCGGGCGGGAAACCATGAAAAAAAAACGTCCTTATGTCAAAATCATAAGAACGTCCAGGAAACTCGTCAATAATTCCCACCCCCAACCCCACTCCACCGTCTTACCGGCTTGGAGTTAAAATTTAGGCGCAGTTGTCAACGTACTGCAGCCTCTTCTTTCTTGCCCATGCTGAACCACATGCTGAAATCTGTAACTCTACTGCTCCAGTCATCAGCTCCTTTCATAACCAGTTGTTGTTTTCACATTTTCCCACTCTTCATTGGGACCGGTTCTGGGGGAGGTGGGACCTGTACAAGCCGGACGGGTTGCACCTCAACAGGGCCGGGACGAATATCGACATGGGAAGGTTTGCTAGTGCTGTTGGGGTGGGTTTAAACTAGCTTGGCAGGGGATGGGAACCTGAGTGTAGATTCAGAAGGGAGAAAAACAGAGCTGGGAATGGAAGACAGAAAATTAGTAAGCGAATTTGGAAGGCAGAGGAAACAAAGGCTAGAAAATAGACAACAAAGGTGTTTGGCAGTGCTTGATGGTATATACCTCAATGCAAGGAGTATAGTGAATACAGCAGATGAGCTAAAGGCACAGATAGACATGTGGAAGTATGGTAGCTCAACATTCCTGGTTACAGGGTTTTCAGACAAGATGGAGAGGGGGATAAAACAGGACCGGGGGTGGCATTATTAGATAAAGAAACAATTACGGTTGTGAGGAGGGATGACATGATAGAAGGATCATCAAATGAGGCCGTATGGATTGAACTGAAGAACAAAAAAGGGGCAATCACACTGCTGGGACTGTACTATAAACCAACAGTCAGAGGGAGATAAAAGAGCAAATATGTAGGCAAATTTCTGAGAAGTGCAAAAACAGTAGGGCACTAATAGTAGGGGATTTCAACTACCCTAATATTAACTGGGATAGAATCAGTGTTAAAGGTATAGAGGGCACAGATTTATTCAAATACGTTCAGGAGAACTTTTTTAGCCGTACGTAGCAAGCCTAACAAGAGAGGGGGCAGTTCTGGATTTAGTTTTAGGGAATGAAGCTGGGCAGGTGGAAGGGGTATCAATGGGATAGCATTTTGGTGGTACTGATCATAATTCAGTTAGATTTAGCGTAGTTATGGAAAAGGACAAAGATAGACCAGGAGTAAATTTGGGAAAGGCCAATTTTACTAAGCTGAGAAGTGATTTAACAAAAGTGGACTGGAAACAGCTACTTAAAGGTAAATCAGTGTCAGAGCAGTGGTAGGCATTCAAGGAAGGAGATAGTGAGGGTTCAGAGCAAATATATTCCCACAAAGAAAAAGAGTACGATTCCCAAATCTAGAGCCCACTGGATGTCAAAGAGCATACAGGGTGAGATAAGGCAAAAAAGGGACGCTTATGTCAGATACCGAGAACTCAATACTGCAGGAAGTCTAGAGGAGTATCGAAAGTGTAGGGGTAAAATTAAAAAGGAGATTCGGAAAGCAAAGAGAGGGCATGAAAAAATATTGGCAAGTAAAATCAAGGAAAACCCAAAGATGTTTTATAAATACATAAAGAGCAAGAGGATAACTGAGAAAAGAGTAGGGCCTATTAGAGACCAAAAATGTAGCATGTGTGTGGAGGTGGAAGACATGGGTATGGTTCTTAATGAATATTTTGCGTCTGTCTTCACAAAAGAGGGGGATGATGCAGACATTGTAGTTAAGGAGGAGGAGTGTGAAATAGTGGATGGGATAAACTTAGTAAGAAAGGAAGTATTAAGGAGATTAGGCCCGTCAGTCTAACCTCGGTAGTGGGCAAATTATTGGACAAAGTTCTGAGGGACAGTATTAATCATCATTTAGAAAGGCACGGATTAACCAGCGTGGATTTGTTAAGGAAAGATTGTGTCTGACTAACTTGATTGAGTTTTTTGAGAAGGTAACAAGGAGGGTCGATGAGGTTAATGCATTCAATGTGATCTATATGGATTTTAGCAAGGCTTTTGACAAGATCCCACATGGAAGACTGGTCAGAAAAGTAAAAGCCCATGGGATTCAAGGGAAAGTGTCAAGTTGGATCCCGAATTGTCTCAGTGGCAGGAAGCAAAGGGTAATGGTCGACGAGTGTTTTTGTGACTGGAAGGCTGTTTCCAGCAGAGTTCCGTAGGGCTTGGTACGAGGTCCCTTTCTTTTTGTGGTATGTATCAATGATTTGGACTTAAAAGTAGGGGGCATGATTAAGAAGTTTGCAGAGGATACAAAAGTTGGCATCTGAGGAAGAAAGCTGTAGACTGCAGGAAGATATCAATAGACTGGTCAGGTGTGCAGAAAAGTGACAAATGGAATTCAATCCAATCAAGTGTGAGGTAATGCATTTGGGGAGGGCAAGGGAGTACACAATAGATGGTAGGATGCTGAGAAGTGTAGAGGATCAGAGGGATCTTGGAGTGCATGTCCACAGATCCCTGAAGGTAGCAGGACAGGTTTTTAAGGTGGTTAAGAAGGCACACAAGATACTTTCCTTTATTAGCCGAGGCATAGAATATAAGAGCAAGGAGGTTATGCTAGAATTGTATAAAACACTAGTTAGGCCACAGCTTGAGTACTGCGTACAGTTCTGGTCACCACATTACAGGACAGATGTGATTGTACTAGAGAGGGTACAGAGAAGATTTACGAGGATGTTGCCAGGACTGGAGAATTTTAGCTATAAGAAAATATTCGATAGGCTGAGTTGTTTCCTTTGGAACAGAGGAGGCTGAGGGGAGATTTGATTGAGGTCTATTAAATTATGGGGGACCTAGATAGAGTGAATGGGAAGGACCTATTTCCCTTCTTGAAAGGTCAATAACCAGGGTGCATAGATTTAGAGTAATTGGTAGAAAGATTAGAGGGGAGTTGAGGGGAAATTTTTTTACAAAGGAGGGTGAGGGTCTGGAACTCACTGCCTGAAAGGGTAGCAGAGGCAGAAAGCATCATCGCATTTATAAAGTACTTGGATATGTACTTGAAGTGCCATAACCTATAAGGCTATGGACCAAGGGCTGGAAAGTGTGATTAGGCTGGATAGCACTTTTTCGGTTGGCACAGACACAATGGGCCAAATGGCCTCCTTCTGTGCCATAAATTTCTATGATTCTATGATTCTATTCCCTTGTAGAATAGTGTGAAGTAGTGGAATGACTTTCAGGCTGATTAACAGTCTGACAGGCCGCGACGAGAACACTCCTTCCATGGTTGTACCTGTCTTTACATGGTGGGAGGACCTTATCACCGCGAAGCCTTGCTCCACAACAGTTAGCATCAATCCTGTAAAAACAACCTGAACACCTGTGCATCATAATTTCAGACCTTCTATGCATAATATTGTTTGTCTCCACGTGAACAGTAGCTCCCTTACGTACCCCCATAACACCCCCTCAACTCCACTATGTCTAAATATTTAAAATAGCTGATCTTGAATTTGGTGGATGTGATCAGCCTGTAGCCCTGTGGGTGCCACTACACTGGGATTATATTAGCCCCGTAAAGTAATAAAATTCACCTACCAAAAGGCAATAATGGGTCTTGTGTTACTGTTGCTGAATTATTCCCTTCTTCAACTGGGAAAATTTGAAAGGAATTCTCCTAGAAATGCCTGAGAAATGGGCACATTGAATGTACCTACACCAGAGCACATCGCCCATTCCTCAGTCCTGTGCTTTTACCTGGTTGCTCTATCTGACAGCTAGGATCCTGGTTCCATTTGATTTCCTGGACTGTTCTGTCATCAGGACTGTGCTGCTCTGCTGGACTATGGGGCCAACCTCAGCTGACTTGACTCTTCTCTGGCTCTTAATACTTTCAAGTTGAATACTTTCAACATTTCATCTCTCTCCTCTCAGGTATTTTGCCTTCCACCTCAAGCAATCTTTACTCCTCAGTATTCTTTCTCTCTTGCTGCCACCCCAGGTTTCAAACAGACTTGAGCAAGCTCATGGAAACCCTCTGTGCCCTATGGCATTTTGTGACAGGCCCATCATGGCACCCATCACTGCTCCTTAACATTAACCACAAATGCCCCATCCTTCCATCTTGCTGACCTGCCTGCCAAGCACACCCATTGGAAATTAAGCTCATCAATCTCCTTCCTGCCCACTCAACCCCACCCACCACCACTCTACTGAATGTCAGTTAGCTAAAGCCCTTACAGTCCACAAGTTTATTCATGTTGATGAGACCCACCTCCTTCTCCCTCCACCCTATTTCCACTGAACTGCTGATCACCCAACTTCACTTTCTGACCCCCATGATAGCTGTCACTGTCCACCTCTCTTTCAAAACCACCATCATTAACCATCCTCAAAAAAGTCACCCTGACTCCTCTATCTTTGCAAACTACTGTCCAATCTCTAACCTTCCTTCCCTCTCCAAAGTCCCTAAATCTGTCATCGCTCCTCAGATCCATGCCATTACTTCAATCTGCCCTTTGCACAGCATTGAAACAGCCCTAACCAAAGTCACGAATGATATTCTGTGACTGGTTCTTTATCCTTCCTTGTCCACTTCAACCCCCCTGCAGCCTCTAATACGGTCAAACGTACCTTCCTATCCCAATGCTTCTTCTTCTCAGTGGGCGTGCCCTCGGTTGGCTCCACTAATACTTAGCCAATCATCTTTACCAATGATGTTTCTCTCAACCTCTTCACCAGAAGTCTCCCAATGCTCTCCTTGGGCCCCTCCTCTTCCTCATCTACGTGCTGCCCCTTGGTGACATCATCTGCTGCCATGGGGTCAACCACCACATTTATATTGACAACACCAAGCTCTACCTTTCCACCACATCTCTAGATTCCTCCACTGCCTTTACGCTGCACTGTTTGTCCGACATTTATTCTAGGAGAAGGCACAATTTCCTCCAGCTAAATATTTGGAGGACTGAAACCAATGTCTTCTGCCTCTGCCACCGACTCCATTCCCCTCTCCAGCCATTGTCTCAGGCTGAACCAGATTGTTCACAGTTTCAGTATCTTATTCGACCCCAAGCTGAGCTTCCAACCCAGATCCTCTCTATTCTAAAGACCGCCTAGTTTCACCTCCGTTACATGACCAGCCTCTGCCCTTAACTTTCCATCTGCCGCTAGCACCCTAATGTCAGCCTTGGTTCAGTGGTAGCACTCTTGACTTGGAGGCAGAAGGTCGTGGGTTCAAGTCCCACTCCAGAGACTTGAGCACATAACCTAGGCTGACACTTCAGTGCAGTGCTGAGGGGAGTGCTACACTGTTGCAGGTGCAGTCTTTCGGATGAGACATTAAACCAAGTCTGCTCTCTCAGGTGGACATAAAAGCTCCTGATGCATTATTTGAAGATGAGTAGTGGAGTTCTTCCAGTGCCCTGATCAGCATCTATGCCTCAACCAACACCATTAAAACAGATTATCTCATGCTATTTGTGGGATCTTGCTGTGTGCAATTTAGCTACCACATTTCCTGCATTACAATAGTGACTACACTTCAAAAAGTATTTAATTGGCTTAAAGCACTTTGGGACTTCTTGAGGTCATGAAAGGTGCTATATAAATGCAAGATCTTCTTAATTTATGCTTTTATCAGCCCCAAGCTTGACTATTCTAATGCTTTCCTGCCTCACCTTCCATCCTCACCCTTTGTTTTATGCATAGCTTGCTAGACTACAAAGGAAAACAAATACAGAAATACTATGCTAGAACAAAAGGAAATCAGACACAGAAATAACTTGCAGGACCACAAAAGAGATCAGACATGTACAACACTATCTTTATTTGAGAACATTAGTCTAGCATTTTTTTTCAACCATCTTCACATGAAGCCCACACAATGACAAGTTGGCGTACTTGCTGGTAATATACCAGACATTGGCAGATTGAGAAAATATGACAGTGGACAACAAACTGAACCTATTCATTTATATCAAAGAAGCAAGTTAAGCCACTCGTTCTGAATCATTCAAGTAACTATTGTCCTTTTACCTCAGCTTGCTCATCATTCCTTCCATTTTATCTCACTCGCCTGTCACTGCCGACACCACTTTCCACTGTAATTAACTATTTGATGCTGCAATTGTCAAAAGCAATCTAAATCTGTGTTAACTGATGAAATATAATCCCCATAAAAGATAAAAGATCTGTCAAAAGAAAAAGAAAGTGGCGCTGGTACAGTACAGCACCGTAGCTAAGACCTTACTTTTATTAGGGACCTTGTAGCCCTTCGACATGATTTTCAATTTCCCAGATAATGTTTACTCGGTCATTTTAGGTGTAAGATAATATTTTATTGCTTTGGTGTTTCCTCCATTATGTGCAAGTATTGAAATAATCCCTAATGATGTCACTGATAGATGGCTAGCTCTTAAAGTGTTGCATGAATCAAGTAAATAGTGACATTATTACAATTATGAAACTCATCTCGCTGGATGTATAAAATGTGAAGTCAATGAAGATGTATTGCATTAATATATTACGGAAAATTACACGTAATTCCTCTCACCCCGAAACAATGCAATTGTAACTTAATCATCTTGACTGAGCATTACATTTCATTGAGTCTCTCCTAAATGTATGGCAACACTTCAATGGAATTTGTATTATTAGCAATAATACACTTAATAGAAATTACTAGATCTCCCGTGGTGTTCGTGTTCATGGTAGGCGAGACAGCTGACTTCAAATTCTTTCTCATGCTGTAAGATTCATCCCTACTAAGTGTGTGATTGATGATACCATGTTTTTTTATATTTATTCCAGGGATGTGGGAGCGACTGGTAACCCCAGCATTTATGCCCTTCCCAAGGTGCCCCGAGAAGGTGGTGGGGGCCCTTCTCCTTGAACCACTGGTAGCAGTTTTGATATAATTGAGTAGCTTGTTGGACGGCTTCAGAGTCAATCGTTGGTGTTAGACTGGAGTCACATATAGGCCGGACCAGGTAAGGGCAGTGGGTTTCCTTCCCTAAAGGACATTTGCGAATCAGTCGGGTTCTTACGACAATCCGACAGCTTTATGGTCACTTCTACTGGTACCAGGTTTTTATTTCCAGATTTTTTTAAAAACTGAATTCAAATCCTCAAACTGCCATAGCGAGACTTAAACTCACGCTCTCTGGATTATTTGTTCTGTGATTATGACATGGGGTCAGGAGGAATTCCTGGTTTCATTCATTCATTTATTTATCTATAAAAAACAAAACAATTTATTAGCCACAATTATACAATTAGTTTAACTGGTTATTTAAAATTTTGGTTACATTTAATTATAGTTGCCTGAAACTTTATTACTTAAAGCTTCAAGTTGAAATTTAAAGGAAAGTTCAGTGTTTGGGAAAAATAGACAAAGGTTTTACAATAATTGGAAGAGTTTGGTGCACAAAAATACATTTAAGTATAACTGAAATAGATTTAGCACAATCAAACGTTTCATTATGAAGGGATATATATAAATAAAACTTACCACTTAACACTTCAATACGAAGGATTACGTTTAAATAGAATTGGGACCCATTTTGTACAGGTTAAGGTTTCGATAAGGGGGGTTACATTTACATACCACAGAAACATATTTAACAGGCAAAGTTTAAATTAGAAGGGGAGTTGTCTGAAGAAATGTTATAACTTCTACAAGTATGTAAAAAGGAAGAGAGTAGCAAAAGTAAATGTTGGTCCCTTACAGGCTGAGACAGAAGAAATTATAATGGGGAATCAGGAAATGGCAGATGTGTTAAACAAATATTTTGTATCTGTCTTCACGGTAGAAGACACAAAAAACATACCAAAAATAGTGGGGAACCAAGCGGTAAATGAGAGTGAGGAACTTGAAACAATTAATATTACTAGAGAAAAAGTACTGAACAAATAAATGGGTCTAAAAGCCAACAAATCCCCTGGACCTGATGGCCTATATCCTAGGGTTGTAAAAGTGGTGGCTGCAGAGATAGTGGATGTATTGGTTATGATCTTCCAAAATTCTCTTGATTCTGGAACGGTCCCAGTGGACTGGAAGGTAGCAAATGTTACCCCGCTATTCCAGAAGGGAGGGTTGGAGAAAACAGGGAACTATTGGCCAGTTATTCTGACATCGGTCGTCAGGAAAATGCTGGAATCCATTATTAAGGGAGTGGTAACAGGGCACTTAGAAAATCATAATATGATTAGGCAGAGTCAATATGGTTTTATGAAAGGGAAATCATGTTTCATAAATTTATTACAGTTTTTTGAAGATGTAACTAGCAGGGTAGATAAAGGGGAACCAGTGGATGTAATATATTTGGATTTTCAAAAGGCATTCGATAAGGTACCATATAAAAGGTTGTTGCACAAAATAAGGGCTCAAGGGGTTGGGAGTGATATATTAGCATGGATAGAGGATTAGTTAAAGGACAGAAAAGAGAGTAGGGATAAATGGGTCATTCCCAAGATGGCAGGCTGTAATTAGTGGAGTGCCGCAGGAATAGGTGCTTGGGCCTTAACTAGTTACAATCTATATGAATGACTTAGGTGAAGGGACCGAATGTAGTGTAATTGCTGACGATACAAAACTAGGTGGGAACGAAAGCTGTGAGGAGGACACAAAGAGTCTGCAAAGGGATATAGACAGGTTAAGTGAGTGGGCAAGAAGGTAGCAGACTTTGTTTTTCTTCCTTTATGGGATGTGGGCGTTGCTGGCTAGGCCAGCATTTATTGCCCATCCCTAATTGAGAAGGTGGTGGTGAGTCACCTTCATGAACCTTTGCAGTCCGTGTGGTGAAGGTTCTCCCACAATGCTGTTAGGTAGGAAGTTCCAGGATTTTGACCCAGCGACGATGAAGGCACGGCGATAAATTTCCAAGTCGGGATGGTGTGTGACTTGGAGGGGAACGTGCGGGTGGTGTTGTTCCCATGTGCCTGCTGCCCTTGTCCTTCTAGGTGGCAGAGGTTGCGGGTTTGGGAAGTGCTGTGCAAGAAGCCTTAGCGAGTTGCTGGAGTGCATTCTGTAGATGGTACACACTGCAGCCACGATGCGCCGGCGATAAAGGGAGTGAATGTTTAGGGTGGTGGATGGGGTGCCATTCAAGCGGGCTGCTTTGTCCTGGATGGTGTCGAGCTTCTTGAGTGTTGTTGGAGCTGCATTCATCCAGACAAGTGGATAGTATTCCATCACACTCCTGACTTGTGTCTTGTAGGTGGTGGAAAGGCTTTGGGGAGTCAGGAGGTGAGTCAATTGCTGCAGAATACCCAGCCTCTGACCTGGTTTTGTAGCCACAGTATTTATGTGGCTGGTCCATCAAGTTTCCGGTTAATGGTGGCCCCCCAGGATGTTGATGGTGGGGGATTCAGGGTTGGTAATGCCATTGAATGTCAAGGGGATATCTGACCTGATGGAGAGAAAGTCATTGATGAAGCAGCTGAAGATGGTCAGGCCTAGAACTCTGCACTGAGGAACTCCTGCAGCAATTTCCTAGGCCTGAGATGATTGGCCTCCAACAACCACTACCATCTTCCTTTGTGCTAGGTATGACTCCAGCCACTGGAGAGTTTTCCCTCTGATTCCCATTCAATTTTACTAGGGTTCCTTGGTGCCACACACGGTCAAATGCTGCCTTGATGTCAAGGGCAGTCACTCTCGCCTCACCTCTGGAATTCAGCTCTTTTATCCATGTTTGGACCAAGACTGTAATGAGGTCAGGAGCCAAGTGCTCCTGGCGAAACCCAAACTGAGCATTGGTGAGCAGGTTCCATTACTTTGCTGATGATTGAGAGTAGAGTGATGGGGCAGTAATTGGCCGGATTGGATTTGTCCTGCTTTTTGTGATCAGGACATACCTGGGCAATTTTCCACATTGTCGGGTTGATGCCAGTGTTGTAGTTGTACTGGAACAGCTTGGCTAGAGGCGCGGCTATTTCTGGAGCACAATTCTTCAGCACTACAGTCAGGATGTTGTCAGGGCCCATAGCCTTTGCTGTATCCAGTGCACTCAGCCGTTTCTTGATATCATGTGGAGTGAATCGAATTGGCTGAAGACTGGCTTCCGTGATGGTGGGGATATGGGAAGGAGGCCAAGATGGACCATCAACTCGGCACTCCTGGCTGAAGATGGTTGCAAAAGCTTCAGCCTTGTCTTTTGCACTCACGTGCTGGACTCTTCCATCATTGAGGATGGGGATGTTCATGGAGCCTCTTCCTTCCATTAGTTGTTTAATTGTCCACCACCATTCACAACTGGATGTGGCAGGACTGCCGTGCTTTGATCTGATCTGTTGGTTGTGGAATCGCTTAGCTCTGACTATAGCATGTTGCTTCTGCTGTTTAGCATGCATGTAGTCCTGTGTTGTAGCTCCCTATTGTAGATGGAGTACAATGTGGGGAAATGTGAGGTTATTCACTTTGGGATGAAGAATAAAAAAACAGAATATTTTTAAATGGTGAGAAACTATTAAATATTGGTGTTCAGAGAGACTTGGGTGTCCTCGTAGAATAAACATAAAAAGTTAGTAAGCAGGTACAACAGGCTATGAGGAAGGCAAATGGCATGTTAGCCTTTATGCAAGGGGGTTGGAGTACAAGTTGTACAGGGCTCTGGTGAGACCTCACCTGGAGTACTGTGTACAGTTTTGGTCTCCTTATCTAAGGAAGGATATACTTGCCTTGGAGGCGGTTCAACGGAGGTTCACTAGATTAATTCCTGGGATGAGAGGGTTGTCCTATGAGGAGAGGTTGAGTAGAATGGGCCTATACTCTCTGGAGTTTAGAAGAATGAGTGGTGATGTCATTGAAACATGTAAGATTCATAACATAAGAACATAAGAGATAGGAGCAGGAGTCGGCCATTTGGACCTTCGAGCCTGCTCTGCCATTCAATGATATCATGGCTGATCTGATTCTGACCTCAACTCCACTTTCCCGCCTGTTCCCCATATTCTTTGACTCTCTTGCTGATCAAAAATTTGTCTAACTCAGCCTTGAATATATTCAATGACTCAGCCTCCGCCGCTCTTTAGGGCAAAGAATTCCAAAGGTTCACATCCCTCTGAGAGAAGAAATTTCTCCTCATCTCCATCTTAAGTGGGCGACCCCTTATTCTGAGACTGTGTCCCCTTGTTCTAGATTCCCCAATGAAGAGAAACATCCTTTCAGCATTTACCCTGTCAAGCCCCCTCAGTATCTTATATGTTTCAATAAGATCTCCTCTCTTTCTTCTAAACTCCAGTGAGTATAGGCCCAACCTGCTCAATCTTTCCTCATAAGAAAACCCTTCCATACCCAGAATCAACCTAATGAACCTTTTCTGAACTGCCTCCAATGCAAGTGTATCCATCCTTAAATAAGAGGATCAAAACCATATGCAGTACTCTAGGTGCGGTCTCATGAACACCCTGTACAGTTGTAGCAAGACTTCCCTGCTTTTATACTCCATCCCCCTTGAAATAAAGGCCAATATTCCATTTGCCTTCCCAATTACCTGCTGCACCTGTAAGCTAACTTATTGTGTTTCATGTACGAAAACACCCAAATCCTTCTGTACCGCAGCATTCTGTAGTCTTTCTCCATTTATATATTTTGCTTTTTTATTCTTCTCACCAAAGTGGATGACGTCACATTTTCCCACATTATACTCCATCTGCCAAATTTTTGCCCACTCGCTTAACCTATCTATATCCCTTTGCAGACTCTTTGTGTTCTCCTCACAACTTACTTTTCCACCTATCTTTGTATCATCAGCAAATTTGGCCACAGTACACTCGCTTCCTTCATCCAAGTCATTGATATAGATTGTAAATAGTTGAGGCCCCAGCACTGATCCCTGCGGCACCCCACTAGTTACAGATTACCATCCTGAAAATGACCCCTTTATCCCGACACTCTGTTTTCTGTTAGTTAGCCAATCCTCTATCCATGCTAAAATATTACCCCCAACAGCATGAGTTCTTACTTTGTGCGGTAACCTTTTATGTGGCACCTTATCGAATGCCTTTTGGAAATCCAAATACACTACATCTACTGGTTCCCCTTTATCCACCCTGCTTCTGAGGGGGCTTGACAGGGTAGATGCTGAGAGATTGTTTCCCCTGGCTAGAGATTCTAGAACTAGGGGGCATAGTTGCAGGATAAGGGGTTGGCCATTCAAGACTGAGATGAGGAGGAATTTCTTCACGCAGAGGGTTGTGAATCTTTGGAATTCTCTACCCCAGAGGGCTGTGGATGCTGAGTCATTGAATATATTCAAGGCTGAGGTGGATAGATTTTTGGACTTTATGGGAATCAAGGGATATGGGGATCGGGCGGGTAAGTGGAGTTGAGGTGGAAGATCAGCCATGATCTTATTGAATGGCGGAGCAGGCTTGAGGGGCCCTATGGCCTATTCCTGCTCCTATTTCTTATGTTATTACTTACCAAATGCTTGCTTGAAAAAGACTAAGATTGATTATTAATATTGGGTTTCTTTTATTTAGTTTTGTTGCTTCAATGTTTTTTTTTGTTTCTGTGGGCTGTTTCTGCTTTTGGTTTTGTTGTGGCTGGGGAACTATTTTGTTGCTTTTTTAATATTTATTCTAGCAGTGGGAAGCTGAGGAAGGAGCTGTATGATCATGGATGCTGGGGGAGGAACATAGTAGCAAGAATGGCTGGCATGGAGTCATTTTCTTCACACACAGTAGGGGAGGAGTGTTTAGGTGGCAAGGAGAAAACAGATAGATGGATGGATGTTGAGGGTGGAATGGCGAACGGAAAAATAATTTTAAAAGCTTAGCAAGTGTGGAGACAGTAGGTGTGGAGAAACAAATGTTTAATATCAAAAGTTGCATGGAGATCAAAGAATCAATTTTAAAATGGGTAGAAAGATGGGTGGAGATTAAAAATAAAATGCCGGAGGTAGGAGAGCTCTTTATTTGATGGACCCTGGGGGAAACTGGTGGTGAGAAGGGGAAAAAAGTTTTTTTTTAAGAAAAGGAAAGGTATAGTAAATAATTGGGAAGTGGGGTACAAAAATTAGGAAGTACAGCCAAAGAGTAAAAAAAAGGGCAAACACAATTATTCTTGATGCAGTGAGGTAAGGTTTTGTGGAATTGATCATTAAGATCCGATTGGTCTGTTACTGCTCACAGTAACCATATATTACCCAATCAATAGTCCATCTGGTATTCTACAGTCATGCAACTCTACATTCCTATAGACAAAATGTAACAGTTAAAAATGATGAGTTGCCCAGTAGAGCGAACAATACTGGATAAATTCCTAGATATTAAGCGCTATCATAAACCCTCAACCGATTTTCTCACCAAATACCTGTTCGACTTCCTGTTAAAATTACTGATGGTAAAAGCATTGATTGGCCGCTCACCAGTTTGCATGATGGGATATCAGCGGGCCTGCTACCTGTTTAAGGTGAGCTTGCACCTCATAAAGCAGAGGTGTCTTTTAACTTATCACTTACTTCTGCTGCGAATTTGGAACTTTTAGTGAGAAATGTCTGCTGCCAGCGCACCACTATTCAGTGATGATGTGGTGGAGATCCTCCGGAGCAGGTAAGGAGCCAGAGATAGGTCCCGTTACCTTGAATGACAGACAGGTGCTCAGGCACGGCAGCAGGCTTGGAAAGAGATAGCTGAGGATGTAAATACCAGAAGCATCATCACCAAGAAATGGGTGCTGTGCCAGAAAAATTCAATGACCTTACCTGGAGACTGATGACTCATTATCTCTTTATCTCAGGATGATGCCTTGACACAGCAACTCCGCACCCCAGCACGCCAAACACTTCGCTCCCCTGTTCCACATGGTTCTCCTCCAATCACAACAATCTTCCTTCTTATTTTAATCACACACTCATCTTTTGATACTGCCCTCAGAACAGGCATAAAAGTATTCGGCTTTTGCCTGGCAATAACTGGGATGCACTTCTCACTTCTGATGACTGCTTTCTCATTACACAGTGGAGCCACTTTCTTGCAGATAACCATCTCCCCACTTTGCTCACAACTTGCTGCTTCTCCTGCTCAACATGCCCACTTTGTAAAGCTGCCCCACACATCTTCACAACTGTTTCCAAGAAACACACAATACCTCACTCCCACTCTTCTGCAAGACAAGCTGGCTCACAACAACCAGGAAAGGACCCGAACCAGAGGAGGACCAGCCACCATACAGCTCTCAGTCAGATGAAAGAGGATGCACAAGAGGTTATTGAGGCAGGGAGAATGTGAAGCATTGTAGATTGTGAGGCTGGAGACCAAGTGCGGCAGGGCACCTGACTATTTCTATGATCTTTCCTCAAGCAATCACACATACAGGCATTGTGCTGCCACTCATCTGGTATTCCTTAACCTTCCCATTACGTGCTGCGTTTGTCCCTTTCCCTTTTTTTCAAGACTAATCCATGACTTGGGCCCTTTAGCCATAAGAGGTGGAAAGGGACTGCCCTATGGATGATGTACCATCACTCACTCCATTCTTTCCAAGCATCAGCACAGAAATTGGCACCCTAGGGGGTATAGATAGTGAGTTAAAGCATTCTGAACAGGGTGAATTACTCAATACTAGTGACCATGAGCTGGTGATAGTGGAGACGACAGGGCAGGAGATGGCCGGCCAGAGGGCAAGATTTAGTCCGTGCTCGGCTGAAAAGGACAGAGATGCAGGCGTTGGCAAACCAGCATTGAAAAGAAATATCGTTCATGTGCACCAGCAATTGCATGAGGCATTGGACAGTCTACCTAAGAGTTGCTACGTTATGTATGATAGTATGGAGGAATGCGTTGCTAACTTCTGTGGCGTTCTGATGAAAGGCATAAACACTCTGAAGTCTACCACGGAGCGTGTGGTCACATTTATGGACACAGTAGCTGGGGTCTATTTCTAGGAGCCTGTTATTAGTATTGGCACTTCTAATTGAAGCCAGTAACAGGCTGGTGCCATTCAGGCTCTGGGCTCCATCATCTCATCTACCTATGAAAGATTGGGGGAAAGCATTAAAAGGAGCTTCAATGGGAGTGGCACATGTTGCCCTCTCTCATGATGTCAGCATGCCTGCTGCTCTGCCATCCCCTCAACCAACGCCCACCCTGGTGTTAACTGAGCCAGACTGCCCCAGCAGCAACAGCTGAGATACTGCAGTCTGTAACCCTGCCCTCTGAGGTCTGAGTTCTTGGAAGTTGCCGACCATGAGCATCCCAGAAGCCCTCACCTGAACACCAACAGCCTTCCATTCTCACTCTGAAGCATCTCATAGAAGTTTCTATGGTAGCTGGGGACATTGCATAGCCAGGTTGTATGTACATGATTGATGGCTGGTGGGATTTAGGTTCTCTTTTGGATCGTTGATGGACTGGTCTACATGGTGATCCGAGATGGAAATGGTGGGGTATGTGGGGGTGGGGTGAAGCTGCTGTCCAGGAGAAGCGATGTTCGTGAGTTGCTGAAGTAGAGCTCCGGATGCATGCTGATGTTCACAGAATTATAGAATCATAAAAAATTAACGGCACAGAAGGAGGCCATACGGCCCATCGTGTCCGCGCTGGCCAAAAATGAGCCACCCAGCCTAATCCCATTTTCCAGCACTTGGTCCATAGCCCTTCACGTGCACAGCCAGGTACTTTTTAAAGGTGGTGAGGGTTCCTGCCGCTGCCACCCTTTCAGGCAGTGAGTTCCAGACCCCTACATTTTTCCTCAGCTTCCCTCTAATTCTTCGACCAATCACTTTAAATCTATGCCCCCTGGTTATTGACCTCTCTGCTAAGGGAAATGAGACCTTCCTATCAACTCTATCTAGGCCCCTCATAATTTTATACACCTCAATTAAATCACCCCTCAGCCTCCTCTGTTCCAAAGAGAACAAGCCCAGCCTATCCAATCTTTCCTCATAGCTAAAATTCTCCAGTCTTGGCAACATCCTCGTAAATCTCCTCTGTACCCTCTCTAGTGCAATCACATCTTTCCTGCAATGTGGCGATCAAAACTGTACACAATACTCAAGCTGTGGCCTAACCAATGTTTTATACAGTTCCATCATAACCTCCCTGCTCTTATATTCTATGCCTTGGCTAATAAAGGAAAGTATTCCATAAGCCTTCTTAACCACATATCTACCTGTCCTACTACCTTCAGGGATCTGTGGATATGGACTCCAAGGTCCCTAACTTCCTCTACACCTTTCAATATCCTCCCATTTATTGTGTACTCCCTTTTTTTTTATTCGTAAAAGGGATGTGGGCGTCGCTGGCAAGGCCAGCATTTATTGCCCATTCCTAGTTGCCCTTGAGAAGATGGTGGTGAGCCACTTTCTTGAACCTCTGCGGTCCGTGTGGTGAAGGTTCTCCCACAGTGCTGTTAGGTAGGGAGTTCCACGATTTTGACCCAGCAACTATGAAGGAATGGTGATATATTTCCAATCAGGATGGTATGTGTCTTGGAGGGGAACGTGCAGGTGGTGTTCTTCCCATGTGCCTGCTGCCCTTGTCCTTCTAGGTGGTAGAGGTCGCAGATTTGGGAGGTGCTGTCGAAGAAGCCTTGGTTAGTTGCTGCAGTGCATCCTGTGGATGATACACACTGCAGCCACTGTGCGCCGGTGGTGAAGGGAGTGAATGTTTAGGGTGGTGGATGGGGTGCCAATCAAGGGGGCTGCTTTGTCCTGGATGGTGTCGAGCTTCTTGAGTGTTGTTGCAGCTCCACTCATCCAAGCAAGTGGAAAGTATTCCATCACACTCCTGACTTGTGCCTTGTAGATGGTGGAAAGGCTTTGGGGAGTCAGGAGGTGAGTCACTCGCCGCAGAATACCCAGCCTCTGACCTGCTCTCGTAGCCACAGTATTTATGTGGCTGGTCCAGTTAAGTTTCTGGTTAATGGTGACCCCCAGGATGTTGATGGAGGGGGACTCGGTGATGGTAATGCCACTGAATGTCAAGGGGAGATGTTTAGACTCTTTTGTTGGAGATGGTCATTGCCTGGTACTTGTCTGGCGCAAATGTTACTTGCCACTTATCAGCCCAAGCCTGGATGTTGTCCAGGTCTTGTTGCATACGGGTAAGGACTGCTTCATTATCTGAGGTGCTGTGAATGGAACTGAACACTGTGCAATCATCAGCGAACATCCCCATTTCTGACGTTATGATGAAGGGAAGGTCATTGATGAAGCAGCTGAAGATGGTTGGGCCTAGGACACTGCACTTAGGAACTCCTGCAGCAATGTCCTGGGGCTGAGATGATTGGCCTCCAACAACTACTACCATCTTCTTTTGTGCTAGGTATGACTCCAGCCACTGGAGTGTTTTTCCCCTGATTCCCATTGACTTCAATTTTACTCGGGCTCCATGGTGCCACACTCGGTCAAATGCTGCCTTGATGTCAGGGGCAGTTACTCTCACCTCACCTCTGGAATTCAGCTCTTTTGTCCATGTTTGGATCAAGGCTGTAAAGAGGTCTGGAGCCGAGTCGTCCTGGCGGAACCCAAACTGAGCTTTGGTGAGCAGGTTATTGGTGAGTAAGTGCCACTTGATAGCACTGTCGATGACACCTTCCATCACTTTGCTGATGATTGAGAGTAGACTGATGGGGCAGTAATTGGCTGGATTGGATTTGTCCTGCTTTTTGTGATCAGGACATACCTGGGCGATTTTCCACATTGACTGGTAGATGCCAGTGTTGTAGCAGTACTGGAACAGTTTGGCTAGAGGTGTGGCTAGTTCTGGAGCACAATTCTTCAGCACTACAGCTGGGATGTTGTTGGGGCCCATAGCCTTTGTTTTATCCAGTGCACTCAGCTGTTTCTTGATATCACGTGGAGTGAATCGAATTGGCTGAAGATTGGCTTTTGTGATGGTGGGGATATTGGGAGGGGGCTGAGATGGATCATCCACTTGGCACTTCTGGCTGCAAACACTTCAGCCTTGTCTTTTGCACTCACGCTCTGGTCTCTGCCATCATTGAGGATGGGGATGTTTACAGAGCTGCCTCCTGACTCTAGCATGTTGCTTCCACTGTTTAGCATGCATGTAGTCCTGTGTTGTAGATTCACCAGGTTAGCACCTAATTTTTTAGGTACACCTGGTACAGCTCCTGGCATGCTCTTCTGCACTCCTCATTGAGCCAGGGTTGATCCCCTGGCTTGTTGATAATGGTAGAGTGAGGAATATGCCAGGCCATGAAGTTACAGATTAAGCTGGAATACAAGTCTGCTGATGCTGATGGCCCACAGCATCTCACGGATGGCCAGTTTTGCTCTATCTGTTCTGAATCTATCCCATTTAGCACGATGGTGGTGCCACACAACACGTTGGATGGTGTGAAGATGGGACTTCGTCTCCGCAAGGACTGTGCGGTGGTCACTCCTACCAATACTGTCATGGACAGATGATCTGCGACAGGTAGGTTGGTGAGGACGAGGTCAATTAGGTTTTTCCCTCGTGTTGGTTTGCTCACCACCTGCTGCAGGCCCAATTCTGGCAGCTACGTCCTTCAGGACTTGGCCAGCAGTGGTGCTACTGAGCCACGCTTGGTGATGGACATTGAAGTCCCCCACCCAGAGTACATTCCTGTGCCCTTGCTACCCTCAGTGCTTCTTCCAAGTGGTGTTCAACATGGAGGAGGACTGATTTATCAGCTAACGGAGGGCAGTAGGTGGTAATCACCAGGAGGTTTCCATGCCCATGTTTGACCTGATGCCATGAGATTTCATGGGGTCTGGAGTCAATGTTGAGGACTCCCAGGGCCACTCTCTCCTGACTGTATACCACTGTACCACCACCTCTGGTGGGTCTGTCCTGCCAGTGAGACATACCCAGAGGATGGTGACGGTCTGGGACGTTGGCTGAAAGGTATGATTCTGTGAGTATGGCTATGTCAGGCTGTTGCTTGAATTAGTCTGTTGGACAGCTCTCCCAATTTTGGCACAAGACCCCAGATGTTTGTGAGGAGGACTCGGCAGGGTCGACTGGGCTTGATCTGCCTTTAGTCGTGTCCAGTGGTCTGTCCGGTTTTATTCTTATTATGAGTTTTCATAGCGAAATTGTACAACTGAGTGGCTTGCTAGGCTATTAAGAACCAACCACATTGCTGTGGGTCTGGAGTCACATATAGGCCAGACCAGTAAGGATGGCAGGATTCCTTCCATAAAGGGCATTAGTGAACCAGATGGGTTTTTACGATAATCCGGTAGTTCCTAGTTTTTTTAATTCTAGATTTTATTTAATTAATTGAATTTAAATTCCCCAGCTACTGTGGCGGGATTTGAACTCGTAACTCTGGATTACTGGTCCAGTAACATAACCACTGTGCTACTTTAACCATACAATACATTTAAGACACCAGCCCTTGCCTTGTTTGCCCTCCCCAAATGCATTACCTCACGCTTCTCCGGATTGAATTCCATTTGCCACTTTTCTGCACACCTGACCAATCCATTGATATCTTCCTGCAATCTATAGTTTTCCTCCTCACTATCAACCACACAGCCAATTTCTGTATCATCTGCAAACTTCTTAATCATGCCCCCTACATTTAAGTCCAAATCATTAATATATATCACAAAAACCAAGAGACCTAGTACTGAGCCCTGAGTAACCCCACTGGAAACAGCCTTCCAGTCACAAAAACACCCGTCGACCTTTACCCTTTGCTTCCTGCCACTGAGCCAATTTTGGATCCAACTTGCCACTCTCCCTTATATCCCATGGGCTTTTACTTTTTTGACCAGTCTGCCATGTGGGACCTTGTCAAAAGCCTTGCTAAAATCCATGTGCACTACATCGAACCTCCTTGCTACCTCCTCAAAAAATTCAATCAAGTTAGTCAGACTTCCCTTAACAAATCCGTGCTGACTGTCCTTGATTACTCCGTGCCTTTCTAAGTGATGGTTTATCCTGTCCCTCAGAATTGATTCCAATAATTTGCCCACCACCGAGGTTCGACTGATTGGCCTGTAATTACTCGGTCTATCACTCGCTCCCTTTTTAAACAATGGTACAATGTTAGCAGTCCTCCAATCCTCCAGCACCATGCCAGTATCCAGTGAGGATTGGAAAATGATGGTCAGAGCCTCTGCTATTTCCTCCCTTGCTTCTTTTAACAGGCTGGGATACATTTCATCCGGCCCTGATGATTTATCTACTTTCATAGATGCTAATCCGCTTAATATTTCCTCTCTCACTAAGTTTATCCCATTCAATATTTCACACTCCTCCTCCTTAACTACAATGTCTGCATCGTCCCCCTCTTTTGTGAAGACGGATACAAAGGGCTCAATTTTGAAATGATGGTGGGTTGACAGCGGGCGGGGGGGGGGGCGGGGGGGGTGGTGGCGGTGAAGGTGCGTGTGGCAAACCCGAATAAACAAACCTTACTGTTTCCGACGCAATTGCATCGTAATTAATGGTGATTAAAGTGCTCTATGGGTTTTGCACCCAGCAGCCAGCCTGATTGACAGCTGGCTGCCGTCAGGAGCTGCAACGCAAGGGTTGGGGGAGAGAAAGAGAGGGCGCGAGACGTTATCTGGCGCTGGAATAGAAGATCAGGGGAGGAGAGGGGAAGATCGGGGTGGGGGGAGAGGAGAAGATCAGGGGGGAGAGGGGAAGATTGGGTGGTCGTCGGGGGGTGAAGAGGGGGAGATGGGGGGACATCGGGGTGCTGGAGGGGAAGATCAGGAGGACATCGGGGTGTGAAGAGGGGGAGATCAGGGAGACATTGGGGAGGGGTGAAGAGAGGGACATCGGGGTGGGCGAAGAGAGGAAGATCAGGGGACATCGGGAGGGGGGGTGAAGAGGGAGATCGGGGGGACATTGGGGGGGTGAAGAGGGGGAGATTGGAGAGGGAGACATCTGACATTGGAGCAGGGTGGAAAGGTAAGTTGATTTTGTGATTTAACTTCGTGCAATGGTTTTTTATTTAATTTATTTTGTTTCTTTTTGCCTGATCCGCCTGGCGTGAATCAGAAGCCGTGGGAAAGCCGACCAGGTAAGTTAAAAATCTTTCTAACTACGTAATATGTCACAAGTAACATGCCTTAAGTACCTCAATGAGGTAAATTTGGCTCTTTAACCGTCATCCCGCCGGCTTTAATTGCCGGCAGGACTTCCGGATTCGGGATGCCCGCGTGCACACAGGTGCGTCTGTGGGGAACTCGGACGTTGGCGGGTTGGAGCCGGCTTCTGAACCCGAACGGGATTTTCCCGATTGTTGGAGCCCCCTCACTCCCTACGCACCCGCAATTTCCCAGGAAAATCGAGCTCAAAGTATTCATTAAGAACCATACCAACATCTTCCGCCTCTACACATAGGTTACCTTTTTGGTCTCTAATAAGCCCTACTCTTTCCTTAATTATCCTCTTGCTCTTAATGTATTTATAAATCATCTTTGGGTTTTCCTTGATTTTACTTGCCAATATTTTTTCATGCCTTCTCTTTGCTTTCCTTATCTCCTTTTTAATTTCACCCCTGCACTTTCTATACTCCTCTAGGCTTTCTGCAGTACTGAGCTCTCGGTGTCTGTCATCAGCTTTCCTTTTCTGCCTTATCTTACCCTGTATGCTCTAGATTTGGCAGTCCCATCCTTTTTCTTTGTGGGAACACGTTTACTCTGCACCCCTTGAATCTTCCGCTTGAATGCCTCCCACTGCTCTGACATTGATTTACCTTCAAGTAGCTGTTTCCAGTCCACTTTTGCTAAATCACTTCTTAGCTTAGAAAAATTAGCTCAAGACCTTCTGCTGTAGCTGCATCCTTCGCCTCTTTGGCTTCCCCCTCTTCATTTGCTGGAAGGTTCTCTTCATCTTTTGGCACAAGTTCTTCTCTCCAGTACATGAAAAAGTTATGCAGCGGGCAGCACGTATCCGCTGTCCTTGACATTCCCTCGGGGCCATACTGTGGGAAACTCCCAGACCAGTCTAGGCCACAGAATCAGTGTGTAAAGACAACCAATGGACTGCTGGATGACTGCTGTGATTGAGCCGTGACTGATGTTGCATCTGGTCTCCACAGGCATCCATGGATTTCGGAGTGAAGTCATCAGCCAAGTCTGGAGTGGGAATGCAGGATTACTGCAGGATGTAGGCAGTGTGATAGCTGTCTGGAAAGCGGGCACACATCCGCATAAACTGCTGCCAGTGGTCACATACCAGCTGGACATTAAGGGAGATCATGAATGTACCGGGCTTGTTAACAGGAGCCCTGGTGACCACGTGTGCAGTCGATGGCACCCTGCACTTGTGAGAATCCTGCAATAGCTACAATACTCACAGCCCTTTCCTGCTGGCTCCTGGGAAACATGATGAATTCATTAGCCCTGGCAAACAGCACGTCAAAGACCTGCTTTTTGCAGGAATGCATAAATAAAATGCACCTGGACTTATATTGCATTTGTCTCCATCTGCAGCCTGGAATGCATTGAAATTCCGGGCTGTAGCCACCTGAACTGCCACAGGCAATGCAGTGCCAGCTGTGGTAGTGGGGTGCAGCTCCTGCAGATTTCTGATATGACCTCTTGTGAGAAGTGCAATCTCCTTCTACACTGCTCGTCATGATTTCACTCTGCAAAGGGACCTTACCATAAACACACAATATCAATGAACTGTAGAAGATTCCCCCTCTCCCATCCAAAGGGTCAGTGTTCCCTAACAACTGGCCAATCTTCCAGAGTGATAAGGAAGTGTCTAATGGAAGACTTTCATTAGACTTTCACACACCATCCCGACTTGGAAATATATCGCCGTTCCTTCATCGTCGCTGGGTCAAAATCCTGGAACTCCCTTCCGAACAGCACTGTGGGAGAACCTTCACCACACGGACTGCAGCAGTTCAAGAAGGAAGCTCACCACCACCTTCTCAAGGGCAATTAGGGATGGACAATAAATGCTGGCCTCGCCAGCGACGCCCACATCCCATGAACGAATTTTAAAAAAAACTGCATGCCACAGCCAAAGCAAAACATTAATTTCCACGTGTCCAAAACCATTCTAAACAAGATGTGGAGATGCCGGTGATGGACTGGGGTTAACAATTGTAAACAATTTTACAACACCAAGTTATAGTCCAACGATTTTATTTTTAATCCCACAAGCTTTCGGGGGCTTTCCCCTTCCTCAGGCGGTGTGGAAATGAAATGACAATTTCGAATCCTTCGCATTTTAAGATCACATAACAAAGCCTGGTGATTACTGCCCGTTGCCAAGGCAATCACAGTGAGCAGACAGAAAGGTGTCATCTAAAAGGCCACTGAATATACAACCCCCCCAAAAAAAAAGAGAGAGAGACAGAACGAAGACAGTCAATGACCCGTTATATTAAACACAGATAACATTGTTCGCTGGTGGGGTTACGTGTAGTGTGACATGAACCCAAGATCCCGGTTGAGGCCGTCCTCATGGGTGCGGAACTTGGCTATTAATTTCTGCTCGACGATTTTGCATTGTCGTGTGTCTCGAAGGCCGCCTTGGAGCATGTTTACCCGAAGGTCGGTGGCTGAATGTCCATGACTGCTGAAGTGTTCCCCGACAGGGAGAGAACCCTCCTGTTTGGCGATTGTTGCGCGGTGTCCGTTCATCCGTTGTCGCAGCGTCTGCATGGTCTCGCCAATGTACCATGCTCTGGGGCATCCTTTCCTGCAACGTATGAGGTAGACAACGTTGGCCGAGTCACAGGAGTATGAACCGTGCACCTGGTGGGTGGTGTCCTCTCGTGTGATGGTGGTATCTGTGTCGATGATCTGGCATGTCTTGCAGAGGTTACCGTGGCAGGGTTGTGTGGTGTCGTGGACGATGTTCTCCTGAAGGCTGGGTAATTTGCTGCGAACGATGGTTTGTTTGAGGTCGGGTGGCTGTTTAAAGGCAAGTAGTGGAGGTGTGGGGATGGCCATAGCGAGGTGTTCGTCATCATTGATGACATGTTGCAGGCTGCGGAGAACATGGCGTAGTTTCTCCGCTCCGGGGAAGTACTGGACGACGAAGGGTACTCTGTTGGTTGCATCCCGTGTTAGTCTTCTGAGGAGGTCTACGCGATTTTTCGCTGTGGCCCGTCGGAACTGTCGATTGATGAGTCGAGCATCATATCCCGTTCTTACTAGGGCGTCTTTCAGCGTCTGCAGGTGTCCATCGCGTTCCTCCTCGTCTGAGCAGACCCTGTGTATTCGCAGGGCCTGTCCATAGGGGATGGCCTCTTTGACGTGGTTAGGGTGGAAGCTGGAAAAGTGGAGCATTGTGAGATTGTCCGTGGGCTTGCGGTAGAGTGAGGTGCTGAGGTGCCCGTCTTTGATGGAGATTCGTGTGTCCAAGAAAGAAACTGATTCTGAGGAGTAGTCCATGGTGAGTTTGATGGTGGGATGGAACTTGTTGATGTTATCGTGTAGTCTCTTTAGTGATTCCTCACCGTGGGTCCATAGAAAGAAAATGTCGTCGATGTATCTGGTGTATAGTGTTGGTTGGAGGTCCTGTGCAGTGAAGAAGTCCTGCTCGAACTTGTGCATGAAAATGTTGGCGTATTGGGGTGCGAATTTGGTCCCCATGGCTGTTCCGTGTGTTTGGGTAAAGAACTGGTTATTGAAGGTGAAGACATTGTGATCCAGGATGAAGCGGATGAGTTGTAGGATGGCGTCTGGAGATTGGCTGTTGTTGGTGTTGAGTATTGATGCTGTCGCAGCGATGCCGTCATCGTGGGGGATACTGGTGTATAGTGCCGAGACGTCCATCGTGGTGAGAAGTGTTCCTGGTTCAACAGGTCCGTGGGTACTGAGTTTTTGTAGAAAGTCTGTAGTGTCACGACAGAAGCTGGGGGTTCCCTGCACGATGGGTTTCAGGATGCCCTCGATGTATCCAGAGAGGTTCTCACACAGGGTTCCATTGCCTGATACGATAGGACGTCCGGGTGTGTTGGCTTTGTGTATCTTTGGGAGGCAGTAGAAGTCTCCCACGCGGGGAGTACGTGGGATGAGAGTGCGTAGGATGTTTTGAAGGTCTGGATCGAAGGTCTTGACCAGTTTGTTGAGCTGATGGGTGTGTTCTTTGGTCGGGTCTGCGGGTAACCGTCTGTAGTGTTCCTGGTTGTCCAGTTGTCGGTATGCTTCTTTGCAATAATCCGTTCTGTTCTGTATGACGATGGCTCCTCCTTTGTCCGCTGGTTTGATGACGATGTTGCGGTTGGTCTTGAGAGCTTTGATGGCGTTGCGTTGTGCTCGGGTGACATTCTGGACTGTCTTCCGAGTGCGGCTGATGAATCTGGCATAGACGCATTTCCTGACAGCTCGAGCATACATGTCAAGCTGAGGGCAGCGACCCTCTGGAGGAGTCCAGTGAGACTCTTTCCTCTTCGGTTGCTGTATCGCGGATCCCTCTGTCTGCTGTTCCAGATCGTTGATTGTCTCATTGGGTTCGCTGCTGAAATTTTGTGGTTTGTGGTAGAATTCCCGGAGCCTCATTCTCCTGATGAATTCCTCTGTGTCTGCCGCGAGACTAGTGGGGTCCATTTTGGTAGTGGGGCAGAAATTGAGCCCTCGGCTGAGAACTTCGATTTCGTTTGGTTGAAGGGTGTGGTCGGACAAATTGACGATAGACTTCCCTGTGGTTGCAACCGTGGTACCAGGGGAAGCTTGGTCGATGCTGGTGGTGATGCCGAGTTTCTCAAGCTTCCTGCTCTTGGTTTTCATGTAGGCAGCGTAGTTCCGTTGCCTCGTCTGTCTGGCGGTATCTCGTAGCTGGTCTGCTGTGTCCTGAGTACAGGTTGAGAGTATGGACTCTCTCTTCGTTTCGAGGTTGTGGCGTCTGCTGTAGAGTTGGTGTATGAGATGGTTGCGGAGTGTGCGAGAGGTACGGCGGCAGAGTCTCTCAGCATAATCCGAGTTGTATGTGGACTTGAGTGGGTTTGTGATCTATAGTCCTTTCGGGATCTTGTCTGCTTTCTTGCAGCTCTGTAAAAACTTGATGTCTGTGTCTAAATGCGCGATCTTCTTGGATATCCTTTCCACTGTGAGCCGGCAGTTTGTGGTGTCGATGATAGCCATGATGTGGAGATGCCGGTGATGGACTGGGGTTAACAATTGTAAACAATTTTACAACACCAAGTTATAGTCCAACGATTTTATTTTTAATCCCACAAGCTTTCGGGGACAGTCAGCCACCGACCTTCGGGTAAACATACTCCAAGGCGGCCTTCGAGACACACGACAACGCAAAATCGTCGAGCAGACATTAATAGCCAAGTTCTGCACCCATGAGGACGGCCTCAACCGGGATCTTGGGTTCATGTCACACTACACGTAACACCACCAGCGAACAAATGTTATCTGTTTTTAATATAACGGGTCATTGACTGTCTTCGTTCTGTCTGTCTCTCTTTTTTTTTGGGGGGTTGTATATTCAGTGGCCTTTTAGATGACACCTTTCTGTCTGCTCACTGTGATTGCCTTGGCAACGGGCAGTAATCACCAGGCTTTGTTATGTGATCTTAAAATGCGAAGGATTCGAAATTGTCATTTCATTTCCACACCGCCTGAGGAAGGGGAAAGCCCCCGAAAGCTTGTGGGATTAAAAATAAAATCGTTGGACTATAACTTGGTGTTGTAAAATTGTTTACATTCTAAACAAAGCATCATTCCTACTGCCCACACGTTTACATCAGAACCTCTGAATACAACAGTACTTCTCATCAACTACCTTAACCTGCTATATATATATAATTTTCAGCACACAGTAATAACCGCCTGTTAGGCTGGAGGTAGACCTGGTTTTTGTGAGTGCAGCTGGTGCTGGCTACCTCAGGGCAGACCAGTCTTGCAGTGGGGGCCTCAAATTGGCATTAGGCCAAACTGGCTTATGCAAAGGGCCTAATGTCTGTTTCAAGCATGGACACAGCACGGCGATTTTTTGACCTTTAGCAATATGCTGGGCGGCGCACTCCTGGCTCTTAATCATTGTGCTCTTCCTGCCCGCTGTATTGCAGGCTCAGGAGGCCATTTATCACCTGAAAAACAAGTGCTGTGGGGCGGTATTTCTAGGCCATTGTCTCAAACCGATGTGGTAGACAAGAAATACTATTCTGACTAGATGCTTCAACTGGGTCTAATTTCATATATACCGAATTTTTTTTTAAATCCCCAAACGCTGCATGTAGCAAATTTAACCTCCGTTGAGCTGAATTTAATAGCAATAGCAATATAAATTACCCAAAAGTCCTCCGAGCTTTCAGCGGTTCCAGCCTTTTTTCTCTGTCACGTAATAACTCCTTTGGGAGTTACTCCTTAGGATCTTGAATTTGACTTCATATCAAAACCATATTATAACTTCTGGGCCAAATAGTCAAAAATCCCAAAACATGGCGACCACAAATAGATGTAATGGGGTTGGTGTTGTTTCCACTTGCTTACAAGTTTTACTGTGTGCAAAGGGGAAGAAATTAGGTGAAAGATGATGAGATGGAACGCTGATATAGAGCATTTTCTCTGCTGTTCCAAACCTTGGGATAAGGCCCTACACATTTATCGACAAAATCTATGCCTCGGTGCATTGCACAAGGTTACTAAGATTAAAAATTAGTACATCTTTAAAATAACAGTAATTTCCTGTTAGCTCTGCTTGAAACTTAAAACCATATCAACTCAATGCCATGGAACACATTCCTTTAAATTAATCGCCTCAAAGAAAGTAAAGTTTTGTTTAGCAAGAGAAATTACATAAAATAGCTTGACGTTTGCAATACATGTGCAAGAAAATGTTGAGAAGATTAATTGTGATAATTGGTAAGTGGGACATGAGTAAAATGTGCATTAAAATGAGCGCCAAATACAAGCAGAATGAGAAAAGAGATTCAGCTGAAAATAAGATTGCAATGGGGGAATGTCAATAGAAATACGAGTCAGTTATGGCTGGAATAATAACAAAAATATGTGCAACAAATTAATTTGACAGAGTGGGAGTGAAATTGGGCTATGTAGCACCTGTTTTGTAGGCGCTACACAGACACCTAAGCTCCGAAAATGGTGTCCATGTGTGCACGCACTTCCGATGTGAAGTGCCCAGAACGCCATCTTGGTAAAGGGGTTTGTGCACGCACATAATGACCACTGGCAGCATGTAGAGTAGGGAGATTATGATGCGAATCAGTGTGCAATGCTGATTTGAAGCAGCCGGCGACATTTTGGTACTCCAAGCTCCAGACAACGCCCTGTCTTAACCTCTCACAACTGAGCAGGACTTAAATGGCACCAAGGACCCCCCCACCAGTGCTATTTAAAGGGATCTAGCAGGAATTACAGGTTAATTGCTGGATTATTTATTCTGGCTGCTGGGGCAATTGTACGTGTTTTTGGAAATATCCTATACTTGGCTAAAGTTGCAATTTTCTATAGAGAGTGGTCTGGCTGGTTTTGCATTTCTGTTAGTGGCATTTAAAATATTGCACTGAAAAGAAGGTGCTTCCAGACATGGGAGCCCTTCTTGGACTTCCTCTGGGAATTGAACATGACTGGGAGAATGCAGAAAGGCTACACAAAACAGGACAAGCTGCTACAAGAGGGAGGAGGAGGAGTAGGGCACTCAGCAGGAGGCCATATCCAAGGAGAGTCTTCGGGGACCAATTTTCTTACCTCAGCTTCAGCGACGACCACTGCATCAGATGGTCGCAGTTCACTAAAGAGATTTTTCAACTGCTGCAGCCACAACTGCAGCCTCAGAGCAGGGCAAGGACAGCATTGCCTGTGGTTGTCAAGGTGACCGTGGCATTTAATTTTTATGCCTCTGGCTCCTTTTAGGCTGCTGCTGGAGATATAAGCAACATCTCGTAGTTTGCAGTGCACTGCTGTATAAGGGAGGTTACTGGGGCTCTCTACGCACTCAGAAACAGATTCATCTCATTCCCTCTTGACAGAGACAAGCAGCAGGAGCGAGCACGAGGGTTTGCTCGCATTGCAGGCTTTCTCATGGTGCAGGGTATCATTGGCTGCACGCATATTGCTATGCTTGCTTCACATCTGAACTCAGCCATATTCAAGAACACAAAAGGATTCCACTCTCTTAACGTGCAGCTGGTATGCGACCACACGCAGCACAGCATGCAGGTGAATGCCTCCATTCCTTCATTTTGTGGCAGTCCTCTGTGCCACCTATATTTCAACCAGCACAGCAAGTCAAAGGCTGGCTACTGAGCGACAAGGGTTATCCCCTCATGAATTGGCTGATGACTTTGGTCCGGAACGCATGCACACGTGCACAGCAGGCCTACACTGAGACCCATGCTGCCACATGGAACATCATAGAGCACAGCATAGGTGTCCCCAAGCAACACTTCCACTACCTGGACTGATCTGGAGGATCCCTGCAGTACTCAGGTGAGCGGGTATCAAGATTTGCCGTTGTATGCTGTATGCTGCACAACCTCGCCATTATGAGGGAACAGCTCTTGCCACCGTCTATCCGCCGAGAACCTGAGCAAGAGGCAGAGAAAGAGGAGGAAGAGGCGGAGGATGAAGTGGAGGAGGAGGAGGAGAAAGTGCAGTAGAAAGCAGAGGAAAAAGTAGGGAAGCCACAAGGTAGACAGGCCCTGTCCTGTCTACCAGGACTCTGCGTAATCAGATTATTAATGAGCGATACCAGTAACCTCAACGACACCTCCCCATTCACCAGCAGACCCACACTCCTTACCTTTTCTCTCTCACAAATCGTCCTCATTATGATTACACATTGGTTCCTACCTCAGCTCATCGCAGAAATAAAAACCACCACCAAATGCAAATTCAAATGCACATTTATAAATTAATACATGAAATTATGCAAACAAACTGATACTAATCACCCTTGCACATTCTGTTAGTGCCTGGCGTTCGTGTGTCTTTGCCTTTCCTAGTGCTCCTATGAGATGCATCCCCAGTGGCTGGAGCATGGGTGGTGGAAGGCTGCTGGCCTTCAATGGAGGAGAGTGCAGATGGCCTTGGAGGACAACCTCGAGCAGCTCTGGGCCTAGAGGGCCCGGCTTCAGACTGCACCATCTCAGTTTGGGTTGCAGCAGTATTGCCTGGCTGGCTGACAGGCAACAGCAAGGGCACTGGCGGAGTGACAGGGGTGGGAGCAAGAATGCTGTCTTCCTGAGAGAGGACCGCAGGTTTGTGTTTCATGGCGCCACTGCCACTGTCCCGGGTCAGTGCCTCATCATTCCTGGTGATCTGCTGGAGAACGGATTGCTGGAGTGCTGTGACTCCCTGGAAGCCTCTTTCAACAGTGGCACCCAGAGCCACGATAGTACCAGTCTGAGCTTGTAAGGCAGTAGTTTGAGCTTTCAAGGCAGCAGTCTGAGCTCCAAATGTAGCAATCAGACCTTTGATGGCAGATGTTTGTACTGCAAGGTGTGCTGACGGACGTGACCACCCATTCCATGGGGGAAATGATCAGCTCCAAGCTCTGCTCAAAGCCCTGTGCCAAGTTGGAGCTGGACTCCTCTATGCCCCTTGACATTATGCGCAGGCTTTCTGGCAGGCTTCCCAGTACACCAAGCATTTGGTTTTGTGCACCCATCAGCCTTCTTCTGTAGCCAGGCCCTTCGAAGTCATCATCTGACTCCTCTGAGGCAGAAATGAAGTGTGTCCTTGCCCTTCGGTGAGCTGGCACCTGTGGTATGCATTCCCTCCGCCCTGGCTTGTGCACACTTGTGCCCGATGTCTCACCATGTGCAGATCCCTCCTCTATTCTAGTCTCTAAAGTAAGCGCAGTGTCAGTATCTGAGCTGGTGTGTGCGAGTGTAAGATCGAGTGACGGTGTGTCTCCATCATCACCGTCATCTTCCTCTTCCTCCTCTGACTGTGCCGGTTCCAGTTCTTGGGTATCTGAAATGACAAAGTGACACGGGTTGAGTTGTGGTGTGGGGAATGGAAAAAGTAAGATATGTGTGCTCACACCATCTGAAGCACATGAGTCAGAAAAGATTGTGGGATGAGGGAGAAGTAGGAAGGAGAATTCGGTATGCAGAGACCATCATCATCGATACCTGCAGTGCCATCAGTGGCCAGGGCTTCAGCGATGGCCCTTCCAATGATGACCAGCACTGTCTCCTCCATGGGAGGTGCACCTGTCCTCCTTCAGTTCTTCCTTGTTGGCTCCTGTTATGCTCCATCTTCTCCTGGTAGAAAGAGGGAATTGTGTCAGTGAATGTCCTGAATGATGTTTGGGTGATGTGGCTGTCATGGTTGAATAGCTGCCAGTGTGTGTGGCCTGTGAATTATGGGTGTCCTGCTTGCAACAGTGGAAATGTGTGAGGGTGAGATGAAGCATCTGATTTGAAGAGTTGAGAAGTAATTGAAAAAGATTGTTGGTATGCGGGTGATGGGGAATGTAGTGCGTTGAGCAGTGGATGAGGCTAATGGTGCAGTTGGTAGGAGATGCCACTTGACAGTTGAACTCACTCACCTTGACCACTTGTGTTAAATCATTGAACTTACTGCACTGCATCCATGTTCTTGGCACTATGTTTGTGGCATTGACCAGGTCCACTACTTCCTCCCACTACCTCTTGAGCATATGTCTGGAGGGCCTCTTGCCCCTCTGTAGATATAGAGGCCCTTCCGTCCGTCCACCTCTTCCACCAGGTCGTCTAGTGCATCATCAGAGAACCTTGGTGCACGCTCTCTTGCAGGCACAGCCATTCTTCCAACTATCAGAGCCTAGCAGTCACTTCTCACATCACTTCCTTTACGTGCAGTTACTTACAGTTATGTGTTGCCTGCATCGCAATGAACGGGCGCGGGTTAATCGCTCCCCGCGATCCCTGAGCCCATTTTCAGGGGTTATCTAACATAATCCCCATTGTGTGAATAAACTATTAACCTGAAATGCACTTGCATGTTCAGCCCTATTAAATGAGCTATCTATTTGCCAGAAAGTTTGCAGCATTTATTGAAACATCAAAACACATTCTCATTGAAATGGTAACATGCACATTTTAGTAAAATAATGAAATTCATACATCTTGCATTTCATGGAATCTTCAACATGAAAACTTTATTTATTATTATTTGTCCTTGGGATGTAATCAACACTGACAAGGCAACATTCATGACCCATCCATAGGTGCCCTGAGGGCATTAAGGGACAACCATATTGTGCAGGACTGGAGTCATATGTAGGCCAGTCAGGGTAGGGGTTGACGGGACCATTGCTGAAGGACATTAGTGAACTAATTTAGATTCTATGACAGTCCGGCAGCTTTCATGGATAAACTATAAATGACCAGATTGATTGAATTCAGTTTCACAACTTGCTTTGATGGGATTTAAACTCACAACCTCTGGGTTGTTACCATAACCACTAGGTTACCATAGCCTATAAAAGGGAGATGAAACAAAAAAAAGGTTCTGTAGTACATCAAGCCCATTCCTTCCAAACTTGTACAATCTACTCTATCAAAAAGTCTATTCAACCCATTTGATATCCTGAGGAAAAGTTGCATAAGATTTATCCCTGCACTTCAGGATAAACCCCTGATAATGTGGCCGTAGGAAACCCTTTCAACTTATGTCTGTTTCATATCAACAACAGCTTGAGTTTATATAGTGCCTTTACATCAAAAATTGTCCCAAGGCGCTTCACAGAAACATAAAGAATAAGATGGATGCCAAACCAAAGAAGTAGATATTAGGATGGGTGTCCAAAAGTTTGGTCAAAGAGTTAGGTTTTAAGGCGGGTCTTAAAGGAGGAGAGGGAGATGGAGAGGTGGAGGGGTTTAGGGTGAGAACTCTAGAACGTGAGGTCTAGGTGGCTGAAGGCATGGCTGTCTATGATGGGGTGAAAGGGGGGGAATGCACAAAATGCCTTTCAGACAAATGAAGAGTTCAGGAGGGGGGAGGAATTGTAAGGGCTAGAGGAGGTTATAGAGATAGGGAAGGGAGAGGCCATGAATGATAGATTTACATTTAGAGGCATTGTACGCCACTGAGAACAAGGGTGATAAGTGAACAGGACTTGATGTAGGTTAGGATACAAGCAGCAGAGTTTTGATAAACTGAATGTTTGTGGAAGATGCAGGATGGGAGGCCAGCCAGGAGACCACTGGACTAGTCAGGTTTAAAGATGATAAAGGCACAGATGTGGGTTTCAGCAGCGGATGGGCTGAGGCGGGGTGGTGGTAGGCAATGTTACGGACGTGGAAATAGACAATCCATGTGACGGAGAGGGCATGAGGTCGGAGACTTAGCTGAGGATCAAATTAGATGCTAAATTTGCTAACAGTCTGGTTCAGCCTATGACAAAGGGCTGTGGAAATGTACAGATGAAAATATAGGCCCATTTTCACAGATGGATTCCATTTTTAGATCTGATATCTGGGACTGCCCTCATTTTGTTCCACTTTTACCTATCCGATTGTAGCAGAGCATCTCCAGCAATGGCTTTTCTTTCCGCCCCCACATGATTACCTCTGGAGTCCGCAAAGGATCTATCCTTGGCCACCTCCTCTTCCTTGCTGGCAAGTGTACAGAGTTTGTGGCAAGGCCTGAAGACTTCACTTTTCTCTGGAGGAAATTGAGAATTACCCAAGATTGCATGTCAGACAAGTAGAGTGACAACAAGGCTCAGTGGATCGAGAAAGGTGGTGGAGAGGTAGAACTGCATGTTGTCAGTGTACATGTGGAAGCTGACCCCAGGTCTGTGGATGATGCTGCCAACGTGAAGCAGGTAGATGAGGAAGAGGAGGTGGCCAAGGATAGATCATTTGCGGACTCCAGAGGTAACCATGTGGGGGCGGAAAGAAAAGCCATTGCTGGAGATGCTCTGCTACAATCGGATAGGTAAAAGTGGAACAAAATGAGGGCAGTCCCAGATATCAGATCTAAAAATGGAACTCATCTGTGAAAATGGGCCTATATTTTCATCTGTACATTTCCACAGCTACTTCTACCTGCACCATGAGGTATACAATTTCTATAATAACTCAGGGGGGTTCAATTGGGCTATGTAATGCTCAGTCTTCAGGCACTACACAGTCACCCAAGGTCCCATAATGGAGTCCAAGATGCACGCGCACACAGAAAGTGCACAGTGCGCCATCTTGATTAAGACGTTGGTACTCACGCGATTGTTGCACGCCGGCAACATTCAGAGGAGTGAGATCATCACATGGATTAGTGTGCAATGCTGATTTGAGGCCGCTATTGCCATTTTGAAGGGCCCAGTCAATCAAACACCCTGTGCTGACCTCTCTCCGCAGAACATGATGCTAAACAGCATGATAGCCCCCTCACCAGCGTTATTTAAAGGGATCATGCAGGACTTGCAGGTAAATTGCTGGATTATTACTTTTGGCTGCTGCTTGAATTATAGGTGATTTCTACTGAGTTCTAGGACTGTTGAAAGTTTAATTTGTCTGCACAGAAAGGAGTCTTGTAGCTCTTGCGCTGCTGTTGCTGTTATCGTCTTCACAAATTATCTGACTCCAGACATGGGTGGCCTGGTGGAGCTGCCTCTAGGAATAAAGCATGACTGGGAGCAGGAAGGAAGGCACCATGGAGCAGGACACACTGCCAGAACAGGGAGGAGGAGGAGGGCTCTCAGCAGGAGGCCATATCTATATAGAGTGACAGGGAGCACTTCTCCTCCCTCAATTTCAGTGAGGAGCAATGCAACTTTACCAAGGAGGCTGTTACTGAGATATGTCAGCTGCTGCAGCCTCAAACCAGGGCATGGACAGCACAGCCTGTGGCTGTCAAGGTCACCGTTGCTCTTAACTTTTATGTCACAGGCTCCTTTCAGGCTGCAACAGGTGACATTAGCATCATCTCCCAGTTCACTGTACACCAATGTATCAGGGAGATCACCGAGGTTCTATACAGCAAGAGAAACACTTACAGCTCCTTCCCTGTTGACAAAGAGAAGCAGGAGCAGGGAGCACAAGGTTTCGCCTGCAAGGCAGGCTTCCCCATGGTGCAAGGTGCCATTGACTGCACTCACATTGCCTTCCGTGCTCCCCATGAGAACTCTGCAATATTTAACAATCAAAAGGGATTCCATTCCCTCAACGTGCAGCTTGTTTGTGACCACACACAGCGCATTATGTAGCTCTGGGCCTGCTAACTTGGAAGCAGTTACGACTCCTTCATTCTGCGTCTATCCCCTGTGCCGCCTATATTCCAACCAGGCCTCCAAGTTAAAGGCTTGCTATTGGATGACAAAGGTTATTCCTTCCTGACATGGCTCATGACCCTGGTTAGGAACCCGTGCACACCTGCACAGCAAGAGTAAAATTAAAGCCATGCTGACACAAGCAATATCATTGAACAGGCAATCAGTGTCCTCAAACAACGCTTCCACTGCCTGGACTGTTCAGGAAGAGCCCTGCAGTACACAGCTGAGCAGGTATCCAGATTTATGGTCATCTGCTGCATACTCCACAACCTCGCCATCATGAGGGATTAACCTGAAAGCTGACAAATTGAGGAGAAGCAGGAAGAGGAGGAAGAGGAAGAGAGGCAGCAACTAAGACAGCCACTTTCTGCCACGACTTTAAGGGATCAGTTAATTAAGGAGCATTTCCATTAACCTCAGCTGTACATCCACATTCATCAGTGGTCCCACACTCCTTACCTTTCCTCTTACAATAACCATCATATCATTCTCTTTTTGTCAACACTTATTGTTATCTCCCTCACCTGGCTGCAGAAATAAAAAGCAAGACCAAATGCAAATTCAAATCAAAATTTATCAAAACAATGATTGCATTCTCCACACAAAACTAAAGTAATCACCTTTCTACATTCCCTTATTGCCTGTCTTTCGTGTACCTTTCACTATCCTGGTGCTCCTACGAGGTGCTTCCCCAGTGGCTGGAGCACGGGTGGTGGAAGGCTGCTGAGCTTTAATTGAGGACGACCTCGAGCAGCTCCAAGCCGAGAGGGCCCGGCTTTAGACTGCATCATCTCAGCATGGGCTGCAGCAGTGTGGCTTGGCTGGCTGACAGGCAACAGCAAGGGCACTGGCGGAGTGGCAGGGGTGGGAACAGGAAGGCTGTCATCCTGAGAGAGGGCAGCAGGTTTCTGTTTCATGGCGCCACTGCCACTCTCCCGGGACGGCGCCACAGCAATCCTGGTGATCTGTTGGGGCATAGATTGCTGGACTGCTGTGATGCCCTGGAAGCCCCTTTATTTATGCTGGAAGGCACATGAAGTCTATCTGTTTTTATTTTTAGTCATTTCATTCTTCCTTAACTGATAACATACAAGTTATCTCATGAAACTACTGGACCTTGATAGGTACGAGGGGCTCGAGTTTCTGCTTGTTTACGCCAATAATATAAGTATAATCCGGGTGAAATCGGCCTTACCAGCACAAAAGATCGTGGAATGCTAAACGTAAGTGAGTTAGGCCCAAAACCACTTATGTTCGTGTTTTCCGTGATCTTTTACGCTGGTTCAAGATACAATTAGCCCGGATCAGGCTCCGTCCACAAAACTGGCCACGTTCCCAGATCAAAATTGCGAGATTCCACTGATTGTGCTGGTTCGGGAAGGCTCTTCAAATTGTGTTCATTTTCTTAGTGGCACAGGTACTAGTAGGCATGTTTTTAAAAAAATTTCATATCAATAAATACTTAATTTACTAAGAAACTGACCAGTGTACACCAATGGACAATCTTATTAAAAATGCTCATTTTTGGTGATAAACCCATTTTCAGCTGTATTAATAAAACTGCACTAGGTTACCACTCTTAAATATATCAAGAAATACTTTTTAATGGAAAAAAAAGAAAGAATTCCACTGCCCGACTGTGCTGGGTCATTGAAGGTTTTATATTTGTGATTATGCAAATGAATTTTAGCGGAAACTTGAACTGTAACCTAACCAACGCAATTTCAAGCGCATTTAGAGCGCAATTTCCCGATTGTGCCCAAAGCGGAACATCTACCCCGTGACTTTCTTTCCTTACAGGATTCATCCATACAGAATGGAGGCTAAATTAGGCCATATAGCACCCATCTGGAGGCACTACATGGACCCCTGAACCCCAAAAGTGGCCTCCAAGATTCGCGCGCACACTTCCGGCGTTACATGCTCAGAGGGCCACCATGGTAAAGGCGTTTGTGCATGCGCATTGAACAAATGCCGGCAGCGTGTGAAGTAAGGAGATTATGATATTAATCAGTATGCAACACTGATTTGAAGCAGCTGACGCTGTTTTCAAACTCCCCGCTCCAGCCAACGCACAATCCTAAATTCACACAACTGAACAGGAGTTAAAGGGTATGAAGGACCCTCCACCAGCGCTATTTAAAGGGATCATGCAGGAATTGTGGGTGTTTGTGGAAGTTTCTTATACTTGGAGAAAGTTGCTATATTATATAGACAGTGGTCTAGCTGGTCGTGCAGAACTGTTAGTGCCATTTAAAATAGTGTACTGAATAAGGTTGCTGACAGACATGGATGACCTGCAAGGGCTTCCTCTGGGAATTGAAGATGACTGGGAGCGTGCAGAGAGGCCATGTAGAGCAAGTTGCCAGAAGATGGGGGAGGAGGAGGAGGCTTCAAGGCATTCAGCTGGAGGCCATATCCAATGAGGGCCTTCAGGGATCAATTCTCTTACCTCAACTTCAGCGATGACCAGTGCATCTGACGGCTGCGGTTCATTAAAGAGGTCGTGACTGAGATTTGTCAACTGCTGTGGCCACAACTGCAGCCCCAGAGCAGGGCAAGGACAGCATTGCCTGTGGTTGTCAAGGTAACCATGGTGCTTAATTTTTACAGCTCTGGCTTCTCTCGGGCTGCTGCTAGCGATATAAGTAACATCTCGCAGTTTGCAGTGCACTGCTGTATAAGGGAGGTCACGGAGGCTCCGTACACACTCAGAAATAGATTCATCATGTTCCTTCTGGACAGAGACAAGCAGCATGAGTGAGCACAAGGGTTTGCTCACATTGCAGGCTTCCCCGTGGTGCAGGCTGCCTTTGATTGCACGCATATTGCCTTGTGTGCTCCACATCTGAACTCGGCCATATTCATGAACAGAAAGGGATTCCACTCCCTCAATGTGCAGCTGGTGCGCGACCACAGGCAGCACATCATGCAGCTCAATGCCCACGGCCCTGGCAGCAGTCATGACACCTTCATTCTTTGGCAGTCCAACATGCCACATATATTTCAACCAGCATGGCAAGTCAAAGGCTGCCTACTGGGCAACAAGGGTTATCCCCTAATGAAGTGGCTCATGACTCCAGTCCGGAATGCATGCACACGTACACAGCAGACGTACAACGAGAGCCATGCTGCCATGTGGAACATCATAGAGCACACCATAGACGTCCTCAAGCAATGCTTCTTCTGCCTGGACCACTCTGGAGGAGCCCTGCAGTACTCAGCTGAGGGGTATCAAGATTTGCCATTGGATGCTGCATGCCGCACAACCTCACCATTATGACGGGACAACCATTGCCACTGCCTATCTGATGAGAACCTGAGCCAGAGGCAAAGGAAGAGGAGGGAGAGATGGAGAAGGAAGTGGAGGAGGAGGAGGAGGAAGTGCAGCAGGAAGTGGAGGTAGAGGCAGGAGATAGACAGGCCTGTATGCCAGGACTCTGCGTCATCAGCTGATTAATGAGCGATACCAGTAACCTCAACGACACCTCCCCATTCCCACACTCCTTGTCTTTCCGCGCCCACATGACCATCAAATCTTCCTCCTTATGATTACACATTGCTACCTCCCTCAGCCCATCGCAGAAATGAAAACCAACACCAAATGCAAATTCAAATCCAAATCCAAATTTATAAATTAATACATGTCATAATTCAAACAAAATGATACTATTCACCCTTGTGCAATCCCTCAGTGCCTGTTGTTCGTGTGCCTTTATCTTTCCTAGTGCTCCTACAAGGTACATCCCAATGGCTGGAGTATGGGTGATGGAAGGCTGCTGACCTTCAACTGAGGAAAATGCAGATGGTCTTGGAGGACGACCTCGAGCAGCTCTGAGCCAGGAGGCTCCGGCTTCAGACTGCACCATCTCGGCCTGGGCTGAAGCAGTCTGACAGGCAACGGCAATGGCACTGGCGGAGTGGCAGGGGCGGGAGCAGGAATGTTGTCATCCTGAGAGAGGACAGCAGGTTCGTCTTCCAGGCGCCACTGCAACTCTCCTCGGGCGGCGCCTCAGCAATCCTGGTAATCTGTTGGAGAACAGATTGCTGGAGTGCAGTGATGCCCTGGAAGCCCCGTTCCACAGTAGAACCCAGAGCCACAATAGCAACAGTCTGAGCTTCCAAGGCAGCAGTCTGAACTCCAAATGCAGCAGTCAGACATTTGATGGCAGATGTTTGTGCTGCAATGGAAGCTGTGACATCGGTCATCAGACATTGTATCATGGTGGGTTCCACAGGTGCGCTCATGGAGGTGACCACCCATTCCATGTTGGAAAGGATGGGCTCCAGGATCTGCGCAAAGCCCTGTGCCAAGTTGGAGCCGGACTCCTCCATGCCCCTTTGACATTGTGTGCAGGCTTTCTGGGAGGTTTTCCATGTGTACACCCATCAGCCTTCTTCTGTAGCCTGGCCCATCGAAGTCATCATCTGACTCCTTGGCAGCAGTACTAGTGTGCGATCGCGCCCTCTGGTGAGCTGGCACCTGCAGTATCTGTTCCCCTTGCCCTGGCTCCTGCGCACTTGCGCCCAGATCGCTCCTCTAACCTAGCTTCTAATGTACACACAGTATCGGTAACTGAGCTGGTGGCTGCGAGTGTAAGATCGAGTGACGGTGTGTCTGCATTATCACTGTCATCTTCTTCTGCCTCCTCTGACTGGGCAGGTTCCAGTTCTTGGGTATTTGCAATGATAAAGTGACACGGGTTAAGTTGTGATGCGGGGAGAGGAGAAAGTAAAGTGAGTCAGAAAAGATTGTGGGATGAGGGAGAAGTGAGATGCGAGAAGGAGGATTAGGAATGCAGAAACCCCCAACATCGATACCTCCAGCACCACCTGTGGCCACGGCTGCAGCAACGGCCTGTCCAATGATGGCCAGCACTGTCTCCTGAATGGGGGTGAAGACATGTAGGCATGCCTGTCCTCCTCCAGGTCTTTCCTGCTGCCTGTTATTATGCGCCATCTTCTCCTGCAATAAAGAGGGAAGTGCGTCAGTGAGTGTCCTACAAGACGTTTGGGTGATGTGGTTGTCATGGTTGAATAGCTGCCAGAGTGTATGATCTGTGAGTTGTGGGTGTGCAGCTTGCAAGAATGGTACTGTGTGAGGTTGAGATGCGGCATCTAATTTGACGAAGTAAATGCCAGGAGCATTGCACTACACACTGCATCTACGTACGTGGTGCAATGCTCCTGGCATTTACCTCGTCCTTCACAGCCTCCCACTATCTCTTCAGCATGTGTCTGGAGGGCCTTCTGTCCCCCTGCGGATTAAGGAAACCCTTTCATGCGTCCACTTCTTGCATGGAGGCCTCTAGTGAGTCATCTGAGAACCTTGGTGCACACTCTCTTGCAGGCCCAGCCATTCCTCAGTATATTCCAGCACAGAGTTAGTTGCCACACCAATTCCAGGTCTCCCTGCAGCCACAGTGTACCTCCCCTTTAAGAAGTGCCTTTAAGTAGTGCTAACTACTCCTGATATCGGGGCCCCCTGCTGGTGCGTACAGCCCATCAACAGCACAGGTAGCATTGGCTGCATGCAGCGATCATTGAAATCATCAGGCAGCACGAATGTTACGTGGGGGTTAACCAATTTAACCCCCAATATATACATATGGTGCACTGTGAAAACAAATTCTAAAACCTAAATTTCTGTGGGAAAGATACAAGCAGGCAGTAGGTGGCATCTGCGACAATGGCCAAAGAGAGATTTTGCTGGAATCCTATAAGAAACATCAACAAAATATCCACACAATGGCAAATTTGTCTTCTAGATGAAGACCACCTTCTGGGGATTAATCATACAATGTGGATAGGAACTGTCAGCTGTCTTCCAGGCAGCAGTTGTTTTGAAATTCAGGTAAAGGCTCTAGTGAATAGGGCCTGTTTTTGGGCAGGAGTAGCATGATCCGCATTTACCCCGTGCCCAATGATCCCTGCACAGGCAGGAAGAGATTTTCATCAGGCCTGAGGACTCACCTGCAATCTGCATTGGAAATCAGCGTTGAACAAGGAATCCATGCAATTTGCATTTTCCATCAGCGGGGCGAGCTCCAATCTCTTAAAGGCAGGCTGTCTGTTGGAAATCTCGTAAAGGTACCTGGTACCTGTTATTTGCTGAATATAACAGCCTGCTGTCTGCACGGAGTCTGAACGGAGATCAGTCATCGCACACGTAAAGCACAGATGCAGGTCCATTCCCTATGTTTACATACTGATGAGTTATGTTCAAACGTTGAATAAAGGTTATGCACCACTAAATCCCACATCCTCCAATCTGCATGCCAGGCCTCACCAATCTGCCAATCTGAGAGTCCATGCACCAAGGTTCTCAGCTGATGCACCAGAGGCCTTGGTGCAAGAGGTGGACAGAAGGAGGGACGTCCTAGATCCGTGGGGGCGGGGTGGGGGGGGCAGCAAGAGGCCCTCCAGACATACACCCAAAAGGCAGTGGGAGGCAGTAGGGGATGAATTCAATGCCAGGCGCACAGCATCATGAACATGGATGCAGTGCAGGAAGAAGTTCAATGCTTTGACATGAATGGTCTAGGTGAGTGAGGTCAACTGTCAAGTGGCATCTCCTACCAACTGCACCACTAGCCGCATCCACTCCTCCACGCACTAAACCCCCTGACACCCACCTACCAATAAACTCTTTCCATCAGTACTCAACTCTTCCAATCAGATGCTTCCTCTCACCCTGACACATTACCACAGTTGCAAGCCTTCCACCCACAACTCACAGGCCACACACACTGGCAGCTATTCATACATGACAGACACATTGCCTAGAAACAAGTCCCACTTTCCTGCAGGAGAAGGTAGCGCATATCAGCAGGCAGCAAGTGGCAGTGGCATTCAGCCCCTTGAGCCTATTCCACCATTCAATGAGATCACGGTGGACCTGTGACCTAACTCCATATATCCGCCTTAGCCCCATACCCCTTAATACCCTTGGTTCACAGAAATCTATCAATCTCAGATTTAACATTCACAAGTGAGTGAGCATCAACTGCCGTTTGCAGAAGAACGTTCCAAACTTCTCCCACCCTTTGCATGAGGAAGCATTTCCTAACTTCACTCCTGCACATCCTGGCTCTAAATGTTAGGCTATGTCCCTGTGTCCTAGTATTCAAGTGTAGGAGACCTCCAAAAACAGTTACAAATGTCTCGGCAGCCAGAAGCAAAAATCCAGCCACTAACCTGTAAATCCTGCATGGTCCATGTAAATAGCACTGGTGGGGGGTCCTCCAGGCACTCTAAGACACGTTCAGATGGTCGGGGTTAAGATTGTGCGTTGAGTTGAGCGTTAAGTCCCAAAATGGTATCTATCACTTTAAATGAGCATTGCACACTGATTTTCCCCCTACTTTACATGATTCCAGCATTTGTTATTTGCGCCTGCGCTAACTCCTTTACCAAGATGACGTCCGGTGCACGACACGCTGGAAACATGCATGCGCATCCAAGACACCACCTTGGATGTCAGAGAGGCCGTGTAGCGCCGAAACAACGGGCGCTACACGGCCCAATTTAGCGCCCTAGGTTTCCCCACTCTAGAACTTCATTCCAAGTGAGTCTTTCATCACTTTAAAGAAGTAGTGAATGAGGTGCTGCCTCACAATGACTTAACCATTCCTCCCCCTGTCTCAGATTGCAAAGTGGGCATTGTTCTCCAACCCTTTTCAGAATGTTGACAGGCCATAACTTCAGATGCTGAGGTCCTCCAGACCATAAGAGATGGTTATCTTCTTCAATGTTTGGCCTCGCCTCCATCTGCCCAATGTGTCATGAAGTCAAACTAATGACTATTACGGTAAATGTCCTGTTGTCAGAAATTAGGACTCTTCTTGCACTGGGAATGGCGAAGCAGGCCCAAAGGGCCGAATGGCCTACTCTTGCTCCTATTTTCTATGTTTCTATGGGAGCAATTTAAAACGCTCACCCCAGGAAAGCATGCAAGGGATTCTAGTAACAATATTTCATATTACCAAAAATTCAGGAAGCTTAAGACCAATATTGGACCGAAGAGTCTTAAATCAGATTATAAAGAAGCAAACGTTCAAAAAGATCATACTACCACAGATTATCTCAGCAATTTGCCCTCAGAGTTGACTAACAGCCTTTGATTTGCATAATACATAATGTGATATAGAAATCCATCCTTGGTAAAACAGGTGTCTTTGTTTCAACTTCAAAATCATCGGCACAAGGTATTACCTCTTTTTAAAAATTGCTTTTCGGTAACAGCAATGCATTTCAAGTTTTGTCATCTCCTGATGTTAGTTTGGTCAGAGGTCCTTCCTGGAGTTCTGTTATTTAAGCAAGATGTCAAATCATAGTCTTATTTCAAGAATTGTGATTTTTAACCATTGAAAGGAAATCTCAGTTTTCTCCAGCTCATGAACTAATATTTTTACATTTTCATACATCTCTTCAATGAGTATTCCTCACAGTGGAAGGGTTCGAGGCTGGGGAAAGTATTTCTCCTCAATGTGAAGGATCCATAGTTTCAGTCTCCTTACATATCTGCATTCTGGGACTAATGACAGTGGCCATTTTTGTTGTGCCCAACTGCCATTTCAGTTGACTGTAGTGAAAAGGCTCACACCACGTGTTCTACTGTTCTACAGCTTGTTCTGGGCCTCATGCAATCATGTTCCTGCTGAACATTTTATGACATGGACTCACGACAATTTGATTTAGTGTAACTCCGAATCAGATTGTGAGGGAAAATTGGTTACTATCTGTAGTATCATGATAAACCCTTTCCAATGACGTCATATGTAGCAGAGCAATTCTTCCACCAATTTAGCTCATTTTGGCTATATTTGATGTAAATTGTGCATTTAAATAAGGCATAAGCACAATAAAATGCATTTAACTAAAAATAAAAATTGCAAAACGCATTTGAAAGTCCTAATTTTCTGAACATAAATCTCTTGAGTCCAAGTATATCTTGGAATGACTTTGTACATCCCTGGTGCTTGTTTTCCAACCTCAAGTTAAACATAAGAACTAATAACCTCTTCTAGAGTTATAAACTCATAGATCAATGGGAGAAAACACATCAGCTAAAATCTCACATCAGAGATAAAACGTGCCTACCTTCTTGGGGGGTTGATACCAAAGTCAGCCTACATCTGAATTCCACATGAAAATAGGACCCCAAAATGCAAAAGAGACTTTTTCCTATTTATTATGTGTTTTCTGATGATGGGGATCACATATGAAGACCAGGCCCTAGATTCTATATAGAAAATGTAGACTGGAAGCAAAACAAAACTACTGTAGTAAATTTGATCCCATTAAGTGATCTCTGATAGAATTATCCTTCACACACTGTTTTGTTTAAAAGAAAAATACACATATGGTGGTTGTTATCCAACTACTTTATTGAATTATATTGGGAGTCATGTTCATAGAATCATGGAATGAGAGCACAGAAGGAGGCCATTCGGCCCATTTGAAAGAGCTATCCAATTAGTACCACTCCCCTGCTCTTTATGCATTATGCATTGGTGTGTGGAATATTGTCTGGTAGATTGCATGGGTCTGTGTTTTAAACTACCTCTTCAACTCTGACCGAGTAGCTTGTTGTTCAATACAGTCTGTTCAAAATGGCCTCCCAGTCCTTCCTGTCCTCTATCGTGGAGGTCTTAGAGGACAGTGAGCTGGAAAGCATGGATCGGCAACTGACCCTGGACGAGCTGACAAAGGCCACGCAGTCCTTCAAGAAGAGTAGAACTCCCAGAAACGACGGCTTACCGGTTGAGTTTTACTCGGCTCTGTGGGACTGGATAGACTCAGACCTACTGGAAGTATATGGGGGTATGCTTCTGGCAGACAGCATGTCAGAATCCATGAGGAAAGGCATAGGAACATAGGAACATAGGGACAGGAGTAGGCCATTCAGCCCCTCGTGCCTGCACTGCCATTTGATAAGATCATGGCTGATCTGTGATCTAACTCCATATACCTGTCTTTGGCCCATATCCCTTAATACCTTTGGTTGCCAAAAAGCTATCTATCTCAGATTTAAATTTAGCAATTGAGCTATAATCACCCTCATCTACAAGCAGAAGGTGGAGAAGGAGGAAATCAGAAATTGGTGACCCATTTCCTTGCTAAATGTCGACTACAAGATTCTGTCTAAGGCCATCGCCATCAGGCTTAAGCCTGCTCTGGAGCAGGTGATCCACCCGGATCAGACCTGCACCGTACCTGGCAGAAAGTTATCTGATAGCCTTGTGTTGCTCAGGGATACGATCGCCTACGTGCAGGACAGGGGTGTGAACACCTGCCTCATGGTATGTGGGTGGGGCGATCCCTCTCCATAACCAGCAGGAACCTGGTGATAAGATGTGAGGTACTCGCGGTGTTGCTGTACATGGTCAGAGTCTGGCCCATTCCCCACAACTCCGCCGTTGTCACCCGAGTTATCTTCTGCTTTGTCTGGAGGTCCAAGGTAGAATGTGTCCGCAGGGTCACCATGTACAAGCCTCCAGACAAAGGGGGGAAGAGCATCCCCAATGTCGCTCTGATCGTGATGGCCATCTTCGTGTGTGGCTGCCTCAGGATGTGTTGGAGCCCCAGTACGCAAACACCAAGTGTCACTACGTGCTGAGTTTTTACCTTAACAACACACCAAGGTGACTGGGTCTGGCCACGCTGGCCGAACAGGCATAGGACGTTCCGTCCAGCTGGACCGTCCCCCCCACTTGTCCCAGGTGGAGAACTTCCTGAGGAGCAACCCCTTCGACCACAAGGCCGTCAGACAGTGGTTGACACGAAACATTCTGAGAGTCCTGCAAGGAAAGGAGAGGGTGGATTCAATCGGGCTTTTCCCCGACCAGATGGTTGATGCCATTTGGCAGAACATCTCATCCCCAGAACTGACCAACAGGCACCAGGATGTAGCCTGGCTGGTGGTGAGAAGGGCCCTCTCAGTGCAGTCCTTCCAACACGCACAGAATCTCAGTGCCACCACGAGCTGCCCTCGAGGCTGCAGCGGGGAGGAGACCGTTGTCCACCTCCTGATGGACTGCCCCTTCGCGGAGAGAGATGCGTTGGTATCTGTCCCGGTTCATCCCCAACAGTTCAGTAACACAGGACGCTGTGCTCTACAGACTGTTCCCTGGGATGAACTCCGAGACAGATATCAACTGCTGCTGGAAGACCATCAACTCGGTGAAGGAGGCCCTTTGGGTCCTCCCGAAACCTGCTGGTCTTCCAGCTGAAGGAGCTGTCCATGACCGAGTGTTGCCGACTGGCACACTCCAAGGTCCAGGAGTCCGTGCTATGGGAAGCAGTGAAGCGAAGTGCAACCTACGCAAAGGCCCAATGAGAGAAGGCCACCGTGTAAGGCCAACCCACTTTGTATTGTACACCATGAATCATAAGAAATGTCCTGTGTTTGAATTGTAATATTGGGATCGTATTGTGTACGATCCGTATTGTATTGGTTTGAATTGTACTGGTTTGGAAATTGTAATATTTACATTGAACTGTGTGTATCATTAAATTCTACGAAATAAAATATATTTTGAAATTTAATGAAACAGCCTTTTTAAAACCACTATATCTAAGGAGCTGCCTCAGCGCTCTCAATCTCTCAATGGGCTTAAGTACAAATCTACATAAGGGATTAACTGGAGCACTTGTGAAGATAGTAATTTTATGAATCATTAGTTGGAAAACCAATCAATTTGAACTCTAAAACATCTTATCAGCACTACTGCACCAAAGCTCAGACTGGTTGTAACCAAGACTATCTTCCTTCTGTCAGTAAGTAAATATTGGGAACTAATTAAAGTAATCTCTTTCATGTGACAAACAAAGCTATAATGAATACCATTAGCCAAATTAAAAATAAAAGTCAGTATAGAATCATAAGAACATAAGAAATGGGAGCAGGAGTAGGCCAATCGGCCCCTCGAGCCTGCTCCGCCATTCAACAAGATCATGGCTGATCTGATCCTAACCTCAAATCTAAATTCATGTCCAATTTCCTGCCCGCTCCCCGTAACCCCTAATTCCCTTTACTTCTAGGAAACTGTCTATTTCTGTTTTAAATTTATTTAATGATGTAGCTTCCACAGCTTCCTGGGGCAGCAAATTCCACAGACCTACTACCCTCTGAGTGAAGAAGTTTCTCCTCATCTCAGTTTTGAAAGAGCAGCCACTTATTCTAAGATTATGCCCCCTCGTTCTAGTTTCACCCATCCTTGGGAACATCCTTACTGCATCCACCCGATCAAGCCCCTTCACAATCTTATATGTTTCAATAAGATCGCCTCTCATTCTTCTGAACTCCAATGAGTAGAGTCCCAATCTACTCAACCTCTCCTCATATGTCCACCCCCTCATCCCCGGGATTAACCGAGTGAAACTTCTTTGTACTGCCTCGAGAGCAAGTATGTCTTTTCTTAAGTATGGACACCAAAACTGTATGCAGTATTCCAGGTGCGGTCTCACCAATACCTTATATAACTGCAGCAATACCTCCCTGTTTTTATATTCTATCCCCCTAGCAATAAAAGCCATCTTGATCACCTGCTGCACCTGCATACTAACTTTTTGATTTTCTTGCACTAGGACCCCCAGATCCCTTTGTACTGCAGTACTTTCCAGTTTCTTGTCATTAAGATAATAACTTGCTCTCTGATTTTTCCTGCCAAAGTGCATAACCTCACATTTTCCAATATTGTATTGCATCTGCCAAATCTCCGCCCACTCATCCAGCCTGTCTATATCCCCTTGTAGGTTTTTTATGTCCTCCTCACTCTCTACTTTCCTTCCCACCTTTGTATCATCTGCAAACTTTGATATGTTACACTCAGTCCCCTCCTCCAAATCGTTAATATAGAAAGTTACAGCACAGAAGGCGGCCATTCAGCCCATCATGTCTGTGCAAACTAATTCCAAGCCATCCAGGAGTCGAACCTAGAATCTTTTAATCCATAGTCAGACACGTTATCCATTGCACCACTGGCCCATATGACATAATGGCCCAGAATTTGCTGCCAAAATAACAGCAAGTTTGATGCGCAAGCCATTATTGTGTAAATGTCGAGCAACTTTTGGCGAGGAAGGGAGACCCCGTGAATTGCGAATCTCCACAAGTTGCTGGATGATTTGCGCCGCCTCACCATTGGCCTCATGATAACAGTGGCTTGCCCTCAACCTCCCCGTGAGTTTCATGAAATTGATGCATTTGCACATTAACTGCCAATTAAACTTGCCGCAGAAAGTTAGGGCTGCTACGTAACAGCACAAGTATCTTTTTAATGACCAGATTTGTGTACCTACAATGCCACTCAGCCTCTCTGGCCCAGAAAGGGAACAATTGAAACTGTAGAGTCTCATTACTGCAGGTAGCAAATTGTTCCTAGAGATTTAAAAAATGTAACAGTTTAAATGTTTTAATTTTTTCCTTACTTTTCCTTTCTGTCTCTTTTTTCTCTCTGTCTCTTAATCCGATCTCTCTTTCCCTCTTTATTTCTCCTTCTGTACCTGATTTGACTGTAATTCACCCTATTTCCTTCTCTGTCGTTCCTCTGTTTCTTTCTCAATCCTTAAATTTCATTGGTTAAGGAGATAGATTGTTGGTCCCGTTGTTCACTCAGGTCCCAGATGCCCCATTACCCTTGCCGCGCTGTTATCAGCTTTCACTTCCAGTAACTTGCAGGGCAAGAAATTTTGGAGCTGAAACATGAGGGAAAAAGTCTAATGGGCCATGCTGCGGGATGCCCCGCTCCAGTAAAATCTGGGCCAATGTCTTTTAACATGAGGACCTTTCGAAGCCAATCATGTTATAGACCAAAAGGTTTGCTAATTAACTAGGTGTCAGCCTTGACTCAGTTGTAGCACTTCCGCATTTGAATCAGATGGTTGTGGGTACAAGCCTCACTGCAGACACTTGAGCACAAAATCTAGGCAGAAATCTCAGGGCAGTATGAGAGTACTGCGCTGTCTTTCAGATGAGGTATTAAACCGTAGCCCCATCTGTCCTCTCAAGTGAATGTAGAAGATTCCATAGCAATATTTGAAGAAGAGCGGGGGAGTTCTTCTGGTCTCCTAGCCAATATTTATCCCTCAACCAACATCTAAAACAGATGATCTGGTCATTTATATTATGCTGTTGTGGGAGTTTGCTGTGTGCAAATTGGCTGCCGTGTTTCCAACATAACAGCAGTGATTATATTTCAAAAGTACTTCTTTTGTTATAAAGAGCTTTGGGACGTCCTGAGGTTGTGAAAGGCGCTATATAAATGCAAATTCTTTCTTCATGATAATTTTATTTTGATTTTTGCACACTCATTATTTTCCTTAGTGCTGCTGATTGAAATATATGCAGTGTTAAACTGCATTTGTTATTTTTTTACATTTTTACTTACTAAGATATTAATTGAAGCCGGTGATTAACCACAAGGTATGTTTCCAGTATTAGGCTGATACCGAATGCTCCTCAACAAGAAGAAAGGGCTAGTCCGAGGCAGAGTCACCTGGGGCTAACCTGATGAATCCCTTCCTGCAGAATGGAATCAGCAAAGGCCTGGGGATTAGGTGCCGACCAGCCCACTAGGCCAGAGATGGTGAATGGCGCAGGAGATCAGCAAAGTGGGAATGAGGGAAAATACTGAGCATGGTTAACAAAAAAATTCAATCAGTAAATCATTTTGGGTTAAGATCTGCGTAAAAATAATGTGCATAGGAATATAGGATGATCGTATTATGCATTTATCTGTAAACTCTGCTGGTCAGAATGTCTGACCTACTAGGAGGAATGTAAGGCTGTGGGGCCAATAGCAAATAGTGGGTGTCCAACGAATTGAAGTACCTTAGGTGCCTGCTCCCCATGAAATCGGGCAGAGAAGCCTGCAGCCTACCAGGCATCCAAGACTCTCAGCATGACTCTAACAGATGCCCAGCAGAGTAGTCCTCCACTGACTGCTGGCACCCAACAGTGTGGTTCTGACCATCCCCGACACATCGAGACATGCAGCCGATGCACCAGGTAATTATGCAAATAGACTGACTTTGCATCATCTAGTGAGGTCGGTGCTCTTGTGCGCAGGTGTCTCATGTGCTTGGGCAGCTCCAAGAGCATTGGCAAGTTATTGAGGCCACATTAGGATGGTCTCAAGTTTCCGATTACTCTCTGAGTTGGTCAACGTTTGCTTCTGAGGTTTATGGTGCTGGAAGCAGCCTTCAACTGCATTGCAGCCTTGCAACACACAGCTGTCTTGCTGCATTTTTCCATGTACTTACAGCTGGAGGTAAATTACGTGTGCTTTAGTATTGAGTTAGTTTTCAGTTTGAAATCACAGTTTATTTGAAATGGGTTGAAAACTTGGGGATAGGAATTTTATTGGAGTTGGTTAACACATTTGTTAAGAATCTTGACCAACACAATTTGAACCCATATTTGCATCATTTGTTTGCAGGCAAGCTTAATAAAGTCTCCCTCACTCCTCTTCAAAAAATATATAGACTGGTGTCTTAGCTGGTTCAAAACTCTTGTCGCTAAGTGTTAAATGCACAATGCCAATGTAATAATAGAAAAAGAAAAATTTGCAAGGCTATGGGGAAAGAGCAGGACTTTTTGGAGTGGGACTAATTGGATAGTTGTTTCAAAGAGCCGGCACAGGCATGATGGACTGAATAGCCTCCTTCTGTGCTGCAAGATTCTATGAAAAATGACAGTGCATGACGGCTTTTGAAATATGTAAAATACACATCTTTTGTTTTTCCCCTCCAAAATATAATGGAATTCGAAGCCCTGTATCTCGTACATTCGAAAAAAACAAAAAAAAACATTCTAGAGTTGCTCCAATAAATTCCCCATTTGCTCTTTCTGGTCTAATGGTGCTTGGTTTTGCAACGTCTCGCTCAAAGACACTACACTCCAGCAAGAATGGTCCAAAAGGGAACTTTCAAAGAATAAAGCAAAGGAGGGAGAGACAAGTAATGAAAGAGAGAAACAAGTGTCTGTAGTAGAGACCATGACAATAAGACTCATTCTGTTTTGCTACAGCCATGGGTTTTAATCCCAGCTGAGGCTAATAATTGAGCTTAACAGCGACACATACGACTAACTTTGTCATTTCTCAGCCAGCCTGTTAGCTGTGATGTTTTAACGGAAGCAAAATGCCGCACCTTTGGGAAACAGTTTTTTATACTCCCCCACTCTGGCCCACAGCAAGCTGGCCTTCTAATGGTGGAGTCAATAGGAACAATATTAACATCAGGAGAATTCTGGACAAACCTACAACAACTCAGGAAAACTAAATCGAAAAGGAAACAAGTGAGAAAAAAGAATTTGCCAATTTATCGCCCACCCTTACTAATGATTACAATTTTTTTTGCTATTATTCCAGTAAACTTATTTTAAGTAAATTTATTAGAAAAAAGGCAATATTTTAAGTATCAGTCAAACATTGGAGAGGGGGAGGGGTATGATGGGAGGGCTTTAGCATTTTCTGTGGTAGTATTATGTTGCTATACCAGAATGACAGCCCTGTGCAAAAGAAACGGCTGATTTGGGGATAACTCTAAGAGAAAGTTGAATAGGAAAGAAAAATATTGCTTAGTTTCAAAAATTGATCTTAGTGAGGTTTGAAAAGACTTCCTGCAACTATCTGTACATGTGAGATTGATAATAACACTTGTAATGTTTCGCTAACGGATGAAGATTGGTAAAGTATAACACCGTCAATAATATTAATCTGGTCATTGTATTCCAACCCAGTCAAGTGTCTGTAACATTTATAAATACAGTTAAAAATTACACCGATGCATAAGTGCAAATAGGAGGGGGAGAATGAAGGAAGGGTGAGTGGACAGTAGAGGTGTGGCGGAGGTGGGAGGGAGAAGAGGAAAGGGGAGAGGAAGAGGAAGGAAGGAAATGAGGGGGAGGTGATGGGGAGGAAGGTGATGGGAAGGAAAGGGAGTATAGGGAAGGACAGGAGAGGGACCAGAAGAGGAACAGATGGGGAGAGGGGAAGTGGGGGGAGAGGGAGACAGAGAGGGGAAATGGGGAGACCAGAAGTCAGGAAGCTGAAAAGTATCTCAGAGAGGTCCTAAAATTACCATGGCAGGGGGAAAGAGGGGCGGTTTGTTTTTAAGATTGATCCAGCTCCCAATTTTAAGGATTTCTTACAGGCCCATATTTAGATTTTATGCATTCCTCCATTTTAAGGATTTTCTACAGGGGGCAATTTGAAGCATTCTTCACAGGTCTCAGTTTTTAGAATTCGTCCAGTTCCAGATTTTTTGTATTTGCCTAGATTTTAATTTTTACAATTTTTATTCTTCATCCCATTTATCTTGCCTTCTGCTGCTCCTGATGTTTTCCGAGTTTTAGTCGCCCCGTTCCGTTCAAAGAAAGATACAGTTCAGCTGCTGTGTGACATTTTGCTCACAAGCACAACACTTAACATTAGAAATCCCTCTCATAGTGCCACCCATAGACCTAACAGGTACTATTTCAAGAAGAGGAGTGTTCTGGCCAACATTTATCCCTCAACCATCACCAAAACCAGATTAACTAGACATTTATCTCATTGCCGTTTGTGTGACTTGCCTGTGCACAATTTGGTTGTTGGGTTTACCTACAAAACAATAGTGACTGCACATCAAAGGCAATTGATTGGTTGTGAAGTGTGTTGGGATGTCCTGATGCCATGAAAAGCACTGTATAAATGTAACTTCTTTCCTTATAGAATCGTAGAATCAGAGAAGGTTACAGCATGGAAGGAGGCCATTCGGCCCATCGAGTCCACGCTGGCTCTATGCATGAGCAATCCAGCTAGTCACACTCCCCCGCCCTACCCCCGTAGCCCTGCACATTTTTTAGTTTCAAGTACTTATCCAGTTCCCTTTTGAAGGCCATGATTGAATCTGCCTCCACCACTCCCTCAGGCAGTGCATTCCAGATCCTAACCACTCGCTGTGTAAAAAGGTTTTTCCTCATATCACCTTTGGTTCGTTTGCCAATCACCTTAAATCTATGCCCTCTTGTTCTTGACCATTCCACCAATTGAAACAGTTTCTCTCTACCCACTCTGTCTAGACCCTTCATGATTTTGAACACCTCTATCAAATCTCCTCTCAAACTTCTCTGTTCCAAGGAGAATAATCCCAACCTCTCCAGTCTATCCATGTAAATTAAGTCCCTCATCCCTGGAATCATTCTAGTAAATCTCCTCGGCACCCTCTCTAAGGCCTTCACATCCTTCTTAAAGTGCGGTGCCCAGAACTGGACACAATACTCCAGTTGTGGCCGAACCAGTGTTCATCAAGGTTCATCATGACTTCCTTGCTTTTGTACTCTATGTCTCTATTTATAAAGCCCAGGATCCCGTGTGCTTTTTTAACCACTTTCTCAACCTGCCCTGCCACCTTCAACGATTTATGCACATGCACCCCCAGATCCCTCTGTTCCTCTACCCCTTTTAGAATTGTGCCCTCTAGTTTATGTTGCCTCTCCTCATTTTTCCTACTGAAATGCATCACCTCGCATTTCTCCGCATTAAACTTCATCTTCCACGTGCCCGCTCATGCCACCAGCCTGTCTATATCCTCTTGAAGTCTATTACTATCCTCCTCACTGTTCACCACCCTTCCAAGTTTTGTGTCATCTGCAAATTTTGAAATTGTGCCCTGTACTCCCAAGTCCAAGTCATTAATATATATCAAGAAAAGCAGTGGTTCCAGCACTGACCCCTGGGGAACACCATTGTACACCTTTGTACACCTTCCTCCAGTCTGAAAAACAACCATTCACCACTACTCTCTGTTTCCTGTCATTTAGCCAATTCTGTATCCGTGTAGCTATTGTCCCCTTTATTCCATGGGCCGCAATCTTAATAGCAAGCCTATCATGTGGCACTTTATCAAATGCTTTTTGAAAGTCCATGTACACCACATCAACAGCATTGTCCTCATCTACGCTCTCTGTTACCTCATCAAAAAACTCTATAAAGTTGGTTAAACATGATTCGCCTTTAATAATCTGTGCTGGCTTTCCCTAATCAATCCACCCTCGTCCAAGTGACTGTTAATTCTGTCCCGGATTATCGTTTCCAAAAGTTTCCCCACCACCGAGGTTAAACTGACTGGCCGATAGTTGCTGGGTTTATCTTTGCAACCTTTTTTGAACAAGGGTGTAACATTTGCAATTCTCCAGTCCTCTGGCCCCGCCCCCGTATCTAAGGATGTCTTCTTTCATTTTTTAATTTAAGTTAAAATAAGTCAATCAAACTAAGGAAAAATGTATCTGAAAGGATTTTTCTTTGTGAAGAAGAAAACATCAGTTCAGTCTCTGAAATCCAGCCTTATACTGGGTCCTCATTACAGCATCTTACACTCATCATATGACGAGTTTTTGGATCAGCAGCCAATCAGCAATGAAGTCACAAGAGCTGGTAACTAACTATTATAGAATTAATTGGTTACTTCAAAAGCATCTTAGCTAATTTTTAAAATACAAAAATAAATTGCTGGAGAAGTCTTAGAGCAAAGTATTATCAATGGAATGGAATTCCTCTTTTTTTCCTCTCTATAAAAGTTAATGTGACAAATCATGAAGAGATTTTGATTGGCCCAATGCCCAAGATCACCTAAGGGAAGATATAACAGATTGTACAGTTGTGAATAAAGCATCCTGTGCCCTGAACCTGATTGAGTGGGTAGGTTCTGAAAACAGATGGATAGCTTTTGAGTTTTAGATGACAGCACTGCCTGATTTGAAGAAACCTGTGATAAGAACATAAGAAATGGGAGCAGGAGTAGGCCAATTGGCCCCTCGAGCCTGCTCCGCCATTCAATAAGATCATGGCTGATCTGATCATAACCTCAAATCTAAATTCATGTCCAATTTCCTGCCCGCTCCCCGTAACCCCTAATTCCCTTTACTTCTAGGAAACTGTCTATTTCTGTTTTAAATTTCTTTAATGATGTAGCTTCCACACCTTCCTGGGGCAGCAAATTCCACAGACCTACTACCCTCTGAGTGAAGAAGTTTCTCCTCATCTCAGTTTTGAAAGAGCAGCCCCTTATTCTAAGATTATGCCCCCTCGTTCTAGTTTCACTCATCCTTGGGAACATCCTTACCGCATCCACCCAATCAAGCCCCTTCACAATCTTATATGTTTCAATAAGATCGCCTCTCATTCTTCTGAACTCCAATGAGTAGAGTCCCAATCTACTCAACCTCTCCTCATATGTCCACCCCCTCATCCCCGGGATTAACCGAGTGAACCTTCTTTGTACTGCCTCGAGAGCAAGTATGTCTTTTCTTAAGTATGGAGACCAAAACTGTATGCAGTATTCCAGGTGCGGTCTCACCAATACCTTATATAACTGCAGCAATACCTCCCTGTTTTTATATTCTATCCCCCTCGCAATAAAAGCCAACATTCCGTTGGCCTTCTTGATCACCTGCTGCACCTGCAAACTAACTTTTTGATTTTCTTGCACTAGGACCCCCAGATCCCTTTGTACTGCAGTACTTTCCAGTTTCTCGCCATTAAGATAATAACTTGTGATGGACAGCTGTAACAATATTGGGCCGAAGGGCCTGTTTCCATGTTGTAACTTCTATGATTCTATAGGCAATTGGGACTAGCTTAGTGGTATAAACTGGGCGACATGGACATGTTGGGCCGAAGGGCCTGTTTCCATGTTGTAAACTTCTATGAATATTCTTAAGATGGCAGAACCTTGAGACCGATGAGACTTCCACAAATAAAGGAATACCTCTTATAATTGATGGTGAATGTGGATTTACAACTATACTGATGCACATTATTTAAGGAACATTTGGTTTTGGACTGCAGATCCTACCCACTGTTATTTGATTTGATATTAGCAAATTATTCATAACAGCCACTGGGATAAACTGAAGAGAATAGGTAAAAGCCCATGGGATACAGGGAAATGTGGCGAATTGGATCCAAAATTGGCTCAGTAACAGGAAACAAAGGGTAAAAGTCGATGGATGCCTTTGCGAATGGAAATCCCTTTCCAGTGGTGTGCCACAGGGCTCAGTGGTTGGATCCCTTGCTGTTTGTGGTATATATTAATGATTTGGACTTGAATGTAGGGGGCATGATTGGCAAGTTTGCAGACGACACAAAAATTGGCCGTGTAGTTGATAGTGAAGAGGATAGCTGTAGACGCCAAGAAGATATCAATGGGTTGGTGGAGCGGGAGGAGGAAAAGTGGCAAATGGAGTTCAGCCCGGAGAAGTGTGAGGTAATGCACTTAGGGAGGGCAAACAGTAAAAGGGAATACGCAGCAAACGGGAATATATTGAGAGGGGTAGAGGAAGTGAGAGACCTTGGAGTGCATGTGCACAGGTCCCTGGAGATGACAGTACAGGTAGATAAGGTTGTGAAGAAGGCATACGGAATGCTCTCCGTTATTAGCCGAGGTATAGAATACAAAAGCAGGGATGTAATGATGGAATTTTATAAAACTCTGGTAAGGCCACAGCTGGAGTATTGTGCGCAGTTCTGATCACCACATTACAGGAAGGACATAATTGCTCTGAAGAGAGTGCAGAGAAGATTTATAAGAATGTTGCCAGGGCTTGAAAATTGCAGCTATGAGGAGAGATTGGACAGGCTGCGGTTGTTTTCCTTGGAGACTTGATTGGGGTGTACAAAATTATGAGGGGCCTAGATAGAGTAGACAGGAAATACCTGTTTCCCCTAGCGGAGAGTTCAAGAACTAGAGGACATAGATTTAAGCTGATTGGCGGAAGGATTAGAGAGGACATGAGGAAAAACGTTTTTACCCAGAGGGTGGTGGGTGTATGGAATTCGCTGCCCGAATTGGTGGTAGAGGCAGGGACCCTCAACTCTTTTAAAAGTACCTGGACCTGCACGTAAAGTGCTGTAAGCTGCAGGGCTACGGGCCAGGTGCTGGAAGGTGGGATTAGAATGGGCACCTGGTTGTTCTTTGAGCCAGTGCGGACACGATGGTCCGAATGGCCCCCTTCTGTGCTGTATCTTTTCTATGGTTCTAATATGGGGGCTGATGTTGGAAGTATGAACTGTAATGGTAATAACAATGATAATGACAAACTAACACTGCTTGCTACTCATTAGATTTAAATTCACACACTAAGTTATCGCGTTATTTTCGGCAGAAACTTCCTTCAACTGCGACTTCAAAAAACAGCAGCGTTTTTTCACACTTTTCCAGGTGGTTGCTCCCAGGAAACTTAGCTGTTTCCCCCCAAATATTCCCATTGCCATGGCAATAATTGAGTCTTTCAGAGCAAACCAGCCCAACAGACTTTATCTGCTCAGAAACTTAGGCCTTAATTTTAAACCGCCCCCCCCGCCAACCCCTCCCACCCTCTGATGGACAGAAAAGATTCGGGCAAGGAGTTAAAATATCAGAAATGGCAATGGTAGCACTCTCACCTTTGAGGTAGAAGATCGTTGGTTTAAGTCCCACTCCAGAGACTTGAGCACAAAATCTAGGCCGACACTCCAGTACAGTAATGAGGGAATGCTGCATTGTTGGTGGTGCCATCTTTCAGATGAGATTCTAAACCGAGGCCCTGTCTTGCCCTCTCAGGTGGAAGTAAAAGATACTATGGCACTATTTTGAAGAAGAGCTGCAGAGTTCTCCCTGGTGTCCTGGTCAATACTTATCCCTCAACCAACATCACTAAAAACAGATTGTCTTGTCATTATCTCATTGCTGTTTGTGGGACCTTGCTGTTTGCAAATTGGCTGCCGTGTTTCCTACATTACAACAGTGACCACACTTCAAAAATACTTAATTGGCTATAAAGTGCTTTGAGAAGTCTTGAGGTCGTGAAAAGTGTTATATAAATGCAAGTCTTTCTTTCTATGATGCAATTAGGATCCCAAAGTGATTTTAAACTAGTGCAGCACTGGTTTCAAACAGGTTGGCAAGGTCGCTGGTGCGATCGGGTCCTGACTGATTAGTGCGCTGAATATAAATGGGCCACAATGTGAATAAAGCTGCAACACTCACAGGTGCTCGTTTGCTTAATTGTAGGTTGTGATTCTGTAATTATTGTTTGCTTTGGTTTGTGATTTGGAGAATATTTACAAAATCACTTGTAGAAGCTGATAATGGACGCTGCTTTAGCTGCATTCTATTGGAGTAAGAGGAGGTGGAAGTGGAAGAGGAGCAGTAGTCCAAAGGCATGATGAAGAAGCAGCTGCAGGAGGGCCACGGAGAATGCAGCAACAGAGGGCCCATGCTCGCAGAAAGACTTACCCACCTTACAGGGTGTACAGACAGGCTCAGCTTCCTTGAACTGTCTGAGGAGCAGTGCTTCAGGAGCCCCCGATTGTCAAGGCAGGTGGTCGCCGACCTCTGCAGCCTCCTCGAGGAAGACCTCCTGCCTGCTGGACCTGGCGGCCATGCCATGCCAGTGGCAGTGTAAGTGACCACCGCCGTCAACCTTTACATCTCTGATCCTTGCAGACTGCCACGGGGTCATATCGGGGTGTCTCAGTCAGCCACCCACAAATGAATCAGACAGGTCACAGAAACATTATTTGCTAGGCCCGGTCGATATACCACGTTTCCAACTGATGATAGCAGTGAGACGGAGAGAGCATTAGGGTTTGCAGCTCTAGCTGGCTTTTCACAATTGCAGGGTATAATTGACTGCACATATGTAGCCATCAGCGTGGAGACTTTATTAATCGCAAGGGCTTCCACTCCATTAATGTTCAGCTCATATGCAACCACAAGAAGAGGTTCATGCAGATATGTGCTCAAAACCCTGGGAGCTGCCATAATACCTTCATCTTAAGGCAGTCCAATATCCGACCCCCCTCCCCCACCCCACCCCATGCTTTGACTTGGAACTAGTCTTGGAGAATGGCTGCTTAGGGACAAGGGATATCCCCTTCTACCATGGCTGATGACACCTCTTCGAAATCCCAACACTCCACAACAGAACAGGTAGAACCGTAGCCACATCACCATGAGGTGCAGGCGATTGGAATGCTCAAGCTGAGGCTCAGATTCCTTGACAGGTTTGGAGGCTCTCTGCAACACTCGCCAGACAGTGTCTCCAGAATCGTCGTGGCATGCTGCGTTCTCCATAACATCGCTCAACAAAGAGGACTGGAGATGCAGGACGAAGGCCTGCATGACTCATCTGATGAGGAAGAGGATGGTGAAGAGAGTGCTAGAGGACATGATGCACAACGTGAGGAGCGGCTTGCGGCCTGAGATGCAATGGATGCTCTCATAGCATGGAGCTTCACCTACAGATCGGTTACTCCTACCACTCTTATGTGACCAGACCCCTTGCACTAACAGTCCTTTAACCTTCACTCCATTGCTTTACAATTCTCCAATTTGTCACCTTGAAAACATTGAGCCAACTTCCACATCTATGTCACAATGACAAGGCAAACACAGAAACTGCCTTGAAAGCAGAGGGCACACAAAAGTGACAGAAGAGAGAAAGGTTTTAATGTGCACGAGAAAAGAAATATTAACAAATCAATTGATGCAACCTCCAAGTATGAACCCTAAGTGACCTTGTTAGCTGTTCACTTCCTAGGTCTGTCACTTTGACAAGGTGCTACCCCAGTGGCTTGAGCAGAACTGGTGGTGGGCTGTTGTGCATCTTCTGAGACTCCTGAGATGCTCGCAGCTGACGATCTCTGAGTGCTGGAGCCCATGAGGGTCCTGCTACTGATGGCTGCTCCTGCTCTTCTGCCAGAGCAGTCTGGGACAGCTGGAGTTCAGGCATAATGTTGGGTATTGGTCAAGGAGATGGCAATGAATGAGACGTGCTGAAGTCCTGAGGGAGGTCTGCACGTACTGCGACCGTTCCTCCAACCTCCGTACCATGGAGCAGCAGCACCTCAGTCTGCGGGAGAACAGACTGGAGGAGATGAGTGAAGCTTTGGAAGCCTTGATCTACTCTGTCCACCACTTCTCTCAGGTGGAACAGATGTTAGTCCCCAGTTTCTGTATTGCAGCCATTTGAGCCTCTATCAAGACCGCAAATGGTGGTAACACTAACTCCTGTGAGGGCCTGGCTGCAATGTACCTGGAGGTGGCCCCATGCCCCAGGATAGATTGCAGAGTTGAGAACCCCCTGCATAAGCATCCCACAGATGCTGGAAGTGAACTCCTCCAACCTCCCTGCCATAGTGGACAGAATGTTCCTGTGCCTCCAGTATTCTCCTTTTTATTGCTTGTTCCCAAAGTTTCACATCTTTGTCCTGCTGAGCAGAGCTTGGAGAGGATGGTGACCTCTGGCACGTATTCTCCTCGGCTGTCCCCGCCACGACTATCTGCTCCTACTCACTTGTGCTGTGAGACTCGCCTCGTGCCAGCCCGTCTATCTCACTAACACGCCCACTCGATGTGTCAGTCCCTGCGCTGGTGCCTGCAAAGCATGTAGCGTGTAATGGTGCTAAGTCAGGAGGGATGGGTGCTGCCGAGGAGTCTTCTTCCTCTTGCAATCTTCATGTGATGTCCCTGGAGGAAAGAGGAAAGAGTGAAGATTTAGTAATGGTAGTTAGAAAATGTAAATGTGCACATTAAGCACTTGACAATACTGATTGATGTAGTGAAGTAGGCTGAAGGTGCAATTGGTTGTGGGAGATGAGAGGGTGTAAGTCGAAATCAGTCACCCTGCTCTGCGGATCCACCAACCTCTCCATCTTCAATGCTGAGGGTGTTACTGGTCCCGCTCATGTCAAAGGCCCCCTCCTCCTTTGCTGAGGTTACTTCCACAAAATCTGGGGTTCCTCCGCCAGTCCTGGCCCTCTCTTTGGAATTCTGCGCTCCCTTCTCCTACAAAAGGTATGGGAAAAATTTATGGGTGGCTAGTGAGGATCCGTGATTCTTCTGCATGTAGTGCATAAGGTGAAAGCAAGAACTAGGCAGATGTTATAGGAGTGGGGATGTCATCTGTTTACGGAAAGCGGCTACAGTGCGAATTGAAGAACTTTGCTGAGATTAGGTGCGGATTGAACAGCTCAGAGGAGATTTGATGAGGATGGGATTATTGGCAGCAGTGAAAGGAGGAAGCAGGAGGTGAGGATGTGTAAGACATGAGGATGAGAGGTGGTGCAGTGTCCCCTTGTGATTGATGGTGAGGAAAGTGATGCAGTGGTGAGAAGTGGTATGAATGGTGTAGGATGGACAAGGGGGAGTGGAAGGAGATGCACTGCAGGCAGTGGGTAAAGAAGGATGTGTACTGACTTTTCCTGACCTAGTCAAGTCATTGAAACGTTTCCAGCACTGGATCCAGGACCATGGTGTGACGCTCCTGCTGTACATTTCCTCAACCTCAATCCAGGCCTTCTTCGTGGTGGCAGCAGGCTTCTTCTACACACTTGTGGGGAACAACATATTCCTCTTTGCCCACACTGCACCCAGCAGGACCTCCAGTGAAACATCTGAGAAACTGTGGGCCACCTTCCCAACTGTTTCCAGCCATTATACCTATTTCTAACAACACTTCCAACTCAATCCCTCAGCCTCCCTTGCAGAGCTGGAAATAGTGGCCAGGAAATTGCATCATGTGGTGGGCAGTACGCCCACAGGTGCGTGATCATGACAAGACACTCGGCAGCATTAAAATTGGCCAGGCCTCCACGTCACATGATGTTGCTGGCTCATCGCCCGCTATTGCCCTCGCATGCTTCATTCCCATCTCGGAGTAAAACTCGGGGCTTTCATTTCAAATTTTCCTGCTCTCATTCCATTTGGAATTTTTGTTGCCAGTACACCAACATGCAAGTGAATGTTTCCCTAGTCCAAATAGCTTCCTCAAAATGTAGAAGAAGTTCTCCTAAAATATGTGAAATATTTGAAGCATGCAAATTCCTTTCCACAGAGGCCAAAATGATTTGAAAGTACCTCTTAGCTCAGGGAATTGGGAAGGCACATGATGCATGCTCATTTGTGAAACTGTACATCTCAGCTAAGATGGAAATTCACTCCTCTGAAAAGCAGTGTGCAGACACCTAATTCCTGAGTTTCTCAGACACTTGGCCTTATTCATTAGGGCTATCGAGCTCGGACCACGTGTGTGTTGCTTAATTCACCAATTTGCTACAATTACATAGGAAGTAAAGCAGTATTTTGAAACTCTGGCTTCTTCAGAAAATCAAAATACTTACAGATACATTTTAGGCAGTAAATAAGCCACTTTCCGTTTCCTGAATCCAGGCTGAACTCGTGGTTAAAAGCAGTAGCAGAAAACCTCCTGGGCTTAATTTAAATCAAATCCCTGCGTTAACAGGAGTTTTTGTAAACTGTATGTGACAACTGTCAGCTCGTATCAATGGTGTTAGCATGCACTTTTACTGAAAATAGTTCAACATAATATGAAAGTTCTTAAAAATAAAATAAGCATTGAGACATGGAATTAAGGGTAAATGTCCTTGCAGAGAAAAATCCCTTGGGTTGCAGACAAAGAGGAACCAGGGCTGCTAAATGACAGTCATTATTCAGAATATCATTTTAGATTTTTGGCGGATAGTAAGGATAACTCCATAAGCCAAAGACTGCAGGTTTGAGTCCTAGGTGTTTGCCAACCTTGCTTTAATGGCTGAACTTCCATTGATAGCAAGAGCAAAGACAGAGGAAGGATAAACTGACTGCTACTTACAATCGTATGAATTATTGTGTAGCAATTGTCTAGCATTACTTTAGCTGAAGGGGCCATGTAGAAGTGACTGATTTTCAAGAGAAACACTATACTATATACCCCGGTCTCCAAAGAAACCATATTAAGTGTCAGTTTGCCTCTGAATCAGAAGGTTTTGTGTTCAAGCCCCACTCCAGGACTGAAATATGTAATCTAGGCTGACACTTCAGTGCAGTATTGAGGAAGTGCTACATTGTCACAGGTGCCGTCTTTCAGATGAGATGTTAGACCATCTGCCTGTTAGGGTGGACATAAAAGAACCCATGGTACTATTTGAAAAAGGGCAGGGGAGTTTTACATAGAAATTAAAACATGGAAATAGACTGTTCAGCCCAACCAGTCCGCATTGATGTTGATGCTTCCTATTAGCCTGACGAAGGAGAAAGCCTCCGAAAGCTTGTGATTTTCAAAAAAAAACGTTGGACTATAACCTGGTGTTGTAAGATTCCTTACATTTGTAAACCCCAGTCCATCACCGGCATCTCCACATCACATTAGCCTCGCCCGAGCAGCCGCACGTATCGGGAAACTGCGCGATTTTGGGCCCACGCTTTCCCGCTATGCGTGACCATTGGGAGAGGCTCCTCACAAGAAAAAACGAGTTCCGAAAATTGGTCCCACTGTACTTCATTGCAATGAGTCAAACACTCTTCATTGTTACTATCGCCAATCACAGCTGTGACGTTCAGTGTCAGTCTCAGTATCATTATCAGCTCATTCTTTCTCTCTTTCCTCTGTGCCTCTCTTCTTTTTTCCTTATTTTCTTGCCCTTTCCACTTCATCCCTCAAAGCAGCTTGTCCTCAAATGACAGGATGAGGCAATTAGGGATTCTCTGCAGGTGCTGTCAGTGCCACTCTGTGATCAGCCTGCATGAGCCTCAGTTACAATCAGTCACGTCAGTCAGGGACAGGCTTCCTCCTCTGTGATGGAAGCTGTTGCTTCTAAATGGCCCACTCTCCAGCAGCCTGGCAAAGAATTGATCGATTGCATTCAACTGAGGTGAGCACGCTCTCATTTATTATTATTTTCTTCAATGATTTTACTGCAGCTCGTTAGATTGTGTGTCATTTCTGTCACACACGTAAAAGCCAGTCCCCAAATTAGACGGCAGACAGGCACAGTCCTCTAATGTGTCCCCTATAATGATATAAGGAGAAACTGTTCTCTCACATCAATTTGGAACCAGCCCACAAGATGCAAGAGAGCAGCCCAAGCTACCATTTTATTCTTTCCCATCTTCCTCTTTAGAAAGCACCTTGGTTCCTTTTGCCATTTCTCCCCCTTGGACAGACTAGGATTGGGAATTGGACATGAAGCAAATCATTGGCGGAACATACGCTCTGCCAATTTGTGAAGCAGTGTGTTGCTGCACTGATGTACCTGACCACTGATGAGACAAGCAGGTGCCACTGATGATCATTCCTGAGGTTTGAGCTCACACAACCTTCTGAGTTGGGACTCAGGCGCGTAACAGCCTCCGCGCAGCCCGTAAGTTGTATTGGTTTATATTTTAAAACTTTGCTATTCAAATCTACACATCTGTGTTTTTAATTGTTTCACCAACGTTATTCAACTTCTTCAGTAATCATCGCACCCCATTGTATAATCAATAATTTACATTTGCTAACATATGCTGTTGTGTCCTCAAGGGCTTCTGCTAAAAAGACTTAAAGATCTTGGAACAAATCAGGTCGAATCTCGTTGAATAAATTAAAACTCCTACAGGATTCTTAACCATGCCACAATGAGAAATTAAACACAACACCTAACTGAGGCCCAATACACCCCAGGATAGAAATTCCGATCAGTGGCCTTCACGTACGAGCATGAACGCACTCAAACTACATCCCTCTGTGTGCTATTTATACACAGGCGTTTGTTTACCTGTGGATTAGCACATGTGCACAAATAGTGTGCAACAGCAAAGCAGTACAAACATGGTAAGCATTTATGTATGAATTTCTACCTTCCCAGGCCTAAATATATCATGGTGTGTTTTTTGTTCTTTTGGCGGTATTTGTAAATGTTTCACTATAATATCCTGACCATTAAAACGGGACAAGAGCAGCAGTGTGGTGAGAATACCATCAGCTCCCAATTTCCCTCCAAGTCACACACCGTGCTGACTTGGACGTAAAGCGCCATTCCTTCGTCATTGCTGCGTCAAAATAGTGGGATTCCTTTCCTAACCCAACAGTAGCAGCACCATCAACACAAAGACTGCAGCCATTTGCCACCACCTTCTCAGGTTAACTTGGGATGGGCAATTAATGTATTCTTCCCAGTGATACCCACATCCCGAGAACAAATTTAAAAATGTCAAGCGTAGAATTGATAGATTAGGTGAATGGGCAAAACTGTGGCAAATGGAATTCAATGTAGACAAATGTGAGGTCATCCACTTTGGATCAAAAAAGGATAGAACAGGGTACTTTCTAAATGGTAAAAAGTTAAAAACAGTGGATGTCCAAAGGGACCTAGGGGTTCAGGTACATAGATCATTGAAGTGTCATGAACAGGTGCAGAAAATAATCAATAAGGCTAATGGAATGGTGGCCTTTATATCTAGAGGACTGGAGTACAAGGGGGCAGAAGTTATGCTGCAGCTATACAAAACCCTGGTTAGACCGCACCTGGAGTACTGTGAGCAGTTCTGGGCACCGCACCTTCGGAAGGACATATTGGCCTTGGAGGGAGTGCAGCGTAGGTTTACTAGAATGATACCCGGACTTCAAGGGTTAAGTTACGAGGAGAGATTACACAAATTGGGGTTGTATTCTCTGGAGTTTCGAAGGTTAAGGGGTGATCTGATCGAAGTTTATAAGATATTAAGGGGAACGGATAGGTTGGATAGAGAGAAACTATTTCCGCTGGTTGGGGATTCTAGGAGTAGGGGGCACAGTCTAAAAATTAGAGCCAGACCTTTCAGGAGCGAGATTAGAAAACATTTCTACACACAAAGGGTGATAGAAGTTTGGAACTCTCTTCCGCAAACGGCAGTTGATACTAGCTCAAATGCTAAATTTAAATGTGAGATTGATAGTTTTTGGCAACCAAAGCTATTAAGGGACATGGACCAAAGGCAAGTATATGGAGTTAGATCACAGATCAGCCATGATCTTATCAAATGGCGGAGCAGGCACGAGGGGCTGAATGGCCTACTCCTGTTCCTATGTTCCTAGAATGTGAAACCAGGTTTTCTGTAATCTCTAATAAAAGTCTTCACTGTAACTATGCACAAATGGCTGGCACTGATTTTGAGAACTTGTCACTGTAATTTGCTATTTTAGCCAAATATAATCCAATATACGCTTACAGAGTTAATTATGATTGTTACAACATTTCTCCCAGTATGCTGAAGCAACTTTAAGCTTTTGGTAATTGTCATGCTCTTCATGGATTGTCTGCGCCATCAAGTGGTAGGCAGAGAAAGTACAAGTGGCAAAGAATGAACAGGTTTAGTTTTCAGTTTGTAACCACGTTGGATGACATTTTGTCAGTGTCGACATACTATGAAACCTGCTCAAAATAATGTTGGGCTAACAGACTTCAGTTATACTGCCAGGGGTACACTTGTGTAGAAGCATCAAAGAAAAACACCAATTCAAATTGCTGAGTCACAAATTACCACAGTTCAGTAATGAATTTTAAATTCTTTCTTGGGATGTGGGCATCGCTGCCCATCCCCAGTTGCCCCGAGAAGATGGTAAAGAGCATCCTTCTTGAACCGTTGGTAGCAGTTTGATACAACTGAGTGGCTTGCTGGGCCACTTCAGAGGGCAGTTATTTTTGCTGTGGGACTGAAGTCACATATAAGCTACTGGTTAGGGATGGCAGGTCTCCTCCCCTAAAGGATGATGTGGAGATGCCGGTGATGGACTGGGGTTGACAATTGTAAACAATTTTACAACACCAAGTTATAGTCCAGCAATTTTATTTTAAATTCACAAGCTTTCGGAGATTTTCTCCTTCCTCAGGCAAATGTTTCAAGATCTCCTTGAAGCCTACGCATTTATACATATAGAACAATACATGGTGTTTACAGACTGCCCCTGCAACTGCCCGTTGCCAAGGCAATCACCGTGTTCAGACAGAGAGGTGTCACCTGCAGAACCCCCGAATACACATTCAACAAAAAAACAAACAGGGAAAAAAAAACAGAGAAAAAAAACAGAGAGAGGCAGAAACATCCGGAAGGCAGAGAGAGCCAGCAAATGACCCATTATATTAAAAACAGATAACATTTGTTCGCTGGTGGGGTAACGTGTAGCGTGACATGAACCCAAGATCCCGGTTGAGGCCGTCCTCATGGGTGCGGAACTTGGCTATCAATTTCTGCTCGACGATTTTGCGTTGTCGTGTGTCTCGAAGGCCGCCTTGGAGTACGCTTACCCGAAGGTCGGTGGATGAATGTCCATGACTGCTGAAGTGTTCCCCGACTGGGAGGGAACCCTCCTGTTTGGCGATTGTTGCGCGGTGTCCGTTCATCCGTTGTCGCAGCGTCTGCATGGTCTCGCCAATGTACCATGCTCTGGGGCATCCTTTCCTGCAACGTATGAGGTAGACAACGTTGGCCGAGTCACAGGAGTATGAACCATGCACCTGGTGGGTGGTGTCCTCTCGTGTGATGGTGGTATCTGTGTCGATGATCTGGCATGTCTTGCAGAGGTTACCGTGGCAGGGTTGTGTGGCGTCGTGGACGCTGTTCTCTTGAAAGCTGGGTAATTTGCTGCGAACGATGGTCTGTTTGAGGTTGGGTGGCTGTTTAAAGGCGAGTAGTGGAGGTGTGGGGATGGCCATAGCGAGGTGTTTGTCCTCATTGATGACATGTTGAAGGCTGCGGAGAACATGGCGTAGTTTCTCCGCTCCGGGGAAGTACTGGACGACAAAGGGTACTCTGTTGGTTGCGTCCCGTGTTAGTCTCCTGAGGAGGTCTATGCGATTTTTTGCTGTGGCCCGTCGGAACTGTCGATCGATGAGTCGAGCATCATATCCCGTTCTTACTAGGGCGTCTTTCAGCGTCTGTAGGTGTCCATCGCGTTCCTCCTCGTCTGAGCAGACCCTGTGTATTCGCAGGGCCTGTCCATAGGGGATGGCCTCTTTGACGTGGTTAGGGTGGAAGCTGGAAAAGTGGAGCATCGTGAGGTTGTCCGTGGGCTTGCGGTAGAGTGAGGTGCTGAGGTGCCCGTCTTTGATGGAGATTCGTGTGTCCAAGAAAGAAACTGATTCTGAGGAGTAGTCCATGGTGAGCTTGATGGTGGGATGGAACTTGTTGATGTTATCGTGTAGTCTCTTTAGTGATTCCTTGCCGTGGGTCCATAGAAAGAAAATGTCGTCGATGTATCTGGTGTATAGTGTTGGTTGGAGGTCTTGTGCAGTGAAGAAGTCCTGCTCGAACTTGTGCATGAAAATGTTGGCGTATTGGGGTGCGAATTTGGTCCCCATGGCTGTTCCGTGTGTTTGGGTAAAGAACTGGTTATCGAAGGTGAAGACATTGTGATCCAGGATGAAGCGGATGAGTTGTAGGATGGCTTCCGGAGATTGGCTGTTGTTGGTGTTGAGTATTGATGCTGTCGCAGCGATGCCGTCATCGTGGGGGATACTGGTGTATAGTGCCGAGACGTCCATCGTGGTGAGAAGTGTTCCTGGTTCAACTGGTCCGTGGGTACTGAGTTTTTGTAGGAAGTCTGTAGTGTCACGACAGAAGCTGGGGGTTCCCTGTACGATGGGTTTCAGGATGCCCTCGATGTATCCAGAGAGGTTCTCACACAGGGTTCCGTTGCCTGATACGATGGGACGTCCGGGTGTGTTGGCTTTGTGTATCTTTGGGAGGCAGTAGAAGTCTCCCACGCGGGGATTACGTGGGATGAGAATGCGTAGGATGCTTTGAAGGTCTGGATCGAAGGTCTTGATCAGTTTGTTGAGCTGGTGGGTGTGTTCTTTGGTCGGATCTGCGGGTAACCGTCTGTAGTGTTCCTGGTTGTCCAGTTGTCGGTATGCTTCTTTGCAATAGTCTGTTCTGTTCTGTATGACTATGGCTCCTCCTTTGTCCGCTGGTTTGATGACGATGTTGCGGTTGGTCTTGAGAGCGTTGATGGCGTTGCGTTGTGCTCGGATGTTAGTGAACCAGTTGGGTTTTTACAACAATCCAACAGCTTCATGGTCATTTTTATTTCCAGATTTTTAACTGAACTCAAATTCTGAAACTACCATGGTGGGACTTGCACTCACGTTCTCTGGATTATTAGTTCCGGCCTCTGTATTACTCGTTACATAACCACTACAACTACCATACCCATAACGGTAACTATATAATGTTATAGTTAAATAACAAAACTGGAAAATCATGCGCAAATGTCGCACACTGCATCCTTCAAATAACATTCGCAATGGAAGTCCCACTTTGTAATAGGTTGAGAGTGTTTATTTAACATGATGCTTCATTTAGATCTGTAAAGCTTCAACTCCTAAACTAATGATGGACTCGATCCCTTGAGTCAATGAACTAGCATATGACGTACGTGACATGCAGCAGCTGTCCTAGCCACGAATGAGAGATGGTAAACATCTTAAAAGTGAAGCTGACCAGATACCTTGTTACTGTCAGGCTCACATGTGGAGATATTTATCATGCCACATATCTGGCCATGACATATTCTGTTCAGGGTATTCATTAAAAGCTTTACCTTGATGAAGCATCTGCTCATTGAGAAAATAATGACTTTGCACATGTGGCTGTCAGATTCTCTATTGCCTCAAACTCAGAAGGCGGCCAGGCATACTGGCTTCCCTTTAACCGTTTAGACAATAATCACAAGATACAGTCCCCACTAATTACACCGTCCGTGCTTATCCTGGGCAGCCGCCTATATCGGGCAAATGGTGTTAACCATAGGAGTCAATAACAAAAGCGTGCCGGCTATTTCGTGCAGTTCAGTACTTACCGATTTAAAAGCTCCGATGATTTCAGGCAAAGTCAGGTCTTTAAGGAACTTCAGTCAGCTATTCGCACTGTTAGCAATTACAAAAGTTATTTTGTTGCGATAACCTATTAGGGGTTTTCCCTCCCGTCCACTGCATACAGTGGGCAAATCACATTAGCACGAACATGCCTGCTATATGCGGTAAGGACTATAATTAGATTTGAGGAAGAGCATTCAGCCCATCTTAATTCACCCATTCAGAATGACCTGGAAGTCCATTTCTATTCTGTGTGTTGATCAGTCAAGGTGTGAAGACCTTTCCGATATCAGACCTAGATGTGCTAGTTTTAACTTGTGATTCCTTGTCCTACTTTCTCAGTTTAATTTAAAGCACCTTTTTTTAAATGTACCTTCTCCACATTATTTACTATCTTGTATACTTCTACAATATCACCTCTAAGATGCTTCCTTTCAAGGCTGAAATGCCTGTTTCTCCTATCTTTCCTCACAACACGGACTTCAAATACTAGGGCTGAGACTTCAGTGCAGTAACGAGGGAGTGTTGCACTGTCGGAGGTGCCATCTTTTTGATGAGACGTTAAATCAAGGCCCCATCTGCCCTCTCAGGTGGAAGTAAAAGATCCCATGGCACTATATCGAAGAAGAGCAGGGAAGTCATCCCCGGTGTCCTGGTCAATATTTATCCCTCAACCAACATCACTAAAACAGATTATCTGATCATTATCTCATTGCTGTTTGTGGGACCTTGCTGTGCACAAATTGGCTGCCACGTTTCCTACATTACAACAGTGACTACACTTTAAAAGTACTTAATTGGTTGTAATGCTCTTTGGGAGTCCAGAGGTCATGAAGGGTGCTATATATATGCAAGTCTTTCTTTCTTTTATCAGTTTTGTGGCTCTTATTTGCACTGCCTCCAGTGCTTGAATATCTTCTTTATGTCTCTGTTAATTTCTGGTCAGCCAGTACTCTTTTTGTGTGATTTGACCAGAGACACTGAAGAGTTTGATCATGACAATAACAACTTGCATTTATATAGTGCTTTTAGTACAGTTAAACATCCCAAGGTGCTTCGCAGGAGCATAATCAGACAAAAGTTGACACCAAGCCAAAGAAGGCGACATTTGGACAGGTGACCAAAAGCTTGGTCAAAGAGGTAGGATTTAAGTAGCATCTTAAAGGAGAAAAGAGAAGTGGAGAGGTGGAGAGGTTTAGAGAGGGAATTCCAGAGCTTAGGGCCTCGACAGCAGAAGGCACGGCCGCTAATGGTGGGCCGCCGGAAGTGGAGGATGCGCAAGAGGCCAAAGTTGTTTCCTATGACTTGTTTCCTACTGTTACGGCTATAGCTCAACGTATTGTTGGTTTTCTTGATTGCTGCTCTCCATTGGTTGGACAAGTTTAGCATTGAGCCTATTAAGTCTCTTTCAACTTCATCCTTAGATATTTCAACACCATTGAATGAGGCCTGTGGATTTTTGGGGCCATTGTTCCTTTGATCTTTGTGTGTAGCTTGTGGGTTTTCCTGTATCCATTCAAATGTATTAATTATTTCCCTCCAAAAATAGTGGCACTGCAATTGGTTCCTAAATATCCATTTGGAACATTGAACAAAGGACACTGCTAGAAAAAGCCAATGGCACTGCACTGTGCTGTAGCTTAATGAATCAATAGGGTTTGAAAATACAACGTAAATTGGAAACTGTGTTAGGCATATGAAAAAATATTAAATGCATGACCTTGAACTTGCTGGTAATAAATCGTTGATTCCTATAGAGCCAGTGCTGAAAAAAAATTAAAGTATCAGTATATGCAAAGTTACTGAGATTAGCGTACTCAGCTAGACTATTGCGTCCAATTCTGGGCACCACACTTTAGGAAGAATGTCAAGACCTTAGAGAGGGTGCAGAGGATGGTACCAGGGATGAGGGACTTCAGTTATATGGAGAGACTGGAGAAGATGGGGATGTTCTCCTTAGAGTAGGGAAGGGTAAGGGGAGATTTAATAGAGGTGTTCAAAATTATGAAGGATTGTGATAGAGTGGACAGGGAGAAAATGTATCCAATGGCAGGAGGGTCAATAACCAGAGGACACAGATTTAAGATAATTGGCAAAAAAAACAGGGGGTAGATGAGGAGAATTTTTTTTTACGCAGTGAGTTGTTATGATCTGGAATGCACTGCTTGGAAGGGTGGTGGAAGCAGATTCAACAGTAATGTTCCAAAGGGAATTGGATATATACTTAAAATGGAGAAATTTGCAGGGCTATGAGGAAAGAGAAGGGGAATGAGACTAATTGAATAGCTTTTCAAAGAGCTGGTGCAGACTTGATGGGCTGAATGGCCTCCTTCTGTGCTGTATCATCCTATGATTAATTGGAACCATCCATCAGTAATTGGCTGAATCTGAAATTATGGTCTTAAGTTGTCAGGTTTTGAAACATATTCAATTTGAAATGCTCCAGCACCAAAAATAATCTCACCTCCGCACTACCCAAACAATCACTTAATCTTCAAAGCAGGGCGTTTCCAAAAATAACACAACTCACAAAATTCTAAAAAAAAACACAATTAGACTGTACAGTTGGAAACAGAAGCAAGGTTATATATATTAAATGAAAAGGAGAAATTTGCAGGAAAATGATGGAAGGTGCCGTCGACAGTGTTATCAAGCAAAACTTACTCACCAATAACCTGCTCACCGATGCTCAGTTTGGGTTCCGCCAGGACCACTTGGCTCCAGACCTCATTACAGCCTTGGTCCAAACATAGACAAAAGAGCTGAATTCCAGAGGTGAGGTGAGAGTGACTGCCCTTGACATCAAGGCAGCATTTGACTGAGTGTTGCACCAAGGAGCCCTAGTAAAATTGAAGTCAATGGGAATCAGGGGGGAAACTCTCCAGTGGCTGGAGTCATATCTAGCACAAAGGAAGGTGGTAGTGGTTGTTGGAGGCCAATCATCTCAGCCCCAGGATATTGCTGCAGGAGTTCCTCAGTGCAGTGTCCTAGGCCCAACCATCTTCAGCTGCTTCATCAATGACCTTCCCTCCATCATAAGGTCAGAAATGGGGATGTTCGCTGATGATTGGACAGTGTTCAGTTCCATTCGTAACCCTCAAATAATGAAGCAGTCCGAGCCCGTATGCAGCAAGACCTGGCACTTGTCTGGTGCAAGTAACATTTGCACCAGATAAGTGCCAGGCAATGACTATCTCCAACAAGAGAGAGTCTAACAACCTCCCCTTGGCATTCAACGGCAATACCATCGCTGAATCCCCCACCATCAACATCCTGGGGGTCACCATTGACCAGAAACTTAACTGGACCAGCCATATAAATACTGTGGCTACAAGAGCAGATCAGAGGCTGGGTATTCTGTGGCGAATGACTCACCTCCTGACTCCCCAAAGCCTTTCTACCACCTACAAGGCACAAGTCAGGAATGTGATGGAATACTCTCCACTTCCTGGATGAGTGCAGCTCCAACAACACTTAAGAAGCTCGACACCATCCAGGACAAAGCAGCCCGCTTGATTGGCACCCCATCTACCACCCTAAACATTCAGTCCCTTCACCACCAGCGCACAGTGGCTGCAGTGTGTACCATCCACAGGATGCACTGCAGCAACTCGCCAAGGCTTCTTCGACAGCACCTCCCAAACCCGCGGCCTCTACCACCTAGAAGGACAAGAGCAGAAGGCACATGGAACGACACCACCTGCACGTTCCCCTTCAAGTCACACACCATCCCGACTTGGAAATATATCACCGTTCCTTCATCGTCGCTGGGTCAAAATCCTGGAACTCCCTTCCTAACAGCACTGTGGGAGAACCTTCACCACACGGACTGCAGCGGTTCAAGAAGGCGGCTCACCACCACCTTCTGAAGGGCAATTAGGGATGGGCAATAACTGCTGGCCTCGCCAGTGAAGCCCACATCCCATGAACGAATACAAAAAATATGCCTTGTGAATAAGTTTGAATCAAATGATATTCACACTTGGATTTATATGCATATCTTTACTGGAAGTGCACAACATTATGCTTCAAACCGTGCAAATGACATATTTGTCATGTAATTAGATAGGGTTTCGTCTTCCTTTGAACAGATTAACAAACACTACTGCACAACGTTTTGTTTCCACTTGACAAGCTGACATGCAAATTCTTTCCAGAATGTACCCAGCACCTTCCTTTCTCTGTCACATGGAACTTTTGATAGCAGCATCTCATTAAGTCTCCTTTCTTTTGAGCTGATGAAACAAACACATCTTAATTGGACTCCTGGGTAGAGTGCCTTTGGCCAGACACCAAAGAAGATTATTCTGCCTCTGTGGTAGTTTGCTGTTATGACCTAATCGTTGTCACCATAACAAATTGGCTTTCTCACAATTCTGTCCCAGGACGTATTCATTTCATGATGTGGAGATGCCGGTGATGGACTGGGGTTAACAATTGTAAACAATTTTACAACACCAAGTTATAGTCCAACGATTTTATTTTTAATCCCACAAGCTTTCGGGGGCTTTCCCCTTCCTCAGGCAGTGCCTGAGGAAGGGGAAAGCCCCCGAAAGCTTGTGGGATTAAAAATAAAATCGTTGGACTATAACTTGGTGTTGTAAAATTGTTTACAAGTATTCATTTCAAGCTTTGATGCCTCTACTATGCTGGTGGCACAACACTACCACCTGGAGAGGGTGCTCAACTCGGACATGACAGCTGAACAGTAGATCTCAAGGCTTGCATTCTACTGGTCATGGTGGTAACTCACTCATAGCTTATAAATCTCGATCCAACTATCCTCTCAACATGAAATGAATTGCAGATGTCTCGGGTTCTTGTGGATAGTGCCATTAGATATATGCACAATATACAATCTGAGAATCCTATCATTGTGCTAGGATTTCCCTCTCTTTTTTCCCCATCAAGCTTAACACTTACCTCACTACCAATGTCTAGTGCTGGGATTACTGTCACTGAGTGTTACTGGGTAAAAAGTGTTTGTAAGTCTCCATGAATTTTTTCTCAGGCTGTTTTATCAACTTGGAAGTCAGCTTCAGATTTTTGTTGAGTAACAGGACGTTTTTACCTATTGCTACAGTAAACAATGCTGTGAGTGAATAAGATCAGAAAATAATTATCTTACTTCAGAATCGTTTTTGCAATTTGCACTAACTTCTCACTTGCTCCATTAGCTTGGGGATCATGAGATTTGGTAGTGGTGTACAGAAAGTTATGCTCAGCTCTGAATACCTCAAATTCCACAACCATAAACAACGTCCCAACAAATTCTTAAGTTTCCCAATTATGTGTTGGTTTGTTAGATCTGACAGGTGAACAAAGAAATCTGGAATAATAGTTGATGTTTACACATCATTTTTGTCCCCTAACCTTACAAAGATCACTGACAATATTCTGCAAGGATCACTCTGATAATGATATGGTTATCAAAGTTTTTCTTTCCTTTCACATAGTTAATGAGCTTGACAAAACTCAAATGAAGAAACTTTCTCTCTGATATCCTTGCTTATGTCTAGCCACCATATGGATTTGTTTGTTTGCTTCTAACATTTTGTCTACATCTAATGGCCCTTGTGGATTCTATCACCAAACTTGCTCCTCATTGTAGCTGGAATGATGATCCTGTCATGATACACTAACAAATCATTCATTATTGACACAAAAGCAAAATACTATGGATGCTGGAAATCTGAAATAAAAACAGGAAATACTGAAACACTCAGCTGGCCAGGCAGCATCTGTTCAAAGAGAAACAGAGTGAACGTTTCAAGTCGATGACCTTTCATCAGAACTGGAAGATGTTAGAGACGAACATCTTTTAAACAAGTGCAGGGCCAAGAAAAAGGCGGACAGAAAAAGAACAAAAGAGAGAGGTCTGTTATAGAATGGAGGGCAGGAGTGATTAAACGACAAAAGGGATGATGGTGCACGGCAAAAGAAGATAATAATGAGACACGTATAGAAACAAAAGATGGGTACAGAGGAGGTATATATGGTGACAGCAGAATAGCAGAGGAAGAGGGAAGCATGGAAAATCTGACAAAGAGAAAGCTCCCATGGCCCAGGAATGTGGCAGAAGAGAAGCAGGTAGCAGTTGCCGGCCGTGTAAGGCATCCCTACCCAAAGTACCAGCCCACATCTCCTCCACTTCAAGTGGCTCTGGTGTAACCATCCTGCATTACCAGCACCTGTTGTCTGAGAGAAAACGAGATACACCTTAACCACTGCTCTCAGTTCCTCTGGCTCTGCACTTGCTTAAAAGCTGTCCATCTGTACCATCTTCCAGTTCTAATGAAAGGTCATCGACCTGAATTGATGGGCTGAAATTTGCTGGAGCGAGGCAGCTTGAGGTGTGCCCGGTTAGTTAGACATTTTCCTGCAATCTCCAGCTCAAAAATTGTTTGCCTTGTAAGTTGCAGGAAGTGCGAGCTGATAAAAGCATAACAAGGGTATCTGGGACCTTAGTGAACGACTGGTCCAACAGTGCATCTCCTTAACCAATGAGATTTAAGGATTGAGGAATAAACAGAGGAAGGACTGAGAAGGAGGGTGAATTAAAGGGGGTGAATTCAATTTCAAATCAGGTACAGAAAGAGAAATAAAAAGAGAGGGAAAGAAAGATTGGATTAAGAGAGAGAGAAAAAATGAGACAGAAAGAAAAAATAAGAAAAATTAAAAATAAAAGAATTATCATTTTTAAAATCTCTAAGAACAATTCACTAGCTGAAGGGATGACACTCCCCACTTTTAATTGTTCATTTTCTAGGGCAGAGAAGTTGATTGGCAGTCATTAACAATTAACACATCATGAAAAGGGCAATTAAGATAATGGGCCAGAAATCGCTCCTGAGAAAACGGATGAGCTCAAAAGCGCTGTCCGTTTTTTAGTGGTGAATTGAAGGAGCAAGTTCCCGTGTTTGCACATGTGCAGTGGAACGTGGATATTGTGGTTCGCTGGCGATATGACAGCTTCGAATTAAAGGGCCATCGCCGCTGCAATCAGAGAAATCATTGAAAAAGCACCAACGTGCTTATCTGCCCAGCTGGAAGGTAACTAATTATACCACCAAATTGGTATGCTTAAAAATACCAGGACAAAATTAAGTTTTAACAGTCTTAATGACTGTCAAATAACTAAAAATTAATTTAAAAAAATGTGGAGTCTCATATTACTCCTTATTTTAATAGTTTTTGGTCATTAACATTTATTTTCTGTCTCTTTAATTTAATTCAATTATTTCTTTGACATTTTATTAAAAAAATTAAACTTTTTATTTACAATGACATACAGAATACAAACTTTAAATGAATGAAGTCTGCTTGCCTGCTTGAGCAGGGCAGCCTGAATCTGTGGGCGTGGCTTCTCTTCCTGACAGATTTTGTGGGCGTGTCTTCTCCTCACACACTTTTCCAGCCGCAAGGCAACTCACGCTGCTCAGAGGCTGGAGTTGATAGCGTACGTTTTAAGTTCAAATTCAAGCAATTCGATGCCTCAGAGTCCGCAGGAAGTATCTTCGTTAAATTAATTCATAGGAGCTGCGGTGAGCATTGCCTCACCGCTCTGCGTGATTTCTGGCCCATTAGCTATTAGACTTAAATTTCTGTGGCAACTTTAATAGGCAATTAATTTGCAAATGCAGCAACTTCATGAAATTCACGGGGGGGAGGGAGGTTAAGGGCAAGATGCAGTTTTTGCGAAGCTAACGGTGGAGCGGCTCAAATCACCCAACAACTTGTGGCGATTCACAATTTACGAGGTATCTTTTCCTTGCCACAAGTTGCTGGACGATTTACACATTTATAGGGGTGTGGATTGTTCACACCCCGTTATTCTTCCAGCAAATTCTGGCTCCCCAACTCTGTTTCTCTCTCTACAGATGCTGCCTGATCTGCTGAGTGTTTCCAGCATTTTTTTTTATTAGTAATTATTAACAGTTCTCCTCACACAGTATGAAATTCTCAGTTCATCAATGATATCTTGAATTTGCTTAAGCCATCCTTCTCTGGTATATCGGATAGCCATTTGCAGTTTTCCGTCTTCCATCATTGCTTTTCTGCTCAGATCTGTTGGCCTTAATTGTTTCAGCATAGACTTGTACCTCATGCTCAATATTTGATGCACCGGTATGTTTAACAGAAGTGCTGAATAGTGTATCAGCAGCAACAAACTCTTTCCCTGAAAGATACTCTGCTTTTGCCTTAATTCTCTAGGGGTCCACAGAAAATCTTGACATCTTAGTGATATTTTCTCAAAATCTTGCCTGTTGATTAGTTTGTAATCTATAAATAACCTGAAGGACTCTAACCCACAAAAGTATCTGGCAAATCTCTCTCAGCTCCATAACTCTGGCAAGACACTTATTCCTGATAAGGTCACACCTGTTTTCTGCTTCTGTCAAAGTTCAGGAGCAAAATGCAACTAGTAAAAGCTTATCTCCGTGCTTCTTCAGCAACGCATCTCCCGCACCGTAATTAATTGCATCATCTCTGTAGGTCAACTTGTGTCTTAAGCTATTAATTCTGGTGCTGGTGATAACCCATGTTCTTTACTTGGGCGCAAAACAAACGTCAAAAAGCCTATCCAAATAGTATAGTACTGCCCAATACTTGGTGTAACTCCCGGAGCGGGAAGTTTCTTAATAAGTTTAACACCACTTGGATCTGGTTTCACTCTGTCTCTAATGATGAGGTGTCCAGTCCATGCTTATGCAGCTGGCCTTTATCTTTGTTCAGTTTTAGTCCTGACTCCAGGGCAGTTCTCAGTACTGTCCCGAAAAGTGTATCGGAATCTTCAAACATGCGCATGCCATCCATTAAAGCCTCAGCACCTTCAAGTCATATTGTACCGAACCATTTCTGGCCCTGATATAATTCCAAATCCAAGGAAACAGAACCTACTGAACAAAGTAATGAAAGTTTGTGGGCAGGGCGCAACTAGACGCAATGAAATTTGTCAAAACTACGATTTAGCAACTAATGAGGAAATGCTTGTGCTGCAGCCAATGCTGATTGCTGTTTGTGGGATCTTGCTGTGCGCAGATTGGCTGCCGCATTTCCAACATTAAAACAGTAACCACACTTCAAAAGTATTTCATTGACTATAAAGCATTTTGGGACATCTTGAGGCTGTGAAAGGTGCTACATAAATGCAAGTTCTTTCTTTCGTTCATTTCATTGTTTCATTCAACCATTTCAGGTCCATACAGAACAGATTTTGCCATTATTTTTTACAACTGGTGCACACTACACATTACACACCTCCTTTCATCTTTTACCACATCAACCATGAAATATTGTATATGAAACACTTTGAAAACAAACTGACTACAACGAGTGCAAAAAATATTGGCACCCAAATACTTTTCATAAAAACATTAATCAGAAATTCCAGAAATATTGAAAAAGTGTGTATTAAGAATAAAATGGTGCTAAAAGGCACAGTAATCATTGCAAACAAAAACAGAGCTTGTGCCACTTTAAGAGTTACATTACCCTTGGAGCATCCCTTGTTCCAAATCCAAATGGACACATCAAGGAAAAAGAACAAACTTGAGGCCAGTGCGAGAGAATTGTGCTAGATACGTATATACAAAAATGCGGGAAGAGAAAGACTACCTGGTCCATCAAGTCTGCCCCACACTCGTGCTGCCTGGAGCATCATGACTAGACACAACTTACCCTCCAGCAGCCTGTATTCTGGGAGGGGCAAAAAACAGAAAACCAGGGCAAATAAGGGAAAAAAATGAAAAATTCCTCTCTGACCCCCCCCCCAACTTAGCCAATCAAAACAATTGACCACGTGTACGTTAGCTGTTAATCCACTTACCTTTTATATGATGTGATCTTTGCCCCAGCCAAGAATAATGTTCATTTAAATATTTTTGCATAAAGTCTGGGGTCTTAATGAGGCTGTGAAATGGGCACCAGCACTGCAGCACACAAAATGTAGTAGACTGCAGAATTGCAGCTCAGAAGGAGATGGGATCAGGGCCTGCTCTCCCAATGCAGCAATTTCCTTTCACCTATAGGGCACCTGCTGTCTCTGTGCACAGCACCGCAGAATTGGCCCCATAGGTTTTTGGATGTTTTAATGTCATTTTACATTTTAGATTGTATTCCATTTTCAACCTGTGGCTCTGTATACTGTACAGCAAGAGTCACAATAAATCTCTGAAAAATTACTATTAAGTAATATATATATAAAAGCAATGATATCCTCAAGACTGTTTGGACATGGTTGAAGTGGGGGTGAATTTCCAGGAGGGTTCTGCCGATTGCCTGCTATAACTTTGGCGCAAGAGCCACAGATATCCTGGAACAATGGAGCAAACACTATTTTTGCCGTTTTTCTGTGGTTTCTGCCCCCTGTGCCAAAATAACAGCAGAAATTTGCCCCCGAGGTTTGCAGCCTTGAAAGGAAGCAATCAAGAGGGGACCTCACAAAATGATATAGAAGATAGCAAGTGATATAGAAAAAGTAAATTTGGACACGACTTCAGGTTTAACCATGACTGTTCAACAATGGGGCACATCAAATTGATGAAAAGAAATTTTAGGATTTAGAGGATCTTCACACAGAGTCATTAGCACATTGAACGGACTTCCAGCAAACAAAAACTGAAAAAGCTGGAAATACTCAGCGGGCCAGGTGGCATCTGTGGAGAAACAGAAGTCAGTCAGTCAGTCAGTCGACATTTGAGGCCTAAGACCTCTCCCCCATCCTGGGCAAGGGTCTTAGACCCAGAACGTCGACTGATTGACTTCTGTTTCTCTACAGGTGCTGCCTGACCTGCTCTGTTTTTGTTTTCAGATTTTCAGCATCTGCAGTATTTTGCTTTTTAAATAGACTTCCAGATTGGGTAGTGGAGGGAAAAAGCCTGAAATCATTTAAGAAATAAATGGCTGCTGTGATGGGGGATTGTAGATGTGTTTTTTCCAGATGGATGAGCTAAGATGAGATGAATGACCTTCGCCATCCATATCTATCTTGTGATTTGAAGGAAACGCTTACGATCAAAATTGGTATAAAACAGTGTCTTGTTTTCCAGATTTAACCCGTTACTTTCAGAAACTTTGTGCACATTGCCATTGTTAGACAATGTTCATCAGTAGGAAAGTCTTCGAAAGAAATCACAGTTTATCAGCTGTAAATTATCTCAAAAATATGCTCGCGCTAATTGAACAAAATAATGCACTGCAATTATAAATATGGTGCTACAGTTCCAATTAATTTTCCAATTTATAACAGAAAAATCACAGCCCTTAAGTTGCTAATGAATTGATATGTATTCACATATTAATTTGTTTAATTTGCAATTACTAGATTTATAAATATTTTTAATGTAGAAATGACTATTGGTATAAAAACATTAATTTCAAAATTGATAAATTGTATGAATTTACAAATATATGAAATGGTGTAAATTCTTTAAGAATTAATTTTGAAGTTATCGATTTGACTTCCAGTTTTGTAAAGAGAATTATTTCAATGTGGTACTAAAAAGGTTGATATCCATCAAAATGGTCTTATCAAAACCCTCTTCCGTGACAATGCGTTCGGCTCCCCATCCTAACCTTTCCTTTATTCCCCTCTCCCCATGCTCAGTGTCGATCACTCCTTTTTCTCCTTATTATAAAGTGGCTCTGAGATATCTTCCTGAATGTGAAGTGTACCAGATAAATACAAGCTGATGTTGCTCTATATCTATATCTGCACCTCTAGTTTATGAAAGATGGATTTTCAAGATTTATATTCATGTATGCATTGTCCACTAAAGCAATTTAAAGATGCATCACGCTGTACTGGTTTGGTCTGGCAACTGAAATATAAAAAGAAATTAACAGTTGTTATGCCACCAACTGTTTATTTCTTTAGGGAACCAGTTCATAGAATCATAAAAAGGTTATAGCACAGAAGGAGGCCATTCGGCCCATCGAATCTGTGCCGGCTCTATGCAAGAGCAATCCAGCTAGTCACACTGTCCCACCCTATCCCCGTAGCCCTGCATTTTTTTTTCCTTTCAAGTATTTATCCAGTTCCCTTTTGAAGGCCACAATTGAATCTGCCTCCACCACCCACTCTGGCAGTGTATTCCAGATCCTAACCACTCGCTATGTAAAAAAGATTTTCCTCATGTCACCTTTGGTTCTTTTCCCAATCACCTTAAATCTATGTCCTCTGGTTCTTGACCCTTCTGCCAATGGGAAGAGTTTCTCTCTATCTACTCTGTCTAGACCCTTCATGATTTTGAATACCTCTATCAAATGTCTTCTCAACCTTCTCTGTTCCAAGGAGAACAACCCCAGCTCCTCCAGTCTATCCACATCACTAAAGTCTCTCATCCCTGGAATCATTCTAGTAAACCTCTTCTGCACCCTCTCTAAGGCCTTCACATCTTTCCTAAAGTGCGGTGCCCAGAACTGGACACAATACTCCAGTTGTGGCCGAAACAGTGTTTTATAAAGGTTCATCATAACTTCCTTGCTTTGTACTCTATGCCTCTATTTATAAAGCCCAGGATCCCATATGCTTTTTTAACCGCTTTCTCAACCTGTCCTGCCACCTTCAATGATTTGTGTACATTTACCCCAAGATCTCTCTGTTTCTGTACCCCTTTTAAAATTGTACCCTTTAGTTTATATTGCCTCTCCTCATTCTTCCTACCAAAATATATCACCTCACATTTTTCTGCGTTAAATTTCATCTGCCACATGTCCGCCCATGTCACCAACCTTTCTACATTCTCTTGAAGTTTATCACTGTTCACTACACTTCCAAGGTTTGTGTCATCTGCAGATTTGGAAATTGTGCCCTGTACACCCAAGTCCAAGTCATTAATATATATCAAGAAAAGCCGTGGTCCCAGTACTGACCCCTGGGGAGCACCACTGTACACCTCCCTCCAGTCCAAAAAACAACCATTCACCACTACTCTCTGTTTCCTGCTACTTAGCCAATTCTGTATCCATGTTGCTACTGCCCCTTTTATTCCATGGGCTTGAATCTTGATGACAAGCCTATTATGCGGCACTTTATCAAACGCCTTTTGAAAGTCCATATACAACAGGCTGAATATAGAAAATTCAGAGGGGAAGTGAAAATGGAAATAAGAGGGGAAAAGAGAGAGTATGAGAATAGACTGGTGGCCAACATAAAAGGGAATCTAAAAGTCTTCTATAGGCATGTAAACAGTAAGAGGAGGGGTGCGGCCGATTAGGGACGATAAAGGAGATCTATGCATGGAGGCAGAGGGCTTTGCATCTGTCTTTACCAAGGAAGAAGATGCTGCCAGAGTCTCAGTAAAGGAAGATGTAGTTGAAATACTGGATGGGCCAAAAATTGATGAAGAGGAGGTACTAGAAAGGCTAGCTGTACTTAAAATAGATATGATGTGGAGATGCCGGTGATGGACTGGGGTGGACAAATGTAAGGAATCTTACAACACCAGGTTATAGTCCAACAAATTTATTTTAAAATCACAAGCTTTCGGAGATTATCTCCTTCGTCAGATGAATGAATGAAAAGGTTCTCAAATCGCATATCTTATACTATGTTGGGACAGCATCACACCAATCAAAAGGTGTCGTTGTTATTCAAACAGGCCAGTCACGGAGAACAGCACGTCCCAGTACACTAGATATACATTGTGTCTATTACACAGGCAGGCAGAAAGAAACTCAAAATGGCAGAGAGAGAGAGAGAGAGAGAGAGAATTTAAAAAAACATATAAATTTTTTCCCCCTTTTTGCTGGTGGAGTTACGTGTAGCGTGACATGAACCCAAGATCCCGGTTGAGGCCGTCCTCATGGGTGCGGAACTTGGCTATCAACTTCTGCTCGACGATTTTGCGTTGTTGTGTGTCTCGAAGGCCGCCTTGGAGAACGCTTACCCGAAGATCGGTGGCTGAATGTCCTTGACTGCTAAAGTGTTCCCCGACTGGCAGGGAACCCTCCTGTTTGGCGATTGTTGCGCGGTGTCCGTTCATCCGTTGTCGCAGCGTCTGCATGGTCTCGCCAATGTACCATGCTCCGGGGCATCCTTTCCTGCAACGTATGAGGTAAACAACGTTGGCCGAGTCACAGGAGTATGAACCATGTACCTGGTGGGTGGTGTCCTCTCGTGTGATGGTGGTATCCATGTCGATGATCTGGCATGTCTTTCAGAGGTTGCCGTGGCAGGGTTGTGTGGTGTCGTGGACGCTGTTCTCCTGAAAACTGGGTAACTTGCTGCGAACGATGGTCTGTTTGAGGTTGGGTGGCTGTTTAAAGGCGAGCAGTGGAGGCGTGGGGATGGCCTTAGCGAGGTGTTCGTCGTCATCGATGACATGTTGAAGGCTGCGGAGAACATGGTGTAGTTTCTCCGCTCCAGGGAAGTACTGGACGACGAAGGGTACTCTGTTGGTTGCGTCCCGTGTTTGTCTTATGAGGAGGTCTATGCGATTCTTCGCTGTGGCCCGTCGGAACTGTCGATTGACAAGTCGAGCGTCATAACCCGTTCTTACGAGGGCGTCTTTCAGCGTCTGTAGGTGTCCATCGCGTTCCTCCTCGTCTGAGCAGATCCTGTGTATTCGTAGGGCCTGTCCATAGGGGATGGCCTCTTTGACGTGGTTGGGGTGGAAGCTGGAAAAGTGGAGCATCGTGAGGTTGTCCGTGGGCTTGCGGTAGAGTGAGGTGCTGAGGTGCCCGTCTTTGATGGAGATTTGTGTGTCCAAGAAAGAAACCGATTCTGAGGAGTAGTCCATGGTGAGTTTGATGGTGGGATGGAACTTGTTGATGTTATCGTGTCGTCTCTTCAGTGATTCTTCGCCGTGGGTCCATAGGAAGAAAATGTCGTCGATGTATCTGGTGTATAGCCTCAGTACTCAACACCAACAACAGCCAATCTCCAGACGCCATCCTACAACTCATCCGCTTCATCCTGGATCACAATGTCTTCACCTTCGACAACCAGTTCTTTACCCAAACACATGGAACAGCCATGGGGACCAAATTCGCACCCCAATACGCCAACATTTTCATGCACAAATTCGAGCACGACTTCTTCACTGCACAGGACCTCCAACCAAAGCTATACACCAGATACATCGACGACATTTTCTTCCTATGGACCCACGGCGAAGAATCACTGAAGAGACTACATGATAACATCAACAAGTTCCATCCCACCATCAAACTCACCATGGACTACTCCTCAGAATCGGTTTCTTTCTTGGACACACAAATCTCCATCAAAGACGAGCACCTCAGCACCTCACTCTACCGCAAGCCCACGGACAACCTCACGATGCTCCACTTTTCCAGCTTCCACCCCAACCACGTCAAAGAGGCCATCCCCTATGGACAGGCCCTACGAATACACAGGATCTGCTCAGACGAGGAGGAACGCGATGGACACCTACAGACGCTGAAAGACGCCCTCGTAAGAACGGGATATGACGCTCGATTTGTCGATCGACAGTTCCGACGGGCCACAGCGAAGAATCGCATAGACCTCCTCATAAGACAAACACGGGACGCAACCAACAGAGTACCCTTCGTCGTCCAGTACTTCCCTGGAGCGGAGAAACTACACCATGTTCTCCGCAGCCTTCAACATGTCATCGATGACGACGAACACCTCGCTAAGGCCATCCCCACGCCTCCACTGCTCGCCTTTAAACAGCCACCCAACCTCAAACAGACCATCGTTCGCAGCAAGTTACCCAGTTTTCAGGAGAACAGCGTCCACGACACCACACAACCCTGCCACGGCAACCTCTGCAAGACATGCCAGATCATCGACACGGATACCACCATCACACGAGAGGACACCACCCACCAGGTACATGGTTCATACTCCTGTGACTCGGCCAACGTTGTTTACCTCATACGTTGCAGGAAAGGATGCCCCGGAGCATGGTACATTGGCGAGACCATGCAGACGCTGCGACAACGGATGAACGGACACCGCGCAACAATCGCCAAACAGGAGGGTTCCCTCCCAGTCGGGGAACACTTTAGCAGTCAAGGACATTCAGCCACCGATCTTCGGGTAAGCGTTCTCCAAGGCGGCCTTCGAGACACACGACAACGCAAAATCGTCAAGCAGAAGTTGATAGCCAAGTTCCGCACCCATGAGGACGGCCTCAACCGGGATCTTTGTAACCCCACCAGCAAAAAGGGGGAAAAAATTTATATGTTTTTTAAAATTCTCTCTCTCTCTCTCTCTCTCTCTCTGCCATTTTGAGTTTCTTTCTGCCTGCCTGTGTAATAGACACAATGTATATCTAGTGTACTGGGATGTGCTGTTCTCCGTGACTGGCCTGTTTGAATAACAACGACACCTTTTGATTGGTGTGATGCTGTCCCAACATAGTATAAGATATGCGATTTGAGAACCTTTTCATTCATTCATCTGACGAAGGAGATAATCTCCGAAAGCTTGTGATTTTAAAATAAATTTGTTGGACTCTAACCCGGTGTTGTAAGATTCCTTAAAATAGATAAGTCACCCAGTCCGGATGGGATGCACCCTAGTTTGCTGAGGGAAGTAAGGGTGGAAATTGCAGAGGTACTGGCCAAACTCTTCCAAACATCCTTAGATACGGGGGTGTTAAGTTTATAAAGATGGAGAAAATAGTTTTGTATTCAGATGCTTTACATCATGAGCAATTCACTTACACACGTCTGTATAGAACTAAAGTGAAGGAAGTGACCTTTCTGTACAATGGTTGACAATAAATTGTAACATTTATTTATCATTGCATTGTACAAGATGAGTAAAAAAAAATGTTATGATGATGGGCATGGTGGGACTGGTGTTGTGGTAGGAGTGAGGAGGGCTCCAGGTATGAAATGGGAGCGTCTTTTTAATTGATGCATGGGGAATTTGAGCCAGTTGGAAAAGGACAACAAATTATTTGTGTTATGGACACAGCCCCTCAAGCCTGTTCCACCATTCAATTAGATCATGGCTGATCTGTACCTCAACTCCATTTACCTGCCATGACATATCCCTTAATACACCTACCTAGCAAAAATCTATCAATCTCAGTTTGAAATTTTCAATTGACCTAGCCTCAACAGCTTTTCAGGGGAGAGAGTTCCAGATTTCCATTACCCTTTGCATGAAGAAGTGCTTCCTGTCATCACCCTTAAACGGCCTAGCTCTCATTTTATAATTATGCCCCCTTGTTCTGGACTCCCCCACCAGAGGAAACAGTTTCTCTCCAACTACCCTATCAAATCCTTTAATCATCTTAAACACCTCAATTAGATCACCCCTTAATCTTCTATACTCAAAGTAATACAAGCCTAGTTGATGCAATCTGTTCTCATAATTTAACCCTTTTAGCCCCGGTATCAGTCTAGTGAATCTGCGCTGTACCCTCTCTAAGGCCAATATATCCTTCCTGAGGTGCAGTGCCCAGAACTGAACACAGTACTCCAGATGTGGTCTAACCAGAGCTTTATACAACTATAGCATAACTTCCACCCCTTTGTATTCCAGCCTCCTTGAGATAAAGACTAACATTCCATTAGCCTTTTAAATTATTTTTTATACCTGTCCACTAGTTTTTAGTGATTTCTGTTTATCAACCCCTAAATCTCCCTGTTCCTCCATAGTTCCTAGCTTCTTACCATTTAGAAAATACCCTAATCTGTCTTTCTTTGGTCCAAAGTGGATGACCTCACACTTCCTTATGTTGAACTCCATCTGCCACAGTTTTACCCATTCACTTAATCTATCAATGTCCCTTTGCAACTTTCTGCTCCCATTACTTATGGTGCCACCAAACTTAGTGCTGTCAGTAAACTTGGATATAAGGCTTTCTATTCCTTCATCTAAGTCATTGACAAATATAGTGGAAAGCTGAGGCCCCAGTACAGATCCCTGGGGGACACCACTAGTCACATCCTGCCAATTTGAGTACATACCCATTATCCCTACTCTCTGACCCCCTCTTAACTCATAACCAATTCCCTACTCATATCAATAGGTTGCCTCCAATTTTATGCACTTTCATTTTTGCTAATAGTGTCTTGTGTGGAACTTATCGAATGCCTTCTGGAAGTCCATATAAATAACTCCCTTATCTACTACATTAGTAACTTCCTCAAAAAAATTGACTAGGTTAGTTAGACAAGACTTATCCTTAACAAATCCATGCTGCCTGTCTCTAATGAGTTTATATTTGTCCATGTACTCAGTCAGTCACTCTGTCCCTAATAACAAATTCTAGTAACTTCTCCACTACAAACATTAGACTAATAGGTTTATAATTTCCTGATTTCTCTCTCCCACCCTTCTTGAATAATGAAGTGACATTGGCAATTTTCCAATCCAAGGGGACAACTCCTGAATTAAGTGAGTTTTGGAACATCATGACTAAAGCATCTGCAATTTCCTCACTTACTTTTTTTAATACCTTGGGGTGGAAACCATCAGGTCCTGGAAATTTGACAACTTTCAGTCTCATTTTTTTCACCATTACCATTTATTTACTTATATTAAATCTAATAAGCTACTCCCCTTAATATATTTTTAGTTTTCCTCATATCTCTGCTACTTTATCCTTTACTTATGCTATGACGTAATTATTTAACAATTCCGCCATTTCCTTATTTTCAATTACAATACAATATTACCAGCATCTGTCTTCAAGGGGTCCACACTACCCTTAACCGCCCTCTTCCTCTTAATATACTTGTAAAAACTTTTAGTGTTGTCCTTGATATCCCTTGTAAGTTTTTTCTTGTATTCCTTTTTGCAACATTATTACTTTTTTTGTATCTCTTTGCCATTCTTTATATTTCCTAACATATCTTCTGTTGGCCAAAGTTGTTTAATTACAAAATTCGAGCTTTAGGGGTATGTACAGGTCTTGTATTATACCAAATATCTCTTTGAGCACCTCCCACTGTTCTACTGTATTTTTTACCCATTAACAGTTCTGCCCATTCTACTTTGGTCAATTTCTGCCTCACCCCTTCAAAGTCAGCCTTACCTAAATTCAAAACCTTGGTTTGTGACTCACCCTTCTCCCTCTCAAACCTAATATTGAATTCAATCATGCTATGCTCACTGTTAGCGAGATGTTCCCTTGCTGTTAGATTGTTGACTAATTCTGGCTCATTACTCAACAGTAAATCCAGCAACATATTAATTAATAGCTAGATAGATGATGGAAGATGGGGCATCTCTATGGTGTCTGTAGAGGTGGTGTGTGAAACCTGTACTGCTTTATTCAAATGTTTTTAAACTGGGATTATCAAACATGGTATTTGATACCTGTTGTATCATTTAGCCGGCGGACCGATACCTAAAAGGCCAATGTACTGAGATACTTGAGGTACTTAATATTTTGTGTATTGGACAATTAAAATTAATTTAACTTTACCTGTTCAGGTTTCTCATCGCTTCCGAATCACATCAGGTGAAAGCAGGCAGAAAGGGCCGGATCCATAAGGTGAGTGCCTTTATTGCACTGCTTATTGGCTGGGAGTGCTTCATTCAGGCCCAACAAGTTCACCTGGCCGACAGAAAGCCCGTGATTGGACGCCTCCCCCCACCTGATGGTGGACCACTCCCACCATGGTGGACCCCCACCTAGCTCCAACTCTTCACCCAAACTCCAACGACCTCCGACCTTCTTTCCTGGCACCCCAATCTTCTTCCCAGCTCCTCAATTTTCTTCCCGGCCCCCCATCTCTTCTCCAGCCTCTCAAACTCCTTCCCAACACCCCCGATCTGCTTCCAGGCTCCAGTAGGCCTTCCTGCCCAAAAGCCAGCAAGCCTGTCAATCAATGTTGGGCGTGAAACCTGGAAGTGAAGTTGATTGGTTTCATTAAGGTTGCAATCACAGATCGCGGCCCGCCCATTTACCCTCTGGGTTTCGCACCCGAACGTCATCCCCCCCGCTGCCTTCCTGGCTCAAAGTTAAAATTTACTTCCAATTCGAGTTCATACCCATTATCACTACTCTGTCTTCTACTGCCTAACCAATCTCCTTACCAGGTCAATAATTTGCCTTCAAATCCATGAGCTTTAATTTTAGCTAACAGTCTCTAATGTGGAACCTTATTGAATGCCGTCACCACCTCTGCAGTCCGACCAGAACTCATTCAGGGTAAGAACAATTATACATGTAAGGGTATCCTGATAGGATTAGATGACGTAGGGAGGGAAGAGGCTCGTGTGGAGCATAAATGCCGGCATAGACTAGTAGGGCTGAATGGCCTGTTCTGTGCTGTACCTGATGTACCTTGTGCAAATTGTGTTTCTTTTGAGGTTTAACAGAGAAGTGAAAACGCAGGTTTTATGTATATCAAATATTAAATTAGAAAAAGTATGTAATAGAAATCAATTTACTAGAAAGCCACACTTTTTTTGCTTCCTTCATTGCTTTGCTTCATTGTAGTAAAAATACTAATGCTGACTGCTGTATAATATATGCAAATTGTTGCTGTACAATGACTAGATCTCCTATGGTGTTGCTCAAGGGGAGGCAAGGTCAGGAGCAGTACATGGGTCACACATGCAGAGGCACTGTTTTGTTTCATTCTCAGGGTGTAGGCGTTACTGGCATGGCTGGCATTTATTGCCCATCCCTAGTTTCCCTTGAGAAAGTGATGATGGGCCTTCTTCTTGAACTGTTGCGGGCTGTATAATGCTGTCAAGGAGGGAGTTCCTGGATTTTGACCCAGCGATGATGAACAGCGATATATGCCCAGGTTGGGATGGTGTGTGACTTGGAGGGGAACTTGGAGTTGATGGTGTTCCCATGCACCTGCTGCCCTTGTCCTTGTGGGTGGTGGAGGTCATGGGTTTGGAAGGCACTGCCGAAGAAGCTTTTGTATTCTGTAGATAGTACACACTGCAGCCAGGGTACGCCGATGATGGAGGGAATGGATGTTTAAGCCGATGGTTGGATGCAGCACTGACCTTACTCAAAGCCATGAAATATCAGGATGGGCAGACTGGGGAAATTGCAGGAGCTGAAGGAAGGGGCGAGTAATTAATCTATGCTCAGATGTTGATCTGGCTTCAATTTAACTGTCTCAATTGACCCTACTCTGGGAGCTCGTTTTACACATCCAGGTTCCCATGAGGAATAAAGTTTTTTTCCAATTTCTGACTTTGCTTGCAGTTTGTGAAGTTTCTGCTTGTGTATCTTGTGCCTTGCTCACTGTTCATGTTAAGCTGCTTGTTTTTTTCTATACCTCTCACTATTTTGAAGACAGTATTGTGTCAACCCTCAGACTTTTCTCCAGCAAACTATTCATTATTCACTTGAGCTTTTCTTCATAACAGTCCCTTACGGCTTGGAATCGCCTTGCTTACTTGTCTCTGAAACCTTTCTAATGCATCAATATCCTTTTTGAGGTAAGGTGACCAAAAGTGTATGACATTCTCCAGAATTGGCCTGACCATTGATCACTATAGTTTATTCTGACTTTTAGTTCAGTGTTCTCCAGATGCAAACCAGTACCTTCCTTATACTTCCAGCATATGGTCAATGATTATTCTTTTTCCTTTTCATCCTCAGCCATTGGAGTCTTATTCATTTTATACACGTTTACCAACACCTCTTTCTATATGCATTAATCTAACTTAAAATCTATTTCCCATATTTCAGCGTACAGTATCTACACAATTGGTTGAAGTCTCTCTGAAGATAGTGTAAGTCCATACCAATTCACGACTTGCCCGCAGAACTATGTGTCATCAACAAATTATTACAGACTCCCATTCTATATAATTCATAAAAATTGCAAATAACAGGGTCCCAGAACAGGGCTGCGATATTTACGGGGAGGCGTGGAGGGAGCGTGTTTGCGGGGGGGATACCCGAAAATTTCAGGAACGCAGAGGTCCTGCCGAATTTGACGACAGGACCTCATTATCATTTTTTTTATTCCGTTTCCCGCCCGGTAGCCGGACAGATTGACAGGCTGGCTTGTTGATGGGCAGGAAAGCCAGCAGTAGAAGGCCTCAGCTGGGGAACATCAAGGGTTGGTGGCGGGGGGCGGGGGGTGGGGGGGGAGTTGGGGGGGGGTCGGACCTGCAATCGGGAAGGAGGGCAAACGGGAAACATTGCAGGTTGTTGTGGGGGGGGGGGTGGTGTCGGCCGATCACGGCAGGATTGCTTGAGGGGTCGGCGGGAAGCACTCCTGCTCCTCCTGGCCTACAAGCAGTGCTCCAAAGAGCACTCACCTGTTGGATCCGACTGCTCCCGCCTCCCTTTAGCTGCCGGGTTTCCCGAGCCCTGGGAAACCCGGCCAGCCAGCGTTAAACTTAAATCGCTGCCAAAATATAAGGAACGGAGCCTCATTTACATATTACAATTGCAGAGCCGCCTCTCCAGAGCAGATTATTCATACGCCCCAAAATCCACCACGGTTAAAACGGAAGCAGTTGCGTTTACGGAGGGTTGGGGTCGGGTTTTGAAAATTTGCCAATTTAACCCCATACCCCTCGATCCTCTCCCACCCATCATGTTGGGGTTAAATTTCCCCCCCCCAGAACTCAGTGGAACTCCACTGGTTACTTTTTCCTAAGCAGTATATTTTCTATGTATTATCACCCTCTGTCCTCTGCTGCCCAGCTAATTCTCAATCCTTATAGACAATGATCCATAAGTTTCCTTATTAGGCTTACATAAGGAATTTCACAAAATACCATTTGAAAATCCATGTAAACAACATCCACTAGATAATCCTAGTTCACTAGCTCAAAGAATTGCAGTTTATTTGTAAGACATGATCTATTACTTCTAAAAAATGCTATCTGCTACATACATTTCCTGTGGTCTTTAAATGTACACTCCCAGCATCGCATAAAATGCCCTCAAGCATTTCTTCCACTGCGAATGTTAGACTAATTGGTCTCCAATTACCAGGTTTGTGACCTACTTCATTTTTGAATATTGGAACTATATTTGCCATCTCTAGCACACAGATACATCTCTCGTATAAATGGAGGTCAGATAAAGCATAACGAGTTTCATCATTTAGTTCCTTGATGATTTTTGGCATGTATCCCATCTGACTTAGGAACTGCATGGACATTTAATCCTTCCAGTTTCTGCACAGCACATTTTTCTATATATGCTATGGATTGATTAACCTCATTTACTACGAGTTCAATTTGTCCATAGTAGTCTTTGTGAAAAATAAGGTCAAGAATCTTTTCAGTGCATCCATCACATCCTATTCACCTTTACTTGACCTGTTCTTTGATCTTCAGTGAATAACTCCCTTTTGCACAGGGGATTGTAAGTGGCAGTTTGTGGTAATCAAGGGACCTCATCTCAACATCAGGTCCTACATGCAAAAAGAGGTATGCACTCAATTAATGTTCAAGTGGCATCTGACCACAGAAACATTATTATACATGTCAATGGACATTATTCAGGAAGCATCCATGATGCAGAAGGCCTGTATTTATGGTAGAGGAAATTTAGGGAGGTTGGCTCTTAGGAGAGCATGGCCAACTTCCGCACCCATGACTGCTGACCCCAGTGCGAAACCCCCAAAAAACAGAGGAGCATCTCAAGGTGGAAGCATAAGCATCTGTTTGCTGCATCTGGATTGGAAATTCAGTGCAGGGCCTCAACTGCAGGAGATGCTGCCCCAATAATAACTGGGAGGGGGGGATGGATTAATGGCTGGGAAACCCCAAAATACGTGTTTTCCTTATATCCTGCCAAATTTAACGGCAGGACTTGATTTAAATTCTTTGAATCGGTTTCCTGGCCACAGCCAGCCAGATTGAGAGGCTGGCTGACAGTCGGCCAGGTAGGCCTATGGCTGCAGGCCACAGCCAGAGAGCAGAAGGAGGGAAGTGAGTCGGACTTTGGGAGGGGGAGTCGGACATCGGGGGTCGGAAATCAGGGGTCGGACATGGGGGGAATTAAACATGGGAGGGGTCCGATGGCGGGGACTATCCGATCGCGGAGCGGGCGTTGGCCGATCAAGGCGGTCTTATTGCGGAATGGTTTACAGGTTAGCTTGGTGGGCCAGGAGGAAGCACTACTGCTCGTTCTAGACCACAAGCAGTGCCGGAAAGACACTTACCGGCTATCCAGCCGTTCTTGCCTTCCTTCAGCTGCCGGGTTTCCCAAGATGAGGAAAATCGGTCTGGCCAGCCTTAAATCTGGAACAGAGATAAAGGGCCCGATATTACCATGGCAGTGGGTTTGTGGTGGGGTGGGGGGGTAGATTGGGCGCGTGGGTAACGCGCCCGGTGAAATCAGTCTGCTCTGTGCGCAATCGCAGGCTGATTGGATCCACTTACCTCTTGTTCCGGGTTCCCCGCTGCTAAGCTGCGCGGCGGGCTGATCTGCGCATGCGCAGTAAGGTCTGTCAGCTGGAGGAGCTCTATTTAAAGGGGCAGTCCTCCACTGACTGATGCTGCAAGAAATAGGAAAAATTACAGCATGGAGCAGCCCAGGGGGAAGGCTGCTCCCAGGTTTAATGATGCCTGACTCCAGGTATCATTGGATGGGGTGAGGAGGAGGGGGAGGACAGAGATCATCCCCCCGGCGGGCGGGAGGAAACGGCCTGCCTCTGCCACCACGAAGGCCTGGCTCGAGGTGGCAGAGGAGGTCACCTGCACCACCAACATATTGCGCACCTGCATACAGTGCAGGAGGCGCTGCAATGACCTAAGTAGGTCAGCCAAAGTGAGTACACTTACTCATTCCACTACACTCCGTCTGCCACATCACCGCCCCCACCCCACATCTCCTTCTGCACTGCCAACACTACTCTGTCACATCACTCCTCACACCCACTCAAACCTCATCCTCATCTTACCTGCACTTACTCACCTCGCCAGTACTCATCCCACCACTACCACTCAACCCAATCCTCATACAATCTCATGGCTCTATCTCATACTCACCCTCTCATGCATCTCTTTCACAGTCAGCCTCACTCAACCTGCCACTACCTGTGCTGCAGCCACAGGGCATGCATCACATATGTGCAGTAGGCAGCGTAAGGCAAACATGTCGTGAGAATGAAGGGGATGCACAAGGGTGTTTGAGGGTTTGTCATGGTTTTTACTTATATTTAATTTCTGATCAACTCACATTACATACTATATTGGCACCACTACTGCCACATCTTTGCAAATCTTGTCTGGTTTGTGCAATAATGCCCTTTCCTGAGGATCACAATGAAGACCCACAACTGATGCCACCCATTGTGTCACTGCAGAGTGGGTGTAGGTGTATTTGCAGGGCTCTTTTGTGCAGACGACTGAGAGACGTTGGCGATGTCCCCGGTGGCAGCCTGGAAGGATGCGGAGGAGAAGTTGTTGAGGGTAGTGGTGACTTTGACAGCCACAGGTAAGAAGATGGTGCTCGGGCCAGCCGGGAGCAGCTCGGCATGAAGGACGCTGCAGATGTCCACGACTACATGTCGAGTGACTCTGAGCCTCTGTGTGCACTGCTGCTCAGAGAGGTCCAGGAAGCTGAGCCTCGGTCTGTGGAGCCTGTGGCGAGGGTAGTGCCTTCTGCGACGCATCTCTCTCTGCGGTTGCCCTCCCTCCTGCTGTGCAGTTGGATGTGTCACAGCACTGTGTTGTGGAGCTCCACATGTCAGAGGTGGATGGCGTGGCCGGCGAGGCTGGTGATGCCGTTCGCCCTCCGAGGAGGTCATGACTGCAGCTACGGCGGCCCCCATCCGGAAGATGTACATCTGAGGGGGTCCGCAAGGTAGGTACATGTGTCTGGACCCCGGGGTAAGTGTGCAAGTTGGTGAATTTTATTGTTAGGAGGAGGGTGTTGGAGGCCAAACTTTGTCCAAAGTGACAGAGTGGCCTCCTGCAATGAGTGAGGGTCTCCCCCTCCACCACCTGTCAAATGGACCTTTGCAACTGCCACAGGCTGATAGCTGCAACACGTCCATTTGAACTGGGAGTGTTTCCCCCAGAACGGGAAACAGTCCCAGTCAGTTGCTTTGAGCTTGAGTCAAGGGAGACCTTTCAGTATTTTTATAGGAACAGGAGTCGGCCATTCAGCCCCTCAAGCCTGTTCCGCCATTCAATTAGATGATGGTGATCTGTACCACAACTTAATTTACCCTCCTGAGATCCATATCCCATGATACCTTTACCTAATAAAAATCTGTCATCCTCAGTCTTCTGACCTTATGATGGAGGGAAGGTCTTTGATGAAGCAGCTGAAGATGGTTGGGCCTAGGACACTGCCCTGAGGAACTCCTGCAGCAATGTTATGGAGCTGAGATGATTGGCCTCCAACAACCACTACCATCTTTCTTTGTGCTAGGTATGACTCCAGCCACTGGAGAGTTTACCCCTGATTCCCACTGACTTCAAATTTACTCGGGCTCCTTGATGCCACATTCGGTCAAATGCTGCCTTGATGTCAAGGGCAGTCACTCTCACCTCACCTCTGGAATTCAGCCCTTTTGTCCATGTTTGGACCAAGGTAATGGGGTCTGGAGCTGAGTGGTCCTGGCGGAACCCAAACTAAGCACCAGTGAGCAGGCTATTGGTGAGTAAGTGCAGCTTGATACCACTGTTGATGACACCTTCCATCACTTTGCTGATGATTGAGAGTAGACTGATGGGCGGTAATTGGCTGGATTGGATTTGTCCTGCTTTTTGTGGAAGGGACATGCCTGGGCAATTTTCCACTTTGCCCTGGAGCGTGCCTAGTTCCCCTCCCTTTGTCAGGGGCCACATATTACAGCTAGTCGACTTCCAATCCTAACTAACCCTGCTAACTAAGTTATAGATCCTTCGCAGAAGAAAGGACATTTCCTTTTGGAAATTTCTATCAAGCAGTTGTCAAGGATCACAAGCCTGCACAGATAAGCTAATTATTTGAGACTGCTGACCCAGCAACCTGCCTCCTGATTGGGCAGGCACCTCTGGGCTTGCTTACTTCAATGTTCTCCTGGCCATTCTCCCATCTTCTACCCTTAAAAAACTTCTGCTCATCTAAATTTCCATAGCCCATCTCCTATACCACACTGAGTGCCACTCGCCCATCAGTCCCATTCTTCTTTATCTATTTAGGCTTACACTCTCCTACATTTCCACAAGTAAAATGATCATCCTTGTATCTAAATCATTACATGACTTCACCACTGCCTATTTCTGACACCTCCTATAATCCTACAACACCCCCCGCCACCCTCCCCCCCCCCCCCCCCGCCAAATGAACTCTGTTGCCCCATCATTAGTCTTTGGCCAGTTTGGCAATTCATATGATTCGAACATTTTGTTCCATGTCCCTGCAGTGAGCTGGAACCCGATTTTGCTTCCAGGCCGTTTACATCATGTAAGCTCAGTTAAAGAATTCCGATAAAAGGACTCTAAGAATCTTAAACTATTTATTATGTTGAACCAAGAGAAAAGACTACTATCGCTCTGAAAATTAAGTATTACTATCAAATCTGCTGTCTGGTCTTGCCTTTGCATAATTTTACTTTTTATCAATAATCCAATTTAATCGTTTAGCCTGAGCTACATGGCTGGTTAGCAAAATGTTTTTCCACCTGTTCAAAGAGATTAGGAATCTATAGCGGCATCCCATATATTTCCAGTACATATCCCCACAGTATAAAGATTCATTGTTCACTTTGTGGCCTATTATCTGTTGATAGGAAGCAGAGAGTTGCCTATGGAAGCTGACTATTATAGAGCAAATAAATAAAGAGTAATGGGAAATGCACAAATTGCAACAATGTTACACAATGTTACACCTCTGTAACATCGCCCGTTTCCGCCCCTGCCTCAGCTCATCTGCTGCTGAAACCCTCATCCATGCCTTTGTTACCTCTAGACTCGACTATTCCAATGCTCTCTTGGCCGGCTTCCCATCTTCCACCCTCCATAAACTTGAGCTCATCCAAAACTCTGCTGCCTGTATCGTAGCTCACACCAATCCCATTCACTCATCAGTCCTGTTCTCACTGACCTACATTGGCTCCCGGTCCAGCAAAGCCTCGATTTTAAAATTCTCATCCTTGTTTTCAAATCCCTCCATGGCTTCGCCACTCCCTATCTCTGTAACCTCCTCCAGTCCTGCAACCCTCTGAGATCTCTGTGCTCCTCCACTTCTGGCGTCTTCTGCATCGCGATTTTCTTCGCTCCACCATTGGCAGCCTTGCCTTCAGCTACCTAGGCCCTAAGCTCTGGAATTCCCTCCCTAATCCTTTCCGCCTCTCTACCTCTCTCTCCTCCTTTAAGACACTCTTAAAATCTACCTCTTTGATGAAGCTTTTGGTCACCTGTCCAAATATCTCGTTATGTGACTCGGTGTCAAATGTTATTTGATAATTGCTCCTGTGAAACACTTTGGAGCATTTTACTACATTAATGACGCTATATAAATGCAAATTGTTGTTGTTGTTGTTATCTGTTGTAATTATGTTTTTGAATATTTCATGGGTGTGAAATACTCTCCCCTCACTTCTGCTGACAGCATTTCTAGCAGGAAGAATTAGGTTTAGGGTTAGGGTTTCTATCACAATCCTGTGTACTACAGGTTACGCTACACGTAACCCCACCAGCGGGAAGAAAAAATAAAGTTATCTGTTTTTAATACAACTGGACATTCTCTCTCTCTCTCTCTCTCTCTCTCTGCCTTTCGGGTCTCTTTCTCTCTCTGGCTTTGTAATCTGACCCACTGTGTATTCAGTATACTGGGATGTACTGTTTTCCGTGGCTAACCTGTCTGAACACCAACGACACCTTTGATTGGTGTTATCGTGTCCCAGCCTAATATAAGGTATGCGATTTGAGAACCTTTCACTCACTCACCTGACGAAGGAGATAATCTCTGAAAGCTTGTGACTTTCAAATAAAACTGTTGGACTATAACCTGGTGTTGTAAGATTCCTTACATTTGTCCATCCCAGTCCATCACCGGCATCTCCACATCAATCCTGTGTACTGCAATCTTAAATTTAACACAGCTTTGCTTTTGAAATGCTAATGTTGCAGATGAAAGTGTTTACTGTACCTGCATTTTGTTATTGCAATATTGAATAATAATGATGTGGAGATGCCGGTGATGGACTGGGGTGGACAAATGTAAGGAATCTTACAACACCAGGTTACAGTCCAACAGTTTTATTTGAAAATCACAAGCTTTCGGAGATTATCCCCTTCGTCACTCACCTGACGAAGGAGATAATCTCCGAAAGCTTGTGATTTTCAAATAAAACTGTTGGACTATAACCTGGTGTTGTAAGATTCCTTACATTTGAATAATAATGCTATTGGCTGTTGGTAGTTGTCGTGTTAAGTCTATAATTGGCTGTGAATTCACAAAGTGACATGTTGTCACACATTGGCCAGATCTTGCTGGAGTGGGATATCTCATTGTGTATGCCATTAGTTAGACTTTTTCCTGCACCTTTCAGCTCAAAAATTTTTGGTGTCCTAATTTGCTGGAAGTGCGAGCTGGTAATGGCACGGCGAGGGCAACGAGGCATCTGGGACTTTAGTGAACGATGGGCCAACAATGTATCTCCTTAACCAATGAGATTTAATGATTGAGAAAGAAACAGGGCAATGACAGAGAAGGAGGGTGATTTAGAGTCAAATCAGGTATAGAAGGAGAAATAAAGAGAAGGAAACAAAGATGGGATTAAGAGAGAGAGAAGAAAGAGATAGTAAGGAAAATTAAGAAAAAATAAATAAAAATTTGATATTTTTAAAATTTCTTAACAACAATTGAACACATGCAGGAATGAGACTGAACAGTTTCAATTGTTCCCTTTCTGGGCCCGAGAGGTTGATTGGCATTGCCTTAACAATTATCACATCGTTAAAAAGGTAATTACGCTGATAAATTCCAGCCCTAATTCTCTGTGACGAGTTTACTAGGCAATTAATGTGCAAATCCAGCAAGTTCTTAAAAATAACGGGGAGGCTAAGGACGAGATGCCATTTATGCAGAGCAAACGATGAAATTGCATAAATCAAGCAGCAAGTTGTGGAGATTCACAATTCACAGCGTGTCTCTTCATCCCCTGAATTTTCTGGCCGATTTGCACATTAATAACGGTGTGTATCATTAACACGCCGATACTTTTCCAGCGAGATCCGGCCAATTATCTTTTTCATTAATGAATGTAAGTGCGATCAGGCTATTCAAAGCCAATGTTAATGCTTCCTATCCTGGAGATATTTTTTTTAATTTTCAGAACATCTGGCTGCTTAAGGGGATTGAGTGATGCAACAGCTATTTGTACTGGAGGAGTTCTACCAGTCAAGAAAAGAAGGGCTGTGTATGACCTGGGTCCTACTGAATCCAATAAAGAGGAGCAATCACTTTAGTTGAAGCTCATAAACTCTGATGAAGTTTAATATTCACCCTAGCTCACTATCTTTGGGGTAGGAAAAGGCTTTTGTTTCATGCTAAATGGAAGTCAGTATATAGTCTAACATGATCTGTCATTGAGAATAATGTGTAAAAGAGGTCAAATAGACTTAGTAGTGTGGCAAATTGGATTTTGCATGTGTTTGATTTTTTATACTTACAATAATTCTCTTCTTCTCATATTAGCACATAAAGAGCAAAATCTGGGTCACCCAAGGCTCTTTAGAGGGAGAGAGGTCACACCTTGACCATAGGCGTGATAACAATGTAATTGCCTACTTATGCAAGTTACTATAGCTGTGAACAATGGAAAGACCTGGGGTTAGTTAGCTCAAATGGTCACATGCATTAATGGGCATTTTAGACGATCCAAAACAATTCTCTTCCCTGTCCTCATTCAGTGAAATAGCCATTCTGGGTTAATTAAATCATGAAAGGTATATTGTCCGCACACAGTTTAAAGTGCAGGCAGTCTCTCGCTCAGACACAGGGTGAACTGTGAATTCAGCAGCCAGTAGCAAAAAGGTTCTGTATTTTAAAAGTCTGAACCAGTTTAGCTTTCTGGGGTTAAGCTGGTGAAGATAAGTCCATGTTTAGAAAGAAATCAAATGACATCATTATTGTTTTCATAACCTGAGGAGGGTAGGAATATATGTTTGCACTGTTAAAACTGGATACATTCATGTATTTTACGTAAATAAACCATGCCTTGCCTCAATAAAACAAGAATTCTGCAGCCGGGGAGGGTGTGGGAGAAGGAGGCCCTGCTGATCTTAATGGCAGGGCCTCATGAACTTATTGTAGGGTCGCCTCGCGCCTGGCAGCTGGCCAAATGTTCAGCCTAGCTAATAGCTGCAGAGACAATCCAATTAATGTCTATTAGTAAGCACACTTCGAAAACAATGGGCAAAGCAGCTGCTTACCAGGGTTGGCAATATAAGACAATTACATATGGAAGTCTTCTTCATACCTGCACCAGACACCTCATGTTTCCTGAACTGTTGTGTATTGAATAGACTGGACCATGTTTTAGTCCTTCATGTACTGTGACTAAAGAAAAATAAAATCGTACACTTTAGTCAAAAATAGTTGGTGCTGTTTGACTCACTTTTGTACTGTAATTATTAAAAAAAATACTTGAGGAGAAATAAGAAGCAATTTCCAGAAGAAACAAGATTCCTGTATAGATACCTTGGGCTCGAATTTAGCAGGCCTGCGGGTTCCCAGCGGGTGGTCCTCCGGGAGAGTCGAAAACACGGACGGCGAAATTAGTGGGTTGCCCACGCGATCGTAGCAGGCAACACCCTAATAGGAATCAATTACCTGCTCCTCCGGGGTCCACGGCGCTGGCCTGCGCGTCAGTCGGGCTGCGCATGCGCAGTACGATCTGTCAGCTGGAGGCTCTCTAGTTAAAGGGGCAGTCCTCCACTGACAGATGCTGCAACTAATGGGACAAATTGCAGCATGGAGCAGCCCAGGGGGAAGGCTGCTCCCAGTTTAATGATGCGTCACTCCAGCTATCATCAGATGGGGTGAGGAGGAGGGGGAGGACACAGATCTTCCCCCCGGCGGGCGGGAGGAAGCGGCCTGCCTCTGCCACCAAGAAGGCCTGGCTCGAGGTGGCAGAGGGGGTCACCTGCACCACCAACATATCGCCCACCTGCATACAGTGCAGGAGGCGCTGCAATGACCGCAGTAGGTCCGCCACAGTGAGAACACAAAGTCTTTCCCCTACACTCCGTCTGCCACAACACTGCCCCCACCCCAAATCTCCTTCGGCACCGCCAACACTATTCTGTCACATCACCCTTCATACCCACTCACACCCCGTCCTCATCTTACCTCCACCTACTCACCTCGCCAGTACTCACCCTGCCACTAACACGCAACCCACTCCTCATACAATCTCATTGCTCCATCCCATACTCACCCTCTCGTGCATCTCCCTCACGGTCAGCCTCACTCAACCTGCCACCACCTGTGCTGCAGCCACAGGGCATGCATCACATATGTGCAGTAGGCAGCGTAAGGCAAACGTCTCGTCAGCATGAAGGGGGTGCACAAGGGTGTCTGAGGGTTTGTCATGGGTGTTACCCATATTGAATTTCAGAGCAACAAACCGCACACATTATATTGACACCACCACTGCCATGTCTCCGCGAATCCTGTCCGTTGTGTCCAATAATGCCCGCTCCTGGGTATCACTATGAGGACCCACCACTGATGCCACCCATCATGTTACTGCAGAGTAGGTGCAGGTGTATTTGCAGGGCTCGTCCGCGCAGACGACTGAGAGACATCGGCGGTGTAGCCGGCTGCACCCTGGAAGGATGCGGAGGAGAAGGTGTGGAGGGCAGTGGTGACTTTGCCAGCGACAGGTAAGCAGTTGGTGCTGGGGCCAGCCAGGAGCAGCTCGGCATGAAAGAGGCTGCAGATCTCCACGACTACATGTCGAGCGAATCTGCGCCTCCCTGTGCACTGCTGCTCGGAGAGGTCCGGGGAGCTGCGCCTCGGTCTGTGGACCCTGTGGCGAGGGTAGTGCCCTCTGCGACGCGTCTCTCTCTGCGGTAGCCCTCCCTCCTGCTGTGCAGGTGGGCGTGCAACAACACCGTGTTGGGGGGATCCACGTCTCTGCGGCGGACGGCGTGGACTGCGAGGCTGCTGGTGCTGGTCATGCTCTTCGTCCTCCGAGGGTGTCCACACACCACCCAACTGGCAGGTGTTGGTCTGAGGGGTTGTGCAGGGTAGGTGTGTGGTTCCTCGGACTGGGGCTGCGGTTTTGTGTCGGTCTGTCCTCTGGCTTGGCGGGGGGTGGTGGAGGGCAGGGGTTGCCCTATGTGACGCGGTGGCCTCCTGCGTGGGTGAGGGCTCTCCCCCGTGGAGCGCACCTTGGCACCTGCCACAGGCTGATGGCTGCAACACGCCTGGTTGGAGGGAGTCTGTTTCCCCCAGTGTGGGAAACTGACTGCGTTGAACCTAAAATCCCACACTTCCTCTTTTGACAGCTGCTTCAGCTCATTAACTGACCACAACGAGCAAGTTAAGTACTCTCAAGTGGAACCCCGCTGGCTTTAATTGCCTGCGGGATTCCCACCAGCGGGGCTTGCGCGCGCAGCCCCGCACGTCAGCGCGGTACCCGGAAGTGGCCGGGATTTCATCCGAATCCGGTCACGTGACCGGAGATCGGGATTTTCGGGGCCACCCCGCTGGGAACCCGCCGGAAACCCGACCCTAAAATCGAGCCCCTTGTATCTACATTGTTGCTTAGATGAAGCCAGTATGTTTGGTGAGTAAATGTCATGTGCATCGAGGTTAACTCTGTTTTCCGATGTACTTGCCTAATTGGTTGGTCTCATGCCATTAAGAAGACATAGTGCGCTCCCAATAGAAAGAAGAAGAAACTTGCATTCGCGTAGTGCCTTTCATGAACTCAGCATGTCCCATAGTGCTTCACACCCAGTGAAGTAGTTTTGAAGTGTAGTCACTGTTGTAATGCAAGAAAAGTGGAAGCCAATTTTTGCATGGCAAGGTCCTACTAACAGCAATGAGATATGATTAGCAATGAGATAAATGACCAGATGACCTATTTTTGGTGGTTTTGTTTGAGGGATAAAGGTTGGCCAGCTCCTCTTCAAAAAGTGCCATGGGATCTTTTACGTCCACTTGAGAGTGGTTATGGGGCCTCGGTTTAACGCCTCATCTAGAAGAGGGCACCTCTGACGGTGCAGTGCTCCCTCGGTACTGCACTGATGTGTCAGCCTAGGCTCAAGCCTCTGGAGTGGGGCTTGCACCAGTGACTTTTTGACTCAGAGGCAAAATGCTAGCTCCAAGTCAAGGCTGACACCAATGAACCTTGTGACATGCACGTGATTGTTGGGTTTTGTTTTGGTCCCAGCTGTCCACAATTACACCAATTATTTGTGTTCATCTTGGGCGAAGAAAGAGATAGTGAAGGAAAATGAAGTGAATGTAGGCAACTCAATGTTATGATTTTGTGTCAAATTTGTGCAAAACTTAGGATGCTAGCAGCAATTGTGAGTGTGTCTCATTACCTTCTGTTTCATGTTGTCAAATGTTTTGAAATTCCTCCTTTTGTTTTGTTCCCTTTTTCTCACTTCATTTCAGAACCTGTTCTGACTCCTTTTTATCTGAATGTTTTCTTTCCTGGGAGTTTTATGCTTTACGAGTTGTGGGACGAAGGCGAAGGCCGAAGGAACCTATCTCTTTATTGTCCTCTCATTTTGAATTTCCTGTGTTACTTTATACTTTTGCCCTTCAAATTTTAATCACTAACGCTTTATTAGATCCATTCTCACAAGCTTTCCTATTTCTTCTTTCTGTCATTTCTAAATTAGCCATTTATTTTATTATCGTAGGTAATTCTTTTATTATTACCTGCCATTTATTCTCATAAAAAAATATTTTCGAGGGATGATTTCAATTCACTTCTCTTTCTACCTTTTTCATTTTCTTTCAGATTTTACAATTTTTTTTTGATCCTGTACTTAAGATTCACAGCATTTCCTGGATATCTTTTTCTCGCTGTCTCATTGTGGCCCCCTACTGTTCATTCCCCATGGGTCTTTGTACAGATCAAGCAGCCTTCCTCAAATGAAAACAACAAGGTTTTAAAATATTTCAATCAGTGAGCTCCCTCAAGGCATGCTTAAGCAATTCAGGAATGAATTCATTCAACTCCTTCCCCCCAGTCACTTTTCACAGCCTCTCAAAGTCAATCTACCTGAGACAGGCAAAGCAAAGCCTCTCGAGGAAGCTCATGTTTGAAAGGTAAAATTGTAGAGAAAATGGCCCCGATATTTACTCGGAGACGGGAACGGAGCATGTGAGGGAGGTGGCAGATGACGAGCCCACAACGTGGAAGCCTGGCCGATTTTAACGGCTAGGTGTCATTTAAATAATGCTTCTGGGTTTCTCGTCAGAATCACACGTCTGCGTGTGTGCCGCCCGCCTGCATGATGCAATTTCCTGACCGCTATTTAAAGTCTCAGTCCACCTCTGCAAGGGAGGCTGAGGGATAGGAGTCCATTGACTTGAAAGTGCAGTAAAAAATCAGTGACATAGCTGGAAAGAGTTGAGAATGCGGCCCCCAGGTTCTCTGCTGTTTCCCTGGAGGTCTTGCTGGGTGCAGTGTGGGCCAGGAGGGATGTGCTGTTCCCCGCAAGTAGAAAGAAGAAATCTGCTGCCACCATGAAAGCGGCCTGGATTGAGGTGGCTGTGGAAGAGAGCAGGAGGAGCATTATGCCAAAGTCCTGGATCCAGTGCAGGAAACGTTTTGACAACAACAGCTTGCATTTATATCTCGCCTTTAAAATAGTAAAATGTTCACAGGAGCATTATCAGACAAAATTTGACACCGAGCCACATAAGGAGATATTAGGACAGTTGACCAAAAACTTGGTCAAAGAGGTAGGTTTTAAGGAGTGTCTTAAAGGAGGAGGGAGAGAGAGGTAGAGACGTGGAGAGGTTTCGGGAGGGAATTCCAAAGCTTGGGGCCTAGGCAGCTGAAGGCACGGCCACCAATGGAGAAGCGATTAAAATCAGGGATACGCAAGGAGCAAGAATTGGAGGAGCGCAGAGATCGCGGACGGTTATAGGCCTGGAGGAGGTTACAGAGAGAGGGAGAGGCAAGGCCATGGAGGAATTTGAAAACAAGGATGAGAATTTTAAAATTGAGGTATTCCCGGACCAGAAGCCAATGTAGATCAGCGAGCAAAGGTGTGATGGGTGAACGGGAGTTGTTGCGAGTTAGGATATGGGCAGCAAAGTTTTGAATGAGCTCAAGTTTATGGAGGGTGGAAGTTGGGACACCGGCCAGGAGAACATTGGAATAGTTGAGTCCAGACCTGATCAGGTCAATGACCTGAGTAGGTCAGGAAAGATCATATAAGTCGTTCTTTACCATCGCCTGCAGTGCATCTCCTCCCACTCCTCCTTGTCCATCCCATACCATTCATACCATTCCTCACACCTGAATAACTTTTCTCACCTCCAATCACAAGGGTACACTGCACCACCTCTCATCCTCACTCCTTACACATCCTTACCTCCCGCTTCTTCCTTTCACTGCTGCCAATAATTCCGTCCTCATCGTATCTCCTCTGAACTGTTTGACCTGCACTTACTCTCAGCAAAGCTCTTCAATTCGCACTGTAGCCGCTTTCCATAAATGCATGACATCCCCACTCCTATAACATCTGCCTGATTCTCCCTTTCACCTTATGCATTACATACTGAAGAATCACAAATCCTCGCTAGCCACTCATAATGCTGTCCCACCCCTTTTACAGGAAAAGAAAGCACAGAACTTGAAGGAGAGGACCAGGACCAATGGAAGACCCCCAGATTTCGTGCAAGCGACCCGACGAAGGAGGAGGGGGCCCTTGAAATAAGCAGAACGAGTAACACCCTCAGCATTGATGATGGAGAGATTATGAAATCCGCATAGCAGGGTGACTGATTTCAACTTACACCCACTCATCTCCCATAACCAACCGCACATTCAGCCTACTTCAACACATCACTCAGTATTGACAGGTGCATTATGTGGACACTTACATTTTATAACTATCATTGCTAAATCTTCACCTGCTCTTCTTTCCTCCAGGGACCTCACATGAACAGCACGAGTCCCTGCCCTCAGCAGAAGAAGAGTCCTCAGAGGACCTCATCCCTCCTGAGTTAGCACTGTCACACGCTAAATGCGTTGTAGGTACCAGCGCAGAGACTGGCACATTGAGTAGGTGTGTTAGTGAGATAGACGGGCTGGCATGAGGTGAGTCCCACAGCACAAGTGAGAAGATATTCGTGGCAGGGACAGCCGAGGAGAATGTGTGCAAGAGGGCACCGTCCTCTCCAAGCTGTACTCAGCAGAACAAAGATGTGAAACTCGGGGGCCAAACATGAAAAGGAAAATACTGGAGACACCGGAAAAATTGTGTGAGGTGTTGACAGTCCTGCCAGACACTCTGTCCACTATGGCAGGGAGGATGGAGGAGTTCACTTCCAGCATCTGTGAGGTGCTTTCGCAGGGGCTCTCAACTCTGCAATCTACCCTGGGGCATGTGGCCACCTCTGCAGCTGGGCCCTCACAGCAGGAATCAGTGTTACCACCATTTGCGGTCTTGATAGAGGCTATAAATGGCTGCAATACAGACTCTGGGCTCCAACGTCTGTTCCGCCTTACAGAAGCTGGTGGACAGAGTAGATCGAGGCTTCTAATGTATCATTCATCTCCTCCAGTTTGCCCTCCTGCAGACCAGCAGGACTGAGATGCTGCTGCCTCAAGGGAGGGAGGTTGGCGGAATGGGCACACTAAGTGAAGATCTCTCTCAGGATGTCTGCACCTCTCCCCCCTTGCCACACCCTCAACCAATACCCAACATGCTGCTTGAACTTGTGCTGCCCCAGACTGCCCTGGCAGAAGTCCAGGAGCAGCAGTCTGTAGCAGGGCCCTCACTGGCTCCAGCCCTCAGAGGTCATTGGCCGCGAGCATCTCAGAAGATATACAGCAGCCTACCACCAGCTCTGCTCAAGCCATTGGGGTTGCATCTCATAGAACTGGTAGACCTAGGAAACCATCGGCTAAAATGATCACTGGGGTTCACACTTGGGAGTTTATTTTCTCGTGCACATTAAAACCTTTCTCTCTTCTGTCACTTTTGTGTGCCGTCTGCTTTCAAGCAGTTTCTGTGTTTGCCTTGTCATTATGACATAGATGTGGAAGTTGGCTCAATGTTTTCCATGTGACAAATTGGAGAATTGTAAAGCAATGGAGTGAAGGTTAAGGGGCTGTTAGTGCAAGGGGTCTGGTCACATAAGAGTGGTAGGAGTAACCGATCTGTAGGTGAAGTGCTGCTCCTCACACTGTGTATCATGTCCTCCAGCATTCTCTTCACCATCCTCTTCCTCATCAGATGATGAGTACTGCAGGCCTTCATCCTGCACCTCCAGTCCTCTTTATTGAGCGATATTATGCAGGATGCAGCATGCCACAATTATTCTGGATACTCCTGTTTGGCGAGTGTTGAAGGGAACCTCCAGACCTATTAAGGCACCTGAACCTCAACTTCAGCATCTCAACGGGCTGCATCTTATGGCAATGTGGCTACTGTTGTACCTGTTCTGTGGTGGATTGGTGGGGTTCTGAAGAGGTGGCATCAGTCAATACAGAAGGGGATATCCCTTGTCCTCAAGCAGCCATCCTCTAAGACTGGTTCCAGGTTGAAACATGGGGGGATATTGGATGAAGGCATCATGGCAGCTTCCTGGGTATCAAACACAGTACCTGCATGAAGCTCTTCTTGTGGTTGCACATCAGTTGAACTTTAATGGAGTGGAAGAGCTTACGATTAATAAAGGCTCCTGGCTGGTCAGGAGGTGCACTGATGGCCATGTGTGCGCAGTCTATGGCATCCTGCACTTTTGGAAAGCCAGCCAGAGCTGCAAACCCTAATGTTCACTCTGCCTGACTGCTGTCATCAGTTGGAAACGAGATAATTGTGTTTTTACATTTCTTCAATGCCGTTTGAAATCTATTTTACCCATTGTCATTGATACATGATCCATAATACTGCACCAAAGCTTTTTGAAAACTTAGACAATGACATTGAGGAATCCAATATATTTTCTGGAAGATATGCTGAACCTTAAGAAATATCTACAAAACATCAAGGGGTCGATAATAATTCAGAGGCGGGATCTGAGTGGGGGGAGGGCGATAGCGGGTGCAAAACGCAGAAGATTGTGAGACGCGTGGGAATGTCTGATTTCAACAGGGATGCCTCCTTATAATTTTACTTTTGGGTTCCGTGTCTTCAATGCACGTGAGCGGGCGTGATGTGGACACACATGACGCGATTTCACCTTGACTATTTAAAGCCCAATGCACAGATGGAATTTGTAGGAGTTGGATGAATTGTATTTGATAATTAAAAGTAGAAAGGGAATCAGGGAGGACAAAGGCTGTGCCCCGATTTAATGAAGCATCTCATGACGTACTGCTGGGTGCAGTAAGGGCGAGGAAGGAGGTCCTTTTCCCCAGTAATGGCAAGAAAAAATGAAGAAGGCATTGCTGGAGGTGGCTGAAGAGGTGATCAGCAGGACTGTTGTGATAAGGGTGTGGATCCAGTGGAGGAAGCGTTTTAATGACCTAACCAGGTCAGGAAAGGTGAGCAAAGTTGCAGATTCACTTGCATCCTGAGGTGCACCTCTCCCCCCACCCCCATTCTGTCTTGTCAAGCGTACTCCATCAAATAACTCCTCACAGCCACTTAAGTTTCAGCAGTACCCATCGTTAGGTTTAAATGCACTTCATCACTTCCCGCTTCCTCCATTCACCACTGCCATTCACCCCAATCCTCATGTATTCTGATCCCACCTCAGTCAGCACACTCAATTCTCAACTTTTGTCCTCAAATACATGCCAGTGGCACTCATGATACATCTGCCTGATAGTTACCCTCACCAAATGCACTTTATCCATCGGAACCTCCTTACAGCCGCTTATAGGTCTGTCATGCCCCCATGCAGGAGAAAATAGCGCAAAATACAAGGTAAAGGGGTAGGACTGGAGGTGGACCGCCACAGATTGTGGAGCTCATAAATGCTGAGCAGGAGGTTTTGGAAATAAGCGGCATGTCAGCCTTCCTGAGCATCGGAGATGGTGAGACTCATATTTCATTGCTGCAGGGTGACAGAATTAACCCCTCTGACCCACATTTCCTACAAGACTAAGTCATGTTGACTTAAATTTAGCACCAAATGTTTAAAAATTCATTCATGGCATGTGGGCGTTGCTGGCAAATCCAGCATTTATTGCCCATCCCTAATTGCCCTTGAGAAGGTGGTGGTGAGCCGCCTTCTTGAACCGCTGCAGTCCGTGTGGTGAAGGTTCTCCCACAGTGCTGTTAGGAAGGGAGTTCCAGGATTTTGACCCAGCGACGATGAAGGAACGGCGATATATTTCCAAGTCGGGATGGTGTGTGACTTGGAGGGGAATGTGCAGGTGGTGTTGTTGCCATGTGCCTGCTGCTCTTGTCCTTCTAGGTGATAGAGGTCGTGGGTTTGGGAGGTGCTGTCGAAGAAGCCTTGGCGAGTTGCTGCAGTGCATCCTGTGGATGGTACACACTGCAGCCACTGTGCACCGGTGGTGAAGGGAGTGAATGTTTAGGGTAGTGGATAGGGTGCCAATCAAGTGGGCTGCTTTGTCCTGGATGGTGTCGAGCTTCTTGAGTGTTGTTGGAGCAGCGCTCATCCAGGCAAGTGGAAAGTATTCCATCACACTCCTGACTTGTGCCTTGTAGATGGTGGAAAGGCTTTGGGGAGTCAGGAGGTGAGTCACTTGCCGCAGAATACCCAGCCTCCGACCTGCTCTTGTAGCCACAGTATTTATATGGATGGTCCAGTTAAGTTTCTGGTCAATGGTGACCCCCAGGATGTTGATGGTGGGGGATTCGGTGATGGTAATGCCGTTGAATGTCAAGGGGAGGTGGTTAGCCTCTCTCTTGTTGGAGGTGGTCATTGCCTGGCACTTATCTGGCGCAAATGTTACTTGCCACTTATGAGCCCAAGCCTGGATGTTGTCCAGGTCTTGCTGCATGCGGGCTCGGACTGCTTCATTATTTGAGGGGTTGCGAATGGAACTGAACTGATTTAAAGTGATTGGTAGAAGGATTAGAGCGGAAATGAGGAATTTTTTTTTCACCCAGAGGGTGGTGGGGGTCTGGAACTCACTGCCTGAGAGGGTGATAGAGGCAGAAACTCTCATCTCATTTAAAAAATACCTGGATGTCCACCTGAAGAGTCGTGACCTGCAGGCCTATGGACCAAATGCGGGAAAGTGGGATTAGGCTGGGTGGCTCATTTCTCAGCTGGTGCGGACATGATGGGCCGAATGGCCTCCTTCTGTGCCATAAATTTTCTATGATTCTATGAACAGGGGAGAAATTTTGTTCAAAAGCTCTACATGATTTTGTGCAGGAGTCAACTTGTCAGCTCTGTGTTACAATTAATAAAATATATTCCACTATTAATTGCGTGATGTATCTTTGTTTTATTTTAGAAGTAATAGGCTAATTAGTTAATACATGATATGCCTATTTGCATTAATGATCTGGTAACTGATATACGCATTTTACAAAATGATGGAAAAATACCTGAAATATGCTGGAAATAAGCTGTCGGCCTGTCTGAATCCAAAGAGAGATGAGACAGATTAAGGTTTCCGTTATGTTCCTTTTGGCAGGAAATGATAGCTTAACAAGATTTAAGCTTTTGGCAGTAAGGATCCACGTTGGCTTATATTGAAGAAAAGCACTGCTTAGAATTTAATTATCTGTCTCCCATCAGATTCCACCTTCTTTTCTCCACATGTAACAGCAAAGTGCAAATATGGTCACAAATTTGAGTGCAACTGGGCCTGATTTATGTCTCTGTGCAACTTTCTCATCTTTCCTTCAGGCAATAGGGAGCAGAACATTATTATTTAGCCTCCATTTTCAGAGTTCCAAACAGAGTAAATGCATACACAAGAATTCAAAGCTTCCCCCTCCTCCCCATCATCCTTCCCCTCAATCTTCCTCTTTGCTTCAACCTTCAATCTCCTTCCACTCCTCATTCTGCTATCTCCCCTCCCCCCCTCCTTTCTTCCCATCCTCCCCTTCAACCTCCTTTCCTCCTTCCCTAAGCTTGAAAACTCAGAAGCTTCAAGTCTTCACATCTTCTGGATCTGGAGGACTGGCAAAGGCTGAATCATGATTGGTGCAAAAAGACTGTTTCCTGATTGCTCGAAAGTCCTTCAATCAGGAAGCAGCCTTTTTGCTTTTTCCAGTCCTCCAGCTCCAGGAGGCTTAAAGAACTTAAGTTGAAACTGGCTTTGCATAAGAAAGAAAAGAACTCGCCTGGAGTTCCATGGGCCAAATCAAAGCAGCTCATGCCTCTTGCTGCTGGTACGATGGCCTCGAATTTAATTCCAGGTGGGAGTCATGCAGGTGGCAAACAGTCCACCTCCCCTCCCCCCACCCATCCCCCCAGTGGCGTGAGGCCTGGGAGATCTTAACTCCTGGGAATCATTTCATTGACATATTAATGAGGCCCCACCTTCCTGCGGCAGGCAGCTCAGGTACCGGCAAAAATTCGGCAGTTAAAATGGCGGCAGGCGGGAGTGCAAGGAGAATGGAGAGGGAAGCATGTGACCGTTTTAACTGCCCCCATCCCATCAAGTGAGCAGGACTAAAGTCGGTCCTTACATGTCTGAAATGGAATGACTTCCAATGACTACTGAAGAGCCTCATTTTGACATAAAAATCCATCACCGAAAAAAGAATTATTACCTTTGTAGCCCAGAAATGATCTTTGATATGTCCTTAAAGCTGCTCCATAATTCCTGCTTACTCCTTCCCATTTATATGATAATGCTACCAAAAATTTAAATGTGTTTCTATAGTGTTCATTGAGGAGTGAATTGCGATTTCTTGAGGGAATCTGCACTAATCTTTTTCTGTCTGTGGGTAAACTGACTAAGAATTTATATCAGCTCACGGTTGAACACAACTGAAGTTGTTTCCACTGGGGACCCTTTAAGCTTATTCAAGATAATCAGGAGTAGGTCGTGCAACATTTCCATAACATGCCTAATGAAACAAGACAAATCTGTAAATGAGTCTCCAGTCCCGTAGTGGCTGTCATTTCAGTCAGCTCATTAAGGATTAATAGTTCATTGTGCTTTCTTTTTCAATAACCAGTAACTACTGGAGATGATATTAACTCCAAGGCACTCTTTCCATTTATTGCAGCTTCCTGAAGCAAATAGTGTAATTTTTCTTTGCATGAATACAAAACCTCTTCTCACGCCAGAGATTGTTTTTAATGACTGAAACACAGTCAATGCAGAATTTATTCCATCATAAGGGCGTAAATTAAAACTTGTAATGAATATGTAATTTCATAACATCAAAATTCTGGGTACAACATTCAACATGTCATGATAAATTTGTACGAGACAATGTTTAGGCCACAGTTAGAGTACGAGGTGCAACTTTATAAAAAAGGACATTAAAGCCACTAAGAGTGTACTATGTAGATTCACCAAGACGATTCCAGCAATGAGAGGCATTAAATATGAAAAGACTTTAGAACAGGAATAGAGAAGACTAACAGGAGATTTAATGGAGGTTTTTAAGAGTTTGATAGGGTAAATTGAAAAAGCCTATTTTCTCTGATTGGGGAGTCAGTGATGAGTGATCGTTAATTTAAAATTGTCACTGAGAGTGATGAGAGAGGTTAGGAGAAGTTTCTTTTTAGAGAGAGTACAGAATATTCTTCAACCAAGAATCATTGAGACAGAGACCACTGCATCTTTTAAGGGAAGAGTATTAAAGAGGGTAGAGTCAGAGGCCAGAACTCCCTAAGTCAGGAGTTCCCACTCCTAGACCCTTAGTCAAAACCTGGCTTCTGATCAGTACATGTACTGCTGGACTTACTAGGCGTACCTGGCTGAAAGAGACGGAAGTGGAGTTTGCTTGGGTAGCCCATTCCTGGGTCGGAGCTTGGGCCCCTGAAGATAGGGAGCCCAGAATGTTTTCTTGTTGGAGTGTTCGAAGTGGATCTCTTTGAAAGCTGGCTGTGGAGGGTACCCAGAGCTCTACTGGGTGGGGGGGGGGGGGAGCCCCTGCCCCCCTCCGCCGAGTCTCCCAGCAACCAACTCTGTTTACGGGGTTTTTGATGGGGGAGACACGTGCTTCCACAAACCGCTGAAAGCCCACTTCTGGCCCCATCGCCTGACCTCGTGAACTTCAGCAAGATCAGCAGTGATGGCCGTGGGTTGGCACATTCTCAGCACATGCGGGTCTCCTGCAGATTTTCAGGGCCATGATACATAAGCAGAGGCCCTTTAACAACTAGAAATACTATTACAGAGACATTTGATGGAGAAGGAGAAATTCAAGTTAGTTTAATATGTACCTGAGTTTTGGGTTTGTTCCTTATTAATAAAAATCCAATGGGAGGAATCTGTTTATCCAATAATTGAAAGGAAGGCCCTGGATGGATTTTGCTATCTGAAAAATATTATAATTTGTATTAATTTTTTCAGAATATTAGTTTTGTACTTCTAACCTCGAACGAGTCACAATTGGAATTGTTAAGTAAATTATTTAATTTTCTAACTATCTGTTTATTTGATAGTTGTTGTTCGACCAGACAAAATCACTTTAGTGACAAATAAGTTATTAGCCCAGAAATTGTGTGTTCCTTTTTGTGTAATTTTGGGGTAATTCTTACAGGGTGGTGTAAGGGGGGTGGGGTGGGGGGAGGGGTGCAGAAAATGAACCTGCTAAGTTATCACCCTTTACACTGCCCAGAAAATTGCATTGGAGAAGTTCTTCTTCCCATCCTCCCTTCTGTCATGGCAAGACTTGGGGTCATATCTGGGTCCATGCTCGGGCTATCTGGGAAATTCCAGCAGAAGTGGAAAAGCCAGCACAAGCGCGATGGGCCAAATGGCCTCCTTCTGAATTGTATGATTCCATGATTCTATGATAATTATCCCAATAGGTCCAGGAGGACCTACGTCCATTGGGGAAAGGCCTACTACGGGCCTAAACTTCAAAAGGCAAAGGATAATTGATCCCATAAGAATTTATTGTCAATGCCACAACGGCCAAAGGTTGGTGGGAGTTACCTTTCCATATTTGAAATGAATGTAATTCCTCTGTACTCTATTTTTTAACACGGATTGTTTAAAATAAATAGGCTAACCCTTTCACCAAAGTAGCAGATGGAGGAATTTCATACCAAAACATTAATTCATTTGTTACCAATATCACACAGCCCAATTTCAAACCAACAATATTTAAACTTTTTAATTTTAATAAAAAATGAACAGTCCTGTCAACAAATATCAAACATCCATTCAGTATATATGTACAGAATATTATGCTGTCTGACCAGACAATAATGCATGGCTGACAGTATAATTCCATGCTACTGGTTCTCACTGCTCAATAGCAGGTACTGCTGTCAAGCCAGTACCTGCAGTATCCCAACTCACCTAAAAATTGTCACTTCTTTTTCGTTTCACTGGACACAGTTTTGCTGCTGGTTGTTCGGGGAATGTTAGTATCTGGTAGCAGTGATCACAAAAAGGCAGCTTTCCAACACTTCAATGTCATCATGTGCTGACATTGGTATCTAGGCAGAATCCAATTAACAAGGGTAGTGCTACCCACCTACTGGCACTACCTTCACCAATCATAATTAGGTTTACCCTAGCAGAGACAAAGAAAGAGACTAGCCCTCCTTTCAACTCCACTTATTGATGATCATTACTCTCTGAATTAGTCTAACAGTCAGACAATAGGAGAACTATTTATTTTTGTGAGGCATATTATCCTCTGGTGAGGGAATATAACCCTCTTATTTCTCACATATTTGCCATGGTGATGGGGCAAGCAAAAGGCCTGCATCCCTTTAGCTGGCTGCCAGAGTGACCTGGCGTGGACTTCCATCATCTAATTTTCCCTCCCCATCCAAGGCAGTTGAGCTTGGGAGCTCAGCACAGTGGCTGCTCGAACCTACGTTGCTCAATTGCCTGACTCATATGTTGGGAGTTTTTAAAATTCTTTCTTAGGGTACGGTAGCATAGTGGTTATGTTACAAGTAGGCATGGACTAATAATCCAGAGTCATGAGTTCAAATCCCACCACGGCAGCTGGGAATTTAAAATTCAATTAATTAAATAAAATCTGGGATAAAAAGTTAGAATCAGTAATGGTGGCCATGAAACTACTGGATTGTCATAAAAACCCATCTAGTTCACTAATGCCCTTTAGGGAAGGAAACCTGCCGTCCCTACCCGGTCTGGTCTATATGTGACTCCAGACTCCCAGTAACGTGGTTGATTCTTAATTGCCCTCTGAAATGGCCTAGCAAGCCACTCAGTTGTACAATCTCGCTACGCACGGACTGCAGCAGTTCAAGAAGGCGGCTCACCACCACCTTCTCAAGGGCAATTCGGGATGGGCAATAAATGCTGGCCTTGTCAGTGACGCCCACATCCCATCAACAACTAAAAAAGAAATTCTCTGATGGCCCCTATGAGTTTGTCCACTGGGTAGCTGAGCTAGGAATGTCCCAGGTTTGATTCACGCTCTGCACTCAGTAAGCTGACTTCAGCCAGGGGGGAAGCGATACAATTAGCTTCAGAGTCCCTGGACTAGGGGAGGGAAAATTGGCCTGGATTCTCACGACTGATGCCTGCTGAAGTACACCGAGGACAGTGTCAGCCTGGATTCTGATGCTTCCATGGTGGCCTACCAACCATCACTATCAAAGCTCACCAAAGAATGGTGGCCACTTTGAAGATGGCACATGTGGAATTATACTTTCAGTGAGTGCCCAGTACTTTTCGAGAACTGAAGGAGAAATTCACCTTTTGCGTAGAAATAGATTTGATGCTGACAAAATTGGAGACAAATTTGTCACTGTCCATTTAGGTGAAAATCGTTTTTGTTAAAAGGATATTAAATTAACCCCTTTTTTGTAGGTTCAGTACAAAGGTGCACTGTAATACATCATCTTACCAGCAGATGTCAACATTGCTTTAGTTCTACTTGTCGTCTGCACTGCCGAGCACCATGGGGTCAATGTGAGAAACCAATAGCTTGTTGGTGAAACAGGCCCTGCGGAGATAAAATCATCCTCTGCATATGAATTAAGCTGAGCATTTTTGCACTTAAATCTTTTAAAGTCAGTTATTCTTTTTGGAACAAAATTATACAGAAATTATAAATCGGAAACAGGCCATTTGGCCCCATCAGCCCATGCTGGTGTTTACCCTCCACATGAGCAGCAGTCCTAACCCCATGTGCCGACTTGTTCCCCTAGCCCATTATTTCCTTTTCCTATAAATAATAATTAATTAGAAATTCTCAGCATTTTCGGTAGAGTATAAAGAGCCCACTTTGCTTACTCCTTTCACCTATCAACTAAATGATGCCGTAAAAATACCACTGAGGTATGTCTCTCAAACATACCTCAGTGTGTAGCAGCTCACTCAGATTTTAGACGCTAGCAGTAAATGTGACAGGTCTCCTTCTCCAATGAAGGGAGGGCTGGACTGGTGCACTACAGCTAGCATCCAGAAAGATATAGCACCCTTCCTAATTTTGGGACATCCCCAAAGTGCTTCGCAGAAGTGTCGTCACTGTTGTAATGTAGGGATATACAGCAGCCAATTTGTGAACAGCAAGGTCTGATGAACAGAACTGAGATAAATGACCAGTTAATCTCTTTTAATAGTGTTGGTCAGGGGATCAATGTTGGTCAGGACACTGTTAGGAACATTAGCAGGAAAGGTTGTATTAAAGAATCCATTTTATGTTAAAGACTCCATTTTATAACAAATAGGCAGCTTTTCCAGAATCTAGAATTACTTAGAGGCAAGGGTGATACCACTGAGCCATGGCTTACATCAGAAGAACTTCCCAGCTCTTCTTTGAATAATGCCATGGAATCTTTTATGTCCGCCTGAGAGGGTAGACGGAGCCTTTGGTTTTGGTCTTCTAACCTTGATTTTAACTTGGGGTGGGAATCAAATGGATGAGGTCGAAGCGATAGGGAAACCCCCCCTGGCCCCGGCAACGTGAGGCCCGGAAACTCGGGATCAATTGTCCGCCCAAAACCTGCGGGAAATGGCAGCTGGCTGGAGGGCAGGAGTGGAACATCGGACTGCAAGATGCCACCGACAGGAACTGGAGGAATGGACCCCAGCACTCAGCTAAGTCGTGAGGAGGGGGTTTTGGGAAGTCTCGCGATTGGGAAATGGGAGGAGAGCTTGGGGCAGGGGAGGCCACTGATTTCCTTGTGTGGCCCAGATGAGCACTCCTGCTCCTCCTGGCCCCGAAAGTTAAGTTAAAAAAGAAAAGTTGACAAACTTACCTCTTTGGGCCTCTTCTGGCCCCTATCGCTCTTCCTGCCAGCTTCACTACAATGGCTTCCCTGCTCAGGTCACTGGTTAAAATAGCAGTTCGGGCCCAATGATGTCATCAGAGCCTGAGCTGCATATTTAAAGAAGGACCCAGCCAGTTCCCAGTGGGTGTCTTTGCCACCTGCTCAGAAGGGCAAGTTAAAATTGAAGGCTGCGGGAAGGGAGTGGGGTGCTAGTGGGCATGTCTCCCAGGCAATTTTAACCGCCTGCTTGCCTGGTTTCAACTGGACAGGCAGAATTAAAATCTCCCCTTCTGACAATGTAACTTGTCAGTAATGACTTCACACAGGTTGGGATTATGGGGCTGACAGGTAATTGCAACAATGGGGCAGAGGGAGAGAGCTTAAGGCTGCAGCAGACCTTTACTGCCACTGGTAGTGTGGGGTTGATGCTAGCTGCAGTTGTCCTTGCAGCAAATGGCATGGGTCTGCATCCGGTTCTCTGGCCTGGAGGACCCTCCACCAGCACTATTTAAGGAGACCATGCAGGATTTATAGGTTAATTGCTGGATTATTGCTTCCGGCTGCTGTTGCATTTGTAGTTTTTGGAGGTCTCCTGTACTTGAATATTAGGACTAGGGAACATAGCCTAAAATTTAGAGCTAGGACTTGCAGGAGTGAAGTTAGGAAACGCTTCTACAAGCAAAGGGGGGTAGAAGTTTGGAACGCTCTTCTGTATACGGCAGTTGATGCTAGCTCAATTGTTAATTTTAAATCTGAGATTGATAAATTTTTGTTAACCAAGGGTATTAAGGGATATAGGGCTAAGGCGGGTATATGGAGTTAGGTCACAGATCAACCATGATCTCATTGAATGGTGGAACAGGCTCGAAGGGCTAAATGCCACTGCCACTTGCTGCCTCTTGTTATGCGCCACCTTCTCCTGCAAGAAAGCGGGACGTGTATCAGTGAGTGTCCTGAAGAATGTTTGGGTGATGTGCTTGTCATAATTGAATGGCTGCCAGGGTTTTTTTTAAAATTCGTTCACGGGATGTGGGCGTCGCTGGCAAGGCCAGCATTTATTGCCCATCCCTAATTGCCCTCGAGAAGGTGGTGGTGAGCCGCCTTCTTGAACCGCTGCAGTCCGTGTGGTGACGGTTCTCCCACAGTGCTGTTAGGAAGGGAGTTCCAGGATTTTGACCCAGCGACGATGAAGGAACGGCGATATATTTCCAAGTCGGGATGGTGTATGACTTGGAGGGGAACGTGCAGGTGGTGTTGTTCCCTTGCGCCTGCTGCTCTTGTCCTTCGAGGTGGTAGAGGTCGCGGGTTTGGGAGGTGCTGTCGAAGAAGCCTTGGCGAGTTGCTGCAGTGCATTCTGTGGATGGTGCACACTGCAGCCACAGTGCGCCGGTGGTGAAGGGAGTGAATGTTTAGGGTGGTGGATGGGGTGCCAATCAAGCGGGCTACTTTATCTTGGATGGTGTCGAGCTTCTTGAGTGTTGTTGGAGCTGCACTCATCCAGGCAAGTGGAGAGTATTCCATCACACTCCTGACTTGTGCCTTGTAGATGGTGGAAAGACTTTGGGGAGTCAGGAGGTGAGTCACTCGCCGCAGAATACCCAGCCTCTGACCTGCTCTTGTAGCCACAGTATTTATATGGCTGGTCCAGTTAAGTTTCTGGTCAATGGTGACCCCCAGGATGTTGATGGTGGGGGATTCGGCGATGGTAATGCCGTTGAATGTCAAGGGGAGGTGGTTAGACTCTCTCTTGTTGGAGATGGTCATTGCCTGGCACTTATCTGGCGCGAATGTTACTTGCCACTTATGAGCCCAAGCCTGGATGTTGTCCAGGTCTTGCTGCATGCAGGCTCGGACTGCTTCATTATCTGAAGGGTTACGAATGGAACTGAACACTGTGCAGTCATCAGCGAACATCCCCATTTCTGACCTTATGATGGAGGGAAGGTCATTGATAAAGCAGCTGAAGATGGTTGGGCCTAGGACACTGCCCTGAGGAACTCCTGCAGCAATGTCCTGGGGCTGAGATGATTGGCCTCCAACCACTATCATCTTCCTTTGTGCTAGGTATGACTCCAGCCACTGGAGAGTTTTCCCCCTGATTCCCATTGACTTGACTTGTGTGTGCGACTTGTAACAGTGGTAATGTGTAAGGGTGAGAGGAAGCATCTAATTAGAAGAGTTGAGTACTGATTGAAAGAGTTTGCTTGTATGTGGGTGATGGGGGGGTGTAGTGCTTGGAGCAGTGGATGTGGCTAGTGGTGCATTTGGTAGGTGATGCCACTTGACAGTTGACCTCACTCACCTGGACCACTCGTGTCAAAGCATTGAACTTCTTCCTGCACTGCATCCATGTTCATGGTGCTATGCGTCTGGCATTGACTTCGTCCTCTACTGCCTCCCACTGCCTCTTAAGCATATGTCTGGAGGGCCTCTTGTCCACTTGCAGATATAGGATTCCCCTCCTTCTGTTCAACTCTTGCACCAAGGTCTCTAGTGCATCAGCAGAGAACCTAGTGCATGCTCTCTCACAGGCCTGGTACAAACTCAAATCAGAAGATTGGTGAAGGCTGGCGTGCAGATTGGAGGATGTGGGATTTAGTAGTGTGCAACCTTTATTCAATGTTTTAACATAATTCATCAGTTTGTAAACATAGGGATGGGACCTGCATCTGTGTTTTACATGTGTGATGTTTGATCTCTGTTCAGACTCTGTGGGGACCCGTATCTTATATTTTACACTTAAGAGGTGCAGGCTGCCTTTAAAAGGTGCAGGCTGCCTTTAAGAGTTGCATGCCACTCACGCGATATTGGGCCCCCCTGCTGGTGATACTCATTCGACATCGCGGTAACCTGGCTGCTCACGCCAGAATCAGGTAAATAACCAGGCAGCACGAATGTCACGTACTACCTGCATCAGAACGACCGGGCACGTATTAATTGCTCCACACGACCCCCGCACCCCGATTATGGGGTTTTCAAATTTAACCCCCAACTTATCTTCGAAGCAAATATTTTTAGCCAGGTGTTTACTGATTTTCTACAGATTCATATTTTGCTTTTCCATATCATGATAACAGATCACATAAAAGGATGTTGAGTTTCTTGAGGCAGTATCTGATGAGGGGTGGTGGTTCATCTATAAATTACATTGATAGAAATGACTGCAGACTGGATTCAATTTCTGGAGCACATTATGAAGGATAATGTTCAAATTTGATTTTCTAAAATTGAATACATACCAGTTACGTGCACAACAAAAGTCAATATTGTCCAGGTCATCAGTTTTGGACTCAGAGTGGCTTCTCACAACTCAAAAGTGAATTAAAAGAGGAAATAGCAAAGCCTCTTGAGTGGTGTTTAGTGCTGAAACATAATCGATGAAACTGTATCACGAGATATTTCTGTTTTTGCCTGACTCATCACCCCTGTGCAATTTCACCTATATCTTTCTCCATTATGTACTCTACATGACCCCAGCAGATATTACAGGAAATAAGGATCAAATCTAATTTTAGTTGTTGTGTGATTTTTTTTTACAGCAGAGACAATAAACTAAGATACATAAAGCACCAACAACACATTTCAAAGTTCTGCATTTCTGATGAAGGATGAATGCTATGGATAACGTGAATTGCGTATTTCCATTTCTCTGAGTGTTAGTATATTATTTACACATAGATTATGAATAGACCATGCAGCTAAAATTCACTAGATTGTTACCAGGGAGAAAGGGTCACAGAAAGACTGGAGCAGTTATAGCTTTTATCACTAGAACCAAGCAGATTAAGAAGTATTCTGATAACATAAGAACATAAGAAATAGGAGCAGGAGTAGGCCAATCGGCCCCTCCAGCCTGCTCCGCCATTCAATAAGATCATGGCTGATCTGATCCAAACCTCAAATCTAAATTCATGTCCAATTTCCTGCCCGCTCCCCGTAACCCCTAATTCCCTTTACTTCTAGGAACTGTCTATTTCTGTTTTAAATTTATTTAATGATGTAGCTTCCACAGCTTCGTGGGGCAGCAAATTCCACAGACCTACTACCCTCTGAGTGAGGCTTCAAGAGTAATGACAGATTGTTTCCGCTAGTCGGTGAGATGGTAATGAGAGAGCATGGATTTAAGATAATCACATAAAGAATAAAAGGGGAGGTTAGAAAAAATTTCTTTGCACAGAATGTGAAATTCTCTGCCACAAACTGTTGTTGAAGCAGAATACATAATTTCTTTAAAAAGGCAACTGGACAATTGCTGGAAATTGAGGAATATCAAAGGGTATGAAGTGGAGAGCAGTAGAGTGGGATTGGACTGGATGGAACATGTGGAGAAAAACACTGGCGTGGACTTGATGGACCGTATGGCCTCTTTCTGTACTGCTGAAGTTCCGTGAATCTGGGATGTTGGGGGACAAAAAAATACATAGGCCTCGAAATTCCATGCCACCGGAGTGTAAAATCGGGACAACTCGTTTTTCTGGCCAGCAACTTGGGGAAACTAGTCTCCAGCCCATAATATACAGCTCTAGCAACCGCCACCTTGCCTATAATATCCAGCTGTAGGCAACTGCGTAACAGCAACAATTCTCCAGCCCATATTTTATAGCTCGAGCAACTGGGCAGAAGCCATTTCCGCCAGTATTCCACCCCAAAATCTATCCAGATGAATTTCCAAATGTGATTTGGCCCTTCCTGCGATCCACTCAATGAGTCACCACGTACCTAATTTAAATATAACTAAATGCACGCTGGTGGATCGGCAGCCTGAATTTCCTGGTTTTATACACGCAATGCACTAAGGGTAAGTAAGAATTGGAAATAGAAAACGCAGCTGTTGCCTTGATCAGCAGAAGTGAGGAGGTTATGAGCCTCAAGACTGCTGAAAGCTTTTTACTGCAGCTAAAATCAAAACGAATGGGCTGATCGTGGCTCAATGGGTAGCACTCTCGTCCCTGAGTCAAAAGATGGTGAGTTCAAGAACCCATTTCAGAGACCTGAGCACAAAATCCAGGCTGACACTCCAGTGCAATACTGAGGGAGTCTGCACCCTTGGAGGTGCCGTCTTTCAGATGAGATGTTAAACTGAGGTTTCGTCTGCCCTCTCAGGTGGAAGCAAAAGATCCCATAGCATTATTTGAAGAAGAGCAGTGATGTTCTCCCTAGTATCCTGGTCAATATTTATCTCTCAATAAAACAGATTATCTGGTCATTATCTCATTGCTGTTTGTGGAACCTTGCTATGCACAGATCAGTTGCCTCATTTCCTTCACAACAGTGACTACACTTCAAAAGTACTTTATTGGCTGTAAAAGCGCTTTGGAACGTCCTGAGGTCATGAAAGACGCTGTATGTAATTTGGTGTAATGGACATTAAAATCGGGAAAGATGTAAAACAGGCGGTCGATTCACTATCACCCATTTTACACTATCGCACAAAGTCAAAATCTACCCCTCTGCCTGTATAAGAAGCCCAAATATCCAAAGCAGGAACTTCCTCTTAGGACCTGAACGCTATGTGTCTGCTTTTAGAAGTGTAGATTGAGTGGTAACAATATATTGCAATGTAATGTGGAGAATCACAGCCTATGTTGTATCATATTTCTTTAATATGACCATAAGACATAGTTACATCTAGGGATCTCCCTAAAGTGACATCTGTTTTCACAAAAATGATTAGTTTATGTTTATATCTAAATAAAGGAAGCCTTCCCACGATCCCCACCCCCTGCTGGGCTGCTGACCCCACTACCATGTGGTCACATTCCTGGTATCTCTGACTCCCCGCAGAGTGAGCAGAAGGAATCTGACAGAGTTTCGGTTTTGAGGAATATTTTCGTGAAATGTCGCACAACCTTTATGCTTTCATTCGATGGAACGCAATGCCAGGACTTTTTCCCTAGCAACAACTAAGTGACCAAATCTTCTGGAGAAACAGATGTTTGGACACAGTGGCTGTAAAAATAGTGGAAAAAGCAGGATTCTTGATGCTGGTTTTGAAATACATTAAAATATATATTTGTGTAGAGAAAAAGGAAATTGCAAATCCTGGAAATAAAAACTGAAAATCGCTGGAAGTGTCCAAGCAGTCAGCATCTGAAGAAAAGAAAAATTACTGATTCGACTCTGACCTTTCATTTTGATTTCATGAGTTTTATTGTTTTTTTCCCCAAAGAGGGAAGTCTCTTATCTCCTTGATGATGAATTCCATTGGGAAGTTTTTGCAAGTTATCCTCAAATTTCTTTGCACTAATTCCCAGTGCTTTCGGTGCTCGTGATTTCATTGTGAATTTATTGGTTTTGCACTATCTTAATTAGTGTGATTCAGCAGGGTAGAAGGGAGAGATACAGAGAAACTATTCCCTCTGGTGGGGGAAATCCAGAACAAAGGGACATAATCTTAAAATTAGAGCAAAGCCATTCAGGAGTGAAATAAGGAAGCACTTTTTCACACAAAGAGTAGTAGAAATCTGGAACTGTCTCCCTTAAAGCTGGTGATGCTGGGTCAATTGGAGCTTTCAAGACTGAGATTGATAGATTCTTGTAAGGCTATGCAGGGATATGGAGCAAAGGTGGGTAAATGGAGTTGAGGTGCAGATCAGCCATGATCTAATTGAATGTCGGAGCAGGCACGAGAGGCTGAATGTCCTTCTCTTGTTCCTAATGTTCCTATATAGATGGTTTTGAACTAACATTTAGTTGCCATGCTCCCTGTGTGTTAAGAGTGATTTTATCACTCCTCCCCTGAGTTTTGGATGCAGAGTGAAGCTTTGTCTCTTCTCTCCATCCAATTTAAAGGGATTGACTCACTGCTGAGGGTAATGAATATTCCTTCACTATACCACCAAGGACTGTGGTGGAATGGGCGGTAAAATAGGGTGGGGAGACCGACTGTCACCTCCCAATCCTTCCTTGATTTTCCTTCGCCCCCTTTGGAAAATAACTGGTGTAGAGCTGGTACCGCAGCAGGATATAACTCCTGCTGCTGTGTAAATGGCCAGTGGCAGCACCACAGGAAGCAGGCAACCTGAGTGACAGTGATGGCAGTCAGATTGAGGAAACATGCGGCAAACTTGATGGGGTTGGACTTGCATGTCCCCCTTATGGAGATATGGAGCGGGAGGGACCACCTGTTTTGGGCTTGGAAGCCGGGGTCCCACTAAGTAGGTGGTACGCAATTGGTGGAGGGAGGTGGCTGTGGCAAGGACTGCCACCTCCTTGAACCCCAGGACTCCCTTTTTTTTATTCGTTCATAGGATGTGGGTGTTGCTGGCGAGGTCAGCATTTATTGCCCATCTCTAATTGCCCTTGAGAAGGTGGTGGTGAGCCGCCTTCTTGAACCGCTGCAGTCCGTGTGGTGAAGGTTCTCCCACAGTGCTGTTAGGAAGGGAGTTCCAGGATTTTGACCCAGCGACGATGAAGGAACAGCGATATATTTCCAAGTTGGGATGGTGTGTGACTTGGAGGTGAACGTTCAGGTGATGGTGTTCCCATGTGCCTGCTGCCCTTGTCCTTCTAGGTGGTAGAAGTCGCGGGTTTGGGAGGTGCTGTCGAAGAAGCCTTGGCGAGTTGCTGCAGTGCATCCTGTGGATGGTACACACTGCAGCCACAGTATGCTGGTGGTGAAGGGAGTGAATGTTTAGGTTGGTGGATGGGGTGCCAATCAAGCGGGCTGCTTTGTCCTGGATGGTGTCAAGCTTCTTGAGTGTGGTTGGAGCTGCACTCATCCAAGCAAGTGGAGAGTATTCCATCACACTCCTGACTTGTGCCTTGTAGAAGGTGGAAAGGCTTTGGGGAGTCAGGAGGTGAGTCACTTGCCACAGAATACCCAGCCTCTGACCTGCTCTTGTAGCCACAGTATTTATATGGCTGGACCAGTTAAGTTTCTGGTCAATGGTGACCCCCAGGACATTGATGGTGGGGGATTCGGCGATGGTAATGCCGTTGAATGTCAAGGGGAGGTGGTTAGACTCTCTCTTGTTGGAGATCGTCATTGCCTGGCACTTGTCTGTCGCGAATGTTACTTGCCACTCATCAGCCCAAGCCTGGATGTTGTCCAGGTCTTGCTGCATGCGGGCTCGGACTGCTTCATTATTTGAGGGGTTGTGAGTGGAACTGAACACTGTGCAATCATCAGCGAACATCCCCATTTCTGACCTTATGATTGAGGGAAGGTCAATGATGAAGCAGCTGAAGATGGTTGGGCCTAGGACACTGCCCTGAGGAACTCCTGCAGCAATGTCCTGGGGCTGAGATGATTGGCCTCCAACAACCACTACCATCTTCCTTTGTGCTAGGTATGACTCCAGCCACTGGAGAGTTTTCCCCCTGATTCCCATTGACTTTAATTTTACTGGGGCTCCTTGATGCCACACTCGGTCAAATGCTGCCTTGATGTCAAGGGCAGTCACTCTCACCTCACCTCTGGAATTCAGCTCTTTTGTCCATGTTTGGACCAAGGCTGTAATGAGGTCTGGAACCTGAGTGGTCCTGGCGGAACCCAAACTGAGCATCGGTGAGCAGGTTATTGGTGAGTAAGTGTCGCTTGATAGCACTGTCGACGACACCTTCCATCACTTTGCTGATGATTGAGAGTAGACTGATGGGGCGGTAATTGGCTGGATTTGATTTGTCCTGCTTTTTGTGGACAGGATAAATTTGCAGTGTAGGAAGAAGTTTAATGACCTCACCAGAGCAGCCAAGGTAAACATCCTGCTCCCTCTGACCCTTCCTTGCAGTCTCTTTATATGTGTGGTACCATTCATTCATTACCTTCACGGAGCCAGAGGAATTAGAAGTAAAAGTAGGATCCCACAGTGGGCAGCAGAGGCTCCACAGAAGTTGACTCCTGGCTCCCGAGCCTGTGGACTTATGTCTCTGAGCAATTTTTTTTTGTCAGTAAATGATGCCAGCACGGAAGAATCAAAGAAAAGGACCTACAATAAATAAAGGATGAAAAATCTTTCTCATGTCATTCTAAACATACTCTGTGCCGTTGGGTAACACCTCACTATTTAGCTAATGAGGCACTCTGCAGTTTTGATTTGCAAGCGCTGAGAGAACAATGGCTGGATTGATGCAATGTATGAGCAGATCGTCGAGTGATCTGAGATGTCCACACAATTTAGCTTCATGTGAAGAGATGTAACAGCAGTATTTAGCATACTGGGAAGGATTGCTAGTTAATGAGGCAGTTTCACCAGTAGGACTCCTTTTTTAAAAGAATCACACATTTAGAAAGAATTATTATTGATCTTTAAGTCATGTCATATATATATATATATTTTAACTGTTTGGAATGTTACACTAGTTGGCATGTTGGTGCCGTTGTATATTTTTCTTACATGGTGTTTACAGGTGCTGACATCGACACAGTGGTCCCAGATTTCCTTGGGGACTGTGCCTGTGGGGACGTTGGAACTGCAGTGGGATGCTGGTGACTTGTGCCAAAGACTCCATTGGAAATCGCAGGGGTCAGCTACTTTACATAATGTAGGACGGCTTTACATAATGTAGCGCCGCTTCCGTGTAAGATGAAGGAAATGTGCTGGGGGTGGGGAGAAAACTTGTCGCTGCAGGATGTAAAAGCTCGCAGCAACTGGCAGTGACAGCAGCTTGTTGGAGGACCAGTGGGTGGATGGGAATTTTCTTCCAGTCAGCATCTTCGACTGCAATGAATTCTGATCAAAGTTTTTTTCTGCTTCTCCAAGAATATTTTCACGACAGGCAGCAGAGTGTTTGGGAGTCCAGTGACCTCATTGTGCCTCGAATGTGCCAGTAGCCCCAGTCCATTACCTGGGGCCAAAAAGAGGTCACAAGCTTTCTGATGCATATTCCAAGGTCTTGGAACAAACGAGAATGCTCAGGGAAAGTTTGCTGGGGTCACTTGGGAGAAAGCGAGGAGCCCCAATAGTCAGGGGGAGCAAGGTGACAGTGGCTCTGAGTGCTACCTCTCATCCCCATGACAGCAGAGCAATGGCAGAAGGGTTCTGATGAGGCTAGACAAGGTAAAAGAACTGCCATCTCCTCCTTTTACATCAACACTATGGGACCCTCCTCCAATGATCACCCGCACTTCTTAAATGAAGTGACAGGTCATCATGCACAGAGCAATGGTTCAATTGCTCTCCAATTCCTTCACTTTGGGTGTTAGCCCTGGCTCAGTGGTAGCATTCTTGACTCTGTGACAGAAGGTCATAGGTTCAAGCCTTGTTCATAATCTAGACTACCATTTCAGTGCAGTACTAAGGGAGTGCTGCATTGTCGGAGGTGCCATCTTTCAGGTGATACATTAAACCAATACCCTGTCAGTCCTCTCAGGTGGATGTAAAAGATTCCATGGCACTTTTCAAAGGCTTCCACCTGGTGTCCTGGCCAACATTTATCCATTAACCAACATCACTAAAACAGATTATAAAACAGGTTATTTGTCTCATTGCTGTTTGTGGGACCTTGCTGTGTGTAAATTGGCTGCTGTGTTTCCCCACATTACAACAGTAACAACACTGCTGTGAAGTACTTTGAGATGGAAGTGTTGAGGAGGCACTTGGCTTTGGCCATCAGTGATGGAGACATGCCAACTGTAGTTGAGCGTATCCAAATCAGTGCTCATACCTGCTGCAGTACTTAACTGAATCCAGCAGCCAGAAAGTCTAGAGCTGAAATCTCTACTTTGTCACTGTCTTTGGGTGGTGCACAGCCATTCCTAGTTCCTTTCTTGCTCTTCCACAGAGCAGTCTCAGTCAAGGGAGGCAGATGAGGAAAGAAGAGGAGGACGATGATGTTGATGATGATGAGATGGCTCCCTCTGCTTCAGGTCATGTCCCCACTCTTTCATCCCATACATCATTCATCTTCTCTTTCCCACTCATCAGATCAGAGACTTGCACCCAGGGCGAGAAAGAGGGGAGGAGGGGCAATTTGCACAAGAAGACTCCCAGAACATAAGGGAGCTGGACAAGTCAGGAGTGGAAGAGGATTCCCCAGCAGAGGCTTCGGAGGTGGCTGCTCTCAGCTGAGAAGCCAGTGAACTCAGACCTCAGTGGGCTCCAACCCACTCCCACTCTGACCTCTCTGTCCTCAGCCTCCTAATCTGTTCCAATGAAGCTCAATGGAAGCTCAAGGAACAGTACCTCATCTTTCGATTAGGCACTTTACAACCTTCCAGCCTCACCATTGAGTTCAACAACGGCACAGACCAGTTGGGCCAAATGGCCTGTTTCTGTGCTGTACATTCTATGTAACAACTTTAAATTATAACAACCGTTCCTATTTTCTTGGACAACAGGTGCTGTTACCATTTACACCTCCTCTAGACTCATCCTTTGTTTCTTTACTTGTCCTGTTAACACCCCCTTTTAACTTGCACCATCATCCCTTTTGTCACTTAATCGCTTCTGCCCTCCACCCTATCACAGACCCTCCCCTTAGTTCTTCGCGCCCATCCCGCCCCCCTTTCCCCTGGCTCTGTACTTGCTTATAAACTTTTAAATCTCTAACTTCTTCCAGTTTTGATGAAAGGTCATCGACCTGAAACGTTAACTCTGTTTCTCTCTCCACAGATGCTGCCTGACCTGCTGAATGTTTATAGCATTTCCTGTTTTTATTTCAGATCCTATGGGTCCTGCTCTGAAAAGAAACACACTTATGATGCAGGCACTGAGGTCCATCTCTCAGGGTCTACGGCAGGTAGAGTCCACTGACCTGACATCAGCGAACCTTTTTCCCCATTGCAGACACCACGTGGAACATGTGGTTTTATTGCAGTCTGTGACTGCACCCCCGCAGAAGTAGTCCTGCATTCTCTGTGTAAAGAAATTCCTCTAAATTCTTTATTTGATCTGTTAATGACAACCTTATATTTATACCCCCTTGTTCTAGACTCACCCATAAGTGGAAACAGCTTCTCCATATCCATGCAATCGAACTCCTTCCTAATTTTAAAGGCCTTTATCTGGCCTCCTCTTAGTCTCCTGTTTTCCAGAGAAAACAGCCCCAGCCTGCTCAATCTCTCCTGATAGTTGCATCCTCTCAATTCTGGTAACATCCTTGTAAATCTTTTCTGCACTTTCTCACATGCACAATATCCTTTTTGTAGTATGGAGACCAAAACTGCACATAGTACTCTAATTGTGGTCTAGCCAAGGTTATATAGAAATTTAACATTACCTCCCAGCTTTTGTATTCTGTTCCTCTAGAAATGAACCCCAGTATTTTTTTCACTCTATATGACTTGATCAACTTGTGTTACTGCTTTCAGTGATTTATGTATCTGTGTTCCCAGATCTCCTTGGTCCTCTATCCCATTTAATTTCTTACTTTAATAGGAATAAGTGGCCTCCTTATCCCTCCGACCAAAATGAACCACCTCACCCTTCACTATATTACATTTTATTTGCCATTTATCCGCCCACTCTGCAAGCCTGTTTATATCTTCATGTATTTTGGTGCAGTCCTCCACATTATTAGCTATACCCACTCCCCCAATTTGATATCACCTGCAAATTTCAACATCATACCTCCAAATTCTGAGTCCAAATCTTTTAAATGCAGCAATTCTGCCAGGATCAGCTAATTCTGACAATCCACAATGCCTCACTTACCTGGCTGAAAATTAGACAGAGCGTGATGAAAGGAATTATGATGTATTGCAGCATCACATCATTACCATCTACTTTAAATATTAATGCTGCTGAAGGGGCAGGAGGAAGGATTGCCCCCTCCCCACCTGAACCAGGAATTGCATCAGCTGGAAAACAGGGTGGAAACCCAGTGGAACGAGCCCCACCCCAATTAGTGCTGCAGTAACAAGCAGTGCCATTATGCCTGGGAAGATGAGGAAATTTGGGACCAATGATTCTGAAGGTGTATGGATATAGATGTGTATGTGTACTGTTTTGTCTTCCCACAGTTGTAAAGCACTGCCCACGAGCAGACCTTGTCTTCCACAAATAGAAACAGCAGCTTGTTCTGCTTCTATGAAGATTAATGTGGCAATTAATTCAACTGAAGTAAACCCCATACCAAACCTTATATTTCCACAGAATGCAGACTATCACAACATTGATCAGAAAGGTTACAACCTAAAATAATTATAGAATTTTGTTTACAAATTGAAACACAATAGCACATCAAGTTAGGCAAGTACTTCCAAGTGCGATGATCATTCATAACCATTCATTAGAGATAGCACCTCAGAGAATTGGAAGAGGTTAGGTTCCAGGAAGCTAGTGTTAGAGCAGGGTTTAACAGATCGGCTGTATTTTATACAGACAAAAAGACCAAGTCCCAAATTCTGCATCAGCAGAACCTTTGGTAAAAGTAAATTGACACATGTGATTGTGGTAAAGGATGCTCATTACTGATGTATATATGTGTGTGTGTATATGTAAGAAATACAATTTCTAGACCAAATCATAATCATATATCCCATCCTGCAAAGCTTTAGGCGCTTGGCTAAAAAGCGAAGAGCAGACCTTGCATCTGTGAGAATACAAAGGGAGCCAACATTCAACAGGAAATTATATATCTAACATCACGCCATCAAAGTGATTGGGAATATTGCAGAGACAATAGAAGCGTGAAACAGACACACTGAAGACCAATTGTCAGAAACAGATAACAAGAAGTCCCAAAGCATAAACAAAGACTCAGGACTTGGCCACATACTAATCCTGTAATGTTAATTGCAGGAGCTTTGTTCAGATAATTAGGTAACCTTCATGATTGGCATATACAGGATGAGACACCTTAAATGTCTGCATCTGAACAATCCAAATACGCAGAAAGATAAGGGCATGTCCCTCTCCCATAAGCTAGATAGAATTGAAAACAGTTAACCCCATAGAAAAGGTGTCAGACAAACAGTTAACATCATAGAATGGATATCTGAAAGATGTCTGGAACAATGGGCACCCTGGGGGAAAGATATCCAAGACAAATGACATCATGGGACTAATATCGTTAAGCTACCAGAAGCTAATATGCTTCTGAAAGATGCATAAACTGAGGCACAGACACACTACAAGTCAGAAGCAGCTTCTCGGGACTGGTGGAAGTCCACACACTCTACGAACCAGGTCTGATCATCCTGAAATTTCCTAGGGACAGGTTGTACCATCCCTGTTTATTTGATATAACTGTATTAGAACGTTGTTATATAAATACTTGTTGTTTGGTATAACTGCATTAGAATGTTATTCTTGAGTCTAGAATAAAGCTTGCATGTTTGGTTACACTCAGGCCTGAATTGTCATGGAAGTTATTATTATGAAGGATTAGCAACGCTTGGTAGCATTAATAAGAACATATTTCCAACAGTATACACACATATATATATAGAGAGAGAGAGAGCGAGAGAGAGAGAGAGGAGGGGGTCTAAATATATATATATATATATATAGATAGATAGATAGAAATATATACAGAGAGACATATATATATATATATAGAGAGAGAGAGAGATCTAGAGAGAGAGAGAGAGAGATCTATCTATCATCAGCGGTGAGTGACCTTTACCATATTCACAAGGAGATCACGCAGTCTCTACAAGGACAGATAATGTGAAGCATGTAGCTGCAACATTGATTGAGTTTCACCGTTCCATTTACAGGAGACTGGGGAACGGTGAGAAGGGCAAATTATATTTTTTAAAATCAGGCTGTATCACAGTTTTCCACACTTGATATGTTTAATAATGATTATGTTAAACAGTGATTGAGGTCTTAAGCATAAATATGACCATTTGTCTCTTTTATTCCATCTTTTTGGGTCAATGTTTGAAATATTTGTGTTTAAGCAGCAAGGGCCTGGATTTTTCTTTATCTACCCATATAGGGTCGGGCCAGGACTTCCACCCACTGCCCTGACTCTGCCATTATGTATTGATGGCAGCTCCTGCCGGGAACCCCACCAGCAAATCGGAGCCCTACAGAAATCACCAGCACTAGAAGAGGTGGAAGACCAACTTAAGGGGGCCATATGGCCCCAAATACTGCAACAGATCTTTTACTGAAGGCTTCAGCCAAGATCAAGGCCTTCAGCAGGTAAAGGATTGGGCCAAAATTGAAAGAGAGGAGGCTGCTCCTAGACCTTCTTCCTCCATCAGGTGACCTTGAAACGTTCCACGCTACCTCAGGAACTGGTAATCCTGGGAAGTAGGGGTAAGAGGAGAGGAGATGCGGGATATGAGCCAGGAACCTATTCCCTGCCTCCTCGCTGATATTTGCAAGTGACGGATGGGGAAGGGGAAGTGGACGCGAGGGCAAGGAAATTAAGGTTGGGTCAGGAAGGTGGCGGTAAGTCTTACGGCCTGATATACCCCACTGTTTCCAATTTGGGCCAGGATGGTGGAGGAAAATCCAGGCCCAAGCTTTTAAGGGTCACTGAACCCGGCAGTGAGAGGCAACCAAATTAACACTCACAATATTTGTTGAGTCATCCCTGAGTTGACCACGAATGCTAGTTTAGCTCCTTAACTGTATTCATCCATAACACCTTCAGCTTAATATCCTTAATAATCTCAGTGCAAATTAAGCAAAAAAAATTAAAAATTCCAAAAATGGATGCAATAAAATCCAAGTATATTGACATTAATTATAACTGAAATCTAAAGCAAGTCCCATTGGTGAAACTCTCTCTTTAAGTTAAGATAGCTGCAGAAAACATAAAAAGGAATCTGTCAGATCCAAGCTTTCTGGTCACCTTTAACCACTCTCTTTATTGTTTTTAAATATATAATGCTCATAGTTTTACATCTCATTAACTGCTCCTTAAGGTATCCTTGGTGACCTGTTAAGAGGAAAATGTACAGCTTTACCTAATCTACAGGTTGCGTTATAAGGGCTTGTTTAGAGCCACTCATGCAAGCAGATGACACTCAGGGCATTGCGCCATACATACTAACTTATCAAAATCACAAAAGCTAGTGAGATGACCCAGTCGGGTCCCCCGATAATACAATATCATCTGTGAAAACGAGCGCACTTCAAACATACTCAGAAGTGATACTCCGAAGCAATCCTTTATGATGCCATTGATGAAGACATCAGATAGGACGAGCAACAGTGGTCAGCTCAGGAGAAACTTCTTTACTCAGAAAGTGGTTAGAATGTGGAACTCGCGACCACATGGAGTAGTTGAGGCGAATAGCATAGATGCATTTAAAGGGAAGCTAGATAAACACATGAGGGAGAAAGGAATAGCAACACAAGAAATAGGAGCAGGAGTAAGCCATACGGCCCCTCAAGCCTCTTTTAAGACGAATAGGTGCAATGGGTCTCTCATCCATCCCTACACGGATGCTGCAGCTGAAGTAATAGAGAACGGTTGTTTTTTGGATAGGAGGAAGGTATACAGTGGTACTCCCCAGGAGTCGGTACTAGGACCACTGCTTTTTTTGATATATATTAATGACTTGGACTTGGGTGTACATGGCACAATTTCAAAATTTGCAGATGACACAAAACTTGGAAGTTACTAAACAGTGAGGAGGATAGTAATAGACTTCAAGACAACGTAGACAGGCTGGTGGAATGGGCAGACACATGACAGATCAAATTTAATGCAAAGAAATGCAAAGTGATACATTTTGGCAGGAAGAATGAGGAGAGGCAATATAAGCTAAATGGTACATTTCTAAAGGGGATGAAGGAACAGAGAGACTTGGGGGTATATGTGCACAAATCTTTGAAGGTGGTAGGGCAGGTTGAGAAAGCAATTAAAAAAGCATACAGGATCCTGGGCTTTATAAATACAGGCATAGAGTACAAAAGCAAGGAAGTTATGTTGAACCTTTATAAAACATTGGTTTGGCCACAACTGGTGTATTGTGTCCAATTCTAGGCACCACACTTCAGGAAGGATGTGAAGACCTTAGAGAGGGTGCAGAAAAGATTTACTAGAACGGTTCCAGGGATGAGAGAGTTCTGGATAGACTGGAGAAGCTGAGGTTGTTTTCCTTAGACCAAAGATGGTTAAGAGGAAATTTAATAGAAGTGTAAATAAAGAGAACCTGTTTCCATTGGCAGAAGGGACACAGATTTAAGGTGATTGGCAAAAGAACCAAAGGCAACATGAGGAAAAAGTGTTTTACGCAGTGAGTAGTTATGATCTGGAATGTGCTGCCTGAAAGGGTGGTGGGAGCAGATTCAATCATGGCTCTTAAAAAGGAATTGGATAAATACTTGAAGGGAAAAAAATTACTGGGCTACCGGGAAAGAGCAGGGGAATGGGACTAACTCGATTGCTCTTACAAAGAACCGGCATGGGCTCGATGGACCGAATGGCCTCCTTCTGTGCTGCAATCATTCTATAATTCTATGATTTTACGATTCTAAGTACACATCCCAGATAACAACTAATATGTGGCCATACAGTCCCATAGCCTCCAGCTTCTTCAGAAGGATTGTAAAAGGCACTTGGCCTAAAGCCTTATGAAAATTAATGACAGCAGTGTAAGTAAGGCTCTTCAGATCCCTACAATGGTTGGCAGCCTTGTACAGAACTCCAACGTACCCTACACATTCCTCTTCAGAGCAACATGTAATCTGTTCCTTTCTGATTGCTGTTGTAGGCCTCCGAAGCATCCAGTGCACATTCCATGACAAATCACCTCAAAAGTCACTGATATTAGTGAACCAACAGGCATGCGTGCAAACAAATTTGGGGCATTCTTGGGCAATTGTTAGCTCAAGCTGCTGGAAGCAATTAAAATGGTGATTTTGATCAGCAAACCCTGACATGCGGACGCCACAGCAGAAACATCAACCATCAGTGAGAAATGCTGATGGTTGGGTTGTATACAGTGTACAGAATACAACAGTTGATCAACTAATTCCATCGCCTAGCTTCACCACAAAGGGAGCTTGCATTGACTAATGTTTAGTAACATTAGTGCATTTAGAAATTAAAAGCACCAAAAGTATAAAAAGTTTAAATGCAAGATGGCTGTGATGTTAATTCAGCCTTTGGACAATGACAAGTGGTGCTGAAAACATTTGCAATTTTCAAATAGCTAAATTTACTGATAGACTAAATTCATAATTAAAAAGCTCATGAAATAATCATGTTGAAGAAAATGAGATGACACAATGTTAAAAAACTGCTTTTGTTCATTCTGGAATTATTTTAGTTTCACAATGTCAGGATGGGCTGTTATCTTTAATTAATGAAGTAACTAGAGAGAAGTATTAAACAAAGATATTTTAAAAAGCCTCTTTTTTGTTTTATTGTTTTTTTGTATTGTTTAGTAGATACACAAATTTCTCAAGGAGATCCAGGTGCACACTGCTCTGGTCCCTCACCTGAGCAATCGCTGCAGATCCAAATGATGTGGACCATGTATTATCAGGTACCTCAACAAGCAGCTGACTTTCCAGTTCCTGTGCAAACAGTGTGAACAGGGGCTGGAAACACTAATCACCTGTGCAAAAAGCAGACAGTTGGCAATTATGTTACTGCTCAGTGCAGCACTCAGGGAGTGCAATGACATTATTCAAAGAAGTGCAGGGGAGTTGTCCCCGGTGTCTTGGCCAATATTTACCCCTCAACTAACATAAAAAAACAGATTAGCTCATTGCTTTTTGCGTAAATTGGTGTTTCCTACAATACAACAGCGACTACACTTCAAAAGTACTTCATTGGCTGTAAAGAAAGAAAGTATTTGCATTTATACAGTGCATTTGATACCTCAGGATGTCCCACAGTGCTTTACAGCCAATGAAGTACTTTTTTGAAGTGTAGTCACTGTTGTAATGTAGGAAATGTGGCAGCCAATTTGCGCACAGCAAGGTCCCATAAACAGCAAAGTGATAATGACCAGATAATTTTTTTTTAGTGATGTTGGTTAAGGGATTAATATTGGCCAGGACGTCAGGGAGAACTCCTCTGCTCTTCTTCATAATAGTGCCATGGGATCTTTTGCATCCACCTAAAAGGACAAATGAGGCCTCAGATTAACTTCTCATCTGAAAGACAGCACCTCTGACGGTGCAGCACTCCCTCAGTACTGCACATGAGTGTCAGCCTAGATTATGGGCTCAAGTCTCTAGATCTGGGCTTGAACCCACAACCTCCTGACTGAGAGGCAAGAAGCTACTAACTGAGGCATGGCTGACACCAGCTTTGGGTCATCCTGAGATCATGAAAGGCACTATGTAAATGCAAGTTCTTTATTCTTTCTTTACATGCGTGAGGTTCGCTGTTATTCTGTTATGAAATCCATAGTAATGGACGTGCCAGCAGCTTGGGTCCCAAAGTTGCGAGTTGAAGCGAATGTGAAGTATTGAATTCTCTTTAATGCTACGGCATGAAACCACCAGTAGAGATGTCACCAATCAGGCCGTGGCATTAATGTAGCTGTGCTTTCACGTAAAATGCATGAATATCTCACGAAGCAAAGGAAAACCGTTAGTCGAGTGAAAGTGAAAATAGTAGCAAAAGATTATGGAAAGCAGTGTATGCAATGTTTCACAGGCAAGAGATGTTGGCAGACAATGATATTGTTTTATGCCTATTTTCCCCCCCTTTTCTAACCCCGAGTGTCTGAAACATTGTGCATCTCCAGCCTTCTTCCTGGATGACAGCTAGCCTTGACTGTCACATCCCTATGTGATGTTTCGTACCCCTGGATACGGCCCTCAGGAGGTTTCTGAAGAAGCAATTATCAAACGCATAATCTTTTCTTTGGCAAATGTCTTCACTTGTCATGTTTAATAAAATACTGCAGAACGCACGTCTGATGTGATGTATTCCAATAAAATTGCAAAGTTTTAAAATATCTAATATACTCACCTTTCACTGTGTGATGAATCTATATTGAATGTAATATCTACATTGACTGCTTTAATCAACAAGGTCTCAGTGTTTGATTTGACATACCAAATGGCTACTGCAACATTAATTGAAATCCATTCAGTGTGAATTGGACTGATCTTCATTTAGTTTGTAATCTAGCTAGTGAAATTCAATGCCTTATAACAAGTCAATGTATTGTATATGGAAGTGCCCCCTCTCTCCTTCCCCCCAGCCCACACAAATTATTGTTCTTCCTTGCCATCGAAGAAATAGGAAATAGGAGCAGGAGTGGACCATACGACCCCTTGAGCCTGCTCTGCCATTCAGTCAGATCATGGCTGATCTTCAACCTCAACTCCACTTTCCCGCCCAATCCCCATATCCCTTGATTCCCCTAGAGTCCAAAAATCTATCGATCTCAGCCTTGAATATATTCAATGACTCAGCATCCACAGCCCTCTGGGGTAGAGAATTCCAAAGATTCACAACCCTCTGCGTTAAAAAACTCCTCCTCATCACAGTCTTGAATGGCCGACCCCGTATCCTGAGATTATGCCCCCTAGTTCTAGACTCTCCACCCAGGGGAAACAATCTCTCAGCATCAACCCTGTCAAACCTCCTCATAATATTATATGTTTCAATGAGGTCATCTCTCATTCTTCTAAACTCCAGAGAGTATAGCCCCAGTCTACCCAACCTCTCCTCCAAGGACAACCCTCTCATCCCAGGAATTAATCTAGTGAACCTTCGTTGCACTGCCTCTAAGGCAAGTATATCCTTCCTTAGATAAGGAGACCAAAACTGTATGCAGTACTCCAGGCGAGGTCTCACCGATGCCCTGTACAACCATAGCAAGACTTCCTTACTCTTGTACTCCAACCCGCTTGCAATAAAGGCCAACATGTCATTTGCCTTCCTAATTGCTTGCTGTACCTGTATACTAACTTTTTGTGTTTCTTGTACGAGGACACCCAAGTCTCTCTCAACACCAACATTTAATAGTATCTCACGTTTAAAAAATATTCTATTTTTATATTCTTCCTACCAAAGTTGGATACATTACGCTCAGTCCCTTCATCCAAGTCGTTGATATAGATCGTAAATAGCTGAGGTCCAAGCACCGATCCTTGCGGCACCCCACTAGTTACAGCCTGCCAACCTGAGAATGACCCGTTTATCTCTACTCTCTGTTTTCTATCCTTTAACCAATCCTTTATCTAAGCTGATGTATTACTCCCAACCCCATGAGCCCTAATCTTGTGTAACAACCTTTTATGTGGCACCTTATCGAATGCCTTTTGAAAATCCAAATATACTACATCCACTGGCTCCCCTCTATCTACCCTGCTAGTTACATCCTCAAAAAACTCTAATACATTTGTCAAACACGATTTCCCTTTCAGGAAACCATGTTGACTCTGCCTAATCATATTACGATTTTCTAAGTGCCCTGTTACCACTTCCTTAATAATGAATTCCAGCATTTTCCCGACAACCGATGTCAGCCTAACTGGCCTGTAGCTCCCTGTTTTCTCCAACCCTCCCTTCTTCATTAGCGGAGTAACATTTGCTACCTTCCAATCCACTGGGACCGTTCCAGAATCAAGAGAATTTTGGAAGATCACAACCAATGCATCCACTATCTCTGCAGCCACCTCTTTTAGAACCCTCGGATGTAGGCCATCAGGTCCAGGGGATTTATTGGCTTTTAGTCCCATTGGTTTCTCCAGTACTTTTTCTCTAGTGATTTTAATTGTTTTAAGTTCCTCACTCTCATTTACCCCTTGGTTCCCCATTATTTTTGGTATGCTTTTTGTGTCTTCTACTGTGAAGATAGTGTAGGGGGTGGTGGTGGTGTGTCAGCTTCACCTCTGACTACTGAGCGGTCCGAATCGCTCCCACTCCCTGGGTTCTAGACCTTGGACTTATTTGGGGGTTGTGACAAAGTGCAGCAGACAACTGGTTTTGGTACAAGAAAAGAAACTGGGTTTATTGAAGTCACAAATGAACTTATAACATTAGGATAACACTGAGATTATGCAGACATACAAAGTACACTTAGTTAAGAATGGGGAACACACGGCATAACGAGGGAAAATCACCCTACTAATCCCCTTACCCTTGTCCCACCCCCAAAACCTAACTAAATTGAACTAGGAGAGGTCAGGGATCATGCTCACCAAAACCAGGGTTCCTTGACAGTTCGAAATCCAGCCAGGTAAGCCGGTTGCAGTTTTGGGGTACGCTCTTTGTGTCCTCTGGGCCCTGCCGTCCCCACGTGGTCCTGGTCTGTGGAATCTGCGGAGGTTCTTCAGTTGGATAGAGTCTGTTGGTGCGGTAAGGCGCAGTTGTGGTTGGGCGATCTTCGTGGAGGGCTGCGGTTGCCTTGTTGCTGCTCCAAAACTGCTGTTTAAAACTGAACTGCTTAGAACCTGCTCCAAAACCAACCCCCTGTGCTTCTTAACTGGTGGCCCAGTTATACTGTTTTTCGAATTTCTTATCTGAATCCAAAACAAGGTTAGTTCTTTGTCTGATTATGGTGGGCTTCTTCAGGTGATTGTTGGCTTCCTGTCCCCGTAACTAGTCTTGAACTGAAAGCCATTGTATTGATGGGTTTGCATAATTGCATTGATTGCTACCTTCCTGCTTTTAGTAGCTAGTAGCGATAATTTATGCAAGGTTTTGATGGGCTTTAGGTTCGTGTAAGCTGAAGTCTTTCTCTGGGTTGATTGTTTTAAAGGGAAGAATGCGTATTCTGTCTTCTCTCATTGTCTGGTTTTCAGGAACAATCCACACTGCACCCAACAAGCCCGGGCATGTCAAAAGTTATATCCTTGTTGATGATATGGAAAAAAAATGTGGGAATTTTGAGAACCCTTCAATAGATACCAAATGTTTGTTTAACATCTCTGCCATTTCCTGATTCCCCATTCTAATTTCTCCAGTCTCAGCTTTTAAGGGACCAACGATTACTTTTGCTACACTCTTCCTTTTTACATACTTGTAGAAGCTCTGACAATCCGTTTTTATATTTCTTGCTAGTTTACTTTCACATTCTATTTTCTCCCTTTTTATCAATGTTTTGGTCATCCTTTGTTGGTTTCTAAAACTCTCCCAACTCTAGCTCCAAGCTCTCCTGCCCCACCAAATAACTCCATGTATCATTTCCATGCCAAGATCATGAGCTGGTATTGGCCCACTAGCTTTGACCAGTGCTTCTTTATTACTGGCCAATGGAGCAGGTTCACTCTCCAGTTTTACCTCCCTTTCCATAGGGGACCTTGCAGGCCTTTGCAGTCATTGTGGCCCTGAAATTCCACAGGGGTCTCCCACCCTAACGCCGACGGGAGAACCCCAGTGAAGATCTGAAAATGGCCAAAGTTAGGGTGGGAGACCGGATGATCCCCCCGCAGAATTTCCAAGCCTTCAGCTGTAGTTTGGGAACTCATGGTGTGGGAGAGTCAATGAACAGATCCTGCACTGACAGCTTGACGGTATGGTAGTTGTAGTGGTTTATGTTACTGGACTAGTGATCCAGAGGCCTAGACAAATAATCCAGTAGAACATAAGTTCAAATCCCACCGTGACACCTTGAGAATTTGAATTCGGTTTAAAAAAACCTGGAAATGAAAAAAGGCTGGTATCAGTAAAAGTGACCATGAAGCTGTCAAATTGTCAAATAAACCCCCTGGTTCACTAATATCCGTTAGGGAAGGAAACCTTCTGTCCTTATCTGGTCTGGCCTATACGTGATCCAGTCCTACACCAACTCTTGACTCTAACTGCCCTCTGAAGTGGCTCAACAAGCCACTCAGTTGTATCAAACTGCTAGTGATTCAGACAAAGGTCCACCATCACCTTCCGAGGACAAGTAGGGTTAGGAAATGCTGGCCTTTTCAGCGAAGACCACTTCCTGAGAATGATTAATAAAAAAAATGGAAGGATTATTTTTTGGAACGTCTTATTTATATTACAAACACTTCAAAAATAGTGTGAGAGCAAACTACCAGTCTACAATTATAATCTATTGATATTCAAGCAAAATATTAAACATGGGCGTGTTTACTCAAGATGGACTATAATGACAGAATTATGTCACCTGTCTCATTTATCGCCATAGCAACAATGGGCGCAAGGAAGACCAGCATATGACTGGCATTCAGTGATGCGTTGGTGTGCGGAAGGGGATTTAAATTTTAAATAGTTCCCTTTCACTGAGTTAAATTGATCAAAGGGCAATCAGTTGCATTCCCTTACCATGTGAATTTAAAATTTGTTTCAAAAGTTGCTCCCTCCTTTCTTCAGTCACCCCATAGGCAGCCAGTCCTGCTTCACTGCAGTAGCCATTTTCCTCTTCCTCACACTGTTCCCCGGGACCCTGCCAAAAATTAACACTAATTAGGCTGACCCTGGAAAATCTTCCGGGACCAGTGGCAACCAAAATTCCAGGCACAAATCCTGCCACGCCAACTTCATGCTGGTGTCCAACAAAGTGGGAAATCCCAGCCAAAGTGATTTTATGAGAGAGGGATATATACTTGGGAATTGGGTATATACTTGAAAAGGAAAAACTTACTGGACTATGGGGAAGCAGCAGGGGAGTGAGACTAATTAGATAGTTCTTTCAAAGAGCTGGCACAGACACGATGGGCCAAGTGGCCTCCTTCTGTGATGTATAATTCTTAGTTGGGGGGAATAAATGCAGAAAAATTACAGCCTAAAGCTGTTATCGTTGAGTTATAATTAAATGCATACTGTAAGGGAGTCCATTTTATAACTGGAATAGGGATAGTCTGAAAACAAGGTTGCTACATGTAACTCTTAACAGAGTATTGCAATATTTTTCTTTGAGGCAGATGAGCTTCTAAAAACTGGAGCTGTTAAATACAAAAGAGTATGCTGAGGTTTTTTTTATTTCTTTCAAATGGTTTTCTTTGCCTTCGGAGCATATGATATGATCCCAGTGTGCCGTGCGATTGGCCAACACGACCAGGTCAGTTGGTTTGAAAAGTGTTTTTAAAAGATGCTTTTTTTACATCTCTCTTAAAGCCAGGAGTTTATGGGCCGACTCAGTTCTCTGACAACTCGGTTGCTGACCTATTGTCTTGGAGCCCTAGTAGCTCAGGTGCAAAATTTTTAAATATGACTAATTTTTAAAAAAACTGACAGAAAAGTCATTTGCAGCATCGCTCACAGGGACATCAATTCATCATCATTCCTTGTTGTTGAATGTGAGAAAATACTTTGCAAAAGACTTCATAAGAACAGTGGGGGAAGATTTCCTCTGTGCACAAAGTTTCATGATTTTGTTTTCCCCCCAGTATGAGACCTAAAATTCTTGTGTAATTCTTCAAAGTATTGGAGGAGAAACTGTCCATAACTTTTCTGCCAAATTATAGCAATCGGAACATAAAAATTATTTTATTTTATTCTCAGTTGAAGGGGCTGATTTGAGGCCGGGGCCGTCCTTCACCCAATTGACAGTGCTATCAAGCAGCACTTACTCACCAATAACCTGCTCAACGATGCTCAATTTGGGTTCCGCCAGGACCACTCGGCTTCAGGCCTCATTACAGCGCTCAGTTCCATTCGCAACCCCTCAGGTAATGAAGCAGTCCATGACCGCATAGAGCAAGACCTGGACAACATCCATGCTTGGGCTAATAAGTGGCAAGTAACATTCGCACCAGACAAGTGCCAGGAAATGACCATCTCCAATAAGAGAGAGTCTAACCACCTCCCCTTGATATTCAATGGCATTACCATCACCAAATCCCCCACCATCAACATCCTGGGGGTCACAATTGACCAGAAACTTAACTGAACCAGCCACATAAATACTGTGGCTACAGAGCAGGCCAGAGGCTGGGTATTCTGCGGTGAGTGGCTCACCTCCTGACTCCCAAAGCCTTTCCACTATCTACAAGTCACAAGTCAAGAGTGTGATGGAATACTCTTCACTTGCCTGGATGAGTGCTGTTCCAACAACGCTCAAGAAGCTCGACACCATTCAAGACAAAGCAGCCCACTTGTTTGGTACCCCATCCGCCACCCTAAATCTTCACTCCCTTCACCACCGGTGCACAGTGGCTGCAGTGTGTACCATCTGAAACTAGAACTAGGGGGCATAATCTTTGAATAAGGGGCTGCTCTTTCAAAACTGAGATGAGGAGAAACATCTTCACTCAGAGGGTAGTAGGTCTGTGGAATTTGCTGCCCCAGGAAGCTGTGGAAGCTCCATCATTAAATAAATTTAAAACAGAAATAGACAGTTTCCTAGAAGTAAAGGGAATTAGGGATTACAGGGAGCGGGCAGGAAATTGGACATGAATTTAGATTTGAGGTTAGGATCAGATCAGCCATGATTGTATTGAATGGCGGAGCAGGCTCGAGGGGCCGATTGGCCTACTCCTGCTCCTATTTCTTATGTTCTTATGTTCTTATCCACAGGATGCACTGCAGCAACTCGCCAAGGCTTCTTCGTCAGCACCTCCCAAACCTGCGACCTCTACCACCTAGAAGGACAAGAGCAGCAGGCACATGGGAACAACACCACCTGCACCTTCCCCTCCAAGTCACACACCATCCCAACTTGGATGTCCATTCTTCATTAGGCCTAGTCAGTGATTGCAGCGGGCTATTCGATTATGGGCACCTCAAAGCTGAGCCGAAACTGTATTTACTGAGTGCAAACACGCTTTCCTAAAGCAATTGATGACAGAAACCCTTGTTGTATCTTTTTCACCCTGCCTAACCCATAGCTGCAGCCTCATCCACCCTATCTGCGATCAGCTAGAAGACCAAGGATTGACATGGAATTTTTCTCATTGATACGGGCTGGTACCAAATTTGAAAATAGATTTGACCCAATATGGACACTTTGAGTTGGCTTTGGGAAGCCCTGCCACAAGAGTATGAGTCAATGAGACATCAGGGGGTTTGAAAGTGATTTTAAAAGAACTCCAATCTTGTTGCTTGACCCTTGAGGTATCTGTGGTGCTGATTGAAGTACGAGGCCATTTATACCGTGTTAGCCATGACTCAGTGGTAGCACTCTTGCCTCTGAGTCAGAAGTTTGTGGGTTCAAGCCCCACTCCAAAGACTTGAGCATGTAGTCCAGGCTGACACTTCAGTGCAGTACTGGGGGAGTACTGCAATGTCAGAGGTGCTGTCTTTCAGATGAGACATTAAACTGAAGCCCCATCTGCCCTCTCAGGTGGACATAAAAGATCCCATGGCACTATTTGAAGAAGATCAGGGGAGTTCTCCCTGGTGTTCTTGCTAATATTTATCCCTCCACCAACATTGCTAAAAACAGATTATCGAGCCATCATCTCATTGCTGTTTGTGGGACCTTGCTACGTGCAAATCGGCTGCCACTTTACAACAGTGACTACACTTCAAGAAAAGTACTTAATTGGCTGTGAAGTGCTTTGGGACGTCCTGAGGTTGTGAAAGATGCTATATAAATGCAAGTTATTTCTTTTCCTTCTATACCTAGCCTGAAGGTGTTATGCTCTATTCATTCCATATGGTGGCAGTGTTAGAACAGTTTTAGCATGCATAGCATTTATCTGTGCCTGTTAGCCTGTCAGACAGTGCATACATTAATATTCTTTCTTTTGCATGGAAAACTCTATGAAATGCTCATTGTACAACAAAGTCCCCTTATTATTATACCCACTTTACCAGACAAATTGACGCTATTCAATGTGCTCATGAGTGGGAAAAGAGTGAAAACGGAATTGAAAGGAAATAAAGGAAAATGTGAAAGCTTAGATTTATTGTAAGCAAGTCAAATGCAGGTGAGTGATAGAGAGAATGGTAGGAACCTCTCCAAACATGTGTGAGGGGATGAAAGCATTTGCTCAATGCCCCGTCTGATCTTGTGTTAAAGAAGAACAGCAGAGTTGAGAGGAAAGTTGGCAGAGCTGTACATGCAAGTGATTTAATGCTATTTGTTTCCAATGCAGTGATGGATTTTGATGGATTTTGATGGATTGCTCAAAATCAAACTAAAGAGGTGCACCAATTTTTTTTAATGACGTCTGTCCCCCAAACATACTTTTTAATGAAATCTGGTCTGAGCCTAATGATGGGATAATTTCCACCTAGGATCAGTGTGAAAAGAATCATTTATGGTTGCACATTGAATCCAGTCTGTTACGGCTACCTGATAATATTCTTGTGTCTGGGCTTGCCTTGCAGAGGATTAATTCTAGTTGAAAGTATTTTAAAACCTGGAAATACTCAGCAGGTCAGGCAGCATCTGTGGAGAAACAGAGGTCATCTAAGGATGGGTCCTTAGACCTGATACATTGACTGACTGGTATCTGTTTCTCCACAGATGCTGCCTGACCTGCTGAGTATTTTCAGCTTTGTCTGCTTTTTGTTTTTCAGATTTCCAGCATCCGTAAGAATTTTTATTTTAAAGCCAGTCGGAATTTATGGCACTCCAGCAGATTTCATGGTTATTTTGAATAGTGTCAGACATAACTCACCAGCTTTAATGAATTCAATTTCCCAACTTGCCATGGTGGGATTTGAACTCTGGATTGCTAGGTCATACCATTAGCACTGGGCTACTGTACCCAGATCATAATGTGTCTCATTCGGTTTGATGGAAAGATGTAACAGAGCTGCAAATTTACAATGATTTAAAAGCAAACCAATAAATCATTTATTTTGCCTTAGTGATTAGAATGAACACAAACCAGATGAATTTAATTTTTTCAGATATTGATTTGCTTTTCATGGTGATTTTGGTGTGGCCCACTGTCTACCTGCCTTACTTGAGAATATAATACAACAGCCCATCCCTGAAGCAATCTGTTCGGGCAGATCAGTGGTGTTGAGTGGTGCAGCATCAATACACAGTACTGAAGGTGAGTTTAGATTCAATCTCCACTTTGCTCAGTTCCAGGTCAGAGCTGTGGGAAAAGCATGGATTATTTAAAAGAAGGGAAAATTTATATTTTAATTGGGAGGGTGGGATCTGAAACCAGGCAATGATTCAGATTCCATTTAAAATGAATATTTATCATTTAAATTTTAATGACATACAATTAATGTTTTGTATAATCAGAATGCATGATGGGGAGAAAAGAAAGAACCTGCATTTATATAGTGCCTTTCACATCCTCAGGATGTTCCAAAGTGTTTTACAAGCATTTAAGTACTTTTGAAGTGCAGTCACTGTTGTTTTTGTAAGCGATTTGTGCACAGTGCCATCCCACAAACAGCAATGATATGAATGGCCAGATAATCTGTTTTTGTTGGTGTTGGTTGAGGGATGAATATCAGGAGAACTCCCCTGCTCTTAGTTGAGGGATAAATATTGACAAGGATACTGGGGAGAACTCCCCTGCTCTTCTTCGAATAGCGCTATAGGATCTTATGCATCAACTGAGAGGGCAGACGGGGCCTCTCATCTGAAAGATGGCACCTCTGACAATACAGCACTCCCTCAGTAGTGACTGAAGTGTCAATGTAGATTGCACGCTCAAGTCTTTGGAGTGGGACTTAATCTATGACTTTCTGACCCAGAGGGGCAATTTTAGCCTGCTCTGCCTGGTAGGAACAGGAAGCTGTGAAGTTAAAATTGCCTCCAAAAACTTACCACCTCATTTCCGCCCCATTCCCACCCGCTGCTTGAACTCGGCCTTTTTCTTTAGATGCAAATCGGGGTCCTATAATGACATTAAGACCCCAATAGCATTTTAACCTATTCTCCTGCTCCACTCGCTCACTGGTTAAAATTCCACCGTGGTCCTAATGTTGGGGGGGGCGGATTGACATCCACGCAAAACCTGCCCCCGGAGGAAGAATGCTACCATGAAATTGTATCCCAAGACTTCCCATCACATAGCCACTATCTCGACTTTGTCCCAGTCTCATAACAGCCCCAGCCCAATGTCCAATATATAAGCTCACATTGAATTGTTGGCTCAAACTGTGCTTGGTCCGTCCAACTCTTTATAAACTCCCTTTCAAATGAGATGGAAGCCAAACACTGTTATTACAGCCATTTCTTTGAATATTGTGACCATCCTGTTTGTGAGGAGTTTTACATACTCCTTTCTGACATGTCACTTTGCTTGTGACTATATCAGACATGATATTCATGTTAACATAACTAATTCCAGGTCACACAGTCCTCCTTCTACCACATTACCTGGGATCAGATTAGATATAACACGAACCAGATGAATGTTATTGTTTGAAATAGTGATTTGTTTCTGAAACCCTATTATGGTTATGTTTGTTGGGCCTGTTCTTCACTTAGCATTTACCAATGACAAAGCTCGCTCTCTAAATTATCGAGGGTCGATGCACTATCAAGCCACATCATCTCCCCACGATGGATTGCTTTGATGCTGTCACTTCAGATTGCAGCCACTCATTGAACACTACCACAACATTGGAGATATGACTTTTTTTTTGCATGACGACACAATGGGCATGACTTTAGCCTGGAAAATGGGTGGGTTGTTGGGGGCGGGGGGGTCATTAAAAATTGCAGCAATTTCAAACTCGCTCCCAACCCGCCCATTTCCGGTTTTCACAGGGGCGGGATGAGGGGTGGGCAACCAACCCGCTCTCAGTAGCCGGGTTGGTGACTAAAACCTTTCAAGGAGGCTGCAGGCCTCCTTTTTTTTCAGGTTTTAAGATTTTAACCCCGGGGGGCTGGGATTCTGGGGCCTTCTCCCTCCCGCCACGTAAGAGAAGGTGAGAAGGCCCGAAACTGCAGGTAAGTGCCTTTACATCACAGCTTGTGGGCCCGGAGGAGCAGGAGTGCTTCCCCCAGGCCCAACAAGCCTACCTGCAGCAACTCCCCCCCCCCAAAGATCGTTGAGCCCCTCCCCAACCATCGTGAACCCCCTCACAATGATCGTGCCCCTGACAAGGGATTGCTACCCCCAAGATGACCTGCGATCCCACCCCCCCCCCCAGGTGACTGACTCCCAATCCTCCCCCCCACCCCGATGACCCCCGATCCACCTCCCAATGACTGACTCTCAATCATTAACTCCCCACCCCCGATGAGCTGCGATACCCCTCCTGATGACTGACTATCGATGACTAACTCCCCCCTCCAATGACCGACCCCTAATGACTGAACCCCCCCCCCCCCCCAGTGACTGACCCCCGATGACTGACACCCGATGACTGACCCTCGATGACTGACCCCCGGTGATCAACCACCCGACGACTGACCCCTCATGACTGATCCCCCGATGACTGACCCCCCCCCTCTGATGCCTAACTCCCCCCCGATGACTGACCCCGGGATGACTGTCCCCCCGATGACTGAACCCCCTGATGACTGACCCCCAATGATTGACCGCCGATGACCAACTCCCCCCCTCCCTGCCAATGACTGACCTCGAATGACTAACTCCCCCCGGTGACACCCCCATGCCCGCCGATGCCCCATGCCTACAGATGCCCCCGATGTCCCCATGCCTGCTGTTGCCCCCGATGTCCCCTCATCCCTGCCCCCCCCACCCCGCCCATCCATTCAATCTAAGACTTAACTGAACATTTACCTCTTCCTTGCTCTTCTCCCACCCGACTGAGGCCAGCCTGTCAATCATGTTGGCCAATTGGGCGGGAAACCATCAAGAGAAAATGACGTCCTTAAGTTAAAATTGTAAGGACATCTGGGAAACCCGTCCTTTGAATTTCCTGTCCTGGCTGGAGTCATACCTAGCACAAAGGAAGATGGTAGTGGTTGTTGGAGGCCAATCATCTCAGCCCCAGGGCATTGCTGCAGGAGTTCCTCAGGGCAGTGTCCTAGGCCCAACCATCTTCAGCTGCTTCATCAATGACCTTCCCTCCATCATAAGGTCAGAAATGGGGATGTTCGCTGATGACTGCACAGTGTTCAGTTCCATTCGCAACCCCTCAAATAATGAAGCAGTCCGAGCCCGCATGCAGCAAGACCTGGACAACATCCAGGCTTGGGCTGATAAGTGGCAAGTAACATTCGCGCCAGATAAGTGTCAGGTAATGACCATCTCCAACAAGAAAGAGTCTAACCACCTCTCCGTGACATTCAACGACATTACCATCACCGAATCCCCCACCATCAACATCCTGGAGGTCACCATTGACCAGAAACTTAACTGGACCAGCCATATAAATACTGTGGCTACGAGAGCAGGTCAGAGGCTGGGTATTCTGCGGCGAGTGACTCACCTCTTGACTCCCCAAAGCCTTTCCACCATCTACAAGGCACAAGTCAGGAGTTGATGGAATACTCTCCACTTGCTTGGATGAGTGCAGCTGCAACAACACTCAAGAAGCTCGACACCATCCAAGATAAAGCAGCCCGCTTGATTGGCACCCCATCCACCACCCTAAACATTCACTCCCTTCACCACCGGCGCACTGTGGCTGCAGTGTGTACCATCCACAGGATGCACTGCAGCAACTCACCAAGGCTTCTTCGACAGCACCTCCCAAACCCGCGACCTCTACCACCTAGAAGGACAAGAGCAGCAGGCACATGGGAACAACACCACCTGCACGTTCCCCTCCAAAGCACACACCATCCCGACTTGGAAATATATCGCCGTTCCTTCATTGTCTCCGGGTCAAAATTCTGGAACTGCCTTCCTAACAGCACTGTGGGAGAACCGTCACCACACGGACTACAGCGGTTCAAGAAGGCGGCTCACCACCACCTTCTTGAGGGCAATTAGGGATGGGCAATAAATGCTGGCCTCGCCAGCGACGCCCACATCCCATGAACGAATATAAAAAAAAAAATTCGACGCCCCCTTCCTGGCTCTGGGCTAAAATTATACTCCATATTTTTCAAACGGACAAGCAAACCCCAAAGTACCCATATTGGGTCAAATCTATTTTCAGAAAATAAACCAAAACCAGTTTAATTTGGATAGGGCCAGGTTCAAAATTTTCTTCATTCATACTCACCATGCAGCATTGTAAGGGGTTTCTTTTTTTACTGTTTCTCGGGCTTATAATAGGTCAGCCAGTTATGTTTTTCCTGAGCTGCCCTGCCCGCAGTGTGGTTGCGAATCGCTTACCCCTTCCTGATTCTGAGCTGAGGACTTATCGAGTGGTAACAAAGACAGACAAACAGACCAGTGGATTGGTACAAGGAAAACCAATGTTTATTAATAAGAAAACTAAAACTACAAGGTAAACAGTATAATACAGAAGATAAAGAAATCGCTATGGATGTAATACAGTCTTACACTTATCGGGTTGAAAGAAACAGACACATCGAGGGAAAATTCTAAAATCACAAGTTTAGCAATATCCCTTAACCCCCAACCTTACACTTATGCTAGGTTGTCTTGTGGCAGCCAGAAAATTAATGCTCACCGGTGAAAACAGATGAAAAGGCCTGGCCCCTGTGCCTGCTGCTGCCGTCGACATGTGGTTGCGAAGTTTACTGGATGGCTTCCTTCTTAGTTGCTAGCAGACAGACAGGACAGGGCCAAGAGGCGAAGAGAGCAGCTACTACTCCTACTACTAGCCAGAAATATACTGGGCAGCTTCAGTTATACCCTCTTGGTAACAGGTTTTTTCATACCTTATCAGCTTGCTTCATTGTTTGATTTTAAGCACGAAACGTAAGACAAAGGACCCCATCTCTGGCCCATTTACATTAATGGCCATTTCCGGTATCGATCTGTTTGCTAACTGCTTTACCATTGTTCCGAATGTACCTTGATGGTTCACCTTTTGTCCTGCGATCACTTCCTGCTCGAATTTTGATGTGTTGACCGGCCATGTTGATAGCTTGCCTCAGGGCTAGAAAGCAGCTGCATTGTTTAAAGAAACCTGTCTAGACACGAAACCTGCCAAGTTGTTGAAAAATGCAATTTCAAATCTGCCGGTCCTTGGCCATGTGTCTGACTGCAGCCATTTTGAGAGACCTTGGATTTTTTAAAACAGTCACACCAGGGTTTCTTTAATAACTCCAATAAATCTTCGGGGTGGGGGGAACATGTGAAATTTTGCGAATCCCTTCAGCATAAACACTTTGTACTGGAACAAACAAAACAGCAATTTATACGGTTTATTTTAGAAAGGCACAATGACTGTAAAACAATATCATAGAATCATACTGCACAGGAGGCCATTCAGCCCATCATACCTGTGCCAGCTCTTTGAAAGAGCTATCCAATTTGTCCCACTCCCCTGCTCTTTCTTCATAGCCCTGAAAATGTTTCCTTTTTAAATACTTATCCAATTTCCTTTTTGAAAGTTACTATTGAATCTGCTTCCATCACCCTTTCAGGTAGTGCATTGCAGATCATTACAACTCGCTGCGTTAAAAAAAAAGTTCTCCTCATCTCAGAGCTTAGTGTTCTTAATGACATACTTAAAACTGTAGCCTTACAGGGCTGTAACACTGTATAATTGTATCATTGTGAAATGGTTTCAGAGATGCGGCAGAATAAGATATGCAGCGAGACTGGTGTGAATTTGCGGATAAAGAGGCACTGTTGGAAAGTACATGGTAGGTCTAGAAGCATCCAAAAAGAGAGAAGATAGGTTTTGGCTTGAGACATTTAGTCAGAACAATGTCCATGATTTGACTTGGTGTGTAACACCACCTTGAGCGGTTCTGATATTACTCGGCCTCCACAAAAGCTGAGGTATAACTTCAACTGCTACAAAATCAACACCTTAAACTTTAAAATTAAATTTTATGACATTCCCAGAAGGTCTCCTGGAGTGACTTTATCCATCTAATATTAGCAAAGAGCTCAATCTGTCGTGACAATAAAACATTCAGCTCCTGGTTAGCATTTCGTCAAGCCCAGCGTGCTCTCCTGGATTAGTTTTGATTGCCTAAGGGGGTAGGAGAGGAATTGTACAGTTTTCCCCCCTAATTCGCCTGGGTTTTTAATCTGTTTTTTTGCCTCTACCAGAAGATTATATGGTAGGGTGGGGAGTGTATATATTGTGATGCTTATGGCATTACAACTGTGTGAGACAGGCTGGATGGACCAGTAGTTCCTATCCCGTCTGTCATTTTTCGTATGTTTGTATTTGTGTGTGTGTTGTGCTTTCCTCTGATTTGAGAATGGTGCGCAGCCAGCAGTATAACTCGCTGGCACCGCACTAAAAAAACAGGTGATGGTCTCAAACAGTACATCCAGTGTAACTGCAGCATTCAGAAGACATGGGGAATGAAAATGAGAAAGAATGTTCTTCATTGCTGTAATCTTTAAAAAATGTATACATTTTTTGATCACTTTCTTTTGTGATGATAAAATAATAGGACTGCAATGCAAGAGTCTGCTATATAAATATCGACTGAGTGCCTTTTATCTTCACAACTTCTGTACAGTTCTTCTTGAACTTGAGAACATGTTGCTGCCACATACCTGTGGGACTGTACGGGGCTGATTTCCCTGTAATTAGCGCTCGAGGAACATTTATTCCTGGGCGTTAAGCAGAGGAAATAGGGCTGGAGTCCTGCGAAGCTGAGCTACTCTACTCTCCCCCCACTTGACATTGGTCCAGAATTTGTGGAACTTCTCCCTGAGGAGGTGCAGACCTGCACCTGCAACTGGCACAGGATAAGAGCATTCATTCAAATGAGGTGGGGGTATTCATTGACGGGCCTCCAGTTTCATTTTCCTTTTGGGTCACCTGCCAGGTGCCCATTTAGAGAAGTGCCCAGAAAATATAAGCCTTAATGCCTTGCACCAACTCCTTCCCGATCAGAGGATTGTAGGGGTATAGGCGGCAGCCCTGCAGGCAAGTACCTTTCTCTGCTTATCAGGGACACTGGGCCAGGGATTGGCTGGAGGCCTTCTGGCTACTATTTTTGGACAGACGCCAAAAGGCCTGCAGCAAAGACTAACTTTCCTCCCCCAGTTCCAGGCACCAGGCCCGCCAGAGATAAGTCTGCACTAGGGGAGTGAATAGGCAATTCAAAATAATCCAGCTCACTGAAATTTGGGCATACTGAGGTCTGGACAGGCAAAGTTATGAACACACTGCATTTGTTCAGCCCCCAGGCATGGGTAATCAAGAAAATCAGCCCCTATGGATCCATAGGAAGGAGGACGCCAACTGTGGAATATTGGGGTAGAAATTTGGCATGGCTGGTAACACAAAACAGGTGGTAACGAATCGGGCGGAGTGTAAATCGAGCTGTCGGTTCAGTATTGCTCGTTTTGCTCTACTGCCCAAGACATATTTCTACCCCATTGTGTTTGCTGCCAATTATAGCCCAATCGTGCCTTCATGTAGTGCCAGAAGTTCCTGAGGTGGGCTTGAGTAGCAAAGAAAGTTGTAGATAAGATGGCCCAGGTTTTAAAGAGGGAGCAGGTATGGTGAGTGGTGCTCCAGGAGAGCTTGTGGACATGGCGGCCCGGCTGATCTTAACGGCCGGTCTCATTACCATAGCTTTCATTGGAGTCTCGCCCAAAGATAGGGCGTGCACTCCCTGGCCGGTGGGTGGGAGTGGAAGATTGCAGGCAGCAGGCCACAGCCGGGGACTTGTGAGATTGTTCCCCGATAGTCAGTTAAGTGGCAAGAGGTGGTGTTAAAGACGATTAGGGAAGTGGGGTGAAGGCGATCGGGGGAGGGGGTGAAGGCGATTCGGCGGGGGGTGGTGGAGGAAGTCCAGGATAAGGGAGGCTCAAGGCTTCCTTGTGAGGCCTGGAGGAGCATTCCTGCCCCTCCTGGCCCGCAAGAAAACCTAAAATGTTTAAACTTACCTGCCTGGGCCTCTTCTGACCCACTTCCGCCTCCCGGAAGGTCTGGCCTGATGAGAAAGCCATTGCTGCTCCTTCGCTCAGGCCTTGGTCTAAAATTGCAGTCAATCATCGAGACCCGATCTGCATATTTAAGGAAGGACCATGCTGCCTTCCTGCGGGTGTCATGCTCACCTGCTCAAAAGAACAGGATAACATCGGGACACGACAGGAAGGTAGCGGGATCACAGTGGATATGTCCCTGCCCTCAGTTTAACTGCCCCCATGCTAGCTTTCTGCGTGGCGGGGGGAGTTAAAATCAGAGCCGATGACTATTGTCTGCTGAGGCATTCCAAGGCTGTAAGAAGCATTGGTATGATGGCTTCAGATTAGCTTGTCAGTACAGAGCGATCATGTCACAGCTTGCAGCAGGTTATTAAACCAAATAAATTTGCCAACCAGCTGAGATTGTGAAGGGAGGCAGAGTTTGAATGATCGTGCTGCTTGATCAGTGTTTTATGGCTTGTAAATGAACTGGGGGCAATTGTTCTGCCTCAGATCCTCTGCATTTCCAAACAAACTAATTTTAAAAAAAATGTTAGTGTGTCAAAATGTCATTTTAGATTTCCTATGCATTTTTGTGTTGAAAGAAGAATTTGCTGGGAAAATAACGAGTTTAATGTGCATGCCGTTACTACTGTGTAAAAAACTCAGCAATTTGTGGTGAGGAAGAAATACCCTGTGAGTTGCGAATCGCCACAAATTGCTGGATGATTTGCGTTGCTCTGCCGTTGGCTTCATGAAAACAGGAGCTCATCGACAACCTCCCTGTGAGTGTCAAGAAATTGCTGCATTTGCGAATTAATTACCAATTAAACTCATCGCAGAAAGTTATGGCTGGTACTTACGACGTAAAGACCCTTTTCATGACTTGATTTATGGTCATGCAATGACACTCAATCCCCCCGACCCAGAAAGGGAACAATTGAAACTGCAGAGTCTCATTCCTACAGGTAGCAAATTGTTCCTCAACAGATAGTTAAAATTTAAAATTTTAAAATTTTTCTTCTTACTTTTCATTTCTGGCTCTTTTTCTCTCTCTCATAATCCAATCTTTCTTTCGCTCTCTTTAGTTCTCTTTCTGTATCTAATTTGACTCTAATTCACCCTATTTTCTTCTCTGTTGTTCCTTTGTTTTGTTTCTCTATCCTTAAAACTCATGGGTTAAGGAGATAGATTGTTGGGCCCATCATTCACCAAGGTCCCAGATGCCCTGTTGACCTCGCTGTGCCGTTTTACAGCTCGCACTTCCAGAAATTTGAGGCGCAAATTATATTCAAGCTGAAGGATGAGGAAATAAATCTAACAAACGGGGCACATCACGAGTTACCCCGCTTCAGCAAATTCTGGGCCACACTTTCATGAATTGTGACATAACCCTAAATGATATAAAGGTAAATATTTGTTTGCTTGTACATGACCCTCAGTGTTGCTGTTCTGTGACATTATTGGACGAGGGACAGCATCCCACACTGGTAATGTCATTGTGATGTCACATCAGGAGGAACCTGCACAAAATGGCCGCTCTCTGGCTTTCCACAGTCAGCAGTTTAAAGCATAAGATGAAAAGTGACTGAGAGACACAGGTAAGGTGCACCTTTTAAAACATTTAGGGGCATTTAGAAACACAGCTGAGTGCAATTCCATAATAGAACTATGTCACTTCATCTGGTGCACAAAATACCACCAAAATTTGAGTTTTAGAAACCAGCAGTGCAATTGGTTGCTGTGTTTATATATTCATTTAAAAAAATAGGCTCTACAATTTATAATTGTGGCATAAAGAAAGGTTTTAACATTACACAAATGAAAACCTAATGTTTACATATTTATGGTTCCACAACTTGAAAAGACTGAGGGATCAAGCTGAATCTAATTCGATTGGGGCAATCAGTGCTTTAGTAAAAGTCCTAAAACTATTCACTGCTCAATAGATTTTCTCTACAGTATCTGCTTCACTTTTACAACAGATTAGTGGAGCCTGATTGGTTTGTCAGGTAGTGTTTATGTCGACAGCAACTGACTGGACCAATCATTAGAAGAAATTCTAAAGATGGCAGAGAAATCAATTGGTTTATTTTAATATATAGTTTTTTTATTGAACTGTCCTCAACAAACAGAAGTATAAAATCATATTGACAATGCCTGCCCTAGAAGTACTAATGGATTAATTATTCCCAGAAATCAAGAGCAAGAAATCCAATCTACATTGGTTCTCATTAGCCTGGTATATTTGGTTGGTACCAGGAGACGGTACTGTAAGCAATGAAATATCATTCATAAGAGTGATTCCTTGGAGGAGGTCTTTTGAAACATGGATTACTGTTCAATCAGAGTTATCTGAATTTGTTTTCTAGTTTGTTACAGTAGGAGTGGTCAGAATTCTACATTCGTGTACACATGAAGCATGCTGAAATAAAAACTAAATGTTTGTGTTTAGTAATTTTACATTGAAGCAATGAATTTTGGTTGTGTCAAGGGTATATTTCAGTACTGGACTTCATAGCATAGCATTCTCAAACACAAGCTTGGTGTCGTCTAACTGCAATTTACCCTGCAATCTCTTGTACTCTTTTCAACCTTGGTGTCTTGTACAATGGGTCTTAGCCCTTCACGTAGGCTTTTCATTTTGAACAATTATCGATGTGGAAAATAGTTGACTAGCACATCTGTTTCAGATATTCTTCCTGTTTACATTGCAGGATGTATGTGCATAAACAAAAAGAAATATTCTAGACACTTGAGGGACTTTGTGATGTGTTGGAAGACTACTGTTCGGTCCATGCTAGAATCTCAACTCAAAGCCACATTAAGCTGTTGACATGAAAGCCTCCTTCCTCCATTGTTGGAAATGTGCTGTTATTAATGTACCAAGGATTGTTAATCCTTCTTAATAATAACTTCCACAATGATTTGGGCCCAAGTGTGACTGAACATGCAAGCTTTATTATAGACACAAGAACAATGTTCTAATGGGGTTATACCAAACAACAAATATTTATATAACAACGTTCTAATACAGTTATATCAAATAAACAAGGATGGTACAACCTGTCCCTAGGAAATTTCAAGCTGATCAGGCCTGGTATCGTAGGGTGTGTTGGCCTCTGTTGCCCCAGAAGCTGCTTCTAACCTTAGTGGGGCAGTGCTTCAGTTTATATACCTTTCTGAAGCATATTTGCTTCTGTAGCTTAACGATATTAGTCCCATGATGTCATCTGTCCAAGATATCTTCCCTCAGGGTGCCCATTGTTCCAAACATGTTTATCCATTCTATGGTGTTAACTGTTGTCAATTCGATCTATCTTATGGGAGAAGGACATGCCCTTATCTTTCTGTGCATTTTGATTGTTCAGATGCAGACATTTAAGATGTCTCATCCTGTATATGCCAATTATGCAGGTTACCGAATTATCTGAATAAAGCTCCTGCAATTAACATAACAGGATTAGAGTCATAGAATCATAGAAAATTTACGGCACAGAAGGAGGCCATTCGGCCCATCGTGTCCGCGCCGGCTGAGAAACGAGCCACCCAGCCTAATGCCACTTTCCTGCATTTGGATTAGTCTGTGTCCAGGTCCTGAGTCTTTGATTATGCCTTGGGACCTTTTGTTATCTGTTTCTGACAATTGGTCTTCAATGTGTCTGTTCACAGTTTTATTGTCTTTGCAATATTCTAAATCACTATGCCTGATGTCAGGCATATCATTTCCTGTGGAATGTTGGCTCCCTTTGCATTCTCACAGACGCAAGGTCTGCGCTTTGCTTTTTAGCCCAGCACCTAAAGCTTTGCAGGATGGGATACATGGCTATGATTAGGTCTAGAAAATGTATTTCTTACATCCATTGAAGGACTAGAGGCCCGATTTTTAACCCTCCTTGCCCAGCGGGAATGGTACAGGTTTAAAATAGCAGATGGCTGCTTAATACTGCATTCCCGATGCATTCATGCCCACAAGCCAGGGCCTCACTAGTATTTAAATATCAAGGTACGATGACTGGTGGCAGTGATGCTCAGTGCCTGGCCTGTCAGTGAAACCTAGTGGTAGACAGGATTGTGGCCAGTACAAATTTTTGATTTTTTTTTAAGGTCTCCTTGTGTGTCAAGAGGAGCAGGAATGCCCAAAAAAGAAACCTTGGCCCTACCTTGGTTTTCCTCCCCCTCCCCAGACTGCAATCACCTCAGGACCCCCCCTGAACACTTACCTTATGTCGGGGACCGTTCCCTTCCACTGGCCCAGTAGGAATTCCCACTGGGTTTGGGCAGGAGTCAGAGTTCTATTATTTAAATAGGGCCTCAGTAGTTAAAATCTCCCGGGCCTTATGTTGCGAAAGGCCGGACGGTCTGTCGCCCACCTCAGCCTCTGTACACCGCACCTACGCCCTGAGTTAAAATTGGAGCTTAGGTGTCTATAAACTGATTGTGGAGAATCTGAATCATTTCAAGTCAGCAGAGATCCATAATATCTGCTTCGATTTATTGGGCATTTAATGGGGTGGGGAATGAAGTGATTAAGACCCAATGTTGAGACAGCGGAGAGAGAGTTCAGTGTTATGTTTATAGAGCTCAGCATGTTCACCATCGTAAACTACGGCCTTCTATTAGTCTGTAAAATGCAAGCATCAAATAATTTTTGTATACATTCCTGTCCTCCTGCCATTGGTTTACAATTTTTTTAGCTTGTCTATCGCCGCTGTCTATCGGTACCAAATTACAGCCTAAGTTCACTTTAAGTAAGTGCTAAAGGTGTCAGCTTGGCTCAGTTGGTAGCATGCTTTCCTCTGAATCAATGGGTCCAAGCCCCAATCCTGAGCTTGAGTGTACAACCTAAGCAAATAGGGAGTGCTGTTATTTGGATGAGATGTTAAACCTAAGGCCTGGTTGCTGGTTCAGGTGTATGTTAAAGATCAGGTGATACTATTGGAGAATGAGCAGGGTACTCTCTCCTCACCTAACACCACCAAAGAGATTTAATGGTCACTCAGTCAGACCTCCACTTCATAACAACTGTCACTACAATTAAAGGGTTTTATCATGTCATAAGGTCTTATATAAATGTAAATCTCTCTTTACTTTGAAAACGATGCTTCCAATTGATGCTTTTGAGAATTATCATTTTCTTCCGAGCCGAGCGGAGGGAGCGTCCGATAAAAGGCGGGATTTCAGAGCGCTGAGAACAGCTGAGAGGAGCCGAGCCGAGCGGAGGGAGCGTCCGATAAAAGGCGGGATTTCAGAGCGCTGAGAGGAGCCGAGCCGAGCGGAGGGAGCATCCGATAAAAGGCGGGATTTCAGAGCGCTGAGAACAGCTGAGAGGAGCCGAGCCGAGCGGAGGGAGCGTCCGGTAAAAGGCGGGATTTCAGAGCGCTGAGAGGAGCCGAGCCGAGCGGAGGGAGCGTCCGATAAAAGGCGGGATTTCAGAGCGCTGAGAGGAGCCGAGCCGAGCGGAGGGAGCGTCCGATAAAAGGCGGGATTTCAGAGCGCTGAGAACAGCTGAGAGGAGCCGAGCCGAGCGGAGGGAGCGTCCGGTAAAAGGCGGGATTTCAGAGCGCTGAGAGGAGCCGAGCCGAGCGGAGCTGCGACCGAGTTCGAAGTGACGTCAGGAATCAGATCGGGACGCGACACAGGGGAGGCACCTGATTGGTGAGTAGGTTCAGGTGAGTATTTCTCCTTATCTACAGTAACTGAAGTAAAAGGAAAGGGAAGGTCTGCAGGTCTTATAGGAAGTAGCGTTTATTTTTTTTTTTAGTGAATCAAGGTCCCTAGTGTAGTTAACATTCTCTAAATTGAGAACAATTTAAAGGAGTAAACTCCTTAAAGGGAGTGGTAAGTAGTTTTTCTTTCCTTTTTTTTTCTCTTGACATTGTAGTTGTTCTTAAGCTAATTTAAGGGTTAAGTCATGGCAGGAGATCCCAGCGCCGTGTCATGTTCCTCTTGTGGGATGTGGGAATTCAGGGCTCCTTCCTGTATCCCTGATTCCTTCACCTGCGGGAAGTGTGTCCAGCTGCAGCTATTGTTTGACCGCTTGACGGCTCTGGAGCTGCGGATGGACTCACTTTGGAGCATCCGCGATCCTGAGAAAGTCGTGGATAGCACGTTCAGTGAGTTGGTCACACCGCAGATAAAAATTACTGAGGGAGATAGTGAATGGGTGACCAACAGACAGAGGAAGAGTAGGAAGGCAGTGCAGGGGTCCCCTGCGGTCATCTCCCTCCAAAACAGGTATACCGTTTTGGATACTGTTGGCGGAGATGGCTCACCAGGGGAAGGTGGCAGTGGCCAGGTTCATGGCACCGTGGCTGGCTCTGCTGCACAGGAGGGCAGGAAAAAGAGTGGCAGAGCTATAGTGATAGGGGACTCGATTGTAAGGGGAATAGACAGGCGTTTCTGCGGACGCAACCGAGACTCCAGGATGGTATGTTGCCTCCCTGGTGCAAGGGTCAAGGATGTCTCGGAGCGGCTGCAGGACATTCTGGAGGGGGAGGGTGAACAGCCAGTTGTCGTGGTGCATATAGGCACCAACGATATAGGTAAAAAACAGGATGAGGTCCTACAAGCTGAATTTAGGGAGTTAGGAGTTAAACTAAAGAGTAGGACCTCAAAGGTAGTAATCTCAGGATTGCTACCAGTGCCACGGGTTAGTCAGAGTAGGAATGACAGGATAGCTAAGATGAATACGTGGCTTGAGAGATGGTGCAAGCTGGAGGGATTCAAATTCCTGGGCCATTGGAACCGGTTCTGGGGGAGGTGGGACCAGTACAAATTGGATGGTCTGCATCTGGGCAGGACTGGAACCAATGTCCTAGGGGGAGTGTTTGCCAGTGCTGTTGGGGAGGGTTTAAACTAATGTGGCAGGGGGATGGGAACCGATGCAGGAAGTCAGTGGGAAATAAAGTGGTGACAGAAACAAAAGGCAGTAAGGGAGAGTGTACAGAACATGACCGGACAGATGGTCTGAGAAAGCAGGGCAAAGACCAAGGGAAGTCTAGATTAAACTGCATTTATTTCAATGCAAGAAGTCTGATGGGCAAGGCAGATGAACTCAGGGCATGGATGGGTACATGGGACTGGGATGTTATAGCTATTACTGAAACATGGCTAAGGGAGAGGCAGGACTGGCAGCTCAATGTTCCAGGGTACAGATGCTATAGGAAAGATAGAGCAGGAGGTAAGAGAGGAGGGGGAGTTGCGTTCTTGATTAGGGAGAACATCACGGCAGTAGTGAGAGGGGATATATCCGAGGGTTCGCCCACTGAGTCCATATAGGTAGAACTGAAAAATAAGAAGGGAGAGATCACTTTGATAGGATTGTACTACAGACCCCCAAATAGTCAACGGGAAATTGAGGAGCAAATATGTAAGGAGATTACAGACAGCTGCAAGAAAAATAGGGTGGTAATAGTAGGGGACTTTAACTTTCCCAACATTGACTGGGACAGCCATAGCATTAGGGGCTTGGATGGAGAGAAATTTGTTGAGTGTATTCAGGAGGAATTTCTCATTCAGTATGTGGATGGCCCGACTAGAGAGGGGGCAAAACTTGACCTCCTCTTGGGAAATAAGGAAGGGCAGGTGACAGAAGTGTTAGTGAGGGATCACTTTGGGACCAGTGATCATAATTCCATTAGTTTTAAGATAGCTATGGAGAAGGATAGGTCTGGCCCAAAAGTTAAAATTCTAAATTGGGGAAAGGCCAATTTTGATGGTATTAGACAGGAACTTTCAGAAGTCGATTGGGAGAGTCTGTTGGCAGGCAAAGGGACGTCTGGTAAGTGGGAGGCTTTCAAAAGTGTGTTAACCAGGGTTCAGGGTAAGCACATTCCTTATAAAGTGAAGGGCAAGGCTGGTAGAAGTAGGGAACCTTGGATGACTCGGGAGATTGAGGCACTAGTCAAAAATAAGAAGGAGGCATATGACATGCATAGGCAGCTGGGATCAAGTGGATCCCTTGAAGAGTATAGAGATTGCCGGAGTAGAGTTAAGAGAGAAATCAGGAGGGCAAAAAGGGGATATGAGATTGCTTTGGCAGATCAGGCAAAGGTGAATCCAAAGAGCTTCTACAAATACATAAAGGGCAAAAGGGTAACTAGGGAGAGAGTAGGGCCTCTTAAGGATCAACAAGGTCATCTATGTGCGGAACCACAAGAGATGGGTGAGATCCTGAATGAATATTTCACATCGGTATTTACGGTTGAGAAAGGCATGGATGTTAGGGAACTTGGGGAAATAAATAGTGATGTCTTGAGGAGTGTACATATTACAGAGAGGGAGGTGCTGGAAGTCTTAACGCACATCAAGGTAGATAAATCTCCGGGACCTGATGAAATGTATCCCAGGACGTTATGGGAGGTTAGGGAGGAAATTGCGGGTCCCCTAGCAGAGATATTTGAATCATCCACCGCTACAGGTGAGGTGCCTGAAGATTGGAGGGTAGCAAATGTTGTGCCTTTGTTTAAGAAGGGCGGCAGGGAAAAGCCTGGGAACTACAGACCAGTGAGCCTGACATCTGTAGTGGGTAAGTTGTTAGAGGGTATTCTGAGGGACAGGATCTACAGGCATTTGGAGAGGCAGGGACTAATTAAGAACAGTCAGCATGGTTTTGTGAGAGGAAAATCATGTCTCACGAATTTGATTGAGTTTTTTGAAGGGGTAACCAAGAAGATAGATGAGGGCTGTGCAGTAGACGTGGTCTACATGGACTTCAGCAAAGCATTTGACAAGGTACCGCATGGTAGGTTGTTACATAAGGTTAAATCTCATGGGATCCAAGGTGAGGTAGCCAATTGGATACAAAATTGGCTTGACGACAGAAGACAGAGGGTGGTTGTCGAGGGTTGTTTTTCAAACTGGATGCCTGTGTCCAGCGGTGTGCCTCAGGGATCGGTGCTGGGTCCGCTGTTATTTGTTATTTATATTAATGATTTGGATGAGAATTTAGGAGGCATGGTTAGTAAGTTTGCAGATGACACCAAGATTGGTGGCATTGTGGACAGTGAAGAAGGTTATCTAGGATTGCAACGGGATCTTGATAAATTGGGCCAGTGGGCCGATGAATGGCAGATGGAGTTTAATTTAGATAAATGTGAGGTGATGCATTTTGGTAGATCGAATCGGGCCAGGACCTACTCCGTTAATGGTAGGGCGTTGGGGAGAGTTATCGAACAAAGAGATCTAGGAGTACAGATTCATAGCTCCTTGAAAGTGGAGTCACAGGTGGATAGGGTGGTGAAGAAGGCATTCAGCATGCTTGGTTTCATTGGTCAGAACATTGAATGCAGGAGTTGGGATGTCTTGTTGAAGTTGTACAGGGCATTGGTGAGGCCACACTTGGAGTACTGTGTACAGTTCTGGTCACCCTATTATAGAAAGGATATTATTAAACTAGAAAGAGTGCAGAAAAGATTTACTAGGATGCTACCGGGACTTGATGGTTTGACTTACAGGGAGAGGTTAGACAGACTGGGACTTTATTCCCTGGAGAGTAGGAGGTTAAGGGGTGATCTTATAGAAGTCTATAAAATAATGAGGGGCATAGATAAGGTCAATAGTCAAAATCTTTTCCCAAAGGTAGGGGAGTCTATAACGAGGGGGCACAGATTTAAGGTGAGAGGGGAGAGATACAAAAGGATCCAGAGGGGCAATTTTTTCACTCAAAGGGTGGTGAGTGTCTGGAACGAGCTGCCAGAGGCAGTAGTAGAGGCGGGTACAATTTTGTCTTTTAAAAAGCATTTGGACAGTTACATGGGGAAGATGGGTATCGAGGGATATGGGCCAAGTGCAGGCAATTGGGACTAGCTTAGTGGTATAAACTGGGCGACATGGACATGTTGGGCCGAAGGGCCTGTTTCCATGTTGTAACTTCTATGATTCTATGATTCCTCCTTTGATTTTTATCAAAGATATGTGATCCATTACAGATCAAAATTTAACAAACCCAACCCCTTCAAATTTAGTGTAAAAACTTTTTCACTGATGTTAAAAGAGAAGTCCCTTAAACACTGAACTTGCCAATCCGAGCACATGACATGAAGAAGTACAACCTCTAATCCAGCTACCAGCAAACACTGATCCTCTTTAACCAGCCAGTCGGGCTACTGAAGCCCAGGCGGTTCCTGCCTAGAGTTCGCCTGCAGGTTTTGATAGCCTGAAGCTTTTGTTTGTGAAGTGTTGAGCATTGCTATTCTTTTCTCAAACTCCACAACTGGTCTATATTCGGTTCTGGCAGGGTTACGACAACAGCATTGTGGTATTCCCGATACCCCAATGGAAGATACACAAAAAGAAGAAAAATAGCCAAATAATGACACTTCCGTTCCTAAATCTGCAATCATCCCTCTCATGAATGCTGATGATAAAGAAAAGCTTTGTATTTGATAAGCCCCTTAAAGGGATTCACCCACATAGTTTTAAATGTTTGTAACACTAAACCCAATAGTAGTGTTTTTGTTAAATGTTAACTGAGTGAAGAAATTGGGGAAATGGAATCATTGAAGTCCATGAAATGGAATACAATGGAATAATGCTCAGTAAAAGTGATTGACTCTCCTTTGATACACACTGGAATCAATAGGAAATGTAGATTTCTTTCAAAAATGAACACAACACTGATTTTTTAAAAGGAAAGGGACAAACCGAAGCTTTGGCTGATGCCCAAAATACATGTCTACTCGAATCAGTAACCCACATTTTGATAATATAATTAACTCAGTCTTACCAGATGATATCAAGCAAACCATTCTCTCATAAACAGCATGCATCCTTTTAAAATCCCATTCAGTGCTCTCTCATTCCTACCTAATTAATGTTTAGCATTAAATCAGAGCACAGTTGGAAACTGCAAGTATAGCCAGCATTGAATTCTACCTAATGTGAGTACTGATATGGAAAAGCAACCCAGAATTCCCACTGACTTCTCTTTTAGAAAATAACACATCTGCAGGTGTATGTTCAAGCTTTTAACATATACTTGGGCTTTGGTTAACAAGTGTAAGTCACTCAGGCCTCATTTTCGTAGTAAATTAATGTAATCTGAATCCTGATGGTGTGGGTACTGCAGCCTTAAACATACAGCTCTACTCTGTAAAAATAATATGTGAAGCTTTTGAGTTTTAATATTTAAGCATCTACTTGGCATTACGTTACTGGACTAGTAATCCAGAGGCCCGGACTAATAATTCAGAGAATGTGAGTTCAAATCCCACCACAGCAGTTTGAGAATTTGAATTCTGTTTTAAAAAACAACATTTTGGGAAATTTAAAAAAAAGCTGGTGTCAGTAAAAGTAACCATGAACTGTTGGATTGTCATAAAAACTCAACTGGTTCACTAATGTCCTTTAGGGAAGGAAACCTGCCATCCTTATCTGGTCCGGCCTACATATGACTCCAGTCCCACATCAACGTGGTTGACTCTGAACTGCCCTCTGAAATGGGCTAGCAAGACACTCAGTTGTATCAAATTGCAACAAAGAATAGGCAGCGGTTCAAGAAGAAGGCCCATCAGCACCTTCTCAGGGTAACTTGGAATGGGCAATACACGTCAGCCTTGTCAGCGATACCCACAACCTGAGAAAGAAGAAAAATTCCTAAACCGAGTTTTCCTTCACTATCACTATTCTGACGAGTTCTATCAGGAGACAAAGTGTTTTTCTACGGTTATGTTTCCAGTAATTTTTACTGGGAAATAAAAGGTATAAATATCTTGCAACAGAGAAAGAACATTACTGAACAAAAGATACACTTTTTAAAATATTGATTTAGACTTGTGGATGTTAATCAGAGGAAAATAGTTATCACTCAGTGAATTACACTAATCCTCAGCTTCACCAATCACAAAACAAAACTTAATCAGTGGGTGTCGTGAATCTGAGTCCTGATGGTGTATTACTGCAATAAATTCACTGAGCCATTCTTTGTTCATTAGATATGTATCTATGAGTTGATCTCATATGGTGTTGCTCACCGGTAAAAATTAAAATTAAAACTGTCTCTCTCTGTTCTTGTAAATGTTTTTTCTTCCCTCACTTTCTAATTCTTTCTGTTTGCCTGGATGGAATTTTAACCCCCAAGAAAGGGTGGGTTGGGGGTGAGTGGGAAGTTAAAGTAAAAGAAATTTGCAGCGCGACCAGATTTACCGCAGGCGAGTCGGGGGGGCGGGCGACTAACCTACTCTCAGCAGGTGTGTCCGGTCAGTAAAGTCTTGTAACGAGGCTGCGTGCCTCCATTTTGCCAATATTTTTATTTTTAACCGATGGAGGCCGGGTTTCCCGGGCCGTGGGATTCCTGGTAGGTAATTTGCATTTAAATCACTGCATGTGGGCCAGGAGGAGCAGGAGTGCTTCCCTGGCTCCCCGAAGCGAATCTCTTTATCCACACTGTCAATGGACCTCCTGATGTATGACTCCCCGACTCCCCGCGATATCAAACTCACCCAACTGCCACGACCTCCGACTGCTCACCCCCCACAATCTCTCACTGTTCACCCCCCACAATCTCTCACTGTTCACCCCCCACAATCTACCACTGCTCACCCCCCACAATCTACCACTGCTCACCCCCCACAATCTCCCACTGCTCACCCCCACAATCTCCCACTGCTCACCCCCCACAATCTCCCACTGCTCACCCCCCACAATCTCCCACTGCTCACCCCCCACAATCTCCCACTGCTCACCCCCCACGGTCTCCCACTGCTCATTCCCCACAATCTCCCACTGCTCACCCCCCACAACCTCCGACTGCTCACCCCCCACGGTCTCTCACTGCTCACCCCCCACAATCTCTCACTGCTCACCCCCCACAATCTCCCACTGCTCACCCCCCACAATCTCCCACTGCTCACCCCCCACAATCTCCCACTGCTCACCCCCCACGATCTCCCACTGCTCACCCCCACAATCTCCGACTGCTCACCCCCCCCAATCTCCCACTGCTCACCCCCCACAATCTCCCACTGCTCACCCCCCACAATCTCCGACTGCTCACCCCCACAATCTCCCACTGCTCACCCCCCACAATCTCCCACTGCTCACCCCCCCCAATCTCCCACTGCTCACCCCCACGATCTCCCACTGCTCACCCCCCACAATCTCTCACTGCTCACCCCCCACAATCTCCCACTGCTCACCCCCCAACAATCTCCCACTGCTCACCCCCCACAATCTCTCACTGCTCACCCCCACAATCTCCCAATGCTCACCCCCCACGATCTCTCACTGCTCACCCCCCACAATCTCCCACTGCTCACCCCCCACAATCTCCCACTGCTCACCCCCCACAATCTCCGACTGCTCACCCCCCACAATCTCCCACTGCTCACCCCCCACAATCTCCGACTGCTCACCCCCAACAATCTCCCACTGTTCACCCCCCACGATCTCCCACTGCTCACCCCCCACAATCTCCCACTGCTCACCCCCCACAATCTCCCACTGCTCACCCCCCACAATCTCCCACGGCTCACCCCCCCACAATCTCCCACTGCTCACCCCCCGCGATCTCTAACTGCTCACCCCCCACGTTCTCTCACTGCTCACCCCCCACGATCTCCGACTGCTCACCCCCCACAATCTCCCACTGCTCACCCCCCACAATCTCCCACTGTTCACCCCCCACGATCAACCACTGCTCACCCCCCACAATCTCCCACTGCTCACCCCCCACAAACTCCCACTGCTCACCCCCCACGGTCTCCCACTGCTCACCCCCCACAATCTCCCACTGTTCACCCCCCACAATCTCCCACTGCTCACCCCCCACAATCTCCCACTGCTCACCCCCCACGATCTCCCACTGCTCACCCCCCACAATCTCTCACTGCTCACCCCCCACGATCTCCCACTGCTCACCCCCCACGGTCTCTCACTGCTCACCCCCCACAATCTCCCACTGCTCACCCCCGACAATCTCTCACTGCTCACCCCCCACAATCTCCCACTGCTCACCCCCCACGGTCTCCCACTGCTCATTCCCCACAATCTCCCACTGCTCACCCCCCACAACCTCCCACTGCTCACCCCCCACGGTCTCTCACTGATCACCCCCCACAATCTCCGACTGCTCACCCCCCACAATCTCCGACTGCTCACCCCCCACAATCTCCCACTGCTCACCCCCCACAATCTCAGACTGCTCACCCCCCACAATCTCCCACTGCTCACCCCCCACAATCTCCGACTGCTCACCCCCCACAATCTCCCACTGCTCACCCCCCACAATCTCCTACTGCTCACCCCCCACAATCTCTCACTGCTCACCCCCCACAATCTCCCACTGCTCACCCCCCACGGTCTCCCACTGCTCATTCCCCACAATCTCCCACTGCTCATTCCCCACAATCTCCCACTGCTCACCCCCCACGGTCTCTCACTGCTCACCCCCCACAATCTCCGACTGCTCAACCCCCACGGTCTCTCACTGCTCATCCCCCACAATCTCCGACTGCTCACCCCCCACAATCTCCCACTGCTCACCCCCCACAATCTCTGACTGCTCACCCCCACAATCTCCCACTGCTCACCCCCCACAATCTCTGACTGCTTACTCCCACAATCTCCCACTGCTCATTCCCCACAATCTCCCACTGCTCACCCCCCACGGTCTCTCACTGTTCACCCCCCACAATCTCCCACTGCTCACCCCCCACAATCTCCCACTGCTCACCCCCCACAATCTCCCACTGCTCACCCCCCACAATCTCCCACTGCTCACCCCCCACAATCTCCCACTGCTCACCCCCCACGATCTCCCACTGCTCACCCCCCACAATCTCCCACTGCTCACCCCCCACAATCTCCGACTGCTCACCCCCCACGATCTCTCACTGCTCACCCCCCCACAATCTCCGACTGCTCACCCCCCACAATCTCCCACTGCTCACCCCCCACAATCTCCCACTGCTCACCCCCCACAATCTCCCACTGTTCACCCCCCACAATCTCCGACTGCTCACCCCCCACAATCTCCCACTGCTCACCCCCCACAATCTCCGACTGCTCACCCCCCGCGATCTCTCACTGCTCACCCCCACGATCTCCCACTGCTCACCCCCCACGGTCTCTCACTGCTCACCCCCCACAATTTCCCAGTGCTCACCCCCACAATCTCCCACTGCTCACCCCCCACAATCTCCGACTGCTCACCCCCCACAATCTCCCACTGCTCACCCCCCACAATCTCCGACTGCTCACCCCCCGCGATCTCTCACTGCTCACCCCCACGATCTCCCACTGCTCACCCCCCACGGTCTCTCACTGCTCACCCCCCACAATCTCCCACTGCTCACCCCCCACAATCTCCGACTGCTCACCCCCCACAATCTCCCACTGCTCACCCCCCACGATCTCTCACTGCTCACCCCCCACGATCTCTCACTGCTCACCCCCACGATCTCCCACTGCTCACCCCCCACGGTCTCTCACTGCTCACCCCCCACAATCTCCCTCTGCTCACCCCCCACAATCTCCCACTGCTCACCCCCCACAATCTCCCACTGCTCACCCCCCACAATCTCCGACTGGTCACCCCCCACAATCTCCCACTGCTCACCCCCCACGATCTCTCACTGCTCACCCCCCACGATCTCCCACTGCTCACCCCCCACAATCTCCGACTGCTCACCCCCCGCGATCTCTAACTGCTCACCCCCCACGTTCTCTCACTGCTCACCCCCCACAATCTCCGACTGCTCACCCCCCGCGATCTCTAACTGCTCACCCCCCGCGATCTCTAACTGCTCACCCCCCACGTTCTCTCACTGCTCACCCCCCACGTTCTCTCACTGCTCACCCCCCACGGTCTCTCACTGCTCACCCCCCACAATCTCCCACTGCTCACCCCCCACAATCTCCCACTGCTCACCCCCCACAATCTCCCACTGCTCACCCCCCACAATCTCTCACTGCTCACCCCCCACAATCTCCCACTGCTCACCCCCCACAATCTCCCACTGCTCACCCCCCACAATCTCCCACTGCTCACCCCCCACAATCTCCCACTGCTCACCCCCCACAATCTCCCACTGCTCACCCCCCACAATCTCTCACTGCTCACCCCCCACAATCTCCGACTGCTCACCCCCCACAATCTCTCACTGTTCACCCCCCACAATCTCCCACTGCTCACCCCCCACGATCTCTCACTGCTCACCCCCCACAATCTCTCACTGCTCACCCCCCACAATCTCTCACTGCTCACCCCCCACGATCTCTCACTGCTCACCCCCCACAATCTCCGACTGCTCACCCCCCACAATCTCCCACTGCTCACCCCCCACAATCTCTCACTGCTCACCCCCCACAATTTCCCACTGCTCACCCCCCACGATCTCTCACTGCTCACCCCCCACGATCTCCCACTGCTCACCCCCCATGATCTCTCACTGCTCACCCCCCCAACAATCGGCCACTGCTCAGCCTTCCCGCAATCTTCGACTGCTCACCCCATCCCGTGATTTCGTACTGTAACCCCCCCCCCCCCACCGGCCGCGATGCCCAATGCCCACCCCTCAAAACTCTTTACCTTTCATCAGCTTCCCAGCTGCTTTCCCACCCATCAGGCAGCCAATCTGTCAATCAAGCTGGCTATAGGGCGGGAAACCATTTGAAAAATTATAAAACAGGTCCTACTGCGAAATTTGGTAGTAAATGCGGGAAACCCTTACTTTCGGGTTTCCCGTCCGCAAAGCCCCCCCCACCCCCTGCTCTCTTCCCAGCTCCATGGAAATTTCGGGCCCCCTATCCACAATCCTGACATTTCGCTGTTGGTTATTAGACTATGAACCTTTAATGCATTCACCTGAAACTCTGCTATTTTGATAGATGCTTAAAATAAATTATTTCAGGGCGTCCGTCCATGCATTTATCTTCCTCTATTTCTGCCTCTCTCTCTGTATAACTCTTACACACTTTCTCTTTCTCCTTTTAGCTCAATGACCATTTTGGTCTGAAACACCTTGCAACATTTTTCTGTGTTGAAGGCACTGGCCTCGATATTTACTTGGAGGCTGGAAGACAGTGAGGGGGAAGATCTTCGGACGGGTAGCCCAGAAGTAAGGATTCCCCGCATGTCGTGACGCTTTTGATGGTAGGGCGTTTTTAACTTTTTTCAACAGTTTTCACAGCCGATAACCCGCCAGATTGACAGGCTGGCTGCCTATTGGGGAATTAAGCAGCCGAGGGGCGATCGGGGTTTCAGGGTCTGGTTTGATTTGACCAGAAACTGAACTGGACCAGCCACATAAATACTGTGGCTACAAAAGCAGATCAGAGGCTGGGTATTCTGTGGCGAGTGACTCACCTCCTGACTCCCCAAAGCCTTTCCACCATCTACAAGGCACAAGTCAGGAGTGTGATGGAATACTCTCCACTTGCCTGGATGAGTGCAGCTCTAACAACACTCAAGAAGCTCGACACGATCCACGACAAAGCAGCCCGCTTGATTGGCACCCCATCCACCACCCTAAACATTCACTCCCTTCACCACCGGCGCACTGTGGCTGCAGTGTGTACCATCCACAGGATGCACTGCAGCAACTCACCAAGGCTTCTTCGACAGCACCTCCCAAACCTGTGACCTCTGCCACCTAGAAGGACAAGAGCAGCAGGTACATGTGAACAACACCACCTGCACGTTCCCCTCCAAGTCACACACCATCCCGACTTGGAAATATATCGCCGTTCCTTCATCGTCGCTGGGTCAAAATCCTGGAACTCCCTTCCTAACAGTACTGAGGGAGAACCTTCACCATACGGATTGCAGCGGTTCAAGAAGGCGGCTCACCACCACCTTCTCAAGGGCAATTAGGGATAGGCAATAAATGCTGACCTCGCCAGCGATGCCCACATCCCATGAACGCATAAAAAAAATGTGGGGGGCGTCGGGGAGAGATCAATGTCTTCAGGGTTTGGATGAGGGGTCGATCATCAGGGGTGGGGGGTTGGGGGGGGTTTGGAGGAAGTCGGACATCACGGGGTCAGATAGCGAGGTGTGTGAAGAGGTTAGCTTCGGGGGATATTGCTGTAAGTGCACTCACCTCATGGATCTGGACCTTCTCACCTCCTTTTACCTGCTTGGAATCCCGCGGCCCAGGAATCCCAGGCCCCATGGGTTAAAAATAAAAATTTAGGTAAAATAGAGACACACAGCTTCCTTCAAAGATTTCACTGATCGACCCGCCCCCTGACCCGCCTCCACTAATCCCGGACCCCGAGTTGGCGTGTTGGAGGTGGTTGCGCTTTAAATTTCTGCAATTTGTACTTCCCACCCCACGCTAACCCACCCATTATTGGAGATTAAAATTCCCCCCACTATATCAAGAGTTATTGTTGTCCTCTATTCTTGTCTCTGACTCTCTCAATCTTTCCAAACAGTTCTTTCTGTAAGTGCCTTTCTGTCTGTCTCCTTTCTTTTCTGTATCTTTCCCACTTACACATAACCTTTTACTGATTTACCAAATTGTGTCTTTTGCATCTTTCAAAAGCCAGGAAGAAAGCCATAGAGTGAAAGCTCTCTCCTTAAATGTGATGCTGACTAAATTCAGGGAGAACCCCAGTCAGAAAGGTATATTTAGGCTATTAACAGGGGTAGTGTGGCTTGCCTTGTTATTTTTCTATGCTACAATGAGCATTGCTAAATATCTTGCAATTCATTATAATTGTTACTCTTTTCGTTCACATATGTAAAATACATTGGGGGAGAAATTGGATAAGGGTCCCAATGTATTTTACATATGTGAACGGTCAAATGCTGCCTTGATGTCAAGGGCAGTCACTCTCACCTCACCTCTGGAATTCAGCTCTTTTGTCCATGTTTGGATCAAGGCTGTAATGAGGTCGAGAGCTGAGTGGTCCTGTCAGAACCCAAACTGAGCATCGGTGAGCAGGTTATTGGTGCGTAAGTGCCGTTTGAGAGCACTGTCGACAACACCTCCTCTTCCGGCTCCACCCCCTCCTCCTGCTCCTCCGCCTTTTCCTCCTCAGTCTCCTCTTTCTCCACCTCTGGCTCAGGATCTTCTGCAGTCATTGGTGGCAAAGGCTGGTCCCTCATGATGGTGAGGTTGTGCAGCATGCAGCATACCACCACAAATCTGCCCACCCACTCAGGGGAGTACTGCAGGGCTCCTCCAGACCGGTCCAGGCAGCGGGAGTGTTGTTTGGGGAGGCCGAAGGTGTGCTCCACAATGTTGCGTGTGGCAGCATGGCTCTCATTATAGGCCTGCTGTTCACATGTGTGTGAGTTCCTGACCAGTGTCATGAGCCACGTCGTGAGGGGATAGCCCTTGTCGCCCAGTAACCAGCCTTTGACTTGCCGAGTCGGATGAAAGATAGCTGGCACTTTGGACTGCCGCATGACGAAGGCGTCGTAACTGCTCCCAAGGTAGTGGCATCGACCTCCATGATGCATGTGATCGCACACCAGCTGCACGTTGAGGGAGTGGAAGCCTTTTTGGTTGACAAAGAGAACCGAGTTGATGTGCGGGGCACGCAGGGCAATACGTGTGCAGTCAATGGCCCCCTGCACCATGGGGAAGCCAGCAATGCGGGCGTACCCCTGTGCTCGCTCGTTCTGCTTGTCTCTGTTGAGAGCGAAGGTGATGAACCTGTTCCTCATCTGGTACAGTGCGTCTGTGACCTCCCTTATGCAGCAGTGCACTGCATACTGCGAGATGTTGCACATGTCGCCAGCAGAGGCCTGAAATGATCCTGAGCCGTATAAATTCAGCGCCACTGTGACCTTCACAGCCACAGGCAATGCTGTCCTTGCCCTGCTCTGAGGCTGCAGTTGTGGCCGCACCAGTTGACAGATCTCGGTCACGGCTTCCTTGGTGAACCTCAGGCATCGGATGTAATCCTCCTCGGTCATGTTGAGGTAAGAGAATTGATCCCGGAAGGCCCTCAAATGTTAGGGCCTCCTGCTCAGTGCCCAGCGCCTCCTCGTCCTCCGTCTCCTCGTAGCTTGACCTGCTGGACGTGGCCTCTCTGCATGCTCCCAGTCGTGCTCAATGCCCAGCGGGAGCCCTGGCAGACTGCCCATGGTGGCAGGAATGTTGTTCCACCATGGTCGTAACTTTCCGACCCGTAAGGCAGTACCTGCCAAAGCACTCTCAAAAGTAGTGTAGGAACTCTCAATAAGAATAGGGAGCTTCAAAAAACACTTCCTACTCCTCCAGCAGCCAGAAGCAATAATCCAGCAACTAACCTGCAACACCTGCATGGCCCTGTAAATAGCGCTGGTGGTGGTGGGCGGGGGGGGTTCATTCAGGCATTGTTAGAAACGTTTAGGTGGTCAGGGATAAGACTGTGCATTGAGTTGAGCGTTAAAGTCGAAAATGGTGTGTATCACTGATTGCATGCATTTTCTCCCTACTTTACATGCTTCCAGCATTCGTTATCTGCGCCTGCACTGACTCCTGTACCAAGATGGTGTCTGGAGCACGTCACGCAGGAAACGTGCGTGCGCATCCAAGACACCATCTTGGATATCAGAGAGGCCTTGTAGCGCCGAAACAACGGGCGCTACATGGCCCAATTTAGCGCCCATTATCTTGTTGGTATACAATTGGCCTTGACTCACTGGAATTTTCATCAGTCCCTCTTCTGGTGAATAGCAGAAAAACACGTGAAAGCACAGACAAGACGTCCAGCTCCCGTAATGAGGGGTTTCATCGTTACTGCCCCAGGTCACAATACACATTGAGCATTGAAGGTAAACTCCTGACGGTAAGGTATGCAGGCCTGCATAAAGGGGAGATCGGGACTACTGAACCCAAGAATATTCAGTGCAGATCCAAATTTTGTAACATTGACCATAAGCTGGCCTGGTAAGTGGTGCAGCAAGTCCCATGGTCTGAAACTGGAGTGGGGAGGGAGCACAATAGGTCTTTTGGTCTGAAGATGGAGTGGGGAGGGAGCACAATAGGTCTTGTAGTCTGAAGATGGAGTGGGGAGGGAGCACAATAGGTCTTTTGGTCTGAAGATGGAGTGGGGAGGGAGCACAATAGGTCTTGTGGTCTGAAGATGGAGTGGGGAGGGAGCACAATAGGTCTTTTGGTCTGAAGATGGAGTGGGGAAGCAGCAGAACAGGGTCATAAGGACAAAGGGAGATGGGAACAGGATTGAGTTTTTGTGAGTAGACATTTTTGTATTTGAAGTCCTGGAGGGGCCATTGCCCGTCCAAGTACGGACACAGCGGATGCCATCTTTGACCAGCAGTGTGAGTTTTAAAGGAGCACACGGACTCAGTCAGTGTCAGGCCTGGTAGATCAGCATGTTTCCTGAGCAGTGACCTTGATGTTTCTCCACTTAAATTTATGAAGCAGCAGGAATACATGCCCAGCAGATCAGTTATTCCAGTTGCGAAGTTGAGCAAGTCTGTTACCTGCTCCTAGCTTGTGCTAATGATCTACAGCAACACAGTGTGCTCACTTGGAAAGCTGATTTTGGAGCTGGGAGACCGTTGAGATGAGAGGCCTGCAGCCAAGTGGAGTAACGGGAGTGGGCAATTCCTAAAACTATACAGGGGTGGGGGGGGAGGGGGGGGAAGAAGGAGCAAGGCTGCAATGTTGGGGGGGGCAATATTGAGAGAAAAGGAGTGAACACACGCAAGGCATACCGGGGAAGGTGGAGGGGGGGGGGGTGCAGGCGATGCGGAGACTGATTTACAGTCATCAGTGTAGACCTCAGTGGGAGAGAGGGATGAAATGGGGCCGTAGCTGCAGCAATTCATGTGGGCCTGAGAGGCAGTGGAGACAGAGGCTGGACCAGAGAGTAGAGCAGAGGTCCAGTACTGGGTCCAGGACGGAGAAGAGTAGAGTGGGTACAATGGCCAGGGAGAAGGATCGATGGAAGTGGAAATGAAAAACTTTCCTAGTGTCTATAAATGAACTGATTTTTTTACAATGCAGTCACGTTAGTCTGTGATGTTATATGGTTAGCAGAGACCAACTAGCAATGTTGGAGGTTCATGACAGTATTATATGTTTACAGCTTACAAACAGAGGTACTGTATTACATTATAGACATGCAGACACAAGACTTCATATCGAAAAAAGGTTGTGAATATTCTTTATCATTTTATTTCTCACCACTGTGACTCTGCCTTATGTGATTGGTGAACTTGTGACATCGAACATCCACTACTACCAAATCACTGTCTGGAGAAAGCCAGAGGTGAATCACTGCCTTGGGTCGTTGCCAATTAATTTGCATAATGGTGTCTTAACAACTTCCAGGATAGAACGCTAGAGAGCACTTCCATTGTTTTACTGTAGTGTTGCATACTTCTGACCTTCACTTCAAAAATTGCTGTGCGTTTTTTTTTAATTTTGTATTAGCATTTTTTGTTTTGTCTTGAATAGTTTATGTTGTGCTGTAGACCACAGAATGCAGTAATGTTATTTTTACAAATAATAGTGCCCAAGCAAACTGGTCAAAGGCGATACAGTCACAAGCAGAGCAAATGTTGCTTTGTGAGGTGCCATGAGAAAAGTTGTAGCTTTGAAAATAAACAGATTTCTTTTGGTTTTTCAAAGGAAACTCTTTTTTTTTGAGACGCTGCTTTCTTTCATAGTTTACATTATTTCAATTTTTGAATAAATTTTTAAACTTTCATTGAAGTAAGGAAATGTGACTTATAAAATAAATGAGTGCTTGATGCTGACTTGACTTCCAAATCCCAGAAATTAAGTCACGCTTACCCAGGGTTCATTCCCTGGCTGGATCACAGCTGGCACGGCAGTAGGCCTGCTGCAAATGTCTGCGTGCTCTGGGTTAGGGAAGAGAAAAATCAGCCGCTGGTGTTCACTGCCCAGTGACTTCTGGTGGACTGTGTGCATGTGTGGGCGTCAGGTGAGGATAGGATTGAGGTAGGCTACGGTACCTCCTCCACAGTCAAATAGCCCGATGGCAACTTCTACAGCCTCTCTGTTTGTCTCAGGTTCTGAATAGGCTAAAAATTGTGTCGACGACAAGATATCGTTCTCTCTGTCTCATTTAAGATTATCATGGCGGCTCAAAGTGATACACATGTAGATAAACAGCAAACCAATGAGTAAGAAAGGGCAGTATAACCAATTCAATCTGGTGAAGCATACAGTTAATGTACTGGGGTGGGGGGGAAATATAAAATTAATAAAGATTGTAAAAGAATTAAAGATTTAATACATTTAAGATGCTGAAACAGCAGTAAAATACATTAGTTCCTCACGAACGTATAAGGAAAAGAGGTACTGGCTGATCACAGCTATCTCACAGCTAAAATTGCTCAGCAATTTTTGTAGACATAAGCATGCAGAGTCTAGTCAGCTCATTCCACAAGGCACCACATTACATTCCACTACAGTTACTTTTTCACACTAATTACACTCCTGAAATATTCCGTTAATAAATACTCACACCTTCACCGTCACTCAAGTTGCAAGGTGACATGAACTTGTCCCACTGAATCTTCATTTCACCACACACTAGCTTCTGATATCCCATGTAGTTAATAAAAAAAAGAACAAGTTTGCCTCCTACTGACTGTACAATGAGAAACTATAGCCTCAAATTTAAAATTATCATCGTTGTTTTCAATTCCTCCGTATGCTCGTCCCTCCCTATCGCTGTAGCCTCCTCCAGTCCTACAACCCTCCAAGAACTCTGCGCTCCTCCAATTCTGGCCGATTGTGCATCCCTGATTTCCTTCACATCACCATTGGTGGCCATGCCTTCAGCTGTCTAGGCCCCAAGGTCTGGAATTCCCTCCCTAAACCTCTCCGCTTCTCCACCTCTCCTCGAAGACTGTCCTTAAAACCCACCTCTTTGTCGAAGCTGTTGTCACCTGTCCCAACGTCTCCTTCTTCGGTATCAATTTTTGTCCGACAATGCTCCCGTGAAACGACTTGAGACATTTACTACATTAAAGGCACTATACAAATGCAAGTTGTTGTTGTAGAGAAACGATTTACGGTTTACCACATTTCATTGAATATAGTCTTGCAGTTCCATAATAGTTCACACAATCGGTTTATCCACCCCTATTAAGACCATAAGAACCATAAGAAATAGGAGCAGGAGTACACCATACAGCCCCTCGAGCCTGCTCCGCCATTCTAACAGATCATGGCTGATCTTTGACCTCAACTCCACTTTCCTGCCTGATCTCCATATCCCTTGATTCCCCTAGAGTCCAAAAATCTATCCATCTCAGCATTAAATATACTTAATGACTCAGCATCCACAGCCCTTTGGGGTAGAGAATTCCAAAGATTCACAACCCTCTGAGTGAAGAAATTCCTCCCCATCTCAGTCTTGAATGGCCAACCCCTTATCCTGTGACTATGCCCTCTAGTTCTAGACTCTCTAGCCAGGGAAAACAATCTCTCAGCATCTATCCTGTCAAGCCCCCTCAGAATCTTATATGTTTCAATGAGATCATCTCTCATTCTTCTAAACTCCAGAGAGTATAGGCCCATTCTACTCAATATCTCCTCATAGGACAACCCTCTCTTCCCAGGAATCAATCTAGTGAATCTTCGTTGCACCGCCTCTAAGGCAAGTATATTCTTCCTTAGATAAGGAGACCAAAACTGTACACAATACTCCAGGTGAGGTCTCACCAAAGTCCTGTACAATTGTAGTAAGACTTTCTTACTCTTGTACTCCTACCCCCTTGCAATAAAGGCCAATATACCATTTGCCCTCCTAATTTCTTGCTGTACCTGCATGCTAACTTTTTGTATTTCTTGTACCAGGACACCCAGATCTCTCAGAACACCAACATTTAATAGTTTCTCACCATTTTAAAAATGTTCTGTTTTTCTATTCTTCCTACCAAAGTGAATAACCTCACTTATCCCCACATTATACTCCATCTGCCACCTTCTTGCCCACTCATGTAACCTGTCTATATCCCTTTGCAGACTCTTTGGGCTCAATTTTAAACTTAAATTGCGGGTGCGTTGGGGGCGGGGGGCTGCGAAAATTGCAGAAATGCAGAGTGGGTTGGGAAGCCGGCTCCAACCCACTGATTTCCGAGTTCCCCACGGGTGCACCTGTGTGCGCGCAGGCGTCCAGAATCCGGAAGTTAAAAAAACAAATGTACCTCATTAAGCCACTTAAGGCACTTTACTTGTGACATATTAGGTATTTAGAATGATTTTTAACTTAACTGGGCAGTTTCCCACGGCTTCTGATTCACGTCTGGGCAGTTTCCCACGGCTTCTGATTCACGTCTCGTGAAACCAGGTGTGAAGGGCCGGATCAAACAAAAAGAAACAACATAAATTAAATAACAAACCATTGCACGAAATTAAAAACACAAAATCAACCGACCTTTCCACCCTGATCCGATGTCCAATGTCTCCCCCTCCGATCTCCCCCTCTTCCCATCCCGGTGTTCCCCCGATCTCCCTTCTTCACCCCCCCGATGTCCTCCAGATCTCCCCCCTTCACCCCCGATGTCCCCCGATTCCCCCTTCCCCCCTTGATGTCCCTCCGATCTTCCCCTCTCTCCCCCCCGATCGTCCCCTCTCCCCCCCGATCTTCCACTCTCCCCCCCCATCTTCCACTCTCCCCCAACCCCCCCACCCCGATCTTCCGTTCCAGCACCGTATGACGTCTTGCTCTCTCTCTTTCTGTCCCCCCCCCACACCTCGGCATTGCAGCTCCTGTCGGCAGCCAGCCAATCAATCAGCCTGTTTACCGGGTGCAAAACCCGGAAAGAACGTTAATCATCATCAATTACATTGCGATCGTGTCGGAAACGGTAAGTGTTTTTTATTCGGGTTTGCCACGTGCACCTTCACCCTCCCCCCCCCCCCCCCCCCCCCCGCCCCCGCTGCCAACCCACCACCATTTCAAGATTGAGCCCTTTGTGTCCTCACAGCTTAGTTTCCCACCATCTTTGGATCATCAGCAAACTTGGATACATCACACTCGGTCCCTTCATCTAAGTCATTAATATAGATTTTAAATACCTGAGGCCCAAGCACCGATCCTTGCGGCACCCCACTAGTTACAGCCTGCCAATTTGAGAATGACCTATTTATCCCTACTCTCTGTTTTCTGTCCATTAACCCATCCTCTATCCATGCTAATATGTTACCCCTAACCCCATGAGCCCTAATCTTGCGTAACAACCTTTTATGTGGCACCTTATCGAATGCCTTTTGAAAATCCAAATAAGCTACATCCACTGGTTCGCCTTTATCTACTCTGCTAGTTACATCCTCAAAAAAGTCTAATAAATTTGTCAAACACGATTCCTCTTTCATAAAACCATGTTGACTCTGCCTAATTATATTATAATTTTCTAAGTGCCCCATTACCACTTCCTTAATAATGGATTCCAGCATTTTCCCAATGACTGATGTTAGACTAACTGACCTGTAGTTCCCTGTTTTCTCTCTCCCTCCTTTCTTGAATAGAATTGAATATTGTAATCATTTCTTGAGGACAGACTGGCCTCTTGGTTGTCTCTGTATTTCTGGTGTTTTCTAAGCTGAATTTCCTTGTCATGGTTTTTCTGCATTGTGAAAAGGGAGACTCAGTTTTTAAAAATTCGATAATTGGGGGTGGGGCACGTTGAGCAATCAGTGCCAAAGAACAGGGCAGATGCAGGTCACATAAGAACAGAAGTAGGCCATTAAGCCCCTCGAGCCTGTTCCACCATTCAATTAGATCATGGCCCATCTGTACCTCAACTCCAACAAAAATCTCAGTCTTGAAAACTTCAATTGACCCATCTTCCACAAGAATACATAATCTTAAAATTAGAACTAGGTCATTTAGGAGCAAATTCCAGTTTTTCACTAATCTTTGTATGAAAAAGTGCTTCCTGATTTCGCTCCTAAATGACCTAGCTCTAATTTTAAGATTATGTATTCTTATTCTGGATTCCCCCATCAGAGGAAAGAATTTCAGTGTCTATCTTATTGAATCCCTTTATCATTTTAAACACCTCAATTAGATCACCCCTCAACCTTTCTAAGCTCAAGGGGGATACAAGCCAAGTTTTTGCAACCTGTCCTCATAATGTAAGCCTTTATCATTCTGATGATCTGCTTTGTACCATGTCTAAGGCCAATATATATTTCTTGATACTCAGTGCCCTAAACTGAATGCAGTCTCCATTCCCATCCCACTCAGTTTCCAATCTGAGCCATGTGAAGTAGGGAAATATATCCCATCACAGATGAGGGGAACTAAAAAGATAGAGACATTCCTGGGCAGTCTCTGGCACCTCTTGACAGTGTGTTAAAGGAAGCATTGGCAATAACACTGGAACAAGTTGTGGGCCTGCCCTTTCGGTACCAGACTTGTTGGAAAAAGAACTAGGGACAGGAAAGCAAGAGCAGAAAGAATTTGCATTTATATAGCGCCTTTCATGACCTCAGGATGTCCTTAGGCACCTTACAGCCAATTAAGTACTTTTTGAAGTGTAGTCACTATTGTAATGTAGGAAAACACAGTAGCCAATTTGCACACAGCAAGGTCCGACAAACAGCAATGAGATAATGACCTTTAGTGACGTTGGTTGAGGGATAAATATTGGCCAGGACACTGGGGAGAACTCCCCTGGTCTTCTTCAAAATAGGCCCATGGGATCGTTTATGTCCACTTGAGAGGACAGGGGGCCTCAATTTAACATCTCATACAAAAGATGGCACCTCTGACCGTGCAGCACTCCCTCAGTATTGCACTAGAGTATCAGCTTAGATTATGTGCTCAAGTCTCTGGAGTGGGACTGTGAACCCAAAATCTTTGAAACTCAGAGGCAAGAGTGCTACCCACTGAGCCAAGACAGGAAGACAATAGAAAAGGGGGAGGGGTAATGTTCTCCCATAAAAGTGTAAAGATAAAAAGATCAATTAGTTGCAAAAAAAATTGTGATTGTGATTAATACACTTTTTTGTTTCATCTGCCAATTAAAAAAAATATTCTGGTTACAAACAATGAATGTCATCTGGGGTTGTGGCTTGAAGGGGTTATTGAGACTGTTGGAGAATTATCATCGGTAAAGGTACAGCAATAAACCCAGGGTCAGTCAACATCAATTATGTACAATAATTGCATCCCTCACACTACTGACTTCAGTAATCCTTCCACGACATCACTACTATTGTCATCTGCACTCACAGTTTAAGCAAAAAATGTTAAAAAATCAATCTAACTGGACTGGACAAAAGGAAAGGATGGAATCAAAATCTTCTTCAACTGTTTGATTTTTAATAGAGGTCCTAAAGGTGAGAATCTCTTTATTCTCATTCCCAGGAAACTCAACTTAGCAAAGGTTACAAAAAGCAGCTGCAGCAGCTCCATTCCCCCGTGCTGATTTACATAAGCTTGGCTCTTTATTTTGGCGACCTCACCAAACACCCGATACTGCCAAAATCAATACTAATATTCTACTTTGCCTGACTTGCCTTGAATACATTTTTGATCCAATCATTTATTTGGCACACAAGTGATATGAGGTGTTACAGACACAGACAAAGGAGAATCATTTCTCTATCCTCTATCACTGTTGCAATTGGGGAGGGATGATCAGTTTTAATATTTTCTAATAAAACTTTATAGGGATTGTTTAAAACAATCTGAAAAAAGCAACAATTGCACTTGGAATGGGAGGCTCTTTCATGAACAAAGCAAAATAGCGGAAACTCTATAACACAAAATGTGAATTAGATTTAGAAAATAATTAACTCATGGTGGTGATATGAAAAAGTCCCTCACCCAGCATCAGTTCATTATTTTCTAGTCTCTCTACTGTTGCTTCCATTGATAACCTCACATTGTTTGGTCTTTGAACATTACAAACATTGTCAGCCCTAAGGAGACTATTGCTGATAGAAATAGCTCCTTTGAAGTCTGAAAGTTTGCTCATACACAATATTGTTGTCATAACACTGCAGTTTCCAGTGCTGAATCAGAGCCCAAAAGTTTTAGGAATCTGACGGAGCTCCTATGTGGCTTTTCCAGCTGCTGCTGTCCTGAAGTTGCCGCCATTTTGGTGATGCTCTCGTCAGGCCTGAGGACTTACCGACAAGCAGAGTTCCAAATCAGCGTTGACGCAAGGATTCAATGCAATTCACACTTTCCACCCGCAGGGGAGCCCCAATCTCTTAAAGGCAGACTGTCTTTTAAAAATCTCTTAAAGGCAGCTGGTACCTGTAATTTGCTGAAAATAACAGTCTGCTGTCTGCTGTCTGCACAGAGTCTGAATGGAGATCAGACATCGCACATGCAAAACACAGATGCAGCTCCCATCCCTATGTCTATAAACTGATGAGTTATGTTAAAATATTGAATTAAGGTTGCGTACTACTAAATCCCATATGCTCCAATCTGCATGCCAGACCTCACCAATGCGTCGATCTGAGTTTGTACCAGGCCTGCGAGAGTACGTGCACAAAGGTTCTCTACTGATGCGCTAGAGGCCTTGGTGCAAGAGGTGGACAGAAGGAGGGTTATCCTATATCCGTGGCGGGGGGCGGGTGGCGGCGGCGGCAAGAGGCTCTTCAGACATATACCCAAAAGGCAGTGGGAGGCAGAAGGGGACAAAGTTATGGGAATGTCAATGGATGTTATTTATATGGACTTCCAGAAGACATTTGATAAAGTCCCACATAAGAGACTGTTAGCTAAGATAGAAGCCCATGGAATCGAAAGAAAAGTACGGACTTAGTTGGGAAGTTGGCTGAGCGAAAGGCGACAGAGAGTAGGGATAATGGGTAGGGACTCACATTGGCAGGATGTGACTCGTGGAGTCCCGCTGGGATCTGTCTTGGGGCCTCAATTATTCACAATATGTATTAACGACTTACATGAAGGCATAGAAAGTCTCATATCTAATTTTGCCGATGACACAAAGATTGTTGGCATTGTAAGCAGTGGAGATGAAAACATAAAATTACAAAGCGATATTGATAGATTAAGTGAATGGGCAAAACTGTGGCAAATGGAATTCAATGTAGACAAATGTGAGGTCATCCACTTTGGACCAAAAAAGGATAGAACAGGGTACTTTCTAAATGGTAAAAAGTTAAAAACAGTGAATGTCCAAAGGGACTTATGGTTCAGGTACATAGATCATTGAAGTATCATGAATAGGTGCAGAAAATAATAAATAAGGCTAATGGAATGCTGGCCTTTATATCCAGAGGACTTGAGTACAAGGGGGCAGAAGTTATGCTGCAGCTATACAAAACCCTGGTTAGACCGCACCTGGAGTACTGTGAGCAGTTCTGGGCACCGCACCTTCGGAAGGACATATTGGCCTTGGAGGGAGTGCAGCATAGGTTTACTAGAATGATACCCGGATTTCAAGGGTTAAGTTACGAGGAGAGATTACACAAATTGGGGTTGTATTCTCTTGAGTTTAGAAGGTTAAGGGGTGATCTGATCGAAGTTTATAAGATATTAAGTGGAACAGATAGGGTGGATAGAGAGAAACTATTTCCGCTGGTTGGGGATTCTAGGACTGGGTGCACAGTCTAAAAATTAGAGCCAGATCTTTCAGGAGTGAGATTAGAAAACATTTCTACACACAAAGGGGGGTAAAAGTTTGGAACTCTCTTCCGCAAACGGCAATTGATGCTAGCTCAATTGCTAATTTTAAATCTGAGATAGATAGCTTTTTGCCAACCAAAGGTATTAAGGGATACGGGCCAAAGGCAGGTATATGAAGTTAAATCACAGATCAGCCATGATCTTATCAAATGGCGGAGCAGGCTCAAGGGGCTGAATGGCCTACTCCTGTTCCTATGTTCCTATGTTCCTAAGTCACTGCCAGGTGCACAGCATCATGAACATGGATGCAATGCAGGAAGAAGTTCAATGCTTTGATATGAGTGGTCAAGGTGAGTGAGGTCAACTGTCAAGTGGTGTCTCCTACCAACTACACCACTAGCCACATCCACTCCTCCAAGCACTACACCCCCCATCCCCCACATACCAACAAAGTCTTTCCATCAGTACTCAACTCTTCCAATCAGATGCTTCCTCTCACCCTTACACATTACCACTCTTGCAAGCCGCCCACCCACAATTCACAGGCCACACACACGGGCAGCTATTTAACCACGACAGGCACATCACCCAGACACACATCCCGCTTTCTTGCAGGAGAAGGCGGCGCATATCATGAGGCAGCAAGTGGCAGTGGCATTTAGCCCCTCGAGCCTGTTCCGCCATTCAATGAGATCATGGTGGACCTGTGACCTAACTCCATATACCTGCCATAGCCCCATATCCCTTAATACCCTTGGTTCACAGAAATCTATCAATCTCAGATTTAGAAATCACAATTGAGCTGTCATCAACTGCCGTTTGCAGAAGAGCGTTCCAAACTTCTCCCATCCTTTGCGTGTAGAAGTTTTTCCTAACTTCACCCCTGCATGTCCTGGCTCTAAATGTTAGGCTATGTCCCCGTGTCCTAGTATTCAAGTATAGGAGACCTCCAAAAACAGTTATAAATGTCTCAGCAACCAGAAGCAATCATCCAGCCAGTAACCTGTAATTTCTGCATGGTCCCTTTAAGTAGCGCTGGTGGGGATCCTCACTAAGACATGTTCAGGTGGTCGGGGTTGAGACTATGCTTTGAGTTGAGCGTCAAGTCCCAAAATGGTGTCTATCACTTTAAATTAGCTTTGCACACTGATTGTATCCATTTTATCCTTACTTTACACACTTCGAACATTCAGTATTTACATCCGGCGCACATTGCGCTGGAAACATGCGTAGCCAAAATGCCATCTTGGATGTTGGAGAGGCTGCGTGGCGTCGAAACAACGGGTGCTACATGGCCCAATTTAGCGCCCTATATCTTTTCCTCAATTTATTGTCCTTATTTTGACCCTCCTAGCAGGAAAATCAGTTCTTTGAAATTGTACATGTCTATTTTATTATCTCTTTCTCTTCCGCCTAATAGCAAATCTTATGATTTGTTGGTTTGGCTCAGTTGCTAACCACTTTTGCCTCTGGGTCAGAGGATTGTGGGTTCAAGCCCCACCCCAAGACTTGAGCACATAATCTAGGCAGCACTGTGGAAGTGTTGCGTTGTGAGAGATGCTGTCTTTTGGACGAGATGTTAAACCGACGAGATGTCAACTTGTTCAGATGGGTGTAAAATCTCCCATGGCATGATTTGAAGAAGAGCAAAGAGTTCACCTGGTGTCTCAGCTGATATTCTTTTTTAATGACCTGTTTATCTGCACACCAAAGTCCTACTGCTCCTCTACTCCATTGAAGATGTTACCATTTAAGGTATATTGCCTTTCTCTAGTCTTGCTTCCAAAACATTTTAATTACTATTTCTCTACATTGAACCTTATCTGCCATCCATTTGCCCATTCTGCTAGTTGGTCATATCCCCCAAATTTAGTGCTTTAAGCAAATTTTGATATTACCCCCTCAGTTCCTAAGTCCAGATCATTTATGTATAAAGTAAATAAGAACATCCCCAAAACAGACCCCCTGGAACACATTTTGCCACATCTTTCCATCCTGAGAAACTTCCTCTTATTGCTATTATTTACTTTCTGTTCTTTCATCATCTCTACCCATGTGATCACAATCCCTTTAATTCTATGTGCCATTATCTTTTCCAATTCACTGGATTGGAATGAACAAAATTCCATTAAAGATATAGTGAGCAGCCTGAAGTGTTATCAGCATTGAGTAATTGGTGTGTTACCTTAACCCTGGAAATCTCAGTCTATCAAACGTGAGGCAATGACTTTGGGCAATGTCATTTCTACTGCCTTGAACTTTCTCAAACTGTACAGAACTTCCTTTCTGCATATTTCACAGAAGCTATTAACAAAGTGTTCCCTGACATCTCCCGAGTCTACTCGCAGCCCAGCAGGGTTGCAATCAGTCATTATCAGTCTAGTCCCAATCCCTCGATACCTGTCCCTCTACAAGTCTGGTGTTTCATCTGCAGTTCGATGGACAGATTTATGGCAGCACAAAGATGCAACGTAAACCCTCCTGTTCTCTTCCAACAATACGTACAGAAGCTTAGGTATTTAAATGTTTGCATTTCTGTCGATATGTTCCCTCTCTGATCTGTAAGTCTCAAACTCTTGGGCTTTCAGACTGAGGAACGTAAAATAAAGTGCCAAAAGCAACATTTAGACATTCACTGAGGGAAATAGCCTTCTCTGGTTAATTCAGAACAGATGATGCTTACTTAACTTATCGTCAGTTCTTTGAAGCTTTCCAGCAATACCTTCAGGTCAGCAAGTCAACAGTACAACAGGGAGAAACATTAGCATGTCAAAGGATAGGATCCATTTTCACTGTGAGGACTGCATTTGAAGTTGTGTGCTCAATGATGTGGGGCCGTGTAACCATCTGATTTACCTGCTGTTACTCCAGATGCGCTATTCCTATTCAGAACTGCAATTTTGTAGTCATTTAACATTTTTCCAACAACTAATGTTAATTAAAGCATAAAGAACAACATATGCAAGCTTTGTTTATACAAGCATTACAACATCAATGTGCTGATCATCAAACATGTAGCTCACATCCTAGTTCATCATTGTAGACTGCCAGAGGACAGAAGGGGCAAATTACAGTTTGAGAAAGTCCAACATTAGCATAGCATGGCAAGGCTGCAGTGAGTGCAGACCTGAAAGGTAAGAGATTTGGATCCCAAGATAGAATCTATTTTGACCTGAGGCTATAATCACTTACAAAGAGGATATAAATGTAAAAAATACACCTTTCAAAAATGGCCCTGTACTTCAAAATGCTTCTTTTTTTAGTCAGGGTTCCAGATTCTCCTGGAATACTGCAAGCTTATAAGTGGTAACATCTCAAATAAAAGTTACATTGGTCATTATACAAGAAAAAAAAGAAAGACTTGCATTTAAAGAGCACCTTTCATGATCTCAGGATGTCCCAAAGCACTTTGTGGTGAATGAAGTACTTTTGGAGTGTAGTCACTGCTGTAATGTAGGGAAACACGGTGCCAATTTGTGCACAGGAAGGTCCCACAAACAGAAATTAGATACATTTTTAATGATGTTAGTTGAGGGTTAAGTTTTGGCCAGGACAAGTGCCCTGCTCTTCTTTGAATCATACAATGGGATGCTTTACATCCACTTGAGAGGGCAGACTCCCATCAAATTAAAGCACCTCTGACAGTGCAGCATTCCCTCAGTACTACACTGAAGTGTCAGCCTCAATTATGTGTTCAAATCTCTGGAGTGGAGCTTGAACCCACAGCCTTCTGATACAGAGACAAGAGTACTACCATTGAGCCAAGCTGACACCAAGATTTGTCAGTCTACGATTAGAAAGACACAGAGAACTATGAAGCTTAATTGCTTACAACATCAAAAATTAAGCTCTGAATTAATACTATTTTAGTTTTGAGGATAGAACTATAGTGCAAATGAAATGTTTCCAATACCTCTTGCACCGAGCCCCAGGATAGTCAGTGCTGACCTTGTAGAACATTAGAGATTAGACATAAAAGCGCCTGCGATTCTCCTTCTGTTATCTTTAGTAATGTGCACAAGAGAAGCCATTAAAAGTGATAAGTGAACCAGGGCCGACAGTTCCAGCTGAACAGTACCACATGCAAGGGAGCCAAGAGTGAAAGTGCTAAGATGCAACTGGAAATATCATCAGTCACAATGTTTTAACATAAGGGATGACTAGGCAATATTGCAGAAAATGGTGCACTTTATAGAACTAACAGAGTCCCGGCCGTAAGCCAAAATTACAAATTAAATTAATTGCAAAAAAATGTCAAATAATTTTATTCCCAGTCTGATACCGTGGCAATGAATATGAAGGTCGGGGGAATTAAGTGTTAATTGATTTAAGTAGCAGCTATTCTAGTAATAAGTCATCAATGTGAGCCCTCCTGGCATTAAATGTTTGGCATAGGACATTTGGCACAATTAGCTGGTACAACTACTAGCTGACAACTCTGACAGAAAGGATGGAATTGTTGTACTAGGCATAACATGCACAATCTGTAACTGCTGCCTTTAGTGTAGCCTTAGGGGAAGAAATTGGACCCTGTACTGCCTGTTTCTTAGGTGCAAAATGGGGCCAAAAAGCACCAATTTCATGGTGTTGTCTCCTGCACCCTATGGGCGCCTCAAATACGTCAGACCCCAAATTGGGTCGGATGCTTTTTCAGGTGACCGAGCGGCACTTATGTAAATGAGGGGCCTAACTGTTAATTGTATCCATGTGATTTATACCAATTAGTGTTAATTGTATTCAGGTGGTGGGTATCAATTGGGGACTCTCTTATATCCATTTATAGGAGGGAGCTTATCTAGGGTGTGTACAGTGTGTAAGGGGGATCTCTGAGAACAAAGGCTTGGAAGCAGCTGAAGACTAGACTCTGGTATTCCATCCTCCACCACCTGGCTATCCGACTTTTACATTAACGACTGTTTTAGGACCCTTCTCCCAAACTGGACGGCACTGAGCAGAGCAGGCACTAGGCCTGCTCTGTTCAGGATTCTTCAGCAGTTGCTGCAGCTAAGCAGAGCTAACCAATAAAAAAAGTAAATCAATTTTATTTTAAAGTTTGATGTAAAGCCAGGAGGAGCAACAATGCTCCTCTCGGACTCCACGCTCTCCTGAGGGCCACTGCTGGGCTGCAATTGGCCCCCTCCCATTCTCCTACCCTTCTCTACCCAGAGCTTACCTGAGGACCGTTGCCGTTGAGGCAAGCGGCCAGAAGTTGATCCTCTTAAAATGGGCGAGCTGCCTCTGGAGGTATGCTGACTGCTGGCAGCACACCCAATGTATTGAAATGAGACCTGAGGCCCAATATAGCATGAACCTTGGGGTCCCTGGTTAGAATCATAGAAAGGTTACAGCAGGGAAGAAGGCCATTCGGCCTTCATGCTATATTGGGCCTCACGTCTCATTTCAATACATTGGGTGTGCTGCCAGCAGTCAGCATACCTCCAGAGGCAGCTCGCCCATTTTAAGAGGATCAACTTCTGGCCGCTTGCCTCAACGGCAACGGTCCTCAGGTAAGCTCTGGGTAGAGAAGGGTAGGAGAATGGGAGGGGGCCAATTGCAGCCCAGCAGTGGCCCTCAGGAGAGCGTGGAGTCCGAGAGGAGCATTGTTGCTCCTCCTGGCTTTACATCAAACTTTAAAATAAAATTGATTTACTTTTTTTATTGGTTAGCTCTGCTTAGCTGCAGCAACTGCTGAAGAATCCTGAACAGAGCAGGCCTAGTGCCTGCTCTGCTCAGTGCCGTCCAGTTTGGGAGAAGGGTCCTAAAACAGTCGTTAATGTAAAAGTCGGATAGCCAGGTGGTGGAGGATGGAATACCAGAGTCTAGTCTTCAGCTGCTTCCAAGCCTTTGTTCTCAGAGATCCCCCTTACACACTGTACACACCCTAGATAAGCTCCCTCCTACAAATGGATATAAGAGAGTCCGCGTCAGCTCTATGCACGAGCAATCCTGCTAGTTCCACTCCCCCACCCTATCCCCATAGCCCTACAATTTTTCTCCTTTCAAGTACTTATCCAGTTCCCTTTTGAAAGCCACGATTGAATCTGCCTCCACCACCGCCTTTGGGTAATGCATTCCAGATCCTAATCACTCGCTGTGTAAAAAAATGTTTCCTCGTGTCACCTTTGGTTCTTTTGCCAATCAACTTAAATCTATGTACTCTGGTTCTTGGCCCTTCCGCCAATGGGAACAGTTTCTCTCTATCTACTCTGCCTAGACCCATCATGATTTTGAATATCTCTATCAAATCTCCTCACAACCGTCTCTGTTCCAAGAAGAACAACACCAGCTTCTCCAGTCTAACAAAGTAACTAAAGCCCCTCATCCCTGGATTATTCTAGTAAATCTCTTCTGCATCCTCTCTAAGGCCTTCACATCTTTCCTAAAGTGCGTTGCCCAGAACTGGTCACAATACTTCAGTTGTGGCCAAACCAGTGTTTTATAAAGGTGCATCATGACTTCCATACTTTTGTACTCTATGCCTCTATTTATAAAGCCCAGGATCCTGTATGCTTTCTTAACCACTTTCTCAACGTCCGCTGCCACCTTCAACGATTTGTGCACATATATCCCCAGATGTCTCTGTTCCTGTACCCTTTTTAGAGTTGTGCCCTCTAATTAAAATTGCCTCTTCTCATTCTTCCTACCGAAATGTATCACTTTGCACTTTTTTGCATTAAATTTCATCTTCCACGTGTCTGCCCATGCCACCAGCCTGTCTATATCCTCTTGAAGTCTATCACTATCCTCCTCACTGTTTACTACCCTTCCAAGTTTTGTGTCATCTGCAAATTTTGAAATTGTGTCCCGTACACCCAAGTCCAAGTCATTAATATATACCAAGAAAAGCAGTGGTCCCAGCACTGACCCCTGGGGAACACTTCTGTACACCTCCCTCCAGTCCGAAAAACAAAAGTTCACCACTACTCTCTGTTTCCTGTCCCTTAGCCAATTCTGTATCCATGTTGCTACTGCCCCCTTTATTCCATGGGCTGCAATCTTGTTGATAAGCCTACCGTGCGGCACTTTATCAAATGCCTTTTGAAAGTCCATATACACCACATCACCTGCATTGCCCTCATCTACCCTCTCTGTTACCTCATCAAAAAACTCTATCAGTTTAGTTAAACACAATTTGCCTTTAACAAATCCGTGCTGACTTTCCCTAATCAATCCACCTTTGTCCAAGTGACTGTTAATTCTGTCCCGGATTATCGTTTCTAAAAGTTTCCCCACCACTGAGGTTAAACTGACTGGCCTGTAGTTGCTGGGTGTATCCTTACACCCTTTTTTGAACAAGGGTGTAACATTTGCAATTCTCCATTCCTCTGGCACCACCCCCGTATCTATGGATGTTTGGAAGATTATGGCCAGTACCTCTGCAATTTCCACCCTTACTTCCCTCAGCAACCTAGGATGCATCCGATCCGGACCAGGTGACTTAACTACTTTAAGTACAGCTAGCCTTTCAAGTGCCTCTTCTTTATCAATTTTTAGCCCATCCAGTATCTCAACTATATCTTCCTTTACTGAGACTCTGGCAGTATCTTCTTCCTTAGTAAAGCAGATGCAAAGTTCTCATTTAGTACCTCAGCCAGGCCCTCCGTCTCCATGAGTAGATCTCCTTTATGGTCCCTAATCGGCCCCACCCCTCCTGTTGCTACCCGTTTACTGTTTACATACCTGTAGAAGACTTTTGGATTCCCTTTTACGTTAGCCGCCAGTCTATTCTCATAATCTCTCTTTGCCCCTCTTATTTCCTTTTTCACTTCCCCTCCAAACTTTTTATATTCTGCCTGGTTCTCACTTGTGTTATCAACCTGACATCTGTCATACGCCTCTTTTTTCCGTTTCATCTTACTCACTATCTCTTTTGTGATCCAGGGAGCTCTGGCTTTAGTTGCCCTACCTTTCTGCTCATGGGAATGTGCCTAGACTGTACCCGTGCCATCTCTTCTTTAAAGCCGCTCACTGTTCAATTACAGTTTTGTCTGCCAATCTTTGATTCCAATTTACCCGGGCCAGATCTGTTCTCATCCCATTGAAATTGGCCCTCCTCCAATTGAGTATTTTTACTTCAGAGTGGTCTGTGTCCTTTTCCATAGCTATTTGTGGATGGGCACGTTGTAGGACACACTCTCATGGGGATAGCAGATTTCAGTTGGCTGGATGCGTTGGCGGGAGCTAGTGCCTATGGCTAGGTGCAAGCTTTGGGCTACGAAGACGGAACTCTGGAAATCATACTCCTCACAATAAAATTCAATTCCCATCACACAAATGTAGTTCATTTTTGGCAGTCAGTTCAACCCATAAAGCCTGAGATTAATCACTGTACAGTTGAGCCATGACATCGTATTCCCATGTGGCGATTTGCGCCTGCAGCTCACCAACCTTGTTTACCATGCTTCATGCGTTTACACACATGCACTGCAAACCAGTCTTAGACTTTCTTGTACTCTTGAGGTTGACTGCATTCTTTGGTTATGAGCCCAAAAACGGGTCTTACCAATTTCTACCTCTTAGATTCCATGCAAATATTATTTAACAGTCAAAATGGATGAGTTGTTCAAATACAGTACTACATTTCTATTTTCATTAAGTCTTTGGTGAAAGCTAAGTTATTTTGCAGGTGACATCACCTGTTGATCCTTGATACCTCTTCATTGAATCATAGGAGCTGAAAGTCCATGGGGGCTGCGTTAGGGTTGTCAAATCTTATTGGACATATTCCTGGAGGTGTCATCACATGACTTCTAGCCTCCAACCGCCCCACCCAGTCAAACAGCCTTTTTTTGTACCCTTCGCCAATATTTTTATAACTAAAAATGAGAAAAATGCACAATTGTATTTTTAACACCCCTATGATTTTTCTCCTGGGTTACCCTCAGCAGTGTCCAGGAGATTGCTCTTTATTTCCTCGGGATTCCAGGACAATCCTGGAGGGTTGGCTACTCTATTATTGAGCCTGCCTGTCCCTTCCTCTGTATTCGCCTCAACTGTACAGAGTTTACTCAGGCTCTTTGGGCCCAACTGACTGCCAACAATTACATTTGTGTGATGGGAATTGAATTTTATTGTGAGGGGTATGATTTCCAGAGTTCCGTCTTTGCAGCCCAAAGCTTTCACCTAGCCACAGGCACTAGCTCCCGGCAAAGCATCTAGCCAACTGAAATCTGCTATCCCCAAGACAGCGCGTCCTGCGACGCGCCCATCTGAAAATTGAGGGCAAATTATTGACCTGCTTAAGAAATTGGCTGAGCGGCAGGAGACAGAGTAGGGAAAATGGGCAGGTACTCAAATTGGCAAGATGTAACTAGTGATGTCCCACAGGGATCTGTGTTGGAGCCTCAGCTATTCACTGTATTTATTAACAACTTAGATGACGGGATAGAGAGTCACATCTCCAAGTTTGCCGATGACACAAAGGTGGATAGCATTGTAAGCAGTGTAGATGGAAGCATAAAATCACAGAGAGATATTAATAGATTCAGTGAATGGGCAAAGCTGTGGCAAATGGATTTCAGTATAGGCAAGTCCGAGGTCATCCACTTTGGACCTAAAAAGGATAGATCAGAGTACTTTCTAAATGGTGAAAAGCTCAAAACAGTGGAGGTCCAAAGGGACTTAAGAGTCTATGTACATAGATCATTGAAATGTCATGGACAGGTAGACAAAATAATCAAAAAGGCTAATGGAATGCTGGCCTTTATTGCTGGAGGACTAGAATACAAGGGGGTAGAAGTTATGCTTCATCTATACAAAACCCTGGTTAGACCACACCTGGAGTAGTGTGTTCAGTTCTGAGCACCTTCAGAAGGACATATTGGTCTTGGAGGGAGTGTAGCGTAGATTTACTAGAATGATACCTGACTCTAAGGATTATATTATGAGGAGAGATTACTCAAACTAGGGTTGTGTTCCCTGGAATTTAGAAGATCAAGGGGTGATTTGATCAAAGTTTTCAAGATATTAAGGGGAACTGATAGAGTAGATAGAGAGAAACTATTTCCGCTGGTTGGGGAGCCTAGGACTAGGGGACATAGTCTAAAGATTAGAGCCAGGACTCTCAGGAGTGAAGTTAGGAAACACTTCTACATGCAGAGGGTGGTAGAAGTTTGGAACTCTCTTCCGCAAATGGCAGTTGATGCTAGCTCAATTGTTAATTTTAAAGCTGAGATTGATAGATTTTTGTTAATCAAGGTATTTAGGGATATGGGGCTAAGGTCAGTATATGGAGTTAGGTCACAGATCAGCCTTGATCTCACTGAATGGCGGAACAGTCTCAAGGGGCTAAATGGCCTACTCCTGTTCCTATGCTCCTGTGTTCCTACTGTAAATAAGAGGCATTATGGCAGCCCAGAGATGGGAGGAAATTTAGAGGCTGCACTGTGCTGATTTCTGGGAACGGAAGATTTCTTTTTTACAAGTTGCAAGAACTAGGATATCACCTCAGTGCTAAAAACTTCAGCACTTGCTGTAAATTAATTTCACTCAATTGATATTCTACTCAACACCTTGTCAATCAATGGAATTTCTCTTGGCATCCTCTTATTGACCACATTAAACTGGGCTGAATTGTTAATGGGTAAACCTACAGACAAACAGTTGGAAGTATTCAAAGAAATATTTAGTACGACACAAAAGCAGAACATACTCCTAAGAGGCAAAGGCTTCACTTGTGTAGTTAAGTGATCATGGTCAACAAATAAGGCAAGGGACAGCATCAAGCGAAAAGAAAAGGCTTACGCAAATGCAAGGAAAAGTGGAAATTCAGTATAATGGGACACCTATAAAAAGCATCAAAGGATATTAAAAAAAGTAATAAGATGTGCAAAAAGGGAATATGAAAATAAAATTACAAAGGATCTCAAAGCCAACAGCAATTTTTTTAATAATTATATTAAGAGAAAGAGAGCAGTAAAGGAGAATGTTGACCTATTAAAGACAGATGCAGTTGAGACTGTAATGGACAATGAGGAAATCTTCAGGATATGATAGCTTCCACCCCAGAATATTAAAAGTATTAGGTGAGGAAACTGCAGGTGCGTTAGTTATCATTGTACAAGGCTCTCTAGATTCAGGAATTATGCGTTTAGATTGGAATATTGAAAGCATCACTCCATTATTTAAGAGGCAGAAAGCATGTAACTACGGACCTGTCAGTTTAACATAATTTGTGGGGAAGTTTCTGGAATCTATTTTCTGAGACAGAGGCCCCAATATTTATGGGAGCGGGGGGAACCTGGAAAACTGGAAATATGGGAAAGGCAAAGATCCTGCTGAATTTAATGGCAGGATCTTATTGGAATTTTTAAGTTCAGATTCCCGCCCTGTAGCCAACTAGATTGAGAGGCCAAAGATCGCCAGGGAGTGTGGGGAGAAGAGATCGGATGCCGGGGAGAGACATCGCTGGGGGGGTGGCAGATTGCTGGGGGTGGTCTGAAGATCGCGTGTGGGGTCTGAAGATCTTGGGGGGTTTTTGGAGAACGTGGGAGATCCGAGCCCTGGGAAACCCATGATGGAGGTTAAATTGAAAACCCTGACAAAATATGAGGCACGTAACCTCATTTATATATTGGCCCAGAATTTTTTTTAAAAATTTGTTCATGGGATGTGGACATCGTTGGTGAGGCCGGCATTTATTGCCAATCCCTAATTGCCCTTGAGAAGGTGGTGATGAGCCGCCTTCTTCAACCGCTGCAGTCCGAGTGGTGAAGGTTCTCCCACAGTGGTGTTAGGTAGGGAGTTCCAGGATTTTGACCCAGTGACGATGAAGGGACAGCGATATATTTCCAAGTCGGGATGGTGTGTGACTTGGAGGGGAACGTGCAGGTGGTGTTGTTCCCATGTGCCTGCTGCCCTTGTCCTTCTAGGTGGTAGAGATCGCGAGTTTGGGAGGTGCTGTCGAAGAAGCCTTGGCGAGTTGCTGCAGTGCATCCTGTGGATGGTACACACTGCAACCACGGTGCGCCGGTGGTGAAGGAAGTGAATGTTTAGGGTGGTAGATGGGGTGCCAATCAAGTGGGCTGCTTTGTCCTGGATGGTGTTAAGCTTCTTGAGTGTTGTTGGAGCTGCACTCATCCAGGCAAGTGGAGAGTATTCCATCACACTCCTGACTTGTGCCTTGTAGATGATGGAAAGGCTTTGGGGAGTCAGGAGGTGAGTCACTCGCTGCAGGATACCCAGCCTCTGACCTGCTCCTGTAGCCACAGTATTTATGTGGCTGGTCCAGTTAAGTTTCTGGTCAATGGTGACCCCCAGGATGTTGATGGTGGGGGATTTGGTGATGTTAATGTCGTTGAATGTCAATGGGAGGTGGTTAGACTCTCTGTTGTTGGAGATGGTCATTGCCTGGCACTTGTCTGGCGCGAATGTTACTTGCCACTTATGAGCCCAAGCCTGGATGTTGTCCAGGTTTTGCTACATGCGGGCTCGGACTGCTTCATTATCTGAGGGGTTGTGAATGGAACTGAACACTGTGCAATCATCAGCGAGCATCCCCATTTCTGACCTTATGATGGAGGGAAGATCATTGATGAAGCAGCTGAAGATGGTTGGGCCTAGGGCACTGCCCTGAGGAACTCCTGCAACAATGTCCGGGGGCTGAGATGATTGGGCTCCAACAACCACTACCATCTTCCTTTGTGCTAGGTATGACTCCAGCGTCTGGAGAGTTGGCTCCCAATTGCTTAAAAAAGAACAGTGAGCTCAACAGAACTCACCGTTGTTAGTTGCAAAATTGAGGCACAAGTTCCAGCATACACATATGCGCAGATCGAACACGGAAATCCAGAACTTGCTCATCCTGGTATGCTGGCAATATGACAGCTTCGAACTTGGTGGAAACAATGGACCAGCGCCAACTTGCTCATCTGCCCACCTGGAAAGTAACTAATATTGCCACAAAACAGGTACGCTTAAAAATACCAGGTCTAAACTAAGTCTTAATGACTGCCAAACATCTAAAAATAACTTTTAAAAATGTGGAGTCTCATTACTCCTTAGTTTAATAATTTTTGGTTAGTAATTTTAAAAAAATAAGACATTTTTAAAATTTTTGTTTTTACTTTTTCCTTCTGTCTCTTTTATTTAATTAAATTATATCTTACCCTTTCTTTCTTTCATTGTCTCTAATTGTTTTTACCAGTGATTTTAGTGTTGTGCCTTTCACTTCCTGGATTTTACGATCCAGCTTGCAGAAACTCTTTGCAACTTGTCAAAAAAGCTGCAATCTGATTGGTCGAGGGGAGAGCATGATCTTCTTGCTTCTCCGATGGATCCTAGCTTCGCTGGAGCTAACGCTGGGCTCTTCTCCACTTCTATTGGAGGAAGTACACCCAGTAAAGACTGCAGTGAGTTAGTGGGTTAGTATTAATCTATGGAGCGGCAAGCACTGTTGGCTCGCTGCTCCAAGCAATTTCTGGTCCATTGCAATTACTGACCCATCTCTGGAGAGCAGGTTACTCGCCCGCCCCCCAACCCGCGTGGGCGCGTTTGCGGCTGGTTGGGGTCAAATTTCCCATCTTTAATAATTTAACCACCTGCCTATCTGGCGGGGAAGAGGGGGTTAAAATTACCCCCAGGGTGACTGAGCACTTAGACAAGTATGAGTAGATCAAAGAGAGTCAGCATGGATTTGTGAAGGGTTGATCATGTCTGACTAATCTAGTTGATTTTTTTGAGGAGGTCACTAGCATGGCAGATAGTGGAGCGTCTATGGATGTTGTCCATATGGACTTCCAGAAGACCTCAAATAAGGTTCAGCACCAGAAATTATTAGCAAAAATGAAAGCACACAGAATTGGAGGTAACCTTGTGATAGGGATTGATAATTCTTTGGGAGGTAGGAGGCAGAGATAAAGGGAATGTTCATTGATTGGAGGTATATAACACGTGGGGGTCAATTTTCGGATGGCAGAGTGGGTGCGTTCGTGATTCCCGGAGCGGGTCCAGAGCCCGGCTCCAACCCGCCCACTTCCGGGTTCCCCAATGACGCGAATCGGTGCGCGCAGTCCCCGCATGCGGGACTCCCACCGGCAATCAAAGCCGGCGGGATCCCACTTATGATCATTATCTGGGTACTTGAGGTCATTGACAGACCTCATTAGTTGGAGATTTTAGGAGGATTCGGATTTTAGACTACCCAGAGCGTGTTTCCCATGCTGGGGGAAACAGTTCCTGTTTAAACAGACGTGTTGCAGCCAGCAGCCAGTGGCAGCTGCAAAGGTCCATTTAACAGGTGTGGGGTAAACCCTCATTCATTGCAGCAGGGCACTCTGTCACCTCAGACAAAGTTTTGCCTGCCACACTGTTGTCTCCACACTCAAAATTATTAAATCATACCCTAAACTCTGCTGTCCAAACACATTTACCTACTTTGTGGACTCCCTCACACTCACACCGTCAGGATGGTTGGGGGGGAAGTTCCATTGCTGCATTCATCACTCCATTGGAGGACGACCAACATCACCAGCCTCCCCAGGCATGCCATCTGCCTCTGCCACGTGGAGCTACACAACACAGAGCTGCACAACAGGCACCTGCACAAAGTAGTCGTACAACTACACATACACCCACTGTAGGGTGACCCAATGGGTGGCATCAAGGGTGTTCATGGAGAACATCATGAAAGGGCATTAGTGGTGACAATATAATATGTAATGTGAGTTGATCAGAAATCAAATATAAGTAAAAACCATAACAAACCCTCAAACACCCTTGTGCATCCCCTTCATGCTCACGACACGTTTGCCTTATGCTTCCTACTACATATACGTGATGCATGCCCTGTGGCTGCAGCACAGGTAGTGGCAGGTTGGGTGAGGCTGACCGTGAAAGAGATGAATGAGAGGGTGAGAATGAGACAGAGCCATGAGATTGTATGAGGATTGGGTTGAGTGGTAGTGGTGGGATGAGTACTGGCGAGGTGAGGAAGTGCAGGTAAGATGAGGATGAGTGTTCAGTTTTTAGCACCAAAGCTCAGGAAATATATATTGCCATGGAAGGGATACAGTGCAGGTTCACCAGAGTGACACCAGGGCTCAAAAGGTTAAATTATGAGGACAGGTTGTATAAACTTGGCTTGTATTCCGTTGTGTATAGAAGATTGAGGGGTGGACTAATTGAGGTGTTTAAAATGGTAAAGAGATTTGATAGGGTCGATATAGAAAACTATTTCCGCTGGTGGGGAAATCCAGAACAAAAGGGCACAATCTTAAAATTAGAGCTAGACCATTTCAGAGTGAAATCAGGAAGCACTTTTTTTACACAAAGGGTAGTAGAAATCTGGAATTCTCACCCCCAAAAGGCTGTGGATGCTGGGTCAATTGAAATTTTCATGACTGAGATTGATAGATTTTTGTTAGGTAAGGGTATCAAGGGACATGGAGCAAAGATGGGTAAATGGAGCTGAGGTATAGATCAGCCATGATCTAACTGAATAGCCGAACAGACTCGAGGGGCTAAATGGTTCTCTTCTGTTCCTATGTTCCTTTGAATACAATTGCACAACACATTGCTAGGGTCCATAAAATGTGGGATCTCTAACACTGTACTGTGTGTTGATAATTACGTGTATATATATATATATATATATATATATATATGGCAGATTAAGGTAATTGATAAGAAATGCCGTTGTATTCAGAGGTCCTAATATAAGCCTGCAGGCAATAGAGATGATTCTTTATTTGGAAGGGTATTGAACCTGTGGAAATTAATGTTTTGCCTTTGCTTTGGCTATAAGAAAAAAGGCAAGGAGGATCAAGTGGACAAGTGCAGGGACACTAGGCCAATCAGTTGGCATAGGAGCTATCTGACCCCAATCTGCAGGTACCCATGCCTCAGATGGTCTTCTTTGGATCTGTCCATCAGGAAATGCTTGGGAAGACTGCACATCACTTACAAAGCAAGAACTGAATTATGACAGCTGCCAGCTTTGCTCACAAGGAAGACACTTAGCTGGTTAAGATCCAAACCCAGCCTTCCATCATGGTCCCCGTTGGCATTAGCTAACTGATTCACTTGTTTACTTTTAAACTCTCTTTCACAACTACCAAAGATCCCATTTAGAAATAGTTGTGTTACTTCTTCATGCAGACAGTCCCTCACCTTGACTCAAATTGTTCTACCCACATCCCATCACTGAAAAAAAATCGGCCAACTTTCTTACTATTGATCATTGTGGGTATGATCCCGTGGCCATTACAGAGACATGGTTGCAAGGTGACCAAGGTTGGGAGCTAAATATTCAGGGTTATTTAACATTTTGGAAGAATAGGAAAAAAGGTAAAGGTGGTGGGGTAGCTCTGTTAATAAAGGATGAAATTGGTATAATAGTGAGAAATGATCTTGGCTCAGAAGATCACGATGTCGAATCAATTTGGGTGGAGGTAAGAAATAGCAAGGGAAAGAAATCACTGGTGGGAGTAGTATATAGGCCCCCTAACAGTAGCTACACTGTAGGGCAAAATATTAATCAGGAAATAAGGGGGGCTTGTAAAAAAGGTAATGCAATAATCATGGGCGATTTTAACTTTCACATGGATTGGATAAATCAAATTGGCAAAAATAGCCCTGAGGAGGAGTTCATAGAGTGTATTAGGGACTGTTTCTTAGACCAATACGTCAGGGAACCAACCAGGGAACAGACCATTTTGGACCTGGTAATGGGTAACGAAACAGGATTAATTAATGATCTCAAAGTAAAGGATCCCTTTGGAAGCAGTGATCATAACATGATAGAATTTCACATCCAGTTTGAGAGCGAGGATCTTGGGTCTGAAACTACTGTATTAAACTTAAATAAAGGCAATTATAAAAGAATGAGGGCTGAATTGGCTAAAGTGGACTGGGTAAACAGATTAGATGGTATGATGGTGGATAAGCCGTGGCAAACATTTAAGAAGATATTTTATGACTCACAACAAAAATGTATCCCTGTGAGGAGTAAAGACTCCACAAAAAGGGTGAACCAGCCATGGCGAACTAAGGAAGTAAAGGATAGTATCAGGTTAAAAGAAAAAGCATACAACATGGTAGATTATTGGTAAGCCCAAAGATTGGGAAAACTTTAATAACCAGCAAAGGATGACAAAGAATAATAAAGAGGAAGAAAATAAATTATGAGAGTAAACTAGCAAGAAATATAAAAACTGACAGTAAAAACTTCTACAAGTATATAAAAAGGAAGAGGGTAGCTAAAGTAAACATTGGTCCCTTAGAGGATGAGACTGGGGAATTAATAATGGAAAACAAGGAAATGGCAGAGGAATTGAACAGATATTTTGTATCTGTCTTAACAGTAGAAGACACTAATAATATACCAACAATAGTAGAAAATCCAGGGGCAAAGGGGAGGGAGGAACTAAAAACAATCACTATCACCAGAGAAAAAGTATTAGGTAAACTAATGGGTCTAAAGGCTGACAAGTCCCCTGGACCTGATGGTTTGCATCCGAGGGTCTTAAAGGAAGTGGCTACAGAGATAGTGGATGCATTGGTTGTAATCTTCCAGAATTCACTAGATTCTGGAAAGGTCCCAGCGGATTGGAAAACCGCAAATGTAACACCCCTATTCAAGAAGGGAATGAGACAGAAAGCAGGTAACTATAGACCAGTTAGCCTAACATCTGTCATTGGGAAAATGCTAGAATCCATTATTAAGGAAGTAGTAGCAGGACATTTGGAGACTCATTATACAATCAAGGAGAGTCAACATGGTTTTATAAAGGGGAAATCGTGTCTGACAAATTTATTAGAGGTCTTTGGGGAAGTAACGGGCAGGGTGGATAAAGGGGAACCAATGGATGCAGTATATTTGGATTTCCAAAAGGCATTTGATAAGGTGCCACATAAAAGATTACTGCACAAGATAAGAGCTCATGGTGTTGGGGGTAATATACTGGCATGGATAGAGGATTGGCTAACTAACAGAAAACAAAGAGTCGGGATAAAAGGGTCATTTTCAAAATGGCAATCTGTAACTATTGGGGTGCTGCAGGGCTCAGTGCTGGGGCCTCAACTATTTACAATATATATCAATGACTTGGATGAAGGAACAGAGTGCCTTGTGGCCAAATTTGCTGATGATACAAAGATGGGTGGAAAAGCAAGTTGCGATGAGGACACAAAGTGTCTGCAAAGGGATATTGACAGGTTAAGCGAATGGGCAAAAATTTGGCAGATGGAATATAATGTGGGAAAATGTGAAGTCATCCACTTTGGGAGGAAAAATATAAAAGCAAAATATTATTTGAATGGAGAAATACTACAAAATGCTGCGGTACAGAGGGATGTGGGTGTCCTCGTACATGAAACACAAAAAGTCAACATACAGGTGCAGCAGGTAATCCGGAAAGCAAACGGAATATTGGCCTTTATTTCTAGGGGGATGGAGTATAAAAGCAGGGAAGTCATGCTACAACTGTACAGGGTGCTGGTGAGACCACACCTGGAGTACTGTGTACAGTTCTGGTGCCCTTGTTTAAGGAAGGACATACTTGCATTGGAGGCAGTTCAGAGAAGGTTCACTAGGTTGATTCCGGATATGGAAGAGTTGTCTTATGAGGAAAGATTGAACAGGTTGGGTCCATACTCATTGGAGTTTAGAAGAATGAGAGGAGATCTTATTGAAACATACAAGATTCTGAGGGGACTAGATAAGGTGGATGCTGAGAGGATGTTACCCCTCAAGGGGGAATGTAAAACTAGGGGGCATAGTCTCAGAATAAGGGGTCGCCCGTTCAAGATGGAAATAAGGAGGAATTTCTTCTCCCAGAGGGTCGTGAATCTTTGGAATTCTTTACCCCAAAAAGCTGTGGAGGCTGAGTCATTGAATACATTCAAGGCTGAGTTAGACAAATTTTTGATCAGCAAGGGAGCCAAAGGATATGGGGAAAAGGCGGGAAAGTGGAGTTGAGGTAAAAATCAGATCAGCCATGATCTCATTGAATGGCGGAGCAGGCTCGAGGGGCCGAATGGCCTACTCCTGCTCCTATCTCTTATGGTCTTATTGTGCATCACTTTGATGCCTACTATTGTGTGCCCTTCCACCCCCCTCCTCCTACAGTGTCAGGAGGCAGGAGTTTTGAGGGCTGGAGATGGCACTTCTTTGTCTTTGGTTGGAGGTCATTTACCCATTGGGATGGAAGTAGACAATGTTACGCATTTCAGTGTGAGAACTGGTGGAATGCAGCCCAAGTGACATAATGTATTCTTTAATAGGGTGAGCACAGGAATTGGAAACAAAATAAATATTCATTGCTTCCCTACATGTCTAGCCGTGAGTAAATGAATGCTTGCAAGAGAATGAAGGGGTGTGGAGGGTATTGTGGTACCTCCTTTACTTGCTGGTAAGTCTTAGATGATGATCAGTGCAGTGAGGACAAGTTGACAGCTACTGGGAAAGATCCTTATTACAGTGCATGTACTTTATGAGTGTTTCCTGTTACCTTGGTTTCCCTGGAGAGGTGAGTGAATTTCTTCCAGTGTTGAGTAGCCATGTGGAGTTTGCTGGAGATGGTGCACACTGCCAAGGCGACCTCCTTCCACTGGGTCTGGGTCATGCCATTTGTGTGTCTTCTTCCCTCAGAGCCTAAAAGCTGGGTCCTCCTTTGCAGGGTCACAGACAGCAACACCTCAACTGGACTGTCTTTAAATTTGTGGGCTAAGTGTCCTGAAGAAGCACCAGCCTCAGACTTTTCATGAGCCAAGTGGGTATAGGAACAAAATGGTTGCCTTGGTTTCACAATTGCTGCAGTAGCACTGGACTTCCCTCCTTCCCAGAGGTAGGCTGGCTATAGAGAGCACTAATAATGGCAGGAGTCCACCATGAAGAGTTAAAGAAGGTGCAAAATTGGTCTGGGGTTCTAGGTGGTATAACATTGGCAGGTGGAATTACAGTTCTAGTACTATTTTGGAGCTGACTAAGGAAAAACTAAATCCAGGCTCAATCACAGCCACGCATTTGAGGGCCTGCTCCCACTCTCTGGTCAGCTTACTCCAAAGGACTTCACCTAGCCTTTTAGCCTAAGGTATAACCTTGTCAATAATGTCAGTTTTCCTAGGCCCAAGGACAAAATTCTCAAAGGTTATCCTATTGCATGGAAATGACAACACAGGAACAGGATACTCAGTCCAACCAGTCCGTGTTGGTGTTTATCCTCCACAAGAGTAGTCGTCTTAATCTCATTTGCCCGCTCTGTTCCCATATCCCTTTATTCCCCTTTCCTTCAACCACCATCTAATTTTGTCTTAAATGCTGACATGTTCTCTGCTTCAATCACTATTTCTGGTAGTGCAATCCAAAGCCTCAAAATCTTCCATGTAAAAATGCTTCTGCTGTTTTATGTCCTGACCTGTGCAATGAGAGATGAAGCCGGGCCCATCTTTCCCACAATTCCATGTTTGAACCCCTCCAATCAGCTTTCCGCCTCTGCCACAGCACTGAGACGGCCCTTATCAAAATCACAAATGACATCCTATGTGACTGTGACCAGGGTAAACTATCCCTCCTCATCCTTCTCGACCTGTCTGCAGCCTTTGACATGGTTGAACACACCATCCAACGCCACTCCTCTGTTGTCCAGCAGGGTGGGACTGCCCTCGCTTGGTTCCATTCTTATCAATCCAGTTGTAGCCAGAGATTCACCTGCAATGGCTTCACTTCCCACTCGTACATCATTACCTCTGGATTCCCCAAGGATCTATCCTTGGCCTCCTCCTATTTCTCATCTACATGCTGCCCCTCGGTGACATCATCCAAAAACACAATGTCAGATTCCACGTGTACACAGACGACACCCAGCTCTACCTCACCACCACCTCCCTCAACCTCTCCAGTGCCTCTCATTTGTCACACTGCTTGTCCGACATCCAGTATTAGATGAGCAGAAATTTCTTCCAATTAAATATTGAGAAGACCGAAGCCATTGTCTTCGGTACCTGCCACAAACTCTGTTCCCTAGCCTGGGGATTGAATTTGGAGCCCACCAGGTCTGTGTGTCTGTCTCACATTGTACAGTGCCTTTACTATTGAAGTCATGTGGAGACCTCTGATTTCCCATCACTAACTCCATTTACTATTTCTTTTCTTCCTTATTGAGTCACTGAGTTAGAACCACATTCAACCTCCGTGAATCAGAGATAACTTCAGAAAATGTTTCAGAAATGAGGAATTATTTTATTTGCTCATTCACTTATATTTTATATTTTTCTGTATTGCATAAACAGCAAACCAGTAAATAACACAGCAGAGTGTCACAGGCAGCATTGTTAAAGAATGATCACTGTAACTCAGTGATGACTCGAACAGTAACATACCAGGAAAGGAAGAAAGAGAAAGGGCTTTAAAACCAAAAATGGCGATTCTGCCATGTCACAGGATCTAGAGTCCAATTATAGATAGGTTCCTCATCAGCAGAGATGGTCAGTTCCAGGAGCATCACCCCCATGACCTGGATTCGATGTAGGAGAAGCTTCAACCTGACAAGAGCAGCAAGGTTGAATGCAGCTCTCTATTTCTCCATGGGGCAAAAATCGTTCCTGAAATAACGGTGAGCTCAACAGTGCTCTCCGTTGCTAGTGGCGAAATGGAGGAGCAAGTTCCGGCATTGCACATGCACAGTGAAATGAGGGAATCTGAAACTTGCTCCTGGTGGTTCACCGGTGGTATGACAGCTTTGAATTAAAGGGCCATCACACACTGCAATCAGAGAAATTATAATAACAATAATAGCAGCAATAACAACAAAAACATTAATTTATATAATGCCTGTAACTATGCAGTTACACAACTATGGTAATATGGTGGTGGTTAAGTTACTGAACAATTGTGAGTTCCCAGCATAGCCATTTGTGAGTTGAATTCAATGATTCTGATAATGGTGGGCTAGCACGAGAAAAAGTAACCATGAAAGTTTCCAGATTGTTGTTAAAACTGAACTGGATTCCCAAAAGGAACCCCTACCCCTACCCAGTCTGGTCTACATGTGACTCTAGTTCACACTATGTGGTTGATTCTTAATGCCTTCTGAAGTGGCAAGTTACCACCTTCTCAGGGTGTCGAGGGATGGATAGCAAGAGTGGTCTTGCCAGTGTTGCCCACATCATAAGTAAAAATTTTTAAAAAGCAGGAACTCTAGCTGTTTTCCCCTTCCCTAGCCCAATTGCTGATGTCAATTGTAGCACATCTACTAGTGTCCTTTCTGGTGTCAATTAATTCAGCACAGACTATGGGGCATTCAACCTTGGACATCATAGCTGAATCTAATTTGGTATCCATAAATATACACTCTGAAGGGTTAGTGGGTAGTAAGCGGGAACCTTGATTTCACCCCTTCTCTAACCACTAGGATACTAAAGTCAATCGTAGCACTCTCACTGCTGGTCTGGCTGATATTGCTTAAATTAGTAATGAGCAGGGATTCAGACTTGGGGCTTCTCTGGTCTGTAAAGCACCACTGTTTACATTTAGCCACTTGGTTATCACAGGGCTCCAGCTTTCTGCTTTCCACTGTGTTTGTCACTGCTCAATATGTCCTGCTACCATCTCTAATTTATTATATAAAGCAGGAGTACTGAACTGAAGGGTGTTGATGTTGTTCATTGGTATTTCAGTGCTGTAGCCTGCAGTCATTCCCAATTCTGTTAAATCTGCATTGTCTGCTTTGTCATTCTAAACATGGTAACTTTGGCTTCAGCCTCATCTTATTGGTCTTTTATTTTTTGAAGGAAAAGACTAGTTGTTGTATGGAGTTGTGAACACTCTCTGAGTTTAACTGGCTGTAGGTATGACAGAAATCCAATTTGAGTATAAATAACAGGCAAATTGCAATATTGTGTTAGTCAACAGGTTTAAGACTTCTGTATCATAGTGGTTGATTAGCTGACACCTTAGCTGAGCTTTCTTGTACAGCGCACTAAAATTGTAGCATCGGTGTAAAAGCAGTTTTGCTCCACAATGGTGCTGCAGTTATAATGTAAATGCAGCCTGAATCTGGAGATATGGCGTGATCTGACATCAGAATGAAGCAGACTGAAACCTCTGGAGGAGAGAGTCTTGCTCCACTTCAACTCATAGTCAGTTTGGGTCTTCACATTCGATTTACATTATACGAGTTGAGTGTCTGTGCATAGCTGAAACCACTTTGGACTGATGCTAAATTTACAGACGATACAAAGCTAGGTGGGAAAGTAGCAGTGTGGAGGACACAAAGCATCTGCAAAGGGATACAAACAGGTTAGGTGAGTGATCAAGAAGGTGGCAGAAGGAGTATAATGTGGGGAAATGTGAGGTTCTTCACTTTAGTAGGAAGAATAGAAAAACAGAATATTTTTTAAATGGTGAGAAACTATTAAATGTTGGTGTTCAGAGAGATTTGTGTGTCCTTGTACAAGAAACACAAAAAGTTAGCATACAGGTACAGCAAGCAATAAGGAAGGCAAATGGCATGTTGGCCTTTATTGCAAGGGGGTTGGAGTACAAGAGTAAGGAAGTCTTTTTACAATTGTACAGGGCTTTGGTGAGACCTCACCTGGAGTACTGTGTACTGTTTTGGTCTCCTTATCTAAGGAAGGATATACTTGCCTTAGAGGCGGTGCAATGAAGGTTCACAAGATTGATTCCTGGGATGAGAGGGTTTTGCTTTGAGGAGAGATTGACTAGAATGGGTCCATACTCTCTGGAGTTTAGAAGAATGAGAGGTGATCTCATTGAAACATACAAGATTCTGAGGGGGCTTGACAGGGTAGATGTTGAGAGGTTGTTTCCCATGGCTGGAGAGTCAAGAACTAGGGGCATAGTCTCAGGATAAGGGGTCAGTCATTTAAGACTGAGATGAGGAGGAATTTCTTCACACAGAGGGTTGTGAATCTTTGGAATTCTCTACTCCAGAGGGCTGTGAATGCTAAGTCGTTGAATATGTTCAATGCTGAGATAGATAGATTTTTGGACTCTAGGGGAATCAAGGGATATGGGGATCAGGCAGGAAAGTGGAGTTGTGGTCGAAGATCAGCCATGATCTTATTGAATGGTGGAGCAGACTCGAGGGGCCTATGGCCTACTCCTGCCCCTATTTCTTATGTTCTTCTGTTCTTATACAGTGCAAATGCATTCTGAATTATTGTGTGGAGGAAATAGTGTAAATGCAGTGATCTTGCAAATGAAATGTATATTCCTGCCATTTTATACACAATGCTAGTACTCACGCCGCCATGAAAAGCGCAACTAAGTATATTGCCAATAAGTGATGTGTACAGAATAAAAGTCATCAGTGGTCAGTTGGTGATCATGGTCAAGCTTCATGCTAGAGGCTCATCAAAAATGTTACATATTATTAATTAATGAGCCAAAAATTGAGTTTAGAACATTACTTGACCCTAAGCCTCTTACCACACCATCACACTCTGCTCCATTCTTTACAATTCACAGAAGCAATGTTTGTTTGTATGTAACTGAGGTTGCTTATGTGCTTGGCTATCAATCGAACTGCTCAAAAAAATTATATCAAGCCTGTATATTGTCCAGAAGTACCTTATAATTTATTTGGATTATAAATCATTTCTTTAAATATGTATTTAAGAAATTAGTTAAATTTGGAACATCTTTGATGAAATTCAATTAATCCCTTCCATTTTTGGACTACTTTACATATAAAATGACATGGTAATAAAGTACATAGAAATTAGAATGCACACTGACTTATCCATTAAAGGCTGGTTAATTAAACAGTACAATAAATGCAAAGCAGTAGTAGCTCCAAGTCTACCTCTCTTTCATATTTATCTGCCTCTGGTCTATGAAATATGATTATTTTGTCTCTAAATTAATGATATGCTAATAATTGGTATTTTTAAAATATCCTTATTATGCAGAATGAAAATAAACTGCATCAATTATCCTTGTTAAATTGAGAATTGAGTTAAACAATAAGATTCTAGATTCGTACAATGTGTATCCCCTATATTGTTCTACATGAGCTATAGGCTGCAACCAATCAAAATTCAAATCTATGTGACATCCCATTAACCTTCTAAGAAGCTGTAATGTATTCTAAAGAACACAATGTTAAGAATGCTATTATATTATTGCTAAATAAAGATTTATGCCATGAAAGTGCCCTGAGAGCTGTTTGAATGATATTCCTTGAGACTTAGGACTTAGCTATAGATCATAGAAATGTTGTGTTTGGCACTCGGAACTTGGGACTTAATGGTGAGGTATGATATTAGCGTGTTGCTGACCCATCATTAGACACTGTTGGTACTGGTCTGTCAGGAAATGGCTCCTGACATATGTATAATTCAAATTACTGAAGAAAAGTCCAAAGTGTTTGAGGTAGTGGGCGGTGCATTGGGTTTGGTCGTTATGTTTTGCTTTCATCCAGACTAATGGTATGGAATTAATTTCCCTTTGGTAGCTGTAAAGTGCCGATGAAAAATGAGTTTCAGCATTCTCAAGCCAATTTACTGTGAGTAAGAGTCAACAGCATGAGACTGATCACAATTTGCCACAGATTGGGAATTGCGGTCAGGCATACAGGTGTAGCTGATGTGGGAAATGAAAATGAGACACTTGAACTAAAGAGTAGCTTTGGTTATTGAAGTCAATAATGCAACATTTTGAAAATGTGCAATTTTTTACAAGAAGGTATACTTGACACTTCTTTTAAAAGGTCAATTTTTACTGATATTTTACAAATATGCTCAAAAATATTTGAATCTCCTTCCCTCGTGGTGAATGATTATACTGAACAGATTGTGTTAGAGAAAAATAAAGAACATTTATGATGTTAGGCATGTAAGTAAGACAAATAAGACTATGCCCCCTTATAATTTTAATAGTGTGATGGATTTTAATTCGCAGCATGGTTTCCAACATGTTGATGAGTTAATTTCCCTCCTGCCCGCGGCAGTGAGACCACGCCGATTTTAACAGGCCGGAATAGGAAGCGGCTGCTGGCCTGTGGAAAATTGGGCCATCCGACGAAATTCAGGTAAATGTGGGGGTGTGGTTTCCAGCGATGTCTTGCGGTAGGGAAGGGGCAGGAGTCTGGGATGCCTTAGCTGCCTGCCCAGAAGTGAAGATAAAAATCGGAAATGGCAGGATCTGGTCGGGACATCGGCAGATAAGTCACCCGGTGGATTAGAACTGCTCACCAGCCCGGTTAAAATCCACCCAAGTGAATTTTTGGCAGAATGTATTTATTTTCTTCTGTGCTATGAAGTGTAGTGATATGTTAATACTACCTGCACTGACACTACTGCATAACTTTCAGAGATGATCCTTTTGTTTGGAATTGTTGCTGAATGTTGCTTCAGCTTTTAAGCTTTTGAGGGAGCAGGTGTTGCTTTCGGTTTGGTTTCTCTCCTTTTGCCTTAGCCCAAACTCATATACCTTGTACTTTTCCCCCTTATCACTATCTTGTGTGTGCTCCTGCACAAACCCATGAGTGAAAACTCATCAAGTATGGAACCAATGTAAGTGCTGTCAGCTGTGGCTCAGCACTCTCACCTGTAAGTCAGAAGATTGTGGGTTCAAGTTCCACTCCAGAGACTTGAGCATAAAATCTAGGCTGATACCTCAGTGCTGTATTGAGGGAGCACTGCACTGTCAAGGGTGCTGTTTTTCAGATGAGACATTAAACCGAGGCCAAATTTGCTCTCTTAGGTGGACGTGGCATTATTTTGAAGAAGAGCAGGGGAGTTCTCCCCAGTGTCCTGTCCAACATTTATCTCTCAACCAAAACCACTAAGAAACAGATTATCTGGTCATTATCATATAGTTGTTTGTGGGAGCTTGTTGTGTGCAAATTGGCTGTCGCATTTCCTACATTACTACAGTGACTATACTTCAAAAAGTACTTAATTGGCTGTAAAGTGCTTTGCAACGTCCTGAGGTGGTGAAAGACGCTATATACATGCAAGTCTTTCTTTTTCATTTCTCTAATATGTGGCAGAATACGAAGGAAATATTTATACAGTAAATGTGTCCAAACAGTTGATAATCATTTGCTGTCATTGGCAAGGTGTATGAAATCATAATTTTACATTGGTGAAGCAAGTATTTTGAACCTGGTCAAAATTGGACAAAAAACAGGACCCAAAAACCCTATTGATTCTCCAGGTTGATCCCCCCCCCACCCCAATTATCCTTCCATCAGATACATTTTCCTGTAAATTGCATGGATCCCTGTAGATATGGGAACTTTTTGATTTTCTAGAGTAGAATTTGAAAGCATTATTAGTTTTAATCCCAACCACAAAACATTAGGTTGTTTTCTATTCCCTAGAAAATATCAGAGCTGCAATTTGTGGCCACTTTTTTTCTAGAAAGTAAACATTGGCAGCTGGTCCTTTGATTTCCAACACGATGAACATTCAGAGATTCTGCTTAGCAGATTCAGTGAGGATCTTAACACTTCGAGCTTCCATTTGTCCAGGGAAATTTGCATTTCATTTCAGAAGCGAAGAAGAACAATCCAAACTGATTAGGATCCGTGGTGATGGCATGTAATGAAAAACTAATTGCATCAGTCTTTTTATTGTAACAAGCTCAACAACTCATTTTCAACTGGTCACTTTTCCACCTGCTCACTGGGTCCTGGCAGCTGAGGCAGGCATCTCTATGCCATGATGTGAATACCAATGAAGTAAAGGTCACTTGGAAAGCCACAGAGTGGGCACAAGATATAAGCATTTTCGACAGGCAATAGACGTTTTCTCCTGCGCATTGGTGAAAAGCTTTAGACAAGGATTTCATTGCAATAGTAGTTCAAATCAGCACAACAAGCAAATCATGCAATTGTGGGTCTTCGGAGGTTACTGTTGATCTGTTTGTGACAGTGATAATAAATCAGGATTTGCATGCTAAGTGTGAGAGGGAAAATGATTTGGTATGCCAGGTAGAAAAGCTGTACTATACATATTCATAAGCTCACAAGAGGTAGAAAGTAATTCAATGTCTAAATGAACTGAAAGATTCTGCAAATAAATTGGTTGTTCCTGTTTTGGACGTGGCACCACAGATTTAATTGACAATACAATTTATGTTGCCATGTTTTTGCTTGATATGTATATAGCATCTGGCGTGAAGGTTCCTACCTTAATCTAGGTTTCTGAGCCAATGCAAATCAAGGCAGCCGACATTTTAAAGGTGGTGTTATGAGCACAGTAAGGATTTTTCAGATACGCTCAGTCCTTGGAATAGTCAGGAGTAGTTCCCTCTCAACTTCTGAAGGTGGAGGACAGATGTCTTAACTTATTTTGCCAATTTTGCCCCTACCCTTCTCCTCCTGAAGGGTTGATTCCTCACTCAGGTGTGGCCCCACTTGTCACCATGATCCACTGTCTGACCCAAGTAGCCATTAGTCATGTGTGAGCCTTGGCATTGAGTCCCAGCTGATTGATTGACAATCGTTTAATCAAGCTTTGTGCATTTTGATGAAGGATCCTTACCTGAAATGTTAAGTCATTTGTTCTCTTCATAGATGCTGCCTTATCTGCTGAGTGCGTCCAGCATTTTCTGTTTTACTTCAGGTTTCTAGCATCTGTGGTTTTTTTTTGCTTTTTGTTTCTCTCTAGAAGTTGCTTTGTCTCCATACTGATCACTGTGGCAAATTGGTGTTACACTAGATGTCACATCTCACGCTGCACAATATCTTGGATGTGTTTTTTTTTTCTCATGACTTTTATTATCAGTACGATTAAACAGATATCAATGACAGACCCAATCAACACTATGGTGCTGACATTCACGGTCAAGGCATAGATGCAACTAATAGTTACTTGAGTCAGATACTGGAGCATGATGACTGCAGGTGCTGCCAAAGCCAACCAAGGAATCAACTCATTCAGGAGGACAAGGGTGGGGGCAACAATTGGCAGATACAATAAAGTATGTTAAGTGTGTACTCCACTTTCAGAATTCAGCTGTGGGAATAAGTACAAGTAAGGAAGATTGCAGTGAGTTACTTTTTGCTCTTTGAATTAAGATATTCGAGAACTTTGCTTCGTTGATCCTTTATCGGAGGTGCCATCTTTCAGGTGAGACTTTAACCCGAGTTTCCGTCTGCCCTCCCAGGTGGACATAAAAGATCCCATGGCACTATTGGAAGAGAAGCATGGAGTTCTCCTGGTGTCCTAGCCTATATTTATCCATCAACCAACACCACCAAAACAGATTAACTGGTCATTTACCTAATTGCTGTGTGTAGAACCTTGCTGTGTTTGACTACATAACAACAGTAATTAAAGTTTCAAAATAATGAACTGACTATTAAACACTTTGGGACATCCAGAGGTTGTGAAAGGAACTACACAAATACAAGTTCTTTCTTTCCATTACTTTGGATTTCCAGGACCCAGTACTAGCAGCCCCATAACAAGAGCAATTCCCATATATTATCTCAAAATCACTAACAATTCTGTAGCTGTGTAGAATTGTGTGTTACAAGGCATTGCAACAAAAGTGATGCAGTTTTTTCCTTTGTTAGATTTTCTATTTGTTTCTTTCTTACTGACTATAATACAAACATAGGGAAAAGATGGGTTAGTCCTAGCTGGATAGATTTTCTATTACAGTCTAAGTAATAATTACAAAGCAGGGCAAGGCAGAGAGTTGCATAGTTCTGGAACTCTTTGGTATGCATGGTTTTTACTTATTGCATTGTATCTGAACAGTGTCTATTCAAAATACTTGGCACAGATCAATGAATTGCACCATTAAATTCAATTCTAAATATCTGAGGTAATTGACACCCTTGGATAGTGGTTTTGATTGACAGCTGTGTCCTGGGTATGGATGTGAACTGGTCCTATATATGGGGCTGGTCAATGATTCTTTGTCATCTCTTTGATGGACAGCTCCATAGCCCGGAGCTTCCAGTTGTAAGCTAATATTTGGCTGCCTGAGTTGAATAAGGCAATCAATCTAAAGCCCGCTAAGAGGCTGCACCAGATCTTGCTCCGTGGTAGCATTTCAGCAAGTAGAGTAAGCAACTGTTTTTATAAGGTCAATGTTCTGTTGAGAGGTAACAAAGTAGAAATGCACTGTTTTGATTTTTCAAGGAGAATTGCAAAGGTTCTAATTGCTGTAAGCATACGGTTTATATTGAATACTGTTCATTTACCTGTTTAATATTAAACAGATTGTCTGTTAATTTATTGTCTGAGATTTGTTCTGATAGAATGTACATTCATCCATATACTGAAGACTCATGGCTAAACGTGATCTATTCCAGTAAGCTGCAATACAGTGGCAAAAGTTCTTTGTTCAATGCGTGGCATCTCTACAATCAACTAGATACTGAGCAGACAAAGACAATTTGGTTCATAGGGGCACGCGGTTTGCTAATGGGAGTAGTTGTTGAGAAATTAACCCAAGTGGTATCGCCAGTAAAAATCTCAAAACATAACCAGCAGGCGTACCTAAAAATGAGGTGCCAACCTGGTGAAGCTACAACACAGGACCATGTGCATGCTAAACAGCAGAAGCAACATGCTATAGACAGAGCTAAGCGATTCCACAACCAACGGATCAGATCAAAGCTCTGCAGTCCTGCCACATCCAGTTGTGAATGGTGGTGAACAATTAAACAACTAACGGGAGGAGGAGGGTCTGTAAACATCCCCATCCTCAATGATGGCTGAGTCCAGCATGTGAGTGCAAAAGACAAGGCTGAAGCGTTTGCAACCATCTTCAGCCAGAAGTGCTGAGTGGATAATCCATCGCGGCCTCCTCTGGATGCCCCCACCATCACAGAAGCCAGTCTTCAGCCAATTCGATTCACTCCACGTAATATCAAGAAACAGCTGAGTGCATTGGATACAGCAAAGGCTATGGGCCCCAACAAGCTCCTGGCTGCAATGCTGAAGACTTGTGCTCCAGAACTAGCCACGCCTCTAGCCAAGCTGTTTCAGTACAGCTACAACACTGGCATCTAACCGACAATTTGGAAAATTGCCCAGGTATGTCCTGTCCACAAAAAGCAAGACAAATCCAATCCGGCCAATTACTGCCCCATCAGTCTCCCTCAATCATCATCAAAGTGATGGAAGGTGTCGTCGACAGTGCTGTCAAGCGGCACTTACTCACCAATAACCTACTCACCGATGCTCAGTTTGGGTTCCGCCAGGACCACTCGGCACCAGACCTCATTACAGCCTTGGACCAAACATGGACAAAAGAGCTGAATTGCAAAGGTGAGGTGAGAGTGACAGCCCTTGACATCAAGGCAGCATTTGACCGAATGTGGCACCAAGGAGCCATAGTAAAATTGAAGTCAATGGGAATCAGGGGGATAACTCTCCAGTGTCTGGAGTTATACCTAGCACAAAGGAAGACGCTAGTGGTTGTTGGAGGTGAATCATCTTAGCCCCAGGATATTGCTGCAGGAGTTCCGCAGGCCCAACCACCTTCAACTGCTTCATCAATGACCTTCCCTCCAGCATAAGGTCAGAAATGAGGATGTTTGCTGATGATTTCACAGTGTTCAGTTCCATTCACAACCTGTCAGATAACGAAGCAGTCCATGCCCACATGCAGCAAGACTTGGACAACATCCAGGCTTGGGCTGATAAGTGGCAAGTAACATTCGCGCCAGACAAGTGCCAGGCAATGACTATCTCCAACAAAACCACCTCCCCTTGACATTCAACGGCATTACCATTGCCAAATCCCCCACCATCAACATCCTGGGGGTCACCATTGACCAGAAACTTAACTGGACCAGCTACATAAATACTGTGGCTGCAAGAGCAGGTCAGAGGGTGGGTATTCTGCGGCTAGTAACTCACCTCCTGACTCCCCAAAGCCTTTCCACCATCTACAAGGCACAAGTCAGGAATGTGATGGAATACTCTCCACTTGCCTGGATGAGTGCAGCTCCAACACTCAAGAAGCTTGATACCATCCAGGACAAAGCAGTCCACTTGATTGGCACCCCATCCACCACCCGAAACATTCACTCCCTTCATCACCGGCATACCGTGGCTGCAGTGTGTACCATCTACAGGATGCACTGCAGCAACTCGCCAAGGCTCCTTCGACAGCACCTCCCCAAACCCGTGACCTGTACCACCTAGAAGGACAAGGGCAGCAGGCACATGGGAACATCACAACCTGCACGTTCCCCTCCAAGTCACATACCATCCCGACTTGGAAATATATCGTTGTTCCTTCATCATCGCTGGGACTCCCTACCTAACAGCATTGTGGGAGAACCTTCACCACACAGACTGCAGCGGTTCAAGAAGGTGGCTTACCACCACCTTCTCAAGGGCAATTAGGGATGGGCATTAAATGCTGGCCTTGCCAGCGACACCCACATCCCATGAACGAATAAAAAAAATGCACATAAGCATTCAGGTAGCCTCATCAACCAGGACAATGAATTTTCCAAACCTTAAGATGTGTTAATGCCTTGAAGCAGGTACCTAGATAGATATTATTATTTACACATTTAAAAGACATTAGCTTCTATGGTATATTTTGGATGTGGCGTTTGGCTTGCCAAACCTCTCGAATTGTCTGGGAGTCTCCCAGAATAGATGATTCATCTCCCATGTGCTGCTGCTGGCAAGCCAAGAGAAAAGGCAGAAATAGAGTTTGCGGTTTACATGCGAGGAATTTCTCGCATGGCAGCTTCCTGTTTTGGCGCCAAACTCTTCCTTCTCCTAGTGCCACGAAGGAGAACTCAATAAGGGCTGAGTCAGCGGTGTGGAGTGATCTACACTGGAGAAAAAGCATGGCCGGCATGAGGGGGATTGCTAATTTTGGATAAAGTCTAAAACCGGACAAGAAGTGAGGTAGATTCACAAAATATGTTAAGTCATAAATAAAGGGCTGATTTGAACAAATTATAAAAGCAGAATTAACTTCAAACTATATATCTTAACAACCAGTTCTGATGAAAGGTCATCGACCTGAGACGTTAACTCTGTTTCTCTCACCACGGATGCAGCCTGACCTGCTGAGTGTTTCCAGCACTTCCTGTTTTTATTTCAGATTTCCAGCATCTGCAGTATTGTGCTTTTGTTTTAGTGTTTAATTCACTGCCACTTCTCTTCCAGGAATGCTCACTTTGTAGAAGCTCTGTTCTTCTCTCCGGCGGGATTTCTGTTTGTCTCCAGTTCTGATGAAAGGTCATGGATCTGAAACATACTCAATTTCTATCTCCATAGATGCTGCCTGACCTGTTAAGTGTTTCCAGCATTTTCTGCTTTTATTTCTTAACAAAGATGTGTTGTATAAATTAAATACAAAAAACACATGCACAACCATTGGATTGGGCTCTTATTTTCCATTTAAAGCACTTGATAAAACTAGGAATCTTCAAGTATTTGTTTAACTTAAATAACCTTCATTTGAAATAAAATTCAGTCATTGTGACACCTTTTTACTCCAATAACTATTCAAACACCACCATGTACAAAGGTGAATTAATGTGTATAGGAGATAAAACTGGAAAAATTATGATTTTTCTTTAGCTAAATAAACTGCTATAAAATCTAGTATGTAAGTCATATCTTCTAAATTTAGGAAAATAACTCTGACTGATGCAACTTCAAAGCTTTCCAAAAGAACAAGCCTGAAAATGTCCGTGTGCCTTACTAATCTTGACTTTACAATAGATAAAATGGTTACAAAGAAACCCAGAATACATGACAGTAAACTTTTACACAAAATGGGGATCCTTTAACTGATATATTTTTTCTAAAAATATTGTTCTGCGTAAGCAAAGACTCTCAATGACAAGGGACCCAACCTTCATATGGTAAGCTGGAGTATTGTGTCCAATTCTGGGCACCACACTTTAAGAAAGATGTGAAGTCCTTAGAGAGGTTGCAGAAAAGATCTACTAGAACGGTTCCAGGGATGAGGGACCTCAGTTACGTGGATAGACTGGAGAAGCTGGGGTTGTTCTCCTTAGAGCAGAGAAGGTTGAGAGGAGATTTGGTAGAAGTATTCAAAATCATGAAGGGTTTAAATAAAGTAAATAAAAAGAAACTGTTCCCAATGGCGGAAGGGTCGAGAGCCAGAGGACATAGATTTAAGGTGATTGACAAAAGAACCAAGGGTGACATGATGAAAAACATTTTTCACAACAAGTGGTTATGATCTGGAATGCGTTGCCTGAAAGGGTGGTGGAAGCAGATTCACTTGTGGCTTTCAAAATGGAATTGGATAAATACTTGAAGAGAAAAATGTTGCAGGGCTACAGGGAAAGAGTGGGGGAATGGGACTAACTGGATTGCTCTTACAAAGAGCCAGCATGGGCTCAATGGGCTGAATGCCTTCCTTCTGTGCTGTAACCATTCTATGATTCTATGATTCTAGGTAAGTGCAAAAACATCTGCAAACTGCAATTAAATGTCACATGATCAAACCTGCAGGAATTGGTCCAACCAGAGTTGAAGAAAGAATTTGCATTTACATAGTGCCTTTCACAGCATCGGAACATCCCAAAGTGTTTTACAGTCAGTGAAGCACTTCTGAAGTGTAGTTACTGTTGCAATGTAGGGAATGCAGCAGCCAATATGGCCAAAGCAAGCTCCCACAAACAGCAATGAAACAAATGACCAGATTAACAGGGTACTGAATTAGACGATCAGCCATGATCATTTTGAATGGCGGAGCAGGCCCAAAGGGCCAAATGGCCTAATCTTGCTCCTATTTTCTATGTCTATTATCTTTTTTAGTTGTGGTTGAGGGATAAATGTTGGTCAGAACACCAGGATTCCTCCACTGCTCTTCTTCTATTAGCGTTATGGGATCTTATATACACCTGAAAAGGTAAACACAACCTCTGTTTAATATCTCATGTGAAAGACAGCACCTTTCTCCCTCAGTACTGCATTAGAACGTCAGCCTACATTATGTGCTCAAGTCTCTAGAGTGGGACTTGAACCCACAGCTTTCTGATTCAGAGGCAAGAGCACTACCATTGAACCACAGCTGGAGCTTTTATTTAAGCCCTGTGTGGTGTAGAGAACTGATGAGCAAGTACTAAAATAAATTGTACTTCCTCTGCGATTTCACCAGCAGCGATTCAAACTGCGGTATCATATTACCATTTCAATTAGACTGATGTAAAGTAATACTATGTAACTCAGGTTGTAGTGATAGATTGCTGGACTTTTCAGGGTGCAGCACAGTAGCTACTATATATTTACCATTGTGTATGCAAACACTGGCAGCAATCCAACATTACCAGTAATTGCCACTAACTCAACACAGTGTCCATGTAATAATAAATACAACTTTTATTGACCAGTTGACTAAAACATCAATTTAGGCAATTATTTGAACGTGGAAGACTGCTAGACTTCCCCCTTTGTCAGTGTAAAACATATGCTTTCATGTCAAATAGAAGTTGTGTTTAATCAATCTTTCACTAATATTTTTACGTGGAATGTTTTGTGTCTGTGTCTTTTGATAAAATTACATGATGTACTTTAATAGGGGGCCCCAACAGTATTAATATTAGAAAGTATTAAATTATTAGATGTTTCACACTATGCAACAATTGTACAACATTAATTGGAGCAAAGAAGATTAAGAGAAGCTTTAACAGAGCGTTTTACAATTATGAGGTGTTCTTGGCAAATTGGATGCTGTCTTGTTGGATGTGAAGCAGCTCAGGAATGTAATTATCCTGCTGATATAAAGCAGCCTTTGAATATGGGATGCATAGATTAAGGAGAATTCCTGCTTGGCCTGTCACTTGCAAGGCCGTTTATATGGATGCGGGCAGAGTATGGGTGGGGAATCCCTATGTTGGGCTTTCCTGTTCTCCAGTCCATAAGGGACCCAACATAACACTGGAGGCCAGTACACCCAGTGAGATGAGATGTACAGACCCCGAGAAAGGGTAGCAGTCGGCCCACTGAGGAGGGGCTGCAGGCTTTTGAATCACATGGACTCCCGAAGGTGGCAAGTTGTTTTTACTTTTAATGGACCATCTTCCTTTTATGGGGAATGGAGGGAATGCATGGGATCTCAGGGGGGAGAGGGGTGGGGAAGAAGTGGAGGGGGCAGGTTTCAGCAACCCTGCCCCCCCAATGGTGATCAGATACTGGAATTTCCAGCAGATTAGCGGGCACCGGTGATGTCTTGGGCACCCGCCAGCCCAATGCAAAGAATGTGCCCTCTCACTGACATGGCAAATCCTGGTGGGGTCCATGCTGGAAGGCACTGCCAGGCAGGATCTTGACATTACTGCCAAGATCAGATTTTCAGGACCAATAACTTCATGAGTATTGAAAGATCAACACAAATGAATTTAGTTTTTACAGGCCCACTACCTTACATTTTGAATTGAATGTCAATCTGATGAGCTACAGATATGAGCACAACGTATAAAGATGCTAAATGAATTGACGTTATCATCCATATCAAGTGAGTTTACACTGCGTGTTTAGTAACTGTAATCAGTGAATTGTTACATATGTATCATGAAGAAGAAACTTACTGGAGTCCGAGATGTCAATTGCGTTACCTGATCCCTTAGAAAGTAGACGATTTGGGCCACCCTCCATTCAGTGTTTGGAGAAGCAGATTTACCCTCCACACATTCCTCTGCTTACCATGCCTAGCCGGTAGCTAAACCTTTTTTACAGCATGTGATACTTTTCTGGTTTGTCTAGAGATTTGTGACTCGCCTTTTTGACATCCTGATGAAGTTGGGACTTTTACTGGGGGCTCTAAAATGTCCCACCGACATCTGATCAATCCTTCAACTAGCATTTTTGGTTGTCTGTCCCTGAAGTGTGGCTTTCATGTCAGCAAGCGTAACCATTAAGAAAGGTCAATTTGTTCATTTCCAGTTGACACAATGATAAATTTGCTCTATTTCACTTATTAGTTAGTTTAATTTACTGCCAGCTATAAACAGCAATTTGAAAATGCACGTGGTATTGTCCTTCTGGATCAACAATAAATATCCACCATTTCAGAATATTTACTGCCTAAGTGGCTTAATGGCTCAGTGAAGAATGATTGCCCCATGAAGTTTTATTTTTCAGTTTGATTACAGAAAGTACAGTGATTTGTGTGAATGCAATGGTGCATCTGTGTTCTTAACCAAAGATTGTTTTACATAGCAATTTCATTGTGAACAAACCAATTCACTTATTCTAAACACTCATTCCTGGGGGTAAATTTTAGCCCCAAGAACGGGTGGGTTGGGAGCGGGTGGAGAGTGAAAATTCTGAGAATTCGGATGGGACCTCATCCCAGCTCCAACTTGGCCACTTTTTTTTTATTATTCATTCACAGGATGGGGGCGTCGCTGGCGAGGCCAGCATTTATTGCCCATCCCTAATTGCCCTCGAGAAGGTGGTGGTGAGCCGCCTTCTTGAACCGCTGCAGTCCGTGTGGTAGCGAGATTTTACAACTGAGTGACTTGCTAGGCCATTTCAGAGGGCAATTAAGAATCAACCACATTGCTGTGGGTCTGGAGTCACATATAGGCCAGACCGGGTAAGGACGGCAGGTTTCCTTCCCTAAAGGACATTAGTGAACCAGATGGGTTTTTACGACAATCCGGTAGTTTCATGGCCATCATTACTGATACTAGTATTTTAATTCCAGATTTTTATTTAATTAATTGAATTTAATTAATTAATTGAATTTAAATTTGCCAGCTGCCGTGGCGGGATTTGAACTCATGACTCTGGATTTTAGTCCAGGCCTCTGGCACTTAACACCGGCGGGCCAATATTTAAAGGGCAAATTAATGTACTTAAAGCACTTAAGGGGATTAACTTTTTATGTATTGAGTTACACAAACCATTTTAACTTCTCCTGGACGTGTCTCCCGTGGCCTCTGAAACACGACATGGAAACGGCATTGCAGCCGACCCTCATTTGGACCTTTAAACCAGTGATTGACACGTGAAGAAAAGGTGAGTTTTTGCAGCAGGGAAATCAGTTCCCTCAGACAAACCTTTAGTTGGGAGTTCTCTGTGTTTGGACTGAGATTTCTTTGTTCACACTGAGATTTCTTGTGCTCAGACAAATTTACCTACATTTTGGACTCCCTCAAATTGACAACATCAGGATGGAGGTGCAATGGATTTGTTCTACAGTACATCTGAGGAGGTGGAACATCACCATCCATGGCAGGCACAGCGTGCGGTTCTGGGAGCTGCAGGTGCACAAGACAAAGGTGTGCCACAAGCATCTGCAGAAGAGCAGAGAGGAATCCAACGGAGGAGCCGAGGTGGCAGAGGCACTACCCCATGTGAGAGGGTGTCCAGGCAGAGGCTGAGCTTCCTGGACCTCTCTGAGGATCAGTGTCTACACAGGTTGAGATTGAGTTGCCAGGTGGTCGCAGACATCTACATGCTCCTTCATGCAGAGCTGCTTCCGGCTGGGCCTGGTGGCCTCGCATTGCCCATCACAGATAAAGTCACCACTGCCGTCAATTTCTTTGCGTCCGGATCCTTCCAGGGCATCACTGGTGACATCATCAGGATCTCTCAGTCGTCCGCACATAAGTGTATATGACAGGTGATGGATGGCCTGTTTGCCAGGGCATCCAACTATGTCAACCTCGCCTGCTACGACATCAGCCAAACCAAGACGAAAGTGGGTTTCCACTCTCTGGCTGGCTTCCCACGGATGCAGGGCACAATTGATTGCACACGCGTAGCAATTCGAGGAACTTCACATGAGCCAGGACTGTTCATCAACCGAAGGGAATATCACTACATCAATGCGCAGCTGGTTTGTGACCACCGGAGGAGGTTTCTGCAGGTGCACACCAAATTCCAGCTGTCATGATTCCTTCATTTTACGCAAGTCCAACATCCCGGCCCTCTTCCACGTGCAAGACAGACTTAAGGGCTGGCTCCTTGGAGACAAGGGATACCCCCTGCAGACATGGCTCATGACACCTCTGAGAGACCCCACCAATGAGGCACAGCAGTAGTACAACGACAGTCACATCACCACCAAGTCTGTCATTTAACAAGCCATAGGAATGCTGAAGATGTGCTTCAGGTGCCGAGTTCGATCTGGGGGAGCCCTTCAGTACTCACCAGTGAGGGTGTGCTGAATAATAGTGGTGTGTTGAATCCTGCACATTGTTCAGCAGAGAGGGTTAGAGGTGAAGGAGCTCGAATGCACTCATGAAGCAGCCTCATCTTCAGGCAACATTGAGGAGGACGAGGAAGAGGACTAGGACGAAGAAGATAGGGAACGCATCGCCACTGCAGCGGCGCACATGGCTGCTCATGACACCAGGGATTCACTCATATCTAACAGGTTCTCATAACGAGATCTGTAAGGTGATGATAGAAAACTGCTCAGACCACCTGGAACAGCCACCAACACGAGCAGCCCCCCCACCCTTCCACCCTCTGTTTGCATAAAACAGTCCTTCACCAAGCATGTACCCATTGTACATGTGCTCAATGGTTGGCAACATGTCTTGGCGTTCATGATGAAGCACATGAAAGGGCGCTTTCACAAAAGGGACTCAAGAATGGGCAAGACATGGCAGTGGTGGTGATAATTATAGCATTTAATGTGCATTTAACAAAAAACAAATATAAATGAAAAACATAGCATTGCATCAGACACCCTTGTGCATACCCTTGGTGATTACAAAACTTTAGCCTTCCTTTTCTTGGCGCTTCTGCGTGGTGCATTCCCTGTGGCTTCGGCAGAAGTAATGGCAGCTTACTCAGATTCATGTTCTGACTGCTGAGATGCTTTCCGCCTACGACCTCTGGGTTTTGGAGCTGGTGAGAGCCCCGCCAAAGACTGCTCCACCTGCACCTCGGATGTCGGGAGAGGAGGCAGCATTGTGGGTACTGGTTGGGCGGGGGGGCAACTGTGAAACGTGGGAGTGCTTTGAATGAAGTCCCCACTTCCATGTCCTCTTTCGCCATCATCCCTCTCCCGGGCCGGCACAACATCTCTCCCACCACTCTGCTGGACAGCAGGCTGGTAAGGAGATGTGGCACTTTCTAAGGCCATGGACAAAGTTTCTGTCTGCTTGTTTAAGGCGGCAGATATATTGGCATCCAGAGACTGTAAGGCCGTATCCATGGCCTGAGAGGACTCATTTGAGAGCCATGCTTGAAGCTCAATGGAGGCTGCCACTCTCTCCATCGAAGACATTCTCGCACTTACCTGTGCCACCAATCCACTAGCAATGGAGTCGGACTCCTCCATCCTATCTGCTATTGTGGAGAGTGTGCGTGACACCTATTCCATTATCTGGCAAAGATGAAGGTATACCTCAATCATTCTCACTCTCAACGATGTCCCGTGAAGTTCATCATCTGGATCCAGCTGAGCAGAGCTTGGAGACGAGCGTGCCCCCCCTCACAGACTCTCCACAGCTGCCCCTGCCACCAGCGTCTGCTCGTGCTCAATTGTGAGTGTTGAATCACCAAGTGACAACCCAACTATTTGCCTAACAAGGCCCACTGAAGTGCGAGTATCTGTATTGGTGCACGGCTAGATGTGATGTGACAGAGCACCCTCGGTGGAATTGAGCTCCCCTGAGGAATCGCCTTCTTCCATGGCGCCTGCCTTGTCATCAATCCGTGAAGGCCCTGGAAGGGAACATAAAGCAATGTTAAAAATCATTGCAGAAGTTTGTTTTCAATGAGCACACTGAGGTGTGCAACAGGTCAATCATTGATAACATCAATTCATGATGTGTGTGAAGGATGTTAAAGTTCTGTCACCAGCTGCTTGTGGGTTGCCAGTCTCGTCATCTCCGACAGCCAGGCATTCAACTGTACGGCTCAGATCCAATGCCTCCTCCTCCGCATCAGAGGCATTATTTGTGGTGGTCCCCCTCCAGTTCTACTCCTCTCCCGTGCATTTTGCAATCTTTCCTCCTACAAGGGGCAAAAGAGCAAACATTTGTGATAGTGAAGGTGATGTGGTCACCCGATGGATGCATTGCTTTGGGTGAGGTCGACAATGAAACAGATGCATCAGAGGGTGGCTATCGGACACATCCATCACATTGCATCAGGATTGGGGTGAGTGGGAGTGGTGGGTTCACAAATGGGGAGGTGAGGAAGTGCAACGAATGTGAAGGTAAGTTAATGATGAGATTAAGTGGGTGTGAGGAGTAGTGTGATGGAGTAGACTTGACAAGACAGAGTGAGAACACTATTGTACACCACAGGATGTGGGTGAATCAGTAACTGTACTCACTTTTCCTGACCTGGTTAGGTCATTAAAGTGCTTCCTGCTCTGTACCTATGACCTCGCCACTGTGCTCCTGCTGATCAGCTCCTCTGCCATCTCCAGCCAGGCCTTCTAGGAGGCAGAAGCCGGGCGCTTCCTCCGGTCAGCCAGGTATAGTATTTCCCTCCTGCTCCTTAAATCAGCCAATAGCAACTCAAGAGAGGAATCACTAAAACAGGGTGCAGCCTTCACCTGCGATGCTGCATCTCTGAAGATTCCTCCTTTCTTCTTCAAAATCCATAGTTGCAATGGCCTTTTAAATACTCCAGTTCACAGCACGTCACACGGGTGTACAGTACGTCCGCTGCGCAGCTTGGAGACGCGAAACCTGGAAGTAACATTAAAGGCCTTCAATTTAGTCATGATTGCTCGCACCAACGTGCAGAAAATTTTTCCGAGTTTCCCAAGCGACTACTCACCACCCACTGACATCCCGCCAACATGGTAAAATTGTGCCCATGATCACTCGTACAAATATAAATAATATCATGGGGAAATTTTGGTCTGTCATCGGGAAATGGGCAGGAGGTGCGGAGGGGGAGATCAGCGGCCATTCTAAGGAGTCTGGCGTGGTCTCCCGTCTGAATTTTCCGGTCATCCCTCATTTGCATGGTGGATGCGAGCTGATAGCGCAAAACATGGTCCCCATAGGCAGCTTCCTGATTAGGAGGTGGGAAATTAGGAGCTGCTGCAGGTTCTTAGGGCTTCTTTGTCTGTGAGCAAAAGAGATAAACAACACCGCGGAGCTACAGGAAGATGTCTGGGGGCAACATGAGGTGCACCCCGGCCCCAAGGTTTTCAGATACAGCCATGGAAATGCAGGTGGAGCAATTGAACAACAGAAAGGAGATCCTTTTCCCCTCAGATGAGAAACTGGTGCCATGGCAATTCATGAATGGGCATGCGAGAGGTAAGACAACCCATGAATTTCATCAACATTCATACCTGGACTTGGCTGCAGCGCTAAATGAAATTTAATGATCTCACCAGGGGTGTCTAGGTAATACTCCCCTTCACATATCTTATACTCGCTGCATAGTCTACCAAGGACTCTACCTTTGCCTCAAAACTATAGATGCTTCCCTTCCCCACATTTTGTGGCTTTCCATGAGTCAAAAGGGAACATGCCACTGCACTTACTTTCTGCTGGCGCTCACACTTCCAAAATCTCCTACTGCCCTCACAATGACCTTTCCCTCTTGGCCACACTTGCAGCTTCTTCCTGTCATGCACACTATGGTAAGTTAGCTCATACATGTTGAAAATCGTTACCTAGGACAAACATTAACCGACTTTCACTCTTCATCCATGAGAAGCTGGCATACATCAGGAAGGAGACAACACGCACAGGAGGAGGTCTTGCCACTCTGAACACACCGACACCCAAGGAAGAGGTCACCATCAAAGACACTGGAAGACACAGAGCAGTCAGCGTTGGAAATGGTGAGTCTGGGGGCCTGGGTGGGTTGGTATCTTCCCTTTCTTTTCTCTTTCTACTTAATTCTTTCAATCACATAGTCACACTCTGAGCATGACAACCTGTGCTGTCATAGAAGAATAGAGGGGATCTCATTGAAACATATAAAATTATGACATGGCTAGGTAGACTGGATACAGGGAAGGTGTTTCTCCTGACTGTGGGTTCCAGAACGAGGGGTCACAGTCTCAGGATACGGGGTAGGACATTTAGGACTGAGATGAGGAGAAATTTCTTCACTCAGAGGGTGATGAAACTGTAGAATTCTCTACCACAGAAGGCTGTGGAGGCCAAGTCACTGAATATATTTAAGAAGGAGCTAGATAGATTTCTGGACAAAAAAGGCATCAAGGGGTATGGGGAGAGAGCAGGAATATGGTATTGAGATAGAGGATCAGCCATGATCATATTGAATGGTGAAGCAGGCTTGAAGGGCTGAATGGCCTACTCCTGCACCTATTTTCTATGTTTCTATGTTTCTATGTCATTGATATGCCAGTGTTTACCCTTATAGCCCGAACCCTTGTCCATCTCCCCTTTTTCTAGGTCAATCAGACAACTCACCACTACTGCCAGACAGACTAATGAGGATAACCTTGAAGATAATGAACCATCACTCGTTCTTACTCTGCCAAGCACCAGCGCAGAAATCAGCATTGCACGTGACTTAGATAATGAGTTCAGGGGGACTGCAATGGGGGATTCACCAAACACCTTAGCAGGAGCAGGTGGAAGTGGAAATAGCCAGAGAGCTGCCAAAACATGTTGGATAGTAAGGTGCAGTTCACAATTCACTTCTATGGGGTTCTTATATGTGGCATGTGACTCTGCAGTCAACCATGGTCACCTCAATGACCGCTGCAGCTGTGTTGCCTCTGCAGGCATTATGACACCGGTAATAGGATCTCTTAGGGATGCTTATACCAGGGCCATACAGACTTTGGGTTCAACAGTCACCTCTGCCTTGGACAGGCTGGGGAAGTGAATGAAGAGTGTTTCAATGGGATCAAGGATGTCCTACAGTTTTCTTGCCAACAGTTGAAGTGCTGAGCTGCAGTCCGGGAGCAGCGGCAGTCGTGCAATGGGAATAGAACACAATGCCATCTCTCATTTCTTCATCCTCGCCACCATCTGAGACAATACTCGCCTTGATGCCAGAAAGCCAGCTGGGACAGCTTGCCCTGGCAAATGTTGAGTTGCAGTCTGCAACTGGGCCCACTCAGCCCCGTGCTCCTTGAGGTTGCAGAACACAAGAATCTCACGAGCCCTTTTTGAGCCATAGTAGCCTCCCTCCTTTCATGTTGCTGCCACTGGGGGAAGACCTCCTAGAAGCACAAGAGTAGATAAGAGAGCACTTAAGACAGGCACTAGGGTCTCACAATGGGGTGTAAAATAATGCTTAGGCCTTTCTGTAAGCCAGTAAAACCACAATGCTGTTTGAAATCGTTGTGCACAAAGAGGGTTCCTGCAGTAGTTGGTGATCCTGCAATGTTACTTCACAAGAATATTAATTTTGAGATTTGGGCAGATTCTGTTTATTTTAATGTGGAAGGACTGGGACATTTGTTGGACATGACTGTGAATGCGGGGATTGTTCAGCTCAAGTTCTCTTCAATGAGCCGCTGCCGAAATGCTCTGGCTACAAACAATTATTGCACCTGTCCTGCTACCTTGCCATCTTCTGTCTTCAGTGCCCTCTCCCTCATCATACTGAAGGTTCTCTTCCAATGGTGACTCCTTGCTGCAAAGCTATGCAGCATTCAGCAAACCACTATAATAAGGGCCACTCTTTCTGGGATATATTGCAGGAAGCCACCAGACTTACCCGAGCATATGAATCATTGTTTCAAGAGTAAAATTGTCTGTTCAACAAGGGCTCTAATTGACCTCCAAAGAGTGTGGATTCCAAAGAGGAATCATAAACTAATTGTGCAGAGGATAGCCCTTGTCCCAAGCAGCCAGCCAGTGTGCAGGGCAAACTGTGGGGGGATGGAGAATTGACGCAATAGAAAAGCATCATAGTAGCTGCCAGGAAAGCGGGAACAAACCTGCATGATGCACCACTGATCACATACCAGTTGCATATTCAAAGGGTAGCAGCCCTTGCTATTCATTAAGGAGCATGCAGGGCGACAAGGGTGCAGTCAGTAATGCTTTGGACTTGGGGGAATTCTACAATCTCTGCATGAATGTGTTGGCTCTAGCAAACAAGGCATCAGTCATCTGTTTAATGCAAGCATTAAATGCAGATTGATTGATGTTGCTGATATTCCCTGTGGCAACCTGGAAGGAGCCAGAGGCAAAGAAGTTTCGAGCAGAACTGACCGTGAGTGGAATAGGTAATGCTGTGCCAGCTGCAGCAATTGGCTGCAGATCTCCTTGCAGGATGTGACATAACTTTGTCAAACCTCCCTAGAGAATTGGAGCCTTGGTATGCAGTGCTTCTCAGAGAAATGCAGGTGTATTGCTCTGCGCCTATGATGTCTGTTGGGTGGATAAGGATTTCTCAGAGTACGCCTCCTTCTTTTTGCTTTCCCTCCAGCTGCATCTCTGTTTGCTCCTTCCTCCTGTTCTTCCTTTTCCTCCTCCCAGAGTAAGATTCCTAGAAGGACCACATCAAGAAATAACTGCAGTGCCAGAAGCCCCTTAACAGTTCAGAACCCAAAGCAGCAACTTCAAGCACTTTCAAACCCTTTAAAGTCAAAAAAACATAAGTTGCTGGAAGAAAAATGTCTCCAAAAGGTCCATACTGCTTTGTTTAAGAGTAGCTGAAGGTCCCATTCAATAATGTTTGAAATAGAGACCCAGGATCTAGTGATGGAGGAGCCTCAGCCCTTGACCTTGTCCAACAGGTATGAGATACTTGCTACCTGTATGGATGAGAGCAAAGACTGCAGGGAGGATGGGCAAACTGACCATGACACTGTGGTACATGGGGCCAATAAAGTGGGGGGAGTAAAAAGGAATGTGGTAGTGGTAGCGGATAGTATAGCCAGGGGAATAGACACTGTTCTCTGCAGCCGCGACCGAGAATCCCGAAGGCTGTGTTGCCTGCCTGGTGCCAGGATTAAGGACATCTCCTCGTGGCTGGAAAAGAAATAGGAGCATGAGAGGGAGGATGCAGTTGTCATGGTCCACGTAGGAACCACCGACATAGGTAAAACTAAGAATGTGGTTCTGCTGAGAAAGTTTGAGGAGCTATGGTCTAGATTAATAAGCAGAACCTCAAAGATAATAATCTCTGGGTCCTTACCTCAGCCACATGTAAATTGGCATAGGGACAAACAGATCAGAGAGTTAAATGTATGGCTCAAAGAGTGGTGTGGGAGACAGGGATTTTGATTAAGTACTTGAAAGGAAAGAATTTGCTGGGCTACGGGGATAGGGCGGGGGAATGGGACTAGCTGGATTGCTCTTGCATAGAGCCGGCACAGACTTGATGGGCCGAATGGCCTCCTTCCGTGCTGTAACCTTTCTATGATTCCGTTCTATGATTCATGGGTCACTGGCAACAGAATTGGGGGAAGAGAGAGCTCCACTTAAACCGGGCGGGGACCAGCGGCCTGGTGAATCGAAAACTAAGGCTGTAGATAGGGCTTTAAACTAAAAATGCGGGAGAGGGGTCAGGTGAGGGGAAATTTAGAAATCTAATGAGAAAACACAAGGCAACAGAGCAGTGTAGTGATTTGGGTAAAGATAATCAGAGTGTGGCAGGAAGGTACAGAGTTTACCAATAATAGTGCATCAACTAGTAAGATCAAAGCAGAAAAAAATGGTAAAAAGTCAAAATTAAAGGCTCCTTATCTGAATGCATGGAGCTTTCACAACAAGATAGATGAATTAGTTGCACAAGTAGAGATAAATGGGTTTGATCTAATAGCCATTACAGAGACATGATTGCAAAGTGACCAAGATTAGGAACTAAATATTCAGGGTACATGACGTTTAGAAAAGACAGGCAGAATGGAAAAGGAGGGGGTGTAGCTCTATTAATAAAGGATGACATAAGGACAGTGGTGAGAAAGGATCTTGGCTCAGAAAATCAAGGAGTAGAATCAGTATGGGTGGAAATAAGAAATAACAAGGGGAAGAAAACACTGGTGGGAGTAATTTATAGGCCCCCTAATAGTAGCTATACCGATAGACAGTGTATTAATCATGAAATAATAGGAGCTTGTAACAAAGATAATGCAATAATCATGGGGGACTCTGATCTTCATATAGACTGGGCAAATCAACTTGGCAAAGGTAGTTTGGAGGACGAGTTCATGGAATGCATTCAAGATGGATTGCTAGAGCAATGCTTCATGGAACCAACCAGGGAACAGGCTTTTTTTAGATCTTGCATAGTGTATTGAGACAGGGTTAATTAGTAATCTCACATTAAAGAATCCTCTGGGGAAGAGTGATCATAATATGACAGAGTTTGAGAGTGGTGTACTTAAGTCTGAATCTAGAGTCTTAAACTTAAATAAAGCCAATTACAGGGGTATGAGGAGCAAATATGTAACGAGATGAGGAGCAAATATGTAAGGAGATTACAGACAGCTGCAAGAAAAATAGGGTGGTAATAGTAGGGGACTTTAACTTTCCCAACATTGACTGGGACAGCCATAGCATTAGGGGCTTGGATGGAGAGAAATTTGTTGAGTGTATTCAGGAGGAATTTCTCATTCAGTATGTGGATGGCCCGACTAGAGAGGGGGCAAAACTTGACCTCCTCTTGGGAAATAAGGAAGGGCAGGTGACAGAAGTGTTAGTGAGGGATCACTTTGGGACCAGTGATCATAATTCCATTAGTTTTAAGATAGCTATGGAGAAGGATAGGTCTGGCCCAAAAGTTAAAATTCTAAATTGGGGAAAGGCCAATTTTGATGGTATTAGACAGGAACTTTCAGAAGTTGATTGGGAGAGTCTGTTGGCAGGCAAAGGGACGTCTGGTAAGTGGGAGGCTTTCAAAAGTGTGTTAACCAGGGTTCAGGGTAAGCACATTCCTTATAAAGTGAAGGGCAAGGCTGGTAGAAGTAGGGAACCTTGGATGACTCGGGAGATTGAGGCCCCAGTCAAAAAGAAGAAGGAGGCATTTGACATGCATAGGCAGCTGGGATCAAGTGGATCCCTTGAAGAGTATGGAGATTGCCGGAGTAGAGTTAAGAGAGAAATCAGGAGGGCAAAAAGGGGACATGAGAGTGCTTTGGCAGATAAGGCAAAGGAGAATCCAAAGAGCTTCTACAAATACATAAAGGGCAAAAGAGTAACTAGGGAGAGAGTAGGGCCTCTTAAGGATCAACAAGGTCATCTATGTGCGGAACCACAAGAGATGGGTGAGATCCTGAATGAATATTTCACATCGGTATTTACGGTTGAGAAAGGCATGGATGTTAGGGAACTTGGGGAAATAAATAGTGATGTCTTGAGGAGTGTACATATTACAGAGAGGGAGGTGCTGGAAGTCTTAACGCGCATCAAGGTAGATAAATCTCCGGGACCTGATGAAATGTATCCCAGGACGTTATGGGAGGTTAGGGAGGAAATTGCGGGTCCCCTAGCAGAGATATTTGAATCATCCACCGCTACAAGTGAGGTGCCTGAAGATTGGAGGGTAGCAAATGTTGTGCCTTTGTTTAAGAAGGGCGGCAGGGGAAAGCCTAGGAACTACAGACCGGTGAGCCTGACATCTGTAGTGTGTAAGTTGTTAGAGGGTATTCTGAGGGACAGGATCTACAGGCATTTGGAGAGGCAGGGACTAATTAGGAACAGTCAGCATGGTTTTGTGAGAGGAAAATCATGTCTCACGAATTTGATTGAGTTTTTTGAAGGGGTAACCAAGAAGATAGATGAGGGCTGTGCAGTAGACGTGGTCTACATGGACTTCAGCAAAGCCTTTGACAAGGTACCGCATGGTAGGTTGTTACATAAGGTTAAATCTCATGGGATCCAAGGTGAGGTAGCCAATTGGATACAAAATTGGCTTGACGACAGAAGACAGAGGGTGGTTGTAGAGGGTTGTTTTTCAGACTGGAGGCCTGTGTCCAGTGGTGTGCCTCAGGGATCGGTGCTGCGTCCGCTGTTATTTGTTATTTATATTAATGATTTGGATGAGAATTTAGGAGGCATGGTTAGTAAGTTTGCAGATGACACCAAGATTGGTGGCATTGTGGTCAGTGAAGAAGGTTATCTAGGATTGCAACGGGATCTTGATAAATTGGGCCAGTGGGCCGATGAATGGCAGATGGAGTTTAATTTAGATAAATGTGAGGTGATGCATTTTGGTCGATCGAATTGGGCCAGGACCTACTCCGTTAATGGTAGGGCGTTGGGGAGAGTTATAGAACAAAAACATCTAGGAGTACAGGTTCATAGCTCCTTGAAAGTGGAGTCACAGGTGGATAGGGTGGTGAAGAAGGCATTCGGCATGCTTGGTTTCATTGGTCAGAACATTGAATGCAGGAGTTGGGATATCTTGTTGAAGTTGTACAGGGCATTGGTGAGGCCACACTTGGAGTACTGTGTACAGTTCTGGTCACCCTACTATAGAAAGGATATTATTAAACTAGAAAGAGTGCAGAAAAGATTTACTAGGATGCTACCGGGACTTGATGGTTTGACTTATAGGGAGAGGTTGGATAGGTTGGGACTTTTTTCCCTGGAGAGTAGGAGGTTGAGGGCTGATCTTATAGAAGTCTATAAAATAATGAGGGGCATAGATAAGGTAGATAGTCAAAATCTTTTCCCAAAGGTAGGGGAGTCTATAACGAGGGGGCATAGATTTAATGTGAGAGGGGAGAGATACAAAAGGGTCCAGAGGGGCAATTTTTTCACTCAAAGGGTGGTGAGTGTCTGGAACGAGCTGCCAGAGGCAGTAGTAGAGGCGGGTACAATTTTGTCTTTTTAAAAGCATTTGGACAGTTACATGGGTAAGATGGGTATAGAGGGATATGGGCCAAGTGCAGGAAATTGGGACTAGCTTAGTGTTATAAACTGGGCGACATGGACATGTTTGGCTGAAGGGCCTGTTTCCATGTTGTAACTTCTATGATTCTATGATTCTATAAGTTGGCTGAGGTAGATTGGGAAATTAAATTAAAGGATTTGACAGTTGAAAAGCAATGGCAAACATTTAAAGAAATATTTCAATATTCTCAACAAATATACATTCCATTGAGAAATAAAAACTCCACCGGAAATGTGATCCACCCGTGGCTAACTAAAGAAGTTAAGGATAGTATTAGATTAAAAGAAAAGGCCTATAATTTTGCCAAGAACAGTAGTAAGCCTGAGGATTGGGAGAATTTTAGAAACCAGGAAAGGATGACCAAAAATTGATAAAAAGGGAAAAAATAGAATATGAAAGTAAACCAGTGAGAAATATAAAAACGGATTGTAAGAGCTTCTACAAGTATGTCAAAAGGGAGAGTGTCGCAAAAGTAAATGTTGGCCCCCTAGAGGCTGAGACTGGAGAAATTATAATGGGGAATCAGGAAATGGCAGATGCATTAAACAAATATTTTGTATCTGTCTTCACAGTAGAAGACACGAAAGGCATTCCAGAAATAATGGGAACCAAGCAGCTAATGAGAATGAGGAACTTAAAGTAATTATTATCAGTAAAGAAAAAGTATTTGAGAAACTAATGGGATTAAAAGAGTTCTAAAAGAGGTGGCTGCAGAGATAACGGATGCATTGGTTGTGATCTTCCAAAATTCCCTAGGTTCTAGAATGGTCCCAGTGGATTGGAAGGTAGCAAATGTTACCCCGCTTTTGGGAGAGAGAAAACAGGGAACTACAGGCCAGTTAGCCTGACACTAGTCGTTGGGAAAATACTGGAATCCATTATTAAGGAAGTGGTAACAGGGCACTTAGAAAATCATAATATGATTAAGCAGATCAACATCATGGTTTTATGAAAGGGAAATCATGTTTGACAAATTTATTAGAGTTTTTGAGGATGTAACGAGCAGGGTAGACAAAGGGGAACCAGTGCATGTAGTATATTTGGATTTTCAAAAGGCATTAGATAAGGTGCCACACAAAAGGTTGTTACACAAGATAAGGGTTCATGGGGTTGGTGCAACAGACAGAAAACGGACAGAAAACAGAGAGTGGGGATAAACGGGTCATTCTCAGCTTGGCAGGCTGTAACTAGTGGGATACCGCAAGGAATGGTGCTTGGGCCTCAGCTATTTACAATCTATATTAATGATTTGGATGAAGGGACAGAATGTAACGTATTCAAGTTTGCTGATGGTACAAAGCAAGGTGGGAAAGTAAGCTGTGAGGAAGACACAAAGCGAACGATTTTCAGATGGCGGAGCAGGTGCGTTGGTGGTGGGGGCTCGTAAAATGGCAGAAACCCGGAGCGGTTCAGAGCCCGGCTCCAACCTGCTGACTTCCGGGTTCCCCAGTGACGCATTCGGGTGCATGTGCACCTCCCGAATGCGGCACTCCCACCGGCAATTAAAGCCGGCAGTATGATAACTTCGACAGTTAGGTAGATAGTTGAGGTACTTGAGAGACCTTGTTGAGTGGAGATTTTGGCAGGGGTGCAATTTTGACGGATCCTCAACGTGTTTCCTGTGCTGTGGGAAACACTCCCTGTTGAAGCAGACGTATTTCAGCCAGCAGCCAGTGGGAGATGCAAAGGATTGTTTGACAGGTGGGGGGATAACCTAATTTATTGCAGGAGGGCACTCTGTCACTTCAGACAAAGTTTTAGCTGCAAGATCTTTGTCTTTCCACTCAAAATTCTTAATTTATACCCTAAACTCTGCTGTGCAAACACATTTACCTACATTGTGGACCCCTTCAAACTCACACCGCCAGGATGGGGGGGGGGGGCGCCATGGCTGCATTCATCACTTCATCCGAGGACAAACAACATCACCAGCTTCGCCAGGCACGCCATCCACCTCTGTCACGAGGAGCTCTACAACACAGTGCTGCGACACAGGCACCTGCATAACAGCACGGAGGGCAACAACAGAGAGAATGATGTGGCAGGAGGCACTACCCTCGCAACAGGGTCTACAGACCGAAGCTCAGCATCCTGGACCTCTCTGAGGAGCAGTGCATACGGAGGGTCAGAGTCAGTCGCCAGGAAGTCGCAGACATTTGCGGCTTCCTTCATGCCAAGCTGCTCCCGGCTGGCCCGAGAAGCATCCTCTTACCTGTTGCTGTCAAAATCACCACTGCCCTCAAATTCTTTGCCTCCGGATCGTTCCAGGGTGCCACTGGGGATATCACTGGGGTCTCTCAGTCGTCTGCACACAAGTGCATAAGGCAGGTCACCGACGGCTTGTTTCGCAGGGCCTCGCACTACATCAACTTCCCCATGGACGACCTCAGCCAGACGGAGAGAATTCCATGCTGTGGTTGGCTTCCCACGGGTGCAGGGTGTAATCGATTGCACCCATATAGCAATACGAGCACCTCCACATGAGCCAGGACTGTTCATCAACAGGAAGGGCTATCAATCCATCAACACTCAGCTCATTTGTGACCATCGCAAGAGATTCCTTCTCGTGTGTGCCGTGATTCCTTCATCCTCTGAGAGTCCAACATCCCCCCCGCACTTGCACGCACCAAACACCTACAAGGGTTGGCTGCTTGGAGACGAGGGATACCCCCTGCACACATGGCTCATGATATCTCTGAGGAACCCCAACACCGAGCAACAGCGTCGATATAACTACAGCCACATTGCTACTAGATCTACAATTGAGCATGAAATAGGACTGCTCAAGATGTGCTTCAGGTACCTTGATCGTTCTGGGGGAGCAGTTCAATATGCATCAAACAGAGTGGGATGCATTATAGTCGTGAGTTGTGCCCTGAACAATATGGCACAACAGAGAAGGGTGCCGCTGGAGGAGGCCCCATCCACATCTGCCACCCATATTGAGGAGGAGGAGGAGGAGAAGGCAGAGGAGGAGGAGCAACCCATGGGCAGAACTGCGGCTCACCTGGCTGTTCGTGAGGCCAGAGAGTCACTGACATGTGGAAGGTTCTCCTAACATCAGACAGTGTGAAGAGTCCAGTCCTCGCCACCTGGACAGAGCAGTGGCCACACCAGCATCGCCCCCTCCCCCCCCAATGCACAAAACAGTCGTGCAACTACACATACACCCACTGTAGAGTGACCGAATGGGTGGCATCAAGTGTGGGCGTTCATGGTGATTCTCATGAAAGGGCCTTATTATACAAGCCAGTCAAGAATGGCCAAGACGTGGCAGTAGTGGTGACAATAATAATATTTAATGTGCAATTTACAAAAAGCAAATATAAATGAAAACATGACAATCCGTCAAACACCATTGTGCACCCCCTTTGTGCTCACAAAACCTTCGCCTTACGCTTATGATACTCCTACGTGGTGCATCCCTGTGGCTGCAGCAGAGGTAGTGGCAGGTTGCTCTTGTTCTTGCCCTGACCGATAAGATGCTTTGGGCCTATGCTCTCTGGGTTTCGGTGCCCGTGAGGGCCCCTCCAAAGGCTGCTTCACCTGCACCTGTGGGGCAGACTCGGTCACCTGGAGAGGGGGCAGCTTTGCGGGTACTGGTTGAGAGGGGGGCAACGGGTGAGACGTGGGGGCGCTTTGAGTGGCGTCCACACTTCCATGTCCCTTTCACCATCTTCCCTCCCCTGGGCCAGGCCCACACCACTCCAACCACTCTGCTGGACAACAGTTTGGAGGACATATGTGAAGCCTTGAAAGACCAGTGCAGAGTACCTACCTGCCTAATTAAGGCGGCAGAATGTTGTTCACCCTGAGTCCGAAGGGCCGTTGTCAGGGCCTCAGTGGACTCATTGGTGAGCCGTGCTTGAAGCTCCATGGAGGCTAGCCTTCCCTCCATCACAGACATTCCCGCACTTACCCGCAACACTACCTCAGAGATTCCCTCACATCCCTGTGACAGTATCTCAGAGATGCCCTCCCTTACCTGTGCCACCATTCCACTTATGCGGGAGTTGGACTCCTCCATCCTCTGCACAATTGTGGAGAGTGCGCGTGGCACTTGTTCCAGCACCTCGCAAATATGCTGCTGCCCCTCAATCATTCTCCTTTACACGGATGGCCCCCAGGGTCCAGCATCTGTGTCCAACTGAGCAGAGCCTGGAGAAGAGTGCTCCCACCGACGCGGACTCTCCACTGCTGCCCCTGCCACCAGTGTCTGCTCGTGCTCACACGTGTGTGGTAACTCACCATGTGCGATTCCAACTAACTGAGGATGGGGACCCACCGAGGTGTGTGTATCTCCGTTGGTGGATGGCTCACTCAGATGTGATGGTTCCCCCTCAGAGGCCAGCAGGTCCTCTGAGGAATCGCCGACCGCCGACACGGTGGTTGCTGAAGGCCCTGTAAGAGATCAGAAGGCAATATTAAGCATGATGATAGATGTTGAGGTGCTGAAGGTGGCAAGGCATGTTAACGTCAATTGATATTGTGTGTGCTGAATTTTAAAGTTCTGTCACCAGATGTTTGTCGGGACAGTCTCGGCGTCCCCGATGGACAGGCACTTGAGGGTGCGGCTTAGTTCTAGCGCCTCCTGCTCTGTGTCTGTGAGGATGACTAGCTGTTGTGGCCCCACTCCGGTCCTCACTCTCTCCCGTGCATTCTGGGCTCTCTTCTCCTTTAATGGGAGAAAGTAGTCTGTGAATGATGGTGCATGAGTGAGTGATGGTGACGTGGCCAACTGCTGAATGCATTGGTTTGGCTGACCATGAAAGAGATGCATCAGAGGGTGAGTATGAGACAGAGCCATGACATTATATGAGGATTGGGTTGAGTGGTAGTGGTAGGATGAGTATTGGGGAGGTGAGGAAGTCGTAAGTGCAGGTAAGTTGAGGATGAGCTTTGAGTGGGTGTGAGGAGTGATGTGATAAAGTAGTGTTGGCAGTGCAGAATGAGCTGTGGGATGGGGCCAGTGATGTGGAAGATGGAGTGTAGGAGAATCAGTAAGTGTACTCACTTTGACTGACCTAGTTAGGTCATTGAAGCGCTTCCTGCACTGTATTGGGTGCGGGAGACGTTGCTGCTGCTGGTGACCTCCTCTGCCACCTCGAGCCAGGCCTGCTTGGTGGCAGAGGCAGGCCACTTCCTCCCGTCCGCCGGGTAAAATACATCCCTCCTCCTCCTCACCCCATCCAGTACCACCTGGAGTGAGGCAACACTGAATCTAGAAGAAGCCTTTCCCCGGGGCTGATCCATTGTGTAATTTTGGGCATTTGCTCCAAGAGCAGCATTGGAGGACTGCCCCTTTAAATAGGGCTGCTCCAGCTGACAGCCTGTGATTCGGGTGCGCAGTCCGCCCACTGTGCAGGTTTCCAACGGGAAACCCGGAAGCCATGTTAAGTGGCTCCAATTTACCCGCGATCGCGTGGGGAATGGACGGATTCTACTGGGTGGGTTATTCACGCGTCCAGTCACCCACAACCCCCCCAACTAATATAGGGGCCCAAGAGTCTGCAAATGGCTATGGACAGGTTAAATGAGTGGGCAAGAAGTAACATGGGGAAATGTGAGGTTATTCACTTTGGTAGGAGGAACAGAAAATCAGAATATTTTTTAAATGGTGAGATACTATAAAATGTTGGTGTCCAGAGAGACTTGGGTGTCCTGGTACAAGAAACACAAAAAGTTAGCATGCAGGTACAGCAGGCAATTAGGAGAGAAAATGGCATGCTGGCCTTTATTGCAAGGGGTTTGGCGTACAAGAGTAAGAAAGTTTTACTACAGTTGTACAGGGCTTTGGTGAGACCTCACCTGGAATACTGCATACAGTTTTGGTCTCTTTATCTAAGGAAGGATATACTTGCCTTGGAGGTAGTGCCACAAAAGTTCACTTGATTAATTCCTGGGATGAGAGGGTTGTCCTATGATGAGAAGTTGAGTAGAATGGGCCGAAACTCTCTGGAGTTTAGAAGAATGAGAGATGATCTCGTTAAAACATATAAGATTCTGAGGGGGCTTGACAGGGTAGATGCCGAGAGCTTGTTTCCCCTGGCTGAAGAGTCTATAACTATGGGGCATAGTCGCAGGATAAACAATTGGCCATTTAAGACTGAGATGAGGAGGCATTTCTTCACTCAGAGGTTGGTGAATCTTTGGAATTCTCTACCCCAGAGGGCTGTGGATGCTGAGTTGTTGAGTATATTCAAGGCTGAGATCGATAGATTTTTGGACTCTAAGGAAATCAAGGGATATGGGGATCGAGCAGGAAAGTGGAGTTGAGGTTGAAGATCAGCCATGATCTGATTGAATGGCGGAACAGGCTCGAGGGGCTGTATGGCCTATTCCTGCTCCTATTTCTTATGATCTTATATTTTCAGGACTTGCGTCACCCATGGTTGGTGAGCAGGAGCAGCAAGTGGCATTAGCAGGCGGTGAGGTCAGTATATGGTGTCGGCGTTGTAATTGTGTCACTTGATCCCAATTTGAATTTATTTGTGATGCTCCCACATGTTACAGACAGGATCTCTGGCTACCAATATTAAGGTCCCCTGGAAAACCTGACCGGCTGTAAAAGCTGCCATTTTTGAATGCAAGCAGGGAGGTAAAGAGACAAAAATCACCAATCCTCCCACATCATGGCCCCGATATTACCAGGGTGGCGGGTTGGCAGCGGTGGGGGAGTGGCGACTGGGCGCGTGGGTAACCCGCCCAGTAAAATCCGTCCATTCCCCATGCAATCGTGGGTAAATTGAAGCCACTTACCATGGCTTCCGGGTTTCCCGTCGTCAACCTGCACTGCGGGCAAACTGCGCACCCGCATCACAGGCTGTCAGCTGGAGGAGCCCTATTTAAAGGGGCAGTCCTCCAATGTTGCTCCTTGAGCAAACAACCAAAATTATACAATGGAGCAGACCAGGGGAAAGGCTGCTGAGATAGCGTTGCGGGTAAGTGCGGGAATGTCTGTGATGGAGGGAAGGCTAGCCTCCATGGAGCTTCAAGAACGGCTCACCAATGAGTCCACTGAAGTCCTGACAACGGCCCTTCGGACTCAGGGTGAACAACATTATGCTGCCTTAAACAGGCAGGCAGATACAATGGCACTGGCCTTACAAGGCTTCACACATGTCCTCCAAGCTGTCATCCAGCAGAGTGGTAGAAGCGGTGTGGGCCTGGACCGGGGAGGGAAGATGGCGAAAGGGGACATGGAAGTGGGGACACCACTCAAAGCGCTCCCACGTCTCACCCGTTGTCCCCCTCTCAACCAATACCCGCAATGCTGCCTCCTCTCCAGGTGGCCGAGTCTGCCCCTGCACAGGTGAAGGTGGAGCAGTCTTTGGAGGGGCCCTCACGGGCACTGAAACCCAGAGGGCGTAGGCCCAAAGCATCTAATCGGTCAGGGGATGAACAAGAGCAACCTGCCACTAACTCTGCTGCAGCCACAGGGGAGGCACCACGTAGCAGTACTCGTAAGCGTAAGTTGAAGGTTTTGTGAGCACAAAGGTGATGCACAAGGGTGTTTGACTGTTTGTCATGTTTTTTATTTTTATTTGATTTTTGTTAATGGTACATTAAATATTATTATTGTCACCACTGCTGCCACGTCTTGACCATTCTTGACTGGCTTCTGTAATAAGGCCCTTTCATGAGGTTCACCACGAACACCCACACTTGATGCCACCCATTGGGTCACTCTACAGTGGATGTATGTGTATTTGGTCTACTATTTTGTGCAGGGAGCTGGGCGGGGGGCGGTGGGGGGGGTGGTTGCTGGTGTGGCCGCTGCTCTGTCCAGGTGGTGAGAACTGGACTTTTCACATTGTCTGACGTTAGGAGAACCGTTCACATATCAGTGACTCCCTGGCCTCACGAGCAGACAGGTGAGCCATTGTTCTGCCCACGGGTTGCTCCTCCACCTCTGCCTCCTTCTCCTTGTCCTGGTCCTCGTCCCCCTCCTCCTCCACCCCCTCCTCCTCTTCAATATGGGTGGCAGATGTGGATGGGGCCTCCTCCAGCGGCACCCCTCTCTGTTGTGCCATTTTGTGCAGGGCACAACATATGACTATAATGCTTCCCGCTCTGTCTGGTGCGTATTGAACTGCTCCCCCAGAATGATCAAGGTACCTGAAGCGCATCTTGAGCAGCCCTATAGCATGCTCAATTGTAGATCTGGTAGCGATGTGGCTGTCGTTATATCGACTCTGTTGCTTGGTGGTGGGGTTCCTCAGAGGTGTCATGAGCCACGTGTGCAGGGGGTATCCCATGCCCCTGAGGAGCCAGCCCTTGCGGGTGTTTGGTGGGTGGAAGAGGGGCAGGATGTTGGACTCGTGGAGGATGAAGGAATCATGGTAGCTGAGACTGTATCTGGTGCACACATGAAGAAATCTCTTGCGGTGGTCACAGATGAGCTGAGTGTTGATGGAGTGATAGCCCTTTCTGTTGATGAACAGTCCTGGCTCGTGTGGAGGTGCTCGTATTGCTATATGGGTGTAATCGATTACACCCTGCACCCATGGGAAGCCAGCCACAGCTTGGAATCCCACTGCCCTCTCCGTCTGGCTGAGGTCGTACATGGGGAAGTTGACGTAGTGCGAGGCCCTGCGAAACAAGCCGTCGGTGACCTGCCTTATGCACTTGTGGGCAGACGACTGAGAGACCCCGGCGATGTCCCCGGTGGCACCCTGGAACGATCCGGAGGCAAAGAATTTGAGGGCAGTGGTCACTTTGACAGCGACAGGTAAGAAGATGCTGCTTGGGCCAGCCAGGAGCAGCTCGGCATGAAGGAAGTTGCAGATGTCCGCGACTACCTGGCGACTGACTCTGAGCCTCCGTATGGACTGCTCCTCGGAGAGGTCCAGGCAGCTGAGCCTCAGTTTGTAGACCCTGTGGCGAGGGTAGTGCCTCCTGCGATGTTGCACTCTGTTGTTGCCCTTTGTGATGTTGTGCAGGTGCCTGTGGTGCAGCACTGTGTTGTGGAGTTCCACTTGGCGAAGGTGGATGGACGGCATGCCTGGCGAGGCTGGTGATGTTGCCCGTCCTCGGATGAAGTGATGAATGCAGCCATTGCGCCCCCATCCTGACGGTGTGAGTTTTGGCGGTTCGCAAAGTAGGTAAATCTGTTTGCACAGCAGAATTTAAGGTATAAATTAAGAATTTTCAGTGGAAAGACAAAGGTGTTGCAGCCAAAACTTTGTCTGAAGTGACAGAGTGCTCTGCTGCAATACATGAGGTTCTCCCCCCACCTGTCAAATAATCCTTTGCATCTCCCACTGGCTGCTGGCTGAAACACGTCTGTTGCAACAGGGAGTGTTTCCCAAAGCACAGGAAACATGCTGAGGATCCTTCAAAATTGCACCCCTGCCAAAATCTCCACTCAATGAGGTCTGTCAAGTACCTCAACTACCCACCTAATTACCTAAAGCAGCATCCCGCCAGCTTTAATTGCTGGTGGGAGTCCCACATTCGGGAGCTGCGCGCTCACCCTGGGGAACCCAGAAGTCAGCGGGTTGAAGATGGGCTCTGAACCCGCTTCGGGATTCTGCCATTATAGGAGCCCCCCCGCCCCCAACACACCCGCTCGACCATCCGAAAATTGGCCCCCATGTGTCAGAAAATAAGAAAAGGCACAATCTTTGTCTCATATTTTACTCTTCTCCCTGCACATTATTCTCTGTGGAGTATTACACAATAACATAAAAGCTGAATGCCTGTTCAATGTGCTGCAGGATACACTGGAACCCTACACTCTGAGTGCTATTTTCATCTTTGCAGGTCAGGCTTTGTGAAGGTATAACAATAGAGTCTCCTGTTGTCAATAAAGCTGGAACAGGAGCCTCTGTGCTGCAAATGATCAGATTTCAGGAAGCCCCTTCGATCTGTTTATTCTTTAGCAACAAACCAACTGGGAATTAGTGCTTAAACAGGGACACAGTTTGAGTGAGTTCAGAGAGAGAGAGAGAGAGAGAGATTAAACTAACTGAAGGAACTGGGAAAGCTACACATTTTTCGTATTTAAAATGTCTTAAGTATGCAAAATAATTGCAGATTAATTGGAACTGATTTGTTGTAACCAGTGATTGGATACAGCACATTGAAGTCATTCTTTTTCTACAGATAACATTTTTTTAATACACCAGCTGATCGCCTGTGAGGTTGCACATGAGGAGTCAGGACTCAGTGTAGTCTTCTGGTGAAGCGGGCTTATTGATCAGGACGCACAAACAAAATTCTGTCTCATTTTGAAGTAATACATTCTTTTGATATAATGCTTTGATTTTATATTCCTTATAGCTAAATAGCAAAGCTGACAGCAATTTGGGAAGCAGAGAGCTATAGTTGGTTGGAGCATGGAGTTTCTCTTCAGCAGGGAATAAAGAGTGAGGAGATGCAAAACTGACCACTGGTGGGAGGGTGTAATTACAGCATGACAGGTTTACATAGGTGATTTCCATTGTAAGCGTGGGCAGAGGAATTTATAATGGCAAAAAAGTTGCCATAAAAGGGTGGCAAAACATTACAATAGTAAGATTTTCTAGACAGGAAGTGTGCACAGGTGTGTGATCTTATAATGCTCTTAACATTAAAGAATTACAAAAAGTTTCAACTGAATAGGAAAACGTTTGATAGAATGTTTAAAAACATTGACATGGGCAATATGGTGACACAGTGCATTAATCCATTCATGAAATGCATGGATTTGGTGCACGATTTCTCCCATACGGTTTGTTCCTGATCACACTCTAGGAGGAGTTGAGTGGAAGCTTGGTGCTTCCCTAAAGGACCTGCAGGAGGGAAAAGCATCAGCTGAATTGTGCTGGACTGCTCTTGAGCAGCTCTTCATGGCCAGCTTCAAACGGCATTGGCAGGAACGTTGGATTAGCTGCTCTCAGCATTCTCTAGTTCTTCTGCTCCGGAGAATCTAAAAGGAGAAATGTTTGGAAAAAATGGAGATAAACATAAAGCAATAGAAGCATAATACTCAGAATTTTATTGCACTAAAGCATGTTTACAGTTCTCACCGCTTATAGCGGGCACATTGGTGCTGACCTGATTTGCCCGCTCTACATGTTGGATGGTTTATTCCCTCCAACTGCAACACCAATGATATTCAGAACAAAGAACTGAAATATCAGTGAAATATATTTAATGTAGGCAAATGTTGCTGAAAAATAAATGGTAAGTGAAATCCAGTTGTAAGAATAGGCATTAGTGGTCGTACTACAGCAAAGATGAAAGATTATCTGCCAGTTATTTTGTACTTTGGATCTTAACAAGGTGATATTAACAAATCCTGAAGAAGATCTTTTATGGCGCATTGATAACTAGGAAGCGGTTTCGTAGTGGGCAGCAGAAGAGATATAAAGATTGCTTAAAAGTGACTCTGAAACAGTGCAAAATAGACGTCCAAAAGTGGGAACAACTTGTTCAAGATAAGAAAGCATGGCGAAAAACCTTCCACCAAGGCAGTTCCCACTATGAAGTCCGTCGCATTGCTAATGCCGAATGTAAATGCCAGCTGAGGAAGTCTCACTTGCAAAATCAAGATCCGCCACCTGGTATATCCGGGATTCACTGTTCACTCTGTGGATGCTTATTCTGAGCAAAAATAGGTCTCATCAAAGAACTCATTGCAGAAAATGAGATGATATTCTGGCTGTTTTCTTCGATGTCGAAGGGCGAGCAAACTTTGTTATTGCAGTCAGTGCTGAGTAATTGCACCTTAACAAGGTGCAAACTGCTGAGTGAACACTTGTTTCTGCTCGAAATACATGGACCGCTTAACCCACTGTAAGCAGCAACTTTGTAATTGACAATGATGAAAATGTAAGATGGTTAGCGCTTTTTAGCTGTTTTAAAAGATTGCCCGATTTAAATGTGGGCAGTTTAAGTGGTGGGGACTGCATAAAGTTTTAATAACCGGTGCAATCAATGCTTCCATCAGAACGACCTTTGTTGTGTCTTTTACCTTTAGTTGTGTCTCACTGTTGCTATCAGTACAGTTTCCTCTGTTTGCAAAGGACAGGACTCTTTACAATCACTGTGAAATTCTGATGGTTCCTAGAAATATATAGAAATGCAACACAGAATCAGGCCACTCAGCCCAACCCATCAATGTCTGCATTTACCTTCCACAAAAGCAAATGGCTCTAATCATACTTACTCATCCTGTTCCCATATCCCTTCATCCACCCATCTTGAATATTGACACGGTTTCCACCTCACAGAGCTGGAGTTGCATGCCCTCGTTGGTGAGAGGGCATGAGTTGGGGGTTGGTGGTTGGTGGTTGAAGACCTGCCATGAAAATGGTGCGCACTTTGTGTTTAGAGGTGGCTGTGGCTGTGGCAGTGAGTGCCACCTCCTTGAAACCCAGGATGCCCTGGCAGAGCAGGTGGTTATTTAATGAATTCACTGGACCAGCCAAGTTAAGCTATTTACTCCCTCTGACCCTTCTTTGGAGTCTCTTTTATATGTGTGTAACTCCTTCATTCATTTCTCTCAGGGTGCTAGAGGACTCAGAGATGAAAATGAGATCTGACAGTGGTACGTGGAGGCTTTACAAAAGTCAGTACTTCATAGCCCCAGATTTCTGGAGTCCTACTCTAAAAAGGAAGGATGTTGGTTGAGAACAACACTTATGTAGAGGCATTAAGAATGATCTCATAGGAGCTGGGGCAGATGACAGGGGTCACAGCAAAGTCAAGTGCTGTCATCAGTGCCAATATCTGAGAACTATTCAACACAAAGCAATAGTAGCTGTAGCAGATGATGGCATTAGAAACACCTACATCCATCCGCCATCACAGAGACGCCTCCAGACCAGTTAAAGCGGCCAAAGTGGATTATTTGACCACTGACTTTCAGGTCCTGAGCGATCGTTTGGAGAGAACAATGGAAAACGGCTTCGGAGAGCTTCAAGCGACATCTTTCAGGGTCTGCAGGATCTAACTATAGTATCAAATCTTTCTTCCTGCTGATCAGTGAGCACTCAGATCCAGGAGCCAGTACAAGAATCCACCTTCATAATGCTGTCCTCTCTCCTGATGATAGCTCCATGTGACCTTTCCAGCCAGGCCCCTCAGATGCCTGCTCATTTAGGTGTCAGGATACAGGACCAGGCTGCCCATGCACCTTTAGTGACAAGCCATCCTGTTGAAGAGTCCTCCCAGAGCTCAGAAGCATTGACACTACGGCCACCTCCATTCCACGAGGTTAATGATACGCAACGTAGTCAATCACCACTGGTGTCTCTGGCCTTAGGGTATCATCCCGGTGCAGCACCAGGAAAGGTTTAACAACACCGCAGAGAGGCACTAGGGGTAGGCAGTTTGGTAATTAGAAGCACTTGCTGTAAATATATGTGTGCACAGCAATACCACTTTGTGATGTGAAGTTCATTGTTTTGGTTAGTCTGTTCTTTCTCTTTTAAGTTTGAGGGATGATGTTTGGAGGTCAGTTTGCAATGGGAGACAGGGTTCCTTCTATGACTCCTTACTGAACCTTCTCATCCTTAAGTAGACTTCTTCTGAGACATTGTAGAGGGAAGTGGCATGGTCTGTGGACTCTGGCAAAAGGGTACCTCCCAGTTGGTCTTCTTTGCTGTAGCCTAATCCTGCATCTCACTATCATTTCCTCTTCCTCCTGATTCTGTTCTGACTCTATTATATGGGAATGTCCTTAGTGAACCCATGGTAAGGGCTCCATTCTAAAGGGTGGGAAGAAAAAGATTTTCCTGCCAGAAACTGCTGAAAGGCGGATTGCAAAATCAGAAATCAATGAGAAACAATTTTTCTAATTGTTTCAGTCAAACTAGATGTTTCACACAAAGATTGAGGGCATTCAAATCCACTGAACTCAACTACTTCCTGGTTTGACAAGTTATGCAAGTAACTCACCCCTCTTTTCTGCAGGGTTAAGTTAAATTGTGTTCAGTTCTGGTGTAAATGGTGGAATTTCTGGGAGAGCAGGTCTGATCCTCACGATCCTGTCATTTTCAAGCATGAACCACTTTGGGGGCGTGCAGATCTTCTGCCAGCAGCCGGTTCCATTGGAATTTAGCCTGTATTTTAGGATGGGTTTAAATCTGGCGTATCTGAATTATGCCTCAAATTCTGGGCCCTAAATCTCCATCACACACTTATTGCAAAAAAAATCTCCACTGTTCACTCCAATCCTAAAATAAGAAGACCTGTGCTTAAAGGACTGGAATCGTCTCATTCTTTATTAAAAAAGACACAAAACTGCAAGATGCAAGCTGTGACGGCTCTAAGTGTGGAATGGTTTGGGAGTGTGATATGCAACATGCCAGTGGCCTTCATTTTCAAAACAACTATTCCCGGGAACAAAGAAACTACCTCAACTGTGTCTTTGTAATTTGAAACTGTTCCAATGTATTTTTACAGCTTTAAAAGCAGATACGTTTCCTGGCATCTAGAAATGATTTTCTATAATGTCTGCTGTAATCAATATCAATACTGAGATTAGTTACCACAGAATGTAAAATTTTTGGTATTTACTGAGTAAGGGCATTGATTTTAGAATTTTAGTTGTGTCCTCTGCGTAAACATTCTACCCATTATTCCTGCAACAAACTCATTGTAAGATTAAAACTTCACTTGAAAGTCCTTTAGCTCTGCAATTTAGAGATTTTGAAGTTATTTTTTATTATTACTTGAAATCTGTGATTGATTTTTATTGAAAGATCAAGAGGGCAGGACTTTAGTGAACAAGAAGGTTTGAGGAAATTCTGTATCACCGGTGCTTGTTATAGCACTCACCATAGTAAGGCTCGATGATCCATTTGGCTAATTATAAGGAGGATTTAGGGAAAGGATATGGGCAGAGATTTCATACTTTATAACTGATGCACTATTTTCCTCACATCAATGTATGTATTTTTCTTGTGTTGTAGACCATTGCAAATAAGGTGAAGTGCATCAACCAGTTAGCAATGCTGATATTATTTGTAAACTTTTTAAGGACTGCATGGGGGCAATTTTGACTTTAAAAATAATATTCCCATTCATACATGGATTCCTCCCTTTTGCCGATGCTAAAATATTAATAATGAAGGCAAGGCAGGGGGAAACCTTGTTAAGGGCTTGTTAGCTGTTTACTATTGCCTGAAATGTGTTTGTTGAAGTAAGTTGAATTGAGCTCACCTCCACATTGTATACCAATAAACATAAACGATTTCTACTCAGGAATCGGAAGTACAATTTCAAGATTTGCACACGACACCAAATTGGGGAATATAGTTAATATTGAAGAGGACTGCGACAAAATGCAAAAGAAGACAGTAATAAACTTGCAGAATGGGCATGTAATTGGCAAATGAATTTCAATATAGACAAGTATGAGGTGTTACATTTTGGTAGGAAGAATAAGGAGGCCACATACTGCTTCAATAAAAAGAGTCTAAATGGGGTGGAGGAGCAAAGGCATCTAGGGGTACAGATAAACAAATCACTAAAAGTAGCGATGCAAGTTACTAAGGCCATAAAAAGACAAACCAAGCACTAGGGTTCATTTCTAGAGGGATAGAATTGAAAAGCAGAAAAGTAATATTAAACTTGTATCGAACATTGGTTAGACCATACTTAGAGTACTGTGCACAGTTCTGGTCTCCATATTATAAAAAGGATATAGAGGCACTGGAGAAGAATCAAAAAAGATTCACAAGGACGATACCAGAACTGAGAGGATATACTTATCAGGAAAGACTGAACAGGCTGGGGCTCATTTCTCTAGAAAAGAGAAGGATGAGGGGTGACCTAATAGAGGTCTTCAAAATTATGAAGGGATTTGATAGGGTTGACATCGAGAAGAAGTATCTACTTGTGGGGGAGACCAAAATTAGGGGTCATAATTATAAAGGGGTAGAATTTCCACTTTGGGTACAATTGGGAAATTGTGCCCAAAATGCACCTGAAATTGCATTGGTTAAGTTACAGTTCAAATTTCCGCTAAAAAGTATTTGCATAATCACAAACGCAAAATCTTTCATGCACCTGCGCAATCGGGCAACATAATAAAATATACTCGTTTATTTGATTTTCTTTGCATTAAAAACTATTCATCAATGTATTTAAGAGAGGAAACTTGGTGCAGTTTTATTAACACAGCTGAAAATGGGTTTTATCACAAAAAATAAGCATTTTTAATGAGTGTCTAGTCCTCCAACTGTGAGTAACCTGATTTTAAATCATTGAAAGTGACTTAAAAAAACTAAACTGAACCATTTACTAGTTTTATTAGTGTACAGCAATTTCTTAATATAATAAATAGTTTTTGATATGTAATTACTTTTAAAACTAGCGGAAACAAGCGGAAACTCTACCCCAATATAGTCACCAATAAATCTAATAGGGAATTCTTTGCCCAGAGAGTGGTGAGAATGTGGAACTTGTTACCGTAAAGAGTAGTTGAGGCGAATGGCAAAGATGCATTTAAGGGGAAGCTAGATAAGCACATGAGGGAGAAAGGAATAGAAGGTTATGCTGATAGGGTTAGATGAAGTTGGATGGGAGGAGGCTCATGTGGAGGTAAATACTGGCAAAAAGCAGTTGGGCGGAATGGCCTGTTTCAGTGTTGTACATTTTATGAAAGGGTGGTGGAAGCAGATTCAATCATGGCTTTCAAAAAGGAATTGGATAAATACTTGAAGGGAAAAAATTTGCAGGGCTACGGGGAAAGAGTGGGGGAATGGGACGAACCGGATTACACTTACAAAGAGTCAGTAGGTGCTCGATGGGCCGAGTGGCCTCCTTCTGTATCTAACCATTGAATGTAACCATTTTATGATTCTCTGATATGTAATGGCTCAGGCACCGTACATTCCCCTCCACCAATAGACCAGACTAGGATGTCCCATAATCTTTCCTCCTTTTTCCTTTGGCCATAGAATGCCTGGAGATATGTATTCGAGTGTACCAGATATCTATGGAGTGAATACAAAATATCCCTATGTACTATCGATACTATACATATCCACCCCAACCACCTGGTTTTCCCAGATCTTTGGAAACATTAGAGAATTTGGGTGACTCTCTGATTACAAACTCAAGTACATTGGCCATGTCCATCATGCAGGGATTCCCCACATAAATATGGAAGCCCTACCTCATCGCTTGGTTGGGGCTTTAGGTACCTTGGTACTTTGGTACACAGTGAAGCTCAGCTCTCTGCCTAACCAACATGTATGCCAAACTAAATGGGTGCAATAACCTGGCCATCTCTCTCTGGGGCAGGCAGAACACAATAAACCTTCTCTGCCTCCCCACTTATTATATATGCTGTCAAGATATCATGCTTAAAAATTCCTTGATCTGAATAATTGCATCTCCAAGATCCTCAGCCTCAAACTCCTCTGGCTTTTAAAACTGCCTCCCGAGCTTGAGACACCACTACTGGACAGTCCCAATCCATGTGGTTGTGGCCTGTATTCTGGCATCCAAGCTAAGCTCATGGCATGGAATAATGACCAAGGCCTTTCTACCAAGCCCCCTGCACAGCTCACCATTCATAATCCCTCAGATGAGACCGACAGGAAGCCAAAAGCCTCTCAGTCTGGAGGAATGTTTAAAGCTCCTTGGGTCTATTAACCCTCTCCCCAATCTGTCAGGAATGCGAATGGGATCTACAGATTATGTCAGCTCCTTCACAACAGTGAGATACTGCCCTTCCACCAGTTAGCTGACAAATTTCAGCTCTCCCAGCACGACCAATACTACAACCTCCAGAGGAGGCACTAACTCCACAAACCAGCAAACCCCGCTAGAACTCTCCCTCCCCTCTCCAATTATCACATCTCCATCCTTCGCCCCCTGTTTATCTCTATGACTGAAGACAGGACAGAAAACTAAGGAAAGCGTGGGATGAGACCCAAGTTGTCCGTTATGGGAGGAGGGATGGCAAAAGGTATTATAGCTTATTTTTAATACCTTGTACCACTGGCATTATGTCCTCTTCCTCTACTGTGAAAACAATACAAAGTACTCATTTAACAAGTCTACCATTTCCTTATTATCCATTATAGTATCACTTATATCTGTCTTTAATAGTCCTCATTCCCCCTTACCATTCTCTTTCTTGTAATATATTTATGAAAACTTTTACAACATACTTTACTTACAGCAGGCACTTTGGTGTTAACGTGATTAGCCCGCTATAACCATTGGACGGTATATCATCTTTCAGAGACATAGAGAGAGAACGGGAACAGAGAAGGAAGTGGCAGACTGGATTCCAATTCTTTCCCCGCAGTTATTGTTAACAAAATTTAACATGGAAATGGATCAACAGATGGTTTGTCTGGGTTTTAAACCAAGGGTTTTCCAATGTTACCAAATTATCGATTTAAAAATCGGGAGCTGGGGAAATGCAGGAGCGACAGGATTTCTTAAATCTCTGCAGCAGTTACTGGTAATTGCGCCATGGGTGGGATTCTAGGTCAGAACAGGTGATTGTCAATCAATGAGAGAAATCGTGGACTCAAAACAGATGCATGGAGGGATTTAAATACAAGTGAGATAATGAGGTGTGAAGAACTTATTGAACTGCCCCAAGTAGCTAACTCACTTAACATGTTATAAGTGGCACTTTTGTAGTTGACACCTACGGTAGTGGCAAATTGTTAGCGCCATTTGTCTGATCTAGGCGGCTGCCCGTGATAAGCGTGGACAGTGTAAGTGGTGGAGACTGTACTGTATTAGCTTTGATATCCCTAGCAAGTTTTTATTCACACTCCCTTTTTGCACCTCTTATTGCTTTCTTTGTATACCTTTGTTGCTTTTTAAAACTCTCCCACTTTTCCTTGCATTTGTGTAAGCTTTTTCTTTTCGCTTACCTCATTTGTTGACCATGGTTGTTTAACTGCACAAGTGGAGCTTTTGTCTTTTAGGGGTATGTACTGGTTTTATACTCTACCAAATATTTTTTTGAATACTGTTTGTCTGTAGGTTTACCCATTAACAGTTCAGTTCAGTTTAGTATGGGCAATTTATTTCTCATCCCTTCGAAGTTTGCCTTTCTTAAATTTAAAAGCTTGATCTGTGACTCTCAAATTCAATCATATTATGGTCACTATTCACAAGATGTTCCCTTGCAGTCAGATTGTCAAGCTGTATAGTGTACAATTGTAACAATTTTCAGGTTATCCATTAGATATTCTCTTATGTTCAGCATCACTGGTCACTCCTGTAAGTAGACCTCATGTCCCCTATGATTCAGAGTGCGTGCTTTACTGCCCAGTATCTAGTTAAATGATAGCATGACCTGGGAATCATAAAATAGAACTCTGATCCCTCCCTCAAGACTCTGTGGTTGATGGGGTGGTTTGGCCTGTCAAACTGTCAATCACTGAGGGCTCTAAATTGAACCTATCCTTAGAAATGTGGGGAAACAACATAGCTTTCATTGTTTAATTAAGCCAGGTTAGCCTTCAACATTGGATGAAAATCATCTTTGCTGATAGTCTAGGATGCTTGTCAATTTCAACTGACTGACACCTCGGCCTAAATTTTAACTAGGAGGAGGAGCTCGGGAGGGGGGAGTCGATAATCAGGTGGGAAACCCAGAGAAAACAATTGTGCGTTTCCAAGTGATCGCAATTCAATTGAAGCCACTTAACTCAACTTTTGGGTTTCACATCCTCAAGCTGCGCTGCAGGCGGACTGCACACCCGCATGACGTGCTTAAAGCCTACTATTTAAAGGGCCACTCCAACAATGCGCTTTGAAGGCAAAAGGAGGCTACAATGAGTATGCAATGTTCCAAAGCCAAGGCAGCACCTAGGTTCCCCAACGTTACCCTGGAGACATTGCTGGGCACAGTGAAAAGCAGGAGGGAGGTGCTTTATTTATCTACCAGACAGGAGTAAGAAACCTGGCTCTGTCACAAAGAAAGCATGGCTGGAGGTGGCAGACTAGGTCAGCAGCAGAAGCACGGTGCCCCGGTCGTGGCTGCAAGGTAGAAAGAGATTTAATGGCCCAATCAGGTCAGGAAAAGTGAGTACAGCTATTGATTGATCCTCATTCTGTGGTGAACATTACCCCGCCTCACACTGCCTTGCAAAGCCTACTCCATTACATCACTCCTCGCACCCACTTAAGGCTCAGTATCGAGTTACCTTCATTTTCTGTGCACTTCTTCACCCCCTCAATTTGTGCACCCACCTCTCCCACTCACCCCAATCCTGATGCAATGTAATCAATCTGTCTGATCGTTACCCTCTGATGCATCTGCTTCATTGTCATCCCGACCCAAAGCAATGCATCCATTGGATGACCCCATCACCCTCATTCACTCACATGCCTGTACTTTCTCCCCTTGTAGGGGAAGAGAGCGCAAAATGCAAGGGAGAGGGCGAGTACTGGAGGGGGGCCTCCACAAATAGTGGCTCTCACAGAGGTGGAGAAGGAGGCCTTGGAGGTAAGTCGTACGGTGGAGTGCCTGGCCGTTGGGGATGCCGAGACTAGCACTCTGTAAACATCAGGTGACAGAACTTTAACATCCCTCACACACAACATAGATCGACGTTATCAATGATTGATCTGTTGTACATCTCGGTATGCTCATCGCAACATCACTTCTGTGATGATTATTAATATTGCTGTATGTTCTCTTCCAGGAGCATCATGGACTGAAGACGTGGTCGAGGGCGATTCCTCAGAGGAGCTCCCTGCCTCTGAGGGTGCACCGTCACATCTTAGCGAGCCATCCACCAGTGCAGATTCTCACACCTCGGTGGGCCCCATTAGAGAGGTAGTTGGATTGTCACCTGATGAATCAACACACATAATCGAGCACGAGCAGACACTTGGTGACAGGGGCAGCGATGGAGAGTTTGCTTTGGTGGATGCACTCCTCTCCAAGCTCTGCTCAGCTTGGCACAAATGCTGAACCCCCAGGGGCCATCCTTGTAAAGGAGAATGATAGAGGTACAGGACAAACTTTACGAAAGAGTGGAAATAGTGGAGAGGATGGATGAGTCCAACTCCATTAGTGGATTGGCAGCACAAGTAAGTGCGGCAATGTCTGCGATGGAGAGAATGGCAGCCTCCATTGAGCTTTAAGCACAGCTCAAAAATGAGTCCATTCAGGTCCTGACAATGGCTGTGCAGACTCAGGGTGAACTACATTCTGCTGCCTTAGACAGGCAGATAAATACACTAGCACTGACCTTATAAGGCATCAGACATGTCCTCCAAACTGTTCTCCAGCAGGGTGGTAGAAATGATGTGGCCCTAGCCCAGGACAGGGATGATGGCGAAAGGGGAATGGAAGTGGGGATGCCACTCAAATCGCTGCCATGTCTCATCCATTGCCACCTCCCCTCAACCAGTACCTGCAATGCTGCCTCCTCTCCAGATGGCCGAGACTACCCCTGCACAGATGCAGGTGGAGCCGTCTTTGGAAAGGCCCTAATGGGCTCCAAAACCCAGAGGGCGTAGGCCAAAAGTGTCTCAGCAATCTGGGCATGAATCTAAGCAACCTGCCACTACGTCTGCTGCAGCCCCTGGGGATGCACCACATAGAAGCGGTAGGAAGAGGAAGTCGAAGATTATGTAATCACCAAGGATAGGCACAAGGGTGTCTGACAGTCTGTCATGTTTTTCATTTATATTTGGTTTATGTTAGCTTCACACTAAATGTTATGATTATTACCACCACTACCATGTCTTGCCCATTCTTGAGTACCTTTTTGAAAGTGCCCTTACATGTGGTTGCTCATGAACAGCGAGACCTGATGCCACCCATTGGGTGTGTTTGCAATTGCTGTATGTGTCGTTGTATGACTGTCTTATGCAATCTGGGGATGGGAGGGTGGGGTTTGAGGTTGTGGTGGTCCTTACAGGTGGTCTGAGTACTTGGCTGTAGTCACTTTGCAGATCTCCCTATGAGAATCTATCAAATATGAGTGACTCCCTGGCATGACGAGCAACCAGCTGAGATGCTGCTCTGCCAGTGGTTCGCCCGTCATAGTCCTTCTCATCCTCATCTTCCTCCTCCTCGTCTTCTTCTTCAATGTTGATGGCAGGTGCGGCTGCTTCCGGAGTGCATGGGACCTCATTCACTGGTAACCCTCTCTGTTGAGCGATGTTGTGCAGGACGCAACACATCACTATTATTCTACACACCCTCGTCGGTGAGTACTGAAGGGCTCCCCCAGATCGATCCAGACACTGGAAGCGCATCTTCAGCATTCCCATGGCTTGTTAAATGACAGACGTGGTAGTGCTGTGACTGTCATTGTACCACTTCTGTGCTTCACTGGTGGGGTTCCTCACAGGAGTCATGAGTCATGTCTGCAGTGGGTATTCCTTGTCTCCAAGGAGCCAGCCCTTAAGTGTGCCTTATGCATGGAAGAGGGCCGGGATGTTGGATTCACGCAGCATGAAGGAACCATAGCACACATCTGCGGAAACCTTCTCCGGTGGTCGCAAACCAGCTGCGCATTGATAGAGTGATATCCTTTTCTGTTGATGAACAGTCCTGGCTCATGTGGAGTTCCTCAAATTGTTATGAGTGTGCAATCAATTGAGCCCTGGGAAGCCTGCCAGAGAGTGGAAACCCACTGCCCTCTCAGTTTGGCTGATGTCGTCGATATTGTAGTTGACGCAGTGGGATGTCCTGGCAAACAAGCCATCTGTCACCTGGAAGGATCCAGAAGCGAAGAAGTTGAGAGCATGGTGACTTTAACTGCAACGAGCAATGCGATGCGCCCAGGCCCAGTCGGGAGCATCTCTGCATGAAGAAGCCTGTAGATGTCTGCGGCCACTGGCCACTCAATCTTAGCCTTCGTAGGCACTGCTCCTCAGAGAGGTCCAGGAAGCTCAGCCTTTGCCTATAGACCCTCTCACAAGGGCAGTGCCTCCTGCGACGTCAGGCCCTCTGTTGCTCCCCTCTCTGCTCTTCTGCAGGTTCTTGTGGCGCATTTCTGTCTTGTGGAGCTGCAACTCCCAGAACTGCATGCCATGCCTGGTGTGGATGGCGATGTGCCTCCTCCCAGATGTAGTGCTGAATACAAACTTTGCGCCCCCCCATCCCATCCCAATATTGTCAGCTTGTGGGTGTCCAAAATGTGGGCAAATATGTCTGAACAAAAGAATTCTGTGTGTGAACAAAGAAATCTGAGTCTAAACACCAAAAACTCCAGCCAGATGTTTGCCTGAGAGAAATGCTTTCCCTACTGAAAAAACTCACCTTTTATCCCCATTTGTCAATCACTGGTTTAAATGTCCAAATGTTCTCCGTTTCCATGGCGTGTTTCAGAAGCCATGGGGGTCACGTTCAGTCAGAGTTAAAATCATTTGTCTGCCTCAATCCCCACAAATTTAATTGATTTAAATACTTCAACGATATTAATTGCCCCTTTAAATGTCATCCCATCACTTTTAATTGCTGGCGGGACTTCCTGGTTTCCGAAGCGCGCACATACCCAGATGTGCCTGGGTGAAACTCATTTTTCAGCATGTTGGAGCCGGGACTCCTTCTCGCTCCAAACTTTAAAAAATTTTACTGCCCCCGCCACCCGCCCCCCACCCCCAACCCACTAGTTCTTCGGGGTTAAAATCATGCCCCTGGGATCTTTCCGTTGTTTCAAAGCTGCAGAAACTTGTACAATTAAGCAGCTCCAGTGTCGGCGGCGTAGGTGTTGCCTGGGAATCATTCCATTGCCATGGCTGGGAATGCTTGAGATTGTATACAATGATCTCCCTTTCGTTAGCTAATTAACATTTCAAATTACCATGGCAACGAGTCTGGATTCTGTATTTGTTACCTTAAATATTGAGTCAAAAATCCTGTTGTGACATTTCAGAAATATTATAACGTAACAAAACTCAATACAGGGAAAGACCAAAATGCCAAACATAGCCTCACTGCCCAATTGGAGAGCATGAACTTGTCAGGCTAATTTTGTGAATCAAGTTACTATACAATTAAATGAATGAAGGTTCAGGGTGTAACTTTTGATTCGCACATCTAAAAGTTAAAAGCCATTGAATTCAGGGTAGGGCTTGGAACTGGATAAGGATTTGGATAAAGGATGGGAAATAGAGACAATGGGCTCAATTTTAAAATGGTGGCAGGTTGGCAGCGAGGGGGTAAAGGTGCGCGTGGCAAACCCGCATAAACAAAACTTACCGTTTCCGACGCGATCGCATGGTGATTGCTGATGATTAACGTGCTCTGATTGACAGGCTGGCTGCCATCAGGGGCTGCAATGCAAGGCGGAGGAGGGGGGGGGTGGTGGAGGGCGAGAAAGAGAGAGAGCCAGACACCATCTGGTGCTGGAACGAAATATTGGGGAGGGGAGAGTGGAAGATGGGGTGGAGAGGGGAAGGTGAGGGGGGAAAGGGGAAGATCGGAGGGGAGAGGGGAAGATCGGGAGGGAGAGGGGAAGATTGGGGGGGCGAGGGGAAGATCGGGAGGGAGAGGGGAAGGTGAGGGGGGAAAGGGGAAGATCGGAGGGGAGAGGGGAAGATCGGGAGGGAGAGGGGAAGATTGGGGGGGCGAGGGGAAGATCGGGAGGGAGAGGGGAAGGTGAGGGGGGAAAGGGGAAGATCGGAGGGGAGAGGGGAAGATCGGGAGGGAGAGGGGAAGATCGGGGGGGGGAGAGGGGAAGATCGGGGGGGGGAGAGGGGAAGATCGGGGGGGGGGAGAGGGGAAGATCGGGGGGGGGAGAGGGGAAGATCGGGAGGGAGAGGGGAAGATCGGGGGGGGAGAGGGGAAGATCGGGAGGGAGAGGGGAAGATCGGGGGTGGAGAGGGGAAGATCGGGAGTGGAGAGGGGAAGATCGGGTGGGAGAGGGGAAGATCGGGGGGGGAGAGGGGAAGATCGGGAGTGGAGAGGGGAAGATCGGGGGTGGAGAGGGGAAGATCGGGAGTGGAGAGGGGAAGATCGGTGGGAGAGGGGGACATCGGGAAGACATCGGGGGGGTGAAGAGGGGGATATTGAAGAGGGAGCCTTCGGACATCAGAGCAGGGTGGAAAGGTGGGTTAATTTTGTGTTTTAACTTCCTTCTATGGTTTTTGATGTACTTTATTTTGTTTCTTTTTCCCTGATCCGGCCCTTAACGTTTGTTTTCACCAGTTGTGAATCAGAAACGGTGGGCAAGCCACTGAGGTAAGTTAAAAATCATTATAATCACTTAATCTGTCATGAATAAAGTGCCTTAAGTACCTCAATGAGGTACATTTGGCTCTTCAACTGTCATCCCGCTGGCTTTAATTGCACACAGGTGCGTCCCTGGGAAATTCGGAAGTCTGCGGGTTGGAGCTGGCTTCCTAACCCGAACGGGATTTCTGCGATTTTCGGAGCCCCCCCGCCCAGAACGCAACCTCAATTTCCCCGTGAAATTGAGCCCAATGAAATTACACTCTGGGATACTGGTGTATGAATATTTAATGCCAACTGAAATTCCTTTCTCCAATATTTTAATGGAGCTATGAAACTATAAGTTAAATTGGCCACAGTTTTATTTTCCTCTGCATTTTGCTTTCCCCAAGACTTCAAATTATAACAACTGGTACACAAGACTGCACCATCTAATGAATAGGGTGAGCATTGGTGGGCGATTAATTTACTATTGCCTTGCAAAACAATGAGCCACTAAACTATCAGGCAGAAGATTGCATGAATTTTAATCATAGAGCTAGTGTGTACACCTACTCACCTTCTCAGAAGAGTGCATTTGATTGTCTCCATGTGGATGAGGGTCATGATCTCTTTGCTCAAATGATGCTAAGGTCGTCATTGTGTTGGGGCTGTCTCCAGTTCCACTGATATTGAATGTCAATGTTTTTCCATAAAATTGATGGGTAGATATTGAGTCTCCATACCAATGTGGCTATCATTTTTTTTAAATCCTCCACCTTCATTAGGGCTTCTTTGCTCAATTATCACTGTGTCAATACAGGATGATGACATGCCTTAAGCTGCCAGATTCAATGTGTACTTTTCAGTCCATTTTAAAGGCAGCAGTATTTCTAGTTCTATTTTTGCATAACCCTGGTAGCTATCCTTGTGCTACTACTTCCTAGCTTTTCCAAGTCTTTTGTCTTCAGAGACAGCAATGATGCACTGATCCAATCTGGCAACAAGCGGCTGCAGCCATGTGGAGTTTACTGTTGTCTACAATGAAAATGGACTATTATCTCACGTCAAGGATTTAACCATCTTAATTAAAAATGGCCATTGTAATGTATCATCATCCTACAGTTATCCCAAATCACCCACACCATCTTCTGAAAAAAATCTGATGTCAAAAAGATGATGGGGGAAAGATTGGTTAGGGCCTGTTTTTTGGCAGGAGTAGCACGATGCGCTATTACGCCACGCACAATGGTCCCTGCGCAGGCAGGACGAGATTTTTGTCAGGCCTGAGTGAGACCTCCCCCGATCTTCTCCCTGGCCTATGATCCCTCCCTCCCTCCCTCTGATCCCTGGCTGCGATCTACTGCAGCAGGTCTTACTGGCCGCTAGCCTGTCCATCAGGCTGGTTGCTGGGCAAGAAGCCTGAAAGTGCTATTGATATCGCGACCCGCCCACTTATCTTCTGGGTTTCATACCCAGAAAACTTCCCCCCCACTCCTCACTCCCTCCCCGACTCTCAATTAAAATTTACCCCAGAATATCTGGTCAATATCACATTGCTGCTTCTGGGCCCTTGCTGCATGCAAATTAGCTGCTGGCTTTTCTTACATTACAACAGTGACTATACTTTAAAAGTACTTCATAGGCTATAAAGTGCTTTGGGCATGCTTTCAAATATTATTGCTGTACATCAAACACACGTGCATCATATGTCTGAAAGCATGAAGATTGAAAAATTCCGAACACAATTGACCAATAAAGCAGTGCAGTGTTTATTTTGGGAAATGAGGGATTTCTCCGACAGGAAAAATATGATAGCGATTGGAAACAATTCAGTACAGTCAGCTAAGAAACTGGCTGCCGGCACTACCCTTCAGCTCCCCAAACAACGGCTTAAGGCATACTTAGTGAACGCTTTCCTATTTTCTTATAAGCTATTGCATAAAATGGATCATTTACAATTATTGAGTGACCTATCAGGTACTAAAGCAGAATCTGCAATGATTGATCGTCACTGAGATGCTATGTTTAATCTGTCATCTATATATTTTACTGATACGACCTGACACTAGATTACATCCCCTGTTTGAAAACACCAATCGAGTTTATGAAAAAGGAACTTTCACATCTTCAGGATATCACAAAGTGCTTCACAACCAATAGGTTACTCTTTTGTTTTGAAGTGTTGTCACTGTTGACAATAAAGTCCCACAACCTATTTTAGTGGTTGAGTAAATTTTGGCTATGACAATAGTGGAATTCACTGCTCTTCTTCAAATAGCTCCACGGGATCTTTTACAGTTTCGTATTTATCCAAAAGACAAGATTTCTGACCATGCAACACTCCCTCAGTGCTGCGCTGTAATATCAGTGTAGTTTGTGTGCTTGGGTCCTAGAGAGAGAAGTTGAACCCACAACTTAGAGACATGAGTGCTACCACTGAGCTGAGCTGGTACTGGCGATAAAGGTACTAAAAGCGTTTGGAATTTTTCAATCTTCATGCTTTCAGACATATGATGCACGTGTGTTTGATGTACAACAATAATATTTGAAAGCATGCCCAAAGCACTTTATAGCCAATGAAGTACTTTTAAAGTATAGTCACTGTTGTAATGTAAGGAAATGAGGCCGCCAATTTACGTGCAGCAAGGCCCCAGAAGCAGCAATGTGATAATGATCAGATATTCTGTTTTAGTGATGTTGGTTGAGGGATAAATATTGGTCAGGACACCAAGGAGAATTTCATTGGTCTTCTTCGAAATAGTGCCATGGGATCTTTTACATCCAATCCAGAGGGCAGTCAGAGCCTCGGTTTAACGTCTCATCCAAAAGACGGCATCTCCGGCAGTGCAGCAGTCCCTCAGTACTGCACTGGAGTGTCAGCCTAGATTGTGTACTTACGTCTCTGGAGTGCGGCTTCAACTCACAATCTTCTGACTCTGAGGCGAGAGTGCTATCCCTGATCCATGGCTGACACCTGATTTCACTAGACATAGGGAACAAAATAGAGGGGGTGATCTTCACTAATGTATTTCCAATGCTGCTGCACAGAGGACTATTTACCGCAGAGTTGGTAAGTCATCTGAATTGACCACCCAAATAATAAGTAAAAACAATCGATGGAATATTGGGTGCAACAATAGAAGCATCTTAATAACTGAAGTTAAATTATTGGACCTCCAGCATTGTGTCAGACATTATTTCTGCTGTGAGTAACAGAAGCATCATTGCATGTCAGGTCCACTGATACAGGACTAGATCTACACAAGGGATCTTGAATTTCATACTTTATTTCAAGAATTCATTAGAAGTAAAGCTGCAATTTTTGGCTCAAGCAGCCATTTGCCTTCAGCAGGTGGACATTGTAATATTTAGTTTTAAGCTGACCAAAAAAAAATGCAAAGGAAGTTTCCCAATCCAAGAGGGATTCCAATGATTGGAAGAAATGGCTCAATGACCACAAGGGGGTATCAAGGATGGAGGAGATAAACGTTTGCAAAGCATGAGCATAGTTGGAGCTGTACCAACAACGAAGTGACCATACCCACGATAATTTTTTCTAATTTCAGTGCTCAGACTACAGGAGTGGTTAATAAATCCAAATAGTCCTGGAAGTCCCAACACTTGATAGATTTCTAACTAAGCATTACTTTTACAGCAGAGAAAATTTAAACCCAACTTAGTGGTGATTTGCATAAAGAAACTGGTGCTAACTTAGCATTAGACTTATTAGTTCTATTGTGTTCCTTATTAATGGTTTAATTGATGATTTTCTACTTGGGTGGTAAATGTCAATTATTTTACTGTATATACGATAGCAAATGGTATGCAAAAGTTAAATCTAGAAAAGTACTTTAAATTAAATTCCAAGAGTAGAACAATGGCAGATGGGTTCAAACTAGTAAAAGGCAAATTTAGGACTGATATTAGGAAATTTTACTTCACACAAAGAGTAATCAATATGTGGAACAGACTCACGGATAGAGTAGTGAAGGCAAAAATCCTGGAATCATTTAAAAATTAGTTGGATTCTCCAATGGAGAGACTTGAGGGTCCTGGAGTGGAAAATGAACTAACATGGCCTGAATAGGACCTTCCTCATCCATAAACATCTTGTGACTTGCTATCATTCACCAAACAGTCTCAGTCCTGTCTCCAGCTCTTCAACACTACAGGATACACATTGCTATACAAAAATACAGGGTCAGTAAAGAGTAAATGCATAGAAAATAATGCAACATATTCAACATGATTTACCAAGTTAAGTGGAGACTCCTTGACACCAACTATATCATCTCAGATAGCGGTTAAGCCAAACCAGTTCTACTTAATCACAGAACTACCTTTACAACAATAAGATAATAATTGAAAAAGAATAGAGGTAAGTTTCCATCTTCATCCCCTGGGTGGTAATCTGACAGAGTGAATTGTCCACCCGTTATGGAACCTGCCTGATTTTCATTCCATTGATTTCAATAAAATAAAAATTGTGTGGGTTCTGCAATCGATGGGTCATCCATTGTGCCCGGTTACCACCTAAGCTTTGAAGATGAAAATCTAACCCATAATGTCTTCCATATCAAACTATCCTGTCTTTTGGCTGAAATGAAAAATAGAAAATGTTGGAAATACATAACAAGTTTGTCAGCTTCTGAAACAGAAGGATAGACCCTTTAGCTAAAAAGCCAACCTATTCTTTCTCTTTTTGTTGCTGATTAGTCTACTGTGTATTTTTCATAACAAACAAGTAATTCTGACCCAGGGTGATAATGTAAAACGGGCGATGTCGGATCAGCCGCCCGTTATACATCTCTCCTCATTAAATCTAACATCAAAATTACCATATAATAATGCCATAATAACTCCCATGCAGAACCTGATTTTAGTCGCACAAAGTTGAAGTATCAAACTCTACACTGAATGCAGACACTTGAGGTTCTTATCAGATTTTTCAACTGCTAGATCCTCTACATGAACAAAAAAGTTAATGATTTTTTTAATTTGTTGATGGGTTGTGGGCGTCGTTGGAAAGGCCAGCATTTATTGCACATCCCTAATTGCCCTTGAGAAGGTGATGATGAGCCACCTTCTTGAACCGCTGCAGTCCGTGTGGTGAAGGTTCTCACACAGTGCTGTTAGGTAGGGAGTTCCAGGATTTCGACCCAGCAACAATGAAGGAATGGCGATATATTTCCAAGCCAGGATAGTGTGTGACTTGGAGGGGAACGTGCAGGTGGTGTTGTTCCCATGTGCCTGCTGCCCGTATCCTCCTAGGTGGTAGAGGTCGCGGGTTGGGAGGTGCTGACGAAGGAGCCTTGGTGAGTTGCTGCAGTGCATCCTGTAGATGGTACAAATCGCAGCCACGGTGTGCCGGCGGTGAAGGGAGTGAATGTTTAGGTGGTGGATGGGGTGCCAATCAAGCGGGCTGCTTTGTCCTGAATGGTGTTGAGCTTCTTGAGTGTTGTTGGAGCTGCACTCATCCAGGCAAGTGGAGAGTATTCCATCACACTCCTGACTTGTGCCTTGTAGATGGTGGAAAGGCTTTGAGGAGTCAGGAGGTGAGTCACTCGCCGCAGCACCTCCAGCCTCTGACCTGCTCTCGTAGCCACAGTATTTATGTGGCTGGTCCAGTTAAGTTTCTGGTCAATGGTGACCCCCAGGATGTTGATGGTGGGCGATTCGATGATGGTAATACAGTTGAATGTCAAGGGGAGGTGGTTAGACTCTCTCTTGTTGGAGATGGTCATTGCCTGGCACTTATCTGGCACGAATGTTACTTTCCACGTATCAGCCCAAGCCTGGATGTTGTCCAGGCCTTGCTGCATGCGGGCTCGGACTGCTTCATTATCTGAGGGGTTGTGAATGGAACTGAACACTGTGCAGTCATCAGCGAACATCCCCATTTCTGACCTTATGATGGAGGGAAGTTTATTGATGAAGCAGCTGAAGATGTTTGGGCCTCGGACACTGCCCTGAGGAACTCCTGCAGCAATGTCCTGGGGCTGAGATGATTGGCCTCCAACAACCACTACCATCTACCTTTGTGCTAGGTATGACTCCAGCCACTGGAGAGTTTTCCCCCTGATTCTCATTGACTTCAATTTTACTTGGGCTCCTTGATGCCACACTCGGTCAAATGCTGCCTTGATGTCAAGGGCAGTCACTCTCACCTCACCTCTGGAATTTAGCTCTTTTGTCCATGTTTAGACCAAGGCTGTAATGAGGTCTGGAGCCAAGTGGTCCTGGCGGAAACCAAATTGAGCATCGGTGAGCAGGTTATTGGTGAGTAAGTGCTGCTTGATAGCACTGTCGACGACACCTTCCATCACTTTGCTGATGATTGAGAGTAGACTGATGGGGTGGTAATTGGCCAGATTGGATTTGTCCTGCTTTTTGTGAACAGGACATACCTGGGCAATTTTCCACATTGTTGGGTAGATGTCAGTATTGTAGCTGTACTGGAACAGCTTGGCTAGAGGCGCAGCTAGTTCTGGAGCACAAGTCTTCAGCATTACAGCTGGGATGTTATCAGGGCCCATAGCCTTTGCTGTATCCAGTGCACTCAGCCGTTTCTTGATATCAAGTGGAGTGAATTAAATTGGCTGAAGACTGGCTTCTGTGATGGTGGAGATATCAGGAGGAGGCCAAGATGGATCATCCACTCGGCACTTCTGGCTGAAGATGGTTGCAAATGCTTCAGCCTTGTCTTTTGCACTCACGTGCTGGACTCTGCCATCATTGAGGATGGGGATGTTCACAGAGCCTCCTCCTCCCGTTAGTTGTTTAATTGTCCACCACCATTCATGACTGGATGTGGCAGGACTGCAGAGCTTTGATCTGATCCGTTGGTTGTGGAATCGCTTAGCTCTGTCTATAGCATGTTGCTTCGCTGTTTAGCATGCATGTAGCCCTGAGTTGTAGCTTCACCAGGTTGGCACCTCATTTTCAGGTACACCTGGTGCTGCTCCTGGCATGTTCTTCTACACTCCTCATTGAACCATGGTTGATTCCCTGGCTTGTTGGTAATGGTAGAGTGAGGAATACGCCATGCGATAAGGTTACAGATTGTGCTGGAATACAATTCCGCTGCTGCTGATGGCCCACAGCGCCTCATGGATGCCCAGTTTTGAGCTGCTAGATCTGTTCTGACTCTATCCCATTTAGCACGGTGGTTGTGCCACACAACATGTTGGATGGTGTCCTCAGTTTGAAGATGGGACTTCATCTCCACAAGGACTGTGCGGTGGTCACTCCTTCCAATACTGTCATGGACAGATGCATCTACGACAGGTAGATTGGTGAGGACGAGGTCAAGTAGGTTTTTCCCTTGTGTTGGTTCGCTCACCACCGGCCACAGGCCCAGTCTGGCACTATGTCCTTCAGGCCTCGGCCAGCTTGGTCAATAGTGGTGCTACCGAGCCACTCTTGGTAATGGACATTGATGTCCTCCACCCAGAGTACATACTGTGCCCTTGCTACCCTCAGCGCTTCCTCCAAGTGGTGCTCAACATGAAGGAGGATTGATTCATTAGCTGAGGGAAATACGCAGCTGCTGAGTCAGCATCCAAAATTATTTATTACTGCCTCTTAATTTGCTGTGGAAATTATTATACTCCTTAGGAGAAGCTAAATTCAGCCTTGGATTTAGGCAAACAATTTATTCTAGTGCATCAATAATCTTAAATTATTCTAAAGTGCAAATGTTCTTTCTTGTGGACATCATTAGGAATTTCTGTTAATATTTTTTTTCATTTATCACTTTGTTACCAACTTAAATTCCTAAGGTGTATGTAGCATTGGTGCAACGGGTTTTTGCAGTTATAATGTAAATGTAGCCTGAGTTCAGAGTCAGGGCCCATCCTGACACTAAAGGGAAGAGGAGGGACTCTCACTCCACTTTGCTTTGAATGCTGTTTGGGCCTTAATACACTGTTTACACTCCATGTCCTGAAATATCTGGGACTGGAGCAGGAGTAAGTCCCATTTCCACCAGGGACAGTTAGGAATATGGATCAGAACCCAGCTTTACTGGAGTTCTCCCCCATTTAGACCAGACCTTTAAATTTGGATCAGGGTGCTATGGAGGTGGGGAGTAGCGGGGGGTGTGGGGATGGAGATCTTCTGCCTGCACCCTAATATGTCTAAGGGGTGTGTGGGGGGGAGTTCCTGGGCTTCTCTGGGAGATTTCTGCCTTAATGCCTTTGAAAGGCCTCAGTGGAATTCACACCAGTGGAATCCTGGCATGTTCCTTTGAGGCTTTCTAAAACCCCTAAACCTTTACTACAATAAGATAATTGATCCCAGAGAGGATCAATGACCTTCCCTACTTGGAGAGGTTCCAGTAGGAGCCACAGGAGAGATGGACTCCTTTCTCACTTAGAAAGGCAGAACAGCTCAGGCTGGGGTTTGCTACTGCTGCTGGTCCTTGCAGATGCTGATAGCCCACTCTGGCTATGGAAATGGCCCCATCACCAGGATTTTGGGGGGGATCTCTGGCCTTGGATGAGGGTGGCTGAGGTTTCTAATCATCTGCACTTATACCAGCGGAGTGGGGCACCAGGAATCTCCACCCCCATAAGTTTTCTGTCAACGTGAAGCCGAAACCACTTTTTACCAACGCTAATCCAGCAGCATAAATGCATTCTTAAAAAAAAACAAGTTTGCATTGTTTTATGTATGAGTGCAAGTATCATTGAAATGTCCTTGTAACTGTGACAAAACTAACTACCCTGTCCTACAAGTTTATTACATGGCATCAATGAAAATTTAATTGAAGGTAATGAAAAAGGTCAGTTCTGTTTACACAATAAACCTTAATGGTGTCATAATCTCTAGTAACAAATGGTCATTTCCAAGGGGTTATGCAGAAGATGTTAGGAGCTGAAGAATATAATTACCTGTCTCTATAGGAGCCTGTGTGATACAGTGATAAATAGCAGCACATTCTGGCATGCTGCTACTTATTACTCGCCCTAGAGAGAGCTTCAAGCCAGATCCTAGTTGGAGTGATAATGACCGATCTTTGTAGGAGATTAGGTGGTGCCTCCCTGTTACACAGGGGGAACGGATTACCTAATCTTGATTTAGCCGTCACCGTAGCATGTACTTATGAAAGCAGGAAATGAAGAAGTGAAATCTGCTGTACTGCCATTCTGCTGGCAGCTCTGTTACTGATTAATTTTCATCTTGTGCCATTATTGTGTCTTTATTTCAGATGGAGGAGAGATCGAGGTGAGACTGCCATAGAATCATCTCTGATTTTGACCCAAAAGGTCATCGCTGAATTTGCCCCCTCCCCACTTATATGTCAAAAGAAAAGAGCACAGAAATGATCCAACTATCAACTCCAGGTATTTATTTAGATTTTTATACCTCTTCCCAAGAATGTTTGTTGTGGTTTGCTTGTTTATTCTTCATTTTCATTCTTCTTTCATTCAAATCCTCCTGATATTCAGAGGCTGGAATGTGCAATTTTATACTCTGACATGGCACAAATATTGCCAGTCTACTACAGCACCAGTCAATTACACACTCAGGATGAAAGTGCATTTAAAATGATGGACCGGTGTTATCAAAGAGGTAGGGCAATTGTTTACACCATCAAAACCAGACACAAATGTGGCAACAGATAGAGTAGACAAAAAGCCTTAGGAAAGATGTTTACTGATTAAGAAATGGAGTTACTCATCTCAGAAGTCATTATAATTATATATACAAACACACAAAAAAACTATTTGGAGCAGTCTCCATGCCCCTTAAGGCAGCTTAGCCTGCCCAGACCTGTATAAGAAAAAATTCTAATTCCAGGAATAATACGGCATGTCAAGACTGCTGCAGGAGGTGTAAAGGTAGGAAAAGGGGGACAAGCTGCTCACTGAAGAGATGGCTAACAGCCACACAATGGACATAATTTACCCATATTAATTGTGAATCCTGTATGTACAGGCCTTTGACGGTCATCACTGAAAAAGAGGTAGAAGACATGAATGGTATTAATACCACATAGTGTTATTCTGCATGACCCTCACCACAACCAAACCACACCCAAATTAAGACAATGAGATAGGGAAGGGTGGAGGAATCAGGGGAGCAGCTAAGAACAACACACAGCCAATGATGTAAATGGTGGGCAAATTTCAATACTCTTGAATAAGTCAACCTAGTGGATTAGTTAAAGCCTCTAAGGCCAAAGATCTGCAGTTCAACCAGTGCTCTCTCACCATAACATTGGCAGGAATGCATCAGAAGGGCCACAAATTAGGGAGGAACCTGGTTACACCATGTCCAAGCCAGATGTTGGGGATTCCAGTATGGCCTGTTGGGTGCAGAGCTTCCACCCACCCCAACCCACACAATCAGCATAAGAGGGGGCAGGGGCAGGGTTTCCCTATATTGGGACTTGCTGCGTCTCTAGTCTTCAGAAGGACTCAGCTTGGGCTGGAAGCTGTATGCCTAGTGAGACCACACATACCAACCTGCCAAAGGATAGAAGTGGCCATGATTATGACCTGGATCCTGCAAGAATATTTGTTTTTTAAAAAATACTTAAGTACAGTCTCCTACAAAGGGGCACTGCTGGAAGCCGTATCCTTTTTAAAAAAAAAATATTCATCCTTGGGATGTAGCCGTCGCTGGCAAGGCTGGTATTTATTGTGCATTCCTAGTTGCCCTGAGAAGGTGGTGGGCCTTCTTCTTGAAATGCTGAAATCTATTTTATTTTTTGTAGCAGTTTGATATAACCATTTGCTGGGCCATTTCAGAGGACAGTTAAGAGTCAACCACATTGGTGTGGAAGTGGAGTCACAAATAGGCCTGACTGGTTGAGGACAGCAGGTTTCCTTCCCTAAAGGATACTGGTGAACTAGTTGGTTTTTAACAATAATCTGACAGCTTCACGCTCACTTTTATGGATATAAGTTTTTTTTTATTAAAGTGAATTCTAATTCTCAGTATGCCATGTGAATTCAACTTCAAGTTCAGGAATTTGAACTCCCATTCTCTGAATTATTAGTTCAGACCTCTAGAGTACTAATCCAGTAATATAACCACTACACTACCGTACCGCACCCTCAGCCCAGCCACCTCTGCTGGTCTTTCTGGCCTCTTTTTCCTTTTGCGGGTTCTCCAGTTGCTCCTCCAGTGGTGCAGGTGCCTGTCATTGGAATGTAAAACAGAAAACCTCCCACAGACCCTGTAAAGTTGGACAGTGGTGGGGATCCCAGGCAGGCATATCATGACGCTTACATTGGGATGCATCCATTCCACAAGCATTTGCACCCGCTTTGCTTTTGAACTATAAAGCCCAGGGAGGCTCCAGGTTTGTTCCCAGGTTGTGTTGAGTTAGCTGATCTCAGTCAATATTGTATTTGGGGCAGTATAAATGGCTGCAGCAACCTGGGTTTTGGAAGAGAAAATCATCCAGGGTTCCTGCTCCTGATACAATGACCTATCTAGACGGGCCCCGGTCCAGGACAGGATTAACTTCAGCTGGGATGCCCTCTACAGTCAGATATCCCTCCTGCTGTCACTAACAAGAATCAACAGGAATAAAGATCATTTGGGCAAGGCACTGGAGGGTGGCTTCTATCTGTGTTACAATACCCCAGTGAGGGAGTCAGTGCCTTCAGAAAGGAAGGGGAGGGTCACAAAATCAAGAAGAAAATTGGAAAGAGAAGAAACAAACTCAAACAGCAATGATGCATAGGGGCCACTAATGCAATTGGGGCACCATGTTACTGGGCACAAAGAACAGGGGTCTACTGCATGCCTAAAGCTCACTATGCATGCCTATGTAATCGGTCAGCACAAAGCAGCCTGAGCATAGACTATTTTCTTTTTCAAATGAAGACCAAGCCAGGAGACATCATGTAGTGAAAGAACTCTCTGGCGCCAGACACCACAACATAGGGAGCAGGCCAATCTTAGGCAGTCTGGAGTTGACAGGCTTTTCTTCAGTGCAGGTAGGATTGCCTGGACCTGCAAACATATAAATTTGACTGATGTGTGGCTAAACATAAATTCTTAGAAATTCAATACAATAAAAATCCAGCACCTTTGTGGAGGCTACTTGTCAAGACTTGGTGTTAGAAAATTTGATGGAAAATAATCCGTGTTGGTTTTTCTATTTTTAAAGATTCCTGCAATTAAATTTGTTGGTTATATGCTCAGTTTGCTGGGTTGGCCTTTTCTAGTGTGACAACTACTGTATTTTTATCTCTCTTCAGTTTTCACTTTCCTCGCCCCTCTTCTCAAGGTATGCTAAAGCATTTATCCACAATGATTGTCTCTTGTATTCATTCTTGACGTGTGAGCCTCGACATTGACAATTCATAGTCTGGTTGAACATTAATGCCTTCACAGCCAAAATCACCTAACACCAGGCTTCAGCTAACATCTACACATGCTGGGCTGTTTGATAGTGATCAGGAGCAGAAGCCCTGACTCATTTTTTCCTCAGCTACAAGTTCAGAGGATGGGAATCTTTTTGACCATTCCCATAGCGCTGCATGACTTGGATGAGATGGACCAATTCATGAAAGGAGCAAAATCTTCAGCTCCAACAACACCTGAGGTGGTATGTGCGCTGCCGTCAACATGAAAGGAGCCTTATTGATTGACCATGCCACTCATACCTGGGTACATCACAGGACATCTGTTTTCAGCACCTCTGCAGAGATAGTAACTGTGCTATGCCATCTACATTAGGCTCACTTATGGACAATCCCGAGCATTAGGGTGGCTGTTACAGCTATGAAGAACACTACGGCATTAAGCCTTGATGCAACAGGATCCTTTCAGGCCACTTTAGTGGACAGATAAGGTAATCTGCAGTTCATACCTATATAAAGCAAATGAATGATGCCGTGCTTGCAAGGGAAATGCATTTTATTGGGTTTCTAGTAGAAAAGAGACATTAACTGGAGAGAGCACAGAATTTATACTACCTGATAGGCTTCACCTGAGTGTCGAAGATTGAGGGTTGATCTGATCGAGGTGTTTAAAATGTTAAAAGGATTTGATAGGGTAGATACGGAGAAACTAATTCCTCTGATGGTGGAATCAAGAACAAGGGGACATAATATTAAAATTAGAGGTAGGCCGTTCAAGAGCAAAGTTAGGAAGCACTATTTCACACAAAGGGTCGTGGTATTGGAACTCTCTTCCCAAAAGGCTGTAGATAATGGGACAATTGGAGCTTTCAAGACTGAGATCGATAGATTTTTGTGAGGTAAGGGTATCAAGGTATATGGAGCGAAGGCCGGCAAATGGAGTTGAGGTACAGATCAACCATGATCTAATTGAATGGCGGAGTAGGGTCCTGGGGATGAATGACCTGCTCCTATTCCTAATGTTCCTGTGTTCACAAGAGTCCAGAGTGCTCTAATTAGAAGCTATGTGGCCATCAGGGATCCACAAGCCAACCAAATGCATACATAAAGAGGAAGGGACACCACTTCATAAATGTGCAAGTAGTTTCTGAGCCCAGAAATCCAACACTGTCTGGTAATTCATGATATCCAGGAGGCACCCATAATGGTTTATTACACAGCACTCCACCTCATTGCATCATTATCTGAAGGTCTCATGACTGCTGACCCCAATTAGGAAACCCCACACAGTACCAGAGCAAACACAATAAGGCCCATACCACCACCCACGTTTATTATGTGGTGGTGGTTCACAACACCACACTGCCAAGAAAATGATAAGGATAATGAAGCAATAGATCTGTTGTTCAGACTGCGAAGGTGGGATTCTCATTTACAGTGAATCACACCTTCGCAGTCCAGGCAAAGTCCAGGCAGTCTCCAAAGTCATCCAATCGACTGCATGCTGCACAATTTTCCCATCCAAAATATAATGAGCATGCGGTAGGACAAGAGGAGGCCCATGGGGCTGCAGGCACGCAGGGAGAGGATAAAAAAGAGGTAGAGGTTCTCAACAACAACAACAACAACAACTACTACTACTACTACTACTACTACTCCTCGCACTTATATAGCACCTTTAACATAGTAAACCCTCCCAAGATGCTTCACAGGAGTGTTATCAAAGAAAATTTGACTTTGAGCCACATAATGAGATATTATGAAAGGTAACCAAAAGCTTGGTCAAAGAGGTAGGTTTTAAGGTGCGTCTTAAAGGAGGAGAGAGAGGTAGAGAGGCGGAGAGGTTTAGGGAGGGAATTCCAGAGCTTAGGGCCTAGGCAGCTGAAGGCATAGCCACCAATGGTGGAGCGAAGAAAATCGGGGATACGCAAGAGGCCAGAATTGGAGGAGCGCAGAGATCTCAGAGGGTTGTAGGGCTGGAGGAGATTACAGAGATAGGGAGGGGCGAGGTCATGGAGGGATTTGAAAATAAGGATGAGAATTTTAAAATCGAGTTGATGTCGGACAAGGTGACTCAATGAATGTCAGCAAGCACAGGGGTGATGGGTGAAAGTGACTTGGTGGGAGATAGGATATGGGCAGCAGAGTTTTGGATAAGCTCAAGTTTAAGAGAGGTGGGCACACATTTGGGTGACGATGACACATTCCAGAACCTTAGAGAGGAAGGGAAAGTTGGAGATTGGAAGGCGGTTGGAAAGGACTGAAGGGCAGAGGGTCTGCTTTTTGAGAAGAGCGGTGATTGAAGCAGTTCTAAAAGGTGAGGGGAGACTGTGCTTGAGATGGAGCAGTTGATGATATCAGTGAACATTGAGCTGAAGAGAAATAATTGAGTGGTGAGGAGCTGAATTTGGAGGAAGGGAGCTTAGACATGTAGGAAATGTGCCTCATGAAGGAGATGAGTCTGGTGAGGGCTGGGATGGAAATACAAGAGAAGCTGTAGAATGGTGAAAGATCTGAGTTGGGGTAGGAAGTGAGCTGGGAGAACACCTACAAAATAGAAACAGGATCAATGTTATTGAAATTTGTGCTGCGATAAACAAATACTGTTAACCATGCTGTGTGTCAGAGACATTTATTATGTGTTAAAAGCCAAGAAATGTAAATCAAAATGCTATAAAACTTGAAAGCTGGACTTTGTATAATACAAAGTTTAAGAGTATATATGTAGGGTACTAATTCTAAATAGCTTAGTGGTCTTACTGATGAGCTTTCAATACTTCCACACGTATGTTCTGGCCAACACACTTGAACTCAAACCTTCAAGATGATAATTCTTTTTACCATTTTTCCCTGACACTCCAGGGTAATCCAGCAAAACTCATGTATATTAATCCAATCTTAAAACCCAAGCTTATACCTCTGACCAGTTGCAATCCACTGGCAACTTAACCATGGTCCCTACAACACACCAGCTCAGGTGTTCCAATTAATACAGAAAAGACGGTCTCAGAAGAGAAGGGATCTTTCATATATCATATGATTTAGTGCGACAATAGGATGAAAAAGCAGCTTATGAAAAATAAAATTGTGCGTGAAACAGATCAAAAAAAAATTAAATATATCCATCTTTCTTCCTGAGGAGCTGGGTATGTTATAAGAACATAAGAACATAAGAAATAGGAGTAGGAGTAGGCCATACGGCCCCTCGAGCCTGCTTCGCCATTCAATAAGATCATGGCTGATCTTGGACCTCAACTCCACTTTCCCGCCCTATCCCCATATCCATTGATTCCCTTGGAGTCCAAAAATCTATCGCTCTCAGTCTTGAATATACTCAACGACTGAGCATCCACAGTCCTCTGGGGTAGAGAATGCCAAAGATTCAAAACTCTCTGAGTGAAGAAATTCCTCCTCATCTCAGTCCTAAATTGCCGACCCCTCATCCTGGGACTGTGCCCCCTAGCTCTAGACTCTCTAACTAGGGGAAACAGTCTCTCAGCATCTACCCTGTCATGCCCGCTCAAAATCTTAAATGTTTCAATGAGATCAACTCTCATTCTCCTAAACTCCATAGAGTAATGGCCAATTCTACTCAATCACTCTTCATAGGACAAAGCTGTCATCCCAGGAATCAATCTAGTGAACCTTTGTTGCACCGTCTCTAAGACAAGTATATCCTTCCATAGGTAAGGAGACCAAAATTGTACGAAGTGCTTCAGGTGTGGTCTCACCAGAGCTGTGTACAATTGTAGCAAGACTTCTTTACTCTTGTACTCCAGCCCCTTTGCAATAAAGGGCAACATACCATTTGCCTTCCTAATTGCCTGATGTTCCTGCATGTTAACTTTCTGTGTTTTGTGTACAAAGACATCCAAATCTCTCTGAACACCAACATTTAATAGTTTCTCACCATTTAAAAATATTCTGTTTCTCTATTCTTCCTCCCAAAGTCAATAACCTCACATTTCCCCACATTATACTCCATCTGCCACTTTCTTGCCCACTCACTCAACCTGTCTAGATCCCTTTGCAGACTCTTTATGTCCTCCTCATAGCTTATTTTCCCACCTAGCTTTGTATCATCAGCAAGCTTGGATACATTACACTCGGTCCCTCCATCTAAGTCATTAATATAGATTGTAAATCGCTGAGGACCAAGCACTGATCCTTGCGGCACCCCAATAGTTACAGCTAGTTTATTCCTGCTCTCTGTTTTCTGTCTGTTAACCAATCCTCTATCCATGCTAATATATCATTCCCAACCCCATGAGCCCTTATCTTGTGTAACAACCTTTTGTGTAGCACCTTATCGAATGCCTTTTGAAAATCCAAATATACTACATCCACTGTTTCCCCTTTATCTACCCTGCTAGATAGTTACATCCTCAAAAAACTCCAGTAGATTTGTAAAACAGTTTCCCTTTCATAAAACCATGTTGACTCTGCCTAATCATATTATGATTTTCTAAGTGCCCTGTTATTATGTCCTTAATAATGGATTCCAGCATTTTCCTGATGACTGATGTCAGGCTAACTGGCCTGTAGTTCCCTATTTTCTCTCACCCTCCTTTCTTGAATAGCAGGGTTACATTTGCTACCTTCCAGTCCACTGGGACCATTCTAGAATCTAGGTGATTTTGGAAGATCAAAACCAATGCATCCACTATCTCTGCAGCCATCTCTTTTAGAACCCTAGAATGTAGGCCATCAGGTCCAAGGTTTTTGTTGGCTTTCAGTCCCATTAATTTCTCCAGCACTTTTTCATTACTAATATTAATCACTTTAAGTTCCTCACTCTTGTTAGACCCTTGGTTCCCCATTATTTCTGGTATTTTTGTGTCCTCTACTATGAAGACAGATACAAAATATTTATCATCTCTGCTATTTCCTTATTCCCCATTATAATTTCTCCTGTCTCAGCCTCTAAGGGGCAGTCACACTATTAGGAGTGTACTATAGACCCCCAAATAGCGAAAGGGAGATAGAAGAACAAATATGTAGGCAAATTTCTGAGTGCAAAAATAAGAGGGCAATAATAGTAGGAGACTTCAACTACCCTAACATCAACTGGGATTCAAACAGTGTGAGGGGCACAGAGGGCGCAAAATTCTTGATCGGTGTCCAGGAGAACTTTTTTAGCCAGTACGTGACAAGCCCAACAAGAGGGGATGCAATTCTAGATTTAGTCCTGGGAAATGGAGATGGGCAAGTGGGTGAAGTGACAGTGGGTGACCATATTGGAGATAGTGTCCACAATTCAGTTAGTTTTAGAATTATTATGGAAAGGACAGAGTTAAATCAGGATAAATGTTTTAAATTGGGGGAAGGCAAATTTTATTGAACTAAGAGGTGATTTGGCAGAAGTGGACTGGACACAACTACTTGAGGAGAAATCAGTGGCAAGCCAGTGGGAGGCACTAAAAAGTGAAATTCTACAGGTACAATGCAGACACGTCTCCTCAAAGAAAAAGGGTGGCACTGCCAAATTTAGAGCCCCCTGGTTGTCTAGAAGTATACGGGGCTAGATAAAGCAGAAAAAGAAAGCTTATGACTGTCACAGAAAACTAAACACTGCAGAAAGCCTAGAGGAGTATAGAAAGTACAGGGATGACAGAAAAAAGGAAATAAGGAAAGCAAAGGGAGAGCATGAAAAAATATTAGCTAGTAAGATTAAAGAAAACCCAAAGATGTTTTATCGGTACATTAAGAACAAGAGGATAGCTAAGGAAAAGGTGGGACCTATCAGGGATGATAAGGGTAACTTGTGTGTAGAAGCAGAGGATGTGGGTAGGGTTTTAAATGAATATTTTGTCTCCGAATTCACAAAGGAAACGGATGATCCAGATGTAGTAGTTAAAGAGGAGAGGTGTGAAATATTGGATAAGGTAAACATAACGAGAGAGGAAGTACTATAGGGGCTGGAATCCTTGAAAGTTGATGAGTCACCAGGGCCGGATGGATTGTTTCCTAGGCTATTGAAGGAAGCCAGGGAGGAAATAGCAGATGCTCTGAGGATCATTTTCCAATCCTCACTAGATACAGGGGAGGTACTGGAGGACTGGAAGACTGCAAACGTAGTACCATTGTTTAAAAAGGGTACAAGGGAAAGGCCGAACAATTATAGGCCGGTCAGTCTTACCTTGGTGATGGGCAAATTATTAGAATTACTGAGAGATAGGATAAACTGTCACTTGGAAAGGCATGGTTTAATCAGGGATAGTCAGTATGGATTTGTGTAGGAACGATATGCCTTACAAATCTGATTGAATTCTTTGAGGAAGTGACAAGGAGGATTGATGAGGGTAGTGCAGTGAATATTGTCTACATGGATTTTAGTGAGACATTTGACAAGGTCCCACCTGGCAGATTGGTCAGAAAGCAAAAAGCCCATGGGATACAGGGAAATGTGGCGAACTGGAGCCAAAATTGGCTCAGTAACAGGAAACAAAGGGTAAAAGTTGATGGATGTCTTTGCAAACGGATATCTGTTTCCAGTGGTGTGCCACAGGGCTCAGTGTTGGGTCCCTTGCTGTTTGTGGTATATATTAATGATTTGGACTTGAATGTAGGGGGCATGATTGGCAAATTTGCAGACGACACAAAAATTGGCCGTGTAGTTGACAGTGAAGAGGATAGCTGTAGACTCCAAGAAGATATCAATGTGTTGGTGGAGTGGACGAAAAGTGGCAAATGGAGTTCAACCCGGAGAAGTGTGAGGTAATGCACATAGGGAGGGCAAACAGTAAAAGGGAATATGCAGTAAACGGGAATATATTGAGGGGTAGAGGAAGTGAGAGACCTTGGCGTGCATGTGCACAAGTCCCTGAAGGTGGCAGTACAGGTAGATAAGGTTGTGAAGAAGGCATACGGAATGCTCTCCGTTATTAGCCGAGGTATGGAATACAAAAGCAGGGATGTAATCTTGGAACTATATAAAACGCTGGTAAGGCCACAGCTGGAGTATTGTGCGCAGTTCTGGTCACCACATTACAAGAAGGACATAATTGCTCTGGAGAGAGTGCAGAGAAGATTTACAAGAATGTTGCCAGGGCTTGAAAATTGCAGCTACGAGGAGAGATTGGATAGGCTGCGGTTGTTTTCCTTGGAGCAGAGGAGGCTGAGGGGAGACTTGATTGAGGTGTACAAAATTATGAGGGGCCCAGATAGAGTAGACAGGGAGTACCTGTTTCCCCTAGCAGAGAGTTCAAGAACTAGAGGACATATATATAAGCTGATTGGTGGAAGGATTAGAGGGGACATGAGGTGGGTGTATGGAATTCACTGCCCGGATTGGTGATAGAGGCAAGGTTCATCGACTCTTTTAAAAAGTACCTGGACCTGCACCTAAAATGTTGTAAGCTGCAGGGATACGGACTGGCTGCTGGAAGGTGGGATTAGAATGGGCACCTGGTTTTTCTTCGAGCTGGCACGGACACGATGGGCCAAATGGCCCCCTTCTGTGCTGTATCTTTTCTATGGTTCTATGGGGCTCGTATATTACTTTGTTGAGTGTTAAAATTTATGTTTCAATTCCTTTAACCTTCATTCATGTACATCAGGCACAGCATGTTTAGGAACCTTCAATCGGGGAAGCTTTTCAATTTTTAATGTGTCTTATACTTATGTCATAAATCTCATTCAAAGAAATGGAAAACACAGTGCAGGTCTCAGAGGGTAATTTTTTTTAAAAATGCTCAAACAATTACAATTAAAATCGCAATGTGAAGAGACCCCTGAACAAGTGCAATTGGGGGATACTCACATTGGAGAATCAGGGACGTGGCCAGTTTTATGGGCAGAGGTTCATTCCTACGGTGGATGCACATAAAAGTTCAAGGGCACTTGGGGATTTGTCGTTACATGCGTAACTTGCTTGTGCCCAAAATTCCGTGATCTTTAAAGCCACATAATTGCCTTGAGCCTAGATTATGAGTGTATCTTGGTGCAAACGTGAAGGAAATTCCAGGTCCATTTTCCCATGGGACGCCAGACCGATTAGTTGTCGATGGGGGTCAGTGCACCCAATTGGCAGCCTTTCCAATTTTCTAGCTGATTCCTGCTCATGTTTGTCTGATTTGTCCTTGTATTGAGTAAGGCTCTGATCGACAAGCACTCCACTTGCAAAATGTAACCCAAATGTTTTTTATACATATAGATGTGATTTTATTTTGACTCTACTGTCTGTTATTGTGTTTTTTTTGTAGCAATGGATGTCAGTGACTGGGATTTCCGAATGAGGTTTACACAATGTAATGGTAGCATTGCACTGAGTGGAATGAGATATGGGCATTAGCTCATAACTTCTCTCTGCAACAGGGCAAAAGGAATGCAGCTGAAACTCCTCCACATGTTACACATGGCTACAGTAGCAAATAGTTGTTATGGTACTGAACAGAAACCTAGAGATTGTGAGGTAGAATTTTGTCTTGGGCCATAGCGCTAAACAAGCAGTAAACAGGCGGTAAACAGGCATTAAACAGATGGTAAACAGATGGTAAATAGATTCTAAACAAGCAGTAAACAGGTGCTAAACGGGTGGTAAACAGGCGTAAACAGGTGCTAAACGAGCAGTAAACAGGCGCTAAATGGGCGGTAAACAGGTGGTAAACAGGTGGTAAACAGGTGGTAAACAGGCGGTACACAAGCAGTAACAGGCGCTAAATGGGTGGTAAACAGGCAGTAAACAGGCGCTAAACAAGCGGTAAACAGGGGCTATATGGGTGGTAAACAGGCGCTAAACAGGCGCTAAACAATCGGTAAACAGGCGGTAAACAGGTGCTAAACAGGCAGTAAACGGGTACTAAACAATTGGTGAACAGGCAGTAAACAAGTGCTAAACAGGTAGTAAACAGACAGTAAACAGGTGCTAAACTGATGGTAAACAGGTGGTACCGCATCAGCAGCCTGTTAGACACCTAGCTCAATATTCAGTTCCATTGAAGTCAGTGGAACTGATTATCGGGCAGGGAGTATAATGGGCGGGGAATGTAACGGGTTGGAAGTATAATGGCCGTGGAGTATAACGGGCGGCAGATAAGATACTGCCCGTTTTGAGCTACCGCCTGAGACCAATTTCTACCCCATTGAGTTTTGAATCCCACCAGGGCAAGTTGTGAAATTGAATTGAATTGGCATCAGAAAATGACCATGAAAGTAAAAGCTGACTTGGTTCCCTAATGCCCTCCAGGAAAGGGAACCTGCCCACCCCTAAAGAGTTTGGCCTACCGGTCCCATACTGCCTGGTTGACTCTCAACACCCTCATGGCAGCTAGAGATGGGCACATAATTACTGCCTTGTTAGTGTTACCCACATCCTAAGAACAAATGATTTTTAAAAACTACGACATGCTCAACAAAATTCAATGGATAGAGTGGACCCATTATCAGGACTGAAAAATAAAGATAGGGAAAAGGGGAGAAGAAAAGATGAAGGTTATGAGTAGAGAAATGCTAACACCTATTGGTAAGAGGCCACGAATGGGTTTAATAGTCTATTAACAAGATTATTTTCAAAAGTTTAGAAAAAAGTCCATTTTGAATGGACACAAGGGAAGGTCCATGCACATTGAAGCCCTTAAAGGGAATTGGGTTTTTATACAGTTTTATGTTGCAATATCTAATTACCTTTTTATAACTGTGTTTTCATTAGAGATTTGTTCAATATTGAGTTTTTTAATGAATTCTATGTATTTTAGGAATTTTTTGGGGGCACAATTTTTATTTATAGATTATGGCAAATTTGTTTTTAAATGTTCATCAGAAAATGGCCCGTTATCACCCGCTAAGTTACCGAAAAGCAGACAGACTGTAACTGAAGCATTTGCTTGATTTTGGCAGAACAAGAACTGATGAAGAAAGAAGGCACATCAAAACAAATTCTTCCAATGCCAAACTTCATGGAAACTCAGGAGATGGCATCGAGGTGCAAGCTGCAGAGCCTGTGGTGAATGACAAATGAAGGTGAAGCTAATAATTGGGTTTGGTTTGGAAGCACCCCAAATAAGATTTTCATGATTGAAGTCACGCAAAATGAAAGAAGGCATGCCAGGAAGGTCTGCAGGCACTGATCATAGCTGCCATTATTGTCACCAACTGTATCTTCAGGCCTTGGGACACTTACCTGCCAATAGCCAAAGACAACTGTTTCCATAGCTTCAGGTCAGTAGGGGCAGAACAGTAGTTGTAGAGCTTTGCCTTCTGTGCAACATAGACATGACAATGTCAGTGGTAATCAAGGTCGCTGTCACCTTATGCTTTTCTGCTTCTGGCTCATTCTAGGCTACCGCTGCTCTTGGATAATCTGTTACCAAAGATGCATCAAACAAGTGAATGATGCATTACTCAGTATGGCAACCACTTTTTCATCTCTTTAGAAGAGCATGACACAGTGTCCAGTTTCACTGCACGACTGTATTTGAGAAAGTACAGTGGTCAATGATGACAGCCATGTGGCCATTCAGTCAGCAGGTTCCTGCTCTTTCTTTGCTGCAGCAATTGCTCCTCACTTGTGTAATATGGGTCACCTGATGCTGCCTCCTCAAGCTCCTTAACTGTGTCCTTTGGGAAGTGTAGCTGATGAGAGGAACACAGGGTGCTGTGTGGTGCTGCCTTGTTCTGGACCACTAGTAGTGTTGGCAGGCTGCTCTTCCAGGTCTACAACAACAGAAAAGAAATAAAGGTTAGATTTCTGGCTGCAAAATATACTTTCAAACACAAATAAAAACTTAAAATGCTGGAAGAACACAGCTAATTAGTTGACATCTATAAAGGGAAAAGCCAAATTATGATGTTTCGGCTGTGCAGCCTTCATCAGAACTGAAGCCTGAAAGATAAACGGGCATTTTAGTAAGTAGGGAAAAAATAGAGAGAAAGAGAGGAGAGATAATTGATGGGTTATTTGTCCTGCAAAGCTCTTAATAGAAGGTCATTAGACATTCAGTGAAATGGTGCAGGGAGATAAAAAGCACAAAGGAATGTGTGAATAATGGTGGGGGGAGCCACAGACGACCCTTAATCAGAGCACAGTGGAGGGACCGGAGCTTATCCTGCAGACCTGTTTTTCTCTTCTCACAACTGAGAGATCCACTGTGTTTTGCTTGCAATTTCTGTTTCAATTTCAGATCAGCTGCATTTATAGCTTCTCTCTCTCTCCCCCTCTCTCTATTTCTCTTTCTGTCTCTCTCCCTGTTGCTTCTTATTTTCTCACATTCTGTTTCTTTTTTGGAGCCATCTTCTGTCCTTTTCAATCCACATTCTCCTCTCAAACTCATCCTTTTCCAGGACTGATTTCCATTCCGTGTAAATTAATGGAATCAATAATCAGGAGTGGAGTTGGATTCCGAAGGGTAAGATCATGCCTGACCAATTTCCTCAACTTCTTTGAGATCATAACATCCTAATTGGACTGTAGAAAGCCATATGACATAGCGTACCAAGACTTCCAAGAGCATTTGACAAAGTCCCACATGAAAGGCTGTTAGTCAGGCTCAAAGCTGTGGGAATTCAGGGGAAAATCAAGGATGGATAAGAAATTGGCTGAAGGGTTGAAAACAATGAATGCTCATTAGATGAGTTATGTCAGGATAGGAGGGACGTACTGAGTGGGGTATCCCAGGGCTTAGCGTTGGGACCACTACTGTTTCTCATTTACATAAGTGACCTGGACTTAGAGGTTCCAATATTTATGGGGAGGTGTGGAGGGGGCGGGGGGGCGTAAACCCGGAAATGCCGGCAATGCGTGGGTCCTGCCGAATTTAATAGCAGGACCTCATAATCATATTCTTACTCCGTTTCCTGCCTGGCAGTCGGCCAGTTTGACAGGCTGGTCGGCTGCCGGGTGGGAAAGCCAGCGGTAGAAGGCCACAGCCGGGAAACATCGCGGGTTGGTGGGATGGGGAGGGGGGTCGGACGGCAATTGGGAGGGAGGAGGACAGGGAAACATCATGAGTTGGTGGTGGACGGGGGGAGCTGACCCGGCAATTGGGAGGAAGTGGGGTCAGGGAAACATCATGGGTTTGGAGGGAGGTGGTCAGCTGATTACAGCAGAAGATTTGCTTGAGGGGCCAAAGGAAGCATTGCAGCTCCTCCTGGCCCAAAAGCAGTGCTCCAAAAAGCACTTACCTGTTGGATTCGGCAGCTCCCGCCTCCCTCTAGCTGCCGGGTTTCATGAGCCCTGGGACTCCCGGACCGCAGATGTTAAATTTAAATGGCTGCCAAAATAGCAGGAATGGAGCCTCATTTACATATTATAGTTACGGACCCGCCTCTCCAGAGCTGGTTACTCGGACGTCCCCAAACTGGAAAAACCCATTAAAAGGGAAGCTGGAGCGTTCAGAGAGGGTTGGGGTCGGGTTTTGCATATTTACTGATTTAACAGCCAACCCCCCCCCCCCACCACCCTCTCCCGCCCATCATGGCGGGGGAGGAGGGGGGTTAAAACTCCCCCTAGTGTTAGAATTCTGAGTTATGGAGAAACAATGGAGAAACATGGGCTTTTCAGCCTGGGAAGGAGATGCGTGAAGTTGACCTTATAGAGATACACAAGATAGTTAAGGATATGGAAAAAGCTAACGCCAAAATATTACTTTAAAGTAAATTGCAAAAGTAAGACAAGATGACAAAAGTTCAAACTAGTAAAAGGCCGATTTAGGACTGATGTAAGGAAATTCTTCAATCAAAGAGTGATCACTGCATGGAATGGACTCCCAGATACAGCAATGGTGGCAAAAACACTGAAATAATTTAAGAAACAATTGAACGCTGCAATGAAGGGACTGTAGAGTGCTTCTGGATGGATGAATTAAGATGGAATGAATGGCCTTCCTCATCTGTAATTATCTTGTGACCTCACAATCGTGGAACTCCTTCCCTCCCAAAGTCTTTACTCAATCTTGGTGTCACCTGATCACTACTATCTGATTTACCTCCTCTCTTTCCAATCTTAGTGATGGCCTTGGCCCTTCATTAAAGTTTCACAATAAAAGAAAATCTGAAACATCATAATTTAAGACATGGCTGAAAATATTATGGGATATATTGGCTATGGCAGATATCATTTATAATCTCAACGGGGAGCATTGTAATGTTTAATGGAATATGGGAACCATTGATAGATTTTTTTAATCCATCTCCTCTGGCAATAAATAATGGAATGAGGTAGGAGAGTGATAGGTAAAAATCTTTATAACATTAAGATTTTAAGAGGCCATTTCAAATCAATTTAATAGAATATGAATTTTTAATATAGGTTTATGATTTTATAATTGAACAGTTTTGGAGAGGATACTATCAACGGGATACAGTGTAAGATATGACAGAAAATTTACTTGCTACCTATTGTAACATTTAAACTAATTGTTATTGATGTATATATATATATATATTTAAAATATAATATATACTATATATATATTTATTTCAAGTATAAAAATACAAATTTCTATGATGCAGTCCATCCAGTTTTGATGTATAAATATAACATAATGTTCAATTTTATCAATTGTATCATAAAAATCGTCAATAAAGACTAGTGTATCTCCTGTGATGTTGCTCCTGACACTTCTATACTGTGGGTCCACAATCCCAACAGCAAATGTCCAGCAGAGCCAGATATGCCTCCTGCAGCAGAGTTTCTCTCCCTCACTCTTCCCCTATCCCTAGTTAACAATGTACATCTTTCCTTCCCCATCCCCATTCCCCCTCAGTAGCTTCTCTCTCCCCACAACTTTGGTAGAACATTCTACAAAGTGCAAAGCCAATCCAATTTGCAGATAACAGAAACTAAAATCACTAACAAAGCTGTCTGGTAATTATAGTGGTACAATCCCCATCACTTATAGCAGGTGCATTGGTGTCAACAAAATTTGCCAGCAGTCCGCGGTGGCAGGTGTAACCGGACCGCCGAGATCCTGGAAGTGGCAGGCAGTGCAACGTGGGACCGTGCTATCTTCTGACACTTGCCATTGTAGCACGGATGTGTTAGCTGGTAAAGGATACATTGAACTATTAAAATGATACAAATGTAGATTAATTAAAAAGATTCCGGGTATAAACTATACTGATTGTATGTTTCAAAGAGCGGATAGTTCGGGTACAGATTAACACATTCCCATGAGGAGGAAAAGACAGGCATCCAAAGCTAGAGCTCCTTGGATGACTAAAGATATAGGGCCCGATTTTAGCAGGGGTGTGGGTTCTCGGCAGGTGGGCAAGCGGGCGTGTGGGTAACGCGCCCGGTGAAATTAGTGGGTTTCCCGCGCGATCGTAGCAGGCAAACCACTAATTGGAGCCACTTACCTGCTCCTCCGGGTTCCCCGCTGCTGATCTGTGCGTCGGGCGGGCTGTGCATGCGCAGTAAGATCTGTCAGCTGGAGGAGCTCTATTTAAAGGGGCAGTCCTCCACTGACAGATGCTGCAACCAATAGCAAAGATGACTGCATGGAGCAGCCCAGGGGGAAGGCTGCTCCCAGTTTAATGATGCCTCACCCCAGGTATCAATACATGGGGTGAGGAGGAGGGGGAGGACAGAGATCTTCCACCCGACGGGCGGGAGGAAGCGGCCCGCCTCCGCCACCAGGAAGGCCTGGCTCGAGGTGGCAGAGGGGGTCACCTGCGCCACCAACATATCGCCCACCTGCACACAGTGCAGGAGGCGGTCCAATGACCTCAGTAGGTCAGCCACAGTGAGTACACGTAGTCTTTCCCCTACACTCCGTCTGCCACATCACTGCCCCCACCCCACATCTCCTTCGGCACTGCCAACACTACTCTGTCATATCACCCCTCATACCCACTCAAACCCCATCCTCATCTTACCTGCACCTACTCACCTCGCCAGTACTCACCCCGCCACTACCACTCAACCCAATCCTCATACAATCTCATGGCTCTATCCCATACTCACCCTCTCGTGCATCTCTCTCACGGCCAGCCTCACTCAATCTGCCACCACCTGTGCTGCAGCCACAGGGCATGCATCACATATGTGCAGTAGGCAGCGTAAGGCAAACGTGTCGTGAGCATGAAGGGGATGCACAAGGGTGTTTGAGGGTTTGTCATGGTTGTTACTTCTATTGAATTTCAGAACAACTCACATCACACATTATATTGGCACCACTACTGCCATGTCTTCGCGAATCCTGTCCGCTTTGTGCAATAATGCCCTCACTATGAGGACCCACCACTGATGCCACCCATTGTGTCACTGCAGAGTGGGTGTAGGTGTATTTGCAGGGCTCTTCTGCGCAGACGACTGAGAGACATCGGCGATGTCCCTGGTTGCACCCTGGAAGGCTGTGGAAGAGAAGTTCGGGAGGGCAGTGGTGACTTTGACAGCGACAGGTAGGAAGATGGCAACAGGTAGGAAGATGGTGCACGGGCCAGCCAGGAGCAGCTCGGCATGAAAGAGGCTGCAGATGTCCACGGCTACATGTCGAGTGACTCTGAGCCTCCGTGTGCACTGCTGCTCAGAGAGGTCCAGGAGGCTGAGCCTCGGTCTGTGGACCCTGTGGCGAGGGTAGTGCCCTCTGCGATGCATCTCTCTCTGCGGTAGCCCTCCCTCCTGCTGTACAGGTGGATGTGTCACAGCACTGTGTGGTGGAGCTCCACGTGTCAGAGGTGGACGGCGTGGACGGCGAGGCTGGTGATGCTGTTCGCCCTCCGAGGAGGTCATGACTGCAGCTACAGCGGCCCCCATCCGCAAGATGTACATCTGAGGGGGTCCGCAAGGTAGGTACATGTCTCCGGACCCCGGGGTAAGTGTGCAGGTTGGTGAATTTGACCGTCAGGAGGAGGGTGGTGGAGGCCAAACTTTGTCCCAAGTGACAGAGTGGCCTCCTGCAATGAGTGAGGGTCTCCCCGCCCCCCCACCTATCAAATGGACCTTTGCAGCTGCCACAGACTGACAGCTGCAACACGTCCATTCCATCTGGGAGTGTTTCCCCCAGTGTGGGAAATAGTCCCATGTTGATCCAGAATCACACACAGTCCCTTAATCAGGTCAGTCAATGACCTGAAATAGCTAAGTAAATACTCTCAAGTGGCATCCCGCTGGCTTGAATTGCCTGCGGGATTCCCACCAGCGGGGGCTGCGCGCGCACGCCGGCGCGTCAGCGGGGAACCCGGAAGTGGGTGGGATCGAGGCGGGATCCGGTCGGGATCCTGGATTTCCCGATTTTCGAGGCCCCCCCCGCCGAGAACGCACCCGATAGCGGGTGGTAAAATCGGGCCCATAGAGATTAAAATAAAACAGAAAAAGGAGGCTTCATAATGTAAGGTTCATAATTCAGTAGAAATCCAAGCTGAAAACAAAAAGTACAGAGGAAATAAGAGGGGCAAAGAGAGTGAATGAGACGAGATTAGCAGATAACATAAAAGGGAACCCAAAAGCCTTTTATATACATATAAATAGTAAAAGGATAGTCAAAGGAAGGCTGGGGCCATTAAGGGACCAAAAAGGAGATCTTCTTGTGGAGGCAGAGGGAATGGATGAGTTACTAAATGAGTACTTTGCATCTGTCTTCATTAAAGAAGAGGATGCTGCCAATGTCACAGTAAAGGAGGAGGTGGTAGAGAAATTGAATAGGATAAAAATAGATAAAAATAGATAAAGAGAAGGTACTAAAAAGGTTGGCAGCACTCAAAGTAGAAAAGTCACTCGGTCCTGATGGGATGCATCCTAGGTTACTGGGGGAAGTAAAGGTGGAAATTGTGGAGGATCTGTCCACAATCTTCCAATCCTCCATAGATATGAGAGTGGTGCCAGAGTACTGGACAATAACAAATGTTATACCCCTGTTCAAAGAAGGGGAGACGGATAAACCCAGCAACTACAAGCCGTCAGCCTAACCTCAGTGGTAGGGAAACTGTTAAAGACATTAATCCAGGACAAAATTAATTGGTATTTGAAAAATATGGGTTAATAAATGAAAGCCAGCATGGATTTGTTAAAGGTAAATCATGTTTGACTAACTTGATTAAGTTTTTTGAAGTAACGGAGAGGGTTGATGAGGGTAGTACGGTTGATGTTGTGTATATGGACTTTCAAAAGGCATTTGATAACGAACCACATAATAGACTTGTTGGCAAAATTAAAGCCCATCGGAAATGTAGTAAACAGTGAGGAGAATGGTAACAGACTTCAGCAGGACAGAGACAGACTGGCGAAATGGGCAGGCACATGGCAGATGAAATTTAATACAGAGAAGTGTGAAGTGATTCATTTTGGTAGGAAGAATGAGGAGAGGCAATATAAACTAAATGGTACAATTATAAAGGGGGTCCAGGAACAGAGAGACCTGGGGGTATACATACACAAGTCTTTGAAGGTGGCAGGACAAGTCAAGAAGGCTGTTAAAAAGGCATATGGGATCCTTGGCTTTATAAATAGAGTACAAAAGCAAGGAAGTTATGCTAAACCTTTATAAAGCACTGATTAGGCCTCAGCTGGAGTATTGTGTTCAATTCTGGGCACCACACGCTAGAAAAGATTACAAGGCCTTAGAGAGGTTGCAGAAGATATTTACTAGAATGGTACCAGGGATGAAAGACTTCAGTTACATGGAGAGACTGGAGAATCTGGCATTGTTCTCCTTAGAGCAGAGATGGTTAAGGGAAGATTTGATAGAGGTATTCAAAATCACGAATGGTTTTGATAGAGTAAATAAGGAGAAACTGTTTCCAGTGGCAGAAGGGTCGGTAACCAGAGGACATGGATTTAAGGTAATTGGCAAAAGAACCAGAGGCGACATGAGGAAAAGAAGATTTATGCAGCGAGTTGTTATGATCTGGAATGCACTGCCTGAAAGGGTGGTGGAAGCAGATTCAATAATAACTTTCAAAAGAGAATTAGATAAATACTTGAAGGGGAAAAATGTGTGGGGTAATAGGGAAAGAGCAGGGGAATGGGATTAATTGGTTAGCTCTTTCAAAGAGCTGGCACAGGCACAATGGGCTGAATGGCCTCCTTCTGTGCAGTGTCATTCTATGATTCTATGAAACTAAGTATCTCCCCCCACCCTTGTTTCCCCTTGAATAGGGTTTTTGTCTGTGTGTCTGTCTCTCTCTCTCCCCTCCCCACCCTAATGGGGTGTCTCTTTCTTTCACTCCATCTGTTGCTTTGTCTCAATCAGGTCCTCCAGAATGTGTCTCTTTGCTTTCCCTCTCCCCCACAAATGTCTAATTTCCTCTTTCCCATTCCTCCCTATTCCCTGGATCATAGCACTGCTGATATTAGTGTTGCTAGATCTTTACAATATTTGTAGCCAACGTCATTAAAAAACAAGTCCAAAAATAACCATTAATTTTATTAATGAAACAGAAGATACAATATAAATGTTTGCAGTTTTGTACTATATGAATTTAACTTAATCTGTTATCGTCAAATGATAGCAAATGATTTTTATATGTTCTGCCTCTGGTTACTGTACTCTTTTTAATTTGCCCTCCAGTTTTCTAATGCTTTCTTCTATTTGTGACATATATTTTCATTTCCTCCTATTTCTATAATTTCCATAATATTTCTCTCTGCTTCACTAGTGGGTGAAATCATATTGAGTGATATTTGAATGCAAATGCTTATATTATAATACCAATTCCACCCTATAAGTGTCTGTTGCTATTGTTTCTGCAATTTTAATATTATCTACTGTTTTCTATTCTTTTTTCAGTCTCTGTCTTTATTTCCCTCAGCCTCTGTTTATCTCAAACTTCCTGCTGCTCTACTTCACTTTCAAACTCTCTCTCACCATCCCCACCACTTGAGTCCCATTAAGTTAAAAGCAAGGTGGAAAAATCTTTTGCCATCTCTAGCGCCAGTCAACTTTTTCCAACCTGCCAAACTGCTCTTGTCACTCTGCCTCCTCCCAGTCTCTGCGTGAAGCAAATAGTCAGGAATTTGTTAATCAGAGACGGATCCCTGCATTTATGTATATCAAGAAGGCTGTTGCTTCTCAAACCTTTTCAGTCCAGGTCCTATCAAAAGATTCTCTCAGCCTCTCAATGGAGAGATACTGGCACCACTAAGTCATTACCATTAAGCTTAACTCCTTGGTAGCACTTCTGCTTCTGGGGTAGAAAGTTGTGGTTCAAGCTCCACTGTAGGGACTTGAGCACATAATCTAGTCTGACACTTTTGGATAGAAGATAAACACAGAGACTTAACCAATGAGGAAAAAGAAAAGTGATGGATAAACTGGATGGTCACAACACAGAAGACAGTTACAGGAAATGTTAGTGTAAAGAGTGGCCCAGTCATTTTGTATGTAGGCAGAAAGATTCTTTCAACAGTAATGATGTACTAACTATATTTAATTACTCCCAAGCCACAAGCAATTTTCTATATTCTGAGATGGACAATATTGGTATAACTTTGTATCCACAGTTAAAGTGCCCTTTGACCTGAAAATGTTTGTGTGATAGCTGCAGACTGTGTCCTAAAAATAGCTGATAAATATAGTCCACGTGTTTTGAAGCCTTGCAGTCTTTTTTAGTTTGTTACTAATTGAACTTAATAACAAATGCCACAGTGAGTTGAATCATCCAATTGGACTTTTGATAGAATAATGCAAATTTACCAACTTAACAGCCATGGGCCCGATGTTACCAGGGTTGCGGGTTCTCGGCGGGGGGGGGCTATCGGGCGCGTGGGTAACGCGTCCGGCGAAATGAGTCAGCCACCAGCGCGATCGCAGCCCAATTGGATCCACTTACCTGCTCCTCCGGGTTCCCCACTGCTGATCTGCGCGTCGGGCGGGCTGCGCATGCGCAGTAAGATCTGTCAGCTGGAGGAGCTCTATTTAAAGGGGCAGTCCTTCACTGACAGATGCTGCAACAAACAGAAAAAATTACAGCATGAAGCAGCCCAGGGGGAAGGCTGCTCCCAGTCTAATGATGCCTCACTCCAGGTATCAATACATGCGGTGAGGAGGAGGGGGAGGACAGAGATCTTCCCCCCGGCGGGCGGGAGGAAGCGGCCTGCCTCTGCCACCAGGAAGGCCTGGCTCAAGGTGGCAGAGGAGGTCACCAACACCACCAACATATCGCCCACCTGCATATAGTGCAGGAGGCGGTCCAATGACCTCAGTAGGTCAGCTAAAGTGAGTACACTTACTCTTTCCCCTACACTCCGTCTGCCACATCACCGCCCCCACTCCACATCTCCTTCTGCACTGCCAACACTACTCTGTCACATCACACCTCATACCCACTCAAACCTCATCCTCATCTTACCTGCACCTACTCACCTCGCCAGTACTCATCCCGCCACTACCACTCAACCCAATCCTCATACAATCTCATGGCTCGATCTCATACTCACCCTCTCATGCATCTCTTTCACGGCCAGCCTCACTCAACCTGCCACAACCTGTGCTGCAGCCACAGGGCATGCATCACATATGTTCAGCAGGCAGCGTAAGGCAAACGTGTTGTGAGCATGAAGGGGATGCACAAGGGTGTTTGAGGGTTTGTCATGGTTGTTACTTATATTGAATTTCTGACCAACTCACATTACATATTATATTGGCACCACTACTGCCATGTCTTCGCGAATCTTGTCTGGTTTGTGCAATAATGCCCTCTCCTGAGGATCACTATGAAGACCCACAACTGATGCCACCCATTGTGTCACTGCAGAGTGGGTGTAGGTGTATTTGCAGGGCTCTTTTGCGCAGACGACTGAGAGACGTCGGCGATGTCCCCGGTTGCACCCTGGAAGGGTGCGGAGGAGAAGTTGTTGAGGGCAGTGGTGACTTTGACAGCGACAGGTAAGAAGATGGTGCTCGGGCCAGCCAGGAGCAGCTTGGCATGAAGGAGGCTGCAGATGTCCACGACTACATGTCGAGTGACTCTGAGCCTCCATGTGCACTGCTGCTCAGAGAGGTCCAGGAAGCTGAGCCTCGGTCTGTGGACCCTGTGGCGAGGGTAGTGCCCTCTGCGACGCATCTCTCTCTGCGGTAGCACTCCCTCCTGCTGTACAGGTGGATGTGTCACAGCACTGTGTTGTGGAGCTCCACGTGTCAGAGGTGGACGGCGTGGATGGCGAGGCTGGTGAGGCTGGTGATGCTGTTCGCCCTCCGAGGAGGTCATGACTGCAGCTACGGCGGCCCCCATCCGGAAGATGTATATCTGAGGGTGTCCGCAAGGTAGGTACATGTCTCCGGACCCCGGGGTAAGTGTGCAAGTAGGTGACTTTGATTGTCAGGAGGAGGGTGGTGGAGGCCAAACTTTGTCCCAAGTGACAGAGTGGCCTCCTGCAATGAGTGAGGCTCTCACCCCTCCCCCACCTGTCAAATGGGCCTTTGCAGCTGCCACAGGCTGACAGCTGCAACAGGTCCATTTGAACTGGGAGTGTTTCCCCCAGTGTGGGAAACAGTCCCAGTTTGCTCTAAAATCCCACCCCTCCTCACATAATCCCTTAATCAGGTCAGTTAATGACCTGAACAAGCAAAATAAATAGCGTCAAGTGGAACTCCGCTGGCTTTAATTGCCTGCGGGATTCCCACCAGCGGGGGCTGCGCGCGCACGCCGGCGCGTCAGTGGGGAACCCGGAAGTGGGCGGGTTGGAGTCGGGCTCCCGACCCACTCCGGGATTCTCCGATTTTCAGAGCTCCCCCGCCAGGAATGCACCCAATAGCGGGTGCTAAAATGACGCCCCATAAGTGAATGACTCGACCACTGATATTAAGCACAATAAAGTCTTTCCTGGTGGTAAAGGTTGGATAATGGCATGCAAAAACCGAACTGATATGAAAGCTACATTTCAGAGTTTCATATTTTTGATGAAACAATTCACTGAAAAAATACATTGAATTCTGGTCAATTATTTTTTCATTGTCTAAATTTGATCATGTCATTCATAGAATAAAAATATCAACTACATATGTTATAGCCTAACATAATATTGATACCAATATCACATTGTACACTGATTATTCTATACATTTATCTGTAATCCAATGAGTTTGGAAAAAAATACAGATCAGTGGAACAGTTCACAAAACATGCCTCTCAGGTAATATATAGTTGAAAGGCATATGTTTCTTAAATTCGTGATCATATCTATACAGATAATTCTTCAGATGAAAATCTCATTGGTATATCTCAGAGAAAGAGGAAGATATGAGGCCTGAATTCCTAATAGTCTGCTCTTCCAGAATAACTCTGAGGAAGAGGTCAGGACAGGGGCATTAGCGGTATCCGACCAGAACTGCCAGCCGGATTGTTGGAGCAGTACTCTGTCGCTCCAATGACAGAGAGGAAGCCCAGTGAAAGCTCAAATAAAACACTCTGCTTGGTATCTTCTCCCAATGGCCCCTTGAGGAAGGGGATTAATTACCTTTCCCTAGAAAAGGCTGGGGGCCTCTTCAGGCTGTTAGTGGGACTCATACCAGCACTCAGCTGGCATAAGTTCCGCTGAGGCCTACAGAGGTTGTAAAGGGTGAAATTCCAAACATTCAGCCATAGAAAGTGCAGGAATCCACTGAATTAGGAGGACAGACTGGAGAAACCTGAGCTTTTAAGCCTCAAAAAGAGATAACTTAAATGGCATCTTGTAGAGTACATAAAATATTTAATGGATTAGATAAGGTAAATCCAAAGAATTACTTCAAGATAAGTTAACACAGTAGAACAAAGGCATGGAAAGGGTAAAGCTAGTATGAGGAAGAATTTCTTTATACCATGAGTGACTAACATTTGAAATGGCCTCTCCCTTCCATATTTATCTTGTTATCTAATGGCCAACTGAGGTACAGATTAGTCATGATTTAATTGAATGGTGGAACTGGCTCAAGGGGCTGAATGGCCAACTCCTGTTCTTATGTTCCAGCCTGCCAAGATTGTTGAAATAGCCTAAGTTCCACTGCGGTGGCACTGAAATGTCCTGCCCTTTTTTTCCCTTTATATTTGAAACTACTTATATTTTCAAGTGCTAGGGGTTTGTTGAATGAAGGAGTATCTGATTCCATGTCAAGTGCTCCCATTATACAAAAGTTTCTATCACATACAGTGTATTTGATTCCTTTTAGCCTTCATTTCCTTAAAAGAACAGTAATCTTTAATTTGGGCCAATACTTGATCTTTTTAAGAGAAAATATGGGGGAGAGGGTGGTGGTAATTTTATATATGCTCACTGGCAGCAAGAACTTTTACCTGCATCAGTGAATATTGACAAATCTGTCTATGCTACCTGAGGTTCTCTAATGTGCGCTGATAGTAGTTCAGATTTCTTACTGCTGGATCGTACTTGGAAAATTTAGACTATGGTTTTACTTTAGTCTTTTGAAAATTAATCGCATTCAACGTGGAGAACACAATGGGGGCAATTTTGACTTTGGGCAATAGTGTAAAACAGGCAATATCAGATCAATTTTGACTTCAAATCATGAGTGATGTATAACGGGCAGCTGATTCGATATCGCCCGTTTTACACTATCACCCAAAGTCAGAATTACTCCCAATCTCTTTTAGACCTCACACTTGCTTTTCATGAAGATTGAACTTGGTGCATGTATCTGCCTATTCTCCATTTCTGTGGAGTCATTACACACAATGTAAAACTCACTGTAGTTCTATACTAATGGCTACCTGGGTACCAACACAGCTGATATTTCTCCTTCATCCCTTATGAAAAGAAAAAGTGATATAGGATGCCCATGTGGAGAACTTCAGAGGCTGCTAGGGATCAAACCACTTTCTATGAGCTGGGGAAGGATATCATAATAGTGATGGAAAATTATAAAGTTAAAAATGTGCAACATCTAAATGTTTTACTACAAACATACCACAAGGAGCAGATCACTGTTCATTGAACCACTTGAGAAGCAATGTAACATTTACAGAGATAGGTGGAAATTTCACTGTTTGCAAATTGCACAGCAATATTATTGAATTGTCCTTGCCTAAATTTATATGCATAGAGGAGGAGATTTGAAATCAACAGATAAAATGGATTTCAATTCCATTTTTCTGCCACTTTTGTGATCTTCTGTGCTATATAAATAGCTTCCGTGACACATTCTGAACACATTATTGAGCCGAAGGTGCAACCTGTCATATTTGCATAACAAATGGATGATTTTCGAACATCTTTAGCATGTTTCATTATACTTGTAATGGTCTGGTGAACAGCTGTGAAATGGATGACTATTTTACATGACAATGACACAGCAAATCTTTTCTGAAAATATTTACGGTCACATGATTTTTAGTGTTGTAGTCGCAATACTGTAATGACAAATGCAGCACTAAAAGACAATCATAGGCCTGCCAATGCAGTACAGCTCTTACCTATGCTCATGCTCTCATGGTAGGTTTGCGTTGTGTCACAGGGCCCTGTTACCTCATTGATCAGATCCTCAGGAGCAACTCTCAAGTGACCTCCATGCACCACTCTTTCTGATTTACATTGTGACTACTCTCCATGTATGCTGGTGCATGGCTGTGTGTCCTGTAATGGTGCACCCTCAGAACGAATGCACTCCTCTGAGGAATCGCTTTCTTCCATTTCTCATGAAGGCACTGGAAGACGACAGAAAGCGATATTAATGATTCATCGCAGCAGTGACAATCTTTCCAGTGACCGTACTGAGGTCTGGCAGTTACAGCAATGATAAAATCAATTCACCATGTATGTGAAAAGTGTTAAAGTTCTGTCACCAACCATCGACGGGTTCCCAGTCTCTCCATCTCCGATGGATAGGCATGCGTCAGTTCAACTTATTTCCATGGCCTCCTCCTTCACATCTGTCACCTCCACTGTGTGGTGGGCCACCACCAGTTCTGCTCCTCTCCCTTGCGTTTTGTGCTCTCTTCTCCTACAAGGGGAGAAAGAACAGACCTGTCAGTGACTGAAGGTGATGTATTCATCCTATGAATGAATTGCTTTGGGTGAAGCTGACTATGAAAGAGATGCATCAGAGGCTGACAATCAGACAGATACATCGCATTGCATCAGGATTGGGGTGAGTGGCAGTGGTGGGTGAATAAACGGGCAGTTGAGGAAGTGCATAGTAAGTGAAGGATGTTGCTGCTGATGACACTTAAGTGGGTGTGAGGAGTTATGTGATGGAGTAGGCAAGCCAAAAAAGACTGACAGAGGGGCGTCTATTGAATAACAGAGGATGTAGGTGAATCAGCAACTGTACTCACTTTTCCTGACCTGGTTGGGTCATTAAAACGCTTCCTGCACTGAACCCAAGACCTAGGCACTGTGCTCCTGCTGCTCACCTCTACTGCCACCTCCAGCCAAGCATTTTTGGTTACAGAGCCAGGTTTCTTCCTGCCATCCATTGGAAACATTACCTCCCTCCTGGCTCTCACTGCAGCCAGCAGTACATCCAGGGAGGCATCAATTAATCTAGGGGCAGCCTTTGCTCTCCTGGACCCGATTTCTCATTCAAAATCAATTTCTTGGGCTGGCCCTTTAAATAGTGGGCTTTAAATCATGTCATTCGAGAGCGCAGTAGGCTTGCTGCGCAGCTTGGAGACACGAAACCCGGAAGCAAAGATAATTGCCTGCAATCGAGTTGCGATTGCAGATTTAAAGACGCACACTTTATTTCCGGGTTCCCCACGCACAAATCCACCCACCCGCTGAGTTCCCGGCTCCAAGTTAAAATCATGCCCACAATCACAGATTTAAACGTACTCACTTTGCCTCCGGGTTCCTGACGTGCAAATTCACCCATGCGCTGACTTCCTCCGGCCATACTAAAATCATGGCCCTTGTCTCATAACACCAGTTCATGTCATGATGAAAGCAAGCAAATGCACAGAACTGGCTGCACGTATTTGGTAATCATAAAATCATAGAAAGGTTACAGCACAGAAGGAGGCCATTCGGCCCGTCGAGTCTTTAGCTGAAGTGGCCATAAAAACCTAGATCTGCACTGCCTTTGGCACTCAAGAAATTGCCTCTTTTGCATTGGCAAATGCAGTAGATGGCAGGAATATCAACAAGTAAAAGTGCCTGCAATGCAATGACGTGCTTTGTATACTTATCTATTGTCATTAATCTGGCTCCTTGTATTGACAGAGGTAGTATTGACACCTTTGGCAAAAACCAAAATGAGACACAGGTTGGGAAGGGGTAGGGTAAGGTAGCATCTGCCGTTAGTTAGACTTGCCCTTGCACGTTTAGGTTTTCAAATTTTATGTGTGTCAAGTTGCTGAAAGTGCGAGCTTTTAACGTCGCAGTGAGGGAAACAGGGCATCTGGGACCTGAGTAAACAGGGCAAGCAACTGGGTATCTCCTTAACTAATCAGATTGAAGGATTGTGGAACTGGTGCAAGGACTGAGAAGGAAGTGTGAATTAGAGTGGGTGAGTTCAACGTCAAATCAGGTACAGAAAGAGAAATAAAAGGAAGGAAAGAAAGATTGGATTAAGAGAGAGAAACAAAAGAGACAGAAAGGACAAGTAAAAAAATAAAATTTAAAATTTAATATTTTACATTATTAAAATCTCCAACAACAATTAAAACCTGAAGGAATGAGACTCTGCACTTGTAATAGTTAATTTCCAGTCCCAGGAAGGTTGCTTGGCACTAATTAATACTTATCACATCGTTAAAAGGGTACTTGCACTGGAAAGGACAAGAATTAATTTCTGTGGCGAGTTTAGTTCGTATCTACCACGCCAGTACAGGAACTTTGGTCCATTCAATGCTTTTCAATGCTGAGGCAGACGGTGAGATGCCATTTTCGCGAAGCTGACGGCGGAGCAGTGCAATTGGGACAGCAACTTTTGGATATTTGAGTTTAACCGCGCATCTGCCCCTCGCCTGAAATTGCTGCACCATTTGCACATAAATAACAGTGAGTGCCATTAGCCTCATGTTATTTTGATAGGGAAATCTGGGCCACGATGTTTGCTTTGCTACTTTAGAAAATTAATCAAAAACCTTAATAACCACAATAATCAATGTGCTTTGTGACCGCTAAAAATAGATTAATATTTGTGATGTCAAACTTTTGGATTAGAGACCTTTCCTGAATTCTTATGAACCAGGACTAACCTAGCCATTCATCAATCCCAGGCACTGCAACTGGAGTCTGCTTTGCTGCCAATGAACTCCCAATCGAATGAAGGCAGGGGACATTCCCAGCTAGCAGGGCCATCTGGATGCTCAACCACAATGCATGATAGTTTCAACAGGGCCACCATTAGAAAGAGCATCGAGATACCTAGAAGGAAACAGCATCACGTTATTTTTCCATTGGAGAGTAAGGACAATTTGTGTTGGCCTTTACTTACAATGATGCTATTTATTTTACGAAGCAGTGTTTTTGTGACTAAATCTAACTCTGAATTGTAATTTGTTACATAATCGCTTCCCTGAGAGATCCAGTGGGAGATGAGAATTTTTTGTATGCAGCAAGTTGTTACAGATTCAATAATAACTTTCAAAAGGCAATTGGATATATACTTGAACAGGAAAACATTGCAGGAAAACATGGGGAAAGAGCAGGGGAGTGGGAGTAATTGGATAGCTCTTTCAAAGAGCCGGCACAGGCACGATGGGCTGAATGGCCTCCTTTTGTAAGGTAAGATTCTACGATTCTATGTTTATTTTAATTGCACATTATTAATTCAAATGATTAAGTCAAAGTAATAATAAAAAACCTCACATAAATAATAAAGTATCAATTTCAACACAAAAGGGAAGGAAAGGCAGCAAATTGTTACAACTAAATACAAACAGCTAGGGAAGAAGGGATGGCACTTTAAACACATTCTACTTCATCGAGAACAATTTTTTTATTCGTTCATGGGATGTGGGCGTCGTTGGTGAGGCCAGCATTTATTGCCCATCCCTAATTGCCCTTGAGAAGGTAGTGATGAGCTGCCTTCTTCAACCATGCAGTTCGTGTGGTGAAGGTTCTCCCACAATGCTGTTAGGAAGGGAGTTCCAGGATTTTGACCCAGCGACGATGAAGGAACGGCGATATATTTTCAAGTCGGGATGGTGTGTGACTTGGAGGGGAAAGTGCAAGTGGTGTTGTTCCCATGTGCCTGCTGCCCTTGTCCGTCTAGATGATAGAGGTCGAGGGATTGGGAGGTGCTGTCGAAGAAGCCTTGGCGAGTTGCTGCAGTGCATCCTGTGGATGGTACACACTGCGGCCACAGTGTGCCGATGGTGAAGGGAGTGAATGTTTAGGGTGGTGGATGGGATGCCAACCAAGTGGGCTGCTTTGTCCTGGATGGTGTTGAGCTTCTTGAGTATTGTTGGAGCTGCACTCATCCAGGTAAGTGGAGAGTATTCCACCACACTCCTGACTTGTGCCTTGTAGAAGGTGGAAAGGCTTTGGGGAGTCAGGAGGTGAGTCACTCGCCGCAGAATACCCAGCCTCTGACCTGCTCTTGTAGCCACAGTATTTATGTGGCTGGCCCAGTTAAGTTTCTGGTCAATGGTGACCCCCAGGATGTTGATGGTGGGGGATTCGGCGATGGTAATGCCGTTGAATGTCAAGGGGAGGTGGTTAGACTCTCTCTTGTTGGAGATGGTCATTGCCTGGCACTTGTCTGGCACGAATATTACATGCCACTTATCAGCCCAAGCCTGGATGTTGTCCCGGTCTTGCTGCATGTGGGTACGGACTGTTTCATTATCTGAAGCATTGCGAATAGAAGTAAACACTGTGCAGTCATCAGTGAACATCCCCATTTCTGACCTTATGATGGAGGGAAGGTTATTGATGAAGCAGCTGAAGATGGTTGGGCCTAGGACACTGCCCTGAGGAACTCCTGCAGCAATGTCCTTGAGCTGAGATGATTGGCCTCCAACAACCACTACCATCTTCCTTTGTGCTAGGTATGACTCCAGCCACTGGAGAGTTTTCCCCCTGATTCCCATTGACTTCAATATTACTAGGGCTCCTTGGTGCCACACTCGGTCAAATGCTGCCTTGATGTCAAGGGCAGTCACTCTAACTTCACCTCTGGAATTCAGCTTTTTTGTCCATGTTTGGACCAAGTCTGTAATGAGGTCTGAAGCCGAATGGTTCTGGCGGAACCCAAACTGAGCATTGGTGAGCAGGTTATTGGTGAGTAAGTGCCGCTTGATAGCACTGTCGACGACATCACTTTGCTGATGATTGAGAGTAGACTGATGGGGCGGTAATTGGCTGGATTGGATTTGTCCTGCGTTTGTGGACAGGACATACCTGGGCAATTTTCCACATTATCGGCTAGATGCCAGTGTAATAGCTCTAATGGAACAGTTTGGCTAGAGGCGCGGCTAGTTCTGGAGCACAAGTCTTCAGCACTACAGCCGGGATGTTGTCGGGGCCCACAGCCTTTAGTTGTATCCAGTGCACTCAGCCATTTCTTGACATCACGTGGAGTGAATCGAATTGGCTGAAGACTGGCTTCTGTGATGGTGGGGATATCGGGAGGAGGCTGAGATGGATCATCCAATTGGCACTTCTGGCTGAAGATGGTTGCAAACGCTTCAGCCTTGTCTTTTGCACTCATGTGCTGGACCCTGCCATCATTGAGGGTAGGGATGTTCACAGAGCCTCCTCCTCCCATTTGTTGTTTAATTGTCCACTGCCATTCATGACTGCAGATCTTTGATCTGATCCATTGGTTGTGGAATCGCTTAATTCTGACCAAAGCATGTTGCTTCTGCTGTTTAGCATGCATGTAGTCCTGTGTTGTAGCTTCACCAGGTTGGCACCTTATTTATTCGGTACACCTGGTACTGCTCCTGGCATGCTCTTCTACACTCCTCATTGAACCAGGTTGATCCCCTGGCTTGTTGGTAATGGTAGAGTGAGGAATATGCCAGGCCATGAGGTTACAGATTGTGCTGGAATACAATTCTGCTGCTGCTGATGGCCCACAGTGCCTCATGGATGCCCCATTTTGAGCTGCTCGATCTGTTCTGAATCTATCCGAATTAGCACGGTGGTAGTGCCTCAGTGTGAAGACGGGAATTTGTTTCCACAGGGTCTGTGCCGGTTGTCATTCCTACCAATACTGTCATGGACAGATGCATTTGCAACAGGTAGATTGGTGAGGACGAGGTCAAGTATGTCTTTCCCTCGTGTTGTTTCGCTCACCACCTGCCGCAGGCCCAGTCTGGCAGCTATGATGGACATTGAGGTCCCCCACCCAGTGTATATTCTGTGCCCTTCCTACCCTCAGTGATTCCTCCATAGTGGTGCTCAACATGGAGGAGGACTGATTTATCAGCTGAGGGAGGGCAGTAGGTGGTAATCAGCAGGAGATTTCATGGGGCCCGGAATCAATGTTGAGGATTCCCAGGGCCACTCCTCCTGACTGTATATCACTGTACCGCCACCTCTGGTGGGTCTGTCCTGCCAGTGGGACAGGACATACCCAGGGATGGTGATGGAAGAATCTGGGATGTTGGCTGAAAGGTATGATTCTGTGAGTATGGCTATGTCAGGCTGTTGCTTGACTAGTCTGTGGTACAGCTCTCCCAATTTTTGCACAAGTCCCCAGATGTTAGTGAGGAGGACTTTGCAGGGTCGACTGGGCTTGGTTTGCCTCTGTCGTGTCTGGTGCCTCGTGGTCCGTCCAATTTTATTCTTCTTCTGAATTTTTGTAGCGATTTCGTAACAACTGAGTGGCTTCCTAGGCCATTGCAGAGGGCGATTAAGAATCAACCACATTGCTGTGGGTCTGGAGTCACATATAGGCCAGACCAGGTCAGGACAGCAGTTTTCCTTTGCTAAAGGGCACTAGTGAACCAGATGGGTTTTTACAACAATCCGGTGGTTTCATGGCCATCATTAATGATACTAGTTTTTTTTATTCCAGATTTTATTTAATTGAATTTAAATTCCCAGCTGCCGTGAGGGGATTTGAGCTCATGGCTCACAGGATTATTAGTCCAGCTCTCTGGATTACTAGTCCTGTAACATAACCACTATGCTACCGTACCTAAGTATATCAAAATTGCCAACGTTTTGTCTTCTTCCTCTGTGCTCTCAAAAAAGGATGCATGTGAGAGTACTTAACCTTGATACAGAAAGATATATTGGAGTTAGTTGGGGAATTCCAGCTTTTTGACTCTGACGATGAAGGAACTGCAGTTTACACAGAACTTACTCTGAGTCGGGATGGTGTGTGACTTTGAAGGGAACTTTTTCTAATCATTTGAACACTTAGCAACAGGCACATGTGAGGTGCAAGACTTTTCTGTATACTTTAATTCAGAACCAAAACTTAAATGACTGGCTTTTTGTTCTCATTTCTAAAGTGTGAAAACAAAGATCATTTTTAAAGTCATAGGCTACATATACATCAAGTATGGATATAGACTTGAAAAGGAAACATTTGCAGAGCTATGGGGACAGAGCAGGGGAGCGGCACTAATTGGATAGCTCTTTAAAAGAGTCGGCAGAGGTGCGATGGACTGAATGGCCTCCTTCTGTCCTGTATGATTCTATATTCTGACTCATGTGTTAATAAGGTATTTTCTATTGGTGGGGGAGTTTATAGATTCCAAATGATTGACTTTCTTTCTGTTTTATTCCAACAATCTCTTTCTTTTAAAAAAAAGGCAGTCATTTAAAATAGCCTATAAAAATCAGGCTCAAGAAATTTGCTTATAATTAATGGTGACAGAGAAGTATCATACAGGAAGTGTGATGTTACGGAAAGGTGCAGACACATACTAATTTTATATTATACTAATAGGTAGAACAAACAACAGATATATGTCACAGCTTCCATTGACAGTACTAATAACCCTCACCTCCCAATATCATTAATCCACTGAAATCTCATCTTCAGGATCCCCAAAGAACATTCAACCACCAAATATTGTCCTGGTGTTCCTCATTTTATTGCTCCTCTCAGGAAGTTTACAAATCTGGTACATGATTCATTAGCTGTAGATTTGTTATTCAATTATGTGGAGAGACCGAAGAAGCTGGGGTAGTTCTCCTTGGAACAGAGAAAGTTAAGAGGAGGTGTTCAAAATCATAAACGGTTTTGATAGAGTAAATAAGGAGAAACTGTTTCCAGCGGCAGAAGGGTCGGTAACCAGAGGATACAGATTTAAGGTGATCGGCAAAAGAGTCAGGGGCGACATGAGGGAACATTTTTTTACGCAGCGAGTTGTAGTGATCTGGAATGCGCTGCCTGAAAGGGTGGTGGAAGCAGATTCAATAGTAACTTTCAAAAGGGAATTGAATAAATACTTGAATGGAGCAAATTTGCAGGATTATGGGGAAAGAGCAGGGGAGTGGGGCTAATTGAATAGCTTTTTCAAAGGCCTTGCACAGGCATGATGGGCTGAATGGCCTCCTCCTGTGCTGTACCTACCATGATATGACACTATGATACAATCTTAATTAAGTCACAAATGAATTATGAAATTTTATAGGATTTCCTCTTCTTTCCCCTGCCTTCCTCTTCCTTCCCCTTTCTTCCTTTCTTCCCCTTTCTTCCTTTTTTTACCTTCCTTCCTTTTCCTTCCTCTTCCTTCCCCTTCCTTCCTCTCTTCTTGTTGTGTGGCACTTGGATTCAAACTCATGGTTCTTGTGGTACTGGGGATCCTGTAATTGCAGTAATAAACTCCTCCTTGCTCTCTGTTGCTGCTGAGCAGTGAAGGAGAAGATATTATATTTATCCATGCTTCTCATCAAAGATGTAACCTGGAAAAAGTACTTTAATATTGAGGTATATGAGTGATGCCTGCATGGCTCCTGTCTGAATCTTCAAAACACTGCTTGCACAGAATGCTAATACGGTTGCCTTTAGTAGCAATGATATTCCAAAATTCCTAGTGACCTGACACTCCAAATCATTTCATATCTAGTTACACAAGTCAAAGATTAACTTACACCTCCTGCAGTGTGATTATCAATGTATTTACCATTCAAGGGTTACATTATATTGCTGGTGAGCTATTAGAAAATCCTCAAATGTTAGATAAATGGTATATCACACTCTAGGAGGCTATTTTTACATGACTAAGTTTTATCTTCATTGATGGTTATTATTAGCTGACTGCTGTTTTCTTTCTCTGGAGTGCAGTGTTTGTTATAATGATACATTGAGGGACAACAGCATGTGTCCCTGCAGCTCAGCAACTACTGCAAGGTAACAACTGGGGCAGGAGGGTTGGGGTTATTGCTGTTGTCGAACATGTGGTGTTTGCTGTCCAATCTGCTCACAGATTGTTATTTGTAAAAAGAAATGTAATTTCGTATATCATAAAGGTTTTCTCCAGCGATAGAGCTGTTGGGAGGCAGCACTACGACTGCTACAATGGGTATAAATATAAAATTCATTGATTTGTTGTGTGCGTAAAGTCTTTACAAAAACAGCAATGAAAATGCACATCGTTTATTCACGGAATCCTCATCTTCAGGATCAGTTGCATGCTTGAGATGTTTCTTTACAATCTCCACATCTCAAAACATGTTAGAAGCCATCTCATATTTTCCATCAAAATCATCTCAGCTACAAGGTTTACACGGTGGGATGTAGTGCCATTAATAACTTCCTCCAATCTGTCTGTCAGCAGAGGTTCATATCAGAAATCACTTGAAGGGTTCTGATTTCTACCCTCTAAGAGAACATTTTCTTATATAACATTTTTTGATTTGGTAAATAGGCTGCCTGCTTGGTGACCAGGACTTTGGGCTGTCTTCAGCTGAAAGGTCGATTTGTCCACTGTTAAAGTTCTTTTCAAATAGACTATTGCATATGTATATTATAAATTCATATTTACCTAAGGGATCCTTTTGTTCTTTGCTTGATCATTTTGATCCAACTCATTAGATATCTCTTTTTCTCTCTCTCTTCTTTCTCATCCATGCCGAGCGGCTCATGAGGCAAACCGTTTCTTGCACTGCTTTTACATCCATAACTTTATGTAACAAAGACCCTGTTTATGAGGACAGGGCATTAGCCTGACTCACAACTCCCTCCCAGGAGGACTGGCTAGATGTGATGGGGGTTGCCACTCAACAACTATCAGGACCAAGTATCCTGCTGATTGTCAACCCAGTATTCAGAGACTGGGACTCTTGCAATTGGTTCTTGAAGGTCACCTTCAAGCTTCCTTTCACCAGGAAACAGAAGAGGAACTTATTTTTGAATGCTGGCTGCAAGACACTCCTTCAAGCTGTGCTTCCCTGGCTATATACAGTGTGTCATAGTGGTGTGCTGGAATGTATGCATGTGAGGAAGTGAGGAAAAAGTAACAGAAAAAAGTATGGCACCAGGCCTAAGTTTGGGGAAGTCTCCAGACTCATCCTACCCCACTCCATCAATGCTCTTCGACCCCTCTCTTTAAAAGCGTGAAGTTGTGGAGCTTTCTTTTGTTCAGATTTTGTTCTATCTTATAATGTGCTGCCTTGTCACACAAGCACAGGAGTGATGTTGAAATGTTGGAATTTGGAAGGCACATTTTGAGATAGAAATGCATACCTGCTATAAAGTGCCCATATGTGTGAAGCAATGAAAGAGCTGTAAGCTTGTCTAAGTGCTTTGCAAGTAGCCACGGAAAGGTTTTTACACTTAGAGAGGAAACACTTTGTGGCATGTGCTATCTTCTTGGTACCGGGAATTGCTGGGTTGTCTTACTTTGGCAAATTTTCTAATGTTGGCAACCTTCTTTCTCAGCTGCACCCAGATTCTCTGAATGTTGAATGGAATGCCTACTGCTTCTCCCAGACAGTCCACACCACCCTCTTGTGGGGAATCGGTCCTTCAGTACCAACTAGGGCAATACACCTTTCACATGCTTCCTATTTTCTTTGTGCAGAAACAAGATCAGTACAGCTTTAATTTGCAGCTGCAGCCCTTTTCTCACTTCTTCCTCCCCTCTCCCAATTGAGTGGGAGTTAAGCTTACACTTGTGATCCATCTGGGATGGCTGTTTGTGAAATATCTGAGAACTTGGCTTGTAATATACCAGTCCCAAGTGTCAGGACTAGAACATTTACTTACTGATTTACATTGTAGTCAAACTTAAAATGAAGGCCTTGCATATTAAGTGAGAGTGCGCACACTATCAGCAGGCGGCTGTCAGAAAATTTATGCAAAGCACAGAGGAGGAGGATTGAGAGCACATTCCCAAATGCCCTATTTCCAGTTCCCACTTGCACAATTCCAGCAGGAAATTTGCAATCTACTATAAGTGAGATTACTACTAATGATTTTAGTGATCCACACATAGAGGAAAACTTTCTTCCTCAGTATCCTGGTGCTGAGCTTCACATGTCAGGAGCATCTATTGGAAATCTGGATGTGCAGTTAGTAATCCTTCGCTTCATTCTATGGAGCCTCCTGGTGCATTGCATTTGGATGCTGTTGTGTCAGAGTTTGGATCTCGAGACCTTGTTAACATCAATGAGAGGATATCTGAGAGATGTTCCAATGATAAATTTATAAAAAAGACTGCTTAATCACAGTTGGGGTATTGTATGCATTTTGGGTACCCCATTAAAGAAAGGATATTGAAGCATAGAAAGCATCGAGCAAGGATTTACCAGGATAATGCCAGGGATAGAAAGCTGTAGATATGGGGAGAGAGTTCAACTCATCTGCTGCTGAAACCCTCATCCATGCCTTTGTTACCTCCAGACTCAACTATTCCAGTGCTTTCCTGGTCAGCCTCCCATCTTCCACCCACCATAAACTTGAGATTATCCAAAACCCTGCTGCCCGTATCCTAACTCGCACCAAGTCCCGTTCAACCCTCACCCCTGTGCTCGCTGACCTACATTGGCTCCCGGTCCAGGAACGCCTCAATTTTAAAATCGTCATCCTTGTTTTCAAATCCCTCCATGCCCTTGCCCCTCCCTATCGCTGTAACCTCTGCCAGCCATACAAACCTCCAATTCATGCGCTCCTCCAATTCTGACCACTTGCATATCCTCGATTTTAATCACTCCACCATTGGCGGCCACGCCTTCAGCTGTCTAGGCCCTAAGCCCTGGAATTCCCTCCCTAAACCTCTCCGCCTCTTCTCTCTCTCCTCCTTTAAGACGCTCCTAACAACCTATCTCTTTGACCAAGCTTTCGGTCACCTGTCGTAATATCTCCTTATGTTGCTCGGTGAGAAATTTTGTTTGATAATCATTCCTTTGAAGCGGCTTGGGATGTTTTACTACATTAAAGGCACTACATAAATGCAAGTTGTTGTTGTTGCTGTTGTTTCAAGTGTATTTACTGGTGATACTACTTCATATCAGCTTCCTCTGATATTTCCACAGTGTTGTTATATTTTTGAGTCTTTTCTAATCTCCACACCCTAGATTATTTCATCTTTCCTATACCATAGTACTCCCATAGGTGTGTACCTTGTCTTGAGATCCAGTTAAACTTTTTGTAATGTGTCTGAGGAAACAAACAGCAAACCCTGTCTCGTAATTGCTTTTAGCTACTGAACTTGTATGCCTCCATAAGATCCAACTGAAGTCTTCAAAAGCAGCAGAGTATCACATCAGTCCTCGTTATAATTTAAAAATATTAAGCAAACAAAAGATGAACATGAAAATAAATTCCATCACAAATAGGTTTGAGCTGTTTCCTTTCTGGAAAACATTGTGCACATGAACAGAAAGTAGTGTCAGCTCTGGTCAGGAGTTAATGAGGACCATGTGGAACAGCCTGAAGTGAACTTGTGCAAGTGGGTTTGTGTTTATTGTTAGAAATCATGCATGTTCAGCAGGTCATCATTTTCTGCTCATGTTATTCCAATATGGCAGTGAAATCCCAAGACTCATTGTTTCCTACTCAATACAGCTTTTCCCAGCTTTTAAAAACTGTGGGACTCATTACTTCTTTCCATCTTTCCTTCCTTATAGAAAGAAAGAACTTGAATTTATATAGCGCCTTTCACGACCTCAGGATGTCCCAAAGCCCTTTATAGTCAGTGAAGTACTTTTGAAGTTTAGTCACTGTTGTAATGCAGGTAACATGACAGCCAATTTGCACACAGCAAGCTCCCACAAACAGCAATGTGATAATGACCAGATAATCTGTTTTTGTGATATTGGTTGAGGGATAATTATTGGCCAGGACATCAGAAGAACTCCCCTGCTCTTCCTCGAATAGTGCCATGGAATCTTTTAGGTCTACTTGAGAGGCCAGATGGTGCCTTTTGTGGACAAAAAGGGTAACATAGAGGAAGGTAACAATGAGCAACTGCAAGGCACTTGGGACCGAGTGATTATCCATGAGGGAATAGCAGAGGTAGTAAGAATAGGCGAATGGTGATTGCGTAGGATTCTATTGTCGGGGGGAGGGAGGGTAGGCACCTTCTTTTGTAGACTTAATCCAGTGTTCCTTATAGTATGTTGCTTTCCAGGTACCAGGACTTGCGACATCACTGAGTAAATACAAGATGTTTTGGAATGGGTGGACGAGCAGCGAGAGGTCATGTGCGAACCAATGACGTGGCTAGGAGTAGGTTTGAGGTTCTGTAAGGAGCATTAAAGAGCAGAACCTCCAGGTTAATAATCTCTCAGTGCCACGCACTGGACCAGACAGGGTTAGGATTATCAATGAATGCCTGGAAATATGGTGTAGAAGGGAGGGTTTCAGATTTCTGGGGCACTCAGATCACATTTGGGACCAGGGAAGGCTTTACAGTTGGGATTCACCTGGAATAGGGAGACATCCAAGTTCTTGCCGGAAGGAGAAATGGGACAGTGGGGAAATATTTCAATTAGTTAGGAGGTGGGAGGAGAAAATCCATACAGTAAGTCAAAAAGTGTGAGAAAAAGACCAGCAGGACATATTGGCACGGTGGGGACATTTACCCAATTAAGACTTTTGTTCACAAATGCACATAGCACAAGAACGAAAACAAGTGAGTTAGAAGCACGATTTGAGTGTAAAGGATATGGTGTAGTAGCCATTACAGAGATATGGGATCTTTAGAAAGGACAGGGAAAGGAGGGGGAGTAGCAATATTAATAAAAGACACAATTACAGCAGTGGAAAGAAGGGATTTCAGTAAGGCTGATCAGGCAATAGAAAAACTTTGGGCAGAATTAAGGAATAGCAAAGAATACAAGACTCTGGTGGGAGTTGTCTACAGACCTCCTGACAGTTGTGATGCAGTGGGAGATGTAGAAGTATGGAGATCAGGAAAGCATCTAGCAGAAGCAGTGTGGTTGTAATAGGAGATTTTAATTTTCACGTAGATTGGGAGAAGCTAAACAGCTCAAGTAGTGCAATTGTAGAATGTGTTTTGAACAGTTTTCTAGAACAATGGACCAGATCTTGCTGGAGCAGGGCATCTCATGGCATGCGCCATTATTTAGACTTTTTTCTGCACCCTTGAGCTTGAAGATGTTTTGCTTCGTAACTTGCAGTAAGTGCAAACTGATAATGGCAAGGGCAAGGGGACATCTGGGTCCTCAGTGAATGGTCAGACCAATAGTGTATCCCCTTAACCAATGAGATTTAAGGATTGAGAAAGAAACAGAAGAACAGCGGAGATGGAGGGTGAATTATTAGAGTAGGTGAATTAGAGTCAAATCACGTCCAGAAAGACAAGTGAAAAGAGGGAAAGGAAGATTGGATTACGAGAGAAAAAAAAGAGACAGAAAGGTAAAGTAAGAAAAAAAATTAAATTTGGAATGTTTTAAATCTCTAACAATTGACTAGATGCAGGAATGAGATTGAATCACTTAAATTATTCCCTTTCTGGGCCAAAGAGGTTGATTGGCATTGCATTAACAATTAGCACATCGTTAAAAGAGTACTTATGCTCTTAATCACCAGAGTTAACTTCTGTGGCACATTTAATGGACAATTAATGTGCAAATCCAGCAAGTTCTTAAAAATAACGGGGAGGCTAAGGGTGAGATGCCGTTTGTGCGAAGGAAACAATGGAACGGCGTAAATCGACCAGCAAGTTCGGGAGATTCGCAACTCACGGCATATCTCTTCATCCCCTGAACTTGCTGGCTGATTTGCATATTAATAACGTTATTAACACGCCATTATTATTCCAGCAAGATCCGGCCCAATATATTTTAGAATGGGGCCGAACTATTAAGGGATAAACCCACAGAAGTATTTGGTACGATACAAAATCAGTGCACATCCCTAAAAGACAAACGCTCCACTTGTGCAGTTAAGCAACCATGGTCAACTAATGAGGTTATAGACAGAATCAAGCTGAATGAAAAGACTCACACAAATGCAAAGCAGAAATCCAGCAAAATGGGAATGCTAAAAAAAGCAATAAAGGGATAAAAAGAAAGTAATAAGAGGTGCAAAAAGGGAGTATGGAAATCATTTACAGCAGAAAACAAAGCTAACAGCAAAAGTTTTTATAAATTTATTAAGCGAAAGAGTATGGTAAAGGGGAATGTGGGCCCTTTAAAGACAGATGCAGGTGAGACTATAATGGACAATTAGAAAATAGCAGAATGAATACTTTGTATTGTTTTCACAGTAGAGGAAAGACCAAAATACCAGCAGTACAAGGGAATCTAAAAATAAGTCAAGGGGAGGAACTTAATGAATTTAATGTAAGTAAAAAAAATGCTGAAGCAGAAAATAATTGGACTTAAGATAAACAAATCTCCAGGACATGATGGTTTCCACCCCAGGGTGTAAAAAGAAATAGCTAAGGAAATTGCAGATGTGTTAGTCATAATTTTCTAAAGCTCTCTAGATTCAAGAATTGTGCCTTTATTTTGGAAAACCGCAAGCATCACTCCATTATTCAAGAAGGGAGGGACGGAAAAACAAGAAGCTACAGACCAGTCAATATACAATCATGGGGTAGTTACTGGAATCTATCATCGGGCACAAAGTGACTGAGTACTTGAACAAGTATGAGCTGATCAAAGAGAGTCAACGTGGATTTGGAAGGGTAGGTCATGTCTGACTAATCTAGTTGAATTTTTTTGAGGAGGTCGCTAACAGGGTAGATAGGGGAATGTCTATGGTTGTGTCAGAAGGCATTCGATAAGATTATGCACAACAAATTATTAGCAAAAATGAAAGTGCATGGAATTGGAGATAACTTTGTGACGTGTGTTGGGAATCGGTTGCGAGATAGGAGCCATAAAATAGAGATAAAAAGATTTTTTTTAATTATTCATTCATGGGATGTGGACGTCGCTGGCAAGGCCAGCATTTATTGCCCATCCCTAATTGCCCTTGAAAAGGTGGTGATGCGACACCTTCTTGAATCCCTCCAGTCCGTTTGGTGAAGGTACTCCCAAAGTGCTGTTAGGTAGGGAGTTCCAAGATTTTGACCCAGCGACCATGAAGGAATGGTGATATATTTTCAAGTCGGGATGGTGTATGATTTGGAGGGGAGTGTGCAGGTGGTGGTGTTCCCAGGTACCTTCTGCCCTTGTCCTTCTAAATGGTGGAGGTCGCGGGTTTGAGAGGTGCTGTCCAAGAAGCCTTGGCGAGTTGCTGCAGTGCATCTTGTACATGGTACACACTGCAGCCACGGTGCGCCGGTGGTGGATGGGGTGGTGAATGTTTAAGGTGGTGGATGGGGTGCCAATCAAGTGAGTTGCTTTGTCCTGGATGGTGTCGAGCTTCTTGAGTGTTGTTGGAGCTGCACTCATCCAGGCAAGTGGGAAGTATTGCATCACACTCCTGACTTGTGCCTTGTAGATTTTGGAAAGGCTTTGAGGAGTCAGGAGGTGAGTCACTTGCCACAGAATACCCAGCCTCTGACCTGCTCTTGTAGCCACTGTATTTATGTGGCTGGTCCGGTTAAGTTTCTGGTCAACAGTGACTCCCATGCTGTTGATGGTGGGGGTCTCGGCAATGGTAATGCCATTGAATGCCACAGGGAGGTGGTTGGACTCTCTTTTTTTGGAGATGGTCATTGCCTGGAATGTACTCTTTTTGGCCGGATGTGACAAGTGGTGTTCCTCAGGGATCTGTACTGGGACTCAGCTTTTCACCATATATATTAATGACTTGGATAAAGGAATAGAGAGTTGTATATCCATGTTTGCAAATGACACTATGTTCAGAGACAGAATAAATTGTGTAGATGGAAGCAGGAAGTTACAAAGGTACATGGACAGATGGAGTTCACTGTGGGGATCTGAGAAGGATAAATAGGAATATTTTCTGAATGGTAAGAGACTAGGGGCTGTGGAGGAGCAAAGGGAATTGGGTGTCCATGTGCATAAATCAATAAAAGCTGGTGCACAGGTACAAATAGTAATCAAAAGGGCTAATAGAATGTTGGCCTTTATCTCAAGGGGGCTGGAATACAAAAGTTGAGGAAGTTATGCTTTTGTTGTACAGAGCCTTGGTCAGACCCCATCTGGAATACTGTGTTCTATTTTGGGCACCGCATTCAGGAAGGATATATTGGCCTTGGAAGAGGTACAGATTCACCAGAATGAAACCAGAGCTTAAAGGGTTAAATTATGATAGCTTGCATAAACTTGGCTTGTAGTCCCTTAAGGTTAGAAGGTTAAGGGATAATCTAATCTTGGTATTTAAAATAATAAAGGGATTTGACAGGGCAGACACAACAACAACAACAACTCGCACTTAAATAGCACCTTTAACACAGTAAAATGTCCCAAGGAGCTTCACAGGAGCGATTATCAAACAAAAGATGACACCTAACCACATAAGGAGATATTAGGACAGGTGCTAAAAGCTTGATCAAAGAGGTTGGTTTTAAGGAGTGTCTTAAAGGAGGAGAGCGAGGTAGAGAGGTAGAGTGGTTTACGGAGGGAATTCCAGAGCTTAGGGCCTAGACAGCTGAAGGCACAGCCGCCAATAGTGGAGTGATTAAAATCGGGGATGCACAAGAGGCAAGAATTGGAGGAACACAGAGATCTCGGAGGGTTGTGAGGCTGGATGATGTTACAGAGATAGGGAGGGGCGAGGCCATGGAGGGATTTGAAAACAAGGATGAGAATTTTAAAATCGAGGCATTCCCGGACCAGGAGGCACTGTAGCAGGGGTGCAGTGAGCACAGGGGTGATAGGAGAATGGGACTTGGTGCGAGTTAGGATACAGGCAGCAGAGTTTTGGATGAGTTCAAGTTTATGGAGGGTGGAAGATGGGAGGCTAGCCAGGAGAGCCTTGGAATAGTCGAGTGTAGAGGTAACAAAGGTATGGATAAGGATTTCAGCAGAAGATGAGCTGAGGCAGGGGCGGAGATGGAAAATGTTACGGAGACGGAAGTAGGTGATCTTGGTGATGGAGCAGATGTGTGGTCGGAAGCTCATCTCAGGGTCAAATAGGATGCCAAGTTTGCAAATGGCCTGTTCAGCCTCAGACAGTGGTCAGAGAGAGGGATGGAGTCGGAGGCTAGGGAACAGAGTTTGCGGTGGGGACCAAAAACAGAGGCTTTGGTCTTCCCAATGTTTAGTTGGAGGAAATTTTTGCTCATCCAGTTCTGGATGTCGGACAAACAGTGTGACAAATCAGAAACAGTGGAAAGGGCGAGAGAGGTGATGATGAGGTAGAGCTGGGTATCGACAACGTACATGTGGAATCTAACGTTGAGTTTTCGGATGATGTCGCCGAGGGGCAGCATCTAGATGAGAAATAAGAGATACAGAGAAACTATTTCCTCTGGTGAGTGGGGGGAATTCATAACATAAGAACATAAGAACATAAGAAATTGGAGCAGGAGTAGGCCAATCGGCCCCTCGAGCCTGCTCCGCCATTCAATAAGATCATGGCTGATCTGATCCCAACCACAAATCTAAAGAACACAAGAAGTCGGAGCAGGACCCGGCCACATAGCCCCTGGGCCCTCTCCGCCACCCACAGGGCATTGACCGATCCGAACTCAGCTTCATGTCCAATTTCCTGCCCGCTCCCCATAACCCCTAATTCCCTTTACTTCTAGGAAACTGTCTATTTCTGTTTTAAATTTATCTAATGATGTAGCTTCCACAGCTTCCTGGGGCAGCAAATTCCACAGACCTACCACCCTCTGAGTGAAGAAGTTTCTCCTCATCTCAGTTTTGAAAGAGCAGCCCCTTATTCTAAGATTATGCCCCCTAGTTCTAGTTTCACCCATCTTTGGGAACATCCTTACTGCATCCACCCGATCAAGACCCTAACAGGGGGGTATAATTTTTTTAATTAGAGCTCGGCCATTCAGGAGTGAAATCAGGAAGCACTTTTTCACACAAAGGGTAGGGAAATCTGGAACTCTCTGCCTGGAAAGACTGTTGATGCTGGTTAAATTGAAATGGTCAAAACTGAGATCAATAGACTTTTGTCAGGAAATGGTATCGGGGATTATGGAGGAAAGGCAGATAAATGGAGTTGAGGTACAGATCATCCATGATCTAATTGAATGGTGGAACAGGCTCAAGGGGCTGAACGTCCTTATTATTACACAAAATGTGCTGCAAGGCAGGTTTAAATGATATCGACCCAAGCTTCTAGCTCAAATGTATGTAGCATGCGGAAGGATGATTGAGAAATATTTTTCTTCCAGTGGTCCTGTGGGATGTATTTTAATGGATTTTGGTGCAGTTTCTCATACTATAAATTGTCTGCTTTATTTCTTTAGAGTTTCACAGATGAGTTGTCAGAAGTAATGTTTAGATGCCCCAGTGCTTTTGTTGGCCTTAACAAAGCAGTGCGTGTGTTGAAAAATTCAGACTCTACCTGCAGTAATTATTCATTCACCAGTTGCCACTGTACATACTCCCAAGAGAAGCTATGCGTTGAAGACCATATTCTAATACTGAACTCAGCTGCTGAACCTTCCATAATTAGCTTCTTCTGCACATAAAGGTAGTATTTGTTGATTGAGAGGGAACAAAATTTAAGTGCTTACAGAGAAACACTCTTCTATAAATGTCCTTAAGTGTATGCAAATGTAAGCCACGCAATTCATTTCAACTACCTTTGCCATTAATGAAATCGTTCTATGTCACTAAAGCTTATATCAGATTTAAAGTTGTATATCCCAATATCAATTACCTTTTTTTTTATTAACAGTTAGATAAATTCAGGATCGGGGGAGCCGGTATTACTTACTAATCAGGATGAGGAATTGGGAAGGGCAGAACTGAGCACCAGATAGAAAATATATTGATGGACTCAGATAGAAAAAATATTGATCTTTCAATATTTCCAGTTCTGACAGAACACATGGAAGCTGCAGTTCAGCTTCAGTTTTTTTTAGGATAGGTAATGTTGATGAAGGAGACAGGAGCCACCCTACAGACGTTTGAACTAATCTACTTTTCAATTTTGGATTTGAGGATTCAAAAATGGAATTCCAAATTTAATTTGCAGCTTCCATTAGTTTCCAGAATTTGCTTAAGCCCTATGCAAAGGATCATCAGTCTGCTCCAAACATACTTAACAGATCCTTATGCAGTGCCACTTGGCTTAGTGATAGCAGTCATGTCTCTGAGTCAGCAGCTCATTGGCTCAAGCCCGTCTTGAGCACATAATCTGGGCTGCCACTTCAATTCTGGACTGAAGGAATGCTGGTGGTGCTGCCTTTTGGATGAGACATTAAACCAAGACCCATCCAGATGCAAAAGATCCCATGGCACCATTTCAAGATGAGCAAGGCACTTCACTCGTCATCTTGGTCAACATTTATCCCTCAACCAACACCACACCATCAAATGAACTGATTATTTATCTCATTGCTGTTTGTGGGACCTTGCACTGCACAAATTGGCTGCCACATTTCCTACATCACAACAGTGACTATACTTCAAAATTACTTCTTTGGGTATGAAGCGATTTGGAACAGGATAAACATAGGCACTATATAATATAAATGAAGGTGACATACTGCAATGCTTTATTTCAATATGACCCAATACAAGTCTCATTAATTTACAAGTGTCAGCTTTGGCTCAGTGGTCTCAGAGTCAGAACAATGTGGGTTTAATTCCCACTCCAGAGACTTCAGCAAATTATCTACACCAGCACTTCAGTGCGATACTGAAGGAGTGATATACTGTCATAGGTGCTATCTTTCAGATGAGGTGTTAAACCGTTTGCCCTCTGAGATGGATGTAAAAGATCTCATTTGAAGAAGAGCAGGGGAGTTCTCCAGGCCAACATTATCCTTCAACCATTATCACTAAAAAAGATTATATGGTTGTTTATCTCATTGTTGTTTTTGGGATCTTGCTGTGTGTAAATTGGCTGCATACATTACAAGAGTGACCACACTTCAGAAAAAAAGTACTTCATTAGCTGTGAAGCACTTTGGGATGTCGTGAGGACATGAAGGGAGTTGTATAAATACAAGTTCTTTCTTTATTCCTTAATATTATCCCTAATCTCAAAACATTGATGGATCTTAAAATACATTTTTCTTAAAATGTAATTGCTTGTTGAACGACTGGAAGTAATTGCTTGTTGAACGACTGAATGTGTAAGTTATCCCAACTGTGACTTCATGCTCCAACGGTTCCCTGCTGAATACTGTTTTTAAAATTTATTTGGAAGCTCAATACCACAAATTGCCATTGTGAACATATTATTCACTAAACTTTTTTAACCTGCAAATTGCCACTTAATGAGACATCAAGATTGTTAGGGTCTCTGGGCACTATTATTCTCCCATAAATGGTGTAAATGTCACATTGCATTAGCAGTGATTTTTATTCAGAGACAATGGGCCCGATATTACCATGGCAGCAGGTTCGCGGTAGGGGGGCGATTGGGCGCGTGGGTATGCGCTCGGTGAAATCAGTCTGCCCCGCGCGCAATCGCAGGCTGATTGGATCCACTTACCTCTTGTTCCGGGTTCCCCGCTGCTAAGCTGCGGGCGGACTGCCCATGCGCAGTAAGGTCTGTCAGCTGGAGGAGCCCTATTTAAAGGGGCAGTCCTCCACTGACTGATGCTGCAAGAAATAGGAAAAATTACAGCATAGAGCAGCCCAGGGGGAAGGCTGCTCCCAGGTTTAATGATGCCTCACTCCAGGTATCATTGGATGGGGTCAGGAGGAGGGGGAGGACAGAGATCTTCCCCCCGGCGGGCGGGAGGAAACGGCCTGCCTCTGCCACCACGAAGGCCTGGCTCGAGGTGGCAGAGGAGGTCACCTGCACCACCAACATATCGCGCACCTGCATACAGTGCAGGAGGCGCTGCAATGACCTAAGGAGGTCAGCCAAAGTGAGTACACTTGGCTCTATCTCATACTCACACTCTCATGCATCTCTTTCACAGTCAGCCTCACTCAACCTGCCACTACCTGTGCTGTAGCCACAGGGCATGCATCACATATATGCAGTAGGCAGCGTAAGGCAAACGTGTCGTGAGCATGAAGGGGATGCACAAGGGTGTTTGAGGGTTTGTCATGGTTTTTACTTATATTGAATTTCTGACCAACTCACATTACATATTATATTGGCACCACTACTGCCACGCCTTTGCGAATCTTGTCTGGTTTGTGCAATAATGCCCTTTCCTGAGGATCACACTGAAGACCCACAAATGAAGCCACCCATTGTGTCACTGCAGAGTGGGTGTAGGTGTATTTGCAGGGCTCTTTTGTGCAGACGACTGAGAGACGTCGGCAATGTCCCCGGTGGCACCCTGGAAGGATGCGGAGGAGATGTTGTTGAGAGCAGTGGTGACTTTGACAGCAACAGGTAAGAAGATGGTGCTCGGGCCAGCTGGGAGCAGCTCGGCATGAAGGAGGCTGCAGATGTCCACGACCACATGTCGAGTGACTCTGAGCCTCCGTGTGCACTGCTGCTCAGAGAGGTCCAGGAAGCTGAGCCTCGGTCTGTGGACCCTGTGGCGAGGGTAGTGCCCTCTGCGACGCATATCTCTCTGCGGTTGCCCTCCCTCCTGCTGTGCAGGTGGATGTGTCACAGCACTGTGTTGTGGAGCTCCACGTGTCAGAGGTAGATGGCGTGGCCGGCGAGGCTGGTGAAGCTGTTCGCCCTCCGAGGAGGTCATGAATGCAGCTATGGCAGCCCCCATCCGGAAGATGTACATCTGAGGGGGTCCGCAAGGTCGGTACATGTGTCTGGACACCGGGGTAAGTGTGCAAGTTGGTGCATTTTGTTGTTAGGAGGAGGGTAGTGGAGGCCAAACTTTGTCCAAAGTGACAGAGTGGCCTCCTGCAATGAGTGAGGGTCTCCCCCACCCACCTGTCAAATGGACCTTTGCAGCTGCCACAGGCTGATGGCTGCAACACGTCCATTTGAACTGGGAGTGTTCCCCCCAGTATGGGAAACAGTCCCAGTTGTTTGCAAAATCCCAACCAACTGATGAAATAAAGTCATCATGTGTGTGAAACATGTTTAAGTTCTGTCACCAGGCAAATACGTCCTTCCCAGTGTCTCCATCTCCGATGGAGAGGGATGCAGATGTCCCACTTATCTCCATGGCCTCCTCCTCCGCATCGTCTGCTGGACTATTTGTGGATGTCCACCTCCAGTCCTCACTATCTCCTTTGCGTTTTGCGCTCTCTTTTTCTACAAAGGGCAAAAGAACAGATCTGTGAGTGACTGAAGATGATGTATTCACCCAATGGATGCAGTGAATTGGGTGAGGCTGATTATCAGACAGATGTAACAGAGGGTGACTATCAGACAGATGCATCACATTGTATCAGGATTGGGGTGAGTGGCAGTGGTGGGTGGTCATATGGCCCTGTTAAAGAACATAAGAGCCTGCTCCGCCATTCAATAAGATCTTGCATGATCTTCGACCTCAACTGCACTTTTCCACCTGATCCCCATATTCCTTGATTCCCTTAGAGTCCATAAATCTATCAATCTCAGTCTTGAATATCCTTAATGACTGAGCATCCACAGTCCTCTGGGGTAGAGAATTCCAAAGATTCATCACCCTCTGAGTGAAGAAATTTCTCCTCATCTCAGTCCTAATTCACCCATCTCTTATCCTGAGACTATGCCCCTAGCTCTAGACTCTCCAGCCAGGGGAAACAGCCTCTCCTCATCTACCCTGTCAAGCCCTCTAAGAATTTTATATGTTTCAATGAGATCACCTCTCATTCTTCTAAACTACAGAGAAGTATAGGCCTATTCTACTCAATCTCTCCTTATAGGACATCCCTCTCATCCCAGGAATCAATCTAGTGAACCTTTGTTGCACCACCTCTAAAGCAAGTACATCCTTCCTTAGATAAGGAGACCAAAACAGTACTCCAGGTGTGGCCTCACCAAAGCCCTGTACAATTGTAGCAAGACTTCCTTACTCTTATTCACCAACACCCTTGCAATAAAAGCCAACATACCATTTGCCTTCCTAATTGCTTCCTGTACCTGCATGTTAACTTTCTGTGTTTTGTGCATGAGGACACCCAAATCTTTCTGAAAACCAACATTTAATAATTTCTCATCATTTAAAACATATTCTGTTTTTCTATTCTTCCTAACAAAGTGAATAACCTCACATTTCCCCACATTATACTCCATCTGCCACCTTCTTGCCCAGTCACTTAACCTGCCTATATCCCTTTGCAGATCCCGTGCGAATGATTTTTACATGCCAACAAGATGTCAGCAGTGGGGCGGAGGGTTCAATGGGCGCGTGGGAAACCCGAAAAAAATTCCTACCTTTTCCCACGCGATCACAACCTAATTGATGGCCCTTAACGTGGCTTCCGGGTTTGCCGTCTGAAAGCTGCGCAGTGGGCGGACTGCACATCCTAATGACGTGTTGTAAGCTGGAGTATTTCAAGGGCCATTGATGCAACTGCTTTTGTTGGCGAAAGAAGGAATTGAGGAGACTGGAGCATAAGAGGAGCAAGCCGGTGCCAAACTTTAGTGACGCTGCACTTGAGGTGCTGCTGGCCGGGGTAAGGAGGAGGGAAACATTCTACCCAGCGGACAGGAGGAAGCACCCTGCCTCTGCCACCAAGAAGGCCTGGCTCAAGGTGGCAGAGGAGGTGACCAGCAGCAGAAGCAACATCTCCCACATTTGGGTCCAGTGTAGGAAGCGCTTCAATGACCTGACCAGGTCATGAAAAGTGAGTACACTTACTGATTCACCTGCATTCTGTGGTGCACATCAACCACCCCCTCCCGCCCTCCCCCCCTGCGAAGCCTATTCTATCACATCACTCCTCACACCCACTTAAGGCTCATTGTCAACTTACCTTCACATTCTGAGCGCATCCTCACCTCCCCATTTGTGAACCTACCACTACCACTCACCCCAATCCTGATGCAATGTGATGTCTCTGTCTGATGGTCACCCTCTGATGCATTTCTTTCACGGTCAGCCTTACCCAAAGCAATGCATTCATCGGCTGACCTCTCCGTCCTCACTCACTCACACGTCTGTACTTTCTCCCCTTGTAGGAAAAGAGAGCATAGAATGCAAAGGAGAGGGCAAGGACTGGACGGGGACGACAACAAATACTGGTCCTCACAGAGGCAGAGGAAGAGGTGCTCGAACTCAGCCGCACAGTCGAGTGCCTGTCCCTCGGGGATGCCGAGACTGGCACCCCACAAACATCTGGTGACAGAACTTTAACATTCATCATACGCAACATGAATTGATGTTATTAATGATTGACATGTTGAATACCTCAGTATGCTCGTCGCAACATTACATCTGTGATGATGCTTAATATTGCCTTCTGTTTTCTTCTAGGCCCATCAATGACTGCAGTGTTGGGCGAGGGCGATTCCTCAGATGAGCTCCCTGCCTCTGAGGGTGCACCGTCACATCTTAGCGAGCCATCCACCAGCACAGATACTCACACCTCGGTGGGTCCTAGTAAAGAGTTAGTTGCGTTGTCACCTGGTGAGTCAACACACACATGTGAGCACGAGCAGACACTGGTGGCAGGGGCAGCTGTGGAGAGTGCGCATCGTTGGGCCTACTCCTCTCCAGGCTCTGCTCAGCTGGACGCAGATGCTGAACCCCGGAGGCCATCCTTTAAATGGAGAATGATTGAGGGACAGCAGAACATTTGCAAGGTACTGGAAGACATGCCACGCACACTCTCCACAATAGCGGAGAGGATGGGGGAGTGCACCTCCAGCATTAGTGGAATTGGGACACAGATAAGTGTGGGAATGAGTGCAATGGAGAAAATGGCAGCCTCCATCTACCTTCAAGCACAGCTCACAAATGAGTCCATTCAGGCCCTGACAACGGCCTTTCAGACTCAGGATGCCAACATTTCTTCTACCTTAAACAGGCTGACAGAAACATTAGAAGTGGCCTTACAAGGCATCACACCTGTCCTCCGAACTGTTGTCCAGCAGGGTGGCAGGAGTGATGTGAGCCTGGCCCAGGAGAGGGGTGATAGCGAAAGGGGACATGGAAGTGGGGACTCCACCCAAAGTGATCCCATGTCTCAACCATGCGCCCCTCTCAACCAGTACCCGCAATGCTGCCTCCTCTCCAGGTAGCCGAGTCAGCCCCTGCACAGGTGCAGGGCGAGCAGCCTTTGGCGGGGCTCTCGCAGGCTCCAAAACCCAGAGGGTGTAGGCCCAAAGCATCTCAGCAGTCTGGGCATGAACATGAGCAACCTGCCACTACCTATGCTGCAACCACAGGGGATGCACCACATAGAAGTAGTAGGAAGCGAAAGGCTAATGTTTTGTGATCACAAAGGGTATGCAAAAGGGTGCTTGATAGAGTGTCATGTTTTTCATTTATATTTGGTTTTTGTTCCATGCACATTAAATCTTATAATTCTTACCACCACTGTCACATCTTGCCCATTCTTGAGTCCCTTTGGTGATAGCACCCTTTCATGATCTTCATCATGAACAGCGAGTCTTGACACCACCCAGTAGGTACGTTTACCGTGGGCGTAAGTGTGTTTGTAGGAATGTTTTGTGTAGGGGGGAGGGGTGCTGGTATTGGTGGTGTTCGTTCCAGGTGGCCTGAGAACTTGACTATCTTCACTTTGACTATCTTTACGAGAATCTATCAAATATGACCGATGCCCTGGCATCACAAGCAGCCAGGTGAGCCGCTGGTCTGCCGATGGGTTGCCCATTGTCCTCCTCCTTTTCCTCCTCCTCAATGTTGATGGCAGATGCAGATGCTTCATGAGGGCATGGGGCCTCATCCACCGGTAACAGTCTTTGCTGAGCGATGTTGTGCAGGACGCAACAGACGGCTATAATTCTATCCACTCTCGCCGGTGCGTACTGAAAGGCTCCCCCAGATTGATCCAGGTACTGAAACTACACCTTGAGCAGTCCTATGGCTTGTCAATGTACTGCAGTACAAAGGGATCTGGAGGTCCTAGTGCAAGAAAATCAAAAAGTTAGTATGCAGGTGCAGCAGGTGATCAAGAAGGCCAATGGAATGTTGGCTTTTATTGCGAGGGGGATAGAATATAAAAACAGGGAGGTATTGCTGCAGTTATATAAGGTATTGGTGAGACCGCACCTGGAATACTGCATACAGTTTTGGTGTCCATACTTAAGAAAAGACATACTTGCTCTCGAGGCAGTACAAAGAAGGTTCACTCGGTTAATCCTGGGGATGAGGGGGCGGACATATGAGGAGAGGTTGAGTAGATTGGGACTCTACTCATTGGAGTTCAGAAGAATGAGAGGCGATCTTATTGAAACGTATAAGATTGTGATGGGGCTTGATCGGGTGGATGCGGTAAGGATGTTCCCAATGATGGGTGAAACTAGAACTAGGGGGCATAATCTTAGAATAAGGGGCTGCTCTTTCAAAACTGAGATGAGGAGAAACTTCTTCACTCAGAGGGTAGTAGGTCTGTGGAATTTGCTGCCCCAGGAAGCTGTGGAAGCTACATCATTAAATAAATTTAAAACAGAAATAGACAGTTTCCTAGAAGTAAAGGGAATTAGGGGTTACGGGGAGCGGGCAGGAAATTGGACATGAATTTAGATTTGAGGTTAGGATCAGATCAGCCATGATCTTATTGAATGGCGGAGCAGGCTGGAGGGGCCGATTGGCCTACTCCTGCTCCTATTTCTTATGATCTTATGATCTTATGACAGGCCTGGTGGTGATGTGCCCATCGTTGTACTGATGCTGTGTCTTGCTGGTGGGGTTTCTCATAGGTGTCATGAGCCATGTCTGCAGGGGGTGTCCCTTGTCTCCGAGGAGTCAGCCCTTAAGTCTGTTTCGTGCGTGGTAGAGGGCCAGGATGTTGGATTTGTGCAGAATGAAGGAATCATGGCAGCTGCCAGGGAATCTGGCACACACCTGCAGAAATCTTTTCCGGTAGTCGCAAACAAGCTGAGCATTTATGGAGTGAGAACCCCTTCAGTTGATGAACAGTCCTGGCTCATGTGGAGGTGCTCGGATTGCTACTTGTGTGCAATCAATTGTACCCTGCACCCGTGAGAAGCCAGCCAGCGAGTGGAAACCCACTGCCCTCTCAGTCTGGCTAATGTTGTTGGTGGAGAAGTTGACATATTGAGATGTCCTGCAAAACAATCCATCCGTGACCTGTGAACAGGTGACTGATGGACTCCAGCGATGTTACCGGTGGCGCCCTGGAAGGATCTGGAGGTGAAGAAGTTGAGGGCAGTGGTAACTTTAACTGTCATGCAATGCCATCAGACTCAGTCGGGAGCAGCTCTGCATGAAGGAATGTGCAGATGTCTGCGACCACTTGGCGACTCACTCTGAGCTTTCGTTGGCACTGCTCCTCAGAGAGGTCTAGGAAGCTGAGTCTCTGTCTGTAGACCCTCTCACATGGGTAGTGCCTCCTGCGACATCGGGCCCTCCGTTGTTCCCCTCTCTGCTCTCCTGCAGGTCTCTGTGTCGTACCTCTGTCCTGTGGAACTGCAACTCCCAGAACTGCACGCCCTGCCTGGCATAGATGGTGATGTACCTCCTCCTCAGATGTAATGCTGAATAAATCCATTGTGCCCCCCACCCCATCCTGATGTTGTCAGTTTAAGCGGGTCCAAAAAGTAGGTAAATATGTGTAAACAGAAGAATTCTGAGTGTGAACAAATAAATCTCAGTCTTAATACGAAGAACTCCCAGCCAAATGTTTCAGATAACTGCTCGCCCTGCTGCAAAAACGTACCTTTTATCCCCATCTGTCAAACAGTGATTTAATGGCCAAATGGCTGCTGGATGCAACCCGCTCAGTTTGAAACAGATTAAGGCATAGTTAAAATCCTTTCCCTGCCTCAATACACATAAAATTAAACACGCCAACAAGTTTAAACGCCTTAATTACTGATTTAAATATCTGCCCACCGGCTTTAATTGCCAGATGTGTCTGAGTCACTCGTTTTTTGGCGGGTTGGAGCCGGGATTTGTTCTTGCTCCAGAAATCCACTATTTTGATTGCCCCCCCCCCACTCCACCCCAGCCCTCCCAGACTTGGGAGCTAAAATTGTGCTCTTTGTGTCCTCCTCACAGTTTACTTCCCCACCTAGCTTTGTATCGTCAGCAAACTTGGATACATCACACTCGGTCCCTTCATCTAAGTCATTATTATAGATTGTAAATAGTTGTGGCACCCCATTAGTTACAGCCAGCCAACCTGAAACTCTCTGTTTTCTATTCATTAACCAATCCTCTATCCATGTTAATATATTAACCCCAACCCCATGAGCTCTTACCTTGTGCAACAACCTTTTGTGTGGCACCTTATCAAATGCCTTTTGAAAATCCAAATATACTACATCCACTGGTTCCCCTTTATCTACTCTGCTAGTTACATTCTCAAAAACTCTTAATAGATTTGTCAAACACGATTTCCCTTTCATAAAACCATGTTGACTCTGCCTAACCATATTATGATTTTCTAAGTGCCCTCTTACACTTCCTTAATAATGGATTCCTGCATTTTCCCGACAATTGATGTTAGGCCAATCGGCCTGTAGTTCCATGTTTTCTCTCTCCCTCCTTTCTTGAATAGCTGTGTATTATTTGCTACCTTCCAATCCACTGGGGCCATTCTAGAGTCTAGGGAATTTTGGAAGATCACAACTAATGTGTCCACTATCTATGCAGATACCTCTTTTAAAACCCGAGGATGTAGCCCACCAGGTCCAGGGGATTTGTTGGCTTTTAGTCCCATTAATTTCTCCAGTACTTTATCTTTACTAATATTAATTACTTTAAGTTCTTCACTCTCATTAGACCCTTGGTTCCCCGCTATTTTTGGTATGCTTTTTGTGTCTTCTACTGTGAAGATAATATTTGTTTAACGTCTCTGCCATTTCCTTATTCCTCATTATAATTTCACCTGTCACAGCCTCTAAGGGACCTATATTTACTTTCGCTACTTTCTTCCTTTTTACATACTTGTAAAAGCTCTTACAGTCTGTTTTTATATTTCTTGCTAGTTTACTTTCATATTCTATTTTCTCCCTCTTTATCAATTTTTTGGTCATCCTTTGCTGATTTCTAAAACTCTCCCAAACTTCAGGCTTACTATACTTTCTGGCAACATTATAAACCTTTTCTTTTAATCTAATACTATCCTTAATTTCTTTAGTTAGCCACAGATGGATCACTTTTCCCCTGGTGTTTTTATTTTTCAATAGAATGTTAGTTCGTTGAGAATATTAAAATATTTCTTTGCTTATGTTCTGTCATACCTTTTAATCTAATTTCTCACTCTACCTTAGTCAACTTGCCCCTCATACATATGTAACTGGCTTTATTTAAGTTTAAGACTCTAGTTCCTGACTCATGTACTCAAACTCAATGTGAAATTCTATCATATTATGATCACTCTTCCCCAGAGGATCCTTTACTATGAGATTATTAATTAACCCTGCCTCATTATGCAATACAAGATCTAAAATAGCCTGTTCCCTGCTTGGTTTCATGATGTATTGCTCTAGGAAACTGTCTCGAATGCATTCCATGAACTCGTCCTCCAAATGACTTTTGCCAATTTGATTTGTCCAGTCTATATGAAGATTAAAGTCCCCCAAGATTATTACATTACCTTTATTACAATCTCCTCTTATTTCTTGATTAATACTCTGTTCAACAGTATAGCTACTGTTAGGGGGCCTATAGATTACTCTCTCCAGTGTTTTCTGCACCTTGTTATTTCTTACCTTCACCCATACTGATTCTGCTTCATGATTTTCCGAGCCAAGATCCTTCCTCACTACTGTCCTTATGTATTATGTATTATCAGTGCTGCACCCCCTCCTTTTCCATGTTGTCTGTCTTTTTGAAACGTCAATTACCCTGGAATATTTAGTTTCCAACCATGGTCACTCTGCAACCACATCTCAGTGATGGCTACTAGATCAAACCCATTGATCTCTATTTGTACCATTAATTTATCTATCTTGTTTCGAATGCTTTGTGCATTGAGATAAATCGCCTTTAATTTTAACTTTTTACCATTTATCCCTTATTTGATCTTGTTCGCTGATGCACTATTTTCGTTAGACTCTCTGTCCCTTCCTGTTACACTCTGCTTACCTTTACCCGAATCGCTACACTGCTCTAATGCTTTGACTTTTCTCTTCAGATTTATAAATTTCCCCTCACCAGAACTCTCCCTCCACCCTCCCATCTATAGCCCTTGTTATTCGATTCACCAGGACACTGGTCTCAGCCCAGTTTAAGTAGAGCCCGTCCCAATGGAACAGCTCCCTCTTTCCACAATATTGGTGTCAGTGCCCCATGAATTGAAAGCCCTGTCTCCCACATCACTCTTTGAGCCATGCATTTAACTCTCTGATCTGTTTGACCCTATGCCAATTTGCACGTGGTTCAGCTGGTAATCCAGAGATTATTACTTTTGAAGTTCTGCTAATTAATTTAGACCCTAGTCCTTCAAATTCCCCACAGCAGAACCTCATTCCTAGTTCTACCTATGTCGTTAGTTCCTACATGGACCACAACAACTGGATCCTCCCCCTCATGCTCCAAGTTCTTTTCCAGCATGAGGAGATATCCTTAACCCTGGCACCGGGCAGGCAACACAGTCTCTGGGACTCCCGGTCGCGGCTGCAGAGAACAGTATCCACGCTATAGTGACTATACTATCCCCTACCACTACCACATTCCTTTTTACTCCCCCCACTTAAATGGCTTCCTGTACCACAGTGCCGTGGTCAGTTTGCCCATCCTCCCTGCAGTCTTTGTTCTCATCCACACAGGTAGCAAGTACCTCGTACCTGTTGGACAAGGTCATGGGCTGAGGCTCCTCCATCACTGCATCCTGGGTCCCCATACCTGCCTGACTCACAGTCACATCCTCCTGTCCCAACTCTAAAATACAACCCAACCTAAGGGTGCGACTGCCTCCTGGATCAAAGTGTCCAGGTAACTCTCCCCCTCCCTGATCCATCGCAATGTCTGCAGCTCGGACTCCAGCTCAACAGCTCTGAGCCGAAGTTTCTCGAGCTGCTGACACTTGCTGAAGATGTAGTTGCTCGGGATCTCACTGGTCTCCACAAACTCCCACATGCTGCAGTTATGACACACCACCTGCCCTGCCATCCAATCTAACTTTGGTTTATTTATTTAATTAGTTAACGTTTTTATTCACTCGATTATTTTTAGTTTTATTAACTAATTAGTTTATCTCGTTTAATTTATTTATTTAATAAAGTAATAGCAAGTTATAATTTCTCAGCTCTCTGTTTAACCAACTGCCCAATCTTAGGGAGAAAAAAAACGGTAATACTCACCAACCAACCACCTACCTGCTGTCCTGTGACGTCACTCCTTGATTCTCTCTCTCTCCGCTCTCCTTTTTCCCGGTCGCTGGGGGGGATTCCCCTCTCTCTCTCTCTCTCTCTCTCTCCGCTCTCCTTTTTCCCGGTCACTGGGGGGTAATTCCCCTCTCTCTCTCTCTCTCACTCTCTCCGCTCTCCTTTTTCCCGGTCACTGGGGGGTAATCCCCCTCTCTCTCTCTCTCTCTCCGCTCTCCTTTTTCCCGGTCGCTGGGGGGGATTCCCCCTCTCTCTCTCTCTCTCACTCTCTCCGCTCTCCTTTTTCCCGGTCGCTGGGGGGTAATTCCCCTCTCTCTCTCTCTCTCTCACTCTCTCCGCTCTCCTTTTTCCCGGTCACTGGGGGGTAATCCCCCTCTCTCTCTCTCTCTCTCCGCTCTCCTTTTTCCCGGTCGCTGGGGGGGATTCCCCCTCTCTCTCTCTCCGCTCTCCTTTTTCCCGGTCACTGGGGGGTAATCCCCCTCTCTCTCTCTCTCTCTCCGCTCTCCTTTTTCCCGGTCACTGGGGGGTAATCCCCTCTCTCTCTCTCTCTCTCCGCTCTCCTTTTTCCCGGTCACTGGGGGGGATTTCCCCTCTCTCTCTGATCCTTTATACCCGGTTGCTGGGGGGGATTCTCTCTCTCTCTCTCTTTCTCCCCACTCTCCTTTATACCCGATCACTGGGGTGATTCCTCCCGTCTCTCTCTCTCTCTCTCTCTCTCCACTCTCCTTTATACCCAGTCACTGGGGGGGGATTCCCACTCTCTCTCTCTATCCGCTCTCCTTTATACCCGGTCACTGGGGGGGAATTCCCCCTCTCTCTCTCTCCACTCTCCTTTATACCCAGTCACTGGGGGGGATTCCCCCTCTCTCTCTCTGCTCTCCTTTATACCCGGTCACTGGGGGTGAATTCCCGCTCTCTCTCTCTCTCTCTATCCGCTCTCCTTTATACCCGGTCACTGGGGGTGAATTCCCGCTCTCTCTCTCTCTCTCTCTCTCTATCCGGTCTCCTTTTTACCCGGTCATTGGGGGGGATTCCCCCTCTCTCTCTCTCTCTATCTATCCGGTCTCCTTTATACCCGGTCACTGGGGGGGATTCCCACTCTCTCTCTCTCCGCTCTCCTTTATACCCGATCACTGGGGGTGAATTCCCGCTCTCTCTCTCTCTCTCTATCCGGTCTCCTTTTTACCCGGTCACTGGGGGGGATTCCCCCTCTCTCTCTCTATCCGCTCTCCTTTTTCCCGGTCACTGGGGGGGAATTCCCCCTCGCTCCACTCTCCTTTATACCCAGTCACTGGGGGGGGATTCCCCCTCTATCTCTATCCACTCTCCTTTATACCCGGTCGGGGGGCATTGCCCCCCTCTCTCTCCCTCTCTCTCTCTCCGCTCTCCTTTATACCCGGTCATTGGGGGGGATTCCCCTTCTCTCTCTCCCTCTCTCCGCTCTCCTTTATACCCGATCACTGGGGGGGGATTCTCCCTTTCTCTCTCTCTCCGCTCTCCTTTATACCCAGTCACTGGGGGGGATTCCCCCCCTCTCTCTCTATCTCTCTCTCTCTCTCTCCGCTCTCCTTTATACCCAGTCACTGGGGGGGATTCCCCCCCTCTCTCTCTCTCTCTCTCTCTCTCTCCGCTCTCCTTTATACCCGGTCACTGGGGGGGATTCCCCCCTCTCTCTCTCTATCTCTCTCTCTCTCTCTCCGCTCTCCTTTATACCTGGTCACTGGGGGGGATTCCTGCATTTTCTCTCTCTCTCTCCGCTCTTCTTTACACCTGGCCGCTGGGGGGGATTACATAGAAACATAGAAAATAGGAGCAGTAGTCGGCCATTCGGCCCTTTGAGCCTCTTCCGCCATTCAATTTAATCATGGCTGATCCTCTATCTCAATACCATATTCCCGCTCTCTCCCCATACCCCTTGATGCCTTTTGTGTCTGGAAATCTATTTAGCTCCATCTTAAATATATTCAGTGACTTGGCTTCCACAGCCTTCTGTGGTAGAGAATTCCACAGGTTCACCACCCTCTGAATGAAGAAATTTCTCCTCATCTCAGTCCTAAATGTCCTACCCCGTATCCTGAGACTGTGACCAGGGGAAACATCCTCCCTGCATCCAGTCTGTCTAGCTCTGTCAGAATTTTATATGTTTCAATGAGATCCCCTTTCATTCTTCTAAACTCGAGTGAATACAGGCTGAGTCGACCCAATCTCTCCTCATACAACAGTCCCGCCATCCCAGGGATCAGTCTGGTGAACCTTCGCTGCACTTTCTCTATGGCAAGTATATCCTTTCTTAGGAGACCAAAGCTGCACACAATACTCCAGGTGTGGTATCACCAAAGCCCTGTATAACTGCAGAAAGACATCCTTGCTCCTATACTCAAATCCTCTTGCAATGAAGGTCAACATACCATTTGCCTTCCTAACTGCTTGCTGCACCTGCACATTTCCTTCAGTGACTGGTGTACAAGGACACCCAGGTCCCTTTGTACATCAACATTCCCCAATCTATCACCATTTAAATAATACTCTGCCTTTGTGTTTTTCCTTCATAAGTGGATAACTTCACATTTATCCACATTATACTGCATCTTCCATGTATTTGTCCACTCACTCAACTTGTTTAAATCGCCTTGAAGCCTCTTTGCATCCTCCTCACAACTCATGATCTCACCTAGTTTTGTGTCATCTGCAAACTTGGAAATATTACATTTGGTTCCCTCATCCAAATCATTGATATATTTTGTGAATAGCTGGGGTCCGAGCACTGATCCCTGCGGTACCCCACTAGTCACTGCCTGACACCCCGAAAAGGACCCATTTATTCCTACTCTTTGTTTCCTGTCTGTTAACCAATTTTCAATCCATGCCAGTATATTACCCCCAATCCCATGTGCTTTAATTTTGCACACTAGCCTCTTATGTGGGACTTTATCAAAGGCCTTCTGAAAATCCAAATAAACCACATCCACTGGTTCTCCCTTATCTATTCTACCAGTTACATCCTCAAAAAACTCCAGTAGGTTTGTCAAACATGATTTCCCTTTCATAAATCCATGTTGACTTTGTCTAATCCCATTGATATTTTCTAAATGTCCTTTTTTAAAATTCGTTCACGGGATGTGGGCGTCGCTGGCAAGGCCGGCATTTATTGCCCATCCCTGTTATCACATCCTTTACAATAGACTCTAGCATTTTCCCTACTACTGATGTTAGGCTACCGGCCTATAGTTCCCTGTTTTCTCTCTCCCTCCTTTTTTAAATAGTGGGGTTACATTTGCCACCCTCCAATCTGCAGGAACTGTTCCATAATCTGTAGAATTTTGGAAGATGACAACTAATGCATCCATTATTTCCATGGCTACCTCTTTCAGTACTCTGGGATGCAGATTATCAGGCCCTGGGGATTTATCAGCTTTCATCCCATTAATTTCTCGAGCACTATTGTTTTACTAATACTAATTTCCTTTAATTCCTCCTTCTCACTGGTCCCGCGCTCTCCCTTTCTTTCCACTGCTCCTTTATACCCGATCACTGGGAGGGATTCTCAATCTCTCTCTCTCTCTCTCTCCCCACTCTCCTTTATACCCGATCACTGGGGGGGATTCCCGCTCTCTCTCTCTCACCGCTCTCCTTTATACCCGGTCAGGGGGGGAATCCCACTTTCTCTCTCCCTCTCTCCCCTTCCTTTATACCCGGCCACTGGGGGGGATTCCCTCTCTCTCTCTCTCTCCGCTCTCCTTCATACCTGGTCGGGGGGGGATTCCTGCTCTCTCTCTCTCTCCACTCTCCTTTATACCCGTTCGGGGGGATTCCCACTCTCTCTCTCTCTCTCTCCCCGCTCTCCTTTATACCCGGTCGGGGCGGGGGGGTTCCCTCTCTCTCTCTCTCTCTCCTCTCTCCTTTATACCCAGTCGGGGGGGATTCCCGCTCTCTCTCTCTCTCTCTCTCCCCGCTCTCCTTTATACCCGGTCGGGGCGGGGGGGTTCCCTCTCTCTCTCTCTCTCTCCCCGCTCTCCTTTATACCCGGTCGGGGCGGGGGGGTTCCCTCTCTCTCTCTCTCTCCCCGCTCTCCTTTATACCCAGTCGGGGGGGGTTCCCTCTCTCTCTCTCTCTCTCCTCTCTCCTTTATACCCAGTCAGGGGGGATTCCCTCTCTCTCTCTCTCCCCGCTCTCCTTTATACCCAGTCGGGGGGGGTTCCCTCTCTCTCTCTCTCCACTCTCCTTTATACCCGGTCGGGGGGGATTCCCTCTCTCTCTCTCTCTCCACTCTCCTTTATACCCGGTCGGGGGGGATTCCCTCTCTCTCTCTCTCTCCTCTCTCCTTTATACCCAGTCGGGGGGGATTCCCTCTCTCTCTCTCTCCCCGCTCTCCTTTATACCCAGTCGGGGGGGATTCCCTCTCTCTCTCTCTCCCCGCTCTCCTTTATACCCAGTCGGGGGGGTTCCCTCTCTCTCTCTCTCTCCGCTCTCCTTTATACCCGGTCGGGGGGGGGGGGGGTTCCCACTCTCTCTCTCTCTCTCTCTCCGCTCTCCTTTATACCCGGTCGGGGGGATTCCCTCTCTCTCCCTCTCTCCGCTCTCCTTTATACCCAGTCGGGGGGGATTCCCTCTCTCCCTCTCTCCCCGCTCTCCTTTATACCCAGTCGGGGGGGGATTCCCTCTCTCTCCCTCTCTCCGCTCTCCTTTATACCCAGTCGGGGGGGATTCCCTCTCTCTCTCTCTCCCCGCTCTCCTTTATACCCGGTCGGGGGGATTCCCTCTCTCTCTCTCTCCGCTCTCCTTTATACCCAGTCGGGGGGGATTCCCTCTCTCTCTCTCCCCGCTCTCCTTTATACACAGTCGGGGGGGGGGGGGGATTCCCTCTCTCTCTCTCTCTCCACTCTCCTTTATACCCAGTCGGGGGCGATTCCCTCTCTCTCTCTCTCCCCGCTCTCCTTTATACCCAGTCGGGGGGGATTCCCTCTCTCTCTCTCTCTCCTCTCTCCTTTATACCCGGTCAGGGGGGGATTCCCTCTCTCTCTCTCTCTCTCCTCTCTCCTTTATACCCAGTCAGGGGGGATTCCCTCTCTCTCTCTCTCTCTCTCTCTCCGCTCTCCTTTATACCCAGTCGGGGGGGATTCCCTCTCTCTCTCTCTCCCCGCTCTCCTTTATACCCAGTCGGGGGGGATTCCCTCTCTCTCTCTCTCTCCTCTCTCCTTTATACCCGGTCAGGGGGGGATTCCCTCTCTCTCTCTCTCTCTCCGCTCTCCTTTATACCCAGTCAGGGGGGATTCCCTCTCTCTCTCTCTCCCCGCTCTCCTTTATACCCAGTCGGGGGGGATTCCCTCTCTCTCTCTCTCCCCGCTCTCCTTTATACCCGGTCGGGGGGGGTTCCCTCTCTCTCTCCCTCTCTCCGCTCTCCTTTATACCCGGTCGGGGGGGATTCCCTCTCTCTCTCTCTCTCCACTCTCCTTTATACCCAGTCGGGGGGGATTCCCTCTCTCTCTCTCTCTCTCCCCCCGCTCTCCTTTATACCCAGTCGGGGGCGATTCCCTCTCTCTCTCTCTCCCCGCTCTCCTTTATACCCAGTCAGGGGGGATTCCCTCTCTCTCTCTCTCTCCTCTCTCCTTTATACCCAGTCAGGGGGGGTTCCCTCTCTCTCTCTCTCTCTCCGCTCTCCTTTATACCCAGTCGGGGGGGATTCCCTCTCTCTCTCTCTCCCCGCTCTCCTTTATACCCAGTCGGGGGGGATTCCCTCTCTCTCTCTCTCCCCGCTCTCCTTTATACCCGGTCGGGGGGGGTTCCCTCTCTCTCTCTCTCCCCGCTCTCCTTTATACCCGGTCGGGGGGGATTCCCTCTCTCTCTCTCTCCCCGCTCTCCTTTATACCCGGTCGGGGGGGGATTCCCTCTCTCTCTCTCTCCCCGCTCTCCTTTATACCCGGTCGGGGGGGGATTCCCTCTCTCTCTCTCTCCGCTCTCCTTTATACCCAGTCGGGGGGGGTTCCCTCTCTCTCTCTCTCTCTCCGCTCTCCTTTATACCCAGTCGGGGGGGATTCCCTCTCTCTCTCTCTCTCCGCTCTCCTTTATACCCGGTCGGGGGGATTCCCTCTCTCTCTCTCTCCGCTCTCCTTTATACCCAGTCGGGGGGGGTTCCCTCTCTCTCTCTCTCTCCACTCTCCTTTATACCCAGTCGGGGGGGATTCCCTCTCTCTCTCTCTCTCTCCCCCCGCTCTCCTTTATACCCAGTCGGGGGGGATTCCCTATCTCTCTCTCTCCCCGCTCTCCTTTATACCCAGTCGGGGGGGGTTCCCTCTCTCTCTCTCTCTCTCCGCTCTCCTTTATACCCGGTCGGGGGGGATTCCCGCTCTCTCTCTCTCTCTCCGCTCTCCTTTATACCCAGTCGGGGGGGGTTCCCTCTCTCTCTCTCTCTCTCCGCTCTCCTTTATACCCAGTCGGGGGGGATTCCCTCTCTCTCTCTCTCTCCGCTCTCCTTTATACCCGGTCAGGGGGGGTTCCCTCTCTCTCTCTCTCTCCGCTCTCCTTTATACCCGGTCAGGGGGGGTTCCCTCTCTCTCTCTCTCTCCGCTCTCCTTTATACCCAGTCGGGGGGGATTCCCGCTCTCTCTCTCTCTCTCTCTCCGCTCTCCTTTATACCCGGTCAGGGGGGGTTCCCTCTCTCTCTCTCTCTCTCCCCGCTCTCCTTTATACCCGGTCGGGGGGATTCCCTCTCTCTCTCTCTCTCCCCGCTCTCCTTTATACCCAGTCGGGGGGGATTCCCTCTCTCTCTCTCTCCCCGCTCTCCTTTATACCCAGTCGGGGGGGATTCCCTCTCTCTCTCTCTCTCCTCTCTCCTTTATACCCAGTCGGGGGGGGTTCCCTCTCTCTCTCTCTCCCCGCTCTCCTTTATACCCAGTCGGGGGGGGTTCCCTCTCTCTCCCTCTCTCCGCTCTCCTTTATACCCGGTCGGGGGCGATTCCCTCTCTCTCTCTCTCTCCCCGCTCTCCTTTATACCCAGTCGGGGGGGATTCCCTCTCTCTCTCTCTCTCCCCGCTCTCCTTTATACCCAGTCGGGGGGGATTCCCTCTCTCTCTCTCTCTCCTCTCTCCTTTATACCCAGTCGGGGGGGGGTTCCCTCTCTCTCCCTCTCTCCGCTCTCCTTTATACCCGGTCGGGGGGGGTTCCCTCTCTCTCTCTCTCTCCGCTCTCCTTTATACCCGGTCGGGGGCGATTCCCTCTCTCTCTCTCTCTCTCCGCTCTCCTTCATACCCGGTCAGGGGGGGGTTCCCTCTCTCTCTCTCTCTCCGCTCTCCTTTATACCCGGTCAGGGGGGGTTCCCTCTCTCTCTCTCTCCCCGCTCTCCTTTATACCCGGTCGGGGGGGGTTCTCTCTCTCTCTCTCTCTCTCCGCTCTCCTTTATACCCGGTCGGGGGCGATTCCCTCTCTCTCTCTCTCCCCGCTCTCCTTTATACCCGGTCGGGGGGATTCCCTCTCTCTCTCTCTCCGCTCTCCTTTATACCCGGTCAGGGGGGATTCCCGCTCTCTCCTTCTCTCCGCTCTCCTTTATACCCGGTCGGTGGGGATTCCCGCGCTTTCTCTCTCTCTCTCTCCGATCTTCTTTACACCCGATTGGGGGGTTTCACACTTTCTCTCTCTCTCTCCCCTCTCCCTTATACCCGGCCGCTGGGGAGGGTTCCTGTGCTCTCTCTCTCTCTCCGCTTTCCTTCACAGAGTTGTTTCAATTTTAAGCAGTTCTGCTGTGTGCTTTGATTTCCTGATACTCTGAAATCTTATATGGAGAGCAGATTCCACAGGACAAGCAACAATGCTATCAAACTTGCACACATGCAGTTGTTTTCTGGCTGCAGTCTAATGCAAAAAAGGCCCAACCCCCACCCGGAATGAGAAAAAAATGGCCGCCAGCTGCTTAGTGACATTTACCTTGGAGAAACACTGGCAAACCATTAGTTGAGGTCGTTCTTGGCTCTTCCAATGTCAGCATCACCTCATTTATACCATAGCACTGTATTCCACTCATTTTATATTGAATATTCACTTTCAAATTAAATATAAGCCTGTCAGCAGTTCAAAAAAAACCTGATTCAACTTAGTTAATGGAGTAATGGATTTAAATGTTGGAAAACAGCAGCCTAGTGAAAGCTAATAGGAAATACCCCTAATAATTGACTGAATTAGTGTAGGCATTACTGTTGTGTTAAATCTATATCCATATATGTGAAGTGGCATTTAAAGTACTAAAACCTGCTGCTGAAGTATTCTCTTTGACTATAATTGGGCAGGAAAATTGCCAACACTCAAAGCGTAGGAACGTGAATGTTATCACAAAGTAAATCTTAATTTGTAGCACTTCATCTCAACAATAACGTTAATATAAATAACAGTGGAATCTGGTTATATTCAAAAGATGCGATGGACAAAAACCTCTGTATTGTATCGACTTTAGGTTACATTCAGCAGCGATACATTCCTGGCATGGAGTCTTGCATGTCAGAAGCTTGGCTCACAGATTGGCCCTGATTAAGGACCCATCATACTAGTCTCTGTGTTGGGAGAGCAGTATTGCTGAATTTTCCATGTGTTTGAATCTGACTATTATGAATAATAAGGCACATTGTCTAGGTGAACCATTTCATCGTATCATGATGAGATGGTTCGGGTACAGTCTAGGCTCATTCCCACGAGGCAGAAAGGTAGGGCAACTAAAGCCAGAGCTCCCTGGATGACAAAAGAGATAGTAAGTAAGATGAAACGGAAAAAAGGGGTGTATGACAGATGTCAGGTTGATAAAACAAGTGAGAACCAGGCAGAATATAGAAAGTTCAGAGGGGAAGTGAAAAAGGAAATAAGAGGGGCCAAGAGAGAGTTTGAGAATAGACTGGCGGCCAACATAAAAGGGAAACCAAAAGTCTTCGACAGGCATGTAAACAGTGAGTGGGTATTAAGAGGAGGGGTGGGGCCGATTAGGGACCGTAAAAGGAAACCTAATCATGGAGGCAGAGGTACTAAATGAATACTGTGCCGAGAAAGAAGATGATGCCAGAGTCTCAGTAAAGGAAGATATAGTTGAGATACTGGATGGGCTAAAAATTGATAAAGAAGTGGTATTTGAAAGGCTAGCTGCACTTAAAGTAGATAAGTCACCCGGTCTGGGTGGAGGGAAATAAGGGTGGAAATTGTGGAGGTCTTGGCCATAATCTTTTTTTTTATATTCGTTCATGGTATGTGGGCTTCGCAGGCAAGGCCAGCATTTATTGCCCATTCTTAATTGCCCTTGAGAAGGTGGTGGTGAGCCGCCTTCTTGAACCGCTGGTTGTGTGGTGAAGGTAGGGAGTTCCAGGATTTTGACCCAGTGACGATGAAGGAATGGCAATATATTTCCAAGTTGGGATGGTGTGTGACTTGGAGGGGAAAGTGCAGGTGGTGTTGTTCCCATGTGCCTGCTGCCCTTGTCATTCTAGGTGGTAGAGGTCGTGGGTTTGGGAGATGCTGTCAAAGAAGCCTTGGCGAGTTGCTGCAGTGCATCCTGTGGATGGTACACACTGCAGCTACTGTACGCCAGTGATGGATGGGGTGCCAATCATGCAGGCTGCTTTGTCCTGGATGGTGTCGAGCTTCTTGAGTGTTGTTGGAACTGCACTCATCCAGACAAGCAGAGAGTATTCCATCACACTCCTGACTTGTGCCTTGTAGATGGTGGAAAGGCTTTGGAGAGTCAGGAGGTGAGTCACTCGCAGCAGAATACCCAGCCTCTGACCTGCTCTTGTAGCCACAGTATTTTAAGTTTCCAGTCAATGGTGACCCCCAGGATGTTGGTGGTGGGGGATTCAGCGATGGTGATCTTCCAAACATCCGTAGATTCGGGAGTGGTGCCAGAGTACTGGGGAATTGCAAATGTTGCACCCTTGTTCAAAAAAGGGTGTAAGGATAAACCCAGCAACTACAGTCCAGTCAGTTTAACCTCAGTGGTGGGGAAACTTTTAGAAACGATAATCCGGGACAGAATTAGCAGTCACTTGGACGAGTGTGGATTGATTAGGGAAAGCCAGCATGGAATTGTTGAAGGCAAATCGTGTTTAACTAACCTGATAGAGTTTTTTGATGAGGTAACAGAGAGGGTAGATGAGGGCAATGCAGTTGATGTGGTGTATATGGACTTTCAAAAGACATTTAATAAAGTGCTGTATCATCAAGATTGTGGTCCATGGAATAAAGGGGGCAGTAGCAACATGCTTACAGAATTAGCTAAGGGACAGGAAACAGAGTGTAGTGGTGAACAGTTGTTTTTCGGACTGGAGGGAGGTGTACAGTGGTGTTCCCCACGGGTCGGTGCTGGGACCACTGCTTTTCTTGATATATATTAATGACTTGGACTTGGGTGTACAGGGCACAATTTCAAAATTTGCAGATGACATAAAACTTGAAAGGGTAGTAAACAGTGAGGAGGATAGTGATAGACTTCAAGAGGATATAGACAGGCTGGTGGCATGGGCGGACACGTGGCAGATGAAAATTATGCAGAAAAATGTAGTGATACTTTTCAGTAGGAAGAACAAGGAGAGGCAATCTAAACTAGAGGGCATACCTCTAAAAGGGGTACAGGAACAGGAAGATCTGGGGGTATATGTGCACAAATCGTTGAGGGTGGCAGGGCAGGTTGAGAAAGCGGTTAAAAAAGCATACGGGGTTCGGGGCTTTATAAATAGAGCCATAGAATACAAAAGTATGGAACTCATGATGAACCTTTATAAAACACTGGTTCGACCACCACTGGAGTATTGTGTCCAGTTCTGGGCACCGCACTTTAGGAAGGATGTGAAGGCCTTCGAGAGGGTGCAGAAGAGATTTACTAGAATGGTTCCAGGGATGAGGGACTTTAGTTACATGGATAGACTGGAGGAACAGAGGGTGTTCTCCTTACAACAGAAACAGTTGTGAGGAGATTTGATAGAGGTATTCAAAATCATGAATAGTCTAGACAGGGTAGATAGAGAGAAACTGTTCCCATTGGCGGAAGGGTCAAGAACCAGAGTACATAAATTTAAGGTGATTAGCAAAAGAACCAAAGGTGACATGAGGAAAAACGTTTTTACACAGCAAATGGTTAGGATCTGGAATGCACTGCCCGAGGGGGTGGTGGAGGCAGATTCAATCATGGCCTTTTAAAGGGAACTGGATAAGTACTTGAAAGGAAAAAATTTGCAGGGCTACCGGGATAGGACGGGGGAGTGGGACTAGCTGGATTGCTCTTGCATAGAGCCAGCGCAGACTCGATGGGCTGAAAGGCCTCCTTCCGTGCTGTAACCTTTCAATGATTCTATGATTCTGTGATCTTGGTTTATTCTTGAATATTCTGCCTTATTTCACATTCAATACATGCTCAAGGATTGAAAAACAATGTTTAGAAGATTAAGAGATGATTTGATCGAAGTTTTCAAGATATTAAGGGGAATTTATAGGGTAGATAGAAAGAAACTATTTCCTCTGGTTGGGGAGTCTAGGACTAGGGGACATAGCCTAAATATTAGAGCCAGGACTTTCAGAAGTGAAGTTAGGAAACACTTCTACACTCAAAGAGTGGTAGAAGTTTGGAACTCTATTCCGCAAAAGGCAGTTGATGCTAGCCCAATTGTTAATTTTAAATCTGAGATTGATAGATTTTTGTTAACCATAGGTATTAAGGGATATGGGGCTAAGGCAGGTATATGGAGATAGGTTACAGATGAACTATGATCTAATTGAATGGTGGAACAGGCTTGAGGGGCTAAATGGCCTACTCCTGTTCCTATGTACCTAATCTGGGTGAGATTTTCTGAGATCCCACTCCACCAATAGGACGTCACATATATTGGGCAGCTTATCGGAACAGCTTGGGATTTTCTATCTACTAATTTCAATGGACGGAACACTGGGTGTAGTCCACCCACAGTTGTCTGATAAGCTGCCTGCTTGGTAAGAGGCCCAAGGTCTTAGAAGATTTACCGTTTGAAATTAATTAACTACTGAACAATACATGGGGGTTGATTCTGCAAAACTGTGCACTGGGAAAGTAGATGCACCTTGTGGGCAAGGAGAATGCAGAATTGGGAGAGCAAGTCCTGCACCCATTACTCACTGGGCTGCATTTCTGTGGTCTGCTACATTTCCTGTGCTAGAGCACTTGTACCCAGTTGAACTGTGAATATTCATGAAATGCTATGAAAGGACCATTTGAAGGCTTGGCATGGGTGAGCAGTAAAGGTTGAATAGGCATGCAATATTGGGCCATCTTCCTGGAACATCTACTGGCATCAGATATGGTGGCCTAGTCATTATGGTCATGGACGAGCAACCCAGAGATGATGAGTTCAAATCTTATGGCAAGTTGTAAAATTGAATTCAATGAATGCTGATAATCTGCTTGAAAATATGACCATGAAAACTGTTGGATTGTTGTTAAAACTAACATGGTTCACCAATGTTCAGTTCCATTTGCAACTCCTCAGATAATGAAGCAGTCCATGCCCACATGCACCAAGACCTGGACAACATCCAGGCTTGGGCTGATAAGTGGCAAGTAATATTTGTACCAGATAAGTGCCAGGCAATAACCATCTCCAACAAGATGGATTGTTTACTAAACTTAACATTTTTGTTAAGTTTAGTAAACAATCAAATAAACCAAGGCATGGCAGGGCAGCTCACACCTGTGGAGTGCACATCCAGTGCCATGTGGGAAGTCCAGGATGCTTCCCGTGTCCTGGACAACCGCAGGTGCAGGAAGTATTGTCAGCTGGAGGAGCTCGAGCTCCGGATTTTGGAGCTTGAGCAACAGCTGGTGTTACCACAGTGCATCTGCGAGGCTCAGAGCTACGTGGATAGCACATTTCAGGAGGTGGTCACCCACAGTTTAAGAAAGTGCAGGCAGAGAGGGACTGGGTGACAGCCAGACAGCCAAGGAGGACCAGGCAGGTAGTTCAGGAATCCCCTGAGTGCATCTCGCTCTCTAACCAGTATTCAGTTCTGGGGGGGAGGAGAAAAGTCAGGAGAGCAATAGTGATAGGGGATTCCATAGTTAGGGGAGCGGACAGATGTTTCTGCGGCCGCAGATGTGATTCCAGGATGGTATGTTGCCTCCCTGATGCCAGGGTCATGGATGTCACTGAGCAGCTGCAGAACATTCTCGGGGGGGGGTGGGGGTTGTGGTGGGGAGGGTGAACAGCCAGAGGTTGTGGTCCATATTGGTACCAACGACCTAGGTAGAAAGAGGGATGAGGTCCTGCAGGCAGAGTTTAAGGAGTTAGGAAAGAGATTAACAAGCAGGATCTCAAGGGTAGTAATCTCTGGATTACTCCCAGTGCCACGTGCTAGTGAGTATAGAAATAGGAGCATAGGACATGGCTGGAGAGATGGTGCAGGAGGGAATGGTTTAGATTCCTGGGGCATTGGGACCGGTTCTGGGGGAGGTGGGACCTGTACAAGCCGAACGGGTTGCACCTCAACAGGGCCGGGACCAATATCCTTGTAGGGAGGTTTGCTAGTGCTGTTGGGGAGAGTTTAAACTAACTTGGTAGGGGGATGGAAACCTGAGAGGAGGTTCAGAAGGGAGAGTAATAAAGCTGGAAGAGGCAGGCAGAAAAGTAGTAAGTGAAATTGGAAGGCAGCGGAAACAAAGGCCAGCAGCAAATAAGGTCAAAATAGGAAAAAATTTTAAAAAGGCAAAATTAAAGGCACTTTATCTGAATGCGCGAAGATGAATTGATGGTACTAATAGAAGTAAATGGATATGATTTAATTGCCATTACAGAGACGTGGCTGCAGAGTGACCAAGGCTGGGAACTGAATATTCAAGGATATTTGACATTTAGGAAGGACAGGCAAAAAGGAAAAGGAGGTGGGGTAGCACTGTTAATAAAGGATGAGATCAGTACAATGGTGAGAAAGGATCTTGGCTCAGACGATCAAGATGTAGAATCAGATTGGGTGGAGCTAAGAAACAGCAAGGGGCAGAAAACATTGGTGGGAGTTGTTTATAGGCCACCAAACAGTAATGGTAATGCAGGGCACGGTATAAAGCAGGAAATTAGAAGTGCATGTAACAGGGGTAATACAGTAATCATGGGGGACTCTAATCTGCATATAGATTGGACAAACCAAATTTGCACTAATAGTGTGGAGGATGAATTCCTGGAATGTATACGAGATGGTTTTCTAGATCAGTATGTTGAGGAACTAACCAGGGAACAGGCTATTTTAGTTCTAGTATTGGAAACTACGAAGGTATGAAGCACAAATTGGCTGTGGTTGATTGGGGAACTACATTAAAAGGTATGATGGTAGACAGGCAATGGCTAGCATTTAAAGAATTAATACATAATTTGCACCAAATATATACTCCTTCAAGGCACAAAAACCCAACAGGAAAAGTGGTCCAAACATGGCTAACAAGAGAAATTAAAGATAGTATTAAATCAAAGAAAGAGTCATATAAATTTGCCAGAAAAAGCAGGAAGCCTGAGGATTGGGAGCATTTTAGATTTCAGCAAAGGAGGACCAAAAAACTGATAAAGAAAGGGAATATAGAATATGAGAGTAAACTAGCAAAAAACATAAAAACGGACTGTAAAAGCATCTATCGGTATGTAAAAAGGAAAAGACTGGTGAAGGCAAATGTGGGTCCCTTACAGAGAAAGACGGGAGAATTTATATGGGGAATAAGGAAATGGCAGAGAAATTAAACAAATACTTTGGCCCCGATATTACCAGGGAGGCAAAATGGCAGCAGGGGAGCGATTGGGTGCGTGGGTAAGCTGCCCAGTAAAATCCATCCGTTCCCCATGCGATCGCGGGTAAATTGAAGTGGCTTCCGGGTTTCCCGTCGTCAACCTGCACAGCGGGCTGACTGCGCACCCGCATCACAGGCTGTCAGCTGGAGGAGCCCTATTTAAAGGGGCAGTCCTCCAATGCTGCTCCTGCAACAAAGAAACAAAATTATAGAATGGAGCAGACCGGGGAAAAGCTGCTCCCAGATTTACTGATGCCTCACTCCAGGTCTTACCGGATGGGGTGAGGAGGAGGAAGGATATTTTCTACCCGGCGGACGGGAGTAAGTGGCCTGTCTCTGCCACCAAGAAGGCCTGGCTCGAGGTAGCAGAGGAGATCACCAGCAGCAGCAACGTCACCCGCACATGGATCCAGTGCAGGAAGCGCTTCAATGACCTAACTAGGTCAGCCAAAGTGAGTATACTTACTCATTCCCTGACACTCCGTCTTCCGCATCACCGCCCCCACTCCACAACTCCTTCTGCACTGCCAACACTACTCTATCACATCACTCCTCACACCCACTCAAAGCTCATCCTCAACTTACCTACACTTACTCACCTCCCCAGTACTCATCCCACCACTACCACTCAACCCAATCCTCATACAATGTCATGGCCCTGACTTACTCTCTGATGCATCTCTTTCATGGTCAGCCTCACCCAAACCAATGCATTCAGGTTAGCCACGTCACCATCCCTCACTCACGCCTCTCTACTTTCTCCCGTTATAGGAGAAGAGAGCCCAGAATGCACGGGAGAGGGCGAAGACGAGAGGGGGGCCACAACATCTGATTGTCCTCACTGACGCGGAGCAGGAGGCTCTTGAAGTGAGCCATACCCTCGAGTGCCTGTCCGTCGGGGAAGCCGAGACTGCCACCCGACAAACGGCTGGTGACAGAACTTTAACATTCAGCACTCACAATAGCAAATGATGTTAACATGCCTTGCCATCTTCAGCACCTCAACATCCGTCAGCACGCTTAATATTGCATTCTGTTCTCTTACAGGGCCTTCAGCGACCACCGTAACGGCGGAGGGCAATTCCTCACAGGACCTGCCGGCCTCTGAGGGGGCACCGTCACATCTGAGTGAGCCATCCACCAGCGCAGATACACACACCTCGGTCGGTCCCCGTCCTCACTTAGTTGAGGTCGCACATGGTGAGTCACCACACACGTGAGCACGAGCAGACACTAGTTGCAGGGGCAGCTGTGGAGTGTCCGCGTCAGTGGGAGCACTCCTCTCCAGGCTCTGCTCAGCTGGACACAGATGCTGAACCCTGGGGGCCATCCATGAAAAGGAGAATGATCGAGGGACAGCAGCACATTTGCGAGGTGCTTGAACAGGTGCCACGCGCACTCTCCACAATCACGCAGAGGATGGAGGAGTCCAACTCCTGCATGAGTGGAATGGTGGCACAGGTACGGGAGGGAATCGCTGAGATACTGTCACAGGAACGTGAGGGCATCTCTGAGATAGTGTCGCGGGTAAGTGCGGGAATGTCTGCGATGGAGGGAAGGCTATCCTCCATGGAGCTTCAAGCACGGCTCACCAATGAGTCCATTGAGGCCCTGACAACGGCCCTTCGGACTCAGGGTGAGCAACTTTCTGCCGCCTTAAACAGGCAGGCAGATACTCTGGCACTGGCCTTACAAGGCGTCACACATGTCCTCCAAACTGTCATCCAGCAGAGTGGTAGGAGTGATGTGGGCCTGGCCCGGGAGAGGGATGATGACGAAAGGAGACATGGAAGTGGGGACACCACTCAAAGTACCCCCACATCTCACCCGTTGCTCCCCTCTCAACCAGTACCCGCAATGCTGCCTCCTCTCCAGGTGGCCGAGTCTACCCCTGCACAGGTGCAGGTGGGGCAGTCTTTGGAGGGGCCCTCACGGGCACCGAAACCCAAAGGGCGTAGGCCCAAAGCATTTAATCGGTCAGGGCATGAACAAGAGCAACCTGCCACTAGCTCTGCTGCAGCCACAGGGGATGCACCACATAGGAGTAGTCGTAAGCGTAAGGTGAAGGTTTTGTGAGCACAAAGGGGATGCACAAGGGTGTTTGACAGTTTGTCATGTTTTTTATTTATATTTGATTTTTGTTAATGGCACATTAAATATTATTATTGTCACTAGTACTGCCACATCTTGGCCATTCTTGACTGGCTTGTGTATTAAGTCCCTTTCATGAGGTTCACCATGAACACCCACACTTGATGCCACCCATTAGGTCACCCTACAGTGGGTGTATGTGTAGTTGCACGACTATTTTGTCCAGGTGCCTGTGGCGCAGCACCGTGTTGTGGAGCTCCACGTGGCGGAGGTGGACGGCATGCCTGGCAAGGCTGGTGATGTTGCTCGTCCACGGATGAAGTGATGAATGCAGCTATGGCGCCCCCCGATCCTGACGGTGTGAGTTTGAGGGGGTCCACAAAGTCGGTAAATTTGTTTGCACAGCAGAGTTTAGGCTATAAATTAAGCATTTTGAGTGGAAAGACAAAACATTGTCTGAAGTGACAGAGTGCCCTGCTGTAATAAATAAGGTTTTCTCCCCACTTGTCAAATAATCCTTTGCATCTCCCACTGGCTACTGGGTGAAACACGTCTGCTCCAACAGGTAGTGTTTCCCACAGCACGGGAAACACGCTGAGGATCCTTCAAAATTGCACCCCTGCCAAAATCTCCACTCAATGAGCTCTGTCAAGTACCTCAAGTATCTAACTAACTATCTAAAGCAGCATCCTGCCGGCTTTAATTGCCAGTGGGAGTCCCGCATTCGGGAACTGCGTGCACATCCAAACGCGTCACCGGGGAACCCGGAAGTCAGCGGGTTGGAGCCAGGCACCGAACCCGCTCCGGGATTCCACCATTTTAGGAGCTCCCGCGCCCCCAACGCACTGGCTCAGCCATCTGAAAATCAGCCCTTGTGTCCGTCTTCACGGAAGAAGACACAAAAAACCTCCCAGAAATACCAGAGAACCAAGGGTGTGGCGAGAATGAGGAACTGAAAGAAATTAGTATTGGTATAAAAATAGTACTAGAGAAATTAATGGGACTGAAAATCGATAAATCCCAAGGACCTGATGATCTACATCCCAGGGTTTTGAAAGAGGTGGCTATTGGGATAATGGATACATTGGTTGTCATCTTCCAAAATTCTATAGATCCTGGAAAGGTTCCTGCAGATTGGAGGGTAGCAAATATAACCCCATTATTTAAGAAAGGAGGGAGAGAGAAAACAGGGAACTACAGACCTGTTAGCCTGACATCAGTAGTAGGGAAAATGCTAGAATCTATTATAAAGAATGTGATAACAGGACACTTAGAAAATAATAATAGGATTTGGCAGAGTCAACATGGATTTATGAAAGGGAAATCATGTTTGACAAACCTATTGGAATTCTTTGAGGATGTAACTAGTAGAATAAATAAGGGGGAACCAGTGGATGTGGTGTATTTGGATTTTCAGAAGGCTTTCGATAAGGTCCCACACAGGAAGTTGGTGAACAAAGTTAGAGCACATGGAATTGAGGGTAATATATTGGCATGGATTGAGAATTGGTTAACAGACAGAAAACAGAGAGTAGGAATAAACGGGTCTTTTTCAGGTTGGCAGACTGTGACTAGTGGGGTACCGCAGGGATCGGTGCTTGGGCCCCAGCTCGTCACAATCTATATCAATGATTTGGATGAGGGGACCAAATGTAATATTTTCAAGTTTGCTGATGACACAAAACTAGGTGGGAATGTGAGTTGTGAGGAGGATGCAAAGAGGCTTCAAGGGCATGTAGACAGGCTAAGTGAGTGGGCAAGAACATGACAGATGGAATATAATGTGGAAAAACAGAAATGCAGATTATTTTTTAAATGGTGAGAGATTGGGAAATGTTGACGTTCAAAGGGACCTGGATGTCTATGTACATTTTTAAAAATTTGTTTATGGGATGTGGGCGTCGCTGGCAAGGCCAGCATTTATTGCCCATCCCTAATTGCCCTTGAGAAGGTGGTGATGGGCCGCCTTCTTGAACCGCTGCAGTCCGTGTTGTGAAGGTTCTCCCACAGTGCTGTTAGCTAGTGAGTTCCAGGATTTTGACCCAGCAACGATGAATATATTTCCAAGTCGGGATGGTGTGTGACTTGGAGGGGAACGTGCAGGTGGTGTTGTTCCCATGTGCCTGCTGCCCTTGTCCTTCTCGGTGGTAGAGGTCACGGGTTTGGGAGGTGCTGTCGAAGAAGCCTTGGCGAGTTGCTGCAGTGCATCCTGTAGATAGTACACACTGCACCCACGGTGCGCCGGTGATGAATGAAATGAATGTTTAGGGTGGTGGATGGGGTGCCAATCAAGCAGGCTGCTTTGTCCTGGATGGTGTCGAGCTTCTGGAGTGTTGCTGGAACTACACTCATCCAGGCAAATGGAGAGTATTCCATCACACTCCTGACTTGTGCCTTGTAGATGGTAGAAAGGCTTTGGGGAGTCAGGAGGTGAGTTACTAGCCGCAGAAAACCGAGCCTCTGACCTGCTCTTGTAGCCACAGTATTTATGTGCTGCACATCAGTGTGTACCATCTACAGGATGCAATGCAGCAACTCGCCATGGCTTCTTCGACAGCACTTCCCAAACTCGCGACCTCTACCACCTAGAAGGTCAAGGGCAGCAGGCACATGGGAACACCACCACCTGCACGTTCCCCTCCAAGTCACACATCATCCCGACTTGGAAATATATCGCCGTTCCTTCATCGTCGCTGGGTCAAGATCCTGGAATCCCTACCTAACAGCACTGTGGGAGAACCTTCACCACACGGACTGCAGCGGTTCAAGAGGGCTGCTCATCACCACCTTCTCGAGGGCAATTAGTGATGGGCAATAAATGCTGGCCTTGCCAGCGATGCCCACGTCCCACGAATGAATAAAAAATTGTCCTTCAGGGAAGGAAGAATGTGGCACTAGTCCTACACTGCATGGTTGACTTTTAATGCCCTTAGAGCAACTGGGTATTGGCTAATGTCACCCACATCGCAAGCACAAAAAAGAATGATATTGGGATCGATTTTAACCCTCTTCGTCCGGTGGAAACCAGTTGGGTGGGCAGTTAATTACGAGTCGGTTATTTACCTGTTCTGTGCTCGACCCTTACGCACCATTTAGGATTTTAACCTGCAAGGTTCTGCAGGCGGATGAGGCGTCCACCTAAAGCAGGCAGGGGCCTCATGCATATTTGTAAATTAAGGTCCTATTAAGTCTTGATGGAGCCAAGAGAAGAAGTAATGTTCTTCCAGTCTCCAAAAGGAAATCCATATCCTCCCCTGCCCTGAACTGTAGTGTTGTTGCTCTATCTGTGACCTACACTGCTACCTAGCAAGGCTGCATACTGGGGGCACAGGATCATTGAAGTTTCCCTTAAGTACATTGGCTCAGAATTTGCTGAAAACATAATGGCGTGTGAATGATACAAGCCGTTATTAATATGCAAATTGGTCAGCAACTTGCAAATCATCACAAGTTGCCGGCCGATTTGCATCGCTTCGCTGTTAGCTTCCCCGTGAGTTTCAAGAAGTTGCTCCATTTGCACATTAATTGCCCATTAAACTTGCCACAGAAAGATAAGTCTAACCGTTAACAGCATAAGTACTCTTTTAGTGACGTGATCATTGTTAATGACTGCCAATCAACCTCTCTTGCCCAGAAAGTGATCAAGTTAAAGTGTGGAGTCTCATGCCTTCAGGTTGTGAATTGTTATTGGAGATTTTAAAAATGTCAGATTTTAAGTTTAACATTTTTTTTCTTACTTTTCCTTTCTGTTGGGCTACCCTGAAAGCATTCAAAAACTTAACCCTTCATTCTTACCTACTGGTCTCAAGAACTGCATTTATATCAAAACTGGTTTCAAGTTCAAGAAATGAGAGACAACCTCCTCAACATGGTCTTATCCACTTGGCAAAAATTCAATGCACCTCTATAATTGGTGACTTCAAACCATTGTTTCTGCACTGATGCAATGTCAAAGCCACATTGCAGTGATGTAGAAAATGCAGGTAACTGGCCCCAAAATTAACATTCATGGCTTTTTAAAGTTCTACCACTTCTGCAACTCCATTGATCACAACTAAATATCTGCAATGTCCTATTTTACACATTTCATATAAAATATCATAAAATCATAGAACCTTAAAGCACAGGAGGAGGCAATTTGGCCCATCGTGCCTGTGCCGGCTCTTTGAAAGAGCTAACTAATTTGTCCCATACCCTGCTCTTTCCTCATAGCCCTGTATTTTTTTTCCTTCAAGTATTTATCTAATTCCCTATTGAAAGTTAATATTGAATCAGCTTCTACCACCCTTTCAGGCAGTGTATTCCAGAACATTACAACTCGTTGTGTAAAAAAATGTTTCATGTCGCCTCTGGCTCTTTTGCCGATCAACTTAAATCTGTATCCTCTGGTACCAACCCTTCTGCCACTGGAAACAGTTTCTCCCTATTTACTCTGTCAAAACTGTTCATGATTTTGAACACCTCTATCAAATCTCCCCTCAACCTTCTCTATTCTAAGGAGAACTTCCCCAGCTTCTCCAGTCTCTCTACATAACTGAAATCCCTCATCTCTGGTACCATTCTAGTAAATCTCTTCTGCACCCGCTCTAAGGCCTTGACATCCTTCCTAAAGTCTGGTGCCCAGAATTGAACACAATACTCCAGCTGATTCTTGAACAGTGTTTTAGAAAGGTTTAGCACAATTTCCTTGCTTTTGTACTATTATTAATAAAGCCCAGGATCCCATATTCTTTTTTAAGCCTTCTCAACTTGTCCTGCCACCTTCAAAGATTTGTGTATAGGCACCCCCAGCTCTCTCTATTCATGCACCCCCTTTAAAATTGTATCATTTAGTTTATGTAGGCCCAGAACTTACTTACCTTGGATGCAGCTCCGTAATGGCGTCTATCCCAACCACTGTCGAATACATCGGTGCAAGCTTGCGAATGCGAACATGCGCATTAAAACCCGGAAACTACGAACGTGCTCTGATTGGTTCAACGCATTTTCACAGTCCTGAATTAAAGGGCCAACCATGCCACAATCATATAAAATCAAACAAACGACCAAACAATCGTAAACTTACCCATTTGCCCAGCTGGAATAAAGGGAATTATGCCACGAGAAGGTACGCTTGAAAATACCAACCCGACACTACTTTTTAAAAGCCCGGAGACTTATAATGACTGCAAAACAACAAAAAAAATTAAAAATGTGAAAGGTCTAATTATTCCTATTTTAATATTTTTTGATTAAAAAAGTATTAAAAAATATTCTTTTTTAACTTATAAATTTCTGTATGTTTCAGTGCATTATAAATCATTTTCTTGCCTTTTTAACAATAAGGTAGGTTATAATATTAAAATTTTTATTTAGGCTAACATAGGGAATGTCACTTTAAATGAATGAGTATAACTTGCCTGCTTGTGGGCGGGGTTTCCATTCTCACGGTCTTTGCACGCACGCATGGCCTGCGCTGATCTTGGAGCGCACCACTGGAGACGGTTTCAAATTTAAGCAAATGGACGTCGTGGCCTACACAGTGAGTATATTTGTATTTTTTATCCGCAGGATGTGCAGAAAGCATTGCCACGCTGGTTGCAGTAAGTTCCGGCCCATTGCCTCTTCTCATTCTTCTTACCAAAATGCATCACTTCACACATCTCTGAGTTAAATTTCATTTGCTATGTGTCTGCCCATTTCACCAGTCTGTCTATGTCCTCCTGAAGCCTCCACATTGTTTACGACATTTCTGAGCTTTGTGTCTCTCTTTCATTTCCGTGGTCTCCTATGCACCACCTCCATCAGCACTTTATGGAGAAGGGAAAATAGTGCTGTGAGGTGAAAGAGTTTCCAATGCAATTGTCTCCTTGCTTTTCCCTCTCATCTACACTCTGCACAAAGACATGGCCAAAAAAACACCCTGGCGTCCAGAAAGGTGATACGTAGAATTTGGTGTGTATATGTTTGTGGGTACTTAAAATTGACCAGTGGGGTGCACCCTTCTGCCTGAGAGACACCATCCCTTTAAACTTGGAGAACACGGTCTCTTTTAGACTTGTCCCCGAAAATTGAACCTGGTGCATAAGTCAGCTTTTTTTTCTATGTTTTTGGAGCCGTTATGCACCAGTACTGTGCGCTCCACAGCTGGATTGCAGGACTCTGTCAATCATTCTTGTTAAGCAGCTTCTTCGCTCCTTAAGAAAGATGAAAGCATCATCATCGCAGGTTTGTCATGATTGGCCAGTTTTGTTTCAAATTCTGGTATCGCAAAATCATTGGCAGGTAAATTAAGCACACCCACCATTTTTAATTTGTGGCCATTAAGTTAGTTAAAAATGGCCAATTAAACCTTCTTTCAGAAGACGAGGAAAATCTTGCGGGTTCTGAGTAATCTCACGACGTTTCATTTGCTGCTCAGAAAATGAAGCTTTTGTGAACTGTATAAAACTGAGTGGGTTCAATTTTAAAAGGGTGGCGCGATGGCAGTGAGGGGAGGGGGATCAATGGGCGCGCAGCAAACCCGAATAAAATAAACTTACATCTCCTCACGTGATTGCGAGATAATTGATGCTCATTAATCTTTTTTCCGGATTTTGGGCCCGACAGCCAGCCTGAATGACAGGATGGCTGCCGACAGGAGCTGCATCGCGAGGGTGGGGGAGGGGAGAAAAAGAGAGAGAGTGAGATGATGACTCGCTCTCTCTCGCTCTTTCTCCCTCCCCCACCCCCCCCCAACCCTCAGAGCTGGAATAGAGAGTGGAGGGAGGGGCACAAATATAGGGGGGGGGGCAAAGATGGGGGAGCACAAAGATGGAGGGGACATCGGACATCGCCGGGGGAGGGGGAGACATCGGGAGACATCGGGGGGTGAGACATCAGAGAAGAGACATCGGGAGACATCGGGAGGTGAGACATCGGAAAAGAGACATCGGTGGTGGGGGAGACACCGGACATCAGAGCAGGCAGGTGCAGTGACATCGTTTGAAAGGTGGGTTTATTTATTTTTTTAACTTTGTGAAATGTTATTTGATTTCATTTATTTAGTTTATTTTTGCCTGATCCAGCCCTTCATGGTCCTGGTTTCACCAGGTGTGAATCAGAAGCCATGGGAAAACTGCCCAGGTAAGTTGAAAATCATTGTAACTACCTACTATGTAACAAATAAAGTACCTTAAGTATCTCAATGAGGTACATTTACTCCTTTAAATATCGTCCCGCTGGCTTTAATTGCCGCAGGACATACGGATTCCAGAACCCCGTGCGTACGCAGATGCATCTGTGTGAGACGAGGAAGTTGGTGGGTTGGAGCCGGGTTCCTTACCTGCTCCGAATTTTACCGATTTTTGCTGCCCCCCCAACACACCCGGACTTTCGACCCCAGTAAGTCCACCTCAGCAGCGTGTAAGCTGAGAATTAATGAAGCTCCCTCCTGACAGAGGCAGCTGAATCAGCATGACAGACAGCCCCGGGAGGTGAACCCTCAACCAGCTGAGTGGGAGGTAGGTGATGTACCACTTGCACTACCAGGCGGCCTAATCACTTCCATCGTTTGAAATAGATGCTCTGTGCAGAATTGCTCCATTAGGCCTTAGGGAGTTCAATCACTTTAAAAACTATTCTCCTGTATCACTGTAGGTCACATTTTTATTATTCATACACAAGAAATTAAACCTGCTTTGGAAAGCAATGGAACCATGACCTGTGTGACACAAGGGAGAATACTCACAACCATTAACGTTTCAATTATTTTATTCAGCAACTGGCTTCAGAATTATTTAATATGTTCAAGACATTAGCATTTATGCAGGATGTTAACATATATTCACTTCTATCAGAGAATGCTATTAATGAATAAATGTTCTTGCATGCTAGATTGTCAATGTTTTACAGAATATCATCCTTGTGAACAGCATATGAGAGACTGTTTCTTTCTACAAGGTACAAATATTCAGATCCTAAAGAAAAAACTTATTGGATATTTTATTTATGGATGCCAAGAGATTGTTGTTGTTTATGTATGTGCACTTGTTTTGGTTCCCTGCACAGTAGCTGTTAGTGTGATCACCCTTGGGATCTTCTGGTTTGGTTGCTCTACCCCATGGTTCCACCAAGACATTTTTATTCTGAAATGTTTTTATATTGCTGTATAAAGAACTCGTGCTAAACTTAATTCAAACACTTTTCAAGAGCTTACTTCATGATTCGACATAATGCATATTAAATCTTGATTCATAAAAAGAAATACTTACATTTATAGAGCGCCTTTCATGACCTCAGACATCCCAAAGCAGAAAGAGCCATTGAAGTACTATTTGAAGTGCAGTAACAGTTGTAACATAGGAAACGCGGCAGCCAATTTGCGCACAGCAAGGTCCCATCAAGAGCAATGTGATAATGACCAGATAATCTGTTTTAGTGATGCTGGTTGAGGGATAAATATCGGCCAGGACACTGGGGAGAACTCTCCTGCCCTTCTTCGAATAGTGCCAAGGGCTCTTTTACGTAAACCTGAGATGGCAGACGGGGCCACAGTTTAACGCCTCATCTGAAAGATGACACCTCTGACAGTGCAGCACTCCCTCAGTACTAAACTGAAGTGTCAGCATGGGTTATGTGCTCAAGTCTCTGTTTCGTGTACTGAAAGCATGCTTGTTTGGTATAAATAGTCTCATGGCTGATCACCCACATCCACTAATCAACACGGTGAAGTGACTGCATTAAATAGAGGTTTCATTCTAAAATAAATATTCCTTTGAACCAAATGATTAACTAGTGATCATACTAAGCAGCTTATACAAGATATAATGCACAAAAGGGATGCATAAATGCATCATTCATAAAAAGAACACAGCATTAAGCAATGCTGAGTTAAGGACACCATTAAGTGAAGGCCACATTCTTTGATGATTTGTGCCACCAGTAAATATCAGTCCAATAGCCTCAAGGTAGAATTCTAAATAGACAGGAGGACCTACTAGAAGACTCAGCTAATACAAAACACAGCCATTTACCACTCTAATGTCTTTCCAATTTAGTGGCTGCCAACAGGTGTTTTTCTTTGTGGGTGAATTTCAGACTTTGTGAGCCTTTGTGTCTTTACATGACTTGGAGGACATCTCAGCCGAAGGCAAAATCAAAGTCCTAACCTAATCTTGAAAAGGGAATCAAACTTAATACATGTAAAGAACCTTACAACACCAGGTTATAGTCCAACAAATTTATTTGAAAATCACAAGCTTTCGGAGGCTTTCTCCTTCGTCAGGTGACGAAGGAGAAAGCCTCCGAAAGCTTGTGATTTTCAAATAAATTTGTTGGACTATAACCTGGTGTTGTAAGATTCTTTACATTTGCCAACCCCAGTCCATCACCGGCATCTCCACATCAAACTTAATACAATAACATATTCTGGAAACTTATGGAGCATACTGTAATCCTTCACAATGTAAAAGTTGAGCTGGTGGGATATGGAGAGCAGTTGTTGAATTTAATAAAATTTAGTAAAAATGGGACAAATATCAGCGTGGAAGAGTGAAAGAGTGCATAGCTCCTTTCACTAGATCTATCGTTTCAATATTCACAGGTGAATATCCACATTTTCAAATCTGATCTCCTTCAAATTATTACAAAGCCCTTGATATTAAAACCCCCCTCAATGGGCAGGAGAGGGTCGTGGTGGGGTTAAAAATTAAAAAAGGGGGAATGGCCCCCATCCCGCCGAGCATGCGCCCTTTGCCATTTTTATGAAGGCAGATTTTGTGTCGTGCAAGTGTCCTGCCTTGGAGAGGCATTAACACGTACATTAACGTAATTAAATCAGGCTCCCACAGTGCAATTGGGAGCCTGATTTAAATTTAACATTTGCCGCGCAGGTTTCCCAGAGCTCGGGAAACCCGGCAGTAAAAGGGAGGTGGGAACTGCCGGCCCAGGAAGGTAAGTGCCTTTCTCAGCACTCCTCGTGGGCCAGAAGGAGCAGGAGTGCTCCGCTCGGCCCTTCATGGGAGCTTTCACCCTCCCCTCGGACGATCGTGACCTCCCTCTCCCGCCCCCTGCCGTGATCACAGACCTCCCCCCACAAGCCCCGATGGCTGTCTCTGCCTGCCGCAATCAGGGTCGACCTCCCCCCACCCCACCAAGGCCCGATCTCTTGTTTCCTCACTCCTCCCGAATGCCTAAGGGTCTCTGGCTGCAGCCTCCTGCTGCTGTTTTTTCCCTCCAGCCTGTTAACCTGTCAATTTGGCCGGGTGCCGGGCAGGAAATGGAAGAAAAAGCTAAAATGCAGTCCTACCATTAAACTTGGCAGGGTCTCGTCCCCGGCCTTGCCAGGTTTTCCCCGCGCTATCGCGTTCCCCCACACCCTCCCCGTCTCCTCATAAGTATCGGGGCCAAAGTCTCTTTAGCATATTATGTTGCACATCCCTCCTTTTCAACACTTGAGGTGTCGTGATACTTGGATTATTTGAGAGCTGTGACAGACAGATAGACTTGACTCATCCTTATGTCTCATTCCTTGGGCATTACCTATGAACTCCAACTTCCTTACAGGCCTGTTTCTTATTTGTATTCCTCTAATATCATTAAACATTTCACACCAATATGGCAGCATGATAGATTACCCATCCTGAAACCTAATTCTGCTAAATTGATCCTTGCTGTTTTGTTTTCCGCCTGTGAAATTCCTTCCAACCTCTTCCTTGCAAGTTCTCTCAGTTTGTAATAAATGGTATGAGAGAAGGAAAATGCTGTGGTCTTTAGAGACTAATTAGGACTATCAGAAAAACATTCTAGAGCAGGTCCTATCTGTGATGATAATTAATAAGCTGTTGAATAATCCAATTTTCTGCTCCTGTACATTTTTTTCTGTTAACGCATCATAGCCATTACAGGCTGCTCAAAAGGATACACGGGGCCGATTTTCGGATGGCGGAGCGGGTGTGTTGGGGGCGGGAGGACTCCTAAAATCATGCAAATCTGGAGCGATTTCAGAGCCCGGCTCCAACCCGCTGACTTCCGGGTTCCCCAGTGACGCGTTCGGGTGCACGCACGCCTCCCGAATGTGGGAGTCCCACCGGCAATTAAATCCGGCTGGATGATCATTTACATAGTTTTACAGATAGTTAAAGTACTTGAAATACCTGATTGAGTAGACGTTTTGGCAGTGGTGCAATTTTGAAGGATCCTCAGCCTGTTTCCCGTGCTGTGGGAAACACTCCCTGTTTCAACAGACGTGTTTCGCTCAGCGGCCAGTGGGAGATGCAAATGATTATTTGACAGGTGGGGTGAAAACCTCATTTATTGCAGCAGGGACTCTGTCACTTCAGACAAAGTTTTGGCTGCAAGACATTTCAAAATTCTTACTTTCCACCCAAACCTCTGTTGTGCAAACATATTTACCTACTTTGCGGCCCCCGTCAGTATGGGAGGGGGGGGCGCCATGGCTGCATTCATCACTTCATCCAAGGACGAGCAACATCACCAGCCTCGCCAGGCACACCATTCACCTCTGCCACATGGAGCTCTACAACACAGTGCTGCACCACTGGCATCTGCACAAGAGCACAGAGGGCATCAACAGAGAGAACAATGTCACAGGAGGCACTACCCTCGCAACAGGATCTACAGACTGAGGCTCAGCTTCTTGGACCTCTCCGAGGAGCAGTGCATATGGAGGCTGAGACTCAGTCGCCAGGTAGTCGCAGACATCTGCAGCCTCCTTCATGCCAAGCTGCTCCTGGCTGGGCCGAGCAGCATCACCTTACCTGTCGCTGCCAAAGTCACCACTGCCCTCAACTTCTTTGCCTCCGGATCATTCCAGGGTGCCACCAGGGACATCGCTGGGGTCTCTCATTCGTCAGCACACAAGCACGCAGGCCACTGATCGCTTGTTTCGCATGGCCTCGCACTACGTCAACTTCCCCATGGACGACCTCAGCCAGATGGAGAGGGCAGTGGGATTCCACGCTGTGGCTGGCTTCCCATGGGTGCAGGGTGTAATCGATTGCACCCATATAGCAATACGAGCACCTCCACACGAGCCAGGACTATTCATCAACAGGAAGGGCTATCACTCCATCAACACTCAACTCATTTGTGACCACTGCAAGACATTCCTTCACGTGTGGGCCAGATACCCTGGCAGCTGCCATGATTCCTTCATCCTTCAGGAGTCCAACATCTCGCCCCTCTTCCACACACCGGACACCCACAAGGGCTGGCTCCTCAGGGACAAGGGACAAGGGATACCCCCTGCACACTTGGCTGATGACACCTCTGAGGAATAGCGTCGATATAACGACAGCCATATCGCTTCCCGGTCTACAATTGAGCATGCTATAGGGCTGCTCAAGATACGCTTCAGGTGCCTGAATCATTCTGGGGGAGCGCTGCAATACACACCAGACAGAGTGGGACGTATTATAGTCGTGTGTTGTGTCCTGCACAACATGGCTGTGCTGCTTGAGGAGGCCCCATCCCTATCTGCCAACCACATTGAGGAGGAGGAGGAGGAGGAGGAGGAGCAACCCATGGGCAGAATAGTGGCTCACCTGGCTGCTCGTGAGGCCGGGAGTCACTGATATGTGAACAGTCCTGCAACTACACATACGCCCACTGTAAAGTGACCCAATGGGTGGCATCAAGTGTGGGCGTACATGGTGAACCTCATGAAAGGGCCTTATTACAGAAGCCAGTCATGCACGGCCAAGACGTGGCAGTAGTGGTGACAATAATAATACTTAATGTGTGTTTAACAAAAAGCAAATATAAATAAAAAACATGACCAACCGTCAAACACCCTTGTGCATCTCCTTAGTGCTTACAAAACCTTTGCCTTTTGCTTCCAACTACTTCTACGTGGTGCATCCACTATGGCTGTAGCAGAGGTAGTGGCAGGTTGCTCTTGTTCATGTCCTGACCGATTAGATGCTTTGGGCCTATGCCCTTTGGGTTTCGGTGCCCGTGAGGGCCTCTCCAAAGACTGTTCCACCTGCACCTGTGCAGGGGCAGACTCGGTCACCTGGAGAGAAGGCAGCATTGCGGGTACTGGTTGAGAGGGGAGCAACGGGTGATGTGGGAGCGCTATGAGTGGCGACCCCACTTCCATGTCCCCTTTCGCCATCATGCCTCCCCTGGGCCAGGCTCACACCACTCCTACCACTCTGCTGGACAACAATTTGGAGGACATGTGTGAAGCCTTGTAAGGCCAGTGCTAGTGTATCTGTTTAAGGCGGCAGAATGTTTTTCACCCTGAGTCCAAACGACCGTTGTCAAGGCCTGAATGGACTCACTTGAAGCTCCATGGAGGCTAGGCTTCCCCCCATCGCAGACATTCTTGCATTTTCCCGCGACACTATCTCAGAATTGCCCTCACATTCCTGTGACAGTATCTCAGAGATTCTCTTCCTTACCTGTGCCACCATTCCACTCATGCAGGAGTTGGACTCCTCCATCCTCTGCACGATTGTGGAGAGTGCACGTGGCACCTGTTCCAGCACCTCGCAAATGTACTGCTGCCCCTCGATCATTCTCCTTTTAAAGGATGGCCCCCAGGGTTCAGCATCTGTGTCCAGCTGAGCTGAGCCTGGAGAAGAGTGCTCCCACTGACGCGGACTCTCCACAGCTGCCCCTGCCACCAGTGTCTGCTCGTGCTTACATATGTGTGGTAACTCACTGAGTGCGACCCCAACTAACTGCGGACGTGGGCCCACTGAGGTGTGTGTATCTGCGCTGGTGGAAGGCTCGCTCAGATGTGACGGTGTACTATCAGATTCCAGCGGGTCCTCTGAGGAATTGCTCTCTGCCGTCACAGCGGTCACTGTAAGAGAAAGGAAGGCAAAATTAAGCATGGTGATAGATGTTGAGGTGCTGAAGATGGCGGGGCATGTTAACACCAATTCATATTGTGTGTGCTGAATTTTAAAGTTCTTTCACCAGACGTTTGCCAGGTGCCAGTCTCGGCGTCCCCGACGGACAAGCACTCGAGGGTGCGGCTCAGCTCCAGCGCCTCCTGCTCCGCGTCTGTGAGTACAACTATCTGTTGCAGCCCCCGCCAGTCCTTGCCATCTCCCATGCATTCTGGGCTCTCTTCTCCTATAAGTGGATAAAGTACAGACATGTGAGTGAGCGATGGTGACGTGGCCAACTGATGAATGTATTGGTTTGGGTGCGGCTGACCGTAAAAGAGATGCATCAGAGGGTGATTATGAGACATGGCCATGATATTGTATGAGGATTGGGTTGAGTGGTAGTGGTGGGGTGAGTAATGTGGAGGTGAGGAAGTGCAGGTAAGTTGAGGATGAACTTTGAGTGGGTGTGAGGAGTGATGTGATAGAGTAGTGTTGGCAGTGCAGAATGAGTTGGGGGTGGGGGCTGTGATGTGGAAGACGGAATGTAGGAGAATGAGTAAGTGTACTCACTTCGGCTGACCTAATTAGGTCATTGAAGCGCTTCCTGCACTGAATCCAGGTGCGAGAGATGTTGCTGCTGCTGGTGACCTCCTCGGCCATCTTGAGTTAGTCCTTCTTGGTGGCAGAGGCAGGCCACTTCCTCCTGTTTGCCGGGTAGAACACATCCCTCCTCCTCCTCACCCTATCCAGTGGCACCTGGAGTGAGGCATCACTGAATCTAGGAGCAGCCTTTCCCCTGGCTGCTCCATTGTTCTATTTGGGTGTTTGCTCCAGGAGCAGCCATTGGAGGACTGCCCCTTTACATAGAGCTCCTCCTGTGATGCGGGTGCACAGGTTACGGACGCCAAACCCAGAAACCACTGGCTTCAATTTACCCAGGATCGCGTGGGGAAGGGACAGATTTGATTGGGCGGGTACCCATGCGCCCATTCGCCCCCCTGCTGCCATCCCGCCTCCATGCTAATATCGGGGCCACTGTACAGAAGGAAAGACATCTAACCTCCCAGCAACTGGTGATTCCCGGTAGCTGGTCCATAAATCATGTTTGCATAACACAAGGTGAATAATTAGAACCTATTCTGTGCATTACTGAATCAGGAGTAGCAAAGTTTATCCCAGATTATGAAGCACCAGAAATTTTTTAGGTATGTCTTAGGGACTAAGCCAACTAGCCAGCATATCTATCTGTATATCATTGTTATTGTATGTCAACCACAATCTACGATCTACAATATCCAGAATTCACTGGAGTCAGTCTCCCAGATGGTTCACGGGGTTGATCCAGTAAGTAACAGAATAATACCGACCAGTAGGGCTCCTAGGAACAATTCCATCTGTGCTAAGCAGATACCAGTGGAGCAGCAATGCTAAATTGGCCTCAATTACAGGGGAGGGAAATGTTGGCCAGGTGTCTTTGCTCCTTGATGGCTACCCAGCAACCACTACAGGAAGTGAGGGCATGGGCGGCAAGTGAAGACAGAATTGGGCTTAACTGTAATGCCCCCATAGTCAAATAGCCTGCCAATGCACACAGATAAGGCTCACACATGAATAATGGACACATAGGAGAGATACCAAGCAGTGACTGGTACTTATAAAACTGGATGCCAACTGGAATCAATAGGGTTAATTTTCAACTGTACTCCCAGGTGGTAACCTGGTGGAGTGGATCACTTGGCCCTTGTAGAATCTGCCGAACATATTTTCCACAAAGAATGGGCGATCTGCTTCGCTATGTTACTGCCCCAGAGGCAAAGGTAAAAATTACCCCCAATCTCTTCAGAATAGGAGAGGAGGGAAAAAATTGGCAAAAAAAAGAAAATTCAATGTGGGGTTAAATTGGTTAACCCCTGAAAACAGGCGCTGAGATCGCGGTGCGTGATTAACCCGTGCCTGGTCGTTGAAATGCAGGCAGCATGTAACATTCGTACTGCCTGCGTGCAGCCAGCATTACCTGCGCTGTTGTGTGGCTGCTCACCAGCAGGGGGCTGAGATATCACGAGTGGCGAGCACCACTTAAAGGCAACCTGCACCTCTTAAAGGGAAGGTGCACTGTGATTGCAGGAAATGATGGAAGTCAATGGTGAAGTGAATCTGTGCTGCAATATAGTGAAGCATGGTGATGATGGGAATTCTGGAATTTTTAATGAGCAACAACTTGATTATTCAAAGTTAGCGGGACTCTCATATTTTCAAAATATAAGATACGAGTCTGAATGGAGTCTGAACGGAGATCAGAAATCACACACAGATGCAGGTCCCGTCCTCATGTTTACAAACTGTTATGTTCTTTCAAAACATTGAATAAAGGTTGCTCAGTACTACATCCCACACCTTCCGATCTGCACACCAGACCTCATCAATCTGCTGATCTGAGTTTGTACCAGGCCTGCGAGAGTGCATGCACCAAGGTTCCCTGATGATGCAATAGAGGCCTTGGTGCAAGAGGTGAACAGAAGGAGCGGCATCCTATATCCTCAGAGGGGGCAAAAGGCCCTCCAGACATATGCTTCCGAGGCAGTGAGAGGCAGGAGGGGACAAAGTCAATGTCAGGAGCATAGCACCATGAACATGGATGCAGTGCAAGAAAAATTCAATGCTTTGACAAGCGTGGTCAAGGTGAGTGAGGTCAACTGTCAAGTGACATTTGCTAACAACTGCACCACTAGCCACATCCACTGTTACACGCACTACACACCCCATTACCAACGTACCAACAAACTCTTCGTTAAACGCCTTTACCAATATGGCGTCCTATGCATGTCATGCTAGAAGTGTGCACGCGCATCTTGGATGCCATTTTTGGAGCTTAGAAGTCCACATAGCGCCTACACAATGGGCACTAAGCAACCCAATTTAGCCCATATTGTATTGAATTAGTTTAAAAAAGACCATAAAGTTATGGTAAAAGTCAAACCTTTTCTGTTCCCCTGCACAATTATCTTACCTCTGCACAATTGTAACTGCTAACTCTGTAAACATCCCCATCCTCAATGATGGCAGAGTCCAGCACGTGAGTGCAAAAGACAAGGCTGAAATGTTTGCAACCATCTTCAGCCAGAAGTGCCGAGTGGATGATCCATCTCAGCCTCCTCCCGATATCCCCACCATCACGGAAGCCAGTCTTCAGTCAATTTGATTCACTCCACGTGATATCAAGAAATGGCTGAGTGCACTGGATACAGGAAAGGTTATGGGCCCCGACAACATCCCGGCTGTAGTGCTGAAGACTTGTGCTCCAGAACTAGCCGCGCCTCTAGCCAAACTGTTCCAGTACAGCTACAACACTGGTATCTCTCGACAATGTGGAAAATTGCCCAGGTATGTCCTGTCCACAAAAAGCAGGACAAATCCAATCCAGCCAATTACCGCCCCATCAGCCTACTCTCAATCATCAGCAAAGTGATGGAAGGTGTCGTCGCCAGTGCTATCAAGTGGCACTTACTCACCAATAACCTGCTCACCAATGCTCAGTTTGGGTTCCGCCAGGACCACTCGGCTCCAGACCTCGTTACAGCATTGGTCCAAACATGGACAAAAAAGCTGAATTCCAGAGGTGAGGTGAGAGTGACAGCCCTTGACATCAAGGCAGCATTTGACCGAATGTGGCACCTAGTAAAATTGAAGTCAATGGGAATCAGGGGGAAAACTCTCCAGTGGCTGGAGTCATACCTAGCACAAAGGAAGATGGTAGTGGTTGTTGGAGGCCAATCATCTCTGCCCCAGGGCATTGCTGCATGTGTTTCTCAGGGCAGTGTCCTAGGCCCAACCATCTTCAGCTGCTTCATCAGTGACCTTCCCTCCATCAAAAGGTCAGAAATGGGGATGTTCGCTAAAGATTGCACAGTGTTCAGTTCCATTCGCAACCCCTCAGATAATGAAGCAGTCCATGCCCGCATGCAGCAAGACCTGGACAACATCCAGGCTTGGGCTGATGAGTGGCAAGTAACATTCGCGCCAGACAAGTGCCAGGCAATGACCATCTCCAACAAGAGAGAGTCTAACTGCATCTCCTTGACATTCAACAGCATTACCATCGCCGAATCCCCCACCATCAACATCCTGGGGTCACCATTGACCAGAAACTTAACTGGACCAGCCATATAAATACTGTGGCTACAAGAGCAGGTCAGAGGCTGGGTATTCTGCAGCGAGTGACTCACCTCCTGACTCCCCAAAGCCTTTCCACCATCTACAAGGCACAAGTCAAGAGTGTGATGGAATACTCTCCATTTGCCTGGATGAGTGCAGCTCCAACAACACTCAAGAAGCTCAACACCATCCAGGACTAAGCAGCCCGCTTGATTGGCACCCCATCCACCACCCTAAACATTCACTCCCTTCACCACTTGCGCACAGTAGCTGCAGTGTGTACCATCCACAGGATGCACTGCAGCAACTCGCCAAGGCTTCTTCGACAGCATCTCCCAAACCCGCGACCTCTACCACCTAGAAGGACAAGGGCAGCAGGCACATGGGAACAACACCACCTGCACGTTCCCCTCCAAGCCACACACCATCCCGGCTTGGAAATATATCGCTGTTCCTTCATCCTCGCTGGGTCAAAATCCTGGAACTCCCTTTCTAACAGAACTGTGGGAGAACCGTCACCACACGGACTGCAGCGGTTCAAGAAGGCAGCTCACCACCACCTTCTCAAGGGCAATTCGGGATGGGCAATAAATGCTGGCCTCACCAGCGACGCCCACGTCCCATGAACGAATAAAAAAAAAACAAAATATTTCCTTTCTCCCCTGTGCACAATTTAAAATGTCACTAATATTCTATGTAATACTGCTGTTATCTTCCTGAACTGCAGAAATGTTGGGATCATTAAGGTTAAGTTTTCATTCCACTCATACTTAGAGGGGGAAAAAAATAAAAATAAAAAGAATACTAGCAGATCTCCTGTGCCATTGTTCACAGTGGGGAGATGGGAAATAGGGACAGAGTCCACATTACCATACGGAATTTGGGAAGAATTTTTTTAAGAGATCTCCCAGACAAATACATATGCACAAATAAATCTTTGTATTTAATTTTTTTAATTCATTTTCGGGACGTGGCATCACTGACAATACCGGCATTTATTGCCTAGCCCCAGTTGCTCTGAGAAAATGGTGGTGGGCCTTCTTGTAGAACCATTGGTAGCAGTTTCATACAACTGAGTGGTTTACTAGGCCACTTCAGAGGCAGTTAAGAGACAGGTGTGGAACTGAACTCACATAAAGGCCAGACTGGTTAAGGAAGGCAGGTTTCCTTCCCTAAAGGACATAGTGAACCAGTTGGGCTTTTATAACCTGACAGCTTTTTATTTCCTGATTAATTTTAAACAAATTCAAATTGAATTTTATTTCCAGATTTTTTTGAAAATGAATCTCAAACTCCCATAGTGGGATTTGAAAGCAAATTCTCTGGATTATTGGTTTAGTAATTTAACCACTACACTACCATATCCTTGTATCGCTACATAATATTAGGGAGCAGCTGTTTAATTTACTGTTGATTGCTTTCAATGTTACTTCAGAAGTTGTTCAACAGTTAATCCTTTACCTTGTTTTTTATAATTTATACAAAAAACTCTTCTTATCTGTTTTTCTGCCAGTTATCATTTCCATTTTTCTGCCTTGAACATAGTTTTCTGTCAACTTACCACTCAAAAGGTTTCAAAGGTTTGTTTTGTTTTGTTTTGAAGTTATTAGGAAAAATAAACCAACTCATAATTCCTGCCTTCGGCTTTGTATCTTCCCACTTTGAGTACTGCAGGAAATTATGGTGATACATGCTGGGTGTTCTGTCCACAGTGACCTGTCCACAGACTATAGAATGTTGGGAATTGTAGGCAGGGATAGTTTCTAGGAATTGTAGTTGCTTTTCTTCATATACCAGTGATGCCTCTGGAAAGGAATATAAATTCAATACCTATGCTTTTCAAACAGGAACAGCACCCTGATGGAAATCATTGGCATTTCAAACACAGAAAGTCCAATGTTTCTGCAATTTAAGTGAAATCATAAATTGGTGAACTCGATGATCAGCTTTTCTCTCTCACCTGTTAAATCCTGGGATACACAAACATTGTATGGTAACATGTACCAGCTTGGAGTTAGGTACAGGGATGAGGCAGGGAAAGGATGTCCTGGAGTTGTTGGAACTCATGTAAGTGAGAGAGAAAGTGGGAGCTGGGGAGTCAGGATGGAACGTAGTGGGGAGACTGGGGCTGAAAGGGAGCAGGGGATCATGGGGCTGGAGTTGGTGTTTGGAAGGCCAGGGGTTATGAAGGATCGGGGCAATTGCCATCTGGAAGTACTCATGGACAATGAGGTTTGGAGATGTTGGACCTGGGGTACAGGAGCACTGAGGGGAGATAACATCTGGGACCATTTGACAGGTGTGCATGGATGGAGTGTGGGGCATGTCAGCATTCTGCACTGTGGGGCTCTGACAGCAGTGGAAATGCTGAGGTTCAGGAGCACTCAGCTTTGGTCTAGGCTCTGGGAATACTTGGGGAGAGGGTGAGACCAGGTGCTATACAGAAGAACTGGGTGTCCCTGAAGTTTAACAACACTGAAGGGCGATCTTCAGGCTTGGCAGCTGTTAGGAGAACGTCCATGGAGCCTGGCAGGATTGCAGTTCGTCCTCAGCTTTGGCAGCACGAGATTGGAATGTTGGGATTTGATAACACTGGAGGGAAATGTCCTGACTTATGGGAACACCAAGACATTTCCCAGAAATCAGGCAGCACTGAGGTGATCTGGGTGTCTTCCAGCACCAGGGTAAGGTCCCGGGGTTTGACGGGACTGAGGAGTTCGGGGGCAGGCCGGTTGCTGGGAACTAACCACATGGCAGGTGCCCTGGGGTTTCTCAGCACTGGATAGCAATGAGGGGTGAGGAAGGGATTCTAGGGTCTGGAAACAAAACCAGTACAAAATAATGGGCCATGGGCATAAGGGTCTCAGTAAAAGTATTTGTGGCCTCACAAGAAGCAGCAAAAGCAGCCTCAGCCAGTCAGCATGAAAAGCAGCTGTAGCAGAAAATTGACCTTCAGCTTCCACATCCAAGAGTAGGCGTTTCTGGGAAAAAAGACAACTTTTGGGTTAAAAACTGCGATCATGGGCCAGAAATCGTGAAGTGCGACAAGGCAATGCTCGCCGCAGCTCATACTAATTTAATTAATGAAAATACTTACTGTGGGCTCTGTGGCATCGAATTGCTTGAATTTGAACTTTGAACAAAATTGTGCGCTATCAACCCAGCCTCTGAACAGCGTGAGCTGCTGTGCGGCTGAAAACGTCTGTGAGAAGAAGACACGCCCATAAAATCTGTCAGGAAGAGAAGTCATGTCCACAGATTCAGGCTGCATTACTCAAACAGGCAAGCAGACTTCATTCATTTAAAGTTAGTATTCTGGATGTCATTGTAAATAAAAAAATTATTTTTTTAATAGAAAGCCAAAGAAATAACTGAATTAAATTAAAGAGATAGAAGGAAAAAATAGAAAAATCATTTTTATTTTTAAAATTTTTAACAAAGTATTTTATTGACCAATAGGTATTAAAATAAGGAGTAATATGAGACTCCACATTTTTAAAAGTTAATTTTTAGTTGTTTGACAGTCATTAAGACTTAGCACGTTGTTAAAACTTGGTATAGATCAGGTATTTTTAAGCTACCTGTTTGGTGATGTAATTAGTTACTTTCCAACTGGGAGATAAGTACGTTTGCACTTTTTCAATGATTTCTCTGATTGCAGCGTGCGCTGTCCCTTTAATTCGAAGCTGTAATATTGCCGGTGAACCACTAGGAGCAAGTTCACGATTTCCACGTTTTACTGCACATGTGCAAATGCGGGAACTTGCTCCTTCAATCGCCACTAGAAACGGAGAGCACTGTTGAGCTCATCCTCCACTTCGGGAGCGATTTCTGGCCCGTTATGTTTCTTGGCGCTTGGGAAGGGGACACATTGAAAGCATGCGTACTCCCATTCCATGTTTTTCTGACCATTGAAATAATGGACAGAAGATCATGGGCTGGGAGTGTGCAATTTTCCAGAATGTGGTCCCAATTCCTATCAAGGCACATTATGGAATTCACATTATGGAATTTTCAACCTCTCCACCAGTAAGACTACGCAGGAATTTTAATTAGAATTGTTTGATGCTTTAAAGTGTTCCTACATTATAAAAAATTACTGTTAAAGGTATATTTTCATTTGGGAGGAAATTCATGATGGTAACTCAAGCCAATTTTACAAAATTTTTGGAGTGATTTGACTAGTTCAGCCTCTCCTTTCTTTTATTGCCGCTCATTTAGCTGTTAGTTTCATACTTAGTGTGTCCTCAATGGTACACTTTCATTTTAATTCATACGTTTTCTACGTGCTGAGTTCTATTGGTTCAAATTTTATAATTGTAAAAAAGAAACAACTCAGGGAGTGTGTCACAGGATATGTGACATGGTGGGGCGTGTTTTCAGTCGATGTCAGCTATGACTCAGTGGGTGACACTCTCACCTCTGATTCAGCAGATTGTGGGTTCAAGGCTCACTACAGTACTAGGTTGATGCTCCAGTGCAGTACTGGGGGAGGGCTGCACTGTTAGAGTTGCTGCCTTTAGGATGAGACGTTAAACCAAGGCCCCATCTGCCCCCTCAGGTCAGGTAAAAGATCCCATGGAGCTATTTGAAGAAAAGCAGTGTAGTTCTCCCTGGTGTCCTGACCAATATTTATCCCTCAACCAACATCACCAAAACAGATTATCTGGTCATTATCACATTGCTGTTTGTGGGACCATGCTGTGCATAGATTGGCTGCCGCGGTTACAACTGTGACTACACTTCAAACATTGGCTGTGAAGTGCTTTGGGACGTCCTGAGGTTGTGAAAGATGCTAAATAAATGCAAGGGCTCGAATTTAGCAGGCCTGCGGGTTCCCAGCGGGTGGTCCTCCGGGAGCTTGGAAAACGCGGACGGGTAATTGTGTGCGTCCCCCACGCGATCGCGGGATAATTGGACCCATTAAGGCCTGCTTCCGGGTTCTGCGCTCCCCAGCTGTGTGCCGGCCGGCTGCGCATGCGCAGTACCGTCGACGCGATGTAGGAGCTCCAGTTAAAGGGGCAGTCTCCCAAAGCCCCTCCTGCTGCAAGCAAGAGGTCTGGGAGAATGGCTCAACAAAGGGGAAAGGCTGCGCCCCGTTTTTCAGATCCGGCACTGCAGCTGATGCTGGAGGGCGTGAGGAGGAGGAGGGAAACACTCTTCCCAGAAGATGGGCGCAATTTCCCTGCCGCCGCAACCAGGAAGGCATGGGCAGAGGTGGCGGCGGAGGTGAGCAGCAGGGGCAACACCCCAAGGACTTGGGAGCAGTGCCGCAAGCGCTTCAATGACCTGACTAGGTCTGGCAAGGTGAGTACACCAACGCACCCTCCCACATCCCGTCCCCACCATCACGCCAAGCAGATCACAACCCCCTCCTGCACAGCCACCACTGCGCTCCATCAGCAATCCTCACAGCCACTCATTCACCATCCTCGCCGTGCACGCAAGTACCCACCGTCCCTGACCCCACCCGAACACTACCACACACCCCAATCCCCATGCAATGGGATGGGCACGTGGCCCACGCTTCCTCCCATCCGTTCCGCGCCACGCTCAACCCAACCACACCGATGCTCGATGCGTCTCACGATGCAAGACGCACCCACTCACACATCTGTGTTTTGCCTTCACAGGAGAAGAGGAGCAAGAACAACCGCGAAAGGGCACGCACCGGAGGTGGCCCGCCGCAAGTGGTGGAGCTCACCGACGCAGAGGTGGAGGCGCTCGACCTCGCCCGCACGCGACATTGCCTGTCGGTAGCCGATGGCGAGTGTGTCGCTGCCGAAACGGCCGGTAAGGGAAAGCTGACACTCAACACCCATGATCGCGAGTTACCGTCTCATCACCTGCCATCAGGCGCACTGTCAAGTTGGTCCACATGCCTCAAAGTGCCCTCTGTTCTCTTGCAGGTCCGTCTTTGTGTCAAGCGAGCGTGGAGGGCGATTCCTCAGAGGACATGGCGGTCTCTGAGGGTGCATCGTCACATCAGAGCCAACCATCCACCAGCGCAGAGACACGCACCTCGGTGGGTCCCCCTCGCCAACTAGTTGGGGTAGCACTTGGTGAGTCACTGCGCACGAGTGAGCATGAGCAGACCCTGGTGGCAGGGGCAGCCGCGGAGGGTCCGCGACGGAGGGAGCACTCATCTCCAGGCTCTGCTCAGCCGGACCCAGATGCTGAACCCAGGGGGCCACCAGAGAAAAGGAGAGTCGTCGAGGGGCACCAGCTAATTGCTGAGGTACTGGGAGAGATGCCGCGCGCATTGTCCACAATAGCGCAGGCGATGGAGGAGTCCACCTCCTGCATGTGGGCATTGGTGGCGCAGGCACAGGAGGGTACCGGCGACACAGTGTCGCGGGTAGGTGCGGGACTGTCTGCGGTGGAGGACAGGCTGGCCTCCCTCGAGCGTCACGCACAGCTCCACTTCGAGTCCTTGCAGGCCCTCACAACGTCTGTACGGATTCAGGGTGAGCAACATTCCGACGCCACCAACAGGCTGAGGGATACACTAGGGGTGGCCTTGCAAGGCCTCAGACATGCCATCCAAACTGCCGTCCAGCAGGGTGGAAGGGGTGATGTGGGCCGAGGCCAAGAGAGGGATGATGGTGACCGGGGACATGGAAGCGGGGACGCCTCTCAAGGCGTCCCCACGTCCCACCCGTCGCCCACCTCTCAACCAGTACCCGCAATGGTGCCTCCTCTCCAGGTGGCCGAGTCTGCCCCTGCCCCGGTGCAGGAGGAGCAGTCTGTGGAGGTGCCCTCACGGGCACCGAAACCCAGGGGCCGTCCGCCAAAAGCATCTACCCGGTCAAGGCAAGAAGACGAGCAACCTGCCACTACCTCTGCTGGAGCCACAGGGGTAGCACCACGTAGGGGTTCCCGGAGAAGAATTGCAAAGGCCTTATAATCACAAAGGGAATACACCAGGGTGTTTATTATTTTGTACTTTGTTTCTTAAATGATGTCACATTCCAGATATTAAATAGTCTATTCTCACCACTCCTGCCACCTCTCGTCCATTCTTCCGCGGCTTGTGCAATAGTTGCGTTCCGTGGAGGCCATCATGACGCCGAACAGCTGCTGCCACCCATTGGGCACACTGCTGTGGGTGCAGGATTACTGGCAGCACTCTTCAGTGGAGGGGGCTGGTATGGCCGCTCGCATGTGCAGGTGAGGAGATGCGAGCGCCTCGCAGTGTGTGACTCTAGGAGAACCGTTGACGTATGAGTGCGTCCCTGGCCCGGCGACCATCCCGGTGAGTCGCGGCTCGGCGCATGGGTCGTCCAACATCCTCTGGCGCGTCCTCCTCCTCCTCCTCCGCCTCCTCCTCCTCCTCCTCCTCCTCCTCCTCCTCCTCGCCCTCGCCTTCCTCAATGTGGGTGGCGGGTGTGGATGGGGCCTCCTCCAGCGGCACCCCTCTCTGTTGGGCCATGTTGTGCAGGGCACAGCAGACAACTATGATTCGTCCCACTCTGAATGGTGTGTATTGGAGCGCTCCCCCAGAACAATCAAGGCACCTGAAGCGCATCATGAGAAGCCCTATGGTCTGCTCAATTGTAGACCTGGTAGCAGTGTGGCTGTCATTGTACCGACGCTCCGGCTCGGTGATGGGGTTCCTCAGAGGTGTCATGAGCCACGTGTGGAGGGGATACCCCTTGTCGCCGAGGAGCCAGCCGTTGCCGGCGTTGGGTGCCTGCAGGATGGGCGGGACGGCGGACTCCCTGAGGACGAAGGCATCGTGGCAGCTGCCGGGGTATCTGGCGCACACGTGTAGGAATCTCTGGCGGTGGTCACAGATGAGCTGGGCGTTCATGGAGTGATACCCCTTCCTGTTGATGAACAGCCCTGGCTCATGCGGAGGTGCCCGTATTGCGATGTGGGTGCAGCCGATTACACCCTGCACCCGTGGGAAGCCGGCCATGGCATGGAATCCAACCGCCCTCTCCATCTGGCTGCGCTCGTCCATGGCGAAGTTGATGTAGTGGGAGGCCCTGCGGAACAACCCATCGGTGACCTGCCTTATGCACTTGTGTGCAGAGGACTGACAGACCCCGGTGATGTCCCCGGTGGCACCCTGGAAGGAACCGGATGCGAAGAAGTTGAGGGCAGTGGTGACTTTGACGGCGACAGGTAAGAAGATGCTGCTTGGTCCATCAGGGAGCAGCTCGTCGTTAAGGAGGCTGCAGATGTCGGCGACTACCTGGCGATTGACTCTGAGCCTCCGTATGCACTGCTCCTCGGAGAGGTCCATGAAGCTGAGCCTCGCTCTGTGCAGGTGGGTGTGCCGCAGCACCGTGTTGGGGGGCCCCACCTCTCCGAGGCGGACGGCGTGGACTGCGAGGCTGCTGGGGCTGGTCATCCTGTTCGTCCTCCGACGATGTCAACGCACCACCCATCTGGCAGGTGTTGGTGTGAGGGGTTGTGCAGGGTAGGTGGGTGGGTCCTCGGACTGGGGCTGCGGTTTCGTGTCGGTCTGTCCTCTGGCTTGGCGGGGGTTGGTGGAGGGCAGGGGTTGCCCTATGTGACGCGGTGGCCTCCTGCGTGGGTGAGGGCTCTCCCCCGTGGAGCGCACCTTGGCACCTGCCACAGGCTGCTGGCTGCAACACGCCTGGTTTGAAGGGTCCTGTTTCCCCCAGTGTGGGAAACTGACTGCGTTGAACCTAAAATCCCACACTTCCTCTTTTGACAGCTGCTTCAGCTCATTAACTGACCACAACGAGCAAGTTAAGTGCTCTCAAGTGGAACCCCGCTGGCTTTAATTGCCTGCGGGATTCCCACCAGCGGGGCTTTCGCGCGCAGCCCCGCACGTCAGCGCGGTACCCGGAAGTGGCCGGGATTTCGTCCGAATCCGGTCACATGATCGGAGATCGGGATTTTCGGGGCCCCCCCGCTGGAAACCCGCAGGTAACCCGACCCTAAAATCGAGCCCATATGTTTTTTTTTCTTTTTACTGTTTTTATTATATTAAAATAGTTATATAAACACACAGGTAGATACTGACGAAAATGTACATTGGGATGAAGTGCATATTTTATATCAGAAATGGGGTTTATGTCAAAACTTGAAAACAGTTTTCATTCAGCCCTAGTGTTGGGAAGTATCTGGAGGAGTGTTTGTAGAATTCAGGGTGGTTCAGTGCTCATTGTGCTCAAGAAAATATCCCAGTATCTACAAAAAGCCAGAAAATGTAAGATCAGGGAGGAAAGCTTAACCCCTGAAAACGGGCGCGGGGCTCACGGTGCGTGATTAACCCGCACCCGGTCGTTGAGATGCAGGCAACACGTAACATTCATCCTGCCTGGTGATTTCTATGATTGCTGCGTGCAGCCAGCCCTATCTGCGCAGTTGAGTGGCTGTTCACCAGCAGGGGGCCCAGATATCACGAGTGGCTAGCACCACTTAAGGGCTGCTCGCACCTCTTAAAGGGGAGGTGCACTGTGGCTGCAAGAAGTGGTGGAAGTCAATGGTGAAGTGAATCTGTGCTGCAATATAGTGAAGCATGGAGATGATGGGAAGTCTGGAATTTTTAATGAGCAACAACTCGGCTGCTCAAAGTTTGCGGGACTCTTATATTTTCAAAATATAAGATACATAAGAACATAAAAATAGGAGCAGGAGTAGGCCATCCGGCCCCTCGACCCTGCTCCGCCATTCAACAAGATCATGGCTGATCTTCTACCTCAACACCGTTTTCTTGCACTATCCCCATATCCCTTGATGCCTTTAATATCTAGAAATCTATCGATCTCTGTTTTGAATGTACTCAATGACTGAGCCTCCACAGCCCTCTGGGGTGGAGAATTCCAAAAATTCACCACCCTCTGAGTGAAGAAATTTTCCCTCATCTCAGTCCTAAATGGCCTACCATTTATTCTGAGACTGTGACCCCTGTTTCTAGACTCCCCAGCCAGGGAAAACATACTCCCTATATCTACCCTGTCGAGCCCTGTGAGAATTTTGTATGTTTCAATGAGATCACCTCTCATTCTTCTAAACTCTGGAGAATACGGTCTAGTCTACTCAATCTCTCCTCATATGACAATCCTGCCATCCCAGGAATCAGTCTGGTGAACCTTCGTTGCACTCCGTCTATGGCAAGTATATCCTTTCTAAGGTAAGGAGACCAAAATTGTACACAATACTCCAGGTGCGGTCTCACCAAGGACCTGTATAATTGCAGTGAGACATCTTTACGCCTGTACCCAAATCCTCTTGTAATAAAGGCCAACCTACCATTTGCCTTCCTAATTGCTTGCTGCACCTGCATGTTAGCTTTCAGTGACTCATGTACAAGGACACTCAGGTCCCTTTGAACATCAACATTTCCCAATCTCTCACCATTTAAAAAATACTCTGCATTTCTGTTTTTCCAACCAAAGTGGATAACTTCACATTTTTCCACATTATATTCCATCTGCCATGTTCTTGCCCTTTCACATGTCCTGCCTATATACCCTTGAAGCCTCTTTGCATCCTCCTCACAACTCACATTCCCACCCAGTTTTGTGTCATCAGCAAATTTGGAAATATTTCATTTGGTCCTCTCATTCAAATCATTGATATAGATTGTGGCTCGCTGGGGCCCAAGCACCAGTCGCTGTGGTACCCGACTAGTCACAGTCTGCCAACCTGAAAAAGACCCGTTTATTCCTACTCTCTGTTTTCTGTCTGTTAACCAATTCTCAATCCATGCCCTCAATTCCATGTGCTCTAACTTTGTTCACCAACTTCCTGTGTGGGACCTTCTCGAAAGCCTTCTGAAAATCCAAATACACCACATCCACTGGTTCCCCCTTATTTATTCTACTAGTTACATCCTCAAAGAACTCCAATAGGTTTGTCAAACATGATTTCCCTTTCATAAATCCATGTTGACTCTACCAAATCCTATTATTATTTTCTAAGTGTCCTGTTATCACATTCTTTATAATAGATTCTCGCATTTTCCCTACTACTGATGTCAGGCTAACAGGTCTGTAGTTCCCTGTTTTCTCTCTCCCTCCTTTCTTAAATAATGGGGTTATATTTGCTACCCCCCAATCTGCAGGAACCGTTCCAGAATCTATAGAATTTTGGAAGATGACAACCAATGCATTCATTATCCCAATAGCCACCTCTTTCAAAACCCTGGGATGTAGATCATCAGGTCCTTGGGATTTATCGGTTTTCAGTCCCATTAATTTCTCTAGTACTATTTTTTACTAATACTAATTTCTTTCAGTTCCTCATTCTTGCCAGACCCTTGGTTCTCTAGTATTTCTGGGAAGTTTTTTGTGTCTTCTTCTGTGAGGACAGACGCAAAGTAATTGTTTCATTTCTCTGCCATTTCCTTATTCCCCATTATAAATTCTCCCGTCTCTGTCTGTAAGGGACCCACATTTGCCTTCACCAGTCTTTTCCTTTTTATATACCTATAGAAGCTTTTACAGTCTGTTTTTATGTTTCTCGCTAGTTTACTCTCCTATTCTATTTTCCCTTTCTTTATCAATTTCTTGGTCCTCCTTTGCTGAATTCTAAAATGCTCCCAATCTTCAGGCCTACTGCTTTTTCTGGCAACTTTATATGCCTCTTCCTTTGATTTAAAGCTATCTTTAATTTCTCTTGTTAGCCATGGTTGGACCACTTTTTCTGTTGGGTTCGTGTACCTTAAAGGAATATATATTTGGTGCAAATTTTGTATTAATTCTTTAAATTCTAGCCATTGCCAGTCTACTGTCATACCTTTGAATGTAGTTCGCAATCAACCACAACCAACTTGTGCCTCATACCTTCGTAGTTTAGATTTAAGACCCTAGTTTCGGATTGAACTTCATCACTTTCAAACTTAATGAAGAATTCTATCGTATTATGGTCACTCTTCCCTAAGGGCCTGTTCCCTGGTTGGTTCCTCAACATACTGATCTAGAAAACCATCTCGTATACATTCCAGGAATTCATCCTCCACACTATTAGTGCTAATTTGGTTTGCCCAATCTATATGTAGATTAAAGTCCCCCATGATTACTGTATTACTCTTGTTATATGCACTTCTAATTTCCTGCTTTATACCGTGCCCTGCATTACCATTACTGTTTGGTGGCCTATAAACAACTCCCACCAATGTTTTCTGCCCCTTGCTGTTTCTTAGCTCCACCCAAACTGATTCTACATCTTGATCTTCTGAGCCAAGATCCTTTCTCACCATTGTACTGATCTCATCCTTTATTAACAGCGCTATCCCACCTCCTTTTCCTTTTTGCCTGTCCTTCCTAAATGTCATGAATATTCAGTTCCCAGCCTTGGTCACCCTGCAGCCACATCTCTGGATTGACAATTAGATCATACCCATTTACTTCTATTTGTGCCGTCAATGCATCGCGGACGCCATTTTGGACCCTTGGGAGTCCGTGTTGCGCCTACACAACGGGCGCTACGAGGCCCAATTTAGCCTCCCATGTTTCATGAGATCAGAAACCTGTTCTATACATGGATTTACATCTACATTGCAGAAACTCCTCCCTAACCCCCTGCCACCCCCAAATCTTGGCAACATTCAACATTTATTGATCAGCAAATTGTTGCAACTATTTCTTTTTGTAATTTACAATAAATAATAATGACATCACTGTGAAGTGGGCAGATGATTTTATTGACAAATTTCCCAGATCATAATGCAACAATAATTTGCATTTATATAGAATCATAGAATCACAGAAAGGTTACAACATGGAAGGAGGCCATTCAACCCATTGAGTCCACTCTGGCTCTATGCAAGTGCAATCCAGTTAGTCCTACTCCCCTGTGCTATCCCCATAGCCCTGCAAATTTTTTCCTTTCAAGTACTTATCCAGTTCCCTTTTGAAGACCATGATTGAATCTGCCTCCACCACCTCCTCAGGCAGTGCATTCCAGATCCTAACCCACTCGCTGCGTATAAACGATTTCCTCATGTCACCTTTGGTTCTTTGCCAATCACCTTAAATCTATGTCCTCTGGTTCTTGACCCTTCCGCCAATGGGAACAGTTTCTCTCTATCTACTCTGTCTAGACCCTTCATGATTTTGAATACCTCTATCAAATCTCCTCGCAACCTTCTCTGTTCCAAGGAGAACAATCCCAGCTCCTCCAGTCTATCCACATAACTAAAGTCCCTCATCCCTGGAATCATTCTGGTAAATCTCTTCTGCACCCTCTCTAAGGCCTTTGCATCCTTCCTAAAGTGCGGAGCCCAGAACTGGACACAATACTTCAGTTGTGGCCGAACCAGTGTTTTATAAAGGTTCATCATGACTTCTATTTATAAAGCCCAGGATCCCATATGCTTTTTTAACCGCTTGCTCAACCTGCCCTGCCACTTTCAATGATTTGTGCACATATACCCCCAGATTTCTCTATTCCTGTACCCCTTTTAGAGTTTTTCCCTCTCGTGCCTTTAACATAGTAAAACATCCCAGGACAATTCACAGGAGTGTAATCAAACAAAATCTGACACCAAACCACATAGAGAGATATTAGGATAGGTAGAGGTCGGATTTAAGGAAGGTCTTATAAGAGTAGAGGGAGGTGGAGAAGCGGAGAGGATGGGGGGGGGGGAATTCCAGAGCTCATGGCCTAGACAGCTGAAGGCATGGTAACTAATGGTGGGATGAAGGAAGTGGGGAATGGACAAGAGGCCAAAATTGGAGTTATGCAGAGTTCTCGGAGGGTTGTTGAGCTGGAGGAGGTTACAGAGATAGGGAGGGGCAAGGCCATGGAGGGATTTAAAACAAGGATGACAATTTTAAAATTGAGGCATTTGAGGACCGGGAGCCAATGTAGATCAGTGAGCTGAGAGGTAATGGTTGAATAGGGCTTGGTTAGGATATGGGCAGCAGAGTTTTGGATGAGCTCATAGCCATGCAGGGTGGAAGATGGGAGGCCGGCCAGGAGAGCATTGGAATAGTCGAGTCTGGAGGTAATAAAAGCATGGATGAGGGTTTCAACAGCAGGTGGGCTGAGGCAGGGGTGGAGACGGGTGACATTATGACAGTGGAAGTAGGCGGTCCTCGTGATGGAGAGGAAATGGGGTCGGAAGCTCAGCTCAGGGTTCAGCCTGAGACAATGGCCAGGGAGGGGGATGGAATCGATGGGCTTGATGGTGATGCCTACTACAGTCAAATAGCCTTCCAGCACTCACTATCTTGGTTTGCACATGAAGAACGGCCACTTGGGTGAGGTATTAAACAAGCAAAGAGAGGGGAGAAAATTGGCAAAGGAAAGGTAATTGGTAATATGTGTCTTTCTCAGTTCAGCATATAATTGTATTTCACTTTATAAGTACAACATAGCTGCTGGAGCTTATGATAATTTAAGCAAGATTTTTGCCTAAGGAGAAATCCTTACACAAACTGTAGAGCGAGGAAAGGTTTTCAACAAAAATGTTTTCTCTTCAAGTGGTTATTATGGAATCAGTAAGTGCTTCATTTACTGTACCAGTGAGTCTAGTTTTTACAGCTGAGCCTGAATGATTTGCATGAGAGTCCTTAAGTAGGTTTGATAATCATTGATTTTCTCATAAGTGAGGAGCAGAGTCCTTGAGTAAGCAATTAAAACAGATTCAACAATAGTCATATCTATGAATGTGGGAGCATTCCTTTTATCTTCATGTTTCTTTAATTAAATGCTTTCTCCACCATCTCCCAGCTTTGTTTGCAGCCTCCACGTTATCCTTAGACTGGAGAATGGGAAAGCCTAACCTGCAGATGTTTCCAAAGGTGCTGCCAGTGTCACTCTGTGTTCAGTCTGGCTGTAGGCTCACCCAAGTGGTACAGGAAGTGGCCCCTGGCCAGCATTTGCTCCTCCCCTCGGGTAACACAGATATGACTGCTGGAATATCAAGCTTGCTAATATCCTCACAGTATAATTTCTTAAACAATTGATGATGGTAAATTGAGAATCGGTTCTCGAAAAGGAGGGAATTGCAAGATTAGTACAGTGATTCCAATGATTCTGATGAGGAAACAAAGCAGCAGTGTCGATTAAAGGAAGATGAAGAAGCCACACTAATGTAGATGCATCTCTGGGTACTCCATTAGCCACTGAACTGCTCTAGTCCACAACACGATCCCAAGATTGCCCATTAGCATGTCACAGGAAATCTACTGGTATGTGTGTTTAGATATATGAATATAGATATAGATAGATATAGCTGTAAAGATATAGATATATAGATAGATATAGACATATATATTTATATATTTATATTTATATTTGTATGCCTCAAATGCACATAAGATAATTTCTCTTCTGTAGCCATAAAAGAAGCAGAAAGAATGCGCTTTAAAATGTGATTACAGAATGCATGCCAGAGTTAAACTGCATAAAGTTCACGGTTGCTTATTGAAGTTTCCCTATTATTCTCATTTCTGTTTCTAGTCCCCAGAGCCATACAATAAGAGTCAGGTTTAAGTATTTCCACAAGCTCATGGGGATGAATACTGCACCAGAAATTAATTTTAAATCATCAGTTAAAAAATAACTTGTTTCCTGTTGTATCATAAATGTTTCACTTCTTTGTTAAGTGTGCATGTTTTCATCAATAGCTCTCTAGTATGCAGTGAAAAGTTAGTTTCTGTGGTAACATGAATACAGGACACGGGACATTTCAGGTGCAGGGATGTACAATTCAATAATTCCACAGAGGAGCTGAAATTTATTGTGTTGGACAGGTTAGCATCCCATTAAAATAATTAATTAATAGTTTGGTTCTATTAGAATGCAAATGTGTTTTGCTGGATGAATAAGATCATTAGATTTAACAATTCAAGTTCACTATTGTATTGCTTATGGGACAAAACCCGTTAGCAGAACTAGATTATAATCCTGCATTCCCCTCACCCCTCCCACCATTACTATTTTGCTCATAGCCGCTTGGATCAGGGTTTTAAAAACTGAAGAACTAAATATTTAGAAAATTATTGATTAATAGATCATGCTTAGTTTATTAAACCATTTCCCTAGTCTAGTTTTTCTCTTTCTTCCTGCTTTTTCAGATGCATGCAGCTCGATTTTAGAATGGAGGCAGGATAGCAGGGGGGGAGTGAATGGGTGCGTGGGTAACCTGACTAGTAAAATGGGCTCAATTTTAAACTTAAATTGCGGGTGCGTTGGGGGGTGGGTGGGCTGCGAAAATTGCAAAAATGCAGAGCGGGTTCGGAAGCCGGCTCCAACCCACCGACTTCCATGTTTCCTGCAGACGCACTTGTGTGCGCGTGGGCTTCCCGAATCCGGAAGTCCCACCAGCAATTAAAGCCGGTGGGATAATAGTTAAAGAACCAAATGTGAGGTACTTAAGATACTTTACTTGTGACATATTAGGTAGTTAGAACAATTTTTAACTTACCTGGGTGGCTTTCCCACGGCTTCCGATTCAAGCCTGGTTTCACCAGGCGTGAAGGGCTGGATCATGCAAAAATTAACAAAATAAATTAAATAAAAAAACATTGTACAAAGTTAAAACACAAAATCAATCTACCTTTTCACCATGCTCCGAAGTCTGATTTCTCCCTCTTCGATGTTCCTCTCAGCCTCCAATGTCCCTCTCCGATCTCCCCCTCTTCCCCCCCCCACCGATGCCCACCCGATCTTCCCCTCTCCCCCACCGATGTCCCCCTGATCTTCCCCTCTCCCCCCCCCCAATTTTCCCTTCTCCCCCCCCGATCTTCAACTCTCTCGCCCGATCTTCCACTCTACCCCCCCCCAATCTTCTGTTTCAGCGCCGGATGACGTCTCTCTCTCCCTTTCTCTCCCCCCGCCCTTTGCGTTACAGCTCCTGTCAGCAGCCATCTTGTAAATCAGGCTGGCTGCCGGGCGTGAAACCCGGAAAGAACTTTAATCACCGTCAATTACATCGCGTTCGCGATCGCGTTGGAAAAAGTATGTTTTATTTATTCGGGTTTACCACGCGCACCTTCACTCCCCCCACCCCACCCAACCCCGCCAACCCGCCAACATTTCAAAATTGAGCCAAATATGTCCGTTTTGCACGTGATCGCAAGTGAATTGGTGTTACTTAATGTGGCTTCTGGGTTTGCCATTGGAAAGCTGCGCAGTGGACGGACTGCACACCCGCATCTCAGGCTGCAAGCTGGGGGAGCTCTATTTAAAGGGCCATTGCTCCAAAGGCTTTTGCTGGAGCAAAGACCCAGAAATCACAATGGAGCAGCACAGGGGCAAGGCTTCTGCAAGGTTCAGCGATGCCTCACTGCAGCAGCTACTGGACTGGGTGAGGAGAATGAGGGAAGTCTTTTACCCAGCGGATGGGAGGAAGTGGCCTGTCTCTGCCACCAAGAAGGTCTGGCTCGAGGTGGCAGAGGAGGTCACCAGCAGCAGCAACATCTCCCGCACATGGATCCAGTGCAGGAAGCATTTCAATGACCTAACTAGGTCAGCCAAAGTTCTCCTACACTCCGTCTTCCACATCACGGCACCCACCCCACAACTCATTCTGCACTGCCAACACTACTCTATCACATCACTCCTCATACCCACTCAAGGCTCATCCTCAACTTACCTGCACTTCTTCAGCACTTCCTCACCTCCCCAGTACTCACCCCACCACTACCACTCACCCCAATCCTGATCCAATGTCATGGCTCTGTCTCATACTCACTCTCTGATGCACCTCTTTCATGGTCAGCCTTACCCAAAGCAATGCATTCAATGGTTGGCCACTTCACCATCACTCACTCACACATCTGTTCTTTGTCCCCTTCTAGGAGAAGAGAGCGCAAAATGCACGCCAGAGGGCGAGGACTGGAGGGGGGCCACAATAAGTAGTGGTCCTCACAGACGCAGAGCAGGAGGTACTGCTCAGCCGAACCCGCGAGTGCCTGTCCATCGGGGACGCAAAACATGAATCGATGTTAACAATGCCTTGCCATGTTCAACACCTCAGTATAGTCATCACAACTTATTGCCTTCTATTCTCTTACAGGCCCTACACTGACCGCGGTGATGGCAGAGAGCGATTCCTCAGAGGACCTGCCGGCATCTGAGGGTGCACCGTCACATCTTAGTGAGCCATCCACCAGCGCAGATGCTCACACCTCGGTGGGCCCTAGTGGTGAGTTAGTTGGGATGGCACCTGGTGAGTCACCACACAAAAGTGAGTACGAGCAGACACTGGTGACAGGGGCAGCTGTGGAGAGTCTGCGTCAGTGGGAGCACTCCTCTCCAGAGTCTGCTCAGCTGGACCCAGATGCTGAACCCCAGGGGCCATCCTTTAGAAGGAGAATGATCGAGGGACAGCAGCACATTTGCGAGGTACTGGAACAGGTGCCACGCCAACTCTCCACAAAAGCGCAGAGGATGGAGGAGTATGAGTGGAATGGTGGCACAGGTACGGGAGGGGATCTCTGAGATACTGTAACAGGGACGTGAGCAAGTGTCTGAGATAGTGTCACAGGTAAGTGCGGGAATGTCTTCGATGGAGAGAAGGCTAGCCTCCATTGAGCTTCAAACATGACTCACAAATAAGTCCACCCAGGTCCTAAAAACAGCCGTTCGGACTCAGGGTGAACAACTTGCTGCCGCCTTAAACAGGCAGGCAGATATTTTACAACTGGGCTTCCAAGACATCAGACACATCCTCCAAACTGTTCTCCAACAGGGTGGTAGGAGTGATGTGGGCCTAGTCCAGGAGAGGGATGATGGCAAAAGGGGACATGGAAGTGGGGACACCACTCATAGCGCTCCCACCTCTCACCCGTTGCTCCCCTCTCAACCAGTACCCACAATGCTGCCTCCTCTCCAGGTGGCCGAGTCTGCCCCTGCACAGGCGCAGGTGGAGCAGTCTTTGGAGGGGCGCTCACAGGCTCCAAAACACAGAGAGCATCGGCCAAAAGCATCTAAGCAGTCACGGCATGAACATGAGCATCCTGCCACTATCTCTGCTGCAGCCACAGGGGATGCACCATGTAGAAGTAGTAAGAAGAGGAAGTCTAAGGATTTGTGAGCACAACGGGTATGCGCAAGGGTGTCTGACAGACTGTCACGTTCTGCATTTATATTTGGTTTTGGTTAAAGTCAAATTAAATGTTATCATTCTCACCACTACTGCCAGGCCATGCCCATCCTTGACTGGCTTTTGTGATAGGGCCCTTTCATGAGCTTCACCATGTACAGCGACACTTGATCATTGGGTCACTTTACAGTGGGTTTATGTGTAGTTGCAGGACTGATTTGCGCAAGGAGGGATGGGGGTGCTGGTGTTGATGCTGCTCTTTCCAGGTGGTCTGAGGACTGGACTCTTCACACTTTCTGATGTAGGAGAACCGTTCACATATCAGTGACTCTCTGGCCTCACGAGCAGCCAGGTGAGCCACTGCTCTGCCCATGGGTTCCTCCTCCTCCTCCTGCTCCTTCTCCTTCTCCTCCTCATCCTCCTCAATGTGGATGGCAGAGGTGGATGGGGCCTCCTCAAGTGGCACCCCTCTCTGTTGTGCCATGTTGTGCAGGGCACAACACATGACTATAATGCGTCCCACTCTGTCTGGTTTGTGTTGAAGCGTTCCTCCAGAATAATCAAGGCATCTAAATCACATCTTGAGCAGCCCTATAGCATGCTCAATTGTAGATCTGGTGGTGATGTGGCAGTCGTTATATTGATGCTGTTGCTCGGTGATGGGGTTCCTCAGAGGTGTCATGAGCCACGTGTGCAGGGGGTATCCCTTGTCCCCGAGGAACCAGCCCTTAAGGGTGTTTGGTGCGTGGAAGAGAGGCGGGATGTTGGATTCCCTCAGAATGAAGGAATCGTGGTAGCTGAGAGGGAATTGGGCACATTCGTGAAGGAATCTTTTGCGGTGGTCACAAATGAGCTGAGCGTTGATGGAGTGATACCCCTTCCTGTTGATGAACAGTCCTGGCTCGGGTGGAGGTGCTCGTATTGCTATATGGGTGCAATTGATTACACCCTGCACTCGTGGGAAGCCAGTCACAGAGTGGAATCCCACTGCCCTCTTCGTCTGGCTGAGGTTGTCCATGGGGATGTTGATATACTGCGAGGCTCCGTGAAACAAGCCGTCGATAACCTGCCTTATGCAGTTTTGTGCAGACGACTGAGAGATCCCGATGATGCCACTGATGGCACCCTGGATTGATCTGGAGGTGAAGAAGTTGAGGGCAGTGGTTACTTTAACTGGTTAATGAGATTCTGCCCGGCCCAGCCAGGAGCAGCTCGGCATGAAGGAGGCTGCAGATGTCTGCGACCACCTGGCGACTCACTCTGAGCCTCTGTGTGCACTGCTCCTCAGTGGGTAGTGCCTCCTGCAACATCGCTCTCTCTGTTGTTGGCTCTGTGCTTTTGTGCAGGTGCCTGTGGCGCAGCACTGTGTTGTGGAGCTACAAGTGGCGAAGTGCACGCCGTGCCTGGCGAGGATGGTGATGTTTCTCGTCTTCGGATGTAGTGGTGAATGCAGCCATGGCGCCCCCACCCCCCATCCCGATGGTGTCAATTTGAAAGGGTCCGAAAAGTTGGTAAGTATGTGTGAACAGAAGATTTCTGAGTGGAAATTAAGAATTTTCAGTGAAAACAAAAAGATCTCCCAACCAAAATTTTTCTGAAAGAACTGAGTGCCCTGCTGCAATAACTCACCTTTTATCTCCATCTGTCAAACAACTATTTGAATGTCCAACTGGCTGCTGGCTGAAATACGGCTGGTTGAACATGGAGTGTTTCCCACAGCACGGGAAACACACTGAGGATGTTTGAAAATCGGACCCCTGCCTCAATGTGCACAAAATTAAGTACTTCAAGTATCTAAATTATTCTCTTAAGTATCATCCCGCCGGCTTTAATTGCCAGGGGACTTCTGCACTCGTGAGGCCCGCGCACACCCAGACGCGTCAATGGGGAACCTGGAAGTCTGCGGGTTGGAGCCGGGCTCCGAACCTGCTCGGGATTTCCCTGATTTTCGGAGACCCCCATCCCCAACGCACTCACTACATCATTCTAAAATTGGGGCCATGTTGTAAGAAGATCCCCTGAGAAATGCATTCGACCCAAAATAAACCTCCTTTAATTATTAATGCTGCACTCTTACTGTCAATACCAGTACAATACCAATACCACTTGGAGATTAATGTGGAGTTATAGGCGTCCGCCATGGCTCCGCACTCCCACCTCTGAGTCAGAAGGTTGTGGGTTTAAGTCTCACTCCAGAGACTTGAGCCCATAATCCAGGCTGATACTTCAGTGTGGTACTGAGGGAGTACTGCACTGTCGGAGGTGCTGTCTTTCAGATGAGACGTTAAACCAAGGCTCCATCTGCCTCTCAGGAGAATGTAGAAGATCCCATGGCACTATTTCGAAGAAGAGCAGGGGAGTTCTCTGGCCAATATTTATCCCTTAACTAACATCACTAAAACAGATTATCTGGTCATTATCACATTTTGATTGAGGGAGCTTGCTGTGCGCAAATTGGCTGCTACTTTTCCTACATTACAACAGTGACTACACATCAAAAGTATTTCATTGGTTATAAAGGGCTTTGGGACATCCTGAGGTTGTGAAAGGCTCTATATAAATGCAAATCTTCCTTTTTATTGCGAGGGAGGGTGAATTAAAGGCTGCATGCCTGGGAGTGTAAAGGCCACCCCTTCTGTGCACCAATCTATTTGCAACATGCCCTCCGGGCCATAATTCTCCTGATCTTCAATTGGGTGTAGTTGTATTGCAGGAAATGGGCAACACAAAACTACTTGTCCCAGATGCTCTTGCTACGATTGCCATTTTCAAGATGGATAGGAAATTGTCATGATTATAATGCACACTTTGGTGCTGGTGTAATGCAGCAGATGGAGAAACACTAGAAATCATTGTACTGGATAGATTAACATTTCTTTAAAGTAATGAATCAATAGTTTGACTACACTACAGAGCAAATGTATTTTGCTGGATGAACAAGATCATTAGATTTAACAAGTCGAGTTGACACAAAACCTACGGTATAACTGCACCATAAGAGACCGAAAGGAATAACCGAGAGCCAGGGTCTAAGTTCATCATGTGCATCATTACAGACTCCATGGGGAAAATAAATAAAGGGATACAATGAAAGATAGGCCTTTGAAAAGATTCACTGCATTTTGCATTCAATGAAGCTGCATAAGACAAGATATCTTTACATGAAGCACATTAATCTTGTACATTCACAGTCAGTAATGGAACATAGTATCAAAGGATGACAGAAACAAACTCTGGAATATACAGCAATGACAAGTTATGACAGTTCTTTCACATGGAACAAGCTTTCACGTGAAACAATGCGTAGATTTAGCCTCGGCTGAAACAACACTGGAAATTTGCCATCGCCGGTGAGATATTCTGTTTATTCTATGGGTGCACAACTGTTAGTAGAATTTCAAATTGCTCTCTCTCTCGACACCTCATACTGCTCCTCAGTTCACAGGTATGAATGATCATATTTAATTTTAACATCACTAAAATATTGATTCAATGCCCAATGAAATTAAAAGATACACCCCCTGATGGTTTAATGAGATTATCCAGGCAGAAAGATCTGAAGTCCAATCCTTGGTGCATAGTGAATTAGTTGATATCCCATGGAAAAATTGCCTGTTGAAACTCACTGTCCCAGCAATTTTCTTAGATCAACCAGCAGTCTGAAAATTAATTGAATATGGGTAGAGGTGGAAGACATGTATTTTTTAGTGTATAACTCTTCAATACCCCAACAATAAATTAACATTGTTTCTTTTATATCCACACTGACAAATTATTAATAAGAGTTAAAAACTTGTTACATATGGATAAGAAAATGACCATTATCAAACAGCTCACAAGGACCTGTCACATTTGCATGTAGTGGAAAGATAATTTCTGTATTATCAGCTAGTAATGGTTGTAATTAGTGTCGCATAAGCAACAGGGTGTTACGATGGGTAATTACAGAAAGATCCAGAACTGCGTTTACTTAATTGTTCTTCGCAGGAGCTGGCATAGGGAAGATGTATGGTAATGGCTGGCAACTATTAAAATCCTGGTGAGACCAGGGTTCATAATGGACCTCAGCCTTTTCAGTTCAGTCAACGAGTAGCACATGACAATAGTAAAACAAAATCACTGGAATCTCCAGGGTGCAGTCAGGCATTTATTTTGAATCTGTGGGACAGTGAAGTGATTCTCTTGAAATATTTTCTTTAATAGTTAACCTCTACTTGTACTTCAAAATTATAGAAACTCTTCATATTGGACCTGTGCGGTTCTACTTAATTGTTTGCAGATTTTTGTAAAAGGCTATACTTTATTTCAAACTACAGTATCCCCCCACAGTTACATTCTATGACGTGTGTTTATGTCTGTCATTATTAAAGTACTTATATATAAACTATCTTTTACAGCATGACCTTTAATGCTTTTGGTATAGTTTATAAGTACCAAGGAGGGGAATTTTAATCCCTGGGCAAGAAAGTAGCCTAGCAAGCGGCCGGCCTGTCCGAGAGTGTTAGCGGACAGACCTCATTAACAAGCCATTTACCAACCTCCCTGCCAAAATAGCTGGGAAGCGGCTGCCCAGCCATTAAAATGAGGCAGTTCGAAGACCGCCATTTGGGCCCAAGGTAAGTGTGAGGATGAGGGTTTAGGGCCGATTTGGGAGGCGGGGGGGGGGGGGGGGGGGTCATAGGGCAGAGGAGGCCTATACAATCCTTCTGGGGCCTGGAGGAGCACTGGTCCCACAAAGGAAAGAAATACATTCGCCTTGAGGCGCCTCTTCTCCCAGTGATCAGCCTGATGGAAGAGTCACTTCCCTGCTCAGGCCAGCGTGGAAATGGCATTCGGGTCCTGATGACATTATACAGACCCAATTTACATATTTAAAGAAGGACCAGGCTAGCAGTGGGAAGCCAGCAGGAAAGTCTCCTGCTCCATTGTAACTGCCCTCCAACGGTATCTACCTGGCGGCAGGAGTTAAAATTCTCCCCCACCCCTCCATGTTTTAAAGGCTGAATTATTGTGCCTGAGCTTTACAGGAAATTCTTTCAATATACAAGAAGCAGACTGGTAAAGAAAATTACATCTCAAAAGCTAACAGTGCCTGTGGCACAACATGATATAAATATGATAAAATGCAATTTGTAATATGTATTCGATTATTTCTAGTGGTACTGTTAGAAAGTAAGGATATACTTAAGCAAATAGATAGACTGCACATTTTGTGCCACTGTTAAGCAGTTTCAGCTTCCCAGCAGCATAACTGAAGCCAAAACAGCAACGGTAGGGGGACGGACAGTGGCGGTGAGACCACCTCAAAGAGATGGCCTTGCATCACTTTGCTTCACACCAACTGCAGAATCAATAAAACCAGTGCCAAGTGAATATTTTTTTTCTCTCCCCCGCCCTCCCTTGCTGTCCTGTCCTGAACTCATCTGACTCCCTTGTTGGGTTACAATTCTATGGTCAGTGGTTGCACTCCGATACACTCTGCACAAGAAGCTTTAATTCAGAAGTCGTGGGCTCAAGCTTCACTCCAGAGGCTTGAGCACGTTATCCAGGCTGACACTTCAGAGCAATACTGAGGGAGGTGCCGTTTTTCAGATGAGACATTAAACAGAGGGCCTGTCTGCCCTCTCAGGTGGACGTAGAAGATCCCATAGCATAATTTGAAGAAGAGCAGAGGTGTTATCCCCGTGTCCTGGCCAACATTTATGCTGCGATCAACACCACTAAAACAGATTATCTGGTCATTTAACTTATGGCTGTTTTTAGGATCTTGCTGTGTGCAAATTGGCTGCCGCATTTGCTTACACTACTGTAGTAACTACACTTCAAAAAGTATTTCATTGGCTGTGTAGAGTTGTTGGACGTCTTGAGGTTCTGAAAGGTGATATATAAATGCAAGCTCTTTCATTTTTTATGTGTGAGCCTTGATGGTGAGTGCCAGCAAGGTACTTGATTGTGGAGGACATCATAGCTGAGCCCCATCCTTTCCTCAGCTAATGTCCGCATGCCCACAGTTTCCTGCTGTTGTCTCTGCAACCCAATTTTTTCCCCCTCTCCGAATCCAGGAGCTTTGCAACTAATTGTAAAACCTCCTCCCACCTATAGATAGAAGACTGAGCCTCCTGGGTCAATGTGGCTCGGAGATGGTAGCCTTTAAATTATGCCGTGGTATACTACTGAGGAATGGCAAGGACAGCAGGTATGTGGGAACACCGTCACCTCCAATTTCCCTTCCAAGTCACACAGCATTCCAACTTGGATATAAATCGCTGTTCCTTCATTGTCACTGGGTCAAAACCTGGAGCTCCCTATTGAACAGCACTGTGGGAATACCTTCACCATACTGACTGCAGTGGTTCAAGTAAAAGGCCCACCACCTTCTTAAGGGGGACTAGGGATCTAGGGATGGGCAATAAATGCCAGCCTTGCCAGCGACGCGCACATCCTGAGAACGAAATTTAAAAAAAATTTTGCATGAAATTCCATCCTCCACTAATTTAATTGAGGCATCATGCCTTTCAAAATAACATCTCAATTAAAACAGCAGTGGAAGGAATTTCCTATGAACACGTTAAATGCCATGAGCCAGTTGCCCATCATATAATTTTAAGACCAGTGTCTTTACTTCTAAGCCATCGGGAGAATCTGTGAAGAGAACCTTTTAAACAGTATCTGATTAGTCCTTTGTAAATTTAATGTTAATCATAAAAAGCTGACAGTCCCATTGGCTCTTCACTAACAAAGGCAGAGTTAGATCAGGAGAAATTTCCCTTTGCCTTTTCTCTGGCGAGACTTTTATAGCTATTCACCCGATAGTAGGGGTATCCAAACTATAGCCCAAGAACCGTATTTATATGTCCCACAAACTCCAGGCAACATGTTGTATTTCCACTTTAATTTCATACTCACTGGTTTATCCTGTTTGGGATTTATGGGTCTTAAGGTTTGGAAAGGCTGCCCTTACTGCTGTTAGCTCAAGGATTGCTGAATCCTAGATCAGACCCACTAATATCGGCAGCTCGAACCATATCAATTAATAGGATCATTGATTAAAACTTAGCATGTGGCTTCCATGCTATGCGCTTAAGATAAAAGGCCTGGACACTCTACCCTATGGTTTTACTGATACTATGGAGTCGTACCTCCCTCTGCTGGGCAGGAACGGTGTGTGGAAGGGGTTAAAATTGAGCAATTTGACTTATCGGCCCAAAGCCGCTCCATTTTCTCTTTACCGACTTTGAACTTGGCCAAGGCTTCTGCTACAGTCAGACATGTGCCTAATTGAACTATAAAGAGCGCGGCCCATCAGAAAAACAGCAGGTGGGAGACAGCAGGGTGGCCAGAAGAAGCCAGGCTAAAATTATTTTTTTTATTCCTCGGGAGGATTTCTTGAGGACGAGAAGGACCCAGAAGGAATCCTTCAACCTTCTCTGCTCCTCCCCACACTGGCATCTGTTTAGGAAGCCCTCTCCCCCGCAGCACTTGTCTTATGCCGGGGGCCGTTCCCTTGAGCCCCCGGTAGCATCCTGCACCTGCTTCAATACCTGTTCCAGGCTCAATTTATGCTCCCGGCCTTGACATCATTCCACTGGCATCAAGCGGGAGACAGATATCCAATATTTAAATAAGGCCCAGCAGCTAAAATCAGTTGGACCTCGCTCTGTTCTCTTTTTCTGGGTGCGTAACCGGCTTCGGCCCCCCAGTGACTGATCCCACCCCAAGTTAAAATCAAACCCTATATAAAGCAATCTCATTGAAAATAATTTGCTAAATGAAATATCAACAAGTGAGATATTCCATTTTCTAAATTGCCCATATTTAAAAAAAAGAAAAGCTGTTTAGTTTGTTGAGGTATTTTAGCTTTATATACAGAAAAGGAACTTGCATAATTTCTAACGTGTCATCAATATTCAGAAAATAATCTAGCCATTACCAATGAGAACTGATAAACAGGCCCTCTGCAAAATTATGAAACAAGAACTGGTGTATATTCCAGAAAGTAAATTGCTTTTAATATTCCTTAGGATTTTCATTTATATTTACACATTTGCCATGTTGAATCTCTTCCTTGTTGTTTGACCTTCAAAAATACTGTATTCCTATCCCAGTAGCTTTACAGTTCAATTTGGGGTCAATTTAATAAATTCAAGTTAAACCAACCAAGGAGTTTGGGTTTTCCATCAGTAAATAGATTACGAAAAATTTAAATAGCTTTCAAAATGGAACTCATCAGATTTAAATAGTTTCAAGAATCCCTGCAGTCAATAATATATTCTAAATTTTGGGTAGCACTGGGTCATGAATTTGGGGGATGGAAATTGTTTTGTGTTGATCTGCAAAGAAAGAGCAGCTTCCATTCCTCCACATATTAACGTTGAACCCTGATCGGCTTCTCCTCTCTCCTTTTATTTACACAGTTTTCTCTTTTTTATGCTAGTTTTAATTCTGTTCGTGTTTGATTGTGCTATATGTTTCTTCTTTTCTTCCTCCGGTTGGAGATTGGTTAATATTCAATGTGCTTTATTAATTTTTAATGTGCATTGACATATTCCATTTTTTATCCAGTTATCATAGAGTCATAGAATCATAGAATGGTTACAGCAAGGAAGGAGGCTATTCGGCCCATCGAGTCCGTGCCTGCTCTCTGCAAGAGCAATCCGGCAGGTCCCACTCCCCCTCCTTTCCCTATAGCCCTGCATTTTTTTTCCTTTCAAGTACTTATCCAATTCCCTTTTGAAAACCACGATTGAATCTACCTCCACCACCCCCTCAGGCAGTGCATTCCAGATCATAACCACTCACTGTGTAAAAAGGTTTTTCCTCATGTCATCTTTGGTTCTTTTGCCAATCACCTTAAGTCTATCCCCTCCATTTCTTGACCGTTCCACCAATGGGAACAGTTTCTCTCTATCTACCCTATCGAGCCCTTCATGATTTTGAACACTTCTATCAAATCTCCTCTTAACATTCTCTGTTCCAAGAAGAACAACCCCAGCTTCTCCAGTCTATCCACGTAACTGCAGTTCTTCATTCCTCGAACCATTCTAGTAAATCTCTTCTGCACCCTCTCTAAGGCCTTCACATCCTTCCTAAAGTGCGGTGCCCAGAATTGGGCATAATACTTCAGTTGTGGCCGAACCAATGTTTTATAAAGTTTCATCATAACTTCCTTGCTTTTGTACTCTATGCCTCTATTTATAAAGCCCAGGATCCCGTATGCTTCTTTAACCGCTTTCTCAACCTGCCCTGCCACCTTCAACGATTTGTGCACATATACCCCCAGATCTCTCTGTTCCTGTACTCCTTTTAGAATTGTACTCTTTAGTTCATATTGTCTCTCCTCATTCTTCCTACCCAAATGTATCACTTCGCACTTCTCTGCGTAAAATTTCATCTGCCAAGTGCCCACCCATTCCACCACCTGTCTATATCCTCTTGAAGCCTATCACTATCCTCCTCACTGTTCACTACACTTCCAAGTTTTGTGTGCAAATTTGGAAATTGTGCCCTGTAAAATCAAGTCCAAGTCACTAATCTATATCAAAAAAAGCAGTGGTCCTAGTACCGACCCCTAGAGAACACCACTGTACATCTCCCTCCAGCCCAAAAAACAACTGTTCACCACTACTCTCAGTTTCCTGTCACTTATCAAATATTGTATCCATGCTGCCACTGCCCCTTTTATTCCATTAGCTTCAACTTTGCTAACAAGCCTATGATGTGGTACTTTATCAAAAGCGTTTTGGAAGTCCATATACACAACATCAACTGCTTTGCCCTCATCGACCCTCTCAATCAAGTTAGTTAAAACTTGAACCAGTTAAAAACCCCCAGGACAATTTGGAGAAAAGAATCTGGGAAGTTCCTTTCCAACCCCCCTCCTAGGTGATCAATCCTAGCCCAGGAGATCACTTAGCCACAATAATTCTACGCAGTACCTACCTTTTGTAGGAGGTGATCTCCGCCCCAGCCAGAAACAGGTCCAGCTCTCACTTGAAGGAATTCAACGAATCGGTGTCCACCGCAGCCTGTTCTAGGGGTTCACTATTCTCCGGGAAAAGAACCACGTCCTGACATCTGGGGCTCGATTTTAGCACCTGCTATCGGGTGCGTTCTCGGCGGGGGGGCCCTGAAAATCGCGAAATCCAGGAGCGGGACCGGATCGCGCCTCGATCCCGCCCACTTCCGGGTTCCCCGCTGACGCGCCGGCGTGCGCGCGCAGCCCCCGCTGGTGGGAATCCCGCAGGCAATTAAAGCCAGCGGGATGCCACTTGACAATATTTAGTTTGGTATTTCAGGTCATTGACTGACCTGATTAAGGGACTGTGTGTGATTTTTGATCAACATGGGACTGTTTCCCACACTGGGGGAACACTCCCAGCTCGTATGGACGTGTTGCAGCTGTCAGCCTGTGGCAAAGGTCCATTTGACAGGTGTGGGGGGGAGACCCTCACCCACCCATTGCAGGAGGCCACTCTGTCACTTGGGACAAAGTTTGGCCTCCACCACCCTCCTCCTGACAGTCAAAGTCACCAACCTGCACACTTACCCCGGGGTCCGGAGACATGTACCTACCTTGCGGACCCCCTCAGATGTACATCTTGTGGATGGGGGCCGCCGTAGCTGCAGTCATGACCTCCTCGGAGGGCGAACAGCATCACCAGCCTCACCAGCCTCGCCATCCACGCCGTTGATCTCTGACACGTGGAGCTCCACAACAGAGTGCTGTGACACATCCACCTGCACGGCAGGAGGGAGGGCTACCGCAGAGAGAGATGCGTCGCAGAGGGCACTACCCTCACCACAGGTTCCACAGACCGAGGCTCAGCCTCCTGGACCTCTCTGAGCAGCAGTGCACACGGAGGCTCAGAGTCACTCGACATGTAGCCGTGGACATCTGCAGCCTCTTTCATGCCGAGCTGCTCCTGGCTGGCCCGTGCACCATCTTCCTACCTGTCGCTGTCAAAGTCACCACTGCCCTCCCGAACTTCTCCTCCACAGCCTTCCAGGGTGCAACCGGGGACATCGCCGATGTCTCTCAGTCGTCTGTGCAAAAGAGCTCTGCAAATACACCTACACCCACTCTGCAGTGACACAATGGGTGTCATCAGTGGTGGGTCCTCATAGTGATACCCAGGAGCGGGCATTATTGCACAAAGCGGACAGGATTCGCGAAGACATGGCAGTAGTGGTGCCAATATAATGTGTGATGTGAGTTGTTCTGAAATTCAATATAAGTAACAACCATGACAAACCCTCAAACATCCTTGTGCATCCCCTTCATGCTCACGACACGTTTGCCTTACGCTGCCTACTGCACATATGTGATGCATGCCCTGTGGCTGCAGCACAGGTAGTGGCAGGTTGAGTGAGGCTGGCCGTGAGAGAGATGCACGAGAGGGTGAGTATGGGATAGAGCCATGAGATTGTATGAGGATTGGGTTGCGTGGTAGTGGCGGGGTGAGTACTGGCGAGGTGAGTAGGTGCAGGTAAGATGAGGATGGGGTTTGAGTGGGTATGAGGGGTGATGTGACAGAGTAGTGTTGGCAGTGCTGAAGGAGATGTGGGGTGGGGGCAGTGATGTGGCAGACGCAGTGTAGGGGAAAGACTACGTGTACTCACTTTGGCTGACCTACTGAGGTCATTGGAGCGCCTCCTGCACTTTATGCAGGTGGGCGATATGTTGGTGGCGCAGGTGACCCCCTCTGCCACCTCAAGCCAGGCCTTCCTGGTGGCGGAGGCGGGCCGCTTCCTCCCGCCCGCCGGGTGGAAGATCTCTGTCCTCCCCCTCCTCCTCACCCCATGTATTGATACCTGGGGTGAGGCATCATTAAACTGGGAGCAGCCTTCCCCCTGGGCTGCTCCATGCAGTCATCTTTGCTGTTTGTTGCAGCATCTGTCAGTGGAGGACTGCCCCTTTAAATAGAGTGCCTCCAGCTGACAGATCTTACTGCGCATGCGCAGCCCGCCCGACGCACAGATCAGCAGCGGGGAACCCGGAGGAGCAGGTAAGTGAATCCAATTAGTGGTTTGCCTGCTACGATCGCGCGGGAAACCCACTAATTTCACCGGGCACGTTACCCACGCACCCGCTTGCCCATCCGCCGAGAACCCGCATCCCTGCTAAAATCGGGCCCCTAATCGAGATCTGGCCTTGTGCAACTTAAAATTGTGACTCCTGGTCCTTCCTAATGTATTTAATTGGAACAAACTGTCAACTGGAACACAGTCTATTCACTCCGTCATCTTATAAACCTTGATCAGATCACCCCTAATTCTACGCTTCCCTAAAACGTAGGCTCCCAGATCTTTTAGCCTATCTTGATAATTTAGATGCTTCAAATTGGGAATTAATCTAGTGGCCCTCCTCTGCATCCTTTCCAAAGCTTCAATATCACCCACCATGTGAGGAGACCAAAACTGGGCACAGTATTCTAACTGAGGCCTGACTAAGGTCTTGTTCAAGGACAAAATAGTATGCTTTGTCTTATAGTTAATTGTCCTATAAATGCAGCTCAACACTCTATTCATTCTAGTTATCGATTCACAGCATTGCTCATGAACCTTTAGAAATCTATGTACTAGAACGCCCAGATCTCTTTCTTTCTCCACCTGCTTTTCCCTGAAGGGTGTATGTATGTTCAGCATTCATGCTGCCCACATGCACAGCACTGCATTTTTCCAAGTTAAACATCATTTACTATTCACGAGCCCAATCCCCCAACACATCAAGATTGGCCTGAAGCAGTCGAGTATCGTCTACAGTCCTGGCACTCGCACAAATCTTATTATCATCTGCAAATTTGCATATCATGCACCCATCAGCTTCATCTAGAACATCAGTAAAAATAATATAGAGCAACAGTCCCAACACAGATCCCGTGATGTCCAATTCCATTAGACGGATGTCCAAATCCATCTATAACTACTTTCTGCCTATGCCCTTCCAGCTAGTTCTCAATCTAGCTCAATATGTTACCACCAATATCAGAGGCTTCGACCTTGTAGAGAAGCCTCTTGTACGGTACCTTGTCAAAAACTTTTTGGAAGTCTAAGTAGACAATCTGGGCTTCCCTCATCCACCATCTTAGTGATTTCTTCAAAAAATACAATCAAATTTGTAAGACATGACCTCCTTATTTTGAAGCAATGTTGGGTGTCCCAAATATGTTCCTCTCTATTCAAGTAATCATGTATTGCATCCCTAATGATACCCTCAAGCATCATTCCTGTTACTGATGTCAAACTAATGGGCCTATAGTTACCCGGGTCCATCTTGTCTCCTTTTTTAAAGATGGGGACTACATTAGCCTCCATCCAGTCTACAGGAATCATCCCAGAGTGCAGTGAGCTATTAAAATTACAGGCAAGTGGCTCACATAGCACATGTCCCATCTCCCTGAGGACCCTCGGGTAAATATCATCTTATCATCTGTCTCCACTGCTCTATCTATTTTCAGGTTCTTAATTTTATCTAAAACAGTATGTTCATCTATGTTAATATTACCTGTTTTATTATTAACATCATTAAATTGTAACAGTCAAGCATCGTCTTCAATAGTAGAGATCAATGCAAAGTACTCATTTAATATTTCTCCCATACCCAGAGAGTCATTTGTAACCTGTCCTTGAGCGCCCTTCAATGGCCCAATACAGTCTTTGACAGATCTCTGACTCTTCACATAACTGAAAACCTTTTCCCATTACTTCCACAATTGTCTATAATCCTCTTTTCCATTATCCTTTTAGCTGATTTAATAGCAGCCTTAGTTTTCTTCAGCTGTAGCTTGCACCTTAGTGTTTAGTTGAGTTTTAGATGCCTTCAGTTTGTAGAAATATTTTTGTTTACATCTTATTTGTCTTTGTACATGACCAGTCAGCCACCTTGGCTGTTTCTTATCACACTTCCTTTGACTTTGGATACATATTTGTCTTCTGCATTTTTTTATCATGTTCTTAAAAACTTTCCATTTGTATTCTACATCAGTCTCATCACCACACAGTGGGTTTAACCAATTAACCTGTTCCAAATCTTCTGACATTTTAGCAAAGTTTGCCCTTCTGAAATCTGATACGAGTTGTAGATTTTCAGTACCTTTGGTTCTATCAGCCAATTGAAACCTTATAATGTTGTGGTCACTGTTGCCCAGGTGTTCCCCACATGGAGGCCCAATACATGATCAGGCTCACTACTAAACAAGCTTTTTATTTCCAGATTTTTTATTTGGATTTTGAAATTGAGGGAACAATATTGAAATTTAGTTAGCAAATTGTGACAAGGATTGTGAAAGACTGTAGGAGGACATTGTTAGGCCAACAGGATACATATATAAGGTGACAGGTGGAGTTAAATGTAAGAAAATAAGTAATGCATTTTGGAGGTAAGAATAGGGAAAGCAAATGCACCTGAATTGATAAGATTTACAATGTAGTAGAGCGACTTGATGTGCAGATGCACAGGTCATTAGATGTGGCAGCATAAATATTTAAAGCTACAACAAAGGAAAATAGAAACCTTGATTTTATATCTAGAGGAATAAAATACAAAAGCAAAGAGGTGATGTTAATCTTGCACTTAGGCCGCAGTTAGAATATCAGAACAAATTCCCTAATCGGGGTTAGAAATGTTCCACATTCTCAGCAATCTGAGGCCAACCCACACTGGTTGCATGGAAATCTGTGCTTCCTGGATTCTGCATGGTTGGGTTATTTTCCATGATTAAAATATGCTCCCCAATTTAAGAGCACCAGTCAAGCATTCCAGACTTCACAAACATTGACGCTGGATACATTCACTTCAGGATCCGTTAGGGGAAGTCAGGAGGGCCCAGCAGATGAAGCAGCAAACACCAGTGAGGATGAGCAAGTGAAGGTAGCCGCAAGGGAGAGTTATGGCCAGATGGACAGCTGCTGCAGAACCCACAGATTTATACCTTATAGAGGTTGAATAATGTGCGGCACTGATTAGTTAGCAGAAGCTTTTTATGCAGTCTTTTGAGAATTTACAGAACTTCCTGCACAGAATGGTGGTTTGGATGCAGCAGTACAGCTTTAACATATGTGTAGGAATGCAATAGGGTTTGGAGATCCTGCAGAGCAGCATGGAGTGGACAGTAACTCCAGGGCACTCTTTGGAGGAGTCCCCAAGGACACAAGGCTCAAATGTTTGCCGCAATTGACATTAGGGCTGCCCTCTGCAGCCATATATGAATTGATCAGAGAGAGCCAGCATGGATTTGTAAAGGGTTCATCATGTCTAACTAACCGAGTTGATTTTTTTGAGGAGGTTACCAATGTGGTAGATAAGGGAGTGTCAATGGATGTTATTTATTTGGACTTCCAGATGGCATTCGATAAGCTTCCACAGAGGAGACTGTTAGCAAAAATGGAAGCACATGGGATTGGAGGCAACCTATTAACATGGGTAGGGAATTGGTTTTGGGGACAAATATTGGGGATAATGGGGTCAATTTTGAAATCGTGCTGGGCTGGCAGCAGGGGGGGAGAAGGTGCGCGTGGCAAACCCGGATAAAAAAAACGTACCTTTTCTGACGCGATCGCAATGTAATTGATGGTGATTAAAGTTGTTTCCAGGTTTTGCACCTGGCAGCCAGCCTGATTGACAGGCTGGCTGCCGACAGGAGCTGCAATGCCAAGGTCGGGGGGGGAGAGAGAGAGAGAGAGAGAGAGAGAGCGGGACGTCATCCAGCGCTAGAACAGAGAGTGGAGGACGCTGAAGATCGGGGGTGGGGCGGAGAATGGAAGATCAAGGGGGAGAGGGGAAGATCGGGGGGGGGGGGGGGGGGGGGTGAGGGGAAGATCGAAGGGGAGAGGGGAAGATCCGTGGGGGGAGAGGGGGAGATCAGAGAGGGATATCGCCGGGATGGAGAGGGACATTGAAGAGGGAGACATCGGGGGCTGAGAGGGACATTGGAGAGGGGGACATCGGACATCAGAGCAGGGTGGAAAGGTAGGTTTATTTTGTTTTCTAACTTTGTGCAATGGTTTTTAATTTAATTTATTTCATTTATTTTTGCCTGATCCAGCCCTTCATGCCTGGTTTCACCTGGCGTGAATTGAAAGCTGTGGGAAAGCCACCCAGGTAAGTTTAAAATCGTTTCAACTAACTACTATGTCAGAAATAAAGTGCCTTAAGTACCTCAATGAGGTACATTTGGTTCTTTAACAATCATCCCGCCAGCTTTAATTGCCGGCGGGCATTCCGGATACGTGAAGCGGGCACGCACAATTGAGCCCAATGGGTATGTACTTCAATTGACAGGATGTGATTAGTGGTGCCCCCCAGGGATCTGTACTGAGGTCTCAGCTTTTCACTATATTCATCAATTACTTAAATGAAAGAATAGGGAGTTGAATATTCAAGATGATACTAAGTTAGGTGGTACAGTAAGTAATGTAGATGGGAGCAGAACATTGCAAAGGGACATTGATTGATTAAGTGAGTGGGCAAAACTGTAGCAGATGGAGTTCAATGTGGGGAAGTGTGAGGTCATCCACTTCACACCTAAGAAAGAAAAGCAAAGTATTTTCTATATGGTGAGGAGCTAGGAACAGAGAGATTTACAGGTCCGTGTACAGAAATCACTAAAAGCTAGTGGACAGGTACAAAAAATAATTTCAAAGCCTAATGGAATGATAGCCTTTATCTCAAGGGGGCTGGACTACAAAGGGGTGGAAGTTTTGCTATAGTTGTATAAAGCTCTGGATTACTGTATTCAGTTCTGGGCACCACACCTCAGGAAGGAAAAGTTGGCCTTGGAGGGGGTGCAGTGCAGATTCACTAGAATGATACCGAGGCTAAAAGGGTTAAATTATGAGGACAGATTGCATAGACTCGGCTTGTATTTCCCTGAGTATAGAAGATTAAGGGGTGATCTAATTGAGGTGTTCAAGATGGTAAAAGGACTTGATAGGGTGGGTAGAGGGAAAGTATTTCCTCTGGCCGGGAAGTCCAGAACAAGGGGGCACAATCTTAAAATTAGAGCTAGGCCATTCAGGGTTGATGTCAGGAAGCACTTCTTCACACAAAGTGTAGTGGAAACCTGGAACTCTCTCCCCCAAAAAGCTGTTGAGGCTAGGTCATAAGAACATAAGAAATAAGAACATAAGAAATAGGAGCAGGTGTAGGCTGTACAGCCCCTCGAGCCTGCTCCGCCATTCAATAAGATTAAGACTGATCTTCTACCTCAACTCGACTTTCCCGCCCTATCCCCATATCCCTTGATTCCCTCAATGTCCAAAAATCTATCGATCTCAGTTCTGAATATACTCAACGACTGAGCCAATTGAAAATTTCAAAACTGAAATTGATAGATTTTTGTTAGGTATAGTTAGGAATAAGGGATATGGAACCAAGATGGGTAAATGGAGTTGAGATCCAGATCAGCCATAATTTAACTGAATGGCAGAGCAGGTGCAAGGGGCTGAATGGCCTACTCCTGTTCCTACGTTCCTATCTTAAATGGCTTATGTGCCATATCCCAGAGCACACACAAGAATCACTACAATAATGTTCATACAGCCATCAGGGTATTAGTGGAGCATACAACTGGTATGTTCAAGTTATGCTTCAAATGTCTGGATCAGTCTGGGGAATACCCTGCAATATAGTCCAGCGAGGGTTGGGAAACACACACTGGTTTATGGTGCATCTGTGCCAGCCCTCACTAAAGACCCTGGAAGAGCCAGCAGTAGCTGGCCAGCTTAGGATGGAGGATTTGCAGTGTCTCCCCCTCCTCCCCCGAAGTGTACTCTAGCTGCACCTGCAGCCCTCTAACAAAGAGGGCCACTTTAACTTTCTCCAAAAACTTTTGGCCTCTAATCTTTGGGGGTTCAGACCCTTTCCCAACCCTGACCATGTAGGCACCACTTCAGTTGGGATTGGTGAGACCAGGCGGACCTGCACTAATCCTGACTGAAGGACTCCCAGCTTAGGGAGTCCTTGCCCCTCGTCGCACCCCTCCCCACATTGATGGCCTGCAGGAGTGGTTGAATGATCCAACCCCACTAGACCATCCTGGAAACTGCAAAGCAAGGCCAGGAACCAGCTTGTTCGGGTCCTGGCCAAGTTTGCAGTCATTCCAATGGAGTCCCACTGGACCTATGGCAGGAGTCTGCCAGAATGGCCATGAAATTGCAGGGTTCATATTCGACAACAATTTGCATTTATATAGCACAAGGCACTTCACAGGAGCAATTATCAAACAAAATTTGACATGGAGCCACATAAAGACGTATTAGGACAGATGGCCAAAAGCTTGGTAACAGAGGTAGGTTTTAAGGAGTATATTAAAGGAGATGCAAGAAGTTGAGAGGCAGACTAGTTTACAATGGGAATTTGAGAACTTAGAGCCTAGGTAGCTGAAGGCACGGCCAACAATGAACATTGGTGATGGGCAAGAGGCCAGAATTGGTGGAGTGCAGAAATCTCAGAGGGTTGTAGGGTAGGAAGAGGTTACAAAGATAGGGAGGGGCGAGGACAAACACAGATTTTAAAACCGAGGCATTGCTGGACCGGGAGCCAATGTCGGTCAACGAACACAGGGGAGATGGGTGAATGGGATTTGGTGCGAGTTACAATATGGGCAGCAGAGTTTTGGATGAGCTCAAGTTTACAAAATGTGCAAGGTGGGAGGCTGGCCAGGAGAGTACTGGAATAGTCGAGTCTAGAGGTAACAAAGGCATGGATGGCTGAGGCAGGGATGGAGATGGGCATGTTATGGAGCTGGAAGTAGGTGGTCTTGGTGATTGAGAGGATTTGGCGTAGAAAGCTAAGCTCTGGGTCAAATAGGATGCCAAATTTGTGAAATGTCTGGATCAGCCTCGGACAGTGGCCAGTGAGAGCGACGGATTCGGTGGCAAAGTAACAAAGCTTGTGGCGGGGACCAAAGACAAAAGCTTCAGTCCTCCAAATATTTAATTGCAGGAAATTTCTGCTTATCCAATTCTGGATGTCAGACAAGTAGCATGACAAATCAAAGGCAGTGGATAGATCAAATGTTTATGGAATGCATCCAAGACAGTTTTCTAGAACAATATGTTGAGGAACCATCTGGGGAATAGGCTATTTTAGATCTAGTATTGTGTAATGAGACAGGATTAATTAGTAATCGTATAATAAAGGATCCTCTGAGGAAGAGTGATCATAATATGATAGAATTTCATATTGAGTTTGAGAGAGTTGTAGTTAAGTCCGAAACTAGGGTTTTAAATTTAAACAAGGCCAATTATGTACGTATGATGGGCAAGTTAGCTAAGGTAGATTTGGAAATTAGATTAAAAGATATGATGGTAGATAAGCAATGGCGAACATTTAAAGAAATAATTCATAATTCCCAATGAATATACATACCATTGAGGAATAAAAACTCCACAGGAAAAGTGATCCAACTGTAGCTAACTAGACAAGTTAAGGATAGTATTAGATTAAAAGAAGAGGCTTACAATGCTGCCAAAAAAAAGTAGTAAGCCTGAGGATTGAGAGCATTTTAGAAATCAGCAAAGGATAACCAAGAAACTGATAAAGAGGGAGAAAATTGAATATGAGAGTAAACTAGCAAGAAATATAAAAACAGATTGTAAGAGCTTCTACAAGTACGTAAAAAGGAAGAGATTAGCAAAAGTAAGCATGAGACCCTTAGAGGCAGAGACAGGAGAAATTATAATGGAGAATCAGGAAATGGCAGAGATGTTAAACAAATATTTTACATCTGTCTTCACAGTAGAAAATACAAAAAACATACTAGAAATACTGGGGAACCAAGGGTCTAATGAGAGGGGGGAACTTAAGTAATTAATATTAGTAAAGAAACAAATTTAGAAAAATTAATGGGACTAAAAGCCAACAATTCCCCTGGACCTGATGGCCTACGTCCTAGTGTTTTAAAAGAGGTGGCTGCAGAGATAGTGGATGCATGGGTTTTGATCTTCCAGAATTCCTCAGATTCTAGAATGGTCACCGTGTGTGGAAGGTAGCAAATGTAACCCCGCTATTCAAGAAATGAGAGAGAGAAAACAGGGAACTACAGGCCAGTTATCCTGACATCAGTAGTAGGGAAAATGCTAGAATCTATTAATAAGGACATAGAAACAGGGCACTTAGAAAATCTTGATATGATTACGCAAGGTTTTATGAAAGGGAAATCGTGTTTGACAAATCTATTAGAGTTTTTTGAGGGGGTAACTAGCAGGGTAGATAAAGGAGAACCAGTGGATGTAGTATATTTGGATTATTAAAAGGCATTCGATAAGGTGCCATACAAAAGATTGCTACACAGGATAAGGGCTCATAGGGTTGGGGGTAATATATTAGCATGGATTGAGGATTGATTAACGGACAGAAAACAGAGTAGGAATAAATGGATCATTTTCGGGCTGGCAGATTGTAACTAATGGGGTGTCGCAAGGATCGTTGCTTGAGCCTCAACTATTTACAATCTGTATTAATGACTTAGATGAAGGGACCGAGTGTAATGAATCCAAATTTGCTGACGATACAAAGCTGGGTGGGAAAGTAAGCTGTGAGGAGGACACAAAGAGCCTGCAAAGGGATATCGACAGGTTAAGTGAGTGGGCAAGAAGGTGGCAGATGGAGTATAATGTGGGGAAATGTGAGGTTATTCACTTTGGTGGGAAAAATAGATTTTTTTTTAAATGGTGCAAAACTATTAAATGTTGGTGTTCAGAGGGATTTGGGTGTCCTTGTAGAAGAAACACAGAAAGTTAACATGCAGATACAGCAAGCAATTCAGAAGGCAAATGGTATATTGGCCTTTATTACAAGGGGGTTGGAGTACAAGAGTAAGGAAGTCTTGCTGCAATTGTATAAGGCTTTGCTGAGACCACATCTAAAGTACTGTGTGCAATTTTAGTCTCCTTAGAGGCGGTGGAACAAAGGTTCACTAGATTGGTTCCTGGGATGAGAGGGTTGTCCTATGAGGAAACATTGAGTAGAATGGGCCTATACTCAGGAGTTTAGAAGAATGAGTTCATTGAAACGTATAAGATACTAAGGGGGCTTGACAGGGTAGATGCTGAGAGGATGTTTCCCCTTGCTGGAGAGTCTAGAACGAGGGGGCATAGTCTCAGGATAAGGGGTCAGACATTTAGGACTGAGATGAGGAGGAATTTCTTCACTCAGAGGGTCGTGAATATTTAAAATTCTCTACCCCAGAGAGTTGTGGTGCTCAGTCATTGAGAATATTCAAGACTGAGATCTATAGGTTTTTGGACTGTTATAGAATCAAAGGATATGGAGATCGGATGGGAAAGTGGAGTTGAGGTTGAAGATCAACCATGATCTTATTGAATGGCAGAGCAGGCTTGAGGGGCCGTATGGCCTACTCCTGCTCCTATTTCTTATATTTCTTATGAGCGAGGTGGTGATGAGGTAGAGCTGGGTGTCGTCAGAGTACATGTGGAACCTGATCTCGTGTTTTCGGATGATGTTGTTGAGGGGCAGCACGTAGTTGAGAAATAGGAGGGGGCCAAGGATAGATCCTTGGAGGACTCCAGAAGTAATGGTGTGGGAGGGGGAAGAAAAGCCATTGCAGGAAATCATCTGGCTACAACTGGATAGATAGGAATGAAACCAGGTGAGGTTAGTCCTACCCAGCTGGACAGTGGAGGAATTGTGTTGGAGGAGAATGGTGTGGTCAACTGTGTCAAAGGCTGTAGACAGTTTGAGAAGGATGAGGAGGGATAATTCACCACAGTCATAGTCACATAGGATGTCATTTGTGACTTTGATAAGAGCCGTTTCATTGCTGTGGTAGGAGCGAAAACCTGATTTTAAAAAATTCGTTCATGGGGTGTGGGCGTCGCTGGCAAGGCCGGCATTTATTGGCCATCCCTAATTGCCCTTGAGAAGGTGGTGGTGAGCCGCCTTCTTGAACCGCTGCAGTCCGTGTGGGGACGGTTCTCCCACAGTGCTGTTAGGAAGGGAGTTCCAGGATTTTGACCCAGTGATGATGAAGGAACGGCGATATATATCCAAGTCGGGATGGTGTGTGACTTGGAGGGGAACGTGCAAGTGGCGTTGTTCCCATGTGCCTGCTGCTCTTGTCTTTTTGGGTGGTAGAGGTCGCGGGTTTGGGAGGTGCTGTCGAAGAAGCCTTGGTGAGTTGCTGCAGTGCATCCTGTGGATGGTGCACACTGCAGCCATTGTGCGCAGGTGGTGAAGGGAGTGAATGTTTAGGGTGGTGGATGGGGTGCCAATCAAGCGGGCTGCTTTATCTTGGATGATGTCGAGCTTCTTCAGTGTTGTTGGAGCTGCACTCATCCAAGCAAGTGGAGAGTATTCCATCACACTCCTGACTTGTGCCTTGTAGATGGTGGAAAGGCTTTGGGGAGTCAGGAGGTGAGTCACTCGCCACAGAATACCCAGCCTTTGACCTGCTCTCGTAGCAACAGTATTTATATGGCTGGTCCAGTTAAGTTTCTGGTCAATGGTGACCCCCAGGATGTTGATGGTGGGGGATTCGGCGATGGTAATGCCGTTGAATGTCAAGGGGAGGTGGTTAGATTCTCTCTTGTTGGAGATGGTCATTGCCTGGCACTTATCTGGCGCGAATGTTACTTGCCACTTATCAGCCCAAGCCCGGATGTTGTCCAGGTCTTGCTGCATGCGGGCTCGGACTGCTTCATTATTTGAGGGGTTGCGAATGGAACTGAACACTGTGCAATCATCAGCGAATATCCCCATTTCTGACCTTATGATGGAGGGAAGGTCATTGATGAAGCAGCTGAAGATGGTTGGGCCTAGGACACTGCCCTGAGGAACTCCTGCAGCAATGTCCTGGGGCTGATCTGATTGGCCTCCAACAACCACTACCATCTTCCTTTGTGCTAGGTATGACTCCAGCCCCTGGAGAGTTTTCCCCCCTGATTCCCATTGACATCCATTTCACTAGGGCTCCTTGGTGCCACACTCAGTCAAATGTTGCCTTGATATCAAGGGCAGTCACTCTCACCTCATTGGATGTGTTCACATATGGAATGGTGGGAAAGATGGGCACAGATCTGGGAGGTGACAACATGTTCAAGGACATTGGAGATGAAAGGGAAGTCAGAGAATGAATCAATGAAGAACTTTTACTTTGAGGTGTAGTCATTGCTGTAATGCAGAATATGTGGCAGCCAATTTGCACACAGTAAGGTCCCACAAACAGCAATGAAATAAGTGACCAGATTATCTGTTTTAGGTGTTGGTTGATCGATAAATTTTGGCCAAGACACCAGGGGAGCTCCCCCGCTCTTCTTTGAACAGTTCCGTGAGATCGTTTCCATTCACCTAAGAGAGCAGGCAGGCCTCGGTTTAACATCTCACCCAAAAGTACTGCACGGAAGGGCCAGCCTAGATTATGTGCTCAAGTTTCTAGTATTGGTGCTTGAACCCATGACCTTGTGATTCAGAAGCAAGAGAGCTACTACTGAGCCAAGGCTGACACCTAATAGAAATGCTCCCTCTCTGCCTATGCTGCAGATGCCAAGGCATTGCCATGCATTCTGTGGTAGACTGCAGAATTGACAACTATTCACCTATGACTGTACTGAACTTGATAGTGGTTATGACTGTTCCATAAGTCTCTTCATTCAAGCAAAGCATTCCTTACTCTGCCTCCATTATGCCAGTATTGTATCTAAGCAACCTCCTCTCACTGCTCAGCACCTCCTTCCGTACACCACCCAAGACTATGTATCCTGAGCAGGCATAAGTGATACAAGCTCAGGCAGCATTCTCCATTTTTTAAGCAGGCCCTATGAGGTTTGAATCCCTAGGCACTGCAAGAAAATAGGAACTGTGCAGCACCTCCATCCATACAATGCCAGGCTTTGAGCAACCAACACCACTTTTCTCCTCCTTGACTTGCCCTAGGATTCCTCCTCACTTTGCAATAAACATCCTCGTGGATGTGTGTAGATTTGCCAATACTTGGCAGAGATGCCGATAATGATGCGAGTTGCTGTGAGGTGCTGGTTTGATCGGAAAACTGTGGCTGCAATCTGTTCTTCCATTCTAAGGAAGCAAAACATATCAAAGTGCTGCCTGAAATACCCACTTACAAGCATTAATTTAATTCTATAATATTGGCTTCAGTGTTACCCAGGTTGATTGTGTACCTTTGTGATAGTCACTCAATATGAAACATTGCCTGAATGGACTTTATAGTAATGCCCTTGAGCTCAGGGAAGCCTTCAGCTTCATTGCCCTCCACTCCCCCAGTGATTTCCTGCCCTATGATTTCAGATGAAGAATTTTGATAGAGTAAGTAAGGAGAAACTGTTTCTAGTGGCAGAAGGATCAGTAAGCAGAGGATACAGGTTTAAGGTAATTGGCAAAAAAAGAGGCGAAATGAGGAAAAAATTCTGAGTCAAAAGGTCTTTGGTTCAAGCCTCACTGCAGGACTTGAGCCCATAATATAGGCTGAAACAAGTGCAGTACTGGAGGAGCGTTGCATTGTCAGAGGTGCTGACTTCCAGATGAGATGTTAAACTGAAGCCCCGTCTGCCTACTAAAGATGGCATTATTTGAAGAAGAGCATTATCCCTCAACCAACACCACCAAAACAGATTCATTGGTCATTTATCTCATTGCTGTTTGCAGGATCTTGCTGCACCTACAAAACAACAGTGACTGCACTTCAAAATAATTCATTGGCTGTGAAGCACTTTGGGATGTCCTGTTGATATGAAAGATGGTATATAAACATAAGTTCACTCTTTATTTTTTAATTTCATCCCTAATCTAAATCTCTCCATTGAAATAAATCAGTCCTTGTCCGGGTTCTGTAATCTTCGTATCTAACTAACTTCTCCACGGCTCCAGCAGGACCTCAACATCATAAGCCTGAAATTTTCAGAGTCGGGGGGGGGGGGCAGGTTTCTTGCTCCTGCTCTCTTGCTGTAACCCCCAGGGAAATGACAGAGACATGGTATAACCTGGGTTACTGCGAGAGAGCCACCTCAGAATTTCAGGGCCAATATTTACACTATTGGCAGCTTTCTCCAATGCCTGCTGTACCAGGTGCTTCACAGGTGGTTATTAGTCCTTATGGTCCATCCCTCCACTCCATTTCTTCTAGCAGGACTTCCAGCTCCTGATCAGTAAACCTGACTATTCTCTGTCTGGAACACTCCATCATCCTTCTCAGTAAGCAGCTACCCCGGGCCGCTGGTGCTATTTCAGCAGTTTGAAGGCTCATTTCTGCAGTTCGCAGCTGATAACCCAGATAATTGATTCTACTGCTTCGCTGAATGTGCTGGTGTTAAAGTGCATGCTTCAGTGCAACTCCAGGAAACAGTAAAATGGGGGATTAATCAGCATGCTTCGTAACTCAGAAACATTAAGCAATACTCAGTTAACCCTTTAATAGTGCCGAAGCAGTAATTTCTTGACTTCTATCTTTATTCCTTTGATAAAGTGAAACTATTTTATCATCCATTGATAAGAACCATAGCTATTTTTACTCTGATACCATGCCCTTCATGTATGGAATTTGACTTTAAAGGGCCCTGACTTTAAATTCCTCTGAAGTAAATCCAAACCTAAGGTCTGAGGTAACTCACCCATCAGTCTCCATTCCTATAATATCATACATGTCAGCCTTGGCTCAGTGAGTAACATTTATGCCTCTATGTCAGAAGGTTGTAGGTTCAAGTCTAGAGACTTGAGTACAAAATCTAGGTTGACAGTACAGTACTGTGGGAGTGCTGCACTGTTGGAGGTGCTGCCTTTTGGATAAGATGTTAAACCAAGATGCTGTCTGCCCTCTCAGGTTGACGTAAAAGATCCCATGGCACTATTTCAAAGAAGAGTGGGGGAGTTCTTCCTGTTGTCCTGGCCAATATTTATCCCTCAACCAACACCTAAAAAACAGATTATCTGGTCATTTATCTCATTGCTGTTTGTGGGACCTTGCTGTGTGGAAATGTGTTGCTATGTTTCCTACATTACAACAGTGATTACACTTCAAAAGTACTTAATTGGCTATAAAGCACTTTGGGACGTCCTGAGGTCATGAGAGGCACTATAGAAATGCAAGTCTTTCTTTTCATTTATTTGTTTCATTATATATTACATAATATTATTATATAATATAATATTATATGTTATATAATATATATATATAACATATAATATTTAATATGTTACAAATTGGGTCTGTGCTAGCTATTCTCTTGGGTTTATTATCACCAGTCTCTCCCATTAGTGGTGAAGGGTTTGTGTGATCGTTGCAGGCTTCGTTCATTAGTCTTTCAGGCAGTTAACTTTCTTTAGAATCTTCCCTGATTTTTATTTTCCAAAAGATTCTAAATAGGATAACACCCTTTTTCTTTGCAATTCGAGAATGGACTAAATATATATTCTATCTAAAGGAATGTGGCTGCTGACAAATCACTCTTTTATAGTTTTGCTTTTTAGGCCCAAGAAATTATGGTCACCCCAATTGCGTGGAAGTGAAGCACTGGGATATCATGCCCAATGGTTAGAAGTTTCTTGCTTGAAACACACTGAAATTCCAGATTAGAAGAGGATTTAATAAAAAGGCAGGAAAGTGTTTAATTACATAATATATATTTGTTCAGTTTTGAAACTGGAACAGTTTGACTACATTTTGGATACACTGAATAAATTCCTGCATTTAAATATTTAAGATGATTTTATTTGTTTAAACACACTCTTGGTGTATGAGTACTGTGTATGATTAATGGGTTGTACTTTATTCCTGGCTTCACTGCTGCTTTCCGCATAGCACTAAAGATAGAATTCAGGCAGAATCTCAATTCATTCTATACATATTTAGAATTCCAAATTTGGCAGTTTTATATTCTCACCTCAGGATTAAAATTAGATTTGATCAAGATCCATTTCCTTTTATCAGTCATCTTGCTGTAATTGTGAATTAGCCATTTGAAATAAAAGTACCATACAGTGATGCTTTGAAAAGACCTGAGAGAGCACTTAACAAAATGAAACCAGTGTCAGAAACTCATCATTTCTATATAAGATCCAGTATTTGAGTTCTATTGCTCTGAATATTCATTAAGGCCAAATGTTAACCACTCTTCCTTTTTTCCGATTTGCCTCATCTCTTATGCTCTTTGTATTCTTGGTGGTGTCCTGCACTAAACCCCTTACTTGCCTACCATGGTTTCTCAATTAAACAAACATCCCATACAGTAAGATGAGTGTTTTTGTTGTAGCTCCATGATTTTAAGAATATCATCATTGTATAAGAAGCATTAATAAGAACAAAAAGCGAATCCTGCAGATTTAATTTTGTTCTTGTTCTCTTTCTCTCTCTCTTCTTCCTTAAACTATGACGTATCTTCAGACCATGCTCAGATGTCACCCACAACACTCATTGCTGTATATACTGTGAAAAATCCTCAAACTGGGTCCAGAGGTCTTGCTAGGGGACCAGCTTGTTTGATGGATGGTAATCCTGAAAAATATTTGATTACACAGGCCATTCATCTTGCCTTCACACCAGTAAACAGACAAGAAGATGATAAATGGCTGAGACAGTCACAAGGAAGAAGCTGCATCTTCAGTGATAATATCCTTCAGCTCCATCTATGCATAAGGAAGTTTAAATCTCTGTCGATGTTAGTAAATAGTTAAGAATTATAAGGGCTAATTCTCTAATTGGGTGCGCTGGGCAAGTAACAGCGCTGGTCGAGAAATCACGCGCTCACTGACCTGATTTCGAATCCGTTCATTTAAATAGATGGAAAATCAAGGTCTCTAGGCCCACAGTTTCCTGACCAAAGTTTGCTGTGACACCACTCTTTGCCAGGAGCACCTCGTCGGGGAAACAACCCTAAAGTGCAATTAAATTAGAAGTGTGCAAATATGTGAGACCGTGCCAACATTTACAGATTGAAGAAAACCCAATTAACTTGGCCCCCGTTTGACTGCACTAAATTAATGTTTGTTAGATTTTCTTACGAACCCTGGTAGATGAGGGGGTGAATTTTGTGTCTCTTCCACCCGTGCTTAAAAACGGGTCTCTAGCATGGCCAAAATGGCACGTGCAACGGTAGCACCAACTCACTGCTCCATTCCTGCCCGTGCCAATTTTCGGGTGGACTTCAATCCAGGCGACCAGAGCTCCCACTGAAAACGGGTGGGAGCCTCATTAATATAATATACACTAATCAGGGTCAAATGATGTAGTTGTCATCCCCCAATACAAGTTTCATCTCTGCCCACATTGTTATCTCCAGTCCCTGCTCCCACCCAAAAACCAGGATCTGTACAAGTCAGAAGGCAGCTATTTCTTGCGCTATTTAAAGGGTTCCTCAGCCACTCGCGGGTAAAACTGTAGAAAGTTCTGGGAGACCTTGTGCTTGCATTAAATAGTTGTTATTTTTGCTACTTCAATAATTTCAAAGTTGCTGCAGATTGTTCTGAAATCTTATGGGGCTTTTGGCATCACACTTATTTCTTCATGGGGGGTCCTTCTGGGAATCCCACTCTGACAAGAGGAGGAAAAGTAGCAGGAGCAACAGGAGGAAGGAGCAAACAGATCTTCAGCTGCAAGGAGATCAAATAGAAGGAGGTGTGCTCATAAAAATCCTTATCCTCCCAACAGAGTTTATAGGCTCAGGACAACTTACTGCAGTTCTCTGAGGAATAGAGCATAACAAAGCGTTGCTTTTCCCTGGAGGCTGTCTCAAAATTGTGTCACCTCTCGCAAGCCACTGCCACAGCTGGCACTGCATTGCCTGTTGCAGTCAAAATAACTGCAGCCCGAACCTCTTTCCCTACAGCTCCTTTCAGGCTGGCACTGGGGACGTCAGTAACATCAGTCAGTCTGCAGTTCATGCTTACATTAAGCAATTGACTTGATCACTTTCTCCAAGAATATCCGGAAGCAGCAGGATAGGGTTTGGCGTTCACACAAACTGCACTCTCCCCAAGTCCAATGAATCGTTCACTGCACCTACTTTGCCGTGGCAGCTCCTTCAGATGAGCCCATTTCCTTCATGACTCACAAGCGTTTCCACACCATTGATGTGCAACTGGTGTATGATGATCAGCAGCGCATCATGCAGTTCTGTGTCTGCTTTCCTGGCAGCTGACATGATGTATTTATACTGTGACAATCTGCCATCCCCTCCCACTCTTTGCTTGCACACAGCAATTGAGAGGCTGGCCTCTTGGGGACAAGCGCTATTCCCTGCTCATGACTCCTCTCAGGGCCGAACTGCACCACAATCAAATCCATGGGTTCACTGGAGCCTTCATCAAGCAGACCACTGAAGTCCTCAAGCAACGATTCTGCAGTCTGGACAAATCTGGTGGCTCTGTGCAATACAGCCCATGAAGAGAGTCCCGTATTATAGTGGTTTGCTGTATGCTGCATAACTTTACTCTGCAATGAGGACAACCCATGGAGCTACCATTGGAGGAGGACTTCAGTATGATGAGGGATAGGACACTGATGACATGGAAGATGGAGAGGGAGCAGGAGGGGTCCAACAGTTGTCTTTAGCCAGAGCTCTTCAGCAGTAGCTTATTGAAAAGCACTTCAGCTGAACAATACCTGCTCCCCTGCATTAACAGTGAAGTCCAATATCTCTCTCAGTCCTTTCAACCTCAAATTGACATTCAACGGTATTACCATTGCCAAATCCCCCACCATCAACATCCTGGGGGTCACCATTGACCAGAAACTTAACTGGACCAGCCACATAAATACTGTGGCTACAAGAGCAGGTCAGAGGCTGGGTATTCTGCAGCGAGTGACTCACCTCCTGACTCGCCAAAACCTTTCCACCATCTACAAGGCACAAGTCAGGAGTGTGATGGAATACTCTCCACTTGCCTGGATGAGTGCAGCTCCAACAACACTCAAGAAGTTCGACACCATTCAGGACAAAGCTGTCTGCTTGATTGGCACCCCATCCACCACCCTAACCATTCATTCCCTTCACCACTGGCACACTGTGGCTGCATGTGTACCACCTACAAGATGCACTGCAGCAACTCGCCAGGGGTTCTTCGACAACACCTCCCAAACCCGTGACCTCTACCACCTAGAAGGACAAGGGCAGCAGGCACATGGGAACAACACCACCTGCACGTTCCCCTCCAAGTTACACACCATCCAGACTTGGAAATATATCGCTGTTCCTTCATCCTCGCTGGGTCAAAATCCTGGAACGCACTTCCTAACAGCATTGTGGGAGAACCTTCACCACACGGACTGCAGTGGTTCAAGAAGGCGGCTCACCACCACCTTCTCAAAGGCAATTAGGGATGGGCAATAAATGCCGGCCTCGTCAGCGATGCCCACATCCCACGAATGAATAAAAAAAAAATGAACTGCATCCGCCCAAAGGCAAACATTGATATTCATGTCAACTAACATTGCAAGATCCCCAGCTACTACTGGAACACTCTCTACGCGGAAAGATTTCAAAGAGCATTGTCATTTTACTGGCTTACAGAAATACCTACCCAAGAATTATTAATCAGGTATGAGCCCCTAGTGCCTGACTTAAGTGCTCTTTTCCCTACTCTCACGTTTCTAGGAGCTGCTCCCCAATGGCTGCAGCATGGGCTGCAGAAGGCTGCTGTGGCTCAGTCAAGCGCTCATGAGATGCTTGTGGTCAGTGACCTCTAGGAACTTGGGCCTGAGAGGATTCAGCTGCAGATTGCAGTAACTTGGCGGCTGTCAGGGCAGTCTGGCCCAGCTGGCTTTCTGGCACCAGACAGGGCATGGATTGAGGGGGTCACAAAGGTTGAAACATGTTGCCATCATGAAAGATGGGAACATGTTTCATTCCCATTGCATGAGTGCCCCTGCTATCGGGTTGTGGCTCAACACTTCCACTGCTGGAAAGCAGAATGTAGGTGGTCCGTGATATGACTGAAGCCCCTATCCATTCAGTTTCCTGCTTGTTCAAGGCAGAAGAGATGGTTGAGCCTAGAACCTGAGAAATGCTATTACTGGTATCTCAAACTCCTGCAGGGAGGGCTCAGCTGCTGTGTCCTTTGAGGTGACCACGGGTTCCATAGTTGACTGCAGAGTGTCAATGCCATGCGCCAGAACCCCACACAAGTTGGTAGTGGACTTCTCTACACTCTCCAACATGTTACAGAAGCTCTCACAAGCAGTTTAAAGCATTCAGCACTTGTTGCTGCACAGAAATAATCTTTCTTTTAAAGATTGGGCCCCTAAAGTCTGCATCTCTGTCCTCTTCCGCAGAGCTGGATGCGAGGTGGCCCTCTACTGAGCTGTTTCGGGGACCAAACTTTTCTTCTGCACCGGCTCCTGCTCACTTGAACTCAACGAATCACCAAGTGTAAACCCCTCCAATTCACTATCCATCCCACAAGGAATGCTGATTTCTGTGCCTGTGCTTGGAAGGGTAAGAGCGAGTGACTGTGCATCTTCTGGAGGGTTCCCTTCCTCATTCTGTGTGACTGCAATTATTGTTACAAATTGGACCTGCACTAGATAATCTCTTGGGTTTAGTATAACCAGTCTCATAAGAAAACACTGTGTCGAATAAGATCAGATGTTTACCTTTACTGTCCAATATTTAGCTATACAATAGTGTAACAGTAGTAAGTACCAACAGGTGAGTGGCAGCGCAATGCACCATTAGGTTGTCATGGTGAGTGTGTGATTGAGAGAATTAAGTAGAAAGAAAAAAGGAAGAGGAGGTGCCCAAACACCCTGCTGTGTGCGGTCCCCAGCCCTTTGTCAGACAGTAATGTCAATTCAGCTCCTCAAGCCTGTTGTGATATTCAATTAGATCACGGCTTGATCTGTACCTCAACTCCATTTGTCCATCTTTGCTCCTCATCCCTTGATACCCTTACCTAATGAAAATCTATCAATCTCGGTTTTGAAAATTTCAATTGACTCAGCATCCATAGCCTTTTGGGGGAGCAAGTTCCACAATTCCACTGCCCTTTGTGTGAAAAAGTGCTTCCTGATTTCACTCCTAAATGTCCTAGCTCTAATTTTAAGGCTATGCCCCTTTGTTCTGGATTCCTCCACCAGAGGAAATTGTTTCTCTGTATCTACCCTATCAAATTCTTCATCATTTTGAAGACTTTGATTGGATCACCCATCAACCTTCTAAACTCAAGTAAATACAAGCCAGGTTTATGCAACCTGTCCTCATTATTTAACCCTTTAAGCCCCAGTATAATTCTGGTGATTCTGTGCTGTAACCCTTCCAAGGCCAATATATCAATATATCCTTCCTGAGATGTGGTGCTCAAAACTGAACTCCAGATAGGGTCTGACCAAGGCTCTGTACAACTGAAGTACAACTTCCTCCCCTTTGTATTCCAGTCCCCTTGAGATAAAGGACAACATTCCATTAGCCCTTTCGATTACTTTTTGTACCTGTTCACTAGCTTATAGCTTTGTATACATGGACACCCAAATCGCTTTGCTCATCCATAGTTCCTTGTCTCTCACCATTAAGTAAATATTCCTATTGATCTTTCTCAGATCCAAAATGGATGACCTCATACTTTCCCACATAGTACTCCATCTGCTATAGTTTTGCCCACTCATTTATCTGTCTATGCCCCTTTGTAACTTCCTCCTCCCATCCACACAGCTTACAGTGCCTCCTAACTTAGTGGCATCTGCAAATGTGGATATCGGACTCTCTATTCCTTCATCCAAGTTCTTAATTTATGTGGTGAAAAGTTGGGGCTCCAGTACAGATCCTTGGGGAACATTACTTGTCACATCTCACCAATCAGAGAATGAACCTTTATCCCTACTCTCTGTTTCCTACCTCCCAACCAATTACCAACCCAGGTCACAAGGTTATCTCCAATTCCAAGTGCTCTCATTTTTCTAATAACCTCCTGTGTCAAACTTTAGAGCCTTCTGGAAGTTCACATAGACACTATCCGTAGACACTCCCCTATCCACCATGCTAGTGATCTCCTCAAAAAATTCAACTGCAGTAGATTAGTCAGAAATTACCTATTCTTCACAAATCCATGCTGACTCTCTTTGATCAGCTGATACCTGTCCACATGCTCAGTCACTCTGTCTGATGATAGGTTCCAGTAACTTTGCCACAATTGATGTTAAACTGACAGGCCTGTAGTTATCTGGTTTCTCCCTCCCTCCTTTCTTAAATAATGGAGTGACATTTGCAATTTTCCAATTGGAAAGGCACAATTCCAGAATCTAGAGAGCTTAGAAAATTATGACTAATGCATCTGCAATTTCCTCACCTAATTATTTTACTACTCTGGGGTGAAAATCACGAGGTCCTGGAGATTTTAAGTCTTAAGATCTTTAACTTGTTTTCTCCATTACCATTATATTTTCTAACTTATATTAAATCCATTAAGTTCCTCCCCTTGACTTATATTTAGGTTTATTTGTATCACTGATATTTTGTCGTCTTCCTCCACTATGAAAACAGATACAAAGTACTCATTTCACAAATCTGCAATTTCCTTATTGTCCATTATAGTCTCACTTGCATCTGTCTTTAATGGGGCAACATTTTCCTTTACTACTCTCTTTCTCTTAATATATTCATAAACGTTTTGCTGTTAACTTTGATAGCCCTTGCAAGATTGTTTTTCATGTTCCCTTTTTGCACATCTTATTACGTTCTTTATATCCCTTTACTCTTTTTATAGCTTTCCCAATCTGCTGGATTCCATTTTTCCTTGCATTTGGGCAAGCCTTTTTTTTAGCTTGATACTGTTTCTTACTTAATCGCCTTTTAAGGGTATGCGCTGGTTTTGTAACGTAATAAATACTTATTTGAATACTTCCCACTGTTGGTCTTTAGGTTTACCCATTAACAATTCAGCCCAGATTACTGTGATCAATTTATTTCTCATCCCTTCGAAGTTTTCCTTACTTAAATTTACAATCTTGGTTTGTGACTCTCCCTTATCCCTTTCAAACCTAATATCAAATTCAATCATATTATGGTCACTATTTGCAAGATGCTCCTTTACCATCAGATTGTTAACTAATTCTGGTTCGTTACTCATCACTAGATACAGTATGGGCCGTTCCCTTGTCTGTTCTAGAACATAATGGGCCAGAACTTGCTGGAAAAATAATGGCGTGTTAACGATGAACGCCATTATTAATGTGCAACTCAGCCTGCAAGTCAGGCGATTAAGAGCTATGCCGTGAATTGCATCTCTCCAGAACTTGCTGGTAGATTTACGCCGCTCTGTCGTTTGCTTCGCACAAATAGCATCTCAACCTTATCCTGTTATTTTTAAGATCTTGCTGGATTTGAACATTAATTGCCCATTAAACTCGCCACAGAAAGTTAAGTCTGGAATTAAAAGCATAAGTACCTTTTTAACGATGTGATAATTGTTAATGTAATGCCAATCAACCTCTTTGGCCCAGAAATTGAACAAGGTAAACTGTGGAGTCTAATTCCTTCAGGTAGTAAATTGTTCTTAGAGATTTTTAAAAAGTCTAATTTTTAATTTTTAATTTTTTTTCTTAATTTTCCTTTCTTTCTCTCTTCTCTTTCTCTCTTAATCCTATCTTTCTTTCCCTCTCTATGGGCTCGATTTTCCCGGGAAATTCCGGGTGCATTGCGGGTGGGGGTCTCCGAAAATCGGGGAAATCCCGTTCGGGTTCAGAGCCCGGCTCCAAACCACCGACGTCCGAGTTCCCCATGGATGCACCTGTGTGCGCGCGGGCATCCCGAATCCGGAAGTCCTGCTGGCTCTGATAGTTAAAGAGCCAAACATAAATGTATCTCATTGAGGTACTTAAGGCACTTTACTTGTGACAGATTACATGGTTAGAATGATTTTTAACTTACCTGGGCGGCTTTCCCACGGCTTCTGATTCACGCCTGGTGAAACCAAGTGTGAAGGGCCGAATCAGGCAAAAAGAAACTAAATAAATTACATAAAAAACCATTGCACGAAGTTAAAACACAAAATCAACCTACCTTTCCACCTGTTCCGATGACCAAGATCTCCCTCTCTGATCTCCCCCTCTTCACCTCCCCGATGTCCCCCCAATCTCCCCCCCGTGATCTTCCACTCTCCCCCACCCCGATCTTCCACTCTCCCCTCCCTCCCACCGATCTTCAATTCCAGCACCGGATGACGCCTTGCTCTCTCTCTTTCTCTTCCCCCCACCCCCTCCTCGCGTTGCAGCTCCTGATGGCAGTCAGCCTGTCAATCAGGCTGGCTGCTGGGTGCGAAACCCAGAGAGCATGTTAATCACCATCAATTACGATGCGACCGTAATGGTAAGATTTGTTTATTCGGGTTTGTCACGAGTCAAATCAAGTACAGAAAGAGAAATAAAGGGCTCAATATTGAAATGGTGGCAGGTTGGCTACGGGAGGGTGATTCAATGATTCTAGACATAAATTCAAGCCTATTTAGAAGAACTAGGGGGTTATATTGGATAACCCCCGAAACTGGGCGCGGGGATCGCGATGCACAATTAACCTGTGCCCGGTCGTTGCGATGCAGGCAGCACACAACATTTGTGCTGCCTGGTGATTTACCTGATTGTTGCGTGCAGCCAGCACTACCTGCGCTGTTGAGTGGCTGCTTACCAGCAGAGGGCCCAAATATCGCAAGTGACTAGCACCACTTAAAGGCAGCCTGCACTTCTTAAAGGGGAGGTGCACTGTGTCTGCTGGAAGCGGTGGAAGTTAATTGGAAAGTGAATCTGTGCTGCAATATAGTGCTGCATGGTTATGATGGGACCTCTAGAATTTTTAATGAGCAATAACTGGGCTGCAGGACTCTGATATTTGCAAAATATAAGATACGGGTCCGCATAGAGACTGGATGGAGATCAGACATCACACAGGTAAAGCACAGATGCAGGTTCCATCCCGATGTTTATAAACTGTTGAGTTATTTTAAAACATTGAATAAAGGTTGCGCACCACTAAATCCCACATCTTCCAATCTGAACGCCAGATCCGGCCAATCTGCCGATCTGAGTTTGTACCAAGTCTGTGAGAGAGCGTGCACCAAACTTCTCCGATGCAAGAGGTGGACAGAAGGAGGGACATCCTATATCCTGAGGGGAGGCAGGAAGCCCTACAGGCATATGCTCCCGAGGTAGTGGGAGGCAGTAGGGGACGAAGTCAATGCCAGGCGCATAGCACCACGAACATGGATACAGTGCAGGAAGAAATTCAATGCTTTGACACGAGTGGTCAACGGCATTACCATCGCTGAATCCCCCACCATCAACATCCTGGGGGTCACCATTGACCAGAAACTTAACTGGACCAGCCATATAAATACTGTGGCTACGAGAGCAGGTCAGAGGCTGGGTATTCTGTGGCGAGTGACTCACCTCCTGACTCCCCAAAGCCTTTCCACCATCTACAAGGCACAAGTCAGGAGTGTGATGGAATAATCTCCACTTGCTTGGATGAGTGCAGCTTCAACAACACTCAAGAAGCTCGACACCATCCAAGATAAAGCAGCCCGCTTGATTGGCACTCCATCCACCACCCTAAACATTCACTCCCTTCACCACTGGCGCACTGTGGCTGCAGTGTGTACCATCCACAGGATGCACTGCAGCAACTCGCCAAGGCTTCTTCGACAGCACCTCCCAAACCCGCGACCTCTACCATCTAGAAGGACAAGAGCAGCAGGCACATGGGAACAACACCACCTGCACGTTCCCCTCCAAGTCACACACCATCCCAACTTGGAAATATATTGCCGTTCCTTCATTGTCGCTGGGTCAAAATCCTGGAACTCCCTTCCTAACAGCACTGTGGGAGAACCGTCACCACGCGGACTGCAGCGGTTCAAGAAGGCGGCTCACCACCACCTTCTCGAGGGCAATTAGGGATGGGCCATAAATGCTGGCCTTGCCAGCGATGCCCACATCCCGTGAACGAATAAAAAAAAAGGTGAGTGAGGTCAACTGTCAAGTGGCATCTCCTACCAACTGCTCCACTAACCGCATCCACTACTCTATGCATTACACCCCCATCACCCACCTACCAACAAACTCTTTCAATCAGTACTCAACTCTTCCAATCATATGTTTCCTCTCACCCTCGCACATTACTACTGTTGCAAGCCGCACACCCACAACTCACAAGTCACACACAATGACAGCTATTCTACCATGACAGCCACATCACCCAAACATCTTGCAGGACACTCACCGACACACATCCCACTTACTTGCAGGAGAAAGTGGCGCATAACAGGAGGCAGCAAGTGGCAGTGGCTCCATGGAACATGAACCTGCTGTCCTCTCTCAGGATGACAGCATTCCTGTCCTACCTCTGCCACTCTGCCAGTGCCCTTGCTGTTGCCTGTCAGCTAGCCAGCCCACTCCCTGTCGAGTATTGAAACTTTATTATAGGAACATAGGAAGATAGGAACAGGAGTAGGCTATTTTGCCCCTCGAGCCTGTTCCGCCATTCAATGAGATCATGGTTCATCTGTGACCTAACTCCATATACCCGCTTTAGCCCCATATCCCTTAATACCTTTGGATAACAAAAATCTATCTATCTCACATTTAAAATGAACAATTGAGCTGGTATCAACTGCCATTTGTAGAAGAGCATTCCAAACTTCTACCCCCTTTGCGTGTAGAAACGTTTCCTAACTTCACTCCTGAAAGTCCTAGCTCTAATTTTTAGGCTATATCCCCTAGTCCTAGTATTCAAGTATAGGAGACCTCCAAAAATAGGTACAAATACATCAGCAGTCAAAAGCAATAATCCAGCAACCAACCTGTAACTCCTGCATGATCCCTTTAAATAACGCTGCAGGGAGGTCTTCCATGTTGTTTAAGACCTGTTCAGCTGTGCGAGGTTAAGACAGTGCGTTGGCAGGAGCGTTGAGTTCCAAAATCGCATCTGTCCCTTTATATCAGCGTTGCATGCTGATTTACCGTATATTCTCCCTCCTTTACATGGTGCCTGTGTTTATTATCTGCGTGTGCGCGAACACCTTTACCAATATGGAGTCTGGTGCACATCACGCTAGAAGTGTACGCGCGCATTCTGGACACCATTTTGGGTCCTTAGGAGTCCACGTAGCACCTACACACCGGCTGCTCCGCAGCCCAATTTACAGTCCCTGGAATTTAGTTATGAAACTCAGGATCTAACTCAGTTTCTACCGAGTGTTGCGTGTTTTTTCTAGAATGACAGAAAACATGATGTTAAAGGCATCAGGAACATAGAATATTATAAATTTTGAAGAGATGGAGCAATGAAAGGGAAATATGAAGTACACAGGAAGGGAAGTGAAGTCAGAGGCAGAGATCTAAGAAGGGTATGATTTGAGATGTTGAGTGTGCAGGAGAGAAAAAAATTGAATCAGTATCTTTCTCTTCCCAATGAATTAGCTCCCAGCACTTAAATTCGACCAGAGTTCCTATTATTTTAGCAGATATGGGCACATATTTTATTTCTATTTCATACTCATATTGACTTTTTCACCAAAACTAGTAAACAGATTAAAACATGTCCCGTTATCTTTCTATAATACAGTAAAAATCTCACATATGAACACACTAGCTATCAATTAACGCTTGCTTCTTCTAAAGCAATTATGATCACATCTAATTCGATTGTGCTTCTTCTGTCACGTTTATCCTGTCATGTTATTTCCATCACACCTCTTCTGTCATGATCGAACATACATGTAATTTTGCCTACATAACAACAGTGACTGTACTAGAAAAGTAATTCATTAGTTGTGAAGGGCTTTGGGACGTTTTCAGGACATGACATGGGGTAAACATTCCGCTTCTGTGCGATCGATGCACGGCAGAAACACATAACGTAAAACTGCATACTGTCAGCCTGTGATTTTCTGGATGGAAAATCCTAGGCTGGGGTTATTTTATTTATACCCCTTTATACATGTAAGTTCTTTCTTTCTTTCTCACCTCTGAACGAGTTCTCCAAGGCTGGTCTTCGAGGTAGGTGGTGCTGTTGCTCGCTTTCTTGTCGGCTCTTCCAGCTGTTCTCCACAGTGTTGCCACCTTGCAGCGCTTAAAATTAGACCACAGGCCTCATGCTGATGCCCTCTCCCCACTGCTGTATTTACCCATTGTTAGCAGAATTACCTCCACGACCAAAAAAATGATCTCCAACCACTGCTGTCCCTCCCACTGCTGCATCTCATGACCTGACCTCAATGATCTCCACCCCAAGTTAACAAAAACTTTGTTACCTGCCATTGCTGAGAACCAGGTTCCAAGTTCTCGAGCACTTCTAAAATCAGTGTTGATTTTAAAGCACTGGGAAGTGGAAGCAGCCGGAAATGTGGCTTTTGGCATTGGGGGGAAGGAGGAGCTCACTGCTCGAGGGGTGGGAACAGCTTTCTCCACTGGTTTCCTCCTTTTGAGAGATGTACTCGTCTTCCTCCATCCCATGACTGGAGTCCCTGCCGCTGCCATGCCTGCCCATCTTATCAACTGTACTCCAAGGCCCAACATCCAAAATCAAAGCCAGCTCCAGGTCCAGTGCTGCAGTGGGGGGGGGAAGATGGGGACAGAGGGCACAAATCACAGTAGAGGGGACTTGGACAGTCATACCATAGGCTTTGGCATTTGTCAAAAGGCTTTCTCCAGCAACGCAAAAACCTGTGTTATATTTTAAATAAGTGCTCAGCTGTATTTATTTAAATAACATGGATTTCCCTAATCAATACTGGGGAATCCATTTTAAACAATCCCCATGCTCACCACTCCCACCTCCCACCCTGCTGTAAACTTGATCCCCCCCCCCTTCACCCCACTTCCCCATTGGCCGCGATTGGACCCTGAACTGCAATACTGGTTTTGGTCTGGTCGTGGGCGAGCGAGGGTTTTTTTGGGGGAGAGGCAGGGGAACTGGGTAAACATTATCAGGTGTATTTTAAATAACACAGCTCACCGATCCTGAATCACTTTTAAGAAATCCACACATTCCCACCACTACTACCCTCTCCAGATATGATGGGAGCCTCCTGTTCTGAAGATCCGAACCATCCCCCCCACCCCATCCCCGCTGCCTCTCGCTGCTCTCATCTTTCACCTTGCCCAAACTGCCAACCCACCTCGAGAAACCTCATCTTTCTCACATGTCAACGACTCGCTGCATCATCCTCCCAGTACCCACTCTCACGTGTAGCACCCTGTTTCCAGTGCTCCCATGCCCCAAGATCTCTCCCACCCCTTCTATACCCAAGATTCCCCTCAGTTCTTCCACATCCCTTTTATCTCTCCAACCACATTCGGATACCCCTTTCCCAGTGCCCCCAAACACCAAAAGAGGCCCTCTTCATGCAAACCTGTCCTGATTTTCCCAGTCCCTTGCATTCCTTTCAATGCCCCTAAGCCTCATAACCCCAATTCCCAAACCCCAGGACCACCGTCTACAACACTACCAACCCACAAGGCCTCTACCCAACTCTTGGGACTTCTACAGACAGTCCCTATATTCCACCTACTGCCTACCTAGAAACAGCAACCTGCAGCATCATTCCCACCATCTTCCTCTGCATGCAGGTAAAAAGGTAAGAGTTTAAATTAACTACATGGTTAAACAATTTCATCAAATGTGACACACAAAGGAAATCATCCTCCACAATAAAATTGACAGCTAATAAGGTATTTTTGAAGTCTAGTCACTGTTGTAATGTAGGCAAATGCACCAGCCAATTTGCACACAGCAAGGTCCTACAAACAGCAGTGAGATAAACAGATAATCTGTTTTGGTGGTGTTGGTTGAAGTATAAATTTTGGCCAGGATACCGGGAGAACTTCCCTGCTCTCCTTTGAATAGGACCATGGGATCTTTTGCATCCACCTGAGAGGGCAGATAGGGACTTGGTTTGGCAACTCGTCTAAAAGACAACTGGAGAAAAATTCGATAGGGCCTATTATTGGGCGTAGGTAGCGTGATCCGCTATTAACCCGCACCCCATGGCCCCTTCGCAGGCAGGTTGAGAACTTCATCCAGCCTGAGGACTCACCGTCAAGCTGCAGTGAAATCCAGGCCTTGCACATCGGTTCAAAGCAATTCACACTTTCCACCAGCAGGGGGAGCCCCAATCTCTTAAAGGGAGGATGTATCTTCAAATCTCTTAAAGGTAGCCGGTACCTGTTATTTGCTAAAAGTAACAGTCTGCTGTCCGCACGAAGTCTGAATAGAGATCAAATATCACACACGTAAAACACAGATGCAGGTGCCGTCCCTATGTTTACACACTGATGAGTTATGTTAAAACATTGAATAAAGGTTGCGCACTATTAAATCCCATATGCTCCAATCTGCATGCCAGGCCTCTGTCGATCTGAGTTTGTATCAGGCCTGCAAGAGTGCGTGCACCAAGGTTCTCTGCTGATACGCTACAAGGCCTTGGTACAAGAAGTGGACAGAAGGAGGGACATCCTCTCCCTGCGGTGGGGGAGGGGGGTGGAGGCGGGTGGCAAGAGGCCCTCCAGACATATGCCCAAAAGGCAGAGGGAGGCAGCGGTGGATGAATTCAATGCCAGACACACAGCGTCATGAACATGGATGCAGTGCAGGAAGAAGTTCAATGCTTTGACATGAGAGGTCAAGGTGAGTGAGGTCAACTGTCAATTGGCGTCTCCTACCAACTGCACCACACACTACACCTCCCATCACCCACATACCAACAAACTCTTTCCATCAGTACTCAATTCTTCCAATCAGATGCTTCCTCTCACCCTTACACATTACCACTCTTGCAAGCTGCCCACAACTCACAGGCCACACACACTGGCAGCTATTCAACCATGACAGGCACATCACCCAGGCACACGTCCCACTTTCTTGCAGAAGAAGGTGGCGCATAACAGGAGGCAGCAAATGGCAGTGGCATTCAGCCCCTCGAGCCTGTTCCACCATTCAATGAGATCATGGTGGACCTGTGACCTAACTCCATATACCCACCTTAGCCCCATATCCCTTAATACCCTTGGTTCACAGAAATCTATCAATCTCAGATTTAGAATTCGCAATTGAGCTGGCATCAACTGCCGATTGCAGAAGAGCGTTCCGAACTTCTCCCACCCTTTGCATGAAGAAGCGTTTCCTCACTTCACTCTTGCACATTCTGGCTCTAAATGTTAGGCTATGTCCCTGTGTCCTAGTATTCAACTATAGGAGACCTCCAAAAACAGTTACAAATGTATTGGCAGCCTGAAGCAATAAACCAGCCACTAACCTGTGAATCTTGCATGGTCTATTTAAATAGCGCAGGTGGGGGGTCCTCCAGGCAGTCTAAGACACGTTCAGATGGTCGGGGTTAAGACTGTGCGTTGAGTTGAGCATTAAGTGCCAAAATGGTGTCTATCATTTTAAATCAGCGTTGCACACCATATCCATTTTCTCCTTACTCTACATACTTCCGGTGTTCGGTATTTGCGCATGCGCTAACTCCTATTCCAAACTGGCGTCCGGCGCATGTCACGCTGAAATGTGCGTGCGCAGCAAAGACGCCATCACTGAAGTGCCTGCATAGATCACGTGCCCAAGTCTCTGGTGTCGTGCTGCAACCATGTCCCCGGAGTAAAAGGGCCAATCAGGAAAATTAAAAAAAAACTTTTACTAGCAATCAAGGCCACTGATTTACAGTTTCCAAGCAAAATTGCACATAATCAAGGAAGGCAATTTGACTATCACTCCCATAATACTCTGCTATAAAATCAACATTTGACTTATTCAATCACCTTAAGTCAGTGGTCTTAATAATATATTTTGCATTACAAAACAACATACCCTTCAGCTCACTGTGAGCAATCCCACAAGATATCTACTTGCATATATTAAAGAAACTCCAATTTATCTATCAAAGAAGCATTGCTGATGATTCCTGCACAGGGACCATTTGAATAGATACTGGATTCTTTTTTAAAGATCACAATTAAAATTGTCAATGTGTAATGTCGTTTGAAGCTGTAACTACAAAGAGTTTAGGCTTCATACACAGAGTTAAATGTGTCATTTTTCACTGTCAATCTCACATCTCCTATCACTCATATGGAACTACAACTGACTTTAGCAACTGGAAGCATGTTTGGAACAAATGACTTAAGATTTTATCTCGTTTAATCATAGAACTTAATTTTTCTTGAAAATATTTAAGTAATCAAATGCCTAGCCAAGTGATTTAAACCCGACAGCACTCAAACACAATACAAGGGTATCAATCTGTGCAGAGATATTCAAATCAGGTTTGAATATCTCTCCTTGCAATGAATTGTGTGTAGGAGTACGAGGGAGTTGAGTGGGAAGCAATGTAGATTTGGTCATGTTTGGAGGGTTTCCTTGGGTTTGGGAGTGGAGGTCACCAGGGATGGAGGCATTATTCAGCATACTGGCCATTGAATTCTGGTGGGTTCTCCTCATTTTCTGCCATAGCTCCAATGAGAGACTGATAGAACCCCTAGGGGAATGATAAAAGTGGCCAGAGTTATGGGGGGGAGACTGGGAGAAACCCAACAAAAACTCAGGGCCATTATCTCCTTTCCTGGTTGGAGTTCAAGTTTTTCAATGCTCATGAAATTAAAAAGGAGATTCAGAATATCTTGCTAAAAATTACTTTTAATTTTGAAAACACAATAAAGTCGCATAGAATTTTGACATACAGACAGCTTGATGGTGCAGGATATTGGTGTACCAACTACACCATGGATTGGACACGAGTTTATATCTGTAGTTGTCTACATACAGAGTCCTTGATCTCAACCAAGTCATAGGGAAATTGGTATGTGGAAGTAAAACGTTGCACTATAGAGAAGAAGGGAACATCAGAATACAAATCACCCTGGTCACTCTCCTGCACCTGTGGTCATAGAGTACCATTGGCAGAGAGTTGGGAGGAGATCTTTTATTCTCCATTTTAAGTTGAGAACAGGGTACATTTTGCAATGCCCCACATTCCTTGTACACCACCACCACCGTATATCAGAAAATCAGCATCATACTGCCATGATTCATCCTCCACCAATTTTATTAGATGAGAAGTCATGGCCAGAGTTCCCATGATTTTCTGATATGCATTGGTGGCATACAAGGTCCCACTGGTGGCATACAAGATCCCACTGGTGGCATACAAGGTCCCACTGGTGGCATACAAGGTCCCACTGGTGGCATACAAGGTCCCACTGGTGGCATACAAGGTCCTGCTGGTGGCATACAAGGTCCCGCTGGTGGCATACAAGATCCCACTGGTGGCATACAAGGTCCCACTGGTGGCATACAAGATCCTGCTGGTGGCATACAAGGTCCTGCTGGTGGCATACAAGGTCCCACTGGTGGCATACAAGGTCCCACTGGTGGCATACAAGGTCCTGCTGGTGGCATACAAGGTCCCGCTGGTGACATACGAGATCCTACTGGTGGAATACGAGGCCCTGCTGGTGGCATACAAGGTCCCGCTGGTGACATACGAGATCCTACTGGTGGAATACGAGGCCCTGCTGGTGACATACGAGGTCCTTGCTGTCGCAAAATTTACCAAACAAGAGAAAGAAAGATTACAAAAATATTTTATTAGTAAAGCTTACATTCTGCTCTTTCTACATTTTTGTGCCAAAGTCTCATGCATAGAAACACTGGGACGGAGTCTGTGCTCATATCTGGCATTCCCGGCACAGACATGATGGGCCGAATGGGTCTACTTCTGTGCCATAAATGTTTCTATGTTTCTGTTTCTATCTTACATGGAAACACAAATACTAACATTTTACATTATAAAGGTACAGTATGAAGCAATTTGAAAATGAGACACACACGATAGCTTTGTGGGTAATCTGTTTATTAACAGTGTCCACAGAATCTTATCTAATTTACAGAACCTGTAGTAATTCATCACACAAAATTCCTGAGACATCTCTTTCGCTTATCATTGTCCTCATTAGAATTTTAGGTACAACATTCTTTAAGCTGTGTTCAGTCTGGAAATATCAGCCCCTTAGATGTGGAAGTGGGAGTTAAAGCTTAAATAGTATTCCTATCTATATTCATTCTGACAAGTTACTTTCTCCTACACTTCTGGAGACGTGCCAGCTAGGTGAAGCTGTGAGGTACTCAATCCTACCCTTTCTTTCTTTGGGGCCCCATTCAAATATAATATGTCTTACCCTTGGTGGGAGTTTTCTCTCCCTTATCCATACCGTTCCCTACTGGTCGGATCTGCCTCCAATATCATCACCCTCTGTTTGGACTAGACATGTTAGACATGACTAGACTAGATTAGACATGCACTCCTGCTCCTCCTGGCCCCACAAAGATAAGTTTAAAACATACCTTTGAGGGTCTCCGCATCTTCCCCTGTTAACTACACGAGTTCAATCAATGACAGTGATACAATACCCTCACAAGCAAAGATTATTTATTCAAAGTTTAATACCTCAAATAAAGTTAAGTACTTACAACTAAGTAAACTTGGTCGGGAAACAATGGGCACTAAATTGGGCCGTGTAGCTCCCATTGTTTCGGTGCTACACGGCCTCTCCGACATCCGAGATGGCATCTTGAATGCGCACGCACGTTTCCTGCGTGACGTGCGCCAGACGCCATCTTGGTTTGGGAGTTTGCGCAGGCGCAGATAAGGAACGCTGAAATCATGTAAAGTAGGGAGAAAATGGCTTCAATCAGTGTGCAACGCTGATTCAAAGTGATAGACACCATTTTGGGACTTAACGCTCAACTCAACGCACAGTCTTAACCCCGACCATCTGAACGTGTCTTAGAGTGCCTGGAGTTCCCCCCACCAGCGCTATTTAAAGGGACCATGCAGGATTTACAGGTTAGTGGCTGGATTATTGCCTCTGGCTGCGGAGACATTTGTAACTGTTTTTGGAGGTCTCCTAGACTTCAATATTAGTAAGCGGGGACATAGCCTAACATTTAGAGCCAGGATGTGCAGGAGTGAAGTTAGGAAATGCTTCTACACGCAAAAGCTGGGAGACGTTTGGAACGCTCTTCTGCAGACGGCAGTTGCTGCTAGCTCACTTGTGAATGTTAAATCTGAGATTGATAGATTTCTGTGAACCAAGGGTATTAAGGGATATGGGGCTACGGTGGGTATATGGAGTTAGGTCACAGGTCCACCAGAATCTCACTGAATGGTGGAACAGGCTCGAGGGGCTAAATGCCGCTGCTACTTGCTGCCTCTTGATATGTGCCACCTTCTCCTGCAAGAAAGCGGGACGTGTGCCTGGGTGATGTGCCTGTCATGGTTGAATAGCTGCCAGTGTGTATGGTCTGTGAGTTGTGGGTGGGTGGCTTGAAACAGTGGTAATATGTAAAGATGGGAGGAAGCATCTGATTGGAAGAGTTGAGTACTGATGGAAAGAGTTTATTGGTATGTGGGTGATGGGGGGTGTAGTGCGTGGTGCAGTTGGTAGGAGACTCCACTTGACAGTTGACCTCACTCACCTTGCCCACTCATGTCAAAGCATTGAACTTCTTCCTGCACTGCATCCATGTTCATGATGCTGTGCGCCTGGCATTGACTTTGTCCCCCGTTGCCTCCCACTGCCTTTTGAGTATATGTCTGGAGGGCCTCTTGCCCCACCTTGGGATATAGGGAGTCCCTCCTTCTGTCCACCTCTTGCACCCAAGGTCTCCAGTGCATCAGCAGAGAACCTTGGTGCATGCACTCTCGCAGGCCTGGTACCAACTCAGATCGGCAGATTGGTGAGTTCTGGCGTGCAGATTGGAGGATGTGGGATTTAGTAGTGCGTAACCTTTATTCAATGTTTTAACATAACTCATCAGTGTGTAAACATAGGGATGGGATCTACATCTGTGTTTTACGTGTGCAATGTCTGATCTCTGTTCAGACTCCATGCAGACAGTAGACTGTTATTTTCAGCAAATAACAGGTACAAGCTACCTTTAAGAGATTTCTAAGAAACATCCTCCCTTTAAGAGATTGAACTCCCCCTGGTGGTGGAAAGTGCGAATTGCATTGATTCCACGTGCAAGGCCTGGAAAGGAATGCCGATTGCAGGTAAGTGCTCCCTTGGATCCAAACTTGCATCTTGCCTGCCCAGGGTCCGTCGGGCGGGGGGTGTTACCATCGCCCAGAACAGACCCTTATCCAAATTTTCCCCCAATGTCTTTCGAGTTACAATCCTTGAGCTCAATCTTGCTAAGTCGAATCAAAATTCCTGTTACCAAAATGTTATTTTGTATACCTTCAACGACATATGTTTCTTATCAAAATATCCATATATGGCATCATAAGCACGACCTGATCGTGCCTTGTTCATGTGCAACCATATATCCCTGGCCTGCTGTTGCACATGATCAATCTGCAAGTTACAATATTCCTTTTGATATGAGTGAAGCTGATTAACCCAGCGTTCATCCCGTTTCCAATAAGCAAGTTTCCTTATCTTCCCACTCTCGGGTTGCCAGACTATTCTTAATTAAGTAGTAGCAAGAAGTGCCTTTTATGGATGTTCCCAGGCTTCAGAGAATAATAAGAATGCCAGGTGTTATCTGCATTTACAGGGACACTGCTCTGGTGTTCTGGCAGAAAGTGGAATTCCCTGCTGTGCTGTTTTTACTGCATTAGCATTCTATTTTTTTTACCCCTTCTTCACCCATGTCTTCGAAAACCCCGTCAAGTTTTACTGAGGAGGGTTCTCTGCTCAGTCAGCATCTAAAACGCCATTGGGGTCCTAGTGATATCATAGAACCCCCATTTGCATGTATTAATGAAGCCCTCGGGTGTGTGAGGCTGGCATATCGGCTGCCTTAAAAACAGGGCCTAAAGAAAGAAGAGAGAACTTGCATTTATATAGCGCCTTTCATGACCTCAAGACATCCCAAAGCACTTTACAACCAATTCAATACTTTTGAAGTATAGTCGCTGTTGTAATGTAGGAAACGCAACAGACAATTAGCGCACAGCAAGATCCCACAAACAACAATGAAACAATGACCAGATAATCTGTTTTTTAATGACGTTGGTTAAGGGATAAATGTTGGCCAGGACACCGGGAGAACTTCCCTGCTCTTCTTTTAATAGTGTCATGGGATCTTTAACGTTCACCTGAGAGGACAGACAGGGCCTCAGTTTAATGTCTCATCCAAAAGGTGGCACATCTGACATTGCAGCACTGCGTCAGCCTAGATTATGTGCTCAAGTCCTGGAGTATGGCATCAATCTACAGCCTTCTGACTCAGAGACAAGAGAGCTACCACTGAGCCACGACTGTGCACAAGTCAAACTGCTGACAACTATTATCCATGTTCCTGAGTGTATATATAACCCTAATTAACGTTATATTGGAGTTTCAGTAATAAAATATTGCCATTTTGATTTGTACAGCCTGAAAGTGTAAGGACAGACCGGGGCTTGGTAAATGACTTGAAATAAGAAGATTTTGCTGCCGCTTTTGCCAGATTGATGATTATCGCAATTTTGATTACTAAGGAATTATTTTTGCTGAACAAATGAAGTTGGGGCTCAACATCAATTAGTCAAAGAGAAAGATTACCACCGCAGTACGAAAATAAATACAGGAGGATGAACAAAGACTGAAGAAAATGGGCATTAATGGTGAGAATTTGGATGAATTTGTGTACTTGGGATGTTGTGCTCCCGACAAAGAGAAAGACAAGAAAGAGGAGAAGAGGTGAGTTATTCTAGAAGTGTTTTTGATAGAAAAGAGACATGAAATGTGAAAAGAAGAATGTACTAAATAGACAAGGGTCCAATCAACACTTCTGTATAGTTCAACACTAATTCCAAGCAAGATCAAAACTGATGGTGGGGGAGAAACAATATTATTAGTTAGAAATATCATTGCAATCACTTATTTAATTTTTTTATGGTACTCTACATTAATGATAAAATTGCTCTTTATTAAAGATGCAGTGAAAAAGGTACATGGGGTTCAATAAAGTATTTTGTCCATTTGCTAATTTTTGTCAAAGAAATTGTGAGAAAATAAAGTATGGAATATCACTGTACGTGCATTTAATTTTCTTCTAACAACAGCCGTTAGTTATAGATTGTAAGGATGCAATGCTTAAATGGGAATTAGTACCTATTTGCTAACTAGAATAGAATTTTTGATTGATCTCCAAACACTAACACATGTTCGGGTATCTCTTCCTCTGTTTGCTACTTCAGCTAAAAGATAGGTGAGTGTAAAGTGGTGCTCCCTGTCCCATACCCACAGCTCCATTTAGAGAAAGGAAGAAAACAGCCCAAATTAGTCGCAGCAAACAACAATCGCCCTCTGCATTCCATCAACAAAGCATCAAAAATAACTCCTGGATATTAACAATCTGCAGAATTGTGAACACAGTTAATTTCGTATTTTGGGAGCCATCTTAAAGACCCCAGAAACAACTGGGGTCGATTTTAGCTCAGGAACGTTCAGGGCTGTTGGGAAGGAAATCCCTGCGCAAAGTTTAACGTGAGGCGCTGGCCATTTTAACTCCTGGAAGGAGTGATGTCAGGGCAGACGGGCGGGAGCAGAAATTAAGACGGGAGCGCGAAGATGCCAGGGACCCGCGGGAACGCAATGAAGTTAGTGCTGGTTGGGGGATTTGACAGAAGATGCTGGTGCAGGGACGGAGAGGCAAGACCAAGGCTGGGGTGGCCCAAGGACTCGTTGTGCAGCCCGGGGGAGCACTCCCACAAAGAATCCTCAGAAATGTTCAATAAAGAGACTTACGCTGGCCTCTTCTGGCCACTCAGCTGACTGCCGCAAAGTCTGCCTGTTGGGTTTGGCCTGTGGGGACCACCTGAATTTATCAATTAAAATGGCATTGCGTGCCGATGACATCACTGGGCCACAACTTTTGATTGTAAATTGGGCCCTTCTGTGCCTATTTAGAGATGGCAGCGGGGGGGCAGGAATGTGGCACAAACTCCTTCCCACCATTTTAACAACCCTACCCCGTCTGGTCAGTGTTGGGTGGGCTGCTTGGTTAAAATCTACAAACAATGACCCACAGGACACGTGCCGCTCAGATATGAAGCAAGCAGCATTTGTGAGGCATAATTACTCTGTTGTTTTGTTTCTATACAGACGGATGATCATGTTCCTGATAGTCAGTGCAGTTGGTGTGTAGGATGATTTGATTACTACTTTGTAAAACATGACACGGGGCACAATTGACCTTCCTAAGCTGGATTTTATGAGATTTGAACTCAGGCTAGTGAATCAGACCCCCTCCATACACAATATACAGTCTGAGGCTCTAGATCTCAATATGTCCTGTTTATCTGCTGCAGCCATAAAGAGGCACAACTATACGACTGTAAATGTCTTTGTTCATTTGCAGCACGTCCTCTGTACATTTGCAAAGGGTTTTAGTGCCGGCATTAATAATATCCACAAAGATGTGGCATGAGTCCAAATCCATGCCATAAATTACACCTTAGACCAATGAAACGGCTGCCTTCCTGGGCCAGCCAGCTGCTTAAGATTACAGCTCACACACAATGACCCTGAGAAAAACAACAATATAATAACCTACGCAAATCATAGAATGATAGAATCATAGAAATTTACGGCACAGAAGGAGGCCATTTGGCCCATCGTGTCTGTGCCGGAGGAAAAAGAGCTATCCAGCCTAATCACACTTTCCAGCTCTTAGTCCGTAGCCTTGTAGGTTATGGCACTTAAAGTACATACCCATGTACTTTTTAAATGCAATGAGGGTTTCTGCATCAACGATCCTTTCAGGCAGTGAGTTCCAGACTCCCACCACCCTCTGGGAGAAAAAAATTCTCCTCAGCTCCCCTCTAATCCTTCTACCACTCACTTTAAATCTATGCCCCCTGGTTATTGATCTCTCTGCTGAGGGAAATAGGTCCTTCCTCTCCACTCTATCTAGGCCCTTCATAATTTTATACACCTCAATTAAATCTCCCCTCAGCCTCTTCTGTTCCAAAGAAAACAACCCCAGCCTATCCAATCTTTCCCCATTGCTAAAATTCTCCAGTCCTGGCAACATCCTCGTAAACCTCCTCTGCACCCTCTCAAGTGCAATCACATCTTTCCTATAATGTGGTGACCAGAACTGGACGCAGTCCTCTAGCTGTGGCCCAACTAGTGTTTTATACAGTTCGAGCATAACCTCCCTGCTCTTATACTCTAGGCATCAGCTAATAAGGAAAGTATCCCATATGCCTTCTTAACCGCCTTATCTACCTGCCCTGCTACCTTCAGGGATGTGTGGACATGCACTCCAAGGTCTCTCTGTTCCTCTACACTTCTCAGTATCCTCCCATTTATTGTGTATTCCCTTGCCTTGTTTGCCCTCCCCAAATGCATTACCTCACACTTCTCCAGACTGAATTCCATTTGCCACTTTTCTGCCCACCTGACCAGTTCATTGATATCTTCCTGCAGTCTCACTAAGAACCACACGGCCAATTTTTGTATCATCTGCAAACTTCTTAATCATGCCCCCTACATTTAAGTCTAAATCATCGATATGTACCACAAAAAGCAAGGGACCTAGTACTGAGCCCTGCGGAACCTCACTGGAATCAGCCTTCCAGTCACAAAAACACCCATCGACCATTGCCCTTTGCTTCCTGCCACTGAGCCAACTTTGAATCCAACTTACCACTTTTCCTTGGATCCCATGAGCTTTTACTTTTCTGATCAGTCTGCCATGTGGGGCCTTGTCAGAAGCCTTGCTAAAATCCATGAGGGCTACATCAAATGCACTACCCCCATCGAACCTCCTTGTTACCGCCTCAAAAAATTCAATCAAGTTAGTCAGACACGATCTTCCCTTAACAAATCCATGCTGATTAATGCATGCCTTTCTAAATGACGATTAATACTGTCCCTCAGAATTTTTTCCAATAATTTGCCTACCTCCGAGGTTAGGCTGACTGGCCTATCAGGAGTAGCTTTATTATATGACTATTAACATAAGCCACAAGAAAGAAATGCATGAAACATAATTTTAAATATAAGTACAGTCAAAACACTGAAATACATGGGTTGGGGAAGGGTGTCAGTCGGTAATTACACTTTACAGGGCCAAGAATTTCTGACAGGGCCAATGTACGATGAGGTTCCACTTCTAAAGCGCCCCGACATTAAATTCCATTCAGTTCCAGGACGTGTTGAAGAACTGCCTGGCATCCCTGTGGGAGCCACATACAAATAATGGAGTTTGGATGGGATGCCACCAGCCATCCTAAATTCCACCATTTCCACCATTCCACCCTTGAGAACATGTGCCCCTCTTTAAAAGACACAGTTTGCCACAGCCCATTCATCAGGTTGGAATTACTTGGTTGAAAGACACTGATCAGCTGAGATTGCTTGTGCCTGACGTTTGGGCACAACCTGGGACATCCTGCAGGTAATGGAGGAGAAAAGAATTACTTTTATACTCGGGAAGCTTCCCCTTGCATTCTGCCTTTCGAAAACACATGCCAGGAATTTCCTCTGGGCTTCTCCCTCTTAGCTGTTGTTAGTGTGGCAGAAGTTCAGCAGAATCCATGTACACGTGTAAATGGAGTTCCCTCCAAAGTCATGGCAGTGGAATGAGAAAAGCCTCGAGGAAATTCACCCCCATTATATTTCAAGAGAATTCCTGAGCTAGTGTCCAAGGGCTGCACAACGCGTCTCCGATTGGGAATTCCACTTTACGTGGTCCACATGCTGGAGCAAATAGAGTGGATGGAGGCAGTAGGGGAAGCCAGATTTATCAAGCAGCATCAGAGAAGAGCCAGCACTAGCCATTCAGCATGATATATAAACTCCAGACCCATTTTATGAGAACTTTCCCAGGAGCTCTGTTTTAGAAGATTGCACTTCAGTTATGAAACTTTGGAAGAGTTCTTCTCATTGCTGCAGCCAAGGTCCACAGCAGAGAAAGTGACCAAAACGATCAACTTTTATCCCACTGGCTCGTTCCAGGAAGCCACAGGGGACTTTTGTCAGATCAGCCAATATGCTGTTCACTGCTCTGTAAGTCAAATCACCGATACCCTCTGCTCAGTTTATATAGTCAAACAGTACTCCCAGATAGATACTGAGAGAACCATTAAATTTCTCAGAATTGCGAGATTCACCTAAGTTGTGGAGGCTATTAATTGCATTCATATGTCACCGTATGCCATAAATGTAAACTCCAATATTGATATTAACCACAAACGCTTCCATTCGCTAAATGAGCAGCACATTTGCGATAACAGACACAGCTTCTGACATATGCATTCATAACTAGCTGGGAGCTGCCATGATGCTTTTAAGTTGCATCCATCCAGTACCTCAGCTCTATTTCAACACCAGGGGCAAAATGTAGGCTATCTGCTGGGTGATGAGTGACACCCACTTCTCCAATGGCTCATGAGGCCTCTTGTCAGGCCACCAGTGCTGCAGAGGAGCGCTACAAAGACTCACATATGAAGGATAAAAATTGAGCAAGCCATTGGGATGCTGAAGGTAAGGTTTGCAGCATGGACCCTGCACCGTTTCGTGAACTTGGTAGCATTTTGTGTTGTTCACAACTTTGCATTTGAGAAAGGACTGACGGTAGATGTCCCAGAGGATGCTGAGGGTTCCTCACAAGAGGGTTCCTCAGAAGATTTTACATCAAAAGTTTTTTTTTATTCGTTCATGGGATGTGGGCATCGCTGGCGAGGCCGGCATTTATTGCCCATCCCTAATTGCTCTTGAGAAGGTGGTGATGAGCCGCCTTCTTGAACCGCTGCAGTCCATGTGGTGACGGTTCTCCCACAGTGCTGTTAGGGAGTTCCAGGATTTTGACCCAGCTACGATGAAGGAACGGCGATATATTTCCAAGTCGGGATAGTGTGTGACTTGGAGGGGAACGTGCAGATGGTGTTGTTCCCATGTGCCTGCTGCTCTTGTCCTCCTAGGTGGTAGAGGTCGCGGGTTTGGGAGGTACTGTCAAAGAAGCCTTGCCGAGTTGCTGCAGTGCATCGTGTGGATGGTACACACTGCAGCCACAGTGTGCTGGTGGTGAAGGGAGTGAATGTTTAGGGTGGAGGATGGGATGCCAATCAAGCGAGCTGCTTTGTCCTGGATGGTGTTGAGCTTCTTGAGTGTTGTTGGAACTGCACTCATCCAGGCAAGTGGAGAGTATTCCATCACACTCCTGACTTGTGCCTTGTAGATGGTGGCAAGATTTTGTGGAATCAGGAGGTGAGTCACTCGCCGCAGAATACCCAGCCTCTGACCTGCTCTTGTAGCCACAGTATTTATATGGCTGGTCCAGTTAAGTTTCTGGTCAATGGTGACCTCTAGGATGTTGATGGTGGGGGATTCAGCGATGGTAATGCCGTTGAATGTCAAGGGGAGGTGGTTAGACTCTCTCTTGTTGGAGATGGTCATTGCCTGGCACTTGTCTGGCGCGAATGTTACTGGCCACTTCTCAGCCCAAGCCTGGATGTTGTCCAGGTCTTGCTGCATGCGGACACGGACTGCTTCATTATCTGAGGGGTTGCGAATGGAACTGAACAATGTGCAATCATCAGCGAACATCCCCATTTCTGACCTTATGATCGAGGGAAGGTCATTGATGAAGCAGATGATGGTTGGGCCTAGGACACTGCTCTGAGGAACTCCTGCATTAATTCATTAGCCGCAATTTTGTTAGGTTTTGCCGGTGATGTGAAGCTTTACTAAGTGTGAATATCGTTGCAAAATTAGGCGTGCAAGCTAATTTATCTGCTCATGGTGTGGGCTGCTCCAAACTAGGGAGCCCAAACATAGATTTGAGACTGCTTTGCTGAACACTTCAGTTCTATCTGCAAGTGTGGTGACCCTGACCTCCCTGTGACTCATCACTTTAACTCCCCCCTCTCGTACCTGCTCTGATCGCTCCATCTTTGGTCTTTTACACTGTTACTAGCAAAACCTCAGGAATAGTCTCTTATCTTCTTCCTGTTCAGGACATTGACTTTAGTAACTTCAGACCTTAGCTATACCTACCATTTTTTTTATAACCGGGGTAATGGGAGGCTGGGGAAATATATTGATCTTCTAGCTGTAGTTCCATCTGGGAAAGAGGCTCTGTGCCCTTGATATTGCACTATTTGTTTTTCCTTACAGGACTGTGTGTGTTTTTCCAGCACTTCAGTTTTCATTTTAGACTTGAAATTGCAGACTTCCTGTTTTATCCCCCCATCCCCTGCAATTTCACCCCTTTTCCCCCCTAATTCCTTGGTGGAGCTTTCACTTCTTAGCTACTTGCACCTACTTTTGTTTTTATTGCCTCACCAAGGTGATCTTTTATATTATCTAACAATTTCTTGCTTGTATTTATTAGAGGGTACAGTAATATAGGGGTTATGATAATGGACTAGCAGCCTAGAGGTTGACCATCCAAATCCTACCATAGCAACCTGATTTCAATAAATCTGGTAACCTGCTATGACCAGACAAAATAACTATCAAAACTGGTTCACTAAAATTCTTCAGGGAAGGGAACCTGCCACTCCTACTTGGTTTGGCCTACAACCAGAGATGGCAAATAAATGCTGCCTCGCCACACTTACAGCAGGTTGCAGATCACTCAACCCATTAACTTCCTCTGTATGCTTTTTTCCATCTCCACTTTTTTTCCGATTCTATTAAAATGCTGTTGACCTTTCAGTTTTCACTTCTGAAATACTCGAAACGTGAAAATAGATTTAAGCCCTACTCCAGATACACGAGCACATAATCTTAGCTGGAGCTTCAGTGCAGAACTGAGGGTCTGTTGCACTGCCCGAGGTGCCATCTGTTAAACAAAGGACCTGACTGCCCTCTCAGGTCACCATAAAAGATCCTGTGGAACGTTTAGAAGAAGAGCAAGGGCATTCTCCCAGTCAATGGCCAACATTTATCCCCCAACCAACACCATCAAAAACAGCTTATCTGGTCATTTATCTCATTGCTGTTTGTAGGAACTTGCTGTTTCCAAATGACTATCATGTTTGATTACATTACAACAGTGACTACACTCCAAAAATATTTCATTCACTGTGAAGAGCTGTAGGGCGTACTAAGATCAAGAAAGGTACTATATAAACGTTTGCTGTGACTCAGTGGTAGCGCTCTCGCCTCTGAGTCAGAAGGTTGTGGGTTTAAGTCTCATGCTAGAGACTTGAGCACAAAATCCAAGCTGGCACTTCAGTGCAGAACTGAGGGAGTGCTGCATTGTCAGAGGTACCACCTTTCAGATGAGACGTTAAACTGAGATCCTGTCTGTCCTCTCAGGTGGATGTAAAAGATCCCATGGCACTATTTCGAAGAAGAGCAGAGGAGTTCTCCCCGATGTCCTGGCCAATATTTATCCCTCAACCTACATCACTGAAACAGATTATCTGGTCATTATCACATTGCTGTCTGTGGGATCTTGCCATGCTCAAATTGGCTGCTGCGTTTCTTATATTACAACAGTGACTACACTTCAAAAGTTCATTGGCTGTAAAGCGCATTGGGATGTTCTGAGATCATGAAAGGCGCTATAATAAATGCAATAAAAAGTTAAAAACAGTGGATGTCCAAAGGGACTTAGGGGTTCAGGTCCATAGATCAGTGAAGTGTCATGAACAGGTGCAGAAAATAATCAATAAGGCTAATGGAATGCTGGCCTTTATATCTAGAGGACTAGAGGACAAGGGGGCAGAAGTTATGCTGCAGCTATACAAAACCCTGGTTAGACCGCACCTGGAGTACTGTGAGCAGTTCTGGGCACCGCACCTTCAGAAGGACATATTGGCCTTAGAGGGAGTGCAGTGTACGTTTACTAGAATAATACCCGGACTTCAAGGGTTAAGTTACAAGGAGAGATTACACAAATTGGGGTTGTATTCTCTAGAGTTTAGAGGATTAAGGGGTGATCTGATTGAAGTTTATAAGATATTAAGGGGAACAGATAGCGTGGATAGAGAGAAACTATTTCTGGACCTATCTGGAGTGAGATTAGAAAACATTTCTACACACAAAAGGTGGTAGAAGTTTGGAACTCTCTTCCACAAACGGCAATTGATACTAGCTCAATTGCTAATTTTAAATCTGAGATAGATAGCTTTTTGCCAACCAAAGGTATTAAGCAATATGGGCCAAAGGCAGGTATATGGAGTTAGATCACAGATCAGCCATGATCTTATAAAATGGCAGAGCGGGCTCAAGGGGTTGAATGGCCTATTCCTGTTCCTATGATCCTATGTTCTTCCTTTTTAAATGTACGTTCTTACTTTGTTTGAAGTTGTTGTTGTTCTGTTTGAATTGGTAAGTAAACTGCTGGAATGTAAATGTAAAAAAAACTCATGGTACCATTGTTTAAGAAACCAGTTACTTCCCAGCTTTATTACTCATAATATTTCATGCTTTTATGTTGAAAGATATTTGATAGACTTGTCTAATGTCTCTCATTCACATGTGGTGCAATGTATTAACATCATTTTGGAAGGTATTACAGTCATTACCAGTCCTGAGCTGCTCATTCACTCAGATCAGTAATGAGACCCCCAGGGCTGGTAATGACCATAATACCTGAACAAATAATGTTATTATGATCAATCTCAGTACTATACTTGTAATTTTCTGCACTCTGTCAGTGTTTTGTTACAGTCTGTTAGGCAGAGGTTGATTTGAAAGCATATACTGTGACTACAGATGGAAATTCTCATTTTTGTTTCCAGGGCTTTTGTTGCAGACACAGATTTTAAAATTCAAATCTCTTACATCAGACTGCAGAGTACAAGAAATATTAATCCTTCAAATCCACCAGGAAGCTTAAGCATGCATGTCATCAGACCTCCTGGGATCAGGGATTTACATGCACCTGCTACATAACCGGGAAAGATTGGATGCAAGCAAAAGTTTCAAATGTAAACCTTTTAATAATATTTACTTCGGGAGTAAATGGGAGTTAGATGGGAGGTTTTTTTTCCATGAGAAGTCTGAATGAGACATGGAGGTCCGTTGATTTAGCTCCAGAAGTGATGCTGCAAATTATAATATTGGCCGGGAATTTCCTCATACCCCGCACTGATGGAACGGGAGCAGATTCAAGGAAATTTCCGGCCATAATTTCATACTATAGAACTTACATTTATATAGAGCTTTGGCATGTTGAAACTCCCCTATGCATGTTTTACAATGAATTGATTTTGGAGTGCAGTGAATGCTCTTATGTAAGTAAATGGATGGAACATAAGAGGGAAAGCACAGAACCATTAAAATGTGACAACTTGCTTCTACAATTGTTTAGACTGTTACTTGTTTTAAAGCACATTGCCATCTAAATTTGACCAAAACATAACATTTGTATGAATAAATATCAAATAACACATTTAAGAATGGCTTGAATTTTTCTTTGTTGAAGTATGCTGTTCTTATTGAGGAGAAGTGAACTTCAGATTTTTTTTTTAATTTACAATTATAATTTTACATTCATCCCCTGTGACCTGGGTTCAAATCCAAGCCAGAAAATGAGATGCAGCTCTCCTCTTTCTGTTGGTTCGAAGGGTTCTGTGTGGAATGAGGCTCTGTCCAGTTTTTTTTTCTGGGCACTGGCTCATAGATTAAAGCTGCTTCTAAAACTGGCATAGATTAGTAATAAAGTGGCAATCTCACTCAGTGCTGTAAATGTAATAAATGTCATACAGATGGTGTAAGGAATGATTTTCTGAGGTTGGGGGTGCAGCACATTGTTGGGGCAGATTAGAGGGAGCTCCACTGTGCATCTAACTATGCTATAGCTGAGTTGGGAATACTGGATGCTGATGTCAGATGTTTGAAATAGAAAGTGATCTGTTCCCCAGCATTAACATCCTTTAGCATGATGAATGCAAAAGTTTCACACTGGACAAAAAAAAAATTCCATATAGTAATATGTAAAACACAGTAGATGGGACCCAGTGAAGGGACGGGGGAGGGTCATGACCAAGTCTTAGTGATAGTTCGGATATGGGCAGCAGAGTTTTGAATGAGCTGAAGTTTCGACTTGTGGAAGTAGGCAGTCTTGGTAATGGAGAGGATATGGGGTCGAAAGCTCAGTGCAAGGTCAAATAGGACGCCAAGGTTCCGAACAGTTTGGTTCAGCTTCAGTCAGTCGGGAGGGAGAGGGATGAAGTCAGTGACTAGGAAACGGAGTTTGTGGTGGGGGCAAAATACAATGGCTTTGGTCTTCCCGATATTTAATTGGAGGAAATTTCTGCTCATCCAATACTGGATGACAAATCAGAAGCAGTGGAGAGGTCGAGAGAGGTGGTGGTGAGGTAGAGCTCGGTGTCATCAGCGCGCATGTGTAATCTGACGTTACGTTTTTGGATGATGTCACCGAGGGGCAGCATGTAGATGAGAAATAGGAGGGGCCAAGAATAGATCCTTGAGGGACTCCAGAGGTAACGGTGCGGGAGCGGGAAGAGAAGCCATTGCAGGAGATTCTCTGCTGCGACTGGATAGATAAAAATGGAATCAGGCAAGAGCCGTCCCACTCGGCTGGACATCGGAGGAGAGGCGTTGGAGGAGGATGGTGTGGTCAACCGTGACAAAGACTGCAGACTGGTCGAGAAGAATGAGAAGAGAGAGTGCACCATGGTCACAGTCACATAAAATGCAATTTGTGACTTTGTTAAGGGTTGTTTCAATGCTGTAGCAGGGACGGAAACCCGTTTAGCGTGGTTCAAACATGGTGTTGCGGGAAAAATGGGCACTAATTTGGGAGGCGACAAAACGTTCAAGGACTTTGGAGAGGAAAGGGAGGTTGGATTTGAAATGGCCGTTTTTAACCGCAAGTAATTTCTTAGGGGTTCTACTGATCTCCCACTGGAGAAATTGCAGACAACAATCACCAACTTTTATTTCACTAGGCTTGGCTGCAACTCTTTTGATTAGCATTCTCCATTGTTGTCTTGGCACTACAAAATTCCTTGATGATCTTATCATTTTACTTGGAGGTGATATGGTCAAGCACTGCAATCCTCGCTTTGTAATGGAACAAAGTTGGTGCAGGTGCTCCACGTGTGGCACAGTGCGACGTAATGAGGTAGTTGCACAGGAATAGCCAACGCATTGCTGCCAACATAAACCCAACCAGTTGAGCAGTTTGGTCCTGCTTCTTGATGGCTTTCATGAATCTGGCCCTTGTGGTGTCATTCAATGTTGACAAAATCTGAAGTGTTACACAAACTGCTTGAATTCTGAACACTAGAGTGGAAAAATGTTCCCTGGCTTTAACAGATAGGAACAAAGGAAGATAGGAACAGGAGTAGGCCATTTAGCCCCTCAAGCCTGTTGGGCCATTCAATGTGATCATGGCTGATATGTGATCTGTCTCCATAAACCCTCTTCGCCCCATTTCCCTTAACAACTTTGGTTAACAAAAATCTATCAATCTCAGATTTAAAATGAACAATTGAGCTAGCATCAACTGCCGTTTGCGGAAGAGAGTTCCAAACTTCCACCACCCTTTGCATGTAGAAGTGTTTCCAAACTTCACTCCTGAAAATCCTGGCTCTAATTTTTAGGCTATGTCCCCTAGTCCTAGACTCCCCAACCAGTGGAAATAGTTTCTCTCTATCTACCCTATCAGTTCCCCTTAATATCTTCAAAGCTTTGATCAAATCACCCCTTAATATTCTAAATTCCAGGGAATACAACTTCAGTTTGTGTAATCTCGCCTCATAATTTAACCCTTGGAGTCCAGGTATCATTTTAGTAAATCTACGCTGCACTCTTTCCAAGGCCAATATATCCTTCCTAAGGTGCGGTGCCCAATACTGAACACAATAATCCAGGCGTGGTCTAACCAGGGCTTTGTATAGCTGTAATTTAACTTCTACCCTCTTGTATTCTAGTCCTCTAGCTATTAAAGGCCAGCATTCCATTAGCCTTTTTGATTATTTTCTGTACCTGTCCATGACATTTTAATGATCTATGTACATGGACCCCTAAGTCTCTTTGTACCGCCACTATTTTGAGTTTTTCAACATTTAGAGAGTACACTGATCTATCCTTTTTAGTTCCAAAGTGGATGACCTCACACTTGCCAACACTGGAATCCATTTGCCCCATTCACTTAATCTATTAATTTCTCTCTTGCTACTATGGGGGAAAAATTCGATAAGGCTCTGTTTTCGGCGTTGGTAACGCAATGCGCTACCACTCCGCGCCCGACGGACCGTGCTCAAGCAGGACGCAAGTTTGGACCCAAAGGAGCACTTACCTGCAAACAGCGTTCTTTTCAGGCCTTGCATGTGGATTGCAGTTTCCACCACCAGAGGGTGCTCAATCTCTTAAAGGGAGGATGTTTCTTAGAAATCTGTTAAAGGTAGCCTGAACCTGTTATTTGCTGAAAATAACAGTCTACTGTCTGCATGGAGTCTGAACAGAGGTCAGACATTGCACACGTAAAACACAGATGCAGATGCAGATCCCATCCCTAGGTTTACACACTGATGAGTTATGTTAAAATATTGAACAATGGTTACGCACTACTAAATCCCACATCCTCCAATCTGCACACCAGACCTCACCAATCTGCCAATCTGAGTTGGTACTAGGCCTGCGAGACTGTATGCACCAAGGTTCTCTGCTGATGCACTAGAGACCTTGGGTGCAAGAGGTGGACAGAAGGAGGGACATCCTAGATCCGCAGGGAGGGGCAAGAGGCCCTCCAGGCATATGCTCAAAAAGCAGTGGGGGCAACAGGGGACAAAGTCAATGCCAGACGCACAGCATCATGAACATGGATGCAGTTCAGGAAGAAATTCAATGCTTAGACATGAGTGCTCAAGGGTGAGTGAGGTCAACTGTCAAGTGGCGTCTCCTACCAACTGCACCAGGCACTACACCTCCCATCCCCCACATACCAATAAACTCTTTCCATCAGTACTCAACTCTTCCAATCAGATGCTTCCTCTCACCCTTACACATTACCACTGTTTCAAGCCACCCACCCACAACTCACAGGCCACACACACAGGCAGCTGTTCAACCATGTCAGGCACATCACCCAGGCACACGTCCCACTTTCTTGCAGGAGAAGGTGGCGTATATCAAGAGGCAGCAAGTGGCCGTGGCATTTAGCTCCTCGAGCCTGTTCCACCATTCAATGAGATCATGGTGGACCTGTGACCTAACTCCATATACCCACCTTAGCCCCATATCCCTTAATACCCTTGGTTCACAGAAATCTATCAATCTCAGATTTAACATTCACAAATGAGCTAGCATCAACTGGCATCTGTAGAAGAGCGTTCCAAAAGTGTAGAAATGCATAAAGAGTTACTTGACCACAGTAAAGAAGAAATGCATTTTGGATATTTGACCATGTTAGCTCCTTGGCTCACATAATGGGGTAGCTACAGCACACACACACACAGAAAGACACAATTGTGTAATTACGGTTTAAGCCTTGGTATGTTGATAATTAAGTTGGCTGTGCAGGTGCTTGGTACTGTCTGCAACCCCCCCCCCCCCCCCACCCCGAGCATTTAAGGGTACTGCTGACTATAAAATATAATGAGAATACAGTTTCTTGAGAGGCCATGTGGCCTTGAGACTGACTTCAGCCCTACTGATAACCAGCTTTAGAATTTAGGGAGGGTAGTGTTCTCAGTCCTACGAGGCCTACGTGCCAAAACAGGAATGAGCTATGGATGTCCAGAGGAGGCAGGCTCACTACTTGATTGACCAACTACCTGAACCAATAAAGAATGTACATGTACGCCCATATTCTATGACAGGTGGCATTGCTAATTAAACTGTATAAATGTGAAATGTTTCCCTTTGTTCAGGGAAGAGGTTATTCTGACCGTTGTTCAGAATACAGCTTCCCTTGTATACAAGTCAATTAAAGTAAAACTTTTCCCTTTGTGATACTGGTCTGAGTGTGTTAGTGCAATGGTATAGTGCTAAGTTTTCGACAAATGTCTCCCACCCTTTGCGTGTAGAAGCATTTCCTAACTTCACTCCTGCATGTCCTGGCTCTAAATGTTAGGCTATGTCCCCACATCCTAGTGTTGAAGTCTAGGAGACCTCCAAAAACAGTTACAAATGTCTTGGCAGCCAGAGGCAATAATCAAGCCACTAACCTGTAAATCCTACATGGTCCCTTTTAATAGCGCTGGTGGGGGGTCCTCCAGGCACTCTAAGACACATTCAGATGGTTGGGGTTAAGACTGAGCGTTGAGTTGAATGTTAAGTCCCAAAATGGTGTCCATCACTTTAAATCAGCATCCTGCATTAACTCCTGATGGCATCTGGCGCACATCACGCAGGAAACGTACGTGTGCATCCAAGACACCACCTTGGATGTCGGAGAGGCCGAGTAGTGCCGAAACAACGGGCGCTACATGGCCCAATTTAGCAACCTATAATTTTTTGCTTCCATCCACACTGCTTACAGTGCTGCCTATTTTTGTGTCATCGGCTAGAATTCTGCACTACTGCAAAGATCTTGTCCAGATGTGGAATAATGGCTCAAAGCATTGAAGACCCCTTTGGAAATTAGCACTCAAATTCTCTTCAGTAATTTCTAAATCCACCACTGCTGCAAACTGCACATGTGTACTGCAATAAAAGTGATCAAAATTATGAGGGTTTCACTGCACATTAAGTTATGACAAACTGTACTTTCAGCCTAACTTCTTGTCTTCACGTACCATAAGGCTTCTATTCAGGGCTACGTATGAGTTGTCAGCTTTTTGAGGGCCAGTGTCAGCATTTTTGTAGCAATTCGTCAGCTTTTGTTAGTTTTCTAGTTTGGTCAACCCTCCCATTATCTCCTTCCTTGTCTGCGCATCCAATTATTTTCTTCTCTGATTACACATCCCTGAAGCTTCTGGGATGTTTTTCTATGTTAAACACTTTATATAATGGCAAGTTGTTGTTGTTATTGATTTCTAGGTTGGCAGGTAATTAAAGGTAAGTAAATAAGGATCATGACTGGTAGGAACCAGAACAGATTTTTTCTCTGTTGTACCACTACTCTAAGCTTTACTCCATCATAAAATGGGTGAGAGGAAATGAGCAAGAAAAAAGTTGTTAAGGCCTTGCTAAAACCCTTCCCTGAAATGAAATCATGCAGAATTGTGTCAGGAGAGTGAATCTTAGACTTACATTCAAAATAAAGTTTAGTTAAATGAAGGAAATGAACATTTTTGAAGTATCAACACAGCTGTTTTTCATGTTGCTTAAAATTAAGCTAAAATGCAACAGTTCCTGAATATTCATATTGTCAGCTCTGTGATGACTGAGTGCCATAAAAATAAAATGCCACAACTGTAACAATGATGACAATCAATGCCTTTTGGTTAACATTTATTTATGGGATTAGGTTGTGCAGGTTTTCTTTTGTGCGATTATTTACGTGTTAGTCTTAATCCCCATATAAAAATTACATAACTGAGACTTCACACATAACAATGCTATGGCTGATGCACTCGGACATGTATTACTGTTTCACACTCATAAAACATACAAAAACAAGTATGTATTTCCAAGGACCTATTTCACTTGGGGAAGAAGCTGCTATCGTGTTAGTTGGGAAGGAAAACTTTGGCCTTCTAAAAAAAAAGTATGTATTAAACAATCAGGCACACCCTTTAGTGGATAGTTGACATTATTCTATGTCACCACAAACAAGTAAAACTGAATTCTGCTTGTTGCCAACCTGATGCGCATCAGTATTTTGGTTCACCCATAATGCATGTGGAATCTTAAATAATGGTACGAATGATACAAAAATCTCCAACTCTGAAAAGGACTTAAACTTGACTTATGGCATTTTTGTCCCAGAATTTATGTGACTTTTAAATTTGGATGCACTTCACTGCAGAGTGATAGAATCCAATTAAATCACCAAGATTGGTTAGTAATTTGAAAATGTCCAACTGGGTTATGAAATTGACACTTATATTACTTAATCAACTTTGTGATGTTTTCAAATGTTGTGAATGATGGTGCATTAACTAATATCTTATTAGCGTTCTAAGTAGTTAGCAAATTGCAGAACCTATGCTGCGTGTGAAATAAAGGCTTCCAGCATGATTATATTCCTACTGCTCGGTCGTATGTTCTGAGATTGAACTTTCTACTAGGGTGCAGTTATATCGCCCAGTTTGCTCTGAGTTAGCACTCGATCTAACTCTGGAGTACAGCGGTGGGATCCCATACTTGGGCACAATACTGCACAGAGTATGAGCCAGGTTTACAATTTGATATTGTGATTCATTTGGAGGGCATTGGATTTTAACTGAAAACAAGTTATAATCTTGTGTAGACAACTGGTAAGGCCAATCCTAGGGTACAGAATGCAGAGCAGAGGCTTTTCCTCATGTACTGGCCAACTGGAGAAATTTCCAAAACAGAAAGGACTTGTACTGGAGAGATAGACTGCACCTAAACCAAATAGGAACGAAGAGACTTGCAAGTAACATTGAGACAGCGGTTGAGAATAATTTAAACTATAAGGAAGGGCAGGTGACAGAAGTGTTAGTGAGGGATCACTTTGGGACCAGTGATCATAATTCCATTAGTTTTAAGATAGCTATGGAGAAGGATAGGTCTGGCCCAAAAGTTAAAATTCTAAATTGGGGAAAGGCCAATTTTGATGGTATTAGACAGCAACTTTCAGAAGTTGATTGGGAGAGTCTGTTGGCAGGCAAAGGGACGTCTGGTAAGTGGGAGGCTTTCAAAAGTGTGTTAACCAGGGTTCAGGGTAAGCACATTCCTTATAAAGTGAAGGGCAAGGCTGGTAGAAGTAGGGAACCTTGGATGACTCGGGAGATTGAGGCACTAGTCAAAAAGAAGAAGGAGGCATATGACATGCATAGGCAGCTGGGATCAAGTGGATCCCTTGAAGAGTATAGAGATTGCCGGAGTAGAGTTAAGAGAGAAATCAGGAGGGCAAAAAGGGGATATGAGATTGCTTTGGCAGATCAGGCAAAGGTGAATCCAAAGAGATTCTACAAATACATAAAGGGCAAAAGGGTAACTAGGGAGAGAGTAGGGCCTCTTAAGGATCAACAAGGTCATCTATGTGCGGAACCACAAGAGATGGGTGAGATCCTGAATGAATATTTCACATCGGTATTTACGGTTGAGAAAGGCATGGATGTTAGGGAACTTGGGGAAATAAATAGTGATGTCTTGAGGAGTGTACATATTACAGAGAGGGAGGTGCTGGAAGTCTTAACGCGCATCAAGGTAGATAAATCTCCCGGACCTGATGAAATGTATCCCAGGACGTTATGGGAGGTTAGGGAGGAAATTGCGGGTCCCCTCGCAGAGATATTTGAATCATCCACCGCTACAGGTGAGGTGCCTGAAGATTGGAGGGTAGCAAATGTTGTGCCTTTGTTTAAGAAGGGCGGCAGGGAAAAGCCTGGGAACTACAGACCAGTGAGCCTGACATCTGTAGTGGGTAAGTTGTTAGAGGGTATTCTGAGGGACAGGATCTACAGGCATTTGGAGAGGCAGGGACTAATTAGGAACAGTCAGCATGGTTTTGTGAGAGGAAAATCATGTCTCACGAATTTGATTGAGTTTTTTGAAGGGGTAACCAAGAAGATAGATGAGGGCTGTGCAGTAGACGTGGTCTACATGGACTTCAGCAAAGCATTTGACAAGGTACCGCATGGTAGGTTGTTACATAAGGTTAAATCTCATGGGATCCAAGGTGAGGTAGCCAATTGGATACAAAATTGGCTGGACGACAGAAGACAGAGGGTGGTTGTAGAGGGTTGTTTTTCAAACTGGATGCCTGTGTCCAGCGGTGTGCCTCAGGGATCGGTGCTGGGTCCGCTGTTATTTGTTATTTATATTAATGATTTGGATGAGAATTTAGGAGGCATGGTTAGTAAGTTTGCAGATGACACCAAAATTGGTGGCATTGTGGACAGTGAAGAAGGTTATCTGGGATTGCAACGGGATCTTGATCAATTGGGCCAGTGGACCGATGAATGGCAGATGGAGTTTAATTTAGATAAATGTGAGGTGATGCATTTTGGTCGATCGAATCGGGCCAGGACCTACTCCGTTAATGGTAGGGCGTTGGGGAGAGTTATAGAACAAAGAGATCTGGGAGTACAGATTCATAGCTCCTTGAAAGTGGAGTCACAGGTGGATAGGGTGGTGAAGAAGGCATTCAGCATGCTTGGTTTCATTGGTCAGAACATTGAATGCAGGAGTTGGGATGTCTTGTTGAAGTTGTACAGGGCATTGGTGAGGCCACACTTGGAGTACTGTGTACAGTTCTGGTCACCCTATTATAGAAAGGATATTATTAAACTAGAAAGAGTGCAGAAAAGATTTACTAGGATGCTACCGGGACTTGATGGTTTGACTTACAGGGAGAGGTTAGACAGACTGGGACTTTTTTCCCTGGAGAGCAGGAGGTTAAGGGGTGATCTTATCGAAGTCTATAAAATAATGAGGGGCATAGATAAGGTCGATAGTCAAAATCTTTTCCCAAAGGTAGGGGAGTCTATAACGAGGGGGCATAGATTTAAGGTGAGAGGGGAGAGATACAAAAGGGTCCAGAGGGGCAATTTTTTCACTCAAAGGGTGGTGAGTGTCTGGAACGAGCTGCCAGAGGCAGTAGTAGAGGCGGGTACAATTTTGTCTTTTAAAAAGCATTTGGACAGTTACATGGGTAAGATGGGTATAGAGGGATATGGGCCAAGTGCAGGCAATTGGGACTAGCTTAGTGGTATAAACTGGGCGACATGGACATGTTGGGCCGAAGGGCCTGTTTCCATGTTGTAACTTCTATGACTTCTATGAGATATATGGTGGAGGAGAGGGCGTCAGGGAGGAAACAGGATCCCAGATGAGACTGAATGTAGAGTAGACAGTCGTCAGCAGGTGGGTATGGAACAGTAACACAGAGACCAGGAAAAAACAGACACAGAGGGCTTTGAAAGGGGGAAAATCTATTTTAAGATGTGAATATGCAAATGCCAGAACCATTAGAAATAAAATATTGGATCTGGAGGCCATTGTGGCAGCAGGGAACCATGGCATATTAAGAATATCAGAAACCTACCTAAGATAGAAAGAAGAAAGAACTTGTATTTATATCATGCCTATCATGACCTCAAGATGTCCCAGTTTATGAAGTATTTTTGAAGTCAAATCACTGTTGTAATGTAAGAAACTCAGCAGCCAATTTGCACACAGCAAGCTCCCACAAACAGCAATATGATAATGGCCAGATAATCTGTTTTAGTGATGTTGGTTGAGAGATAAATATTGATCAGGACACCAGGGAGAACTCCCCTGCACTTCTTCAAAGTAGTGCCAAGGGTTCTTTTACGTCCAGCTGAGAGGGCAGATGGGCCATCGGTTTAACGTCTCATCCGAGAGACGGCACCTCTGAAAGTGCAGCATTCTCTCAGTACTGCACTGGAGTGTCAACCCAGATTTTGTGCTCAAGTCTCTGGACTTAAACCCAGAACCATCTGACTCAGAGATGAGAGTGCTACCACTGAGCAACAGCTGATACCCTAACTCAGGGACGTAAAATGTTCAGAAAAATGAGTGGATAGAAAAGAAGGTGGCATAGCCATATATATCAGGGACACCTGGGAGGTAAAAAAGAAATTGTTCTAGGGGGAGGTAGAAAAACACACAACAAATTATTCAAGATAGACATTTCTGTCATGAAAAAATCCAATGGGCCTGCAAGTCAGCACGAGAAGGAATAGATAAGAAGTAGGAAGTAATTTTAATGGAAGATTGCAATTAACCTAACATAAACTGGAAAAACCTAAGTGGCCTAGAATCAAAGCTGGTAAATGTAATGCAGGCTGCATCATGGCCGTGTGGTCAGAGAAACCATGAGAGGTCATGTAAATGAACGGGCAGTGTACAAAAAATGGAAGTCTTGATGTTCCTTGGAGACAACAAGCACAGAATGATTACATTTAACATCATCTGGGATTCCGAAATACCAAAATACTAGGAGCTAAGTATAATAATTCTAAAAGGGCTAATTTCAACAAAATGAAGAGACATTTTGATTGGGGAAGGTTGTTCAGCAATACTACAGAAGCGGAAAAATGGAGCACCTTTGATGTATAATGTTAAGCGTGCAAGACAAATACATGCCAAAAACCAGCAAGGTCAGAATGAATAGATGTGACCCTAAATGGATTAATAAACAAATCAAAGTTAAAATAAAGAGAAAAATTACTCTTACAGATCCTGCCGGGAGAAGTGGAAGGGGATTCAGTGGTATCAATACAGGAACATGCAAAAACATGTTAAAAAAGTGATCAGAGGGACAAAGGGAGACTTAAATTGGAGAGATACCAGTGGATTGGAAACAGGCAACCTGGTGCTCATGTTCACAAAGGGTGACAAATCATACAAAGGTGAGGGCAGACCCATTATTCTTATTTCAGTCCTGTGTAAAATAATGGAACTGATTATCAGGTGTAAACATGAAGATTACCTGTACAATAATAACTTAATTAACAGCAGTCATGATGGATTTATGATGTGGAGATGCCGGTGATGGACTGGGGTTGACAATTGTAAACAATTTTACAACACCAAGTTATAGTCCAGCAATTTTATTTTAAATTCACAAGCTTTCGGAGACTTCCTCCTTCCTCAGGTAAATGTTTCAGGAGCTCCTTGAAGCCTACGCATTTATACATATAGAACAATACATGGTGTTTACAGACTGCCCCTGCAACTGCCCGTTGCCTAGGCAATCACCGTGTTCAGACAGAGAGGTGTCACCTGCAGAACCCCCGAATACACATTCAACAAAAAAACAAACAGGGAAAAAAAACAGAGAAAAAAAACAGAGAGAGGCAGAAACATCCGGAAGGCAGAGAGAGCCAGCAAATGACCCATTATATTAAAAACAGATAACATTTGTTCGCTGGTGGGGTAACGTGTAGCGTGACATGAACCCAAGATCCCGGTTGAGGCCGTCCTCATGGGTGCGGAACTTGGCTATCAATTTCTGCTCGACGATTTTGCGTTGTCGTGTGTCTCGAAGGCCGCCTTGGAGTACGCTTACCCGAAGGTCGGTGGATGAATGTCCATGACTGCTGAAGTGTTCCCCGACTGGGAGGGAACCCTCCTGTTTGGCGATTGTTGCGCGGTGTCCGTTCATCCGTTGTCGCAGCGTCTGCATGGTCTCGCCAATGTACCATGCTCTGGGGCATCCTTTCCTGCAACGTATGAGGTAGACAACGTTGGCCGAGTCACAGGAGTATGAACCATGCACCTGGTGGGTGGTGTCCTCTCGTGTGATGGTGGTATCTGTGTCGATGATCTGGCATGTCTTGCAGAGGTTACCGTGGCAGGGTTGTGTGGCGTCGTGGACGCTGTTCTCTTGAAAGCTAGGTAATTTGCTGCGAACGATGGTCTGTTTGAGGTTGGGTGGCTGTTTAAAGGCGAGTAGTGGAGGTGTGGGGATGGCCATAGCGAGGTGTTTGTCCTCATTGATGACATGTTGAAGGCTGCGGAGAACATGGCGTAGTTTCTCCGCTCCGGGGAAGTACTGGACGACAAAGGGTACTCTGTTGGTTGCGTCCCGTGTTAGTCTCCTGAGGAGGTCTATGCGATTTTTTGCTGTGGCCCGTCGGAACTGTCGATCGATGAGTCGAGCGTCATATCCCGTTCTTACTAGGGCGTCTTTCAGCGTCTGTAGGTGTCCATCGCGTTCCTCCTCGTCTGAGCAGACCCTGTGTATTCGCAGGGCCTGTCCATAGGGGATGGTCTCTTTGACGTGGTTAGGGTGGAAGCTGGAAAAGTGGAGCATCGTGAGGTTGTCCGTGGGCTTGCGGTAGAGTGAGGTGCTGAGGTGCCTCTGATGGAGATTCGTGTGTCCAAGAAAGAAACTGATTCTGAGGAGTAGTCCATGGTGAGCTTGATGGTGGGATGGAACTTGTTGATGTTATCGTGTAGTCTCTTTAGTGATTCCTTGCCGTGGGTCCATAGAAAGAAAATGTCGTCGATGTATCTGGTGTATAGTGTTGGTTGGAGGTCTTGTGCAGTGAAGAAGTCCTGCTCGAACTTGTGCATGAAAATGTTGGCGTATTGGGGTGCGAATTTGGTCCCCATGGCTGTTCCGTGTGTTTGGGTAAAGAACTGGTTATCGAAGGTGAAGACATTGTGATCCAGGATGAAGCAGATGAGTTGTAGGATGGCTTCCGGAGATTGGCTGTTGTTGGTGTTGAGTATTGATGCTGTCGCAGCGATGCTGTCATCGTGGGGGATACTGGTGTATAGTGCCGAGACGTCCATCGTGGTGAGACGTGTTCCTGGTTCAACTGGTCCGTGGGTACTGAGTTTTTGTAGGAAGTCTGTAGTGTCGCGACAGAAGCTGGGGGTTCCCTGTACGATGGGTTTCAGGATGCCCTCGATGTATCCAGAGAGGTTCTCACACAGGGTTCCGTTGCCTGATACGATGGGACGTCCGGGTGTGTTGGCTTTGTGTATCTTTGGGAGGCAGTAGAAGTCTCCCACGCGGGGATTACGTGGGATGAGAGTGCATAGGATGCTTTGAAGGTCTGGATCGAAGGTCTTGATCAGTTTGTTGAGCTGGTGGGTGTGTTCTTTGGTCGGATCTGCGGGTAACCGTCTGTAGTGTTCCTGGTTGTCCAGTTGTCGGTATGCTTCTTTGCAATAGTCTGTTCTGTTCTGTATGACTATGGCTCCTCCTTTGTCCGCTGGTTTGATGACGATGTTGCGGTTGGTCTTGAGAGCGTTGATGGCGTTGCGTTGTGCTCGGGTGACATTCTGGACTGTCTTCTGAGTGCGGCTGATGAATCTGGCATTGACGCATTTCCTGACAGCTTGAGCATACATGTCCAGCTGAGGGCAGCGACCCTCCGGAGGAGTCCAGTTTGACTCTTTCCTCTTCGGTTGCTGTACCGCGGATCCCTCCGTCGATTGTCTCATTGGGTTCGCTGCTGAAATCTTGGGGTTTGTGGTAGAATTCCCGGAGCCTCATTCTCCTGATGAATTCCTCTGTGTCCGCCGCGAGACTAGTGGGGTCCATTTTGGTAGTGGGGCAGAAATTGAGCCCTCGGCTGAGAACTTCGATTTCGTCTGGTTGAAGGGTGTGGTCGGATAAATTGACAATAGACTTCCCTGTGGTTGCAACCGTGGTACCAGGGGAAGCTTGGTCGTTGCTGGTGGTGATGCCGAGTTTCTCAAGCTTCCTGCTCTTGGTTTTCATGTAGGCAGCGTAGTTCCGTTGCCTCGTCTGTTTTCCCAGTCGGGGAACACTTCAGCAGTCATGGACATTCATCCACCGACCTTCGGGTAAGCGTACTCCAAGGCGGCCTTCGAGACACACGACAACGCAAAATCGTCGAGCAGAAATTGATAGCCAAGTTCCGCACCCATGAGGACGGCCTCAACCGGGATCTTGGGTTCATGTCACGCTACACGTTACCCCACCAGCGAACAAATGTTATCTGTTTTTAATATAATGGGTCATTTGCTGGCTCTCTCTGCCTTCCGGATGTTTCTGCCTCTCTCTGTTTTTTTTCTCTGTTTTTTTTCCCTGTTTGTTTTTTTGTTGAATGTGTATTCGGGGGTTCTGCAGGTGACACCTCTCTGTCTGAACACGGTGATTGCCTAGGCAACGGGCAGTTGCAGGGGCAGTCTGTAAACACCATGTATTGTTCTATATGTATAAATGCGTAGGCTTCAAGGAGCTCCTGAAACATTTACCTGAGGAAGGAGGAAGTCTCCGAAAGCTTGTGAATTTAAAATAAAATTGCTGGACTATAACTTGGTGTTGTAAAATTGTTTACAATGATGGATTTAGAAAGAGAAGATCTTGTCTGAGCAGCTACCTTGACTTTTTTGAGGAAGTAACATCCCAAGTGAAATGTGGTAAGTCCTACAATGTAGTCTACCTAGACTTTGAGAAGACATTTGACAAAGTTCTGCATGTAAGGTTATTTATTGAATTCAAAATGTGGGCGATTCAGAGTAAATATTGGGAATGAATAAGAAATTGATTGAAGAAGAAACAATGACTATGTTTTAAAGGAGTTAAGATGGTTGAGGCAGTACTGAGTGGGGTGCCCCAGGAATTGATGTTGGTACCATTACTTTTTCCAGTTTACATCAATGTCTTGGACTCAGAAACCCAATGCAAATTGACCAAATTTGCAGATGGTATCAAACTAGTTGGGGCAATGGAACTGGAAGAAGCAAAAACAAATTTCCTGGTCTCTATTGCACAGGTGAATTTAACTTCTTTGAATTGCATCTTTCACTACCCTGCACTTGTAGCTTACAAACCACATTCTGGAATTCCCACATCACTCCTAAGTGCCTTGGAGATTATTGTCTGTCTCACATTCCGTTGCTCGTGACAAAAGAGGATTGTTTCATGGACGACATTTTTCTTGCTTGTGAAATGATCGGTAAGTGCTTTTTTGGCACATTATCATCATTTAGTCTGTGTCAAAAAATGTTATGTAGTTCCTTCACTCCTTAATAACAGGAGTAAAGATCATTACTGTTCAGGTACATTAATATTAAATCCAATCATGGTCCCATTAGTTACTTCAGCCAGCAAATCACAACTGAGACAGATTAGCAACTGTATCAAGTACTAAAAAAGGGCAGGAATCACTGTGGCTATTTTGATAAATACAAAATGTAATCCAACATGCATTTCTCTTTCACCTACTGCGACTGCTTTTGACAATTCTTTTGGCCAATATTACATGAGTTTTGAATGCAACTGAAGAAAAAACATTCCTTTTACAAGACCTCTGTCTCTGTTTTTATTACCGGCCAATTACCGCCACATCAGTTTACTCTCAATCATCAGCAAAGTGATAGAAGGTGTCGTCGACATTGCTAACAAGTGGCATTTTTTCACCAATAACCTGCTCACCGATGCTCAGTTTGGGTTCCGTCAGGACCACTCAGCTCCAGACCTCATTACAGCCTTGGTCCAAACATGGACAAAAGAGCTGAATTCCAGAGGTGAGGTGAGAGTAACTGCCCTTGACATCAAGGCAGTATTTGCCCGAGTGTGGCACCAAGGAGCCCTAGTAAAATTGAGGTCAATGGAAATCAGGGGGAAAACTCTCCAGTGGCTGGAGTCATACCCAGCACAAAGGAAGATGGTAGTGGTTGTTGGAGGCCAATCATCTCAGCCCCAGGACATTGCTGCAGGAGTTCCTCAGGGCAGTGTCCTAGGCCCAACCATCTTCAGCTGCTTCATCAATGACCTTCCCTCCATCATAAGGTCAGAAATGGGGATGTTCGCTGATGATTGCACAGTGTTCAGTTCCATTCGCAACCCCTCAGATAATGAAGCAGTCCGAGCCCGCATGCAGCAAGAACTGGACAACATCCAGGCTTGGGCTGATAAGTGGCAAGTAACATTCGTGCCAGACAAGTGCCAGGCAATGACCATCTCCAACAAGAGAGAGTCTAACCACCTCCCCTTGACATCCAACGGCATTACCATTGCCGAATCTCACACCATCAACATCCTGGGGTCACCATTGACCAGAAACTTAACTGGACCAGCCATATAAATACTGTGGCTACGAGAGCAGGTCAGAGGCTGGCTATTCTGCGTCAAGTGACTCACTTCCTGACTCTCCAATGCCTTTCTACCTTCTACAAGGCACAAGTCAGGAGTGTGATGGAATACTCTCCACTTGCCTGGATGAGTGCAGCTCCAACAACACTCAAGAAGCTTGACACCATCCAGGACAAAGCAGCCCACTTTATTGGCACCCCATCCATCACCCTAAACATTCACTCCCTTCACTACTGGTGCACTGTGGCTGCAGTGTGTACCATCCACAGGATGCACTGCAGCAACTCGCCAAGGCTTCTTCGACAGCACATCCAAAACCTGCGACCTCTACCATCGAGAAGGACAAGAGCAGCAGGCACATGGGAACAACACCACCTGCACGTTACCCTCCAAGTCACACACCATCCCGACTTGGAAATATGTCACCGTTCCTTCATCGTCGCTGGGTCAAAATCCTGGAACTCCCTTCCTAACAGCACTGTGGGAGAACCTTCACCATACGGACTGCAGTGGTTCAAGAAGGCGGCTCACCACCACCTTCTCAAGGGCAATTAGGGATGGGTAATAAATGCTGGCCTGGCCAGCGACGCCCACATCCCATGAACGAATAAAAAAAACTCCTCTAACATCAGCAGAGCATTTTCTAACTTGCTGACCATCTGCATCTCAGCCAGGACCTTGGGCAATGAATCACTACATTATATTTGTAATTGGCTCCCGATACCAGACACATAAGCAATTACAAGTGTCAGCCTTCTCTCAATGGTAGCACTCTCGTCTCTGAGTCTGGAGGTTGTGGGTTCAAACCCCACTCCAGAAACTTGAGCACATGATCTGGGCTGACACTCCAGTGCAGTACTGAGGTGCCATCTTTCAGATGGGGCTTTAAAATGAGTTCTATCCGGTAACCTGACCAATATTTATCCCTCAATCAACATCACTGAAACAGATTATTTGATCATTATCACATTGCTGTTTGTGGGACCTTGCTGTGCGCAATGTGGCTGTCGCATTTCCTACATTACAACATTGACTGCACTTCAAAGGTATTTCATTGGCTGTAAAGCACCCTGGGACACATGAGGCTGTGAAAGGATATATTTAAGTGCAAGTTCTTTCTTTCATAATATAGGCTTAAACATGACAGGCCCAGCAATTAGTGAGATATTTAGAAACATAGGAACATAGGAACAGGAGTAGGCCATTCAGCCCCTCGTGCCTGCTCCGCCATTTGATAAGATCATGGCTGATCTGTGATCTAACTCCATATACCTGCCTTTGGCCCATATCCCTTAATACCTTTGATTGCCAAAAAACTATCTATCTCACATTTAAATTTAGCAATTGAGCTAGTATCAATTGCCGTTTGCGGAAGAGAGTTCCAAACTTCTACCACCCTTTGTGTGTAGAAATGTTTTCTAATCTCACTCCTGAAATGTCTGGCTCTAATTTTTAGACTGTGCCCCCTACTCCTAGAATCACCAACCAGCGGAAATAGTTTCTCTCTATCCACCCTATCTGTTCCCCTTAATATCTTATAAACTTCGATCAGATCACCCCTGATCCTTCTAAACTCGAGAGAATACAACACCAATTTGTGTAATCTCTCCTAGTAACTTAATCCTTGAAGTCCGGGTATCATTCTAGTAAACCTACGCTGCACTCCCTCCAAGGCCAATATGTCCTTCCGAAGGTGCAGTGCCCAGAACTGCTCACAGTACTCCAGGTGCGGTCTAACCAGGGTTTTGTATAGCTGCAGCATAACATCTGCCCCCTTGTACTCTCGTCCTCGAGATATGAAGGCCAGCATTCCATTAGCCTTATTGATTATTTTCTGCACCTGTTCATGACACTTCAATGATCTATGTACATGAACCTCTAAGTCCCTTTGGACATCCACTGTTTTTAACTTTTTACCATTTAGAAAGTACCCTGTTCTATCCTTTTTTGATCCAAAGTGGATGACCTCACATTTGTCTACATTGAATTCCATTTGCCACAGTTTTGCCCTTTCACCTAATCTATCAATATTGCTTTGTAATTTTATGTTTTCATCTACACTGCTTACAATGCCACCAATCTTTGTGTCATCGGCAAACTTAGATATGAGACTTTCTATGCCTTCATCTAAGTCATTAATAAATATTGTGAATAATTGAGGCCCCAAGACAGATCCCTGCGGGACTCCACTAGTCACATCCTGCCAATATGAGTACTTACCCATTATCCCAACTCTCTGTCGCCGTTCGCTCAGCCAACTTCCGAACCAAGTCCGTACTTTTCCCTCGATTCCATGAGCTTCTATCTTAGCTAACAGTCTCTTATGTGGGACTTTGTCAAATGCCTTCTGGAAGTCCATATAAATAACATCCATTAACATCCTATCCACTACTTTAGTCATCTCTTCAAAAAAATTCAATCAGGTTTGTCAGGCACGACCTACTTTTCACAAATCCATGCTGGCTCTCTCTGATTAACTGAAAATTCTCGAGGTGTCCAATCACCCTATCCTTAATTATAGACTCCAGCATTTTCCCCACAACAGATGTTAGGCTAACTGGTCTATAATTCCCCGGTTTCCCTCTCTCTCCTTTCTTAAAAAGCAGAGTGACATGTGCAATTTTCCAATCTAGAGGGACAGTTCCTGAATCTAGAGAACTTTGAAAGATTATAGTTAGGGCATCTGCAATGTGCTCACCTACTTCCTTTAAAACACTGGGATGGAAACCATCTGGTCCTGGGGATTTGTCACTCTTTAGTGCTATTATTTTCTTCATTACTGTTGCTTTACTTATGTTAATTTTATCAAGGTCCCTGCCCCCGATTCAATATTAGTTTTCTTGGGATTTCCGGCATGCTATCCTCTTTTTCTACTGTAAATACTGACGCAAAGTAATTGATCAACATGTCCGCCATTTCCCCATTGTCAATGACAATATCCCCACTTTCAGTTTTTAAGGGGCCAACACTGCTCCTGACCATCCGTTTTTTCCTAATATAACTATAAAAGTTATTTTTATTGGTTTTGATATCCCTTGCAAGTTTCTTTTCATACTCTCTTTTTGTAGCTTTTACTATCTGTTTTGTGACCCTTTGTTGATCTTTGTATCTTTCCCATTCGCCAGGATCTGTGCCATTTTTTGCCTTTTTGTATGCCCTTTCCTTATGTCTTATACTGTCCCTTACCTCTTTAGTTGTCACTGGCTGTTTTTTATGGCAAGTAGAGTTCTTGTCCCTCAGGGGTATAAACCGGTTCTGTATCTCGTTAAATGTTTCTTTAAACATTTCCCACTGATCATCAGTCGTTTTACCCATTAACAGATTAGCCCAGTTTACTGTGGACAGTCTCTGTCTCATCCCATTGAAGTCGGCCTTACCCAAGTCTAGAATCTTAGCAGCTGATTCACTTTTTTCCCTTTCAAACTGATTCACTTTTATCCCTTTCAAACATTACATTGAACTCGATCATGGAATGAGAAAAGCGCGTGAATATACCAAGGATACATTGTAACTGAAGGGACAAAAATAAATGAGGAGATTTGGGTCCACATGAAAAACCAAAAGCAAAGTCAAAAGTTTTTGTTTGAACTCATTAGTCATCATCCACATGCTTCATGTTGGAAAGTGCTTTGGGACATCCTGAAGATGTCCCAAATGCATCAAGGCAGCATTTGACCAAATGTGGCACCAAGGAGCCCTAGTAAAATTGAAGTCAATGGGAATCAGGGGGATAACTCTCCAGTGGCTGGAGTCATATTTAGCACAAAGGAAGATGGTAGTGGTTGTTGGAGGCCAATCATCTCATGCCCCAGGACATTGCTGCAGGAGTTCCTCAGGGCAATGTCCTAGGCCCAACCATCTCAGCTGCTTCATCAATGACCTTCCCTCCATCATAACGTCAGAAATGGGGATGTTTGCTGATGATTGCACAGTGTTCAGTTGCATTCACAACCCTTCAGATAATGAAGCAGTCCGTGCCTGCATGCAACAAGGCCTGGAAAACATCCAGGCAAGTAACATTCGTGTCAGACAAGTGCCAGGCAATGACCATCTCCAACAAGAGAGAGTCTAACCACCTCCACTTAACATTCAACGGCATTACTATCGCCAAATTCCCCACCATCAACATCCTGGGGGTCACCATTGACCAGAAACTTAACTGAACCAGCCATATGAATACTGTGGCTACAAGAGTAGGTCAGAGGCTGGGTATTCTGCGGTGAGTGACTCACCTCCTGACTTCCCAAAGCCTTTTCACCATCTACAAAGCACCAGTTAGGAGTCTGATAGAACACTCTCCACTTGCCTGGATGAGTGCAGCTCCAACAACACTCAAGAAGCTCGACACCATCCAGGTTAAAGCAGCCCATTTGATTGGTACCCTATCCACCACCCTAAACTTTCACTCCCTTCACCACCGGCGCACTGTGGCTGCAGTGTGTACCATCCACAGGATGCACTGCAGCAACTTGCCAAGGCTTCTTCGACAGCACCTCTCAAACACGGGACCTCTACCACCTAGAATGACAAGGGCAGCAGGCACATGGGAACAACACCACCTGCACGTTCTCCTCCAAGTCACACACCATCCCGACTTGGAAATATATCACCGTTCCTTCATCGTCACTGGATCAAAATCCTGAAACTCCCTACCTAACAGCACTGTGGGAGAACCTTCACTACACGAACTGCAGCGGTTCAAGAAGGCGGCTCACCACCACCTTCTCAAGGGCAATTAGGGATGGGCAATAAATGCCGGCCTTGCCAGCAACGCCCACATCCCATGAATGAATGAAAAAAAAGATGTGATAAGGCACCACATAAATGCGAGTTCCTTTTTATCATGAGTTTCTAATATTCGGTTGCAACATTAGGTTTTGTAATATTCAGCTTCATGCACCATTAAATGCTGCAAATATTCACAGCATGATCCAGAAATGATAAAGTCCCAATCAGTCATGAAGGTTAGATCATAAACTTAATTTCAGTGTCCTGCAGTTTCACATTCTCCTTCTACACAAGACCAGCATATTTGGCCATTTTGTGCATGCACTATTTTATTTTATTGAACCTCAGTGCTCTTCATGGTAAATGGTTGTCACATTTAGGAACAGAAACCTTTCCGACTTCTTCATTCAATGTCAGCAACAAGCAATCACAAAACAGCATGAGCCAGATACAAACTAAAGGTCCCTTAGCAACGTTCCTTAACCCCAATCACAGAGAAGCGGGCCCTCTTGCCTCACTATGAATTCTTCCATTTCTTACCCTGTAATGACACTAGCTTACAACGTTACATTTTAATGTATACTGCCTTCCTTGCTCACCTTCACATAGCTCTTGTTTACTCTATACTTCTCCATGTCTCAATCACTAGCTAATGACATCTGTTCCAAAACATTGAATGGAATGCATCTTAACTGCAATACATCAATCAGTCAAAGGATCCTGTGATCGCCAATTTAGGATCAAATTGTGCTAAATTGTGGGCAGTTCGCAGCTGACACTAAGTTCACAATAACTGGGTTGAGTCTATTGTAATCAGGATGGCAGAGTGGGAAAAATTCCCTTCTGTCTGGGATGAATTCAAACCTGGATATATGGAGAGTTGAAGAGGAGGAGAAAATAAATTGTAACGATTGCAAGAAAAATATATTTACTTTAAATAAAAATGACATTTTTTGGCTGTCATATATTTGTATATTGTGTGAAAAAAGTCAAACATTTTAATCTTTTCTGACTTTATAAATATATATAACCTCAATATATTGGTCACATTGTTTCCTCCTAATCACCTGTAAGTTATTTTAGATCAGCTTAGGGTGAAATTATTACAATTGTTAATCATTCAGTGTAAACCATCATCACACATCATTGACATGGAGAGCAATGAAACACGGATTGTTCGTGACCTCACTGATCGCTGAATGATGGCAGAAGAACAGATTCAACCTATGAATATGAATATGACCATCCCATGAAGTCGATTATTTAGTCCAAAGTTGGAATAACTGCAATACCAGGGCTGTACCCACCATGACGCAGTCACACTCAAACCAACAGCAGAGAGGGCAGACTATGTCAGAAATTATGAGGTTGGTTCCCACACCCGCTTCCTTCCTACGCCCGAATTATGATAGGCTCCCAGCAGCTGAAAAACAGGTACTGGGAGCAAGGCTGGGAGTATAATTGGCTGGGGGGCAGGATTTGCTGTGACGCAGCAGTTCTTAAAGAGCTGCTGCTCACCCCAATTACTGTACGAAAGTTTTCTAAACAAACAATATTAATATGAAATGACGCCCTCCACAGCAAAAGAAATTAATGCAGGACAGTAAATGTAGCTAAATACCGCTCCTTTTTCCAAAAAACACCAGTTCTGAGTCAAAGTTTGGAACAGGTAAACTAGCTATAAGAAGCTGACTTCAGCAGGCTAGACCAGTGGAATGGTGATGCAGTAATTTTATCTGAGCAAAGTCAGTGCTAGGGATGGAGCTCACCCAAACACTGTGCATTTTGGTGATGAATCTTATTATCATAACCCTTCCTTCCCAGGGAAGCTGACGTTGGACAGCAGTGCAGCTCACTTTGGCCCCTTTTATGAACTGCCACGAATTGCAGTGCACGAGACTTCGTTCATAATTACTATCCAATTACTATCCATGCTCAAGCCCCTTGCTGATAATGGAGTCTCACAATTTTAAAGCTTTTATCATATGTTAAAAAATATATCTATACATAATCTAATTTTGGGTTGCGGATGATGTTTGTAAACTGCAAGGTTCTTTGCTGTTGTAGTTTATGATATAACTTCCATACTTATTTAAATCAATTAGATGACTGGCTTTCAAGTGCTTTCTGGTGTTCCATTATTTTTCTCCATCTAGTGCCCAGTTTATACAATTAAATAATATTAATATGAATGGACACAGTTATAGCTTTAACCCGAACACTAGCACTGAAAAAGACACAATCTCCCAATGCTGTGAATTATGCAAATTTTACAAGTTATGACTCTTCACAAGTTAAGATTCTTGGTGGTTACCTTATGCGGTCAATGAAAACTTGTTGCCATGTACCGTGAAGTGCTGTAATAGACACAACCGGGTTCAGAGGTTCAACACAACTTATGGAAACATAATGGGGCAGAAATTGGAGCTCATTGCACCTGTTTCATGTTTGTAAAATGAATGTAACAAGGGCCAATTTAGGGAACCAATGTCACGCATGCAAAGGATGCGTGAATGACACCTGACCCAATATTAGAGCGGGCCATTTTCCAGGCGTCACAGGCCAATGCTTAAAACAGGTGTTAAGCCCCTTTCATATGTAAATATGCAAAGATAACCCACGACTTCTCTTCGTCACAACAAATCATATTCTTAAACCCCTCTCCTCTGCTCCCTCCACCCTCACCTCCAACAACAAGTGCGAGGAGCTCATGGACTTCTTTGTTACTAAGATTGAGTCCATCCGTTCAGCTCCCTCTGCCGCTTCCCTCCCATCCCCTAGCCCACCAAGCCAAATTTCCCCTAAAGATCTCCCCTGCTCTAGCCCTGAACTTACATCTTTCTCTAGTTTCCCTCCTATCTCCCCTCATGCCCTCTCTGAGCTCATCTTAACCATGAGACCCACCTCCTGCTTCCTAGACCCCATTCTCACCAAATTGCTGACCACCCAACTTCCCTTCCTGGCCCCCATGTTAGCTGATATTCTTAATGGTTCCCTCTCCTCAGGTACTGTTCCCCTCCCCTTCAGATCTGCCATCATCACCCCCCCACCCTCAAAAAAACCACCCTTGTCCCTCTGTCCTTGCAAACTACCGCCCCATCTCCAACTTCCCTTTCCTCTCCAAATGTGTTGTCATCTCCCAAATCCACGCCCACCATTCCCACAACTCTATGTTTGAATCCCTCCAATCAGGTTTCTGCCCCTGCCACAAACGGCCATTATCAAAGTCATAAATGACATCCTATGTGATTGTGACTGTGGTAAACTATCCCTCCTCATTCTTCGTGACTTGTCTTCAACCTTTGACACGGGTGTCCACACCATCCTCCTCCAACGCCTCTCCTCTGTCCTAAGCTCAGGAATCCCCTCCCTACACCTCTCTGCCTCTCTACCTCTCTCTCCTCCTTTAAAACACTCCTTAAAACCTACCTCTTTGACCAAGCTTTTAATCACCTGTCCTAACACCTCCTTATGGGGCTCGGAGTCAAATATTGTTTGATAACGCTCATGTGAAGCATCTTGGGACGTTTTACTGCAATAAAGGTGCAATATAAATGCAAGTTGTTGTTGTAAATGAGGGGCCTAACGCCTGTTTATGGTCCCCTTGCTGAAATCGGAGTGCGATGAGCAGAACAGGAGCCAGGCCTACTCTGCTTGGGATTCTTCAGCCGCTACTGTGCTTAAGCAGTGACTGCCAACAAAAAGTAAAAAAAAAACATTTGACTATAATTCCTGTGTAACCGGGAGAAGCAGAGTGCTCCCCCGGCTCCACAGTACTCATGATTGCCCCTACCCCCTCCCCTCCACCTCCCACCACCCCCCCCAACCCCGGTTGCCACTCCACTCCCTCTTCTGGGACTTACCTTCAGGTCACTGCCAGTGAGACAACCGACCCGACATTCATCTTTCTAAAACGGGTGAGCCTCGCCCAAATAAAGTCAATGAAGACTGAGGCCCAATTTTGGGCTGATCTCCCAGTATGGGCCTAAAGGAATCTCTACCCCAATGATCTTAAACTCAGTTGTAATACACAAGAGCTAGGAATGTCACTGATAAGCAAAGCCAGAACATATCAATACCAGAGGTTAATTACACAAAAGCTCTTTGTCCCTTTGAAATATCCAGAGCCTCTTCATTTGATGCAATTAAAGGTCCTTTCTACAAATGTAATTTTAATTGATAATTTCCAAGTAGAAGGGGAAATGAAGGATCTTGAGATAGTTCTTTTCTGTTACTTGTAAGGATATGAGAGCATGCAATTTATGATTGAGTTATAAGATATGCTACAATACCAATCTGTGGTGACTCAAAGTATCAGCTCTTTAACTATGTTGTTGCCCTGGGGATGGATGTCCGTGGAATTGACCCAGTGAATGTACGAGCTTGAGGGAGATAGATTTTTTTAGCATTATAAGGAAGTCCAATATAGAAAAAGGAACAAATTTAGTTTTGTTATAGCTGTATTTTTTTTTGCTGCGGAGATGATTTCTGGAGGTGGAATTAATATATTTTTCCTTCAGGTACAAATAGCTTGGATTGAGTTTAATTAACACCCCAAGCAATGTTTGGAACACAGTCTCCAGAGATTCCCAAACTGTGAATTCAGCTCCTCACAAAGCCACATAATCCTTCGCAAATTCAAAGTATATGTAATGTGAAGCTGAAAGTTTAGACAAAATTTATATTTTAATATTGTATTTATTTTCTTACAGTGTTTCCTTTATTTCCCATATGTTCATTCTGTCTCTGTTGTTATGTGCTATTTATTTTTCATTTCCCTTAAACACAATAGTGAGCCTATTTATTTCTCGAACCACTGATTTTCTTTCTTTTTATAATCATTTCCACAGCATTTATTTTCAATTATGTGCTGAATGATTTACATGTCTCCCTATATAGAGAGTCACAATGTTCAGGATATACAAGGTGCCCTTAGGCACTTGGAACTAAGATTGAGTTGTGCCGTATTTCCTTTATAGAGAATATTTATAATATGAAATACTTTGATTTTATATTACTATTTCAGTTAAATAACAAAACATTGTTAACTTGGGAAGCAGAGAAGTAGAGTTGTTTGGAGCTTGGGAGTCTCTGTATAGTACAGGCTGAGGAGCTGAGAAATGTAGCACTGAGACAGTAAAACACAACCGGGGTTAAATTCGAGAACCCCCGAAACCGGGCACGGGCGTCGCGGTGCGCGATTGATTGCCCAGTGTTTCCGATGCAGGCGGCACGTAAGATATGGGCTGCCAGCTCATTTCCATGATTTGTATGTGCAGCCAGCACTACCCACACCTTTGAGTGGCTGCAGGAGGCCCGATATGGGGCGTGGCCAGCACTACTTAAAGGCAGTCTGCACCTCTTAAAGGGGAGGTGCACTGTCAATGCAAGCAGTGGAGGTTGACAAGTAGAATGGCTGGACCAGCAAGAGAGCGTGCACTGAAATTCTCCGATGACGCACTGGAGGCCTTGGTGGAGAGAGTGGATACCAGCAGGGTAACAGGAGACCCTCCAGACACCAGCTGCGGAGGCAATGGGAGGAAATGGCCCTGGAGGTGCATGCCAGGAGCATTGCACCACACACGTGGATACAGTGCCAAAAAAAGTTGAATGAATGATTTGACATGAGTAGTCAAGGTGAGTGAATGCAGGTGTCAAGTGGCACATCCAACCAACTGCAACACTGCTCCACACACGACACCCTCCATCACCCACCCACCAACAAACGCTGCCCATCCGTACGCAAAGCTACACTTCGGATGCTGCGTCTCACCCTCACACATTACCGCACTTGCAATCCACACATCCACTACTCACAAGACACACATACTGGCAGCTATTCAACCATGACAGGCACATCTTGCAGCACACTCACTGACACACTTCCCTCTGTCCTGTAGGAGAAGGTGGCGTATAACAGCCGGCAGAATGAAAGGCCTGAGGGAGGACAGGCACGCCTTCGCATCCTTACCCCCCGTGGAGGAGAACATGCTGTGCATCATTGGCTGGGCCATCGCTGTGGCCATGGCCACTGGCGGTGTGGAGGTCCTGACGATGGGGGGGTCTCTGTATACCTAATCCTCCTTCTCTTTTCCCACATCTCCCTCATTCCACAATCTTTTCTGACTCACGTGCTGAAGATGGTGTCAGCACGCACATCTTACTTGCTTCTCTCCCCGCTCCACAACTCAACCCGTCTCCCTTTGTCATTGCAGAGACCCAAGAAATGGAGCCGGCACCGTCCGAGGAGGAGCAGCAGGAGGAGGAGGAGGACACTGACAATGAAGCCATACCTTCACTTGATCTGACACTCGCTTCCGCCAGTGCAGATACTGACACTGCGCGTCCTTTAGAGGCTAGGTTAGAGGAAGGGTCTGCACGTGGTGAGACACCGGGCACAAGTGCGCAGGAGCCGCGGCGGGGGAACAGATACCACAGGTGCCAGCTCGCCGCAGGGCGAGGTCGCTCACTAATTCTGTTGCCGAGGAGTCAGTTGATGACTTCAATGGGCCGGGCTACAGAAGACGGCTGATGGGCGTACACAGCCAAATGCTTGGTGCACTGGAAAGCCTGCCAGAAAGCCTGCGCACAATGTCAAGGGGCATGGAGGAGTCCACCTCGAACTTGGCACAAGGCTTTGCGCAGAGCTTGGAGCCCATCCTTACCAGCATGGAACGGGTGGTCACCTCCATCAGCGCACCTAAGGAACCCACCATGATGCAGCCTCTGATGGCCTCCATTGCAGCACCAACATCTCCTATTGCAGCACAAACCAATGTCATCAAAGGTCTACACGCTTCAGTTGAAGCTCGGACAGCTGCTTTAGAAGCGCTGACATCGTGGCTCTGGGTACCACTGTGGAACGGGGCTTCCAGGGTGCCACAGCAGACCAGCAATCTGTTCTCCAGCTGATTGCCAGGAATGCTGAGGCGCTGCTCCGTGCGAGTGGCAGTAGCGCCATGACAGTTGAACCTATATCCTCTCTCCGGACGACAGCATTCCTGCTCCCACCCCTGCCACTCAACCAGTGCCCTTGTTGTTGCCTGACAGCCAGCCAGGCCAGACTGCTGCAGCCTATGCCGAGATGGTGCAGTCTAAAGCCGGGCCCTCCCAGCCCTCAACTGCTCGAGGTTGTCCTTTATGGCCATCTGCACTCTCCTCAATTGAAGGCCAGCAGCCTTCCACCACCCATGCTCCTGTCACTTGGGATGTACCTCGTAGGAGTACTAGGAAAGACAAAGGCACATGAACAACAGGCACTGAGGGAATGCACAAGGGTGAACAGTGTAATGTTGTATACTTGGGTTAATGTGTAACTTTATAAATTTGTATTTGAAGATGCAGTTGTTGGTGGTTTTTATTTATGTGATGAGCTGCAGGAGGAAGCAATGTTTAATCATGAGGAGGACGATTAGATGATCATATGGGAGAGCAAAGGTGGAGAGTGTAGGACTGTTGGTGACTTGGGAGGTGTCGTTGAGGTTACTGATATTGCTCATGAATAAGGTGAGCACGCAGAGCTCTGGCAGACAGGGCCTGAGCACCTTGTTGCCTCCTTGCCTCTTCCTCCACTTCCTCCTCCGTTTCCTTCTCCTCCTCCTCAGCCTCGTCCTCCTCTTCCTCTGCCTCTGGCTCAGGGTCTTGCCAGATAGGCGATAGCAAGGGCTGTCCTCTCATAAGGGCGAGGTTGTGCAACATGCAGCATACCACGATGAATCTTGACACCCGCTCAACTGAGTACTGTAGGGCTCCACCAGAACAGTCCAGGCAGCGGAAGCGCTGCTTTAGGAGGCTTACAGTGTGCTCGATGACGTTCCGTATGGCCACATGGCTCTCATTGTATGCCTGCTCTGCATGTGTGCGTGCTTGACTGGAGTCATGAGCCACCTCATGAGGGGATAGCCCTTGTCACCCAGTAGGCAGCCTTTGACTTGGCGAGCCGGTTCAAAGATAGTTGGGATGTTGGACTGCCGCATAATGAAGGCTTCATGACTGCTGCCAGGGTAGCGGGCATTGACCTGATGCGCTACGTGCGGTCACACACCAGCTGCACACTGAGGGAGTGGAACCCCTTTCTGTTCATGAAGATAGCTGCGATGAGATGTGGAGCAGGCATGGCGATATGCGTGCAGTCAATGGCACCCTGCACCGTGGGGAAGCCTGCAATGCGAGCAAACCCTTGTGCTCGCTCGTTCTGCTTCTTTCTGTCAAGACGGAACATGATGAACCTGTTATGCAGCTCATGCAGTGCCTCCGTGACCTCCCTTATGCAGCAGTGCACTGCAAACTGCAATGTTTCACATGTCTCCAGCAGAGGCCCGAAAGGATCCAGAGCCGTAAAAGTTCAGCGCCACGGTTACCTTCACAGTGACAGGCAATGCTGTCCTTGCCCTGCTCTGAGGCTGCAGTTGTGGCTGCAGCAGTTGACAAATCTCTGTCACAACCTCTTTGGTGAAGCGCAGCCATCGGATGCACTGATCTTCGCTCATGTTGAGGTAAGAGTATTGTTCCCTGAAGGCCCTCATGGGACATGGCCTCCTGCTCAGTGCCCTGCACCTCGTCTTCCCCATTCCTCTCCTCACAGGTTGTCCTGCTCTGAGTGGCCTCCCTGCATGTTCCCAGTCATGTTCAATGCCCAGCGGGAGCCCTACTCGGCCACCCATGGTTGCAGGAATCTTGTTCACCAAACTGTTGTAAATGACATCAACAGTAATGCAGGACCTGCTAAACTACTCTCTCTATATACTATAGCAACACTCTCCGAGTATGGAAGCTTCAATTAATACGTACAATTGCACCAGCAGCCAGAAGCAATAATTCAGCTACTAACCTGCAACACCTGCATGATCCCTTTAAATGGCATTGGTGGAGGGGTCCTCCAGGCAATCTAAGATATGTTCAGCTGTTCGTGGTTAAGACAATGCGTTGGCTGGAGCGTTGAGTTCCAAAATAGTATCTATCCTTTTACATCAGCGTTGCACACTGATCTAACGCATATTCACCTTATGCGTCGTTCATTATCTGCACGTGAGCAAACGCCTTTACCAAGATGGCGTCTGATGCACGTCGCACTAGAAGTGTGCATGCACATTCCGGATGCCATTTTGGGACCATAGGAGGCTGTGTAGCATCTGAAAAACGGGCGCTGCACAGCCCAATTTATAACCCCACAATTGGTGCGCGGATGTAATTACAACACACTGGGGGCTAAATTGGGCCGCGTAGCACTTGTTGTGTAGGTGCTACGTGGACTCCCAAGCACCAAAAATGGCATCCGAGATGCGTATGTACACTTCCGGTGTGATGTGCGCAGGACATCACCTTGGAAAAGGTGGCTGCACATGCGCACCTAATGAACGTTGGCAGTATGTAAAGTTGGAAGATTATTCAATAGATCAGTGTGCAATGCTGATTTAAAGGGACACTGCTATATTGGAACTCAACACTCCAGCCAACGCATTGTGTTAACCTCGCACAGCTGAACAGGCCTTAAACAACATGGAAGACCCCCCCAGCAGCACTATTTAAAGGGATCATACGGAAGTTACAGATTGGTTGCTGGATTATTGCTTCTGACTGCTGATGCATTTGTACCTGTTTTTGGAGGTCTCCTATACTTGAATACTAGGACTATGGACATAGCCTAAAAATTAGAGCCAGGACTTGCAGGAGTGAAGTTAGGAAACGTTTCTACATGCAAAGGGTGGTGGAAATTTGAAACTCTTTTCTGCAAATGGCAGTTGATGCTAGCTCAATTGTTAATTTTAAATCTGAGACTGAGAATTTTGTTAACGAAAGGTATTAAGAGAAATGGGTCTAAGGCAGGTATATGGAGTTAGGTCACAGATCAGCCATGATTTCATTGTAAGGAATCTTACAACACCAGGTTATAGTCCAACAGTTTTATTTGAAAATCACAAGCTTTCGGAGGCTTTCTCCTTCCTCCTTTCTCCTTTCACCTGACGAAGGAGAAAGCTTCCGAAAGCTTGTGATTTTCAAATAAAACTGTTGGACTATAACCTGGTGTTGTAAGATTCCTTACATTTGTCCACCCCAGTCCATCACCGGCATCTCCACATCATGATTTCATTGAATGGCGTGGGAGCAGGCCTGAGGGGCTAAATGGCCTACTCCTGTTCCTATATTCCAATAATAAAGTTTCAATACTCTACAGGGAGTGGGCTGGCTAGCTGACAGGCAACAGCAAGGGCACCTGAGAGATGACAGCAGGTTCATGTTCCATGGAGCCACTGCCACTTGCTGCTTCCTGTTATGCTCCACCTTCTCCTGCAAGAAAGTGGGAAGTGTGTCGGTGAGTGTCCTGCAAGATGTTTGGGTGATGTGGCTGTCATGGTTGAATAGCTGCCAGTGTGTGTGACCTGTGAGTTGTGGGTGTGTGGCTTGCAACAGTGGTAATGCGTGAGGGTGAGATGAAGCATCTGATTGGAAGAGTTGAGTACTGATTGAAAGAGTTTGTTGGCATGTGGGTGATGGGGGGTATAGTGCATTGGGCAGTGGCTATGGCTACTGGTGCAGTTGGTAGGAGATGCCACTTGACAGTCAACCACTTGTCTCAAATCATTGAACTTCTTCCTGCACTGCATCCATGTTCTTGGCACTATGCTCCTCGTATTGATCTCATCTCCTACTGCCTCGCACTACCTCGGAAGCATATGTCTGGAGGACCACTTGCCCCTCTGCAGATATAGGACGCCCTCCTTCTGTCCACCTCTTGCACTAAGGCCTCTAGTGCATCACCAGAGAACCTTGGTGCATGCACTCTCGCAGGCTCAGATCAGCAGATTGGTGGGGTCTGGCATGCTGATTGGAGGATGTGGGATGCAGATGGGAGCAACCTTTAGTCAATATTTTAAAATAAATCAACAGTTTAAAAAAAAAGGATGGGACCTGTGTCTGTATTTTATGTGTGCGATTTCTGAACACCGTTCAGACTCTGTGCAGACCCGTATCATGTATTTTGCAAATAAGAGGTGCAGGCTGCCTTTAAGAGGTGCAGGCTGCCTTTAAGAGGTGCAGGCTGCCTTTAAGTGGTGCTAGCCACTCGCTATATCGGGGCCGCCCTGCTGGTGAGCAGCCACTCAACAGCACAGCTAGGCCTGGACATTCGCAGCTATCAGATAAATCACCAGAAAGCACGAATGTTACGACCTAGCGCGGGTTAATTGCGCATCATCACCCCCGTGCCCGGTTTCGGGGGTTATCCAATATTACCCCCTATGATTCTATGAATTGCTCATGTAAACTTAGTCACATAACATTCGTGCTGCCTGGTGATTGCTGCGTGCAGCCAGCGCTATCTGCGCTGTTGAGTGGCTGATACACCAGCAGGGGGCCCCAATATCGGGAGTGGCTAGCCCCACTTTAAGGCAGTCTGCCTATCTTAAAGGGGAGGTGCACTGTGACTGCAAGAAATGGTGGAAGTCAATTGTGAAATGAATCTGTGCTGCAATATAATAAAGCATGATAATGATGGGAACCCTGGAATTTTTAATGAGCAACAGCTTGACTACTCAAAATTTACAGGAATCTGATATTTTCAAAGTACAATATACGATAACTTCACTCCTGAAAGTCCTGTCTCTAATTGTTAGCTTATATCCCCTAGCCCAAGTATTCAAGTATAGGAGACCTCCAAAAATAGGTACAAATGCATCTGCAGCCAGACACAATAATCCAGAAACTAATCTGTAACTCCTGCATGACCCCTTTAAATAATGCTGTTGGTGGGTCCTCCATGCTATTTACGACCTGCTCAGCTGTGCGAGATTAAGACATTGCGTTGGCTGGAGTATTGCATTCCAAAATTGCATCTGTCCCTTTAAATCAGCATTCTACACTGATCTACCGCATATTCTCCCTACTTTACATGCTGCCAGTGTACGTTATCTGCGCCTGCACAAATGCCTTTAGCAAGATAGCGCCCATTTCTAGAAGTGTGCTAGAAGTGTATGTGCGCATTCCGGACCCATTTTGGGTTTTTGGGTCCTTAGGAGGCCGTGTTATGCCTACGAAATGGGCGCTACGTTGCCCAATTTACAGCCCATAGAATCATAGAATGGTTACAGCACAGAAGGAGGACATTCGGCCCATCAAGCCCATGCCGGCTCTTTGTAAGAGCAATCCAGTTAGTCCCATTCCCCTGCTCTTTCCACATAGCCCTGCCAATTTTTTCCCTTCAAGTATTTATCCAATTCCTTTTTGAAAGCCACGATTGAATCTGCTTCCACCACCCTTTTAGGCAGCGCATTCCAGATCATAACAACTCACTGCGTAAAAAAGTGTTTCCTCATGTCGCCCCTCGATTCTTTTGCCAATCACTTTAAATCTGTGTCCTCTGGTTCTTGACCCTTCCATCAACTGGAAAAGTTTCTCTTTATTTACTTTATCTAAACCCTTTATGATTTTGAACACTTCTATCAAATCTCCTCTTAACTTTCTCTGCTCTATGGAGACCAACCCCAGCTTCTCCAGTCTATCCACGTAACTGAAGTCCCTCATCCCTGGAACCATTCTAGTAAATCTTTTCTGCACCCTCTCTAAGGCCTTCACATCCTTCCTAAATTGCGATGCCCAGAATTGGACACAACACTCCAGTTGTGGCCAAATCAGTATTTTATAAAGGTTCAAGATAACTTCCTTGCTTTTGTACTCTATGCCTCTATTTATAAAGCCCAGGTCCCGTATGCTTTTTTAACCGCTTTCTCAACCTGTCCTGCCACCTTCAAAGATTTGTGCACATATACCCCCAGGTCTCTCGGTTCCTGCCCCCCACCCCACCTTTAGAATTGTGCCATTTAGTTTATATTGCCACTCCTCATTCTTCCTGCCAAAATTCCCATTATAAATGTGGACATAGGAACTCAATGAAAAAAGTTGACATAAAAGTGTGACAAAAGGAAGTAAGATATTTTAAACAGGAATTGCATGCAAACATAAGTTTTTTAATATATTATAGTTGGATTATTGAAGCATAAAAAGACTCCTGGTACATCACTGTGTGTGTGTACCCGTGTGTGTGTGTGTGCATGAGTGTGTGCACACGGGCACACTGTGTGGCTTTGTGTTTGTGATTCAGACTAATTTTAACCATATAATCTCATCTAAGTAGCTAAAATTCAGTGGCTTGATAGATTAATTGTAAACAATTTTACAACACCAAGTTATAGTCCAGCAATTTTATTTTAAATTCACAAGCTTTCGGAGGCTTCCTCCTTCGTCAGGTGAAATTATCTTGAGTGATGAAGCTTGAAAATGTGTAATAATGCGAACATATTTGTCTTTCTTACCCTCAACCTTTTTCCTTTTTAAACCTTTTCACTTTCTATAAACTTGATTTATTTCTGATTATGCTTTGTATTATAATAACAGTGCACACTCCGATTAAAATCAGTTCGAAGAATGGTAATCGGGGGTCCCATTGATGGCATACAAACCCAATTTCCATTTTAAATGGACCTACCGCCCGACTGTAGGAGCCGATCCAGCCATCCAGCTGTGGGCCCTGGTGAACATTGTTGCAGCCATAGCAACGATGGCAATGGGACGGTAGGTCACTGCCCATCATTTTCAGGGAGATACCGCCCGTTTCCGCCGGGCAGAATGACTGAAAATTCAGTCCGCAGATTTCTACTGAAGTGTTTTTCTCTGATTGCCAGTAAGCTAAAAGTTAAAGCACCTGAGGAAGTGAAGCCATGTTTGCAAACTGTTGTCAGGGGTGCACTTCATATTCTGGAGCTATTGAGGATTAAATTGGGCCATGTAGCCTCTGTTTATTAGGCGCTATGTGGAAAACTAAGACTCAAAAATGAGGACCGAGACGTGCACGCACACTTCCGATGGGAAGTGCGCTGGACGTCATCTTGGTAAAGGGGTTTTCGCATGCAAGCCTAATGACCACCAGCAGCATGCAGAGCAGGGAGAAAATGATGCAAATCAGTGTGCAACTCTGATTTGAAGCCACCACTGCCATTTTGCACCTTCTTACTCCAGCCAACCTCGCACAGCTGAACATGCCGTTAAATGGCATGAAGATCTCCCCATTTAGAGGGATTTGGAGGGATCATGAAGTACAAACAGATTAGTTGCTGGATTATTTCTACTCACTGCAGGTGCAATTGTTTGCCTTTTGGAGGTTTCCTATACTTGGCTAAAGTTTAAATACTCTACAGGGAGTCATCTGGCTAGTCTTGTAGCACTTTCAGTGGCATTTAAAACACAGTGCTGAAAAATGTTGCTTCCAGACATGAGTGGCCTGGTAGGGCTTCCTCTGGGAATTGAATATGACTGGGAGAATGAAGAAAGGCCACGCAGAGCAGAACAAGCTGCTAGAAGAGGGAGGAGAAGGAGGAGCAGGGTGCTCAGCAGGAGGCCATATCCAACAAGGGTCTTCAGGGGCCAATTCACTTACCTCAACTTCAGCGACAACCAGTGCATCAGACCCCTTTGGTTCAGTAAAGAAGTCGTGACTGGAATTTGTCAACTGCTGCAACCACAACTGCAGCCTCAAAGCAGGGCAAGGACAGCATTGCCTGTGGCTGTCAAGGCGACCGTGGCTCTTAATTTTTATGCCTCTGGCTCCTTTCAGAAAGCTGCTGGAGATATAAGCAACACCTCACAGTTTGCAGTTCACTGTAGTTCAAAGAAGGTCAATGAGGCTCTCTATATAATGAGAAACACATTTATCTCAATCTATTTTGCCAGGGAAAAGCAGGGGGAGCGAGCACGAGGTTTTGCTCGGATTGCAGGCTTCACCATGGTGCAGGGTGCCATTGACTGCACGCGTATTGCCTTGTGTGCTCCTCACCTGAACTCGGCCATATTCGTCAACAGAAAGGAATCTCACTCCCTCAATGTGCAGCTGGTATGCGAGCACAGGCAGCGCATCATGCAGGTGAATACCTGCCATCCTGGCAGCAGTCATGATTTGTTCATTCTGCGGCAGTCTTCTGTTCCACCTATATTTAAACCAGAAGGGCAAAGCAAAGGCTGGCTATTGGACGACAAGGGTTATCCTCTCATGACATGGCTCATGACTCCGGTTAGGAACCTGTGCACACGTGCACAGCAGGCATACAATGAGAACCATGCTGCCAGAAGGAACATGATAAAGCACACCATAGAATCATAGAATCATAGAAAGGTTACAGCATGGAAGGAGGCCATTCGGCCCATCGAGACCGTGCCAGCTCTATGCAAGAGCAATCCAGCCAGTCCCACTCCCTCACCCTAACCCCGTAGCCCTGCAAATGTTTTCCTTTCAAGTACTTATCCAGTTCCCTTTTGAAAGCCATGATTGAATCTTCCTCCACCACCCCCTCAGGCAGTGCATTCCAGATCTTAACCTGCGTAAAAAAGTTTTTCCTCATGTCACCTTTGGCTGTTTTGCCAATCACCTTCAATCTATGTCCTCTGGTTCCTGACCCTTCTGCCAATGTGAACAGTTTCTCTCTATTTACTCTGTCTAGACCCTTCATGATTTTGAATACCTCTATCAAATCTGCTCTCAACCTTCTCTGTTCCAAGGAGAACAACCCCAGCTTCTCCAGTCTAACCACATAACTAAAGTCCCTCATCTGTGGAATCATTCCAGTAAATCTTTTCTGCACTCTCTCTAAGGCCTTCACATCTTTCCTAAAGTGTAGTGCCCAGAACTGGACACAATACTTCAGTTGTGGTTGAACCAGTGTTTTATAGAAGTTCATCATGACTTCCTTGCTTTTGTACTCTATGCCTCTATTTATAAAGCCCAGGATCCCGTATGCCTTTTAAGCCACTTTCTCAACCTGCCCTGCCACCTTCAACGATTTATGCACATATACCCCCAGATCTATCTGTTCCTATACCACTTTTAGAATTGTGCCCTCTAGATTATATTGCCTCTCCTCGTTCTTTCTACCGAAATGTTTCATTTCACATTTTTCTGCGTTAAATTTCATCTGCCAAGTGTCCACCCATTCCACCAGCTTATCTATATCCTCTTGAAGTCTATCGCTACCCTCCTCACTGTTCACGACACTTCCAAGTTTTGTGTCATCTGCAAATTTTGAAATTGTGCCCTGTACACCCAAGTCCAAGTCATTATTATATATCAAGAAAAGCAGTGGTCCTAGTACCGACCCCTGGGGAACACTACTGTACACCTCCCTCCAGTCTGAAAAACAACTGTTCACCACTACTCTCTGCTTCCTGTTACCTTCCAATGCCTGGACCACTCTGGAGGAGATCTGCTGTACGTAGCTGAGCGGGTATCAAGATTTGTGGTTGTGTGTTGCACGCTGCACAACCTGGCACAACCTCACCATTATGAGGGAACAGTCCTTGCCACCCCCTATCCGGCGAGAACCTGAAGTGCATGAGCATGAGGAAGTGAAGGAGGAGGAGGAATTGGAAGAGGAAGTGGAGGAAGATGAAGAGGAAGGGAGACTATAACGTAGATAAGCACTTTCTACAAGGGCTGTATGTTAACAGATTATTAATGAGCGATACCAGAAACCTCAACGACACCTCCCCATACATCAACAGTCCCACACTCCTTGGGGCCGATTTTCGGATGGCGGAGTGGTTGCGTAGGGGCCGGGGGGGGGGGGCTCCTACAATGGCGGAATCCCAGAGCGGGTTCGGAGCCCAGCTCCAACCCGCTAACTTCCGGGTTCCCTAGTGACGCGTTTGGGTGCGCACGCAGCTCCCGAATGCGGGACTCCCACCGGCAATTAAAGCCAGTGGGATGCTGCTTTAGATAATTAGGTAGATAGTTGAGGTACTATCCTCAACGATCCAAGTACTAAGGATGGGCTATCACTCCATCAACACTCAGCTCATCTGTGACCACAGCAAGAGATTCCTTCACGTGTGCGTCAGATACCCTGGCAGCTGCCACGATTCCTTCATCCTCCAGGAGTCCAACATCCCACCCCTCTTCCACGCACCTAACACCCGCAAGGGCTGGCTCCTCAGGGACAAGGGATACCCCATGCACACGTGGCCCATGACACCTCTGAGGAACCCCACCACTGAGCAACAGCATAGATATAACGACAGCCACATTGCTACCAGGTCTACAATTGAGCATGCTATAGGGCTGCTCAAGATGTGCTACAGGTACCTTGATCGTTCTGGGGGAGCACTTCAATACGCACCAGACAGAATGGGACAGATTATAGTCATGTGTTGTGCCCTGCACAACATGGCACAACAGAGAGGGCTGCCACTGGAGGAGGCCCCATCCACATCTGCCACCCACATTGAGGAGGAGGAGGCGGAAGAGGAGGAGTAAGAAGCAGAGGAGGAGGAGCAACTCATGGGCAAAACAGCGGCTCACCTGGCTGCTCGTGAGGCCAGGGAGTCACTGATATGTGAACGGTTCTCCTAACTTCAGACAGTGTGAAGAGTCTAGTCCTCACCACCTGGACAGAGCAGCGGCCACACCAGCATCGCCCCCAACCCCCCGTCTCCTGCACAAAACAGTCCTGCAACTACACATACACCCACTGTAGAGTGACCCAATGGGTGACATCAAGTTCATGGTGAACCTCATGAAAGGGCCTTATTACACAAGCCAGTCAAGAATGGCCAAGATGTGGCAGTAGTGGTGACAATAATAATATTTAATGTGAGTTTAGCAAAAAGCAAACATAAATAAAAAACATGACAAACCTTCAAACACCCTTGTGCATCCCCTTTGTGCTCACAAAACCTTTGCCGTACGCTTACGACTACTCCTACGTGGTGCATCCCCTGTGGCCGCAGCAGAGGTCGTGGCAGGTTGCTTTTGTTCATGCCCTGACCGATTAGATGCTTTGGGCTTACGCCCTCTGGGTTTCGGTGCCCGTGGGAGCCCCTCCAAAGACTGCTCCACCTGCACCTGTGCAGGGGCAGACTTGGCCACCTGGAGAGGAGGCAGCATTGCGGGTACTGGTTGAGAGGGGGACAATGGGTGAGGCGCTTTGAGTGGCATCCCCACTTCCATGTCCCCTTTCGCCATCTTCCCTCCCCTGGGCCAGGCCCACACCATTCCTACCACTCTGCTGGACGAGAGTTTGGAGGACATGTGTGAAGCTTTGTAAGGCCAGTGCTAGTGCTAGTGGATCTGCCTGCCTGTTTAAGGCAGCAGAATGTTGTTCACCCTGAGTCTGAAGGGCCGTTGTCAGGACTTCAATGGACTCATTGGTGAGCCGTGCTTGAAGCTCCATGGAGGCTAGCCTTCCCTCCATCTCAGACATTCCCGCATTTACCTGTGACACTATCTCAGAGATGCCCTCACATCAGCAGGTTCTTCTTCCATGGAGCCATGGAAGAGGATCCTGACATTCTCCCAGGGCAGCACCTCAGCAATCCTGGTGATCTTTTGGAGAACAGGTTGCTGGACTGCTGTGATGCCTTGGAAGCCCCTTTCAACCGTGGCATCCAGAGCCATGATGGCAGCAGTCTGATCTTCCAAGGAAGCAGTCAGACCTTTGATGGAAGCTGTGACATCGGTCATCAGATGCTGCATCATAGTCTGTTCCACAGGTGTGCTGACGGAGGTGACCACCTGTTCCATGTTGAAACTAAATAGACGAGCCAGTCATTGCTCACACACACATCTCAGTGGGTAATTACACAATGATATTCAGAGCCTTGAGAGCAGCTGATCTCTCCACCCGATGGGGGTATAACATACAATGGACTCCAAGCTCTGCGCAAAGCCCTGTGCCAAGTTGGAGCTGGACTCCTCCATGCCCCTTGACATTGTGCGCAGACTTTCTAGTAGGTTTTCCAATGCACCAAGCTTTTGGTTGTGTACGCCCATCAGCCTTCTTCTGCAGCCTGGCCCATCGAAGTCATCATCTGAATCCTCTGCAGCAGAACTAGTGTGTGACCTCGCCCTCTGGTGAGCTGGCACATGCGATATCTTTCCCCCCTGCCCTGGCTCCTGTGCACTTGTGCCCAGTGTCTCACCATGCGCAGATCCCTCCTCTACCCTAGCCTCTAACGTACGCGCAGTGTCCGTCTCAGAGCTGGTGGTTGCGAGTGACGGTATATCTTCATCATCACTGTCTTCTTCCTCTGCCTCCTCTGACTGGGCAGGTCCCATTTCTTGGGTACCTGAAATGAAAAAGGGACAAGGGTTGGGTTATGGCGAGGGGTGAGGAGAAAGAAAGTAATGTGTGCTTACATCATCTGCAGCTCGTGAGTCAGAAAAGATGATGAGAAGAGGGAGAAGTGGGAAGAGAGAAGGAGGATTAGGAATGCAGCGACCCTCATTATTGATCCTTCCAGCACTGCCAGTGGTCACGGTCTCAGTGATGCCCCTTCCCATGATGGCCAGCTCTGAGGGGCATGTTTTAACCCATGGGGGTCAAAACATGTAGGCTACTTGTCCTCCTCCATTTCTTTCTTGCTGCCTTCTGTTATGCGCCACCTTCTTCTACAAGAAAACGGGAAGTGTATCGGTGAGTGTCCTGCAAGATGTTTGGGTGATGTGGCTGTCATGGTTGAATAGCTGCCAGTGTGTATAACTTGTGAGATGTGGGTGTGAGGCTTGCAACAGTGCTAAGTGTGTGATGGTGTGTTAAAGCATATGAGTTGAAGAATTGAATACTGATTGATAGAGATTTTTCGTAGGTGGGTGAAGGGGTGGGGTGTAGTGAATTCAGCAGTGGATGAGTCTAGTGGTGTAGTTGGTAGGATATGCCATCTGAAAATTGAACTCACTCACCTTGACAACTCATGTCAGATCATTGAATTTCTTCCTGCACTGCATCCATGTTCTTGAAGCTATACTCCTGGCATTGACCTCCACCCTACTTCCTCCCATTGCCTCCTGAGCAAATGTTTGGAGAGCTCCGTGCCTCCCTGGCGGATACAGGATGTCCCTCCTTCTCTCCACCTCTTGCACCAAGGCCTCCGGTGCATTATCAGAGAACCTTGGTGCACGTTCTCTCGCCTGTTCAGCCATTCTTCAATATATTACAGCACAGATTCACTTCACAATTGACTTCCACCCTTTCTTGCAGCCACAATGCACCTCCCCTTTAAGAGGTGCAGGCTGCCTTTAAGTAGCGCTAGTCACTTGTGAGATCAGGAACCTAGCTGATGCGTGCAGCCAATGAACAGCACAGGTAGCGCTGGCTGCATGCAACAATCATTTAAAACAGCAGGTAGCGTCAATTTAACTCACTGCCTGCAGCGCAATGAACAGGTGTGAGTTAATCGCGGACCGCGATCCCCGTGCATGCTTTCGAGGATTATCCAATTTAACCCCCATAGTCTTTCAGTCTCTTTGTGCTCAACAGTAGTTCTATGTACATGAAGGCAACAGAGAGAGAAAGATGAGGGTTGTCTGTTTAATCTTTATGATCAAGCATTTAAATCGCAACATTTTGTGCTGTGAAGTACAGGCAGGATAATTCTCCAAATGTAGTTGGGAACCTATATAAATTGTTAGACACAAAATTCTCTTATGTATAAGAGTCATCTAATGTTGATGGAGCACATTCATCTAAGTAGAGCATTCGATCTGTGGTCATGTATTTGAATTTAGACAACATTGCTTCTTTTTGTTATATATCAATTTCTCTGAAGCTATTAAAACCTATGAAGAACCTCTTGCCAGTAATTGGTTTGTTGTTTTCAGGTTTTAACAGGAAACATAGATCTGAGGAAGAGATATCTGGAGAATCTAGGTTTATTTGGAATTATCTGGCAATGTCATTTGTGACCTATGGGGTAGATTCTACAATTGTTCATTTTGCTGGAACTAAATTAGAACTTAATTTCTGAATTCATGATATTGTATTGTTCTGGAATTAGAACCTGGAAATTGCAATCAGTGTGAAGCTTTACACTAGCAACAATTACATGTTACTGGCCAGCAATGTAGAGAGTGCATTGTTTAAACCCATTCCGACTCTGTACATCTGTTGCAAAATTAATGTAGGTCTTCTGAGCTGGTTGTGCACTGTGGCACCTATACTGGGCATCATAGAACCTATACTTGGTGTTATTGCACCTATACTATGAACAATAGCACCTATACTGTTTGTTATAGCAGCTATTCTGTGCAATAAAGCATCCATGCTGTGCAATGTAGTACCTGTTCTGTGCGATATAACACCTATACTCTGTGTTATAGCACCTATATTGTATGATATAGCACCTATACTGTGCACTATAGCACATATACTGTGCATTAGCCTTGTTACCTCTCTGGCTCCCCTCCTTTAAGACGTTTCTTAAAACCTACCTCTTTGACCAAACTTTTGGTGACCCGTCTTAATATCTCTTTATGTGGCTCAGTGTCAAATTTTGTGTGATAAAGCTCCTGTGAAGCGCCTTGGGTGGTTTTACTATGTTAAAGGTGCTGTATAAATGCAAGTTGTTATTGTTCTACTCATTAATTCACAGATTATTATTGTTAATGAAGGAGTCCACTGAATTTTAGTAACATCCAGCTATGAATAAAAACAGAAAATGCTGGAAACACTCAGCAGGTCAGGCAGCTTCTAGAGTTATAGAGTTATAGAGTTATACAGCAAGGATAGAGGCCCTTCAGCCCATCGTGTCCGCGCCGGCCATCAGCCCTGTCTACTCTAATCCCATATTCCAGCATTTGGTCCGTAGCCTTGTATGCTATGGCATTTCAAGTGCTCATCCAAATGCTTCTTGAATGTTGTGAGGGTTCCTGCCTCCACAACCCTTTCAGGCAGTGAGTTCCAGACTCCAACCACCCTCTGGGTGAAAAAGTTCTTTCTCAAATCCCCTCTAAACCTCCCGCCTTTTACCTTGAATCTATGTCCCCTTGTTATAGTACCCTCAACGAAGGGAAAAAGCTCCTTAGTATCCATCCTATCTGTGCCCCTCATAATTTTGTACACCTCAATCATGTCCCCCCTCAGCCTCCTCTGCTCCAAGGAAAACAAACCCAATCTTCCCAGTCTCTCTTCATAGCTGAAGCGCTCCAGCCCTGGTAACATCCTGGTGAATCTCCTCTGCACCCTCTCCAAAGCGATCACATCCTTCCTGTAGTGTGGCGACCAGAACTGCACACAGTACTCCAGCTGTGGCCTAACCAGTGTTTTATACAGCTCCATCATAACCTCCTTGCTCTTATATTCTATGCCTCGGCTAATAAAGGCAAGTATCCCATATGCCTTCTTTACCACCTTATCTACCTGTTCCGCCGCCTTCAGGGATCTGTGAACTTGCACACCAAGATCCCTCTGACCCTCTGTCTTGCCTAGGGTCCTCCCATTCATTGTGTATTCCCTTGCCTTGTTAGTCCCTCCAAAGTGCATCACCTCGCACTTTTCCGGGTTAAATTCCATTTGCCACTGTTCCGCCCATCTGACCAACCCATCTATATCGTCCTGCAGACTGAGGCTATCCTCCTCGCTATTTACCACCCTACCAATTTTTGTATCATCAGCGAACTTACTGATCATACCTTTTACATTCATATCCAAGTCATTAATGTAGACCACAAACAGCAAGGGACCCAGCACCGATCCCTGTGGTACCCCACTGGCCACAGGCTTCCAGTCACAAAAACAACCTTCGACCATCACCCTCTGCCTTCTGCCACTAAGCCAGTTTTGTATCCAAAGTGCCAAGGCACCCTGGATTCCATGGGCTCGTACCTTCTTGACCAGTCTCCTGTGGGGGACTTTATCGAAGGCCTTACTGAAATCCATGTATACCACATCCACTGCGTTACCCTCATCCACACGCCTAGTCACCCCCTCAAAAAATTCAATCAAATTAGTCAGACATGATCTTCCCTTGACAAAGCCATGTTGACTATCCCTGATTAATCCTTGCTTCTCCAAGTGGAGACTAATTTTGTCCTTCAGAATTTTTTCCAATAATTTTCCTACCACTGATGTTAGGCTCACTGGCCTTTAGTTCCCCGGTTTTTCCCTACTCCCCTTCTTGAATAATGGTATTACATTAGCGGTTCTCCAGTCCTCTGGCACATCCCCTGTGATGTGGAGATGCCGGTGATGGACTGGGGTTGACAATTGTAAACAATTTTACAACACCAAGTTATAGTCCAGCAATTTTATTTTAAATTCACAAGCTTTCGGAGATTTTCTCCTTCCTCAGGCAAATGTTTCAACTTTTGCCTGAGGAAGGAGAAAATCTCCGAAAGCTTGTGAATTTAAAATAAAATTGCTGGACTATAACTTGGTGTTGTAAAATTGTTTACAATTGACATCCCCTGTGGCCAGAGAGGTTCTGAATATATGTGACAGAGCCCCCGCAATCTCCTCCTTTGCCTCACACAGTAGCCTGGGATACATTTCGTCCGGGCCTGGGGATTTATCCATTTTTAGGCCTGCTAAAACCGCCAATACCTCCTCCCGCTCGATGTTAATATGTTCGAGTATATCACAGTCCCCCTGCCGTATTTCTATGTCTACATCGTCCTTCTCCATAGTGAAAACAGATGCAAAAAATTCATTTAGAACCCCTCCTACATCTGCCGGCTCCACACACAGATTGCCATTTTTGTCCCTAATGGGCCCTATTTTTTCCCTAGTCATCCTCTTACCCTTAATATACTTATAAAACATCTTAGGATTTTCCTTTATTTTGCTCGCCAGTGTTATTTCATGGCCCCTCCTTGATCTCCTAATTTCACTTTTAAGTATCCCCCTGCACTTTTTGTACTCCTCTAGGGCTTCCTCCGTCTTTAGCCTTTTGTATCTGCCAAAAGCCCTCCTTTTTTTCCTAATCCATTCTCGTATATCCCCTGACATCCAAGATTCCCTGGAGTTCTTGGAACCATCCTTGACCTTTACGGGAACATGTTGCCATTGTATGGTCTCAATCTCCCTTCTGAAAGACTCCCATTGCTCCGATGCGGATTTTCCTACAAGCAGCTGATCCCAGTCCATTTTGGCCAGATCCTGCCTTATCCTATTAAAATCGGCCTTCCCCCAATTTAGAACCTTTATTTCCGCCCCCTCCCTGTCCTTTTCCATGACCACCTTAAATCTCACCAAATTATGGTCACTGTCACCAAAGTGCTCACCTACTAGCACTTCTTCCACTTGGCTGGCCACATTCCCTAGAATTAGGTCCAGTACCGCCCCCTCTCTTGTAGGACTTTCTACATGCTGGCTCAAAAAGCTCTCCTGGATGCACGTTAAGAATTTTGTACCCTCTAAGCCTTTTACACTCTGAGTATCCCAGTTAATATTGGGGAAGTTGAAATCCCCCACTATTATTACCCTATTATTTGCACAATTTTCTGAGATTTGCCTACATATCTGTTCCTCTATCTCCCCCTGACTGTTTGGGGGCCTATAGTACACTCCCATCAAAGTGCTTGCCCCCTTTTTGTAGGTAATCTTACATCATATAGAAGAGGTAGTCTTACATCATATAGACGAGGCAGTCTTACATCATATAGAAGAGGTAATCTTACATTATATAGAAGAGGTAGTCTCACATTATGTGGAAGAGGTAGTCCCACATCATATGAAAGAGGTAGTCTCACATCATATGGAAGAAATAGTCTCACATCATATGGAAGAGGTAGTGTCACATCATATAGAAGAGGTAGTCTCACATCATATAGAAGAGGTAATCTCACATCATATGGAAGAAGTAGTCATACATCACATGGAAGAAGTAATCTCACATCATATGGAAGATGTAGTCTCACATCATATGAAAGAGGTAGTCTCACATCACATGGAAGAAGTAATCTCACATCATATGGAAGAAGTAGTCTCACATCATATGAAAGAGGTAGTCTCACATCACATGGAAGAAGTAGACTCACATCATATGGAAGAGGTAGTTGTACATCATATGGAAGAAGTAGTCTCACATCATATGGAAGAAGTAGTCTCACATCATATGGGAGAGGTAGTTGTACATCATATGAAAGGGAAATCATGTTTGACAAACCTACTGGACTTTTTTGAGGATGTAACTGGTAGAATAGATAAGGGAGAACCAGTGCATGTGGTTTATTTGGATTTTCAGAAGGCCTTTGATAAAGTCCCACATAAGAGGTTAGTGTGCAAAATTAAAGCACATGGGATTGGTGGTAATGTATTGGCATGGATTGAAAATTGGTTAACAGACAGGAAACAGAGAGTAGGAATAAATGGGTATTTTTTGTGGTGTCAGGCAGTGACTAGTGGGGTACCGCAGGGATCAGTGCTTGGGCCCCAGCTATTCACAATATATATCAATGATTTGGATGAGGGAACCAAATGTAATATTTCCAAGTTTGCTGACAACACAAAACTAGGTGGGATCATGAGTCGTGAGGAGGATGCAAAGAGGCTTCAAGGCAATTTAGAGAAGTTGAGTGAGTGGGCAAATACATGGCAGATGCAGTATAATGTGGATAAATGTGAAGTTATCCACTTTGGAAGGAAAAACAGAGAGGCAGAGTATTATTTAAATGGTGATAGATTGGGAAATGTTGATGTACAAAGGGACCTGGGTGTTCTTGTATACCAGTCACTGAAAGCAAACATGCAGGTGCAGCAAGCAGTTCGGAAGGCAAATGGTATGTTGGCCTTCATTGCAAGAGGATTTGAGTATAGGAGCAAGGATGTCTTACTGCAGTTATATAGGGCCTTGGTGAGACCACACATGGAGTATTGTGTGTAGTTTTGGTTTCTTTACCTAAGAAAGGATATACTTGCCATAGAGGGAGTGCAGCGAAGGTTCACCAGACTGATCCCTGGGATGGTAGGACCGTCATATGAGGAGAGATTGAGTCGACTCGGCCTGTATTCACTCGAGTTTAGAAGAATGAGAGGGGATCTCATTGAAGCATATAAAATTCTGACAGGGCTAGACAGACTGGATGCAGCGATGATGTTTCCTCTGGCTGGGGGGTCCAGAACAATGGGTCACCGTCTCAGGATAAGGGTAGGACATTTAGGACTGAGATGAGGAGAAATTTCTTCACTCAGAGGGTGGTGAACCTGTGGAATTCTTTACCACAGAAGGCTGTGGAGGCTAAGTCACTAAATATATTTAAGAAGAAGCTAGATAGATTTCTAGACCCAAAAGGCATCAAAGGGTATGGGGAGAGCGCGGTAATATGGTATTGAGATAGAGGATCACCCATGATCATATTGAATGGCGAGCAGGCTCAAAGGGCCGAATGACCTACTCCTGCTCCTATTTTCTATGTTTCTATGTTTCTATGTAAGAGGTAGTCTCATCATATAGAAGAGGTAGTCTCACATCATATGGAAGAAGTAGTCTCACATCATATAGAAGAAGTGGTCTCACATCATATAGAAGAGGTAGTGTCACATCATATAGAAGAGGTCGTCTCACATCATATGGAAGAAGTAGTCATACATCACATGGAAGAAGTAGTCTCACATCATATAGAAGAAGTAGTGTCACATCATATAGAAGAGGTAGTCTCACATCTTATGGAAGAGGTAGTCTCACACCATATGAAAGAAGTAGTCTCACATCATATAGAAGAGGTAGTCTCACATCTTATGGAAGAGGTAGTCTTGCATCATATGGAAGAAGTAGTCTCACACCATATGAAAGAGGTAGTCTCACATCATATGGAAGACGTAGTCTCACATCATATTTCTAATGTTGGAAAAGAGCCAAAGGTCCAGTAGCTATTTTCTGATATTAACAATTTCATTGGCAGATGGAGACATGTGAGCTGAACTCTATGCATTAGAACTGCACCATCCAGTGTTTCTTTCTCAGTGACCTACTTGTGAATTCAATGCCAGTTATATGTATTCTGGTTCCATCAGCCTCGATGAACTTGGTCTGCTTTAAAAGCAAATACAATAACAACTTATTTTTAAATGGTGCTGATTACATCCTGAAAGATGACTCAGAGCGCTTAAATAACTTAATGTAGGCATTTCTGAATTCTAAAAGAAAATAATCAGAATTAATGATTAATCTAAAAAAGGCAGGAGCAATTTTACCTTTGAATATAGAATAAACAGCCAGAAAGAGGGTACTATAAGCCCATTGATCCGCAAAGAAATCCTATTACACATGGATTAAATTAGTTGTCATGTTTTATTCCATGAAGGGATCTGGCTTGTAGCTATAAATTTATATAAGGATCACATCTGTGTGGCTGACGTTATATTAAATAGTTTCTGGTCTTTAACATTTGAAGGTGACCAGGGTGCAATAGCTGGGCTGAAGTCAAGGGATCTCGGGAGAACACTGAGACAAAAAAAAGTGTCCTCATTTTGGCAAAAGGGCATTATTTATATCCTGAAGTATTTTTTTTGCTCACAGCTGGTAATAGAAAATTTATGAAGGAAACTGCAAGGTTACAAATGCTCCAGACTTTTTCTGCGGGGCCTGGTAGTAGGGCAAATATAATTCGCAAGCCCAGGAGAGTTTACACTGAGATTCACAGGAAATCTGTATGACTGACCATAGTAAGTGAACCCAAGTGGCAAGTGGCCCAACTGTTTTAATCAGGCTGGGTCAGGTAGTCTAAAATCTGTAGGTCTGATTTCATTTCTTAAAGTGAATTGCACAGATGACAACAGTTACAGCAATAGTCCCTCCCAAATTCATGCTACAGTGAAGAACTGAAAGCTAAAGCAAAGTACTGCGGAAGGTGGAAATCTGAAATAAAAATAGAAAATGCTGGAGACACTCAGCAGGTCAGGCAGCATCTGTGCAGAGAGAAACAAAGAGAGATGACCTTTCATCAGAACTGCCCCTTGAAAGGTGCTGCCCACCAGCAGCCCACAAATCCACTGCCACCACCACCCCCATCCCTTTCCAGTCTCCAAAATGCAATTATGCAGAATCATAGAAAACCCCCCCCCCAACCCATCCCTCCCCACCACCTAATCCATTGCAATGATATCACTGATTTCAAGTAGTAATGAAATGATCCCTACCCTGTGGAATAGTTATATTTTGCAGTTTATTCCTGTCCTTCTCTTCATGATGCTCTGTTCAGATGTATCCATCTTCCATGCACAAATCAATGTGTTTTAATCACCAGGTATATTTCCACATATGTATTCGACTCAGCGTGACAGTGCAGATTCACCAGAATGATACCAAGGCTTAAAGGGTTAAATTATGATGTCAGATTGCATAAAGTTGGACTGTATTCCCTTGAGTTGAGAAGGATGAAGACTGGTCTAATTGAGGTGTTTAAAATGATAAAAGGATTCAATAGGGCAGATACAGAGGAACTATTTCTTCTGGTGGAGGAATCCAGAACAAGGGATTAGAGCTAGGCCATTCAGAACTGACATCAGGAAGCACTTCCTCACACAAAGGGTAGTGGAAATGTGGAATTCTCTTCCCCAAAAGGCTGTGGATGCTGGGTCAATTAAATTTTCCAGACTGCGATCGACAGATTTTTGTTAGGTAAGGGTATCAAGGGAATTACATCAAAGGCGGGTAAATGGAGTTGAGGTACAGATCAGCCATGATCTAACCGAATGGTGGAACAGGCTTGAGGGGTTGAATGGCCAATTCCTGTCCCAATGTTCCTAAGGTCAACCATACTTCAAGGAACAAAGTAAATAGAAAAGTACTGCTGATCATGAATCTATGCTGAAAGAGCTCAGGGATGCTGAATGAGTTCAGGGTTGTAAGAAGAGGCTGACAATTGTTTGGACTTGAATTGTTATGAGTATTATTACAGACTTTCCATTCATAAATGTTTTTTTTGGATGCACAGCTGCCAACCTTGAGTCAGTCATTGTTAGTCTGAGGAAAGCCCATGAGCAAAAAGGAAGCTGATGGCTGTTCTTTTAATCCAGGGGCTGTCTGACTGTGCTGGTTAAGGCATGAATCAGGGTCTCCACCTGTCAGGTCTCCTTGATGGAGCATTGCAGCAGTATTAACACCTCTTACTCTCAAGTTCTGTACTAAAGTTTGTTTTCATTTGTTGCTATTTGCTGCACTATAAATAAGGCACCTAATTTGTCGCACTTGAAGCCTCACATCAAATTCCGTGGATTTCTACACTCACCTCATGCAACATGATTTACTGCCTAACTCCCTCAATTTTGCATAAACAGGTCCCTGAAGCAGTAAAAACCCCAGTATCTGAGCAGCTCCATGCAATGATAAATCTCATCTTACAACAAATCATAAGTATAAGAGGGATGATTTGTCAATCCACATGCACCATGGCACCAGTGTGGATTGGGTGAGCAGCAGCCGGGAGGTCAGGCGAGAAGACCTTAAGTCTGTTTCCCAAAGTATGATTTTCCGAATGCTAGAGGTTTATGCGCAGCCACAATCATGTGAAATTCATGGGACTCTCATTAAAGGCTGCAAAAATATAGCAATGAATACAAAAGGACTGAAGGCATAATATACCAAGTTTCTTACTGGCAATAATAACAAGAACTTGCATTAATATAGCACCTTTAACATAATAAAAACATCCCATGCACTTTACAGGAGCATTATCAGACAAAATTTGATGTCGAGCTACATAACGAGATATGAAGATAGGTGAACAAAAGCTTGGTCAAAGAGATAGGTTTTAAGGAGCCACTTAAAGGAGGAGAGAGAGGTAGAGAGGCAGAGAGGTTTAGGGAGGGAATTCCAGAGCTTAGGGCCTAGGCAGCTGAAGGAATGGCTGCCAATGGTGCAGTGATGAAAATCGGAGATGCGCAAGAGTCAAGAATTAGAGGATCACAGGAATTTAGGGCTAGAGGAGGTAAAAATGATATGGAGGGCAGAGGCCATGGAGGGATTTGAACACAAGGATGAAAATTTTAAAATCGAAGCATTGGCGGACCTGGAACCAATGTAGCTCAGTGAGCACTGGGGTGATGGGCGAATGAGACTTGGTGTGAGTTAGGATACGGGCAGCAGAGTTTTGGGTGAGCTCAAGTTTATGGAAGATGGAAGATGGGAGGCCAGCCAGGAGTCTGGAGTTAACAAAGGCATGGATGAGAGTTTCAGCAGCAGATGAGCTGAGGCAGGAGCGGAGACGGGCGATATGATGGGGATGGAAGTAGGTGGTCTTGGTGATGGAGAGGAAAATGGAGTCGAAAGCTCAGCCAAGGGTCAAATAGGACGGCGAGGTTGGACAGTGGCCAGGGAGGGGGATGGAGTCAGTGGCTAGGGAACAGTGTTTGTGGCAGGGACCGAGGACAATGGCTTCGGTCTTCGCAATATTTAATTGGAGGAAATTTCTGCTCATCCAATACTGGATGTCGGACAAGCAGCATGACAAATCAGAGGCAGAGGAGGGGTCAAGAGAGATGATGGTGAGGTATACTGGAGTTTTGCTTTTTGGTCTTGTGACTTCTGCACCACTTTTTCTGCATTATTTTGGTGGCATTTGTCTTTGCCATATTTTTTCTTTTCTTTTCTTTGCAATTTTCACCTCAGAATTCCTGGGAGCTGTATCAAAATTCAGGATATGGGAATTCCTCAGGTGTTCCTTTCTTATTGTCTTGGAGAGGGAAGAGGAGGATTTGAGGATGGATGAAAGGCACGACTGTTTTCACCAGAATTGGACTGCCCCCATTCGCCCTTAGCAGAGAAGCCACGAGTATATACCAAGATACAGCTACCCATAGTCCACCTTCACCAGCTCTGCTTCAGCATATACCATAGGCAGAACACTCATCCTAAACCCCTCCGATTTCCACACTGCCTCTTACTTTAAGATCCTCCTTAAACCCATCTCTTTGACCAAGCTTTCGGTTATCCTTCATAATCATTCCTTTGTCTCTGCATCCATTTTCCCCACACCTCTGTAAAGTGCCCGGGATATATTTTTCTACATTAAAGGTGCTGGATGAATGCAAGTTGCTGTTGTATTCTCCAGCCTGATCTCCTGACAAGACTGACGACTGGAATGGCTGTGCTACTGACTGTAAAGGTGACTGCAGCCATGACTTTTTCTACTGCTAAAGCATATCAAGCCACCTCAGGGTTATTTGCCGCATCTGTCATTCAACAGTGCAGGTGTCAGATGCCTCATTTATCAGGGCAAAAATTTTCACCACGGATAGCAACCAGCAGCATGAGAGGGCACTGCCCTTTTTCTGTGTTGCAGGTTTCCACAAAGTGCAGGGCATTATAGATGTCTATCCGAGCATTACCACAAATCCCTTTTCTTCATGTACAACCCTGGTTGCTTATTTTGATGCCTGCACAGAGATTGCCCTGCAACAATATGGGTATGTATGTACACGTGTGAAAGAGCACAAAGATTACCTGAGTGCTCTGCATAATACCTTAGTCAAACAGTAGCTGTTGAGAAGAAACTCTTTGTGGCATGCATACTATGGTGGGAAACATTGTGTAGGCAAAGTCCTAGGTCTTACCTTGGGAGCCTTCCAAGCTTTTTCCTCATCGTCTCCCAATACTTGGGAACATTGGACACCCCGTTGCCTTTCTTCACCACATCCTACCATACAGTGTAGGCTGCTGTTCTGTGAGGAGGGTGCCTTTCTGTCCCAAAATGGGGCAACCCTCCTAAGACCTCAAATGCTCCTCCTTCTTCTTCCTCGTCTTCCCTCTATTAAATTTGAAGGGCTCCAAACAGTAGTCTTTATTTCCTGGTCAAATGATGAGCAACTCTTGAATGCCACAGCCACAATCAGTGATCCCAGCACCAGGCCCAGTCCAGGCCGGAAACTCGCTAAAATAATTTCAATAGGCCAACCTCCAAAGATCATATGCAGTAAACATGCTTGATGCGATCCAGTCCCTCCAGCTCTGCATTCAACTGAGTCTAAGATAAGCTATTTCTCTGTAACTCCTTGTGCAATACAATGTTAATTCAGTTTGATTTATGCGATTCAATTGTCTGACCCTGACGTTTGTTTAAAATGCTTCCTTCCAGAATGTGGTTATCCTCACTAAATGAAAACAGTAACAAATGATTGCACATAGCTGCATCATAGGGTAGATTTGACTGATTTCTGTTCCCAGCACATAGCTTATGCAAACCAGGAGCACATTTCAGGAATTTGTGTGCAGAGGTCAGCCATGGCCCACATGAATTTTCTGTCCATTAACTTTTCCCGCTGTGGGAAGCTCTGTGCTGGGGGTATGAAGTCATAAAATCTTCCTTCATAAAGAAAAACACAGGTAGGTCTGTGTTTCAATGCAGCGATGCATTTGGATGGAATCGATAACCTGCTCAACCTTTACATTTCACTCCTGTGGTTTCTGGATGTCATCTGAAGAAAGAAAGAACTCACATTTATATAGCACCTTTCACAAACTCAGGACGTTCCAAAGCACCTTGCAGTCAATAAGTTACTTTTGAAGTGTGGCCACTGTTGCAATGTAGGTAATGTTGCAGCCAATTTGCGCACAGTAAAGTCCCATAAACAGCAATGTGATAATGACCAGCTAAACTGTTTTAGTGGTGATGGTTGAGGGATAAATATTGGCCAGGACACCAGGGAAAACTTCCCTATTCTTCAAATAGTGTCATGGGATCTTTTTACATCCAGCTGAGAGGGCAGATGGGGTCTCGGTTTAATGCCTCAGCCAAAATACAGCACCTCTGACTGTGCAGTACTCCAGTGTCAGCCTAGATTTTGTCCTCAAGTCTCTGGAGCGGGGTTTGAAATCACAACTTTCAAACTCAGAGGTGAGAGTGCTACCACTGAGCCACAGCTGACACCTTAAGCTCATGGCAGAGTAAATTTTCCATATTTGCATTCCCAGAGCTCAGCTTCACCTACCAGAAATTAACATCAGGAATTCGGGCAAGAAGATCAACGAGTCCTGGAGGATTTTCCATTCTTAATTTGGGCCTGCTGGCCTCAGCGTTCAATTTCCCAAAATTCACTCCTGATTTTGAAAAGTTTTGCATAGGGCATGAGCTTCTCATGCACAAGCCTTACCTCCTGTAGTCACAAAACTTGGTCACACTTTGCAGTCAACATTTGCCATATTAAATTGCTATATCTATTCAATTTTGCCATGTCCTCTGTCCCTCTTCCAACTCCATCTCCACCTTATGTGTTAAATAAATTATATTCATTCAATGGGCAGTGGACAAGGCCACAGGATTTTTACCCGTATTGTTTGCATTCCTTACAAAAGTAACATTTTTGTCTGGAGAGTGCAACTTGCTCTATAGTGCTACTTAGCATCAATTGGTGGGTTTTTAATACATTTTTGGGGAGCATTATACTCAGATAATACAAAATATCACCACATCTTCACATGAACCCTCCCCCAGAGAGCTTGTTAATTCTATATTGACTTCCCTCCATAGCACAAAATGTGATTTAATTAAACTTCTCACAACTAGGCATCCTGTAGTCAGCATCCTAAGAATTCTTCAGGAAAATCTTACCGTGTGGACCCAATGTTAGTGCATCATCTGCTAATGCTGTGAGTTAGTGATTTGGAAAGGCTGTTTACTGTATTGTGTGGGACATTTCCTTTGCTGGCTTTGCTCCACCATTTTGGTTTCCTGAGAAACTAAAATGAACCTGACAAAACAAACCTCACAACAAAAGAAGCTATTTCCCAAACACTTGTATATTTGGTGGAGAAGAATACAGGATTAATAATAGTTTAAAATGATTGCTTCCTTTTCTTGTTGTTTGTGGAATTGAAGCAGGTGGGTAAAGGAGACTCTCTAGGTTATAAATTGCTATTGGTGCAGTATTCGTAGGTGAACTGTGGGTTACTGAAGCCTAAAAATTGTTGTTGACAGAAAAAGTGTCAGTAAAATTGGGAGACATGTTTGTCGATTGTTCGCTGCTCCAATCCACATTTCTGGCATTGGGAACAGGACTCTGCTGTACAGCACACAATGCTGAGCCTTAACCCTATCAATACCGGCAAATTTACCAGTTACAGGGGGGATGTGCAAGATTACGTATTGGAACAGGGCCAGGATCTGTTCCAGAGGGGACTTCCCAGGTCGTGGCTGATTTTGACTGCAGAATCTCTAGGAAGCAGCTGCCTCTGACAAAAGGTTGTTCTGTGTACACAGTACAAAGGCAGGTTGCTATTACTGCTCCCCTGGGACTGACAGGAGCAGAAGCAGGATTGGGCTCCTAGAGATGTATGGTGGGACCAAAGGCGTACTATCCATTCTTGACACTATGCTGCTTGCCGAGTGTACTGTCCCAGGCACAGGTTCCTGGGGTTGATTGAAGATCTGTGCTTTCGGAGACTATGGAGTAGCAGGGAGGCAGTGACCAAACTGTGCCATCTCCTGCAAGAAGACCCATGGTCAACATCTGCAATCTGACAGCATTTTTAATGGCTGTCAAGGTAATCACACCCCTCAATCTATATCATCAACTTCCTGCCAGGCTAGTGCAATGCCACTTAGTTGGCTGCCCATGGATGCATCTTATTCAGGAGTGCCAACACCTTCATGACATTCATCAATGAACAACAGCAGCCTAACATCGGCTGCACAATATCATTGTATTGCTGGCTTTCCACATGTACAAGCAATGATTGATTGCACCCATGTACCCATTTGACCTCCTGTCTCTTGTGTTGTAGTCTGCATGAACAGAAAGGCGTTCTACTCTCTCAACATCCAGCTGATCTACAACCAGCAGAACAGAATCGTTCAGATTAATGCCCAGTTCCCTGGCAGCTGCCACAATGCATTTCTTTTGAGATAGTCATATTTGGTGCAAGACACAATGAAAGTCTCGGGGGACCTCCAGCCTGTGCATGTGATACCCTTGCCTCCTGGCCAATATTTATCCCTCAACCAATATCACTAGGAACATTGACAGATTAACTGGTCATTTATCTCATTGCTGTTTATGAGACCTTGCTGTGCGCAAATTGGCTGATGCGTTTTCTACGTTACAACAGTGACTACACTTTAAAGTACTTCATTGGCTGTAAAACGCTTTGGGGAGAAAAGATTTAGTTCAGTTTAAATTTAAGAATCAAGAAATTTACAGACATCCCAGTCCAAACCAAGCAGATGGCAGCTCCACACTGAACTGAATGAAAAGCCCAAAATGGATAATTTTGGATTTATTGGAAATGTCTGAGTTTGGTTCAGGTTGTTCCGCTTTGATGTCAAATGCATCTACCATTTAAAAAAATGGCTGAGCAACAAGCACTTTCACAGCTTCATTTCAATATACTATGAGGAGGGACAAAATGCCCTTGTCTAAATGTACAGTCAGTGTTCTACCAAGTGTCGTCTCCAAGACCACAACAACATAAATGACACCTCTGAATTTAAGTCATTGCTTCTTGCTTTTCATTCTTGCTAGTTGAGAGCAGATTATTTGATTCTGATGCTTTTTTCCCCTGCAGTGCAACCTGTAGTGGTCAAATCAAACAGATCTTTATTTTTTTGAAGTATGCATTTGAGTCTAAGTTTTCTGAGTCTGTAACTTGCCCATCACCAATGCATGACAGAAAAATTGTTCTTTAACTTTAACCCTGGCAGTCTACTAATAGTTATGCATGTGATCTCTGTGGCTCATGGTGCTCTGGGGCAGGGGAAACTGCACGAAGGTTGAAGAATATAATCTAACTCTTATTCACCATTTTTAGACAAAAATTGATGTAAGTATAAAGGGGAGAATGCTATCTACTAAATATCTACAAAAATGTATCTCTAAAAGTAGCCAATGGAGGGTAATAAGAAAGAAGTCTGTATAACTTGTAAGTGGTTTTCTCGGGCATACCGAAAACATAGGAACATAGGAATATAGGAACAGGAGTAGGCCATTCAGCCCCTCGTGCCTGCTCCGCCACTTGATAAGATCATGGCTGATCTGTGATCTAGCTCCATATACCTGCCTTTGGCCCATATCCCTTAATACCTATGGTTGCCAAAAAGCTATCTATCTCACATTTAAATTTGGCAATTGAGCTAGTATCAATTGCCGTTTGCGGAAGAGAGTTCCAAACTTCTACCACCCTTTGTGTGTAGAAATGTTTTCTAATCTCGCTCCTGAAAGGTCTGGCTCTAATTTTTAGACTGTGGCCCCTACTCCTAGAAACCCCAACCAGCAGAAATAGTTTCTCTCTATCCACCCTATCCGTTCCCCTTAATATCTCATAAACTTCGATCAGATCACCCCTTAACCTTCTAAACTCGAGAGAATACAACCCCAATTTGTGTAATCTCTCCTCGTAACTTAACCCTTGAAGTCTGGGTATCATTCTAGTAAACCTACGCTGCACTCCCTCCAAGGCCAATATGTCCTTCCGAAGGTGCGGTGCCCAGAACTGCTCACAGTACTCCAGGTGCGGTCTGACCAGGGTTCTGTATAGCTGCAGCATAATTTCTGCCCCCTTGTACTCGAGTCCTCTAGATATGAAGGCCAGCATTCCATTAGCCTTCTTGATTATTTTCTGCACCTGTTCATGACACACCTCTTACTATAAGTACTGGAACTATAGGGATTATAAGGACAGATCAGACTCGGACACACGTTTTCGGGCTCAACCGTATTGTGTTTAATAAGATTAACTATGACACTAGTAATCACCATTTAACATGATTACTGGGAACAAGACCCCGAGAGGTAACTCAGAGACACTCAGTCCCAACCGAAACTGGTGGAAGGCAGGAGATGGCCAGACCATTGTCTTCAAGGAGAGAAGCCAGTTAAGCAAGATCGGTTTGAGATCAAAACCCATTACCTGCTAATGGGGGCCATCAACTCAGGAAACGACAGATACCCAGTAATCAGCACCCATTGTACAAACAGTACAACCCTGGCTTGTCCAATAAGCCCTACCGCACTAAATTACCACGGCCTAATATGAGAACCCACCCGTAAAATAAACTAACGCAGGACCCCCCCCAGCACTAAAACCGTCTAAGGTTTGGTTGGGACTTACAATCACCCCCTCACACAGCTAAGTGGTCTTGTGGATGTGTAGGCACAGGCAATATGCTCACTCCGATTGCCCATTGTTTTGCTTGCAGTTTCTTCCTGCACGTCTCGCTCCTGGTTCCGTACTGCCGAAGCAGTATCCAAGATCCAGTTTGAGTCGAGGTCCGTTGATGAGGGATGAAGAGCAGCGCTCAGCTTCTGGCGGTGTTCCATTGAATCGAGCTGAGCCCCACTCTGGAGACTCACTGTAGATTAATGCCGAGGAGAAGAGAGAAGAGAGCAGAGCGCAGAGCAGACAGCAGAGAGCTGAGCCGAGCAAGGAACCATTGCCACACGGCTCCTCATATCCCCAAAACCCATCACCTTTTCTCCCACCAATACTGATCGATGCATTGACTCAGGTGATCTGTCTGGACACCCCCCCACCCCCCCTGGGGCCAGGAGTGACTCATAACCTTTGAAATCTTTGTGAAAAATGCTATTTCGTTTTCCCGCTCCCAGGCCTTGCAACTGGAGAGACAATGGGTGCTGATTACTGGGTATCTGTCGTTTCCTGAGTTGATGGCCCCCATTAGCAGGTAATGGGTTTTGATCTCAAACCGATCTTGCTTAACTGGCTTCTCTCCTTGAAGACAATGGCCCGGCCATCTCCTGCCTTCCACCAGTTTCGGTTGGGACTGAGTGTCTCTGAGTTACCTCTCGGGGTATTGTTCCCAGTAATCATGTTAAATGGTGATGACGTCAATCGGCCTGGGTTCCCTTCCACCCAGCCTGTCAGTGTGAAATGTCCGTTTGTATATGAAAGCACCTTAGTCAGGTTAGCCTGGCTCGAAACTCCTGCCAGTCAATCCTATTCCCTAAGCCACTCCCACAAGCTTGCCAAACAGTACAGTTCTTTCTTGGGGTTATTGGATTTAAAATATGATTTAATAAATGGCCAGAACCCTGGTTCTATAACTTAGGGAGTAGTGATTAGATCCTCCCATTGTTGGGTTTTACAAGCATGTAGATTGTTTGAGATGGGAAGACTGAGGGAAGTGAGGAGCACTGTGGTCCCGAGAAAGAATAAGTTAGAATAGGAATCAGCCTGATGAGTCTTAATTTCAACAGTGAAGAAGCAGAGAATAGGTAGATGATTTAGGATGGCTTACTAGTAGGTTAAGAGATACAAGAGAGAAAAGTTCAGAGGAGCACTGACAATAACATAGATATGAAAGGTTGCTGTGGGGAGAGGGATCTTAGTAGCTGGAAGGGTAAAGGAGTTGCCTATTCGATGCCAAGTTTTTTTCTTGTATTCGATCCAGGAATGCAAGAAAAGCATTAGAAGAGGGGTGTAAGGATGTAAGGATAAACCCAGCAACTACAGGCCAGTCAGTTTAACCTCAGTGGTGGGGAAGCTTTTAGAAATGATAATCAACAGTCAAAATTAATGGTCACTTGGACAAGTGTGGATTAATTAACGAAAGAGAGCACAGATTTGTTAAAGGCAATTCGTATTTAACTAACTTGATTGAGTTTTTTGAGGAGGTGACAGAGAGGGTTGATGAGGGCAATGCGGTTGATGTGGTGTATATGGACTTCCAAATGGCGTTTGATAAAGTGCCACAAAATAGGCTTGTCAGCAAAGTTGAAGCCCATGGAATGAAAGGGCCAGTGGCAGCATGGATACGAAATTAGCTAAGAGACAGAAAACAGAAAGTAGTGGTGAACGGTTGTTTTTCGGACTGGATGAAGGTATACAATGGTGTTCCCCAGAGGTCGGTACGATGACCACTGCTTTTCTTGCTATATATTAATGACTTGGACTTGGGTGTACAGGGCACAAATTCAAATTTGCAGATGACACAAAACTTGGAAGTGTAGTGAACAGTGAGGAGGATAGTAATCGACGTCAAGAGGAGATCAACAGGCTGGAATGGGCAGATACGTGGCTCACCACCACCTTCTCAAGGGCAATTAGGATGGGCAATAAATGCTGGCCTTGCCAGCGATGCCCACATCCCATGAACGAATAAAAAAAAAGATGAAATTTAAAGCAAAGACTTGCAAAATGAAACATTTTGGTAGGAAGAATGAGGAGAGGCAATATAAACTAAACTGTACAATTCTAAAGGGGGTGCAAGAACAGAGAGATCTGGGGGTATATATGCATATGTGCACAGGTCATTTAAAAAGCATATGGGATCCCGGGCTGTATAAATAGAGACATAGAGTACAAAAGCAAGGAGGTTATGATGAACCTTTATAAAACACTGGTTCAGCCACAACTGGAGTATTGTGTCCAATTCTGGGCACTGGACTTAAGGGAGGATGTGAAGGCCTTAGAGAGAATACAGAAAAGATTTACTAGAATGGTTCCAGGGATGAGGGACTTCAGTTATGTGGATAGACTGGAGAAGCTGGGGTTGTTCTCCTTGCAGCAGAGAAGGTTGAGAGGAGATTTGATAGAGGTGTACAAAATCATGAGGTGTCGAGACAGAGTAGATAGAGAGAAACTCTTCCCATTGGCAGAAGGGTTGAGAACCAGAGGACACAGATTTAAGGTGATTGGCAAAAGAATTAAAGGCGACATGACGAAAATCATTTTTACACAGTGAGTGGTTATGATCTGGAATGCACTGTCTGAAAGGGTGGTGGAGGCAGATTCAATCATGGTTTTCAAAAGGGAATTGGATAAGTACTTGAAGGGAAAAAATCTGCAGGGCTATGGGGAAAGGGTGGGAGAGTGGGGCTAACTGGATTGCTCTTGCAGAGAGCTGGCACGGGCTTAACGGGCCAATTGGTCTCCTTCTGTGCTGTAACCATTCTATGATTTTATGATTCTAAGAGTACCCGTAGAAGTGGGAGCAGTATTCAAGTTGAGCAGATGGAAGAGATACGGGAATTCCATTTGAGATCAAAGGATCTTGCAAAGTTACGCTGAGTGCTCCAGATTCCTTTAAAGCTGCAGAAGGTAGGTTTATGCACAGGTACATATACGTTGCATTACAAAGCATATGCAAGGATGAGTCCGGTTTCAGAGGAGGCTAGAGTAGCCAGTGTGTAGCCAGTATATCCTGCCCATAAGTATAAGGAGTAATTTAATTAGGCTCCACTGCTAGCACTAACGTTATAGACCTATTTCTGACCTGTGCTAGTTGCTAGTGAGGCTTTATTCCTATATTATGCATATCCTCTGGCTTGTGCCTGGTAAGTTTGTTTCCTATTTATAGTAGTTTTAGGGGAGGAGGGAATGTGGTTCTGTTCCCTAGGGATCCAGAGGAGTTTATTTACAAGCTTGTGTCCCTTAGATCATTGCTTGGCTTCATAAATATCTGCAGGCAAAAATATTTCTTTCCAACTGTACCTAAAGTATAAAGCTACAGGCAGCACAGTGGACTGAGATAAATTACAAGGATAGCAAACACTAAATGATTCACTTCTGTGTTTATGGAGGAATGAAAGTTGAATTTCAGGGAAAGGAAGTGAGGAAGTACTAAAAGAAATAGAAATTTCAGATTAGACTGACACAGTGGAAGTTAAGTGAAGACAAGCCTGGACTTTATACAAGGGTAATTGAAGAACTGGCTGCCCTTATAAGTATCTTTTGGGAATCATAAGAAACAGGAGTAGTGCCTGAGAACTTGGAAATAGCATCACAGCAGTCTTTAAAATGGGGCATAATGGTGACCAGGAAACTAGAGGTGAATGAGCCTAATCTCTAAGTTGGTGAAATATTAGAAGGCATCCTGAAAGAAGGTCAATGACCATTTAGATGGGTATGGTATAGAAAGAGGGAGTCAGCATGGATTTATGGGAATGAGATTTAGTCTAACAAATTTACTGGAGTTTTTCGAGGAAATTACAGACCTTGTTGATAACAGAAACTCCTTGGACTGATGCATTTGGATTTCAGCAAGGCTTTTGATACCATGCACACAAGCAATTAGTTGACAAGATAGAAAGGTATGGGATAGGAGGCAGGCTTCTGAGGTGGATTGAAAGTTGGCTAAACCAGAGAAAACAAAGGGTGGCTGTGAATGAGGCTTTATCGACACGCCAAGGAGTCACTTGTCGGGTGTTACAAGGATCAGTGCAGGGGCCATTGCTACTTACAGTGTAAACAGTTACTTGGAGCCGGGGGATAAAAGCAAACATTTAACAGTGACACTAAATTGCAGGAAGCTTCAAACAATAGTCTTTCAGATGAGACATTAAATCATCTGCCCTCTCAGGTGGATGTGAAAGATCCCATAACATCTATTCAAAGAAGAGCATGAGAGTTCTCCTAATGTTCTGGCCCAATATTTACCCCTCAATCAATACCACTAAAAAGAATTATCTGGTCATTTACCTCACTGCTGTTTGTGGGACCTTACTGTGTACAACATCACTGCTGCACTTGCCTACATTACTAGTGACTACACTTCCAAAAAAGTACTTTATTGACTGTGAAGCACTTTGGGATGTTCTGAGGACATGAAAGGAACAACAGCAAGATTTTTCAATAGAGAAAAGGCATACCAAATACAAAGAGATCTCGATAAGTTGGGTCGGTGGACTGATAAGTGATGAATGGCATTTACCACTCATGCAAGGTAATAAGACTGGAGAAAATAAATAAATATTGGGGATATACACTAAATCACCCCACAGGATACAACACGGGAGAGGGATCTCAGAGCTCACTTAAACCAATAGTGCAGTGTGCAACAGCAGTAAGAAAAGCTAACCGGATCTATAGCAAGAGGGATAAAGAACAAATCCCAGGAGGTGATAATGAGTCTGTAAAATGCATTGCTATGGCCACATGTGGAGTACTGTGTACACTTCTGGTTGCTGCATCACAGCATTAATCCAGACAGTGCAGAAAAGGACTACAAAGCTAATACCATGTTTAAGGCATCTGAGTTATGAAATATTAAAGAGCTTGGGGTTGTTTACTCTGGAGAAGGGGAGCCTCAGGGAGATATTATTCAAGAATTTAAAATTCCGTAGGGAATTGATAAATTGAACCCCAGTACTGTTTTGAAGATTGTGACAAACTCTAGAACCAGGGACACAGGGTGAGGCTTAGAAAATGGAACATGCACAGGCAGTTTAAATTTAAAACTTTACACAGAGGCTGGTGAATGTGCAGAATGAAATACACAGGGAACAGTGGAGGCAAATATTGTGGAATAAATTAAGGGAGAATTGGATAGATATTTAGAAAAGTGGGCGATTGAGAGAAAATAATTTTGGGACTGGCCAAATGGACTGTATACTCTTCCCAGTCCTGCACCTTCCTACATTCCAAAGTATAATTCAGAACACCATTAGTGCTGTGCCTGCAGCCATACCTTCAGCCCTCTAGGTCCCACAGTTGGGAATTCCCTCCCTAAGTTCCTCCACCTTTCCACTTTACCACCTCCTTCTCCTCCTTTAAGATCGTCCTTGAAACTCATCTCTGACCAAACTTTTGGCCACCCTTCCCTAATATCTCCTTCTGTGCCTCGGCATCCATTTTTTTTGATTGCGACTCAGTGAAGTGCCTTGGGATGTTTTTCTATGTTAAAGGCGCTAAATAAATGCAATTTGTAGTAGCAATAGTAGTAGTAGTGTTGATGACCATGCAGTGTAAGGTTAAGGCATCTCAACTGTGCTGGACTTAATATGAGACTTTCATCCTGTTAGTCTGACTTGGATGACAAAGTGGGCCAGACACTGCCTTTTCACCCTGAGACCTGGATTCAATCAAGCCCAGGCTGATAGGATGATGAAAGTCTTCTCTGTTTAATGGCTGCAAGGGTCTTTTGTGAGTTGAGTTTGGGGAGTTTTGAGGGATAAGCCTTTTTTTAATTCATTCTTGGAATGCAGGCACCACTGGCAAGGCAAGTATTTATTGCCCATCCCTAGTTGCCCTTGAGAAGGTGGTGGTGAGCCTTCTACTTAAATCACTGAAGTCAGTAGTGAAGGTGCTTCTTCAATGCTGTTAGGTAGGGAATTCCAGGATTTTGACCCAGCGACGATGAAGGAACGGCGAAATATGTCTAAGTCAGGATGGTGTGTGACTAGGAGGGGAACTTGCAGGTGACAGTGTCCTCATGCACCAGCTGCCCTTCTTCTTCTATGTGGTGGAGGTCACGAGTTTGGGCAATGCTGCCAAAGAAGCCTTGGCGAGTTGCTACTGTGTATGCTCTAGGTAGTACAGACTGCAGCCATGGTACGTCGGTGGTAGAAGGGGTAGGTGTTTAGGCTAGTCGATGAGGTGCCAATCAAGTGGGCTACTTTGTCCTGGATGGTGTCGAGCTTCTCAAGTGTTGTTGGAGCTGCACTCATCCAAGTAAGGGGAGAGTATTCCATCACACTCCTGACTTGAGCCTTGTTGGTGGTGGAGAGGCTTTGGTCAATTATATGCTTTGATCAAGGTTTCACACACTTGGATTCAACTATGCATGACTCAGACGAAGTGTTCCCTGTAAACCATGGAAGTTACCCCTTGTTGCTTATAAATTCAGAAACATATCGGGTTAGTTTTTTCACTTGATGATTTGCTTCCAACAGCAGTGAAATTAGGCCATAATTATGCAAGTAGCAAATTTACCAACAGTCTGCATTTTCTACTTTGTGTTAGTTATTAGTGGTGGTGCAAAGGACAAGTGTAATTATGAGGGTCATCAGATATCCTAATGAGTGTATGCACCATTAGAAAAGCTACGTTCATGCAATTTTCCACAGCAGCCTCCAGTGCTAATTAGTGGAAGTTTATGAGCCAAGGTCAAACTGGTGTTAATAAGAGTAAAACACTACAAAACCACAGCCTTCATTGTAATTTCATAAACAAGTCGAACAGTAAAGATCACCTTATGTAATGGGACATCAGCAGGAGAATGAACCTGGGACGATAAAACAGCACACTACCAATAGTACGTCTTTTACAAGTAAATTATTTGTCTCTCACTGAATTGTCTTGGAAATTTGGGTTCAGTAGGTAAGTTCTGATTAACTGATGTCAGTAATCGTTGTTAATTTGAGGTTTTATAAACCGTTTTCTCTCAACGGGCGCATGTGTCCACACTTCCACTGAGTGAGGATCTAAAGGGCAGCAGAACCTCTCACCATTTATCCTCTAACGTACTTATTTACAATTTCTGGAAAGTTGTGGGCACTGAGGGAGTCCTGCATTGTCGGAGATGCCACTGTTTGGTTGAGACATTAAACCGATGCACTGTATGCCCTGTCAAGTGGATGTAAAAGTTCCATGGCACTATTCGAAGAGATTGCTTTGTGTCCTGGCCAATATTTATCTCTCAACCAACATCACTATAATAGATTACCTGGTCATTTATCTCATTGCTGCTTGTGGGACCTTGTGCAAATTGGCTGCCACATGCCCTACATTGCAACAATAACTACAGATCAGAAAAAGACTTCATTCGCTGTGATGCACTTTGTGATGTCCTGAAGTCATGAAAAGGCACCATATAAGTGCAAGTTCTTTCTTTATTTCTTACAATTAAATAGCAATATAAAGGAGAAAAATTCAGCAAGTACTTATAGTAAAATATATAAGCATTAAGAAAAGAAAGACTTGCATTTACATTGCGCCTTTCATGACCTCGGGACGTCCCAAAGCACTTCACAGTCAACGAGATACTTTTGAAGTGTAGTCACTGTTGCAAAGGAGGAAACATGGCAGCCAATCTGTGCACAGCAAGGTCCCACAAACAGCAATGTGACAATGACCAGATCATCTGTTTTAGTGATATTTGTTGAGGGATAAACATTAGCCAGTACACTGGGGAGAACTCCACTGCTCTTCTTCAAAATAGTGCCAGGGGATCTTTGACGCCCACCTGAGAGGGCGGACAGGGCCTCGGTTTAACGTCTAATCCAAAAGACAGCACCTCCGCCAATGTAGCACTCCCTCAGTACTGTACTGGGGTGTCAGCCTGACTTATGTGCTCAATTCTCTAGAGTGGGGCTTGAACCAATGACCTTCTAACTCAGAGATGAGAGTGCTACCAACTGAGCCATGGCTGACATCATAAATGCAATTAGAAAAACCCATGATAAATCAACACCCTTTAGAAGAACTTTTGGTGAAGAAATGTGCAAGCCTCTTTAATTTTGAAAGACAAAGGTCTGGTTACTGGCAAAGTGAATTCAGTTGGTTCCATCTTCTTGTACCACTTTCAGGAATGGCATAACATATTGAGGTAAAAGCTGCAGAGGTCAGAAATTTGTGGGCAAAGTGCTCCTGAATTTCCAGTCTATATGCGAGACCCCACTAGTGACACACAATCTCACAAAATTAGAGCTATCGATTTGGAATATTTGCCTCAAACAGGAAGTTAAAAGTGAGCCTCACATCTGACCACTCCTCGGAAAATACATGACCTACTGAATTAAAGCAAGTTTCCTCCTTTTACCATTCATTGTTTTGAAGTTGAGATATTCAGATTAATTGAACAATATTAAATTCCAATTCACAACTGATAATGGAGAATGCTAGCTTCAAATACAAAGAAATACTTTGGGAGCTAGGCTGAATTTGCACACTCCAGTCAAACCATTAGCCAAACTTGTCTGCAAAGCTGCAAACCCAATTAACGATTCCTCATTAATCTATCAACCAATCAATCAATGCAATGAACCTTTTTTGCAATTTAAACAATGAACCCTCAGCATCAAAGACCTCTCTTGATCTCTTGATCAAACGCCGCTGTCTAATTAAAATGAAATGATCAAATTCACAATTTGTGTTGGTTACTATCTCATTACGTAATCTTCACTGTGATCCCCAGTCTATTACCCGTAGCAGTGAAAGTGATGACAGTCCTCAGCATACATGCCAGTACCTCATGGTGTTCAGGGAATATGCAGTATAATAAGAGCACATTGTTACTTGTAATTCCCTGGGATTTATGAATATGCAGCTGGAGACTCCAAATACGTTTTGGCATTGTCAGACTTCTAAAGGTGCTGGATGCTATCAACTGTATGTACTTTAACATATTGCTATTGTCGAGATCAATAGGAAAATATGTATCTTCTTCAGTATCTAGGTGATGCAAAAAATGTAATCAGGCAAGGTAAACTTTTCACAATCCATATATAGCACCTTTATCTCATTTCATTCCTTTATGCCTTTAAAATTTGACACAGTGGAGTAGGTAATATTTTTTGGTTTAGATATGAGCTTACAAAATTACTTCAAAAGGTCTATTTTTCAAATAAGAATTTCACAACAAGGTTCAGATAGAAACATTATTACTTCCATTAATCTAACAATTCAAATTAAACAAATGAAACAAAAACTCAGTCTTAGGTAGAATTAAATACAATCTACAACGCTGTAACAGGCCTAATGGCCCAAATGGTATATGCTAATGTTTATACTCCACATGAGCCTCCTCACAATCTAATTACCTCTTCCCACCATACCCCCATATCCCTCTAATCCCTCCTCCCTGATGTATGCATCAAGCCTCCCCTTAAATATGTCAATGCTATCTGCTTCAACCACACCATGTGACAGCGAGTTCCACATTCTCACCGCTCTGTGTAAAGAAATTCCTCCTAAATTCTTCATTTGATCTGTTAGAGGCTATTTTATATTTATATTTATATCCCTAGTTCAGGACTCACCCACAAATGGAAACAGTTTCTCCACATCTACCCCTATCGAATCCTTTCATAATTTTAAAGACCTCTATCAGGTCTCCTCTTAGTCTGTTTTTCAGAGGAAAGAGCCCCAGCCTGCTCAATCTTTCCTGATAGTTGCATCCTCTCAGTTCTGGTAACATCCTTGTATATCATTTCTGCACTTTCTCCAGTACTTCAATTTCCTCTTTGTAGTATGGAAACCAGAAATGTATACAATACTTCAAATGTGGTCTAACCAATGTTCTATATAAATTTAAAACTAATTCCCTGCTTTTGTATTCTATTTCTCTAGATATGAACCCCAGCACATTGTTTGCACTATTTATGACCTTATCAAGTTACGTTGCTACTTTAGTGATTCCCAGATCTCTTTGCTCCTCTACCCCATTTAGTTTCTAACCTTTTAAGGAATAAGTCACTTCCTATTCCTCTTACCAAAATGAACCACTTACACTTCGCTGTATTGAATTTTATTTACCACTGATCCACCCACTCTACAAGCCTATTTATGTCTTCCTGTACTTTGGTGCAGTCTTCTGCATTATTAAGTATACCACTAAATTTGGTGTCATCTGCAAATTTTGACACAATACCTCCAATTTCTGAGTCCAAATCATTTAAGTATGTGGTGAACATCAATGGTCCCAGCATGGATCCCTGCAGGACACCACTTCCCACTTTCTGCCAGCCTGAGAAACTTCCTTTAACTCTTACCCTCTGTTTTCTCTTTTGTAGCCACCTTTCAATCATTCTGCTGCCTGGACCCTGACTCCACACGCCCTTATGTGGCACTTTATCGAAGGCCTTCTGAAAGTCCATTTATACCATATCTAGGGCATTGCCCTTGTCTACTCTTTTGTTATTTCTTCCAAAAGTTCAATAATGTTGGCTAAACATGACTTTCCTTTTAGAAATTCGCGCTGAATATTTTAAATTATATTCTCTGTCTCTGGATGTTTTGTAATCTGATCTTTTAGCAAAGATTCTAGTATCTTTCCTACCACTGACATTAAGCAAACTGGTGTTTAGTTCCCTGGATTAGTTCTATCTCCTGCTTTGAAGATAGGAATTACATTTGCTGTACGCCAATCCTCTAGCACTATTCCTTTTTCTGTTGTATTTTTATATATGGATACTAGTGCCTCTGCTATCTCCTTCTTAGTTCCTTTGAGTGTCCATGGGTGCAATCCTCCAAGTCATATACCATTCCGACTTGGACATATGTTGCCATTTTTCATCGTCACTGGGTCAAAATCATGGCACTCCCTATCTAACAGCACTGTAGGAATACCTTCACCACATGAGCTGCAGCGATTCAAGAAGAAGGCCCACCTTCTCAAGGGCAACTAGTGATGGGCAATAAAAGCTGGCCTTGCTAACGACGCTCATATCCCGAGGAATAATTTTTTTAAAAATCCATCTGCACCGGGGCATGAAGTCCAGTCGACGGTCATGTGTCACTAGTCTATCAATAACTTTGCTACTATTCACTGCAACATCCCGGTGAACATCTGCAAGCGCAAGCCCAACTTTTTTTCATTGGTTTTTACTGGTCAAATAGCGGAACTGACGAGCTCCAGAAGAACATCTGTTATTACTTTGTTCTATCAGGTGATCTAAGGCACATTCTTTTGACAGAAGGAGTGATACAATTAAAAAAATCATAGAAATTTCAGGGTGTGTTTGAAGCCATTGGTTTGAGACAAAGTACCTATGCATTCAGAAAATTATTAATGGCTTACGAACTCAACCATGTCAATACTGTTGTTAAAAAAATCTGACCAAGCTTGTCGATCTCTATGTACTGTAATACAATTTACTGTCGGCATTTCTATGAAATCTTCATGGTATGCAATGTGTTGCAACTAGTTGGCATTCCTTGTGCCATCATTGTGGGTTTCATTTATAAAGGCAAGAAAGATGCATCGGCCTGCCAGTGCAAGTCAAGGCCTTGTTTCAGCCATGGTAATGAGGAAGAATTTGAACTGGGAACACCTCGTAACACTGAAAAGAAAAGCAAGCACAGCACGATGAAATAGACAGTGAAAATGTACACAAACATCATTCTAACTCAGATGAAGAAACCAAAATGGAATAAAAACAGCAAGAAATTGCTGTAAGATCTCTTGGATGAAATTGAAATTAATGAGCCCGATACATTAACATAGATTCAACTTCCATAGCAGGAACAGAAATCTCTATTAAGTGAAGGAAGCAAAGGGCTTGCATTTATATAGCACCTTTCATGACCTCAGGATGTCCCAAAGAACTTCACAGACAATGAAATGTAGTCACTGTTGTAATGCAGGGAAACGCATCAGTGAATTTGCGCACAGCAAGGTGCCACAAATAACAGTGAGAGACATAGCCAGATAATCTGTTTTAGTAATCTTGGTTGAGGGATAAATATTGGCCAGAACACTCGAAGAACTCCCCTGCTCTTCTGCGAATAGAGCCATGGGATCCTTTACGTCCACCAGTGAGGGCAGACAGGGCCTCGATGTAACATCTCATCTAAAATACGGCTCCTCCGATAATGCAGCACTCCCTCAGTTCTGCACTGAAGTGTCAGCCTAAAATATGTGCTCAAATCTCTGGAGTGGGGCTGGAAGCCACGACCTTCTGACTCAGAGACTAGAGTGCTAACACATATTACGACCCTAATGAACGGTGCAACGAAACATGAAGTCAAGGGCAAAGTGGAATTTGTTTTGAAATGAAGAAATCATCGTGATTAATGTCTCTTTCTCTCTCCAGCGACCCCCCCCCCACGTGACAGATGAATATTTTGCCTTCTCTGCATTTATATCTGTATTGTCTCTAAATGGCCATGGGGCTGTGGATCCAATCTGGTCATCTGTAATGCAAGAGTTCCACAGATCTGGTCCAATGCATCCTCTTAAATGAAGGTTGCTACATAAAGGGATAATTCTTTGAGAGTCTGGGAGAATCTGGAAATGAAAATACCTTTTGAAGAAATCTGGTTTCCCCATCTTCCTGAAAGAAAATTGCCGAATAACATCCTAAACCATCATCCTGCTGCTTTTTCATGATATTATTGTGACAGAAATTATGCACAGCTTTTTTCATCTTCCGTCCCAAACAATTAAAAAAATATTGGGCTCAATTTTAAAATCAAATTGCGGGTGCGCTGGGAATGGAGAGGCTGCAAAACTGGCGAAAATCCTGAGCGGGCTCGGAAGTCGGCTCCAATCCGCAGACTTCCGGGGTTGCCACAGACGCACCTGTGTGCTTGCGTGCTTCATGAATCCGGAAGTCCCTCCAGCTTTAATTGCCAGCTGGACGATACTTAAACCACTTATTGATATAGTTAATGTTGTTTAACTTGTTAATTTTGAGGAGATTGAGGCGGGGGCGCGATTTTAATTCAACCTCAGCCTGTTTCCTGTGCTGTGGGAAACACTCCATGTTCAAGGAGACATGTTTCATGCAGCAGCCAGTCAGATGTTCAAATGCCTGTTTGACAGATGGGGATAAAAGGTGAGTTATTGCAGCAGGGCACTCAGGTGTTATTTTGCGATGAGCGTACTGAGGAGTTCAACGTGCCAATCATTATTAACATGTGATGAATGTTAAAGTTGTATCACCAGACGTTTGTGGGGTGCCAGTCTCAGTGCCGACAGACAGGCACTCGAGGGTGCGGCTGATCTGCAGCGCCTTCTGCTCCACATCTGTGAGGATCACTATTTGTTGCGGCCCCCCTCCAGTCCTCACCCTCTCCCGTGCATTCTGAGCTCGCTTCTCCTAGAAGGGGAGAAAGTACAGACGTGTGAGTGAGTGATGGTGAAGTGGTCAGCCGATGGATGCATTGCTTTGGGTGAGGCTGACCATGAAAGAGATGTATCAGAGGGTGAGTATGAGACAGAGCCATCACATTGGATGAGGATTGGGGTGAGTGGTAGCGGTGGGGTCACAAATGAGGAGGTGAGGAGGTGCAGGTAAGTTGAGGATGAGCCTTAAGTGGGTGTGAGGAGTGATGTGATGGAATAGTCTTGGCAATGCAGAATTAGTTTGGGGGGGGTGGTGGGGGTGGTGATGTGGAACACAGAATGCTGAAGAATCAAAATGTGTACTCGCTTTGGCTGACCTAGTTAGGTCATTGAAGCGCTTCCTGCACTGGGCCCAGGTACGGGAGATGTTGCTGCTGCTGGTGACCTCCTCTGCCACCTCGAGCCAGACCTTCTTGGTGGCAGAGGCAGGGCACTTCCTCCCATCCTTGGGGTAAAAGACTTCACTCCACCTCCTCAACCCGGCCAGTAGCTGCTGCACAGAGGCATCATTGTAGCTTGGAGCAGCCTTGCCCCTGTGATGCTTCATATTGTGCGTTCTTGGTGTTTGCTGCAGCTAAAGCCATTGGAGCAATGGCCCTTTAAATAGAGCCGCTCCGCTGATAGCCTGTCATGCTGGTGCACAGCCCGCCCACTGCGCAGCTTTTGGACGGCAAACCCAGAAGCCACATAGAGGGCCACCAATTAACTTGCAATCGCGTGGGAAACAGTGGGAAACCCCCCCGCCCCGGTTTCATCCCGCCGCCCTTTCAAAATTGAGCCCATTGTGTTTTTTTCACAGATAGGACCCTTTTACAACTGGTTGTAGTTATGTCTTGTATTTTTGCAGGCTGTCGTTAAATGGCACTATTCCAGAACAGATCTGTCATTTTGTAATCAAGTGCGGGAGCAATAAAAATTTCTCCTATCAATAATTTTTGTGAAAATTCAGCATGAGTACAAAATGGAGTTTCTCTAATGCTAACACAGAGATGCACATTAAAAGCAAACACCAAACCTGCATAATGGCAGTCAATAAGAACATATATAAGCCACCATGAGGCCAGATGTACAGCAGTAAAGATGCAAATCCAATTTTGAACCTGTAAGATTGGATTTTCCAGCAAGCTCACCAGCTCATAAGATTATAGAAACTGTTAAGTGGAGAACATTAACTGTGGATGAGTCTCATTCCTGCAGTGAGTAAAGGAACTTTAACAGTCAGAGAGACAGTACTGAGTCTGAGAGTGCATGTTGCAGCCACCACGGAATTAACGCAGCTTGCCCTGCACAATTAAGAAGGAAATCACATTTAATCTGACAATTTAACAAAGAATTTTGACAATGATTATTCACATAATTATTCTTTACTTATTTCTGTCTCATGAAAATAATATAACTTCGATCCTAGCCTCTGAAATTAGCAATGAGCCTTATTACCAAGAAAGATATTCGCATAAATTAATTTCTTAAAGGCTTTGTCTCTTTGTTTTTGTACTAGGCAATAGTGCATTTTATTATGACAAGATAAAAGAATGACTCTTGGACGATATTACCTGTTTGCAAATTGAAGTAAATACTTCTAAAAATATTGATGCATTATACTGGTCTATAATATTGGTTTGTTGTGGTCTTTACTATTCTTTTACAATACTGCTTTGTAATACTGGTGCCAAATACTGGTATAGTGGTTATTATACTGGTGGATAATACTGGTGTGCAGTGGTGTGTTATAATGGTGGATAATATTGGTGTGCAATAGAGCATTATACTGGTGGATAATACTGCTGTGATGTGGTGGATAATCCTAGAGTACTGTGGTGCGTAATACTGGTGATAATACTAGTATGTAATGGTGCATAATATTAGCGGATAATACTAGTGTGCAGTGCTGCATTATAATGGTGCATAGTACTGGTGTGCTGTCATACATTATAGTGGTGGATAATACTGGTCTGCAATGGAGCACTATACTTGTAAATAATACTGGTGTGCAGCGTCGCATTATGCTGCTGAACAATACGGGTGTGCAATGGTGCTGTGTCGTGGTGCATAATCCTAGAGTTTTGTGGTGCATAATACTGGTGATAATACTGCAATGGTGCTTTATACTGGTAGATAATACTGGTCTGCAATGGTGCACTATACTGGTGGATAATACTGGTCTGTAATGATGTGTTATACTGGTAGATAATACTGGTCTGCAATGGTGCATTAAACTGGTGGATAATACTGGTCTGCAATGGTGCATTATACTGGTGGATAATACTGGTCTGTAATAGTGCATTATACTGGTGGATAATACTGGTCTGCAATGGTGCATTATTCTGGTGGATAATACTGGTCTGCAATGGTGCACTATACTGGTGGATAATACTGGTCTGTAATGATGTGTTATACTGGTAGATAATACTGGTCACCAATGGTGCACTATACTGGTGGATAATACTGGTCTGTAATGATGTGTTATACTGGTAGATAATACTGGTCACCAATGGTGCACTATACTGGTGGATAATACTGGTCTGTAATGATGTGTTATACTGGTAGATAATACTGGTCGCCAATGGTGCATTAAACTGGTGGATAATACTGGTCTGTAATAGTGCATTATACTGGTGGATAATACTGGTCTGCAATGGTGCATTATTCTGGTGGATAATACTGGTCTGTAATGGTGCATTATACTGGTGGATAATACTGGTCTGCAATGGTGCATTATACTAGTGGATAATACTGGTCTGCAATGATGCATTATACTGGTGAATAATACTTGTCTGCAGTTACAGACAATTACATAGGTATGAGGGATGAGTTGTCAAAGGTAGATTGGGAAACTAAATTAAAAGGTTTGACAGTTGAAAAGCAATGGCAAACATTTAAAGAAATATTTCAATATCCTCAACAAATATACATTCCATTTAAAAATAAAAACTCCATGGGAAGAGTGACCCACCAATGGCTAACTAAAGAAGTTAAGGAGAGTATTAGATTGAAAGAAGAGGCTTATAATGTTGCCAAGAAGAGTAATAAGCCTGGGGATTGGGAGAGTTTTAGAAACCAACAAAGGACGACTAAAAAATTGATAAAAAGGGAGAAAATAGAATGTGAAAGTAAACTAGCAAGAAATATAAAAATGGATTGTAAGAGCTTCTACAAATATATAAAAAGGAAGAGAGTAGCAAAAGTAATGTTGGTCCCTTAGAGGCTGAGGCAGGCGAAATTATAATGGGGAATCAGGAAATGGCAGACTTTAAACAAATATTTTGTATCTGTCTTCACAGTAGAAGACACAAAAACCATACCAAAAATAGTGGGGAATCAAGGGATAAATGAGAGTGAGAACTAGAGGAAAAGTACTGGACAAACTAATGGGACTAAAAGCCAACAAATTCCCTGGACCTGTTGGCCTACATCCGAGGGTTCTAAAAGAGGTGGCTGCAGAGATAGTGGATGCATTGGTTATGATCTTCCAAAATTCTCTAGATTCTAGAACGGTCCCAGTGGATTGGAAGGTAGCAAATGTTACCCCGCTATTCAAGAAGGGAGGGAGAGAGAAAACAGGGAACTACAAGTCAGTTAGTCTGAAATCAGTCATCAGGAAAGTGCTAGACTCCATTATTAAGGAAGTGGTAACAGGGCATTTAGAAAATCATATGATTCGGCAGAGTCAACATGGCTTTATGAAAGGGAAATCGTGTCTGACAAATTTATCAGAGTTTTTTGAGGATGTAACTAACAGGGTAGATAAAAGAGAACCAGTGAAGACTGTTATAGAGTTTTATTCTGTTATTGGAATACTGCTGATTTTTCAGTGTTGAATTAGAAAAAGAACAGGTGGGCCTGGGCTGTAACTAACAGGGTAGATAAAAGAGAACCAGTATATTTGAATTTTCAAAAGGCGCCACATAAAATGCCCTCCTCACGCCTCTCTCCTTTCTCTGCCTATTTGTCCACTCAATGTCCACTGTCAGCTGAGGCTCAGTGGTAGCACTCTTGCCTCTCAGTCAGAACATTGTGAATTCAAGCCCCACTCCAAAACTTGAATACATAATCTAGGCTGGTACAGCAGTACTAAGGGAGTAAAAAATCCCATGATTTTGAAGATTTGGAATTATTCAAAGAAGAGCAGGGAGTTCTCCCTAGTATTCTGACCAATATTTATCCCTCAACCAACATCACTGTTTGTGGGACCTTGCTGTGTGCAAATTGGCTGATGTGTTTTCTACATTACAACAGTGACTACACTTCAAAAGTACTTCATTGATGATAAAGCATATTGGGACATCCTGAGACCACAAAAGGTGTTATATAAATGCAAGTTCTTTCTTTCCTTCTTTCTATGTAAAGCAATTTGAGATGGTTCTCAATATGTGAAGACTGTTATAGAGTTTTATTCTGTTATTGGAATACTGCTTATTTTTCAGTGTTGCCTAAGAACTGATTTGAATTAGAAAAAGAACAGGTGGGCCTGGGCTAACTGAATGCCAGTAAGGGTCACAAATAAAATGAGTTGTCGCAGTCTTTCATCGCTATGTCTACAGCACAGAACTGCTCGCAGTTGGCTGACGTAAAGGAAAACATTCCTTATCTGGGTCGAAGCTGCTTTAGGGAAAAAATGGCATGCTGCTGCTGGATATATATTCCTTTTTCTTTTCATTCCTTTGTACGATTGCACATCAAAGGGTTTTGTAAGACTTTAAGATCAGAAGGATATGTAATAGAGAGATTTAAGTTCAAATAGGCTTTATTTTTATTAACCAAGTAATAATCACTGTGCAGTATTACTGCTGCAGTCTCGGGTAAATGCACAATGTGGGTAAATATAAATTTGACGCACATTGTAGTTAGTTATGCAACAACACTTGGGACTTTGTACTTCAATGACAGAACATAGAAAATGCCATTGTGTGCAGAGGGACACTTTTCCCTCTTGTGTTCTAAAGAAAATTCATATCCAACCCTCAAGAATTGAAATTGACTTTATTAATGAGAAATGGCTCACTTTAGGTAACCAAATTGATCTGGTGATGCTAATCAATTACCATTCATGGAAGTTCTTGTTAAGTAGGTACCATTTCCATCACAGCCTATCTGGCAAACCTCTTTACAAAGACACAATGACATAAAGCACAACAAAATGCATCATAACATCGCTTGCACGTGACATTACTTTGATAAAAATGATAAATAGCGAATCTGGCTTTTCTCCCTCCCCAAACTAAGATTTCACGAGGCCTTCTTCATGAATTTGGTGCCTCTAAATAATGAGATGATGGGGATAATTCTTCTCCTCCCCACCAACATTAGTCGGACTGTGTATGTTTGTAATTAGTCTGACTGGACCGCACCTGAACCAGGCAGGAAAAGGTCCCTGGTAGTAAAAGGGCAGCCCAGATCAGGGAAGGGAGCATGAGTGAGCACTGCAAATTCAGCTGGCTCTTGGGCCTTCCAGCTGCTGTAAAAGACTGCAGCCAGATGGTCATCAGCCTCATTATTCCTGCTTAAGGCCTAAGTGAGTGTCAAACTTACCTTGCCGCAGGTCTGCAGAAGTCACTCGCAGCCTCTTTTCAGACACTGCAATCTGAAAGTCCAGGCTGCAACTTCTAAAACCCACTTTCTCTGAACAATCCCCTTTTTGGGTGCCTGTCAGGTGGAAACCCAGCAAATTGATGTAGGAGGCATTTTTTCTGTCACTTTGGTATCATGAACATACAAATTTTCCAATTTACCAGTTACAATTATCTTGACCCAATACATATTGATTTCTACTTTCTGTACTCTCACCCTCCATTTCCTACAGAAATCCACAGCTGAATTGTCCCACAGTGCTCTATTTATACCCAGGGGTGGACTGGCTCCCCCTGAAAGAGCAGGAGATTCCTCAGGATTATCGTGGAAAAAGGGGCTGCGGCGATAAGACAGCAGAATGGAACCATTCATGAGGACACGCAAGAAATCTCCCAATTTCCCCTATACCCCTGTTTATATCAGTTATGGGAGTAGATTTTGACTTTTGGGTGGAGCGTGCTGGCCAACCACCTGTTCAAGTGGCAAACTGGCTCCGGGCCCATCTTGAGGCCTGGGCTTCATTTGAATCTGACCAGCGAGCTGTAGACACCAAACTGGCATCATGGGGCAGCTCACCGGTTTTGGACCACAGGAAGGTCGGCCAGCTGGGGCGCTGGAGGCAGCTGCACGTGAGGAGGCAAGAATGAGGGTGTTGAACCCACAGTGTTTTTGTGGGGCTGGAAGGAGAGAAAACATCTAATGTGGCACTGACTGGCCTTAAAGAAAGGGAGATCTTGATCATTTGCGTTTAGGAACAACAATGATGGACCATAGAAAATTATGTCACATGTGCACAAAGGGACATTTTGGGCCAATAATATAACGGTAGTTGCATAATGCAGCTGTGATGTGCAGTGACATCTTGGAGCCTATGTAGTGACTTTGCACAAAGTACATTGCACGCTGCAAATTCATTTAAATGAGGCAGCCCTACTTATAGTAATGATGGCAGCGTTGGATAGGTTCAGCATTTGTCTTAAAAGAATTCTGTCTGGAAGGCTTATCCGCTTCAGTTGGGCCCTTGTTGTTAAAAGTACGTTGCTGTTATTATCTCGTGTGCACTGCCTTGGTCTTGTTACAAAAAGTTATTTAAACTAGTTAGAGCCTTCCTGATAGATATGCAAAGCTGTACTGTCCCTTTTGTCAGTGACTGTTTGTACAGCTGTACTTGTTAGAGGGCTCATTACCATCCTGCTGTAGATATTCCTATGAGGAGGATTCAAGGAGGCAAGCTGGACAGATCAGATTGCACCTTTGATGCTCCATTCATCCACGCTGATACTCGTGTGTACAGGACTGGGGTCTTTCAGTTGGCACTGTCTGAAGAAACCTGCCAACATTGACTTAGATTCCCAAAGGAAGCCATTACTGGACTCTGCACACTTATGCTGCCAGACTTGGAGACCAGCTCCAGCACAGGGACAGATCATTCCATGGCTGTCAAGGTTACAGCTGCATTGCACTTTTATGTGGCAGGAGTCTTCTAGGCACGAGATCAATGTCACGTCTCCTGACCTTCAGTCCACAGTTGTATCAGGCAAGTAGATGACCCATTGTTTGCCAAGGCCAGTTATTTTATCATATTTCCTGTGGAAAGCAGCCAACAGCAAGAAAGAACCCTCCACTTCTACTGTTTGGCAGGATTCCAGTACGTGCATTGAATATACTCATGTAGCCGTATGTGTCTGAAGGCAACACCATTCATGAATAGAAAGGACTATTGTTCCATCGATATACCGATGGTGCGCCAGTGACCATATTCTTTATGGTGCTCTGCCATTTGGTCAGGAACAGAATCGTATGCTTCAATCCATGCTCCCATGATTCATTCAGCCTGTGCCCATTAACAATGCCAGAAGGGCCAAAAAGACACCAAGTATGGCTTTTGGGAGACCAAGGACGTACACTGCAGCCATAGCTCATGACACGAGTTCAGTAGCCAATGATAGGAGCTCAGGAGATGTAGTGTGACCCATAGTGGAACAAGCTTTCAGCATCCTCAAACAGTGATTCTGTTACTTGGAGTATAGCCCAGTCAAGGCCCACAAATATTGTTGCCTGCTCTCTTCTCCAAGGGATCTTAATTATGGAGCAGCCAGGAGAAGAAAGGCAACAACAAGCTGAAGAAGATGAGATTGAGCACAACAAAAATGAATTTCCTGCGGAATAAGCTTCTCAGATTGCATGACAGGATTTAATTGCCTTTCATTAACAGGAGGCGGTGGGAGGGTCTCCTAGTCGTCCACTGTAACTTCGGTGGAAGAATCACGGAAACCCCAGAAAAACGGTTTAAACACCATATACGCCATTTCTCCAAAGTTTCTGTACTTCTTCTGCTGAGGTTACAGCAGACGACCAGGAGAACCCCCGCAGAAATTCACCCTCATAGACATTTTCTACCTTTACATAACAGTCCTCCTCCCATATGCCCAGCTGCCACGTCAACAGAAAGAAAGAACTTGCATTTATATAACACCTTTTACATCCTCAGAACATCTCAAAGGACTTCACACCCAATGAAGTACTTTTGAAGCATGGTCATGTTATAATGTTAGGAAAACATGGCAGCCTATTTCCACAAAGCATGGCCCCACAAGCAGTAATGAAATAAATGATCAGATAAATATAGCTTTCCCTCCAGTGGGCCCAAAATCCATGAATGCAACTTGAATCAACGTCATACCAATAGAACTGACAGGAACAATTTTGATAGGAACAGACGTGGGCCATTCAGCCTATTCTGTCATTCAATTAGATCATGGCTGATCTGTACCTCAACTCCATTTTTTCGCTTTTGTTCCATATCCCTTGATACCTTTACCTAACAAAAATCTATTGATCTCAGTCTTGAACATTGCATTTGACCCAGCATCCACAGCTTTTTAGGGAGCGAGTTCCAGATTTCAACTACCCTTTGTGTGAAGAAGTGCTTCCAGATTTCACTCCTAAGTGGCATGGCTCTAATTTTAAGATTATGCCTTCTTGTTCTGGATTCACCCATCAGATGAAATAGTTCTGTTGATGGCTATGGAAATGAAGGCACCACAGAGAGTGTCTGGGCCTGTACAATCAGCAACTGTCATCTGAGGTATTTGGCAGAGAGGTGGGAATGTGGCATTGCCCTGAGAGCTGTCTCCATCATTCGTGCCAATTCCTGTCAATCCCATACTACCGGGCACTCCTTCAGCGTGGCTAGAGATCTCTGAGGGAGCAAATCCTTGAGCAGCAATGAGGTAGTTGAAGCTTTGTGTTCTGGCTGTCTCGAATAAGGTGAATCCAGAGACAGACAGCTGTAGATTGGAGCTCAATGTCTCCATAGCACCAGTCAAAGCATTTATGAAAAAAACTACACCTGAGCTTAGAACCTTGGTGTGCTCTGCTGCAGAGGAGCCCGGAGGGGCCTTATTCTCCATCGTAGTCTTCCCCCTGCCAGGCAGTCATAGATGTGGATTGTAGACTTCTCCAGGGATTCCTCCATCCTCTACATGTTGCATGGCACAGCCTCAAATGACACCAAGAAAGGCCTTGTGGGGTCTGAAGTCCTGTGCACAACATCTGAGGTAGGCCTCAAATTGATTCTGAGGCCAGCAGGTTGCATCTCCTGAAATTCTACCTGCACTTTCTCCTCGTCAATTGTGCTCAGTGTTTCACCAAGTGCTCTGAGCTTCAACATTCTAACGGGCTCCCCCGGAATGGCACCGTAGGAAGTGGGTGATGCTGAATGCTGTGTGATGTTATCTCAGGGCTGTACAGTAGGCTTTGCTATCTCTTCCTTCTCTTGGACACTCGGAGGAATAGATGAAGAACATACGTTACAATGATTACAGTAATACACTTCTTCAAACCCCAGAGTTGGCAGTATGTCACACTGAAATGTGGCAAAGTGGGCCTGTGTGAGGGAATGAATGAGTCAGTGAAAAGATAGATAAGCAATGTAAAGCAATGATCTTACAGGAGCTCAGCTTACCCTACTTCTTCTATTGTTTCCACACCTATAACCTCAATGTTGTACTTTTAATGAGGGGGGGGGTGGTCAAAGGTCTTAGTGTGGTGACCTTCAACAACAACAACAACTTGCATTTATATAGCACCTTTAACATAGTAAAACATCCCAAGGCGCTTCCGGGAGCGTTATCAAACAAAATTTGACAACAAACCACAAAAGGAAATATTAGGACAGGTGACCAAAAGATTGGTCAAAGAGGTAGGTTTTAAGAAGCATCTTAAAGAGGAGAGAAAGGTAGAGAGTCGGAGAGGTTTAGGGAGGGAATTCCAGAGCTTAGGGCCTAGGCAGCTGAAGGCACAACCGCCAATGGTGGAGCGAAGAAAATTGGCGATGCGCAAGCGGCTAGAATTGGAGGAGTGCAGAGATCTCAGAAGGTTGTAGGGCTGGAGGAGGCTACAGAGATAGGGAGGGGTGAGGCCTAGGAGGGATTTGAACATAAAGATGAGAATTTTAAAATCGAGCATTGCCGAACTGGGAGCCAACGTAGATGAGTGAGCTCAGGGGTGATAGATGAATGGGACTTGATGCGAGTTAGGATACAGGCAGCAGAGTTTTGGATGAGCTCAAATTTAAGGAGGGTGCAAGGTAGGATGCTGGCCAGGAGAGCACTGGAATAGTCGAGTCTAGAGGTAACAAAGGCATGGATTAAGGTTTCAGCAGCAGATGAGCTGAGGCAGGGGCGGAGACAGGTGATGTTATAAAGGTGGAAATGATGGAGAGGATATGGGGTCAGAAGCTTAGCTCAGGGTCAAATAGGACACCAAGGTTGCGAATGGTCTGGTTCAGCCTCAGACAGTGGCCACGGAGAGGGATGGAGTTGGTGGCTAGGGAAGGGAGTATGTGGCTTCGATCTTCGCAATATTTAATTGGAAGATATTTCTGTTCATTGAATACTGGATGTGGGACAAACAGCGTGACAAATCAGAGGCAATGGAGAGGTCGAGATAGGTGGTGGTGAGGTAGAGATGAGTGACATCAGCATACATGTGGAATCTAACGTGTTTTCGGATGATGTTGCCTAGGGGCAGCATGTAGATGAGATATAGGAGGCCAAGAATAGATCCTTGGGGGACACCAGAGGTAACAGTGCGGGAGAGGGAAGAGAAGCCATTTCAGGTATTCTTTGGCTGCGACTGGATAGGAATGGAATCGGGCAAGGGCAGTCCCACCCAGCTGGACAACGGAGGAGAGGCATTGGAGGAGGATGGTGTGGTTTACCATGTCAAAGGCTGTAGTCAGGTTGAGAAGGATGAGGAGAGATAGTTTACCACGATCACAGTCACATAGGATGTTATTTGTGACTTTAACAAAGGCCGTTTCAGTGCTGTGGCAGGGGTGGAAATTTGTTTGGAGAGGTTCAAACAGGAGTTGTGTGAAAGATGGGCATGGATTTGAGAGATGACAACAGATTCAAGGACTTTGGAGAGGAAAGGGAGGTTAGAGATGGGGCGGTAGTTTGCAAGGACAGAGGGGCCAATGGTGGGTTTTTTGAGGAGTGGGGTGATGATGGCAGGTTTGAAAGGAAGGGGGACAGTACCTGAGGAGAGGGAATTCATATCAGCTAACATGGTGGCCAGGAAGGGAAGTTGGATGGTCAGCAGTTTGGTGAGAATAGGGTCAAGGGAGCATGAGGTGGGTCTCATGGACAAGATGATCTCGGAAAGGGCATGAGGGGAGATAGGCAACAGGTCTTCCTTCTGCCTGAAAGTGCTGCCTTCCATTAAAGGCAACCTTCTTCTGCAAAAGCAGATATGAGGGAACACATGCAAGAAAGAGTATTATTTTTAAATTTTGCTCTCGGGATGTAGACGATGCTGGAAAAACATTTTTTTTGCCCATTCCTAATTGATCTGAAAAGTTGGTGAGCCTTTCCCTTCAACTTTTCCAGTCCTGTGCTGATAGTGCAACTGCCAATGGTGGAGTGAAGAAAATCGGGAATGCGCAAGAAGCCAGAATTGGAGGAGCGCAGAGATCTTGGAAGGTTGCAGGGCTGGAGGAGGCTACAGAGATAGAATATGGCACTTTTATGACATAAATGCAACTTGTCAAATGTCAGCCTGAGCCTTGTGTTCTTAGTGCCCTACTTGGTTGAATGCTGCCTCAATATCAAGGGAAGCTACTCTCACCTCTCCTCTGGCGTTCAGTTTCTGAATCCATGTCTGGGTCCAGGCTGTGATGAGGTCTGGATCTAAGTGGTTCTGGCAGAGTTCAAACTGAGAGTCAGTGAGCAAGTTATTGGTGACTAGATGATACATGATGACACTGCTGATGACTTATTCCATCATTTTGCAGATGATTGTGGGGAGGCTAAATAGTGGTTATTGTTTGGTTGGATTTGTCCTGATTTTTGTAGATGCGACCTACTCAGGCAATTTTCCACATTGATGAACATATGCCAGTACTGTAGCTAGACTGGAATAGCTTGGTTGGGGATGGCTAGTTCTGGTATGTAAGTCTTCAGCACTACAGTTGAAATGTTATCAGGGCTCAAAGCCATCTCTATGCCTAGTGCATGTGACCACTTCTTAGTGTTTCATGGAGTGCACTCAATTGGCTGGACACTGGCATCTATGATGCTGGGGACCTCAGGAGATGACCAAATGACACTTTTGGCTGAAGACGTTTGTGAAACAGGATGGGTTCTAGAAAAGTGCCCATCACAACAGCCACCTCGTGTGAATGTGTGAAGATCAGGTTTAAGGAACCTTGTGCTGCCAAGGTTCACTTGGTGCTTGATACTAGACCTAGGCCTTGACATCCTTCCTAAAGTGTGGTGCCCAGAATTGCTCAGATACTTCAGCTGAGGCCTAACCAATGACTTATAAAGGCTTAGCATAATTTGCTTGCTTTTGTACTCTATGCCTCTATTTATAAATTGTAAACAATTTTACAACACCAAGTTATAGTCCAACGATTTTATTTTTAATCCCACAAGCTTTCGGGGGCTTTCCCCTTCCTCAGGCGGGGAAGGGGAAACCGCCTGAGGAAGGGGAAAGCCCTCGAAAGCTTGTGGGATTAAAAATAAAATCGTTGGACTATAACTTGGTGTTGTAAAATTGTTTACAATTGTTAACCCCAGTCCATCACCGGCATCTCCACATCTATTTATAAAGCCAATGATCCCATCGTTTTTTTAAAAGCTTTATCAGCTTGTCCTGCCACCTTCAAAGATTTGTGTATGTGAACCCCCAGGGCTCTCTGTTCCTGCACCCCCTTTAAAATTGTATTTCAAAATGTATCACTTCACACTTCTCTGCATTAAATTTCATCTGCCATGTGCCTGCCCATTTCTCTAGTCTGTCTATGTCCTCCTGAAGTCTGCTACTATCCCCCTCACTGTTTACTACATTTCTGAGTTTTGTGCCATCTGCAAACTTTGAAATTATGTCCTGTATACCCAAGTCCAGGTCTTTAAATAAATCGAAAAGAGCAGTGATCCTAATACTGGCCCCTGGGGGACCCACTGTATACTTCCCTCCAGTTTGAAAAACAACCTTTTACCATTTACTGTTTACCATTTCTTATTCAATTCTCCCTTCATGTGAAATTGTAATCAGAGACATACTTATCAATCTCAACTGAGGTGTGAAACTATCAAAATTGTTTTTAATTAGGGATAATGGCAACCAGGATAAAGAAAAATAAAAACAGAAATGTTGGAAATACACACTGGATCAATCATCATCTGAAGACAGGTAGACATTTTGGATGGGACCCTTCGGTGACAGGACAGAAGATCTTTCTTGTCTCAGATTATAAGAATCACTCTATGTTACATATTTTTTACAGGAATTTGTAACTATGCCAGGTATTGTATTAATTCTAAAATGGTGCGGTTAGCACTTTCTAGGAGAGATTTTCTGTTGCCATGGTGAAGGAGAGAAAGCGTAGATCTTCCACCGAGCCCGTACACCAATGGAAGTATTGCAGGGAAGGACTTCCACCCACTGCATGATGTGCCCCAACCCAGCCATTTAAATAATTGTGTCAGGTTCCAGTCAGGAGGTCCACTGGGATGTGGCATGGAGATTTCCTGTAACTTGTCTCAGCAGGATGTCTGGCGGCCACTCTGTCCTACCTTTTAAAGTTTTAAATAATGTTGTATATTTTTTAATTGGTGCCTGAACGTATGTAATCAATCACTTTGCATGGACCTTTTTGCCTATTTAAATCTTAAAGGGGCCCTCTACTACCCACTGCCACACTGCACTCCAGGGACGAACAAGCATCCCTAGTGCAAAGTGTTACTATAGCACCAATGACGGAAAATACATCCCGGTGATGTATTTCTGTCATTTACATGGCAATTTATGGACATATGTATTGCATTTCCCGTCACTTTAGGCAGGAAATTCTAGTAGTGGCAGGGAGTAGATAGATTGGATCCCAATGCATTTCCTGGCTGCTCAAGTTACATCTGTGGGCAGAAAATCTAGGCCTGATGGTCTGGGATGGATATTGAAATATGGCAGGGTAGGTGAGGGTGGAGGGGTGATGGGTGGTCTACCCTTTGTTTAAATATCCCATATCAGGATCAGATTGTTTGGCCAAGAGCCTCAAGCTTGTCGTCATGAACACATCATCATGAACACATGGTCCAAAGTGACCATAGCAAACTACTAAGTGTTTGGAACTTTAATTGTTTTGAAACAAATACTGTAAGTTAAGTGAAATAATGTAATTTATCTAACCTGTGTTCCGAGGCCCCATCTGCCCTCACAGGTGGATATAAAAAATCCCACTGCACTATCCAAAGAACAGCAGGGGAGTTCTCCCCGGCATCCTGGCCAATATTTATCCCTCAACCAACATCACTAAAACAGATTGTCTTGTCATTATCACATTGCTGTTTGTGGGTCCTCGCTGTGAGCAAATTGGCTGCCATGTTTCCTACATTACAACAGTGACTACACTTCAAAAAAGTACTTCATTGTAAAGGGCTTTAGGACATCCTGAGGTCATGAAAGTTGCTATATCCATTCAAGTTCTTTCTTTCTTTCTTCTTGTGCAAAATAATAACAATACATTGTACAGTATAATACTAAATACATTGTACAATATAATACTAAATCCATTGTACAATATAATGCTAAGTATATCGTGCAATTCACTAATTACATTTTATAGTAGTATACTAAGTACATTTTTAGACAATTATCACTGATTGTTGGATGTTTCGATACTCTGAGACGTATTGTATTCAGCGACTTTTTGGGGGAGAGGGTCACTCCCTCTATTTATTCCATTTTCCACTGTAACCATTCATATTCCTTCATTTTCAGTGATCAGGCCGGATGAATGAAATGTGAATCCCTTTTTGCGGCTTTTGACTCCAATCATGATCACAGTTAAAAGCTAACATGTGGCAAGCTGAGTTCAAGGAAAGTGCATTGTATCCAATGCCAGTTTTCTGCCAAGGTAAGAAATCTCATTAAAAAATATCCAAGATGACAACTGATGAAATGCAGCACATATAACATTGAGCAATTCAAAATACAAGCTCTATTAAGACTTGAACTCAGATGTGCGCGCGTGTCATTTGAGGTGAGCCCTATTCCATAGGAATTAGGAATTGCTAGACGATTAAAGACAAAGGTCCATCTAGTTCAGCTTCTACCATCCTGGTAGTCACATGATAAAATGGAGTTGTTGACTAATCATAGCAACCAATCTCTGGGTTTCAATTTCTGGGTTATTCCTGTATGTTTTCAGCTTATGGATTGACAGTGTCATTGTTTAGGTTTGCTTACCTTGTAGTTTGCAATGTTAATAAGCTCTCTGCAGTCTGGTGAACTGTTCATTGGCAGCTCTATCTACATCATGAAATTTTGGACCAGAAATCAGACCTTCATCCTTTGCCGTCAACTGTCAGAAATGGGATGTTCGCTGATGATTGCACAGTGTTCAGTTCCATTCGCAACCCCTCAGATAGTGAAGCAGTCCATGCCTGCATGCAACAAGACCTGGACAACATCCAGGCTTGAGCTGATAAGTGGCAAGTAACATTCGCGCCAGACAAGTGCCAGGCAATGACCATCTCCAACAAGAGAGAGTCTAACCACCTCCCCTTGACATTCAACGGCATTACCATTGCCGAATCCCCCACCATCAACATCCTGGGGGTCACCATTGACCAGAAACTTAACTGGACCAGCCACATAAATACTGTGGCTACAAGAGCAGGTCAGAGGCTGGGTATTCCGTGTCGAGTGACTCACCTCCTGACTCCACAAAGTCTTTCCACCATCTACAAGGCACAAGTCAGGAGTGTGATGGAATACTCTCCACTTGCCTAGATGAGTGCAGCTCCAACAACACTCAAGAAGCTCGACACCATCCAGGACATAGCAGCCCGCTTGATTGGCACCCCATCCACCACCCTAAACATTCACTCCCTCCACCACCAGCGCACCGTGGCTGCAGTGTGTACCATCCACAGGATGCATTGCAGCAACTCGCCAAGGCTTCTTCGACAGCACCTCCCAAACCCGCGACCTCCACCACCTAGAAGGACAAGGGCAGCAGGCACATGGGAACAACACCACCTGCACGTTCCCCTCAAAGCCACAGACCATCCTGACTTGGAAATATATCGCCATTCCTTCATTGTCACTGGGTCAAAATCCTGGAACTCCCTACCTAACAGCACTGTGGGAGACCCTTCACCACATGGACTGCAGTGGTTCAAGAAGACGGCTCACCACCATCTTCTCAAGGGCAATTAGGGATGGGCAATAAATGCTGGCCTTGCCAGTGATGCCCACATCCCATGAACGAATAAAAAAAAATGACACTTCCCAAGTATTCTGGCAAGAATTTTAAATTGCGCTTTATTTTCTCTGTGGCCTCACTCTCTGCCCTGGAATCTGATCCTGGATCTGAACACACTGATGACTTTGAACATCTATCAGGCTGGGTTTGGATTCAGATCGTCAGAGTTCAACAGGTAATATCTTATAATGCCATATTTCTTTATCTGCTCTGCTAAGGTTCAATATTTACGGATCTTATCATGTGTGTTTCCCTTGGGCTGTTGGATAATATTCATGATGTAAGACAGCTGTCAGAAATTGCCTCCATGTATTTCAAAACCAGTATCAAATCACGAGATGAACAATGAACATTTTAAACAGAAATTTCTAAACCTATTATTTATGTTGTGAGACTGCAAAGGAATATATAGAAAAGTAGAGATCTCAAAGCACGGATTGAGGCAGCAGTTTTGGAAGGGGAGGGTAGGATAGTGCGTACCTTTGAAAGGAAATACAACTCGTTCCCCAATTTCCAGCCTATAGGGAAGTACATTTTTTGCTAAATTCTGTACGAAAAAAAAATCATTGGAATGTCTAAAGATGTCCCTGCATACCACTAGAGAATACAGATAGATCGTCACCCCTACATTCCTACCTTAAGAAATTATATGCCTCCCCACTAGACTGTGCTCATAAACCTTCGCCTTGGCCCCATTACTAGGCTTGCCATTGTTGCTGAGGCTCTAGCTCACCCATCACCCATTACCAAGATGGAAAAAACAATGTTGACGTAGAGAAATTAGCACTGCACGTGTGAAGAGAGATTAATTATTGCTCTGAACATCTGTCTAGATCCTCCCCTCTGGAACTCCATCTGTAAACCTCTTTACCTTGCTGCTTCTTTTGCCACCTCTAAAAGTCTCCTCACAGCCTATACCTTTTGATCACGTGTTTGGTCACCTCTTAATTCTTCTACCACTGCCAGGTCTGCTTTGTTACATCAAATGTCTTGGGATGTTTTGTTCTATTAAAGGCACTAAATAAATGTTATTGTTGCTGCTACTGTTGCTGCTGCTCCTCCTCCTGCTCCCCTTCGTTTTCTTCCTCCCCCTCCCCTTCCTCCTTTTCATCTCCATCTTCTTCCTCCTCCTCCTTCTTCTCCATCCTTCTTCCTCCTTCTCTTAACCCTCTCCTTTCTTCTCCCCCTGCTCCCCTTATTCCTTCTCAAAACCTCTTTCTTCCTACTCTCAGCCTCCCCTACTTCTCGTTCATCCTCTTTTCTTCCTCCTCCCCTTCTTCTTCATCCTCCCTTTCGACTTCCTCTTCCCCTTCTTCTTCCTCCTCTCCTTCTTCCTCCTCTTCCTTCTCTTCCCCTTCTTCTTCCTTCTCCTCCTCCATCCCTTCCTTATCCTCCCTGTCCTCTTCCTCCTCCAACCTTTTTTTAGCTAAAATCCAGATTTCTTCAGAGGTCTGAAATTATGCAGTTCCTTTTCTCTTGTGTACATGGTTTTTGTTGAATTTAATACAGATATAAAAAGTGCAGTCCTCATTCCCAATGGAAAGCTGATGACAGTGTGACTGAACGCCAATGGAAGGATCACTGGGTACAGTTTGATTGTGCCCAAAATGCATTCGAAATCGGTTATGTTACAGTTCAAGTTTCCGCTAAAATTCATTTGAATGATCACAAACATATAGTCTTCCATCAACCAGTGCGGTCGGGCAGTGTAATAGAACATAGTCATTTCTTTTTTTTTCTTTCCATTTAAAAGTATCCCTTGATGTATTTAAGAATGGTAACCTGGTGCAGTTTCATTAATGCAGCTGAAAATGAGTTGATCAGCAAAAATAAGTATTTTTAATATGGGTGTCCAGTCCTCCACCTTTGACTAACCTGATTTAAAATCACTGAAAATGACTTTAAAAAAAACTTTACAGAGCCATTTAAGTTTCATTGGTGTACACAAGTCAGTTTCTTTGTAAATTAAATATTTTTTGATATAAAATACTTTTAAACATGCCTACTAGTGTCTGTGCGCCTAAAAAATGAGTGCAATTTGAAGAGCCTTTCCAAACTAGCCCAATCGGCAGATTCTCGCAATTTCGACCTGAGGGCGTGGCCAGTTTTGTGGGCGGGGCTTGACCTGGGCGAATTGAATCTTGAACCAGCGTAAAAGATCGTACAAAACACAAACGTAAGTGGATTTCGGCGTAACTCACTTACGTTTAAAATTCCCCGACCTTTTACGCTGATTTAGCCGATTCCTCCCGGATTACACTGATATTACTTGTGTAAATAAATGGAAACTCGACCCCCATGTGTCTCACAGAAAGGGAATAAAACAATTAGTTTGAATTCTTAAACATTTTTCATTGTTTATCAAGCTGTAGAATGTTAATTCTGAGAAACAGGATATGATTCCATTTTTGTATCCACTGTTCCTATTAAGCAATCAATATTTAGGCATTTCACAGAGGGAATGTACCCTTCACTTGCTCAAGATATGTGGCATAGTCAGACAAGCACCTCTTAATGCTCATTATGGTGTTTCCATTTCCCACACCGCCCATCCTTGTCAACTCTCTGAATAAGATTGGGACTTTAGCCAACTTCTGTAAAGATATGGATAGTTTATGCTGTGGGCCAACACCCAGTGGGACTTGGGTTTGAGACTGTTCCCAAACTAATTTCACGTTGGACCTTGCAGCTGGCAGAGAGAGGAGACCTCCATCCCATAAATCAACAGAGCTGGATTTGTGCCCAGATCCCAGACATGAAATGCTATGCTAAGCCATTTCCTCAGTGGTTCAAAGCTTTCTTTAGTCCTTGGATTCACATTCCCCTTTAGAATTTAAAGCTGAGTTTAAATGGGATGTTTTAATATAAAACCATTGAGCAGAACTTAGGCAGCAATGGATCCAGTGAACATTACCACAGGGTCTCACAGCTCTTACCCATCACTAGACCACCAAATATATCTGTCGCAGTCAACCATGGCTAGTCAACACTTAATGTTTTCTTTTTATATAGTTCTATTTTCACTTTTAAAAAGAAACTCCCTTTTCTTGTATTTCCAGCTACATTTGACAAGCTCTCATTTCTTACCTGCTGAGGGGAGGAAGAGGTTACAATGATAAAACCTCTGCTCTATAGTCTTGTTCACCTTCATCATCCTTCTGGTACAACACATCCATCATTATGTCCATTACCTGTACCTTATAAGGAGATGGGATCACTAATTTCAAGTGATTGGATTCTTAATTAATTTTCTCATATAAAATATTTTTTGAAATGAGGGTACAATCAATCCATAATAATCATTAAACATTTCAGGTTTGCTATACATTTCTACACATTGCTGCATTTGTAATCCTGCTCCTCCATGAACATAATTTAGTGATAATCTATTTGGGGTTCTTTTCTACAATAATTTCATATTCAGTTGTTCCCATGTTGTGTAAACCATAAAGGGCCTGATTTTCATCTTTTGGCCTAAGTAAGAACTGATGCTAAGAATGATGAAATGCTAATGGCACTCAAATTTCCTGGGTCGCCATTTGCATAATTATTCGCAGATCCAAGAGCAGACATAGGGCAGGAAACACGCCAGCTGTGAGAAAGGAAAATTATGTGGAAGAGAAGTTCAAAGGGATGGGGATAATTGTCAGAGTAGGGGGACAACAATTCTGCAAGCTTTTAGAAAATCTTAATCAATTTGCATGCATTGCCAAGGCTGAAGGGGCAGGGCATTAAGCAGTGACAGACAAAATGAGGGGAAAAGAAATCTTATATCTAAGCATGAGTCTGCAGGCAAGTGATGGAGCGGCCCAGGACCATTTGGTAGCTGTTGAAGTTGAGGTGGTGCTGCATGGGGTAGTTAGAAAATGGATGGTCTTTGTAACTATCTCATACATGGTGCCACTCCACAGCACCATCACCATATGTTCACATTGCATTGTCCCAGTAATGAGCCCTCAACTGCATCCTCAAAGAACAACCTACTTCAATAGTTCTTACCCCATCCAATTTAATGCAATAAAGCAGAGCTGTATCGATTGAGATAAGACGCAAACTATCTGAGCTCATCCGCTTTCTTTATAGCCAAAAGACAAAGACTTTCATCCCATCATTCTGGCCAGATTTGATCTGAAGTTCCAGAGTAACACCACCCACTCCCAATCTTTCAAGTTTTTGAAGTTTTGTGAGAAAAGCAGATCTGTGGACTTGAAAACATTACATCAAACCTAACGCTGCCTTAGAATTATATTAAATAATCCAGCAAATCCATATTAGGCTTCCTTTGAATTTACCTCTGCTCTTATCATAATCTGTGGATATGTTAATTGTAAACCATATTTGAAAGTCAGTGATGTGTGGTACAGTGAGGTAGGAGTGAAAACAGAGCTGTAGGACGTGGGCTGACTGATAGTAAGATGCTGCGTATCCAGATGATTACAGCTCTTTGGGAGCTAGCTGCCATGCTGTCTCTTACAGACCCATCACAAGTGACTGTCAAATTTCATAAAATGCTCTGTAATTTAAAAATGACATGCTTTTTTATGCTTCTGCCATTTCTTTGAACATGTTTATTAGGTCCCTTCAGTAGCTGTCATTCCAGGAGAATGGGATTATTATACACTCACAAAAATAACCCATGAGTGATATCTAAAAAAAAATGTTCCCAGACAAAGATAAAGTAATTTTCACGGGTCAGTTATATGCAACATTCAGAGCTCCTGTTTCTTTCAAGTAGCATTTACAGGTAATATTGTTTAAAATGATCAATTGTTCACTGAAAAGTAAATAAATAAAGTTATTTATTAAATTGATTTGTGTTGATTTCTCTTGAGAAGGGAAGAGCTTCCACAAGACATGTTCATAACAGAGCTTACAGTTATCAGGAATTCACATTTCCTTTAGTTTTGAATGCTCAACAACTGTTCATTTTGAAGAATTCTATGGAATATAGCACAATGTGTTAAAGGATTTTGTTAGATTTCCCAGTAGTTTAGAAGGGTACCACAATTGACCCCAAAATATCCTGGCTCGGAATTTGATAAAGTTAGGTAGAAAAGTAAGCCAGGGTTCCAGTTCCCTTTTCTAAATCAGCCTCCACCCTTGTCCACTCAGAAAGGCCCACACCTAGTTTACATGGGACTGTTCTCATCAGCAGATAAAGAAAAAAGGAAGAACGTGCAATTATATAGTGCCTCTCACAACCTCCTAAAGTGCTTCACAGTCAATGGAGTACTCTTGAAGTATAGTCACTGTTCTAATGTAGGAAACATGGTAGCCAGTTTGTGCACAGCAAGGTCCCACAAACAGTAATGAGATAATGACGAGATAATCTGTTTTTTAGTGATGTTGTTTGAGGGATAAATATTGACTAGACACTGAGGAGAACTCCCCTGCTCTTCTTCAAAATAGTGCTATGGGATCTTTTTTGTCCACCTAGAAGGGCAAATGGGGCCTTGGTTTAACGTCTCATCCAAAAGACCTCCAACAATGTAGCACTCCCTCAGTACTGCACTGAAGTGTCAGCCTAGATTATGTGCTTAAGTCTCTTAAGTTTGTTTCCAACAAACGTTCACCTGAGGAAGGAGGAAGCCTCCGAAAGCTTGTGAATTTAAAATAAAATTGCTGGACTATAACTTGGTGTTGTAAAATTGTTTACAATTGTCAACCCCAGTCCATCACCGGCATCTCCACATCATAAGTCTCTGGAGTGAGACTTGAACCCATTCCCTTCTGACATCAGAGGCAAGAATGCTATCACTGATGCACATTCCAGGGATCCAGGATTACTAGGCTGGTTTCTACTTCGTTCAACTTGCGCTCAGATGTAGAATCATTAATTTTTATAGCATATAAGGAGGCCATTCGATCCATCATGCCTCAGCCAGCTCCCTGAAGGGGCAATCCACTTCCCAGAGGGAGAATGAAAATCAGAGTCACCAATATACAATCTTTTCCCACACCCTGTAAGCTACCCTGCTATTTGTGGGAGGAGAGTCCCAATTCCCATGTTGTTGTTATTATTTGATGCTCTAGTTCTATTCCCATGCCAAACTGGCACTAGAGATAATGGTTAGTATTTAACTGTCATGAAGACCAGACTTATTTATAACACCTCACCCCTCCCCTCATTCACACAATGAGGTCCCTAATCTTCCCATGGAGTTAAAAGTGAATTTTTTTCCAAATATAACAAATGCACAAATAGTCTCTTACAATTTAGCTTTCACTTTTTTTTCAGCTGCCTGACTTGCAGGAGGTAAACATTATGATGCAGGCACAGAAAGCAAGTCTTTCAGCACGTCCAGCTTCTCTACCACATTGCGGGGTTGTTTAATCTTGCTTTTGTTTGACCACAGGCTGCGTCGCTGAATATAAATAATCGGAAATACTTGCTGCCAAAGCAAAAAAAGTAGCTTCTTCTTTCTGTTTCCCATGTAGATTTCACAATAAACATTTTTTAAAAGACCTGAAAAAGCTGGTTTTATTAAATTTTACAGAATAAGTTAACAGAGTGAAACAAATCAGCCTACAGATTACCTTTAGTTTTAAGCCCAAAACCCGCGATGTCAGTGGGTTAATGAGCAGTTATTTTGGGAATGCCATTTGGCGCACATTCCTTCCCCCTTCCCCCATGTCTCTCCCTGCTACCGAACTGATGTTGAGGTAAAGATTGTACAGTCACAAGCACCCCCAGTCACCTCATTATTGGTGGCATCAGAAGTCAATGGAAATTGCACCATATTCCAATTATGTGTTGCTCACCCTCATTTTCAAGTGTTGTTGTTGCGGAGGCTGCGGCACGTTTACTTGACTGCTAACTGACAGGTGAGCTGCTGTATACTATAGCTGAGACCTACATTTGCTTGCGTGGTATGGGTATTGGATTCAGTGCTCCACTAGCAGAAGACAATCAGCAAGAAAGGGTTGTGTGTGATGGCAGATGGCGCAATTACCTGTGACTGATTGTGCTTAGAGAGGCTGAGGCTTAGTAAGGAGGCTATGACCAAACTATGCCATCTTCTTCAGGGAGACTTCAAGTCCAGATCTGCCATCTGTACAGTCCCACCAGTGGCTATCAAAGTCACCATGGCACTCGATTGTCCTGTGTTCTAGCACCGGGAACATCTGCAGTGTCGGCCAATTTACTGGCCACAGATGTATTATTCAGCAGGGCCAACGACTTCTTCATGTTTGCCACTGACCAACAGCAGCATTTTGTGAGGGCATGAAAGTACACCACCCACTGAAAAGCTCTGCGTAGCTGGGAAGCAGGTGAGACTTGGAATTTGACAACCTGATGGCGTCTACCACTCAGTTGCCGCTGGTGTAATGTACTATGCTGAAAGCAGTTTCCAGGCTTACGGATCTTTGGTTAGGATAAAGTTTTATTCCTGCACAGAATGTGTAAGATTAATTTCAATGCAAATCCAGCATCAGTTATGAGAAGCACACTAAATTGCTACCTTAAAACATTGCTGCCACCCATATAAAATAGGCTAGGCATTAGATGTCACCATGTTGGGAATCAAGGCAACTGCTGCATTTGAACTGTTGTAAATATGTAACTTAAATGCTGGTTTCTTGGTTCAGACAAGAGGTATAAGACCTGTTAATAATTCTAAACAACATAACTGAAAGACCTTTGGAGACAGCATTGTTGCCTTCTATGTAGTCTGTACACAGCACTGTTAAAAATTAGGGCTGCAGTATCTATAGATATTTACTTTTCAAATTGCTCTGTCCAATGTGATATTAATATTCATCCACGGGACTAAGTCAATTATAAATGGTTTAGAACTGTTGCTACACCAACGCAAAAGACCTAAGCTTAGACCATTAATTATTTATACCTCCAAGTGCAAACTCGTAGAATCATAGAATGGTTATGGCACATAAGGAGGCCATTCGGCCCAATGATCCTGTGCCAGCACTCTGTGGGAGCGATCCAGCTAGTCCCACTCCCCTGCAGCAACCCGCCGACTTCCGAGTTTCCCACGGCCTGTGTGCGTGTGGGCGTCCCGAATGCGGAAGTCCCACCGGCAATTAAAACCGGCAGGATGATAGTTAAAGAACCAAATGTACCTCATTAAGGTACTAAAGGCACTTGACCTGTGACATATTAGGTAGTTAGAATGATTTTTAACTTACCTGGGCAGCTTTCCCACGGCTTCTGATTCAAGGGCCGGATCAGACAAAAATAAACAAAATAAATTAAATAAAAAAACACTGCACAAAGTTAAAACGCAAAATCAACCTACCTTTCCTCCCTGCTCCAATGTCCGATGTCTCCCTCTCCAATGTCCCTCTAAGCCCCCGATGTCTCCCTCTCTGATCTCCCCCTCTTCCACCTCAGTGCCACCCTGATCTTCCCCTCTCCCCCCCATGTCCCCCGATCTTCCCCTCTCCCCCCTGATCTTCCCCTCTCCCCTCCCGATCTTCCCCTCTCCCCCCTGATCTTCCCCTCTCCCCCCCAATCTTCCCCCCTCCCCCCCGATCTTCCCCTCTCCCCCCATGTCCCCCGATCTTCCCCTGTCCTCCCCGATCTTCCCCTCTCCACCCGATCTTCCCCCTCCCCACCCTGATCTTCCCCTCCTCCCATATCCCCCCGATCTTCCCCCCCCGATCTTCCCCTCTCCCCCCCGATACTCCCCTCTCCCCCCTGATCTTCCACTTCCCCCCATATCCCCCCGTTTCTTCCGATGCCCCCACGATCTTCCCCTCTCCCCCGATCTTCCCCTCTCCCTCCCTGATCTTCCCCTCTGCCCCCCGATCTTCCCCCCTCCCCCCCGATCTTCCCCTCTCCCCCCTGATCTTCCCCTCTCCCCCCCAATCTTCCCTCCTCCCCCCCGATCTTCCCCTCTCCCCCATGTTCCCCGATCTTCCCCTGTCCCCCCCGATCTTCCCCTCTACACCCGATCTTCCCCCTCCCCACCCTGATCTTCCCCTCCTCCCATATCCCCCCGATCTTCCCCCCCCCCGATCTTCCCCTCTCCCCCCCGATACTCCCCTCTCCCCCCCGATCTTCCACATCCCCCCATATCCCCCCAATCTTCCCTTCTCCCCCCCGATCTTCCCCTCTCCCCCCCACGATCTTCCCCTCTCCCCCCCGATCTTCCCCTCACCCCCCCCGATCTTCCACTTCCCCCCATATCCCCCCGATCTTCCCTTCTCCCCCCCGATCTTCCCCTCTCCCCCCCCGATCTTCCCCTCTCCCCCCCGATATTCCCCTCTCCCGCCCGACCTTCCCCTCTCCCCTCCCGATCTTCCCCTCTCCCCCCCGATACTCCCCTCTCCCCCCCGATCTTCCACTTCCCCCATATCCCCGCGATCTTCCCTTCTCACCCCCGATCTTCCCCTCTCCCCCCCCCGATCTTCCCCTCTCCCCCCCGATATTCCCCTCTCCCGCCCGACCTTCCCCTCTCCCCTCCCGAACTTCCCCTCTCCCCCCCGATACTCCCCTCTCCCCCCCCGATCTTCCACTTCCCCCCATATCCCCCCGTATCTTCCCCTGCCCCCACGATCTTCCCCTCTCCCCCCCTGATCTTCCCCTCTCCCCCGATCTTCCACTACCCCCCATATCACCCCGATCATCCCCACTCCCCCCAATCTTCCCCTCTCCCCCCGATCTTCCCTTCTCCCCACCCCCGATCTTCCCCCCTCTCCCCCCCGATCTTCCCCTCTCCCCCCGATCTTCCCTTCTCCCCCCCCCGATCTTCCCCCCTCTCCCCCCCTGATCTTCCCCTCTCCCCCCCGATCTTCCACTTCCCCCATATCCCCCCGATCTTCCCCTCTCCCCCGATCTTCCCCTCTCCCCCCCCGATCTTCCACTTCCCCCCATATCCCCCCGATCTTCGCTTTGCCCCCCCGATCTTCCCCTCTCCCCCCCGATCTTCCCCTCTCCCCCCCCCGATCTTACTCTCTCCCCCCCGATCTTCCCCTCTCCCCCCTGATCTTCCCCTCTCCCACCCGATCTTCCACTTCCCCCCATATCCCCCCGACCTTCCCTTCACCCCGCCGATCTTCCCCTCTCCCCCCCGATCTTCCCCTCTCCCCCCCCCGATATTGCCCTCTCCCCCCCGATCTTCCCCTCTCCCCCCCGATCATCCACTTCCCCCCATAACTCCCCGATCTTCCCCTCTCCCCCCGATCTTCCCCTCTCCCCCCCAATTTTCCCCTCTCCCTCCCTGATCTTCCCCTCACCCCCCCGATCTTCCATTTCCCCCCATATCCCCCCGATCTTCCCCTCTCCCCCCCGATCTTCCCCTCTCCCCCCCCGATCTTCCTCTCTCCCCCCTGATCTTCCCCTCTCCCACCCGATCTTCCACTTCCCCCCATATCCCCCCCGATCTTCCCTTCGCCCCCCCGATCTACCCCTCTCTACCCCGATCTTCCCCTCTCCCCCCCCCGATATTGCCCTCTCCCCCCCGATCTTCCCCTCTCCCCCCCGATCATCCACTTCCCCCCATAACTCCCCGATCGTCCCCTCTCCCCCCGATCTTCCCCTCTCCCCCCCAATTTTCCCCTCTCCCTCCCTGATCTTCCCCTCTCCCCCCCGATCTTCCATTTCCCCCCATATCCCCCTGATCTTCCCCTCTCCCCCCCAATCTTCCACTCACCCCCCCGACCTTCCACGTCCCCCCATATCCCCCCGATCTTCCCTTCTCCCCCCTGATCTTCCCCTCTCCCCCCCGATCTTCCCCTCTCCCCCCCTGATCTTCCCCTCTCCCCCCCGATCTTCAACTTCCCCCCATATCCCCCCGAACTTCGCTTCTCCCACCCGATCTTCCCCTCTCCCCCCCGATCTTCCCCTCTCCCCCCCGATATTCCCCTCTCCCGCCAGACCTTCCCCTTCCCCCCCCGATCTTCCCCTCTCGCCCCTGATCTTCCCCTCTCCCCCCCCGATCTTCCCCTTCCCCACATATCCCCCCGATCTTCCCTTCTCCCCCCCCGATCTTCCCCTCTCCCCCCTGATCTTCCCCTCTCCCCCCCCGATCTTCCCCTTCCCCACATATCCCCCCGATCTTCCCTTCTCCCCCCCCGATCTTCCTCTCTCCCCCCCCGATCGTCCCCTCTCCCCCCCCGATCTTCCACTTCCCACCATATCCCCCCGATCTTCCCCTCTCCCCCCCCGATATTCCCCTCTCCCCTCCCGATTTTCCCCTCTCCCTCCCTGATCTTCAACCTCTCCCCCCCATCTTCCATTTCCCCCCATATCCCCCCGATCTTCCCCTCTCCCCCACAATCTTCCCCTCACCCCCCCGATCTTCCACGTCCCCCCATATCCCCCCGATCTTCCGTTCTCCCCCCCGATCTTCCCCTCTCCCCCCGATCTTCCCCTCTCCCCCTCTGATCTTCCCCTCTCCCCCCCGATCTTCAACTTTCCCCCATATCCCCCCGATCTTCCCCTCTCCCCCCGATCTCCCCCTCTCCCCCCGATCTTCCCCTCACCCCCCCGATCTTCCACTTCCCCCCATATCCCCCCGAACTTCCCTTCTCCCCCCGAACTTCCCCTCTCCCCCCCCGATCTTCCCCTCTTCCCCCGATATTCCCCTCTCCCGCCCGACCTTCCCCTCTCCCCTCCCGACCTTCCTCTCTCCCCCCCCCGATCTTCCCCTCTCCCCCCCTGATCTTCCCCTTTCCCCCCCGATCTTCCACTTCCCCCCATATCCCCCCGATCTTCCCTTCGACCCCCCGATCTTCCCCTCTCTCCTCCCGATCTTCCCCTCTCCCCCCCGATATTCCGCTCTCCCCTCCCGATTTTCCCCTCTCCCCCCTGATCTTCCCCTCTTCCCCCCCGATCTTCCCCTCTCCCACCCGATCTTCCCCTCTCCCCCCATGTCCCCCGATCTTCCCCTGTCCCCCCCGATCTTCCCCTCTCCACCCGATCTTCCCCCTCCCCACCCTGATCTTCCCCTCCTCCCATATACCCCCGATCTTCCCCCCCCGATCTTCCCCTCTCCCCCCCGATACTCCCCTCTCCCCCCCGATCTTCCACTTCCCCCCATATCCCCCCGTATCTTCCCCTGCCCCCACGATCTTCCCCTCTCCCCCCGATCTTCCCCTCACCCTCCCTGATCTTCCCCTCTGCCCCCTGATCTTCCCCCCTCCCCCCCTGATCTTCCCCTCTGCCCCCTGATCTTCCCCCCTCCCCCCCCGATCTTCCCCTCTCCCCCATGTTCCCCGATCTTCCCCTGTCCCCCCCGATCTTCCCCTCTACACCCGATCTTCCCCCTCCCCACCCTGATCTTCCCCTCCTCCCATATCCCCCCGATCTTCCCCCCCCCCGATCTTCCCCTCTCCCCCCGATACTCCCCTCTCCCCCCCGATCTTCCACATCCCCCCATATCCCCCCAATCTTCCCTTCTCCCCCCCGATCTTCCCCTCTCCCCCCCACGATCTTCCCCTCTCCCCCCCGATCTTCCCCTCACCCCCCCCGATCTTCCACTTCCCCCCATATCCCCCCGATCTTCCTTCTCCCCCCCGATCTTCCCCTCTCCCCCCCGATCTTCCCCTCTCCCCCCCGATATTCCCCTCTCCCGCCCGACCTTCCCCTCTCCCCTCCCGATCTTCCCCTCTCCCCCCCGATACTCCCCTCTCCCCCCCGATCTTCCACTTCCCCCCATATCCCCCCGATCTTCCCTTCTCCCCCCCGATCTTCCCCTCTCCCCCCCCTGATCTTCCCCTCTCCCCCCCGATATTCCCCTCTCCCGCCCGACCTTCCCCTCTCCCCTCCCGAACTTCCCCTCTCCCCCCCGATACTCCCCTCTCCCCCCCCGATCTTCCACTTCCCCCCATATCCCCCCGTATCTTCCCCTGCCCCCACGATCTTCCCCTCTCCCCCCCTGATCTTCCCCTCTCCCCCGATCTTCCACTTCCCCCCATATCACCCCGATCATCCCCACTCCCCCCGATCTTCCCCTCTCCCCCCTGATCTTCCCCGCTCCCCCCCCGATCTTCCACTTCCCCCCATATCCCCCCGATCTTCGCTTTGCCCCCCCCCGATCTTCCCCTCTCCCCCCCCGATCTTCCTCTCTCCCCCCCAATCTTCCCCTCTCCCCCCGATCTTCCCCCCTCTCCCCCCCTGATCTTCCCCTCTCTCCCCCGATCTTCCACTTCCCCCATATCCCCCCGATCTTCCCCTCTCCCCCCTGATCTTCCCCTCTCCCCCCCCGATCTTCCACTTCCCCCCATATCCCCCCGATCTTCGCTTTGCCCCCCCCCCGATCTTCCCCTCTCCCCCCCGATCTTCCCCTCTCCCCCCCGATCTTCCCCTCTCCCCCCGATCTTCCCTTCTCCCCCCCCCGATCTTCCCCCTCTCCCCCCTGATCTTCCCCTCTCCCCCCCGATCTTCCACTTCCCCCCATATCCCCCCGATCTTCCCCTCTCCCCCCGATCTTCCCCTCTCCCCCGCCGATCTTCCACTTCCCCCCATATCCCCCCGATCTTCCCTTCGCCCCGCCCATCTTCCCCTCTCCCCCCCGATCTTCCCCTCTCCCCCCCCCGATATTGCCCTCTCCCCCCCGATCTTCCCCTCTCCCCCCCGATCATCCACTTCCCCCCATAACTCCCCGATCTTCCCCTCTCCCCCCGATCTTCCCCTCTCCCCCCCAATTTTCCCCTCTCCCTCCCTGATCTTCCCCTCTCCCCCCCGATCTTCCATTTCCCCCCATATCCCCCCGATCTTCCCCTCTCCCCCCCGATCTTCCACATCCCCCCCCCGATCTTCCACATCCCCCCATATCCCCCCAATCTTCCCTTCTCCCCCCCGATCTTCCCCTCTCCCCCCCACGATCTTCCCCTCTCCACCCCGATCTTCCCCTCACCCCCCCCGATCTTCCACTTCCCCCCATATCCCCCTGATCTTCCCTTCTCCCCCCCGATCTTCCCCTCTCCCCCCCGATATTCCCCTCTCCCGCCCGACCTTCCCCTCTCTCCTCCCGATCTTCCCCTCTCCCCCCCGATACTCCCCTCTCCCCCCCGATCTTCCACTTCCCCCCATATCCCCCCGATCTTCCCTTCTCCCCCCCGATCTTCCCCTCTCCCCCCCCCGATCTTCCCCTCTCCCCCCCCGATATTCCCCTCTCCCGCCCGACCTTCCCCTCTCCCCTCCCGAACTTCCCCTCTCCCCCCCGATACTCCCCTCTCCCCCCCCGATCTTCCACTTCCCCCCATATCCCCCCGTATCTTCCCCTGCCCCCACGATCTTCCCCTCTCCCCCCCTGATCTTCCCCTCTCCCCCGATCTTCCACTTCCCCCCATATCACCCCGATCATCCCCACTCCCCCCTGATCTTCCCCTCTCCCCCCTGATCTTCCCCTCTCCCCCGCCCGATCTTCCACTTCCCCCCATATCCCCCCGATCTTCGCTTTGCCCCCCCCCTGATCTTTCCCTCTCCCCCCCGATCTTCCTCTCTCCCCCCCAATCTTCCCCTCTCCCCCCGATCTTCCCCCCTCTCCCCCCCTGATCTTACCCTCTCCCCCCCGATCTTCCACTTCCCCCATATCCCCCCGATCTTCCCCTCTCCCCCCTGATCTTCCCCTCTCCCCCCCCGATCTTCCACTTCCCCCCATATCCCCCCGATCTTCGCTTTGCCCCCCCCCCGATCTTCCCCTCTCCCCCCCGATCTTCCCCTCTCCCCCCGATCTTCCCCTCTCCCCCCGATCTTCCCTTCTCCCCCCCCCGATCTTCCCCCTCTCCCCCCCTGATCTTCCCCTCTCCCCCCCGATCTTCCACTTCCCCCCATATCCCCCCGATCTTCCCCTCTCCCCCTGATCTTCCCCTCTCCCCCCCCGATCTTCCACTTCCCCCCATATCCCCCCGATCTTCCCTTCGCCCCGCCCATCTTCCCCTCTCCCCCCCGATCTTCCCCTCTCCCCCCCCCGATATTGCCCTCTCCCCCCCGATCTTCCCCTATCCCCCCGATCATCCACTTCCCCCCATAACTCCCCGATCTTCCCCTCTCCCCCCGATCTTCCCCTCTCCCCCCCAATTTTCCCCTCTCCCTCCCTGATCTTCCCCTCTCCCCCCCGATCTTCCATTTCCCCCCATATCCCCCCGATCTTCCCCTCTCCCCCCCGATCTTCCCCTCTCCCCCCCCCGATCTTCCTCTCTCCCCCCCGATCTTCCCCTCTCCCCCCTGATCTTCCCCTCTCCCACCCGATCTTCCACTTCCCCCCATATCCCCCCGATCTTCCCTTCGCCCCCCCCGATCTTCCCCTCTCCACCTCGATCTTCCCCTCTCCCCCCCCCCCGATATTGCCCTCTCCCCCCCGATCTTCCCCTCTCCTCCCCGATCATCCACTTCCCCCCATAACTCCCCGATCTTCCCCTCTCCCCCCGATCTTCCCCTTTCCCCCCCAATTTTCCCCTCTCCCTCCCTGATCTTCCCCTCTCCCCCCCGACCTTCCACGTCCCCCCATATCCCCCCGATCTTCCCTTCTCCCCCCCGATCTTCCCCTCTCCCCCCCGATCTTCCCCTCTCCCCCCCTGATCTTTAACTCTCCCCCCCGATCTTCAACTTCCCCCCATATCCCCCTGAACTTCCCTTCTCCCCCCCGATCTTCCCCTCTCCCCCCCGATATTCCCCTCTCCCGCCAGACCTTCCCCTCTCCCCCCCGATCTTCCCCTCTCCCCCCTGATCTTCCCCTCTCCCCCCGATCTTCCCCTTCCCCACATATCCCCCCGATCTTCCCTTCTCCCCCCCCGATCTTCCCCTCTCCCCCCCCCGATCTTCCCCTCTCCCGCCCCCGATCTTCCTCTCTCCCCCCCCGATCTTCCCCTCTCCCCCCCCGATCTTCCACTTCCCCCCATATCCCCCCGATCTTCCCCTCTCCCCCCCGATATTACCCTCTCCCCTCCCGATTTTCCCCTCTCCCTCCCTGATCTTCCCCTCTCCCCCCCGATCTTCCATTTCCCCCCATATCCCCCCGATCTTCCCCTCTCCCCCACAATCTTCCCCTCACCCCCCCGATCTTCCACGTCCCCCCATATCCCCCCGATCTTCCCTTCTCCCCACCGATCTTCCCCTCTCCCTCCGATCTTCCCCTCTCTCCCCCCGATCTTCCCCTCTCCCCCCCGATATTCCCCTCTCCCCTCCCGATTTTCCCCTCTCCCCCCTGATCTTCCCCTCTTCCCCCCGGTCTTCCCCTCTCCCACCCGATCTTCCCCTCTCCCCCATGTCCCCCAATCTTCCCCTCTCCCCCCGATCTTCCCCTCTCCCCCCCAATCTTCCCCTCACCCCCCCGACCTTCCACGTCCCCCCATATCCCCCCGATCTTCCCTTCTCCCCCCCGATCTTCCCCTCTCCCCCCCGATCTTCCCCTCTCCCCCCCTGATCTTCCCCTCTCCCCCCCGATCTTCAACTTCCCCCCATATCCCCCTGAACTTCCCTTCTCCCCCCCGATCTTCCCCTCTCCCCCCCGATATTCCCCTCTCCCCCCCTGATCTTCCCCTCTCCCCCCCCCGATCTTCCTCTCTCCCCCCCGATCTTCCCCTCTCCCCCCCCGATCTTCCACTTCCCCCCATATCCCCCCGATCTTCCCCTCTCCCCCCCGATATTCCCCTCTCCCCTCCCGATTTTCCCCTCTCCCTCCCTGATCTTCCCCTCTCCCCCCCGATCTTCCATTTCCCCCCATATCCCCCCGATCTTCCCCTCTCCCCCACAATCTTCCCCTCACCCCCCCGATCTTCCACGTCCCCCCATATCCCCCCGATCTTCCCTTCTCCACACCGATCTTCCCCTCTCCCTCCGATCTTCCCCTCTCTCCCCCCGATCTTCCCCTCTCCCCCCCGATATTCCCCTCTCCCCTCCCGATTTTCCCCTCTCCCCCCTGATCTTCCCCTCTTCCCCCCGGTCTTCCCCTCTCCCACCCGATCTTCCCCTCTCCCCCATGTCCCCCAATCTTCCCCTCTCCCCCCTGATCTTCCCCTCTCCCCCCCCCGATCTTCCACTTCCCCCCATATCCCCCCTGATCTTCCACTCTCCCCCCCGATCTTCCACTCCCCCCCCCCCGCTCCAATCTTCCAGCGCCAGATGACGTTTCACTCTCTCTTTTTCTCTCTCCCCTGACTCGGCATTGCAGCCCCTGTCGGCAGCCAGCCTTTCAATCAGGCTGGCTGCCGGGCGTGAAACCCTGGAAAGAACTTTAATCGCCATCAATTACATTGCGATCACATCGGAAACGGTAAGTTTTTTTGATTCAGGTTTGCCACGCACACCTTCCCCCCCCCCTCTATCCCCTGTCAACCCGTCACCATTTCAAAATTGAGTCCAATCTCTTTCATCATCCAGGGGGCTCTGGCTTTGGTTGCCCTACCTTTCCCCCTTGTAGGAATGTATCTAGACTGTACCTGAACCATCTCCTCTTTAAAGGCCACCCATTGTTCCTTTACAGGTAATTGTGCCAGGACCTGATAAATGGTTGGTGCCATCTTCTTCACTGTGACTGACCAGGCAGTTTTGATTCTTAGTCAACCTGCCATACCTTTCCTCATGCATTACTACATAACACATGGCATGCTGTGATTGGAGTTTTTTCAAAGCATCATCCAGCATAATCGTCAGGTGTTCAATTATTATAGTGAAGCCGCTTTGGGGCCTGCTGGCACAGCTTCCTTTGAGAAGGGGAGCATCCATCAGCCTCTGGAGTTTAGAAGAATGAACAGTGATCTCACTGAAATGTATAAAATTCTTAGAGGGCTTGACAGGGTAGATGCTGAGAGGCTGTTTCCCCTGGCTGGAGAGTCCAGAACTCGAGGGCATAATTTTAAGATAAGGGGTTGGCCATTTAGGACTGAGATGAGGAAAAATTTCTTCACTCAGAGGGTTGTGAATCTTTGGAATTCTCTGCCCCAGAGAGCTGTGGATGCTCAGTCGTTGAGTATATTCAACACTGAGATCGTTAGATTTTTGGACACTAAGGGAATCAAGGGATATGGGGGTAGGGCTGGAAAGTGGAGTTGAGGTAGAAAATCCGCCATGATCTTATTGAATGGCGGAGCAGGCTTGAGGGGTCGTATGGCCTACTCCTGCTCCTATTTCTAATGTTCTTCTATTCTTATCAGCACAAATAAACTGCCAACACAAGGTCGTTTTGCCTCTCTGTCTGCAGATGCAGGGGTGCAGGCAATGACAAAGGGGCATTAAGAATATCTTGGGCAGCCATACCTGCTTGGCGTCCTTCTTCTGGTTCCTCATTTTTTCTTAAATACACAATGGATTCCCATTAGCAAACCCATTGGTGCCAGGAAAGGGAGTTGGGGTGAAACAAAGTATTTAGTTAACAATAACTGCCACATAGGCTGGTGAAAACAGAAGCTGGAACAAAATAACAAAACGGGCTCATACATGGCCTAAAAACACCACCTGAGACATTACATGCCTTCTAAAGGTCCTCCCACCTAAAAAGTCTGCCATATCACTCGTTTCCCACCTGGATTCCTCAGCATGCTGGGGGTCTGGCAAACAACATGCCCATCAGCAATCAAGGTAGTAACCTCCTGGCCCCATTAGAATACACTAACAAGGTTCCAACATGCTTCAGACAGGTGCTTCCAACTCCGATGCCAAGCCCAATCGGAAATTCGCAAGGTTCCAAAATGAGACAGCAATCCTACGGAACAGATTGCCACCTTATTTTATAGTTCGAACGTCCAAAAAATGGATGTAATTGAGACAAGGCGGACACTAAAATCGTCCTCATTTGTTGTATTACGGATTCTGCATGTGGTTTTTAATGTCTGTGGTAGCTATTCTTTTTAACCATTGGTACCTTTGAAGGCCCAGGTTTAGCAGGAAGGCATTTATATACCTGTGCCATCTGCCTCAAGAAGGCCTGACGACAGCCTCAAACATAGGGACATTTGTCAGTGGCCATCAACCCTGAATATTTATGCCATTGGTTCTTTCCAGATTACCACAGGGGACATCTGCAATTTACTGCCCAGGGGTATCCAGAACGTCACAGATACAATATACCAGAGCCAATCTCTTGATCACTTTCACCACTGACCAACAACAACATTGTGTGGGGGTAATGCAGTTCTGCTGAACTATGTTATTCCATTCCAATGCTTGAGGATGGCCACAAATCAGACTGGGTTATTGGCGGGTGGGGGGGGAGTAGATAAATTATATGAATTTAACATGCCTAATGGAGGAAAGCTCACAGCGTAGAACTTTCTGCTGCCTGGCACTGGCTTGTTATGTTATACAACATTCTGCACTTTGGGCAGCAGGTCTAAGACCTGTGAGCTCAGTAATGCACAGAACATTTGCTCAATAATTTTCCATATTGCCGAGCCATGGGATTGCAGAATCAGCCTTGGTAATCCAAAGTTTCATCTGCCTGGTCTGGTGGCTCATGGCACTGTGTAAAGAAAAAAGCAACTTGCATTTACACAGTCCCTGTCACAAACTCAGGATTTCTGAGAGCACTTCACAATCAATGAAGTACTTTTGAAGTGTAGTCAGTTATGTGGGGACCATTGGGTGGCTCTGAGAAGTCTTTTGTCCAGAATGTGTCTGACTCCTCTTACTTTGCATAACCTGATAAGATCATTAAACTTCTTGGCACTCCGTTGCCATGCGTGAGGTTATGGTGGCACTAGCTGCCTCCTCCCATTGTATCCAAACACTTGCTTTGGACATCCTTCTCCTCTCTGTCCCTCTACCTACTTAGCTTTATTTAGGAAAGCAGCACTTCCACTGAGGACTCTGAAACGTGAGGCCTCTGTACCCTGGAGCAGTCCTCTGAGACACTGTCCAATGATTTAAATAAAAAAGCTTCTTTTGATGATGCGTGGCCATTTAAACTGCAGCAGTACACCATTACATCTGAGAACCCGCCGAGAATATTTAAAGGAAGCTGACCCCAGAAAATTTGCCAGGATCCGTCGAGCAATGGACCCACCCCATCACACTTCCAGCGGCAATCCCACTGCAGGAGAAAATCTAGGTTAAAGCCTCTTCAGAGAGCCGAAATCACTTGTCAGAGTTCATGACCTTCACTGTGGCTGAAGCCATGTGCAGCAATGGGCACTGGGAGGTAAATACTGGACTGATTATATATAGCATCTGTGGAGAGATCGGGGGTTAAATTAGGCAGTGTAGCACCCGTTCCGTAGGTGCTAAGCAGACATTTAAGCCCAGAAAATGGCGCCCGAGATGAGTGCGCACACTTCCAGCGTGACGTGCGCAGGACGCCATATTGGTAAAGGTGGTTGTGCACGCGCACCTAACGAATGCCGGAAGCATGTAAAATAGGGAGATTATGATGTAAATAAGTGTGCAAGTTTGAAGAAGCCAGTGGCATTTTCGAAATCTGAGCTCCAGTCTTAACCTCGCACAACTGAACAAAGGGCATGAAAGACCCCCCCACCAGTGCTATTTAAAGGGAGCATGCAGGAATTACAAGTTAGTTGCTGGATTTTTTATTCTGGCTGCTGGTACAATTGTGGGTGTTTGTGAAAGTTTCCTAAACTTGGAGAAAGTTGCAATATTATATAAAGAGTGGTCTGGGTGGTCGTGCAGTACTGATCGTGGCATTTAAAATAGTGTGCTGAACAAAGTTGCTTCCAGACATGGGTGGCCTTCTGGGGCTTCCTCTGGGAATTGAACATAACTGGGAGAATGCAGAGAGGACATGCAGAGCAGCACCAGCTGCCAGAAGTGGGAGGAGGAGGAGGCGCAGGGCACTCAGCAGGAGGCCATATCCAATGAGGGCCTGCAGGGATCAATTCTCTTACCACAACTTCAGCGACGACCAGTGCATCCGACGGCTGCAGTTCATTAAAGAGGCCGTGACTGAGATTTGTCAACTGCTGTGACCACAACTGCAGCCCCAGAGCAGGGCAAGGAAAGCATTGCCTGTGGTTGTCAAGGTAACTGTGATGCTTAATTTTTACAGCTCTGGTTTCTTTCAGGCTTCAGCTGAAGATATAAGCAACATCTCGCAGTTTGCAGTGCACTGCTGTATAAGGGAGTCAGTGAGGCACTGTACGCACAGAGAAACAGATTCATCATGTTCCCTCTTGACAGAGACAAGCAGCATGAACGAGCACGAGGATTAGCTCGCATAGCAGGCTTCCCCATGGTGCAGGGTGCCATTGACTGCACGCATATTGACATGCATGTTGAACTCGGCCATATTCATGAACAGAAAGGGATTCCACTCCCTCAATGTGCAGCTGGTGTGCGACCACATGCAGCACATCATGCAGCTCAATGCCCATTATCCTGTCAGCAGTCATGATTCCTTCAATCTGCGGCAGTCCAAAGTGCCACCTATATTTCAACCAGCACAGCAAGTCAAAGGCTGGCTACTGGGCGACAAAAGCTAGCCCCTCATAAGGTGGCTCAAGACTCCGGTCTGGAATGCATGCGCATGTGCACAACAGGCGTACAACAAGAGCCATGCTACCACACAGAATATTATAGAGCACACCATAGGCGCCCTCAAGCAATGCTTCCACTGTCTGGACAACTCTGGAGGAGCACTGCAGTACTCAGCTGAGCGGGTATCAAGATTTGTCATATGCTGCATGCTGCACAACCTGGCCATTATGAGGGGACACCCCTTGCCACCACCTATCCGACAAGAACCTGAGCAAGAAGCAGAAGAAGGGGAGGAAGAGGAGGAAGAGGTGGAGGGGAAGGAAGAGATGGAGAAGGGCGTGGAGGAGGAAGTGGAGGAAGAGCCAGTGAGGCAACAAGGTAGACAGGCCCTGTCTTTTAGGGCTCTGTGTGATTAGATGATTAATGAATGATACCAGTAACCTCAACGGCACCTCCCCATTTACTAAGAGACCCACACTCCTTACCTTTTCTCTCCCACATGCCCATCAAATCGTCCTCCTTATGATTATACATTGCTTTCTCCTTCAGCTCATTGCAGAAATGAAAACCAACACCAAATACAAATTCATAACCATATTTATACATTTACACATCAAATGATTCAAACAAAATTCGCCCTTGTGCATTCCCTTAGTGCCTGTCGATCGTGTGCCTTTACCTTTCCTGGTGCTCCAACGAGGTGCACCCCCAGTGGCTGGAGCATGGGTGGTGGAAGGCTGCTGGCCTTCAATTGAGGAGACTGCAGATGGCCTTGGAGGATGACCTCAAGCAGTTCTGAGCCGGGAGGGCCTGGCTTCAGACTGCACCATCTCAGCCTGGGCTGCAGCAGTCTGGGCTGGCTGAGTGACAGGCAACAGCAAGGGCACTGCTGAAGTAGCAGGGGCGGGAGCATGAATGCAGTCATCCTGAGAGAGGACAGCAGGTGCATCTTCCATGGCACCACTGCCATCTCCCAGGGCGGTGCCTCAGCAATCCTGGTGATTTGTAAGAGAATAGATTGCTGAACTGCTCTGACGCCCTGAAAGCCTCATTCCTCAGTGAAACCCAGTGCCAGGATAGCTGCAATCTGAGATTCCAAGCCAGCAGTCTAAGCTCCCAATGCAACAGTCAGATCTTGGATGGCAAATGTTTGTGCTGCAATGGAAGCTGTGACATTGGTCATCAGATGCTGCATTATGGTGGGTTCCACAGGCATGCTGCTGGAGGTGACCACCCGTTCCATGTAGGAAAGGATGGGCTCTAAGCTCTGCTCAAAGCCTTGTGCCAAGTTGCAGCTGGACTCCTCCATGCCCCTTGACATTGTGCGCAGGCTTTCTGGCAGGCTTTCCAGTGCAGCAAGCATTTGGCTGTGTATGCCTATCAGCCATCTTCTGTAGCCTGGCTCATCGAAGTCATCATTTAACTCGTCTACAGCAGAACTAGTGAGCTCCCTTGCCCTACAGCGAGCTGCCACCTGTAGTATCTGTTCCCCCCACCCCGGCTCCTGTGCACTTGTGCCCGGGTCTCACCACGTGTAGATCCCTCCTCTAGCCTAACATGTAAACTACGTGCAGTGTCAGTCTCTGAGCTGGTGGCTGCGAGTGTAAGATCAATTAACGGTGTATCTGCATCATCACTGTCATCTTCCTCTGCCTCCTCTGACTGTGTCAGTTCCAGTTCTTGGGTATCTGAAATGGACAAAGGGACACGGATTGAGTAGTGCTGTGGGGAGAGGAGAAAGTAAGACGTGTGTGCTTACACCATCTGAAGCACGTGATTCATAAAAGATTGTGGGATGAAGAAGTGGGAAGCGAGAAGGAGGATTAGTTATGCAGAGACCCTGTTCACAATACCTCCGGCACCACCAGTGGCCATGGCTCAGCGACGGCCTGTCCAATGATGGACAGCACTATCTCCTCCATGGAGGTGAGGACATGTAGGCACCCTGTCTTCCCCCAGTTCTTTCCTGCTGCCTTCTCCTGTAAGAAAGAGGGAAGTGTGTCAGTGAGTGTCCTGCAAGATGTTTGGGTGATGTGGCTGTCATGGTTGAATAGCTGCCAGTGTGTGTGACCTGTGAGTTGTTGGTGTGCAGCTTGCAAGAGTGGTAATGTGTGAGGGTGAGATGAAGCATCTGATTTGAAAAGTTGCATTCTGATTGCAAGAATTTGTTGGTAGGTGGGTGACGGGGAGTGTAATGCATGCAGCAGTGGATGAGATTAGTGGTGCGGTTAATAGGATGTGCCACGTGAACTCACTCGCCTTGACCACTCGTGTCAAATCATTGAACTTCTTCCTGCACTGCATCCATGTGCGTGGAGCGATCCTCCTGGCACTGACCTCATGTGTGACTTCGTCCCACTGCATCTTCAGCATATGTCTGGAGGGCCTCCTGCGCCCCCTGCGGATAAAGGATGCCCCTCCTTCTGTCCACTTCTTCCACCAAGGCCCCCAGTGCACCATTCGAGAACCTTGGTGCACGCTCTCTCACAGGTGCAGCCATTCCTCACTATCCTGCAGCGTAGAGTTTGTTTCCAAACGAATTCCAGCACTTCCTGAAGCCACAGTACACCTCCCCTTTAAGAGGTGCAGGCTGCCTTTAAATAGTACTACCACTCCCGATATCGGGGCCCCCTGCTAGTGCGTGCAGCCAATCAACAGCGCAGGTAGTGCTGGCTGCACACAGCAATCATTTAAATGATCAGGCAGCACAAATGTTACATGCTGCCTGCATCGCAACCAACAGGTACGGGTTAATCGCACACCGCGATCCCAGCGCCCATTTTCGAGGGCTAACCAAGTTAACCCCCCTAGTTCCATACTGATATATTCTAATGAGATTCTTAACCAAAACATGTGCAACATAGGATAATAGATTAATGTCCTGTTGCTGCAGTTATGTGTTTCTTACTGGAAGCAAGGATGACTATAAATCATGGGCGTGAACTGGGTCTACATCTGTCACCCAGTCAACAATTACACTGAGTGAACTGCTAACACAAAATCACTGTAGACAATTGTTTTTTTTACCAAATTGTGCAAGTATGTAAAATTTTGGGAACTAATAAGACCTATTGCTCTGCTCGAAAAAAAGTGAGAGAAATGCCAGTTTTTCTTGTGATTTATGATCCGCTAATGAAGTCACGGTAACGTGTAATTATGAAGTGTGCACCTCCTAAAAACATAGTTTCATTAGGAATAGAAAGAACACCTATTTACCTCCCAGTGTCCATTGCTGCATAGTTATAACTAACAGAAGGATAGAAACAGAATCCATATGGATTGAAATAAAAGATAAGGGATTGATCATGCTGGTAGGGGTATACTACAGACCACCTAATAGTGGAAAGGAGGTGGAGGAAGAAATATATAAGTAAATATGCGAGATGAGTAAATGACTATCCCCAAATAAACTGGCAAGAAGAGATAGGTAAAAGGGTACAGGGAATTGAGTTTTTACAATGTGTGCAGGACTCCTTTCTTAGCCAGTATGTGAGAAGTCCAACAAGAGAGGAATCACTACTGGATCTAATAATGGAAAATGAACCAGAACAGATAAGAGAAGAAAGCATAGGGGAACATCTAGGCAATATTGATCACAACATAATAAGGTTTAAGATAAAGATTGAGAAGGACATAAGTAAGACAAAGACCAAAGTAATAAATTGGAAAAAAGCTGATTTTAAGGGGATAAGAATGGAACTAAGCAAAATAAACTGGAAATATTCACTGACAAACAAAGAAATAGAACAGCAATGGGAAACATTTAAAATGGCGATCAATAGAGTCCAGGAGAAATATATCCCACTAAAAAGCAAGAACTAACTAGCCAGTAATGATACACCATGGGTGAATAAAGAGATAAGGGCAAAATTGAAACTGAAGAAAAAGGCATGCACTAAATATATAGACAACAAAGGAGAGGATGACAAAAGGGAATATGAAAAGGTTAGGAAAGAAGTCAAAAAAACAATTAGGAAGGCAAAGAGAAACTACAAAATTGAATTATCAAGGAATATAAAAAGAAATAGTAAAGTATTCTACAAACTCATAAATAATAAAAGAAAAATCAGGATAGGGATAGGGCCACTAAGGGATATACACAATAAACTCACAGATAAGGACAATGAAATGGCAGAAATATTAATTAATTACTTTACCAGGGAAACTAACATGATGGGCATGACATTAGAAGAAGAGATCAAAAAGATCTAAAGATATTTAAGATAGAAAGGGGGAGATAATTGATAAATTAATCAAATTTAGAGAGCATAAAACCCCTGGTCTGGATGAATTGCATCTGCACATATTAAAATAAGTTAGGGAAGAGGTAGCAGAGGCACTATTACATATATATAAAAATTCATTAGAAAAGGGAATAGTGCCAGAGGACTGGCGAACAGCTAATGATATTCCTATATATAAAACGGGAGCTAGAACAAGTCGAGGGAAATATAGACCAATTAGCTTAACATCAGTGGTAGGAAAGATAATGGAATCCTTACTCAAAGATGTAATAGAAAAACATCTAGAAACCAAAAATGTACTAAAGAATAGTCAGCACAGATTTCAAAAGGGAAAGTCATGTTTAACCAACCTAAGAACATAAAAACATAAGAAATAGGAACAGGAGTGGGCCATATGGCCCCTTGAGCCTGCTCCACCATTCAATAAGATCATGGCAGATCTTTAACCTCAACTCCACTTTCCTGCCCTATTCCCATATCCCTTGATTACCTTAGTGTCTAAACATTATTGAATTCTTTGAAGAAGTAACAGAAAGGGTAATGCAGTAGATCTAATATATTTAGATTTCAAAAGGCCTTTGATAAGGTACCGCATAGTAGACTCATGATTAAGGTCAGAGCACGTGGAGTTAGGGGACAATTAGAAGAATGGATAGCAATACTGTGGCTACAAGAGCAAGTCAGAGGCTGGGTATTCTGTGGCGAGTGACTCACCTCCCGACTCCCCAAAGCCGTTCCGCCATCTACAAGGCACAGGTCAGGAGTGTGATGGAATACTCTCCACTTGCCTGGATTAGGGCAGCTCCAACAACACTCAAGAGGCTCGACACCATCCAGGACAAAGCAGCCTGCTTGATTAGCACCCCATCCACTACCCTAAACATTCACTCCCTTCACCACCAGTGCACTGTGGCTGCAGTGTGTATCATCCACAGGATGCACTGCAGCAACTCACCAAGGCTTCTTCGACAGCACCTCGCAAACCCGTGACCTCTACCACCTAGAAGGACAAGAGCAGCAGGCACATGGGAACAACACCACCTGCACGTTCCCCTCCAAGTCACACATCATCCCGACTTGGAAATATATCGCCGTTCCTTCATCGTCGCTGGGTCAAAATCCTGGAACTCCCTTCCTAACAGCACTGTGGGAGAACCTTCACCACATGGACTGCAGCGGTTCAAGAAGGCGGCTCACCACCACCTTCTCAAGGGCAATTAAGGATGGGCAATAAATACTGGCCTCGCCAGCAACGCCCACATCCCATGAACGAATAAAAAAAAGGCTGGCTACAAAACAAAAAACAGAGAGTAAGGGTTAAAGGTAGTTACTCAAACTGGCAAAAGCTGGGAAGTGATGTCCCACAAGGATCGGTGCTGGGACCACTGTTGTTCATCATTTACATAAACGATTTGAACTCGTGAATTGGAAGTACAATTTCAAAATTGTACTTCCAATATTGAGGAGGACTGCGACAAAATACAGGAAGATAATAATAAACTTGCAGAATGGGCGTGAAATTAGCAAATGAATTTCAATATAGATAAGTGTGAGGTGGTACATTTTGGTAAAAAGAATAAGGAGGCCACATACTCCTTGAAAAATAAGAGTCTAAATGGGGTAGAGGAGCAGAGGGGTCTGGGGATACAGATACACAAATCACTAAAAAAAGAAAACCAAGCACTGGGGTTCATTTCTAGAAGGATAGAATTGAAAAGCAGGGAAGTTATGTCAAACTTGTGTAGAACATTGGTTAGACCACACTTGGAGTACTGTGAACTGTTCTGGTCTCCTTATTATAAAAAGGATATAAAGGCACTGGAGCCGGTGCAAAAAAAATTACTAGGATGATACCAGAACTGAGAGATTATACCTATTAGGAAAGATAGAAAAGAGAAGACTGAGGGGTGACCTGAGAGACATCTTTAAGATTATGAAGAGGTTTGAGAGGGTAAATGTAGAGAAGATGTTTCCACTTAAGGGGGAGACCAGAACTAGGGGCCATAAATATAAAATAGTCACTAATAAATTCAATAGGGAATTCAGGAGAAACTTCTTTACCCAGAGAATGGTTGGAATGTGAAACTTGTTACCACAAGAAGTAGTTGAGGTGACTAGCATAGATGCATTTAAGGGGAAGCTAGATAAACACATGAGGGAGAATGGAATAGAAGGGTATGCTGATAAGGGTAGATGAAGTAGGGAGGAAGGTGGCTCCCGTGCAGCATAAACACTGGCATGGACCTGTTGGGCCGAATGTCCTGTTTCTGTGCTGTACATTCCATGTGATTCTATGTAATTTTTATTACAATAATCCAGGCTTGTCACCTTCGAGTCAAATGGCTTACCCAAAAGCCTTCCAGTCTTCCCCATGTTTTTTTTCCTTTGCCTTTTTGATTCTATCTTTAACTTTTCTAATATTCCCTTTTTGTCTGCTGGCATCATTTCAACAAAATTCGCCTTGACTAGATATTAACTGACATAATTTCATCCTGTTCCAAAACTCCTGAGTCAAAGAGCCATGCACATGACCGCATTGTATCTCTCAGCTTTATGCATTCATAAGATAGATACGGAGGAGGGAAGCCATTAAGCCCAGCCTAAATCACCATATTGTTAAAAGCTACGATCCTCCCATCACAGCATTCAACTGTTTCTCAAACGTTTGGAACTCAAGTCCACATTCTCACCCTCGTGTTCAAATCCATCCATGGCCTTGCCCCTCCCTATCTCTGTAACAACCTCCAGCCCTACAACCCTTTGAGAACTCTGTGTTCCTCCAACTCTGGCCTCTTGTAGACCGCCCACTTCCTTTGCCCCACCATTGGCGGTCATGCCTTTAGTCATCTAGGCCCTAAGCTCTGGAATTCTCTCCCTAAACCTCTCTGCCGCTCCACCTCTCCTTTAAGACGCTCCCTTAAACCAAGCTCTTTGATCAACCTTTTAGTCACCAGCCTTAATAACTCCTCCTTTGTCTCAGTGTCAATATTTGTCTGATTACGCTCCTGTGAAATGCCTTGAAACGTTTTACTATGTTAAAAGGCGTTATATAAATGCAAATTGTTGATCGCTTTTTGCATGAAAAAAACTTTCCTGACTTCTGTCCTAAACTTTCCTTTTTCCAGTTTGACTCCATGTTCCTTCGTCCTAGTATCACCTTTTACCCGGAAGTGCTGCTCTGGATTCACCTTTTCTATACCATTTATGGGGGCAGATTTTTCTTTGCCTTGCCCTAGCGGAATGTCCATTTCCTTGGCCCAAAGGAAAAGGGGCGGAGGCATGTGATGCTGGATCTCTGTCCTCTTTATTTGCCCAGAGATTACCAGGGTTTCCCCTCGGGGGTGGGTGGAATGCTCTTGCCTGCCATTTAAATGAGGCAGGGGGACCTTACAGCACCTACTGCTTTACTTTCCTCTCAAGACGCCGGGCAGGCTACTATTTGGAGGATCGCCAAGAAAAAGTAGGCCTTGTATCTAGCCCCAACCAGATTGGAGGATCTGAGCAGGGCCTGGGTGACATCCAATAGATTCATACAGAAGGTAAGTACCTTTCTTTTCCTTCTTTAGGTGCCTGATGGAACACCTTCAAGGCTGGAGGACTTCAAGCTGCTGTTTGTGGACAGCAGCCAGAGGGTCTTGGGCCTGCAACCACTACCAGGAGCAGGCTTGCGTTAGACACGTTAGGGCCATGCTAATGACCTAAACCCAGAAACTCAGCTCAGGTGGAATATACTCTGGGGGGAAGGGAAGAAGAAAATCGGGCCGTTATCTTTTCATCCCTATGAGGTCTCTCTTTAGTCACCTGATTTCAAGTCTTTCCTCATAACTCGGACCTGAGGTACTGGGGGTTCAATCTCATGCATCTTGTTTGAAACTCCTCCAGGACTTTAATATCACTCTTGTGTCTCAGTGACTGAAACTGGACACAGTACTCAAGTGTGATCTGACCAGGGGACTGTACCATCTAACTTGTACACTACTCGTTGGCGATGTAGCTCAACATTCTACTTGTCACAAGGGTTTTCACATTCCATTTAGAGGTCACATCCTTAAAAAATTCAAGACGATTTCAGCTTCAGCAATAAAACCTGTATCTTTATTCCCCTATGACAAGCTTCTCTGATACAAAGGATACAAAGACTCGAGGTCTTCCCCTCTCCCCCACTATGAAAAGAATAGAATCCTTGGAGAATACAAATTTATAAATTTAAACATATGGATAATTTTAATTGCAATAATGTACTGGTAACGATACATTGAGCAACGTGCTAAATGACAGCTGTCAGGAAAAAGCAAGATATGGTCATTCATCTCTCTATAAATTTCCCTTCCCAAAACATTTTTTTAAATGTATTCCAGTAACTTTCACTACACTACAAAATGAACAACATGCTACATGACAACTGTAAGCATTTTTTGGGTCAACATCCAGGAAATCCCTCACTAACACCATTTGTGGAAGCACCATTATCACAAGGATTGGGTTCCGCCAGGACCACTCGGCTCCAGACCTCATTACGGCCTTGGTCCAAACATAGACAAAAGTGCTGAATTCCAGAGGTGAGGTGAGAGTGACTGCCCTTGACATCAAGGCAGCATTTGACCGTGTGTGGCAACAAGGAGCCCTAGTAAAATTGAAGTCAATGGGAATCAGGGGGAAAACTCTCCAGTGGCTGGAGTCATACCTAGCACAAAGGAAGATGGTAGTGGTTGTTGGAGGCCAATCATCTCAGCCACAGGACATTGCTGCAGGAGTTCCTCAGGGCAGTGTCCTAGGCCCAACCATCTTCAGCTGCTTCATCAATGACCTTCCCTCCATCATACGGTCAGAAATGGGGATGTTCGCTGATGACTGCACAGTGTTCAGTTCCATTCGCAACCCCTCAAATAATGAAGCAGTCCGAGCCCGCATGCAGCAAGACCTGGACAACATCCAGGCTTGGGCTCATAAGTGGCAAGTAACATTCGTGCCAGATAAGTGCCAGGCAATGACCATCTCCAACAAGAGAGAGTCTAACCACCTGCCCTTGACATTCAACGGCATTACCATCGCCGAATCCCCCACCATCAACATCCTGGGGGTCACCATTGACCAGAAACTTAACTGGACCAGCCATATAAATACTGTGGCTACGAGAGCAGGTCAGAGGCTGGGTATTCAGCGGTGAGTGACTCACCTCCTGACTCCCCAAAGCCTTTCCACCATCTACAAGGCACAAGTCAGGAGTGTGATGGAATATTCTCCACTTGCTTGGATGAGTGCAGCTCCAACAACACTCAAGAAGCTCGACACCATCCAAGATAAAGCAGCCCGCTTGATTGGCACCCCATTCACCACCCTAAACATTCATTCCCTTCACCACCAGCGCACAGTGGCTGCAGTGTGTACCATCCACAGGATGCAGTGCAGCAACTCGCCAAGGCTTCTTCGACAGCACCTCCCAAACCAGCGACCTCTACCACCTAGAAGGACAAGAGCAGCAGGCACATGGGAACAACACCACCTGCACGTGCCCCGCCAAGTCACACACCATTCCGACTTGGAAATATATCGCCGTTCCTTCATTGTCGCCGGGTTAAAATCCTGGAACTCCCTTCCTAACAGCACTGTGGGAGAACCGTCACCACACGGACTGCAGCGGTTCAAGAAGGCAGCTCACCACCACCTTCTCGAGGGCAATTAGGGATGGGCAATAAATGCTGGCCTCGCCAGCGACGCCCACATCCCGTGAACGAATAAAAAAAAATCAAGGAGAAGGCCCACCAACACTGTCTCAGGGCAATTAAGAATGGACAATAAATGCGGCCTTGCCAGTATCGACCATATCCTGAGAATAAGTAAAAACAAAATAAATTACAGTCTTGGTGCTGTTGGTTGAAGGATAAATATTATCCAGGACACCAGGAAGAACTCCCCTGCTCGTCCTTGAATAATGCCGTGGGATCTTTTACATTCACCAGAAAGGGAAGGCAGGGCCTCAGTTTTATGACTCATTAGCCAGACGTGACATGACACTAACAATGCAAGCTCTTTCTTTCTTCATCCAGATGGTCATTATCATCATCAGGAAATCCTCACTTCCATCCCTGCTGAAATTATTGATCAGAAAATAGGGAGTTTTGCAAATTATGTAAATTGTTTCCAATGAGTGAGACTCTACACTGGGAATGCAATCGTCAAAAAATTACCTCTATATTTTTTTTAAATCCCTGAATAATGGAGTCTGTCATTACCTGCTGCCACATGCCCAGTACCCATTTCAATTTCTGAAGCAATCCAGCTTTCTGCAGGTGTCAGCCCGTGAGTGTGAACCAATGATTGTCTATGTAAAGCCACCTTTGGTGCTCATTTATAAAGCATCCTTTAACAGTTTGTTTGCATCCACACATGTTGGCTGGTCACCCTCTTGGCATTATCGCCAAAACAGTGTTGCCCTACTGAATGAGTCCTTTAACAGCTAAATGGCCACAGAAAGTATCCATCATTAATAGTGCTTTTGATTCCACACAGCATATAAAGGTGGACTTTCATCCTTGTGTAGTCATTTGTTTCAGTATCACAAATGGTGGTAGCTTCCTGTCATTTTCCATGGTTTCCAGCGTTACAATAAATCTCTTCTTCATCGCCTGTTGTTCTAATGGAAATAGGAGTGACTCTCTTTTCATTTATTATGGTGTTGTTGTTGGGTAATTCATACTGCACAGGATCTTTATCTGGATTGCCCATTTGGTCCATGGCTTAATCTAATGTATCACTGGTAGTATACCAGCTTTGTTTGGTGGACATCTGGCAAGTACTAGCTAAATTTTAATTTAGCTTTAATTTAGGGACTAATTCACTAAGCTTTAATTTAGGGACTAAATTAAAAAGCATAGAGACTAAATTAAAAAGGAGAACCACAAAAGTAATAATCTCTGGATTATTACCTGAGCCACAAGCAAATTAGCATAGGGTCAATAGGATCAGAAAGATGAATGCGTGGCTCAAGATTTGGTGTGGGAGAAGAGGGTTTCAATTCGTGGGGCACTGGCACAAGTACTGGGGAAAGAGAGAGCTGTTCCGTTGGGACAGACTACACCTGAACCATGCTGGGACCAGAGTTCTAGCAAATCGAATAACTAGGGAGATAGATAGGGCTTCAAACTAAATAAGGCGGGTGGAGGTTCCTGGTGGAGAGAAATCTAGAATGCTAAAGAGAAAAGACAAGGAAGCGGTGCAGGAAAGTGATTGGGGTAAGGATAACTAGATTGTGTCAGGAAGGGACAGGGTGTACAAACAAAAGAGTGCAATAACAAATAGGGTCCGGGTAAGAAAAAATGGTAGTAAGACAAATAGGGCCATAGTACAAAAAAATGTTACGATGTCTAAAAATGTTAAAAAGACAAATCTAAAGGCACTGTATCTGAATGCATGAAGCATTCGTAATAAGGTAGACAAATTAACAGCGCAAATAGATGTAAACGGATGTGATATAATTGCAATTACAGAGACATGGCTGCAGAGTGACCAAGGCTGGGAGCTGAATATCCAACAGTATTCAATATTTAGGAAGGACAAGCAAAAAGGAAAAGGAGGTGGGGTGGCATTGTTAGTAAAGGATGAAATCAGAGCAATAGTGAAAAAGGATATTGGCTCAGAAAATCAAGATGTAGAATCAGTCTGGGTAGAGTTAAGAAGCACCAAGAGGCAGAAAACAATGGAGGGAGTTGTCAATAGGCTTCCAAACAGTAGTGGTAATGTAGGGGATGGCATCAAACAGGAAATTAGAGATGTATGTAACAAGGGTACTGCAGTAATCATGGGTGACTTTAATCTACATATAGACTGGCCAAACCAAATTAGCAAAAATACTGTGGAGGATAAATTCCTGGAGTGTGTACGAGATGGTTTTTCAAACCGGTACTTTAAGGAGTCAACTAGGGAACAGGCTATCCTAGACTGGGGATTGTGCAATGAGAAGGGGTTAATTAATAATCTTGTTGTGCGGGGTCCTTTAGGGAAGAGTGACCATAACATGATAGAATTCTTCATTAAGATGGAAATGATGTAGTCCAAACTGAAACTAGGGTCCTAAATCTAGACAAAGGAAATTACGAAGGTATGAGGAGTGAGTTGGCTGTGATAGATTGGGAAGCTTCATTAAAAGGCATGATGGTGGATAGGCAATGGTTAACATTTAAGGAACGAATGCATGAATTGCAACAGATATACAGTCGCTTCTGGCGCAAAAACACAAAAGGAAAAGTGGCCCAACCATGGCTAACAAAAGAAATTAAGGATAGTATTAGATCTAAAGAGGAGTTATATAAAGTTGCCAGAAAAAGTAGCAAGCCTGAGGATTGGAAGCAGTTTAGAATTCAGCAAAATAGAACCAAGAGATTGATTAAGAGGGAAAAAATAGAGTATGAGAGTAAACTTGCAAGGAACATAAAAGTGGACTGTAAAAGCTTCTACAAGTATGTAAAAACAAAAAGATTAGTGAAGACAAATGTAGATCCCTTACAGTCAGAAACTGGGGAATTTATAATAAGGAACAAGGAAATGGCAGAGCAATTAAACAAATACTTTGGTTCTGTCTTCACGGAAGAGGACACAAATAACTTCTCAGAAATGCCGGGGAACGAAGGGACTAGTGAGAAGGAGGAATTAAAGGAAATTAGTATTAGCAAAAAAATAGTTCTGGAGAAATTAATGGGACTAAAAGCTGATAAATCCCTAGATCCTGATAATCTGCAACCCAGAGTACTAAAAGAGGTAGCCATGGAATAGTGGATGCATTAGTTGTCATCTTCCAAAATTCTATTGATTATGGAACAGTTCCTGCAGATTGGAGGGTGGCAAATGTAACCCCACTATTTAAAAAAAGAGGGAGAGAGAAAACAGGGAACTACAGACCAGTTAGCCGAACATCAGTAGTAGGGAAAATGCTAGAGTGAATTATAAAGTATATGATAACAGGACACTTTGAAAATATCAATGGGATTAGACAAAGTCAACATGAATTTATGAAAGGGAAATCGTGTTTGACAAACCTACTGGAGTTTTTTGAGGATGTAACTGGTAGAATAGATAAGGGAGAGCCAGTAGATTTTGTGTATATGGATTTTCAGAAGGCCTTTGATAAAGTCCCACATAAGAGGATAGAGTGCAAAATTAAAGCACATGGGATTGGTGGTAATATACTGGCGTGGATTGAAAGTTGGTTAACAGACAGGAAACAGAGAGTAGGAATAAATGGGTCTTTTTCGGGGTGGCAGGCAGTGACTAGTGGGGTACTGCAGAGATCAGTGCTTGGGCCCCAGCTATTCACAATATATATCAATGATTTGGATGAGGGAACCAAATGTAATATTTCCAAGTATGCTGACAACACAAAACTATTGTGAGTTGTGAGGAGGATGCAAAGAGGCTTCAAGGCGATTTAGACAAGTTGAGTGAGTGGGCAAATACATGGTAGGTGCAGTATAACATGGATAAATATGAAGTTATCCACTTTGGAAGGAAAAACAGAAAGGCAGAGTATTATTTAAATGTGATAGATTGAAAAATGTTGATGTACAAAGGGACCTGGGTGCCCTTGTACACCAGTCACTGAAAGCAAATATGCCGGTGCAGCAAACAGTTGGGAAGGCAAATGGTATGTTGGCCTTCAGTGTAAGAGAATTTGAGTATAGGAGCAAGGATGTCTTACTGCAGTTATACAGGGCCTTGGTGAGACCACACCTAGAGTATTGTGTGCAGTTTTGGTCTCCTTACCTAAGAAAGGATATATTTGCCATAGAGGGAGTGCAGCAAAAGTTCACCAGACTGATTCCTGGGATGGCAGGACTGTCGTATGAGGAGAGATTGGGTTGACTAGGCCTGTATTCACTAGAGTTTAGAAGAATGAGAGGGGATCTCATTGAAACGTATAAAATTCTGACAGGGCTAGACAGACTGGATGCAGGGAAAATGTTTCCCCTGGCTAGGGGGGTCCAGAATGAGGGGTCACAGCCTCAAGATACAGGGTAGTACATTTAGGACTGAGATGAGGAGACATTTCTTCACTCAGAGGGTGGTGAACCTGTGGAATTTTCTACCACAGAAGGCTGTGGAGGCCAAGACACTGAATATATTTAAGAAGGAGATAGATAGATTTCAAGTTAGAGAAGGCATCAAGGGGTGTGGGGAGAGAGCAGGAATATGGTATTGAGATAGAGGATCAGCCATGATCATATTGAACGGTGAAGCAGCTCGAAGGGCCGAATGGCCTACTCCTGCTCCTATTTTCTGTGTTTCTATTGTTTCTATATAATGCATTATTAGGAAAAACCAGTGTGCCCCATGAAACATTGCTCCATCCTTGGTTCACCTTGAAATCTTTATTGGGAGTATTTTATTTCATGCAGTTTGTCATGCCTTTCCCTAAATAGCTTCAATTGTCAGGTATGGTGGTTATGGTTGTGGACTATTAAATCATAGGTGTTGAGTTTGAATCATAACATGGCAAGTTGTGAAAATGAGTTCAATAAATCTGGTAATTTGTGAGTTGGCAGCAGGAAAAAATGACCATGAAAGCATTTAATACCCATTTGGTTCACTAATGCCGTTCCAGGGAGGGAACGTGCCACCCCTACCTAGTCTAGCCTAAATGTGATTCCAGTTCCAAACTAGATGGTTGACTCTTAATGCCTTCAGGGCAGCTAGGGATGGCAATAAATGCTGCCTTGCTGGTGTTGCCCACATTCCAGGAACAAATAAAATTGTCACCACATAGCCATATATTGGCATTTCTTACCATGAATTGCGTAACCTCGTGCCCACTTCCTAGTGGATCCCATGTCCAATGATTTCCACTGCAACTAAGTATCAGCAGGCTTGTCTTTCTTCCACTAACGGCACACACTTTTCTCTCGCAGGCCGAATTCATGGGCTGCTTTTATTTTCTGCAAAAACAGCAGCTTGTCAAATTTTATTTTGCAATGCACTGCTGTCGCTTCTACTTTCTCCCCATGACGACACTACCATTAAAAGTCTCCCTGGGGTAGTCACCTTGCTGATTTGCTATTTTGCCGCCTGAACCTCCACTTACATTGATGAGGTGTCAGCAGCACCGCATTGGTGTTCCAGTTTGGTAAATCGGAGATGCCACTGAAGCTATCAAAAGCAGAGTCCCTGTTTATAGGTCGCACATTGAACCCAAAATAATTATTTTGTTCAAAACGATGTAACCTACATGTGCGTTCAATACAGTATTCACAAATGCCAGCAAAGATTCTGTAGTCATTCTTTCTTTGGGGACATTGTGGCACATTTGGATCATACTCATCTGAGCAGTGACAGATTAAGTGCCTCCCCACCGAGGTAGACCTGTTGCTTTGTGCTGTTTTCTTCTCTTTCTTGTGCTTAATCACTTGCTGTTTTAGCGCACTTTGTTATCGTTGTGTGTTTTCTGACACTCATTTTCTCAGAGTTCCTGCAAGCAGCAGCAAAGGCGCAGTCACATCCAGTCATCTGCTGATGGGATTTACACAGCCAGCAATGCAGTCGACCTGTTATTTATCGTGATAGGTTGACTTAAGTTTGGATAATTAAGATGTTCTGAGGAAGGGTTCAACACCTGAAAGGTTAATCGATTTGTGTTTCCTCTGACCTGCTGAGTCCCTCCAGCATTTTCTGCTTTTGTTAATCAGAAAACTGGCTTGCTCTGTTCAATAAATATGTATATGTATATGCATATATATACACACACATATAATATACATGTATATCTAGATATTTCTAAAAATGTCTTCTTTTCCCCTTCAGTCATTTTAGACTTTTTTAATGCAAAGTGTTCAATTCCAGCAATGACGCCTCACATTGTTAACAGTGAGAAATGTGTGGACTTGGCAACTTAATGAGAAGTCAACTAGTTTCAAATGTTTCCACTAAGCATGAGGTGACCATACTTTTTTTTTGGAAGTACAAAGCTGAGCCTTAGCAACCAGCGAGCTGAGGAAGCCAAACCATTTCCTTCAGTGGACAGTAAGGATGGTCTGATTTGTTTACAGAACATTTCAATACAAAAAGCCTCGCCAAAGCAGCATTATGTTCAATGCCGAAAGCATTCCATTGCCCTTTGAATTCTATGCAGTTGTTAGAATTGTGGTTTGCTCACACTTTAATGAGTGCTGCTATATAGCAATGGGAAAAAAATCTGTGAAGCCCCCCATAAGGTCACTGTAGCAGAAAATAGAGGTAGCAATGAGGTCAAAAACATGCCTCCAGAATTGAATCCCTGTAACCAGTTTATCCCAATCCATGTTCTTTTTAAGTGCACCTAAAGGAGAATGTCAATACAGTAGAATTTTTTTAAGCGGATCCAATCCATGGTGTAAGTAGGAGCAGCCTGCTGTCAAAATTAAATTCAAACCCTGCGATATTAATCACCCTGGCAAGGATGTTACTCAGACAAGTTTACATGGCAGTAGATGCTATTCCTGGGTCTTGGGTAAAGGATCAATGTTAATAAAAAATGAACTAGATGCTATCACATCATTGCACATTCCTCTGTTTACAGATCTAGCAAAGTAATAGATCAAAAAAAAATACAAATTCTGGGAATCTGAAATGAAATTGTTGGAATTGTGCAGCAGGTCAGACAGCATCTGAAAGGGAAAGATAGATTAATACTTCAGGTCGAACCCTCTTCTTGAGCTGAGATAATCTATTATTCATGTTCAGAAGCTACCTGACATGTTGCACATTTCCAGCTATGTCTTTTTTTTTATTTCTTGCAAAATGACATCTTGTACACTATATTGGCCCGTACCCCTGGAGTCTACCCACCTTTCTTCTGCCACATTCCCAGGCCACGGGAACCCTTCTCCACTTTGCCAGATTTTCCATGCTTCCCTCCCTCTCTGCTATTCTGCTGTAATCATTTCCACCTCCCCTGGACTCATCATTTGTTTCTTTACTTGTTCCATTATCCACCCTATTACAGACCTCTTCCCATTTGATCTTTTTCTGCCCTCTTTTTCCTGAGTTTTCCCCTTTTGTCATCTCCGTCATCTCCAACATCTTCCAGTTCTGATGAAAGTTCGTTGACTTGAAACATTACTCTGTTTCTCTCTCCATGGTTAATATTCACTGCAGTTAGGAAATTGAGCTAAAATTGACAGGTTGGATATTAGGCAAAACATGAGGACTGTTGTATATTTTATTCTTTATTGTAAATGATTGGACTAATGCTCACCACTGGTTCAGTAATTATATGCATCACGTGGAATGTTGCAGCACAAGAAAGCAATAAAGAAAGAAAGACTGACTTGTATTTATATAGTGTCATTCACAACCTCAGGACATCCCTTCACGTCAATGAAGTACTTTTAAAGTGTAGTCACTGTTATAATGTTGGGAAACGCGGTAGCCAATTTGCACATAGCAAGGTCCCACGAGCAGCAATGAGATAAATGACCAGATAATCTGTTTTAATGGTGTTGGTTGAGGGATAAATGTTGGACACGACACCGGGAATAGTGCCATGGGAACTTTTGCATCCACCAGACGGAGCTTTTGCTTAAAGTCTCATTCTGAAAAATGGCACCTCCGGCAATGCAGCACTCCCTCAGTACTGCACTAAAGTGTCAACGTAGATTATGTGCTCAAATCTCATGACCTTCTAACTCAGAGGTGAGAGCGCTGCCACTGAGCAAAGGCTGACACCTTATCTAGTTTATAGGTAAAATCTGGCCTGTACTGAGTAAGCAGTGGCGATGAGGTCCTGATTAATCCAGTGACCCCTGCTAGAATTGTCCATATTTGGACTTCAGATGAAGATGGGATTAAGCTCAGTCGTATTTCTCCCACCCCCTGCTAGACACCCCATCAATTTTTATTATCTATATAAAATGAAGACAAGGTCCCAGATTGCTGCTGGCAGTCATGCAATTATATCCTAACATGAGTCAGATGAGGAGAGGATACAAATTTGGAGGAGGACTCAAAACAAGCAATAAAATACATGATTGAATCTGGTTAGAACCTGGTAATATTATTGACCTGAAATAAAAACAGAAAATGTTGGAAATGGTCAGCAGGTCAGAATACATCTGTGAAGAGAGAAACAGAGTTAACATTTCCGGTCAATGGCCTTTCATCAGAACAGTTTTATTTCAGATTTCCAGCATCCGCAATATTTTGCTTTTGTACTATCATTGGCCTATGTCTTTGTCGTTTCCGCCCAACATCAAGATAGATAATAGACAAGATAAGTAACGATTCATTCAAAAGTAAATATTGAGCAATGATTTACAAAACACTTAACCTCATGGTGAGATATGCAGATGTTGCAGCCATACTGATGACATGTAACTCGAAATATTGTTAAATAGGGGGATGGGGTCAAAATAGTGCAGGGTCGGGGAGACATCGAGCTCAGGTTGGGAGAAAGTTTCACATGCTGTGATGTGGGTAGGCAGTGTGTTCTGTGAATGCAAAGGGCACGTGCTTTCACTGTAATCCTGAAATAGTGCTGGAGAAATTATTTATCTTGAATAAAAATAACACGGAATGAGAAAAGGACACAGACCACATACAACCTAGCCTAGCACACACTCTACCCTGTCCCTTTAATATCCTGAGAGAAAGTTTTACATTATACGCCCTGTTTGCCAAAGGTAAACAAGCAAAAATTCTAAATATTCATTGCAGTTGAATATGATTCAATTTCAGCCTTCTACCTTCCAGACAACATACCCCCTTCAATCCTATCCGCCTATAGCCCAACCCAACAAAGTAGCATGGGTATCATTGCGCCTTGTGGAATATTTGATGATCTAATTTTATACTTATCTTCATTATTCCCTCCATCATGTTCCCAACCAGATGTGTATCCAGCTCCTTTCTGAGGCGGTTAACTACATATCCACTACTGTGGGGGGAATTAATCTCTGGTAGTAATTTTCACTTTCAGAGCCCTGGGCGGAACTCGCAGAGTGATTCACCCTCCTATTGTAGAACCCACCAGATTTCCATTGAAAATTACCTCCCTTATTACTTATTCATTGTAAACCCTGTGTGGGGAGAGGTTTTTTTTATTCGTTCATGGGATGTGGGCATCGCTGGCAAGGTCAGCATTTATTGCCCATCCCTAATTACCCTTGAGAAGGTGGTGGTGAGCCGCCTTCTTGAACCGCTGCAGTCCGTGTGTTTCTGCAGTGCTCTCCCAATCTTCCACCATAGCTTCATCGGAACATCGGCAAAAACCCTCCAGAAACAACCTAAGGGGCCGTTTATACCATATCTCCTGGGGTTCCGCCAAAGTTACAACAGGAAATCGGGAGAACTCTCACCAAAATTCTGCATTCACAGCCCAAGTCAGACAGCTTGCTTTCATTGTACAATTGATGCATCTCATGTCCCTTTCAATATTGCTTTCTCCAATAATGAAATTGTTTCCCACCGCATCTGATGTAATATAACGTAGTTTTTTCATCACTATGTGAAACGGGTGCACATATATTGATAAATATAGGTTCGTTTCTGGATTCCACCAATAGCTAATTTATAATATTATAATACAGACAATAACTGTTGCAAAAAGGAATTTCTATAATTTTTAAATTAATAAATGCTACAATGTAAATTTAGGCAAACTTCATTTGTAGTGCTCTTTAAATGAACAAAAAAGTATTGTAAACTTGTTAGATTATTTCCCTTTATCCCAAATCTTTCCAGAGTTTCTCAGTATTATTTTTTTTGATTGTTCAGTCAAGAAAGAGCCATTCTATTCTGAAGAAACCATTCATTGTATTCTGAAGAAACCATTCATTGTACAGCCTCGGCTGCGACTACACTGTCATTCTGACCCTGACATTCCTTAATCATTTTAAAAAGATCAGTTTGACGAAAATTGTTATTGTGTCAAAATGGGTATTAATACTACCTCAGTGAGCCTATTTGTGCTCATGTTGGCTTATTGACCATTTCCATAATGGTTAGTGAGGTGTAAATGATGAAATGGCAGGAGGAAATGCCTTGCTAATGCCAGATGTGTCTAAAACCTGGTTTTGAATGTGTTCTGTTGGCATAATTTATTCCTTTATTGCATTTTTGACCAGAGGCCTGGATCTGTAGCCGTCACTCTCAGACAGCTCTGTAATTACGATAAGTGCTGTACCAACCTGGTAATTAGTCCTGTTGGTTTTATTTTTACCTAAGGATTGAGCAGGAAATATCACTGCCTGCCAGATATCACCCTGCAGTCAATTAATACAATAGACGGATGAGTGCATTGTTTTTAGCTGTATAAATATGGACACCTCTGCAGATTAGATTAGTTGGGTTGGTAAACATGCTTAATGATATGACTTAATTACTACTTTCTGCCTTTCATCTTATTGGCAGCCATTTGTTTTCATTCTGTTCATCACCCTTTTAGGCTGCAGGAATAAAAAAGGTATGAGATGGGGCTGTCATAATTTATTTGTAGGGTGGCAGCCTTTCAATGGCTAGTCACCGTGCTTCACTGTAGATTTGCAACTCAAGAAAATTTACCCTGCTCTAAGTGGACACATTCTCGGATTTTTGCCCTTGGCTAATATGCACTGTTCAGTCACAGTTCACGTCCACCTGATTGTCAATCTGCTCATGCTGGATACTGAAGAAAGGGAGCAATGGTATGGCACAAAAAAAGGCCCTTAAGGGTAGGGGCAACTTGTACAAGGGCTAATAATAACATTGCCAGGAAAAAAAGAATCAGAGGAAGAGAATTAGAAACGATAGAAAATCTGACAATAACAATCTTGAGTACATTGGCGCAGATGTTCAACAGAGCGAGCACTAGATACTGGAGAATGATTAATCAAAAGGTTCAGAAAATGCCACAAGCTATGAGAGCAAAAACATAATGGACCAGATTTTGCTGAAGTGGGGCATCTCGCGGCGTGCCCCTTTAGTTAAACTTGTTCTTCCATGTTTAGGTTTTAAATTTTTTTTGCCCACAAAGTTGGTGGAAGTGCGAGCTTATAACAGCATGGCGAGGGAAACGGGGCTTCTGGGACCTTGGTGAACAAAAGGACAAACAGCTTAGCTCCTTAACCAATGAGATTAAAGGATTGAGAAATAAACAGAGGAAGGACTGAGAAGGAGGGTGAATTAAAGGAGGGTGAATTCAATGTCAAATCAGGTACAGAAAGAGAAATAAAGAGAGGAAAAGAAAGATTGGATTAAGAGAGAGAGAGAAAAAAAAAGAGACAGAAAGTAAAAGTAAGAAATAAAGGAAAAATTTAAAATTTGACATTTTTTAAATCTCCTAAAACAATTCACAACCTGAAGGAATGAGACTCCACACTTAGAATTGTTCACTTTCTGGGCAAGAGAGGTTAATTGGCAGTCATTAACAATTATTAAAGCATTAAAAGGGTACTTACACTATTAATTACTAGACTTAATGTTCTGTGGCGAGTTTAATGGGAAATTAAGGTACAAATGTAGCAAATTCATGAAAATCATGGGGTGGTTAAGATGCCGTTTTTGTGAAGTTAACGGAGGAGTGGCGCAAATCGGCCAGCAACTTGTGGCGATTCACAATTCACGGGGTATCGCTTCCTCACTACAAGTTGCTGGCCGATTTGCGCTTGATAAAAGGTGCGCGTCGTTCAGACGCCGTTAATTTTTCAGCAAAATCTGGCCCCAGCAGTTTATAATGAGTACTAAAATTAAGTAGTGCCTTGAAATTATTATAGGGTATCCATTACATTATCAATAATGTACTGAAAACAATACAGGGCCACTTTACCCCTCCCCTCGGGTGAAGTGTACCAGAGATGTGCAGCACCCGTTGAGGAAGTAGTTTACTTACATTTCTCAGCATGGCCCAAGTACCTCCCAACATAGGCCCAATCCCTGGCATTATATTGAGGTGACAAGAGGAGTTGGAAACACCAGTGTAGCTGCAGGTCTGAGTTGTGCAGAAGATGGGGAGGGAGGAATTCACTTACCTTTCACTACCTTGGATCTTTGGGGTGCTCACAGGACCCCTGCAGACCGTGTCTTCTGCTGAGGGTCCCGCACAAATCCCATCACTAGCGTTGTGGGGCATCCTTCCGTTTTGCACCCAAATGGGCGGATAAATAGGAAAGGGAAATAAAAACAGAAAAGGCTGGAAACACTCAGCAGGTCAGGCAGCATCTGTGGAGAGAGAAACAGAGTTAACGTTTCAGGTCAATGACCTTTCATCAGAACTGGAAGAAGTTAGAGATTTAACAGTTTATCAGCAAGTACGGAGCCAGGGAAAAGTGGGGGGAGAACAAAGGGGAGGTCAGTGATAGGGTGGAGGGCAGGGGTGATTAAGTGACAAAAGGGATGATGGTGCAAGGCAAAAGAGGGTGGTAACAGGACAAGTAAAGAAACAAAAGATGGTCTAGGGGAGGTGTAAATGGTAACAGCAGAACCATTACCAGCATCTGCGGTCCGAGAAAATGGGAGCAGTGGTTATGATCTAAAGATGTTGAATTCAGTGTTGAGGCCAAAAGGTTGTAAAGTGCTTAATCGAAAGATGGGTTGCTGTTCCTTCATGGGAACAGTGTAGAAGGCCGAGGACAGAGAGGTCAGAGTGGGAGTGGGATGGAGAATTAAAGTGGCAAACGACCGGAAGCTCAGGGTCACGCTTGCGGACTGAGTGGAGGTGTTCAGCAAAGCGATCACCCAATCTGTGTTTGGAATCCCCAATGTAGAAGAGACCACATCGTGAGTAGCGATTAGAGTATACTAAGTTGGAAGAACTACAAGTAAATCATTGTTTCACCTGGAAGGAATGTTTGAGGCCCTGGACGGTGGAAAGGGAAGAGGTGAAAGGGCAGGTGTTACATCTCTTGCACTTGCATGGGAAGGTGCCAGGGAAAGGGGAGAGGGTGTTGGGGATGATGGAAGACTGGTCCTGGGTATCGCGGAGGGAATGGTCCCTTCAGAATGCTGAAAGGGGAGGGGAGGGCAAGATGTGTATTGTGGTGGCATTGTACTGGAGATGGCGGAAATGGCAGAGAGTGACCCCTTGAATGTAAAGGCTGGTGGGGTGACGAACACGGTCAAGGGCCCTGTCAACTACAGTGGAGGGGAATCATCGGCTGAGGAAAAAGGAAGACATAACAGAAGCATTGGTGTGGAAGGTGGCATCATCAGAACAGATGTGACAGAGACAGAGAAACTGGGAGAATGGAATAGAGTTCTTACAGGAAGTGGGGTCGGAGGAAGTGTAATCAAGATAACTGCGGGAATCAGTGGGTTTATAGTAGACATCTGTGTACAGCCTATCCCCAGAAATGGATTGAGGAAGGGAACTGAAGGGAAGAGTCAGAGATGGACCATGTGAAGGAGTTGGAAGAGTGGAAATTAAATGCAAAGTTGATGACATTTTCCACTCCTGGGCGAGAGCAGAAAGCAGAAGGGAACCCGGGTAGGACTGGAACAAAGAATGTTCCACGTATCCCACGAAAAGGCAGGCACAGTTAGGACCCATATGGCTTCCCACAGCGACACTTCTTATTTGGAGGCAGTGAGTGGAGTTCACGTTTTACTTTCCATTGATTTCAATGGTGGCCCATCTGATCACGTCAGTTTCCTGCCAAATGGATTAGATTAAAATTATTCCCAATCTTTCTCATGCCCGGTGTTAGGGTTAAGGATATCTCCTCACGGCTGGAGAAGAACTTGGAGCATAAGGGGGAGGATCCAGTTGTCATGGTCCACGTAGGAACCAACGAAATAGGTAGAATTAGGAATGAGAGTCTACTGAGGGAGTTTGAGGAGTTAGGGTCCAAATTAATAAGCAGAACCTCAAAGGTAATAATCTCTGGATTACTACCTGAGTCACGCGCAAATTGGCACAGGGACAAACAGATCAGAGAGTTAAATGCATGGCTCAAAGAGTGGTGTGGGAGACAGGGGTTTCAATTCATGGGGCACCGGCACCAGTACTGGGAAAAGAGGGAGCTGTTCCGTTGGGATGGGCTCCAATTAAACTGGACTGGGACCAGTGTCCTGACGAATCGAATAACTAGGGTGGTAGATAGGGCTTTAAACCATAAAGGGAGGGGGGGGGGAGCAGTTCAGGTAAGGGTAAATTTACAAATCTAAAGAGAAAAGTCAAGGCCATAGAGCAGTGTAACAATTTGGGTAAAGATAAGCAGAGAGTGTCAGGAAGGGACAGAGGGGGAAAAATTCGATAAGGGCCGTTTTTGGACGCGGGTAGCGCAATGTGCAGGACACAAGTTTGGTCCCACCCGAGGACTTGTCTGCAATCGACGTTCCTTTCCAGGCCCTGCACGTGGAATCAATGCAATTCGTACTTTCCACCATCGGAGGGAGCTCAATCTCTTAAAGGGAGGATGTTTCTTAGAAATCTCTTAAAGGTAGCTGGTACCTGTTATTTGCTGAAAATAACAGTCTACTGTCTGCATGGAGTCGGAACGGAGATCAGACATTGCACACGTAAAACACAGATGCAGGTCCCATCCCTATGTTTACACACTGATGAGTTATGTTAAAACATTGAATAAAGGTTGCGCACTACTAAATCCCACATCCTCCAAACTGCATGCCAGACCTCACCAATCTGCCGATTTGAGTTGGTACCAGGCCTGCGAGAGTGCATGCACCAAGGTTCTCTGCTCTAGAGACGTTGGGTGCAAGAGGTGGACAGAAGGAGGTTCATCCTATATCCGCAGTGGGGCAAGAGGCCCTCCAGACATATACTTAAAAGACAGTGGGAGGCAGCGGGGAACGAAGTCAATGCCAGGCGCACATCATCATGAACATGGATGCAGTTCAGGAAGAAGTTCAATGCTTTGACATGAGTGGGCAAAGTGAGTGAGGTCAACTGTCAAGTGGTGTCTCCTACCAACTGCACCACGCACTACACCCCCCATCACCCACATACCAATAAACTCTTTCCATCAGTACTCAACCCTTCCAATCAGATGCTTCCTCTCACCCTTACACATTACAACTGTTTCAAACCGCCCACCCACAACGCACAGGCCATCATACTGGCAGCTATTCAACATTACAGGGACATCACCCAGACACACGTCCTGCTTTCTTGCAGGAGAAGGTGGCGCATATCAAGAGGCAGCAAGTGGCAGTGGCATTTAGCCCCTCGAGCCTGTTCCACCGTTCAGTAAGATCATGGTGGACCTGTGACCTAACTCCATATACCCACCTTAGCCCCATATCCCTTAATACGCTTGGTTCACAGAAATCTATCAATCTCAGATTTAACATTCACAATTGAGCTGGCATCAACTGCCGTCTGCAGAAGGGTGTTCCAAACGTCTCCCCCCTTTGCGTGTAGAAGCATTTCCTAATTTCACTCCTGCATGTCCTGGCTCTAAATGTTAGGCTATGTCCCCGCTTCCTAATATTGAAGTCTAGGAGACCTCCAAAAACAGATACAAATGTCTCGGCAGCCAGAGGCAATAATCCAGCCACTAACCTGTAAACCCTGGATGGTCCCTTTAAATAGCACTGGTGGGTGTCCTCCAGGGACACTCTAAGACACGTTCAGATGGTCGGGGTTAAGACTGTGCGTTGAGTTGAGCGTTAAGTCCCAAAATGGGGTCTATCACTTTAAATCAGCGTTGCACACTGATTGAAGCCATTTTCTCCTTACTTTACATGATTCCAGCATTCGTTATCTGAGCCTGCGCTAACTCCTATACCAAGATGGCGTCTGGCGCACGTCACACATGAAACCTGCGTGCGGATCCAAGTTGCCATCTTGGATGTCGGAGAGGCCGTGTAGCGCCGAAACAACAGGTGCTGCACAGCCCAATTTGCAACCAGAGAGTTTAACAATAATAGAGCATTAGTGAATAAAGTCAAATCAGGGAAAAATAGTAAAAAGTTAAAATTAAAGGTGCTTTATCTGAATGCACAAAGCATTCATAACAAGATAAGCAAATTAATGGCACAAATAGAGATAAATGGGTTTGATCCAGTAGCCATTACTGAGACATGGTTGCAGGGTGACCAAGGTTGGGAACTAAATATTCCAGGGTACTTGACTTTTCAAAAAGAAAGACAAAATGGAAAAGTAGGAGGGTAGCCCTGATAATAAAGGATGACATAAGGACAATAGTGAGAAAGGATCTTTGCTCGGAAGATCAGGATGTAGAATCAGTATGGGTGGAGGTCAGAATTAAAATGTGGTAGAAAACACTGGTGGGAGTGTTTTATAGGCCCCCGAACATTAATTATACTGTTGGACAGAGCACTAATCAAGAATAAGAGAAGCTTCTAACAAAGGTAATGCAATAATCGCCGGGGACTTTAATCTTCATGTAGACTGGGCAAATCAAATTGGCAAAAGTAGTTTGGAGGATGAGTTCATGGAATGCATTCAAGACAGTTTCCTAGAGCAATATGTCGTGGAACCAACCAGGGAACAGGTTATTTTAGTTCTTGTCTTGCGTAATGAGACAGGGTTAATTAATAATCTCATAGTAAGGTATCCTCTGGGGACAGTGATCGTAGTATGATAGAATTTCAAATTGAGTTCAAGAGTGACATACTTAAGTCCGAAACTAGAGTCTTAGGGCTCAACTTTGAAATGGTGGCGGGTTGGCAGCGGGTTGGTGGGGGGAGTGGTGATGAAGGTGCATGTGGCAAACCCGCCTTCATTTCAAAATTGAGCCCTCAGACCTAAGACAGGCTGGCTGCCATCAGGAGCTGCAACGCTGGGGGATGGGGGGGGCGAGAAAGAGAGAAAGAGAGAGAGCAAGACGTCATCCGGCGCTGGAATCAAAGATTGAGGTGGGGAGAATGGAAGATCAGGGGGGAGAGTGGAACATCGGGAGGACATCGGGGGGGGGGGGGTGAAGAGGGGGACATCGGGAGGACATTGGGTGGGTAAAGAGGGGGACATCGGGAGGACATCAGGGGGGTAAAGAGGGGGACATCGGGAGGACATCAGGGGGGTAAAGAGGGGGACATCGGGAGGACATCAGGGGGGTAAAGAGGGGAACATCGGGGGGTGTGAAGAGAGGGACATCGGGAGGACATCAGGGGGGGTGTGAAGAGGGGAACATCGGGAGGACATCGGTGGGGGGTGAAGAGAGGGACATCGGAGAGGGAGACATTAGACATCGGAGCAGGGTGGATAGGTAGGTTGATTTTGTGTTTTAACTTCCTTCTATGGTTTTTGCCACCAATGGCAAACATTTAAAGAAATATTTCATAATTCTCAACGAATATACATTCCATTGAGGAATAAAAACTTCACGGGAAAAGTGATCCATCTGTGGCTAACTAAAGAAGTTAAGGATAGTATTAGATTAAAAGAAGAGGGTAATAATGTTGCCAAGAACAGTAGTAAACCTAAGGATTGGAAGAGTTTTAGAAACCAGCAAAGGATGACCAAAAAATTGAAAAAGAGGGAGAAAATAGAATGTGAGAGTAAACTAGAAAGAAATATAAGAACAAATTGTAAGAGCTTCTATAAGTATGTAAAACGGAAAAGAGTAGCGAAAGTGAACATGGGTCCCTTCAAGGCAGAGACAGGAGAAATTATAATGGGGAATAAGGAAATGGCAGAAATGTAAAACAAATTTCCCTAACAGCCTTAGCCAACTCGCTCCTCATAAACAATTATTTTGCAATTGTCTACAGAGTAGAAGCCACAAAAAACATACCAGAAATAGTGGGGAACCAAGAGGGAGGAACTTAAATAATTAATATTAGTAAAGAAAAAGCACTGGAGAAATTAATGGGACTAAAAGCCGACAAATCCTCTGGACCTGATGGCCAACATGCTAGGCTTCTAAAAGAGGTGGCTGCATTGACAGTGGATGCACTGGTTGTGATCTTCCAACATTCCCTAGACTCTAGAACGGTCCCAGTGGATTGCAACATAGCAAATGTTTTTCTTTTATTCGTTCATGGGATGTGGGCGTCGCTGGCGAGGCTGGCATTTATCGCCCATCCCTAATTTCCCTTGAGAAGGTGGTGGTGAGTCGCCTTCTTGAACCGCTGCAGTCCATGTGGTGACGTTTCTCCCATAGTGCTGTTAGGAAGGGAGTTCCAGGATTTTGACCCAGCGACAATGAAGGAACGGCGATATATTTCCAAGTCGGGATGGTGTGTGACTTGGAGGGGAACGTACAGGTGGTATTGTTCCCATGTGCCTGCTGCTCTTGTCCTTCTAGGTGGTAGAGGTCGCGGGTTTGGGAGGTGTTGTCGAAGAAGCCTTGGCAAGTTGCTGCAGTGCATCCTGTGGATGGTACACACTGCCGGCGTGCCGGTGGTGAAGGGAGTGAATGTTTAGGGTAGTGGATGGGGTGCCAATCAAACGGGCTGCTTTGTCCTGGATGGTGTCGAGCTTCTTGAGTGTTGTTGGAGCTGCACTCATCCAGACGAGTGGAGAGTATTCCATCACACTCCTGACTTGTGCCTTGTAGATGGTGGAAAGGTTTTGGGGAGTCAGGAGGTGAGTCACTCGCCGCAGAATACCCAGCCTCTGACCTGCTCTTGTAGCCACAGTATTTATATGGCTGGTCCAGTTAAGTTCCTGGTCAATGGTGACCCCCAGGATGTTGATGGTGGGGGATTCGGCGATGGTAATGCCATTGAATGTCAAGGGGAGGTGGTTAGACTCTCTCTTGTTGGAGATGGACATTGCCTGGCACTTGTCTGGCGCAAATGTTACTTGCCACTTATGAGCCCAAGCCTGGATGTTGTCCAGGTCTTGCTGCATGCGGACTCGCACTGCTTCATTATTTGAGGGGTTGCGAATGGAACTGAACACTGTGCAATCATCAGCGAACATCCCCATTTCTGACCTTATGATGGAGGGAAGGTCATTGATGAAGCAGCTGAAGATGGTTGGGCCTGGGACACTGTAACATCACTATTCAAGAAACGAAGGAGAGAGAAAACAGGGAACTACAGACCAGTTAGCATCAGTCGGGAAAATGCTGGAATCTATTATTAAGGACATGGTAAAGGGGCACTTAGAAAATCATAATATGATCAGGTTTTATGAAAGGGAAATCGTGTTTGACAAATCTATTAGAGTTTTTTGAGGATGTAACGAACAAGGTAGATAAAGGAGAACCAGTGGATGTAATATATTTTGATTTTCAAAAGGCATTCGATAAGGTGCCACACAAACGGTTGTTACACAAGATATGAGCTCATGGGGTTGGGGGTAACATATTAGTATGGATAGAGGATTAGTTAATGGACAGAAAACAGAGAGTAGGAATAAACGGATCATTTTCAGGTTGGCAGGCTGTAACTAGTGGGGTGCCACAAGGATCGGTGCTTGGGCCTCAGGTATTTACAATCTATATTAATGACTTAGATGAAGGGTACAAGTGTAATGTATCCCCAGGTTTGTTGATGATACAAAGAGAGGTGGGAATGTAAGCTGTGAGGAGGACACAAAGGGCATGATTTTGACTCCGAGCCAAGAAGGGGGCAGGGTGGGTCAAATGGCAGATGGGAAACCCGGAAGTACGGGTTTCCCGGACGTCCTTACAATTTTGATGTAAGGACATCTTTTATTTTTGTAACGGTTTGCTGTCTGACTGACTGACCTGATTGACAGGCTGGTCTCAGTCCAACGGGAGACCAGCCAGGGAGAGGACTTACTCAGGTAAGTCTTCAGGTAAGTCTTTGTTTGCATGGATGGGGGAGGGGCATATGGAGCATGGGTGGGCATAGGGGCATGGGTTGGCACGGGCCATGGGTTGGCATGGGGTCACGGGGTCACAAGGGGAGTCAGTAATGGGAGGTGGGATCGGGGGTCACTCATGGGGGGGTCAGAATTGGGGGTCACCACGGGGGTCCACGATCGTTGGGGGAAGGTTGGGGGTCATTGCGGGGGTCTGCAATCGTTGCGGGGAGTGATCAGGGGTGGGGGATCCGCGATTGTTGTTAGGGGGGTTGGAGGTCGGGGGCGGGGGAGTCCACGATCGTTGGGGGGGTGTCGGAGATCGGTGGGGGCGGGGGTCCGCGATCGTTGGAGGGTTGCTGCAGGTAGGCTTGTTGGGCCTGGGGGAAGCATTCCTGCTCCCCTGGGCCCACAAGCTGTGCCAAAAAGGCACCTACCTGTTAGTCTCGGGCCTTCTTACCTCATTTCAAGTGGTGTGAAAGGGAAGGCCCAGGAATCTGGCCCTTTGGGTTGAAATCGGAAACGCTGCAAAAATGGAGGCCCGCAGCTTCTTTGAAAGGTTTTAATCACCAACCCGCCTCCTGGGAGCGGATTGGTTGCCCGCCCCTCATCCGGCCCCGGTGAAAACTGGAAATGGGTGGGTTGGAGGCGGGCTGGGGTGGGGGGGGCCAATATGTTTGAGATTTTGAATGCCCCCCTTCCCCCAACCCACCCATTTTTCCCTTTTAAAATTGTGCCCAAAGAGATATAGACAGGTTAAGTGAGTGGGCAAGGAAGTGGCAGATGGAATATAATGTGGGGAAATGTGAGGTTATTCACTTTGGTCGGAAGAATAGAAAAACAGAATATTTTTAAATGGTGAGAAACTATTAAATTTTGGTTTTCAGAGGGATTTGGGTGTCCTAGTACACGAAACACAGAAAGTTAACATGCAGATACAGCAAGCAATTAGCAAGGCAAATGGCATGTTGGCCTTTATTGCAAGGGGGTTGGAGTATAAGAGTAAGGAAGTCTTGCTGCAATTGTACAGAGCTTTGGTGAGATCACACCTGGAGTACTGTGTACAGTTTTACCTGAGGAAAGATATACTTGCCTTAGAGGCAGTGCATGGAAGGTTCACTAGATTGATTCCTGGGATGAGAGGGTTGTCCTATGAGGAGAGATTAAGTGGAATGGGCCTAAACTCTCTGGAGTTTAGAAGAATGAGAGGTGATCTCATTGAAACATATAAGATTCTGAGAGGGCTTGACAAGGTAGAGGCTGAGAGATTGTTTCCCCTGGCTGGAGAGTCTAGAACTAGGGGGCATAGTCGCAGGATAAGGGGTTGGCCATTTAAGACTGAGATGAGGAGAAATTTCTTCACTCAGAGGGTTTTGAATCTTTGGAATTCTCTACCTCAGAGGGTTGTGGATGCTCAGTCGTTGAGTATTTTCAAGACTGAGATCCATGGATTTTTGAACTCTAGGGGAATCAAGGGATATGTGGATTGGGCAGGAAAGTGGAGTTGAGGTCGAAGATCAGCCATGATCTTATTGAATGGCAGAGCTGGCTTGAGGGGTCATAAGGCCTACTCCTGCTCCTATTTCTTATGTTTTTATGTTCTTATGGCATATCGCCCTTTTTCTTCTGCATTACCATCTCTTGTTTTCCCTGTATCTCCTTGAAACTACAGCTGTCTGGGAAGTCTGCCTCACACTGCATGGCTTTGAAATGGCCCCACTCTTTCCACTCAAAGCTTCCTCCCAACTCAGCCTGTTTCCACTTCAAAACCCCTGTGTCTCATGCTAGATGTATCTGACACCGCCCCCAGCCCATCTGCAACTACTACCATCAGGCTGCTGCCTTTGCACCCTGTCTTTTCTCATTTGCCCAAAGACCATACCTTTCAGTAACAGAGGGCACAGTGAGGCTGAGAAGAGCCCATCATTCCAATTGCTTGTGAAAGTGGTCCATTCCCATCACTGGTGCTCAGGTACGGGGTCATCTTGCACCTAATAATTTTGAGCACCTACACATCACGCACAAAATTGATTAAGAGAGCATACTCATCCGTGGCGGAGGGTACGCATTGTAAGGGGTCAATTCTGCCTTTGCACTGTTGACAGGTAATCTCGCTTGCCGAAAGTGCACATTAGAAATTCGGGCGTGCTCGGCATGTTTTACCAATCATTAAGGAAGCAATTAAAAAAGCATGCAGGTTCTGGGCTTTATAAATAGAGGCATAGAATACAAAAGCAAGGCAGTTATGTTGAACCTTTATAAAACACTGGTTTGGCCGCAGCTGTAGTACTGTGTCCAATTCTGTGCACCGCACTTTGGAAGGATGTGAAGGCCTTAGAGAGGGTGCAGAAAAGATTTACTAGAATAGTTCAAGGGATGAGGGTTACGTGGATGGGGTGGAGAAACTGTGGATCTTCTCTTTAGAGCAGAGAAGGTTAAGAGGAGATTTGATGGAAGTGTTTAAAATCATGAAGGGTTTAGATAATGTAAATAAAGAGAAACTGTTCCCATTAATGGAAGGGTCGAGTACCAGAGGACACAGATTGGCAAAAGAAGTAAAGGCAACATGAGGAAACATTAGTTTACTCAGCGAGTAGCTATGATCTGGAATGCGCTGCCTGAAAGGGTAGTGGAAGTAGATTCAATCATGCCTTTCAAAAAGGAATTGGATAAATAATTGAAGGAATAAAATTTGCAGGGCTACGAGGAAAGAGGGGGGGGGGGGAATGGGACTAACTGGACTGCTCTTACAAAGAGCCAGCAGGGGCTCGATGGGCCAAATGGTCTCCTTCTGTGCTGTAACCATTCTATGATTCTATGATTCCATTTTGGTTGGAAAATTGCGTGCAACATGTGCCCAAATTCCGAGTAGGCGCTGTCACTGGGTGAAGCTTCCTGAAGGGAGAAAATTATGCCTTATGAGTAATCATTTCACAAACTTTCTCTTAATTATAATCTTCTGGTTTGCTCATAAGCAATACCTCTACAGTTCAGTTAATATTGACATTATAATTTATTTAGTTAGCTAATAGTACACGTTCAGAGGCTCAAAGTATTTTTTTTGTCTAGAGGTGTACATTCAGGATGTTAAAAAATTAAACGAAAAAAGTCACAGTTAATAATCACTTCAGAAAAATATAATTGCTTGTAAATGTTAATTATTAAAGGAAAAAGTAGAGTGTAGACATGCAGAGTGCATTTAATTTAGAATTTCAGTTTAATTTCCCTTCCCCCCGGGAGACCTTCCAGTTCAGGTCTCCAGACACAGCATGAAGCCACTCTAATGATATCAGCTCATTGAGACCCTAAAGAGTTTGAGGACAGGAGACAGTGATTCTCCACAGGGGAGAGGAGAAAAAAAATCTCCTGCAAGGTAGTTTTTCCAAATGGAAACCTTTTCTTCCACCTAACTTAATTAATTCCAAGTTGATTAAAAATGTTCAAGGACTGGTCCAAGGAAAAGAGCTGTTACTGAGCTGAAATATTAGCATTAAAAGTACCAATATGAGTTAGTCACGTTTCAGGTTTTTTGACTATTTTGACCATGGAAGGATTCAGGTATGATTTATATTGAATTATTACGTTTCAGTTAAAGTGAGTCCATAAAATCCAATTTGCCACCAGAGCGGAAGGGGGAGATGCGCAGTCAAGCCAGCCAGACCAGCTATTCGAACGTTGCCTGCCATTTGATCTAACAATGGGGAAGGCGTCACTAAGACTTTCTTGTGAACCATCGAGGCTAATTGTGCTGAGATAGCATAATTCATACTGAAACCACAAGCTAGTTTCCAGGGGATGCAACGGGGTGTGGGGGGAGGGGCAGTAGCTGGGTTAATTAGCAGCTCTACTGACCACCCCCTGGACAGGGAAGGAGTTAGGAGTCAATCAGCTGAATTTCCAGCCGAGGGACAGGAGAAAGGGAAAATGCCAGATCGGTGTGGATTATTATTTTCATCATTATGGGGGATTGACATTAAGTTAAAGTAAGGTGTGATTTACTATAACTGTTACTCTGGGATGGATTTTCATGTGACCACTTCCATCGAGTAAGAGGTGGACGGAGTGAGTCCCTTGCTTACCCGATGGAAGCGGTCCAAGGCCTGACCAATTTTCATGGTCGAGCCTCATTAACATTTCATCGGCAAGCTGCTCGCGCGTTTGGAGCAGCTCACCAATTGGAGGAGGCTAAAAATTCAGCAGCTCCACCGCAGATCCAACGCTGAAGGGTATCAGGATGGTCGATTTTTGTGGGGCCAGGAGGAACATTAACAATCCTTTTATCCCCCTTTTCTGAGCGGCTTGCAATGGTCCCTTTAAGGACTGCTGGTTAGGTCATCCAAAGCTAAGCACCAATGGGTGGAGCGCATGCGACACATGCTGCGGCCATTGGCACTTCAAAATTGCACCGTGTCCTGTTGATGTCGTAGAACCCTGATTTGCATGGACTAGTGAGGCTTTCTCCTGTTTCTGGTGGGTGGCTGCACTATCCATTTCATGGCTCCAACCAAAATGTCCCAGATGTCAGTGTGGATGGCTGCTATTTTAATCACAAGACTACGCTGTTGCTGCTCAGCGGAGGGGATGACAATCAACCTGATTGTATATTCACTCACTGACTAAAATAAACGGCTTAATGATTTATATCTAACCTTGTCTCACTAAAGTGTTAATCTGTCTGCCTTTTGGAAGATTGGAAAAGCATACGTTAGGACATATGTAGAGGATCATCATATCCAGTCAATATAGCAAGAGTGTCTCACCATTACACTCCCCTGCCCACCCTCCCCCCCACCATCGAGTCACACTATCAAACAACTGGATATTGAGTATTTAAATCCCTGATCATGAGGGACGCAGGGTTCACTTATGGAAGAGATCAGCAACACTTAAAGCAAAAGAATATCTGTAGCAGACTCGAAATTTGTAACAGCATTTAAATAAAATGGGGGTGATTTTAGGAGGCAAATGCGGGTGCGTTGGGGCCGGGAGCCACTGAAAATCGCGCAAATCCCATTCGGGTTTGGAAGCCAGCTCCAGCCCATTGACTTCTGAGATTTCCAGGGACCCAGCTGTGTGCGCGCAGGCGACCTAAAAACGGAAGTTCCGCCGGCAATTAAAGCAGGTGGGATGACAGTTGAAGAGCCAAATGTACCTCACTGAGGTACTTAAGGCACTTCACCTGTGTCAGATGAAGGGATTAGAAAGATTTTTAACTTACCTGGACGGCTTCACCACCGCTTCTGATTCACACCTGGTGAAACTAAGCTTGAAGGGCCGGATCAGGGAAAAGAAACTAAATACATTAAATAAAAAACCATGAAATGAAGTGAAAACACTAAATGCACCTACCTTTGAAACCTGCTCCGATGTCTGATGTCTCCCGCTCCGATGACCCCCTCTTCACCCTCCTGATCTTCCCCTCTCACCCCCAACCTTCCCCTCTCCCCCGATCTTCCCCTCTCACCCCCAATCTTCCCCTCTCCCCCGATCTTCCCCTCTCCTCCCTTGATCTCCACCCCCCCACAACCCCGATCTTCCAGTCCAGCGCCGGATGACGTCTGGCTCTCTCTCTTTCTCGCCCCCCCTTGCGTTGCAGCTCCTGATGGCAGCCAGCCTGTCAATCAGGCTAGCTGCCGGGTGCGAAACCCGGAGAGGACATTAACCACTATCAATCAACGTGCTATCGCGTCGGAAACGGTAAGTTTGGTTCATGTGGGTTAGCCATGCGCCCAATCACCCCCCCCCCCCCCCCCGCTGCCATCCCGCCTCCCCGCTAATATCGGGGACAACGTATCTGTTGCATCTGATCACATGATATGTTAACGCCTGTTTATTGCTTTCAGTACAGCAATTTAGCTGATTTGAGCTGTGAGTGAGTGTTGATTAAACGTTTGAAACCCATTCAGCTTGGAAAATTCCAGAATGTAAATCAAAGGCTTGTATTTTAATAACACTTTACCACATCTCCAAATAAAAACCTTAAAGTACTTCACATACATTTAATGTTTAAAATGGAATTTATTACAAAGGGCACTTACCCGTGGTCCTGAGTAACCTTTGACCCCACAATCCTTACCCTCACTCACAGGACTTCACTCAATCAGTATTTGCCATTTTCAAATGCCGCGATGAACGTTTTAAACATGCAGTAATGATTAAATCTTCAAGATAAGGTTCTCATCCATTAGTAATTCTTAATCAGTAGTCGATATATGAATCTGGAGGTAAATTTCTATGGGGATTCTTCTGCTCGCCCACCATAATTTTGGTGGAAGATACGTGGAAACTCCGGAAAAACAGCGCAAAGAACATTCACCCCGGTTTTGGGTTGAGTGGCCGTGGTGGGGTGATTAATGGGGAGGTGAGGAAGTGCTGAGGAAGTGCAGTAAGTTGAGGATGAGCCTTAAGTGGGTGTGAGGAGTGATGTGATGTAGCCTTGGCAGTGCAGGATGAATTGGGGAGGGTGAGGGGGGGCGGTGATGTGCAACACGGAACGTAGGAGAGTCAGTAAGTGTACTCACTTTGGCTGACCTAGTTAGATCATTGAACCGCTTCCTGCACTGGATCCAGGTGCGGGAGATGTTGCTGCTGCTGGTGACCTCCTCTGCCATCTCGAGCCAGACCTTCTTGGTGGCAGAGGCAGGGCACTACCTCCCGTCTGCTGAATAAAACAGATCGCTCCTCCTCCTCACCCCAGTCCAGTACCTCCTGGAGTGAGGCATTGTTGAACCTTGGAGCAGCCTTGCCCCTGTGCAGCTCCATTGTGGTTTCTGGGTCTTTGCTCCAGCAAAAGCCTTTGGAGCAATGGTCCTTTAAATAGAACTCCTCCAGCTGACAGCCTGTGATGCGGGTGTGCAGTCCGCCCTCTGCACAGGTTTCAAACAGCAAACCCGGAAGCCACGTTAAGTGGCACCAATTTAATTGCGATCGCATGGGAAACGGATATTTTTAATTGGTCAGGCTAACCACATGCCCATTCACCCCTTGCTGCCATTCCACTTCCATTCTAATATCGGGGCCAAGGCACTTTTTCTTAGTTTTTTGTCTTGCAATGTGAAATTATTAGGCTAGGAATTTCCTTGGGCCTTCTCCCATTGCACCACCATAACTTTTCTAGAAGTGCAGCAGAAATCTTGTTTAATGTGTATCAACGGGGCTTCTGCCGCACTCACGGTGAAGCTATGGCGGTGGAATGGGAGAAGGTCCAAGGAAATTCCCTGCTTTGGTTATTAAGGTGACTGAGGTTTTCAATCAATTTTCATCATTAACAAAGCAAGCACCAAAAGTCAAGGTGCTCCCTTCAGATAGCCCAAACTTGGCAAGATAAAACCAGTCATCCAGTTATACTGCTGGTTGGTTATCACAGTCAAATGGCCATTGTAAGAAAATTTCACCCACCCACCACGGTCTTCTGAAATCCTGTTCAAGAATCACACCTCCGTCATACAGGTCCTTCACTACAATTTGCTAAAACCCGAGCAACAACATTGGCTGCATCTGTATCTGTAATATATTAAACGTCTTGCGACTGTCTGCACTTCCTGTCAGCTTTATCCTTTATAAATTCCCATGTGCACATTTATAATGGCAACTGCCTATGTGAACTTGTCACATGTAATTACACTCCCCTGCCACTGGTGTTGCTTCAGCCATAATTTTACATAAGCAGATTCTATTATAAATGTGGACATAGGAATTTATTGTGGAAATATAAAATTAAGGACAGAATATCTGATTTTAAAATGGTGACTGGAGGAGATCTGTGCACCCTGGTCCAATAATCATCTTGAAGGGATTCGCAAAATTTCACATGATCCCCCCCCCGAAGATTTATTGGAGTTATTAAAGAAACCCTGGTGTGACTGTGTTTTAAAAAATCCAGGGTCTTTCAAAATGGCTTCGGTCAGACACATGGCCTAAAAGCCTGCAGCATTCTTTAACAGCTTGGCAGGCTTTGTGTTTCAGACAGGTTTCTTTGAACAATGCAGTTGCATTCAAGCCCTGAGGCAAGCTATCAACATTATCGGCCTACACATCAAAATTCGAGCAGGAGAAATCCCAGGACAAAAGGTGAACCATCAAGGAACATTCGGAACAATGGAAAACAGTTATGGAACAGATCAGTACAGGAACCGGCCATTTATGTAAATGGGCCAGAGATCGGGACCCCTTTTGTCTTACGTTTTCAGCCCAAATCGGACAATGGAGCAAACTGATGAGGCGCGAAAATAACCTGTCACCGGGAGGGTATAACTGGGGCTTCCCAGTATCTCTCTCTCTCTTCTCTTTTCGCCACTTGGCCCGGTGCTGTCTGCTTGCTAGCAACTAAGAAGGAAGGCCATCCAGTAAACCTCGCAACCACATGTCGACGGCAGCAGCAGAGCACCGGGGCCAGGCCTTTTCATCTGTTTCACCGGTGAGCATTAATTTTCTGGCCGCCACAAGACAACCTAGCATAAGTGTAAGGGTGGGGGTTAAAGGGGTATTGCTAAAATTGTGATTTTAGAATTTTCCCTCGATGTGTCCGTTTCTTCCACCCCGTTAAGTGTAAGACTGTATTGCATCCATAGCGATTTTCTTTTTATCTTCTGTATAATACTGTTTACCTTGTAGTTTTAGTTTTCTTATTAATAAACATTGGTTTTCCTTGTACCAATCCACTGGTCTGTTCGTCTGTCTTTGTTACCGCCCGATAAGTCCTCAGCTCAGAATCAGGAAGGGGAAAGCGATTCGCAACCGCACAGCGGGCAGGGCAGCTCAGGAAAAACATAACTGGCTGACCTATAATAAGCCCGAGAAACAATAAAAAAACCCTTACAATCTGCCCTCCAACCCCATGGGAGATTGACCCAATACATATGTACATAAGATACAGTGGCTTGGAATAGACATTGAGCTTCCACAAATGTGCCTCTGAAATCATATCATAGAAGCATAGAATCATACTGCACAGAAGGAGGCCATTCAGCCCATCATGCCTGTGCAAGCTCTTTGGAAAAGTTATCCAATTAGTCCCACTCCCCTGCTCTTTCCCCATAACCCTGCAAATTTTTCCTTTTCAAGTACGTATCCAATTTCCTTTTGAAAGTCACCAGTTAATATTTTCACCACACTTTCAGGCAGTGCATTCCAAATCATAACAGCTCACTATCTTAAAAAAATCATGAAATAAGCCCTAGAACAACTGGATTTTATTGTCAACATGAAATCTGAATCAAACATTTGGCAGATAGTTCGACTGCTAATTATGCCATGTAATGACTTGGCAATACGAACAAGGTATTAGGTTTTGATAGGAAGGCCAGACAAATCATCTTGATGAGCATCATTGACTCAATTTGAAGGGTTTCTGACAATGAATTGAGACATTGTCTGTTCGACAGCTCTGCTTAAATTTGGTATGACTGTGTTTATTTTGTATGAACTCATGCCCTGAGAGAGTGAATTAGAGTTACACAGTGACAGATCAAGCCTCAAATCTAATACTTCCTGCAGCATCCTTGGTTTGTGACCCTGTGCCCAGAATGGACAGGAGGAGATGGCACTACGATTCACTGAGTATCTAAAGCTTGATAAGCCTGATTCTGGATGAAAGGGGACCCAGAGCGGGTACGCATCAATTTCCAGAATGACAATCATTCGACCTTTTATTATCTCAGTTTTGACTCAGGCTGCAACCAGCGTAAAGGATACAATTTACCCAGACATCAGGATCACAATCATTACATAAGATGTGGGGTAGGAGTATATGTGAAATTTTAGAAGAAACTTCCATTCATGCCCTAAGCAGTTAAAGCTGCGATGACATTTTAATTAATGCTTTTCCTATTTGCCTACAAATGTAGGAAATGATTAATAAGCACAAAATGACAATGATAACAGCCAGCTCATCTTTTGTTCTTGTATCCCAGTTATTAACAATTTTATCCTGACATTCATGTCTCATTTCTATTTTCCTGCCCTAAACTATTCACGTGTTAATGAGAGTGACCTCAAGGCTATTAAAAGTCTACACATGGAAGCACATGCTATATCTTAATTAAAGGCCTCACCCAAGGGTGAGTGCAACGCATATTGGGTTTTGAGACTTATCTGGATAAATTGTACCCTGTTCAGCTGGAGAATTCAAATAGAGATACAGCGACCTCCAGTCAGCTTCATTTCAATAATTCATTTGTTTCCAATTTCAATTTCAAGCTTCTGTTCCGCAAACATAACTTGTAAGTCTAATAAATCACTGAGATGTTTGTAGCAGTGTCGGGAGAGAAGTGATAGGTCAGAAGGATCATGCTGAAGCAAGGAAGTTATGCTAAACCTTTCTAAATAACTGGTTAGGCCTCAGCTGGAGTACTGTGTTCAATTCTGGGAACCACACTTTAGGAAGAATGTCAAGGCCTTGGAGAGGTTGCAGAGGAGATTTGCTCGAATGGTACCAAGAATAAGCAACTTCAGTTATGTGGACAAGCTGGAGGAGCTGGGATTGTTCTCCTTAGAGCAGAGAAAGTTAAGGGGACATTTAATGGAGGTGTTCAAAATTATAAAGAGTTTTGATAGAGTAGGTAAGGAGAAGCTGTTTACACTGGCAGGAATGTCGGTAATCAAAGGACTCAGATTTAATATAATTGGCAAAAGAACCAGGGAGGAGATGAGGAGAATTTTTTTTTGCGCAGCGAGTTGTAATGATCTGGAATGCACTGCCTGAAAGGATGGTGGAAGCAGATTCAATGATAACTTTCAAAAGGGAATTGGATAAGTACTTGAAAAGAAAAATTTGCCAGGCTATGGGTTAAGAGCGGGGGAGTAGGATAATTGGATAGCTCTTTCAAAGAGCTGGCACTGGCATGATGGGCCGAATGACCTCCTTCTGTACTGTAAGATTCCTCGATATTAACCCTCCCACCACGGGTGGAGGAGGTTCGGTGGGGGGGGAGGTTAAATATGAAATCCGCATAACCTGTCCCCAACCTGCTGTGCACGCGCCGGCAGTGGATATCGGGGCGTTCGAGTGTCCCACCGTGGAGAGGCGGGACGCTTATTAACATATTTAAATTGGGCTCCTACTGTACAATTAGTGGACCAATTTGAAATTAACTGGTGCTGCATGGGCTTCCCGGTTGGAAAACTTGGCAGTGAAATGGGGACGGGAGCTGCTGGCTTCACAAGGTAAGTGCCTCTTTCAGTACTCCTTGTGGGCCGGGGGGGGCAGGAATGCTTCCCCCAGACCCCTCAAAGAAGTCTTAGGCCTTCCCCAGCCCTGATCTCCAGCCTTCCCCCTCCCTCAGCCCTCCCGCCCAGCGGCCAGGCTGTCCATTTGACCAGCTGCCTGGCGGGAGGCGAACCTATAAGATGCAAGTGAGACCCTGCCATTAAGATCGGCCTTCCCTGCCTCCCCATAAATATTGAGGCCCATGATTCTACATCCCTCAATAAGGCAGCACTTCCAGTGCTACAAATGATATCTGTGCCCACTTGGGCTGGAGAAGAGAAAAATCTGACAGGAATCATGCTCTTGAGCACAATTGTCACAAATCAGGGGGCATGGCTCGAGCTTAGAAGAGAAAAGGTGTACAGACAGTTTAGACTTAGTGAGGGAGTGAATATGTGGAATGGACTACCTGGAAGAGGGGTGGGATTAGTGTGGAGAAACTTAAAGGAGAATTGGTAGATATTTGAGGGATTGGACAGTTGGGTGGGGGGGATTAGTTTTGAGATTGACCAGATCGACAGCAGACTCTTTTCCAGTCCTGTACTTTACCACGTCTGCACCCTTGCTGGACAATGCACATGTGTAGGTGTTGGGTGAAAGCTGGATCAAGCTCCGCCATGATGTCTCTCCCCCTATGGTTGAATACTGTCTAGGGTCACTTGGGTAGAGGGACCGTGGAATCATGTGCCAGTACAAATCAGCACCTTCAGGAAAGGAAGAAAAGAAAATTGGAGCAGAAAAAAAATTGTGTTTTTAAGCTTTCGAATCATAAGCTGCCCATTAATGTTGCCTTTGAACAAACCAATCAGTCATCACATTCCTTGGCAGAAAAGTCAGTTGAAGGATATTATTTAGAGATGAGAAACAATGCATTTGTTTTCTACATGAGAAGCCACGCTTGGAATTATGGAATATATGTATAATTAGTCACTGATTTTTTTATTTCATTTACTTTTCTCTTGCTGCAGTTTTGTCTAAGTTAAGCCTCCTCTCACCCCAGCTGAGCTGTAAATTACAGTCCAGGGGCTCATTTCTATTTACTTGGATTTTCCTCTAATTACTATTTTGCAGCTATGGTGCAGTTAGCACTTTGTGTAAATGAACACATGGAAAATGACAGACTCCGCTTCTTAGATGAAACTTGCCCTCAAATCTGTATTTGGGTGTTTAGAGAGCCTGGTCAGACATTGTTGTGCAGCCTGTTAACAGTAGAAGAGTTTGTATAAAAAGTGCTGTATTGATAGAGAGGCCAATGTATTCAGGGTCATGGTTTAAGTTAACAATTTACGGTTTATACCAAATTGATGCTGTACCTATACATGAATAAAATGTCAAGCCGTTATTGCTCGAAAATAAATAAGGCTACCAAAGGTTTCACTGAGTTGTAATCAAAAAACAATGGATGCTGATGCAAAAAAGGAACTATTTGGAAGGATGACCAAAAGCTTGGTCAAAGAGATGAATTTTAAGGATGGTCTTAAAGGAGGAGTGGGAGGTGGAGAAGTGGAGAGGTGGAAGGGTTTAGGGAGTGAATTCACAACCTTAGGACCTGGAGGACTGAAGGTATGGCTGTCAATGGTGGGAGAGTGCACCAGAGGTCAGACTGAGAAGAACAATGAGTCTTGGGGCAAAGGGGCTTGTTACATTGGATGAGGTTACTGAGATAGGGAGGGTGAAAGGATTTAAACACAAGGATGAAAATTTTAAATTTGAGATGCTGGGGTTTGAGAGCCAATGTACGTCAGTAAGGACAGGAGTAACATAGTAACCGTTTCAGGCAGGAGGAGAACTTCAATCCAGCTAGCTCACCTATCCACAGTATTCCCTCAGTGTATTTCTAATAACCCTGATGGGGGAGAGGGACACGATGCAGGATAGGATCCGGGCAGCAGAGTTTTGGATGTGCTGAAATTTCTGGAGGTGAAGGATAGGAGGTTGCACAGGAAACAATTGGAATAATCAAGTCTGGAGGTGATAAGGGATTCAATTACAGATTAGCTGAGGTAGGGATGGAGAAGAGTAATGTTATTAAGGTGGAAGTAGGCAGTCTTCGTGAAAGAGAGTAGATGGGATCGGAAGCTCAGATACGGGTTGAATAGGATACTGAGGTTGTGAACACTCTGGTTCAGCCTGAGACAGGGGCTGTGGAATTAGCCACAAGGGTATGGAGTTTGAACTGTGGGCTGAAGATGATGGCTTCAGTCTTAGCTGGAGGAAATTATGGCTCATCCAAGACTTGAGGTCGGACAAGTAGTCTAACAGCACAGTAGCGGAGAGGTAGAACATATCATCAGCATTTGCTGGAGATGCTCTGGCCATAATCCAATTAGTGAGAGTGGAACTAAATGAGGGTAGTCCTACCGAGCTGAATAGTGGAGGAGGATGGAGTGGATGACCGCGACAAATGAAGTCAGGAGGATGAGGAGGGGTAATGTACCTCAGTAACAGTCACAAAGCATGTCTTTTGTGACTTTGGTTAGAGTCATTATGGTGCGTGGGAGGGGCAGAACCCCGATTAGAGAGATGGGCACAGATCTGGGAGGCAACAACATGTTCAAGGACTTTGGAGAGGAAAGGGACATTAGAGATAGGGCAGTAGTTTGCAGGAAAAGAGGGGTCAAGGTAGGTTTTCTAAGGAAGGCAGTGATGATGGCAATTTTGAAAGGGTGGGTGACAATGACTGCGGGGAAGGAACCATCTAAAATGTCAGCTAGCATAGGGCCAGGAAGAGAAGTTAGGTGATTAGCAGTTTAGTGGAAATGGGGTTAAGGTGCAGGAGGTGGGTTTCAAAGAGAGCATGGGGAAGATGGGAGAGACACTTAATGGGGATTCAGTGCTAAAACGGCAGGGAGAGACCTGGGGTGAAGTTTGACATGGTGAATAAGGTGAAGGGAGAAGCAGCAATGGCAACTTAACATATTTTCAATCTTGATGAGAAAAAAGTTAATGAGCTCCTCACACTTGTTGAAGGTGAGGGTGGAGGGGCAGGGGAGAGCGATTAGTATTGGAAAAAGTAATCTTGGCTTCCCAGGATGATGGTAGATGGTTTTCACAGAGGAGAATGAGGTTTGGTAGAGCTTGATGTGGTCTAGCCAGATCTGGTGATGGGTGACTAACTCAGTCATATGCCAAATACAGTCAATTGTGTGCCCTTTGGACTTGAGGAACTGAAGATAGGGTCCATATCAGGGGTAATGACCAGGATGGAAGACAGTAAAGATTTCTGCTGAGCACAAGGACCTCAAAGGTGGAGGTGAGGGAGTGGTTAAGCAAATTGATGGCTGCATAGATATCATGTCAAATAGAGGGCTAAAGATTAGGCAGTTGGAAGTTTGAAAGTGCAGTTGTAAATGGCTAGGGGGAGAGTTTTTACTAGGGTGGACACAGCAGGGAGTGGAGTTAGAAGAGTGTAGGAAGTGGTGGGAAATACAAAGAGGTGATGGGAGTAGAGAGGTTATGGGAGTTGGCAAGGTCGATGGGGTGACTATGAATATGGGTAGGAGAATTTATATAGAGGGAGAGATTTAGGGAGAACAGGAGAGTAGTGAGTTCACAGGAGAAAGGAGAAAGTGAGCTGAATTGGAGGTTTTAATCACCAAGGATGAGGACTCACTCAGTGCAGAGGGTGAGGGAAAAAATGAGGAAGGATATCTTGGGGAGAAACTTAGGGTGGGACTTGGAGGCTGGTACACAATGAGGACTTTGAAGGAGAGGTAAGAAGGATGGAATAGGATGAAGTGCTTGAAAGAGGAGAAGGTGCCAGAGGATTCAATAGAAGAGCCCAAAGCATGACTTGGTCGTAAGGGCCACACCACCACCGTCAACACGAGTGAAACTGGCCAGCACCTTATATTGTATTTAGCCCAATGCGACAAACTGTACCTCACATTCAGTATAACCATCACCATTCTGAGGTGTATCAGCATTCCTCTATTTAGCAGGGGGCTCATATGTGAGGGAATGGAGGCCCTTTCGGTTGACGAAGACAGCTGAGTTGATGTGCGGGGCACGCAGGGCAATATGTGTGCAGTCAATGGCCCCCTGCACATGGGGGAGCCAGCAATGCGGGCATACCCCCATGCTCGCTCGTTCTGATTGTCTCTGTTGAGAGGGAAGGGGATGAACCTGTTCCTCATGTCGTACAGTCCGTCTGTGACCTCCCTTATGCAGCAGTGCACTACATATTGCGAGATGTTGCACATGTTGCCAGAGGAGGCCTGAAATGTTCCTGAGCCGTATAAATTCAGTGCCACGGTGACCTTCACAGCCACAGGCAATGCTGTCCTTTCCCTGCTCTGAGGCTGTAGTTGTGGTCGCACCAGTTGACAGATCTCGGTCACGGCTTCCTCGGTGAACCTCAGGCATCGGATGCAATCCTCCTCGGTCATGTTGAGGTAAGAGAATTAGTCCCGGAAGGCCCTCATTGGGTCGGGCCTCCTGCTCAGTGCCCTGCGCCTCCTCGTCCTCTGTCTCCTCGCAGCTTGACCTGCTGGGCGTAGCCTCTCTGCATGCTCCCAGTCATGCTCAGTGCCCAACGGGAGCCCAAGCAGACTGCCCATGGTTGGCAGGAATGTTGTTCAACCACGGTTGTAACTTTCTGACCCGTAAGGCAGTACCTGCTAAAGCACTCTCAAAAGGAGTCCAGGAACTCTCAATAAGAATAGGGAGCTTCAAAAAACACTTCCTACTCCTCCAGCAGCCAGAAGCAATAATCCAGCAACTAACCTGCAACACCTGCATGGCCCCTTTAAATAGCGCTGGTCGGTGGGGGGGGGTTCCTTCAGGCAATGTAAGACACGTTTAGATGGCCGGGGATAAGACTGTGCGTTGAGTTGAACGTTAAGGTCGAAAATTGTGTCTATCACTTTAAATCAGCGTTGCACACTGATTGCACGCATTTTCTCCCTACTTTACAAGCTTCCAGCGTTTGGTATTTGCGCCTGCACTAACTCCTATACCAAGATGGCGTCTGGCGTACATCACGCAGGAAACATGCGTGCTCATCCAAGACGCCATCTTGGATGTCGGAGAAGCCGTGTAGCACCGAAACAATGGGCGCTATAAGGCCAAATTTAGCACCCCTAATGTTTTGATGTAGTGGTGCTAAGAATGCTGGGCTAGTCCCCACTCCATAGTGTTCTTTTAATATCATTCTTCAGCAAGAGATAGCAAAAAGAAAATGCAAATACACCACTCACACCCACAGCCAGGTGGGCTTTAAAGACAGAATTAAAATCAAAAAGTTAATGAGGAAAGGAAAATATGGAGAAAAGTGATTGAAGGAAGCAAAAAGAGAAAAAGCACAGAGAGAAAAACAAAAGAGCATATGGGAGAAGGGATAAATAGATTGTCGCACTTATAATTCACACTGAAGGGTATTGGCTTTGTTCTCACAATAGGTGTTTGTGAATAACCTCCACCACTGTGAAGTTGAAGGCAGGACTCCACACGACATAATCAAATGTATTGAAGGAACATTGCTTCCCAACAGCACCTTCCACTATAACTGATAAGATTGTCGGTCCTTTTAAATCGTTAACATGTGAATGATGGTGCAGAAGGAAACTGGAGTTTGCTCTTAACTCTAAAAACATAAATTATCTTTGGTACGACTTTACATCAGCTACGTTTGTGCTGCAGCCAATACCCCATCCTTCCTAACATGAGACCAACATGTCACAGAAAGTGGCAGGTTTGATTCGCAGCTTGTGCCAGGTTAACTGATCTTGGTCCAGGTCAGGGGGGAAGGGGAGATAGGGATGCTACAATTGGCCTTAGCACCCCTGGGCTAGAGAGGAGAAATAATAAAGGCAGTACTCTACTCTTCTCAACACTGCCCAGTGACCCCCTGCTGGAATGTTGTGTATGTAAATGTGAAGTGGGGACAAAGAATAGCTTCCTAGGAGGGGCACCAAAGGGGTTATGGCATCCATACGAACATACAAAAAGATAGACAGAAGGAGACTGGCTGGTCCATTGAACCTGTCCCATTCAGCAATGTCCCATGTAATCTCTTGGAAGAGGCAAAAAGACAGGGGAAAAGGATTCTAGGAAATTCCTCTCCGACCCCTTAAGGTGATCAAAAACGCTCACCTCAGGAGATAATAATGACCACGAGGTGCATTACCCAACATCCCACCTACCTTTTGTAGATAGCCCAGTAAAAGTCAATGTTTTCAGAGAGATGGAAAGAAAACAGGGCGGAAGAAAAGCATGTTAACCATGGAAGTGTCAGTCACTGTGCTTCTGAACTCTATAGATTTGGTTCTGTGGCAATATGAAAAGTATCTGCTTGCTGAACTTCTATTATTCTCTGATGATTGTTTTCCTTTGAAAAGATCTTTCAATCTATTGCATTCATCTGGTTGTTACCAATTTTCATTAACAGGTCTGACAATTTCCACTGCAATCACCAGCCATCTCATACTGAATTTATGTGACTGAAATAGAAATGGTAATTTAAAGGGACACAGTCAATCCTGAATAGGTTCAGCTGGACCAGTTTCTTTACAAATGCACGGCAGTTTGCAATAAATTGTGTCAAAACCCATCATTGCTTGACTTGCACGTGCTATCACCACAATAGCAAAAACACACAGGGCTAGAAATTGGGCCGTGTAGCATCTGTTGTTTCAGCACTACGTGGCCTCTTGGAATGCCAAGATGGCGTCTTGGCTGCGCACGCACATTTCTAGCATGATGTGCATCGGACGCCACCTTGGTATAGATAGTAGCACATGCGCAAATACCGAATGCCAGAGAAAGTAAGGAGAAAATGGATACAATCAGCGTGCAATGCTGATTTAAAGTGATAGACACCAATTCAACTCAATGCACTCCCTTAACCATGAACATCTGAACGTGCCTTAGAGTTCCTGGAGGACCCCCCACCAGCGCTATTTAAAGGGACCATGCAGGATTTACAGGTTAGTTGCTAGATTATTGCTTTTGGCTGCCGATGCATTTGTAACTGCTTTTGGAGGTCTCCTATACTTGAATACTAGGATGCAGGGACATAGCCTAACATTTAGAGCCAGGATGTGCAGGAGTGAAGTTGGGAAACACTTCTACACACAAAGGGTGGGAGAAGTTTGGGACGCTCTTCTGCAAACTGCAGCTAATGCTCGCTCACTTGCGAATTCTAAATCTGAGATTGATAGATTTCTGTGAACCAAGGGTATTAAGGGATTTGGAGTTAAGGCAGGCATATGGAGTTAGGTCACAGGTCCACCATGATCTCATTGAATGGCGGAACAGACTCGAGGGATTAAATGCCTCTGACAGTTGCTGCCTCCTGTTATGTGCTACCTTCTCCTGCAAGAAAGTGGGATGTTTGTCTGGGTGATGGGCCTTGTGTAAGGGTGACAGGAAGCATCTGATTGGAAGAGTTGAGTACTGATGGAAAGAGTTTATTGGTATGTGGGTGATGGGGGGTGTAGCGCATGGTGCAGTTGGTAGGAGACACCACTTGACAGTTGATCTCACTCACCTTGACCACTCGTGTCAAAGCATTGAACTTCTTCCTGCACTGCATCCATGTTCATGATGCTGTGTGTCTGGCATTGACCTTGTCCCCCACTGCCTCCCACTGCCTTTTGAGTATATGTCTGGAAGGCCTCTTGCCACCCCCCCACCCCACTGTGGATATGGGATGTCCCTCCTTCTGTCCACCTCTTGCATCAAGGCCTCTAGTGCATCAGCAGAGAACCTTGGTGCCTGCTCTCTCGCAGGCCTGGCACTAACTCAGATCGACAGATTGGTGAGGTCTGGCATGCAGATTGGAGGATGTGGGATTTAGTAGTGTGCAACCTTTATTCAATGTTTTAACATAACTCATCAGTTTGTAAACATAGGGATGGGACCTGCATCTGTGTTTTATGTGTGCGATGTCTGATCTCTGTTCAGACTCGGTGCAGACAGCAAACTGTTATTTTTAGCAAATAACAGGTACCAGCTACCTTTAAGAGACATTCTCCCCTTAAGAGATTGGGGCTCCCCCTGCTGGTGGAGAGTGCGTATTTACTTGAATCGTCGTGTTCGGCCGAGTTTTCAACACTGCTATCAGGTAAGTCCACAGGCAGGACAAATGTCTCGTCCTGCGGGCGCAGGCAGCACCGGGCATGGGTTAAGCGCACATCGCAATACCCCATGTCCGGTTTTGGGGGTGATCCAATTTAATCCCCACAATTGTTTTGCTTCTTCTCCTGTCCAAAGCTTTGCCAATCCTTTTTTCCCATTAGGACAGCGCCCCTTTAAGTGTGCTTGCAATTGTTGTGATCTTCACATTGAGTTTGAGAGTGACGTACTTAAGTCAGAAACTAGAGTCTTAAACTTAAATAAAGCCAATTAGATAGGTATGAGGGGCGAGTTGACAAAGGTAGATTGGGAAATTAGATTAAAGGATATGAGGCCAGATAAGCAATGGCAAACATTTAAAGAAATAATTCAATATTCTCAACGAATATATTCATTGAGAAATAAAAACTCCATGGGAAAAGTGATTCATCCATGGCTAACTAAAGAAGTTAAGGATGGTATTAGATTAAAAGAAAAGGCCTATAATGTTGCCAAGAAGAGTAGTAAGCCTGAGGATTGGGAACATTTTAGAAACCAGCAAAGGATGACCAAAAAATTGATAAAAAGGGCAAAAATAGAACATGAAAGTAAACTAGCAAGAAATATAAAAAGGGATTGTAAGAGCTTCTACAAGTATGTAAAAAGGAAGAGAGTAGCAAAAGTAAACGTTGGTCCCCCAGAGGCTGAGGCAGGTAAAATTACAATGGGGAATCAGGAAATAGCAGTGACGTTAAACAAATCCTTTTATCTGTCTTCACAGTAGAAGACAAAGAAAGCATACCAGAAATAGTGGGGAACCAAGGGTCTAATGAGAATAAAGAACTGAAAGTAATTAATATCAGTAGAGAAAAAATACTTCAGAAACTAATGGGACTAAAAGCCAGTAAATTCCCTGCACCTGATGGCCTACATCCGAGGATTCTAAAAGAGGTGGCTGCAGAGATAGTGGATGCATTGGTTTTGATCTTCCAGAATTCCCTAGATTCTAGAATGGTCCCAGTGGATTGGAAGGTGGCAAATGTAACCCCGCTATTCAAGAAAGGAGGGAGAGAGAAAACTCCAGGGAACTCCAGGCCTGACATCAGTCGTCAGGAAAGTGCTGGACTCCATTATTAAGGAAGTGGTAACAGGGCACTTAGAAAATGATAATATGATTAGGCAGAGTCAACATGGTTTCATGAAAGGGAAATCATGTTTGACAAATTTATTAGAGTTTTTTGAGGATGTAACTAGTAGGGTAGATAAAGGGGAACCAGTGGATGTTGTATATTTGGATTTTCAAAAGGCATTCGATAAGTTACCACATAAAAGGTAAGGGCTCATGCGGTTGGGGTAACATATTAGCAGGGGTGGACGATTGGTTATTGGACAGAAAACAGAGAGTAGGGATAAACGGGTCATTTTCAGGTCGGCAGTCATAACTAGTAGGGTGCTGCAAGAATTGATGCTTGGGCCACAATTATTTACAATCTATATTAATAACTTAGATGAAGGGACCGAGTGTAATGTAACCAAATTTGCTGACAATACAAAGCTAGGTGGGAAAGTAAACTGTGAGGAGGACACAAAGAGTCTGCAAAGGGATATAGACAGGTTAAGTGAATGGGCAAGAAGGTGGCAAATGGAGTATAATGTGGGGAAATGTGAGGTTATTCACTTTGGTAGGAAGAATAGAAAAACAGAATAGTTTTTAAATGGTGAGAAACTATTAAATATTGGTGTTCAGAGTTAGCATGCAGGTACAACAAGCAAATCGCAAGTTGGCCTTTATTGCAAGGAGGTTGGAGTACAAGAGTAAGGAAGTCTTTTTACAATTGTACAGGACCTGGAATACTGTGCATCGTTTTGGTCTCCTTATCTAAGGAAGGATATATTTGCCTTAGAGGCGGTGCAACAAAAGTTCACTAGATTGATTCCTGGGATGAGAGGGTTGTCCTATGAGGAGAGAGTCAGTAGAATGGACCTATACTCTTTGGAGTTTAGAAGAATGAGAGGTGATCTCATCGAATCATATAAGATTCTGAGGGGGCTTGACAGGGTAGATGCTGAGAGGTTGTTTCCCCTGGCTGGAGAGTCTAGAACTAGAGGGCATAGTCTCAGGATAAGGGGTTGGCCATTTAGGACTGAGATGAGGAGGAATTCTTTCACTCAGAGCATTGTGAATCTTTGGAATTCTCTACCTGTGATGCTGTGGATGCTGAGTCATTGAGTATATTCAAGGCTGAGTTAGATCGATTTTTGGACTCATGGGGAATCAAGGGATATGGGGATCAGGCGGGAAAGTGGAGTTGAGGTCGAACATCAGCCATGATCTTATTGAATGGTGAAACTGGCTCGAGGGGGCATATGGCCTACTCCTGCTCCTATTTCTTATGTTCTTATCTGGTGATTTTCCCCAGATGGTACATGTAGGCAGGATGATTAAAGCTCATTACACTCCTCCATCTCTAACACCTTTTCAATGTGAAGTTGGGCCAGTAGCTGAATAAATCCTTCTGGTATATTGATGTGCTGATTCCTCAGAGGTCATCACCAACTCCTGAGAAGAATTCTGTGATGTATGTTTCCAATATCCTAAAAAATATGGATTGGATTCTAGGCAGCAAGTGCTTTTAACCAGATCTGTGGGATATATATGAGATAATGTTGCAGTGTCAGTCTTTGTTCAATGGTAGCACTCTTGTCTCTGAAGCAGTAGGTTGTGGATTCAAATCTCACTCCAGAGATTTGAGTACATAATCTAGGCTGGCACTTCTGTGCAGTACTGAGGAAGTGCTGCACTGTTAGAGCTGTCATCTTCCAGATGAGATGTTAAACCGTGGCCCAATCTGCCCTCTCAGGTGGATGTAAAAGATCCCACTATTCGAAGCATCCTGGCCAACATTTATCCCTCAACCAACACCAAAAACAGAGGTTTTCATTGCTATTTGTGGGACCTTGCTGTGTGCAAATCGGCTGCCGAGTTCCCTACATTCCCTAGCGAGTATAGAAATGGGAGGTAGAGAAGATGAATGCGTGGCTGGAGAGATGATTCAGGAGGGAGGACTTTAGATTCCTAGGGCATTAGGACCAGTTCTGGGGGAGGTGGGACCTGTACAAGCCGAACAGGTTGCACCTTAGCAGGGCCGGGACCAATACCTTCATGGGGAGATTTGCTAGTGCTGTTGGGGAGGGTTTAAACTAGCTTGGCAGGGGGATGGGAACTTGAGTGTAGATTCAGAAGGGAGAGAAGCAGAGCTGGAAATGGAAGGCAGAAAATTAGTAAGTGAGTTTGGAAGGCAGAGGAAACAAAGGTTAGAAACTAGACAACAAAGGAGTTTGGCAGCGCTTAATGGTATATACCTCAATGCAAAGAGTATGGTGAATAAGACAGATTAGCTAAGGGCACAGATAGACACGTGGAAGTATGATATCATAGCTATTACAGAAACATAGCTTACACGGGGCAGGAATGGCAGCCCAACATTCCTGGTTACAGGATTTTCAGACGAGATAGAGAGGAGGATAAAAAAGGAAGGGGGGTGGCAATATTGGTTAAAGAAACAATTACAACTGTGAGGAGGGATGATATGTTAGAAGGATCATCAAATGAGGCCATATGGGTTGAGTTAAAGAATAAAAAAGGGTCAGTCACACTGCTGGGAGCGTACTATAGACCCCCAAACAGTCAGAGGGAGATAGAAGAGCAAATATATGTAAGCAAATTTCTGAGAAGTGCAAAAACACTAGGGCAGTAAAAGTAGGGGATTTCAACTACCCAAATATTATCTGGGATACAATCAATGCAAAGGGTATAGAGGGTGCAGAATTCTTAAATTGCATTCTGGAGAACTTTCTTAGCCAGTACGTAGCAAGCCCAACAAGAGGTGGGGGGAGCAGTTCTGGAATTAGTTTTAAGGAATGAAGCTGGGCAGGTGGAAGGGGTATCTGTGGGAGCACATTTTGGTGGTAGTGATCATAATTCAGTTAGATTTAGCATAGTTATGGAAAAGGACAGAGATGGAACAAGAGTAAAAGTTCTAAATTGGGGAAAGGCCAATTTTACTAAGCTGAGAAGTGATTTAGCAAAAGTGGACCGGAAACAGCTACTTGAAGGTAAATCAATGCCAGAACAGTGGGAGGCATTCAAGGGTCGGTGGGGGGGGAGTTCAAGGGGGTCAGAGTAAACATGTTTCCACAAAGAAAAAGGGTGGGAATGCCAAATCTAGAGCCCCCTGGATGACAAGGAGCATACAGGGTAAGATAAGGCAAAAAAGGGAAGCTTATATCAGACACCAAGAGCTCAGTACTGCAGAAAGCCTAGAGGAGTATAGAAAGTGCAGGGATGAAATGAAAAAGGAAATTAGGAAAGCAAAGAGAGGGCATGAAAAAATACTGGCAAGTAAAATTAAGGAAAACCCAAAAATGTTTTATAAATACATAAAGAGCAAGAGGATAACTAAAGAAAGAGTAGGGCCTATTAGAGACCTATAAGATAACCTATGTGTGGAGGCGGAAGATGTGGGTATGATTCTTAATGAATATTTTGTGTCTATCTTCACAAAAGAGGGGGACGATGCAGAGATTGTAGTTAAGGAGGAGGAGTGTGAAATATTGCTTGGGATAAACATAGTGCGAAAGGAAGTATTAAGGGGTTTAGCATCTTTGAAAGTAGATAAATCACCAGGCACGGATGAAATGTATCCCAGGCTGCTAAGAGAAGCAAGGGAGGAAATAGCAGAGGCTCTGACCATCATTTTTCAATCCTCCCTGGCTACAGGCATGGTGCTGGAGGATTGGAGGACTGCTAACATTGTACCGTTATTTAAAAAGGGAGAAAGACATTGACCGAGTAATTATAGGCCAGTCAGTTTAACCTCGGTGGTGGGCAAATTATTGGAATCGATTCTGAGGGACAGAAAAAATCGTCATTTAAAAAGGCACGGGTTAATCAAGGACAGTCAGCATGGATTTGTTAAGGGAAGGTCGTGTCTGACTAACTTGATTGAATTTTTTGAGGAGGTAACAAGGAGGGTTGATGAGGGTAACGCGTTTGATGTAGTCTACATGGATTTTAGCAAGGCTTTTGACAAGGTCCCACAAGGCAGACTGGTCAAAAAGCAATGGGTAATGGTTGCCGGGTGTCTTTGGAACTGGAAGGCTGTTTCCAGTGGGGTCCCACAAGGCTCAGTACAAGTCCCTTGATTTGAACTTGAATGCTCGGGGCTTGATCAAGAAGTTTGCAGACGATACAAAAATTGGTCATGTGGTTGATAGTGAGGAGGAAAGCTGTAGACTGCAGGAAGATATCAATGGACTGGTCAGGTGGGCAGAAAAGTGGCAAATTGAATTCCATCCAGAGAAGTATAAGGTAATACATTTGAGGAGGGCAAACAAGGCAAGGGAGTACACAATAAATGGGAGGATACTGAGAGGTGTAAAGAAACAAAGGGACCTTGGAGCACATGTCCACAGATCCCTGAAGTTAGCAGGACAGGTAGATAAGGTGGTTAAAAAGGCATAGGGATACTTTCCTTTATTATCCGAGGCATAGAATATAAGAGCAGGAAAGATGTGATTGTATTGGAGAGGGTACAGAAGAGATTTACGAGGCTGTTGCCAGGGTTGGAGAATTTTAGCTATGAGAAAAGATTGGATAGGCTGGGGGTTTTTTTGGAACAAAGGATGCTGACGGGAGATTTAATTGAGGTATATAAAATTATGAGGGGCCTAGATAGTGTGGATAGGGAGGACCTATTTTCCTTAGCAGAGGGGTCAGTGACTAGGGGGCATAGATTTAAAGTAATTGGTAGAAGGATTAGACAGGAGCTGAGGAGAAATTTTTTAATTTAAAAATTACTTGGATGTGGACTTGAAGTGCCGTAACCGAAAGGACTATGGACCAAGTGCTGGAAAGTGGGATTAAGTTGAATAGCTCTTTTTCTCAGCCGGCACGGACACGATGGGCCGAATGGCCTCCTTCTGTGCCGTAACTTTCTATGATTCTATGATTACAACAGTGACTGCACTTCAAAAGTACTTAATTGGCTGTAAAGCTCTTTGTGATGTCCTGAGGTTGTGAATGGTGCTATATAAATACAAGTGCTTTCTTTCTAATGGGCATGAGCCTATAGCACAAAGTTGCTCTTAATTCAGCATTAAATGGCAATCTCACTTGGAGGATGGCAGGTGTGGGAAATGAAAAAATTTCACAAAGTATTCGAGGGGGTGCAGTTCTATTGTCGGGGCTAAGTCACGTTCTTGAGTTTTAAGGCATGTAGAGTTTTACTGTGTACTTAATAAAATAGCCAGTGCCTGTTATGACCATAAGCAAGAATAACTTTCAGTCTTGATATTTTTACATTGTTGAAGCTCCATCTATTCTCTCATATTGTCTTATTCAGGTTGATGAGCAAAAAGCAGGTGGCGTGCCAACCTGACATGGCACTCTCTCAATGTTCTGCTTTTCCTGCCTGTAATCATGAGCAAATCTTTTATCCTGGCTGCTGGCATCTTGACCCCAATTCCCACATATCCATGAGGTTCTTGCCATTTTCCGACAGGAGCTGTTGCTACCAGGATCGAGGACTCTCCAAAAATAGAATAAGGCGGGAACACGGTGATGAGTCAGCACTTCCTTTTCCCTCATTATTTCGGTCCCACCCTCACTCCACTTCACAAATTCTTTCTTTCTTTCTTTCTTTCTTTTATTGGGATATGTACATCACAGCTGCAAGGATACCATAGTGTTCTCTATCAATTCAAAATGTCAAACAATGAATAATTGCAGTGAAGCTTCACAAATCCCTTCTCCTTTCTGTGGAGCTCCCCTGCAGACAGTGCCGTTTCCTGGAACTTTGTCCCTTGTAAGCAGCTGTTGAAATGTAGAGTTAACCATCACTTGCTAAAATAAGGATTTTGGAACACCTATAGAAAATCTCTGACTTTCTTGTTACTCTGGTACAATTTCTTCAGGTCGCTTTGTGCTCTCAGTAATGAACCGGGTCAAACTTGTATGATTTTATCCTTATTTTGCTTGCAGATACACCTGGTGCACAAAGAATGGAGACTTATACAGACACTACACATACTAAAAGCCTCTTCAAAACCAGGATCTTGCTAGGTTTCCAATGTTCTGATACCAATTGGGCCTTCTCACCCACTGACTGGTGCTAACTGAAACCAAGATGAAAGGCCAAGGCTCACAATGCAATGTGGTTAGATAATGTCCAGCTTGAGTTCTAAACGCCTAAAGGTTGTAGAAGGAATGAAAGACTAAGGGAAGTAAGATGAACATTTCTGAGGTGCTGGAAAAGAATAATTTGGAGTAGGAGACTGCACACAGAGTTGTCTCAAAACTGTGAGTATGTAGGAAGAAGGAAGAGTGTGTAAGATGTTGAATTTATGGTTTAGGAAGAACAAGAGACCAAAGTTCAGGGCAGCACTGATCATAGTGGCATTGGTAAAAAATGGAGTGACAACAAAGGAGAAAGAGAGGGCGGAGGCCGGAGGTAAGATAACGATTGCTTATTAGAGAAGAAACCTTTTCTTGTTTGCTGTCTAATGATGTGAAAGTGATGATGGAAGAACACCAGATATGGGATCTATATTCAAGTCTTGGGTGGACATGAACCTTATGGAGAGTTTTTAAGGAGGAAAGAACAACACATTTTTGGTCCAAAAGATGAAACTGAGGCAGACTCAGCAATGAAGAAAATGCGGGAATATTTACCACATCATAATGTCCTAAATAAGGCACCTGTTTCGGCAGGGCACGACACCTTACAATAGACCCGTAAATTTCAACACTTGTAGAGTGATTTGTTACCCAAATACACCACAATCGTACATTAGTCCCAGAGTAGTTTCTGAGTGGATCTGAGCAATAAGAAATCACTTGTTGGAACAAATCATTTGCCCTGCTAATAAGATACTAGTCTGCTAGGTTCTTTTGATATATAAAACAGTTGTCATCTTTTCAATTATGCTGCCATAGTTAATGCATTATTGCCTGAAAATCTTATGTTTACGTATATCTTGAGAATAGTTTGGGGACCATGACTATAACCCAGGACCTCCTAACTGGCTGGATTAGCACCGGACATCATCAGTGAGCATCTTTTATTCCTTTATCATTGTTAACATATCTTAGCTGAGTTTTCATGCAATGTCTCATTTTCAAACAAATGAGGAGTACCAACTGAAAGATATATTTTTTCATCATGAGTATAATGGTTAAAATTCACAGTCCAAAATAACCTTTCAATGGGCTGGTGCAACTCCATCGTGTATAATACAATGATAGCCCTGGTTTAGTCAAAAGAGGCCAAATAAACACTGGTGTGAGGCTCAGATATAGATACAAGATTTAATCAAAGAAACTTAAGGCAAAATGGTGGAATTCTACAAGTCAATTCATGCCTCGCAAAGGAACAAACAATTTGCAGGAAGACTACACAGGCAATGATTTTAAATAAATATTGTATTTGACACAGAACAATCCAAACAGGTCCTTGAGGAAATGCCATTTGAAGGAATTACAATAGGACAATTCCACAAATTACTTCAGACATAACAAAATGTCTAATTCACATGGAAAGTGTAAACATTTCAAAAATGCTTTACGTTTTGCATTCTCCTATTGATTCTCACTTATAATTGCACCAAAACGAGATCCAGGAGATTTTTCTTCAGGAGGGAAAGGCCGGCATTGGAAACTACTCATTATACCTTCTCAGGGCAACTAGGGATGGGCAATAAATGCTGGCTTTTCCTGCAACGCCCACATCCCGAGAATGAATTACAAAAAAATGCCTCTCCACCTCATCTGAGCAAAATTGACATGAACTGCCTCTTGTTTCTGATCCAGTATACCGTTGACTTAAGGCCTGCTTTGTTTGAACATGAGACATTGCCTCAAATCTCAGCTAAGTTAGTAATAGCAAAGGAATAACCAGAGATTAAGCTGAGGCCCACTGGTGACCACAGGTGCCAAAATTTGTAGGATCAGGGGAAGTCAACTCATTTACATAAACTGTAAATTTACAAAATCTTCTGAGGACCAGGCCACTACCAGGCCTGGAACCCAGGTAGGCACCTTTTCTGCCTATCTCTTCTCTTGGTATAATGGCCCACGATGTTCCACTAGGACGGGGATACGGAAACTCCCAACCTGGGAGTCCCCAGCCCCAATCACTCTCCCCTCCTGCATCAGTATCCTAATTTGGTGCCTGCTGAGGCTCTGCCCTTTAACAAGGCTCCACGGAAATGCCGGGACCCAGTTTATTAAGGATGGCCTAACTTGCAGCCCCTCTGCCACACGCGATGCAAATGCACAAGAAGCGATGAAGATTTTGGAAACCATATCACTCAATAAACATGACATCACAGAAATTCATTTTTAAACAGAGGCAGAATTAAGTGTGACCTTTTTCCCATGAATCTTCCAGAGGTTATAAAAAGATTCTATATATTCTAGACTTCATGAACTGAGCTGTCTTGGAGATGAAATCCTATTTTATATGCGCAATATTTTTGCTGAAATTATCAATGGGGAAATTTCACCCCTTAGTGTCTGTGAAAAGCAACATATATTTCAGATGCTGTGGTCTGTGTGAAAATATAATGGCAGCATTGTTACATAGTAACAGTTTCAAGCAAGAGAAGACCTTTGGTCCATGTAGCCCACCTATCCACAGTATTCCTTTAGTGTGTTTCCAGATAACCCTGAACCCTATTTGTTGATAAGACCCTATCTTGTTCCATCTTGAAACCCATTATAGTTTGTTGCTCCACCAACCATGCTCTGTTGTAACATACGATGTGTGCATTATAAGTTAATATTGTACAAAATCCATTTTCACCATCCCTCGATCAGCACCATATTGATATCAGCTGGAATGTAAAGTAAACCAGCAACCTAAGAATTCTCAGCTTTTAAGGTGTGCAATCTCGCCATCAGTAGACTGTGCTGTACTTGGAAGTATATTGAGCTGGCAATGAAACTTCTACTCAGTCTGAAGGGAATCAAAGTTACTGTAGCTTAGTAACCAGCACAGACAAAAGAAAAAGTCGTGACTTCGCTGAACTAATTCTGTTCAGTGCAACTCATTACCCTGTCCTTACCAAAATGATTTCTTCCTTTCCATAAGTTTACAGTGCCTTTTGACTCTGAGCAGCTCCCTTCCATCCTTTTAACAATACATTGATGGTCAACACTCCATCAGTAAAACAAAAGCCACTTTGGTAAAGTTCAGGCCTCAAAATTCATGTCGTTCAAATGTTTCCTGCCTCTCTTTAGGCTGTCCCAATACAACACGGGAACTTTGGCCATGTCACAGAGGGGAGAAAGCACTTCTGCTTCCAAAGTAGGTAATTCCACATAGATATTCTAGTATTGGGGGTGATTTTTGTGTCCCTACCATCGAGTTTGTAATTAATAACGGGGCGCGAGTGGAACCGAAATGGTGAAGGAAACGGAAATGCCGACTCACTACCGTTTTCCTGCCCATTTCTATTTTTGGACAGTCCCCAATCTTGGCGTTGATCCTGCCAGTTGGGAGGTCCTGGGCTATAGTCATGGTCCTCAAACTATTCTCAAGGTATACATAAACATAAGATGCTCAGGCAATAATGCACTAACTGTGGCAGCATAATTGAAAAGATGACAACTGTTTCATATGCCACAAGAACCTAGCAGACTAGTATCTTATTAGCAGGGCAAATGATTTGATCTAACAAATGATTTCTCATTCCTCAGATCCACTCAGAAACTGCTCTGGGACTAATGAATGATTGTGGTATGTTTGGGTAACAAATCACACTACAAGTGTTGAAACTCGCAGGTCTATTGTAAGGTGTCATGCCCGAAAGAGATGCCTTATTTAGGGCACTCTCTATGATATGGTAAATATTCCCGCATTTCCTTCATTGCTGAGTCTGCCTCAGTTTCATCTTTTGGATCAAACACATGTTTTTCTTTTCTCCTTAAAAACTCTCCATGAAGCCCATATCCACCCAAAACTTGAATACAGATCCCATATCTTCCATCATCACTTTCATATCACTAGACAGCAAACAAGAAAAGGTTTCTTCTCTAATAAGCAATTGTTCTCTTACCTCTGGCCTCAAACAAATCTTTCTCCATCTCGACCTTTGTTGTCACTTCAATTTTACCAATGCCACTATGGTCAGTGCTGCCCTGAACTTTGCTCTCTTGTTCTTCCTAAACTATGAATTCAACATCCTACACGTTCTTCCTTCTTCCTATATTCTCATAGTTTTGAGACAACTCTCTGTGCAGTCTCCTACTCTAAATCATTCTTTTCCAGCGCCTCAGAAATGTTCATCTTGCTTCCCTTAGTCTTTCATTCCTTCTAGAATCCTTAGGCGTTTAAAACTCAAGCTGGGCATTATCTAACCACAATTGTTGAGGTTCTGCACTGTGAGCCGTGGCCTATCATCTTGGTTTCAGTTAAAAAAAAAGATAATTGCTGCATGCACCAGTCAGTGAGTGAGAATGTCCCAATTGGCATCCCAATTGGAAACCTAACAAGATCTTGGTTTCAAAGAGACTTTTAGTTTGTGTAGTGTCTGTATAAGTCTTCATTCTTTGTGCATTAGGTGACATAACAACAACAACTTGCATTTATATAGCACCTTTAATGTAGTAAAAAGTCCCAAGGTGCTTCACAGAAGCATTATCAAAATTTGACATTGAGCCATATAAAAGCTTGGTCAAAGAAGTAGGTTTTAAGAAGCATCTTAAAGGAGGAGTGAGAGGCAGGGAGGTGGAGAGGTTTAGGGAGGGAAATCTAGAACTAAGGGCCTAGACAGCTGAAGGCACAGTCGCCAATGGTGAAGCGATAAAATCGGGGATGCACAAGAGGCAACAATTGGATAAACGCAGAGATCTCGGTGGGGTGTGGAGCTGGAGGAGCTTTCAGAAGTAGGGTGGGGTGAGGCTGTTATTTTCAGAGCAAAATCCAGCTCAATATCAATTTGATTTGCACACTGTGGCCTTAAAATCTAGAGTTCAGCTTTGGATTTGTCAGCCCTGAATTTCTAAATCATTGAACCCAATTTCCAAATTGACATGGCCGCTAATAAGTTTGTTACATTTTCACCAACTGCTTGGTTTAGGAGGGGCTAAAGAATAACGTGTGGTAATCTGTGCATCTACCCCATACTGAACGTTTCACAGGATAATATTTTAGAAACAAAAATGCCAGAAGAATTGCTTGAAGGCAGAACTGCAACAATTTTGTCAGTGTGAAAAGTTCTTGCATCACTACAAATTTGAAAGTCACTCTCCCTAGGTGGAGAAAGTGAGCAGAAATGCTATTTAACAACAGATTGTTTTTACTCGACATCATTGTGCGGGTGAGCTAGGAAATTGGTTGTGTAAATTGTCTCAAAGCACTGGAATTGCTTCTCCAAAACAATTTGTTAAAAATCACTGGAGATGATTTGAAGAGACTTTACAAGATGAAATGGGACATTCATCCATTTGTCTGTTGCCACTGGCATGAAATCATTTGCCTCGCTCAGCCATTTCTTCGAAATAACCAAGAAATGGCCCAAAGGTACAGCACCTAACTATCTGTCTCATTTCCAGAAATGCAAAGTGTTCTTGGTTACCACAAAAACAGCAAGCCATTTTTGCCTATGCTTGTATCAGCTTCTGTATTTGGTTGAAGAATATGAAGAATAATAGATATTGGTGATTTACAAAGCAGATATCAATGGGGTTTAGTGGAAAAAACAATTTGAGCCCTGGAATGTGTTGTCGCCTCCCAAATCTGTGCCCATCTTTTCTGCAACTGCATGTTTGAACTCCTCCAATAAGGTGTCCGCCCCTGCCTCAGCACTGAAACGGCTCTTATCAAAGTCACAAATGACATTCTGTGTGACTGTGACCATGGTAAACTATCCCTCCTCATCCTTGTTGACCTGTCTGCAGCCTTTGACATGGTTGACCACACCATCCTCCTCCAACGCCTCTTTTCCACTGTTCAGCTGGGTGGGACTGCCCTCACCTACTTATATTCCTCTCTATCCAGTCGTAGCCAGAGAATCTTCTGCAATGGCTTCTCTTCTCACTCCCATACCATTAACTCTGGAATCCCGGAAGAATCTATAATTGGCCCCCTCCTATTTCTCATCTACATGATGTCATTTGGCAACATCATCGGAGAACACAATATCAGGTTCCACATGTACTCTGATGACACCCAGCTCTATCTCACCACCACCTCTCTCTCGAACCCTCCACAGCCTCTGATTTCTCATGCTGCTTGTCCAACATCCAGTACTGGATGAACAAAAATTTCCTCCAATTAAATATTGGGAAGATCGAAGCCATTGTCTTCGGTCCCCACCACAAACTCCATTCCCTAGCCACCGACTCCATCGCTCTCCCTGGCCACTGTCTGAGGCTGAATCTTGGTGTCCTATTTGACCCTGCACTGAGCTTCCGAACCCATATCCTCTCCATCACTAAGACCGCCTACTTCTACCTCCATAACATCGCCCGTCCCTAGCCCAGCCTCAGCTCATCTGCTGCTGAAACACTCATTCATGCCTTTGTTACTTCTAGATCCAACTATTCCAATGCTTTCCTGGCCAGCCTCCCACCTTGCACTATCCATACATTTGAGCTAATCCAAAACTCTGCTGCCTGTATCTTAACTCGCACCAAGTCCCATTCATCCATCACTCCTGTGCTTCCTGACCTACATTGGCTCCGAGTCCGTCAATGTCTCGATTTTAAAATTCTTATCCTTGTTTTCAAATCCTACCAGGGTCTCACTCCTCCCTATCTCTGTAACCTCCTCCAGCCCTACAACCCTCTGAGATCTCTGCTCACCTTTACTCTGGCCTCTTGTGCTTCACCATTGGCAGCGGTGCCTTCAGCTGCCTAGGCCCTAAGCTCTGGAATTCCCTCCCTAAACCTCTCCGCCTCTCCACCTCTCTCTCCTCCTTTAAGATAATCCTTAAAACCTACCTCTTTGAACTATTGGTCACCTGTCCTAATACCTCTTTATGTGGCTCGGAGTCAAATTTTGTTTGATAACGCTCATGGAAGCGCCTTGGGATGTTTTACTACATTAAAGGCGCTATATAAATGCAAGTAGTTGTTGTTGTTTTTGTTGGATTTGTAACATGCCCAAGCCGGTGGAATGAAAGCCTCCTCTCTCTGCCGGCTGTAAAGCTGGGTGAGTCTTGGGCTCCAAACACAATTTGTGTTGGGTACAGGTCCAGAACAAAGCTCCTCACAATTTAGTGCACATTTACAATAAAGCCTAGACGTTCCTATTTGTAGTTTATGGGGACAAACACTTATTGTGCTCGTAAGACTTTCCTCTGTCTATTATTCCTTTCTTTGTTCATGTGATGTAGGCGAGGCCATATTCATTGCCCATCCCCTGAGAAGGTGGTGGTGGCCCTTCACCCTAAGTCCTTGTGGTGATGGCGTTCCCACAAAGGTGTTGGGAAGGAAATTCGAACAGAAATATTATCCCACTTAAAATAACAGGTTAATGTCTCAGTTAACGGAATATAAAAAAATTATAAGAATACTTAGGAACCATTAATGTGGTGACATTCACTCTTCTGACCACCATCACAGAATCAGTTTCCAGCTCACCATCAGAACAGTCCATCTCCAATTCACCATCACCGAATAGTCAGTCTCCTATTCACCATCACCGAATAGTCAGTCTCCTATTCACCATCACCGAATAGTCAGTCTCCTTTTCACCATCAGAATAATCAGTCTCCTATTCACCATCAGAATAGTCAGTCTCCTTTTCACCATCAGAATAATCAGTCTGCTATTCACCATCACCGAATAGTCAGTCTCCTTTTCACCATCAGAATAGTCCGTCTCCTATTCACCATCAGAATAATCAGTCTCCAATTCACCATCAGAATAATCAGTCTCCTATTCACCATCAGAATAATCAGTTTCCTATTCACCATCAGAATAGTCAGTCTCCTATTCACCATCAGAATAATCAGTCTCCTATTCACCATCAGAATAGTCAGACTCCTATTCACCATCACCGAATAGTCAGTCTCCTTTTCACCATCAGAATAGTCAGTCTCCTATTCACCATCACCGAATAGTCAGTCTCCTTTTCACCATCAGAATAATCAGTTTCCTATTCACCATCAGAATAGTCAGTCTCCAATTCACCATCAGAAGAGTCAGTCTCCTATTCACCATCAGAATAGTCAGTCTCCGATTCACCATCAGAATAGTCCGTCTCGTATTCACCATCAGAATAGTCAGTCTCCTTTTCACCATCAGAATAATCAGTCTCCTATTCACCATCAGAATAGTCAGTCTCCTTTTCACCATCAGAATAATCAGTCTCCTATTCACCATCAGAATAGTCAGTCTCCTATTCACCATCAGAATAATCAGTCTCCTATTCACCATCAGAATAGTCAGTCTCCTATTCACCATCAGAATAGTCAGTCTCCTATTCACCATCAGAATAGTCAGTCTCCTGTTCACCATCAGAATAGTCAGTCTCCTTTTCACCATCAGAATAATCAGTCTCCTATTCAGCATCAGAATAATCAGTCTCCTATTCACCATCAGAATAGTCAGTCTCCTATTCACCATCAGAATAGTCAGTCTCCTATTCACCATCAGAATAATCAGTTTCCTATTCACCATCAGAATAATCAGTCTCCTTTTCACCATCAGAATAGTCCGTCTCCCATTCACCGTCAGAATAATCAGTCTCCTTTTCACCATTAGAATAATCAGTCTCCTATTCACCATCAGAATAATCAGTCTCCTATTCACCATCAGAATAGTCAGTCTCCTATTCACCATCAGAATAGTCAGCCTCCTTTTCACTATCAGAATAATCAGTCTCCTATTCACCATCAGAATAGTCAGTCTCTGATTCACCATCAGAATAGTCAGTCTCCTGTTCACCATCAGAATAATCAGTTTCCTATTCACCATCAGAATAATCAGTCTCCTTTTCACCATCAGAATAGTCCGTCTCCCATTCACCATCAGAATAGTCAGTCTCCTTTTCACCATCAGAAAAATCAGTCTCCTTTTCATCATCAGAATAATCAGTCTCCTTTTCACCATCAGAATAATCAGTCTCCTATTCACCATCAGAATAGTCAGTCTCCTATTCACCATCAGAATAGTCAGTCTCCTTTTCACTATCAGAATAATCAGTCTCCTATTCACCATCAGAATAGTCAGTCTCCTATTCACCATCAGAATAATCAGTCTCCTTTTCACTATCAGAATAGTCAGTCTCCTATTCACCATCAGAATAGTCAGTCTCCTATTCACCATCAGAATAATCAGTCTCCTATTCACCATCAGAATAGTCAGTCTCCTATTCACCATCAGAATAATCAGTCTCCTATTCACCATCAGAATAGTCAGTCTCCTATTCACCATCACCGAATAGTCAGTCTCCTATTCACCATCAGAATAATCAGTCTCCTATTCACCATCAGAATAGTCAGTCTCCTATTCACCATCACCGAATAGTCAGTCTCCTTTTCACCATCAGAATAATCAGTCTCCTATTCACCATCAGAATAGTCAGTCTCCTTTTCACCATCAGAATAATCAGTCTGCTATTCACCATCACCGAATAGTCAGTCTCCTTTTCACCATCAGAATAGTCCGTCTCCTATTCACCATCAGAATAATCAGTCTCCAATTCACCATCAGAATAATCAGTCTCCTATTCACCATCAGAATAATCAGTTTCCTATTCACCATCAGAATAGTCAGTCTCCTATTCACCATCAGAATAATCAGTCTCTTTATTCACCATCAGAATAGTCAGACTCCTATTCACCATCACCGAATAGTCAGTCTCCTTTTCACCATCAGAATAGTCAGTCTCCTATTCACCATCACCGAATAGTCAGTCTCCTTTTCACCATCAGAATAATCAGTTTCCTATTCACCATCAGAATAGTCAGTCTCCTATTCACCATCAGAAGAGTCAGTCTCCTATTCACCATCAGAATAGTCAGTCTCCGATTCACCATCAGAATTGTCCGTCTCGTATTCACCATCAGAATAGTCAGTCTCCTTTTCACCATCAGAATAATCAGTCTCCTATTCACCATCAGAATAGTCAGTCTCCTTTTCACCATCAGAATAATCAGTCTCCTATTCACCATCAGAATAGTCAGTCTCCTATTCACCATCAGAATAATCAGTCTCCTATTCACCATCAGAATAGTCAGTCTCCTATTCACCATCAGAATAGTCAGTCTCCTATTCACCATCAGAATAGTCAGTCTCCTGTTCACCATCAGAATAGTCAGTCTCCTTTTCACCATCAGAATAATCAGTCTCCTATTCAGCATCAGAATAATCAGTCTCCTATTCACCATCAGAATAATCAGTTTCCTATTCACCATCAGAATAATCAGTCTCCTATTCACCATCAGAATAATCAGTTTCCTATTCACCATCAGAATAATCAGTCTCCTTTTCACCATCAGAATAGTCCATCTCCCATTCACCGTCAGAATAGTCAGTCTCCTTTTCACCATCAGAATAATCAGTCTCCTATTCACCATCAGAATAGTCAGCCTCCTTTTCACTATCAGAATAATCAGTCTCCTATTCACCATCAGAATAGTCAGTCTCCGATTCACCATCAGAATAGTCAGTCTCCTGTTCACCATCAGAATAATCAGTTTCCTATTCACCATCAGAATAATCAGTCTCCTTTTCACCATCAGAATAGTCCGTCTCCCATTCACCATCAGAATAGTCAGTCTCCTTTTCACCATCAGAAAAATCAGTCTCCTTTTCATCATCAGAATAATCAGTCTCCTTTTCACCATCAGAATAATCAGTCTCCTATTCACCATCAGAATAGTCAGTCTCCTATTCACCATCAGAATAGTCAGTCTCCTTTTCACTATCAGAATAATCAGTCTCCTATTCACCATCAGAATAGTCAGTCTCCTATTCACCATCAGAATAATCAGTCTCCTTTTCACTATCAGAATAGTCAGTCTCCTATTCACCATCAGAATAGTCAGTCTCCTATTCACCATCAGAATAATCAGTCTGCTATTCACCATCAGAATAGTCAGTCTCCTATTCACCATCAGAATAATCAGTCTCCTATTCACCATCAGAATAGTCAGTCTCCTATTCACCATCACCGAATAGTCAGTCTCCTATTCACCATCAGAATAATCAGTCTCCTATTCACCATCAGAATAGTCAGTCTCCTATTCACCATCAGAATAGTCAGTCTCCTTTTCACCATCAGAATAGTCAGTCTCCTATTCACCATCAGAAAAATCAGTCTCCTATTCACCATCAGAATAGTCAGTCTCCTATTCACCATCAGAATAGTCAGTCTCCTATTCAGCATCAGAATAGTCAGTCTCCTTTTCACCATCAGAATAGTCAGTCTCACATTCACCATCAGAATAGTCAGTCTCCTATTCACCATCAGAATAATCAGTCTCCTATTCACCATCAGAATAGTCAGTCTCCTATTCACCATCAGAATAATCAGTCTCACATTCACCATCAGAATAGTCCGTCTCCTATTCACCATCAGAATAGTCAGTCTCCTATTCACCATCAGAATAGTCAGTCTCCTATTCACCATTACCGAATAGTCAGTCTCCTATTCACCATCACCAAATAGTCAGTCTCCTATTCACCATCACCGAATAGTCAGTCTCCTATTCACCATCAGAATAATCAGTCTCCTTTTCACCATCAGAATAGTCAGTCTCCTATTCACCATCAGAATAATCAGTCTCCTATTCACCATCAGAATAATCAGTCTCCTATTCACCATCAGAATAATCAGTCTCCTATTCACCATCAGAATAGTCAGTCTCCTATTCACCATCAGAATAATCAGTCTCCTATTCACCATCACCGAATAGTCAGTCTCCTTTTCACCATCACAATAATCAGTCTCCTTTTCACCATCAGAATAGTCAGTCTCCTATTCACCATCAGAATAGTCAGTCTCCTATTCACCATTACCGAATAGTCAGTCTGCTATTCACCATCACCGAATAGTCAGTCTCCTATTCACCATCACCGAATAGTCAGTCTCCTATTCACCATCAGAATAGTCAGTCTACCATTCACCATCAGAATAGTCAGTCTCCTATTCACCATCAGAATAGTCAGTCTCCTATTCACCATCAGCATAGTCAGTCTCCTATTCACCATCAGAATAGTCAGTCTCCTATTCACCATCAGAATAGTCAGTCTCCAATTCACCATTACCGAATAGTCAGTCTCCTATTCACCATCACCGAATAGTCAGTCTCCTTTTCACCATCAGAATAGTCAGTCTCCTATTCACCATCAGAATAATCAGACTCCTATTCACCATCAGAATAGTCAGTCTCCTTTTCACCATCAGAATAATCAGTCTACTTTTCACCATCAGAATAATCAGTCTCCTTTTCACCATCAGAATAGTCAGTCTCCTATTCACCATCAGAATAGTCAGTCTCCTATTCACCATCAGAATAATCAGTCTCCTATTCACCATCAGAATAGTCAGTCTCCTTTTCACCATCAGAATAATCAGTCTCCTTTTCACCATCAGAATAATCAGTCTCCTATTCACCATTACCGAATAGTCAGTCTCCTTTTCACCATCAGAATAGTCAGTCTCCTATTCACCATCAGAATAATCAGTCTCCTATTCACCATCAGAATAATCAGTCTCCTATTCACCATCAGAATAGTCAGTCTCCTAATCACCATCAGAATAATCAGTCTCCTATTCACCATCAGAATAATCAGTCTCCTATTCACCATTACCGAATAGTCAGTCTCCTTTTCACCATCAGAATAGTCAGTCTCCTATTCACCATCACAATAATCAGTCTCCTTTTCACCATCAGAATAGTCAGTCTCCTATTCACCATCAGAATAATCAGTCTCCTTTTCACCATCAGAATAGTCAGTCTCCTTTTCACCATCAGAATAGTCAGTCTCCTATTCACCATCAGAATAGTCAGTCTCCTATTCACCATCAGAATAGTCAGTCTCCTATTCACCATTACCGAATAGTCAGTCTCCTATTCACCATCACCGAATAGTCAGTCTCCTATTCACCATCACCGAATAGTCAGTCTCCTATTCACCATCAGAATAGTCAGTCTCCCATTCACCATCAGAATAGTCAGTCTCCTATTCACCATCAGAATAGTCAGTCTCCTATTCACCATCAAAATAATCAGTCTCCTATTCACCATCAGAATAGTCAGTCTCCTATTCACCATTACCGAATAGTCAGTCTCCTATTCACCATCACCGAATAGTCAGTCTCCTATTCACCATCACCGAATAGTCAGTCTCCTATTCACCATCAGAATAGTCAGTCTCCTATTCACCATCAGAATAATCAGTCTCCTATTCACCATCAGAATAATCAGTCTCCTATTCACCATCAGTACAATCAGTCTCCTATTCACCATCAGAATAGTCAGTCTCCTATTCACCATCAGAATAATCAGTCTCCTATTCACCATCACCGAATAGTCAGTCTCCTTTTCTCCATCAGAATAATCAGTCTCCTTTTCACCATCAGAATAGTCAGTCTCCTATTCACCATCAGAATAGTCAGTCTCCTATTCACCATCAGAATAATCAGTCTCCTATTCACCATCAGAATCGTCAGTCTCCTATTCACCATCAGAATAGTCAGTCTCCTATTCACCATTACCGAATAGTCAGTCTCCTATTCACCATCACCGAATAGTCAGTCTCCTATTCACCATCACCGAATAGTCAGTCTCCTATTCACCATCAGAATAGTCAGTCTCCCATTCACCATCAGAATAGTCAGTCTCCTATTCACCATCAGTATAGTCAGTCTCCTATTCACCATCAGAATAGTCAGTCTCCTATTCACCATCAGAATAGTCAGTCTCCTATTCACCATCAGAATAGTCAGTCTCCTATTCACCATTATCGAATAGTCAGTCTCCTATTCACCATCACCGAATAGTCAGTCTCCTATTCACCATCACCGAATAGTCAGTCTCCTATTCACCATCAGAATAGTCAGTCTCCCATTCACCATCAGAATAGTCAGTCTCCTATTCACCATCAGAATAATCAGTCTCCTAATCACCATCAGAATAGTCAGTCTCCTATTCACCATCAGCACAGTCAGTCTCCTATTCACCATCAGAATAGTCAGTCTCCTATTCACCATCAGAATAGTCAGTCTCCAATTCACCATTACCGAATAGTCAGTCTCCTATTCACCATCACCGAATAGTCAGTCTCCTTTTCACCATCAGAATAGTCAGTCTCCTATTCACCATCAGAATAATCAGACTCCTATTCACCATCAGAATAGTCAGTCTCCTTTTCACCATCAGAATAATCAGTCTACTTTTCACCATCAGAATAATCAGTCTCCTTTTCACCATCAGAATAGTCAGTCTCCTATTCACCATCAGAATAGTCAGTCTCCTATTCACCATCAGAATAATCAGTCTCCTATTCACCATCAGAATAGTCAGTCTCCTTTTCACCATCAGAATAATCAGTCTCCTTTTCACCATCAGAATAATCAGTCTCCTATTCACCATTACCGAATAGTCAGTCTCCTTTTCACCATCAGAATAGTCAGTCTCCTATTCACCATCAGAATAATCAGTCTCCTATTCACCATCAGAATAATCAGTCTCCTATTCACCATCAGAATAGTCAGTCTCCTAATCACCATCAGAATAATCAGTCTCCTATTCACCATCAGAATAATCAGTCTCCTATTCACCATCACCGAATAGTCAGTCTCCTATTCACCATCACCGAATAGTCAGTCTCCTATTCACCATCAGAATAGTCAGTCTCCCATTCACCATCAGAATAGTCAGTCTCCTATTCACCATCAGAATAGTCAGTCTCCTATTCACCATCAAAATAATCAGTCTCCTATTCACCATCAGAATAGTCAGTCTCCTATTCACCATTACCGAATAGTCAGTCTCCTATTCACCATCACCGAATAGTCAGTCTCCTATTCACCATCACCGAATAGTCAGTCTCCTATTCACCATCAGAATAGTCAGTCTCCTATTCACCATCAGAATAATCAGTCTCCTATTCACCATCAGAATAATCAGTCTCCTATTCACCATCAGAATAATCAGTCTCCTATTCACCATCAGAATAGTCAGTCTCCTATTCACCATCAGAATAATCAGTCTCCTATTCACCATTACCGAATAGTCAGTCTCCTTTTCACCATCAGAATAGTCAGTCTCCTATTCACCATCAGAATAATCAGTCTCCTATTCACCATCAGAATAATCAGTCTCCTATTCACCATCAGAATAGTCAGTCTCCTAATCACCATCAGAATAATCAGTCTCCTATTCACCATCAGAATAATCAGTCTCCTATTCACCATTACCGAATAGTCAGTCTCCTTTTCACCATCAGAATAGTCAGTCTCCTATTCACCATCAGAATAATCAGTCTCCTTTTCACCATCAGAATAGTCAGTCTCCTATTCACCATCAGAATAATCAGTCTCCTATTCACCATCAGAATAGTCAGTCTCCTTTTCACCATCAGAATAGTCAGTCTCCTATTCACCATCAGAATAGTCAGTCTCCTATTCACCATCAGAATAGTCAGTCTCCTATTCACCATTACCGAATAGTCAGTCTCCTATTCACCATCACCGAATAGTCAGTCTCCTATTCACCATCACCGAATAGTCAGTCTCCTATTCACCATCAGAATAGTCAGTCTCCCATTCACCATCAGAATAGTCAGTCTCCTATTCACCATCAGAATAGTCAGTCTCCTATTCACCATCAAAATAATCAGTCTCCTATTCACCATCAGAATAGTCAGTCTCCTATTCACCATTACCGAATAGTCAGTCTCCTATTCACCATCACCGAATAGTCAGTCTCCTATTCACCATCACCGAATAGTCAGTCTCCTATTCACCATCAGAATAGTCAGTCTCCTATTCACCATCAGAATAATCAGTCTCCTATTCACCATCAGAATAATCAGTCTCCTATTCACCATCAGTATAATCAGTCTCCTATTCACCATCAGAATAGTCAGTCTCCTATTCACCATCAGAATAATCAGTCTCCTATTCACCATCACCGAATAGTCAGTCTCCTTTTCTCCATCAGAATAATCAGTCTCCTTTTCACCATCAGAATAGTCAGTCTCCTATTCACCATCAGAATAGTCAGTCTCCTATTCACCATCAGAATAATCAGTCTCCTATTCACCATCAGAATCGTCAGTCTCCTATTCACCATCAGAATAGTCAGTCTCCTATTCACCATTACCGAATAGTCAGTCTCCTATTCACCATCACCGAATAGTCAGTCTCCTATTCACCATCACCGAATAGTCAGTCTCCTATTCACCATCAGAATAGTCAGTCTCCCATTCACCATCAGAATAGTCAGTCTCCTATTCACCATCAGTATAGTCAGTCTCCTATTCACCATCAGAATAGTCAGTCTCCTATTCACCATCAGAATAGTCAGTCTCCTATTCACCATCAGAATAGTCAGTCTCCAATTCACCATTACCGAATAGTCAGTCTCCTATTCACCATCACCGAATAGTCAGTCTCCTATTCACCATCAGAATAGTCCGTCTCCTTTTCACCATCAGAATAGTCAGTCTCCTATTCACCATCAGAATAGTCAGTCTCCTATTCACCATTATCGAATAGTCAGTCTCCTATTCACCATCACCGAATAGTCAGTCTCCTATTCACCATCACCGAATAGTCAGTCTCCTATTCACCATCAGAATAGTCAGTCTCCCATTCACCATCAGAATAGTCAGTCTCCTATTCACCATCAGAATAATCAGTCTCCTAATCACCATCAGAATAGTCAGTCTCCTATTCACCATCAGCACAGTCAGTCTCCTATTCACCATCAGAATAGTCAGTCTCCTATTCACCATCAGAATAGTCAGTCTCCAATTCACCATTACCGAATAGTCAGTCTCCTATTCACCATCACCGAATAGTCAGTCTCCTTTTCACCATCAGAATAGTCAGTCTCCTATTCACCATCAGAATAATCAGACTCCTATTCACCATCAGAATAGTCAGTCTCCTTTTCACCATCAGAATAATCAGTCTACTTTTCACCATCAGAATAATCAGTCTCCTTTTCACCATCAGAATAGTCAGTCTCCTATTCACCATCAGAATAGTCAGTCTCCTATTCACCATCAGAATAATCAGTCTCCTATTCACCATCAGAATAGTCAGTCTCCTTTTCACCATCAGAATAATCAGTCTCCTTTTCACCATCAGAATAATCAGTCTCCTATTCACCATTACCGAATAGTCAGTCTCCTTTTCACCATCAGAATAGTCAGTCTCCTATTCACCATCAGAATAATCAGTCTCCTATTCACCATCAGAATAATCAGTCTCCTATTCACCATCAGAATAGTCAGTCTCCTAATCACCATCAGAATAATCAGTCTCCTATTCACCATCAGAATAATCAGTCTCCTATTCACCATCACCGAATAGTCAGTCTCCTATTCACCATCACCGAATAGTCAGTCTCCTATTCACCATCAGAATAGTCAGTCTCCCATTCACCATCAGAATAGTCAGTCTCCTATTCACCATCAGAATAATCAGTCTCCTATTCACCATCAAAATAATCAGTCTCCTATTCACCATCAGAATAGTCAGTCTCCTATTCACCATTACCGAATAGTCAGTCTCCTATTCACCATCACCGAATAGTCAGTCTCCTATTCACCATCACCGAATAGTCAGTCTCCTATTCACCATCAGAATAGTCAGTCTCCTATTCACCATCAGAATAGTCAGTCTCCTATTCACCATTACCGAATAGTCAGTCTCCTTTTCACCATCAGAATAGTCAGTCTCCTATTCACCATCAGAATAATCAGTCTCCTATTCACCATCAGAATAATCAGTCTCCTATTCACCATCAGAATAGTCAGTCTCCTAATCACCATCAGAATAATCAGTCTCCTATTCACCATCAGAATAATCAGTCTCCTAATCACCATCAGAATAGTCAGTCTCCTATTCACCATCAGCACAGTCAGTCTCCTATTCACCATCAGAATAGTCAGTCTCCTATTCACCATCAGAATAGTCAGTCTCCAATTCACCATTACCGAATAGTCAGTCTCCTATTCACCATCACCGAATAGTCAGTCTCCTATTCACCATCAGAATAGTCCGTCTCCTTTTCACCATCAGAATAGTCAGTCTCCTATTCACCATCAGAATAGTCAGTCTCCTATTCACCATTATCGAATAGTCAGTCTCCTATTCACCATCACCGAATAGTCAGTCTCCTATTCACCATCACCGAATAGTCAGTCTCCTATTCACCATCAGAATAGTCAGTCTCCCATTCACCATCAGAATAGTCAGTCTCCTATTCACCATCAGAATAATCAGTCTCCTAATCACCATCAGAATAGTCAGTCTCCTATTCACCATCAGCACAGTCAGTCTCCTATTCACCATCAGAATAGTCAGTCTCCTATTCACCATCAGAATAGTCAGTCTCCAATTCACCATTACCGAATAGTCAGTCTCCTATTCACCATCACCGAATAGTCAGTCTCCTTTTCACCATCAGAATAGTCAGTCTCCTATTCACCATCAGAATAATCAGACTCCTATTCACCATCAGAATAGTCAGTCTCCTTTTCACCATCAGAATAATCAGTCTACTTTTCACCATCAGAATAATCAGTCTCCTTTTCACCATCAGAATAGTCAGTCTCCTATTCACCATCAGAATAGTCAGTCTCCTATTCACCATCAGAATAATCAGTCTCCTATTCACCATCAGAATAGTCAGTCTCCATTTCACCATCAGAATAATCAGTCTCCTTTTCACCATCAGAATAATCAGTCTCCTATTCACCATTACCGAATAGTCAGTCTCCTTTTCACCATCAGAATAGTCAGTCTCCTATTCACCATCAGAATAATCAGTCTCCTATTCACCATCAGAATAATCAGTCTCCTATTCACCATCAGAATAGTCAGTCTCCTAATCACCATCAGAATAATCAGTCTCCTATTCACCATCAGAATAATCAGTCTCCTATTCACCATCACCGAATAGTCAGTCTCCTATTCACCATCACCGAATAGTCAGTCTCCTATTCACCATCAGAATAGTCAGTCTCCCATTCACCATCAGAATAGTCAGTCTCCTATTCACCATCAGAATAATCAGTCTCCTATTCACCATCAAAATAATCAGTCTCCTATTCACCATCAGAATAGTCAGTCTCCTATTCACCATTACCGAATAGTCAGTCTCCTATTCACCATCACCGAATAGTCAGTCTCCTATTCACCATCACCGAATAGTCAGTCTCCTATTCACCATCAGAATAGTCAGTCTCCTATTCACCATCAGAATAGTCAGTCTCCTATTCACCATTACCGAATAGTCAGTCTCCTTTTCACCATCAGAATAGTCAGTCTCCTATTCACCATCAGAATAATCAGTCTCCTATTCACCATCAGAATAATCAGTCTCCTATTCACCATCAGAATAGTCAGTCTCCTAATCACCATCAGAATAATCAGTCTCCTATTCACCATCAGAATAATCAGTCTCCTAATCACCATCAGAATAGTCAGTCTCCTATTCACCATCAGCACAGTCAGTCTCCTATTCACCATCAGAATAGTCAGTCTCCTATTCACCATCAGAATAGTCAGTCTCCAATTCACCATTACCGAATAGTCAGTCTCCTATTCACCATCACCGAATAGTCAGTCTCCTTTTCACCATCAGAATAGTCAGTCTCCTATTCACCATCAGAATAATCAGACTCCTATTCACCATCAGAATAGTCAGTCTCCTTTTCACCATCAGAATAATCAGTCTACTTTTCACCATCAGAATAATCAGTCTCCTTTTCACCATCAGAATAGTCAGTCTCCTATTCACCATCAGAATAGTCAGTCTCCTATTCACCATCAGAATAATCAGTCTCCTATTCACCATCAGAATAGTCAGTCTCCTTTTCACCATCAGAATAATCAGTCTCCTTTTCACCATCAGAATAATCAGTCTCCTATTCACCATTACCGAATAGTCAGTCTCCTTTTCACCATCAGAATAGTCAGTCTCCTATTCACCATCAGAATAATCAGTCTCCTATTCACCATCAGAATAATCAGTCTCCTATTCACCATCAGAATAGTCAGTCTCCTAATCACCATCAGAATAATCAGTCTCCTATTCACCATCAGAATAATCAGTCTCCTATTCACCATCACCGAATAGTCAGTCTCCTATTCACCATCACCGAATAGTCAGTCTCCTATTCACCATCAGAATAGTCAGTCTCCCATTCACCATCAGAATAGTCAGTCTCCTATTCACCATCAGAATAATCAGTCTCCTATTCACCATCAAAATAATCAGTCTCCTATTCACCATCAGAATAGTCAGTCTCCTATTCACCATTACCGAATAGTCAGTCTCCTATTCACCATCACCGAATAGTCAGTCTCCTATTCACCATCACCGAATAGTCAGTCTCCTATTCACCATCAGAATAGTCAGTCTCCTATTCACCATCAGAATAATCAGTCTCCTATTCACCATCAGAATAATCAGTCTCCTATTCACCATCAGAATAATCAGTCTCCTATTCACCATCAGAATAGTCAGTCTCCTATTCACCATCAGAATAATCAGTCTCCTATTCACCATCACCGAATAGTCAGTCTCCTTTTCTCCATCAGAATAATCAGTCTCCTTTTCACCATCAGAATAGTCAGTCTCCTATTCACCATCAGAATAGTCAGTCTCCTATTCACCATCAGAATAATCAGTCTCCTATTCACCATCAGAATAGTCAGTCTCCTATTCACCATCAGAATAGTCAGTCTCCTATTCACCATCACCGAATAGTCAGTCTCCTATTCACCATCACCGAATAGTCAGTCTCCTATTCACCATCAGAATAGTCAGTCTCCCATTCACCATCAGAATAGTCAGTCTCCTATTCACCATCAGTATAGTCAGTCTCCTATTCACCATCAGAATAGTCAGTCTCCTATTCACCATCAGAATAGTCAGTCTCCTATTCACCATCAGAATAGTCAGTCTCCAATTCACCATTACCGAATAGTCAGTCTCCTATTCACCATCACCGAATAGTCAGTCTCCTATTCACCATCAGAATAGTCCGTCTCCTTTTCACCATCAGAATAGTCAGTCTCCTATTCACCATCAGAATAGTCAGTCTCCTATTCACCATTATCGAATAGTCAGTCTCCTATTCACCATCACCGAATAGTCAGTCTCCTATTCACCATCACCGAATAGTCAGTCTCCTATTCACCATCAGAATAGTCAGTCTCCCATTCACCATCAAAATAGTCAGTCTCCTATTCACCATCAGAATAGTCAGTCTCCTATTCACCATCAGAATAATCAGTCTCCTAATCACCATCAGAATAGTCAGTCTCCTATTCACCATTACCGAATACTCAGTCTCCTATTCACCATCACCGAATAGTCAGTCTCCTATTCACCATCACCGAATAGTCAGTCTCGTATTAACCATCAGAATAATCAGTCTCCTTTTCACCATCAGAATAGTCAGTCTCCTATTGACCATCAGAATAATCAGTCTCCTATTCACCATCAGAATAATCAGTCTCCTATTCACCATCAGAATAATCAGTCTCCTATTCACCATCAGAATAGTCATTCTCCTATTCACCATCAGAACAATCAGTCTCCTATTCACCATCACCGAATAGTCAGTCTCCTTTTCACCATCAGAATAATCAGTCTCCTTTTCACCATCAGAATAGTCAGTCTCCTATTCACCATCAGAATAGTCAGTCTCCTATTCACCATCAGAATAATCAGTCTCCTATTCACCATCAGAATAATCAGTCTCCTATTCACCATCGGAATAGTCAGTCTCCTATTCACCATTACCGAATAGTCAGTCTCCTATTCACCATCACCGAATAGTCAGTCTCCTATTCACCATCACCGAATAGTCAGTCTCCTATTCACCATCAGAATAGTCAGTCTCCTATTGACCATCAGAATAATCAGTCTCCTATTCACCATCAGAATAATCAGTCTCCTATTCACCATCAGAATAATCAGTCTCCTATTCACCATCAGAATAGTCATTCTCCTATTCACCATCAGAACAATCAGTCTCCTATTCACCATCACCGAATAGTCAGTCTCCTTTTCACCATCAGAATAATCAGTCTCCTTTTCACCATCAGAATAGTCAGTCTCCTATTCACCATCAGAATAGTCAGTCTCCTATTCACCATCAGAATAATCAGTCTCCTATTCACCATCAGAATAATCAGTCTCCTATTCACCATCGGAATAGTCAGTCTCCTATTCACCATTACCGAATAGTCAGTCTCCTATTCACCATCACCGAATAGTCAGTCTCCTATTCACCATCACCGAATAGTCAGTCTCCTATTCACCATCAGAATAGTCAGTCTCCCATTCACCATCAGAATAGTCAGTCTCCTATTCACCATCAGAATAGTCAGTCTCCTATTCACCATCAGCATAGTCAGTCTCCTATTCACCATCAGAATAGTCAGTCTCCTATTCACCATCAGAATAGTCAGTCTCCAATTCACCATTACCGAAGAGTCAGTCTCCTATTCACCATGAGAATAATCAGTCTCCTATTCACCATCAGAATAATCAGTCTCCTATTCACCATCAGAATAATCAGTCTCCTATTCACCATCAGAATAGTCAGTCTCCTATTCACCATCAGAATAATCAGTCTCCTATTCACCATCACCGAATAGTCAGTCTCCTTTTCACCATCAGAATAATCAGTCTCCTTTTCACCATCAGAATAGTCAGTCTCCTATTCACCATCAGAATAGTCAGTCTCCTTTTCACCATCAGAATAGTCAGTCTCCTATTCACCATCAGAATGATCAGTCTCCTATTCACCATCAGAATAGTCAGTCTCCTATTCACCATCAGAATAGTCAGTCTCCTATTCACCATTACCGAATAGTCAGTCTGCTATTCACCATCACCGAATAGTCAGTCTCCTATTCACCATCACCGAATAGTCAGTCTCCTATTCACCATCAGAACAGTCAGTCTCCCATTCACCATCAGAATAGTCAGTCTCCTATTCACCATCAGAATAGTCAGTCTCCTATTCACCATCAGCATAGTCAGTCTCCTATTCACCATCAGAATAGTCAGTCTCCTATTCACCATCAGAATAGTCAGTCTCCAATTCACCATTACCGAATAGTCAGTCTCCTATTCACCATCACCGAATAGTCAGTCTCCTATTCACCATCAGAATAGTCCGTCTCCTTTTCACCATCAGAATAGTCAGTCTCCTATTCACCATCAGAATAGTCAGTCTCCTATTCACCATCAGAATAATCAGTCTCCTATTCACCATCAGAATAGTCAATCTCCTTTTCACCATCAGAATAATCAGTCTACTTTTCACCATCAGAATAATCAGTCTCCTTTTCACCATCAGAATAGTCAGTCTCCTATTCACCATCAGAATAGTCAGTCTCCTATTCACCATCAGAATAGTCAGTCTCCTTTTCACCATCAGAATAATCAGTCTCCTTTTCAACATCAGAATAATCAGTCTCATATTCATCATTACCGAATAGTCAGTCTCCTTTTCACCATCAGAATAGTCAGTCTCCTATTCACCATCAGAATAATCAGTCTCCTATTCACCATCAGAATAATCAGTCTCCTATTCAACATTAGAATAGTCAGTCTCCGATTCACCATCAGAATAATCAGTCTCCTATTCACCATCAGAATAATCAGTCTCCTATTCAGCATTACCGAATAGTCAGTCTCCTTTTCACCATCAGAATAGTCAGTCTCCTATTCACCATCAGAATAATCAGTCTCCTTTTCACCATCAGAATAGTCAGTCTCCTATTCACCATCAGAATAATCAGTCTCCTATTCACCATCAGAATAATCAGTCTCCTTTTCACCATCAGAATAGTCAGTCTCCTATTCACCATCAGAATAGTCAGTCTCCTATTCACCATCAGAATAGTCAGTCTCCTATTCACCATTACCGAATAGTCAGTCTCCTATTCACCATCACCGAATAGTCAGTCTCCTATTCACCATCACCGAATAGTCAGTCTCCTATTCACCATCAGAATAGTCAGTCTCCCATTCACCATCAGAATAGTCAGTCTCCTATTCACCATCAGAATAGTCAGTCTCCTATTCACCATCAGAATAATCAGTCTCCTATTCACCATCAGAATAGTCAGTCTCCTATTCACCATTACCGAATAGTCAGTCTCCTATTCACCATCACCGAATAGACAGTCTCCTATTCACCATCACCGAATAGTCAGTCTCCTATTCACCATCAGAATAGTCAGTCTCCTATTCACCATCAGAATAATCAGTCTCCTATTCACCATCAGAATAATCAGTCTCCTATTCACCATCAGAATAGTCAGTCTCCTATTCACCATCAGAATAATCAGTCTCCTATTCACCATCACCGAATAGTCAGTCTCCTTTTCACCATCAGAATAATCAGTCTCCTTTTCACCATCAGAATAGTCAGTCTCCTATTCACCATCAGAATAGTCAGTCTCCTATTCACCATCAGAATAATCAGTCTCCTATTCACCATCAGAATAGTCAGTCTCCTATTCACCATCAGAATAGTCAGTCTCCTATTCACCATTACCGAATAGTCAGTCTCCTATTCACCATCACCGAATAGTCAGTCTCCTATTCACCATCACCGAATAGTCAGTCTCCTATTCACCATCAGAATAGTCAGTCTCCCATTCACCATCAGAATAGTCAGTCTCCTATTCACCATCAGTATAGTCAGTCTCCTATTCACCATCAGAATAGTCAGTCTCCTATTCACCATCAGAATAGTCAGTCTCCTATTCACCATCAGAATAGTCAGTCTCCAATTCACCATTACCGAATAGTCAGTCTCCTATTCACCATCACCGAATAGTCAGTCTCCTATTCACCATCAGAATAGTCCGTCTCCTTTTCACCATCAGAATAGTCAGTCTCCTATTCACCATCAGAATAGTCAGTCTCCTATTCACCATTATCGAATAGTCAGTCTCCTATTCACCATCACCGAATAGTCAGTCTCCTATTCACCATCACCGAATAGTCAGTCTCCTATTCACCATCAGAATAGTCAGTCTCCCATTCACCATCAGAATAGTCAGTCTCCTATTCACCATCAGAATAATCAGTCTCCTAATCACCATCACAATAGTCAGTCTCCTATTCACCATCAGCACAGTCAGTCTCCTATTCACCATCAGAATAGTCAGTCTCCTATTCACCATCAGAATAGTCAGTCTCCTATTCACCATCAGAATAATCAGTCTCCTATTCACCATCAGAATAATCAGTCTCCTATTCACCATCAGTATAATCAGTCTCCTATTCACCATCAGAATAGTCAGTCTCCTATTCACCATCACCGAATAGTCAGTCTCCTTTTCTCCATCAGAATAATCAGTCTCCTTTTCACCATCAGAATAGTCAGTCTCCTATTCACCATCAGAATAGTCAGTCTCCTATTCACCATCAGAATAATCAGTCTCCTATTCACCATCAGAATAGTCAGTCTCCTATTCACCATCAGAATTGTCAGTCTCCTATTCACCATTACCGAATAGTCAGTCTCCTATTCACCATCACCGAATAGTCAGTCTCCTATTCACCATCACCGAATAGTCAGTCTCCTATTCACCATCAGAATAGTCAGTCTCCCATTCACCATCAGAATAGTCAGTCTCCTATTCACCATCAGAATAGTCAGTCTCCTATTCACCATCAGAATAGTCAGTCTCCAATTCACCATTACCGAATAGTCAGTCTCCTATTCACCATCACCGAATAGTCAGTCTCCTATTCACCATCAGAATAGTCCGTCTCCTTTTCACCATCAGAATAGTCAGTCTCCTATTCACCATCAGAATAGTCAGTCTCCTATTCACCATTATCGAATTGTCAGTCTCCTATTCACCATCACCGAATAGTCAGTCTCCTATTCACCATCACCGAATAGTCAGTCTCCTATTCACCATCAGAATAGTCAGTCTCCCATTCACCATCAGAATAGTCAGTCTCCTATTCACCATCAGAATAATCAGTCTCCTAATCACCATCAGAATAGTCAGTCTCCTATTCACCATCAGCACAGTCAGTCTCCTATTCACCATCAGAATAGTCAGTCTCCTATTCACCATCAGAATAGTCAGTCTCCAATTCACCATTACCGAATAGTCAGTCTCCTATTCACCATCACCGAATAGTCAGTCTCCTTTTCACCATCAGAATAGTCAGTCTCCTATTCACCATCAGAATAATCAGACTCCTATTCACCATCAGAATAGTCAGTCTCCTTTTCACCATCAGAATAATCAGTCTACTTTTCACCATCAGAATAATCAGTCTCCTTTTCACCATCAGAATAGTCAGTCTCCTATTCACCATCAGAATAGTCAGTCTCCTATTCACCATCAGAATAATCAGTCTCCTATTCACCATCAGAATAGTCAGTCTCCTTTTCACCATCAGAATAATCAGTCTCCTTTTCACCATCAGAATAATCAGTCTCCTATTCACCATCACCGAATAGTCAGTCTCCTATTCACCATCACCGAATAGTCAGTCTCCTATTCACCATCAGAATAGTCAGTCTCCCATTCACCATCAGAATAGTCAGTCTCCTATTCACCATCAGAATAGTCAGTCTCCTATTCACCATCAAAATAATCAGTCTCCTATTCACCATCAGAATAGTCAGTCTCCTATTCACCATTACCGAATAGTCAGTCTCCTATTCACCATCACCGAATAGTCAGTCTCCTATTCACCATCACCGAATAGTCAGTCTCCTATTCACCATCAGAATAGTCAGTCTCCTATTCACCATCAGAATAGTCAGTCTCCTTTTCACCATGAGAATAATCAGTCTACTTTTCACCATCAGAATAATCAGTCTCCTTTTCACCATCAGAATAGTCAGTCTCCTATTCACCATCAGAATAGTCAGTCTCCTTTTCACCATCAGAATAGTCAGTCTCCTTTTCACCATCAGAATAATCAGTCTCCTTTTCACCATCAGAATAATCAGTCTCCTTTTCACCATCAGAATAGTCAGTCTCCTATTCACCATCAGAATAGTCAGTCTCCTTTTCACCATCAGAATAGTCAGTCTCCTATTCACCATCAGAATAATCAGTCTCCTGTTCACCATCAGAATGGTCAGTCTCCTATTCACCATCAGAATAGTCAGTCTCCCATTCACCATCAGAATAGTCCGTCTCCCATTCACCATCACCGAATAGTCAGTCTCCTTTTCACCATCAGAATAATCAGTCTCCCATTCACCATCGGAATAGTCAGTCTCCTATTCACCATCAGAATAGTTAGTCTCCCATTCACCATCAGAATAATCAGTCTCCCATTCACCATCAGAATAGTCCGTCTCCTTTTCACCATCAGAATAATCAGTCTCCCATTCACCATCAGAATAGTCAGTCTCCTATTCACCATCAGAATATTCAGTCTCCCATTCACCATCAGAATAATCAGTCTCCTTTTCACCATCAGAATAATCAGTTTCCTATTCACCATCAGAATAGTCCGTCTCCCATTCACCATCAGAATAGTCCGTCTCCTATTCACCATCAGAATAGTCCGTCTCCTTTTCACCATCAGAATAATCAGTTTCCTATTCACCATCAGAATAGTCCGTCTCCTTTTCACCATCAGAATAATTAGTTTCCTATTCACCATCAGAATAGTCAGTCTCCTATTCACCATCATAGAATAGTCTGTCTCCTGTTCACCATCAGAATAGTCAGTTTCCCATTCACCATCAGAATAGTCAGTCTCCTTTTCACCATCAGAATAATCAGTTTCCTATTCACCATCAGAATAGTCTGTCTCCTATTCACCATCATAGAATAGTCTGTCTCCTATTCACCATCATAGAATAGCCAATCTTCCTTTGACCAGCACAGAATAATCAGTCCCCCATTCAGAATCACAGAATATTCAGTCTCCTATTCACCATCATAGAATAGTCTGTCTCCTATTCACCATCAGAATAGTCAGTTTCCCATGCACCATCAGAATAGTCAGTCTCCCATTCACCATCAGAATAGTCAGTCTCCTATTCACCATCAGAATAATCAGTCTCCTATTCACCATCAGAATAGTCAGTCTCCTTTTCACCATCAGAAAAATCAGTCTCCTATTCACCATCAGAATAATCAGACTCCTATTCACCATTACCGAATAGTCAGTCTCCTTTTCACCATCAGAATAGTCAGTCTCCTATTCACCATCAGAATAATCAGTCTCCTATTCACCATCAGAATAGTCAGTCTCCTATTCACCATCAGAATAGTCAGTCTCCTATTCACCATCAGAATAATCAGTCTCCTATTCACCATCAGAATAATCAGTCTCCTTTTCACCATCAGAATAGTCAGTCTCCTATTCACCATCAGAATAGTCAGTCTCCTATTCACCATTACCGAATAGTCAGACTCCTATTCACCATCACCGAATAGTCAGTCTCCTATTCACCATCACCGAATAGTCAGTCTCCTATTCACCATCAGAATAATCAGTCTCCTATTCACCATCAGAATAATCAGTCTCCTATTCACCATCAGAATAATCAGTCTCCTATTCACCATCAGAATAATCAGTCTCCTATTCACCATCAAAATAATCAGTCTCCTATTCACCATCACCGAATAGTCAGTCTCCTTTTCACCATCAGAATAATCAGTCTCCTTTTCACCATCAGAATAGTCAGTCTCCTATTCACCATCAGAATAGTCAGTCTCCTATTCACCATCAGAATAATCAGTCTCCTGTTCACCATCAGAATAGTCAGTCTCCTATTCACCATCAGAATAGTCAGTCTCCTATTCACCATTACCGAATAGTCAGTCTCCTATTCACCATCACCGAATAGTCAGTCTCCTATTCACCATCACCGAATAGTCAGTCTCCTATTCACCATCAGAATAGTCAGTCTCCCATTCACCATCAGAATAGTCAGTCTCCTATTCACCATCAGAATAGTCAGTCTCCTATTCACCATCAGAATAGTCAGTCTCCTATTCACCATCAGAATAGTCAGTCTCCAATTCACCATTACCGAATAGTCAGTCTCCTATTCACCATTACCGAATAGTCAGTCTCCTATTCACCATCAGAATAGTCCGTCTCCTTTTCACCATCAGAATAGTCAGTCTCCTGTTCACCATCACCGAATAGTCAGTCTCCTATTCACCATCAGAATAATCAGTCTCCTATTCACCATCAGAATAGTCAGTCTCCTATTCACCATCAGAATAATCAGTCTCCTTTTCACCATCAGAATAATCAGTCTCCTTTTCACCATCAGAATAGTCAGTCTCCTATTCACCATCAGAATAATCAGTCTCCTATTCACCATCAGAATAGTCAGTCTCCTTTTCACCATCAGAATAATCAGTCTACTTTTCACCATCAGAATAATCAGTCTCCTTTTCACCATCAGAATAGTCAGTCTCCTATTCACCATCAGAATAGTCAGTCTCCTTTTCACCATCAGAATAGTCAGTCTCCTTTTCACCATCAGAATAATCAGTCTCCTATTCACCATCAGAATAATCAGACTCCTATTCACCATTACCGAATAGTCAGTCTCCTTTTCACCATCAGAATAGTCAGTCTCCTATTCACCATCAGAATAATCAGTCTCCTATTCACCATCAGAATAGTCAGTCTCCTATTCACCATCAGAATAGTCAGTCTCCTATTCACCATCAGAATAATCAGTCTCCAATTCACCATCAGAATAATCAGTCTCCTTTTCACCATCAGAATAGTCAGTCTCCTATTCACCATCAGAATAGTCAGTCTCCTATTCACCATCAGAATAGTCAGTCTCCTATTCACCATTACCGAATTGTCAGTCTCCTATTCACCATCACCGAATAGTCAGTCTCCTATTCACCATCACCGAATAGTCAGTCTCCTATTCACCATCAGAATAGTCAGTCTCCCATTCACCATCAGAATAGTCAGTCTCCTATTCACCATCAGAATAGTCCGTCTCATTTTCACCATCAGAATAGTCAGTCTCCTATTCACCATCACCGAATAGTCAGTCTCCTATTCACCATCAGAATAATCAGTCTCCTATTCACCATCAGAATAATCAGTCTCCTTTTCACCATCAGAATAATCAGTCTCCTTTTCACCATCAGAATAATCAGTCTCCTTTTCACCATCAGAATAGTCAGTCTCCTATTCACCATCAGAATAATCAGACTCCTATTCACCATCAGAATAGTCAGTCTCCTTTTCACCATCAGAATAATCAGTCTACTTTTCACCATCAGAATAATCAGTCTCCTTTTCACCATCAGAATAGTCAGTCTCCTATTCACCATCAGAATAGTCAGTCTCCTTTTCACCATCAGAATAGTCAGTCTCCTTTTCACCATCAGAATAATCAGTCTCCTTTTCACCATCAGAATAATCAGTCTCCTTTTCACCATCAGAATAGTCAGTCTCCTATTCACCATCAGAATAGTCAGTCTCCTTTTCACCATCAGAATAGTCAGTCTCCTATTCACCATCAGAATAATCAGTCTCCTATTCACCATCAGAATGGTAAGTCTCCTATTCACCATCAGAATAGTCAGTCTCCTATTCACTATCAGAATATTCCGTCTCCCATTCACCATCACCGAATAGTCAGTCATCTATTCACCATCAGAATAATCAGTCTCCCATTCACCATCACCGAATAGTCAGTCTCCTTTTCACCATCAGAATAATCAGTCTCCCATTCACCATCGGAATAGTCAGTCTCCTATTCACCATCAGAATAGTCAGTCTCCCATTCACCATCAGAATAATCAGTCTCCCATTCACCATCAGAATAGTCCGTCTCCTATTCACCATCAGAATAATCAGTCTCCCATTCACCATCAGAATAGTCAGTCTCCTATTCACCATCAGAATAGTCAGTCTCCCATTCACCATCAGAATAGTCCGTCTCCTTTTCACCATCAGAATAATCAGTTTCCTATTCACCATCAGAATAGTCCGTCTCCCATTCACCATCAGAATAGTCCGTCTCCTATTCACCATCAGAATAGTCCGTCTCCTTTTCACCATCAGAATAATCAGTTTCCTATTCACCATCAGAATAGTCCGTCTCCTTTTCACCATCTGAATAATTAGTTTCCTATTCACCATCAGAATAGTCTGTCTCCTGTTCACCATCAGAATAGTCAGTTTCCCATTCACCATCAGAATAGTCAGTCTCCCATTCACCATCAGAATAGTCAGTCTCCTTTTCACCATCAGAATAATCAGTTTCCTATTCACCATCAGAATAGTCTGTCTCCTATTCACCATCATAGAATAGTCTGTCTCCTATTCACCATCATAGAATAGCCAATCTTCTTTTGACCAGCACAGAATAATCAGTCCCCCATTCAGAATCACAGAATATTCAGTCTCCGATTCACCATCACCAAATAGTGAGTCTCCTATACACCGTCACCAAATAGTGAGTCTCCCAGTCACCATCACAGAATAGTCAGTCTACTGTTCACCATCACAGATTATTCAGTCTCCTGTATACCATCACAGAATAGTCAGCCTCCCGATCTTTTGTTTCTTAACTTGTCCCATTGCCACCCTCCTTGCCTTGACCATCATCCCTTTTGTCATTTAATCACTCTTGCCCTTTTCCCTATTACAGATCTTCAATTTTGTTCTTTCCTTTTTCTCCCCTCCTTCCCCCGCTTTCCCAGGCTCTGTACTTGCTTAAAAACTTAACTCTTTAACATCTTCCAGTTTTGATGAAAGGTCTTCAACCAGAAACGTTAACTCTGTTTCTTTCTCCACAGATGTTGCCTCACTTGCTGAGCTTTTCCAGCATTTTCTGTTTTTATTACAGAATAATCAGTTTGCTATACACCATCACAGAATAATCTGTCTCCTATTCACCATCACAGAATAGTCAGTCTGCCATTCACCATCACAGAATAGTCAGCCTCCTATTCATCATGACAGAATAGTCTGTCTCTCATCCACCATCACAGAACAGTCTGTCTCCTATTCACCATCACAGAATTGTCCCTCTCCTATATACCATTATAGAATATAAAAATAATCATTAAAGTATTTTTAAACCTTTCCTGCTGCAGGAAATGGGCAGGATAAGAAAATTCTTGCCTCGGAGAAGACTCAAGACTCTTTCAATAAAGGTTGGAGACGTAGCAAGAAAAGACTTACATCAAAGAATGCAAACATTTTCTGAGGTTTGACTAAATATTGAGAAGACCAAAGCCATTATCTTTGGTCCCCGCCACAATCTCCGTTCCCTAGCCACTGACTCCATCCCTCTCACTAGCCGCTGTCTGAGGCTGAACAAGACTGTTCACAACCGTGCCGTCCTATTTGACCTTGAGATGAGCTATCTGCTCCATCACCAAGACCGCCTAATTACACCTCCGTAACATTGCCCCCGTCTCCGCCCCTGCCTTAGCTCATCTGCTGCTGAGACCCTTATCCATGCCTTTGTTACTTCCAGACTGGATTATCCAATGCTCTCCTGGCTGGTCTCCCATCTTCCATCCTCCATAAAATTGAGCTCATCCAAACCTCTGCTGCCCATATCCTAACTCACACCAAGTCCTGTTCTCCCATCATCCCTGTGCATGCTGACCTACATTGGTTCCCAGTACGGGAACAACTCGATTTTAAAATTCTCATCCTTGTTGTCAAATCCCTCCATGTCCTCGTCCCTCCCTATCTCTGTAACCTTCTCCAGTCCCAAAACCCTCCCAGATCTCTGTGCTCCACCAATTCTTGCCTCTTGCGTATCCCAGATTTTAATCGCTCCACCATTGGCGGTTGTGCCTTCAGCTGCTTAGGCCCTAAGCTCTGGAATTCCCACCCTAAACCTCTCTGCCACTCTACCTCTCTCTCCTCCTTTAAGACACACCTTAAAACTTACCTCTTTGACCAAGCTTTTGGTCACCTGTCCTAACACCTCTTTATGTGGCTTGGTGTCAAATTTTGTTTGATAACCCTCCTGTGAAGCGCCTTGGGATGTTTCACTACGTTAAAGGCACTTTATAACTACAAGTTGTTGTTATTGTTAAATATTGATTGTTTCCCATAACGAGTCCCAGTTGACCAATGTTTGGGACCTCTGTGCCTTGGTGTTTTTTAGTGTTTCTGGTCTAACAATAACTTTAAATCATTCGTTAATTTTTATCAGGTATTTAAGCAACAGAAAAATATGTTGACTTTTTTGCAATAATACTCCAACCATGTTATTTGTGCACACTCTGAAGTCAATCTTCCAAATGGCAATGAATCCATCACAGATTTTCTTACTCTATCTATGTTTTTACGTAATATACTTTTAGTACTTGCCAATTTGTGCTCTTTGTATTTCTAATTAGTTGTAGCTTGTGTTAGTCTGTATACCTCTGACAGATGTGGTAATACCCACTGTTTCATAGAGAGTTTAGTAGTAAAGCATGGAGGGACTACACTTAATCCAATAAACAGATTACTATCCGCCCAATAAAATCCGCCCATTCCCCATGCGATCGCAGGTAAATTGGAGCCACTTAACGCGGCTTCCAGGTTTGCTCAGCAGGCGGACTGCGCAGCCACATCACAGGCTGTCAGCTGGAGGAGCCCTATTTAAAGGGGCAGTCCTCCATTAGCTGTTCCTGGAGCAAGCACCCAAATAGAACAATGGAGCAGCCCAGGGGAAAGGCTGCTCCTAGATTCAGTGATGCCTCACTCCAGGTGATACTGGATGGGGTGAGGAGGAGGAGGGATGTTTTCTACCCGGCGGACGGGTGGAAGTGGCCTGCCTCTGCCACCAAGAAGGCCTGACTCCAGGTGGCCGAGGAGGTCACCAGCAGCAGCAGCGTCTCTCACACCTGGATCCAGTGCAGGAAGCGCTTCAATGACCTAACTAGGTCAGCCAAAGTGAGTACACTTACTGATTCTCCTACATTCCGTCTTCCACATCACTGCCCCCACCCCCCAACTCATTCTGCACTGCCAACACTACTCTATCACATCACTCCTCACACCCACTCAAAGCTCATCCTCAAATTACCTGCACGTCCTCACCACTTCCTCACCTCCACATTACTCACTCCACCACTACCACTCAACCCAATCCTCGTACAACGTCATCGCTCTGTCTCATAGTCACCCTCTGATACATCTCTTTCACGGTCAGCCACGCCCAAACCAATGCATTCATCGGTTGGCTACGTCACCATCACTCATTCACGCGTCTCTACTTTCTCCCCTTATAGGAGAAGAGATCCCAGAATGCACGGGAGAGGGCGAGGACCGAAGGAGGGGGGCCACAACAGATTGTCATCCTCACAGACATGGAGCAGGAGGCGCTGGAGCTGAGCTGCAGCCTCGAGTGCCTGTCCGTTGGGGATGCCGAGACTGGCACCCGACAAATGTCTAGTGACAGAACTTAAACATTCAGTATACACAATATGAATTGATGTTCTCATGCCTTGCCATCTTCAGCGCCTCAACATCTGTCATCATTCTAAATATTGCCTTCTGTTCTCTTACAGGGCCTTCAGCGACTGCTGTGATGGTGGAAGGCGATTCCTCAGAGGACCTGCCGGCCTCTGAAGGGGCAACGTCACATCTGAGTGAGCCATCCACCAGCGCAGATACGCACACCTCAGTGGGTCCCCGTCTGCTGTTGGTTGGGGTCGCACATGGTGAGTTACCACACACATGTGAGCTTGAGCAGACACTGGTGGCAGGGGCAGCTGTGGAGAGTCCGTGTCGATGGGACCACTCTTTTCCAGGCTCTGCTCAGCTGGATACAGATGCTGAACCCTGGGGACCATCCTTCAAATGGAGAAATATCGAGGGGCAGCAGCACATTTGCGAGGTGCTGGAACGGCTGCCACTCGCACTCTCCAAAATCGTGCAGAGAATGGAGGATTCCAACTCCTGCATGAGTGGAATGGTGGCACAGGTACGGGAAAGAATCTCTGAGATACTGTTACGGGGATGTGAGGGCATCTCTGAGATAGTGTCGCGGGTAAGTGTGGGAATGTCTGCGATGGAGGGAAGGCTAGCCTCCATGGAGCTTCAATCATGGCTCACAAATGAGTCCATTCAGGCCCTGACAACGGCCATTCGGACTCCGGGTGACCAACATTCTGCCGCCTTAAACAGGCAGGCAAGTACACTAGCGCTGGCCTTACAAGGCTTCACACATATCCTCCACACTGTTGACCAGCAGAGTGGTAGGAGTGGTGTGGTCCTGGCCCAGGGGAGGGATGATGGCGAAAGCGGACATGGAAGTGGGGACAACACTCAAAATGCTCCCACGTCTCACCCGTTGCCCCCCTCTCAGCCAGTACCCGCAATGTTGCCTCCTCTCCAGGTGGCCGAGTCTGCCCCTGCACAGGTGCAGGTGGAGCAGTCTTTGGAGGGGCCCTCACGAGCACTGAAACCCAGAGGTCGTAGGCCCAAAGCATCTATTCGGTCAGGGCATGAACAAGAGCAACCTGCCACTACCTCTGCTGCAGCCACAGGGGATGCACCACATAGGAGTAGTCGGAAGCGAAAGGTGAAGGTTTTGTGAGCACAAAGGGGATGCACAAGGGTGTTTGACGGTTGGTCATGTTTTTTATTTATATTTGCTTTTTGTTAAGTGCACATTAAATATTATTATTATCACCACTACTGCCACATCTTGGCCATTCTTGACTGGCTTCTGTAATAAGGCCCTTTCATGAGGTTCACCATGAACGCCCACACTTGATGCCACCCATTGGGTCACTCTACAGTGGGTGTAAGTGTAGTTGCAGGACTGTTTTGTGCGGGGAGGTGGCTGGGGCAAGTGCTGGTGTGGCCGCTGCTCTATCCAGGTGGTGAGGACTGGACTCTTCACACTGTCTGATGTTCGGAGAACCGTCCGCATATCAGTGACTCCCTGGCCTCACGAACAGCCAGGTGAGCCGCTCTTCTGCCCATGGGTGCTCTTCCTCCGCCTCCTCCACCTCCTCTGCCTCCTCCGCCTCTTCTGCCTCCCCCTCCTCCTCCTCTTCCTCCTCAATGTGGGTGACAGATGTGGATGGGGCCTCCTCAAGCGGCACCCCTCTCTGTTGTGCCATGCACATGACTATAATGCATCCCACTCTGTCTGGTGTGTATTGAAGCACTCCCCCAGAACAATCAAGGCACCTGAAGCGCATCTTGAGCAACCCTATATCATGCTCACTTGTAGACCTGGTAGCGATGTGGCTGCCGTTATATCGATGCTGTTGCTCAGTGGTGGAGTTCCTCAGAGGTGCCATGAGCCACGTGTGCAGGGGGTATCCCTTGTCCCCGAAGAGCCAGCCCTTGCGGGTGTTCGGTACGTGGAAGAGGGGCGGGATGTTGGACTCCCGGTGGATGAAGGAATTGTGGCAACTGCCAGGGTATCTGGCGCACACGTGAAGGAATCTACTGCGGTGGTCACAAACGAGCTGAGTGTTGATGGAGTGTTGATGGTGTTCGGTACGTGGAAGAGGGGCGGGATGTTGGACTCCCGGAGGATGAAGGAATTGTGGCAACTGCCAGGGTATCTGGCGCACACGTGAAGGAATCTACTGCGGTGGTCACAAACGAGCTGAGTGTTGATGGAGTGATAGCCCTTCCTGTTGATGAACAGTCCTGGCTCGTGTGGAGATGCTCGTATTGCTATATGGGTGCATTCGATTACACCCTGCACTCATGGGAAGCCAGCCACAGCGTGGAATCACACTGCCCTCTCCATCTGGCTGAGTCATCCATGAGGAAGTTGACATAGTGCGAGGTCCTGCGAAACAAGCCGTCGGTGACCTGCCTTATGCACTTGTGTGGAAACGACTGAGAGACCCCAGCGATGACCCCGGTGGCACCCTGGACTGATCCAGAGGTGAAGACATTGAGGGGCAGTGGTGACTTTGACAGTGACAGGTATGGAGATGCTGCTCAGCCCAGCTGGGAGCAGCTCGGCATGAAGGAGGCTGCAGATGTCTGCGGCTACCTGGCGACTGACTCTGAGCCTCGTATGCACTGCTCCTCAGAGAGGTCCAGGAAGCTGAGCCTCGGTCTGTAGCCCCTGTTGTGAGTGCAGCGCCTCCTGTGACGCCGCTCTCTCTGTTGTTGCCCTTTGTGCTGTTGTGCAGGTGCCTGTGGCGCAGCACTGTGTTGTAGAGCTCCACGTGGCGGAGGTGGACGCCATGCCTGGCGAGGCTGGCGATGTTGCCCGTCCTCGGATGAAGTGATGAATACAGCCTGACGGTGTGAGTTTGAAGGGGCCACAAAGTAGGGAAATGTGTTTGCACAGCAGAGTTTTGGGTGGGAAGTAAGAATTTTGAGTGAAAAGACAAAGGTGTTGCAGCCAAAACTTTGTCTGAAGTGACAGAGTGCTCTGCTGCAATAAATGAGGTTTTCTCCCCACCTGTCAAATAATCATTTGCATCTCCCACTGGCTGCTGGCTGAAACATGCCTGTTGCAACAGGGAGTGTTTCCCACAGCACAGGAAACACATTGAGGATCCTTCAAAATTGCACCCCTGCCAAAATGTCTACTCAATCAGGTATCTCAAGTAGTTTATCTGTAAAACTATGTAAATGATCATCCCGCCGGCTTTAATTGCCGGTGGGACTCCTGCATTCGGGAGGCGCGCGCACCCGAACGTGTCACTGGGGAACCCGGAAATCAGCGGGTTGGAGCCGGGCTCTGAACCCGCTCCGGTATTTATACGATTTTAGGAGTCCTCCCGCCCCCAACACACCCGTTCCGCCATCCGAAAATCGGCCCCGTGGAAACTGTTGGCTCCTCAGATACCCACCTCTGTGAGCACAGGTTATAGTAGAATTACAGCTGCAGGATAATAGGGAACAAAATCCACATACAGGAATTGCTTTTAAGCTTTGAAAGGGAAAGCAGTTCTGTAAGAAACTTGAAGTTGCAACATCTTGTTTCTCTAGTGGAGAGAAATTTCCAACTGGTGGAAATATTTGTGTTGTTGGGGTGACTGATTCACTGAAGAATATCCTTTCCAACTGGCCCATAATTTCTATTCTATATACAACCCTGGAACAATCACCATATTGTTCTAAAGTTTCTGTCCTTTTTACAGTTGTAACATCACCTCCTTCTTATGTCATATAGATAGGTATATAAAATATTATTCAATAAATTCATACTGATCTGTGCTAATCTGTGGAGTCATCTCTGCTCTTACTTTGCTTTGATATGGAACTATGCAAATGCCACAGACATGTACAGCGAAGGTTAAAGTAATGACCTAAAATTGTGATTCATGGTATGTCTAATTACTCTTCATTAATCAAAAGTAACTGCTTGCCAACCGCAGGCAATTTAAAATGAAAACAGAAAATGCTGGAAACACTCAGCGGGTCAGGGAGCATCTGTGGAGAGAGGAAGGTACATTTAACGTTTCAGGTTGATGACCTTTCATCAGAACCGCTGTCAGGTTATGCTACTGGATTAGTAATCCAGAGGCCTGGTCTAATAATCCAGAGAATTCAAATCCCACTATGGCAGTTTGGGAATTTGCATTCAGTTTTAAAAAAGGCTGCTATCAATGAAAGTGACCATGAAGCTGATGAATTGTCGTAAAAGGCAACTGATTCACGAATGTCCTTTAAGGAAAGAAACTTGCCATCCTTACCCTTCTGGCCTATAGTCCCACACCAATGTGATTGACTCTTAATTGCCCTTTGAAGTGGCCTAACAAGCCGCTCAGTTAGGGCCATCTAGGGATGGGCAATAAATGTGACACCCACATCCCGAGAATGTATAAAAATAATAGCACAGCTCCCAATATATATTCTATTTTTAATACCTCATTCACTGGTGCCCCTTCTATCAAAAATGAGATGATTGATTTTATATCGTAACTGATTGAAATGATTCTTTCTTCCAAAGTGGGTAACTTAATTTAAAATTTATAACACAAACTTGTTTAAACAATTTTTATAATTCCAACTCCATCCTTTCAGAAGCCATACGAAGAAAAATTTGATGTGAAGCCAAACCAACCCTCTTTGTCTTACGAAGAAATGTGTTGTGACAGATTGACCTGTAACACCTATCATTGAGAGCTCCCCTTTGGAACAATGCCATCAGTTGAGGTGTCACAATGAACTTGTGCTGCGTTTTACTTTACTGATGGCAGCCGATGAGGTAAAGTGAATGAGGTGACAGCACTCCCTCAGAGGTGGTTTCTCCAGCTACCTCCAGAACCTTGCTGCCTGACAGCATTACAATGAAGACAGAGGCGCTCCTGTTTTCTGGCTAATGACAGCCAATATGGCCAAGTTCCCTCGTATCAAAACCAATGAAGTGGTTTTGCTCTTGCTGGTTGTAATTACTTAACCATTGATTGTGAATGATAAGCAGGCCTGAGACAAACAACCGTCCTTTGTTCCAATGACTGTGCAATATGTCTCCCCACTATAAACCGATCTGTTTGTACAGCACCAGGCCCCCTGAGGTAATATTGCACAATCTCTTGAAGAAGCAAGTGTGCCATATAGGGGGTAATTTTCCGAGTCTGTGCTGCTGGTGGGGAGCCTCAAAAGGGATGGGCATCCTGTCCCAAACTAATTTTAGCAGAGTTGCAACTTAAAAACGTGGGTCTGCAACATGATGAGAAACATCAACTCGCCTTAACATTATGCTGGTGGGTTAGGACTGCTGGATTCCTTCTGATTGGCTGCAGTTTGTGTCAGTCAGGGAAAGATTGTGTCAGTGAAGAAAAGTTTGTGTCAACCAAGGAAAGTTTGGCCCCGATATTAACCGGAGATGGAAAAGCAGCATGCGAGTGTGTTAGCGGGTGACAAACTGGGCATCCATGAGGTGCTGTGGGCCATCAGCAGCAGCAGAATTGTATTCCAGCGCAATCTGTAACCTCATGGCCTGGCATATTCCTCACTCTACCATTACCAACAAACCAGGGGATCAACCCTGGTTCAATGAGGAGTATAGAACGAGCATGCCAGGAGCAGCACCAGGCATACCTAAAAATGAGGTGCCAACCTGGTAAAGCTACAACTCAGGACTACATGCATGTTAAACAGCGGAAGCAACATGCTATAGACAGAGCTAAGTGATTCCACAGCCAACGGATCAGATCAAAGCTCTGCAGTCCTGCCACATCTAGTCGTGAATGGTGGTGGACAATTAAGCAACTAACGGGAGGAGGCTTCATGAACATCCCCATCCTCAATGATGGTAGAGTCCAGCACGTGAGTGCAAAAGACAAGGCTGAAGTGTTTGCAACCATCTTCAGCCAGAAGTGCCGAGTGGATGCTGCATCTCGGCCTCCTCCCGATATCCATACCATCACAGAAGCCAGTCTTCAGCCAATTCGATTCACTCCAGGTGATATCAAGAAACGGCTGAGTGCACTGGATACAGCAAAGGCTATGGGCCCCAACAACATCCCGGCTGTAGTGCTGAAGACTTGCACTCCAGAACTAGCTGCACCTCTAGCCAAGCTGTTCCAGTACAGCTACAACACTGGCATCTATCTGACAATGTGTAAAATTGCCCAGGTATGTCCTGTCCACAAAAAGCAGGACAAATCCAATCCGGCCAATTACCGCCCCATCAGTCTACTCTCAATCATTAGCAAAGTGATGGAAGGTGTCGTCAACAGTGCTATCAAGCAGCACTTACTCACTGATAACCTGCTCACCGATGCTCAGTTTGGGTTCCGCCAGGATCACTGAGCTCCAAACCTCATTACAGCCTTGGTCCAAACATGGACAAAAGAGCTGAATTCCAGAGGTGAGGTGAGAGTGACTGCCCTTGACATCAAAGCAGCATTTGATCGAGTGTGGCACCAAGGAGCCCGAGTAAAATTGAAGTCAATGGGAATCAGGGGGAAAGCTCTCCAGTGGCTGGAGTCATACCTAGCACAAAGGAAGATGGTAGTGGTTGTTGGAGGCCAATCATCTCAGCCCCAGGACATTGCTGCAGGAGTTCCTCAGGGCAGTGTCCTGGGCCCAACCATCTTCAGCTGCTTCATCAATGACCTTCCCTCCATCATAAGGTCAGAAATGGGGATGTTCGCTGATGATTGCACAGTGTTCAGTTCCATTCGCAACCCCTCAGATAATGAAGCAGTCCGAGCCAGCATGCAGCACGACCTGGACAACATCCAGGCTTGGGCTCATAAGTGGCAAGTAACATTCACGCCAGATAAGTGCCAGGCAATGACCACCTCCAACAAGAGAGAGTCTAACCACCTCCCGTTGACATTCAACGGCATTACCATCGCCGAATCCCCCACCATCAATATCCTGGGGGTCACCATTGACCAGAAACTTAACTGGACCAGCCATATAAATACTGTGGCTACAAGAGCAGGTCAGAGGCTGGGTATTCTGTGGCGAGTAACTCACCTCCTGACTCCCCAAAGCCTTTCCACCATCTACAAGGCACAAGTCAGGAGTGTGATGGAATACTCTCCACTTGCCTGGATGAGTGCAGCTCCAACAACGCTCAAGAAGCTCAACACCATCAAGGACAAAGCAGCCCGCTTGATCAGCACCCTATCCACCACCATAAACATTCACTCCCTTCACCACCGGCGGACTGTGGCTGCAGCGTGTACCATCCACAGGATGCACTGCAGCAACTCGCCAAGGCTTCTTCGACAGCACCTCCAAAACCTGCGACCTCTACCACCTAGAAGGACAAGAGCAGCAGGTACATGGGAACAACACCACCTGCACGTTCCCCTCCAAGTCACACACCATCCCGACTTGGAAATATATCGTCGTTTGTTCATCGTCGCTGGGTCAAAATCCTGGAACTCCCTTCCTAACAGCACTATGGGAGAACCTTCACCACATGGACTGCAGTGGTTCAAGAATGCGGCTCACCACCACCTTCTCAAGGGCAATTAGGGATGGGCGATAAATGCCGGCCTCGCCAGCGACGCCCACATCCCATGAAGGAATGAAAAAAAAGTTGTGGCTGAAGCAATGTTTTATAAAGGTTCAACATATCTTCCTTGCTTTTGTACTCGATGCCTCTATTTATAAGGCCCAGGATCCCGTATGCTTTTTTAACTGCTTGCTCAACCTGTCCTGCCACCTTCAAAGATTTGTGCACATATGCCCCTAGGTCTCTCTGTCCCTGCCCCCCCTTTAGAATTGTACCATTTCGTTCATATTGCCTCTCCTCATATTTCCTGCCAAAATGCATCACTTCACACTCCTCTGCATTAAATTTCATCTGCCACGTGTCTGCCCATTCGACCAGGCTGTCTATCTCCTCTTAAAGTCTATCTCTATCCTCCTCATTGTTTACTGCTTGCCTCCCACCTACCCCTCCCTACACTTCCAAATTTTGTGTCATCTGCAAGTTTTGAAATTGTGCCCTGTACACCCAGGTCCAAGACATTAATATATATCAAGTAAAGCAGTGGTCTATCCTCTTCTTCATCAGATGATGATGAGTCCTGCAGACCTTCTTCCTCCTGCACCTCCAGCGCTCTTTATTGAGTGATGTTATACAGGGCGCAGCATGCCACAATTATTCTGGAGACTCTGTCTGGCGAGTAATGAGGGGAGCCTCCAGACCTGGCAAGGAGCTTGAGTTCAGCTTCAGCATCTCAATCACCTGCTCTTTGACAGACCTGTTGAAATGTGACTGCTGTTGTACCTGATCTGCCACGGATAGGTGTCATGAGCCATGGTAGAAGGGGTATCTCTTGTCACCAAGCAGCCATCTTTTAATACTGGTGTCAGGTCAAAACTTGGTAGGGATATTAGGTGTCTTAACATGACAGGATCATGGCAGCTACCTGGGTATTGGGCACATACCTGCATGAACCTCTTTTTTTGGTTGCAGACAAGCTGAACATTAATGTAGTGGAAACTCTTGCGGTTAACAAAGGCTCCTGGTTGGTTGGAGGTGCCCTGATGGATCAGGGTATGCAGTCTATGGCACCCAGCGTTTGTGGAAAGCCAGCCAGAGCTGCAAATCCCATTGATCTCTCCATCTGTCTGCTGCCATCAGTTGGAAACGAGATACATCAACTGACCCTGGCAAATAAGGCATCTGTGATCTGCCTGATGCATTTGTGGGTGGCTGACTGAGACACCCTCAATAAAGTCCCCCATGGCAGTCTGGAAGAAGTGTAAAAGTTTAGTCATTTTCACCGCCACTGGCACGGCATGGCCGCCAGGTCCAACAGGCAAGAGGTCTTCTTCAAGGAGGCTCCAGAGGTCGGTGACCAACTGCCTTGACAATCGGAGGCTCCTGATGCACTGCTCCTCAGACATGTCAAGGAAGCTGAGCCCCTGTCTGTACACCCTGTGAGGTGGGTAAGTCCTTCTGCGCGCATGCCCCTTCTGTTGCTGCCTTCTCTGTGGTCCACCTGCAGTTCCTTCTGCAGCACCCCCTTGCTGCTGGTGCTCCTCTTCCTCCTCCTCTTTTTCTTCACTGCATATGAATGCAGCTCGAGCAGCACCAATAATCAACTTAACATTTTTATTACCAAGAGTATCAAAGACACAACCCAAAGCGAACAGTGATCACAGAATCACAGCCCACAATGAACTAAAGAAACTGTGAGTGTTGCAGCTTTATTCACATCGTGGCCCCTTTACTTTCAGCACACTGATCAATTAATAACCAATCCTGCCAGGGTCTCCCTGGTGACCTTGCCGACCTGCGTGAAACCCGTGCTGCACTAATTAATTGCATCATAGGACCCCAATTTACATATATTCATGAACCACCCATCTCTATACAGCGAGAGACTCATCGACCCCGATACCCGCCTCCATTACTATTGCGGAGAACGGGAACACGGCCGGTCAGGGATGGGACTACCGCCCACCATGGGGTGGAGCGGGGGGTTTTGAAATGAAGGCCTTTGTTTCAGTCGGGGCAAATTTGTGTCAGTCAGGGAAAGTTTGATCCTGATTTCAACTGCTTCTGCCTGGCATAAACCGGGCGGGGGACAGTTAAAATAAGGCCAGTCACTTACCCCCTCTGATCCTGCTGCCTTCCCACCACGTCCCGATCTTATCCTGCTCTCTTGAGCAGCTAAGCAGGACACCCGCAGGAAGGTAGCTGATCATCAGGACATGATGTGCAATTTTAGTTGAAGGCCTGAGCAAGGCATCAGTGTCGGCTTCCCCGTCATCCAAGCCTGCCGGGAGGGGGATCGTGGGCTAGAAGAGTCCCAGAAGGTAAGTTGTAAAGTTTTATTTTAGGTTTCCTTGTGGGCCAGGAAGAGCAGGAATTCTTCTCCGGGCCTCACAAGAAAGCCTTGGGCCTCCCTTGCGCCTGGCTACCCATCTCCCGATCGTGGCGAGAGCCTTCCCCCCTGACTGATATGGGTCTCTGGCTGCGGCCGCCCACCGCCAGATGCCCACTCCCACACACGGGCCAGGTAGTCAATCTAGCTGGTTGTCAGATGGGACTCCGCAAATACTTATTCAAAGAAGAGCCTGCCATTAAGATTGGCAGTGTCTCCACATCTCCAAACTTGCTGGGGTCGTCACCTGCTGCCGGGCTCCTGAGCACCCTTCCCGTCCTCCTTTAAAAATTGAGGCCTTTATGTCAGTCAGGGAACATTTGTGAGAATCAGGAAAAGTTTTTTCAATCAGGACATGTTTGTGTCAGTCAGAGAAAGTTTGTGACAGTAAGGGAAAGTTTGTGTCAATCAGGGAACGTTTGTGTCAATCAGGGAACGTTTGTGTCAATCAGGGAACGTTTGTGTCAATCAGGGAACATTTGTGACAGTAAGGGAAAGTTTGTGTCAGTCAGAGAAAGTTTGTGACAGTAAGGGAACGTTTGTGTCAATCAGGGAAAGTTTATGTCAATCAGGGAAAGTTTGTGTCAATCAGGGAAAGTTTATGTCAATCAGGGAACGTTTGTGACAGTAAGGGAATGTTTGTGTCAATCAGGGAAAGTTTGTGTCAATCAGGGAAAGTTTGTGTCAATCAGGGAATGTTTGTGTCAATCAGGGAACATTTGTGACAGTAAGGGAAAGTTTGTGTCAGTCAGAGAAAGTTTGTGACAGTAAGGGAACGTTTGTGTCAATCAGGGAAAGTTTATGTCAATCAGGGAAAGTTTGTGTCAATCAGGGAAAGTTTATGTCAATCAGGGAACATTTGTGACAGTAAGGGAATGTTTGTGTCAATCAGGGAAAGTTTGTGTCAGTCAGTGCAAGTTTGTGGGCATTTAACTTTCTCTTTAAATTCTCCCCATCGGCATCCTCATAAAGCTAGACCCAGGGTCGCTGTGTTGCGAAAGTGCACACACTCATAGGCCTTATTTCTCTTTTTTTCAGAAGTCTACTATAACTGACTTCCTGGGTGTTTCTCTTCTCATCGTCTTCTTGGTTAATGGTTCCACCCACTTTCTGGAGGCTTTATTCGATCTATAGGCTCTTCAGGCCGAGCAGAGTTTGGAGGGAAGAGAGGGAATATAAAACAGACTGAGAGAAAGTGAGGGAATATAAACCAGACTGAGAGAAAGAGAGTGAATATAAACCAGACTGAGAGAAAGAGAGTGAATATAAACCAGACTGAGAGAAAGTGAGGGAATATAAACCAGACTGAGAGAAAGAGAGTGAATATAAACCAGACTGAGAGAAAGTGAGGGAATATAAACCAGACTGAGAGAAAGTGAGGGAATATAAACCAGACTGAGAGAAAGTGAGGGAATGTGAACCAGACTGAGAGAAAGTGAGGGAATATAAACCAGACTGAGAGAAAGTGAGGGAATATAAACCAGACTGAGAGGAAGAGAGGGAATATAAACCAGACTGAGAGAAAGAGAGGGAATATAAACCAGACTGAGAGAAAGAGAGGGAATATAAACCAGACTGAGAGAAAGTGAGGGAATATAAACCAGACTGAGAGAAAGTGAGGGAATATAAACCAGACTGAGAGAAAGAGAGTGAATATAAACCAGACTGAGAGAAAGTGAGGGAATATAAACCAGACTGAGAGAAAGTGAGGGAATATAAACCAGACTGAGAGAAAGTGAGGGAATATAAACCAGACTGAGAGAAAGAGAGGGAATGTGAACCAGACTGAGAGAAAGTGAGGGAATATAAACCAGACTGAGAGAAAGAGAGGGAATATAAACCAGACTGAGAGAAAGTGAGGGAATATAAACCAGACTGAGAGAAAGAGAGGGAATATAAACCGGACTGAGAGAAAGTGAGGGAATATAAACCAGACTGAGAGAAAGTGAGGGAATATAAACCAGACTGAGAGAAAGTGAGGGAATATAAACCAGACTGAGAGAAAGTGAGGGAATATAAACCAGACTGAGAGAAAGTGAGGGAATATAAACCAGACTGAGAGAAAGAGAGGGAATATAAACCAGACTGAGAGAAAGAGAGGGAATGTGAACCAGACTGAGAGAAAGTGAGGGAATATAAACCAGACTGAGAGAAAGTGAGGGAATATAAACCGGACTGAGAGGAAGAGAGGGAATATAAACCAGACTGAGAGAAAGTGAGGGAATATAAACCAGACTGAGAGAAAGTAAGGGAATATAAACCAGACTGAGAGGAGGAGAGGGAATATAAACCAGACTGAGAGAAAGAGAGGGAATATGAACCAGACTGAGAGAAAGAGAGGGAATATAAACCAGACTGAGAGGAAGTGAGGGAATATAAACCAGACTGAGAGAAAGTGAGGGAATATAAACCAGACTGAGAGAAAGAGAGGGAATATAAACCAGACTGAGAGGAAGAGAGGGAATATAAACCAGACTGAGAGAAAGAGAGGGAATATAAACCAGACTGAGAGGAAGAGAGGGAATATAAACCAGACTGAGAGGAAGAGAGGGAATATAAACCAGACTGAGAGAAAGAGAGGGAATATAAACCAGACTGAGAGAAAGTGAGGGAATATAAACCAGACTGAGAGAAAGTGAGGGAATATAAACCAGACTGAGAGAAAGTGAGGGAATATAAACCAGACTGAGAGAAAGTGAGGGAATATAAACCAGACTGAGAGAAAGTGAGGGAATATAAACCAGACTGAGAGAAAGTGAGGGAATATAAACCAGACTGAGAGGAAGAGATGGAATATAAACCAGACTGAGAGAAAGAGAGGGAATATAAACCAGACTGAGAGAAAGTGAGGGAATATAAACCAAACTGAGAGAAAGAGAGGGAATATAAACCAGACTGAGAGAAGGAGAGGGAATATAAACCAGACTGAGAGGAAGAGAGGGAATGTGAACCAGACTGAGAGGAAGAGAGGGAATGTGAACCAGACTGAGAGAAAGTGAGGGAATATAAACCAGACTGAGAGAAAGAGAGGGAATATAAACCAGACTGAGAGGAAGAGAGGGAATGTGAACCAGACTGAGAGGAAGAGAGGGAATATAAACCAGACTGAGAGAAAGAGAGGGAATGTGAACCAGACTGAGAGGAAGAGAGGGAATATAAACCAGACTGAGAGAAAGAGAGGGAATATAAACCAGACTGAGAGGAATTGAGGGAATATAAACCAGACTGAGAGAAAGTGAGGGAATATAAACCAGACTGAGAGAAAGAGAGGGAATGTGAACGAGACTGAGAGGAAGAGAGGGAATGTGAACCAGACTGAGAGGAAGAGAGGGAATGTGAACCAGATGGGAGGAAGAAAATTAATGTGAACCGGAATAGGGGAAAGAGGGAAGCCCCTCCCATTTCTCATCAACATGCTGCCCTTCGGCGACATCATCAGAAAACATAACATCACTTTCCACATGTACGCTGACGGCACCCAGCTCTACCTCACCACCATCTCTCTCGGCCCCGCAACTGCCTTCGAATTGTCACGCTGCTTGTTCGACATCCAGTAGTGGATAAGCAGAAATCTCCTCTAATTAATTATTGGGAAGACCTCAGCCATTGTCGTTGGTCCATGCCACAAACTCCGTTCCCTAGCCACTGACTCCATCCCTCTCCCTAGCCACTGTCTGAGGCTGGACCAGACTGTTAGCAACCTTGGCATCCTATTTGACCCTGCGCTGAACTTCCGGCCCAATGTCCTTTCCTACTTCTACCTCCGTAACATGCCTGTCTCCTCCCCTGCCTCAGTTCATCTGCTGCTGAAAGCCTCATCCATGCCTTTGTTACCTCTGTACCCGACTATTCCAATGGTCTCTTGTCGGCCTCCCGCCTTGCATCCTCTGTAAACTCGAGCTCATCCAAAATTCTGTGCCCATATCCTAACTTGCACCAAGTCCTGTTAACGCCTCACCCCTGTGCTCGCTGACCTACATTGGCTCCTTGTCCGGCAATGCCTCGATTTAAAAAAATTTTCATCCTTGTTTTCAAATCTCTCCATGGCTTCACCACTCCACCATTGGCGGCCATGCCTTCAGTTGCCTAGGCCCTAATCTCTGGAATTCCCTCCCTAATCTTCTCTTACTCTCTATCTCTCTGTCCTCCTTTAAGATGCTGTTTAAAACCTATCTCTTTGATAAGCTTTGGGTCACCTATCCAAATATCTTCTTATGTGGCTCAGTATGAAATTTTGCTGGATAACGCTCCTGTGAAGTGCCTTGGGATGTTTTATTATGTTAAAGGTACAATATAAATGCAAGTTGTTGCTGTTGAATGAGGGGAAGAGAGAGAATATGAATCAGGATGAAAGGAAGAGAGGGAATGTGAACCAGAATGGGGGAGAAGAGAGGGAATGTGAAGTGGAATGGGGGGGGGAAGAGAGGGAATGTGACTTGAAAGAGGGAAAGAGAGAATGTGCCCAAAATGAGGGGAAAAGGAAATGGGAACAAGTATAAGAGGAAGAGGGAATGTGAAGCAGAATGGGGGAAGAGAGGGAATGTGACCAAGATGAGGGGAAGGAGAGGGAATGTGAACCAGAATGATGGGAAGAGAGGGAATGTGAGCCAGAATGGGGAGGAGAGGGGGAACGTGAACCAGAATGGGAAGAGAGGGAATGTGAACCAGAATGGGAAGGGAATGTGAACCAAAATTGAGGGAAGAGAGGGAATGTGAATCAGAATGAGGAGGGAATGTGAACCAGAATTGGGGGAAAAGGAATGTGAACCAAAATGGGGAGAGGAGAGGGAATGTGAACTAGAATTGGGTGAAGAGAGGATATGGGAACCAGAATAGTGGGGGAGAGAGAAAATGTGAGTCAGAATGAGGAGGTGGAGAATATCTATCTCTTTAAAGGGGTGTGAAAGCATGAATTGTGAAAATGTGGAGAACCAATTAATTCTATTATTTTTGTTCTTATTTATGACCGAGGATGTTGGCTGAAAAATATAAAACGTCATCATTTCTCTTCAATAAAATTAGATGAGGCCTCCTGCCCAGAGGCATGAACTGGATATTTGGGCATGTGTGGCACATGATTTTCCAATCAATGTGGACAATGTGCACCCGAATTTTTGATATGAGTGGGCAAGGTGTCCAGCCGGTTGCACAGACTCGTAAAATTAGCTTCAGAAAGTTGTCCTAAGAATCTCAGTATTATTCCCAAAGTTGGCCCAGATTATATTTTAAATAATGGAAATGTTTTTTTCTAGAGAATTTAATCATGGAATTGAGGTGTGTTGTGACCTATGAAAAGCTTAAGTATTATACTGCTCATGTTTTGCAGTGATAAACAAATTGAGGTTCACCAAAAAAAAATGCTGATATAAAAATTTATTTTTTTTATGAAAATATAAAATTTCGTATCTTACACTACAAAAACATGTACACAAAGAAAATACACAGTGTCGGGGTACTGTCCTTAAAATAAATAAAGCACGCTAAGGTTGTTATTAAAGTTTCATTTAGTCATAAACAACTGAAAGCAAAATGTCGGCCTTAATAGCATTAATGTGTGATTGCTTGTTACACAGTAAATGTGAGCTTTAAGTGCTGCTGATTGTATTGCTAGGCTTCTACTATAAGTTGCTTTGCTACGTGAGAAATGGAGTTTCATTCCCCATAGGTTCAGTCCCAGTTTACACATTACCTACGCAAACATCCCATGTTCTATTATAAATCCCAATGCGTTTCGAAATAACTCATCATCATGAACTTCAACCGCAATTCAAGATGATCTTGACAGCAGGTTTTTCTGCAATTTTAAATTACTGAAATTGTTCTACATTCTCGCAACAATTTAAAGGAAAACTCCAAATAATCCCGCATGTTCCCCTCCTCATTAAAACAAGACTTTTCACACCACAGTCCTGCACTTCTTCATCTGATTGCAGTAGTCTACTCACTGAGAAAAGCTTTTTAAAAGTTACGTGCAATGTGGTGCAGGCAGACAATCCATCTCAATAATTTCCTTTAGCACTTTGATACTAAACTGTTTCTAATTGTCCTATCTCCCATATTAATTGCTCTTGTGATATTTTCAATGTTTCTACCCCTCCCCCATTTTTACTGGATGTTATTTTATTCAGAGTGTTTGCATTCAGTGCAAGGTTTTATTTAAAAGGGAAACAACATCTGTCTCTATCTCTGTTAATGAAGTTACCAACTGACTTCTGCATCTTTCGAATTATTTCACAAAGCTGCTCCCTGTTTGCAGTGCCATTTTGATTTTTTATGGGGGTTGTTACAGGGTGGGTGTATTTATTTTTTCTTCAAGATGAGGGATGTCAATGCTGGGAAATGGAAGATTTTTTCAACTTGTGTTACCCAGTATTAAGCCCATTCTCCCCTAGGTCAGGTATCGCAAGGCGCCATGCAGATCAAAACTTTGTTTATTGTATCCAACATTCTGGCTTCACTCCAACCTCAAGCAACAGTGGGATTTTATTCCACTTTCACACCACCCCCATCTTTGTGGGCTCTGTAAGCCTGCTAATTTCTGCCAAATTGTCATGGGCCCACTAGGAATTTGACGGACACTGTCCAAAATCGTGGTGGCCACTACGCCAATAAAGATGAGGTGTGCCGGCCTCCACAAGGGAAACGTGGGCCCCACTGGTGAGCTCTGGGCTCCAGGCCTGGCAAGCTAGCTTGAATCCCTGAAATGGGCAATATTTTTTTTTAAATCCCTGGATCGGCCACCTTGTAGAGGTGGGAGGGACGGAGGGAGCTCTGGGTAATTCCCCCATCACGGACAGGCAGCTGTTCCTGTTTCGAGGCGCGTGGGCAGGTGGGCGCCAAAGATGTGCTCCAAGTGGCATTTGCGCCCCAATGCGAATGCGGTGCCCTCCTGCTGACTCTACAAATTCCGGTACTGGTGGGCATGAGCCGGGCACATCCCCTGGAATTTTGGGGCCAGCATGCGTAGAGGCTGCAAATAAATATAAAAGGCTGCAACAGAATTGTCACAGAAACAGACGGAAAACACTTTGGGTTAAAGGTTTGAAGTTATTTTGTACTCTCCGGATCGCACGTGGAAACACAAACCTGAGTGTCTCTATCAGATTACTCCATTTCTTTCTGGCTCAAATCGTGCAGAGCTCAACACTGTGATGTATTTGGGGCCACAGTAGCATGATGGGAAGAGAGGCACAGAGGCGATGTATCGAAGGGTTCGTGCACTTTTGCCAGCAAATCAATGTAGACCTGTCCACATCTCACTCACTTGGGGGTCGATTTTAACTTGCTGAAATCGGCATTAATGGGGCGGTAACTGCTTCAAATGGGGTCAGTAGACTTACCATCCTATCACGCAGATGATCGGCCTCCTGCCACATCTACGGGGCCTACTTCTAGGTGGCCGCGCGCCTGCCTGTTTCAGGTGGGAGACCCTTTTTAATACGCAAATTGGGGTCGTATGACATAGGGCCACGATTGCCATTTTAGGACAGAACTGGTCAGTGCCTGCACCGTGCACCCTCCAACCAGTTTCATTGGTGATAGAGCCTTACGAGGCCCTGGAAGGGTAAGTTTTAAATTATTTTTGTGGGGCAAGGTGGAGCAAGGGTGCTCCTTTGGGCCCCACAAAAACGCTCTGGACCACTATTGGCCTGGAACTCCCCCCCCCATCCGCGATTGTGACCCACCCCTGGACGTACCTTGCTGCTGGCTGCACCACCTTAGGACGCCCGATATCACACCGGCCCAAAACCGGCGAGCTGCAGCTGGACGCCTGTTTGTTGCCTGCAGCTGACCGATTCTATTTAAATGCGGCTTCAAAATGGCTCCCGCATCTTCGCTGGCAGAACAGGCGGGCTGCAGGCGCGCTCCGCCGGTCGGCCGCCCAAAAGTAAAAAACAACCCCACTTGGAGTGACTATCGCTCATTTCTTGGTGGAAAAATGTGACCTACTTTGATGTATTTCACTCTGAGAAATAATCACAACTCCACATGTTTAAATTGCTTTGCAAACTGTCTCTACCTATTTTTGCTCATAAATCTCACCTCCAGATCTGTGCAAGTTTGGCAAAAAAAAACAAGAAAAGACACAGTGCAATACTAAATATAGATGTCGGCACTGCAAAGTAAGGCGAGAAACACAGAGAGCCGGAGTTTTCCTTTAAGTTCATTTTAGTTCAAAAATAATCTGAATAATACCTCCCATCTTTCCTTAATTAGACTATTTGCCTTTCTACAGTCAGTCTGGAATTAATTAACATCTTGGCTTTTGTTCTTAATGAGCCGCAAAGAGTTGAAATGACACTGGTTTGTTTCAGTGTACATTAATTGAATGAGTTAATCTGATTTGCAACTTCAAACTTCTGGACAATATTTTATGCAAATGACAAGATTAGATTGCCGTCTTGAGTACTGATGTATGAAAAGGATTTCAAAGTGATAACTAACCCGATCATCTACACAAGTCCGTTTAGCTTTTATAATATATCTGAAAAAGAGTCTTAGTGAGTACTTTCTAGACTACATTATCTCTCAACATTGCAGTCCCTCACCACCACAAGTTAAACAGTACTACTGCAAACCACCTCTCAGCATCACACACTGATCAGAACAAAAAGCAGGGTCCTCAAATTGAAGTTTTAAGAAAGTGTCACTCATTTTAGTCAAATCATACAGTTAAGTAGTTTTGTTACACAGAGAAAATTCTGTACCCTGCAGTAGCAAACTGTACAGTATATACAGATGAATATGCAAATATAGCAAGAGCAAAGTAAATATATACGTTTTCAAATAACGTGTTTCATTACGCGCTAACATTTTTAATCAATAAATACATACTGATCAAGATTGAGTCAAGCAAAGACTTTATACACTACGTTCTATAACTTATTAAATACAGCATGTTATTACTGCACTTATAATTTACAAAAAAACTTACTACCAAGTAGTAAACTTAATAATATTGCTCTTCAATACACAACTGTCGGTCATTAAGACTTGATACAGGAAACTTACGTAAACTATTATGGATCTACTGCCATTTCTCGATCAATTGAAACTGTCTAGAAAGTCAGATGCTCTCAAAGGAGAATTAAAGTCTTGTAATGCAGGAAAAATGTTAAAAGGTGCAATTGCGACCTTACAGAGGAACATGTATGCCAAGGTATTCAGTGTTGCTCGGTGTGAAAGTAAATGGGTGAATTGCACCCCTTATTGAACTTGTCTTCAATGCATCGCTCTCCGTTTCCCAGTGATGATGATTCCAAGGTTTAGGGATTTGGTGAATTCAAATACTGGAACAGTAAGGTGAGCATTAATCGCATTCTGTTGTTCCAGATCTTCATTCCCCTCCCCCCCCCACCCACCCCACCTTTTTGCACACAGGAATAAATACAAGTCCCAAATCAGGAAAAAATAAAAGTGCTGAATGGCTAGTGACAGCTCAAGCGATTGGGATAGTCACACAGGCATCATGCCATTCATAAACTGGACTCGCAGCTCCTGAATACTGTTCATGATCTTCTTTTGGTGGCCAGCAAGACCCACACCAATTCTCTTCAAATCTCTGTGGGAATACAATGCAGCAATTTTTCAAATAAAAGATAAAGAGTACAAAGGCTTACCCGTCACCACCTAAAATATGTGCTGAAAAAGCGCTGGGGATATATAAATGCATACAGCATTAAACATGACAGTTGTGGATGCCCAAGTCATTGTGATACAACAGTAAAGTGTCTAATCCAACACCTCTTTGGTAAATATGTTTGAGCGCAATTAGTGACAGACAGCCAGCTTGCTTTTCAAAAATGTTAAGTTTTATTGTCAAATTGTTAGAAAGTTCGACAAAAGCCCATGATACCTCCCTTCCTTCTTTAGGTACATGGCAAACCTCTCTCCAGTGCCCCAGCAACAATTGTGCACATCGAGATTACCTAACTGCTATCTCAGGCTTATCGCCAACTTCAACCAGGGGGACCTGGGGAGAAGCAGTAACAGTGGCGGGTGGGGGGATTAAACAGGATGGGAAACCGTGCTTTGTTTCCCTGCCCCCACCCCTCTCCCGCCCCACTAGCATTTACATGCGGCAAGCGAGGTAAGGGTCAGCCTGCGACTGTCCCGCAGAGGTGGGAGTAGGGAAATCAAGGTCGGGGTGGGGAGACAGTAGCAGGCCTCACCGTCCCATGTTCCCACTGTTTCTGCCAGTTTTGGTGCGGGGAGCAGAGGAAAGTCCAGCCAAATTGTGTCAAAATTTCGGGAAGCCGATAAAATTGAATTGATCTGAAAGAGGATAATCATAATTCATGTGAACAGGTTAAGTTGGTGGAAAATTAAGACCATACCACGAAATTGATTCCAAATGATAAAGGAGTGAACACAGATGCATTAGTGCAAATAGACACAATGATGCACGAGGAATGAATCATCCTACTTTCCCTGCATGCCAGCTGGAGAGTCAACGAGAGGGCACGAAAACAGAAGGCAAAAACTAAGAAGTGGGCAAGAATGACACAAATACACATTGGAGTAAGGATGATTCACTCAGCATGTTTCTCCACAATAGTGCGAAGCAAACAAATCAGAAACAGGAATCACAGCAGCTCAATCTGTTAACTAATAATGTACTAAACTTTCTTTATAGCTTTCAAGATATAATTACACATTCACAGAATCCATACTCAGTGAATTTTCTAAGCTGAACACTACCATGAAGGGCAGAGGGGACAAATGGAAGCGGTGAAGGGATAGGAGGAGAGAAGCAATTTGCACATGGGCTGTGGAAGAATAAGTTTGATAGGCCAAATGGCCTCCATACTTTCCCTAAAGTTGCAATGTTGTAAAATAAAATTATTTGTTAAAAAACAGCCAATAGCTATCTAAAAAAATGATGTTGGTTGGAGAATGTTATGAGTTCTACAGTTTAGTGCACTCATTCCTGATTTGCAATAAAAGTTACAAATAAAATGAAAAAAATACATGGAAATCTGAGATAAAACCTGCAAATGCTGGAAAATGCACAGTAAGTCAGTCAATATGTATAAAGAGAAAACTCAGAGTGTGATATTTCAGCTTGTGTCCCTTTCATCTAAATCTGATAAAGTCTATGCCCCTGAAAGGTCATAGCCTGACTTTCCCTTTACAGATACTGACTGATCTGCTGTGTATTTCCAGCATTTTCTGCTTTTATTACTCTAAAATACTCCTGGGTTGGTGCTCTGGTGACTGACAGCATTAATAATAATCCGCTCTGCAACCAAACTTTATAGAGTAAATTCACCAATCCTGTGCTCCCAGCAAGGACCTGCAGTCGAAGAGAGCTTGGAGAATTGGCACGGCAGTGTTGTAGTCCGACCTCTGGCCTGTGCTCCCTTCAAGTGCGGCTCCCTCGTGGGAGCAGCAGCAGCTTCAACAACAACAACTTGCATTGATATAGCATCTTTAATGTAGCAAAACGACCTAAGGTGCTTCACAGGAGCTTTATCAAACAAAATCTGACACCGAGCCATATAAAGAGGTATTAGGACAGGTGACCAAAAGCTTGGTCACAGAGGTAGGTTTTAAGGAGCGTCTTAAAGGAAGAGAGAGAGGTAGAGAGGCAAAGAGGTTTAAGGAGGGAATTCCAGAGCTTAGGGCCTAGGCAACTGAAGGCACTGCCGCCAATGGTGGAGCGATTAAAATCAGGGATAAGCAAGAGGCAAGAAATGGAGGAGCGCAGAGATCTCGGGGGGTGCAGGGCTGGAGGAGGTTACAGAGATAGTGAGGGGTGAGGCCATGGGGGGATTTGAAAACAAGGATGAGAATTTTTAAATCGAGGCGTTCCTGGACTGGGAGCCAATGTAAGTCAGCGAGCACAGGGGTGATGGGTGAATGGGATTTGATGTGAGTTAGGATATGAGCAGCAGAGTTTTGGATGAGCTGAAGTTTCTGGAGGGTGGATGATGGGAGGCCAGCCAGGAGAGCATTGGAATAGTCAAATCTAGAGGTAACAAAGGCATGGATGAGGGTTTCAGCAGCAGATGAGCCGAGGCAGGGGCAGACACAGGCGATGTTATGGAAGTGGAAGTAGGGGGAACCGGTCAATTTACTCTTGTACCTTCAAAATGGATAGTATGAGAAACAAGGTGTTGTCACAGGTAGGCTTCTTAAACTCTTCCCTATATATTAGAAAAAATGTTATTGTGAGGCCACTGCGGCTTTAAGAGATTGGCAGCAGCAATGGTTTTGTTCTTGGTGGGACATGAGGTACAAGGCTCAATACAGCACTGTGAACAGTTAGTTTGTATTTGTGGATATTGAGTAAGACAAAACATACATGGGCCACGATAAAAAGCTAGTGGGTATTCCTGGATTGCAGGATCCTACAAGGCAATTTGTAAACTCTATAAGATACTTAGCCAGACCCGGGGCATCATTGTATTGGAGCATTAGTACTTTAGGCTCAAGGTAGTGAGAGTCTGTGAAAACTAGTGTTGTGACAAGAGCTCACTGCTAAAAGAAAAGTATGTATTTTCCTAAAATCTACAGAACTGATTGTTCTGATGGGCAGGAATGAAAGTATTGGAGTCAGCAGCATAGATTTTCCGATGGGTATTATTTTAACGTTAACCCATTTAAAATACTGCCGATAAAATAATGCGAGTCAGACACATTGGGCTACTGACCCCATTGTGTTCAAGGCAATGGCAATATAGAAATCAGTGCAGATAAACCAGAGGAATGTGGTCACTGCCACATTGGACCAGACACAGAACACTGATCAGAAAGAAGACAGGAAGGAACAATGACTCCTCATTCAATGGATCTTCCTTTTACGGAGTTTGTTTTATCTCACTGACAGTCAGGTAGAACAAGTAGTGACCTGTGAATACCTCCTCGTGCCAACAGTTTATGCTAATCCCTTTCAAGCAGCGCAAACAGCAACAGTAAATGAGAAATTACTCACTCTAAAGTTATTTTTGTCACAATATCCAACGAGGTGTATCCACTTTCATTGAAATTTTCCATGTACCGACCCATCTTCAGGGACTCCAGCCATTCTCCCACAGATTGGAAGGCACCAAGACCCATTGTATTGTGCTCCACCAGCAAGTTAGACACTCTAGAAAAAACACAAAAAGCACATAAACACTCCTGTAAAGTTAAAGTGTTTGATGAACCTTTTTTTATTTGTTTGCAAACATCTTATGCAATGATGTAATTTGCAGTGAAGTTCATCATAACACCCTCATTGATGAAGAAAACAATACTTGGTTCTCTAGACTAAAACAAAAAGGCTGGCAAGCACTTTTTCATAAAGACACACCTTTATTGAACCACATTTGGTATATAGGGACTGGTCAGAACAACATTCCTATTTTTAAGCTTGCTCATTTTATGTAATGTAAAAATATAGCTATGCTTAGCCATGGATCATTATTTCACTTTATACACAAGGAAACTCTATACTATGACTACAGCAGGTACATTATACCCCATTCTACTCACTGAGATTTTGTTCCATGTTTCAGATTCAAAAATGCAATGAAGCTTTTATTAGCTTCAAGTGTTTTAGCTATTACTGAAGGCAGACTTTGATATTCAAAATTATTTTATAGAATATGACACATTTACATTGATTGATATTTAGATATTGGGCACCACCATGTTCCCAAGCCTGATATTTTGCTCACCACCGTGGCATGCAGTTTATCTAACATTTAAAGGGAGGTTGGTGAATAATGTGATAGGAAGAATTGCCACTTTATGCAATGCAAAAAAAAGCCCTAAAGGAGAAGAGCGTCACCTGTCCCCGGCCATAGGCTGTTAGATCATGCATCTTTTGGATGTGGGGGGAACTACAGTGAGCAGTAAGCTCAGTCTCTTCAGCCAGCAATCCTCTCCACTGTCCTGTCTGTCTGTTGTGTCTGATTCTGAAAGCAGTCAGTGAGCAGCACACTTGTACCCACTGTACCAAAATAACTTGCGGATATCAATCCCGTCACTTGAGTTCCTGGAGCAACGTGAAGCAGTATATTCAGAAAAAAAATAGTTATTTATAATGACAGTGCGTTATACTGCACCAACATCAGTGCAAAAAGAAAAGGTGGTGCAGAATACTTCACTGTAATGAATATTAGAGAGAGAGAGAGAGAGTTGTACACCAAACACTGTCATCTGCATTACCCTCATGAGCCCTAGCTTGAGCACGGAACAAGAAAATATGTATTACCCACTAGATGGTTCAAATTCTGGGATGGTATTCTATTTCCAGGAGAGGATTCCTCCCAGGCAGTGCAGTATTGTGTTGTGTTTCTTGTTCTTGAAGGTCTGACTGATTTCACATGTGAGTGATATGAAATATATATATACGCATATATATATATATATATATATATATATATAAAGCTTTCAACCAGCCACCAGCATAAATTCTGGGGAGTGGGGACAGTTGTGCTAATCAAAACTGGTTAGGTGTGGCCCTAGTGATAGACTAATCCAGATGCCTCACCAGCAGACCTTAGCTAACACGATTAAATGAGAATGGCAATTTTAAAATTAGAAACCTGGGTGAATCACTTCAGCAAACTACAAAAGATAAAGGAGCAAGGGCTAAGTCCCATTGTTAGCAGTAGCTACACATGAACACATCTGTAATAAGAAGTTCTTCAAGTTGTATTGCACAATTTGGGTCATTGCAAAATAGTTTCTGCTCGGTGGCGACACAAGAATTACTAGTGAACTGAAGTCAATTTGGCAGCAGTTTGACATCAGATATGAGCCAACCTCCTGTTGCTAGTCTTACATTGCTTTGTCTTCATACTCATCAAAGAATAAATGCAGCAGACTTTGTAAGACTTTAAAATTATAGTTTAAAGAACCCCTTTGATCTGCTCAAACCTCCTTTCAGTCTCTAATTTTATAAAAGAGTCAAAATCCTGCCCAGTCATTTCTATCTTTGACAAAGGCGGGTGAGTAGAGTTGAATACATGCAGTTACACACTGAGGCATAAAACTTTGCTTGCTCCTTACTACAGAGTGGTGTGAATGGACAGTATAATTCAGTATTGTGCACCCATATCACTGTAAAAGCACATATGTCCAGTATAACTGCAGCATAATTGTCAATTTAATGATGAAGAGATGTCAGGGAGGAAGGTGTTACAATGTGCACTATCAGAGCACACAGACAGTCGCCTTGGGTATGAAGGAAATTAGAGATACTCAATTGGCAGCACTCTAATGTGCAAGGGGTGTAGGATGTTTTCATCCTGACCCTAGTCCCCTTAATACCACGCAATGAGCTACAGGGGAAGAAACCGATGGGAGAAAAGTACTTATGCAGGGGCTGTCCTGCCACAGTTCGGTTGTCAAGTTACAGGTGGTAATAATCAGATTGAAATTTAAAAAGATCTTTACTTGTCAGGGTTTGGCTTTCTTCTATTCCTCTCTCTCTCTTGTTGGTACTAGACAGTAATAGTACACGTATTGTTCCTCTTTTCGCTCTTTTTATCAAAATCATAAACATACGTATATTTTTTAAAAATGAACTTACGCTTTTGCTATATATAGTGGAGAGGAAATGTTCTTCTACTAGATTCCTGTGCCTGTTCCACTTTGTCAGTTTTTCATGCTTCCCATTCTACTTACCTATCCTCCTTTAGCACTAAAGAGTGACAAATCCCCAGGACCAGATGGTTTCCATCCCAGGGTTTTAAAAGAAGTAGGTGAGCACATTGCAGATGCCCTAACTATAATCTTTCAAAGTTCTCTAGATTCAGGAAATGTCCCTTTAGATTGGAAAATTGCACGTCACTCCGCTTTTTAAGAAAGGAGAGAGAGGGAAACTAGGGAATTATAGACCAGTTAGCCTAACATCTGTTGTGGGGAAAATGCTGGAGTCTATAATTAAGGATAGGGTGACTGAACACCTCGAGAATTTTCAGTTAATCAGAGGGAGTCAGCATGGATTTGTAAAAGGTAGGTCGTGCCTGACAAACTTGACTGAATTTTTTGAAGAGGTGACTAAAGTAGTGGACAGGGGAATGTCAATGGATGTTATTTATATGGACTTTCAGAAGGCATTTGATAAAGTCCCACGTAAGAGACTGTTAGCTAAGATAGAAGCCCATGGAATCGAGGGAAAAGTACGGACTTAGGAAGTTGGCTGAGCGAAAGACGACAGAGAGTAGGGATTATGGGTAGGTACTCACATTGGCAGGATGTGACTAGTGGAGTCCCGCAGGGATCTGTCTTGGGGCTTCAATTATTCACAATATTTATTAATGACTTAGATGAAGGCATAGAAAGTCTCATATCTAAGTTTGCCGATGGCACAAAGATTGGTGGCATTGTAAGCAGTGTAGATGAAAACATAAATTTACAAAGGGATATTGATAGATTGGGTGAATGGGCAAAACTGTGGCAAATGGAATTCAATGTAGACAAATGTGAGGTCATCCACTTTGGATCAAAAAAGGATAGAACAGGGTACTTTCTAAATGGTAAAAAGTTAAAAACAGTGGATGTCCAAAGGGACTTAGGGGTTCAGGTACATAGATCATTGAAGTATCATGAACAGGTGCAGAAAATAATCAATCAGGCTAATTGAATGCTGGCCTTTATATCTGGAGAACTAGAGTACAAGAGGGCAGATGTTATGCTGCAGCTATACAAAACCCTGGTTAGACCGCACCTGGAGTACTGTGAGCAGTTCTGGGCACTGCACCTTCGGGAGGACATATTGGCCTTGGAGGGAGTGCAGTGTAGGTTTACTGAAATGATACCCGGACTTCAAGGGTTAAGTTACGAGGAGAGATTACTCAAATTGTGTTTGTATTCTCTAGAGTTTATAAGGTTAAGGGGTGATCTGATCGAAGTTTATAAGATATTAAGGGGAACAGATAGGGTGGATAGAGAGAAACTGTTTCCGCTGGTTGGGGATTCTAGGAGTAGGGGGCACAGTCTAAAAATTAGAGCCAGACCTTTCAGGAGTGAGATTAGAAAATATTTCTACACACAAAGGGCGGTAGAAGTTTGGAACTCTCTTCTGCAAACGGCAATTGATACTAGCTCAATTGCTAAATTTAAATCTGAGATAGATAGCTTTTTGGCAACCAAAGGTATTAAGGGATATGGGCCAAAGGCAGGTATATGGAGTTAGATCACAGATCAGCCATGATCTTATCAAATGGCGGAGCAGGCTCGAAGGGCTGAATGGCCTACTCCTGTTCCTGTATTCCAATGTTCTCACACTCTCTGTGTCTTATGTATGTCTTTTATTTCTTTCATTTCTTTTGTTGTGCTTCCTTTTGTCTCATGTGCGTATCACTAGATCATAGAATTACAGCACAGAAGGAGGCCATTTGGTTCATTGTGCCTGTGCCGGCTCTTTGAAAGAGCTATCCAATTAGTCCCACTCCCCTGCTCTTTCCCCATAGACCTGAACATTTTTCCTTTTCAAGTATTTATCCAAATCCCTTTAGAAAGTTACTACTGAATCTGCTTCAACTGCCCTTTCAGGCTGCGCATTCCAGATCATATCATTCTACCATTTTACCATCTCAGTTCTCCACTTAAGCACTTTACAGGTCATTCTAATTCTTATCCTCAGTCTGGTCGTTAGGTGTTCCCCGCCCACTCCCACCATCTCCCTTTCCCATGTTCTGTTCTTTTTTAAATGCTCTCCATCAGTAATTTCGTCCAGTTCTGAGGAAGACAGAATGTCGACTTGTGTTCTTTGGGCAGATGCTGCCTGATGTGCTGAGTTTTTCCAGTGTTTTCTGGTTTTGTTTCAGATTACCAGCATCTGCAGTATTTTTGCTTCTTGTTTTTGGAGAGGAAATTGCCACAGTTTCAGTGCTGTGTACCTCTACAACAAGCAGTATCTCCAGCAGTAATCTATGTTACTGTGTATGAATCACGTATTTATTTGAATAAAGAAAAGTGTATTATCAATAATGTACAGGTTTCACCGACCTAACAAAAATATTTGGAAAGAATCAGTGTTCTAATGTTTCAGTTCACTTAAATAAAACTTTAAACACACCATCCATCATTGTTAAGTACAGAACTGAAAAAGACTTTCATTGTAGGGAAGGTATGGATTGTGGTCAGATTGATAAGTTGAATATATTTCTTGCAGGATGACAGTAAATACTAGTACATCTGATTAAATATCTTCGTAATAAAATATCTCTTCTGTTGCTCCTCTGTTCTTTAATAATTAATTTCTTATTTTTTTCAGAAACAATTTTTGTACTCAATTCTCTGTTTCCTGTTGTATTGCTACGATAGCAATAAGCTGCAGCCCTGTGACTGATAGTAAGTTCAAATTTAATAGACATGTTTAGAATGCAAAAAAAAATGACTAAAGTGCATTAGTACTAAACGTTTTGAAGATTGGATATTGAAATTCATGCAATCACCCAATCTTTTTTGCTAACTGCATTTCCTGCCTGCTGACCCCTGTCAGACTCCCACTCTTGCTCCATTTTAAATCGAATAAAGTTTTTTTTCCTTTTTAACTCTGAAGGTCAGCGCCATTATAGATCCCAGATGGACAATCTTGGCAACAAATAAAAAAAAAAGAAAGGAAAATTGGAATTGAACTGGTTGGAAGCACCAACACATCATTGGGAATTAAAACAGAAAACACTAGACATGCAGGTCAGGCAGCAGCTGAAAGGTGGGTTCATGTTAGGTGGAACCCTGAAGGCTCATGCCTGAGACATCTTTCTCTTACAGACTCTGACAGACCTGATATCCGTTACCATTTTCTGTTTTGTAATCTCCAGTTTCCAAGATTCTTTTTCTTAGCAGATCAGGAAGACTGGCATCTCTCTTTCTCCGTTTCGAGGCTTTGAATGTTTTTATTTTATTTATTTCTTGCTGCCTTGCTTTTACCCATTCTTTTCTGCATTTTATTTTGACTTTGCCACTCCCATATCCTATTCTTTGCAAGTATCACACACTCATCGCCCCTTGCCGACCTCCACTGGCTCCTGTCCATCAGTGAAATGACTTTAAAGTCCTGGTCCTGGTTTTCAAATTCCTACATGGTTTTATTCCACTCTACCTCCATGATCTTCTCCAGCCCTAGCTCCCAAAACCGCCCTCTGATCTTCCAACAGTGCATTTCAGACCCGTTCCTCTGCTCCACCATTAGCGGCAGCACCTTTAGCCACCATGTTCCTACACTTTGGAATTCTCCTCCTAAACCCACCTGCCTTGTCTCCTGCATCTCCATCTTCAAGTGTCCTCAAGGCCCACCGCTTGGACCACACTTTTGAACACCTCTCCTGGCTTTTCTCGCTCTTTCGACTGAGTGCCCTCCAATCCCCTTATAAAGTACCTTGGGCATTGCCAGTGGGGAGCCTCATCTGCCAGAAGTGCACATCAGGAAACTGCAGGCGTGCTGCCTGCGATGCTCCATTCTTTAAAACAGGCAGACAGAAAATCACGGGCCGTGTGCACACCACAGGCACAGCAGGTGGACAAGGCTCCCCACTGGTAGGGGCACTAACATACTTGCCCCAAATTAAATGCTAGTGTCGTAACGATGCAATATTCTGCCATGTATGAATGACAGCCTTGAGCATTTTTCATGATTTCTCAGGATGTACCTTTACTTATGGTTGGTGGCTAGGCTTTCATATCCCAACAAATTATTAAGGAATCAGGTGAAGTGTCACTGGTAGGAACTGCAATTCTCAGTACACTCTCAACAGCCAGAACAATTAGCAATACATTCTTAAAAAGAAAACTAATCATAGAATCATAGAATCTTACAGCACAGAAGGAGGCCATTCAGCCCATCGTGCCTGTGAAAGAGCTATCCAATTAGCCACATTCCCCTTTCTCTTTCCCCATAGCAGTGCAATTTTCTCCCCTTCAAGTACTTATCCAATTCCCCTTTGAAAGTTACTATTGAATCCGTTTCCACTACCCTTTCAGGCAGCACATTCCAGATCATCATAACTCACTGTGTAAAAAGATTTCTCCACATCTCACCTCTGGCTCTTTTGCCTATTACCATAAATCTGTGTTCTCTGGTCACTGACCTTTCAAACAGTTTCTCCTTATTTACTCTAGCAAAACCCTTCATGATTTTGAATGCCTCTATTAAATCTCCCCTTAGATTTCTCTGCTCTAAGGAGAACAATCCCAGCTTCTCCAGTCTCTCCACCTAACTGAAGTCCCTCAGCCCTGGTACCATTCTAGTAAATCTCTTCTGCACCCTCTCCAAGGCTTTGACATTCTTCCTAATGTGGTGCCCAGAATTGAATACAATGCTCCAGCTGAGGCCTAACCAGTGATTTACAAAAGTTTAGCATAACTTCCTTGTTGTTGTACTCTATGGGGTCCATTTTGCAATGGTGGCAGGTTGGCGGGGAGGGGGCTGGAGGGGGCGTGAAGGTGCGCGTAGCAAACCCGCATAAACAAGACTTACCGTTTCCAATACGATCGCATGGTGATTGCTGAAGATTAATGTCCTCTCCGGGTTTCACACCCGGCAGCCAGCCTGATTGACAGGATGGGGGTGGGGAGACTGGAAGATCGGGGGGGGGAGAGGGAAAGATCGGGGGGGGAGAGGGAAAGATCTGGGGGGAGGGGGAAGATCTGGGGGGAGGGGGAAGATCAGGGGGGAGAGGGGAAGATCAGGGGGGAGAGGGGAAGATCGGTGGAGGGGGGTGAAGTGGGGGAGATCGGAGAGGGAGACATCGGACATCAGAGAAGGGTGGAAAGGTAGGTTGATTTTGTGTTTTAACTTCCTTCTATGGTTTTTTATTTAATTTATTTAGTTTCTTTTTCCCTGATCTGGCCCTTCACGCCTTCACCAGGTGTGAGTCAGAAGCAGTGGGCAAGCCACCCAGGTAAGTTAAAAATCGTTACAATCACTTAATCTGTCACAGGTAAAGTACCTTAAGTACCTCACTGAGGTACATTTGTCTCATTAACTGTCATCCCGCTGGCTTTAATTGCCGGTGGGACTTCCGGTTTCGGGTTGACCGCGCACATAGGTGGGTCCCTGGGAAACTCGGAAGTCGACGGGTTGGAGCCGGCTTCCAAACCGAACGGGATTTCCCCGGCTTTCGGAGCCCCCCCTGCCCCCACAATTTCCCCCTAAAATTGAGCCCTATACCTCTATTTGTAAAGCCAAGGATCCCATATGCTTTTTTAACAGCCTTATCAACTTGTCCTGCCACCTTCAAAGATTTCTGTACACAAACCCCCAGATCTTCTGTTCCTGCACCCCCTTTAAAATTGTACCATTTAGTTTATATTGCCTCTCCTCATTCTTCCTTCCCAAATGCATCACTTCACACTTCTCTGCATTAAATTTCATCTGCCATGTGTCTGCCCATTTCACCAGTCTGTCTATGTCCTCCTGAAGTCTGCTATTATCCTCCTCACTGTTTACTACTAATCATGAAAACAGCAGCTAGAATCATAGAATCACACAGCACAGAAGCAGGCCATTTGGCCCATCATGCCTGTGCCTGCTCTTTGAAAGAGCTATCCAATTAGTCCCATACCCCCGCTCTTTCCCCATGCCCTGCAAATATTTCATTTTCAAGTATTTATCCAATTTTGAAAGTTACTATTGAATCTGCTTCCAACACCCTTTTAGGCAGTGCATTCCAGATCATAACAACTCGCTGTGTAAAACAAAAGTCTCCTCATCTCCCCCCTGCCAATTATCTTAAATAATTGCTACTGCACAGAAATCAGCGTACCTTGTGGAGGCGTTAACTAACGTCTTCAAGCTGCACGGATTGCGAATCATTTTATCTAAAATGCTAACAATTTCTTCAAATTTGGGCCTGCTGTTGCGATCCTTCTGCCAGCAGTCAAGCATCAATTGGTAAAGAGTGGCTGGACAGTCCATGGGAGTTGGCAAGCGATAGCCTTCCTCCACAGCCTTTATCACCTGTTGCAAACAAACCAAACGTTTTTCAAGTGGCAACGCGTACCTGCTGTCGCACATTTTTCATCTCACTTCACTACAATTTAGCTCCCTTCCAGTTAAACCCTCACGCACTGAATCGATTTGTAGCTTGCAGACTATCAGAGCACTGCCCTTTCAAAAAGGGAACATTGCATTATATTTGTCAGTAAACATATTTAGCTCACTGTGCCTGGATTTATTTCTTAATGAGGCATTCTAACATGATGTATCGTAACCGATCTATACTCATCAAATGTGGCCCTTAAGGGTAAACTATTCCACTTCTGTGCTTCTGGTGAAGAGCCCTGCCTGCTGGGAGCGCATGTCAAAAACAGGTACCCTTCAATTCCTTTCCATTGTCGGCCTACTTTCTTAACCGCAAGAGCACTGGCTTTTCACCACAGCAATTGAGATTGATGAGAGAAATCAATTGCAGCAAAGGTCTGGCACGTATTTCATGGAACTTCAGAAAGTAGCTCTCAGCCTTTATATTTCTGCTCTTTGGAAATGGAATGTTGGCTCAGCAAGCAAGCACACCACATGGGGTTAGATTTCCTCTGTGTGCAATATGCCACAAAATCGGAAAGCTGATCTTTGCAAAAGGGATTTAAGGCTTTTGTTACACACAGTACACAAAGGAAATCTTCCCTCATGCATAGGGGCTAGGAAGGACTCGGGTCTGTTTCCTGCTCGGTACTAATTTGGCAGATCTCATCCAGGCCAAGGTTAGAGGTATTACCATTGGCCTCAGCACTCTGTTACAGCAATGACTGTGCAAGTGCAAGTTTGTGCACATTGGGTAAGGGCGGGATTGGGATTGTCTGTGATGTCCCTGTGATCAGAATATATTCACGTTTAGATAAGTATTTTCTTTTAAATCGTCTTGTTATTCATGGACTGAAATGTGAGTTTACCTAGATCCCCTCCTCCTGTCCTCTGCTGAAGGTGTTAACTCTGTGCTGAGTTTTGGTTCTGCTCCGGTCACTCTCCAATATCTTGCTCAATTGGTCATTATTGATTGATGAGGCTTGACTTTGAGTTTAACTAGGCTAGTTTAACAGAGGCATTAATTAAAAAAAAATAATTGTGTTAATGCCTCTGTTAAAATAGAAAGGAATTTCATTTAGCATTCATGTAGCACTGCCTACAGTAGTTTCCAGGCTAAATGAATTCTTCAGTGACTGCCTACAAGGTCTGATGCTCAGGCGTACTTACATCTTGATTAGTCATTTCCCAGTAAGGTCTCTCTCCATATGACATCACTTCCCACATGACGATTCCATAACTCCAAACATCACTGGCTGAGGTAAACTTGCGGTAGGCTATCGCCTCTGGAGCTGTCCACCTGATTGGGATCTTCCCTCCCTGTCCAGAAAATGGAAGAACAGAATTCTGTCAGAGTCTAAGTTAGCTAGATTGTTCGTAACAGACATAGAAATAAGATGTAGAAACTCTGGCTAAATGGAACTGACAGAAGGCAGCCGCTCTCTGCAGAGCAAAACCCACATGCAATGGCTGACTGACTGCTAATTGACTGTCTTGATTTTTCAGACTGATTTTGTCTGAATATCCCCAACGTATGAGAATTGACTCGTTCATTAAGTTAATTCAAGAACAGTCTGCCACGAGATGCATGAAACATGTAGGAAGCACGGAGATACATTTTAATCAGTCAAAAAGAGCATGTCTATGTATTCAGCCAACAGTAGACGTGGAACATTAAAAGAACACCAAATCATTTGTGTCTTAGGGTCACAACAGAATTTGATGACTGAGTCTAGACTTTTGTTCCTTGTTTCACGGTGAGCTGATAGTGAAATAGAATTTGAAGAAGTACTGTCCTTACTGTTGAGAAAGTAAACAACCAGGGCGCCATATATTAAAGTTGCTCACTGTCTGGATTTGGACTGGAGAATCCAGTTTTTGCATAGAGTTTCTAGAAGGTTCTAAAAATGTTAACCCTACATCAAAAGTCTGATTTTGAAAACAGAAATCTGCTTCTTGCCCTTACTTCCACATTTTATGAAGAAAGAAACATAATTTTAATTAATAGGGTCTTGTCACATCTTCAGGTCATCTGAAAGTGCTTTACATCCAATTAATTAATAAGTCTAGTCACTGTTATGTTGGCAAAATTGGCAGCCAATTTTGTGTCCCACAAGCAGCAAATGAGATGAATGACTAGTTAATCTGTTTTTAATGGTGTAGGTTAAGGGAGCAATTTTGGCCAGGACATTGGGAAAACTCCCTGAGCTTCAAGTAGTGGCATGGGATCTTTTACGTCCACCTGAAAAGGTAGACAGGCCCTCAGAATAACATCTCATCTGAAAGATGCCACTTCTGACAACGAAGTACTCCCTTAGTACTGCACTCAAGCATTAGCTTTTACAATGTGCAGGCATTAATTACTAAGGCCCTGAATTAATTTTCATCAGCACCACACCAAATATTAGAAGTCAAGCTATTGTCTTGCCCCATGGTTATTCTGCTCTGTCCTGCTAATAATCTGAAATTGTGAATTATGGGTTTTCCTTTTAAAGGTATTTATTAAAGCTGGTTGTCCAAATGGTGGTCAATGAGGCAGAAGCATCTCCTGAGCCCAGGTAATCCAACCCTTGAAGTCCAGGCAACTCAGTCTTATTTATTCTTGTATTTCTTACTCGTTGGTTTGTCTTGTTTCAATTTTGTGGGCCTGGAGGTTTGTAGAAGACAATTCTTAGCGCTGCTGCCTCATTAATGAATAAATCCTAAATTAGAAAGAAGAAAAGAAAGACCTGCATTTTTCTAGCGCCTTTCACCACCTCAGTATGCCAATGAACTTTTGAAGTGTAATCACTATTGTAATGTAGGAGATGCGGCAGCCAATTTGCACAGCAAGGTTCCACAAAGAGCAATGAGATAATGATCAGATAATCTGGTTTAGTGATGTTGGTTGAGGGATAACTATTAGCCAGGAGTCTAGGGAGAACTCCCCTGCTCTTCTTCGAAATAATGCCATAGGATCTTTTACGTCCACCTGAGAGGGCAGATGGGGCCTTGGTTTAACGCCTCTTCGGAAAAGCCTCCGACAGTGCAGCACTCCCTCAGTACTGCGCTGGAGTGTCAACCTAGATTTTGTGCTCAAGGCTCTGGAGTGGGACTTGAAACCACAACCTTCTATCTCAGATGAGAGAGTGCTATCACTAACGCATCAGACCAACAAGATCTGTTAGCACCAGCAGTTTGTATGTGGCCACCAAGACTCCATGGTATGCACCTATGTAGTCTAAGGAGACACAAAGTTTGGGTACCCCACAATAAAGTTTCAGTGAGGAACTAACATACAAGAGTATGATTCAGCAAATAATATTTAAGATCTTTTACTTTTTTTAAAAAAAAGTATTAATTATGAACTCTAATATTCTCAATGATAATAATATTACTTGAGAAAAAAGTGGAATATGTTTCTAATACTGAGGGTGTGTCACATTTCAAAAATGTAATTCTATCACTGTCATTCCCATTCCAATCTATAATCAAGGTTCTCCTGGTGTTCTACATTTCTGTGCCATCTGCATTCTGCCTTTGCCTGTGGCTTTTGTTAAAACTCATTAATGATAATAAGAATTGAAACTCCATGGGGCTGATTTTCCTTGGTGCCAAAATGTGCTGTGCCTGTCCAGGCTGAGCAGCACCTGAATTTGGTGGGCCGGGCCATTGATCTGGCCTGGTTGCATCTGCAGCACAGGCCTGACCCCAGTGGAGCCTTTTGCTGGGAAATGGCAGCAGAAAGTGGAGTGCAGCCAAAGGCCTGAGCGACCTGCAGCTGCAGACCCAGACACTGGCCCTGGGGCCTTGTGGCTGCTGTTGAAAACAACAACCCGTAGGCCCCAAGGCCCAAAGATCTGGTGGGTGACTAGAGAACATAAAATCTTTGACTGGTCTTTAGGGTGCCCTTCACCTTGCTGCCAGAGCCCCCTTAGACCCACCAACCTGAAGGGGTTCTGATATAAGGCCCACTATCAGCCCCTTGAATGCCCTTGGACAATAAGCATAAGAAACAGAGGCAGGACATTGGGAATGAATTACCCCACATCATTACCATTAAATGCTGGGCCTATACCTATTGCAGACACAGATCCTGCTCCACTATTGCGGAAGTTTCTGGAAAGCTTGGGACAACATAAAGGAAGTGGAGCCAGGTGTAATGGGTCTCTGCCTCCCTTTTCATGACCTTTTAGTATAGGGAATCAGAAAATTGTGCCCATTTCTTTTCTGAGATAATCAGATGGAGAAAAAAACAATAGTTTTTAAATCTAAGTAAAATGTGTATTTACAAGCACATTCCATTTTTAATCTCTAGAAAGATCACTTTTACATTTTCTTTTGCTGTGAAGTATCAAAAGTGACAAATAGTATAATTACTATCTCTGCAGTTGATGCAGTTTCAGTGAGAATTGCTTGTCGTGGAAGGAGTTGATGTGAATTGGATTTGCACTATCCACTTCTGCCACTGCTGTGATCATGTTTCAAAATTTCTCTTTGTTAAGCCCACTAACTTCAGGTCTAACCAGGTCAAACCTTTCACTTTGACTATGCAGTTGAGGGAAGTTGCACAAGTCCCTCATGATCTTACAGAAGAAAAAAATTGGCTATTTTTTTCACTCATTTTTCCACTGGTAGGAATTCTCCAATCAGCGAAAAGCTTGGATAAATAGTCCATTAACATTTTCTGCTGACATTACACCCTGTTTTTCCAAGGTGACTATTTGGTTATAATTATTGATCAGAGGAATGTATAGTCCAGTGTTATTTACCCTGTCCTCTCCATTGTTGTGAAGAAGGCAGAGACTAAGTCAGGTGCCCCCTAATTTGTTTGTTTCTTCCATGTCGCACAATATTACAGTCCACTGTAGAATATTAGTAGCAAAACTAATTTTAAAAATTAGTTTACTGATAAAAAATGTAATATACACGTCAATTATATTCACCATTAAAATGGGATAACTATCCAAGTTTTTACAGAGAGAGAAAAAAATATATATTTTCTTGTGATCTTTCGACTAGAGAGAGGAATTAGCTGCAGCATTTGTGTTGTGGCCATTTCCTCCCTGACGACCCATTGGAATTCTGAATCACCAGCATGAAAGTCAGCCAAAAGTCCATTTAAATCAGCACTATTTATTCAACACTGACAAACGGATTAACTCTAAAAAAAAAGTGCCTGAAGCAAGGCAATGTGAAACACGGTGCACTGGCACCCCTGCTGAATTAAACTAGGCTATTTACACATGTGGGGCTCTGGAAGACAGTTAACAGAGCAACAAAGATAAGAATGGGGTACATGGACTGCAAAATCTAAGCAGGATTATGCTCGTCAGCCTCCTGAGCTCCACCCTACATAATTTCCATTTCATCCACGACTATTGCACATGTGTCCTATCTCAAAATATGCTCCGCAAACATAGCATTTCTGTCCTTGCCAAATTCTGTAGGCTCCCCAGACAGCGAGTACATTGACTTTAAAATCCTTGTTCTTATTTTTAAATCACTCTGTTGCCTTGCTCCACCTGCAATCTTCAGGTTCTCATTAAAGGTATCTCAGAACAGTAATCTAACTTCATTTTTTTTAATGTACATTATCCTATGTAGAACAAAAAATATGACTAAAGCAATCTTTCTCCCCCTGACCAATCACCAATAGGGAAACAGCATAAGTGAAAATCAAACTGTTATTCAAAAAATTTCATTGGAATGGTAAATGGGGCGGGAGAATCTATAAAATGGCGGGGTGGGGGGGGGAGTTTGCGCCACGTTCCAGACATGTTCCTGCCCCTGCCAATTTAACTCACCTCAAAATTGGCATGAGGACCCGCCTCAGGCAGATGAGTCCTACTTTACATTCAAAGTGATGTCTGATGATGTCTTTAGCGCCACAGTGCCATATTAACTCAAAGATTAGGGAGGTCTACATGGTGCCAAACCTGACAGGCAGACCTGATGGCTGTCAGCTGAGTGGCCAGAAGAGGCCAAGGTAAGTCTCTTTATTGAACTTTTCTGAGGATACCTTGTGGGCCTGGAGGAATAGAAAGTTTGCGTTTCCCAACTTTGTGCCCCAATATTGATGGTGAAATGGGTGTCAGTGGACACTGAGGAACTACCAGTTGGTTGGAAACAGGCTGATGTGACGCCTGAATTCAACAAGGGAGATAAAACAGATACAGGCAACTGCAAGCCTATTAGTCGCATGTCTGTATAAAATAATGGAATTGTTTGGAGTAAAATTGAACAGTATTTGTACTATAATAACTTTGTAAGCAGCATCCAGAAGGAGAAGATCATGTCTGACCAACGTCTTTGAGGAAGTAGACTGTGGAAAGCCCTACTGTATAGTGTATTTAAACGTCAACAAAGCATTCGACAAAGTCCCACATGAAAGGCTATTAGCCAAACTCAAGCTTTGATTCAAAGTAAGCCCTGGGAATGGATAAGAAATTGGTTCAAGAGTAGAGGACTTATGTCAGGGTGGGGGAAAGGGAAGTAGTGAGTGGGGTCTGCCAGGGTTTGGTGTTGGGACCACTACTGTTTCTCATTTACTTAAATAACCTGGACTCAGAATCTCAAAGAAAAGTGGTAACATTTAATTTCAAACTGGGAGTGGAATCAGAAGGGCCACCTCAGAAATTACAATGAGCTGGACAAAATAAATAGTCAGCCGGATCAACGGCAGGTGAAACTTAATGTGGGCAAGTGCAAGATACAGCACATAGGAAAGAAAAATAATTAACACATACTCCACGAAGGGCGTTGAAATAGTTAAGGATGAAGCTGAGAGAACTAGGAGTCTCTTCAACCGAGATAAGACCACCCTTCTTTGGTGCACCTCCTGCAAAAGGATTCCCAAGTTCTCAGCTTCAAAAGGAGCAGTGTTGTTCACATGTCGCAGGTTTGCCGTTGTGAACTGTCGGCCCTGATAATTCGCGAAGCAGCAGATCTCGGTGGTCTCAACAGGCATTCCAGTGCAGATCACATGCCAGATCCCTAACTACAGGGCATGGGAACTTTCATGTTTTGAGTCCCTGCCCTGGACCTACCTCCCCACTTTTGTTGATGGCCTTCTAAGGAGTGGGTAGAGGCTTTGCTCCAACAAAACCATCCAGGAAATGGGCACAAGGTCGGCACCTTACGTAACCAGGTGCCAGCCAAGTTTCCAGCTGTTCTGCCAATTTTCAGTCATATTTAGTCCCCTTTTCTGCCCTCAGCATTACTTCCCCTTTTATGGCGAGCTGCAGCTCTTTAAATGCTGTTGCCTCATCAGATTCTAAACTCCTTGGCTCGCAGTGCCAACAAATTAGGAAGGGCTTCCATTAGAAAATATGATGCAGCCATGGTGACTCTTTGCCATGAGCCAATTTAACCCCATTTATGGAAATTTAGGGATGGCAGGGGTCATTTTCAGATTTCACACTGTTGGCGATGAGCTTTGCCTGCTGGCAACACATATCAAAAATTCAAGCACAAGCGGCATGCTAATTTCCAACCATTTGGTCAGAACATTTTGCACAGCACATGCCCAAATTTCTGATTTGCTCTGGTGCTGGATGAGGCTCTCTTCTGGCAGTGGAAAGTTAGAAAATTAACCCTGCTATTCCAGACTTAAATAGATAAAATTCTTGATCACAAGTAAATATGAGTCAGTGGGGTCAATATTCACTGCCTTCGCCTGCCTTAAATGGGGTAACCTCAAAATGAGCCATTTTGAAAGGGACTTAGCGCCGGGTGTCCAAAGCGCCTGCCTGTTTAAGGGAAAAGGCCCCTTTTAACATGGAAATCGAGGCCCTATTACGTAAATAGGATCCCGATTGCCATATTTGGTTGGAACTGGTCATAGCCTGCGCTGTGCACACTCCGATCAGTGTCACAAGCAATGCAACCAAAGAGATCCAATAAAGGTAACTGTCAAATTCATTTTGTGGGCACTGGAGGAGCCCGATTGAGATCCCCAGCCTCCGCAATCACAAACCCCACCCCACCCCCGCCCCCCACGACTTACCTTGCTGGCAGCCGTCCCAGCCTGAACTTGAGGCCTGTTTGGCAACCCGCAGCTTGCCTGCCAAATTTAAATAAGGTTGGGCATCAGAATCGCCAACCAATGCCCTCTGCCAGTTGGTCGGCCAAAAGTCAAAATAGAGCCCAGTCTGTTATAGTTTTACTTGAAGCGAAAAGTCAGCATTTTGTTATCGGATGAAGTTTGACAAGATATTTTGAATTAAAGAGGAAAAGTCTTGTCACTAAATCTAAGAATGGTTTTGTGCAGATAAAAAGCCCTTTGGGATGATAATGTGCTAACATATACCCCTTTGGGCTTTTATGCAAGTGTGTCCATCTTCGATACATTGTGATTGCCAATTTGTTTTGTGACTTTGATCAATGTAAACACAAACGTTTCTTTAATATCAAACTAGTTATTTTCCCTCAGGACACTACTTTGGATTAAGACTTCAGCAGTACAGAGTTGCAGTTATTTGCACTAGTTGTCAGTTTGCTTTACTGATCTTTCAATGCCACATGGACCTGTAAAAATCACTTACTTGCACCGTAAACTGAAAACTAAAGAAAAATCTGCAGTCACTTTAACGTAAAAATAGAAAAACTCTTGGAATGAGGAAAGGTCATTCAGTCCTTTCAGCTTATCCCGTTAAAGTGCAAATCACTCCATCAGCTGTAGCGTGAGCCAGTCCTTTTCTGAAGTTTGGCGCACTTGACTCACCTTGTTATTCGACCAAACCTAACCACAATAGCCTAAAATAGGTAAAAGAGTTAATGCTCCTCTGGAGCATAATGAATGTGTGGAGATGTGTGCAGGTACAACAATGCTCGTTGTGACTTTTGAAAGAAACACGGGGACCATTATCGTCTCTGGTGCAGATCATAAGAACATAAGAAATAGGAGCAGGAATAGGCCATACAGCCCCTCGAGCTTGCTCCGCCATTCAATATGATCATGACTGATCTTCTACCTCAACTCCACTTACCCACCCTATCCCCATATCCCTTGATTCCTTTAGTGTCCAAGAATCTATCGACCTAAGTTTTGAATACACTCAAAGACTGACCATCCACAGCCCTCTGTGATAGACAATTCCAAAGGTTCACAACACTCTGAAAGAAGAAATTTTCCTCACCCTAAATGGCTGACCCCTTATCCTGAGACTATGCCCCCTAGACTCTCTAGACATGGGACACAGCCTCTCAGCATCTACCCTGTCAAGCCCTCTAAGAATTTTATATGTTTCAATGAAATCGCTTCTCATTCTTCTAAACTCTAGAGAATATAGGCCCATTCTACTCAATCTCTCCTCATAGGACAACCCTCTCATCCCAGGAATCAATCTTGTGAACCTTCGGTGCATCCCCTCTGTGGCAGGTATATCCTTCCTTAGGTAAGGAGACCAAAACTGTACACAGTACTCCAGGTGTGGTCTTACCAAAGCCCTATATAATTGCAGCAAGACTTCCTTACTTTTATACTCCAACCTCCTTGCAATAAAGGTTAACATATCATTTTCTTTCCTATTTTCTTGCAGTACCTGCATGTTAACTTTCTGTGATTCGTGTAGGGGGACACCCAAATCCCTCTGAATACCAACATTTACTAGTATCTCACCTTTTAAAAAATATTCTGCTTTTCTACTCATCCTGCCAAGTGGATAATTTCACATTTCCCCACATTATACTCCATCTGTCACCTTTTTGCCCAATCACTTAACCTGCCTATATCCCTTTGCAGACTCTTTGTATCCTCCTCACAGCTTACTTTCCCATTTAGATTTGTATCGTCAGCAAACTTGGATACATTACACTCTGTCCCCTCATCTAAGTCATTGATATAGATTATAAATAGCTGAGGCCCAAGCACTGATCCTTGCGGCACCCCACTAGTTACAACCTGCCAACCTGACAATGACCCATTTATTCCTACTCTCTGCTTTCTGTCCATTAATCCATGCTAATATGTTACCCTCAATCCCATGAGCCCTAATCTTATGTAACAACCTCTTGTGTGGGACCTTATCGAATGCCTTTTGAAAATCCAAATATATCACATCCACAGGTACCTCCTTATCTACCCTGCTAGTTACACCCTCAAAAAACTCTAATAGATTTGTCAAACACGATTTCCTTTTCACGAAACCGAGTTGACTCTGCCTAATCATATTATGATTTTCTAAGCGTGCTGTTACCACGTCCTTGATAATAGATTCTAGCATTTTCCCTACTACTCTTCTAGGCTAACTGGCCTATAATTCCCTGTTTTCTCTCTCCCTCCTTTATTGAATAGCAGGGATATATTTGCTACCTTCCAATCCACAGGAACTATTCTAGAATCTGGGGAATTTTGGAAGATCACAACCAATGCATCCATTATCTCTGCAGCCACCTCTTTTAAAACCCTAGGATGCAGGCCATCAAGTCTAGGGGATTTATCAGCTTTTACTCTAATTAATTCCTCCAGTACTTTTTCTTTGCTAATATTAATTACTTTAAGTTCCTCACTCTCGTTTGACCCTGGTTCTCCATTATTTCAAGTATGTTTTTTGTGTCTTCTACTGTGAAGACTGATACAAAATATTTGTTTAAAGTCTCTGCGATTTCCTTATTCCCCATTATAATTTCTCCTGTCTTTCCCACAAGGGACCCGCATTTACCAAAGATCGGGCGAGCAGTGGGAGAGGTGTCTGCTCTGAACACCCGATGACGTCGGCAGGGGCCCTGGTTGATTTTGGTGGTTGGGCCTCATTTAAATAGAACAGACGAGCTGCCAGCGCTAATCGCTCGGCGTCTGGGGAGGTAGGAAATCCGGAGGGCCTGCCGCCAATTAAAGGCAGCCTGCAGCTCTTAAAGGGGAAGTAGACTTTTCAAAGATAGTCAGTGGACAGCAGGTTACAGAGGCAACAGTCAGCATGACATTGAGCAGGGCACCCCAATTCTATGATACAGCTGTGGAGGTCCTCGTGAAACAAGTGAGAAATAAGGAGGTACTCTTTCCTTCATAATATCACAGTATCATAGTATTATAGTACGATATAGCACAGAAGGAGGCCATTCGGCCCATTGTGCCTGTGCCGGCTCTTCGGAAGTCCAACTCCTCCGCATTTTCCCCATAGCCCTGTAAATTTTTTCCCTTCAAGTATTTATCCAATTTCATTTTGAAACTTATGATTGAATCTGCTTCCACCACTCTTTCAGTCAGTGCATTCCAGATCATAACAACTCGCTGCGTAAAAAAATGTTTCCTCGTGTCGCCTCTGGTTCTTTTGCCGATCACCTTAAATCTGTATCCTCTGGTTACCAACCCTTCTGTCACTGGAAACAGTTTCTCCCTATTTATTCTATCAAAACCATTCATGATTCTGAACACCTCCATCAAATCTCCTCTTAACCTTCTCTGCTCTAAGGAGAACAACCCCAGCTTCTCCAGTCTCTCCACTTAACCGAAGTCTCTCATACCTGGTACCATTCTAGTAAATCTCTTCTGCAGCCTCTCTAAGGCCTTGACATCCTTCCTAAAGCGTGGTGCCCAGAATTGAACACAATGGGGGTGATTTTAGGAGACAATTGCGGGTGCACTGGGGGCGGGGAGGGGGCTCCGAAAATTGCAGAAATCCCGTTCGGGTTCGGAAGCCGGCTCCAACCCGCCGATTTCCGAGTTTCCCACGGACCCACCTGTGTGCACGTGGACGACCTGAAAACAGAAGTCCCGCCGTCATTTAAAGCCGGCGGGATGACAGTTAAAGAGCCAAATGTACCTCATTGAGGTACTTAAGGCACTTTACCTGTGACAGATTAAGTAGTTAGAAAGATTTTTTAACTTACCTGGGCGGCTTGCCCACTACTTCTGATTCACACCTGGTGAAACCAGGCGTGAAGGGCCGGATCAGGGAACAAGAAACTAAATAAATTAAATAAAAAACCATGGAAGGAAGTAAAAACACTAAATGAACCTACCTTTGCACCCTGCTCCGATGTCCGATGTCTCCCGCTCCGATGTCCCCCTCTTCACACTCCCGATCTCCCACCTGATGTCCCCCCGATGTCCCCCTCTTCACCCCCCAGTCCACCCCCGATCTTCCACTCCAGCGCCAGATTATATCTCACTGTCTCTCTTTCTCGCCCCCCACCCCACTTCGTGTTGCAGCTCCTAACGGCTGGCTGCCGGGCGCGAAACCCGGAGAGGATGTTTATCATCATCAATCAACATGCGATCGCGTTGGAAATGATAAATTTTGTTCATGTGGGTTTGCCACGCGCGCCTTCACCCCCCCCCCCCCCCCCCACTGCTGCCAACCCGCCATCATTGTAAAATCGAGCCCAATATTTCAGCTGAGGCCTAACCAGTGTTTTATAAAGGTTCAGCATAATTTCCTGCTTTTGTACTCTATGCCTCTATTAATATAGAGATTCCAGGATTCCAAATGCTTTTTTAGCAGTCTTCTAAACTTGTCCTGCCAGCTTCAAAGATTTGTGTGCATACACCCCCAGGTCTCTCCGTTCCTGCACATCCTTTAAAATTGTACCATTTAGTGTATATTGCCTCCCCTCATTCTTCATACCAAAATGTATAATTTCACACTGCGTTAAATTTCATCTGCCATGTGTCTGCCCATTTTACTTGGCTGTCTATGTCCTCCTGGAGTATGCTGTTATCCACTACATTGTTTACTACATTTCAGAGTTTCGTGTCATCTGCAAACTTTGAAATTATACACTCTATACCAAAGTCCAGGTCATTAATATATATCAAAAAGAGTAGTGGTCCTAATACCGACCCCTGAGGAACACCACTGTATACTTCCCTCCAGAGTGAAAAACAACCATTCCCCACTACTCTCTGCTTTCTATCCCTTAGCCAATTTTGTATCCATGCTGCCATTGTCCCTTTAATTCCTTGGTCTTTAATTTTGCTTACAAGTGTATTATGTGGCACTTTAGAAAATGCCTTTTGAAAGTCTATATTTAATTTCTATATTTTTAGACATCCAGGGAGCTCCAGCTTTGGATGCCCTTCCTTTCCTTCTAATGGGAATGTGTCCACTCTGTTCCCGAACCATCTCCTCCTTAAAGGCCTCCCATTGTTCAATTCCTGTTTTATCTACCAATTTTTGATTCCAATCCACAGAGCAAGATTCCTTTTTAACTCACTGAAATTAATCCTCTTGTAGTTTTACCCTCCTTGTCCTTTTCCATAACTATTCTAAACCTAATGATATTATGATCACTGTTCCCCAAATGATCCCCCACTGAAACATGCTCCACTTGCCCCACTTCATTCCCAAACTAGATCCAGTGCTGCTTCCTTCCTCATTGGGCTGGAAACACACTGATCAAGAAAGTTCTCTGTATACATCTCAGGGATTCCTCCCTCTCTTTGCCCTTTACACTTTACTATCCCAGTCTTTATTGGGATAATCAAAGTCCCCCATTATCCCTACACTGTAGTTCTTGCATCTTTCTGTAATTTGCCTGAAAATTTGCTCCTCTATCTCCTTCCCATTATTTGGTTGCCTATACTATACACCCAGTAGCATAATAGATCCTTTATTGTTCCTTAATTCTAACCAAATAGATTCTGTCTTTGACCACTCAACTACACCATCACTTTCCAGTGCTATAATAGTTTTTCTGACCCCCCCCCCTCCTTTCTTTCCTTCCCTACCTTTCCTGAATATCTTGTGGCCAGGAATCTTAAGTACCCAATCCTCCCTTTCTTTCAGCCTGGTCTCTGTTATTGCCGCTTTATCACAGTCCCATGTGGCGACTTGTGCCTGCAGCTCACCAACCTTATTTACCACGCTACGTGCATTTATGCTCATGCACTCCAAACTCATCTTAGACTGCCTCGTGTTTGCCCCCTGTCTGATCCCTCCTATTTCTGAACAATTCTTTACTCTAGTGTTATTTGTCTCTCCCAGTCCTCTGTGCACCTTGTTTCTCCTCTCTAATGTTTTAACCTGGTGCCCATCTTCCTGCCAAATTAGTTTAAACCCTCCTCCGCAGCACTAGTTATCTTCCTCACGAGGACATTGGTCCCAGCTCTGCTGGAACCCACCCATTTTGAACAGATCCCTTAGGAGACAAGTCAAAAAAATAATCAGGAAAGCAAAGAGGAACTACGAGATTTAACTATCAAGAAATATAAAAAGAAATAGCAAAGTATTCTACAGACACATAAATAACTAAAAAAAAAATCAGAATAAGGATAGGGCTACTAAGTAATGCACAAGATAAATTCACAGGTAATGACAGCGAAATGGCAGATTATTGAATAATTACTTTGACTCCGTATTTAGCAGGGAAACTAAGAAGGTGGGCAGGACATTAGATGAAGAGATCGAAAAAGATATTAAAACATTTAAGATAGAAAGTGAGGCGATAACTGATAAACTAATCAAACTTAGGGAGGATAAGATTCTCGATCCTGATGGATTGCATCCGCGAATATTAAAAGAAGTTAGGGAGGAGATATTAGAGGCACTATTACATATATATAAAAAATCACTAGAAAAGGGAATAGTGCCAGAGGACTGGCGGACAACTAATGTTATTCCTATATTTAAAAAGGGAGATAGAACAAGTCAAAGGAACCATAGACCAGTTAGCTTAACATCGGTGGTAGGAAAGATAATGGAATCTTTACTCAAAGATGTAATGGAAAGACATCTAGAGAACAAAAATATAATAGCATGCATTTCAGAAGGTAAAGTCATGTCTGACCAACATTGCTGAATTCTTTGAAGAAGTAACAGAAAGAGTAGATAAGGGTAATATGGTAGGTGTAATATATTTGGATTTTCAAAAGGCCTTTAATAAGGTACAGCATTGTAGACTCATGGCTAAGGTCAGACCATGTGGAGTCAGAGGACAGGTAGCAGAATGAATAGCAAGCTGGCTACAAAACAGATAACAGAGAGTAGAAGTTAAGGATTTCTACTCAGACCAGCAAAAATTGGGAAGTGGTGTTCCACAGGGATCAGTGCTGGGACCACTGCTGTTCACAATTTGCGTTAACGATTTGGACTCGGGAATCGGAAATACAATTTCAAAATTTGCGGACAACCCCAAATTGGGCGGTTGTCATTTATACATAGGAAGAATGCATCAGAATGGGCATGTAATTGGCAAATGAATTTCAATATAGATAAGTGTGAGGTGGAGCATTTTGGTAGGAAGAATAAGGAGGCTGGGATAATAAGTGTCTAAATGGGGTAGAGTAGCAAAGGGATCTCAGGGTACAGATAAACAAATCACTAAAAGTAGCGATGCAGGTTAATAAGGCCATAAAAAGTCAAATCAAGCACTAGGGTTCATTTCTAGAGGAATAGAATTGAAAAGCAAAGAAGTTATGTTGAACTTGTATAGAACCTTGGTTAGACCACACTTGGAGTATTGTACACAATGCTGGTCTCCATATTATAGAAAGGATATAGAGGCATTGGAGAGGTTGCAAACAAGATTCACAAGGATGATACCAGAACTGAGAGGATATCCTTATCAGGAAAGGCTGAACAGGCTGGGGCTCTTTTCTCTCGAAAAGAGAAGACTGAAGGGTGATCTGATAGAGGTCTTTAAAATAATGAAAGGGTTTGACAGGGTAGACGCAATGAAAATGTTTCCACTTGTGGGGGAAGTCCAAAAGTTGAGGTCATAAATATAAAAAAGGCGCTAATAAATCCAATAGAGTGGTAAGAATGTGGAACCTGCTACCACAAGTAGTAGTTGAAGCAAATAGCATAGATGCATTTAAGGGGAAGCTAGATAAGCACATGATGGAGAAAGGGTATCCCGATAGAGTAAGATGAAGTAGGGAGGGAGGAGGCTTACATGGAGCATAAAAGCCGGCATAGACCTGTTGGGCCAAATGGCCTATTTCTATGCTATTGTTTCGATGTACCTCGATGTAATTCCAGCCCCAGAACCGATCCCTTCAGATGGCAATAGGTGCCCCAGCAAATTGGCCAGCAGCAATGGATAGCTGGACAAGTTGATGCCAGCAGAATAGTTCCTAGGACCTGGCTGCAATGTAGGAAGAAATGTAATGACCTTACAAGGATTGCTAAGGTAAGACTCCTCTTCATATCTTTCTTACTCTCTACACAGCCCTGCGACACCATACTTTAGCCCCATAACTAGGATTCCTTCTCTCCCCTGTTTCACAGGCCTCTCCTCTAATCACAATGGGAAACTGCCTTCTGCTTGCAGTAACACACTCAATACCTGCTACTGCCCTCACAATGACTTGCCCATTTTGCTCACACTTGCTGCTTAAACTACCTCACACATCTGCAGAACCCTTCAACAGGGCACACATTAACCCAATACTAATCTACTTGCAGGAGATGCTGGTACACAATCAAAGGGAGACCTCAGGAACAGGAGGAAGTCCCGTTCCATTGCAAACTCTGACATTAATAGAGGAAATTGTCATCAACATCAGTGACAGAGGGAAGACACACATTGGAGATGGCGAGGCTCTTTGACCAATTTCCCTTGCTTTTCTCTTTCCATTTAACTCTCTAGTTCACACACGCAGCATGACAACCTGGAGCTGCATTGCACTGCTACTCATCTGCTAAGTGCTTACTCTCCCAAAGGTACACCATCATTCACTCTTACTTTTCCAAGCATCAGCATAGAAATTAGCATGCTGGGTGGTATAGTTAGTGAGTTAGAGTGGTCTGGACAGGGTGAGTCACAGAACACGTGAGCAGGAACAGGTACACGTGGTCATGACAGCTCAGAAAATAGATTGTTGCAGGGCAGGTTTGGGTCCTTGCTCTGCTGAAGAGGACAGAGATGCAGACTTTAGGGGCCCGGCCTTTAAAAGAAAAATGCAATTGCTGAACATATTGGACTGTCTGCCAGGGAGCTACATGTTGGAGAGAAGTGGAGGAGTCCATTACTAATTTGTGTGATATCCACACTCTACCATCAGCCATGGAGTGTGTTGTCACCTCATTGTATACAGCAGCTGGACCATCCTTCCTGGAATCTGAGGCACCAGTTGTAGCATCTCTAAAGGATGTTCATACTGGGACCACGTAGTATGGGCTCCACCATCTCTGAATGGATAGGAGCTTCAATCGGATCACGGATGTCCTAGAGCTTGCTCTCCTGTAGATCAGTGCGAGTGCTGAGCCTCAGACCGATAGTAGGATCAGTAGTATAATGGGAGTGGAATGCGTTACCCTCACTCAGGATGACAACACATCTGTACCCTTGCCAACCAATGCCAAAAAAGCCAGTTGGGTTATTCTGCCCCGATAGCCACCAAGTTGCTGTAACTGGGTCCTCCCAGGCCCGATCTTCTAGGGACTGTTGACCGCAAGCACTTCAAGAGCCCTTGACTGAGCCACAACTGTCTTCCACCTCCCGTGCTAAAGCTACTCTAGCCACAGTGACATTGCCAGAAGTATCCCCATGTAGAATAAAGTGTACTGCCAGAAGCCCCTTGAGATTATAACCACTACAAGCACTTTAAAAATCATCTCTGCAGCGAAAATCCACCATAAACTACCAGCAAAATGTCTCCCATATCTTTACAGTATTTTAAATAAGAGCAAGTGAGGATCCCTTTAAATATCATATAAATGGCTGCTCCCCCAACTGTGTTACCCATGGTTTTTGGGTGAGTCGAGGCAGTAGTGGTGGCACAAAAATGGCAGTGGGGGTGGTCCTGACAACATTGATTGACCCCATATTTACATATATTTAGGAGGGCTCCTTTATTCAGCAGTACACGATTTAATTTTTGTTGGCCTGGCATTTTAATTCCAACAAGCTGATTTAGGGATGGTCTTTTCTATGAAGAAGCCTGAGGATATGTAAATCCCTGGTTAAGCATGAATTGAAGAAATGAATGAGAGATATTATAACATGCACTGAAACCATCCAGTGATATTTGTGTAGCAGCAACAGAGCTTTCAAGGATGTAGCAACTTTTAAGATTTGAAAGAGCGTAGAATGTTGGCATGTTAGCAGTGCAGTGTATTCCAAGGCTGAATATTTGCAGAATGAAAATGTTATTTGGTCACAGTCAACATATGAACAAATACCGAATTCATACAGAATTACACTTTTGCAGGAAATGGGAGATTTAGATAAAAATCCAGCACAAGTTCTATCTGAGCCAGCAAAGTTTCAAATGTGGCTTGGTTCAATTGAACAGCCAAAATGCTTTGTTATTACGATAATGTCAGCTCTCCTCTATAGAGCAGGAGCTGAAAGACAGGATCAACTGTGTGTACATATCTATACCCTAGCAATACTGGCAGATTCCATAATAAGCTGCCGTGTTGGCACAGCTTTTAAGTAAAATCCCCTGAAGTGCTGGGATGCCAGTGTATAAATACGGTCTTGTGGGCAAGTTAGGTATGTTGCTTTTATGCTCCTGGCCGGCCTTCCACCTTCGACCCTCCGTAAACTTGAGCTCATCCAAAACTCTGCTGCCCGTATCCTAACTCACATCAATCCCATTTGCCCATCACTCCTGTGCTCGCTGACCTACATTGGCTCCCAGTATGGCAAAGCCTCGATTTTAAAATTTTCATCCTTATGTTCAAATTCCTCTATGGCCTTGCCCTTCTCTATCTCTGTAACCTTCTCCATCCCTACAATCCCTTGAGATTCTGTACTCCTTCAATTCTGTCCTCTTGCGCATCTCCAATTTTCATCGCTCCACCGTTGGCAGGCTAGGCCCTAAGCTCTGGAATTCTCTCCCTAAACCTCACCGCCTCTCTATCTCTCTCTCATCCATAAAGCCAATCCTTTAAATATACCTCTTTGACCCCCCTGCCCTAATATATGTTTATGTGGCTCGATGTCAATTTTTTGTCTGATAATGCTTCTGTGAAGCGCCTAGGGATGTTTACATTAAAGGTACTATATAAATGGTTGTTGTTGTTGTTGTTGTTGTTGTTGTTATGCCATGCGAAATTTCCAGCCAGCTTTACATTATAAAACATTGGAAGCTTTAGATGAGTAAGCTACTGACCACCAAAGTCTAGCCCTGCAGCCAGAACTTCATCGTTCCTTCATTGTCGCTGAGTCAAAATCCTGGAACTCCCTACCTAACAGCACTGTGGGAGTACCTTCACCACATGGACTCCAGTGGCTCAAGAAGACTCATCACCACCTTCTCAAGGGCAACTAGGGATGGGCAATAAATGCTGGGCTTGCTAGTGACGCCCACGTCCCGAGAATGAATTAAAAAAAACTGAAACCAGGCTTCCATGTTTATGCCAGGAATGCAAAAGTTGCTGAGGCTGCACCTCAATATTTTGCAACAATCCAAAAAAGTCAATAACGCCTACCAGCAACAAAGCTCCAGACATCTCCTCTCCTGCCCATCAAACTCTCCCAGACAGTGTCAATGTCTGGAATTATGTTTCTTGTATGGAGAAGTTCACTTGCACTATCACTTGCATTAGGCCGTGGGAAAGCTAAGACTTGCCTGTTGATATCCCGCTACAATTTTCCTAAATCTTTATGTGATGTCAGCCACACCCAGGGTCTAATACATCTGTCCTTTTTACTGTTGCACCCCTTGTTATCCCATCAATTATTCAAACTACGAACAAAAACAACACAGACCAAATGTAGTTTCACATACCCTTGTTGTATAAGCAGCTTCTGGGTCATCCTCCAGTACTCGGGAAAGGCCAAAATCAGAAACCTTACTGACCAGGTTACTGTTGACTAAGATGTTTCGAGCAGCCAGATCTCGGTGGACATAACCCATGTCTGAAAGATACCTCATTCCGGAGGCAATTCCTCTCAGCATTCCTACCAGCTGGATTACTGTAAATTGGCCATCGTTTTTCTAAAGAAGAGTTAAAGAATTGGTCATTTGATATCTTTACCACTAAAAAGAAATTTGGTAAAGGAATGAGCAAAGACTCAACTGAACTATTACTTAATTGTAAATGCATTGAAATGTGGCTTTGAAGAAAGAGATCCATTTTAAATTGGTTAATGTCTCCATTAAAATACCGAACAAAGCATTATCATACGAACATGTTAAGCTTACATCTGCTAATATCACCAACAGTCATTTCTATTCATTAAGACTAGAGTGGCACCAGCAGAAGCTCAAGAGCTGGTTGTCTGCATATCCTCTTGGTCATGGGATAGTGTGGAATGTGGGGAGTAGGAACAACTTCAAGGAAGAAAATAAATAGGGCAGAGGCAAAATAAGATAACATTTCAAAGAACAAAATTGAAATAAATGTTTATTTTACAGATCAGTGCTGTGGTCTTCCGGTCTGATCAGAAAGGACAAACACACATCAAAAAACTTTTGTCTTTAAAGTACAAAAGTTCCTCACGTCACAATAAACAAAACTTCCCTAATTTTTGAGGTATTAAATTCAAAGCCAGCTAACCACGAAAGAACATCTTACATGCTCATTCAAGTATCTGCCACCTGGCCTTGATTTGCACCATTAGCTCAAAAATGCGGTGAGGGCCAACTTAAGTCACCAATTAATACCACTTTAACCAATTAAAGTTGTAGTTCTTTTATATATAAAAATCCCATAATCATTTGGAGTTTTTCCCTTGGGGGGGGGCAGGATTCCACTTCCTGCTGGCATGAAACAGGGCATCAGATGTAAAATCCCCACTAACAGTGAATTTAACTGTTTAAATATAGATGCATGTAATCTTGGAAAACTAGCAAAAGCTGACTAAGTGCTTCAAGAAAGCAAGCAGAGTCTCCAAAAAATGGACAACTCAAGAACAGCACTGATTTATAAGCCTTGTGAAAACAAATAATTTACCCCGGCTTTGTAATTTCAGCTGTAGGTTTACACGATATTCCTTCACTTTGGAGAGAAAGCAAAAAGACATGAAAGCCTGAAAGGGAAAATCCAAATGTTGAAAGCTCAAAATTAGCAGAGCATTTCTAGGGGGGTCCGGGTATAGGCTCCTCTGGAAGATTTTAAATTTTACACTAATAATGATGCATTCTGCAAAACAAAGTGACATTTGGATTTTCAACAGATCAATCAGACTAAAAAATTACCTCAACGCTCGTTCTCCCATATCCAACCTCCCCACTGCCCAGTTCACAGAGACACTGTACCCCATCCAAATCCACACCCTTTCAGAGGCACTGTCTCCTCCTCTAACCCTCCCATTTCATACTAGCTCTTCTTCCTCTCCTCCCTCCATTCCAACCTGGCGCCCTTCTCCTTCCTCCTCAATTCATCCTGACACTCTTATTCACAATCTCGTTCAAGTTGACACTCTTCTACATCTCCAATCCGATTCAAACCAGTAGTCTTTATTTCCCCCACCCATTGAAGCTAGCCTTCTCCTTTCATTCCCCCCATTCAAACTGGTGTTAAGGGTCAACTACATAGTGTGGAATTGGAGTCACGTAGGTTAGACTGGGTAGAGGGAGCACGTTCCCTTCTCTGCCTCTTTTTGTGACATCTCTACTGAAGAAGGGCCTGCCCTACTTCTGGCAGAATTTCCAACAATCAAGAAAGTATAGTGATTCACTCTGAATTCCTTTTAATTTTCACACATGATATCTTCTGTAGATGTGACTGTGTCCGTGGTGCACTATCCCTCCTTGTCCTTCTCGAGCTCTCTGCAATCTTTGACACAGTTGACCACACTATACTCCTCCAACACCTCTCCTCCATTGTCCCACTCAGTGAGACTGCCCTCGTTTGGTTCCACTCTTACCTATGCAACCACAGCCAGAGGATCACCAGCATTTGCTTTTCTGTGTATGAGCTGGTGGTGCAGAACCTTGCCCATTGTGAATGCATTGATTTGAATGGGTGGAAAATTATTGGATCATTGCGATTTTCCGATATGCACTGCTGGAAGGTGAGGCTTCCCGCTGCCAGTGTATGCTTGGAAATCACCCGCTAGTCTTGATTTAAGATTTGATTTGAAACAATTGCAGTATTTTCAATAAGTGACTCCATTTCTTTCAACATCATGACTATCTTAACCAAAATGGAAACCTGTATCATATGCCTTATATCAAATTATACAATTTTACTTCAATGATTTTTTTTGATAAATGTTTTCTTTCAATACCGTAGTCTGTTGAAGCAATTTAAATGCACTTCAATACTGGGATACATTTTACTTGCACAATGAGAGGGCAGAATGGACAATTGGGTGCAGAGGTCAATACACTCGATTTGAAGCCAGCCTAATTTTCTGGTAATTAATGTTAAGGATCAGATAAGCTGGAGAGCTGTGAATTGGGTGTGCTGACCACAGTACTTAATTGCTCGATCTGCTCTGCTGTCAAGCAGGGCTGAATGTTAGGAACACTAACTCATAAAATGAATCCTACTGCATTGATTTTTCAACTTGAAGACGATTTATACATTATGACAATACATCATTTCCTATCCCATTAGTAATACATAAGGGAACAATTAAACCAATAAATTGCCAATTAATTGATGATTTAATTTCTGGAATGTGCAAAACTCACCTTTAAAAACGTATCAAGAGAGCCATTCTCCATATATTCAGTCACTATCATTACTGGTTTACCTTAAAATATATATAAAAAAAGAAGTCATTTATTAAAATTGTTACAGAAACATTAGGCACGTAGAAGATGCGATTGTAGGGTGCGAATGTTGAGAAATTGCCAGCATGCAACCCATGATTTTCCATCCCTAAATTTTAATGGGCAGAAAATAACATTTTCCCGAGATTCACACCTGGTCAGTGGTGCTCCCCATCCAAAATGGGGTGAGCCGTGGCACTGCCCCAGATATTCCAATTAATGTTTCTGGCGAGTGACCTCCGTATTTAGATCAATAATTCAGAAAATCTACCACACCAGTCATGTTACCTGTAAATAGAAAATTAATTTGGCCAAGCCAATTATTTTTCTCGATTAATTAGGCAAATATGAAATACATACAACTCAATTCCCCTGTGGCACTGCACACGGGGAGTCGAGACCAAGTGCAGTCTCCTGATGAAGCAGGGTTATAGGGTGGGGGATAATTGGACCAGGGCACGTAATTCAGTCAGCATTTTAAAGTCATCTATTCTGTCCTTATTTTTATATAATATATATTACCGATAATTAGATAGTAAAACATATGATAATTTGGGAAACAGAGAAAGACAGTTGATTGGAACGTAGGAGTTTCTCTGCAGTCCAGGCTCAGGAGCTAGGAGATGCAAAACTGAGGCACTGCAGTGCTATTACTGGTGGGAGAGCGTAATTACAGTGTGACAAGTTTACATAGGTAGTTCCGATTATAAATGTTGATGTCAGAATTTATAATGGTAAAAGTTGACAGGAAGTGTGCACAATGTAAGATTTTTAACATATTATAGATTAGTTCATATGAAGGCAATTACTTTGGTAAAACAATTTATTTAACTATACCCCCTTAAAAAAACATGCATCTTTTGTATGCCTTTCTCTCCCTCTGTTCTTCCCTATCTAAGTACTGACAGCTTTCTCAAGCTTGTAGTGGAAAATATATTCACAGCACAGCAATGACAAACCTACTGTATGAAGAGAAAATGATGATTTCATCCCATCAGCATTGTGACACATTGGAGGTAATGTCAAAGACTGAAGAAACTTGATTGAGAGTGGGGGTTTGTCCCAGGAAGCAAGAAGACAGACACCGTGAATGTACTTTAACAGATTATCAATTGGTTGAAATGATATTTCTGTCCTGCACTCCATTATAGCTGATTATTTGATTAGGCTTCAAAATCAATATAATGGTGTATTACAACAAAACCAGCAATTATAGATGAGCTGTACAATAAAAGAACATATAATTTAATTAGAATTGGATGTTCTGCTTTTATATTTTTTTAAAAAACCCTGTATGCTGGTTAAAACAATTCATTTCAGGTAATCAATTTGCCCAAAAATATGTACATGAAAGTGTTTGCTCTTGATAAGTTAATTTCATGTCAAGAGTGCTTCTGTGTTTACGAAACCGCACAGCAGAGAGTATCACCTGAAAGAAGTGATGAACAGAGAGCTACCAACCTTAATGTTCAATTATTATGGATGAGCAACTTTTAGCACAGCCATTTATTTATGGAATATACTTCTACAGTTTTGTACCTCTTTTTACGCTAATATGCTTCATGACATGGCATTAATTTAGATTCTAATTTCCTTGCACGAGTTATTAATATATCTACCTTTTCTAATAAGTGTATTAAGAAATACATAATTTCACTGTAACATTGTTTTACATGCATGTAAGAGTAGGAAGAAAAGGAGGAAAGCTTAATATAGTCTTTCTGAGAACATTATAACTACCAGTATTTGGTGGCAAAACTGTGACAGGCTCGATGCAGCAGTTGTTGGTTTAAAAAACAAATGACACCAACTTATTTTTTTATCGTGCACAAAGGTAATGTTCAAAGACAGTAAATCAAAATTCAGATACAGAGAGAAAAATGAACCTGACAAACAAATGAGCAATCAGTCACTTAGGTGTCTTCATCAGTTAATAAACAGCGTGTTTCTCAAGCTATTAACACTGGGAGTCAAGTAGATTTTATTTTTACAACTGCAACAATTTGCACATTATTCATAAACACCTTAAAAAAATTCAAAATGTATTTCTTTAAACCTTAATGTCCCTCATTCCTATGCTGTAGTGTTTCTGATTTTTTTTTTAAAGAAAATATTCTCCAATGGTTTCATTTTTTCAAAATACTTTACAAGCAAGTAATGGTTAGTAACATATAACATTAAAAAATATAAAATTGAGTATTAATGTAGAATGGCAAATTAGCTGGTCAATATGTTACAACGTTAGTAAAAACTTTGCTTTATTAATGCATATAATTAATACCTCGCAGTATACTATTGTGAATAACATCCCTCCCCAAAATTAATGTAGTATGTGTGTGCAGTAATGCTTGGTAGCACAGTTTACTGATGAAGTACAGTATAAGGACAACAATTTTCATATTGCAAATGGAATCTGAATAACAAAGCAAACACATGCTGGAAAATAGTGTTGCCCTAACTGACAATACAGTTTACGCTCTGCATCAAAAAGAAATGTAACACAGTGGCCAATTAACTATTTAGTGGAGTTGGGAGTTTATTGACATCGAACAGTGTGAAATCTATAAGTGAATATTCTGTTGTTAGGTGTGAATATTTTATTGACACGCTGTGGGCAGTTGTGCTTTTTTGTTTGCTTTGTGTGATGAATGTTCTGTGAGGGTGGGTTGTCTAAATGGAAATCTTTTCTTATTTATTGACTGAAATAAAACTCCATATATTAATAGTTGAGTTGGAGTATATGAAGTGTACTCTACAAAATATACTAGTAAATTTAAAAGATAATCTGAACTTGAGGTTTGTTCCTAATAAAATAACAATGGTTATAGTTATGGTCAGACTGGTAATCACAACATTAGTAGACTTTTATAATAATATCACTCCACCACAGGTAGGGATCCAGTCAGAATCTTCTTTGCTTTAAGAAAAAATTGCATGATCCATGTGCACGAGTCTGATATAATACTTGAGTTCTTGTTTTTTTGAAGTTAAACAATGTGAAACACAGATCCAGTGTTGAACAAGCTAACGAGTACTTTATTGAGAAGCATTCTTCAACCACACACCTAACAGCTTTTTCAGAAATGTGAAAGTTAACATACAATAGTACAGGTTAGTTAGAAGCATACTTTAATATATATTTATATGCAGAATGCATGGCTTTACTTTGGAAATGAATTAAAATTCTTAATCTAAATAAGTTTTGAGAATAATGATTTATGATTTACATTTCCAGAAATAATTCCAGTACTAAATATCTTCCCAATCTGCATTTTCATAGCACTGTGTTTGACTTATTGGTTTGGTAGATAAGGTATAGAAGGTTACGTACTTTTAGTGACCACCCCTTCCAGGTGGATGATGTTTGGATGGTCAAACTGTCCCATAATACTTGCTTCACCAAGGAAATCCCTGCGCTGCTTCTCTGTGTAACCAGCTTTTAGGGTTTTGATGGCAACTGGGAACTCTCTCTTCCCAGGTAACTTCAGGCGGCCACTGCACACCTCGCCAAACTCACCTTGAATGAAAAATAAGATGTTGTGATATTAAGTAACTCTATTTACTGTAATAGCACATGACCTAACAAAGTAACAAGGATTCTTATCATCTAACCCACCTGCTCCAATGACTCTTTCAATAGTAATGCATGATGCATCTATTTCCTTGGCAAACTCGTGAACAGCTTGACTTGGGTCTTCATAGGTATGAGGATCAATGTATGTTCTTATACCTGGCAATTTGACTGTTTAATGAGAATAAATTATGAAGATATTAGTACAATATTGAGTCATTGCTCAGTAAAATAATGTTGATGTTTACACAATTATTTTTTGAATTGCTACATTACAAGATTTTTGCTTTTCCTGCCTCTTGTATTTCTAATATAGTACAATTCAATTTGAACAATTTCTCTTAATCTGATATCCAGGATCACATTTTCTGGGTGTCATTTTCTAGAGTTTAAGGGTTACTAGTCTGTATGAGGCTTCACTCCCCCCACCTGGGCACAAACGCGCTCTTATCTGATCTGACCCGAACCTGCCTGCATTTTCGGTTACCATAAGCACAGGCCATCGCAGCCCCTTGGCAGGGGCTTGTGCCTGAAATGATTGAGGAAAACCAACTGCTGTATCAGGCCTGAGGCACCTGCAGCAGCAGTATCGGCCATTGACTTCGGGATTTTCTGACTGCTGCCCCAAAACAGAAGCCAGAAGGCTTTCACCTCCTACGTCCATCTTGCTTGCCCTACCATCTGGCTGGTTCCAAAGGCTTGCATCTAAGCCTTTCTCGGAGCTGAGCGGGCAGGGCACTATCAAGGGGCATCCCTACATTTAACCTCCGCCAAGCAGAGATGCAGGAAATTGAGATGAGGGAGATGTTGCAACATTGGGCCCGATATTAGGAGGGAGGCGGGTTGGCAGCGGGGGGTCGACTGGGTGCGTGGGTAATGCGCCCAGTGAATTCGGGGTGCTCCACACGCAATCGCAGCTTGATTGAAGGTACTTACCTTTGCTTCAGGGATTCGCGCTGAAAGCTGCGCAGCGAGCGGACTGCACAGGTGCATCATAGGCTGTCAGCTGGAGGAGCCCTATTTAAAGAGGCAGTCCTCCACTGACTGATGCTGCAAGAAATAGGCAAAATTACAGCATGGAGCAGCCCAGGGGGAAGGCTGCTCCCAGGTTTAATGATGCCTCATTCCAGGTCTTATTGGATGGGGTGAGGAGGAGGGGGAGGACAGAGATCTTCTCCCTGGCGGGCGGGAGGAAGTGGCCTGCCTCTGCCACCAAGAAGGCCTGGCTCGAGGTGACAGAGGAGGTCACCTGCACCAACAACATATCGCCCACCTACATACAGTGCAGGAGGCGCTGCAATGACCTAAGTAGGTCAGCCAAAGTGAGTACACTTACTCATTCCCCTACACTCCGTCTGCCACATCACCGCCCCCACCCCACATCTCCTTCTGCACTGCTAACACTACTCTATCACATCACCCCTCACACCCACTCAAAGTTCATCCTCATCTTACCTGCACTTACTCACCTCGCCAATATTCATCCCACCACTACCACTCAACCCAATCCTCATACAATCTCATGGCTTCGTCTCATACTCACCCTCTCATGCATCTATTCCACAGTCAGCCTCACTCAACCTGCCACTACCTGTGCTGCAGCCACAGGGCATGCATCACATATGTGCAGTAGGAAGCGTAAGGCAAACGTGTCGTGAGCATGAAGGGGATGCACAAGGGTGTTTGAGGGTTTGTCATGGTTTTTTCTTATATTTGATTTCTGATCAACTCACATTACACATTATATTGTCAACACTACTGCCAAGTCTTTGCGAATCTTGTCTGGTTTGTGCAATAATGCCCTTTCCTGAGGATCACTATGAAGACCCACAACTGATGCCACCCATTGGGCCCGATTTTACCAGGGGTGCGGGTTGGCAGCGGGTGGTCGGGCGGGCTCGAGGAAAACGCGCCGGCCAAATTGAGTGCGTTGCGCACGCGATCGCGGGATGATTGATGTGATTAGCCGGCAGTTACGGGTTCCGCGCTTCTCAGCTGCGTGCCGGCGGCCTGCGCATGCGCATTGACGTCTGAGCGATGGTTGCGCTCTATTTAAAGGGGCAGTCCACCAAAGCCCCTCCAGCCACAAACTACACTCCATCAAGGATGGAGGAGCACAGGGGTAAGGCTGCTCCCCGTTTCACGGACCACGCCCTCCAGGTGCTGCTGGACGGGGTCCGCATGAGGAGGGAGACGCTGTTCCCCACGGATGGAAGGAGGTGCCCTGCCAGCGCCACCAAGAGGGCATGGGAGGAGGTGGCCGCGGAGGTCACAAGCAGGGGAAACACCACCCGCACTTGGATTCAGTGCCGCAAGAGATTCAATGACCTCACCAGGTCCGGAAAAGTGAGTACACTAACGCATTCTGCATCACTCCGTCTTCCACATCACCTCAAACACCTCACAACCCCATCTCCACTGACAGTACTGCGCTCCCGCACCAATCCTCACAGCCACCCAACTATCATCCTCACAGTGCCTGCACGTACCCACCGTCCCTGTCCCCACTCGACCACTACCACACACCCCAATGCCCATACAATGGGATGGCCATGTGGCACACGCATCCTCCCATCCATCTGGCACACGTTCAACCCAATCACACCAATGCTTGAAGCGTCTCACATTGTAATCATCACTCAATAACGTTTTTGTGTTTTGCCCTCACAGGAGAAGAGGGCCAGGAACGCACGCGATAGGGCATGCACCGGAGGGGGCCCGCCACACGAGATGGCCCTGACAGACGCCGAGGTCGAGGCACTGGAGATCAGCCGCACGCTGCATTGCCTGTCGATGGCGGATGGCGAGTCTGGTTCTGGCGAAACGGCCGGTAAGGGAAAGCTGGCACTCATCACTCATGATCGTGAATGATCGTAGCATCACATGGCATATGCCGCACCGCCACATTTGGTCACATGCCTGATATTTCCCTCTGTTCTCTTCCAGGACCGTCTGCGATCGACGTCTCGGTTGAGGGCGATTCCTCAGAGGACATGCCCGTCTCTGAGGGTGCATCGTCACACATGAGCCTTGCATCCACCAGCGCAGATACACACACCTCGGTGGATCCCCCCCCTCAGCTAGTTGGGATTGCACATGGTGAGTCACCGCGCACACATGAGCATGAGCAGACCCTGGTGGCAGGGTCAGCCGCGGAGGGTCCGCGTCGGTGGGAGCACTCTTCTCCAGGCTTTGCTCAGCCGGACCCAGATGCTGAACCCAGGGGGCCACCTGTCAAAAGGAGAGTCGTCGAGGGGCACCAGAACATTGCTGAGGTACTGGGAGAGGTGCCACGCGCACTCTCCACAATCGCACGGAGGATGGAGGAGTCCAACTCCTGCATGAGGGGAATGGTGGCACAGGTGCAGGAGGGTATCGCCGAGATAGTGTCGCAGGGACGTGAAGGCATCTCTGAGATAGTGTCGCGGGTAGGTGTGGGAACGTCTGCGGTGGAGGACAGGCTAGCCTCCCTCGAGCGTCACGCACAGCTCACCAATGAGTCCATCCAGGCCCTCACAACGGCTGTTCGGATTCAGGGTGAACAACATTCTGCCGCCATCAACAGGTTGACAGATACATTGGAGGTGGCCTTGCAAGGTCTCACCCACGTCATCCAAACTGCCGTCCAGCAGGGTGGAAGGGGTGATGTGGGCCTTGGCCATGAGAGGGAAGATGGTGAACGGGGAAATGGAAGTGTGGACGCTACTCAAGGCGCCCCCAAGTCTCACCCGTTGCCCCCCTCTCAACCAGTGCCCGCAATAGTCCATCCTCTCCAGGTGGCCGAGTCTGCCCTTGCACAGGTGCAGGAGGAGCAGTCTGTGGAGGTGCCCTCACGGGCACCGAAACCCAGGGGGCGTCGGCCCAAAGCATCTACCCGGTCAGGGCACGAACAGGAGCAACCTGCCACCACCTCTGCTGGAGCCACAGGGGTAGCACCACGTAGGGGGTCCCGAAAACGAACGCCTAAAGTTCCGTGAGCACACAGGGATTGCAACAGGGTGTTTGTCGTTTTTTTTTAATTTTCTACTCTTTGAATGTCACCACAAAATAAACTCACTTTTTCTCACCAATGCTGCCACCTCTTGTCCATAATTCTGCGGCTTGTGCAATATGTCCCTTCCCTGCGCCTCATCATGACGACGACCACCCCGTCCCACCCATTGAGCATAATCCAGTGGGTGCAGGTGTACAGGCACCACTCTTCTGTGGAGGGAGCCTGTATGGACCCTCGTCTGTGCACGTTATGACATGTGAACGCCTCACACAGTGTGATGTTAGGAGAACCGTTGGCATATGAGTGCCTCCCTGGCCTGACGAGCACGCAGGTGAGCCGGTGTTCGGCGCATGGGTCGTTCCTCCTCCTCTCCCTCTTCCTCCTCCTCCTCTTCCTCCTCCACCTCCTCCTCATTGTCGTCCTCAATGTGGGTGGCGGGTGTGCATGGGGCCTCCTCCAGCGGCACCCCTCTCTGTAGTGCCATGTTATGCAGGGCACAGCAGACAACTATAATTCGTCCCACTCTGAATGGCGTGTATTGGAGCGCTCCCCCGGAACGATCAAGGCACCTGAAGCGCATCTTGAGCAGCCCTATAGCCTGCTCAATTGTAGACCTGGTAGCAATGTGGCTGTCATTATACTGACGCTGTGGCTCGGTAATGGGGTTCCTCAGAGGTGTCATAAGCCACGTGTGCAGGGGATATCCCTTGTCGCCGAGGAGCCAGCCGTTGCCGGCGTTGGGTGCGTGGAAGAGGGGCGGGACGGTGGACTCCCTGAGGACGAAGGCATCGTGGCAGCTGCCAGGGTATCTGGCGCACACGTGTAGGAATCTCTGGCGGTGGTCACAAATGAGCTGGGCGTTCATGGAGTGATACCCTTTCCTGTTGATAAACAGCCCTGGCTCATGTGGAGGTGCCCGTATTGCTATGTGGGTGCAATCGATTACACCCTGCACCCGTGGGAAGCCAGCCACAGCATGGAATCCAACCGCCCTCTCCGTCTGGCTGCGCTCATCCATGGCGAAGTTGATGTAGGTCGAGGCCCTGCGGAACAACCCATCGGTGACCTGCCTTATGCACTTGTGTGCAGACGACTGACAGACCCCGGTGATGTCCCCCGTGGCACCCTGGAAGGATCCGGAGGCGAAGAAGTTGAGGGCAGTGGTGACTTTGACGGCGACGGGTAAGAAGATGCTGCTTGGTCCATCCGGGAGCAGCTCGTCATTGAGGAGGCTGCAGATGTCGGCGACTACCTGGCGAGTGACTCTGAGCCTCCGTATGCACTGCTGCTCAGAGAGGTCCATGAAGCTGAGCCTCGGTCTGTAGACCCTGTGCGGAGGGTAGTGCCTCCTGCGACGCATCTCTCTCTGCGGATGCCCTCCATCCTGCTGTGCAGGTGGATGTGCCGCAGCACCGTGTTGTGGGGATGCATGTCTCTGAGGCGGACGGCGTGGACTGCGAGGCTGCTGAGGCTGGTCATCCTGTTCGTCCTCCGAGGATGTCAACGCAGCACCCATCTGGCAGGTTTAGGTTTGCGGGGTTGTGCACGCTAGAAAAGTGTGTCCTCGCACAGGGGTTGGACTTCCACGCCGGTGAATCTTCTTGCTTGGAGGAGGGTGGTGGAGGGCAGGCGTTGCCCAATGTTACGGAGTGTCCTCCTGCGTTGGTGAAGGCTCTCCCCCCCCCCACCTGTGGAATGCACCTTGGCAGCTGCCACAGGCTGCTGGCTGCAACACGTCCGTTGAGAGTGTGAGTGTTTCCCCCAGTATGGGAAACAGTCTCATTTCACTGTAAAATCCGACACCTGTTAAATAAACAGCTCAATCAGGTCATTTAATGACCTGAAATACCTAGATAAATACACTCAAGTGGAACCCCGCTGGCTTTAATTGCCTGCGGGATTCCCACCAGCGGGGCCAACGCACGCACCCCCGCACGTCAGCGCGCAACCAGGAAGTGGGCGGGATCGAGGCGCGATCCGGTCCCGCTCCTCGAAACCGGGATTTTAGAGGCCCCCCCGCCGAGAACGCACCCGGAACCGGGTGCTAAAATCGGGCCCATTGTGTCACTGCAGAGTGGGTGTAGGTGTATTTGCAGGGCTCTTTTCTGCAGACGACTGAGAGACGTCGGCAATGTCCCCGGTGGCACCCTGGAAGGATGCGAAGGAGAAGTTGTTGAGGGCAGTGGTGACTTTGACAACGACAGGTAAGAAGATGGTGCTCGGGCCAGCCGGGAGCAGCTCAAAGGAGGCTGCAGATGTCCACGACTACATGTCGAGTGACTCTGAGCCTCCGTGTGCACTGCTGCTCAGAAAGGTCCAGGAAGCTGAGCCTCGGTCTGTTGACCCTGTGGCGAGGGTAGTGCCTTCTGCGACGCATCTCTCTCTGCGGTTGCCCTCCCTCCTGCCGTGCAGGTGGATGTGTCACAGCACTGTGTTGTGGAGCTCCATGTGTCGGAGGTGGACGGCGTAGCCGGCGAGGCTGGTGATGCTGTTCGTCCTCCGAGGAGGTCATGACTGCAGCTATGGCGGCCCCCATCCGGAAGATGTACGTTTGAGGGGGTCCGCAAGGTAGGTAAATGTGTCTGCACACCGGGGTAAGTGTGCAAGTTTGTGAATTTTATTGTTAGGAGGAGGGTGGTGCAGGCCAAACTTTGTCCAAAGTGACAAAGTGGCCTCCTGCAATGAGTGAGGGTCTCCCCCCTCACCTGTCAAATGGACCTTTGCAGCTGCCACAGAATGATGGCTGCAACACGTCCATTTCAACTGGGAGTGTTTCTCCCAGTACGGGTAACAGTCTAAGTTGATTTGAAAATCCCACCCCTCCTAAAATATCAGGTCAATCAGATCTGCAAACGACCTGAAGTATCTACTTATTTACCTTAAGTGGCATCCCGCTGGCTTTAATTGCCAGCGGGAGTCCCGCATGCGGGGGCTGTGCGCGCATGTAAGCGCGTCACTGGGGAACCCGGAAGTGGGCGGGTTGGAGCCGGGCTCCGGACCCGCCACGGGAATGCCCAATTTTTGGAGCCCCCCCCGCCACGAGCCCGCCGGCTCAGGGGTCTGAAAATCGAGCCCATTATCTCTATCTCATTAGCATGGGATTACCATGCTTGCAACCGCTTAATTCGCGAGTGCTCCACCTACCTCAGGGGAAGTCCCAGAAATACCTGGACAACGTTAAGGGGGCAGAGACCTAGCATCGCAAGTATTGCACCTTTTTCCTCTTCTTTGCTCGTAGGGAATAGGAGTTTCCCTGCAGCAAAGCTCTCACATTTTAAAGCCATTAAGATGTATGTAGTAAAAGGAATGTTATTCAAGCTCCTTCCAATTCTCTCACTTCTAGCCTCTTATTCTGGAATCTTTTGTTCTCTTTTTATTTCATAGTTTCTCTGAACTTTGTTTCTCGTAGACTACAATCATGCCATCCAAACATACATTTTCTCCGCCCTACAGCGTCACCATGTTGAAATCAAGACTCATCACACCATGTCCTATTCCCATTATTTTCCAGGTTCTCAAAACTAAATGGGCGCTAAATTGGGCCGTGTAGCTTCACGGCCTCTCCGACATCCAAGATGGCATCTTGGATGAGCAAGCACGTTTCCAGAGTGATGTGTGACAGATGCCATCTTAGCATAGGAGTTAGCGCAGACGCAAGTAATGAACACTGGAATCATGTAAAGTAGAGAGAAAATGGCTACAATCAGTGTGCAACGTTGATTTAAAGTGATAGACACCATTTTGGCACTTAACGCTCAACTCAATGCACAGTCTTAACCCCGACCATCTGAACGTGTCTTAGAGTGCCTGGAGGACCCCCACCAGTGCTATTTAAAGGGACCATGCAGGATTTACAGGTTAGTGGCTGGATTATTGCTTCTGGCTGCCGAGACCTTTGTAACTGTTTTTGGAAGTCTCCTAGACTTCAATACTACGACGCGGGGACATAGCCTAAAATTTAGAGCAGGAGTGAAGTTAGGAAATGCTTCTACACACAAAGGGTGGGAGACGTTTGGAACGCTCTTCTGCAGACGGCAGTTGATGCTAGCTCACTTGTGAAAGTTAAATCTGAGATTGATAGATTTCTGTGAACCAAGAATATTAAGGGATATGGGGCTAAGGCAGGTAAATGGAGTTAGGTCACAGGTCCACCATGATCTCACTGAATGGCAGAACAGGCTCGACGGGTTAAATGTCACTTGCTGTCTCTTGTTATGCGCCACCATCTCCTGCAAGAAAGAGGGACGTGTGTCTGGGTGATGTGCCTGTCATGGTTGAATAACTGCCAGTGTGTGTGGCCTGGGAGTTGTGGGTGGGCGGCTTAAAGTAGTGGTAATGTGTAAGGGTGAGATGAAGCACCTGATTGGAAGAGTTCAGTACTGATGGAAAGAGTTAATTGGTATGTGGGGGATGGGTTGTAGTGCGTGGTGCAGTTGGTAGGAGACGCCACTTGACAGTTGACCTCACTCACCTTGACTGCTCATGTCAAAGCATTGAACTTCTTCCTGCACTGCATCCATGTTCATGATGCTGTGCACCTGACATTGACTTTGTCCCCCGCTGCCTCCCACTGCCTTTTGAGTATGTGTCTGGAGGGCCTCTTGCTCTCCCCCCGGCACCCCTCCCTTCGGATATAGGATGTCCCTCCTTCTGTCCACCTCTTGCACCCAAGGTCTCTAGTGCATTAGCAGAGAACCTTGGTGCATGCACTCTCGCAGGCCTGGTACCAACTCAGATCAGCAGATTGGTGAGGACTGGCGTGCAGATTGGAGGATGTGGGATTTAGTAGTGCACAACCTTTATTCAATGTTTTAACATAACTGATCAGTGTGTAAACATAGGGATGTGACCTCACTCACCTTGACTGCTCATGTCAAAGCATTGAACTTCTTCCTGCACTGCATCCATGTCCATGGTGCTGTGCGCCTGGCATTGACTTAGTCCCCCGCTGCCTCCCACTGCCTTTTGGATATATGTCTGGAGGGCCTCTTGCACCCCCGCCCCCGTCTCCCCTGCAGATAAAGAATGTACCTCCTTCTGTCCACCTCTTGCACCAAGGTCTCCAGTGCATTAGTTGCGAACCTTGGTGCATGCACACTCGCAGGCCTGGTACCAACTCAGATCGGCAGATTGGTGAGGACTGGCGTGCAGATTGGAGGATGTGGGATTTAGTAGTGCACAACCTTTATTCAATGTTTTAACATAACTGATCAGTGTGTAAACATAGGGATGTGACCTGCATCTGTGTTTCAGCTACCTTTAAGAGATTTCTAAGAAACATCCTCCCTTTAAGAGATTGAGCTCCCTCTGATGGTGGAAAGTGCAAATTACATTAATTCCAAGTGCAAGGCCTGGAAAGGAACGCTGACTGCAGGTCAGTCCTCGGGTGGGTCGAAACTTGCAACCTGCCTGCACAGGGGCTATTGGGCGCGGGGTAATAGCACATCACGCTACCTACGCCCAAAAATAGCCCCATCGAATATTTTCCCCCTAGAACTCTCCACCTCTTTCAGATTTCCATTCCTACTACAATATACATGTCTTTAAAACACAAGCTTGTTGATAGCTGACTATTACTTCTTGATATATAACAGCAACAACTTGCATTCATATACTGCTTTTAAGTAGGAAAACATCCCAAGACGCTTGGGGCAGAAACAGAATCAGATAAAAATTGACGGAATGAGATATTAGAAGTCCCATTTTGTCTCCTACTCTTTTCAACTGGTTGTGACCTAAACTAGGAGCCTTGGGCTTTCACATATGTTGCTGAATGAAAAAAATAAGAACAACAACTTGCATTCATATATCGCCTTTAAAGTAGAAAAACATTCTAAGGCGCTTCACAGAAGTGTAATCAGGTAAAAATGGACCACGATCAAAGAAGGAGATATTAGAAGGGGTGACTAAAAGTTTGCCAAAGCCGGTTTTAAGAAGGGTCTTAAAGGAGAGGTGGAGAGGTTTAAGGAAGGAATTCCAGAGCATGGTGCCTAGATAACTGATGGTGGGAATACACAAGAGACTAGAGTCGAGGGAACGCAAAGTTCTCAGAGGGTTATAAGCCTGGAGGGGATTACAGCGATAGGGAGGGGCAAAGCTATAAAGGGATTTAAATACGAGGATGAGCATTTTAAATGTGAGATGTTGGAGACCGGGAACCAATGTAGGTCAGCGAGCACAGGGGAATTGGATGGGCGAGATAGGATACGGGCAGCAGAGTTTTGGATGAGCTAAAATTTATGGGGTGTTGAAGGTGGGAAGCTGGCCAGGAAGCATTGGAATAGTCGAGTCTGGAGGTAACAAAAGCACGAATGAGGGTTTCAGCACATATGGGCTGAGGCAGGAACAGAAACGGGTTATGTCATGAAGGTGGAGGTAGGCAGTCTTTGTGATGGAGAGGATATGGGGTCAAATAGGACGCCAAGGTTGCAAACAGACTCGTTCAACCTAAGACAATGGCCGGGAGGGGGATGGAATCGGTGAAAATCGAATGGTGTTTGTGATAGGGGCTGAAGATGTTGCCTTCAGACTCCGCAATGTTTAACTGAAGGACATTGTGGTTCATCCAGCACTGGATGTTGAACCAGCATTCTGACAACACAGAAGCAGTGGACGGGTCAAGAGGTGGAGCTGGGTTTCATCAGATTACATATGGAAGCTGACCCCAGTCATTGGATGATGTTGCTATCAGGCAGTATGTAGATGAGGAAGAAGAGGGAGCCAAGGTTAGATCTCCAGGGGACGTCAATGGTAACAATGCGGGGATGTGAAGAAAAGCCATTGATAGAGATGATCTAGCTATGATTGGATAGGTAAGCATGGAACCAAGGTGTTGGAGGAGGAGGTCTGGCTGACCATGTCTAGGCTGCAGAGAGGCCGAGGATAATGAAAAGGAATAACGCACCATGATGTCATATATATACTTCCTCTTGATAAAAGGTTGTAAATATGTTATACTGACTTTGAGCCAGGCCTCTACTGCTTTTTCAGAGTTCCGCTGGTCTCCCATCAGAGTTGAGATTGGGAGAACCCCTGGGGAATTTCAGGAAAAAATTTAAGAAAAAACATTACAGTATTTAAGGTGTTTCTGTAAGCAGTGTTAATATTGATTCAGCGCTGTAGAATGCTCAATACTTCCCATCACCAAGGCAGTTAACAAAACCTCTATCAATAAATTTTCACCTGTGATTCCATAGGGCAATGTTACTGCTAACAAACAACTGTATAAGCCAATCATCTTTCAATATCATTTATGTGCCTTAAAACAAGTGGCAGGGGCAAATGGGGGGGTGGGGGGGAGGGCGGGGCGCAGAGGTATCGGCAGCAAGTGGGATGATTTTGGGGGACATTTACTGCTTTCGCAACTGCTTCCAGAGATCCCTTTGATGACCGTTGCTTTGGCTGCTATTCATCCAGTTCCACTGGGCAGAGCGCCACACAGCACATGCTCCATCCTGGGAAGACCAAAATTGCATCAGTGTCCTAAATATGTCATAAGATTCTGATTTAATTATATTAAAGCGGCTACTATCTCTTTCAGGTGGGACGACTGGCTGTCTATTTCAAGGACCCCTCCTATACAAGTGGCATTATGGAGTAGATATTACCAATTCAAGCTCTAGGCTCAAAGATTTCTCAGCTCCATGCAAAATGGGGTGGGCTGTTGGAACATTTTCAGATGTGAAACCCAGAAGATAAGTTGGAGGGTCGCGATCCAACAAATTTTACTGATTGACAGGCTGGCTGGCTGTCGGGCAGGAAGACCTGTGGTAGCAGGCCACAATCAGGGATCGGAGGGAGGGAGGGAGGAAACATGGACCTGGGAGGACATCGGATGGGCCGGGAGGACATCAGAGGGCTGCAGAGGGCATTGGATGGTCCGGGGAGAAGATCGGGGATCCGGGGAGAATATCACAGCCTCGGAGGTGGAGATTAGAGGGCCTGGAGTTGGAAATAGTGGGGGCCGGGGAGGATATTGGATGGGCCAGGGAGGACTTCGGAGAGCCGGTGAGAAGATAGGGGGGCCAGAGAGGTGGAGATCGGGGGTGGCTGGGGACGACATTGGAGGGCCGGGACTTGGATATCGGAGGTCATTGGAGGTCGTGTGAAGAGTTGGAGGTAGGTGGGGGGGCTACCATCGGGGCGGGGGAGGTCCACCATGAGGGGGGGTCCACCATCGGGGTGGAGGCACGGCCGATCGTGGAGGCCCTGTCGGCCAGGTAAGCTCGTTGGGCCTGGATGAACCACTCCAGCTCCTCTGGGCCCACAAGCAGTGCAATGAAGACACTCACCTCATGGATCCGGGCCTTCCCAACTGCTTTCACCTGAATTGAATCAGAAGCGATGGGAAACCCGAACAGGTAAGGTTAAATTCATTTAAGTTTTCCAATACACAAAGAATTAAGTACCTCAATTATTTCAATGGGGTACGTTGCCCCTTTAAGTATCGGCCTGCCAGCTTTAAGTGGGGGCGGGACTTCCTGATGTCTGTTGTGCACACACAGACAAACCTGCCTGGGTTAAACTCGGAAGTGGGATGTGGTCCCGCTCCAAAAAGCTGTTATTTTAACCTTCCACCTGCCCCAACCCACCCCGTCTTGGGGGTTAAAATTATCCTCCAGGTCTCTGCACCTTTTTCCTGTGCATTTCAGTGAGGAAAACTGCAGGGAACGTCTACTCCTGCGTACCTCCCAGTAACTAGTAACAGGAAGGTTTTGGCAGAGGGTTGAGCTCAGGTAGAATGGATGCTCTATTGTCTGGAAACAGAGAAGAGAAAATGGAAATGAAGAAATAACACAGAATTTTGCTCTTCTCACTCGTTTAGACACAGGAACATAGGAATTGCTAGGCGAAAAAAGACCAAAGTTCATCTAGTTCATTTTCTATCGTCCTGGTAGTCGCATGATACAACGATAATGGAGTTGTTGATTGATCATAACAATCAATCTATATCAATTAGTCTACAACAGACCCAGACATGATACAAGGAAATCCCCAATGGTGGAGAACTTTGTGAACCATTGGTCCAAAGTCACCTATTCCTTTCAAGCATGCTACTCTTACCAGATGTCATGTCTCAAAATACTCATATACCGAATCCCAAAAGTTTACTTACTCTGCTCTACTTTACCACGTTCTTTCAAATAAATTAATTTTGATGTCATTATTTAAAGAGAAAACTATGCAAAATGCATTCCCAGAGTATCAGAAAAACAGCATTTTGTAATTTGAGAGTGTTAATGAAATTGTACACAAGTGCTCAAGGAAAGAGATAGCAGTATTGCAGAACTAAACACGTTCCTCTTTTATAGTCAGTGGAAGCATCAGGTAGTCCTAAATTAAATTTAGCATGGGGTAATTGGGACGCAGAGTTCCTTTACATCATCCTGATATTAAATGTTGGCCAGTCCTGCTGTAATATTTTAATTCTCTTTATGTAACTATAAAATATTTGAGTTTGTTCATTATTTGGGACTGAATTTTTCAAATAATTCAGTGAAAGCTGATCACCATCTGTTAGTTACACATGTTCTCTGTACTTTTCACATTTAAATCAAAACAGATTAAAACATCTTTTTGCTTATCACAGGATCATAGAAATGACAGTAGAGAAGGAGTCCGTTCAGCCCACTGTACCTGAGCTGGTGCTAGCTCTTCAACTGAAGCTCTCTGCTAGAATCCCATTTCCTGTATCCTTTCCAAAACTTATCATAATTCCCCTTTAAATCATTTATACTTAGATCATTTAAATGTTATAACCTCAGCTTCAATAATTACTTGTGGTAAAGCGTCCCACTTTCTAATAACCCTTTGGAGGCAAATTTCATTTTCATGGCTGGACAAAAATCAGGTGATAAGAGACTCAGCAGCCCGTTTTACACTCCTCCTGATTTTCTTTTCCACGGATGTGTAAAATGGGCTGCTGGGTCACTATCACATGTCAATAAAAGTAAATATTACCCCCTCTGTGTGAAGAAAACTCTTCTAACTTTCCCCTTAATTCTTCTAGTGGTAATCTTGAGTTTACGCTCCTTTGCTACAGAGCAGCCAACAATGTTTCACCATTTACCCCCTCAAAATCTTGCATAATTCTGTAAACCTCATTTAGATACTCAATTAATGCCTTGTTCCAGTAAAAAAAAGCTCCAGTTTTTTTTAGCCTTTTTTCTACCTGTTCCTAATATCAGTCTAGTCAATATTTGCTGTACCCTTTTCATGGCTCTAATATCATTTTTAGAATGAGATGTTCAGAACTGGATGTGGTACTCCAACTGTGGCAATGCCTTGTGCAAATTCAACATCTCATCCAAGCTTTTATATTCAATGCCCATATGAAACCCAGAATTGAATTTGCCTTTAATATGGTCTTTTCTACGTGCACTCCTACTTTTAAAGATGTGCACCCATGGATCTCTTGTTCACCATTTAGGGTATACTTTCTTTCACTGTTTTTTCCCCAGGATATCCATATTTCATATGTCTCTGCATTGATCTGTATCTGGCATCCATCTGCCCATTCTTCTAACCTATCTTTGTTCTCCTGCATTCTTCCTCAGTTTGCCAAGCCCCAGATTTGGTATCTCCAGCAATTGGTCTATGTCCAAATATTTAGAGAAATGGTCCTACCAAAAATCCATAGGGCACATCACCTCACACATCCGGCCAATCCAAAAAAAAACACATCCATTTGCCCCGACTCTTTGTGTTCTGTCACCGAGTCATCTCTTTATCATACATTTCCTTTAATACCATGGGTGTTAAATTGGGCCTTGTGGCGCCCGTTGTTTCGGTGCTACATGTCCTCTCTGACATCCAAGATGGTGTCTTGGATAAGCACGCACTTTTCCAGCGTGACGTGCGCCAGACGCCATCTTGGTATAAGAGTTAGCGCAGGCGCAGATAACGAATGCTGGAATCATGTAAAGTAGGGAGAAAATCGCTTCAATCAGTGTGCAATGCTGAATTAAAGTGATAGACATCATTTTGGGACTTAACGCTCAACTCAACGCACAGTCTTAACCCCAACCATCTGCACGTGTCTTAGAGTGCCTGGAGGACCCCCCCACCAGCGCTATTTAAAGGGACCTTGCAGGATTTACAGGTTAGTGGCTGGATTTTTGCTTCTGACAGCCGAGACATTTGTAACTGTTTTTGGAGATCTCCTAGACTTGAATACTAGGATGCAGGGACATAGCCTAACATCTAGAGCCAGGACGTACAGGAGTGAAGTTAGGAAATGCTTCTACACGCAAAGGGTGGGAGACGTTTGGAACGCTCTTCTGCAGATGGCAGTTGATGCTAGCTCACTTGTGAATGTTAAATCTGAGATTGATAGATTTCTGTGAACCAAGGGTATTAAGGGATATGGGGCTAAGACGGGTATATGGAGATAGGTCACAGGTCCCCCATGAACTCATTGAATGGCGGAACAGGCTCGAGGGGCTAAATGCCGCTTCCACTTGCTGGCTCTTAATATGTGCCACCTTCTCCTGCAAGAAAGCGGGACGTGTATCTCGGTGATGTGCCTGTCATGATTGAATAGCTGCCAGTGTGCATAGCCTGTGAGTTGTGGGTGGGCGGCTTGCAACAGTGGTAATGTGTAAGGGTGAGAGGAAGCATCTGATTGGAAGAGTTGAGTACTGATGGAAAGAGTTTGTTGGTATGTGGGGGATGTGATGCAGTGCGCGATGTAGCTGGTAGGAGACGCCACTTGACAGTTGACCTAACTCACCTTAACCAGTCATGTCAAAGCATTGAACTTCTTCCTGCACTGCATCCATGTCCATGGTGCTGTGCGCCTGGCATTGACTTAGTCCCCCGCTGCCTCCCACTGCCGTTTGGATATATGTCTGGAGGGCCTCTTGCACCCCCGCCCTCCCCCCCCCCAACACGTCTCCCCTGCGGATAAAGAATGTACCTCCTTCTGTCCACCTCTTGCACCAAGGTCTCCAGTGCATTAGTTGCGAACCTTGGTGCATGCACTCTCGCAGGCCTGGTACCAACTTAGATCGGCAGATTGGCGAGGTCTGGATGTGGGATTTAGTAGTGCGCAACCTTTATTCAATGTTTTAACATAACTCTTCAGTGTGCAAACATAGGGATTGGACCTGCATCTGTGTTTTACGTGAGCGATGTCTGATCTCCGTTCAGACCAGCCACCTTTAAGAAATTTCTAAGAAACATCCTCCCTTCCACCACCAGGAGGAGCTCATCCAGGATTGAGCTCCTCCTGGTGGTGGAAAGTGTGAATTGCATTGAATCGTGCAAGGCCCGGAATGGAACGTTGATTGCAGGTGAGTCCTCAGGCCGGCCGAAACTCAAGTCCTGCCTGCGCAGGGATCATTGGGCGCGGGGTAATAGCGCATCACGCTACCCGCGCCCAAAAACGGCCGTTATCCAATTTCCCCCCCCCCCCCCCCCACCTGCCTTAATTCTCATCATAATGCCCTATGTGGCACCTTATCAAATCCTTTGTGAAAATCTATACTTCCAATGCAGCTCCCTTAATTTTACCGAATGTAACTTGCTCAAAAAAATCAATTAACTCTGTCAGGTTGGCAAATTGTAACTAGTGGGGTGCCAGAGGGATTGGTGCTTGGGCCTCAGCTATCTACAATCTATATTAATGACTTAGATGAAGAGACCGAGTGTAACGTATTCAAGTTCGCTGACGATACAAAACTAGGTGGGAAAGTAAGCTGTGAGGAGGAAGCAAAGAGTCTGAAAGGGATAGAGACAGGTTAAGAGAGTGGGCAAGAAGGTGGCAGACGGAGTATTATGAGAGGAAATGTGAGGTTATTCACTTTGGTAGGAAAAATAGAAAAATTGAATATTTTTTAAACGGTGAGTAACTATTAAAGGTTGGTGTTCAGAGAGTTTTGGGTGTCCTTGTAAACGAAACACAGAAAGTTAACATACAGGTACACCAAGCAATTAGGAAGGCCAATGGTATGTTGGCATTTATTGCAAGGGGGTTGGAGTACAAGAGACCGTAAGACCATAAGAGATAGGAGCAGGAGTAGGCCATTCAGCCCCTCGAGCCTGCTCCGCCATTTAATGAGATCATGGCTGATCTGATTTTTACCTTGACTCCACTTTCCCGCCCTTTCCCCATATCCTTTGACTCCCTTGCTGATCAAAAATTTATCTAACTCAGCCTTGAATGTATTCAATGACTCAGCCTCCACAGCTTTTTGGGGTAAAGAATTCCAAAGATTCACGACCCTCTGGGAGAAGAAATTCCTCCTCATTTCCGTCTTAAACAGGCGACCCCTTATTCTGAGACTATGCCCCCTAGTTTTAGATTCCCCCACGAGGGGTAACATCCTCTAGGCATCTATCCTATTGAGTCCCCTCAGAATCTTTTATGTTTCAATAAGATCTCCTCTTATTCTTCTAAACTCCAATGAGTATGGACCCAACCTGTTCAATCTTTCCTCATAAGACAACCCTTCCATACCCGGAATCAACCTAGTGAACCTTCTCTGAACTTTCTCCAATGCAAGTATGTCCTTCCTTGAAATAAGGGCACCAGAACTGTACGCGGTACTCCAGGTGTGGTCTCACCAGCACCCTGTACAGTTGTAGCATGACTTCCCTGCTTTTATACTCCATCCCCCTAGAAATAAAGGCCAATATTCCCTTTGCCTTCCAGATTACCTGCTGCACCAGTATGTTGACTTGTTGTGTTTCATGTACGAGGGCATCCAGATCCCTCTGTACCGCAGCCTTTTGTAGTATTTCTCCATTCAAATAATAATTTGCTTTTTTATTTTTCCTCCCAAAGTGGATGACTTCACTTTTTCCCACATTATATTCCATCTGCCAAATTTTTGCCCATTCGCTGAACCTGTCAATATCCCTTTGCAGATACTTTGTGTCCTCATTGCAACTTGCTTTTCCACCTATCTTTGTATCATCAGCAAATTTGGCCACAAGACACTCTGTTCCTTCATCCAAGTCGTTGATATATAGTGTAAATAGTTGAGGCCCCAGCACTGATCCTTGTGACACCCGACTAGTTACAGTTTGTCATTTTGAAAATGACCCTCTATCCCGACTTTTTGTTTTCCGTTAGTTAGCCAATCCTCTATCCATGCCAGTATATTACCCCCAACACCATGAGCTCTTATCTTGTAGGAAGAGTAAGGAAGTCTTGCTGCAATTGTACAGGGCTTTGGTGAGACCACACCTGGAGTACTGTGTACAGTTTTGGTCTTCTTACCTGAGGAAGGATATACTTACATTAGAGGCGGTGCAACAAAGGTTCATGAGATTGATTCCTGGGGATGAGAGGGTTGTCCTATGAGGAAAGATTCAGTAGAATGGGCCTATACTCTCTGGAGTTTAGAAGAATGAGAGGTAATTTCATTGAAACATATAAGATTCTAGGAGGGCTTAACAGGGTAGATGCTGACAGGCTGTTTCCCCTGGCTGGAGAGTCTAGAACTAGGGGACATAGTCTCAGGATAAGGGGTCAGACATTTAGGATTGAGCTGAGGAGAAATTTCTTCACTCAGAGGGTCGTGAATATTTAGAATTCTCTACCCCAGAGTGCTGTGGATGCTCAGTCATTGAGTTTATTCAAGATTGAGATCAATAGATTTATGGACTCTAGGGGAATCAAGGGATATGGGGATTGGACCAGAAAGTGGAGTTGAGGTAGAAGATCAGCCATGATCTTATTGAATGGCAGAGCAGGCTCCAGAGGTCCTATGACCTACTCCTGTTCCTATTTCTTATGTTCTTATGTCATGCACAAATCCATGCTGACTATTCTTGATAAGCCCAAGCCTTTCCAAGTGTTGATTAACTTCATCCTGATTTATGGGCTTTCATGGGGGGCCAATAACGTGCGTCGGTGCTGCAGTAACACTATTGTGCTACAGGCATTGGTTTGTTGAATTATCTGGGCAGAAACCTGAGGCCTGCCATGCTCCCATTGTGTACAGGGCAGTATAACATGGTGGGGAAGCAACTAGGGAGCTGAGTGCTTGAGTAAACCTCACTATGGTCTAGATTACATGTAAAAACATTTAAAAAGAACACATAGTACCAGAATGTGGTATTTGTGCCTGCTTTGCTCCATTTTCCTTCAGTGGAATGAGTGCAATGGGGGGGTCTTGGGCATGGGTGTGGCAAAAGATTTTATATTTTTTCAATGTTTACAGTCCATTTTTAGTGCACTGATACGAAAGAGCAGTAAAATTGTGTGAGGGTTTGACAAGTCAAGTGTGCACGTGGGACAGATTGAAAGACAGCATTTTGTGATGTGCAATCTTGTACCACCAAACGGGTACAAAGTACTGTTGGATAGTCTTACTTTACCAATGTCATCGATGACGACGAACACCTCGCTAAGGCCATCCCCACGCCTCCACTACTCGCCTTCAAACAGCCACCTAACCTCAAACAGACCATCGTTCGCAGCAAATTACCCAGCTTTCAGGAGAACAGCGTCCACGACACCACATAACCCTGTCACAGCAAACTCTGCAAGACATGCCAGATCATCGACACAGATACCACCATCACACTAGAGGACACCACCCACCAGGTACATGGTTCATACTCCTGTGACTCGGCCAATGTTGTCTACCTCATATGTTGCAGGAAAGGATGCCCCGGAGCATGGTACATTGGCGAGACCATGCAGACACTGCGACAACGGATGAACGGACACCACACAACAATCACCAGACAGGAGGGTTCCCTCCCAGTCGGGGAACACTTCAGCAGTCAAGGACATTCAGCCTCCGATCTTCGGGTAAGCATTCTCCAAGGCGGCCTTCGAGACATACGACAATGCAAAATCGTCGAGCAGAAATTGATAGCCAAGTTCCGCACCCATGAGGACGGCCTCAACCGAGATCTTGGGTTCATGTCACGCTACATGTAACCCCACCAGCGATAAAAAGTTATCTGTTTTTAATACAACTGGACATTCTCTCTCTCTCTGTCTGCCTTTCGGGTCTCTTTCTCTCTCTGTCTTTGTGATCTGACCCATTGTGTATTCAGTATACTGGGATGTGATGTTTTCCGTGGCTAACCTGTCTGAACACCAACGACACCTTTGATTGCTGTGATCGTCTCCCAGCCGAGGTGTGATGGGGGCAGTTGGAAAGATTATCTGTAATCACCAGGCATTGTTCTCTGACTATATATGCTATGCGTTTTTAGATCCCTTCACTCACCTGACGAAGGAGGAAAGCTCCGAAAGCTTGTGATTTAAAATAAAACTGTTGGACTATAACCTGGTGTTGTACGGCTCCTTACATTTACAAGGTTCCTTATACTTTCTCTGACTTCTGAGGCCTTTATATACTGTACACAGCATTCAGTCTGACTGCCACCTTCTGTCAGGCATGGTACTCTGCTGTCCTATGGAGTGGGTACTCTGCTGTGCCCTCTCGCTCTCAACTCCTGCAGCAACATGTCCACTTTGTCAGCCATCAAACAGTGGCTTGTGATTTGTGCCAAACCTTCACTTACCGACAAATTTAGTTTTTGTGCCTTGATATTGGGGGGCTTTTGCCTGCAGATTTTTGTGCCCCCTCCCCAATTCGGCCCTTGAAAAGGCTGAAAAATATTAGAAAGAAGTTGGCAAGTTTGAGGGCTGCTGAAGTGGAAGTGGTGCAGCATGAGGAGGGTGGTCCTTTGTACCATTTCACGGTACCATTCCCATAGGTCAGTGTTGCAGCATGCGGGCAAGGAGTTAGAGCCAAGGTTCAGGCCACAGCTGACTGCAGGCTATAGCTGGATGTGGGCACAAAGCATTGCTTTTGCAATTTAATATTCCTCTATAGATCATCTTCTTCCAAACACCTCAGATAGGGAGACATTCGCTGTGAAACCCATTGGTATTAGATTAAAAAAAACAAATTATAGAATGGCACAAAGGCTCATGAGAAGCTAAATGCCAACAGAAAAAACCCACAAATAAATCATCAAAAACATTCAAGAAATAATGATAAAATTGTAGTTTCAATTTACTTGCTCATGCCCTTTTAAATCAGCTATCACTCATAGCGGATTCCCTAACAATATGGGTGCCCATTTTACATGAATGTCCTTTGGAAATAATGCACTACATTCCCAAACATCAGGGAATGGCTCGCAGGAGCTTTACTGGGCGACCCATGGTGCCATGTCCATCGGCAGCCTTAAGGTCCCGATCTCCCTGACCTGATACGCAGCTGAAGAGCTAAGAAACTTACCTAACTTTTCTGCCCCACAGCCAGGGTTGCCCTGAACCTATATTAATGGTCCACAACAGAAAATCATGGCGCACCTGAGCCTGGACTGGAGCAGTATACTTTGGGTGGGCTGCTCCCGTCTAACGCTGGGGGGTTGGGAGATGGCAGGGCAGGGGTGGGGGGAGAGACAGGAAAATCTACCCTCACACATTCATGCTCTTTTTGATATATATTAAAGACAAGGACTTGGGTATCGAGGGTATAATTTTAAGTTTGCAGATGACATGAAACTCGGAAATGTAGTAAACAATGTGGAGGATAGTAACAGACTTCAGTAGTATATAGACAGAATGGTGAAATGGGCAGATACATGGCTACTATGATGCTATGTGAAGTCCTAAAGAAATGGTACAGGCTTTTGTGCATGTCAGTTAGCTCAGTTAGTACTCTTGCTTGTGAGTCAGAAAGATGTGGGTTTGAGAAACACACTTGGATCTGAGCACATAATCTAGGTTGATACTGCAGGGCATCAATGAGGAAAAGCTGCATTGTTGGAGATGCTGTCCTTTAGATGAGGCTGCAAACCAATCTCCAATTCAACTGTTCAGACAGATATTAAAGATTTAGTGGTGCTATTTTAAGAAGAACATGGAGCCCTGGCCAGCATACATTGTTTAACCAACATCACCAAAAAACAGTGCAGGTAAACTGGTTATTCTTCTCATTCCTGTCTGTGGGACATTGTTGCTGAAGAATAGCTGCCTCATTTGGCTAAATAATAGTAGTCACTACACTTAAAGAATAATTAATTTTGTAAAGGGCTTTGAAACATTTCAATGATGAGATAAAGTGCTGTATATATGCAAATATTTCTTTCATTTCCCACCCCTAGTTCATAGTTTCATATTATGGTACAGCACAGAAGGAGGCCATTTGACCCATCATGCCTGTGCCGGCTCTTTGAAAGAGCTATCCAACTAGTCACACTCCCTTGTTCTATCCCCATAGCCCTGTAAATTTTTTCCCTTCAAGTATTTATCCAATTCCCTTTTGAAAACATTGGTGGGAGTAGTTTCTAGGCCCCCTAACAGTAGTTATAGAGTCATAGAGTCATAGAGTTATACAGCACGGATAGAGGCCCTTCGGCCCATCGTGTCCGCGCCGGCCATCAGCCCTGTCTACTCTAATCCCATATTCCAGCATTTGGTCCGTAGCCTTGTATGCTATGGCATTTCAAGTGCTCATCCAAATGCTTCTTGAATGTTGTGAGGGTTCCTGCCTCCACAACCCTTTCAGACAGTGAGTTCCAGACTCCAACCACCCTCTGGGTGAAAAAGTTCTTTCTCAAATCCCCTCTAAACCTCCCGCCTTTTACCTTGAATCTATGTCCCCTTGTTATAGAACCCTCAACGAAGGGAAAAAGCTCCTTAGTATCCATCCTATCTGTGCCCCTCATAATTTTGTACACCTCAATCATGTCCCCCCTCAGCCTCCTCTGCTCCAAGGAAAACAAACCCAATCTTCCCAGTCTCTCTTCATAGCTGAAGCGCTCCAGCCCTGGTAACATCCTGGTGAATCTCCTCTGCACCCTCTCCAAAGCGATCACATCCTTCCTGTAGTGTGGCGACCAGAACTGCACACAGTACTCCAGCTGTGGCCTAACCAGTGTTTTATACAGCTCCATCATAACCTCCTTGCTCTTATATTCTATGCCTCGGCTAATAAAGGCAAGTATCCCATATGCCTTCTTTACCACCTTATCTACCTGTTCCGCCGCCTTCAGGGATCTGTGAACTTGCACACCAAGATCCCTCTGACCCTCTGTCTTGCCTAGGGTCCTCCCATTCATTGTGTATTCCCTTGCCTTGTTAGTCCCTCCAAAGTGCATCACCTCGCACTTTTCCGGGTTAAATTCCATTTGCCACTGTTCCGCCCATCTGACCAACCCATCTATATCGTCCTGCAGACTGAGGCTATCCTCCTCGCTATTTACCACCCTACCAATTTTTGTATCATCAGCGAACTTACTGATCATACCTTTTACATTCATATCCAAGTCATTAATGTAGACCACAAACAGCAAGGGACCCAGCACCGATCCCTGTGGTACCCCACTGGCCACAGGCTTCCAGTCACAAAAACAACCTTCGACCATCACCCTCTGCCTTCTGCCACTAAGCCAGTTTTGTATCCAAAGTGCCAAGGCACCCTGGATTCCATGGGCTCGTACCTTCTTGACCAGTCTCCTGTGGGGGACTTTATCGAAGGCCTTACTGAAATCCATGTATACCACATCCACTGCGTTACCCTCATCCACACGCCTAGTCACCCCCTCAAAAAATTCAATCAAATTAGTCAGACATGATCTTCCCTTGACAAAGCCATGTTGACTATCCCTGATTAATCCTTGCTTCTCCAAGTGGAGACTAATTTTGTCCTTCAGAATTTTTTCCAATAATTTTCCTACCACTGATGTTAGGCTCACTGGCCTGTAGTTCCCCGGTTTTTCCCTACTCCCCTTCTTGAATAATGGTATTACATTAGCGGTTCTCCAGTCCTCTGGCACATCCCCTGTGGCCAGAGAGGTTCTGAATATATGTGTCAGAGCCCCCGCAATCTCCTCCTTTGCCTCACACAGTAGCCTGGGATACATTTCGTCCGGGCCTGGGGATTTATCCATTTTTAGGCCTGCTAAAACCGCCAATACCTCCTCCCGCTCGATGTTAATATGTTCGAGTATATCACAGTCCCCCTGCCGTATTTCTATGTCTACATCGTCCTTCTCCATAGTGAAAACAGATGCAAAAAATTCATTTAGAACCCCTCCTACATCTGCCGGCTCCACACACAGATTGCCATTTTTGTCCCTAATGGGCCCTATTTTTTCCCTAGTCATCCTCTTACCCTTAATATACTTATAAAACATCTTAGGATTTTCCTTTATTTTGCTCGCCAGTGTTATTTCATGGCCCCTCCTTGATCTCCTAATTTCTTTTTTAAGTATCCCCCTGCACTTTTTGTACTCCTCTAGGGCTTCCTCCGTCTTTAGCCTTTTGTATCTGCCAAAAGCCCTCCTTTTTTTCCTAATCCATTCTCGTATATCCCCTGACATCCAAGGTTCCCTGGAGTTCTTGGAACCACCCTTGACCTTTACGGGAACATGTTGCCATTGTATGGTCTCAATCTCCCTTCTGAAAGACTCCCATTGCTCTGATGCGGATTTTCCTACAAGCAGCTGATCCCAGTCCATTTTGGCCAGATCCTGCCTTATCCTATTAAAATCAGCCTTCCCCCAATTTAGAACCTTTATTTCCGGCCCCTCCCTGTCCTTTTCCATGACCACCTTAAATCTCACCGAATTATGGTCACTGTCACCAAAGTGCTCACCTACTAGCACTTCTTCCACTTGGCCGGCCACATTCCCTAGAATTAGGTCCAGTACCGCCCCCTCTCTTGTAGGACTTTCTACATGCTGGCTCAAAAAGCTCTCCTGGATGCACGTTAAGAATTTTGTACCCTCTAAGCCTTTTACACTCTGAGTATCCCAGTTAATATTGGGGAAGTTGAAATCCCCCACTATTATTACCCTATTATTTGCACAATTTTCTGAGATTTGCCTACATATCTGTTCCTCTATCTCCCTCTGACTGTTTGGGGGCCTATAGTACACTCCCATCAAAGTGCTTGCCCCCTTTTTGTTTTTAAGCTCCACCCATATGGCCTCATTAGAGGAACCTGCTAATATATCATCCCTCCTTATGGCAGTAATTGATTCTTTAATTAATATTGCGACCCCCCCTCCTCTTATACCTCCCCCTCTGTCTCGCCTGAAGATTCTGTACCCCGGAATATTGAGCTGCCAGTCTTGCCCCTCCCTCAACCATGTCTCTGTGACAGCAACAATATCATACTCCCATGTGTTTATCAACACCTTCAGTTCATCCACCTTATTCGCAAGACTCCTTGCATTAAAATAGATGCCATCCAGCCTTGCCCTCACATATTTGCCCTGTCTTCCAAGCTGACTTGTTTTTTTCTCTATATTTGGCTGCACATCACCCCCTATTGTAGCTCCACTCTGTATCCCATCCCCCTGCCAAGATAGTTTAAACCCCCCCCAACAGTGCTAGCAAACCTCCCCGCAAGGATATTTGTCCCGCTCTGGTTCAGGTGCAACCCGTCCGACTTGTACAAGTCCCACCTTCCCCAGAAGCAGGCCCAGTGATCCAGGAAACTGAAACCCTCCCTCCTGCACCAACTCTTTAGCCACGCATTCATCTGTTCTATCCTCCTATTTCTATACTCACTATAGATATATAGTGTTGGACAGATTATAAAACCAGAAAATTAGAGGATCATATAACAAAAGTAATGCAATAATCATAGGGAACTTTAATCTTCATAAAGATGGGCAAACCAAATTGGCAAAAGTAGTTTGGAGGACAAGTTTATGGAGTGCATATGAGGCAGTTTTCTAGAACAATGTGTCGAGGAACCAACTAGAGAACAGGTTATTTTAGATCTAGTATTGTGTAATGAGACAGGCTTAATTTGTAATCTAATTTTATAACCTTCTGGACTCAACATTGATTTCAATAACTTCAGATCATAATCACTGCTCTCATTTTTTCAGTCAGCTAGTGCTAGTAATGGTTCTGCTGCTGCCATTTACAGCTACTACTGATCAATCTTTTGTTTCTTAACCTGTCCCATTACCACCTTCCTTGCCTTGCACCATCATCCCTTTTGTCATTTAATCTCTCCTGCCCTCCACCGTATCACAGACCTTCCCTTTTGTTCTTTCCTCTCCTCCCATCCCTGCCCCCACTTTCCCTGGCTCTGTACTTGCTCAAATATTTTAACTCATTTAACATCTTCCAGATCTGACGAAAGGTCTTCGCCCTGAAACGTTAACTCAGTTTCTTTCTCCACAGATGCTGCCTCACTTGCTGAGCTTCTCCAGCATTTTCTGTTTTTATTTCAGATTTCCAGCATCCACGGTATTTTGCTTTTAATTAGTAACCTTATAATTCATAGTGGGGGATCTCATCAATGAGGGAAGTAAGAGTGGAAATTGCTGCGGTACTGGCTATAATCTTCCAAACATTCTTAGATATGGGGATGGTGCCAGAGGACTGGTGAATTGCAAATGTTACACCCTTGTTCAAAAAAGGGTGTAAGGACAAACCGAACAACTACAGGCCAGTCAGTTTAACCTTGGTGGTGGGGAAACTTTTAGAAACAATAATCTGGGACAGAATTAGCAGTCACTTGGACAAGTATGGATTGATTAGGGAAAGCCAGCACGGATTTGTTAAAGGCAAATCGTGTTTAACTAACCTGATAGAGTTTTTTGATGAAGTAAAAGAGAGGGTCAATGAGGTTTAATGCGGTTGATGTGCATATGGACTTTCAAAAGGCATTTGATGAAGTGTCGCATAATAGGTTTGTCATCAAGATTGAAGCCCATGGAATAAAGGGGCAGTAGCGGCATGGATACAAAATTGGCTAAGTAACAGGAAGCAGAGAGTAGTAGTGAACGGTTGTTTTTTTAATTGGAGGGAGGTGTACAGTGGTGTTCCCCAGGGGTCAGTGCTGGGACCACTGCTTTTCTTGATATATATTAATGACCTGGACTTGGGTGTACAGGGCACAATTTCCAAATCTGCAGATGACACAAAACTTGGAAGTGTATTGAACAGTAGGGAGGATAGTGATAGACTTCAAGAGGATATAGACAGGCTGTGGAAATGTGGCAGATGAAAATTAATGCAGAAAAATGGGAAGTGATACATTTCGGTAGAAAGAACAAGGAGAGGCAATATAAACTAGAGGGCACAATTCTAAAAGGGGGACAGGAACAGAGAGATCTTGGATATCGTTGTAAGTAGCACAGCAGGTTGAGAAAGCAGTTAAAAAACCATATGGGATCCTGGGCTTTATAAATAGAGGCATAGAGTACAAAAGCAAGGAGGTCATGATGAACCTTTATAAAACACTGGTTCGACAACAACTGGAGTATTGTGTCCAGTTCTGGGCACCGCACTTTAGGAAAGATGTGAAGGCCTTAGAGAGGGTGCAGAAACGATTTACTAGAATGATTCCAGGGATGAGGGACTTTAATTATGTGGATAGACTGGAGAAGCTGGGGTTGTTCTCCTTAGAACAGAGAAGGTTGGGAGGAGATTTGATAGAGGTATTTAAAATCATGAAGGGTCCAGACAGAAAAGATAGAGAGAAACTGTTCCCATTGGCGGAAAGGTCAAGAACCAGAGGACATAGATTTAAGGTGATTGGCAAAAGAACCAAAAGTGACATGAGGAAAACTTTTTTACCCAATGAGTGGTTAGGATCTGGAATGCACTGCCCGAGGGGGTGGTGGAGGCAGATTCAATCATGGCTTTCAAAAGGGAACTGGATAAGTACTTGAAAGGAAAAAATTTGCAGGGCTGCGGGGATAGGGCGGGAGAGTGGGACGAGCTAGATTGCTATTGCATAGAGCCGGTACGGACTCAATGGGCCGAATGGACTCGTTCCGTGCCGTAACCATTCTATAATTTTATGATTCTAGCAAGGATCCTTTGGGGTAGAGTGAACATAATATGGTAAAATTTCATATTGAGTTTGAGAGTGATAGAGTTAAGTCCGAAACAAGGGTCTTAAATTTAAACAAAGCCAATCACATAGGTATGAGGGGCGAGTTGGCTAAGGTAGATTGAAACATAGAAACATAGAAGCATAGAAAATAGATGCAGGAGTAGGCCATTCAGCCCTTCGAGCCTGCTTCGCCATTCAACATGATCATGGCTGATCCTCTATCTCAATACCATATTCCCGCTCTCTCCCCATACCCCTTGATGCTTTTTGTGTCTAGAAATCTATCTAGCTCCTTCTTAAATATATTCAGTGACTTGACCTCCATAGCTTTCTGTGGTAGAGAATTCCACAGGTTCACCACCCTCTGAGTGAAGAAATTTCTCCTCAACCCAGTCCTAAATGTCCTACCCCATATCATGAGACTATGACCCCTCATTCTAGACCCCCCAGCAAGGGGAAACATCCTCCCTAGATCCAGTCTGTCTAGCCCTGTCAGAATTTTATATGTTTCAATGAGATCCCCTCTCATTTTTCTAAACTCGAGTGAATACAGGCCGAGTCGACCCAATCTCTCCTCATACGACAGTCCTGCCATCCCAGGAATCAATCTGATGAACCTGCGCTGCACTCCCTCTATGGCAAGTATAACCTTTCTTAGGTAAGGAGACCAAAATTGCACATAATACTCCAGGTGTGGTCTCACCAACGCCCTGTATGACTGCAGTAAGACATCCTTGCTCCTGTACTCAAATCCTTTTGCAATGAAGGCTAACATACCATTTGCCTTCCTAACTGCTTGCTGCACCTGCATGTTTGCTTTCAGTAACTGGTGTACAAGGACACCCAGGTCCCTTTGTACATCAACACTTCCCAATCTATCACCATTTAAATAATACTCTGCCTCTCTGTTTTTCCTTCCGAAGTGGATAACTTCACTTTTATCCACATTATACTGCATCTGCCATGTACGTCCCCACTCGCTCAACTTGTCTAAATCGCCTTGAAGCCTCTTTGCATCCTCCTCACAACTCACAATCCCAACTAGTTTTGTGTCGTCAGCAAACTTGGAAATATTACATTTGGTTCCCTCATCCAAATCATTGATATATATTGTGAATAGCTGGGGCCCAAGCACTGATCCCTGCGGTACCCCACTGGTCACTGCCTGACACCCCGAAAAAGACCCATTTATTCCTACTCTTTGTTTTCCGTCTGTTAACCAATTTTCAATCGATGCCAGTACATTACCACCAATCCCATGTGCTTTAATTTTGCACACTAACCTCTTATGTGGGACTTTATCAAAGGCCTTCTGAAAATCCAAATAAACCACATCCACTGGCTCGCCCTTAGCTATTCTTCCAATTACATTCTCACAAAAATCCAGTAGGTTTGTCAAACACGATTTCCCTTTCATAAATCCATGTTGACTTTGTCTAATCCCGTCGATATTTTCTAAGTGTCCTGTTATCACATCCTTTATAACAGACTCTAGCATTTTCCCTACTACTGGTGTAGTTCCCTCCTTTTTTAATAGTGGGGTTACATTTGCCACTCTCCAAACTGCAGGAATTGTTCCATAATCTATAGAATTTTGGAAGATGACAACCAATGCATCCACTATTTCCATGGCTACCTCTTTTAGTACTCTGGGGATTTATCTGCTTTCAGGCCCATTAATTTCTTCAGCACTATTTTTTTACTAATACTAATTTCCTTTAATTCCTCCTTCTCACTAGACCCTTGGTTCCCTAGCATTTCTGGGAAGTTATTTGTGTCCTCTTCCGTGAAGACAGAACCAAAGTATTTGTTTAATTGCTCTGCCATTTCCTTGTTCCCCATTATAAATACTCCCGTTTCTGACTGTAAGGGACCTACATTTGTCTTCACTAGTCTTTTTCTTTTTACATACCTGTAGAAGCTTTTATAGTATGCTTTTATGTTCCTTGCAAGTTTACTCTCATACTCTATTTTTCTCCTTTTAATCAATCTCTTGGTCCTTTCTGGCTGAATTCTAAACTGCTCCCAATCCTCAGGCTTGCTACTTTTTCTGGCAACTTTATATGACTCCTCTTTAGATCTAATACTATCCTTAATTTCTTTTGTTAGCCACGGTTGGGCCACTTTTCCTTTTGTGTTCTTGCAACAGAAAGGAATGTATAACTGTTGCAATTCATGCATTCGTTCCTTAAATGTTTGCCATTGCCTATCCACCGTCATGCCTTTTAATGAAGCTCCCCAATCTATCATAGCCAGCACACTCTTCATACCTTTGCAGTTTCCTTTGTTTAGATTTAGGACCCTAGTTTCAGTTTGGACTACTTCACTTTCCATCTTAATGAAGAATTCTATCATGTTATGGTCACTCTTCCCTAAAGGACCCCGCACAACAAGATTATTAATTAACCCCTTCTCATTGCACAATACCCAATCTAGGATAGCCTGTTCCCTGGTTGGCTCCTCAATATACTGGTCTAAAAAAAACATCTTGTACACACTCCAGGAATTCATCCTCCACGGTATTATTGCTAATTTGGTTTGGCCAGTCTATATGTAGATTAAAGTCACTCATGATTACTGTAGTACCCTTGTTACATGCATCTCTAATTTCCTGTTTGATGCCATCCCCTACATTACCACTATTGTTTGGAGGCCTATAGACAACTCCCACCAGTGTTTTCTGCCCCTTGGTGCTTCTTAACTCCACTCAGACTGATTCTACATCTTGATTTTCTGAGCCGATATCCTTTCTCACTATTGCTTTGATTTCATCCTTTACTAACAACACCACCCCACCTCCTTTTCCTTTTTGCCTTTCTTTGGGAAATTAGATTAAAGAATATGATGGTAGATAAGCAATGGTGAACATTTAAAGAAATATTTTGTAATTCTCAACAAATACACATTTACTTGAGGAATAAAAACTCCACAGGAAAAGTGATCCAACCATGTTAAGGATAGTATTAGATTAAAAGAGGCTTACAATGTTGCCAAAAGGAACCTAAGGATTGTGAGCGTTTTAGAAATCAGCAAAGGATGAGCAAGAAATTGATGAAGAGGGAGAAAATTAAATAGGAGAGTAAACTAGCAAGAAATATAAAAACAAATTGTAAGAGCTTCTACAAGTATGTAAAAAGGAAGAGATTAGCGAAAGTAAACATGGGTCTCTTAGAGGCAGAGACAGGAGAAATTATAATGGGGAATGAGGAAATGGCTGAAATGTTATACAAATATTTTGGATCGGTCTTCACAGTAGAAGACACAAAAAACATATCGGAAATAATGGGAAACCAAGGGTTTAATGAGAGCAAGGAACTTAAAGTAATTAATATTAGTAAAGAAAAATAACTAGAGAAATTAATGGAACTAAAAGCCAACAAATCCCCTGGACCTGATGGCCTACATCCTCGGGTTTTAAAAGAGGTAGCTGCAGAGATAGTGGATGCATTGGTTGTGGTCTTCCAAAATTCCCTAGATTCTTGAACGGTCCCCATGCATTGGAAAATAGCAAATGTAACCCCGCTATTCAAGAAAGGAGGGAGAGACAAAACAGGGAACTTTAGGCCAGTTAGCCAGACATCAGTAGTAGGGAAAATGCTAGAATCTATTATAAAGGAAGTGGTAACAGGGCACTTAGAAAATCATAATATGATTAGACAGAGTCAACACGGTTTTATGAAAGGGAAATTGTGTTTGACAAATCTAATACAGTTTTTTGAGGCTGTAACTAGCAGGGTAGATGAGGGGGAACCAGTGGATGTAGTATATTTGGATTTTCAAAAGGCATTCGATAAGGTGCCACACAAGAGGTTGTTACACAAGATTAGGGCTCATGGGGTTTGGGGTAATATATTAGCATGGATTGAGGTTTAGTTAACGGACATTGGTTAATGGGCCATTTTCAGGTTGGCAGGTTGTAACTAGTGGGGTGCCTCAAAGATCAGTGTTTGGGCCTCAGCTGTTTACAATATATATCAATGACTTAGATGAGTGGACCGAGTGTAATCTATCCAAATTTGCTGACGATACAAAGCTAGGTGGAAAAGTAAGCCGTGAGGAGGACGCAAAGAGTTTGCAAAGGGATATAGACAGGTTAAGTGCACGGCGAGAAAGTGGCAGATGGAATATAATGTGGTGAAATGTGAAATTATCCACTTTGGTTGGAAGAATCGAAAAGCAGAATAATTTTTAAAACGTGAGAGACCAGTAAATGTTGGTATTGAGGGATTTGGGCATCCTTCTACATGAAACACAAAAAGTTAACAAGCAGGTACATCAGGCAATTAGGAAGGCAATGGTATGTTGGCTTTTATTGCAAGTGGGTTGGAGTATAAGAGTAAGGAAGTCTTGCTGCAATTATATAGGGCTCTGGTGAGACCACACTTGGAGTACTGTGTAAAGTTTTGGTCTCCTTACCTAAGGAAGGATATACTTGCCTTAGAGTGGGTGCAACGAAGATGCACTAGATTGATTCCTGGGATAAGGGGGTTGTCCTATGAGGAGAAATTAAGTAGAATGGGCCTATATTCTCTGGAATTTAGAAGAATGAGAGGTGATCTCATTGAAACATATGAAATTCTTAGAGGGCTTGACAGGGTAGATGCTGAGAGGCTGTTTCCCCTGGCTGGAGAGTCTAGAACTAGGGTCATAGTCTGAAGATAAGGGGTCGGCCATTTAGGACCGAGATGAGGAAAAATTTCTTCACTCAGTAGGTTGTGAATCTTTGCCATTCTCTACCCCAGAGGGTGGTGGATGCTCAGTCATTGAATACATTCAAGACTGAGATCGATAGATTTTTGGACACTAAGGGAATCAAGGGATATGGGGATAGGGCGAGAAAGTGGAGTTGAGGTAGAAGATCAGCCATGATCAAAAAGCAGGGCAAATCCAATCCGGCCAATTACCGCCCCATCAGTCTACTCTCAATCATCAGCAAAGTGATGGAAGGTGTCGTCGACAGTGCTAGCAAGCGGCACTTACTCACCAATAACCTGCTCACCGATGCTCAGTTTGGGTTCCGCCAGGACCACTCGGCTCCAGACCTCATTACAGCCTTGGTCCAAACATGGACAAAAGAGCTGAATTCCAGAGGTGAGGTGAGAGTGACTGCCCTTGACATCAAGGCAGCATTTGACCGAGTGTGGCACCAAGGAGCCCTAGTAAAATTGAAGTCAATGGGAATCAGGGGGAAAACTCTCCAGTGGCTGGAGTCATACCTAGCACAAAGGAAGATGGTAGTGGTTGTTGGAGGCCAATCATCTCAGCCCCAGCGCATTGCTGCAGGAGTTCCTCAGGGCAGTGTCCTAGGCCCAACCATCTTCAGCTGCTTCATCAATGACCTTCCCTCCATCATAAGGTCAGAAATGGGGACGTTCGCTGATGACTGCACAGTGTTCAGTTCCATTTGCAACCCCTTAGATAATGAAGCAGTCCGAGCCTGCATGCAGCAAGACCTGGACAACATCCAGGCTTGGGCTCATAAGTGGCAAGTAACATTCGCGCCAGATAAGTGCCAGGCAATGAGCATCTCCAACAAGAGAGAGTCTAACCACCTCCCCTTGACATTCAACAGCATTACCATTGCCGAATCCCCCACCATCAACATCCTGGGGGTCACCATTGACCAGAAACTTAACTGGACTAGCCACATAAATACTGTGGCTACGAGAGCAGGTCAGAGGCTGGGTATTCTGCGGCGAGTGACTCACCTCCTGACTCCCCAAAGCCTTTCCACCATCTACAAGGCACAAGTCAGGAGTGTGATTGAATACTCTCCACTTGCCTGGATGAGTGCAGCTCCAACAACACTCAAGAAGCTCGACACCATCCAAGATAAAGCAGCCCACTTGATTGGCACCCCATCCACCACCCTAAACATTCACTCCCTTCACCACCGGCACACTGTGGCTGCAGTGTGCACCATCCACAGGATGCACTGCAGCAACTCGCCAAGGCTTCTTCGACAGCACCTCCCAAACCCGCAACCTCTACCACCTAGAAGGACAAGAGCAGCAGGCGCATGGGAACAACACCGCCTGCACGTTCCCCTCCAAGTCACACACCATCCTGACTTGGAAATATATCGCCGTTCCTTCATTGTCGCTAGGTTAAAATCCTGGAACTCCCTTCCTAACAGCACTGTGGGAGAACCGTCACCACACGGACTGCAGCGGTTCAAGAAGGCGGCTCACCACCACCTTCTCGAGGGCAATTAGGGATGGGCAATAAATGCTGGCCTCGCCAGCGACGCCCACATCCCGTGAACGAATAAAAAAAAAGAATGGTGGAGCGGGCTCGAGGGGTCATATGGTCTACTCCTGCTCCTATTTCTTATGATAGTTATTATAGAATCTGTTTCCACCACCCTTTCAGGCAGTGTATTCCAGATCATAACAACTCACAGTGTAAAAAAATGTTTCCTCATGCCACCTCTGGTTCTTTTGCCAATCACCTTAAATCTGTGTCTTCTGGTTACTGACATTTCTGCCATTGGAAACAGTTTTTCCTTATTCATTCTATCAAAACTGTTAACGATCTTGAACATCTCTACCAAATCTCCCCTTAACCTTCATTGTTCTAAGGAGAACAACCCCACCTTATGTGGTACTTTATCAAATGCCTTTTGAAAGTCCATAAACACTTTCCATATAGTTAGAGTGCATTTTTTTTTGTTGGCACAAAGCATGAATATGACAATTCAACAAAGAAACAGTTTGCAAGGACAAGTGATGATACTACAGACAAAACAGTACTCTTTTTTTTGGACACTCAACATATGGACAGGCAGAGCTTACTGTGTATTGCATCTTAATGGACTTTTAATCTCATTACTGTCTCATTGAGTGTACTGGTGGACTGTTACTAGTGACTAAGAGAAGAATATACTGCACACAGAATGAAAAGTCTTCCTTGGTGCCTGGGGACTATAAGTGGACAAGGCCCTTCTGAACCGTTCTATTCAAGGCCCAGATAAAATTACCTCCTGAAGTTTGATTTGTCCACAGAGGTAGGCTTTACGCAGGAATTAACAGACCTCAATGATACTCATAGATAAACATGAAAATGTTACAGCTACAGAAATATGAGTAGCTGGCAAAACACATCACAGGGAAAAATGGAGAAAAAATATCAAAATAAATATATACAAATATCAAGGAAGAGAAATATAATAATGCAAAGGTAGACCTTATCAAAATAAAATTGCCCCAATAGTTGCAGAAAAGTAATTAATGCATATTTAACTTAGGAGACCATCCATCTGGTTCTAAATTGGGCAGTCTAGTTTTAGGGTGACGGTCCAGATCTTTTAAAGACTGGAAGCTGAGTTAATGTGTAAAAGTCCAGTTTTAAATGCTAGATGTAAAAAAATGTAAAGTGCGGATAGAAAATAAAATATTTTAATGTATTCACTGTGCGACATGGGTCAATGCTGCAATGAAGAAGAGATAGGAGAGAGTGAGAAGTTACAGGGTGTTCTGAAATGAGTAACAAATACACTGAGAGTGATGGAGGGTCTTCATAAAAAAATGTAAGAAGCTTTAACTGTTGGAAAGTTATGCATCACACCAGTTTTTATTTGTTAAATTCACGCTCCGACTATTCAGAATTTCTTCTCGTACATTTATTTAGAATGTATTTATTCTGTGATAACACTAAAATTTTTTAAAAATTTATAGACATCAAAGAGTTTTAAAAATTGTTTTGTGCATTGCAGAAGTAAAAAGATGAAAATGTCTGAAACAAACTTTGCTAGCAGTGATCCATATAACGAAAGAAAGAACTTGCATTTACATAGTGCCTTTCATGACCTCAGGACATCCCCATGCATTTCACAATGAAAGGTAGTCACTACTGTAATGTGGGGAAACGCGGCAGTCAATGTGCACACAGCAAAGTCTCACAAACAGCGATGAGCTGATGACCAGATAAACTATTTTAGTGGTTTTGGTTGAGGTATAAATGGCGGCCAGGACACTGGGAGAACTCCTTGCTATTCTTTGAAAATGGGATGGGATCTTTTCCATCCAGCTGAGAGGGCAAACAGGGCCTCTATTTAACATCTCATTTGAAAGGCAACACCTGTACCAGTGTAGCACTCCCTCAGTACTGCACTGAATTGTCAGCTTAGTTTCTGTGCTCACGTTTCTGGAGTGGGGCTTGGCCTTCTAACTCTGAGTGCTACCACTGAGCCAAGGCTGACACCTTTAACCATTTTTTTTTCCTTCTATACAAAAAGTAAAGAAATACTACAATTACAGAGTAAGTCATTTTATTTGTTCAATGATCTGTTAAGGGTGATTTGACAGAGGTGTTTAAAATTGTAAAGGAATGGGACAGAATAGATAGAAATAGACTTTTTTCAGTGGTTGAGGGTTCTAAAACTAAGGAACATAGTTATAAAATCAAATGTAAGAAAGCAGGAGAAACTTATTTCCACAGAGGGTTGTAAGGCTGTGGAATGCACGACCAGAGTTAGTGATTGAAGCAGGACCACGTCAACATTTGAGAATCAGTTAGGTAGGTGGTTCAAGGAAAGAGGGAAGAAAGGGATAGGGTAACAGAATGGGTACGTGAGATTAGGACTACTGCTCATGTGGAGGGTAAACACCAACATGGACTGGTTGGTCCAAATGGCCTGTTCCTGTGTTGTAATTTCTGTGTAATTCTATGAACCATTGTCATTAAAACAAAATTAGAAAAAAAGCAAAGAAGAAAATAATACAAAGAGGGGAGATTTGAAGTGAATGCCTAAACCCTGTCTCCTGTCTGCATTTGGGCTTGGCGCTTGACGGTAGCTTACAAGCTAATTACACTACAAATATCGCTCTTAGACATCTAAATACCAGCAAAACACCAGAGACTCTCCTGCCAGCTTTCTGCTAACATTAAAAATATTGGTTGCCGAAATGTGCCAGGATGCGCCCACTTGGGACCTCTGAGGCTCACCTTTTGGGGTCAAAGAGAGGTCCCCAGAAAATGGCGAACTCTCACTATATTTGAGGGCCTGGAAAGTCTGGTGGATAAGTGCCAGGCAGGAAAACGGGAGCTGCCGGTCCATCCCCCAGAAGGAACTTATAGTTGCACCCATGCAAAGGGGGTCACTTAAAAAAAAATGGGTTAGGGTTAGGGTTAGGGTTAGGGTTTGGGAGTCTAGGCCTCGATTCCAGCCTGGACCCCCAGGTGGGCTCGCAACCATCGGCATTCAAGGAGATATGCCTAGTCTGGATGAGGCGTACCTCCACTGACCATACGCTGGGCCTCAGTGAAGAAACTTTGATGCAACACCAGACCTGGCATATTCAGGTCCCTACCTATTTTCCAGCCAATCTGGCGTATTCTTGCCTAAGTGATGGCGGGAGTACGCTGGAACAGCCACATATTTTCGGGGCCTTTAAATTTAAAAAGTTGGACTGCCTATGAGCTTTTTAACCTCAGCTTCGCACTAGATTGGAGGTGTCCTGCACTGCATTCAAGCCCGCATCTTTTGAGCTGGAAAGAATAGACATTGGTAACATGAGTACAGCATGAATAAAATATGTTTTATTACCATTATTGCTCTTGATTTGATAGCTATAAGGATTTCTGCACAATACCAGGGTAGGATTATTCTGCAACACTAGGATTATTCTGTGACACTCCATCTGCAAGCTGTAACATAACCTTATAAAAGTCAACGGATACTCAGGAAGAACAGAATATCCCGGTTTTCTTTTATTTGAAGCCAAATGTTTTGTGGTGAACTTTAATTGAACTTTTCCAGATGCAATTTTTTTTTCTCCAATTCCCCGAAATCCACGGTGTAGCTTGTTGATATCTATCAGACTTACTGTGACCATTGTGAAAATGCATCTTCTCCTCCTCCGGATCTTGCTTAGCTTTACTGTATCCACACCGCCTAGGTTAAAGCAAACAAGACAACATCCATTAATCATACATTTCCCAATTCAAGTTGTAGGTCAGACAGAAACCAGTTATGGATAGCATTTGTCATCGAAGCCTCTTCTGTTTTGTTATTCTGGCTTTCAGCAGCAAAGTCATGCTTGGCAGAGAGGAGTCTCTGGAGGTCCTTCTATATAAAAAGCTACAGCTGTGTAAGAGATTAGGCTGTGTTTGAAAAATATCCCCAGCAGTAAAATTAATGTCACTAAGCACACACAACAAGATCTTTACAATAATGCGCAACATAAAACTGCAGAAGAGATGGAATGCCACAGGGTCTCTGTTTAGTCTTCATTTACAGAACATGGTGAGAAAATTTCATTTGAAGGTCAAATGCTGAGGTTTTCTCCTGTTTCACATAAATCTTTTCAGGACTTTTCTTTTGAGGTTTCAAAGAATAATCATAGCTTTATTACCTATTGAATTTTATCCATAACTAAAATGATAATTACTACAGGACATAAAAAAGAACAAGAGCAACACATGGAGAACCCAGGCCTCAATGTACATGAGATGCTCTAATAGAATCATAGAATCATAGCAAGGTTACAGCTCGGAAGGAGGTCATTCGGCCCATCGGGTCCATGTCGGCTCTATGCAAGAGCAATCCAGCTAATTCCACTCCCCCGCCTTATCCCCGTAGCCCTGCAAATTTTTTCCTTTCAAGTACTTATCCAGTTCCCTTTTGAAAGCCATGATTGAATCTGCCTCCACCATTCCTTCTGGCAGTGCATTCCAGATCCTAACCATACGTTGGGTAAAAAAGTTTTTCCTCATGTCACCTTTGGTTCTTTTGCCAATCACCTTAAATCTATGTCCTCTGGTTCTTGACCCTTCCGCCATTGGGAACAGTTTCGCTCTATCTACTCTGTCTAGACCCTTCATGATTTTGAATACCTCAAATCTCATCTCAACCTTCTCTGTTGTAAGGAGAACAACCCCAGCTTCTCCAGTCGATCCACGTAACTAAAGTCCCTCATCCCTGGAATCATTCTAGTAAATCTTTTCTACACCCTCTCCAAGGCCTTCACATCTTTCCTAAAGTGCGGTGCCCAGAACTGGACACAATACTCCAGTTGTGGCCGAACCAGTGTTTTATAAAGGTTCATCATGACTTCCTTGCTTTTGTACTCTATGCCTCTATTTATAAAGCCCAGGATCCCATATGCTTTTTTAACCACTTTCTCAACCTGCCTTGCCACATTCAACGATTTGTGCACATATACCACCAGATCTCTCTGTTCCTGTAACCCTTTTAGAATTGTGCCCTCTAGTTTATATTGCCTCTCCTCGTTCTTCCTGAAATGTATCACATCGCATTTTTCTGCGTTAAATTTCATCTGCCACGTGTCCGCCCATTCCACAGCCTGTCTATATCCTCTTGAAATCTATCACTAGCCTCCTCACTGTTCAGTACACTTCCAAGTTTTGTGTCATCTGCAAATTTGGAAATTGTGCCCTGTACACCCAAGTCCAAGTCATTATTATATATCAAGAAAAGCAGTGGTCCTAGTACCGACCCCTGGGGAACACCACTGTACACCTCCCTCCAGTCTGAAAAACAACCGTTCACTCTGTTTCCTGTTACTTAGCCAATTATCATTAAAAATGTAATTCTTGCATTATTTCTTAGAAAAGTGCAAAGATGTAAGTAATCTCTAACTTCATAAACCACATACCTAAACTAGTCTATATCATATGTCTGTTTGTTTTGTGGTAACCTGACTCCTGCAAACTGTATACCCAAGTTATACCCACCGGGTTAAATGAAACTGGCAAGTAGGTACAGTAGTGGCTCATGAGAGAAATAAACCCATTGGAAATAAACCTTTGTTGGAACACGTGTATGATGAATTATCACCTGTACCTTTTATTTCTACTCCAACAAGATAAATGACTGTTCTGAATTATTTCACTTTATATGTAGCATGGAGTGATAATTGCATATTACCTGGTGTATTAGGCATTACATTTGAAGGCAGCAACAGATTAATAATGCTAGATTAGTTCATCGAGCATCATTAATACCTGTTATATTAACCCTACTATTAACGATTGGGGGAGGAGGGAGGGAGAGTGGATCCTGTAACCAACATTCAATCAGCAACCAAAGATCAGTTATGCTTGTGAGTTACTCTGAAGGAAAGGACATTTGACCAGCTCCTCCTTCCTCCTTCCTCTACCCACAAAAAAAGCTCTTAAAATGTAACTTATCATGTTAAAAACAAAATTGCTGGAATAATGTGACCATACGTGAGCATTTTAAATGTCTAAACAGCGAAACACAACTGATTTGTTTGTCTAGTGAACAGCTATAGTTGCTTCAGTCGAATTTACTGTGTAGGGTATCTATTAAAGTCAACACCCTGATCCTGTAAAAGAAAAACCATTTAGTTTATTAGTAGCTCCCAAAACATTGCCTGTGTTTATGAGCACCTTCCATTGAAAAGGCTTAAATGTTACCTTGCAGTCGGCAAGTACAAAATTACGCACAAATCAATCCACCTGCCACTCAACCTTCTTAATATTCCAGATCAGTACAAGCTGCACTCTATGAAGGACAACCACTAACAGCAATTTTTTTTGTAAGCTGTATTTTGGGAATTGTTGGCCCATCTGCTTCATTCCATTTTCCTAGAATCAACACATGCTACAGCTATTTATTGCTTTTGCGGCTCCTTGTTATTGGATTAAGACAACCACTCCCAGAAACGAAACATACAGACTAGACTCTCAGGAGGTGATAAATGGATGCATCGTTATGTACTAGAATTTTCATTTCTACAATTTTATGCCTGCCATGCTTCAACTGATCAGTCCATAATAAACCAAGTTGATAGACAATCAAGTGGCCTACAGAAATTTATACGGTCAGAATAATCCGAAAATGGGCTAGTTCAAATGATGAAGAAGTAATGCCATGACAAAATTGTTATTGAGAATTTAAATTTGAGGTATTTAAAAATGAAAATGAAATTTTTTGCTAATTAAAAATGTGCCACAGCTTGATAATAAATTAGTGAGCAAGCAATTTTCTATCACACACATGGCAGGGATAAAATAGCATGGCCCAGAATTTTTGATAGTTGAGCATGAGAAGCTGGTTAACTTATTGCCAAGTGATCTACTGTAACATGATAACAAACAATTATTTGTTACCACAAAGATTAAGTCGAATATTTTTCCCAAGCTGAATAGATCAGCAAACATGTGAGATATGATATGTCACCTGAGAAACACTGATACCCTGAGGCTGTCTGGATTATGACTTGGAGAAATGTAGTCTTCAAATACAACATCAAAAGATAGAAGCAATATATTATCTGCAAGAGTGATGAGTGACCTGGAACTTAAATCTAATTTAATAATGTAATTATTATTTGCTGTGCATAGTGCCATAATGGAAGTCCTCAAAAAACATGACTATGATGTGGACAAGCTGGATAAGATTTATATGGGAGACGCCTTGTTCAGATATAAGTGTCTTTTAATGTCTTCTGCAGGCTAAAAAAAAACTTAAATTTATATAGTGCCTTTCACAACCTCAGGACGTCCCAAGGTGCTTAACAACCAATTAAGTACTTTTGAAATGCAGTCACTTGTAATTTAGGAAATGCGGCATCCAATTTGCACACAGCAAGATCACACAAACAGCAATGAGATAAACGTTGAGCTCTTCTTCCGTTGCCTTCGCTTCCGTGCCCATTTCTTAAGCCAGAAGCCTTCTCCCTGCACAACGGACCCATTCTCCCGTCCGCTGGGGTGACATTGGCCGTCTCAATTTCTCCACTCCCTTCATTCACTCTAATCTCCCTCCTTCTGAACTTGCAGCTCTCCGTTCTCTCAGGTCCAACCGTGACATTGCCATCAAACCTGCTGACAAGGGTGACGCTGTCGTTGTTTGGTGAACAGACCTCTACTTTGTGGAGGCTGAATGCGAACTCACCGACACCTCCTCCTACTTCCCCCTGGACCATGACCCTGCCGCCGAACATCAAACCATAGTTTCCCAGACCATAACTGACCTCATCTCTTCTGGAGATCTTCCCCCCCTCTAACCTCATAGTCCCCCAAACCCGCACAGCCCGCTTCTACCTCCTTCCTAAAAGCCACAAACAGGACTGCCGTGGTAGACCCATCATTTCAGCCTATTCTTGCCCCTTGCAACTTATTTCTTCCTACCTCGACTCTATTTTTTCTCCCTTTGTCCAGTCTCTTCCGACCCACGTCAATGACTCTTCCATGCCTTCCGCCCACTTTAAAAGTTTCCAATTTCCCGGCCCTAACCGTCTTCTTTTCACCATGGATGTCCAGTCCATCTACACCTCCATCCCCCACCAGTACGACCCGCTTCTTCCTTGAACGGAGGCCCAACCAGTCCCCATCCACCACCACCCTCCTCCGCCTTGCTGAACTTGTTCTTACACTGAAAACCTTCTCCTTTGACTCCACTCACTTCCTCCAAATAAAAGGTGTCGTTATGGGAACCCGTATGGGTCCTAGCCATGCCTGCCTTTTTGTGGAGCATTCTTTGTCCGGTCCAATTCAGGTACCCTCCCTTACCTCTTTTTTTGGTACACCGATGACGGTATCGGTGCCGCTTCCTGCTCTCGCCCCGAACTGGAAAATTTCATCAACTTTGCTTCCAATTTCCACCCTTCCCTCGCCCTTCCATCTCCGACTCTTCCCTTCCTCGACTTCTCTATCTCCATTTCTGAGGCTAGGCTGTCAACCAATATCTAAGTCTACCGACTCCCACAGCTAACTTGATTTTTCTCTACATTGGGGAGACCAAACGCAGATTGGGTGATTACTTTGCTGAACACCTCCGTTCAAATTTCCCCTATGGTTCCCCACTTCCCTAGCACTGAACTCACATCTTTCTCTAGTTTCTCTCCTATCTCCCCTCATGTCCTCTCCGAGCTCATCTTGACCGTGAGACCCACCTCCTGCTCCCTCGACTCTATTCCCACTAAACTGCTGACCACCCAACTTCCCTTCCTGGCCCCCATCATTGCTAATGATTCCCTCTCCTCAAGTATTGTCCCCCTTCCCTTCAAATCTGCCGTCGTCACACCCTTCCTCAAAAAACCCAACCTTGACCCCTCTGTCCTTGCAAACTACTACCTCATCTCCAACCTCCTTTTCCTCTCCATAGTCCTTGAATGTGGTGTCGCCTCCCAAATCCGTGCCCATCTTTCCCAAAACTCCATGTTTGAATCCCTCCAATCAGGTTTTCACCGCTGCCACAGAACGGAAACAGCCATTATCAAAGTCACAAATGACATCCTATGTGACTGTGATTGGGGTAAACTATCCCTCCTCATCCTTCTCGACCTGTCTGCAGTCATTGACACGGTAAACTATGTCATCCTCCTCCAATGCCTCTCCTCCGTCGTCCAACTGGGTGGGACCACTTCACCTGGTTCCATTCTTATCTATCCAGTCGTAGCCAGAGAATCACCTGCAATGGTTTCTCTTCCCACTCCTGCACTGCTACCTCTGAAGACCACCGAGGATCTATCCTTGGCCCCCTCCTATTTCTCATCTACATGCTGCCCCTTGGCGACATCATCCGAAAACACGTCAGATTCCATATGTACACTGATAACACTCAGCTCTACCTCACCACAATCTCCCTCAACCCCTCCACTGTCTCTCATTGTCACATTGCTTGTCCGACATCAAGTACTGAATGAGCAAAAATTTCCTCCAACTAAATATTGGGAAGACTGAAGCCATTGTCTTTGGTCCCCACCACAAACTCCGTTCCCTAGCCACTGACTCCACCCCACTTCCTGGCCACTGTCTGAGGCTGAACAAGACTGGTGGCAACCTTGGCGTCCCATTTGACCCTGAGATGAGCTTCCGACCACATATCCACCCAATCACCAAGACTGCCTACTTCCACCTCCGTAACATTGCCCATCTCTGTCCCTGCCTCAGCTCATCTGCTGCTGAAACCCTCATGCACGCCTTTGATACCTCCAGACTGGACTATTCCAGTTCTCTCCTGGCTGGCCTTCCATCTTCCACCCTCCAGAAACTTGAGCTCATCCAAAACTCTGCTGCCCATATCCTAACTCGCACCAAGTCCCGTTCTCCCATCATCCCTGTGCTCGCTGACCTACATTGGCTCCCGGTCCGGGAACACCGCGATTTTGAAATTCTCATCCTTGTTTTCAAATCCCTCTATGGCCTCGCCCCTCCCTATCTCTGTAACCTCCTCCAGCCCTAAAACCCTCTGAGATCTCTGCGCTCCTCCACTTCTTGCCTCTTGCACATCCCTGATTTTTATCACTCCACCATTGGCGGCCATGCCTTCAGCTGCCTAGGTCTTAAGCTCTGGAATTCCCTCCCTAAACCTCTCTGCCTTTCTACCTCTCTCTCCTCCTTTAAGACGCTGCTTAAAACCTACCTCTTTGACCAAGCTTTTGGTCACCTGTCCCAATACCTCCTTATGTGGCTCGGTGAGAAATTTTGTTTGATAAAGCTCCTGTGAAGCGCTTTGGGACGTTTTACTACGTTAAAGGCACAATATAAATACAAGTTGCTGTTGTTCAGTCCGCAAGCGTGAACCTGAGCTTCCGGTCATTTGCCATTTTAATTCTCCAAGTCACTCCACTCTGACCTCTCTGTCCTCGGCCTCCTAAACTGTTCCAATGAAGCTCAACAGAAGCTTGAGGAACAGCACCTCATCTTTCGATTAGGCACTTTATAACCTTCTGCACTCAACATTGATTTCAATAACTTCAGATCATAATCACGGCTCCCATTTTTTGGACAGCAAATGCTGGTAATGGTTTTACTGTTGCCATTTACAGCTCCTCTAGACCCATCTTTTGTTTCTTTACTTGTCCCATTACCACCCCCTTTGCCTTGCACCATCATCCCTTTTGTTATTTAATCATTCCTGCCCTGCTCCCCTTTTCATCCACCCCCCCACCATTCACTGGCTCTGTACTTGCATAAAAATTGTTTCGGTTCTAACGAAAGGTCAGCGACCTGAAACGTCAACTCTGTTTCTCTCTCCACAGATACTGCCTGACCTGCTGAGTATTTCCAGCATTTTCTGTTTTTATTTTAATTGTCCAGAGAATCTGTTTTAGTGATGTTGGTTGAAGGATAAACGTTGGCCAGGACACGGGGAGAACTTTCCCGCTCTGCATCGAAAAGTGCCGTCGGATCTTTTCCATCCACCGGAGAGGCTACTTTTGCTGGGGAGAGATGGACACTGCGGAATGGAGGTTCGGTTTTGAGAGGGAGACAGAGGCATTTAGGTCAGGAAGAGAGAGGGAGATGGGGGAATGGCGGTTGGGAAGAGAGAAGGAGACGGGGAAAGGGGTTCAAGAGATTGGGCCTCGGTCTTGAGGGAATGAGGGAGACTGAGGAATGGGGATCGGGAAGAGTGAAGGAGACAGGGGAAGAGGGTTTGAGAGATTGGGGCTCGGGCTTGGGGAAGAGAGGGTGACTGCGAATTGGGGATCAGGAAGAGAGAGGGAGACCGAGGAATGGGGGTCAGGAAGTTGGGGCTCAGGCGTGAGGAAGAGAGGGAGACTGGGGAATGGAGTTTGGAAATTAGCACTTGGCCGGTGGGAAAGAGAGGCACTGAGGGTTGAAGGGATTGGGGCTCAGACGGGGGGGGGAGGAGAGTGGAGAATGGGTTGAGCATGGGGACCAGCATTTCTTGCAGAGCCAGGAGTAGCAGCAACGTGGTGAGTGAGAGCAGCACCAAGAATGGACCAGCCAGTAAAGGGATGAGTGAAACCTTAGAACTTTCCTTTGGGTAAATAGTAAAAGATTGTTTCCATTGGCAGGCGAATGGGGAACAAGGGGTTGGAGACTTAGGATTCTCACTTTAAGAACCAAGGGGAAAGGAGAAGGAAGGTTTCTGAACTGAGGGCTATTAGACCATGGGATGCTTCACCACAATGGCTATTGAGCAGAGATTAGAATCGCATTTAAAAGGGAATGGGATACATATTTGTATAGGAGGAATATAAAAGGATCTGGGGGTGAATAGGGTTACAGAAGAGAACCCCAGCATAATAAAGGCACAAGGGGCCGAACGGCCTCCTCCTATGCTTTAATTTCTATCATTCTATGAAAACTCTCCTTTATTGAGTTCGAACCCAGGAAGTGGTTTAGAAGTGTTCGTTGAGCTGAGTTCAGGATGATGTGCCCGACGAGAAGTGCCCTAAACACTGAGCCCGTTGCCCTTCAATCTCTTGGTTTGGTTCAGATTGGTCTGTGACTGCTGTTTTTGACATGTGAAGTCCAAGTGCAGATTGGCTCAAACTGAAGCTTCCAGTTCAGAGTTGTCAACTTCACACCGAACCTGAGTCCGAACAAGCGTTCAAGGAGATGGGGAGAGAGTTTGGGCCTGTTAAAAGTGGCATCAACTGGGGAGCCTGACTGCACGTTGTGTAGTGCAGTTTATATCTGGCTGTAGTTACAGGGTGAATATCAGTGGGTTATAGGCTTAATACTAGTTACAGGTTGGATATCGGGGCATTACACCTATTATTACCAGTTACATACAGGCCATCAGTGAGTTATTTTATTAATGTTGGTTATGAGGGTCACCTGAGTGTTACCAGTATTAATATTTGCTATCAGTGCAATTTCAGTGAGTTACTGTTAGTTACTGGAGAAATCAAGGTTCCTCCCACCAATGGTTTCCCCCCTGCAAATCACTCCACCATCTTCGATTACCCCTCTTCCGTGTCCTCAGTTTCCCTTCTTCGCCTTTTGGCCACCTGGTTCTCAAAACTTCTCCCACAACATGAAACCACGAGCAAAGATACTGAACTGCAGGGGATCTAACTTAGAGAAGGTAAATGAAATAACATTTGCAGACATCGCATGATCGGATGTCACATGGCCAGGTGTCATGTGATCAAACCTCCAGCAATAAGAGTTGGCAAACCTATGTTTCACAAGAACATCGCTAAAATTAGTTAATCTGCATCAAGCAAGTCATTGTTTGCTAGAACATACCAGATCATCACCTTCCCCTTGGACAATTGCCTTCCTCCTTTTTATTTTCTTCTTTCTCCTCCAAATAGCACAAAAAGAGGGAAATCTCCAACGGAATTCCCAGATCCAGAATTTTGATCGTAACTGTGATAAATGTTGCTGGCAAAAATCTTAAAAAATAAATAAACTGCCAAAAAAAATACTGACCAATTCGACTGCCACAATCCCAAAGTAAAAAGCCAATTTCACATGTGCTCCATCCTCAATGATGGCGGAGTCCAGCACGTGAGTGCAAAAGACAAGGCTGAAGCGTTTGCAACTATCTTCAGCCAGAAGTGCCGAGTGGATGATCCAACTTGGCCTCCTCCCGATATCCCCACCATCACAGAAACCAGTCTTCAGCCAATTCGATTCACTTCACGTATTATCAAGAAACGGCTAAGTGCACTGGATACAGCAAAGGTTATGGGCCCCGACAACATCCCAGCTGTAGTGCTGAAGTCTTGTGCTCCAGAACTAGCTGCGCCTCGAGCCAAGCTGCCCCAGTACAGCTACAAGACTGGCATCTACCCGACAATGTGGAAAATTGCCCAGGTATGTCCTGTCCACAAAAAGCAGGACAAATCCAATCCGGCTAATTACCGCCCCATCAGTCTACTCTCAATCATCAGCAAAGTGATGGAAGGTGTCGTCGACAGTGCTATCAAGCGGCACTTACTCACCAATAACCTGCTCACCGATGCTCAGTTTGGATTCCGCCAGGACCACTCGGCTCCAGACCTCATCACAGCCTTGGTCCAAACATGGACAAAAGAGCTGAATTCCAGAGGTGAGATGAAAGTGACTGCCCTTGACATCAAGGCAGAATTTGACCGAGTGTCGCACCAAGGAGCTCTAGTAAAATTGAAGTCAATGGGAATCAGGGGAAAACTCTCCAGTTGCTGAAATCATACCTAGCACAAAGGAAGATGGTAGTGGTTGTTGGAGGCCAATCATCTCAGCCCCGGGTCATTGCTGCAGGAGCTCCTCAGGGCAGTGTCCTAGGCCCAACCATCTTCAGCTGCTTCATCAATGGCCTTCCCTCCATCATAAGGTCAGAAATGGGGATGTTCGCTGATGATTGCACAGTGTTCAGTTCCATTCGCAACCCCTCAAATAATGAAGCAGTCCGTGCCCGCATGCAGCAAGACCTGGACAACATCCAGGCTTGGGCTCATAAGTGGCAAGTAACATTTGCGCCAGACAAGTGCCAGGCAATGAGTATCTCCAACAAGAGAGAGTTAACCACCTCCCCTTGACATTCAACACCATTACCATCGCCGAAACCCCCACCATCAACATCCTGGGGATCACCATTGACCAGTGTGCACCATCCACAGGTTGCCCTGCAGCAACTCGCCAAGGCTTCTTCGACAGCACCTCCCAAACCCGCAACCTCTACAACCTAGAAGGACAAGCGCAGCAGGCACATGGGAACAACACCACCTGCACGTTCCCCTCCAAGTCACACACCATCCCGACTTGGAAATATATCACCGTTCCTTCATCGTCGCTGGGTCAAAATCGTGGAACTCCCTTCCTAACAGCACTGTGGGAGAACCGTCACCACATGGACTGCAGCATTTCAAGAAGGAGGCTCACCACCATCTTCTCACGGGCAATTAGGGATGGGCAATATATGCCGGCCTCGTCTGCAACGCCCACATCCCGTGAACGAATAAAAAAAAATGGTTCTCCCTTTGAACACTAATATCCTCAGCCCAGAACATGCACAACCCTGATTGACTTTTTTATGAGTGAATGCACTTTACGGCCAATGAAGTATTCTTGATGTGTAGTCACTGTTGTAATGTAGGAAACATGGCAACCAATTTGTGCACAGCAAGGTCCCACAAACAGTAATGAAATAAATGACCAGTTAAATTGTTTTTTGGTGATGTTGTTTGAGGGATAAACATTGGCCAGGACACCAGGAGAACTACCCTGTTCTTCGAATAGTGCCATGGGATCTTTTACGTCCACCTGATAGGGCAGATGGAGCTTTAGATTAACGTTGTATCCGATTGGCAGCACCTCTGACAGAGCAGCACTCACTCACTCGGTTCTGCACAGAAGTGCCAGCCTAGATTATGTGCTGAAGTCTCTGGAGTGTGATTGAATCCACAATCTTCTGACTCAAACATGAGAATGCTACCAACGAGCTAAGGCTGACACCCAAAAAGAGGCTCCTGCTCATTTTGGGTTGGAGCACTTACGCTGTAAAATGGAGGTCAGTGTGCAACGGGCAAAAGTCTGACAAGAGCGACTCTGCCTGATGTCCCAGCCTCAAGTCGCCTATTCCACTACAGTACCACTGATCATGGCATCTGGAGGATCAGCCCTTCTGTTTCCCTGGTACCAATCTTAGGCAGCATTGCAACTAAATCAAATACTTCATCAGCAAAAGTTGCCTGAAGCAAAGATAAAGAGAAATTAGTTTGCATCTAATTGGATGGGATTTGAGGTTTAAAACACAGCTCGTGCTTGAACAGGTTACCTGAGGTTGCGGGAAAATTGGTTTCAGCTTTATTGAGCAGCTAGAAAGGTTGATGGAGTCGGGGCCGCAGGAACATAGCACTATTTCCTCGGATGTACATGAGCTTGAGGTAGATTCACAAACATTAACATTTCCATTGGTGTCCTTGTTCTATGAATTTGAAAAATAATTGCACAATTTTATATTGAAAATCAGTTTTTGGTTTAAGAATTTACATATATCTTATTATACTGGAAAATTGCCCAGGTATGTCCTGTCCACAAAAAGCAGGACAAATCGATATCTGACCAATTACCGCCCCATCAGTCTACTCTCAATCAGAGCAAAGTGATGGAAGGTGTCGTCGACAGTGCTATCAAGCGGCACTTACTCAACAAAAACCTGCTCACCGATGCTCAGTTTGGGTTCCGCCAGGACCACTCGGCTCTAGACCTCAATACAGCCTTGGTCCAAACATAGATAAAAGAGCTGAATTCCAGAGGTGAGGTGAGAGCGACTGCCCTTGACAGCAAGGCAGCATTTGACCGAGTGTGGCACCAAGGAGTCCTAGTAAAATTGAAGTCAATGGGAATCAGGGGGAAAATTCTCCAGTGGCTCGAGTCATGCCAAGCACAAAGGAAGATGGTAGTGGTTGTTCGAGGCCAATTATCTTGGCACCAGGACATTGCTGCAGGAGTTCCTCAGGGCAGTGTCCTTGGCCCAACCATCTTCAGCTGCTTCATCAATGACCTTCCCTCCATCATAACGTCAGAAATGGGGAGTTTTGCTGACAATTGCACAGTGTTCGGCTCCATTTGCAACCCCTCAGATAATGAAGCAGTCCGCGCCTACATGCAGCAAGACCTGGACAACATCCAGGCTTGGGCTGATCAGTGGCAAGTAACATTCGCACCAGACAAGTGCCAGGCAATGAGCATCTCCAACAAGAGAGAGTCTAACCACCTCCCCTTGAAATTCAATGTCATTACCATCACCGAATCCCCCACCATCAACATCCTGGGGGTCACCAATGACCAGAAACTTAACTGGACTAGCCACATAAATACTGTGGATACAAGAGCAGGTCAGAGGCTGGGTATTCTGCGGCAAGTGACTCACCTCCTAACTCCCCAAAACCTTTCCACCATCTGCAAGGCACAAGTCAGGAGTGTGATGGAATACTCTCCACTTGCCTGGATACGTGCAGCTCCAGCAACACTCAAGAAGCTCGACACCATCCAGGACAAAGCAGCCCACTTGAATGGCACCCCATCCACTACCATAAACATTCACTCCTTTTACCACCGGCACACCGTGGCTGCAGTGTGTACCATCCACAGGATGCACTGCAGCAACTCACCAAGGCTTCTTTGACAGCACTTCCTAAACCCACAACCTCTACCACCTAGAAGGACAAGGGCAGCAGGCACATGGGAACACCACCACCTGCACGTTCCCCTCCGAGTCACAAACCATCTCAACGTGGAAATATATCACCGATCCTTCATCGTCGCTGGGTTAAAATCCTGGAACTCCCTTCCTAACAGCACTGTGGGAGAACCTTCACCACACGGACTGCAGCGGTTCAAGAAGGCAGCTCACCACCACCTTCTCGAGGGCAATTAGGGATGGGCAATAAATGCTGGCCTTGCCAGCGATGCCCACATCCCATGAACGAATAAAAAAAAATTCAATTTATTTTTCTCCCTTACAGATGCTTCTATCTGTCATTATACATGGGTGCACATTGCCACAGCTACCTGCTGTTTTTATTGACTAGCAAGCTTTGGTTTCTATGAATTATGACAAAGTGTGGTGGATGGCTGTGTGGGGTGGTAGGGAGTCCAAATTCCATGAACATTTTGGCTGACTCAGTGCAAAAATCAGTAATCATATCGGTATATCCAGGGTGCTCACAGATCGCTGAATTCCCAGGAGCAAAGGAGAAGAACAAGGGTTGGAGACCGATGAGGCTATTTCCACCCCTTTTATGTTGCATGGGGGATATGTTGGGACCATGTTGATGGCCTGGTTCCACACTTTGGATGTGATGTATTTGGCACCGGGTGGACGGGATTACTGACGCCATGCACTGTGGAATGATTCCAGTTCCAGGTGGATGGGAATACTGAGACCAGGAACTCTGGAGTGATTCCAGTTCCAGGTGGATGGGAATACTGAAGTCAGGCACTCTGAGTGATTCCAGTTCCAGGTGGATGGGAATACTGAGACCAGGAACTCCGGAGTGATTCCAGTTCCAGGTGGATGGGAATACTGAGACCAGGCTCTCCGAGTAATTCCAGTTCCAGGTGGATGGGAATACTGAGGCCAGGCACTTTGGAGTGATTCCAGTTCCAGGTGGATGGGAATACTGAGACCAGGCTCTCCGCAGTGATTCCAGTTCCAGGTGGATGGGAATACTGTGACCAGGAACTCCGGAGTGATTCCAGTTCCAGGTGGATGGGAATACTGAGGCCAGGCACTTTGGAGTGATTCCAGTTCCAGGTGGATGGGAATACTGAGGCCAGGCACTCTGGAGTGATTCCAGTTCCAGGTGGATGGGAATACTGCATCCAGGCACTCTGGAGTGATTCCAGTTCCAGGTGGATGGGAATACTGTGACCAGGCTCTCCGCAGTGATTCCAGCTCCAGGTGGATGGGAATACTGCGTCCAGGCACTCTGGAGTGATTCCAGTTCCACAATCCCTGCAGCCACATGAAGCTTATTTGAAGTTAATTGAAAAACTTTTAAAATTAACTTTTGTTTAAGTCAGTTGATGGTGACCCAGAACATCAGTTGATTCATTAATGTATGATACCATAGAATGCACTGCGCTCCTTGTCATGTCATGTTGTAATTCGCTCATTTTAAGTTTTAAGAGGACACCTTTATGAGGAAATTACAAAATGAACCACTCAGCAAATTGTGCCATGGTAGTAAACTGCAATCTTTTCAATAACCTTTATACGTGAAGAATTTGAACAGGATGATCTTTATTTACACACTTTTGTAATACGACTACACTGCTGAAACTAGTCAAAAATAATGACACTGAAAATTTCATGTGGTGTCACTTTTAACAGTGCTGTATTGCTAGGTGTGATAGGTATGTCTAGATTATTGGTGGGAGAGTCATGCCAATGGCCTAGGATGAATCACCATTCTATTTCTCCATACTCCCTATGGGAAAGCACCAAAAATCTATTCGGCATCTCTTGCCTTCGACACTGCTGAGATAGGGAATTTATAGTGAGGGGATCTTGGGAATAAACACATTCTACCACTCCACAGCACTGGTTCCTGAAAATATTCTCAGCCACAGCAACATCACTTTCCACAATTGCTTAGGTGCATTTAAGAAGAAGCTGGATAAGTAGATGAGGGAGAAAGGAATAGAAAGGTATGCTGATAGAGTTAGATGAGGCAGGGTGGGAGAAGGCTCGTGTAGAGCATAAACACCGGCATAGAACAGTTTGGCAGATGGGCCTGTTTCTGTGCTGTAAATTCTATGTAGTTCTATGTAATGCCCACTTTTATTAAACTGTTGAGCTTCATATACCATACAGGGGCGACACAAGGGAAAATAAGGGGGTGGCCAAAGTGAACAACAAAGCCTCCAGCCCTCCACAGGGTGAGGCTCGTGGGAAACGCTAGCTAGCTGGCGGGTCGAGCAAAGTTTTAGGTACCAGGAGGCATGGATGATACAAAGGTCCGTGGAGAAGCAAGTTGCAATGAGGACACAAAGTGTCTGCAAAGGGATACTGACAGGTTAAGCGAATGGGCAAAAATTTGGCAGATGGAATATAATGTGGGAAAATGTGAAGTCATCCATTTTGGGAGGAAAAATAAAAAAGCAAAATATTATTTGAATGGAGAAATACTACAAAATGCTGCGGTACCGAGGGTGTCCTCGTAAATGAAACACAAAAAGTCAACATACTGATGCAGTAGGTAATCCAGAAGGCAAAGGGAATATTGGCCTTTATTTCTAGGGGGATGGAGTATAAAAGCAGGGAAGTCATGCTACAACTGTACAGGGTGCTGGTGAGACCACACCTGGAGTACTGTGTACAGTTCTGGTGCCCTTATTTAAGGAAGGGCATACTTGCATTGGAGGTGGGTCAGAGAAGGTTCACTAGGTTGATTATGGGTTTGGAAGGGTGAGTATAGACCCAACCTGTTCAATCTTTTCTCATAAGAAAAGATTGAACAGGTTGGGTCTATACTCACTGGAGTTTAGAAGAATAAGAGGAGATCTTATTGAAACATACAAGATTCTGAGACTCGATAGGGTAGATGCTGAGAGGATGTTACCCCTCATGGGGGAATCTAAAACTAGGGGACATAATTTCAGAATAAGGGGGTCACCCATTTAAGACGGAATTGAGGAGGAATTTCTTCTCCCAGAGGGTCGTGAATCTTTGGAATTCTTTACTCCAAAAAGCTGTGGAAGCTGAGTCATTGAATACGTTCAAGGCTGAGTTAGATAAATTTTTGATCAGCAAGGGCGTTAAAGGATATGGGGAAAGGGCGGGAAAGTGGAGTCGAGGTAAAAATCAGATCAGCCATGATCTCACGAAATGGCGGAGCAGGCTCAAGGGGCTGAATGGCCTACTCCTGCTCCTATCACTTATGATCTTATGGACTTATGGAGGAACGATCCCTGGCACTCAGGTAAGTGGTTGAGAGGAGGATGTGGAGAGCATGGGAGGGGGAGGGGTAGGTGGGAGGCAAGTAGTAAACAATGAGGAGGATAATAATAGACTTCAAGAGGACATAGGCAGGCTGGTGGAGTGGGCGGGCACATAACAGATGAAATTTAACGCAGAGAAGCGTGAAGTAATACATTTTGGCAGGAAGAATGAGGAGAGGCAATATAAACTAAATGGTACAATTCTAAAGTGGGGGCAGGAACAGAGAGACCTGGGGGTATATGTGCACAAATCGTTGAAGGTGGCAGGACAGGTTGATAAAGTGGTTAAAAAAGCATACGGGATCCTGGGCTATTAAAAAGAGGCATTGAGTACAAAAGCAAGAAAGTTATGTTGAACCTTTATAAAACATTGGATCGGCCACAACTGGAATGTTGTGTCCAATTCTGGGCTCCGCACTTTAGGAAGGATGTAAAGGCCTTACGGAGGGTGCAGAAAAGATTTACTAGAATGGTTCCAGGGATGAGAGACTTCAGTTACATGGATAGACTGGAGAAGCTGGGGTTGTTCTCCTTAGAGCAGAGAAGGTTGTGAGGAGATTTGATAGAAGTGTTCAAAATCATGAAGGGTTTAGATAAAGTAAATAAAGAGAAACTGTTCCCATTGGAGGAAGGGTTGAGATTCAGAGGACACAGGTTTAAGGTGACTGGCTAAAGAACCAAAGGCGATATAATGAAAAACTTTTTACGCAGCGAGTAATTATGATCTGGAATGGGCTGCTTGAAAGGGTGATGGATGCAGATTCAATCCTGGCTTGCAAAAAGGAATTGGTTAAATATTTGAAGGGAAAAAAATTTGCAGGGCTATGAGGAAAGAGCAGGGGAACGGGACTAATTGTATTGCTGTTTCAAAAAGCCGGCACGGGTTCAATGGGCCGAATGGCCTCCTTCTGTGCTGTAATTATTCTACGATTCTAAGTCTGAAGCAGGGGAATCCCAAGGTTTCATTGTGGGGCCCAGAGGAGCGTGCCTCCTCCTTCTGGCCCATAAGGAAAACAAAAAATAAAATTAACCTCCCTCTTTGGGCCTCTTGTGGCCCTTGCTTTCATTTTTGCCTGGAGGGGAGTCACGATTGCTGCCCCGTGCAGGCCTTGGGTTATAATTGTAGTCGGGCCCTGATGACGTTATTGGAGCCTGATCTGCATATTTAAAGAAGGACCTCGCTGCTTTCTGGTGAGTGACCTCTTGCCTGCTCAAAAGTGCAGATTAAATTTTCGACAACAGTCAGCGGGAGCGGAGGGGGTAAGTCACCGTGGCCATTTTAACTGCCCGCCTGCTCGGTTTTTGCTGGATAAAATTGAGACTTTAATACTTGTATTGTATTATTTCTTTTTATTGTTATGAATCATCACAGTGCGTCTGGGTGATCAGAATTGCTTGTCCCAGACTTTAAAAGCACACACAACCAGCGGAAATGCACCTGGAACATATATTCTCAACCAAGGAGTGCTACGTTCCCATAGCACCTCTTCCTTTATGTTTTGGGCCAATTTAAAAAATATCTAAAACAGCACCAAGTGGGGCTTTGTTCTGCTCTGAAATGGCCTTCACCTGCCTCTTAACTAAACTACAGAGTTGTTTAGTGGATGCTGCATGGTTTCAGAACTCAAAAAAGTCTTCCAGTCATGCAGAAATGCAATGGTAAGTGCCTGCAGTACTGCCAAACAATAGTGAGATATTTGTGCATGGGTCCATAACGACATGCTATTTTGACGAACTGAAAGTATTAGACTGTTTGAATAGAACATGGTACTGCCTTAAACACTGCTTACTAGTTGCAGGAGGCTTGAGGAAAACTCAAAATGCTAAAACAACAGTACATTTTTTGATTTTTCATAGTTTTGATATTTGAGTTAAATGCAAAGCCACAATTGAGCATTGTTTATTCAAACAGAAGAAACCACCATGTAAACAAAACCCAACCATAATTTAACAGGTCAAAGTTCTCAGTTTAAATACATTGGTGCAGATTGCTGTGCAACCACACACACTCCTATCCAAAATGGCACTTCTGAATTACAACCTACTACTTTGCAATGCAATTCTTTCAGTGCTCAAAGCATCTTACGTATTGTTTGAGAGTCCTGAGCTCTTTCTGTAAGTATTGATGCCGACAGCACCAATAGCTGAGCTATAGTTCAAGGACGACTGCAATGAAATGTCAACATTTTTAACAGCACTCCTGTTTTTGAAGAATATTATATAATATTCACACACCTCTGTAGTGAGCCTGCCTAAAGCCAGAATAATTAAAGAATGGAGGGAAGAAGTTAAAATCTCAACCTTGCTGTTTTACACTGCTCTTTATTGTCTATTAGAATTTTGCCTTTTAAATGTTTGAAAATTCAGCAACTGAATAAATAAAAAAACTCCAATCTTTAGTTCCCTCTCTTGAAGATGGGAAAGTTCATGTTCCTTCTGTAATAATTTTCTAACCCTACAGTACTGTATCTGCTGTGTATGACTAAATATGTCAAGGTTAACAATTTTTTGATTATTCAGCAATTCCATGACCTGACTCGATGAGACGTTATCTTTTTTTGTTGGCCCACATAGACTGAATTTGAGAATCTAAATTTGGACCCATACGAACTTTCTAAGAATGCATCTTTTCATGTTTTTTCAAGATTCAAAAACCATTTTAGATAAATTTAGTCAAAGAACATAACTGTCCGACTGTCAGAAATTCAATAGCGAGTGTTCAACCTGGAAGAGTACAGTGTATAGAAAGACTTATTCTCCTAACTGCACCTTGAATAATCTCTCTAACCCCTTCAGCTGTGTGACATGTTCACTGGAGGGATCTCAGGCTGGCAAGAAGTTCCAAAGAAGTAACAGTTTAACCAGCTGTTTACTCAAACTACCTTCACACAATTAGTTGCACTGTGATGTTTATATTTTTGTACTTTTTTCCTCCTCCTTCCTGTTAGATGCATACTGCTGCCAATCATTTTCAACACTTCCTACTTCCTGTTTGAGCTATCTACATTTCTAAAACTACCGTCGCAAGATAATTACTGATGAAGGCGGCCATTTGGCCCATCTTAACTCATCCATCCTGAAAGAATGAAAGAACTTGCATTTATATAGCGCCTTTCATGACCTCAGAACATCACAAAGCGCTTTAGAGCCAAGGAAGTATTTTTGAACTGTAGCCACTGTTGTATTATAGGAAACACAGCAGCCAATTTGTGCACAGCAAGGTCCCATAAACAGCAATGTGATAATGACCAGATAATCTGTTTTAGTGATGTTGTTTGAGGGATAAATATTGGCCAGGACACCGGGGAGAATTCCCCTGCTCTTCTTTGAAATAGTGCCATAGGATATTTTATGTCCACCTGAGAGGGCAGATGGTGCCTCAGTTTAACATCTCATCTAAAAGATGGCACCTCTGACAGTGCAGCAGACCCTCAGTACTGCACTGGAGTGTGAGCCTAGATTTTGTGCTCAAGTTTCTGGAGTGGGACGTACCCATAACCTTCTGACTCAGAGATGAAAGTGTTACCATTGAGCCACAGCTGACACAAAAGCATTACACCAGCAGTAAGTAAACAATAAAGGGCAGCAATTTGAGGGCGTCTGGCACTTTACATCATTCCAACAGTGATGGGCTCAGTGGACAAGTACCCAGCAGTGATGGGCTCAGTGGACAAGTACCCAGCAGTGATGGGCTCAGTGGACAAGTACCCAACAGTGATGGGCTCAGTGGACAAGTACCCAGCAGTGATGGGGTCAGTGGTAAAGTACCCAACAGTGATGGGCTCAGTGGACAAGTACCCAGCAGTGATGGGCTCAGTGGACAAGTACCCAGCAGTGATGGGCTCAGTGGACAAGTACCCAACAGTGATGGGCTCAGTGGACAAGTACCCAGCAGTGATGGGCTCAGTGGACAAGTACCCAGCAGTGATGGGCTCAGTGGACAAGTACCCAGCAGTGATGGGCTCAGTGGACAAGTACCCAGCAGTGATGGGCTCAGTGGACAAGTACCCAACAGTGATGGGCTCAGTGGACAAGTACCCAGCAGTGATGGGCTCAGTGGACAAGTACCCAGCAGTGATGGGCTCAGTGGACAAGTACCCAGCAGTGATGGGCTCAGGGGACAAGTACCCAACAGTGATGGGCTCAGTGGACAAGTACCCAGCAGTGATGGGCTCAGTGGTAAAGTACCCAACAGTGATGGGCTCAGGGGACAAGTACCCAGCAGTGATGGGCTCAGTGGACAAGTACCCAACAGTGATGGGCTCAGTGGTAAAGTACCGAGCAGTGATGGGCTCAGTGGACAAGTACCCAACAGTGATGGGCTCAGTGGTAAAGTACCCAACAGTGATGGGCTCAGGGGACAAGTTCCCAGCAGTGATGGGCTCAGTGGACAAGTACCCAACAGTGATGGGCTCAGTGGTAAAGTACCCAGCAGTGATGGGCTCAGGGGACAAGTAACCAACAGTGATGGGGTCAGTGGACAAGTACCCAGCAGTGATGGGGTCAGTGGACAAGTACCCAACAGTGATGGGCTCAGTGGACAAGTACCCAGCAGTGATGGGGTCAGTGGACAAGTACCCAACAGTGATGGGCTCAGTGGACAAGTACCCAGCAGTGATGGGCTCAGGGGACAAGTACCCAACAGTGATGGGGTCAGTGGACAAGTACCCAGCAGTGATGGGGTCAGTGGACAAGTACCCAACAGTGATGGGCTCAGTGGACAAGTACCCAGCAGTGATGGGCTCAGGGGACAAGTACCCAACAGTGATGGGGTCAGTGGACAAGTACCCAGCAGTGATGGGCTCAGGGGACAAGTACCCAGCAGTGATGGGCTCAGTGGACAAGTACCCAACAGTGATGGGCTCAGTGGTAAAGTACCCAGCAGTGATGGGCTCAGTGGACAAGTACCCAACAGTGATGGGCTCAGTGGTAAAGTACCCAACAGTGATGGGCTCAGGGGACAAGTACCCAGCAGTGATGGGCTCAGTGGACAAGTACCCAGCAGTGATGGGCTCAGGGGACAAGTAACCAACAGTGATGGGGTCAGTGGACAAGTACCCAGCAGTGATGGGGTCAGTGGACAAGTACCCAACAGTGATGGGCTCAGTGGACAAGTACCCAGCAGTGATGGGGTCAGTGGACAAGTACCCAACAGTGATGGGCTCAGTGGACAAGTACCCAGCAGTGATGGGCTCAGGGGACAAGTACCCAACAGTGATGGGGTCAGTGGACAAGTACCCAGCAGTGATGGGCTCAGTGGACAAGTAACCAACAGTGATGGGGTCAGTGGACAAGTACCCAGCAGTGATGGGGTCAGTGGACAAGTACCCAACAGTGATGGGCTCAGTGGACAAGTACCCAGCAGTGATGGGCTCAGGGGACAAGTACCCAGCAGTGATGGGCTCAGTGTGAAAGTACCCAGCAGTGATGGGCTCAGTGGGAAAATAACCTGACAGGGAAGTGTTTAGTGGGAAAGTACGCAGCAGTGATGGGCTCAGTGGGAAAGTACGCAGCAGTGATGGGCTCAGTGGGGAAGTACCCTGCATTGATGAGCTCAGTGGACAAGTACCCATTAACTTTTGGGCTTGGTGGATGTAGTGTTGACAATGATGGCACTTACAGCACTTACAAATGAGTTATATTCCAATTTCGTTCATGTTTTACCAACTTTAGCTGCAGCATTACTTAGCAAAGTCCCCAACACCTCACACACTCTGGCTGAGGTTGGTGCATTATGGACAAGGATTTAGTGTTGTTCAATTTTTTTGGATTTAGGAATAAAGACTGTGGGTCTGATACTGCTCCAGGGGTGTACCTGTGGGCAAGTGTGGTACTGCAAGCTGAATGTACACTGTTCACAGAAATGCTCACCAGCATCTGAATTTCATCTGCAGTTTCATTTGAATAGGATGGGCGAGCACCTAATGTGAGCTGCACCACTGATTGGGCACATGCCCATATCAGGATAGGAAATATTCATGTGTGCAGGTTATTGTTTCTGTTCACTAAGTAACAGGAGGAGTTTCATGTTAACAACAGGTGAGACACCAAAACTAGAAGAAAATACTTTCCTAATAGTGCCTATTTTAATGGACAGGCTCCTAAATTGTTCTTCATTCAATATTCATTCCAAAAAAGGAGTGGAAAGAGTCCATCGCAAATAATCTTCAGTCTATAAGCATTGAGATTAATTGCTGCCTTTTCCCTAACAGTACATTTACCAAGTTAGGGAAACTTCCTGAAAAGCAAAACAGGTTTGACTGCCAATATATATTTATGTAAGGAGTCGCACAACACCAGGTTATAGTCCAACAGCTTTATTTGAAATCACAAGCTTTCGGAGCTTTGCTCCTTTGTCAGGTGAAGTGAGGAGGATTTGCATAAAGGCACAGCATATATAGTCAGAGAACAATGCCTGGTGATTACAGATAATCTTTCTAACTGCCCTTCATCACACCTCGGCAGAGAGATAATCACAACAATCACAGGAGTGTTCAAACAGGTTAGTCGGGGAAACCTTGCATCCAAGAATACTGAGGTGGGGTCACCAGGGGTCAAATATAGCAGATGCTGTTTTTTTTATTAAAAACAGATAACTTTTTTTGCTGGAAATCGCACCAGGTCCGGCCGCATCTGTGTATGGAGACGGACCTGGTGCGATTTCCAGCAAAAAAAAGTTATCTGTTTTTAATTAAAAAAAACCAGCATCTGCTACATTTGACCCCTGGTGACCCCACCTCAGTATTCTTGGATGTAAGGTTTCCCTGACTAACCTGTTTGAACACTCCTGTGATTATTGTGATTATCTCTCTGCCGAGGTGTGATGAAGGGCAGTTAGAAAGATTATCTGTAATCACCAGGCATTGTTCTCTGACTATATATGCTGTGCCTTTATGCAAATCCTCCTCACTTCACCTGACAAAGGAGCAAAGCTCCGAAAGCTTGTGATTTCAAATAAAGCTGTTGGACTATAACCTGGTGTTGTGCGACTCCTTACATTTGTCCACCCCAGTCCATCACCGGCATCTCCACATCATCAATATATATTTAGCAAGACCAACCGCACACAATCATTCTATATTTGCAAAGAAAGGCTTTGCATAGAAACGTAAGTTTCATATCTGCACATCTGGTAGAAGTTTGGAACTCTCTTCCGCAAATGGCAATTGATACTAGCTCAATTGCTAAATTTAAATGTGAGATAGATAGCTTTTTGGCAACCAAAGGTATTAAGGGATATGGGCCAAAGGCAGGTGTATGGAGCTAGATCACAGATCAGCCATGATCTTATCAAATGGCGGAGCAGGCACGAGGGGCTGAATGGCCCACTCCTATTCCTATGTTCCTATTTGAAAGATTTGGGCTTAGCGCTCGAGAAAAGACTAAACGCAAACTTTGTTTGCAGTAAGCAGAGTTTGTTACAAATCCGCACTGGCCAAATTGGTCCTGTGGATCTCAGCAGTGTAGTTTCATTATGCAGCTCCATGCATCCAATGGAAACTTCTCTTGCCAAGTCATTTATAGTTGCTAACAACCCTCTGAAACAGTTCAAATGGCTGCAATTTTAGATCCTGCAGTGGAAAGGGCAATTTTAGTGTGGAATTAAGGGTAACTGGCAGCGGTGAAAGGTAAAATATCGCTTTTGAGGGCATTTTTCTGTGTGTTTTCCTTTCTGATGCTCATATCTTCTTGTTTTATTTCCAGTCATGCTTCTATTGTTAACATTTTGTGTTCATCAACCAATGAACTACTTAGACTGATGTTTTGTGCTGTGACTCTCCAGTTCTCAGTAGAACAAGATCTACTCCAGATCAGTAGATCTTGTTCTACTGATTTTAATTGGCATTACTCAGTGTTCAGTAGTGGTGTGTCACATAACATTAGATGCTGTCCCATTGTAGTCAATTAGTCACAAAATGTTATGCTTACAGCACCACTTATAGATGTAGTACCTTTATCTTTTGCAACAGCATGTTAGAAAGTAATATAAAATATGAAACTCTGTGCTAAAAATCTTGCCATATGCATGTTTTGAAGTACATCATTGCCATTAAGTCCTATCATGTATACATTATGTTTTTGATCCTGTAAATATTATTGCTATATATACTGACACGAACCGCAGAAGAATTGCCATGCAGAGGGAACACTGAAGGTTCAATGTGAAAGTAGTGTGTGAGAGGTTTGCAACTAATTGTGTGAGAGCCAATTAGTTTCAAAAGTGACTCAACTAGTACTTTTGTTCTCGTTATTTGTCAGTTCAAGCACCAAGACTTAAACACATAAAAACTAGGCTGAAGTTCAGTCTAGTACTACAGGAATGCTCTGTGGTGCCATCCTTTATACAAAACATTACACCAAGAACCCATCTATTTTAATGGTTCAGATAAAGATTAATGATCAATGGCACTGCTCACAGAATTGCAGGACTTCTCCTGGTATCCTGGCCAACATTCCTCCCTCAACCAACACCATCAATAACAACAAATTAACAGGGCATCCTTCTCACTGCTGTTTATAGACTCTTGCTTTGTGTAAAATGTTTGCCGACACTTCAAGGTGTACAGCGCTTTGACACATGACAGAGTGTTTTCTTTTACTCATAAGGGCGAGGATATTATTTCAAATTACATTCAAATATATGTATGTACACACATACTTTATATATGTATATATTACAAAAAAATAAATCTTTCTGGGTTGGTGGATCGGTAAAAAACTTTACCTTCAAAAGCACGAATTTCGCTACTCTTTATGGATCTCGAGAGGAGAGTGAAGCCACCCTGGTGACATCATCACATACGTTGCACGATGATGCAATGTGCGATGGTGTCACTAGTGTGATGTGCACATATCCCAAGACTAACTTTCAGCGCCAGATTCCAGAGGTGAAGCCAGTTCACTTGCTAATATTGCTAGTTACATGTTAGTCTCTTGTTTGTTTTCTAGAGGTTTAGTGATGTCCACAATAAAAACTAATTTTCCTTGATTTTCCCCAAGTTCACCCTGGTTTTTGATGCTAAAGATTAAAAACTAAAGAACACCCAATAAACAACCTGTTTTTTTTAAATCATCAATAAAAACTGATGCTAAAGATTCTCATACAAGCAAACACACACGCACATGCACGCACACACACATTTATATATCAGCACGCACTTTTTGTACCTAACTGACTTCATTAAGTGATTTTTCAGCTGCAATCAGTAACTTGTTCCAGTTCTGATGAAAGGTCATCAAAAACGTTAAAGCTGTTTCCCTCTCCACAGATGCTGACTGACCTGCTGAGTATTTTCCGGCATTTTCTGTTTTTATTTCAGATTTCCAGCATCCGCAGTATTTTGCTTTAGTTCCAGGAAGATGCTGGATTGAATCATTTCTGCTACGGTACAGAGTTCACGGGAGTGAACAGTAATTGCCCTCGCCATAGCAGAGTGAGTTCAACATATTCAACCAAAGTTACTTGGGCCTGAAAGAAATACGCCCCCGAAATTTCAAGGGCTATTTATGACGGTGGTGCGCCCCTGAACCGGGGCTTCTGGTCACTGATGCAGTCTAGTGCTGATCCCGCAGTAAATTATGGCTCAGCTCACTTACATATCAGTTGGCAGTTCAGTAGAGCAACTCCTGTGTAACACGTGAGTAGTGTGCTGTGGGCGTACGGTTTGGAAATTAGGAGTGTAACCTTTTAAAAGCCAGGAATGGCTGAGGATTCTCAGGAACAGGCTGGGGGAGCAGCAGACAAGTTGGAAAGTGGTTGGGGCGGTGAGTTGACTGTCAGGTAGCTGTAATGTATTGGATGGCTCATGTGTGATATTGTGCCATTTTTAAAGCAGGCCTTCAAGTGGAGGACTTGGCAGCAGATGACAAAGAAGGGAACAGGTCACCGCGAGGAGGCAAAAAAGAGCATGCAAATTCAATGAGATGGATTTTCAGACGCTCCAGAATGTGATACAGCAAAGGAGTGAAAGACTGTGGGGTATCCAGAGTAGGGAAATAGTAGATAACTGTCTTGTGTGCCCTGTAGAGGGAAGTGACACTCTCACCCCCAGAACTACAGACCAGTGCTGGAAAAAAGTTCAATTAACTGAGAAGGGCAAGCACGATAACATGGTGGCTACTGTGCCTTTTCTTCCTTGGACACCATGTTCATCCTCTAAAATTAATAGCTGCACAAGTCACCCTTCACACTGCTCTGTAGTTAAGGTGTCACTAACAGGAATCTTACAATATTTGTTTCCATCTCTCCTAACAGCAATTACTTACAGTTTAACCAGGTAAAACTAGCAGATCTGCTATATCAACTGTCTGATGTCAATTAGGAGGCATCCTTTAAATGCCAGGCCTCAGCTAATTCACTGAATCTTGTTACAGGAGAAGCTTGTACATAATGCCCGTGAAAGGCAAGGGTTTGGAAGAAGGATTTTGGACATCAGAGAGCTGAACTCCCCTGTCAGGAGCAAGCCATGTCACTGCTGGGGAAACACCCTGCTCTAGGTGCGGGAGATGACGAGATTGGTGGGACAGAGCAGGTGACAAATTAGTGACTACACAGGCACCATGGCATCCTTGTGAAGCAGCACATAAGCACAAGCTTCGACACCCTTCCCTGTCTCCTCAATCCCAAGAGGGCATATTCTTAGCTCCTTTCCTGCAGATAAATTAGAGCAATGGTGGACAGAGGATGATGATGATGAGGAGGAGGTGGAGGAGCAGGTGGGAAGAGACTGAAGAGAAGGCTGCACATGGCTTCAGAGTCACCTGAAAAGGATGATGTTAGAGGAACATGGTACCTCTGTGCAGGCTCTGAGATCAGTCTCTGAGGATGTGTGGCAACTGACAGTTCTCATTTGAGGCAACATCAGAGAAGCCTTTTCTTTGTTGCAGCCATCCATGGAGGTATGGTGTCTTCATTAGCATCTGTGACAGCCTCCCCCCATGCCTAAAAGTGGCTGGTAGCACTCGGTACCTCCTCATCCATGGAAGCACAGACTGATGGCAGTAGGAGACAGATTAGACAGTGCCCTTTGTACTGGCTTCCAGACCCTGGAGGCTGGGATGCAGGCTGTTGTGCCTCAGAACTTCCAGGATCTGATAGTTGCCTTTAGATCAGCCAGGCCACTGATCATTAGGGAAGCAAATCCAAGGTCTAGTGAAATGACAATGGTTGGAGGCAACCTACATAAGGACAGCAGCCCATGCCAGGCATCCAGACTTCCCCTCAGAGCACGATGGCAAGTGGCACATGGGAGATGACAGCGGGCTACCCGAGAACAAGCTTCAGAGATGTGGCCAGCAGCAGCTCCCTCCCAGGAGCAAGCTGTCATGACAGGAGAGCCCATGCGCCTTTGGTACCAGAGAAGCAGCCAACCACTTCTCATGAATACTGACCCTCAGGTTGCACCGAGGAGAAGCACTAGAATAGGAAAAAGGACTCGTCCAGATACCTAGAATAAGCACGGTGTACGGAAAGACTAGGTTGACTTACGGACACTTTTGAGTCGACTGTATTAAAGGAGAATGTGCATTTATGTCATGCTCTGTTATTCATGGAGATTATAGTCACACTGGAAAGGGTGAACTTATTTTGTGCTGAGTTATTCAATCAGATAATTAAGACTTGCATGGTCATGTAGGACCAATGAAGTCTGATGTGATAATGTAGGATGGGTTCTGGATTGAAGGATTTGACATTTATTTGAAGGTGGAGCAAAAGGAGTTCTCACAGTGGTGACGATGGTAGACTGTGTTAAACAGACATGATCTCTTCATTAATTAGTTGAATTCTGATGGCCTTTGCAGCTGACACTGAAAGTTCTGCACATGATGGTCCTCCTGATGCTGTACTCTATGCTGTTCTGCCTCCAAAGCAGCTTGGGAATCTCCATGTCCAGGCTTTTTTGGATGGCAACGTTGTTAAGGGGATTTAACATTTTGTAGGGCATTGTCTCCTCAAATGCTGCCTCACCCATCTTTCCTCCATCCTGCAGTGCTCTTCCTCTGCCATTAAAATTGCATGCAAGGGAATACCCATAGGAAATTGCATAGCTGGTACTCAGACTGAGCATTGGGGCAAAATTTTCCCAGTGGTCTCAAAGGCCTTCAGGCTATTAGAAGCCAGCCCAGTTCAATCCATGTGCAAGGCAAAAAAATGCCTTTAAAACTTTTCTGTAACTCCTGTAATCTCTCTTGAAAGTTTCTTCAGGTTGCACGGTCCAAAGTAAAGCACTTCTACCAGTATCGGCTGATACCAGCAACAGGTGATACTGGCAATAAGTACTCCTATTTTATTGAGTTCTATGTTAGCCTTGGTGCAATGGGAACACATGTCATTGGATTTGGGGACTCCAACACCATTATTCTTCATTTTATTGTATGTGAATGATCTCTCAGCAGCATGAGTAAGCACACACACATGAAAGGCATCAGATCATGTCAGGAACTACAACATTGCCATTACGGGTTGGAAAAGGGGACCCCACCCAGAATCCACCCACAAAATTGCCAATATGCTGAATTTATGACTTAAACTCACCAAAAAAAAAAGCAAGTAAATTTGGGGCAAATGCCTTTTTTTCTTTTAAATCTTTCATCAGCAAAGTGAACATTAGCCATAAAATAAACTAAGCAACATAAATATTTGATGATTTGAAGTGTTACTTACAACAACCTTGTTCATTTTCACCAGACATTAAGCAGAGTAATCAAATTTTTCATACCTTCCACTAAGTAGCAGGCCGGTCACCACTGCCAGCAGGATCATACCCACTGCCACGGAAACTGCGATGATTGGCACCTGACTCTGATCACCGGCAGGCAAGGCTGGAAGGACAAAAACAGAACAAGAAGAAGCAAACGTTACAAATGCACGAGGAAACTGACCTGACACGCTGAGAGCTGTTAAAAACATATCGAGAGAAAAAAAATCTTTTACAGCTTGACTACCTCAAAGTAATTGTGTTTGACACTCCTGAATGATGATGGTATAACTGATTGACCAAAGTATTGTTTCACAAATATGAAAGAATAAATTGTATGTGTAAAGCACTTTTTCCTGAAGCAGTACATTATCTGTCAGCATCTTATAAAATGCTAAACACTCATAAACAAAAAATAGCATTGAATTTCAACATTATTGAACATGGTACTTTTCCCACAGAAAGCTTCATTCAACACTGTGGGGCATACTATCACTTTTAAAGATTCCCATGGCTGAGCCATCATTTGCCAAAGTAGAAGAGATGACTACCACTTTGTGTCTCTCACTCTGCCCCATGCACTAATGGGGCTAGGTTTTCCTCCTCGGTGGATTCCACCAAAAGCCAACTTGAGCTGCTTTTAAAGCCAAGGTGTTATATACCGCCAAGAACCCACTCAATTTTCCTCAGTGCGCCTTCATTAAATATTAATGGTAGGCTCCAGACGCTATTAGTGCCTTCTACAGGCAGCCCATCTTAGTGGGGGTGGGGAGGGGGTGGTGAAGAGGGAGAAAAATGCAGTACTGCTTCAGCAGCTGGAAAGATCAAGGCAACAATTTGATGCCTGTAACAATGTGCCTCAGTACAATGTTTGAGGATGGTATTTCTTCAAGGCATATTGAGCCCAGAATTTTGAAGACTCTTCGGTTGAGGTGCTACATTCTGCAATCTGGCAGAGGAAAGCCCACCCTTTAGGCCCTAGGGGAAAGAGGCCCATGGAGGGTATGACCTAGCTCATGGAAGGAGGTGGTCTTGGCAGTGAGTGCCACTTCGTTAAGGAATGCCTTCTGAAACCTGGGTTGCATTCTATATTATGGCACTTTTTCTACTTTCTTCTGAAAGGAAATAGCCCACCATCAAAGAAGTACCACCTTAATACCTCAAGGCTCCTGGTGCAAACCATCAGCCAGCTACCTCAGAAGCTCCTGCCACCGTAGGACAAGTAGGTGGCTAGGATTGAAAGGGCACACAACAGTAGGCACGGGGGCCCTAAGCAGTAAATTGGTTGTCAGTGAGATGTTTTTGTCAACAATGGGATAAGCATAGAATGGATTGGGGCAAGGTGAGAGAATGCTTGTAACAAAGAGTAGCAGAATGATCTCCAAATGTCAGCCTTGGAAGTTGTACTGGATAGCTACTCGTCAGCCAGCAACTGAGTTGAGTTTGTTGCCAAAGTGGGACCATGATTGTAGGACTCATTTGGCAGTGGCTTTGGGTCTTAGTCAGATGAAGGTCTCCTTTGTCAACTGTTCCCGTAGCTGCTTGACCGATGGTACAACTCAGTTATTGCTTTGTGAGGGAGGCGCAGCCTTCTGAAGCATTGCCAAGGGTTATGGTGAAGTAGTCCAGATGGGGAGCAGATGGGAAACTGTGGGCACCAGCAGGCAGGAGCCAGAGGCTGACAACAGTGCCTGTTCAGCTTGGCATCCTTGTGGTGGGCCTCCTGATCTTCCTCCTCAAAGCAGAGGAATGAGGAGGCGTCAGGGAAACTCCTTTGGTTCCCAAGGCCCAGTCTGTAACCTTACAACCTGAAGATATGGTAAAAAAAAAACTTTAAAAAGCCTTCCAAATACTTTAAAAACACTTAAAAGAAATTTTACAAAAACTTAAAAATAATTAAAGCCAACGATGGCCGCCAGGTATAGAGTGCCATTGGCCCACCACAAGCTGGTACACAATGCATCTTCCCTTGAGGCATTCTATATTGCTGGCAGCTACAAGGCACTGACTGAGGGAAAGTGACCCCTACAGCAAACAATCGTCCACACATTACATGTCATTTACATGTAGCGGGGCAGGGTTGCAGTTGATGAAGAAGTCTATCCTATAGTCTGTGGCTGAAGCAAGGTCCGAGGAAAATTTACGTGCCTCTCCGTACATCTCAAAAATGGATGGTCAAACGGAGGAAAATCCAGCCCTGAATCGTTCTCACTATTGAAGGAACTGGTGTGTTTAATGGTTTTGGATGACTTGGCCTTGATTTACCTCAACTGCGCAAACACACAAACTGACATGGAACCTTTTACAAATAGCCTCAATATATGTGCCATTTCTCAGTTCTTGACGTAAGTACCTCTTATTTTCATCTACCAAGCATATTTATTATTACCATCACTTATCTCGCACCAGAATCTTAATGTAATATTTAAAGTGATGATTTGCTCAGATTGTATTTTTAATCTTTGCAACTGGCCTCTGTCAAGCTGCACGTAAGATGACTGACACTTTAATTTATAGTACAGAAAGAGATTCCCTGAAAGACCATGTAACTGCAAAGACAGGGCTGGCAAAGAGCCCTCATTCTTTATTGATTTGCAGACACTTTCTTAGCAACTATCAAGAACGACAATAAACAAAATGACTTACAGACTGGACTGGTTTCAAATTCAAATTTGCGGCTGTACCCCCCATATCCTGCAGCCGTGCGAGCTCGTATCTGAAAGATGTACACTGTGGTGGGTTTCAGGCCATCGACAATAATCTCTGTCTCTTTGGATTTAATAATGGTGTAGCTGGTCTCCTGGTCCTTGGAGATAATGGAACACAAAAGTGAACATATTATGGGATGAACAGTGAGCCTGCATCTTGCCTGTCATTTTACATTGGTATTACAACTTGTCGATTATTAGCTAAACTCAATTCTAATTAGTACAGCAATAAAGCATCCCAGCTTTTACTTTCACAGGCCACCATTTCTTCAGCATCCTTTGAAAGGAAATGTTTAATTGTGATTGAGTAGACGTATTTTTCACTGTAATCATTCTTTTTGGTGATATTTTTTACATTTAAAACTATATTCGGCTCCTATAAAAACTTTCTTTGTTTTTAGTGTTGACAGTAACAAGCCTTCTTGGAGCAGATATCTAAAACACACAATGTATTGCCACTCATGTCCTGATGATCATTTCAGAATTGCAGGCTTTATCACAGTCCATGATTGTTGTACGTTAATGATCCATTAACTAAAAGATACAAGAGTAAACCTTATTCACCTTATAAATTAACAGTGTAGTCTAGGTCTGCTACAGAGCAAATAAAAACTACAGTTAAAAAGGCACGTGAAACTAACTATTTAGTACCAAAGTATGTGGAACTTATGAACACAGAAGGGGTGAAAATTGTCTTGGGCGATAGCAAATCGGCAGCCTGTTTTACACTGTGCCCGATTTTCATTTCCATTCAATGATTTATATAAAACTGTGATTTATAATCTTTCTTCTTTTAAAACTGAAAAACAGAAGTATGACGTATGCATCAGATTTCACCCTAAATGACAGCCAGTAGTAAAAATGATTTTCTCACACAACCAGGTGTAGATTCTTAGTGCCAGTGTACTAGAACATTCTTCATCTAGGATAATTCAAAATTTTGATTCTTTCTGTGCTCACGAAGGTGAAGAACCTTTCTCCTTCCATTTTTGGCACCCAGTGTACGCATCAAGCATTCCCAGGTCAGTACAAGATAAGCGCATGCAGAGTAAAACTCACTCAATGGGGTAGATAGCCCTGCTTTTGCTGATGGTAGCAAACTAGTACATCCCATAGGATCCTGACAGCTAGCACAGAGAGGAGACTGTCAACCCATTGGCGTGAAGCAGATTTGTGCCATGTCCCACGGGAGAAGGGATGGTATTCTAACTCACTGCACCACCTAGTTTAATGAGTAATTATTGCTCACTGATTAATGACATAATTGAAGTAGAATATGCATGTTGTTAATCAGGATGCAGCTGTTTCCAAGATCAATACAAGTGCAAAGCCAGAGAATTGATTTCCTATCTGAAACAGCAGTCATAAGGCAGGATTGTATTTTATCAAAAACAAAGTCGTTGACTTCAGAATCCATTCAGCTTTTTTAAATGAAAAGGACCCACGATCGTCCAAGTAACAATGGACGATCCCAAATTAGTCAGCTAACCAGTCAAATATTGTTCAGATCTTTGATTTCTGCTCATTTGCACCCTCCAGAGTTGTTTTCTACAGCAGAACCCTGAGTGTTTGCTGATACCCTTTCTGTTTACGTGGTTAGCGAGAATTTGTACTTCCTCTTCGTGCATAAAACAAACCAGAAACAGCAGCAGGATTATTAGGGGTTGTTACAGTTCCTTCGGCTAGCATCTTTCAGATGCTAAGAAATGAAAAATCTTGTGATCATCTTGCAATTGTGCCATTACTGGTATCAGAATTCGTATCAATGCTTATAAATGAATGAATTTAGAACTACGCCTATGAACCAATAATTCAGTACCAGTGATTACCAATGAATGAACCAATAGCAGTGATTATCAATCAGTGAACCAATAGCAGTCATTATCAATCAGTGAATCAATACCAGTGATTATCAATGAATGAACCAATATCAGTGATTATCAGTGAACCAATAGCAGTGATTATCAATCAGTGAACCAATATCAGTGTTTATCAAAAAATCTATACCAGTATTCATGAAAAACAATACACAGCCATACAGGAGAAATTAAGAACAAGGTTTGTTTTATTAGTTAGTTTATACCTTTTCAAAATACTTGATCTCATATTCCAGTATGATGCCATTGGGCCGGTTTGGCTCCTGCCAGGATAGAGAGATGCTATTTTTGGCTACCTTCTTCTTTTTCACAACACTAATTGGCGACGGAGCTATAAAAACAAAAGTACAGGAAAGCATATTACTGAGCTGCGGTAAAGACGAAAATAACAGAAAGCTTGCTTCTGACTTTTTCAATTCATCATCTTCCCTCCTCAGCTGAACAGTATAACATATTTGGTACATTAAATCAAAAGATCATTGGTACTCTGCTCCTGAGTTGAGAACAAAAAATAATTTGTTGGAGTGTATGTAGCCTGTAATATATGGACAATATTGTAAATGTCCTCAAATTATAATGAAAAAAGTCTTGTAACAATTGTTTGTGGTACGATGTTGTAACAGCTAGAATATGGTAGTTTGAGAGCAGTCATTACCCTTCTCTCATAAGGTATAACATTAGCCACCATTTAAAGATCGAAAGGGAAGCTAAAATGTCCCAATACTCAGGCTCATAGCCTTTACCTTGATGAGTGCAAAGTTCACCCCAATGTAAATAATGTACTTTCATCTTAAAAGATGTGCATGTTGCATAAGATATAATGAGGGATTTGAAGTGTGTATTTGGTTTCACACATGGTTTAAGCGAAAATTTATTTTTGCTCTTTACAAACCCTTTTGAATATACATTTACTTAATGTAGACTATTTCACTGAAGAATCAATTTGATCTGTAAATATTTTTTCTTCATTCCGTTCAATTAAGACTGAATTCATGGCATGAAGCTGTCATTTCCTTATCACACACATTTTTTTCCCCTTTCAATTCCAGTAACAGATTGGAATCTGGGATTATCCTTAGCAAACCAATGACTTAGTGCATGAATGTACTTTATGGTGTGGTACTAAGCTGTGCAGGCCAGGAAAATTGCAGGTTGTTTTTCTGATCAGTGCTGAGTTAGCTGATATCAACCAGAGAGGTGGTCTGGGTTGTAGAAATAGCATTAATATCTTTGGGCTATGAAACAGAAAAATTAGCCAGAGACCCACTCCTGCTCACTATCCTGAGACTTCTTCTGGAAATGTGTGTAGGACTTGGTTGTGATCTCCCCCCGCCCTCCCACCATAATTGAATACCCTGCTAACATTCCTTATCTGGGTTGACATGTGAACAATGGTCACTTGGACAAGGTACCAAAAGGCAGCTGGTGGCCAGGGAATTGTATCCCAGTATGAGCCTACAGGACAGATAATGGGAAAAAAAATTAGGAGAGACATTTCTGTGTAGCTTTTAGAAAGCTACTACGCTGGCAGTTATAATACCGATACACAGTGCCATAGAGTGAAGGGATGCAGGTTCAGTTCTCCACTCCTTTGGCTTCCATCTGCCCTTCCCCAAGGCAAGGAGGGAATATAAGAGGGAGAATTGTTGCTATTGCTTGCCTTTTACTGGTCAGCTGGGCAGCAGCATTGATGAAGTCCTGATTACCAAGCTGCTTGGCCACAGGATGTGCGTGGCCTGCCGAGAACAGTATGGGGAGAAAAATGGGGACCGGGAAATAGAGGACAATCTTAATAGAAACACAGTTACTCTACTGTACATTGTTTTCCCTATTTAAAAATATGTGTATTTCAAAACAAGTTGTAATCTGTGGAGGCAATTAGATACAGTACACAGGTGAGTGAGTATCTGTTAAGAGCAATCCCTAATAAAAGCAAATTTAATGTAATTATGCTTTTTTTCCAGTACCAATTTTCTCCCCTCCTCTCCAGAGCCCAGTGGCTCTTACTGGGATATGGTTTAATCATAAGTATCTTGCTCCGAGTGACCATTATTCCTGAGTGTGCCTGAGACGGTGAGTATTGGCAGGCTATTACACCATGGGAGAAACCCAGCTGAGCTGGAACCTGTCTTCAATGCAGCCATTCCAGCAGGTGCTACAATCAGGCACAGAACATCACCTGACTTATTTTCCCCATCCTCCCCCGTAGTTGTGAGGAGCTGAGATCAGCTAACTCAGTACAGACCAGGGACTGAAGCTGCAGGATCACTGGTCTGTATTGCTCAGATCCACACCATACAGTGCATTTACCAACAAAGCTTCAGTTCAGTTCAGAACTAGCTCTTAATAGGGAATTGATAAGACAATAACAATTCAAACATATAGTGAGCATAATACTTCCAGTGTTTCAAGTCTAGGAAAGCAGATGTTATAATCTGCCCTTTCGTTTTCATCATTTAATTACTGTTTATATTATCTAGTGAGATTATTTCCATTATCCCTTCTGTGTTGCCTCTACAATATTTCAGGTGAGGCAATAAAATCTTTCAGTTTTCTTTTTGAGAAGGTTAATAAAATGTCGTCATAGGACTCATGAGATTGATGATGAATAACACAGTCATAAACCTGCTATATTCAGAGCAGGAAACTAGACACTGCGGGTTAATGGTGGGATTCTGAAATATGAAATACTCCTTGATTTAAGTGTGAAAATGTTACTGTGATATAAAGATCAATTAAGCAATTTAATTTATCCCATTGATATTGTCGTGTGAGATATTTTTGCGCTTCAACTGTGCTTGTATTACAATGTGCTGCACGAGCGAGTTAGCTTCAGTAGTGGGGATTTTTCTTTCTCTAATATTGTGTCATTTGATCATAGAAGCCAGAAGAAAGTGCAACCTTCCTATGTTAAGGTTCACAACTGGATGTTTGCACTGCGATCCCTCTGACACAAAACAATATAGCAAAAAGCTGCACCTATAGTTCACTAATATTTACTGTTCAAGAGTAGTGGTGCTGTTTAATACCACTTCAAACACAACAAAGTGAAGAATTTTGGACCTTTCCTTACGGTGATTACTGACACATTCTGTGCTGAACTGTATAAAGCGAAAAGGGGATATGAAAGTATTGCTAAGATCACAAGACAAACACAGGTGAGGAAGGCCATTTGACATATCTTAGTTCATCTATCTGGAGAGAAAAACCTATAGCCCCCGCCCCTCTTAAAAAGGTACAGAGTTAATTATAGTTTCAATTACAACTGCATTTTCTGATCCAAGGCTATCGTTGATTACTTACAATCAGCAGCCAGCAATCTCCAACAGAATTATATGATCCTTGAAGCTATTTTAATTCTAACCGCCTGTGCTTACTAAATAAATTCATTCACACAAGGGGTTGCTCACGCTGTTTTACATTGACAGGTTTTCTATCATGTAACATACAATTTTATTATCGAATAGATTTGTGCATTGCTCCTGGCGAAAAATAAAAACATTAGTCCCGATTTTAACCCAGTCCGCCCGACGGGTATGGGGCTGGTTTGGGTTGAATGCCCGATTTACACCATCTGATTTCACACTCCATTGAAGTCAATGGACCATACAATTGGGCGGGGTGTAAATCGGGCGCCCGACCTGAATGATGTCACTGGACGGGTTAGGTTAAAATCGGGACTGTTTGTGTCAGACTCTCCTATGCAGTGTTTCCTCCCTCATCTGTATCTCTCAGGCATGTCCCTTTACTTATGTACTCACTTTCTATCTCTTACCATTTTAAAACTCAGACTATGCAACAAAATTGTACCAGGTTAGAACTGGGTTCTGGGATCAGATAGAAGAAAGTCATCTGGAAGGAGATTGAAAACATACAGATGAGAAAGGAAGTTGGGGATGATGACTCAGGCAAGGAAGGAATGGAAACAGGGAGTGGTGGGGCTTGATGTGAGCACATGGGAGGCAGTGAAAAAAGGGGTTGGGGTTTGAGAGGGAGTTGAGGTGGCTGTCTTCAAATATTCGCTCGGGTTGGATATGGATATCCTAGCGCCTGGGGCTTGGGAGCACTCATTAGAGTTTGGCCTTGGGATCATGAGAGAGGACTGAGATGGGATCCTGAGAACATTCAACCTATAGGGATTGAAGAGACTGGGGTGTGGAGTGTGTCAGTTCTTCGAGACAGTTCTGGGAGTACTTGCAATAATTTGGGAGCACTGGAGGGGCGGGTGGGGGGGTGGGTAGGATGCTGAGGTTTAGGAGCACTTCGGACATGCTAGGCTCTGGAAGCACTCAGGGGATGTGGGGGCATTTAGTAAGAAGTCTGGGAGTGCTGGAGCAAGTCTGTGAACATAAGGAAGTGGGAACAATAGGGGGTCTGGGAGCATTGGTGGAACCTCACAGCACCAGGGGAGTGCGTGGTATATAACATTCAATAAACCTGGGTTTTGGGAACTAGGTAGTTCAGAGCTTACCCGTGAGTTGTAAGCGGGGGGGGGGGGAACACCAGAACCGTTCTTGAGCTTAGAAATTGTCCATCTCTGCGGCTGCCCAAGAGAGCAGATACCAGCCGTATGGGTCAGTTTACATATTTTTTCATGAATTTTTGAAGTTTCTAATAGATTTTGTATTTAGTCGATCAGCTCAGGAAATGACAAGGCAGCCAAAAGATATCAAGAAAAAATGCTGATTGACAATAATGCCTGGATTTGTGCAGTCTAGTGGTTCATACTTGATAGTGAAGTACGTTTCCCAAGCACCACGATTCCACATTATGTGCAAGGCTATTAATTATATAGATAAACACTAGACAAGGTTTATTCTCTGCATAAATCAACCATTTCCCTGCAAAGCCATAAGTAGAACAATAACTTTATTAAATCTTTAATATTACAATATTACATTCTATTCACACATTTGGCTTTACAGTTACACATAATGACCTGAAATTCTGCTATGTTGCATAGTGCGATAAGCAAAGTTTTCAGACATTACTTTAACACTAACTTAGAATCCACTAATATGTCATAATACTAGGTTATGGAAAGTATTTTTTTATTTGTTCATGAGATGTGGACATCACTGGCAAGGCCAGCATTTATTGCCCTTGAGAGGGTGGTGGTGAGCCGTCTTCTTGAACTGCTGAAGTCCATGTGGTGAAGGTTCTCCCACAGTGCTGTTAGGAAGGGAGTTCCAGGATTTTGACCCAGCGACGATGAAGGAACGGCGATATATTTCCAAGTCGGGATGGTGTGTAACTTGGAGGGGAACATGCAGGTGGTGTTGTTCCCGTGTGCCTGCTGCCCTTGTCCTTCTAGGTGGTAGAGGTTTGAGAGGTGCTGTCGAAGAAGCCTTGGAGAGTTGTTGCAGTGCATCCTGTGGATGATACACACTGCAGCCACGGTGCGCCAGTGGTGAAGGGAGTAAATGTTTAGGGTGGTGGATGGGGTGCCAATCAAGTGGGCTGCTTTGTCCTGGATGGTGTTGAGCTTCTTCAGTGTTGTTGGAGCTGCACTCATCCAGGCAAGTGGAGAGTATTCCATCACACTCCTGACTTGTGCCTTGTAGATGGTGGAAAGGCATTGGGGAGTCAAGAGATGAGTCACTTACCTCAGAATACCCAGCCTCTGACCTGCACTTGTAGCCACAGTATTTATGTGGCTGGTTCAGTTAAGTTTCTGGTCAATGGTAAACCCCATGATGTTGATGGTGGGGGAGTGAGTAATGGTAATGCCATTGAATGTCATGGGGAGGTGGTTAGACTCTCTCTTGTTGGAGATGCTCATTGCCTGGCACTTGTCTTGCACGAATGTTACTTGCCACTTATCAGCCCAAGCCTGGATGTTGTCCAGGTCTTGCTGCATGCAGGCACAGACTGCTTCATTATCTGAGGGGTTGTGAATGGAACTGAACACTGTGCAATCATTAGTGAACATCCCCATTTCTTATGATGGAGGGAAGGTCATTGATGAAGCAGCTGAAGATGGTTGGGCCTAGGACACTGCCCCAAGGAACTCCTGCAGCAATGTCCTGGGGCTGAGATGATTGGCCTCCAACAACCACTACCATCTTCCTTTGTGCTAGGTATGACTCCAGCCACTGGAGAGTTTTCCCCCTGATTCCCATTGACTTCAATTTTACTAGGGCTCCTTGGTGCCACACTCAGTCAAATGCTGCCTTGATGTCAAGGGCAGTCACTCTCACCTCACCTCTGGAATTCAGCTCTTTTGTCCATGTTTGGATCAAGGCTGTAATGAGGTCTGGCGGAACCCAAACTGAGCATCGGTGAGCAGGTTGTTGGTGAGTAAGTGCCGCTTGATAGCACTGTCGACGACACCTTCCATCACTTTGCTGATGATTGAGAGTAGACTGATGGGGCGGTAATTAACCGGATTGGATTTGTTCTGCTTTTTGTGGACAGGACATACCTGGGCAATTTTCCACTTTGTCGGGTAGATGCCAGTGTTGTAGCTGTACTGAAACAGCTTGGCTAGAGGTGCGGCTAGTTCTGGAGCACAAGTCTTCAGCACTACAGCCGGGATGTTGTCGGGGCCCATAGCCTTTGTTGTATCATGTGCACTCAGCCGTTTCTTGATATCACGTGGAGTGAATGGAATTGGCTGAAGACTGGCTTCTGTGATGGTGGGGATATCGGGAGGAGGCCGATATGAATCATCCACTCGGCACTTCTGGCTGAAGATGGTTGCAAACGCTTCAGCCTTGTCTTTTGCGTTCACGTGCTGGACTCCGCCATCATTGAGGATGGGAATGTTCATGGAGCCTCCTCCTCCCGTTAGTTGTTTAATTGTCCACCACCATTCACGACTGGATGTAGCAGGACTGCAGAACTTTGATCTGATCTGTTGGTTGTGGAATCGCTTAGCTCTGTCTATAGTATGTTGCCGCTGTTTAGCATGCATGTAGTCCTGCGTTGTAGCTTCACCAGATTGACACCTCATTTTTAGGTACACCTGGTGCTGCTCCTGGCATGTTCTTCTACACTCTTCATTGAACCAGTGTTGATACCCTGGCTTGTTGGTAATGGTAGAGTGAGGAAGATTTTGGCAATTAAATCTAGCTATTTTACATTTTAAAAATGAGTTAAGCTATCACATCTTATTCATACTGAGGTGTAGTCAGGACCTGTGTCTGAACATTTGGAGACACCATTTACTGTTTATGAATCTCCCTACTTTATATTTCAGATTTGTTTTCTAAATGGTCTAAATTAGTGATTTTCAATAGAGACTGAGACCCTGATTTTAAAGGTGGGGAGGGAGTCGGGGGGGGGGGGGGGTGTACGGTCTATGCGAGCCCCTAAGCCGGCGGCACACCCATGGAGTCTGGTGACGTGGAGGCCTGGCCAAGGCCTCATTTGGATAAATCTTCCCAGAGTCCTGCCCAAACCTGGCCAGATTTATTACCTACCTGGCGGGCAGTAGCGGGTGTTTGGCGGCAGGAGGCCGCAGAGGGGACCTGTGACCCAAGGCTTCCCTGTGAGGCCTGGAGGGGCACTCCTGCTCCTTTTGGCCCACATGGATACCTAAAAACTAAATTTGTCAAACTTACTTGCTGGGCCTCTTCTGCCCCAAAATCCGGCTCCTGGCAGGTTTGGCCTGACGGGGAAGGCGTTACTGCCCCCCTGCTCATCCCTTGGACTAAAATAACGGATCGGGTCCCGATCACATCATCGGACCCGATCTGCATATTTAAAGAAGTATCTTGCTTCCTTGCTGCAGGTGTTCTGCTCGCCTGATGAATAGAGCTGGTTAAAATCAGGACATGGCAGGAAGGTAGCAAGATCAGAGTGGGTAAATGATTGGCCTCAATCACTCTTATAACTTTAATCAAGGTGCTAAGGCTTCACAGTGGATTTAATCTGCAGCATCCGCCTTATGAAGTGAAATTGTTCTTTGCATGTAAGCAATGCTAACAAGAGCATGTTAAAATGACAAGTACTGTTGAGATATCTTCAAGCAGAACGTTGTGAAATATTATTTACAGCAGACAACACTATAGATGAGTGTTGAATCTGAAGAGAAAATTCAAACATTCTTAAATTAGTTTGGTTCTGAAAAAGTTGGAGAAACTTAGCTCAATTCTGACATGATGTGCTTGTCCCTTTAAAAGAGGCAGCGAGAATGCACAGACAGATATGCATTCCCCATGTATGTCTTTTATACTGACCGGAGAGGCGAACACTCTTCTATCATTGCTTATGTGATAGGACATCTCTCACTAAATGCAAAGTGCCATTATTTTTGTCTCACTATCATGCTGAAATCAAAGCACCAAAGTTATGTGTTTGGTTGCTTTGTGGTGGGTATGCATTCAATCCATGGCAGTCGAGATTGTATGGTGGTGAGGGAGGGCATGAAGCGGAGTGCATATATATTCCTGCTGGTTGGTGTATACAGACAGATGTGTGTATCCACACAATCAGTTTATCCAAATGCTCATTCCTAGTCACTCAATGGTCAAGTACAGGCCTACTCTTTCCATTCTGATTGTAAATCCAGGCTGACACTCCAGTGCAGTACCGATGGAATGCTGCACTGTCGGAGGTGCCATCTTTTGGATGAGAAGTTAAACCGACACCCCTTCTGCCCTCTCAATAGATCTTATGGCACTATTTCAAAGAAGAGCAGGGGAGTTCTCCCTGGTGTCCTGGCCAATATTTATTCTTCAACCAATATCACTAAAACAGATTATCTGGTCATTATCACATTGATGTTTTTGCTGTGTGAAAATTGGCTGCCGAGTTTCCTATATTGCAACGGTGACGACTTCAAAAGTAGTTAATTGGCTGTGAAGCGCTTTGGGACGTCCTGAGGTCATGAAAGGCGCCATATAAATGCAAGTTCTTTCTTTCTTTTAAACATGCTTCTATTAGAACAATAAATTAGAAGGATATGTTACCCTAAAATGTGATTACTTCATGCCATGCACTACAAGATCAATAAAGAATCCTATGTTTCTCACATCTGATAAACATAATCCTTTCAGAACACTAAACCCATCTGTCCAGAAAGATTAGGCCCCTCAGAAGGACCAAGCCAAAGGAACACACCTTTGCTTCCTATCACTGATTCGATCTCCTTTGAACCTTTGTTAACTTAGACTGGTCCTGTATTAACCCCACAATGCACTGAACTTGGTTAAGGTCTTGAGAGTTCAATGGTTAAACCATTTGAGCACTCAATGGCCACTGCAGCTTTCAAAACATAACTCACATATTGAAGCATTAAATGATTTTCTATTGAGTACCTAATCTTACAAAGTGAATGAGAGCGATAAATAGAACTTTTCATTCATGTCATTCTTTTAATGGTCCACCTGTAACATTGAAAAATATTTGAGAAACCTTTCTCCGATGTTTACAATTCAGTGTAAGTTGCATCACAGAAACATCATCATATCACATCCATGCGATCAATTCTTGCTTAAAGCATGTAATCAAAATACCTAACTTTACAAAGATGCTATTGTTGTGAATACATGCTCACTTGTGGAGGAATACTACTGTAATCTTGAATACTTGGATGTTGTTTAAACCACACTGTGTATACAACTGAAGGCCCACAGTCAAATTCAGCAAATGTGTACTACTGTCTCCAATTCTTACATACCCCTGGACAAAGTGTCTCCTGCATTTAATCGCTGAAGCGATAGAAGGAAGGAGAATAGAGAATTTAAAAAAATAAGTGGAAATAAACTCCAATATACACTGATTGCAGATTATTACTCAAACTTGCAGCAGTTATGTCATAATCATTACTTCTTCCCTGGGGAGACAGTAAGTATTGATTCATTCAGATGAAAATTAGATAGATTTCTTTCAGAAAATAGCATTTTGGGATACAGTATATGAGTAATTTGAGACATTACATGTGGTAAGTGTAACATGCTAGGGAGGATCAGGTGACTTTGGAAACTGTTCCTATTGGCGGAAGGGTCAAGAACCAGAGGACGTAGACTTTTAAGGTGATTGGGAAAAGATGACATGAAAGGTGACATGAGGAAAAGCTTTTTTGCACAGCAAGTGGTTAGGATCTGGAATGCACTGCCCGAGGGGGTGGTGGAGGCAAATTTAATCGTGGCTTTCAAAAGGGAACTCTCTACTACTGGGGTTTTCCTCATGGCATGTTTGGCTCTGTTGTAGACTAATTGATAGAGATTGATTGCTATGATTAGTCAATAACTCCATTATCGTTGTATCATGCGACTACCAGGATGGTAGAAGGTGAACTAGATGGACCTTGGTCTTTTTGCCATCTATCAGTTCCTATGCTCTGTGGTTTAATAGTAATGGTAAATCAACATGAGTCATATTGGCTGAGTCATTAATGCACTGAGGGAAGCCGTCTGGAAAAAAATTGGCCCCAATACTGAATGAAACCGCCCCATGCAACTCACGTATATATCATGGAGGGACTTCAACAATGCAACCTTGTCTCAGGGTTCAGATAACAATTATAAACCACTCGGATTTTGTTTTTGTAGTTTAAGATGTAATCGGAACCTCTGGATTTGACAACTGTCTTCTAGTAACTCTCGGGTATCCATTATTTTCTGTAAAAATCTATGGAATAAGGAAATAACACCAGAACTTTCCCTGAGAAGAAAATTAATGCCTGATATAAATCACGGAATTGGTAGAAGAATCAGATACATTCTTTAGCATAAACACTTGTCTGTGACTAATATTCTTTACTAATTGCCACCAATTACTACCGAACAATACAAGGAGTTGCCTTTATGAAGTCAATGTGACAAATTTTATGAATGAATGTATATAGAATAACATGGTAAAAAGCAAGTTCACATGATGTAGAGTTGTTTTAATCACCCTCAGGCTGATCTCACCTGAATCCCTCAATTATGTAATTGAATTGTATCTCACTTATAGCCAACTATTATTGTACAGTGAGACACAAAAATACTTGAGCAACAGAATAATTTATTGCAAAATGTATCGTGTTTTGTTTGGCATTTACCCGATCAAAATTTTAATAATAAAATGAATGTATCCAATGAGTTCAGCAAATGGCAATTTTAAAGAAGTAATTTAATTTGTTCCTAAACCAATTCAGCAATCAATATGTGGTATTGGATTTTAACCACCAGGCAGAAAACTGGCAGTAGCCGATCAGCCGCCTGTTTTACACCATGCTGGATTTTGCTTTCCATTGTCTTTAATTGACAGGAAAGTTGTGCGAGGTGTATAACAGGCGGCTGATCTGATACAGCCAGTTTACATCCAGTGTTGAAACTCAAAATCTACTCCATGGTAGGAACATAGGAACATAGGAACAGCCCCTCGTGCCTGCTCCGCCATTTGATAAGATCATGGCTGATCTGTGATCTAACTCCAAATACCCGGCTTTGGCCCATATCCCTTAATACCTTTGGTTGCCAAAAAGCTATCTATCTCAGATTTAAATTTAGCAATTGAGCTAGTATCAATTGCCGTTGGTACTGATACCCTTAATCTAAATATGTGCAATTGCCTAGGCGCAGAATCAAACTAGAGACCAATTTGGTTTTCTGAGGGATGCAACTTCATTGCACTTCTTAATACTTACTGTAATTGCTGGAGGGATACTTGCTTAAGGGCATTCATGTTTTTCAGGTAGTGTTACAGGCATTGTATCCATAAATCCTGAAACTACCAGGAAAACCTGTTCTTCACCAGCAATGACACACGATTTAGAACATCGAATCATAGAAAGGTTACAGCAAGGAAGGAGGCCATTCAGCCCATCGAGTCTGTGCTGGCTCTATGCAAGAACAATCCAGCTAATCCCACTCCCCCGCCCTGTCCCCGTAGCTCTGTAATTTTTTTCCTTTTAAGTACTCAGCCAGTTCCCTTTTGAAAGCCACGATTAAATTTGCCTCCACCACCCCCTCGGGCAGTGCATTCCAGATCCTAACCACTTGCTGTGCAAAAAAGCTTTTCCTCATGTCACCTTTCATGTCATCTTTTCCCAATCACCTTAAAAGTCTACGTCCTCTGGTTCTTGACCCTTCCGCCAATAGGAACAGTTTCTCTCTATCTATACTGTCTAGACCCTTCATGATTTTAAATATCTCTATCAAATCTCCTCTCAACCTTCTCTGCTCCAAGGAGAACAACCCCAGCTTCTCCAGTCCATACACGTAACTGGAATCATTCTAGTAAATCTTTTCTGCACCCTCTGTAAAGCATTCACACCTTTCCCAAAGTGCAGTGCCCAGGACTGGACACAATACTCCAGTTGTGGTCGAATCAGTGTTTTATAAAGGTTCATCATGACTTCCTTGCTTTTGTACTTTATGCCTCTATTTATAAAGCCCAGGATCCCGTATGCGTTTTTAACCACTTTCTCAACCTGCCCTGCCACTTCCAACAATTTGTGCACAAATGCCCCCAGATCTCTCTGTTTCTGTACCCCTTTTAGAGTTGTGCCCTCTAGTTTATATTGCCTCTCCTCGTTCTTGCTACCAAAATGTATCACTTCGCATTTTTCTGCATTAAATTTCATCTGCCAAGTGTCCGCCCATTCCACCAGCTATGTCCTCATGAAGTCTACCACTATTCTCCTCACTGTTTATTACACTTCCAAGTTTTGTATCATCTGCAAATTTTGAAATTGTGCCCTGTACACCCAAGTCCAAGTCATTATTATATATCAAGAAAAGCAGTGGTCCTAGTACTGACCCCTGTAAACCTCCCTCCAATCCAACAAACAACTGTTCACCACTATTCTGCTTCCTGATACTTAGCCAATTTTGTAGACAGGCTGCTACTGCCCCCTTTATTCCATGGGCTTTAATTTTGATGACAAGCCTATTATGCGGCACTTTATCAAATACCTTTTGAAAGTCCATATACACCACATCAATTGCATTGCCCTCATCGATCCCCTCTGTTACCTCATCAAAAAAATCGATCAGGTTAGTTAAACATGATTTGCCTTTAACAAATCCGTGCTGGCTTTCCCTAATCAATCCACACTTGTCCAAGTGACTGTTGATTTTGTCCCGGATTATTGTTTCTATAAGTTTCCCCACCACCGAGGTTAAACTGACGGGCCTGTAGTTGTTGGTTTTATCCTTACACCCTTTTTTGAACAAGGGTGTAAAATTTGCAATTCTCCAGTCCTCTGGCACCACCCCAGTATCTAAGGGTGTTTGGAAGATTATGGCCTGTACCGCCACAATTTCCACTTTTACTTCCCTCAGCATGCTAGGATGCATCCCATCCGGAGTCGGTGACTTTTCTACCTTAAGTACAGATAGCCTTTCTAGTGCCTCCTCTGTCAATTTTTAGCCCATCCAGTATCTCAACCTCATCTTCCTTTACTGGAACTCTGGCAGCATCTTCTTACTTGGTAAAGACAGATGCAAAGTACTTACTTAGTACCTCGGCCATACCCTCTGCTTCCATGAGTAGATCTCCTTTTTGGTCCCTGATCGGCCCCACCCCTCCTCTTACTACCCGTTTACTGTTTACATGCCTGTAGAAGATTTTTGGATTCCCTTTTATGTTGGCTGCCAGTCTATTCTCATACTCTCTCTTTGCCCCTCTTATTTCCTTTTTCACTTCCCCTCTGAACTTTCTATATTCAGCCTGACATCTGTCATATAACCCTTTTTTCCGCTTCATCTTATTCCCAACTTTTTGTCATTCAGGGAGCTCTGGCTTTAATTGCCCTAACCTTCTCCCTCGTGGGAATGTACCTAGACTGTACTCGAACCATCTCCTCCTTAAAGGCCGCCCAAAGTTCAATTACAGTTATGCCTGGGAATTGTTGATTCCAATTCAACCAGGCCAGATCAGTTCTCATCCCATTGAAATTGGCCCTCCTCCAAATGAGTATTTTTACTTTAGAATAGTCCATGTCCTTTTCCATAGCTATTCTAAATCTCACAATACTATGATCGCTGTTCCCTAAATGTTTCCCCACTGACACTTGCTCCACTTGGCCCACCTCATTCCCCAGAACCAAGTCCAGCAATGCCTCTTTCCTCATTGAGCCGGAAACGTACTGGTCAAGAAAGTTCTCCTGAACACGCTTCAAAAATTCCTCCCCCTCTTTGCCCCTTATATTATTACTATCCCAGTCTATATTAGGATAGTCGAAGTCCCCCGTTATCACTACTCTATGGCTTTTGCACCTCTCTGTAATTTGCTCCTCTATCTCCTTCCCACTAGTTGGTGGCCTATAGAATGCACCCAGTAGTGTAATGGCACCTCTACTGTTTCTTAACTCTAACCAAATAGATTCTGACCCCTCCAGGACATCCTCTCTCTCCAGCACTGTTGCTGCTCTGTTGAACTATTCAACTCTATACTGCTACAGCTTGATTGCAGGTCTAATCATGTGAATGCTTCTTTTATTTACTCATAATACTATCAATGAACCTGAAGCCCTTAAACCAACCTGACTCATCAGAAGGAGAGGAACTTCCTCTCCTGAAGATACTGATTATTTCAGGGATACAATCCTATGGGATTGACAGCCCTCGGGCATCTTGCTCAAGTGACCTTATACGTTCCTCGTGTGTGAACCCAGACCGTGAAACGATTTAACTGTGGATAACATCATAGCTGAACTTAATCCTGCCCTTAGACCATATCCACACACCTACACCAGATAATAACCAGAGCTAGGAACTGTTGCTGATTTTTTTTCCCACCTCTTTCCTATTCCAGGGGTGCTGAAGGCAATTGCAGCATCCAACTGATGCTCTGGCTGCGATCAACTAATCATCAAAGACCAGGATACTCTGGTCCATAAGATTTAATACTCTATGTGATACATTTATTCACTAAGCCATCAGGGGAACTTGTTCGCTGACTTCATTTCAGGAAAGGTCATAGAATCATAGAAAGTTACGGCACAGAAGGAGGCCATTGTGTCCATTCAGCCCATCGTGTCCATGCCGGCCAAAAAACAGCTATCCAACTTAATCCCACTTTCCAGCACTTGGTTCATAGCCCTGTAGGTTACGGCACTTCAAGTACACATCCAGGTGCTTTTTAAATGAATGGAAGGTTTCTGCCTCTACCACCCTTTCAGGCATTGAGTCAAAGACCCCTACCACCCTCTGGGTGAAAAAAATTCTCCTCAGCTCCCCTCTAATCCTTCTACCAATTACTTTAAATCTATTCCCCCTGGTCACTGACCCCTCAGCTAAGAGAAATAGGTCCTTCCTATCCACTCTATCTTGTCCCATCATAATTTTATACATCTCAATTAAATCTCCCCTCAGCCTCCTCGGATCCAAAGAAAACAACCACAGCCTATCCAATCTTTCCTCATAACTAAAATTCTCCAGTCCTGGCAACATCCTTATAAATCTTCTCTGTACCTTTTCCAGTGCAATCACATCTTTGCTGTAATCTGGTGAACAGAACTGTACGTAGTACTCAAACTGTGGCCTAACTAATGTTTTATACAGTTCTAGCATAACCTCCCTGCCCTTATATTCTATTCCTCGGCTAATAAAGGAAAGTATCCCGTATGCCTTCTTAACCACCTTATCTACCTGTCCTGCTACCTTCAGGGATCTGTGGACATGCACTCCAAGGTCCTTCTGTTCCTCTACACCACTCAGTATCCTTCCATTTATTGTGTATTCTCTTGCCTTGTTTGCCCCCCCACCCAAATGCATTACCTCACACTTCTCCGGATTGAAATCCATTTGCCGCTTTTCTGCCCACCTGACCAGTCCTTTGATATCTTCCTGCAGTCTACAGCTTTCCTCCTCACTATCAACCACATGGCCAATTTTTGAATCATCTGCAAACTTCTTAATCATGCTCCTTACATTTAGGTCTAAATCATTGATATATACCAGCAAAAGCAAGGGACCTAGTACTGAGCCCAGTGGAACCCCAATGGAAACAGCTTTCCAGTCACAAAAATAGCCTTCAACCATTACCCTTTGCTTCCTGCCACTGAGCCAATTGTGGATGTAACTTGCCACTTTCCCTTGGACTTTTACTTTTCTGACCAGTCTGCCATGTTGGACCTTGTCAAAAGCCTTGCTAAAATCCATGTAGATTACATCAAATATGCTACCCTCATCTACCCTCCTTGTGATTTCTTCAAAAAATTCAATCAAGTTAGTCGGACACAACCTTCCCTTAACAAATCCATGCTGACTGTCCTTGATTAATCCATGCCTTTCTAAATGACGATTTATACTGTCCCTCAGAATTGTTTCCAATAATTTGCTTACCACTGAGGTAAGACTGACCGGCCTGTAATTACTTGGTCTATACTTTTCTCCTTTTTTAAATAACGGTACAAAATTAGCAGGCCTCCAATCCTCCGGCACCACGCCTACAGCCGGAGAAGATTTGAAAATGATGGTCAGGGCCTCCGTTATTTTCTCCTTTGCTTCTCTTAACAGCCTGGGATACATTTCATTCGGGCCTGGCGATTTGTCTACTTTCAAAGATGCTAATTCCCTTAATATTTCCTCCTTCACTATGTTTATCCCATCCAATATTTCACACACCTCCTCCTTAACTACAATATCTGCATCGTCCCCCTCTTTTGTGAAGACAGAGGCAAAATATTCATTAAGAACCATACCTACATCTTCCACCTCCACAGGTTACCTTTTGGTCTCTAATAGGCCCTACTCTTTCCTTAGTTATCCTCTTGCTCTTTATGTGTTTATAAAACATCTTTGGGTTTTCCTTGATTTTACTTGTCAGTACCTTTTCATGCCCTCTCTTTGCTTTCTTAATCTCCTTTTTAATTTCATCCCTGCATTTTCTATACTCATAGAGTCATAGAGTTATACAGCACGGATAGAGGCCCTTCGGCCCATCGTGTCCGCGCCGGCCATCAGCCCTGTCTACTCTAATCCCATATTCCAGCATTTGGTCCGTAGCCTTGTATACTATGGCATTTCAAGTGCTCATCCAAATGCTTCTTGAATGTTGTGAGGGTTCCTGCCTCCACAACCCTTTCAGGCAGTGAGTTCCAGACTCCAACCACCCTCTGGGTGAAAAAGTTCTTTCTCAAATCCCCTCTAAACCTCCCGCCTTTTACCTTGAATCTATGTCCCCTTGTTATAGAACCCTCAACGAAGGGAAAAAGCTCCTTAGTATCCATCCTATCTGTGCCCCTCATAATTTTGTACACCTCAATCATGTCCCCCCTCAGCCTCCTCTGCTCCAAGGAAAACAAACCCAATCTTCCCAGTCTCTCTTCATAGCTGAAGCGCTCCAGCCCTGGTAACATCCTGGTGAATCTCCTCTGCACCCTCTCCAAAGCGATCACATCCTTCCTGTAGTGTGGCGACCAGAACTGCACACAGTACTCCAGCTGTGGCCTAACCAGTGTTTTATACAGCTCCATCATATCCTCCTTGCTCTTATATTCTATGCCTCGGCTAATAAAGGCAAGTATCCCATATGCCTTCTTTACCACCTTATCTACCTATTCCGCCGCCTTCAGGGATCTGTGAACTTGCACACCAAGATCCCTCTGACCCTCTGTCTTGCCTAGGGTCCTCCCATTCATTGTGTATTCCCTTGCCTTGTTAGTCCCTCCAAAGTGCATCACCTCGCACTTTTCCGGGTTAAATTCCATTTGCCACTGTTCCGCCCATCTGACCAACCCATCTATATCGTCTTGCAGACTGAGGCTATCCTCCTCGCTATTTACCACCCTACCAATCTTTGTATCATCAGCGAACTTACTGATCATACCTTTTACATTCATATCCAAGTCATTAATGTAGACCACAAACAGCAAGGGACCCAGCACCGATCCTTGTGGTACCCCACTGGCCACAGGCTTCCAGTCACAAAGTCCTCTGGGCTTTCTGCAGTACTGAGCTCTCGGTGTATGACATAAGCTTCCCATTTTTGCCTTATCTTACCCTGTATGCTCCTTGACATTCAGGCGGCTCTAGATTTGGCATTCCCACCCTTTTTCTTTGTGGGAACATATTTGCTCTGAACCCTCACTATCTCCCCCTTGAATGACTCCCACTGTTCTGACACTAATTTACCTTCAAGTAGCTACTTCCAGTCCACTTTTGCTAAATCACTTCTCAGCTTAGTAAAGTTTGCCTTTTCCCAATTAAAATCTTTTACTCCTGTTCTATCACTGTCCTTTTCCATAACTATGCTAAAACTAACTGAATTACGATCACTACTGCCAAACTGTTCTCCCACTGATACTCCTTCCACCTGCCCAGCTTCATTCCATAAAACTAAGTCCAGAAGTGCCCCCCACCGTCTTGTTGGGCTTACTATGTACTGGCTAAAAAAGTTTTCCTGAATGCATTTTATGAATTCGGCACCCTCTGTACCTTTTACACTGATTCTATCCCAGTTAGTATGAGAGTGGTTGAAATCCCCTACTATTGTTTTTGAACTTCTCAGAAATTTGCCTACATATTTGCTCTTCTATCTCCCTTGGACTGTTTGGGGGTCTATAGTACACTCCCAGCAATGTGATTGCCCCTTTTTTGTTCTTTAGCTCAACCCATATGACCTCATTTGATGATCCTTCTAAAATATCATCCCTCCTCACAGCTGTAATTGTTTTTGTTACCAATATTGCCAATCCCCCTCCATTTTTATCTCCCTCTCTATTTCATCTGAAAACCCTGTGACCAGGAATGTTGAGCTGCTATTTCTGCACCTGTTTAAACCATGTTTAAACCATGTTTCAGTAATAGCTATGATATCATACTTCCACGTATCTATCTGTGTCCTCAGCTCATCTGCCTTATTCACTATACTTCTTGCATTGAGGTATATACCATTAAGCACTGTCAAATTCCATTGCTGTCTATTTTCTAACCTTTGTTTCCTCTGCCTTCCAAACTCACTTACTAATTTTCTGCCTTCCATTTCTAGCTCCGTTTCTCTCCCTTCTGAATCTATGTTCAGATTCCCATCCCCCTACCAAGCTAGTTTAAACCCTCCCCAACAGCACTAGCAAAATTCCCTGTGAGGATATTGGTCCTGGCCCTGTTGAGATGCAACCCATACGGCTTGTACAGGTCCCACCTCCCCCAGAACCGGTCCCAGTGCCCCAGGAAACCAAAGCCCTCCCTCCTGCACTATCTCTCCAGCCATGCATTCATCTGCTCTAACCTCCTATTTCTATACTCAACAGCGCGTGGCACCGGCAGTAATCCGGAGACCTTTGAGGTCCTGTATATTAATCTGTTTGCTCGCCCCCTAAAATCTGCCTGCAGCACCTCATCCCTCTTTCTACCTATGTCATTGGTACTGATATGGACCACGACCTCTGGTTGTTCACCCTCCCCCTTCAGAATGTTCTGCAGCCGCTCTGTGACATCCTTGACCCTGGCACCAGGGAGGCAACATACCATCCTGGAATCACGTCTGTGACCGCAGAAATGCCTGTCTGTCCCCCAACTATTGCTCTCCTGACTTTTCTCCTCACCTCTTGTACAGCTGAGCCACCCATGGTGCTGTGGACTTGGCTCTGGCTGCACCCCCCAGAGGAACTCTCTCCCTCACCAGTATTCACCAATTAGAGAGCGAGATGCACTCAGGGGACTCCTGCACTAGCTGCCTGGTCCTCCTTGTCTGTCTGGCGGTCACTCATTCCCTCTCTGCCTGCACACTCCTAAGCTGTGGGGTGACCACCTTCAGAAATGTGCTAGCCACATCGCTCTCAGCCTCACGGATGCACTGTAGTGACGCCAGCTGCTGCTCAAGCTCCGAAACCTGGAGCTTGAGCTCCTCCAGCTGACGACACTTCCTGCACATGTGGCCGTCCAGGATAGGAGAAGTGTCCTGGAGTTCCCGCATGGCACAAGATATGCATTCAACGGGACTGAGGTGCCCTGCCATGCCACTATTTATTAATAGTTCATGGCTGTGAACACTGGGTAATGGCAGGATTGAGCTCAGTTGTGATGCCCTCTACCATCTTGTGAGCACTATCTAGGATCATACTTTTAAAGAATAGGGCGTCACCTCTGGAATTGTACCCTGGAAAACGTCAGCACCTTCAAGGGAGGAGGGAAGCCAATTGGTGGGAGAAATTTTCTTAAAATTAAAAGGAAAGGCAAACCAGGAAACAACTGCCCCAGAGTTTCAACTCCTGGGGTGGGCTGATGGACCAAAATGATCTTTACTGGTTCAATAGATTCTATGCCCTTAAGGCGCAATTATTACATTTTATACAGATCAATTTGAACTTCATTTGATCTTTATATTCAGAGGAGATTACCTGTTATGTGTCACTGCCCAAATATCCCTGTGAATTACGACATTATTATAAAAGGTAGATATTGGTGATGAGCACAAGTCCAGACATGAAATCATTTGTGGCAAAAATTTGCTGGGAGACTGTTTATATATCCATATCTCCAGAGCAGTTACACACATTACTTTTGCATATAACTAACTATACTATGTAAAAATCCCCACTTTTCCTGATGCTTGCTTGGTTGCTTCTGTAAAGTCTGCTTCTGCAGGAGGATGCGATGGTCTGGTGTGCTGCTTCTTAAAAAAAAATCAGTGTCAATGTTGTAAACAAGTGAATAGGAAATGTCTTTGGAGTAGGGCAAAAGAGATAACATCAGCATCTGTTATAAAGAAATCTGAAATAAAACATGTCAGAAATGCAGAGCAGGTCAGTTAGCATCTTAAAGAGAAAGAAAGGTCAACATTTCAGATGTCCAATGAAGGGTTACATCTGAAACATTAATCTCGTTGCCTCTTTCAGATATTGACAGACCATCTATGCATTGCCTGAGATTTCTGTTTTTATTTGATCTGCTGTGGCATTGCCCGCAAGTCATCTGGGGTCTGGAATACTGATTAATTGTAATATTTAGTTGCTGTCCCTTTAAGACCACTATTCTGCTATGACCTGTGGGGAAGTGATCTAAATAAGCAAATCCTGCAGTCAATTAGAAGCTAATTGCTGAAGAAAGCTTTTATAGGTTGGCAGCGGCTTATAAATCCCTGGAACCTGGACTTGGCCGGGCTATAAAGGTAAATCAAACAAGCAGGAAATAAGTGGCTTTCTTCTATTTTTCCTAAAGGTTGTCCAGCTGAATCATGTACGCTAGATGCAGGACGGACGGATGTACTGTCCTTACTGGTCCAGCAAACTAAGAATAGATTGAATGCCTCATAAAGGAGGTTGGCAGTTTAAACATATGGTTAATCTGATTTGCAAACTTGTGTTTTGGTTGAGAAGTGAGCATCTTTACCACAAAGTGAACAGGCCATCTCTTTGTTCAGTAAATTCATTCTTTGTTTTTCACAATGTGACCTTTTTTGCTGTATGTCTATCCACATGAAGAGCTCATTAATTGCACCTCTTCCAACTACATTTAATACTTATATCAACATGCCAATATATCAGATCAATTGAATGTTTGTGCTTTTATATACAGAAAACTGCCTATGAATAACATATCTGCATGCTAATTAGTGAGTTTCTATCTCATTTATGTTTAAACAGGCATTTCCTTTGGAAATAATTTATCTCTTGTTCAAGACGACAGGAGCTTTTGTTTTTTGTCTGCTGTTTTCTGAATGGAAAGTAGGAAACTATGGGTTTTTTTCCCCTCAAAATTCTTAATACAATTCAGCCCTTTCCTTCAACAGGAACTATTGTGTCCTTCCCCACCAGCTGTTTTCAAATACAAACACACATAAATACACTGAGCCCATGCGTTCTTTAGCCGGTGTGGGAAATTTTCTTCCATGCCAAAGCTGCCTGCCTTCATGGTAAAACAATTACTGGCTTTGACTCATACTAGTAGTGCTCAATCTAGCCTAGACTTAGATATATTTAAGTAAAATATGACAAACTATTGCTTACTGGAGTCTCTCAAATACCATTTGTTCATGCAGACAGTTCAATAAATAGCTATTTCAGTGAGCCAGACATGTTTTTGAAGGAAATGGTAAAAGTAGCATCCTAATTAGCTTTAGAAAGGCAATGTTAGTGATATTCAGGACAGTGAGTTTATTCAGGGTCACAGGGTTATTCCTTCAGTCCTTGATGCTCATCCACTATGGAAACTTCAATACCAATATTTTCCCGTTGCACAGTTAATTCCAACCAAAGTTTCTTGGTCAGAAGCCTCCTTACTTGCATCTCAGGAAAGATGCTTCTCAAACAGGGCCACAGTTAGGATGCTGCAATTGGCCTCAGCTTCACTGGGTTACAGGAGAAGAGGAGGAGGAGGGAAATCAACCAGGGTTCATGGTTCCGATCACTATCCGGTGACCCTGACCAAAAACTGTGTTACTGCATCAGTGGAGAGGGAGAGGAGAATGTGACATTGAAGATACATAACTGTCAACTGGGCTCCCAATCATCTCAAACCAGTTCGCTTCCACTCACCTGAAGCCTTCTCACTCCTACCACTACTGCACCTGATGTGGTTTTGGGGTGAATTTACAATGCAGTCTAAGATTGGTAGCTGCATTTCGGTTCCAGCTATGCAGAATACATTTACATTGCCTGGCTTTGCTTGGCTGGTCTTGCCCAGGTGTCAGAAAAGATTGCTTACCTGGATACAGGTGTGGGCAGGGCTTTCTTCCAACAGTTAAACATGTAAATGTTTAGGAAATGGGGAGGGGAGAATCTCTGCTACTGAGACTTTAAGTAGAGGTTAGGAAGGTTTACAAGTGGCAAGAGGCCACTTTATCAACCCGGTTTGACACAGTGCTGGATTTACATTCATGCCAATCCAAAATGGTGTGAGACTATCCCCTCAAGAGAGTCTCACTCCGCTTTGCTATGGAGTAAGGTCCAGCCTTGACTCTGGATTTACGCTACCAGTTTAATAATGGTGCTAAGCTGAAATCACTTTGCTTCGCACCGATACCAAACTTGCAGCTTTTAAAATTAGAGCTAGACCATTTAGGACGGAAATCAGGAAGCACTTTTTCACACAAAGGGTAGTAGAAATCTGGAGTTCTCTCCCACAAAAGGCTGTGGATTCGGGGACAATTGGAGCTTTCAAGAGAGATCGATAGATTTTTGTTAGGTAAGGGAACCAAGGGAAATGGAGCAAAGGGAGGTAAATGGAGTTGAGGTACAGATCAGCCATGATCTAATTAAATGATGGAGCAGGCTTGTGAAGCTGAATAGCCTACTACTGTTCCTATGTTCCTAGGCAGTGTACATGCACCTTTGGAACCACTTTTACAAACAAACTGATAATGGCTCTTCCCTTTAGTTGTTTAAATCTGAGAAAATGAACATTTTAAAAAATGCTATATATTGTGCACGTACTAGCTGCTGTGCACGGCAATGTTGACCTGTGTTCAACTTTAGAAAGCTTTCTACAAATACTAGTTGATTGTCCAGTGTAACATATATAGAGAAAAATGAAAGGGAAGGCTCTCTCTTGTAATTGTCTCTTTCATTTTTTTTCCAATTCTCTAGTTCATGCACACACAGGGCTCTTTCCTACAGCTAGAATGGAATCACAAGCACTCCCCAGTATAATCCCGGCCTGGAATTTACTCAGAGCTGCTCCTGCACTGCCGTCGGAAGTGAGGCAGAAACCCCGTTTATGCATGTAAAGACTTCTGGCAAAGTTACAGCAGCGAAGCGAGAGCAGCTCCAAGGAAACTCCCAGTCATGGCATGGCATTGCTGGCTGTGAATTGAACCTGCAGCTACCTGTTTCAAACTGGTAAAGAAAGAAAAGAAAGAACTTGCATTAATATAGTGCCTTTCATGACCTCTGACATCTTAAAGTGCTTCACAGCCAATTAAGTGCTTCTGAAGTCTAGTCACTGTTGCAATGTTGGAAACTACAGCAGCAAATTTGCACACAGCAAGATCCCACAAATAATAAAGATATAAATGACCAGATTCATAATCTGTTTTAGTGATGTTGGTTGAAGGATAAATATTGGTCAGGACACCAGGGAAAACTCCCCAGCTCTTCTTCGAATAGTGCCATGGGATCTTTTACATAGTGTGGTTTAAGTTAAATTCCCCAATCCTGTGCCCCCAGAGAGCACATGTGTTGGAGATGAACCTGCAACACTATAATGCCAATTCTCCATCCCGTGCGCTCTGTTAATACAGTTGCTCACTGAAAAAGTGGAATTGGTGAATTTACCTTTCTAACCAACATATAAGGAAAAAACAAAAGGTCTAAGTCATTTTCCAATACCTATAACTAAAACAGAGTTATGATATTTAGCACAAATTTAAGTTCAACATGTAGCTATTGTTAGTTGGATGGCATTTTACAAAAATGCACACAATGCTCCAATCCCAGACGAGATTAATGCTGTAGACTTCTGGATGGTATCATGGACCTCTGGGTGGATACATTCATCTGTCCCTTCCAATTACATTTTCAAAATTGTGCAATTTACTTTTAAAATCAGAACACTGAGGAATCTAGCTATCATGACACTGTGCCTGATATGAGTTAATAGCACAGAGGGAGGTTATTGCATCTGCAATCCAACATTCAAAGTAGATTCAGGAGCACACTAACTGGTTTTAGAGTTCAATTTCTCTGAACTTAAGAATTATATATAGAATCACAGAATCATAGAAAGGTGGCAGCATGGAAGGAGGCCATTCGGCCCATCGAGTCCACAATGACTCTATGCAAGAGCAATCCAGCTAGTCCAACTTCCCCGCTCTCTCCCCGTAGCCCTGCAATTTTTTTCCTTTCAAGTACTTATCAGTTCCCTTTTGAAGGCCATGATTGAATCTGCCTCCACCATCCACTCTGGCAGTGCATTCCAGATCTTAACCACTCGCTGTGTAAAAAAGTTTCTCCACATGTCACCTTTGGTTCTTTTGCCAATCACCTTAAATCAATGTCATTTGGTCCTTGACCCTTCTGCCAATGGGAACAGTTTCTCTCTATCTACCCTGTCTAGACCCTTCATGATTTTGAATAACTCTATCAAATCTCCTCACAAACATCTCTGTTCCAAGGAGAACAACCTAGATTCTCCAGTCTATCCACATAATTAAAGTCCCTCATCCCTGGAATCATTCTAGTAAATCTTTTCTGCACCCTCTCTAAGGCCTTCACATCTTTCCTGAAGTGCGGGTGCCCAGAACTGGACACAATACTCCAGTTGTGGCTGAGCCAATGTTTTATAAAGGTTCATCATGACTTCCATACTTTTGTACTCTATGCCACTATTTATAAAGCCCAGGATCCCGTATGCTTTTTTAACCACTTTCGCAACCTGCCCTGCCACCTTCAACGATTTGTGCACATAAACCCCCAGATCTCTCTGTTCTTGTACCCCTTTTAGAGTTGTGCCCTCTAGTTTATATTGCCTCTCCTTGTTCTTCCTACCGAAATGTATCACTTCGCATTTTTCTGTGTTAATTTTTCATCTGCCACGTGTCTGCCCATGCCACCAGCCTGTCTATATCCTCTTGAAGTCTATCACTATCCTCCTTACTGTTTACTACCCTTCCAAGTTTTGCATCATCTGTAAATTTTGAAATTGTGCCCTGTACACCCAAGTCCAAGTCATTAATATATATCAAGAAAAGCAGTGGTCCCATCACTGACCCCTGGGGAACACCACTGTACACCTCCCTCCAGTCCGAAAAACAACCATTCATCATGACTCTCTGAATCCTGTCCCTTACCCAATTCTGTATCCATGTTGCGACTGCCCCCTTTATTCTATGGGCCGCAATCTTGATGATAAGCCTACCATGCGCCGCTTTATCAAATGCCTTTTGAAAGTCCATATACACCACATCAAATGCATTGCCTTCATCTACCTGCTCTGTTACCTCATCAAAAAACTCTATCAGGTTAGTTAAACACGATTTGTCTTTAACAAATCCGTGCTGGCTTTCCCTAATCAATCCACCCTCATCGAAGTGACTGTTAATTCTGTCCCAGATTATAATTTCTAAAAGTTTCCCCCACCACTGAGGTTAAACTGAATAGCCTTTTGTTGCTGGGTTTATCCTTACATCCTTTTTTTAAACAAGGTGTAACATTTGCAATTCTCCAGTCCTCTGGCACCACCACCCTATCCACGGATGTTTGGAAGATTATGGCCAGTCCCTCCGCAATTTCCACCCTTACTTCCCTCAGCAACCTGGGGTGCATCCCATCCAGACCGGATGACTTATCTACTTTAAGTACAACTAGTCTTTCAGGTTCTTCTTCTTTATCAATTTTTAGCGCATCCAGTATCTTAACTATATCTTCCTTTACTGAGACTCTGGCAGCATCTTCTTCCTTGGTAAAGACAGATGCAAAGTACTCATTTAGTACCTCAGCCATCCCCTCTGCCTCCATGAGTAGACATCCTTTATGGTCCATAATCGACCCCATCCCTCCTTTTACTACCCGTTTACTGTTTACATGCCTGCAGAAGAAGACAAATTCATAATTTGGAATGCCAGACAAAGACCTGTTGAAAGAACCCGATTGTAGAATAACAGAAGGTGAATTCCAGCCTTGTCATGATTATGTCCACATAGATAGGGTTCAATAATCATTAAAATTATAGTGAGTCCTCAGCCAACAGTTTAATGATGATAGTGGAGGAGAGGGAAAGAGACTGTGGAAATTAAACTGATAGAAATGTTGCTACACTAGCTCGGGCAAGGATAGGTGTCTCATCGTATTTACCTAAAGCCACATTTACATTACAAATCTAGTATGAAACTGCTTTCCCCAAACCAGATTTTACCGTCAAATGCAGTGCATTATAAGTCAATCCCCTATTTCATGATAATCACTGGGATTAAAAAGTCCTGCAAGCCATATAAATCATTGCGCAGAATTTCCTTCGGGGGGTTCTTCCAGATTCCTGCTGTAACTTTAGTGCTAGTCTGGCAGGGACCTAGTTGTGTCATTCACCACTCAATCATAAACAGCAGCAAAGAATTCGTTGTTGCTCCTGACAGTAACGGTACTTATTACTTGAGACCTGGTCACGTCGAAGAGTGCCTCGTGAGGCTATGTTCATAGATTTGACTTCTCTCAATCAACTTTCAATATACAGCGTTTAAATTGATCAGAATGTTATGTTTTCAAGGACTGATTGAATTGGTAATAAATTACAAGTATAAATACAACAGTCTGTACAGCATTTTAAATGTTAAATTGAGACTTCAAGGTCAGCAACAATGTGACTTTTTAGAGTCCTACTGTTCCAAGTGGTTATCTGTATTTTATCAAAGAACTGAAAACAAGGCAGGGAGGCCAAGTTTTAGTGTGTTCCTGTGATGTTCAGTTTACTTATGTACCCTGACTTTTGCAACAGAACTAGTTTTTTGCACAGTCACCAGCAGATTTAAGATTAGGCCACAACCTCTACAACTACAGTTTCCAATTGAAAAAGTGGGATCTGTGAGTTTACCTTGCTAACCGTAATATAAGAAAGAAGCAAAAGGGGGTGAAATTTGTATCGGCAGTAATGAATCAGCAGCCCAGGACTATCAGAAATAGCCAGCAGCAGGATTGAATTCCAGTGTAACCTTATCACATTAACTACTTTCAACTTCCTTGCTCAGTAACTTTTGTCACTTAAAAGAAAATGTACACACACTTTTCTCTTTATTTCGACTAACTTTTTAAATAAAGGATATATACATATCAGTCCATCTCCTGTGACGTTGCACATAGGGAGTCAAGACCAAATGTACTATTTAGGGAAAGCAGGGTTAGAGGTTGGAGCTTATTGGAGCTACATCGGGGTGGGAGGAGGCAGATGGGAAGAGAAAGGGAGAGAAGAGAAGAGAAGAGAAGTGGAGGGAGAGTGAAAGGAGGAGGATGGGTTAAGGTGGACCAGGAAGGGTGACAGCGAGAGGAGAGGGGAACTGGGGGAGGACAAAGGGAAGTGGATGGGGGTCAAAGACAGGGAATCTACCTTATCAGGGAGGGGCAGACCGCAGTTTCATCTGGGTGGGGGGGGTGGGGGTGTTGACTGTTCATTCTTGAATTCATTCTAGGGGGTGGTTGTGGTGAGCTAGCCTTCCCTCTCCCCAGGTTCAATATTTTTCTTGGCAGTGGTGCGAGGGGAATGAGGATGAGGCAGACCTTCCTTCCACCCACGGCCTGATTTTTCTCACAGCGAGGAGGGGAGATGCAGTTGAGATAACTGGTCTCTTCCCCATTAACACTCTCAGGTAGGGAGGTAGCGAATTGTGGAAAAAAAATATTCTTTCCCACCCCTCCCCACCGCCCCCCCCCCCCCCCCTCCCACTCGCCTGCCGTAACATCATAATCTGGTCAGGTGGGCAGAACAGAAGAACATAGGAAATAGGACCAGGTGTAGGCCATACGAACCCTTGAGCCTGGTCCGCCATTCAATCAAATCATGGCTGATCTTTGGCCTCACCTCCATATTCCTGCCCAATCACCATATCCCTTGATTCCCGTGATGAGAAAAGTGGCAAATGGAATTCAACCCGGAGAAGTGTGAGGTAATGCATTTGGGGAGGGCAAACAAGGCAAGGGAGTACACAATAAATGGGAGGATACTGAGAGGTGTAGAGGAACAGAGGGACCTTGGAGTGCATGTCCACAGATTCCTGAAGGTAGCAGGACAGGTAGATAAGGTGGCTAAGAAGGCATATGGGATACTTTCATTTATTAGCCGAGGAATAGAATATAAGAGCAGGGAGGTTATGCTTGAACTATATAAAACACTAGTTAGGCCACAGCTAGAGTATGGCGTACAGTTCTGGTCACTGCATTACAGGAAAGATGTGATTGCAGAGGAGATTTACAAGGATGTTGCTAGGACTGGAGAATTTTAGCTATGAGGAAAGATTGGATAGGCTGGGATTGTTTTCTTTGGAACAGAGGAGGCTGAGGGGTGATTTAATTGAGGGGTATAAAATTATGAGGGGACTAGATAGAGTGGATAGGAAGGACTTACTTCTCTTAGCAGAGGGGTCAATAACCAGGGGGCATAGATTTAAAGTAATTGGTAGAAGGATTAGAGGGGAGTTGAGGAAATTTTTTTCACCCAGAGGATGGTGGGGGTCTGGAACTCACTGCCTGAAAGGGTGGTAGAGGCAGAAACCCTCATTGCATTTAAAATGTGCTTGGATGTGCACTTGAAGTGTCGCAATCGATAAGGCTATGGACCAAGAGCTCGAAAGTGGGATTGGGCTGGATAGCTCTTTTTCGGTCGGCACAGAAACAATGGGCTGAATGGCCTCTTTCTGTGCCGTAAATTTCTTTTATTCTATGATCACTGGAAGAGCCATTCAAACCCTGGAAAATGAGGAGATCTGGCTTAGTTGGGTGGGGGCGAAGACTTGCTTTCTTCAGAGAGAGGGACAGGAGTGATTGATTACAATATTGCAGCTGACTCCTGCTTTCCTGATGCTGTGAAGAATGAATGTTCAATGTAAACATTTATTCCATGGTGCCACCCATTGGATTTGCAATTGAGCTGTGTGCTTACACACATGCTGACTCCAAAGTTGAAAGTACACTTCCAGTGCTACATTTGACAGATCTTTTCCAATTATAAAGGCCAACCAGAACCCCACCTACAGGCATAACAGGTACTGCAGGTAAATGTTTGACAGTTTCAAAATAGGTTTTCCCATTGACAAAGCCTGAAATAGGCTTCATTGAGTTTTCAATGTATCTTAAGATGGAATGTAGCAACCCACTCATCGTGTTATAACTAATGCATTTTAAAGGACTGTAATAGCATTTTAGCATTTTAGCAACAAAAATTAAAATATTTCATTGCTCTTTATTTCTAGTTCAATTCAGTCATAGAATCATAGAATGGTACAGCACAGAAGGAGGCCATTTGGCCCATTGTGCCCATGTTGGCTCTTTGAAAGAGCTATCCAATTAGTCCGCTCCCCTGCTCTTTCCCCATAGCCCTGCAAATTTTCCACTTCAAGTATATATCCACTTCTCTTTTGAAAATTGTAAACAATTTTACAACACCAAGTTATAGTCCAGCAATTTTATTTTAAATTCACAAGCTTTTGGAGGCTTCCTCCTTCCTCAGGTGAACGATGTCGAAAATTTTGAAAGTTATTATTGAATCTGCTTCCACTACTCTTTCAGGCAGTGCATTCCAGATCACAACAGTTCGCTGCATAAAAAAAAATTCTCTTCATTTCCCCTCTGGCTCTTTTGCCAATTACCTAACATCTGTTTTCTCTGGTTATCGACCCTCCTGCCAGTGGAAACAGTTTCTCCCTATATAATGACCGAAACTACTTGTGCATTTTTAAGTTAACTAAGAAATTAAGTACTCATTTATGCAACTGGCTGCTACAAATGCACTGGCTGATGGTAAACAAATTGATAGACACAAAAAGTGTGTGTACATTTATGGGAATCATAAAACAAGAGCGGAGAGAGAGAGAGAGAGAGAGAGAGAGAAAGATAATCAAGGAGTGACGTCACAGGACAGCAGGTAGGTGGTTAGTTGGTGAGTATTACCATTTTTTTTGCTCTCTAAGATAGGGCAGTGGGTTAAATAGAGGGCTGGGAAACTATAACTATTACTTTATTAAACAAATAACTGAAACTAGATAAACAAATTAGTTAATAAAACTAAAAATATCGAGTGAATAAAAACGTTATCCAGTTAAATAAATAAAACAAGATTAATTGGAGATGGCAGGGCAGGTGGTGTGTTGTAACTGCAGCATGTGGGAGTTGGTGGAGACCAGCGAGATCCCAAGCAACCACATCTGCAGTAAGTGTCTGCAACTCGAGGAAATTCGGCTCAGAGTTGTTGAGCTGGAGTCTGAGCTGCAGACATTTGTGATGCATCAGGGAGGGGGAGAGTTATCTGGACACTTTGATCCAGAAGCCAGTCACACCCCTTAGGTTAGGTAGTAGTTTAGATCTGGTCTGTGGTCAGGGACAGGAGGATGCAACTGTGAGTCAGGCAGGTATGGGGACCCAGGATGCAGTGATGGAGGAGCCTCAGCCTCAGCCTTTGGCTTTGTCCAACAGGTACGAGGTACTTGCTACCTGTGGGGATGAGAACAAAGATTGCAGAGAGGATGGGCAAACTGACTACGGCACCGTGGTACAGGAGGCCATTCAAGCGGGGGCAGTAAAAGGGAATGTGGTAGTGGTAGGGGATAGTACAGTCAGAGGATAGATACTATTCTCTGCAGCCGTGACTGGGAGTCCCAAAGGCTGTGTTGCCTGCCCGGTGCCAGGGTCTTCTCATGGCTGGAAAAGAACTTGGAGCATGAGGAGGAGGATCCAGTTGTCATGGTCCACGTAGAAACCAACAACATAGGTAGAAATGGAATGAGGTTCTGCTGAGGGAGTTTGTGGAGCTAGGTTCCAAATTAATAAGCAGAACCTCAAAGGCAATTTTCTCTGGAATATTACTTGAGCCGCGCACAAATTAGCATAGGGTTAAACAGATCAGAGAGTTAAATGCATGGCTCAAAGAGTGGTGTGGGAGACAGGGGTTTCAATTCATGGGGCACTGACACCAGTACGGGGGAAAGAGGGAGCTGTTCTGTTGGGACGGGCTCCACTTAAACCGGGCTAGGACCAGTGTCTTAGCTAATTGAATAACTAGGGCTGTAGATAGGGCTTTAAACTAAAAAAGAGGGTGGGAAGAGGTTCAGATGAGGGGAAATTCATAAATCTAAAGAGAAAGATCAAAGCAATAGAGCGGTGTAGCAATTTAGGGAAAGATAAGCAAAGTGTGACAGGAAGGGACAGAGAGTTTATTTAACAGTAATAGTGCATCAGTGAACAAGGTCAAATCAGGGAACAATAGTAAAAAGTTAAAATTAAAAGCACTTTAACTGAATGCACGAAGCATTTGTAACAAGACAGATGAATTAATGGCACAAATAAATGGGTTTGATCTAGTAGCCATTACTGAGACATGGTTGCAAGGTGACCAAGGTTGGGAACTAAATATTCCAGGGTACTTGACTTTTTGAAAAGGAGCCGAGCCGAGCGGAGGGAGCGTCCGATAAAAGGCGGGATTTCAGAGCGCTGAGAACAGCTGAGAGGAGCCGAGCCGAGCGGAGGGAGCGTCCGATAAAAGGCGGGATTTCAGAGCGCTGAGAACAGCTGAGAGGAGCCGAGCCGAGCGGAGCTGCGACCGAGTTCGAAGTGACGTCAGGAATCAGATCGGGACGCGACACAGGGGAGGCACCTGATTGGTGAGTAGGTTCAGGTGAGTATTTCTCCTTATCTGCAGTAACTCAAGTAAAAGGAAAGGGAAGGTCTGCAGGTCTTATAGGAAGTAGCGTTTATTTTTTAGTGAATCAAGGTCCCTAGTGTAGTTAACATTCTCTAAATTGAGAACAATTTAAAGGAGTAAACTCCTTAAAGGGAGTGGTAAGTAGTTTTTCTTTCCTTTTTTTTTCTCTTGACATTGTAGTTGTTCTTAAGCTAATTTAAGGGTTAAGTCATGGCAGGAGATCCCAGCGCCGTGTCATGTTCCTCTTGTGGGATGTGGGAATTCAGGGCTCCTTCCTGTATCCCTGATTCCTTCACCTGCGGGAAGTGTGTCCAGCTGCAGCTATTGTTTGACCGCTTGACGGCTCTGGAGCTGCGGATGGACTCACTTTGGAGCATCCGCGATGCTGAGAAAGTCGTGGATAGCACGTTCAGTGAGTTGGTCACACCGCAGATAAAAATTACTGAGGGAGATAGTGAATGGGTGACCAACAGACAGAGGAAGAGTAGGAAGGCAGTGCAGGGGTCCCCTGCGGTCATCTCCCTCCAAAACAGGTATACCGTTTTGGATACTGTTGGCGGAGATGGCTCACCAGGGGAAGGTGGCAGTGGCCAGGTTCATGGCACCGTGGCTGGCTCTGCTGCACAGGAGGGCAGGAAAAAGAGTGGCAGAGCTATAGTGATAGGGGACTCGATTGTAAGGGGAATAGACAGGCGTTTCTGCGGACGCAACCGAGACTCCAGGATGGTATGTTGCCTCCCTGGTGCAAGGGTCAAGGATGTCTCGGAGCGGCTGCAGGACATTCTGGAGGGGGAGGGTGAACAGCCAGTTGTCGTGGTGCATATAGGCACCAACGATATAGGTAAAAAACAGGATGAGGTCCTACAAGCTGAATTTAGGGAGTTAGGAGTTAAACTAAAGAGTAGGACCTCAAAGGTAGTAATCTCAGGATTGCTACCAGTGCCACGGGTTAGTCAGAGTAGGAATGACAGGATAGCTTACATGAATACGTGGCTTGAGAGATGGTGCAAGCTGGAGGGATTCAAATTCCTGGGCCATTGGAACCGGTTCTGGGGGAGGTGGGACCAGTACAAATTGGACGGTCTGCATCTGGGCAGGACTGGAACCAATGTCCTAGGGGGAGTGTTTGCCAGTGCTGTTGGGGAGGGTTTAAACTAATGTGGCAGGGGGATGGGAACCGATGCAGGAAGTCAGTGGGAAATAAAGTGGTGACAGAAACAAAAGGCAGTAAGGGAGAGTGTACAGAACATGACCGGACAGATGGTCTGAGAAAGCAGGGCAAAGACCAAGGGAAGTCTAGATTAAACTGCATTTATTTCAATGCAAGAAGTCTGATGGGCAAGGCAGATGAACTCAGGGCATGGATGGGTACATGGGACTGGGATGTTATAGCTATTACTGAAACATGGCTAAGGGAGGGGCAGGACTGGCAGCTCAATGTTCCAGGGTACAGATGCTATAGGAAAGATAGAGCAGGAGGTAAGAGAGGAGGGGGAGTTGCGTTCTTGATTAAGGAGAACATCACGGCAGTAGTGAGAGGGGATATATCCGAGGGTTCGCCCACTGAGTCCATATGGGTAGAACTGAAAAATAAGAAGGGAGAGATCACTTTGATAGGATTGTACTACAGACCCCCAAATAGTCAACGGGAAATTGAGGAGCAAATATGTAAGGAGATTACAGACAGCTGCAGGAAAAATAGGGTGGTAATAGTAGGGGACTTTAACTTTCCCAACATTGACTGGGACAGCCATAGCATTAGGGGCTTGGATGGAGAGAAATTTGTTGAGTGTATTCAGGAGGAATTTCTCATTCAGTATGTGGATGGCCCGACTAGAGAGGGGGCAAAACTTGACCTCCTCTTGGGAAATAAGGAAGGGCAGGTGACAGAAGTGTTAGTGAGGGATCACTTTGGGACCAGTGATCATAATTCCATTAGTTTTAAGATAGCTATGGAGAAGGATAGGTCTGGCCCAAAAGTTAAAATTCTAAATTGGGGAAAGGCCAATTTTGATGGTATTAGACAGGAACTTTCAGAAGTTGATTGGGAGAGTCTGTTGGCAGGCAAAGGGACGTCTGGTAAGTGGGAGGCTTTCAAAAGTGTGTTAACCAGGGTTCAGGGTAAGCACATTCCTTATAAAGTGAAGGGCAAGGCTGGTAGAAGTCGGGAACCTTGGATGACTCGGGAGATTGAGGCACTAGTCAAAAATAAGAAGGAGGCATATGACATGCATAGGCAGCTGGGATCAAGTGGATCCCTTGAAGAGTATAGAGATTGCCGGAGTAGAGTTAAGAGAGAAATCAGGAGGGCAAAAAGGGGATATGAGAGTGCTTTGGCAGATCAGGCAAAGGTGAATCCAAAGAGCTTCTACAAATGCATAAAGGGCAAAAGGGTAACTAGGGAGAGAGTAGGGCCTCTTAAGGATCAACAAGGTCATCTATGTGCGGAACCACAAGAGATGGGTGAGATCCTGAATGAATATTTCACATCGGTATTTACGGTTGAGAAAGGCATGGATGTTAGGGAACTTGGGGAAATAAATAGTGATGTCTTGAGGAGTGTACATATTACAGAGAGGGAGGTGCTGGAAGTCTTAACGCGCATCAAGGTAGATAAATCTCCGGGACCTGATGAAATGTATCCCAGGACGTTATGGGAGGTTAGGGAGGAAATTGCGGGTCCCCTAGCAGAGATATTTGAATCATCCACCGCTACAGGTGAGGTGCCTGAAGATTGGAGGGTAGCAAATGTTGTGCCTTTGTTTAAGAAGGGCGGCAGGGAAAAGCCTGGGAACTACAGACCAGTGAGCCTGACATCTGTAGTGGGTAAGTTGTTAGAGGGTATTCTGAGGGACAGAATCTACAGGCATTTGGAGAGGCAGGGACTAATTAGGAACAGTCAGCATGGTTTTGTGAGAGGAAAATCATGTCTCACGAATTTGATTGAGTTTTTTGAAGGGGTAACCAAGAAGATAGATGAGGGCTGTGCAGTAGACGTGGTCTACATGGACTTCAGCAAAGCATTTGACAAGGTACCGCATGGTAGGTTGTTACATAAGGTTAAATCTCATGGGATCCAAGGTGAGGTAGCCAATTGGATACAAAATTGGCTTGACGACAGAAGACAGAGGGTGGTTGTCGAGGGTTGTTTTTCAAACTGGATGCCTGTGTCCAGCGGTGTGCCTCAGGGATCGGTGCTGGGTCCGCTGTTATTTGTTATTTATATTAATGATTTGGATGAGAATTTAGGAGGTATGGTTAGTAAGTTTGCAGATGACACCAAGATTGGTGGCATTGTGGACAGTGAAGAAGGTTATCTAGGATTGCAACGGGATCTTGATAAATTGGGCCAGTGGGCCGATGAATGGCAGATGGAGTTTAATTTAGATAAATGTGAGGTGATGCATTTTGGTAGATCGAATCGGGCCAGGACCTACTCCGTTAATGGTAGGGCGTTGGGGAGAGTTATAGAACAAAGAGATCTAGGAGTACAGATTCATAGCTCCTTGAAAGTGGAGTCACAGGTGGATAGGGTGGTGAAGAAGGCATTCAGCATGCTTGGTTTCATTGGTCAGAACATTGAATGCAGGAGTTGGGATGTCTTGTTGAAGTTGTACAGGGCATTGGTGAGGCCACACTTGGAGTACTGTGTACAGTTCTGGTCACCCTATTATAGAAAGGATATTATTAAACTAGAAAGAGTGCAGAAAAGATTTACTAGGATGCTACCGGGACTTGATGGTTTGACTTACAGGGAGAGGTTAGACAGACTGGGACTTTATTCCCTGGAGAGTAGGAGGTTAAGGGGTGATCTTATAGAAGTCTATAAAATAATGAGGGGCATAGATAAGGTCGATAGTCAAAATCTTTTCCCAAAGGTAGGGGAGTCTATAACGAGGGGGCACAGATTTAAGGTGAGAGGGGAGAGATACAAAAGGATCCAGAGGGGCAATTTTTTCACTCAAAGGGTGGTGAGTGTCTGGAACGAGCTGCCAGATGCAGTAGTAGAGGCGGGTACAATTTTGTCTTTTAAAAAGCATTTGGACAGTTACATGGGGAAGATGGGTATCGAGGGATATGGGCCAAGTGCAGGCAATTGGGACTAGCTTAGTGGTATAAACTGGGCGACATGGACATGTTGGGCCGAAGGGCCTGTTTCCATGTTGTAACTTCTATGATTCTATGATTCTATAAAGACAAAATGGTGAAGGGGGGGGGGGGGGAAGTCCTGATAATGATGGATGACATAAGGACAATAGTGAGAAAGGATCTTGGCTCGGAGGATCAGGCAGTAGAATCAGTATGGGTGGAGGTAAGATATAACAAGGAGCAGAAAACATTGGTGGGAGTAGTTTATCGGCCCCCGAGCAGTAGGTATATAGTTGGACAGAGTATTAATCAAGAAATAAGAGGAACTTGTAACAAAGGTAATAAAATAATCATGGGGGACTTTAATCTTCATATAGACTGGGCAAATCTAATTGGCAAAAGTAGTTTGGAGGACGAGTTCATGAAATACATTTGAGACAGTTTCCTAGAACGATACATTGTGGAATCAACCAGAGAACAGTCTATTTTAGATTTTGTCTTGTGTAATGAGGCAGGGTTAATTAATAATCTCATAGTAAGGGATCCACTGGGGAAGAGTGATTGTAATATGATAGACTTTCACAGTGAGTTCGAGAGTGACATACTTAAGTCAGAAACTAGTCTTAAACTTAAACAAAGCCAATTACATAGTCATGAGGGGCGAGTTGGCTAAGGTAGATTGGGAAATTAGATTAAAAGATATGTCGGTAGATAAGCAATGGCGAACATTTAAAAAAAAAATTCATAATTCTCAACGAAGATGCATTTCCTTGAGGAATAAAAACGCCACAAGAAAAGTGATCCATCCATGGCTAACTAAATAAGTTAAGGAAAGTATTAGATTAAAAGAAAAGGCCTATAATGTTGCCAAGAAGAGTAGTAAGCCTGAGGAATGGGAGGGTTTTAGAAATTAACAAAGGATGACCAAAAAATTGATAGAGGGAGTAAATAGAATGAGAGTAAACTAGCAAGAAATATAAAATCAGATTGTAAGAGCTTCTACAAGTATGTAAAAAGGAAGAGAGTAGCAAAAGTAAACGTGAGTCCCTTAGAGGCTCAGAAAGGAGAAATTATAATGGGGAATAAGGAAATGGCAGAGACATTAAATATTTTGTATCTGTCTTCACAGTAGAAGACACAAAAAACATACCAGAAATAGTGGGGAACCAAGGGTCTAATGAGAGTGAGGAACTTAAATAATTTTCGTAAATAAAAAGTATTGGAGAAATTAAGGGGATTAAAAGCCGACAAATCCCCTGGACCTGATGGCCTACATCCTAGGGTTCTAAAAGAGGTGGCTGCAGAGATAGTGGATGCATTTGTTGTGATCTTCCAAAATTCCCTAGATTCTAGAATGGTCCCAGTGGATTGGAAGGTGGCAAATGTAACAACGCTATTCAAGAAAGGAAGGAGAGAGAAAACAGGGAACTCCAGGCCAGTTACCCTGACATCAATAGTAGGGAAAATGCTGGAATCCATTATTAAGGACTTGGTAACAGGGCACTTAGAAAATCATAATATGATTAGGCAGAGTCAAAATGGTTTTTTGAAACGAAATAGTGTTTGAGAAGTCTACTAGAGTTTTTTGAGGATGTAACTAACAGGGTAGATAAAGGGAAACCTGTGCATGTAGTAAATTTGGAGTTTCAAAAGGTATTTGATAAGTTGCCACACAAACAAAAATGGTTGTTACACAAGATAAGGGCTCATGGGGTTGAGGGTATTCGCATGGGTAGAGGATTGGTTAATGGACAGAAAACAGAGAGTAGGAATGGAGTTATTCACTTTGGTAGGAAGAAGAGAAAAACAGAATATTTTTTAAATGGTGAGAAACTATTGAATGTTGGTGTTCAGAGGGATTTGGGTGTCCTTGTACACGATACACAGAAAGTTAGCATGTAGGTACAGCAAGCAATTAGGAAGGCAAATGGTATGTTAGCCTTTATTGCAAGGGGGTTGGAGTACAAGAGTAAGGAAGTCGGAAGTCTTGCTGCAATTGTACAGAGCTTTGGTGAGACTTCACCTGGAGTACTGTGTACAGTTTTGGCCTCCTTACCTAAGGAAGGATATACCTGCCTTAGAGGTGGTTCACTAGATTGATTCCTGGGATGAGAGGGTTGTCCTATGAGGAAAGATTGAGTAGAATGAGCCTATATTCTCTGGAGTTTAGATGAATGAGAGGTGATCTCATTGAAACATATAGGATTCTGAGAGGGCTTGACAGGGTGGATGCTGAGAGGCTGTTTCCCCTAGCTGGAGAGTCTAGAACTAAAGGGCACAGTCTCAGGATAAGGGGTCAGCCATTTAGGACTGAGATGAAGAGAAATGTCTTTATTCAGAGGGTTGTGAATCTTTGGAATTCTCTACCCCAGAACGCTGTGGATGCTGAGTCGTTGAGTCTATTCCAGGCTGAGATCGATAGATTTATGGACTCTGAGAATCAAGGGATATGGGGATCGGGGGGGAAAGTGGAGTTGAGGTCGAAGATCAGCTATTATCTTATTGAATGGCAGAGCAGGCTTGAGGGGTCATAAGGCCTACTCCTGCTCCTATTTCTTTTGTTCTTCTTACGTTCTTATGATTTTTAATATTGCTTTATGTTCTCTTCCGGGGCCTTCACGGATTGATGACGAGGCACACACCTTGGAGAAGGCAATTCCTCAGAGGAGCTTAATTCCTCTGAGGACACACCATCACATCACACCCAGCCGTGCACCAGCGCAGATACTCTCACTTCGGTGGGTCCTGTTAGGCAGATAGTTGGGTTGTTACCTGCTAATTCAACACTCACAAGTGCGCATGTGACAGGGGCAGGTTTGGAGAGTCTGTCAGGGGCGCGCTCCACTCCAAGCTCTGCTCAGCTGGACCCAGGTGATGAGCCCTGAGGGACATCATTGAGAGTGAGAATGATAGAGGTACAGCTCCACCTTTGTGAGGTAATGGAATAGGTGTCCCGCACACTCTGCAGAATAGCAGATAGGATGGAGGAGTCCAACTCCATTGCTAGTGGATTGGTGGCACAGGTAAGTGCGGGAATGTCTTTGATGGAGAGAGTGGCAGTCTCCATTGAGCTTATAGCACGGCTCTCTAATGAGTCCATACAGGCCATGGCCACGGCCGTGCGGACTCTGGATGCCAACATGTCTGCCGCCTTAAAAAGGCAGATAGAAACTTCATCTGTGGCATTGGAAAGTGCCACATCTCCTCACCAGCCTGCTGTCCAGCAGAGTAGTGGGAGTGATGTTGCATCGGCTGGGGAGAGGGATGCTGGTGAAAGGGGATATGAAAGTGGGGACTCCACTCAAAGCGCTTCCATGGCTCACCCATTGCACCCCCTCCACCACCGACCAGTAATCGCAATGCTGCCTCCTCTCCCGATGTCCAAGTAAACATACCACATAGATGCGGTAGGAAGAGGAAGGTGAAGGTTTTGTAATCACCAAGGGTATGCACAAGGGTGTCATGTTTTTCATTTATAATTTTTTAAAATTAAATGCACATTAAATGTTATAATTCTCACCACTGCCACCTCTTGCTCATTCTTCAGTCCCTTTTGTGAAAGGACCATTTCATGTGCTTCATCATGAATGCCAAGACACAATGCCATCCATTGGGCGCATGTACAACGGGTGTATGTGTGGTTGAAGGAGTGTTTTGTGCAAACGGAGTGGGGGGGTGGGGAGATGGTTGTTCCAGATGTCGGAGTAGTTCACTATCTTCTGTTTGCAGATATCATTTTGAGAATCTGTTAGATATGAGTGAATCCCTGGTATCACGAGCAGCCATGTACGCCGCTGCACTGGGGATGAGTTCCCCATATTCTTCATCCTCCACCTCGTCGTCTTCTTCAATGTTTCCAGCAGATGAGGATGCATCAAGCTCCTCCACCTGTAACCCTGTCTGTTTACCAATGTTGTGCAGGGCGCAACACACCACTATTATTCAGCACACCCTCGCTGGTAAATACAGAAAGTCTCCCCAGATTGATCCAGACACCTGAAGCGCATCTTCAGCATTCCTATGGCTTCTTCAATGTCAGACCTGGTGGTGATGTGACATTTTTAAAATTTGTTCATGGGATGTGGGCGTCACTGGCAAGGCCAGCATTTATTGCCCATCCCTAAGTGCCCTTGAGAAGGTGGTGGTGAGCCGCATTCTTGAACCGCTGCAGTCCATGTGGTGAAGGTTCTCTCAGTGCTGTTAGGTAGGAAGTTCCAGGATTTTGACCTAGTGACAATGAAGGAATGGCAAAATATTTCCAAGTTGGGATGGTGTGTGACTTGGAGCGGAACGTGCAGGTGGTGTTGCTCCCATGTGCCTGCTGCCCTTGTCCTTCTAGGTGATGGAGTTCGTGGGTTTGGGAGATGCTGTCGAACAAGCCTTGGCGAGTTGCTGCAGTGCATCCTGTAGATGGTACACAGTGCGCCGGTGGTGAAGGGAGTGAATGTTTCGTGTGGTGGATGGGGTGCCAATCAAGCGGGCTGCTTTGTCCTGGATGGTGTCAAGCTTCTTGAGTGTTGTTGGAGCTGCACTCATCCAAGCAAGTGGAGAGTATTCCATCACACTCCTGACTTGTGCCTTGTAGATGGTGGAAAGGCTTTGGGGAGTCAGGAGGTGAGTCACTCGCTGCAGAATATCCAGCCTCTGACCTGCTCTTGTAGACACATTATTTATGTGGCTGGTCCAGTTAAGTTTCTGGTCAATGGTGACCCCCTAGGGTGTTGATAGTGGTCGATTTGGCGATGGTATTGCCGTTGAATCTCAAGGGGAGGTGGTTAGACTCTCTCTTTTTGGAGATGGTCATTGCCTGGCACTTGTCTGGTGCGAATGTTACTTGCCACTTATCAGCCCAAGCCTGGATGTTGTCCAGGTCTTGCTGCATGCGGGCACGGACTGCTTCATTATCTGAGGGGTTGCAAATGGAAATGAACACTGTGCAATCATTAGCGAGCATCCCCATTTCTGACCTTATGATGGAGGGAAGGTCATTGATGAAGCAGCTGAAGATGTTTGGGCCCAGAACACTGCCCTGAGGAACTCCTGCAGCAATATTCTGGGGCTGAGATGATTGGCCTCCAACAACCACCACCACCTTCCTTTGTGTTAGGTCTGACTCCACCCACTGGAGAGTTTTCCTCCTGATTCCCATTGACTTCATTTTTACTAGGGCTCCTTGGTGCCACACTGGGTCAAATGCTATCTTGATATCAAGGGTAGTCACTCTCACCTCACCTCTGGAATTCAGTTCTTTTGTCCATGTTTGGACCAAGGCTGTAATGAGGTCTGGAGCCGAGTGGTCCTGGCAGAACCCAAACTGAGCATCGGTGAACAGGTTATTGGTGAGTAAGTGCCGCTTGCTCGCACTGTCGACGACACCTTCCATCACTTTGCTGATGATTGAGAGTAGACTTCAATGACAGACCTGGTGGTGATGTAACTGTCATTGTACCGCTGCTGTGTCTCGTTAGCTGGGTTTCTCACAGGTGTCATGAGCCACGTCGGCAGGGAGTATCCCTTATCTCCAAGGAGCCAGCCCTTAAGTCTGCCTTGTGTGTGGAAGAGGACCAGGATGTTGGACTCGCGCAAAATGAAGGAATCATGGCAGCTGCCAGGCAATTTGGCACACACCAGTAGAAACCTCCCCAGGTGGTCGCAAACCAGCTGCGCATTGATGGAGTGATATCTCTTTCGGTTGATGAGCAGTCCTGGTTCATGTGTAAGCCCTCAGATTGCTACGTGTGTGCAAACAATTGCGCCCTGCACCCATGGGAAGCCAGCCAGAGAGTTGAAACCCACTTCCCTCTCAGTCTGGCTGATGTCGTCGCAGTGGAAATTAAAGTAGTCAGATACCCTGGCAAACAAGCCATCCGTTACCTGTCACATACACTTAGGTGCAGACGACTGAGAGACACTGGAGATATCACCGGTGGCGACCTGAACAGATTTGAAGGCAAAGAAATTGAGGGCAGTGATGACTTTAACGGTGACGGGCAATGTGTGGCCATCAGGCCTAGCCGGGAGCAGCTCTGCATGAAGGAGCGTGCAGATATCTGTGACCACCTGGTGACTCAATCTCAGCTTGCATAGGCACTGCTCCTCAGAGAGGTCCAGGAAGCTGAGCCACTACCTGTACATCCTCTCATATGGGTAGTGCGTCCTGCGACCTCGACCCCTCCGTTGGTCCCCTCTCTGCTCTTCTCCAGGTCCTTGTGGGGCATCTGTCTTGTGCACCTGCAACTCCCAGAACTGCATGCCGTGCCTGCCACGGATGGTGATGCGCCTCCTCCTCAGATGTACTGTAGAATAAATCCATTGCACCCCCCTTCCTGATGTTGTCAGTTTGAGGGGGTACAAAATGTTTGTAAATATATCTAAACACAAGAATTCTCAGTGTGAACAAAGACATCTCAGACTAAACACAAAGAACTCCCAGCCAAAGGTTTGTCTGAGAGAACTGAGTGCCCTGCTGAAAAAGCTCACCTTTTATTCACAAGTGTCAAGCACTAGTTCAAAGGTCGGCTGGAATTCGCCTCGGTTTCCATGACATGTTTCAGAGGCCACGGGAAAGTTAGTCGTTTGTGTAACTCAATACACAAAAAGTTAATCCCCTGAAGTGTTTTAAATGCCTAAATTGGCCCTTTAACTATCGGCCCAGTAGCTCGATGTGCCGATGGGACTTCTGGGAGTCAGAATTGCGCGTGCATCCAAACGCATCTGGATCAAACCTGGAAGTTGGCACACTGGAGCCGGAATGCGGTACCGCTCTGATTTCTCATAATTTTTACTGCCCACCAGCCCCCAGCCCACCCATTCTTTGGGTTTAAAATTTACCCGCAAGTGTCTGCAAAAACATAGCAGCATATATTACCATGTCTTGCAGTTGACAGTTCCCATAGAGGGACCTAGTACATAGCACAAAGTGCAAAGACATCTCTCTCTCTCTCTCTCTCTCTCTCTCTCTTCCCCCATACTCTCACTCTCTTTCTCTATTGTTAACAACTCAAGGTCTTCAGTATATTTCCGAAACAATTCTTATGAAAGTCTGGTTTGAGTATCCTTGATCCTGGAATTTTACCAAGTTTAATAAACTGTAGCATACCTGCCAATACTGCCCTTTACAAGATGAATGGTTTTATAATTTTTGTTTAACTTTATTTCTAAGGCACAAGATGTATATTCTGCAGCTAAGAAGAATTCATATACGCTATAAAGGTTACCACTTTTAATTTAGAAACTGATAAAATAAAGAAAAATGCAGTAACAATCTATCTCTATCTATATTAAATGTGATATGTGGTGTGTGTTTCATTGAAAACATTCATGTGAAATTTACCCCTATTGAAAACTTGTTATGCCTCTAGATGGCACTGTGATAGGAGTTTTCAATTTCAAAGGTGTCACATCTTATCTGTCATAGATTCATACATGCCAGTTGTCACATGCAGTAATGTACAGGTATTTGGATAGCTCTTTTTATTGTCTGCATTTTCCGAAATTCATTTATTTATTTTAACCAATTGTCACCCGAGGCCACAGATCATTTGTTCTTTCATGAGGCCAAATGATGGGTTCACTGAACATCCTCAGACCAACCGCAACATCGTCATCAAACCAGCGGACAAAGGAGGAGCCATAGTCATACAGAACAGAACAGACTATTGCAAAGAAGCATACCGACAACTGGACAACCAGGAACACTACAGACGGTTACCCGCAGATCCGACCAAAGAACACACCCACCAGCTCAACAAACTGATCAAGATCTTCGATCCAGACCTTCAAAGCATCCTACGCATTCTCATCCCACGTAATCCCCGCGTGGGAGACTTCTACTGCCTCCCAAAGATACACAAAGCCAACACACCCGGACGTCCCATCGTATCAGGCAACGGAACCCTGTGTGAGAACCTCTCTGGATACATCGAGGGCATCCTGAAACCCATCGTACAGGGAACCCCCAGCTTCTGTCGTGACACTACAGACTTCCTACAAAAACTCAGTACCCACGGACCAGTTGAACCAGGAACACTTCTCACCACGATGGACGTCTCGGCACTATACACCAGTATCCCCCACGATGACGGCATCGCTGCGACAGCATCAATACTCAACACCAACAACAGCCAATCTCCGGAAGCCATCCTACAACTCATCCGCTTCATCCTGGATCACAATGTCTTCACCTTCGATAACCAGTTCTTTACCCAAACACACGGAACAGCCATGGGGACCAAATTCGCACCCCAATACGCCAACATTTTCATGCACAAGTTCGAGCAGGACTTCTTCACTGCACAAGACCTCCAACCAACACTATACACCAGATACATCGACGACATTTTCTTTCTATGGACCCACGGCAAGGAATCACTAAAGAGACTACACGATAACATCAACAAGTTCCATCCCACCATCAAGCTCACCATGGACTACTCCTCAGAATCAGTTTCTTTCTTGGACACACGAATCTCCATCAAAGACGGGCACCTCAGCACCTCACTCTACCGCAAGCCCACGGACAACCTCACGATGCTCCACTTTTCCAGCTTCCACCCTAACCACGTCAAAGAGGCCATCCCCTATGGACAGGCCCTGCGAATACACAGGGTCTGCTCAGACGAGGAGGAACGCGATGGACACCTACAGACGCTGAAAGACGCCCTAGTAAGAACGGGATATGACGCTCGACTCATCGATCGACAGTTCCGACGGGCCACAGCAAAAAATCGCATAGACCTCCTCAGGAGACTAACACGGGACGCAACCAACAGAGTACCCTTTGTCATCCAGTACTTCCCCGGAGCGGAGAAACTACGCCATGTTCTCCGCAGCCTTCAACATGTCATCAATGAGGACAAACACCTCGCTATGGCCATCCCCACACCTCCACTACTCGCCTTTAAACAGCCACCCAACCTCAAACAGACCATCGTTCGCAGCAAACTACCTAGCTTTCAAGAGAACAGCGTCCACGACGCCACACAACCCTGCCACGGTAACCTCTGCAAGACATGCCAGATCATCGACACAGATACCACCATCACACGAGATGACACCACCCACCAGGTGCATGGTTCATACTCCTGTGACTCAGCCAACGTTGTCTACCTCATACGTTGCAGGAAAGGATGCCCCAGAGCATGGTACATTGGCGAGACCATGCAGACGCTGCGACAACGGATGAACGGACACCGCGCAACAATCGCCAAACAGGAGGGTTCCCTCCCAGTCGGGGAACACTTCAGCAGTCATGGACATTCATCCACCGACCTTCGGGTAAGCGTACTCCAAGGCGGCCTTCGAGACACACGACAACGCAAAATCGTCGAGCAGAAATTGATAGCCAAGTTCCGCACCCATGAGGACGGCCTCAACCGGGATCTTGGGTTCATGTCACGCTACACGTTACCCCACCAGCGAACAAATGTTATCTGTTTTTAATATAATGGGTCATTTGCTGGCTCTCTCTGCCTTCCGGATGTTTCTGCCTCTCTCTGTGTTTTTTTTTCTCTGTTTTTTTTCCCTGTTTGTTTTTTTGTTGAATGTGTATTCGGAGGTTCTGCAGGTAACACCTCTCTGTCTGAACACGGTGATTGCCTTGGCAACGGGCAGTTGCAGGGGCAGTCTGTAAACACCATGTATTATTGTTCAATATGTATAAATGCGTAGGCTTCAAGGAGATCTTGAAACATTTGCCTGAGGAAGGAGAAAATCTCCGAAAGCTTGTGAATTTAAAATAAAATTGCTGGACTATAACTTGGTGTTGTAAAATTGTTTACAATCCTCAGTGTGGGCCAGGGTTCGGATAACTGTGTTTATCGTATATGGTAGCATAGCGGTTATGTTAAACTAGTAATCCAATAAAGCCTGGACTAATAATCCATGAGTCGTGAGTTCAAATCCCGCTATGGCAAATGGGGAATTGAAATTCAATTAATTAACTAAAATCTGGAATTAAAAAAACACTAGTACCATTAATGGTGGCCATGAAACTACTGGATTGTTGTAAAAACCCATCTGGTTCACTAATGTCCTTTAGGGAAGGAAACCTGCTGTCCTTACCCAGTCCGGCTTAAATGTGACTCCAGACTCACAGCCCTCTGAAATGGCCTAGCAAGCTACTCAGTTGTACAATCTCGCTACAAAAAGTCATAAGAATAAAACCAGATGGGCCACTAGGCACCGGATACGACAAGGGCAAACCAAGCCCAGTCGACCCTGCAAAGTCCTCCGCACTAACGTCTGGGGACTTGCACCAAAATTGGGAAAGCTGTTCCACTGACTAGTCAAGAAACAGCCTGACATAGCCATACCCACAGAATCATAGCTTTGAGCCAACGTCCCAGATTCTTCCATCACCATCCCTGGGTATGTCCTGTCCCACCGGCAGGACGGACCCACCACAGGTGGCGGTACAGTGGTATATAGGCAGGAGGGAGTGGCCCTGGGAGTCCTCAACATTGACTCTGGACCCCATGAAATCTCATGGCATCAGGTCAAACATGGACAAGGAAACCTCCTTCTGATAACCACCTACTGCCCTCCCTCAGCTGATGAATCAGTCCTCCTCCATGTTGAGCATCACTTGGAGGAAGCACTGAGGGTAGCAAGGGCATAAAATTTACTCTGGGTGGGGGACTTCAATATCCATCACCAAGAGTGGCTTGGTAGCACCACTACTGACCAAGTGGCCGAGTCCTGAAGGACATAGCTGCCAGACTGGGCCTGCGGCAGGTGGTGAGCGAACCAACATGAGGGGAAAACCTACGTGACCTCGTCCTCACCAATCTATCTGTAGCAGATGCATCTACCATGACAGTATTGGTAGGAGTGACCACCGCACAGTCCTTGTGGAGATAAAGTCCCGACTTCACACTGAGGACACCATCCAATGTGTTGTGTGGCACTACCACCATGCTAAATGGGATAGATTCAGAACAGATCTAGCAGCTCAAAACTGGGCAGCCATGAGGTGCTGTGGGCCATCAGCAGCAGCAGAATTGTATTCCAGCACAATCTGTAACCTCATGGCCTGGCATATTCCTCACTCTACCATTACCAACAAGCCAGGGCCGTCAACCCTGGTTCAACGAGGAGTGTAAAAGAGCATGCCAGGCGTACCTAAAAATGAGGTGCCAACCTGGTGAAGCTACAATACAAGACTGCATGCATGCGAAACAGCGGAGGCAACGTGCTATAGACAGAGCTAAGTGATTCCACAACCAACGGATCAGATCAAAGCTCTGCAGTCCTGCCACATCCAGTCGTGAATGGTGGTGGACAATTAAACAACTAACAGGAAGAGGAGGCTCCGTGAACAACCCCATTCTCAATGATCGCAGAGTCCAGCACGTGAGTGCAAAAGACAAGGCTGAAGTGTTTGCAACCATCTTCAGCCAGAAGTGCGGAGTGGATGATCCATCTCAGCGTCCTCCCAATATCCCCACCATCACAGAAGCCAGCCTTCAGCCAATTCGATTAACTCCACGTGATATCAAGAAATGACTGAGTGCATAGGCTATGGGCCCCGACAACATCCTGGCTGTAGTGCTGAAGGCTTGTGCTCCAGAGCTAGCCGCGCCTCTAGCCAAGCTTTTCCAGTACAACTAAAACGCTGGCATCTACCCGACATTATGGAAAATTGCCCAGGTATGTCCTGTCCACAAATAGCAGGACAAATCCAATCCGGCTAATTACCGCCCCATCAGTCTACTCTCAATCATCAGCAAAGTGACGGAAGGTGTTGTCGACAGTGCTATCAAGCGGCACTTACTCACCAATAACCTGCTCACCGATGCTCAATTTGCGTTCCACCAGGACCACTCGGCTCCAGACCTCATTACAGCCTTGGTCCAAACATGGACAAAAGAGCTGAATTCAAGAGGTGAGGTGAGAGTGACTGCCCTTGACACCAAGGCAGCATTTGACCGAGTGTGACACCAAGGAGCCCTAGTAAAATTGAAGTCAATGGGAATCGGGGAAAACTGGAGTCATATCTAGCACAAAGGAAGCTGGCAGTGGTTGTTGGAAGCCAATCATCTCAGCCCCAGGACAATGCTGCAGGAGTTCCTCAGGGCAGTGACTTTGGCCCAAACATCTTCAGCTGCTTTATCAATGAACTTCCCTCCATCATAAGGTCAGAAATGGAGATGTTCGCTAATGATTGTACAGTGTTCAGTTCCATTCGCAACCCCTCAGATATTGAAGCAGTCCATGCCCGCATGCAGCAAGACCTGGACAACATCCAGGCTTGGGCTGATAAGTGGCAAGTAACATTTGCGCTGGACAAGTGCCAAGCAATGACCATCTCCAACAAGAGAGAGTCTAACCATCTCCCGTTGACATTCAACGGCATTACCATCGCCGAATCCCCCACCATCAACACCCTAGGGGGTCACCATTGACCAGAAACTTAACTGGACCAGCCACATAAATAATGTGTCTACAAGAGCAGGTCAGAGGCTGGGTATTCTGCGGCGAGTGACTCACCTCCTGACTCCCCAAAGCCTTTCCACCATCTACAAGGCGCAGGTCAGGATTGTGATGGAATACTCTCCACTTGCCTGGATGAGTGAAGCTCCAACAACACTCAAGAAGCTCGACACCATCCAGGACAAAGCAGCCTGCTTGATTGGCACCCCATCCACCACCCAAAACATTCACTCCCTTCACCACCGGCGCACCGTAGCTGCAGTGTACCATCTACAGGATGCACTGCAGCAACTCGCCAAGGCTTGTTCGACAGCACCTCCCAAACCCGCGACCTCTACCATCTAGAAGGCAAGGGCAGCAGTCACATGAGAACAACACCTCCTGCACGTTCCCTTCCAAGTCACACACCATCCCGACTTGGAAATATATCGCCGATCCTTCATCGTCGCTGGGTCAAAATCCTGGAACTCCCTTCCTAACAGCATTGTGGGAGAATCTTCTCAATGGCAATTAAGGATGGGCGATAAATGCTGGCCTCGCCAGCGACGCCCACATCCCATGAACGAATAAAAAAATAAGTTGAGCTTTTTGATATTTAAACAAACATACAGTCGGTTGATCTGGAGGAAATTGCTCTTGCATTACATCTGTTTTAACCTTCTATCTCCTCCATCCCATCAGACAATATGCATTCATGCCCTCATGGCTAGCTCGGCCTTTGCCCCTGGGATTCTGTTAAATGCAATTACTGTGGCTCCTGCTCCCAACCCTGGTTTGTCTCTCCGCTTTCCCAAAAACCCACTGCTCCCTGCCATAACATCGCGCCTACTCTCTCATCCCCCTCCCCATATGCTTCGACCCACCTGGCTGTTGTGCGAAAATGGCATAGGCGCCACAAACAAAATCAGACCAGGGAATAAGTAGTGAGCACCAAGGACACATACTGCATCACTGTATAGCAACCCCATGGATTATCAGGAGCACAATTAAAAATATCAGGGGTAGAGAGAGCTTGTAATGGTCTGGGGGATGCTCATTTACTGTGTGTGAGGCAGGGAGATCAATTCTTCACGGAGACCGGTTTGTTGCTTGTTATTTTTCTTTTTCTTGTCAGGTTAGGGTTTTTTTAACCTGTTTTATACAAACTAAAAATACATTTTAATGTTGTGAGATGAGATCTCTGGGGCTGTCACTGCTCTATTCTGGCCTCTGTTCCCACCCCTGTTGAGCTACCAAATCTTGCCTAAGAAACCCTGTCACTCACCTCTCTCCTCTCTCTCGTTTTTTTTAACCTTTTTTATTCTGTGGAAAATTCATTTTACCCATCTTTTTTCATTTATGATTCACAAATCATTCCACGTGCAATATCAGGACTCAGACCCACCACAGTCCCTGCTGGCATTAGTTCACCACATTCCCTCACCTCTACACTGATGTGTCAGATGGGGCTTCTGAGGCTCATCTTCCACTAGCCTCTCCTCTCCGTAGCTCATAATTTAAAAAAAAATTATACAGCACAGAAAGAGGCCATTCGGCCCATCGTGCCTGTGCTGGCTCTTTGCAAGAGCTATCTAATTTAGTCCCACTCACCCGCTCTTTCCCCATGGCCCTGCAATATTTTTTTTCAAGTATATATCCAATTCCCTTTTGAAAGTTACTATTGAATCTGCTTCCATCACCCTTTCAGACAGTGCATTCTGGAACGTAAAAATTTGCCACGTAAAAAAAAATCTCCACATCTCCCTTCTGGTTCTTTTGCCAATTATCTTTGATCATTGATTTTCCCTCTTTTACAAAATATTTCAATAGCTAACTGAATTTTACTTGATAAGATTTCATCAATCATCATTTCCGTATTTTGCTCTAATCAATTAGCTTTTAATATTGGAATCATATTTTGATATTTTACTCAATAAACTGGCGATAAGGAAGTACGTTTGGGCATTGGCATTCAGTATGCTGCATGATAGGCTCAGGCAATGGTTATATGCAGTGCCGCAATACAGGACCGGCACAGGTGAGTGATGGTGGAGTACTGGCAGACAATGTCGTACATGGGAGCTGTGTGGAAGGCTCCAATATGACATCAGGGGGGTGATTTTAACCCCCAAGAGCAGGTGGGTTGGGGGCGGGTGGGAGTTGAAAATAATCGTTTTTTTGGGTCGCAATCACAAAATTTTCAGACTTTGTATTCCCAGTGGGAAGCCTGTACTTTTACGTCCCCATGTTAAACCCGAAAGTGAAGCCGAGTTGCGATCGTGACCCCAAAAATAACCATTTTCAATTTTTTTTTATTCGTTCATGGGTTGTGGGCGTCGCTGGCGAGGCCGGCATTTATTGCCCATCTCTAATTGCCCTTGAGAAGGTGGTGGTGAGCCGCCTTCTTGAACCGCTGCAGTCCGTGTGGTGAAGGTTCTCCCACAGTGCTGTTAGGAAGGGAGTTCCAGGATTTTGATCCAGCGATGATGAAGGAACGGCGATATATTTCCAAGTCGGGATGGTGTGTGACTTGGAGGGGAACGTGCAGGTGGTGTTGTTCCCATGTACCTGCTGCTCTTGTCCTTCTAGGTGGTAGAGGTCGCGGGTTTGGGAGGTGCTGTCGAAGAAGCCTTGGCGAGTTGCTGCAGTGCATCCTGTGGATGGTACACACTGCAGCCACAGTGCGCCGGTGGTGAAGGGAGTGAATGTTGAGGCTGGTGGATGGGGTGCCAATCAAGCGGGCTGCTTTGTCCTGGATGGTGTTGAGCTTCTTGAGTGTTGTTCGAGCTGCACTCATCCAAGCAAATTCCCACCCGCCCCCAACCCACTCGATCTTGGGGGTTAAAATCACCCCCCCTCCCCCCCCACCCCGGTATCTGTAAACCACAGATTGTAACCTCCAACTCACCACGGGCAATAATACACGAGATCAACTAATATCGTGAAAATATTGAAAATAACACATCACCAAGTGAGGATGTCACACTTCGTTACAGCTGCAAAAACAATCTTTAATAAGAAAGAGATTAATGTCAGAGACTGAATGTTGGCTGCTTCTGATTTAAATCTGAAATTGACCAGCACTTTTCGATTTACAAAATTCCCTGATCAAACAATTAATCTCTGATTCACCTCAGCCTCTTTACCTAACAATTAGGTCTAGAAATTCAGCCACACAGCGCTCGTTTTTCAGAAGCTAAATGGCCACTTATGTCTCCAATATGGCGGGCAGGAAGCGCACGCTCATTAAGAGCCGGAACTGCGCTGCCCACCATATTGGTGAAGGTCAAAAAATCATCATGCAGTGCCCAAGCCTGAAACAGGCATTAGAACCTTTGCCTGTACACGTAAGGGGCCTAACAACTGTTTGATGCCCCACTGCAAGATTTGTTTGGCCTGAGGCAGCCACTACTCTCCTCCAATTGCTGGCACACACCACCCCCCCCACCAATCTCCTCTCCTCCCCCTGCCCCCCTCTAGCCACCGCTACTCCCCACGGCCACTGCTACCTCCCCCCTTTCTCACTTACCTGAGAGCTGCTGCGATGCCAGCAGCGGCCCGATCTTTGATTGCATTTTGCCGGCGGGCTGCCTGTTGATCTCTGCAGCTCACCGGCTCAATGGAAATTGAGGCCTGAGGCCCAATATCGGGAGCACCTCAGGCCTCACTATTCAGGCACAGGGATTGTGCCCTGCACATCCCGCGCGCCCAAAAATGGGCCCACCTGAATTTCTGGGCCTTTGATTTTGTGGCCTTATATAAAAGAAAGAGTGAGGCGGTGACCTGTAACTGACCCAATCATCGATTTCAATGATTAAGAGCAATTGCACCGTGTAGCCTTAAAGTGACAGGCAGCTGCACTTTAGCAGCAGCATGATACAATGTGTGTTATACGGTACAGTGTTGCTATCCTCACTAAACAATGCATTATTGTGAGAAGATCCACTAGTAATATATTAAAAACAGGATGTCAGTGCAAGCCAAACATCACACTCCAGAACAATACACTTTGTTACAGAGGCAAAGCATTCTTTAAAAATGCCAGTTACTTAATGCTGGAATAAAAACAAAAAGTGCTGGAAACACTCAGCAGGTCAGGCAGCTTCTGTGTAGAGAGAATCAGAGTTAATGTTTCAGGTCGATGACCTTTCATCAGAACCCAGATTTAATGACAATGTCACGGTTGGACCTGTGAGAACAGAATGCTGTAAGTTCAGAAGGAGATGGATATGAGTGAGTGAGGGGAGAAGAGAAATTGCGATGGTTGATGTCACACCTGCCATTCCCAATGAAAAGATCAAGAGAGGAGAAGAGGCCAGAGGGAGGAGTCCAGGTGGAATGAGAATTCTAAAGACGGGAGAAAGGATCCGCTGTGGTGGGGGGGGGGGGGAGGGGGAAGACTTCTGGCCAAAGAAATGGGTGCGGAAGCGAAGGCGGCGGAAGAAGCATCATGTCGAGCTCAAAATTCATTAAGGCAGAGGTGTAAGGGGATGAAGTGAAGATGAAGCTGTTCTGATGAAAGGTCATCGACCTGAAACGTTAACTGTTTCTCTCTCCACCGAAGCTGCCTGAGTTGCTGATAGTTTCCAGCATTTTCTCTTTTTAATTCAGATTTCCAGCATCCGTAGTATTTTCCTTTTGACTTAATGCTGGATATTTTTGACTAACACAAGCATGTTACAATTTGCAAAGCTTCCTGACCAAACAGTTAAACTGAATGTACTGAGCCTATGTTTACTTAATAACAATAAAACTATGTGGTCTCAAAAGTACACTGGTGCAACTTTCTGAATAATACACTGTGCATTACATGATATAAAACCCCTGCCCTTTAAAGCAACGTATCATCCACTTACCATAAGCAATGTCATGGGAGGTCTGCTAGTGTTTCATAATACCGACAAGGCACTGTATTCCTAAGTATCAAACTGTGAAGTAAAACTTCACAATATCCAAATATGATTAAGTATATATACAATGAAAACGAAAGAACAGAATGGGCCAGATGTTGCCGTAAGCAGGGCATCTAACAGCGTCTGCTGTTAATTAGACTTGCCCCTGTACCCATCAGCTCAAAACATTTTTGCCACTATTTTGCCGAAAGTGCGAGCTGATAATGGTGCAGCGAGGGAAACAGGTTCTCTCCTTAACCAATGAGATTTAAGGATCGGGAAATTAACAGCGGAAGGACAGAGAAGGAGGGTGAATTAAAGGGGGTGAATGCAATGTCAAATCAGGTACAGAAAGAAAATAACGAAAGGGAAAGAAAGATTAGATTAAGAGAGAGAGAAAAAAAAGACAGAAAGGAAAAGTTAAAAAAATGTAAAAATTTTAAATGTGACATTTTAAAAATCTCCAACAACAATTAATACTTGAAGGAATGAGACTCCACGCTTGTAATAGTTAATTTTCAGTGTCAGAGAGGCTGATTGGCAGTAATTAACAATTATCACATTGTTAAAAGGTTACTTAGACTTGGAATGAGGAGATTTAACTTTATGTGGCGAATTTAGTTCATATCTACCGTTCAAATACAGCAACTTCACAACGTTCGATGAATTTCATTGGTGAGGCACAGCTAAATGCCGTTTTCGTAAAGCTAACAGCCAGCAACTCAGACAGCAATTTTTGGATATTCACATTTCACTGCGCATCTGCTCCTCACCTGAAGTTGCTGTACCATTTACGGACAAATAACGGCGAGAGCCATCATGCTCACCGTTATTTTGATAGCAAAATCTGGCCTCATGTTTTAATTATGCATTGTTCCCTCACGATAGAAGATACTGATAAATTGTTCCAATTTTGTTTTTGTGTTTTGTGACATTCTTTGAACCATTTGCTGTATTACTGCATTGTAACATACTCCTTTGTATTTATCAGCCAAAGCACATTGTGTACAGTGTGAGGCAAGCTAAAAATCTGGAGTTTATTGCTATTCAATAAAACTCCATCTGCTTGTCAAATTACAGTGATTCAAGGTCGGACTAAGGACGTAACTGCTGTCAAGTTGTTCCTTCCCCAAATCACAAGAATGTTTATATAAAAGCCTTTCCATCTTCATTCACATCACTCCAATCTCAGTGATGGACAGTTTGATATAGATTTCAAATTTTCACATGCAAGAACAAGTCTGGCTTGGACTTTAGAGGTAATTCTACAAGCTCACGTTCCCGGCAGAGAACCTTGCCCACCCAAAGCTCATATCGAGAATTAACAGATGAAAAACGGTGGGTGGCACAAGTCCAGGATCCTGCCACGTGCTGTGCGAATCTCCGAGCCATTTACGGACAAATAACGGAAAGGAGCGCAAATCTGTACAATGGCTCTTTATGTTTAAAAGGCTGCAACATGTTCTTAGGCAACTATTAGCTTCATAGGGTTAGCCATAGCTCATAATATATATGCTTGCCTCTAAGTCAGAATGTTATGGGTTCAAGTCCCACTCTAGAGACTTGAGCACAAAATGTAGGCTAACTAAAAACAGAGCTTCTGGTCATTATCACATGCTGTTTGTGGGACCTTACTGTGTGCAAATTGGCTGCTGCATTTCCTACATTAGAACAGTGGCTACACATTAAAAGTACTTAATTGGCTGTAAAGCACATTGGGACATCTTGAAAGATGCTATATAAAATGCAAGTTCTTTCTTTAAGATGTCACTGGAATCTCTTGACTGTGTCACATACTTTAATCCAGTTATTTTTCGTTTAGCATACTGGGTGATTTAGAGGGTGTTATTATATTTTTCATTCTGTATTTTGACAGAACTGCATATAAAATTAGCACTAAATTATCTTTCTAATATAATATAAATTAAAATCACACTCATTTTTTTAATCCTACCATATGATTATTCTCCTTCATGCAGCTTCCTTCAGCTGGGGAACAAGTAAAGTGAGTCACAAACTCCCACAGGACTGAAGATGGCAATGGCACAGGTTCTTCGTTGATGGCAGATGTGCTTAAGGCAAGACAGTCAGCAATACTATTTACCCTGCAAGTGATTTTTAAAAGTCTAACATTTTTTGGTAAAGGAATTTAGAGCTGGTTCATTATATTAAAATTGAATATTAATGGCAGTACCCGGCCTCCCTTACTCCCCTCCCTAATTAAATTCAGAAACATTCAAAACTGCTGTGTAAGGACTCAAGGGCAGAGTTCAGACAGGCCCCATTTCTGGAACAACCTACACAGGGATATAAGCTCAAGTACCACTGTGTCGACTGTCATGTGCTTTAGCAGATATTATGCACGCTGCACAGCGAACATTTCATGTGTTAATCTCAGCTTTTCTTCAAAGGATCATTGGGAAAGCAGGCACTACTGTTGATGCAATAACACCAATTGTAGCACTATAAACATCTAGCAAGACACTACAGGGGTGAATTTCCTCGAGGCTTTGCCTGCTCCACCAACTTAACTTTGGTGCAAAAACAGCAGAAACCTGGTTTACAGGTGTAAATGGAGTTTCTGCCGAAGTTACAGCGACAGAGCAGGATAAACCCTGAGGAAATTCATCCCCTATGCCATGGACATAATACCTGTCTATTAACAAATTAAATGGGCCTGCGCTATCCAGTTAAAAACATTCAGGCTTAGCATGCTTTTCAAATCCTTAGAAAGTCAATCCTAAAGGTGTCCACTTCTGAAATTCAGTATAGCTTTCAAACTAAGCCAAGCAATAAAGCCCAAGTCTCATCACACCCCCTATAAAATTTACTGGACGTTACTGCCCTTTTACTGTGCTCTTACGTGACTATGTCACTTTAACGAGTGGCTAGTCTCTAAACGTTACCAATGTGCTCATAGCCATTGTCAGTTTGTTGCATTGTGGTGGTATTGTTAGGGTTACCTTAGGTCTCCAGACTACAAGTATCTCTATTACAGGAGCTTCACACTTGACAGACATCTGTTAAGCCTGCCATGGTTCTAACTAAATTAGATTTTTCTCGTCTTTTATTCACTGCTGTATCAGCGGAGTTTCACACTGCCTTTGTGCTATAAAGACTTACTGATGTAATGCCATCGCTGTTTGACAATGTCAAGCAGAAATGTTGTTATAAAGGATTTTCCAAGGCCTCTATTATTCTTCTGTTAGGTTTTTTTGCAGTTTTTGGTGGAATGCTCAAATATAGCAGAATATTATATCCTTCAATATCTACTGTACAGAAACAGTTTTACAAAAGACCTGATTTAGAATTTTTTTTTAATTACAGTAACATCACTTGTCCTGCTGAATAGAATATAAAAACGAATGTATATATTGAAAAACTGTTTTGTACCCTCTCTGGTTCAAAGTGAATAAAGCCATCTACTTACTTCATACAAACAGACCATTTTCAAAATGTTTAAAGACACCATTTGCAGAGGGGCTTGAACATTGGAAACTTTTTTTGTCATCTGTGATATTTTCAAAATTGCAATTCCGTAATTATTGGTGACATTCCATGGAATTTCCATCCGGCTGCATCTAAACATCGGCAATTGGCTAATCTGTGACATTACGATTTGTGCTGAGTGGAACCTGTCATAACCTTACAGAAAACAAGAGCGAGAATCTTTGCAGATAATGGGAGACCAGCAGCAGTCAAACTTACCAGCAGTTTTTTTTTCACTCACCTCCATTGTTATGCTTCTGTTAACAGGTTGAGATGGTGCTGCAACTGCCAATCTATCGGCTAAGCTGTCACATGCACCCCTTCCTATAACTCCACCTGCCTTACCTGACAGCTGAACAAATAACCCACTACAGCAACCACAGCCTCTCCACACCCACCCCCCAGCTCACCTCCAATGAGCCTGTCGACCTCAGCAGAACTGCCAACTTGTAAATCAATGCCTTTTTTAAATATGTTTCTGCGCTGGTGGGCACAGCACATGTTGAATGTAACATCAGCTATATGTACCTCCCTTCAGCTAATTTTGCCAGGAGAAGTATAGAAAAGGAGGGAAAGCTGGTGGGGAATCTCAGTTATTCACCAACTTACATTATGTGCCATGGGTTCCCCTCCACTTTTACAGACAATCATGGCTTCACTGTGGATGAAAATTGAGTGCGACTTTTTTTCACAATGATAAGGCACGTGTGCATTTCTGGAATTAGGATAAGATCTAAGATGGTAAGTGCAATGGGCCAGATTTTGCTGAAAAAAATAATGGTGTCTGAACGAGGCACGCCATTTTTAATGCGCAAATCAGCCAGCAACTTGTAGCGAGGAAAAGATACCCCGTGAATTGCGAATCGCCATAAGTTGCTGGCCGATTTGCGACGCTCTGCCATTAGCTTCGCGAAAACGGCATTTTAACCTCCCTGTGATTTTCATGAAGATATTGCATTTACACATTAATTGTCCATTAAACTTGACACAGGTAGTTAAGTCTAATAATTAACAGCGTAAGTACCCTTTTAACAACGTGATTATTTTTAATGATTGCCAATCAACTTTTCTTGCCCAGAAAGTGAACAATTAAAAGTGTGGAGTCTCATTCCTTCAGGTTGTGAATTGTTTTAGGAGATTTTAAAAATGTCAAATTTTAAATTTTAAAATTTTTTTCTTACTTTGTCTTTCATAGAATCATAGAGTCTTTCAGCACAGGAGGAAGTCATTCGGCCCATCTATCTTTTTTTTCTCTCTCTTAATCCAATCTTTCTTTATTTCTCTTTCTGTACTTGATTTGATGTTGAATTCAACCACTCTAATTCACCCTCCTTCTCAGTCCTTCCTCTGTTTATTTTTCAATCCTTAAATCTCATTGGTTAAGGTGACACACTGTTTGTCCCGTTGTTCACCAAGGTCCCAGATGTCCCGTTTCCCTCACTGCACCATTATCAGCTTGCACTTCTAGCAACTTTATGGGCAAAATTTTTTAAAACCTAAACATGCACGAACAATGGGGCCTTGTTCCAGCAAAATTTGGCCCATTAAGTTAAAGAGGGCTAAAAAAAATCCTGCACCATAGGAAATACCTTTTCCCATTTCAATCAGATGATGTTCTCTCTCCCATCGCTCTACATCATAGTCTTCGTCTTACCTTCTTGTCTCATCTGTGAGTACGGAAGTCAAGACCTGAATGAGAAACTCAGCAGCGGTATGGGTAAATAAAAACCCATATGGCCAAATCTGGACAATCTAAACAGCAAAATATGAACGCAAAGTAGAACGGAAGGTTGAAAATCCACTTGCTGTAATAGTGTGTGGAAGACTGTAACAAATCACAAGGTAATTTTGGTAGTATAAACTAGCTGAGCTCTTTTTCTCTCATGTTTCATGATGTCATCAAAACTGCTTACTTCCACTTACTGTCTTGTAACATACTCCCAGCCTGTGATTAAACTGCAGTTGAGACAAGGAGATAAATTGCAAATGCTGGGAACCAGAAACAAAAACAGTGACATGTTGGAAGTGCACATCAGGTCAGTCAGTATCTTCACAAGAAAGACAGGCCAACTCAATTCTCATGAAGGGTGCTGCCTGAACTATCTTTTCTCTTTCAGGTGATTAACTGATCTAGCCGATTTCAAGTGCACTTCTAGCATTAGTGATTGCTATTTTCAGTTGGATAGATATACATCTATGGCCATTTTTGATGTATAAAAAGGTGTTATTAGCTACCATTTTGTTCTTTTCTATCCTATTTCCTGGTCTGCCAAGTTTAAACCAAGTGGTTTGCCCTTTTGAATAACTCATTTAGCACACAAATTATGCATTTGCTTCAACTGTTGTAATGAATGGTCTACCACAAACAGTATGTGATTTTAAAAATGCCCACCAATTCTTTAAAAGTAGCAATTTTGCACTAATTCCACAGTGCAATTGCAAGTTGGGCAAAAAAAGGAATTTTTTGCAAACAAGTCCCATTGTTTACTAAATATATCCAAGATTAAAAACAAATCTTCCACTTATAATTATTGTGAAGACAAAGAGCGAAATATCACTAGCTGGCCTGCCAACTTTCACAGTCAACGGTTTGTAGTTTTACAGCCACCCAGGTCAAGAATGTAAATGACTCCCTGCAATGTGGTGATAACCATGATCTCTGTTAATGTGAAGGATTTATGATTGTACCAATCAATATAAGTTAACAGCACACTGCACAATACTATAAAGATTGAATGAGTCTACAGCACTGATCTTTTCTCCTACAGGCTGACATTTGACACGTCTGACTGATGCTTAGCTCCTTCTTATCAATACCTTAGGACAAATCTTCCTTTGTAGGAATTAACCCCCGACAGTCCCCACGCATTTTTGCATATTCCACAGTTACATGAAAGAGAGGCTTGGCCCTAATTCAGCTAAACAGGGTGAAAAGTCATCCCTGGTTCTAAAGTCTGAATGATGCAACTGTCTCTGGACTTAACAGGCACCTGGTTCAGATACTACCATATAACTGCAGGCATTGAAACCACAATGGTTCTGACGGTTCTCAATCAAAGCACTGCAATGGATATGAATGGGGGTGGATGGGAGGAGTGAAGAGGAAGTGAACTCCAATCCTCTCCTTCCCACCCCCCACCCCCACTCGTCCCATGATGTTGTGCCTCCTGAAAGGGGTTCCACGAAGTGCCATTAGCTGCATCGCATGGGGTTGATCACCACCCTCCCACATTGTAACTAGCATTCAAAGCTGAAGAAAGAAGTAAATATAGATGAAACATTATGAAAGGAAGTAAGTACCGTTAGTGTATACCTTTACAACACTACAAATTCCATTTTCTTATCCAGGCCCCGACTGCCGCCCGAACCCAGCAGAAATCACTGCCAGGCCGGCGGGTGGGATCTAAAATTCTGGTGGCAGGAGGCCACCGCCGGGGACCCTCTTCTGGCCCTCGATCCAGCTCTTGGCAGGTTTGGCTTGGCCACCATGGGAAACCATCACTGCTTCCCCCATTCAGCCTCCGGTTAAAATAGCAGATCAGATTTAAAGAGGACCCCGCCAGCTTTGGGCAGAAGGCCTTGCTGCCTGTAATTTAAAATTGCAGTCGGTCAGATTGGGATGGGAAAGGAGTGGGTAAGCCCCTCATTCCATTTTAACTGCCCCCTGACTGCCAGAAACCAGGCGAGGAGCAGTTAAAGCCAGGGCCTGTAAATCAAGAAGTAATGGTTAGGTCACACGAAACTTGCATTTTAAAAGCCTGAAGATTGAAGGAAGAAAGAAGGACTTAGAGTGGGAAGGAGTTTCACATTTTTGAGGTCATAGGAAAGAATGAATTCGTAGGGGATGTCACAAATAGTCTTGATTTCAACACAGTGACAATGTAGAGAGGAGGAACAATATGCAGAGTGCCATATTTGTAGCTTTGGAGGAACAAGAGAGGAAAGTACAGAGGAGGAATAACCATAGTAGTATTGATAAAATAGAAAGAGACAAGACAGGTTGTGACAGTGACAGAGCGGTTAAAGGCTGGAGGAAAGAGAAGGATTTTTCTTTTCTCCTATTCAGAGGTGTTGGAAGAGCTTTCTTAGATATATGAGTATGCATTTTAATCAGTTTTAGTGACATTAAAAATTGAAAAACTTCCACAATTGCCTGTTCTTCAATATGCTGTACCTAATGTGCATGGATGAGTTGAAAATTTATCATACTTAAAGAAGCAGTATAAGGTGTGCAATCGTGCTTTCCTTGGGCCCCAATCGTTTACACTGATTTCCCCTTGTTTATGCCCATTTTTACATTCTAGCGTATGTTAATGAGATTGGCAGGAAATTTGGGTGTAAGTAGACATCAGCAAAATGGGCACATGAATGGGTGCAATTTCAGGTGTAACTTCTCGATTACACCCTCACAGGAAATTCCACCCTTATCAAAGCATTTTAACTAAGTGATTCCATCGTCAAAAGTTAAGCAAATAAAGCCGAAAGAATTGTCATGGTAATAATGGATAGCTTTGTAATGCCATTTCAATTGGAACCTCAGTAAAGGTACTTTGTGCAATCCCAGTAGTTCTTTAATGCATCTGAAATAAATTCTTTCACAGTTCAAGAAAAAAAATTATGATTGCATTAACACTGAAATCCCAGCTCATTCGAAATCACTATAATAGCACTTCGAAGGCAACATGCACCCCAGAGGTTGTGCTGGCCTACTCATTTTCTTACATTAACCCCAATTACCGTAACACGTGGCTTCATCTAGAATCTGAAACAGACTACATCGAGCACAGCCCAAACATCAATAGTAGTGCCAAAAAAAAGAGACTTCATTTTTGTGGCTTTCAAACCTCTTAGGTTGCTGCAAAGGGTAAAGCATTGGATTATGTGGATTAGTGTGTCTCTGCATGCCTGCTTCACACAAATATCTGCCTGCTGAGAGCTCCAGTAGGAGAGAATATTTTAATTGTTTCTAAAAAGACAGTTCTAAGTCCTTTCTTTCAAAAGCTTTGATATATTATATAGACACATATACAGTGTTCAAAAATATATCATTCAGAATGTGATTAAGTCCCTGGCACTGATGTTCAAGAAAAATGTCATGTTAGTTCCATAACCTGTTTGTTAACTCAACTTCATTTTAAAACCCATGACTGATAACTGCATTAATTCAAAAGACATATTAGCCCAACAATTCATTAAAGCTCAATGTAATATTAAATCAATACTCAGTACTCTGCCCCCTTCCTTAAAGTTACACTGCGATTCCAAGAGCAAATTATTTGACATGTCTCTTTAAGGAATGAAAACAGCTTTAACTATAGTTTACAAATTTGAATGTGCAACGTGCCTTTAATCAGGTGGCATTAGCCGAAGGCACAGCAAATATTATTTAAATAGACCTGAGCCATTGTGCTTGTCCAATAAGTATTTTATAATTAAAACTGTACTAATAAAAAAGCTTAAGTTTGTAAGAATTAACAAATGAATAAACAGTGCCTCCTGGGTTTCTGATTGGTTTGTGCTAACCATGTGATCAATACCATGCAGTTAACAGTCACCAGATTTAGAATCATATTACATAAAACATTATAGGTAGCTAGCAAAGGTGCACAAATTAATTTACAGAGCGGACTGAAACTTTAAATAAGTTCAAATAGCTCTTAAGTACTTGAAAGTTATAAACTGATGGTTGAAGAATGTTAAACTGTAAACTTTTAAAAGTTAAATTTCTAACTGAGTTTCACAAGGACCCACAGGGTAGTCTGTGAGGCCTAAGCCTGTAAAAGCCAGGGAGTAAATTAATAAGAAGCTGGGGTGTCAGCTGATGAGGCCTCCTCAATTTTCATTTTTGAAGACAAATTTTCTCCATGAGCAATGTAAACTATTGTATACCTATAATGGGCTATTCTTGAACATGTCATATGAAATATCTAATGATACAAGTGAGCACCAGAAGATGAGCAAATCAATCTTGGTACAACACAAATTACCCCAGCTCATGGCATTCAGAAATGACGTAAACTACTGAAATTACAATCAGAAGTAGGGTTGCTACCTGTCTTTTTTTTGGTTGTTTATTTTCTTTCTAAGTGGAATTTGAACTGGTTAGTGTATACCCAGAATTTTGTCTGGTTTCTGGATCACATGTAGGGGGGGGGGGATTTTAAACCCCCCCACCATGATGAGTGGGTTAACCATTAAGAATCGCGTAACATGACACCAACCCGCCGCGTACATGACTGCTGCCACTTTTACGGCCGTGCAGTTGGGAGCCTGATTTAAATTTAACGCTGGCCGGTCGGTTTTCCCAGGGCTCGGGAAACCCGGCAGCTAAATCGAGACGGAACATATGGATCAAGCAGTAAAGTGCTTTTTATAGCACTGCTTGTGAGCCAGGAGGAGCAGGAATGCTCCCCCTGGTCCCTGAAGCAAATCTTCTACAGCGATCGGCCGACCCATCCCTCCAAACCCACGAACCCAAGCCTGTACCCCGCGATCTTTCTCTTATTCCCGATTGCTGGTCCGACCCCCCTACCCACCCCCGCCGGCCATTCTCCGTGTTCTTTGCCAATCCCCCTCTGTACCCCGCAATCTTTGCCGACCCTCACTTGTGCCTGCAATATTTGCCAACCCCCCTTATGAGCCTCGATCTTTGCCGACCCCCCATTCAACCCACAATCTTTCCTGATTGCCGGGGACCTTCCCCAATGGTTCCCGGCTATGGCCTTCTACCGCAGGCTTTCCCGGCTGGCAATCTGCCAACCTGTCAATCTGGCCGTCTGCCAGCCGGGAAACAATAAAAAAATTAAAATGAGGTTCTATTGTTAAATTCGGCAGGACCTCTGCGTTCCCAGGTTTCCGCCTTGCAAACACGCTCCCTCGCTCCCTCCCCACCTCCCCATAAATATCGGGGCCATAATCTCCGTTTGTCCTTAGTCCTAATATGTTTTGTCGGCCTGTTTGCAAGAACTAAGTTTTGCCTATTTTGAATTCCCATGTGTGCACAGGAGTAGATTAACATTCAACATTCCCAATTCAACAACAACAATGACAACAACTTGCATTTATATAGTGCATTTAATGTAGTAAAATGTCCCAAGGTGCTTCACAGGAGCGATTAGCAAACAAAATTTAACACCGAGCCATATAATGAGATATTAGGACTGATGACCAAAACCTTGGTAAAAGAGGTAGGTTTTAAGGAGCATCTCAAAGAAGAGAGAGAGAGGTAGAGAGGTTTAGGGAGGGAATTCCAGAGCTTAGAGCCTAGGCAAGGCCACCAATTGTGGAGTGATTAAAATTGGTGATGCGCAAGAGACAAGAATTGGAAGAGCGGAGACATCTCAGGGAGTTGTAGGGCTGGAGGTGGTTACTGAGATAGGGAGGGGCGAAGCCATGGAGGAATTTGAAAACAAGGATGGGACTTTTAAAATCGAGGCGTTTCTGGACCGGGAGCCAATGTAGGTCAGCGAGCACAGGGATGATGGGTGAACGGGACTTGGTGCGAGTTAGGATATGGGCAACAGAGTTTTGGATGAGCTCGAGTTTATTGTGGATGGAAGATGGGAGGCCGGCCAGAAGAGCATTGGAATAGTCCAAGCTGGAGGTAATAAAGGCATGGATGAGGGTTTCAGCAGCAGATGAGCTGAGCCAGGGGCAGAGACAGGCAATGTTAAGGAGGTGGAAGTAGGCGGTCTTGGTGATGGAGCAGATATGTAGTCGGAAGCTCATCTCAGGGTCTAATAGGATACCATGGTTGCGAACGGTCAGGTTCAGCTTCAGACAGTGGCCAGGGAGTGGGATGGAGTCAGTGGCTAGGGAACGGAGTTTGTGGTAGGGACCAAAGGCAATGGCTTCGGTCTTCCTGATAATTAGTTGGAGGAAATCAGTCTGCAGCCAACCTCCACTGCTAACTCTGAAACAGGCAGCAGTTATTTACAGCCAGGTATGTGTCATCAATTTGTCCTCTAATTTCTAAGCAGCTTAAAGTATTTGTTTTGTTTTATTCTGAGGATTGGGGAAAGTGAACACCAAGTGCCAACCCCCTCCCCCCTCCCCTCATTTAGGTCACAAACTAATCCCTGGGTTCTGGTCCCCTGAACTAGATAAACAAAGAAAAAATACTTTGGGCTAGATATTAGGAGGGAGGCTGGTTGGCAGCGGGGGACCGATTGGGCCCATGGGTAACCCGCCCAGTAAAATCGGTGGGTTCCCCACATGATCGCAGCCTAATTGAAGCCACTTACCTTGGCTTCAGGGTTTTGCACTGGAAAGCAGCGCAGCGGGCGGACTGCGCACCCGCATCATAGGCTGTCAGCTGGAGGAGCCCAATTTAAAGGGGCAGTCCTCCACTGACTGATGCTACAGAAAATAGGCAAAATTACAGCATGGAGCAGCCCAGGGGGAAGGCTGCTCCCAGGTTTAATGATGCCTCACTCCAGGTCCTACTGGATGTGGTGAGGATGAGGAGGAGGAGGGAGATTTTCCACCCGGTGGACAGGAGGAAGTGGCCTGCCTCTGCCACCAGGAAGGCCTGGCTCGAGGTGGCAGAGGAGGTCACCAGCACCACCAACATATCACACACCTGCATACAGTGCAGGAGGCGCTTCAATGACCTAAGTAGGTCAGCCGAAGTGAGTACACTTACTCATTCCCCTACACTCCGTCTGCCACATCACCGCCCCCACCCCACATCTCCTTCTGCACTGCCAACACTACTCTATCATATCACCCCGCACACCCACTCAAAGCTCATCCTCATCTTACCTGCACTTACTCACCTCGCCAGTACTCATCCCACCACTACCACTCAACCCAATCCTCATACAATCTCATGGCTCTATCTCATGGTCAGCCTCACTCAACCTGCCACTACCTGTGCTGCAGCCACAGGGCATGCATCACATATGTACAGTAGGAAGCGTAAGGCAAACGTGTTGTGAGCATGAAGGGGATGCACAAGGGTGTTTGAGGGTTTGTTATGGTTTTTACTTATATTTGATTTCTGATCAACTCACATTACATATCATATTGGCACCACTACTGTCATGTCTTTGAAAATCTTGTTTGGTTTGTGCAATAATGCCCTTTCCTGAGGATCACTATGAAGACCCACAACTGATGCCACCCATTGTGTCACTGCAGAGTGGGTGTTGGTGTATTTGCAGGGCTCTTTTGTGCAGACGACTGAGAGACGTCGGCGATGTCCCCGGTGGCACCCTGGAAGGATGCGAAGGAGAAGTTGTTGAGGGAAGTGGTGACTTTGACAGCCACAGGTAAGAAGATGGTGCTCGGGCCAGCCGGGAGCAGCTCGGCATGAAGGAGGCTGCTCCCAGCTGACCCGAGCACCATCTTCTTACCTGTCGAGTGACTCTGAGCCTCCGTGCGCACTGCTGCTCAGAGAGGTCCAGGAAGCTGAGCCTCGGTCTGTTGACCCTGTGGCGAGGGTAGTGCCCTCTGCGACGCATCTCTCTCTGCGGTAGCCCTCCCTCCTGCTGTGCAGGTGGATGTGTCACAGCACTGTGTTGTGGAGCTCCACGTGTCTGAGGTGGACGGCGTGGCCGGCGAGGCTGGTGATGCCGTTCGTCCTCCGAGGAGGTCATGACTGCAGCTACGGCGGCCCCCATCCGGAAGATGTACGTTTGAGGGGGTCCACAAGGTAGGTAAATGTGTCTGCACACTGGGGTTGAGGTTGGAAGTTTGTGAATTTGATTGTCAGGAGGAGGGTGGTGGAGGCCAAACTTTGTCCCAAATGACAGAGTGGCCTCCTGCAATGAGTGAGTGTCTCCCCGCCCCCCCACCTGTCAAATGGACCTTTGCAGCTGCCACAGGCTGGTGGCTGCAACACGTTCATTTCAACTGGGAGTGTTTCCCCCAGTACGGGAAACACGCTCAGTTTGGATGAAAATCCCACCCCTCCTAAAATATCCTACAAATCAGGTCTGCTAACGACCTGAACTATCACATTAATTGCCTCAAGTGGGATCCACCAGCTTTAATTGCCGGGATGGAGCCGGGCTCCAGACCCGCTCTGGGAATCCCCGATTTTCGGAGCCCCCCCCGCCATGAACCCACCTGCTTGGACATCCAAAAATCGAGCCCTTTATCTCAGTCTTTCAATAAGAGATGATAAAAGTCATTCCAACCCAACATGTGAACCCCCTAGATTGATTCATCTTTGCAATAGCAGAGATTTCAACCCGGACTGTAATCTAAATGGAGGACCAAGGGGGAGAGGGTGTTCCAACTGCCCCAACCCTGTCTAGTTTTGGATTAGTAAAAAGTGCCTACGCTAATCACAGGTAAAGCTGTGGGCCACAATCCCATGTACTTCTCTTGGTATGGTTTGACTTTATCGGACAGAATTTGGATATCTCTACAGAAGCTCTACAACCCCCTCCTCCAAGAGACCTGTAGCCAAAGTTAATGCAGTTGAGGTCAAGTTCAAGTCATTTTTAACTTTTCTTGGCGGAACAGACTCGAGGAGCTGAATGGCCTATTCCTGTTCCTATAGTGCTTCACAGCCAATGAAGTACCTCTAAAGTGTAGTCACTGTTGTAATGTAGCGAAAGGTGGCAGTCAATTTACATATAGATGAGCAGATAATCTGTTTCTGATGGTGTTGGTTGAGTGATAAATGTTGGCCAGGACATTGGGAAAACTCCTCTGCTCCTCTTTGAATAGTGCCATGGAATCTTTTATTTCCACCTGAAAGGGCACACGGTTTAACGTCTCATCTTAAAGACGGCACCTCCCACAACGCAGCACTCCCCCGGTACTGCACTTAATTATCACCTAAGATTATATACTCAATACTCTGAAGTGGGGCTTAAACGTACATCCTTCTGACTCAGAGGCGAGACTGTTATCACTAAGCCAATGTTAGGAGGAAAAAGTACCAATTATTCCATATTTGGATCTGAGTCATACGACATCTTCAGCTGAAGACATTACTCTAGTGCTGACTTAATGCAAAAAATATTTATTTTTGCATTGGGGAAGAAATATTGGGCCATAATTTGCTGTGGCAGGGCACCTAACGGCATCTGTCATTAGTTAGACTTGCCCTTGCATGTTTAGGTTTTTAAATTTTTTGCATGGCAAGTTGCTGAAAGTGCGAGCTTTTAACGTCGCAGTGAGGGAAACAGGGCATCTGGGACCGAAGCGAACAGGGCAAGAAACTGTGTATCTCCTTAACTAATCAGATTGAAGGATTGTGGAATTAACAGTGCAAGGACTGAGAAGGAAGTGTGAATTAGAGTGGGTGAATTCAATGTCAAATCAGGTACAGAAAGAGAAATAAAGAGATAGATAGAAAGATTAGATTAAGAGAGAGAAAAAAGAGACAGAAAGGAAAAGTAAAAATAAAATTTAAAATTAAAAATTTTACATTTTTAAAATCTCCAACAACAATTAATACCTGAAGGAATGAGACTCCACACTTGTAATAGTTAATTTTCAGTGCCAAAATGGCAGTAATTAACACTTATCACGTCGTTAAAAACTTAGACTTGAAATGACAAGACTTAACTTTCTATGGCGTGTTTAGTTTGCATCTACCGTGCAAATACAGCAACTTCATGCCATTCAATGCATTTCAATGGTAAGGCAGGGGGCGAGATGCCGTTTTCGCGAAGCTAACAGTGGAGCGGCGCAACTCAGACAGCAACTTTTGTATATCCGCGTTTAACCTTACATATGACCCTCGCCTGAAGTTGCTGTACCATTTGTGCATAAATAACGGCGAGCACCATTAGCCTCACCATTATTTTGACAGCAAATTCTAGCTTTTTGTGTTTTCAGCCCCAAATGCTAGCCAACATTTTAAATCAGACGTTAATCAGGTAATCGCATAGAAGTGGTAGATTTTCCTTCTGTTCCAGTGCTGATTTTCCAAGCTAGTTGATGAAAAATGGTTATCTCAGGGCAGAGAGTACTCCTTTTTTTTATTTTGTCAAGTTGAGTCAAAAGAAATTAACTAGGTGACATGTGACTGAATATCAGAAAACTGATCCAGACCTAGATTATGTAAAGTCAAATTCAGTACAGCCTACCTTCCCTCACCTTTGTTACACTTGTATCTTTTGAGTTTCTCTTTCTGACCAGCCAATGCACCTCTGAGTGCCTTCATGCTGCCGATGCCAGTTTGATACCAGTACCTTTAGAGCAGTGTGAGCCAACAGCACAGAGCTATACTGCAAGTTCTGTACTAATCTGTACTCCACACAAAGTGTACAAAGTGTACTCCAATGAAGCCATGGTCCGAGCTCTGTTTGTGGACGTTGGAATGGTCCTGCAGTAGTTCATGTTGGAAAAAAATTGCTGGGAAAGTTGACTCTTCATTAACATTAAAAACCAAGAAAGCAATCCACTGGAACTTTTTTAAAACTAGAAAATAGAACTTGTTTTCTGAAAAAAAACATTTTGCCTCAGGTGCAGATGTGCTGCAGGTAGTTTGAAACCCAAGAGATGCAAGTCTTCTTTTCAAAGTAATCTGTATCACCAAAGTTCAAATTACCCTCAGATTGGTAACTTCTGATCAGTTGTACTGCACATTGATACGTGATGTACAGTTTAAGTGGCCCATCTGAATCCATGTTCTTAGCCATTCATGGAGCCTACAAATGAAATAGCGCATGTTGCTCCTCGGGGAAAATTATAGGGAGGTGAGGTCAAACGAGCTTCTCCTGCACTCTGAAACTTGTTTCTACCTTCAAGTAAGAATAAACTGGTTCCCTGTCCTTGAGATGGTCCTGTTTCCCATTGCAAGAGCAATAGGAGTGACGGACTGCGATATTTAGTATAGAGACTCGTGAACAGCTGAGACAAGGGATTTAAAAGCAGCCTGGGTAGGAAGAAGACTTAAAGGCACAATAGAGAACCAGAAGAACAATATGCAAGTATATCATGTGATAAAGGAACACAAAGGCCTATCAGGCAGCAAGGAAAATGGTTCAAAAGTATATCAGGTGGGAGGTAGAACTCAGGGACAAGTAAAGTGCCTGAGAGAGGAGCCTGGGGATCGTCAGAGGTATGTAGGTACATAGGCAGGGCATTATAGTCTTGGAGTCGCTTATAGTCTTAACTCGCTGGAACGTCACTATCCTGTAATTGGAAGTTTACTTTTTTTTTGCTTTGTTTGTTTTAACTGGTGCCAGCAATACATGTCATACAATATGATCTGTGGCCATATTTGTAGGCAGATTTGTAACTTGAAAATGTGATTTAACAAGTCTTGCCTTGTCAATAGAGTTTCTTTTCCATAAACAAGAAAATGCAGGCAGAAAAGTACAGCCTTGAATTGTTCAATACTTGTCATTGAACCCTGTGTTCATCAAGGTGACGATCACACTACCAGCAAAAGCAACATTCTTTTGTCACAATTTGGCAAGATTAAACATTCCCAAGATCATGTGTAGCTCAAGTTAGATGTCGCGCAGCTCCACCTTTACAGCCTGTTAATAATGTGCCTAAACTCCCAATTGAAGCCATTTGTTTAGATTGGTGACGCGATCAGATCGGCCGCTACTGAAGTCAATGGAAAGTAAAATAGGGCGGGTGTAAACTGGGCAGCTGATCCAATCGCGTCAGTTTCCCGCCTGGCAGGTCAGGTTAAAATTACTCCCGTAGACCCAGTTCTTCATGGATCTGAGAGTCTGCTGTCAAGATAAAGTGACCAGATTTAGCAGCATAAATGCCAGGAGCCAGCTCTTGGACATCAATCTCTTGGAATCCGAACTAAAACAGCACCAGAATAGAAACTGCTTTGGCAGCGTAACTTCAGTGTTTCACACATAAGCTATTGTTATCCTCCCTCCCATTCAGATTGCCAAGTGACTTTCAATTTGTGATGAACAGTATCTACTAGTGCCAGTTAGCAATCAATAGCGAGTTTTTCTCCCCTCCCTGCAGACTCATGTATTGAGAACTGCATTTTATATCACACGTTTTTTTTCATTTTATGGAGATGATGCCGCAACTGAGAACAGATGGCACTGTAAAAAAAATCGTGCCATCAGAACCATCTGCAAACCACACATCAATTTAGCTCCCATTGCAAAGTCAAATTTACATCTAATTTTCATCATTTTAATTCTTATTTAGCATGTGGTAGAAACAGAATGCATGACTTTGTCCCACTTGTGGGCTATAAATTGTACTGCATGACTGCTTATCATGTATCCTTTAGGACACACTTTCACTTGCAGAATTTACAGTGGAATTTGCTTTAAGAGATGCCATTGCAGGACAATTTGGACAGGCCTGGGGTATCCAACAGAGCATTTGTCCACAAGTGATTTTAGTAATAAAAAGTAATGCTGTTCAATTTCAAAGATTGCTTATTTAAAATGAATCAAAAACAGTTATTATTCAGCTAGCATCATCATATTGGATGCACTGATTTCCCTGACGAAGTTGCAGCTTGTAAGATGCTTATTATTGTTTTCTGTTGTCATGTTTGCAGAAGTAGATGAAGAAAGTAAAACTCAGTTTGTGCAGCATCAGAATTCATCAATTAAGAATTAATAAATTTAACAAATATATCTGACATAATCAGAATTAAAGTGGGAAGCTGTTTATCTGAACTGACTGGACCTCCTGGCATTCTAGTGTGTGTAATTATTTCACCATATTGCCTATTAGTGTCTCTTTAATAGAGAGCAGCATAACACTTGATCAGATATCTGAATCATTGTATCTGAAAAAGGTTGTGTTCTGAAATGTTTGGATAAAAGGTACCTCACTTAAGTTATTTTGCTAGTTTTGGTTGGTTTTTGGGCCACATCAGTTTGGCTCCTGCATGAAGAAGAAAACATAAAAATTGAGAATTTACACAAGACTGTCACCTATTATTCCTTCTTCAGTACTTTTGTGATTTTCTTTCCCCCTGTTATCAGACCAGAAAGACCTATAAATTATTTTAATTTATGCGGATTAATCTGTTCAATAAATTACTTCAACCCACATGTATCATTAAAAGACTTTAACTAATTAATTCAAATCAGTTGGACACTCAACCCACAGGTGAATGTCAAATACTATTTCCTTTGACTGAATGAGCAATTGGGTTCAAACCAATAAAATGGTTGTTTGTCATTTCAGCCATTTGAGTTTAGAAACTTTGCTTATTTAGGTTTCAACTTTTTCAACATCTTTGGGGTATTCAAAAATGACTACAGTACCAAAGTGGCTATTTAAAATTGATATTCCTAAAAGGGTATTTTAAAAAAATGCTGCTCACAGACCTTCAAACCTGAGTTGTGGGGAATTTACATACGTTGCTTGAACTTTGGAAGATAGTCTTTCAGAAAGAGCGACACAAAAACCCTCACATTATTTCATGAACTTTCTAGATTGCTTCTTAATGTGTTGGCAGAGCTTTGCTCGTAACATTTCATGGATGTTCACAGACTTTCATATTTGAACAGCGAGCGATCTAACGCTATTTAAATCATGTCATTACATTACTGACATGAATGTTGACTGTCTACAAAACCAAAATGTGCTTTTAATTTTTTTTTTGACAGAAATTTAGTGCCTTCCATTCAATCTCAGAAAAACTACCCTATTATGAGAGTTTGCACTTCCAATGCCAGTCATTCTTCTGGCCTTTCTGGATCAGATTTCCATTTTGATAGAAGATGGAACTTGAATTTATATAGCACTCAGGATGTCCCAAAGCGCTTTACAGCTAATGGAGCACTTTTGAAGTATAGTCACTGTTGTAAAGTAGGGTAATGCGACAGCCACTTTGCACACAGCAAGGTCCCACAAAAAACACCAAGATAAATGATCGACAATCTGTTTAGCAGTGCTGGTTGAGAGATAAATGTTGGCCAGGACACCGCGAGAACTCCCCTGATACTGAGGCAACATACAGGATCTCGGTTTAACATCTCATCCGTAGCATGGCACCTCCGACAATGCTGCACTCCCTCAGTACTACACTGAAGAGTCAGTCTAGATTTTGTGCAATTTTTGCCAAAATATGGCCAGTTATGTCCTCTAACTAACACTGAGATCTGGATTAAGTAGGTCCAAACTAGTTTTAATTAGGACCCTTATAGCCAGCAGAAGACTTGTATCTAAATATCTTGGTTTGAATCAAAATTGGTCCAAGACGTCAAAGGACAGTGTGCAAATCCGTTGTACCATTTAGTTCCCTTTTAAGGGATACTACTGAAAGTTATTATTGGTGGTGGAATATACCAAAAACTATTGGATGAGCTCCGATCAATGTCCAGAATTTATCAATTTTTCTGGAGTTTACTACAGAGCTCTTCAAGGAAAGTGGCCACCACCCAAATCTCTTTTTAAAATGAGAGCACAGTCTGTTTCAGACTGCGAGGTGCTGTTCTTGAATGAAGTTAATTATAAAGGAATATAATTCAATTAACTGTATTCCTTTGTGATAAAACTGAATATGTAACAAAACCAATAATATGTATGCATGCTCTCCAGGTAAGGATTTGTCCCCACCTGTGTTAAAAGTAAATGCACATGTTTTCATTCAACTATTTTGCAGATGATGTAATATTAATTTAAAAACAATGACCCATCATAAGAGGTGCATCAATTGAAAAAAACTTTCTGAAATGGTCACAAGTGTTCAGCTGCTGGTGAAAATTAACAATAACTGAAACACATCTGCAATCTCTACAGGTCAATGAAGCCCCAATCCATCTTATTGAAGGGCACTTACCTGCTTGATTTGTCGTGACATTTACAGACACAAACTGTCTGGGGACGGAGCTCAGCTCAGTCACTCCATTCACTGCCTCAATCTCAAAGGTGTAATTGGTGTGAGCCAGGAGGTCCACTACCATCACCGAGGTGTTCCTGAGCCCAGACTCCTGCGGGATATATCTGACACCGCCACCGCACTCCTCGCACTGGATCAAATCCACGCTGCACCTCTTGCAGATCACGATGTACGTCACATCCTTCCGTCCTCCAGTGTCAGCAGGAGGGCTCCAATCCAGAATCACACTGGTATTATTGATGTTGGAGATGACATTCTGTGGGGCTGAGGGTGGTCCTGGGATCAGTGACAAAAACAGTGTAACTTGTATACCCTTTGTGTACATCCCAGACTTTGAAAGAATGAACAAATTACATACTGAATTTAGATAAACAGTTTCCATGCAAAGTTCCCTCTTCTAAGCTGTCTTGAAATATATATTGTATGTTCTAAAACACTAAATTCTTGGTGATTTTATCGGCTTATAGACTAACACAGGAACACATCGGAATAGAAGAAAGTACAAGATGGGAAAAGATTTTGCAGCCCATTTGCAAAGTTCTTGAGCATAAAAATTATTTGTTTTTATTTTTTCCTTTTTGACGTCCAGTGAAAGTGCACGGTTGAGATATGCAGATCTTGCTACCATCAATGTACCATTGTATCATTTTATTCATTATTTAAAATTCATTCCAGTATGATATGATCCAGGATCAAATAGCCTGCTGATACTTGCTGTCTAGGTTTTCCCAAATGGGGACTTGGGTGAGGCACTGGAAGACTGCAAGTGCCAACAAAAATCACCCCAGTGCCTTTAGAAGAGAGAAAACAAAAGGGGTGGTAAAGTACATGTATGTATTGCATCCCAGCAAGAATAGCAGATACTTTGTCATTTATTATGCCCTGGTATTGCCAAGTTACATGCAAGGATATTACTGGGTGCATCAGCAGAATTCTACTAACTAGATTTGTTCTTTCCTTGCAGTTGAGAAAAACAGAAGTAAATAAACAAAAATAACTAAGAACTATGACTTTGCTTTCAGCAATCACCTACTGTGCTGACGCAGAATGGTTGAGACAATATTTCAAGATATGTTCCATGTGATGGAAAATTATTGTCTAACTGAACCAAAGTTGAAATTAAAACAATGTTGATGCAATGGTATAGTTAGAATGAATATTCCAGTACATTTACACTGGATCATAAGCTTAATAGAGCGCAATTTGCTACTGAGTACATTAGTCAAAAAGAAAGAAGGATAGAAAGACTTGCATTTATATAGTACTTTCCACAACCTCAGGATGTCCCAATGAACTTTACAGCCAATGAAGTATTTTTGAAGTGTAGTTTCTGTTGTAGTGTAAGAAATGCAGCAGACAATTTGTGCCCAGCCAGGTCCCACAAACAGCAATGAGAGAATGACCAGATAATTTGTTTTTATTCTAGTAATGCTATTTGTGGGATAAATATTGGCCAGGCTACCAGGGAAAACTCCCCTGCTCTTCTTAGAATCATAGAATCATAGAAAGTTTACGGCACAGAAGGAGGCCATTTGGCCCATCGTGTCCGCGCCAGCCGAAAATGAGCCACCCAGCCTAATCTCACTTTCCAGCACTTGGTCCGTAGCCTTGTAGGTCACAGCAATTCAGGTGCACAGCCAGGTACTTTTTAAATGAATTGAAGGAATCTGCCCCTACCATAATTTCAGGCAGTGAGTACCCGACACCCACCACCCTCTGGGTGAAAAAAATTTTCCTCAGCTCCCCTCTAATCCATCTTCCAATCACTTTAAATCTATGCCTCCTGGTTATTGACCTCTCTGCTAAGGGAAATAGGTCCTTCCTATCCATTCTATCTAGGCCCCTCATAATTTTATACACCTCAATTAAATCTCCCCTCAGCCTCCTCTGTTTCAAAGAGAATAACCCCAGCCTATCCAATCTTTCCTCATAGCTACAATTCTCCAGTCCTGGCAACATCCTCGTAAATCTCCTCTGCACCCTCCCGAGTGCAAGTACATCCTTGCTGTAATATGGTGACAAGAACTGTACACAGTACTTAAACTGTGGCCTAACTAGTGTTTTATACAGTTCCAGCATAACCTCCCTGCTCTTATATTCTATGCCTCGGCTAATAAAGGAAAGTATTCCATATGCCTTCCTAACCACCTTGTCTACCTGTCCTACTACCTTCAGGGATCTGTGGACATAAACTCCAAGGTCCCTCACTTCCTCTACAACTTTCAGTATCCTCCCATTTATTGTGTACTCCCTTGCCTTGTTTGACCTCCCCAAATGCATTACCTCACACCTCTCTGGATTGAATTCCATTTGCCACTTTTCTGCCCACCTGACCAGTTCATTGATATCTTCCTGCTGTCTACAGTTTTCCTCCTCACTATCAGCCACACAGCCAATTTTTGTATCATCTGCAAACTTCTTAATCATGCCCCCTACATTTAAGTCCAAATCATTAATATATATCACAAAAAGCAAGAGGCCTAGTACTGAGTCCTGCGGAACCCCACTGGAAACAGCCCTCCAGTCACAAAAACACCCGTCAACCATTGCCCTTTGTTTCTTGCCACTGAGCCAATTGTGGATCCAACTTGGATCCCATGGGCTTGTACATTTTTGACCAGTCTGCCATGTGGGACCTTGTCAAAAGCCTTGCTAAAATCCATGTAAACTACATCAAATGCACTGCCCTCCAAGTTACCTCCTCAAAAAATTCAATCAAGTTAGTCAGACACGAACTTCCCTTAACAAATCCATGCTGACTGTCCTTGATTACTCCATGCCTTTCTAAGTGGCAGTTTATCCTGTCCCTCAGAATTGATTCCAATAATTTGCCCACCACCGAGGTTAGACTGATTGGCCTAATTACTTGATCTATCCCTCGCTCCCCTTTTAAACAATGGTACAACATTAGCAGTCCTCTAATCCTCCGGCACCATGCCTATATCCAGTGAGGACTGGAAAATGATGGTGAGAGCCTCCGTTATTTCCTCCCTTGCTTCTTTTAACAGCCTGGGATACATTTCATCTGGCCCTGGTTATTTATCTACTTTCAAAGATGCTAATCCCCTTAATATTTCCTCTCTCACTAAGTTTATTCAATCCAATATTTCACACTCCTCCTCCTTAACTACAATGTCTGCACGTCCCTTTCTTTTGTGAAGACAGCCACAAAGTATTCATTAAGAACCATACCTACATCTTCCGCCTCCACACATAGGTTACCTTATAGGTCTCTAATAGGCCCTACTCTTTCCTTAGTTATCCTCTTGCTCTTAATTTATTTATGAAACATCTTTGGGTTTTCCTTGATTTTACTTGCCAATACTTTTTCATGCCCTCTCTTTGCTTTCCTAATTTCCTTTTTAATTTCACCCCTGTATTTTTTATACTCTTCTAGGCTTTCTGTAGTATTGAGTTCTCGGTGTCTGACATAAGCTTTCTTTTTCTGCCTTATCTTACCCTGTATGCTCCTTGACATCCAGGGGGCTCTAGATTTGGCAGCCCCATCCTTTTTCTTTGTGGAAACATGTTTACTCTGCACCCCTTGAATCGTCTCCCTGAATGCCCCCCACTGCTCTGTCATTGATTTACCTTCAAGTAGCTTCTTCTTTACGTCCACCTGAGAGGGTAGACAGGGCCTCGGTTTAATGTCTCACCTATAACAGTATCAGCCTGGATGATGGGCTCAAGTCTCTGGAGTGGGACTAGTCGGCTTGAACTGCCCTTTATTCTACTATTATTGACACTAAGCTGATTATTATAATGATTAGAGGGTAAACAAAAGATAGCAAAAACTTCTAGTAGTTATTTAAGAACTTTCTAATACTGCTTTTAGTCGGTTAAATTGATTCTAGGAACGTCGTCCCAATTTTCTCCCTCTCCTGAAGTTACTAACATGCTCAGCCAGGGTTGCACAAAATGCCACATGCCCAAGTGGCTGTTCTTCATGTGTGCACCTAGATGATCAGGGTCACAGTGCTTACTAAGAGTGTGGAGGTTGCCACAGTCGATCCACTTCTTGCCCATCGTTCAAAAATGCATTTTCCAAATTAACCATCAGAAACAGGGACCCTGCTTGATCGCTGTAGTGCAGTATCATGCTCAGGGCTGTCAATAACCTATCAGGAAAGACTGACCAGGCTGGGGCTCTTTTCTCTAGAAAAGAGAAGACTAAGGGGTGACCTGATAGAGGTCTTTAACATTATGAAAGGGTTTGATAAGATAGATGTAGAGAAGATGCTTCCACATACAGGGGAGACCAGAACTAGAGATCATAAATATAAGATAGTCACTAATAAATCTAATCGGGAATTCAGAAGAAACTTCTTTACCCAGAGAGTGGTTGGAATGTGGAACTCGCTACCACAAGGGGTAGTTGAGGTGACTGGCATAGATACATTTAAGGGGAAGCTGGATAAACACATGAGGGAGAAAGGAATAGAATGATATTCTGATAGTGTTAGATGAAGGAGGGAGGAGGCTTGTGTGGAGTATAAACTTGGACCTGTTGGGCCAAATGGCCTGTTTCTGTGCTATACGTTCTATATAATTATATCTGTGTAATCTATGTAATATCAACGAAATATTTATGATCTAAAAGGTTGGCGCAGATTGCAAAGTTCTATTTAAACATCTGTCTTTACGAATGAGATACATCAAAATAAGTGTAATTTTGAAACCCAGATGAGCTAGCTGGTATGCATGACATGGAACTATGCAAATTTCTTAAACAGTAATGTTAATGTTTTGAAACATTTTTTTAAAAATAAAGAACTAAAGAAATTAAGGACCTGCCTATTGATGTGTGTGGAAGGAATTCAGCAATTGTGTGTTGTGATAATACAGATATGTGGAGTTATGGATTATGGATAGTGAATTTGAACATGGCTGGTGAAACAATCTTTCATTTATTTTTGATATTTTTGAGGGTTTTTGACAAAATTTTCAATATTGGTGTGTGTTTTGCTGGTTAATGATTTGATTTTACAAAATCTGAATGCAGGAGAAAGAACAGCAGCACTTCTAATTTTAGGGTTAATGTCTGTAATATTACCACACACAGGAATGCTGTTCAAACACATTAAGTGTTTGCATTCGCCAATCGGAAGCTCTATCCTCATAACCGTTATAAATTGTAATGTGAAAAGTGGTCTCACACTGTAACTGAGGCCACCTCATTGTACACCTTAGATTTGTTCAAATATTTCCTTTTATGTTCCATTTTTAAATTGTAGGGTAAATTTCAACCACAAAAAAAATCATTTTACGGGTTATAAAGTACTCACTCGTGCAAGCCATTGCAGGTGGATCATTGTCTCTTCTGAAGTAATTTTCCATACAGTGACACGAAATTGATCCCTCTTCATGGGTATAACTGTAAGGAGGACACTTGCTGCAGGACGGGCTGTATGGTGAGGCCTTAAAGAATCCTGGTTGACAAACTGCAGAAATTAAACGAAACACAAGCATTTCAATGAACTGCACCATAATGCTATCCAAATTAAAAACAGCAGTATTTCTTTTTACACAAACCAATTTGAGAACATAGAATCCATTCCATTTGGAATAGCTTCCACTTATGGTGTAATTACTCCATTTTTGTAACTAATTCAGTGCAGGGAATACTGCATTGCTGCTGCTAGGTTATATAATGGTGGCTGTACTTCAAAGCAATTCATTGTATGAGAAGCACCTTAGGACATTTCTGAGAGATATGATGAGTCCCTGGATAAAAACAAGTTCTTTCTTTACAATAACTGTTTCACAGACGTGTGAATATTTCCTTCTGTGTACAAAACAAACAGTAACGAGAGTGTGTGAGAAAGGAACTTAGATTTGTGTAGCGCCATTCACAGCTAATTAAGTACTTTTGAAGCACAGTCACTGTCGTAATATGTACATGTGCTAGATTTTCGATATAAAAGTTTCTCAAGTTTCAAGGATAGGAATCCCTCTATTTCCCATCCAATTCCCTTTGATTTTCCCAAACCCTGTTCTAATGCAATTGGATGGATAGGTAACCTATTCCCAGCTTGTAAGAATTCCATCCCAGTCACAATGCTCTCTCCAATGTCTATCCCCCTATTAGCAGACACTTGGGACGTGATTTTCACTCGGAGCCGGGCACCCCGCCAATATTCACGTGGGGAACCCGGAAGCGAAATGAGTGCGTCGCAATCTGCGATCGCAACTCAATTGAAGATGAGTATTTCAGCTTCCGGGTTTCCCATGCGCCAGGCAGCCAGATTGACAGGCTGGTTGCCTGTCAGCAGTGAAAGGAGCTGCAAATCAGAGAGGGGGGCAGGAGGGAGAGAGAGAGATCACTGGCACTGAAAAAAGGCGGAGTGGGAGGAAGTGGACGACATCGAGGGGTCTAACCAGCATCGGGGACCGGAGGGATCCAGTCAGCACCAGGGATCGGGGGCGGGGGTCAGCCAGCATCAGAGATTGGGGGGTTAGCTTGCAACGACATCGGGGGGGTCAGCCAGCATCGTTGGGGGGAGGGGGTTAGCCAGCATCGGAGATCAGGGGGTTCAGCTAGCGGCAACATCGAGTGTGGAGTCCACCAGCAATGGGGATTGGGAGTAGGGGGTGAGGGGGTCAGCCAGCATCGGAGATTGGGGGAGAGGGGTAGGGGTCCAGAGTGGGGGGGTTCACCATCGGGGAGAGGATCCACCATCAGGGGCGGGGAGGTCGGCCAATCACGGGGGTCCTGTCGGCCAGGTGAGCTTGTTGGGCCTCGATGAAGCACTAGTGCTCCTCCGGGCCCACACGCAGTGCAATAACGGCACTCACCTCATGGGTCCGGCCCTTCCTGCCTGCTTTCACCTGACGTGAATCGGAAGCGATGGGAAACCGAATAGGTATGGTTAAATTCATTTATGTTTTCCAATACACAAAATATTAAGTACCTCAAGTATTTCAAATGAGGTACATTGCCCCTTTAAGTATCGGCCCACTGGCTTTAAGTGGGGGCGGGACTTCCTGGTGTCTGCTGCGCAGATGCATACAAACCTGCCTGGGTTAAACCCAGAAGTGGGGACGTTGGAGCCGGGATGCGGTCCTGCTCCAAAAAGTTATTATTTTAACCTCCTGCCCACCCCCAACCCTCCCATTCTTGGGGTTTGAAATTACCCCCTGGCATCTGTCTGCTGCTTTCCTGTAGCAGTGTGGCCGAGATCACTAACTCAGAAGAACCTGCACCATTCTATGCTCATCCTCTCTGTGCCACAACATCACCACAGTATTGCCTTTTTAAGTTTAAAACTAAATTTTAGAAAAAGAGCTGCTCCCACTTCAATCCTCCAGAATCGGCAGGGAGCTGCTCAGCTGACATCAATTATTACTCTACTCCTTGACCTGCAAGACTCGATGGAGGCTCCTCCAAAGAATACCTCAAACTTACATTAACCTAATCAACGATGGTGTAGTACTTGCTGAGGAGGTGGAGCAGTTTTTGGATCTCTGTTTTACTCAGCTGGGAAGCTCTTCTGATGAAAAAGATCTAATTTTCTTGTTTTGCCAATCTAGTACTGTTTCACAGCTCATGGAAACTCTAAATTAAGTCATACCAAGGTCATTCTGCTGGCTTCGCCTAATTATTCTTCAGGCTTTCTCAGAATGTTATTCAGTGAGTTTAGTCTGTATAAATTTAGCTCTGACAGCATTAGTTTCACCCCAGTGTCTTCTCAGCATTGGGTGCACAGTGAACAGAACTCATTCAAACTCTTATCAAAGCACTTGCTTGGCATTCATCTTTACCATATTTATATTCGATTTACTTAGCACTACTTCTGATGGCAAAATAAATGTGCAGCATCAATGGTTTTTCATTCACTGATCTGTAGGACCTTTGCAGCCACTGAGGAAGTTAATGGATCAGCAAAAACTTGTCAACAGTGACTTTAAAATAAGTGTGCATGCACAGTTGTCTAAATGTGAACCTGGTGCAATGGAAATCATCCCACAACAGTATGTTTCTACCGTCAGCTGCAGCTATCATTGAAGAACTGGTAGATTTTTTTTTAGTGATGGAACAAACCCTAAGTTACATCAGTTAAAAAGTGTCTCAAAAATCAGGGACAGCTTCAACCACTGAATATTAACCCAGAGTGAAAAGAAATGCTTTGGAATTCAAAATTATGAGGGGTTTTGACAAGGTAAATGTGGGGGAGGAATGGGATTAGGTGGTGAGCTCTTTCAGAGAGCCAGCAAAGGCACGGTGGGCCGAATGGCCTCCTTCTGTGCTCTAAAAATAAAATTCTATAACTGCATCATATAGAAAGCAGCACAAAGGCATTTTGCTTGTAGTTCACCTTGAAGAACCTTGCACAATACCACCCAGTTGTACTGGCATATATACTTTCTAACCTCCTCCACAGCTTACTGTGTGGTAAATTGGTAACTAGAACAGTTATGTATCCAAACTTTAAAGCCTGTGGTGCTCAGGATATAAAGTATCAGGCATGGCTCAGTGGTAGCACTCTTGCCTCTGAGTCAGACGGTTGTGGGTTCAAGCCTGATTCCAGAGATCTGAGCACATAATCTATGCTCGCACTCTGGAGCAGTGCTGAGTGAGTGTTGTACTGTCGGAGGTGCCGTCTTTTGGTTAACATGGTAAACCGAGGTCTCCTCTGCCCTCTCAGGTGGTAAAAGATCTCATAGCAGGGGTGTTCTGGCTGCCATTCATCCCTCAAGCAACACCACCAAAAACAGATTATCTGCTCATTTATTTAATTGTTGTTTCTGGGAGCTTGCTGTGCACAAATTGGCTGCTGCATTTCCTACATTACAACAGTGACTACACTTCAAAACTACTTCATTCGCTTTGGGAAGTTGTGAGGTCATGAAAGGCGCTATATAAATGCAAGTTCTTTCTTTCCTTCTTATTTATTTGATTTCTACAATCTACTTGATCATATCTCAATTACACACATGGGCAAACACAGGTCCACCCTACAACTTGTATATACCCTAAACAAATGAATTCCTAACCGTTTTATCCAGATACACATACAGCAATAACACAATTCATCAAAAACTACTGGGCAGCCTTGAATCATACAGTCCTGTGCAGTTGCTCTCAAGAGTCTTTCCACATGTCTGGATTCTTGCTTCTGATCGCTATCCAGTGCCTTCTGCTGGAAAATGCATGGGAGAATAAGGAAAGGATCTCAGCTACAATGTTGTTGCACAGAGAGCCTGCCAACAGTCACAGGCTGAGGTCACATGCAGAATGACCACCTGAGTGAGCGAGCAGCACCTATGGAACTGTACCAAGCATGTGCCATCACTTTTGAAGAGTAACAGGAGTAAAACCGACATCTATGACCAAAAAGATGAACTCCAATTGACCAATATTTTTACATTTGCTAAAATTAAAAGAAAAAAAAAATTGGCTTGTACTCTTGTTTTTTCTTTTTACGCAGCAGATTTTGTTCCTCTCGTCTGTAGCCTCAGGGTTTGAGGATATGTGAATTTCAAGAATTTGTAGAACTTCACAAAAAAAGATTGAAATGTAAAATTTTAATTTTTAGCATGGAGCCAGAAAGTCTCGAATTACGATGTGGAATAAATTAATGTCATAGTTACTTTAAGCAAGTACTTATTACATTAATTTAGCATTTGAGACTTTGTTTTGGTACAAAATAGCAACATCACTATTTTCTTGCTAACTCTTTTTGCACCTCTTGTCATACTTGTAGTACAATGTTTAACAAACACTGGGGGATAGTTTCCTCTGTGTACAATGTTGAAGAAACTTCTTCCACTGAACGGTCATTATAAAACTAGTGGTAATTCAATGAAGGATTCTTTCTTTAACTTTGCACAGAGAGGAAAGCCCAGTTTGTAGAAGTTACTGGCAGGAGTGTGGAGTGATAGCTGGGAAAAAATTTCACTGACCCTGTCTAGCTTTAAAAAAGAATGCATGTAACAGGTACAAAGTACTGTGACAGGCCTGTAAGATACATATATTCAAAAACTATAGAGTAGATTGTCAAATATCTCGTGATAATATTTCACTAACTAAATCTCTGAGAGGTTCTATTTTCTGAATGTTTGACCACAAGTACATAAGGGAAAGTGAAGAATTATTTCCACATTGAATGCATTCCCTTTGCTTAAATCTGTCATTTGTAAACAATTTTACAACACCAAGTTATAGTCCAGCAATTTTATTTTAAATTCACAAGCTTTCGGAGGCTTCCTCCTTCGTCAGGTGAACGATGTGAAAATGACGAAGGAGGAAGCCTCCGAAAGCTTGTGAATTTAAAATAAAATTGCTGGACTATAACTTGGTGTTGTAAAATTGTTTACAATTGTCAACCCCAGTCCATCACCGGCATCTCCACATCATAAATCTGTTATTGTAAAGGATTAAATTCTGTGCTGTGTGTCTACAGAGAAGGGAGGGGACTTTCCAGACAAGGATTAACAATTTAGCACCAGAAATGCAATGTGACAAATCCAGCACTTATTGATTACTGTCTGTTGTCACTCACCAGGCCTTGCAGCCAAAATCCATAGATGCACAGGGTACATTTTGGCTACATGCATTTAGCAGCTGTGATATTTGGCTCTGCCTTCATTTAAATTGATTTTCAATGGGGGAAAGAAATATTAAACTAATGACAAATTCAATACAGTCCGTTAAATCAGTTCATTTAAATTGTGACAATGCCCGCCTTCGTGTTTTTATCGCTTATGTGTTCAAATGAAGCTAATTTGAAAGAACTGTTCACCCATTAAAACAAAAAGTCTGTGATCAGTTTCTGTAGTGTGGAGTGGACTGACTTTTCATTAACTAACCCAAATTGGTTCTCCTATACACCCTAGTACAAAAACTAATTTATATTGAACAAGTCTGTTATGAAGTATCTCCTGAGTATACTTACGATAGATAGATGTGAATCCACTTTTGCCTGAAGGTCCAGTCAAAACCTATTCTGATCAATATTAACTTGTTTTAAAAGAGCCTTTGGCTGCAAGCCTCTTTTTGCAAATATATAATGGAAAAAGCCATCTGCTGCCCTCTGCCTCATGTTAAGATGAGTCAACAGTGGTGAAGGAAACCACAGTACTTCAAAACTGACCTGTGACTAAGAATAGTCTTCCAAGCTCATTATTTTTTAATTATAATCCTAAGGGGAAAATGAATCTTTATATTAAATTCAATGTCAGTACCATGTACACTTTAAGAGATATTGTATTTTGATGAGTTACCAAATTAGAAATAGCTCAGCCATTTAGGTTCATTCCTGAGGTCATTTAATTAGACCTCATCTATTTCATACCGCATTCCTGGCAATGCTCCATAGTCACTGTTAATCTGTCAATACAGTCTTTGGCACTGCCGAAGACTGTCCACGATTCAGGTCATTTATCAAATTGGCCAGTGTACATTGTGCATCAAATGCACTACTGGTGGTCTAAAGCTAAAGCAGGCAGATCCAGTACAATTACAGAATGTTGCCAGTACAGGAATGACAGCAACATGCACAGTATAATTTTCTGTCATAGGATACTCTCTTGACCTGACTGTGACAAAAATCGTATCCGGTATAACTGCTTGAATGAATCACCCCTGTAAAGTTATTATGAAAGCCTTATCCTAATGTTGAGAGCCATGAAATCATATGTAATTTCTATTTCAAAAATGTTATTTGTGTTGCATCATGTTACTTGCACAATATGTCATTATGACATAATGAAGGAAGAATGGGAAACAGGTACATGAAATATCACATTCCATAAAAAATTGGTGATACCTCCTCTCACAGAGGCTCTTTGTCTCTATTGTCATCCCATTTTTCTTTTAATATTTATATCTATTTTTATTATTGTTTCATAAGTGCTTAACATTAAAAGCTTTTGTAAAATTCAGACATTTAACCAAATGATTTGGATATAGGGCTAGAAGGAATGGTGTACAAATTTGCAGATGAAACTAACATAGGAGGCACAGTTAATAATTTTGAGGACCAAAGGAAGCTGCAAGATGGTGGAATGGGCAAAAAAGTGGCAAATGGAATTCAGTGTCAGTAAATGTGAGATGGTACATTTTGGTTAAACAAAAGTAATGATAATACTCCGAATGGGAGAAAGCTGAGTGATGTGGAAGAGCAGAAGGATTTGGAGTTCAGCTTCACGAAACATTAAAAGCAGCTTTTCAAGTGGATAAAACTATTTTTAAAAAAGCTAATGGGATACTGGGTTTTATGGCACGAGGTATAGAATATAAAAGCTAAGATGTAATAAGGAATGTATAAAACCTTAGTAAGAGCACTGTTGGAGTACTGTGTACAGTTTTGGGGTCCACACTACAGAAAGGATGTCGAGGCAGTAGAGAGCATACAACACAAATTCACTAGGCTTCTGCCTGGTATGAGGAAATACAAATACAAAAAGGTGTATAAATTAGGGTTCTTTTTGTTGCTATAGATGAGATTATGGGATGTTTCGATAGAGGGATTTAAAACTATGAAGGAATGGAACAGAGTAGATAGAAACAGACTGTTTCCGTTGATTGATGGTTCTATAACTAGGGGACATAGATATAAGATTAAATATAAGAGATTTAGGAGAGAACAGGAGGTGTTGTTATGTACAGAGGGTTGTGAGGCTATGGAATGCACTACTGGAGTTAGTGATTAAAGCAGAGACCATGTCAACATTGAAGAATAGGTTAGATAGGTGGTTAAAAGCAAAGGGAGTAAAGAGATACGGGGACAGGGCCTACACATGAGATTAGGACTACTGCTTGTGTGGACGATAAACACCAATATGGACTGGTTGGGCCTAACAGCCTGTTTCCATATTGTAATTTGTATCATTATTCTTTCATTTTCGTTCCCACCTGAGAGAAGTTGTTGAGTATCCAGTGACCAGTGTCAATGACCAAACAACAGTCCTGTTTAAATCAGGCTCTCACTCCACTCGGGATGAACATTTTAATCCTGCAGAGAGTTCTAACTGGATGCTTGGAAATTACTGACAAAAAAAAATCCTGTGCGATGTACCCTAGAATCTTTAAAGAGATGAGAGAGGAAATAGATAAAGGTCTGGTTAATATCTTTCCATAAACACACAAGCTGTCTCAGCACTGGAGAATAGTAAATGTTCATCTCACTATTCAAAAGAGGAGCAAGGTAGCCACAGATTAGTCATGATCTCATTGAATGGCAGAACAGGCTTGAGGGGCTAAATAGCCTACTCCTGTTCCTATGGTACGAACCTAAATATTATATACCAGTTGGCCTTACATTTGCACTGGGGAAAATGCTTGATAGTATTGTACAGCATGTTTTCATTGCTCATATGAAGAGCACAGGGTGATAAGGACTAGTTAGCACGGATTTAGAAGCAATCACTACTGTGTTGGAATTCTTCCAGGAGATAACTAAATTAGTAGATAACACCCATCCAGTGGACCTAATTTACTTGGAAATTCGAATGCCATTTTATAAAGTTCCATATGCGATCCTTTTGAAGAAAACTAAAGCCCATGCAGTAGAATTTGGAAGGTAATGGTAAAGATAAAAAGCTGTCCGGAGACAGTGACTCATGGAATTTCACAGTCACCTGTAGTAATGCAGATTATAAATTAAACAGCAAATGCGTTGATAATGAGGAGATGATTTTTTTTTACAAATATCGACAAGGAGCAGGACCTGGGTCTGATTATTAATCATTCGCTGAAAACTTCCAGTCAACAAGAAATTGTTATCAACAAAGCCAATAAAATACTGGATACATCTTTGGAGCATTTGATTACAAGACTCTCCTAACCTAGAATAGTTCACTTATATGTCAAGCGTGGGAGCTCTCTCGTCTTTGAGTCAGAAGGTTGTTCAAGTCCCATTTCAAAGACTTGAGCACAAAATCTAGGCTGACACTCCAGTGCAGTACTGATGGAGTGTTGCGCTGTCGGAGGTGCTGTCTTTCAAATCAGACGTTAAACGGAGGCCCCGTCTGCCCTCTCATTGGAACTAAAAGATCCCATGACTCTATTTCGTAGAAAAGCAGGGGAATTTTCCCCAGTATCCTGACCAACATTTATCCCTCAACCAACATCACTAAAATCAGATTATCTGGTCATTATCACATTGCTTTTTGTGCAAATTGGCTGCTGCGTTTTTCCTACATTACAACAGTGATTACACTTTTTTAAAAAAAGTACTTAATTTGCTGAAAAATGCTTTGGGACATCCTGCGGTCATGAAAGGCGCTACATAAATGCAAGTCTTTCTTTTTTCACTGATGAGGCAACATTTCAAAGGATTTGAAGGAGTCCAGTTTTATCCAAAACTTTCCTGTCAGCCCTGTGATAGGAGCTTTCAATGTTAAGGGTGTCATACCTTGTATTGCAAAATTTGCTAATGATGCCAAGTCATATGGCCAAGTGACAAATAGTGTGGAGAAATAAACAGAATTCAAAATGTCCTGGTACAATTAACCAGATAGATTTTAATGCAAATATTTAAGTGTAAGGTGATTCATATTATAGCATGAAACAACAAGCGTGTAGATAATGAAGATGTATCCCTTCAGAATGATGGGCAAGAAAAAGAATCTGAATGTGAATATGGATCACTCAGTGAAAGCCAGTAGTCAATATAAAGCTGTTAATAATAAAGCTAATAAAATACTAGGATATATCTTCGGGGCATTTGAGTAAAAGTTCAAACAAGCTATTCTAACCCAGGAGAGGCCACTGATGCAGCAACATTTGAAATATCGCGAACAATGTGGTGCAAGTCAGAGAAGAACATTATGGTGAAGCTCTATTGTAAAACTCACAGAGCTGAAGATTGAGAGAGAGACATGATCTAGCCTTTAAAATGCTGAGAGGCATAGGTAAAGTTGATGTAAGCTTGCTACGTGACTTGTACTGTGAGTAAATAACGTACAGACATAGGTGTAAAATTAATAAGTCTTACGTGAAATGTATTTTTCTTTCCTCCGCAGAGTAATTTTATTTAAAACAAAAGTAAGCAGTTGATCTAATTCACAGCATCCAAAAAGGTATTGGATACATATCTGATTGAGGAATGGAATGTAGATGGTAATAAAGATCTAGATTGAGATGATCAAAATACTTCATGGAACATAAAGGTTCCTGTGCTGCGGAGAGGGAAGGGGCAGCAACAGATTGCAGTTTGAATGGTAGATGAATATTCACAAATTTTGCTTGATTATCTTTGGGGATCAGGGAATATATAGGCACAATTTCCCCTCACTAGATTAAAGGGGCACCATTTTAAAAGGGAAAAACGGGTGGTTGGGGGCTGGGAGACATTCAAAATCGCAAACATTTCGGACCCGCCCCAACCCGCCTCCAGGAGGCAGGTCAGGCATTAAAACTTTTCAAGGAGGCTGCGGGCCTTCATTTTTTCACAGTTTCCGATTTCAACCCTGGGGGGCCGGGATTCCCGGGCCTTCTCTTTCACGCCACATGAAAGAAGGTGAGAAGGCCTGAGATTAACAGGTAGGTGCCTTTCTGGCACAGCTTGTGGGCCCAGAGGAGCAGAGTGCTTCGTCCAGGCCCAACAAGCCTACCTGCAGCGACCCCCCAACGATCGTGGACCCCCGCCCGATCTCCGAGCCCCCCCAATGATTGCAGACCCCCGATCCCCGATCCCCCACAAAACAATCGTAGATCCCTGCGACGATCCCCGCCCCCCCGAATGATCGTGGACCCCCACGATGACCCCTGACCCCCCCATCCAATGATTACAGACCCCCGCGATGACCCACAATCCTGACATCCCCCCCATGACTGACCCCCGATCCCCCCATGACTGACCCCCGTGCCAACCCATGTCCCGTGCCAATCCATGCCCATCTATGCTGTCCCTCCCTATCCATACAAACAAGGCCTTACCTGAAAACGTCCTCTCACTGGCTGCTCTCCCGTCTGACTGAGAACAGCCTGTCAATCAGGCCGGTCAGTCGGATGGCAAACTGACAATAAAAATAAAAGATGTCCTTACTTCAAAATCGTAAGGACGTCCGGGAAACCTGTACTTTCGGGTTTCCTGTCCCCTCCGCCCCCTTCCCTGCTCGGAGTCAAAATCATGCCCAGTAAGTCAAGTAGAGTCCATATTGCGGTAAATTGTACTTGGCCTGTGGTAGAAGCAAGCTTGACAGGGTAAATGGCCTTTTTTTGCTCTTTGTTTTCTTATGATTTTAATGGAGCCGAGCAAGGCAGCCTGCAATTTATTGTTTTAGATACTCAAGATATTAAGAGTTTACGTATAAATAATTTCAAGTATAGTTTTGAGATTTTCAAAAATCTAAAGATCACTGATAAAGTTCCAAGGTGATGACTTCCAAAATTTCTTAGATGTAACTTCTGATTGGTGAGCTTCTTTTATGTGGGTCAATTGATCTTTATCAATCTTTTTTCAAGAGAAAAATATGGGACTATTTTGCACAAAATTGTGTTGCTTTAGAATAGTTCAGTAACATAAGAATTTGGTCCAACTTGATCCCAAATCAGCAATCTTTAAGTAAACTTGGTAATAGTGAGACATTTTTAATTGTTTGATTAATGATAGCCTAGTGAGAGGAAGGAAAGGCACTGTTAGCCTAGCCAACTTCCCAAGTTCCTTAATAAGCAGAAATTGTTCGTCTGTAATGATCTCACCTTTGTTAAGAACCACATTTTATGCAAGTCCAAATGGAAACTTTTCTCGCTCCTGATTCTTAGCATCAGTGAAATTGCCATGCAGCATTACAGAATTAAGTAACTGAGCTAAGAAATATAGATAAGAATCTCTGCCATTTGGATTTGTGCACGGAGTATGTCCCTCGTGAGTTAGAGAATATTGTTTTCCTATTTACTAATGCAATCTTAAATCTTAGACTTCTGAATCAGAGGGCCCATATATTAGGCACTCAAAGCCAAGCCTGACAAGAAGCCCAAACCTACCTGAATATCAATCCCTAAAATAACTCCTGACTCAGATTTAATATCTAGAAACAAAGTTCCCTTGAACGTAACTCCCGTAGGGAATATTTCAATCACACCAGGTCAATAGGTTATATCCTACAAACACCCAATTCGCGATTGGTATCCACAGCTAATACTCTGCCCTGGGATTTCCTGCATAATTGTCACCCAGAAACATGCGCAATTGGGACGCAAAGCAAATACGTGGCCTAAAAGATTGCGGAATTTTGGGCGTAAGTGAGTTACACGCGTAAGTACAACATGCCCAAATCTGTCGATCCCTCCACCCGAATGCATCTCCGCCCATAATAATGGCCCTGCCCCCAAGTTGCAGAACATTAGATGCGAGTTTCCTGCAATTGCGATTGCTCAGAGGCTCTTTTCAAATTACGATTAGATTTTCAGTTATGGCAGGAAACAGTCATTTTTCTGGTGTTTGAATGTTTCTTTTTTTTTTATCCTCATTGAAACCTGCTCTGTATTTTCTGTTTTTGAATGCGTTTTTATGGCATCAGTATGAGTCACGTTAAAAATTGAAAAGCTTCCCCGATTGCAGGTTCCTAAACGTGTTGTGCCTAACCTGCATGAATGATGGAGGGATGAATTGAAACTTTGATTTTCATACTTAAAGAAGGAATATATGGTGTGAGCTCAGCGCATTCCGTGGGCCCCAATTGATTATGCTGATTTATGCCCACTTTTACAGTTGGGCATATTCTAATAAGAATAGTACAGGAAATTTAAGCGTAACTTGACATCAGCAGAATGGGCGCGAGAATGGACGCATTTTTGGGTCTAACCTCCGGGCTGCACCCACAGAGGAAATTCCAGGTCTGTACATTTTGTTTCAATAAGAAATTCACTGGGCTACTGTTTTCAACAAAAGGAAACAATGCTGTATCATTTGTGCTGGATTTAGATTAGTACTGGAGTAAAACAGAAGCACTTAGTGAGTGAGAATCTTTATAAGACAAATAGGTGAGATACAAAATTATCAGTGAAAATGACTCCAGGGATAGTGTTGGTGTGAGCAGAGAAACTTAGGAATAAAAAAATGTCCCAATACCAAAGATAGAAATGATCTTGGATTTATTGTGTGAGAAAGCAAGAACGAGAATTCAAGTCCATGGAGCTAAGTTGGAAGGAAATCTTACACGGGTTTCAAGCTATCTCTGGCATTTGCATTTTGAAGATACTAACACGAAACTTGGTGCCAATCCAATCAGGAGGTGGCTAAGTAGCTGTGCCAGTTTCACCCCGCTGTCTGAAGTACAGAAAACACGCCAACTTTATTTTCTACTGGTGTAAATCTGGTACAGTAGGATGAAAGTGTTTTATCTATAAAAGCACGAACAATCTTTTATGATAAAAGCACAAACAGCATGTCAGTACATAACAGCTGTTTGATGATTAAACACCCTTGGAGCTCAACCTCAGCAGCGAAACACACTTTCAACTTGGTAGAACATAACCTGATTTATAATACTCCAGAGCTGCTATCCAAACAGGGCTCCATAAACACTAGAGCAGTCTAAATAGCCTACATTCACTACCTATCACCACTAAACAGTAATAATTATTACAACTAATAAATCATCAGCTAAAAAAAAAATATTTTCAGACAAAACAGCCATTTACATGTATGTATTGCTGTCAGAACTTATTTGCTTTTCATTTAATGAACTGAATTTAAAAAAAACTTGCCTGAACAAACAGATTAGTTCTAATTAAATTAGTAGGCAAAATAAATAAATCCACTTAATACTAATTTCAGAAGATAGCTTTATCTTGTTTTTCTACACTAACATTTTAGAGATAATACCCCTTCAATACAAATAATTCCAAAGTGTTTAATTATTCATGGTCAAACTGCATTGCTGAACACAGGAGTGAGCCTATCTCATCTGTCCCAGATTTGATCCAAAAAGGCAGGCCTGCATCTTCACTTTTCATGTACTTCTTTTTTAAATTGGCACCTTTTTGTCCACTGATAGCAACAGATTATGGCCAAAAGTTAAGATTACCAGATCACTATTAAAAATTAAAAATATAATTAATTTAGCATTAGCATCACATTGCTCAACCATCCCAATACTATTGGGAAGTACTGCTTTTACAAACTGATTTCCAATCTGTCTTCAATTGGGAGCAGTATTACTGATTTTTTAGAAATTATGCTCCATTTTTTGAACTGTTCCATCAGGTTTTATTCCAGGCACACTGGCCTACACGACTTACTTCTGTGGGAGCACTTGGCAACTGTGTACACGGTCAACGCCATGCTGTTTGTGCCTCAGTGGTTGTGTGTACTCTGTAGTCGTGCATAAGCCTGTTGTCCTAGAAGGTATCCTTGGAGCAGCTACCCGTGACTTTGAACAGGTGCCTTCCTGTATACAATGTTGCTGCAGGAACTATATTTGGTTCTGTGTAGACACATTTTTGTACAGGACACGACTGGAGCAGCTGCCTCCAGTTGTGCACAGATGGGCTGCCATATGTTTGAGTCTTGTACCGTTAAGTGCGAGCTACCTCTAGTTTCTAGCAGTGGTAACACTTCTGCCTCTGAGTCAGAAGGTTGTAGGTTTAAGTCCCACTATAGGATTTCAACACATAGTCTAGGTTGACACTTCAGTGCAGTACTGATGGCGTGGTGCATTGTTGGCACTGCTGCCTTTTGGATGAGACAATAATGTAAGGTCCATCTACTTGTTCCGGTGGACATAAAAGTACCAATGGCACTACTGGAAGGAGAGCGGGGGATTTCTCCCCATGACCTAATCAACATTCCACCAATGCAATTGAAAACAAACATTAACTGGTCCTGCATCTCAGACACATTTGTCTACGTAAAAATAGTGATTACACATCATAAGCAATTAATTGGCTGGGATGTCCTAAGGATATGAGGATGTCTTAATCACAGAAAAAGCAATCTCTGATCACTTCCTTGAATCCCTCACCAGACACATCCCCCTTCCTCCTTCCAACCCCACTTTCTTCTCCGTCCACCCCTGGAAAAATCTCTTCCCAAGCCACTTACAACAATACTTTCAAACTCCCAACTAGCCTTTGGCCACCGTTCGCCAGGATACTTCTGCAGATACCAATCTGCTCAATCACACCTTCACCTCTACCTTTGACATGCTTGTCCCGAATAAAACATTTACTCTCTGCCATGCTGGTCATTCTCCCTGATAGGGCCCCCATCTTCACTCTATTATGTCCAAGGGACATAGATTATCATTAACCTCAGATCAGCACAAGCTTTCTTGTTTTAATCATTTATGTGAGAATGTGAAACTTGGATGATTAACTCCTCTCAAATATAAATGACAAGAATTTATATTTTCTGTCTCTTATCACTAAATAGACATATTTAACAATAGCCAATAAGTACTTATCACTTTGTAGATGTTAGCATTTTACTCAAAACATGCTATTAATTAAAGGTGGTTTGCAAGTTGATTAATTCAATGAATCAATGGAAACAAGGAATGAGGTGAGGTATTGATATGGAATGTACTCCTCTGTTTGAGCTAAATTAGGGGCCATCATCCTGAAATGGCATATTGGGTAGAGGCCACAAAATTAGTGCAGACTGCGGCAAAAGTGTAAGAAGGTGATAGAGTGGGCTCTTAGCAGATTTGCACCAAATGCTACGAAAGGAAAGTAGGAAAGACATTCACCAAATGAAAACAAACCAAGGGATGGACTGAGGGGCTAATAAAATGTGTCAGCTTTAAGAACATCCAACTGAGGTCAACAGGTAAGATGTCAGCTCCAAGAGCGTCCATTTAGCAGAGGCAGAAGGGGCTCAATTTTAAACTTAAATTGCGGATGCGTTGGGGGCGGGGGAGTTGCGAAAATTGCAAAACTGCAGAGCGGGTTCGGAAGCCGGCTCCAAACCGTTGACTTCCGAGTTCCCCACGTACGCACCTGTGTGCCCGAGCTTCCCGAATCCGGAAGTCCCGCTAGCAATTAAAGCCGGCGGGATGATAGTTAAAGAACCAAATGTACCTTATTGAGGTACTTAAGGCACTTTACTTGTGACATATTAGAATGATTTTTAACTTACCTGGGCGGCTTTCCCACAGCTTCCGATTCACGCCTGGTTTCATTAAATTAAATTAAATTAAATAAAAAACCATTGCCGAAGTTAAAACACAAAATCAACCTACCTTTCCACCCTGCTCCGATGTCCGATGTCTCCCTCTCCGATGTCCCCCACTGCCCCCCCCCCCCGATGTCTCCCCGATCTCCCCCTCTCCCCCCACCCATGTCCCCCCCCGCCGATCTTCCCCTCTCCCACCCACCCCTGATCTTCCGTTCCAGCGCCGGATGACGTCTCTCTCTCTCTCTTTCTCTCCCCCCCACCTGGGCATTGCAGCTTCTGTCGGCAGCCAGCCTGTCAATCAGGGGCTGCCGGGCGCGAAACCCGGAAAGAACTTTAATCACTATCAATTACGTTGCAATCACGTCGGAAATGGTAGATTTTTTTTATTCGGGTTTGCCACGCACATTCACCCCCCACTGCCAACCTGTCATCATTTCAAAATTGAGCCCAAGGTGTGGGTAGAGGATGAATTAAGGAGTGAGCACCAAAGGTATTTAAACAACTGAGGCTGAGCCAATGTGGGGACTTTATAGTTGTTTCATTATAAATTCACATTAAAGATGCAAAAAAAATTAAAACATACATAAACCATATCAATACATTAAGTCCATTTGAAGCACGTAAATAACAGTACAAAAGTGAAAGGTCAATTCATGGTATTACCTGTGGTTAAATAAAGTGTCCCTGATTTTGACCATTCATCTCTCATTTTCAAGTTTGCGGGTGACAGGTATTCACATTGCACACTGTACTTACACCACGCACTTAAACTTTTCAAATTTTCATAACATCACAATATTAAACACAATATTTAAACCATTTCCAACTCTGCATATACAATATAAAGTTTATTTTCATATGTAGGTAATAGTAGAATCATTAAGTTGACTAATGCTATATTAGCAATTCTGCCACTGATTACTACATCTTTCAATGAGAGCATAATAAAATGAAACCAATTTAAAATTCACAGGCTCATTTTAATAATGTCAGTTCCTATTCAGTAAATAATTCTTGCCAATAAAAGGATTCACTTATTACAATATGCACTCAAAAGAAAATCATGTTAAAATCTACGCACATAACACTTGCGCTAAAGTCCATTATCAAGGTTATTGGAGTCCAGATAATGGAGTCTAACACATAACAATCACAAACCTTCTAACCCTCCCAGACATCTATTTGTTTTATATATTTAATGACTACAACACATAGATATCTAAAAGAATAGATAAAATAATCCCAAAGAGAATAGAAATTATTTAATTATCTGGAAACATTTTACATTTATACACATATTTACATATTGATATGGTCTTCCTCATTATTTGAAAGTTCAGCCATCACATAGATCTAAGATTTTCTTTTGTGTGTGTGTGTGTGTGTATGTGTGAGTTTGTATGTGTGTATGTGTGAGTTTGTGTGTGTGTGTGTATGTGTGAGTTTGTATGTGTGAGTTTGTGTGTGTGTGTGTGTGTGTTTTTTGGGGGGAGGGCAAAGAATCTGTCACTGCTCCTATATTGGGTCTCTTTGCTGCTCCTTATGGTTATGGAACAATTGCTGTGATTTGGTATTATCCTTAAAAAAACTTGTGCTATTGAGAGACCATTTTCATCAGATGGTCTTCGTGAATCGTTGGATCATTGAATTTAATATACTCACTATCTCTCTTCTTTCCCCACGCCTCATCACACTGACCGCATAGCACAGGAGCCATTTGGGGTTATTATATGATCCTGTGCTGACAGGGAGCACGGCTGATTAACTGTGCTGCCGGAGTTACAGGGATTTGTGGCACCCATCCACTACTCTTTTAATTTCTGTATTCCCTTGTCTTGTTTGAGGTTTGTTAATTTGAATATGTCACACATTAGGCCTGCAATGAACCTTTGCTACTGGCTCTAATGAACTTTATAGGGTCGGGAAGCGACTTCCAGGAGAGGACTTTTAGTGTGGGTACCCAGAAACTTGAGAAGAAGCTGGCCGGTCAGGGGAGTGGGAGTTCCAGGTCTCGTCCCACCCCAGCCGCCCACCAGAAATCGGAGGACCATGTGTCGCGATCACTTTTAATATTTTACAAAACAAATCCCACTCCAATCTTTGGGGGTCCAGACCCTGACCCCGGCATGGACCTCCAGTGTGGCTTATCTCAACGGGTGAACCAAATTCCTGACTGAGAGTGAGGAAGTGAGAACACCCAGTCTAGGGAGACCCCGCCCCCCAACTCCGCCCCATCTGAGGAACCATGTTTGGGGCAGACAGTGGTTCCATCTCTGAGAAGCCCACCCCCTCCCAGAAACTTCCTCATAGCTTGCTGCTGGTGTTCATTAGCTTTTCTAAATTTGTGTAATCAGAACTCTTTCATTAAATGACATTCTCCTAATTTATTATACGTTTAATATCGATTGGTATGCGCTTTAGTAAACTCATATTTGTGGTGTACCCTTTTACTGAACACAAAGCCTAACCTTGGGGTGGTCAAAGTGTATTATTATACTCTTGGACTGTAATACTTAACTGTAATTAGCTGGTGAGGCATCTTACTTAGAAAATAGGTTTTCACCTTTTCCCGTTAATTAACATCAGCTGGCGACAGAATAGAGCCTCTTACTCACTGAACACACAATACATGAGAAATAGGCCATATGAAATCGGTGAAGAGGTTATTTTTATTTTAAAGGGGCAGTCTTTATGAAAAGTGTTTGGTTACGTTCTTTGTTTGGGGGGTGGCGATGAGCCAGAAGAGCTCATTTTCATCCTAATGAAGTCATGTACAAAGAGGCATTTGAGGGGAAGCTAGATAAGCACATGAGGGGGAAAGGAATAGAAGATATACTGATAGGGTAGAGGAAGAGGGGTGGGAGGAAGCTCGTGTGAAGCATAAACACCGGCAAATACCAGTTGGGCCGAATGGTAATTTTAATACACATAAAATTATATGTAGCTCTTTGACCGAGCTTTTGGTCACCTGTCCTAATAACTCCTTACGTGGCTTGGTGTCAACTTTTATCTAATAATCGCTCTTGTGAAACGACTTCATAGTATCATAGTAAGTACAGCACAGGAGGAGGCCATTTGGCCCATCGTGCCTGTGCCAGCTCTTTGAAAGAGCTATCCAATTAGTCCCATTCCTTTGCTCTCTCCCCATTGTCCTGTAAATGTTTTCCCTTCAAGTATTTATCCAATTCCCTTTTGAAAGTTACTACTGAATCTGCTTCCACCACCCTTTCAGGCAGTGCATTCCAGATCATTACAACTCGCTGCGTAAAAAAATGTTTTCTCATGTCGCCTCAGGCTCTATTGCCGATCGCCTTAAATCTGTGTCCTCTGGTTACCGACCCTTCTGCCACTGGAAACAATTTCTCCTTATTTACTCTGTCAAAACCGTTCATGATTTTGAACACCTCTCCCCTTAACCTTCTCTATTCTAAGGAGAACAACCCCAGCTTCTCCAGCCTCTCCACATAAGTGAAGTTCCTCATCCCTGGCAGCATTCTAATAAATCTTTTCTGCACCCTCTCTAAGGCCTTCACAGCCTTCCTAAAGTACGGTGTCCAGAATTGAACACAATACTCCAGTTGTGGCCAAACCAGTATTTTATAAAGGTTCAACATAATTCCCTTGCTTTTGTACTCTGTTTATAAAGCCCAGGATCCCATATGCTTTTTTAACAGACTTCTCAACTTGCCCTGCCACCTTCAAAGATTTCTGTATGTAAATCCCCAGGTCTCTCGGTTCCTGCACCCCCTTTAAAATTGTACCGTTTAGTTTATATTGCCTTTCCTCATTCTTCCGACCAAAGTGAATCACTTCACACTTCTCTGTGTTAAATTTCATCTGCCATGTGCCTGCCCATTTCACCAGTCTGTCTACGTCCTCCTGAAGTCTGTTGCTATCCTTCACATTGTTTACTACATTTCTCCACTTGTTAAACAAAACAAGTTTTTTAACAGTAATAGCACTCCTTTAAAATAACATCAATACTGCAGTAAAATTTCTAAACTGCATGAAGTATTTGTTCCAAGGTGACCATTGCTCTCAAGGCCATAGCAGTCAGCATGCAAAAATACCTTCCGTCTCGGCATTAAAACAAATCCTTGATGAGTTTTGTAACCCTCCGTTTATCACTACAACCTTCAATCACAGTCATTATTTGAACATTATTGTCTGCTTAAGTTCAGAAGCAGTTCTATTTTGCCATCCCAGATGGTCCAGCACTTCAGAATCTGGCTTGTGACCAGAAGATCACAAGTTTTACACTTAGAGCTGTCGTCACTGCCTCAGCTAAGCAGATCCTGTCAATTCTCATTCATCAGATGAAAAGTCACATCAAAGTGAAATACTCCAATTTTTAGAGAGGAGTCAACTAAAAATCTGTTTTGTCCAGATGCAGTCGACCCCCCCTACTGTGGCAAAAGAACCAAGGGGGCGAGATTAATTTGTTTTACGCAGCGAATTGTTATGAAGCGGAATGCACTACCTGAAAGGGTAGATTCAATAGTAACTTTCAAAAGAGAGTTGGATATATACTTGAAAAGGAAAAATTTGCAGGGCTATGGGAAAAAGTGGGGGAATAGGACTAATTGGATAGCTTTTTCAACGAGCCGGAACAGGACGATGGGCTGACTGGCCTCCTTCTGTGCTTTAAGATTCTGATTTTCTATGATTTTTCATTTTGAATTCCTGAGAAGTGGACGGAAGAAATGATGGTGCAAATCCCTTCAGATAAGTAATGGCTCTACCCTCACTGACGACCTAATTATTCGATTGACTATCATTAGTTATGGAAGCACTGGTCTAAAATGACATAGGGCACTAAATTGGGCTGTGTAGCGCCCGTTATTTCAGCACTAGACGGCCTCTCTGACATCCAAGATGGTGTCTTTGATGCGCTTACACGTTTCCAGCGTGACGTGTGCCGGACGCCATCTTGATATAGGAGTTAGCGCAAGCGCAGATAACAAACGCTAGAATCATGTAAAGTAGGGAGAAAATGGATACAATCAGTGTGCAACGCTGATTTAAAGTGATAGACAACATTTTGGGACTTAAGGCTTAACTCAACGCACAGTCTTAACCCCGACCATTTGAACATGTCTTAGAGTGCCTGGAGGACGCCCCACCGATGCTATTTAAAGGGACCAAGCAGGATTTACAGGTTAGTCGCTGGATTATTGCTTCTGGCTGCCGAGACATTTGTAACTGTTTTTGGAGGTCTCCTAGACTTGAATACTAGGACTAGGGGACATAGCCTAACACTGAGAGCCAGGACATGCAGGAGTGAAGTTAGGAAATGCTTCTACACGCAAAGGATGGGAGACGTTTGGAACGCTCTTCGGCAGTTGATGCCAGCTCAATTGTTATTTCTAAATCTAAGATTGACAGATTTTTGTTAACCAAAGGTATTAAGGGGTATGGGGCTAAGGTGGGTAAATGTAGTTAAGTCACAGATCAACTATGATCTCATTGAATGGCGGAATAGGCTCGAGGGGCTAAATGCCACTGCCACTCGCTGCCTCCTGATATGCGCCACCTTCTTCGGCAAGAAAGCAGGACGTGTGTCTGGGTGACGTGCCTGTCATGGTTGAATAGCTGTCAGTGTGTGTGGCCTGTGAGTTGTGGGTGGGTGGCTTACAACGGTGGTAATGTGTAAGGGTGAGAGGAAGCATTTGATTGGAAGAGTTGAGTACCGATGGAAAGAGTTTGTTGGTATGAAGGTGATGGGGGTATAGTGCATGGAGCAGTGGATGCGGCTGGTGGTGTAGTTCGTAGGAGACGCCACTTGACAGTTGACCTCACTCACCTTAACCACTCGTGTCAAAGCATTGAACTTCTTCCTGCACTGCATCCATGTTCATGATGCTGTGCGCCTGGCATTGACTTTGTCCCCCGCTGCCTTTTGGATATATGCCTGGAGGGCCTCTTGTTCCTCAACCCCTGCGGATATAGGATGTCCCTCCTTCTGTAAACCACTTGCACCAAGGTCTCTAGTGCATCAGCAGCGAACCTTGGTGCATGCACTCTCGCAGCCTGGTACTAACTCAGATCGGCAGAGGTCTGGCGTGCAGATTGGAGGATGTGGGATTTAGTAGTGCGCAACCTTTATTCAATGTTATAACATAACTCATCAGCGTGTAAACATAGAGATGATACCTGCATCTGTGTTTTATGTGTGCGATGTCTGGTCCCCGTTCAGACTCCGTGAAGACAGTAGACTGTTATTTTCAGCAAAAAATAGGTTACAGCTACTTTTAAGAGATTTCGAAGAAACATCCTCCCTTTAAGAGATTGGGCTCCCCCTGCTGCTGGAAAGTGTGAGTTGCATTGAATTGTGCAAGGCCCAGAATGGAACGCTGATTGCAGGTGAGTCCTCAGGCCGTCCGAAACTCTCGTCCTGCCTGCGCAGCGGTCATTGGGCGCGGGGTACTAGCGCATCATGCTCCCCGTGCTCAAAAATGGCCCGAATCCAATTTTTCCCCCTTAGCCTCGTCTAGATGATGAGACCCACTTTATATATTAAAACCTCAATGGCCCAACGTACTGGGGTCAGTTTTCTAAGTGTAGTGTTATGCAACAGCAATAACAGCTTGCTTTAATACAGTGTGTTTAAAACATTAGAAAAATATCCCAGGGAGCTTCACAGGGGAGTAATTAGACAAAAATGGATGCCAAGCCAAAGAAGGAGATAGAAAGAAGGGCAACCAAAAGCTTGCTCAAAGCAGTGAGCTTTAAGGAGGGTCTTAAAGGAGAAAGAAAGGTGGAAGGTTTACAGAGGAAATTCCAGAGTGTGGGGCCTAGACGGCCGAAGGCGTGGCCACCAATGGTGGGCGAAGGAAGAGGGGAGTGCTGCACAAAAGGCCAGAGTCAGAGGAACAGAGTGTGGGAGCTTATAGTGCTGGAGGAGGTTACAGAGATAGAAAAGGGCAAAGCCATGAAGGGATACAAAAATGAGGATGAAAATTTTTAATTGCAGATGTTGGGGGACCGGGAGACAATGTAGGTCAGCAAGGACATCGATGATAGATAAATGGGACCTGGTGTAACAGCAACAGAGTTTTGGATGAGCTGAAGTTTGCAGATGGTGGCGAATGGGAGGCCAGCCAGGAGAACTTTAGAGTAGTTGAGTCTGGCGGTGACAAAGGTATGGATGAGGGTTTCAGTGCAGATGAGATGAGGCAGGGGTGGAGACGGGCGACCGTTACAGAGGTGGAAGTAGGCAGTCTTTGTGACGGAGAGGATATGGGGTCGGAAGCTCAGCTTAGGGTCGAATTGGACACCAAGATTACAAACAGTCTGGTTCAGCCTGAAACACTGGCTGGGGAGGGGGATAGAATTCATCGCTAGGGTACGCAGTTTGTGGAGGGAGCCAAAGACAATGGCATCAGTCTTCCTAATGTTTAACTGGAGAAAACTGCAACTCACCCAAGACAAGCAACTGGACAAGCAGTTGGACAAGCAGCCTGACAGCACAGAGATAGTGGGTGTCTTCAGACAGGTGGTGAAGAGGGAAGAGCTGTGTGTCATAACCATACATGTGGAAGCTGACCCCATGTCTGCGGATAATGTCATTAAGGTGCAGCATGAAGATAAGTAAGTCCTTGGGGGACTCAAGAGGTAATGGAGCGGGGGCGAGAAGAGAAGCCTTTGCTGCAGTTGTTTTGGTTACAATTGGATAGGTAAGATTGGAACTAAGCGAGGAAAATCCTGCTGAACTGGACAACGGAGCAAAGGCGTTGGAAAAGAATGGTGTGACCGACCATATCACAGATGGTCTGTGATATGGTCGGTATCTGCATGGCCTCTCTGCATGCTCCCAGTCATGTTCAATTCCTAGAGGAAACCCCAGCACGCCACCCATGTCAGGAAGCGATTGTGTTCAGCACATTATTTTAAGTGCCACTAACAGTGCTGCAAGACCAGTCAGACCACTCTCGATATAATATTGCAACTTTCTCCAAGTATAGGAAACTTCCACAAACACCCACAATTGTACCAGCAGCCAGAATAAATAATCCAGCAACTAACCTGTAATTCCTGCATGATCCCTTTAAATAGCGCTGGCGGGGGTGGGGGGGGGGGGGGGTCCTTCATGCCCTTTAACTCCGAGATACCTGCGCTGAACTCCTGTTCAGCTATGCGAGGTTAAGACAGGGCGTTGGCTGGAGCAGGGAGTTCGAAAATGCTGCCGGCTGCTTCAAATCAGCGTTGCACACTGATCTACATCATAATCTCCCTACTCTACATTCTGCCAGCGCTCGTTCGGTGCGCATGTGCAACCACCTTTGCCAATTTGGCATCCTGAGCACGTCACACTGGAAGTGTGCGCAGGTATCTCGGACGCCATTTTCGGGGCTTAGGTGTCCGCGTTATGTCTTCAAAACGGGCGCTATGCGGCTCATTTTAGCCTCCTGAGCCTACCAAAAGCCCGAGACCTCTTTCAACTTTAACCTATTCTCACACCATTCATGGAGTACTTGTATCACCCATTTTTTCCTCAAAGGAAATGTAGGAAATTTGCAAGAATAATCATGATCAAATAACAGCAGAACATCATGCAAGGAGTTTCCACTAGGGGCACAATCAGCAAAATGTGCCCTGAATGCACTGGACACAGTGCCAGTTTTGCCAAGGTGACGTTCCGCTGAAGGTTCCGTTCAGACTCATTAGCTTAAACCCAAACATAAAAACTCCAATGAATCAGCACAATCAAGCAGCATAATACAACGTGACCAATTTGTGAGTGGAACTGGGCCAATGTGGCCTCAATGTGCAAGGGTGGGGTCATATAAAAGGCAATGAAATGAAATTTTGCTTCAAAGTGTGTTGGAAGAGCACAAGCTAAACAGCACTTCTCTCTCTGTGCAAACTTTTTACAGCTTTTACACAGTTTTAATCACTCTCGTGAGCAGTGTGCAAATTGATTTAAATCACCTCTCTCAGTAGTATGCCCTCAGATCAATTGACCGAATTTAATCTAGCTTTAAATTGAATTTGTTCAAGTATTTGCTGCAGCTGAAGAAACAGGCCGGTCAGTGGCATGAAGTGACTGCTGGTCACTGCAGGTTAGGTGATTACGGCTGGATTCACATGACCACAGGGTGCCTGTACGGCCGAATTTAAGGGCGTAATGTGATAAACCTTCCCAAACGGGTGCAACCGGCAGACACTCTCCTTTCCAACCTGGAGGCATGGCCTATTTTGTGGGCAGGGATTGCTTCAGGCAAAGAGACTTTTGAACCATTGTAAAGGATCGCGGATACTCAAGCGTAAAGTGGTTAGGGGCACAACTGACTTAAAATTCCGTGATCTTTAGTGCTAATTCATTTCATTCTGCCCAGATTCTGCTATTATATGAGCGGCAATCATGCTGAAACTCCAGGCATAAGTACTTTTTTAATGGTTTTAATGCAAGGCTGTAGAGGACTGAGGAAGGGACAATTGTGACTATGGGCATGATTTAAACTTGGAGCTGGGAACCTAGATACTCGTGTGGGAAACCCGGAAGCCAAATTAGTGCGTTGCAATCTGCGGTCGCAACTCAATTGAAGGTGAGTATTGGTGCTTCCAGGTTTCCCACACACCAGGCAGCCAGATTGACAGGCTGGGAAAGGAATGATGAATCAGAGAGGTGGGAGGGAGGGAGGGAGGGAGGGAGGGAGAGATCGTGGAACCTGAAACAAATCGGAGTAGGGGGGAGGGGGATGTGGACGACATCGGGGGGGTCCAGCCAGCATCGGGATCGGGGGGGGTCCAGCATGGGAATCGGGGGGGGGGGGGGGGGGTGGTAGCCAGCATCGGGACGGTCCAGCATCAGTGGGGGGGTCCCAGCATCGGTGTGGGGGGGGGGGTCGGCTGATCGCGGGGTCATGTCGTATCAGGTGAGCTCGTTGGGCCTGGATGAAGCACTCCTGCTCCTCCGATCCCACACGCAGTGCAATAAAGGCACTCACCTCATGGGTCCGGCCCTTCCCACCTGACGTGAATCGGAAGCAATGGAAAACCCAAATAGGTAAGGTTAAATTCATTTAACTTTTGCAATACACAAAAAATTACGTACCTCAATGTGGTACATTGCCCCTTTTAAGTATTGGCCTATCAGCTTTAAATGGGGGCAGGACTTCCTGGTGTCTACGGTGCACACGCATCCAAACACGCTTGGGTCAAACCTGGAAGTGGGCGTGTTGGAGCCGGGATGCGGTCCCGCTCCAAAAAGCTGTTACTTTAACCTCTCGCCCCCAACCCACCCGTTCTCGGGGGTTAAAATTACCCCCTATAAATCAGTCAGGAGAATCAGGTTAAACAAACAACAAAGTTGACACTTGCCTTTTTAGTGCCTATGTAAAACAACGACAAAACTTCCCATGTTCATCACAATCGAAAAGATGTAAAATTGTCAACAGGCAGTATTAAGAAATGATTTGAGAAGCTTCACTGATTGCTGGAGAGTAAGCTAAAGCAGACTTTGATGCCTGCATTATTTAGAACACAAGCCTTTCCTTCTGCTGTCCTTGAACCACGGGTGAGCTACTGATGCTGTCAGGTTTCAGGACTGCTTAAAAAAAAGGAGTTACGGAAAGAGTACATGACTCACAAGTCACATTTCAGATAACTTGTGCACTGTGAGAATTCCCTCCTGAAATAAAGAGCTGTATTTCAGCACTGTCATTTCTGGTGATACCTTAACATTACCAGCAGACTTGAGCGGTGCTAGCTAGCATTCTTACTGCACCTGTAAGTTTAAAATATGCTTATTGGACTTAAATGTTGCAAGCTTTCTTAAAATTATGCCTCAGAATTGCTGAATAAACAGGAAACTTGATAACACCATATTGTATTCGGGTACATAAACGGTAATACACTTCCTTGACCGTCTATTCAACAAGCTGGCATTTAAATGTTTCCTTCAATGGATTTTCAGGTGTATGATCAGTGATCTTCTTTCTCAGTATTAATTATATCAACACAATGTGGAATGAAAGTCCATCTCACCCTAAGATACAAAATGCTATCTAAAGTAGCAGCTGAGAAATCCTCGCAGCAGTTTTTTCTTTATTCAATTATGGGATGTGGGCGTCGCTGGCAAGGCCAGCATTTATTGCCCATCCCTAATTGCCCCTGAGAAGGTGGTGGTGAGCCATCTTCTTGAACCGCTGCAGTCCGTGTGGTGAAGGTGCTCCCACAGTGCTGTTAGGTAGGGAGTTCCAGGTTTGAACCAGCGATGATGATGTATTATTGTGGCTTGCTTTCAAACTAAGGTTGGTTACTTTATTTTGAGGCAGGAGAAAGCTGCACCTTCCTATCCAAATTTGCAACTGCTTGCACAGCACCAATATGTCTGTCTGGCAGTTAAAAGAATGGAACCGTCTACATACTTTTGTGCTCACAGTAGATTCCCCCAATAACTCATACTTCTGAAGGTGCTTTTCATTCTGATCACATGAATGCAATTCCAAAGAAAATCCAATCGATCCATTCAGAAAATGCAATTCTCTAATCAGTTAGAAAAGAAATGCTTCCATCCATGTTTGAATTTGAAGCACCAACTACATCATCTTTTATCATGGCAATCACACGAGTCATATTCTCGCTAAGGGTGTGTTGCACATGAGTTTTCTATTTGAAAGTGAGCCATTAAAATGTCAGTCATTCCGAAGGTTTTGGTTTACCAGTTTGTTATCATGAGAGGCTACTGCAGTGTAAGTGACAGAATTCTGTTTGTTTGGACGTTCTCTGATTACAATGCCCTTTTGGAAACTAGTATCATCCTAGGTACAGTGGGGCCTAAATTCAACATTATTGCGCCCATTTTACGGGTGTAAACCAGGCGCAACAAAAACCATTTTACCAGGACAGAGACATGGGCCGGATGTGCACGGGTGTTCGGACCACTGCTACATTGGTCAGAGCCTCTTTTTAGGTGAATCTGGTGGCTGCCTGAAATGAGTGCAGGCATTATTTCAACTTAGAAATTAGGCTCCTTCACCCATTTCAGACCCAGACTCCTAAAATCGTTTAAACTAGAAGGAACTTGAGATGCACAAGCTCCAACTAGTATTCCCGGCTCTTGAGCTGCTTAACCAGCTATCCTTAAAAGGGCCTTTGGAGGCCGCTCAAAAAAAACGCCCCAAATCTTTGCCAAATTTTGTTGTTTGTGGACTTGGAAGGACCAGGAGTGCTCTTCCTGGCTCCACAAAACAACTATGGGCCGCTGCCGGTTAGCCTTCTCCCCCTCGGGATCGTCTCTCCCATCCCTCCAGGACTTATCTGTGGGCCTCGTTAACAAAATTGGTTAAGTCCCAATAGGTGAGCAGCATCGGGATGTCTGATTGGCGCCCGCAGCTTGCCTGAATTACGATGGTGAATTTAGTTCGGTCCTCAGGTCTCTTCATTCTGGCATCCGTTGCTGCGCAGTGCTGTAATCGCGCCCGGTTTGGGACCTAATGAATTTAGGCCCTAGTGCACTGTCAGATTATTAATAAAATATATATTTGCCACTTTATCAGTTCACAATATGCTGTGCATACTGTGCTCTTCTAAGCAGTCAGTAATGGGAACAGTTCTCATTAGTTATTAGTAACATTTATATTTCAATAAATTTTCTGATATCTCAGTGCTTTCAGAAATTATTCATTACTTATGAATGATAGTTTCCCCATCAGGACTGTTACAAAAAATCAGGATTAACTTTAACATCCTTTTGCTTCCACTGCTCAACATCTGTTGCATTTTTAATCTCTATTTTGTTTGAACAGCAACAGTGCATTCACATTACCAGTTTAGCTTGAGTGCAAAGTAAATCTGGCTTTGCACTGTTGCTGAAATTTGTGGAATGTAGATTAGGTGTCAAGGCCCGAACATTCTACCCAGTCCTCACAATTAAGCCATTAATATTCACAGCAAAGAAACAAAATTGCGTTGTTTTAAATCAACAAAAATCAGCTTTTTTTTAATTTGCAGGTTGTGGCCATTGTTGACAAGGCCACCATATTGCCCATGCCTGAGAAGGTGGTGGTGGGCCTTCTTCTTGACCTGCTACAGCCCATGTTGTGCTTGTTATTCTTTTCTAGCAGTTTAATACAACTGAGTATCTTTCTAGGCCATTCAGAGGGCAACTAAGAGTCAACCACATTGATATGGGAAAAGACTGGGTAAGGACAACAGGTTTCCTCCCCTAAAGGACATCAGTGAAACAGTTGGGTTTTTATGACAATCCAACAGCTTCATGGTCACTTTTTATTAGCTTTTTATTTCCAGATTTTTTTAAAAACTGAATTCAAACGATCAAACTGCTATAGTGGGATTTGAACTTATGTTCTTGGGATTACTAGTCCAGTAACATAATCACTACACTACCGTTCTTTTAAACTTTTTATTTAAAGGAGCTACTGATAGTGAAACTCCTAATTTAAGTTTATGGTAACGAGCCATTTTTAATTTAAGAAAGAATCCTATTCGCTACTGATGTAACATATCTTATTATTAGACTGCAGGATCATGGGGTAGAATTTCTGCTGGGATTCTCCTGAGCTCCTGCCATAATTTTGGTGGAAGATTTCCAGAAGCCACAAAGGAATGGTGGAAATATTTACGCCGATTCTCCGGCATTTTCACCAATCTTCCGCCAAAGTTACCATAGGAAATCGGGAGCAATTCTACCCCTATATTTGTATTTTAATCTTACACAAAGCCAAATTCTAGTAAGCCATATAGTGCATGGACCCAGCACTACAGAGAATGACCCTTTAATTTTCAGTTATTCAAATCAGCATATCTCCTGCAAGTAAATTTTATGCAAATATGTCTTTTCTATCTCAGCTGACTTCTCTAGTCACATATTCCAATGAGTGTGGATTTCCTTGGGTTATTAAGCAGCTCATGTGTGCTCAAATAGAATGAGATTGAACAGTTTAATGGAGAAACGGAGCACTCTAGAGCAATATATGCACAGCACTCCATCTGACGCACAAAGATTTAAAATCAACTGCACAGTATGTCCGGCAGATTCAGAGTTGCACCTCAAGAGAAGAGTGAAGTCTTGCTATCACAATCCAGTTGTCAAATTAAAAATTAATTTTGGTTAAGATGTAGAGTATGCTGAATGAGAGCAGTTATTCTGATGACTAAAATGGAGAGTATTGTGTATGGTACTAAATTGGCAGTTTAATTCAGGGAGGCCAATAGGATAGCTGGTGTGTAAAACATCGGAGACATCTTCCATTAACTACACCTCCACTCAGCTTGTCCCTTTCAGGCTCAAAACCATGTTTACAATTAGTTGTTTATATTGTTCAAAAATTATTTTGCCATTTTGATCATTGTATTAGTTGCTGTATTTTTCCTAGAATTGACAGTGCTACCCTACACTACTGTACCCTCATGCCACGTGAGGAGTTGGGTTGGCCTACCATGAAGAGCTGGAATTCTCTGACTATTCTTATCAATGCATGGTGCCATGAACACATCTGTTTTCCAAATGAACAACTCAGTGCATGCTGCAGTTCAAATGGAAGGTACATGAGTTGGTTAAACTAGATCCAGTTTCAGAAACACAAAGATTTCTTGTTTGGTTTAAATTTTTCCTGCTCCTTCCTTTTGAATGTTGAAGAACTTGGCACGTGTACTGCTCATCTTTGCATCATGCAGTCTCATCTTCAAGGAAGATGGAAGACATGACTAAAGCAAAGGATCCTAATTAAAATCACCAGTGAAACTGACTAGTATCAATAGATCTACAGCCCTGGATGTTGATAATAATCGACTTGCTCACATTAGTGTCAACATCAAGGCTAGTGCTGGGGCCATATGGACTGATTCCAGTAAGAAAGGAGGAGTAATGGTGTCTAACTTAAAATAAAATTTGGCCCGATACTGAAAACGATTAGTGACAGCCAGTAACATATGGCCAAGGGAGTCCTTAAGATGCTTCTTTTGTTGGTAGCTTGCTGTTATGTTTGGAAGTAACTGACTGATATCAGAATCAGCACTTTCCACTGTGTACTGGTATTGACATTAACTGAGGCCAAGTCTACAATTGATGTAAAAACAGAAGTGATTTCATTAGGTGGCATCGATGAGCCAGTGGAATTGGTAATACCATTGTAATGTCACCAGTGTAAGACCAATCTAATTTTGTCACATGCTCAGTTCTGGGTGATGGTCATTTCATAGAACTAAAACTTCAGGTCATTCTATTGGGAGTTCAACTACAACATTTTATCCTTTAGCAAATTTGACAGTTGTGTGGAATCTTTTATGAGACTGAAGCAAGCTTCAGTGAATCGTTGGAACAATAGGTGATGTAAATGCTGCCATTGAAAAGGATCCACGATATTCAACACAAATCTTAAACCCACGAGTCAGTGTCAAACAGAACAAACCAGGACCCAGAGGCTGAAGACTACATCGGTGTTAGATGATGCTGAAAAACTTGCAAAAGTAGAACCTTCACCAAACTTGGAGGAGAAAAAGTCAAAAAAAAAAGTTTCAGCCTGGGGAGTAAAGGACTATGATCACTGAATTACCGAAAATGATGAGGAAAAACTCACCAATGGGGAGGCACTTGATGTATCCCAATGGGGTGGCCTTCGGTTAGGTTTAGTCTAACCCCACAATTCACACCAACCTACTTAAAATGAAACCCTTCCATGTAATTCCCCAGCCTTACTGTTTTGATTTATTTTTTCTAATTTTTTTTATTAAAAGCTAGTTTGGGTGGACCACCCCTTCAAATCTAATGGTGCGGACCCTTTAAGTGGAAACACTTATATCCTAGCTTAATCCAACCCTACAGATCCCACCAGGCTATCTCAAATTAAACTCTTTCATGTTACACATGTTTACAGTTACAAATGTATCTACAATCTTGTTTCCCCCACAGAATACATGCATTGATACCTCAGTACAAATTGCTGTGAATAAGAAATGATTACCAATAAGTAAAATATGAGTAATGATCAAGTGATTTATCTAAAGCAATTGATGATTTGTTCCGTAGTTATATGCAAAGAAGAGATAGTTAAAAGAAAGTGGACTTTAGAGTATCTATAGATAGATGGAAGTGATCATACAAGTCAAAGTTGGCAACATAATTTAGGTAAATGATTGGCTAAAATCATCATGATCTGTTACGGTAGTAATCAAATTGGTGTCAGCCTTAGCTCAGTGATAGCACTCTCACTCTGACTCAGAAGGTCATTAGTTCAAGCTCCCCCACTCCAGAGACTTGAGCACATAATCCACAAGCTGACATTTCATTGCAGTGCTAAGGGAGCTGTTGGATGTGCAGGTTTACATAAATAATTCCATAACACTATTTCGAAGAAGAGCAGGGGTGTTTTTCTGGTATCCTGGCCAACATTTATCCCTCAACCAATGCCACCAACAACAGATTATCTGTTCATTGTCTCATTGTTGTTTGTGGGATCGCACTGTGCGTAAATTGCATGCTGTGTTTCCCTACATTCCAGCAGTGACTACACTTCAAAAGTACTTCATTGTGCTACCTAGTGAATGATTCGTCCACATGTAGTCAATCAGATATTGAAAGAAAAAGAAAAATAATAAGAAAGAAAGAACTCACATTTATAAAGCCCTTTTCATGACCTCAGGACATCCTACTTTGGGATTCCAGTAGCAATGCAGCTCTCTGAGTCACTGACTATATTCTTCAAATAATATTTCTAACATGATCAGGGCACAAAAAAATTCTCAAAGAAATCATTAAATTTAGCCATAAATGTACCTATTTTATCTAAAAAATCACTATTAAAAAACCTCATCTGGACAGGCCTACCCCACCTCCCTGACATGGGGCTGGAATGTAACGAAGTTCCCAATGCTTGCAGTGGACTTTGTGCTGATATTTCTCAGGCTCGAGCAATTTCCAGTATTCAATGTACGACGATTGGGAGGCTATCATTTTTATACCATGATAAAACAGACTCCTGCTTTCAGAGTATGGTAGTGTAATGATTATGTTACTGGACTAGTAACCCAGAGAACATGGCCCCGATATTTATGGGGAGACGGGGAGGGGGCGGGGGAACCCGGCAAAGCTGGGGATGCAGTGGTCCCGCCGAATTTAACGGCAGGACCTCATTAGAATTTTTTTTTTCTGTTTCCCACCCGGCAACCGGTGAAATTGACAGGTGGGCCAGTTGCCGGGCAGGAAAACCCACGGCAGGAGGGCACAGCTGGGGACCCTTGGGGACGGTCTCCAGCAATCGGAAGGGAGGAGGTAGCAAGAGACCGGGGCTTAGAAGAGGTGAGGAGAAGAGAACAGCAACCAGGAGGCAGGGAGTGAGAGATCAGAGCTGGTGAGAGGGGAAGAGAGCAGCAATCGGAAAGGAGGGAACGAGCGAGATCAGGGCTTGGTGAGGGGGAAAGAGAGCGCCAATCGGAAAGTATGGGGAAAGAGATCTGGGCTTGGGGGGGATCACCGATCACGGTAGTAAGGGAGCGAGAGATTGGGGCTTATTTGGGGGAAGGTCGCCGATCGCAGCACGGGAAGAGAGAAGCCGCGTTCGGCAGATGGGAGGCCCAAGGCTTCCTTGAGGGGCCGGAGGGAGCACTCATGCTCCTCCTGGCCTACATGGAGTGCTGTGAAAGGCACTTATCTTCTTGAGCCAGGATCGCTCACCTCCCTTTTATTGACGGGTTTCCCGAGCCCTGTGAACGCTGGCCAGCAACTGTTAAATTGAAATCAGGCTCCCAATTGCTGTGTAGCAGTCTGATTTAAATATGACAATAAAGCACAGGGCATGTTACCCGCCGCCGTAAAATTGACGAGTTGGAGACGTGTTCACTGTTTTAAAATTTAAACCCCCCCCCCCGCTTCCTCCGACCCTCTCCTGCCTGTCTTGCGGGGGGGGGGGGGGGGGGTAATATCGAGGCCCGTAAGTTCGAATCCTGCCATGACAGTTTAAGAATTTGAATTCAGTTTTTAAAAATTTGGAAATAAAAAGGTGGTATCATTCAAAAGTGACTACGAAGCTGTCGGATCGTAATAAAAACCCAACTGGTTCATTGATTTCCTTCAGGGAAGGAAGTCTGCCCTCCTTACCTGGGCTGGCCTCAATGTGACTCCGGTCTCACAACAAATTTGTTGACTCTTACCTGCCCTCTGAAGTGGCCTTGCAAGACGTTCAGTCATATCACCACCTTCACAGAGGAACGAGGGATGGGCAATAAACACCGGCCTAGGCAGCAATGCCCACATCCCCAGAGTGAAATAAAGACTGGTGTTTGTGCAGTCTGACTTTATTTTTTCCTTTCCAAAATGTAATCTACCAAAACAATGTCAGATTGCAGTGTAGGCCTACTAGCAGGAAGCATTGGGCATGATTTAAGCTCGGAGCTGGGAACCCACAGCGTGCGTAGATATTCACATGGGGAACCCGAAGTCACGTGAGTACGTCGTAATCTGCGATCGCAACTCAACTGAAGGTAAGTATTCTGGATTTCCCACGTGGCAGGCAGCCACATTGACTGCCTGTCAGGATGGAAAGGAACTGCAAATTGGAGAGGAGGGAGGGAGAGAGAGATCATGGGCCGTGGAAGAAATCGGGGGGGGGGATGGGGGGGTGGGGTTGCTGGGGGAACATGGACGACATCAGGGAAGGGGGTCCACCATCAAGGGGGGTGGGGTCCACCATTAGGGGGGGGTCCACAGTCAGGGCTTCCCCCATCGTGGGGAGGGGGGTCCGCCGAATGTTGTGGTCATGTTGCACCAGGTGAGCTTGTTGGGCCTGGATGACGCACTCCTGCTCCTCTGGGCCCACGAGCAGAGCAATAAAGGCACTGACCTCATGGACTCTACCCTTTTCACCTGCTTTCACCTGACGTGAATCAGAAGCGATGGGAAACCCGATCAGGTAAGGTTAAATTCATTTTACATTTGTAATGCACAAAAAATTAAGTGCTTCAACTATCGCAATGAGGTACATTTGGCCTTTAAGTATCGGCCCGCCAGCCTTCAGTGGGGATGGGAGTTCCAGGTTTCTGTTGTGCACGTGCATCCAAACACGCCTGGGTTAAACCCGAAAGTGGGTGCGTTGAAGCCAGGATGCAGTCCCTCTGAAGAATTCAACAATTTTTACTACCCACCTGCCCCTAACCCACCTCTTCTTGGGGTTTAAAATTACCCCCTTTTAGTCGACTAACAAGTCCGACATTGCAAGTCATTACAAATTTGGGTTGGTCGTAGATACCCATTTGGGTGCAGTGACACCCATTGCTCCCGTAAGCAGTCTGAGCACCTTATGTTTGTGGAAGTTGAGTCAAAGACTTGATGAGAAAAGGCCAAAGTTGCTTTATTTCACAATAAGGTGAATAAACAGAATGGCTGTTATGATCCGACTCAATTCAATCACTAACAATACAAAATCAAGAACATGCTATGATAACATTAGAGGTTGCCTTACTTGACCTAAACAAGATGGCGTCTAACGATATCCTACCCACTTTTCAACCTCTTCACATCATCCAAGCGGCCTCACAGCCTTCCTGTTTCAAAAACTTGTGTCTCTCTTTTTAATCTCCCCTAGTTCTCAGACAAGGATCAAAGAACATTTCAATACAATCGTCTAGGTGTCTTTTTTTAAACTTTGCTGAAAAAAAGCATTAAAAGTTTTAAATCCTTTCTGTGAGAAAATGGTTCAAAAATTCTGAAATGTGACAGGGGTCTTGGCAATTCTACGGCCAGGAATTGTCACAGAGATTGTTTGGAATTCGGTGTGTAATTACACGGTAGTATTTACCCTGCTGTCCTGGAACTACTATACCCAGAGTGCACCATAATAATTCATGTCACATGACCACCAGGTAGAAAAGGGTCAGAGAGTTATAGGGCCCAATATTACCATGGCGGTGGGTTCGCGGCGGGGGGGCGATTGGGCACGTGGGTAATGCGCCCGGTGAAATCAGTCTGCCCCGCGCGCAATCGCAGGCTGATTGGATCCACTTACGTCTTGTTCCGGGTTCCCCACTGCTAAGCTGCGCGTCGGGTGGACTGCGCATGCGCAGTAAGGTCTGTCAGCTGGAGGAGCTCTATTTAAAGGGGCAGTCCTCCACTGACTGATGCTGCAAGAAATAGGAAAAAGTACAGCATGGAGCAGCCCAAGGGGAAGGCTGCTCCCAGGTTAATGATGCCTCACTCCAGGTATTATTGGATGGGGTGAGGAGGAGGGGGAGGACAAAGATCTTCCCCCCGGCGGGCGGGAGGAAGCGGCCTGCCTCTGCCACCAAGAAGGCCTGGCTTGAGGTGGCAGAGGAGGTCACCTGCACCACCAACATATTGCCCACCTGCATACAGTGCAGGAGGCACTGCAATGACATAAGTAGGTCAGCCAAAGTGAGTACATTTACTCATTCCCCTACACTCTGTCTGCCACATCACCGCCCCCACCCCACATCTCCTTCTGCACAGCCAACACTATTCTGTCACATCACTCCTCACGCCCACTCAAAGCTCATTGTCATCTTACCTGCACTTACTCACCTCGCCAGTACTCATCCCGCCACTACCACTCAACCCAATCCTCATACAATCTCATGGCTCTATCTCATACTCACCCTCTCATGCATCTCTTTCACAGTCAGCCTCACTCAACCTGCCACTACCCGTGCTGCAGCCACAGGGCATGCATCACATATGTGCAGTAGGAGCGTAAGGCAAACGTGTCGTGAGCATGAAGGGGATGCACAAGAGTGTTTGAGGGTTTGTCATGGTTTTTTCTAAGATTTAATTTCTGATCAACTCACATTACATATTATATTGGCACCACTACTGCCACGTCTTTGCGAATCTTGTCTGGTTTGTGCAATAATGCCCTTTCCTGAGGATCACAATGAAGACCCACAACTGATGCCACCCATTGTGTCACTGCAGAGTGGGTGTAGGTGTATTTGCAGGGCTCTTTTGTGCAGGACGACTGAGAGATGTCGGTGATGTCCCCGGTGGCACCCTGGAAGGATGCGGAGGAGAAGTTGGTGAGGGCAGTGATGACTTTGACAGCGACGGGTAAGAAGATGGTGCTCAGGCCAGCCGGGAGCAGCTCGGCATGAAGGAGGCTGCAGATGTCCACTACTATATGTCGAGTGACTCTGAGCCTCCGTGTGCACTGCTGCTCAGAGAGGTCCAGGAAGCTGAGCCTCGGTCTGTAGACCCGGTGGTGAGGTTAGTGCCCTCTGCGATGCATCTCTCTCTGCGGTTGCCCTCCCTCCTGCTGTGCAGGTGGATGTGTCCCAGCACTGTGTTGTGGAGCTCCACGTGTCAGAGGTGGATGGCGTGGCCGGCGAGGCTGGTGATGCTGTTCGCCCTCCGAGGAGGTCATGACTGCAGCTACGGCGACCCCCATCCGGAGGATGCACATCTGAGGGGGTCCGCAAGGTAGGTACATGTGTCTGGACACCGGGGTAAGTGTGCAAGTTGGTGAATTTTATTGTTAGGAGGAGGGTGGGGGAGGCCAAACTTTGTCCAAGATGACAGAGTGACCTCCTGCAATGAGTGAGGGTCTCCCCCCCACCTGTCAAATGGACCTTTGCAGCTGCCACAGGCTGATGGCTGCAACACGTCCATTTGAACTGGGAGCGTTTCCCCCAGTACGGGAAACAATCCGAGTTGTTTGCAAAATCCCAACCCTCCTAAAATATCATGTTAATCAGGTCTCTAAACGACCTGAAATACCTAAATAAATACTTTAAGTGGCACCCCGCCGGCTTTAATTGCTGTCGGGAGTCCCACATGCGGGGGCTGCGCGCGCGCGTCAGTGGGGAACCCGGAAATGGGGCGGGTTGGAGCCGGACTCTCGACCCGCCCCGGGAATCCCCGATTTTCATAGCCCCCCTGCCACGAACGCACCCGATCGCGGGTGCTAAAATCGAGCCCATAATTTCTGTTGACAAATTTGGTGAGTGAAAGACACACATCATGGGAGATGTAGTTCTGACCGTGCTCCTGTGCAATGGACAAACTGCTGTCACATTTTGGATTGTGGTTGACATCAGAAACCACACTCCAAGACCTGGACTATTCTTGAGCAATGCTGCAGTACTGGGCCCCTTTCCCTCTCTAAAGCTATAGGATTTTTACACATTTACACTGCTGTCTCCTGATATGCAGCACCACATGTGCAAGGCAGCAGATAAAATGTTACTAGGAGCAGAATACCAGAGCAGTTTCCCATACTGGATCAGTCAAACTGAAATTCCTTAAGGTGAATATGATGAACCAACTGAGAGACACAGATTGCAAACCAACCACCTCCCACCACCACCGCACCACCCCTGCCACCCCCTCCCCACCCTGCTTTAAGTCCTGAAAACAAGATGCTATTTGGCAGCTCTAACCTGCCTCCCAGTGATAACACTAAATTCTGATAAATGTACAACCAACAAGACAGGAAATGTTATACTCGGATTACTTTGTTCTCCTTCAAAATCAGGATTTAAGAAATTTGAGCAATACTCTATAGTGTTTAAACATATTGGACGGCTGTCCAGGCCGAGCAGTTCTTTCACATTTCACTGGAGCCTGACACGAGATTGCAATCTCACCACCTCCTACTTAAGGATCACAATCTGAGGGTTAGCGCAAAGTAGCATAGAAATGGTTCTAGCTGTGGATATATAATCCACCCCTGTTAATACTCGTAAACAAATTCAAATTATCCAACAGTAGATTAAACAATTTGAATTAATAAAACACGAGGTGTTTATTTGCACAATGTCAATTCAAATTCACAGGTAATTTGAATTGAGAGGAGACTGCAGATACTCTGCATTGTGGGGAATGTTTAATTTTGCTTGTGTGCAAACAGAAACGCACATGTACAAAAATAACTTTCCAAAGGCTATAATGCTGCTTTTCCCCACTCACCCAAAGTTCCAATGTTACCCCCGCTCCCCACCTATATGAGACTCAATGCTCTGCACTCAGGGAGGTCTGTACGATATAGGTGTGCATTCACATCGGATAGATTTTCAAGTGTGGAAATGATTCTCCTGGTTAATAGCAACATTATGCTGCTATATACCAGAGGGGGAAGAGATTGGTAATGGTGTATATTGGGCAGATTCTTAATAAGGAGAATTAGAACCTCAGTGTTTTTCTCCGAAATGTGCTTTTTATTTTGAAGAAATGGAGAATAAGTGTGTTTATCTGTCTGTGACAGTGTAGCTTGCTGCTTTTAACAATGTTTCTGCAAAGGCACAACGAAAAACACAGATGATTTAGGCTTCTGATCTCTGTCCAGAAGCCCCTGTTGGAAAGAGACAATGGGCATAATTTTAACATGGCGGCAGGAACTCTGTGGGTGGGGGTCTGGGTGCGGTGGTGAATAGTCGCGTGGATACAGTGCAGGAATCGCTTTAATGACCTAACCAGGTCAGGAAAAGTGAGTACAGTTACTGATTCACCTACATCCTGTGGTGTACACTACCTCCCCCCCACCCTTACTCTGTCCTGCCAAGCCTACTCCATCACACCTCTCCTCACACCCGAGCATACGTTGGCTCGGGCGATCATGACTCAATTGAACTTCATGTAACTTCCGGGTTTTGCGTCTTCAAGCTGCACAGCGAGTGTACTGCGCACCCGAATAACGTGCTGGGAACTGGAGTATTTAAAGGGCCATTGCAACCATGGATTTTGAGGGAGAAAGGAGCAATTTTCAGATATGGAGCACCAAAGGACTAAAGCAGCACCCTGGTTTAACAACTCCTCACTTGAGGTGCTACTGGCCGGTGTGAGCAGCAGGAGGGACATATGTACCGGCTGATTGGAAGAAGTGCCCTGCCTCCGCCACCAAGAAGGCCTGGCTCGAGGTGGCAGTGGAGCTGAGCATCAGGAGCACCGTGGCAAGGTCATGGGTACAGTGCAGGAATCGCTTTAATGACCTAACCAGGTTAGGAAAAGTGAGTACAGTTACTGATTCACCTACATCCTGTGGTGTACACTACCTCCCCCCCACCCTTACTCTGTCCTACCAAGCCTACCCCATCACACCACTCCCCACACCCACTTAAGTCTCATTATCAACTTACCTTCACTTTCTGTGCACTTCCTCATCTCCCCATTTGTGAACCACTACCATTCACCCCAATCCTGATGCAATGTGATGACTCTGTCTGACAGTCACCCTCTGATGCATCTGTTTCATTGTCCGCCTCACCCAAAGCAATGCATCCATCCGATGACCCCGTCACCCTCACTCACTCACACGTCAGTTCTTTCTCCCCTTGTAGGAGAAGAGAACATAAAATGCACGGGAGAGGAGCAGGACTGGAGAGGGCCCACCACAAATAATGCACCTGACAAAGGTGGAGGAAGAGGCCTTGGAGCACAGCCGCATGGTTGAACGCCTGGCCATCGGAGATGGCAAGACTGACAACCCGCAAACAGCTGGTGAGAGAATTTTAACATCCTTCACACACATCATGAATTGATGTTATCAATGATTGACCTATTGCACACCTCAGTGTGTTCATTGCAAATAAACTTCTGTGATGATTCTTAATATCGCTTCATGTTCTCTACCAAGGGCCTTCCAGGATTGATGAGGAGGCAGGAGCCATGGAAGAGGGTGATTCCTCAGAGGAGCTTCATTCCTCTGCGGGCGCGCTGTCACATCATGTCCAGCCATGTACCAGTGCAGATACTTGCACTTCAGTGGGTCCTGTTAGGCAGATAGTTGGGTTGTCACCTGGTGACACAAGTGCTAGAAAAACCAAATAATCAAAAAAAAATAACATTGCTCCAAATGCTTCCAGTGGCAATGCAGCTCTTTGAGTCACTGACTATATTCTTCAAATAATATTTCTAACATGATAAGAGCACAAAAAAATTCTCAAAAAATCACTAAATTTAGCCATAAATTCTTTATAGTGATTTTTAGTGATCTTTTTAAGATTTATCTTCAAAACACTATAAAAAACCTCATCTGGACAGGCCTACTCTACCTCCCTGACATGGGGCTGGAATGTTACGAAGTTGCCAATGCTTGCAGTGAACTTTGTGCAGATATTTCTCAGGTTCGAGCAATTTCCACTATTCACAATGTATGACAGTTGGGAGGCTATCATTTTTATACCATGAGAAAACAGACTCCTGCTTTCAGAGTATGGTAGTGTAGTGATTATGTTACAGGACTAGTAACCCAGAGAACATGGCCCCGATAGTCATGGGGAGACTAGGGAGGGTGCGGGAGAGCGCGGTAGCACGGGGAAAACCCGGCAAGGCTGGGGACGCAGCGGTCCTGACGAATTTAACAGCAGGACCTCATTATAATTTTTTTCTTGCATTTCCCACATGGCAGCCGGTGAAATTGACAGGCGAGCCAGCTGCCGGGCGGGAAAACCAGCGGCAGGAAGGCACAGCTAGGGATCCTTGGGGACAGTACCCAGCAATCGGAAGGGAAGAGGTAGCAAGATACCGGGGTTTGGAAGAGGTGGTGGGAAGAGAAGGGAATCAGAAGGTAGGGAGTGAGAGACCAGGGCTTGGTGAGGGGGGACGAGAGCGGCAATCGGAAAGGAGGGAACGAGAGATTAGGGCTTGGGGGGGGGGTCGCCGATCACGGTAGGAAAGGAACGAGAGATCGGGGCTTATGGGGGGGAGGTCGCTGATCACAGCACAGGAAGAGAGGAGCTGCAATTGGCAGATGGGAGGCCGTAGGCTTCCTTGAGGGACTGGGGGAGCACTACTGCTCCTCCTAAACTACTTGGACTGCTATCAAAGGCACTTATCTTCTTGAGCCAGGATCGCTCACCTCCCTTTTATTGACGGGTTTCCCGAGCCCTATGAACCCCAGCCAGCAACTGTTAAATTGAAATCAGGCTCCCAATTGCTGTGTAGGAGCCTGATTTAAATATGACAATAAAGCACAGGGCATGCTACCCGCCGCCGTAAAATTGATGAGTTGGAGACGCGGTCCCCGTTTTAAAAATTTAAACCCCCCCCCCTCCTCCGACCCTCTCCTGCCTGTCTTGGGGGGGTTAATATCGAGGCCCGTAAGTTCGAATCCTGCCATGACAGTTTAAGAATTTGAATTCAGTTTTTAAAAATTTGGGAAAAAAAAGCTATCATTCAAAAGTGACTACGAAGCTGTCGGATCGTAATAAAAACCCAACTGGTTCATTGATTTCCTTCAGGGAAGGAAGTCTGCCCTCCTTACCTGGGCTGGCCTCAATGTGACTCCGGTCTCACAACAAATTTGTTGACTCGTACCTGCCCTCTGAAGTGGCCTTGCAAGACGTTCAGTGATATCACCACCTTCATAGAGGAACGAGGGATGGGCAATAAACACCGGCCTAGGCAGCAATGCCCACATCCCGAGAGTGAAATTAAAAAAAACTCACTCCCTGAAATAAAGGCTGGAGTTTGTGCAGTCTGACTTCATTTCTTCCTTTCCAAAATGTAATCTACCAAAACAATGTCAGGTTGCAGTGTTTAATCTACTAGCAGGAAGCATTGGGCATGATTTTAGCTCGGAGCGGGGAACCCATAGCGTACGTAGATATTCACGTGGGGAACCGCGGACGTCAAGAGAGTACGTCATAATCTGCTATCGCAACTTAATTAAAGGCAAGTATTTGTGCTTCCGGGTTTCCCACATGGCAGGCTGCCACATTAACAGGCTGGCTGCCTGTCAGGAGGGAAAGGAGGCGCAAATCGGAGAGGAGAGAGGGAGAGAGAGATTGTGAGCTGTGGGAGAAATTGATGGTTGGGGTGGGGGTGGGGGGAGGTGCATGGTTAGTGGGGGGACATGGACGACCTCGGGAAGGGGGTCCACCAGCAAAGGAGGTCCACAATCTAGGGGGGGTCCACCATCGGGGGGGGGGGGAGGCCCATTGCGTGGGAGGTGGATCGGCCGATCGCGGGGATCCTATCACGCCAGATGATCTGGTTGGGCCTGGATGATGCACTCCTGCTCCTCTGGGCCCACGAGCAGTGCAATAAAGGCACTCACCTCATGGACCCTACCCTTTTCACCTGCTTTCAACTGACGTGAATCAGAAGCGATGGGAAACCCGAACAGGTAAGGTTTAATGCATTTTACATTTGTAATGCACAAAAAATTAAGTGTTTCAACTATCGCAATGAGGTACATTGCCCCTTTAAGTGGGGACGGGAGTTCCGGGTTTCTGTTGTGCACGCGCATCCTAATGCATCTGGGTTAAACCCGGAAGTGGCACGTTGAAGCCAGGATGTGGTCCCTCTGAAGAATACAGCAATTTTTAATATCCACCCGCCCGTAACCCACCGGTTCTTGGGGGTTAAAATGACCCCCATTTAGTCTACTAATGAGGCCAACATTGCAAGTCATTACAAATTTGGGTTGGTCGCAGACACCCATTTGGGTGCAGTGACACTCTTTGCTCCCGCAAGCAGTCTGAGCACCTTACATTTGTGGAAGTTGAGTCAAAGACTTGATGAGAAAAGGTCAGATACCAATCATTAAGCTGCTTTATTTCACAATAAGGTGAATAAACAGAACAGCTGTTATGATCCAACTCAATTCAATCAATAACAATACAAAATCAAGAACATGCTATGATAACTTAGGGGTTGCCTTAGTTGACTTAAACAAGATGGCTTCTAACGATATCCTGCCCAATTTTCTAAACTCTTCACCTCACCAAAAGGCCTCACAGCCTTCCTGTTTCAAAAAATGGAGACTCTCTTTTTTAACCTCCCCTGGTTCTCAGACAAGGATCAAAGAACATTTCAATACAATCTTCTAGGAGTCTTTTTTTTAATTTTGCTGCAAAAAAAACATTAAAAGTTTTAAATCCTTTCTGTGAGAAAATGGTCCAAAAATTCTGAAACGTGACAGGGATCTTGGCAATCATACGGCCAGGAATTGTCACAGAGATTGTTTGGAATTCGGTGTGTAATGACACGGTAGTATTTACCCTGCTGTCCTGGAACTACTATACCCAGAGTGCACCATAATAATTCATGTCATATGACCACAAGGTAGAAAAGGGTTAGGGAGTTATGATTTCTGTTGACAAATTTGGTGAGTGAAAGACACACATCATGGGAGATGTAGTTCTGACCGTGCTCCTGTGCAACTACAATATCTACAGTATACTGTCACCAGGCAGAAAATGTACAGCTAACAATTGTGAGATGTGAATGATGGGAAAAAAATCAAATGTAAAAATATACCATTTTTTTCAGCGCATAATACAATTTAAAGCTTTAAGTAAAGATTCTGAGTGAACGTTGTTTGGAAAGACGGTTTTTTATATCACTGAAGGAGAGTGATGTTTGCATTAGTGGTAGACATAAATGTTCATGAAGTGTTTTGATGCTGCCACTGGAATCAGTTAGCTAGCCAGACCGTGCCATGACAAACTGTTCAGGTACTGATCACTGAGGACTAGACTATGGGGAAAAAACCTCTTTATACAATGATGCGTTTCAGGAAGTACGACAAAAAAAAAGAACTACAAATCCATCAAGGGGAAAAAAATCTTTTATAATCTTGTAAATAACAGGAAAAAAGGTATTGGGAGGTGAGGAGGGAAGAATAAACCAATAAACAAAGTACTTGCATCTTAAACAAATGTTGCAAATCCTCCAGGTGAGGTGGAGCAAAACATATTTTATAATATAAATAACTGGGAATAAAAAGGAACAAACAAAATTATTCGATAGAATTAGAAAACGTCACAGCAGAGACACAAACCATTTCCCCCTTCAAGTTTTGCGCCCGAAGCAAGTTTTGCAATGTGGTGCGTAAACAGTATTACAAGCATATATTTATGATGTCTGCATTTCTCATTATCAGTAAGGTGTGCAATGTTTTTGCTTTGTATCAGTCATGTGATATGTTTTCTCAGTAAATTGGCTGCATTACAGCAATGGACAAACTGCTGTCACATTTTGGATTGTGGTTTACATCAGAAACTGCACTCCAAGACCTGGACTATTCTTGAGCAATGCTGCAGTACTGGGCCCCTTTCCCTCTCTTAAGGCCCCTTACATCATCGATGAGGCCCTGCAAACTCATGGCTAGCCTTTCCTGAAATTTTACCCCTTTACATGCTCCACCACCACAGAGCTGGAGAGTTTTTGCTTCCCAGCAGCGATGGGCTCTCTTTTGCTGGCATGTATAAAAATCATCCCTGGCTCAGCAAAAAAGTTATCATATGGTGGCACAGGGCTTTCGTGCGCTAAGGCTCAGTTCCACAGGGGATGGAGTAAGCTGCGTTGAGCAGGGAGGTGCCAAGGGGAGCTGTCTTTCAGTAAGAGAAAATGAGGGTGTCACTCCAGGGTGATATCCATCAGCTCCAGGTGGCCTTTACAGGGGACAGTGGCAGAGACTTGAGAGCAGGCCAAGCACCACTCTCTCAACTGCAAGGTTCTGGCCAAGTGGGTTAAGAAAAAAATTGGATAAAAATACAAAGAAGGGGGAAACCCATCCAAATAACCCCATAAAAACCAATTGAAAAAATTGTAGCACTAGTCTTTCAATTGCTGGCAAACCTTTATTTAACCTAAAGTCGAAAGCCATTTTTTGGTTTAAGTGTTTTTTCTTTGTTTATTCAGGTTTGGAAGATACTGGATCAGTCCAATTTAAATTCCTTACTTAAGGTGGATATGATGAACCAACTGAGAGACACAGATTGCAAACCAACCACCTCCCACCACCACCGCACCACCCCTGCCACCCCCTCCCCACCCTGCTTTAAGTCCTGAAAACAAGATGCTATTTGGCAGCTCTAACCTGCCTCCCAGTGATAACACTAAATTCTGATAAATGTACAACCAACAAGACAGGAAATGTTATACTCGGATTACTTGGTTCTCCTTCAAAATCAGGATTTAAGAAATTTGAGCAATACTCTATAGTGTTTAAACATATTGGACGGCTGTCCAGGCCGAGCAGTTCTTTCACATTTCACTGGAGCCTGACACGAGATTGCGATCTCACCACCTCCTACTTAAGGATCACAATCTGAGGGTTAGCGCAAAGCAGCATAGAAATGGTTCTAGCTGTGGATATATAATCCACCCCTGTTAATACTCGTAAACAAATTCAAATTATCCAACAGTAGATTAAACAATTTGAATTTATAAAACACGAGGTGTTTATTTGCATAATGTCAATTCAAATTCACAGGTAATTTGAATTAAGAGGAGACTGCAGATACTCTGCATTGTGGGGAATGTTTAATTTTGCTTGTGTGCAAACAGAAACGCACATGTACAAAAATAACTTTCCAAAGGCTATAATGCTGCTTTTCCCCACTCACCCAAAGTTCCAATGTTACCCCCGCTCCCCACCTATATGAGACTCAATGCTCTGCACTCAGGGAGGTCTGTACGATATAGGTGTGCATTCACATCGGATAGATTTTCCACAGTGTGGAAGTGATTCTCCTGGTTAACAGCAAATATTATGCTCCTATATACCAGAGGGGGAAGAGATTGGTAATGGTGTATATTGGGCAGATTCTTAATAAGGAGAATTGGAACCACCTTGTTTTTCTCTGAAATGTGCTTTTTATTTTGAAGAAATGGAGAATAAGTGTGTTTATCTGTCTGTGATGGTGTAGCTTGCTGCTTTTAACAATGTTTCTGCAAAGGCGCAACCAAAAACACAGATGATCTAGGCTTCTGATCTCTGTCCAGCAACCGCTGCTGGAATGGGCATAATTTTAACAAGTCGGCGGGAACTTAGCGGGTGGGGGGGCGGTGCGGTGGGGTGTGTGGTGGTGAATGGTTGCGTGGGAAACCCGGAAAACTTTTCCATATGTTGGCTCGGGGGTTCTCGACTCAATTGAACTTCATGTAACTTCCGGGTTTTGCGCTATCAAGCTGCGCATCCGAATGACATGCTGGGAACTGAAGTATTTAAAGGGCCATTGCAACCATGGATTTTGAGGGAGAAAGGAGCAATATTCAGATATGAAGCACCAAAGGACTAAAGCAGCACCCTGGTTTAACAACTCCTCACTTGAGATGCTACTGGCCGGTGTGAGCAGCAGGAGGGACATATGTACCCGGCCGATTGGAAAAGTGCCCTGCCTCCGCCACCAAGAAGGCCTGGCTCAAGGTGGCAGTGGAGCTGAGCATCAGGAGCACTGTGGCAAGGTCATGGATACAGTGCAGGAATCGCTTTAATGACCTAACCAGGTCAGGTAAAGTGAGTACAGTTACTGATTCACCCACATCCTGTGGTGTACATTACCCCACCCCCACCCTTACTCTGTCCTACCAAGCCTACCCCATCACACCACTCCCCACACCCACTTAAGTCTCATTATCAACTTACCTTCACTTTCTGTGCACTTCCTCACCTCCCCATTTGTGAACCTATCACTCCCACTCACCCCAATCCTGATGCAATGTGATGACCCTGTCTGACAGTCACCCTCTGATGCATCTGTTTCATTGGCAGCCTCACCCAAAGCAGTGCATCCATCCGATGACCCCGTCACCCTCACTCACTCACACATCCGTTCTTTCTCCCCTTGTAGGAAAGTGTAAAATGCACTGGAGAGGAGTAGGATTGGAGAGGGCCCACCATAAATAATGCCCCTGACAGAGGTGGAGGAGGAGGCCTTGGAGCTCAGCTGCATGGTTGAACGCCTGGCCATCGGAGATGGCAAGATTGGCAACTCGCAAACAGCTGGTGACAGAATTTTAACATCCTTCACACACATCATGAATTGATGTTATCAATGATTGACCTGTTGCACATCTCAGTGTGCTCATTGCAAACAAACTTCTGTAATGATTCTTAATATTGCTTTATGTTCTTTTCCAGGGCCTTCAAGGGTTGATGAGGAGGCAGGCGTCATGGAAGAGGGCGATTCCTCAGATGAGCTCCAGTCCTCTGAGAGCGTGCTGTCACATCATATCCGGCCATGCACCAGTGCAGATACTCGCACTTCAGTTGGTCCTGTTAGGCAGATAGTTGTGTTGTCACCTGATGATTCATCACACACAAGTGAGCACGAGCAGATGCTGGTGGCAGGGGCAGCTGTGCAGAGTCCGTATCAGGGGGCGCACTCGTCGCCAAGCTCTGCTCAGCTGGAAGCAGATGCTGAACCCCGGGGGCCATCGTTGAGATCGAGAATGATAGGGGTAAAGCTGCACCCTTGCAAAGTACTGGAAAACGTGCTGCACACACTCTCCACAATAATGGAGACGATGGAGGAGCACTTCCAGCATTAGTGGATTGATGGCACAGGTAAGTGTGGGAATGTCTGCAATGGAGAGAATGGCAGTCTCCATTGAGCTTCAAGCACGGCTCACAAATCAGTCCATTCAAGCCATGACAACGGCAGTGCAGACTCAGGATGCCAACATTTCAGCCGCCTTATACAGGCAGACAGATACTTTAGCCGTGGCCTTAGAACACGTCACAGATGTGCTCCAAGCTGTGGTAGGAGTGGTAGGAGTGATGTGGCCCTGGCCTAGGAGAGGGATGATGGCGAAAGGGAACGTGGAAGTGGGGACTGCACTCAAAGCTCTCCCACGTCTTACCCGTTGACCCCCCCCACATCTGGTACCCGCAATGCTACCTCCTCTCCTGATGGCCGAGTCTGCCTCTGCACAGGTGTGGGTGGACCACGAGGAGGAGCCCTCACGGGTTCCAAAACCCAGAGGGCGTAGGCCGAGAGCATCTCAGCAGTCAGAGCAGGGACCTGAGCAACCTGCCACTACCTCTGCTTAAGCCACAAGGGATGCACCACGTAGAAGCGGTAGGAAGAGGAAGGCGAAGGTTTTGTCATCACCAAGGGTATACTCAAGGATGTCTGATGCAATGTCATGTTTTTCATTTATAATTGTTTTTTCTTACATGCACATTAAATGTTATAATTGTCACCATCACTACCACCTCTTGCCCATTCATGAGTCCCTTTTGTGAAAGCGCCTTTTCATGCACTTCATCATGAATGCCAAGACTTGATGCCCGCCATTGGGCGCATTTACAGTGGGTGTATGCGTGGTTGAAGGACTGTTTTGTGTAAGCAGAGGGGGGGAGCAGATGTTGGTGTTGGTGGTGGTGGTGGTTGTTCCAGGTGGTCTGAGTAGTTCACTATCTTCAGTTTGCAGATATCATTATGAGAACCTGTTAGATATGAGTGACTCCCGGACATCACAAGCAGCTATGTGCGCCGCTGCACTGGCAATGGGTTGTCCATCTTCATCGTCCTCTTCCTCCTCCTCCTGCTTATCCTCCTCCTCTTCCCTTCTCCTCATCGTCTTCTTCAATTTTGCCGGCAGATGCAGATGCTTCATGTGCGCATGGGACCTCATCCACCTATAACCATGATGTGGAGATGCCGGTGATGGACTGGGGTTGACAATTGTAAACAATTCCCTCTCTGTTGAGCGATGTTGTGCATGCGCATTACACCACTATTATTCTGCATACCCTCGCTGGTGAGTACTGAAGGACTCCCCAGATTGATCCAGACACCTGAAGTGCATCTTCAGCATTCCTATGGCTTCTTCAATGACAGACCTGGTGATGATATGACTGTTGTTATATCACTGCTGTGCTTCGTTAGTGGGGTTTCTCACAGGTGTCATGAGCCATGTCTGCAGGGGGTATCCCTTGTCTCCAAGGAGCCATCCCTTAAGTTTGCCTTGCGCGTGGAAGAGGGCCGGGATGTTGGACTCGTGCCAAATGAAGGAATCTGGCACACACCAGTAGAAGCATCCCCTGGTGGTTGCAAATGAGCTGCACATTGATGAAGTGATATCCTTTTTTGTTGAGGAACCATCCTGGCCCATGTGGAGGACCTCAGATTGATACGTGTGTGCAATCAATCGCGTCCTGCATCCAAGGGAAGCCAGCCAGAGAGTTGAAACCCACTGCCCTCTCAGTCTGGCTGATATCGTCGCAGGGGAAGTTGGCGTGGTCGGACGCCCTGGCAAACAAACCATCCGTGACCTGTCGTATACACTTATGTGCAGACGACTGAGAGATCCTGAAGATGTCACTGGTGGTGCCCTGGAAAGATCCGGAGGTGAAGAAATTGAAGGCAGTCGTTACTTTGAGTGCGACGGACAATGCGTGGCCACCAAGCCCACCCAGGAATAGGTCTACATGACGGAGCGTGCAGATGTCTGCGACCACCTGGCGACTGAATCTCAGCCTGCGTAGGCACTGCTCCACCACTCAGCCTCTGCCTGTACTCCCTCTCACATGGGTAGTGCCTCCTGTGACCACGGCCCCTCCGTTGGTCCCCTCTCTGCTCTTCTGCAGGCCCTTGTGGCGCACCTCTGTCTTGTGCACCTGCAACTCCCAGAACTGCATAAATCTATTGCACCCCCCATCCTGATGTTGTCAGTTTGAGAGGATCCAAAATGTAGGTAAATATGCCTGAGCACAAGAATTCTCAGTGTGAACAAAGAAATCTCAGTCTAAACACAAAGAACACCCAGCTAAAGGTTTGTCTGAGAGAACTGATTGCCCTGCTGCAAAAACTCACCTTTTCTTCACGTGTCAATCATTGGTTTAGAAGTCCAAATGAAGGTTGGCTGCAACTCACCTCCGTTTCCATGGTGTGTTTTAGAGGCCACAGCTAACACGTTCAGAAGTTAAGATGGTTTGTGTAACTCAATACACAAAACGTTAATAGGATTAAGTACTTTAAAGACCTAAATTGGCCCTTTAATATCGTCCCACGGCTTTATGTGCCGACGGGGTTTCTGGATTTCCGAAGTGCACATGCATCCAAACGCCTCTGGGTCAAACCCGGAAGTAGGCACTTGGAGCCGGGATGCGGTCCCGCACTAAAAACAGAGTATTTTAACTCTCCACCCACCCCCAACCCACCCATTCTTGGGGATTCAAATTTATCCCAGCATGTGGACGTCATGGCTGGGATTCTCCCTGCAGCTGAGGCTCAAACATGAAGAACAGCGACTTGGGCAAGGCACGAACCAGCGCCCATGGAACTGCACCCCAGCAAAGGAGCTAATGTTTTTAGGGGAGGAGGGGAAATATATTTATGCTTTTAGCACGTATCGCTAGAGGTATGTGCTTTGCAACTGAAAATATCACACCTAGGATTTGTCTAATGTTGACAGATCTGCTGTTATCTAAAACTATCCCTACCCTTCACCTAGCCAAAAACATACACAACCAGGTTAAGAGCAAAATTAATCTTCATTGAGACAATTGTAAACAATTTTACAACACCAAGTTATAGTCCAGCAATTTTATTTTAAATTCACAAGCTTTCGGAGATTTCCGAAATCTCCGAAAGCTTGTGAATTTAAAATAAAATTGCTGGACTATAACTTGGTGTTGTAAAATTGTTTACAATTGTCAACCCCAGTCCATCACCGGCATCTCCACTTCATTGAGACAAACACAGATTCCAAACCTTGGAACTGTATTTATTTTTCAGAGTAAAATATATTGTAAGCTGTTTCTTCAAACCAAAATGACTGACACTTCCTAGTTGGTAACACTGGCAGGTCTTTTCCACCTCTTAATAAAAGTTAAACCTGAAAGATCAGTTACCTACCTGTGTTGCCCTGTTACAATCATCAGTGACTAGTGCCCTTGTAACAGTGTGAGCTTTTCATATGCAACCCAATGAAAGACCGCTCCCTTTTTAAACCTGCAAAGAGAACCATCTGCAGCGCTTGTATTACCATTGAAAGTTCAAGAATATTCTATTCCACCACAGCCGACCTTGTTTCTGAATTCAACACGCAGAAACTTTAATTCAATTTTTGATATAATTTCATTTTTGTCACCATTTCCAAATCAGCCAATACACAGAAATATGATTGGCTGATTGATCATGAATACACAACATTGGCTTTACACTGAAATGTATCAATTATGAGTTCTCCTTTTCATATCCACTGTTTTATTTTTAAGCATTTTGTTTAAGCTCCAAAGCCTAGAGTACTGGAAGCCAACCTTTGACTTCTGCAGCTGTGTTACCACCATAACTATCAGGAAAGATTGAACAGGCTGGGGCTCTTTTCTCTAGAAAAGAGAAGGCTGAGGGGTGACCTAATAAAGTCTTCAAAATTATGAAGAGGTTCAATAGGGTAGACATAGAGATGTTTCCACTTATGGGGAGTCCAAAACTAGGGGTCATAAAAAGAAACATAGAAACATAGAAAATAGGAGCAGGAGTAGGCCATTCGGCCCTTCGAGCCTGCTCCGCCATTCAATATGATATATGACAGTCACCAATAAATCCAATAGGGAATTACCCGGAAAGTGGTTAGAATGTGGAACTTGCAACCACATGGAGTAGTTGAGGTGAATAGCATAGATGCATTTAAGGGGAAGCTAGATAAACACATGAGGGAGAAAGGAATAGAAGGATATGCTGATAGAGTTAGATGAAGAGAGTGGGAGGCGGTTCGTGTGGAGCATAAACGTGGGCGTAGACCAGTTGGGCCAAATGGCCTGTTTCTATGCTGTAAGTTCTATGTAATTCCATATGGTAGGTGTACATGAGCAGCTTGAGGAGACTTCCTCTTCATTTTTTCCTCCTTCCTGAATATTGCCACGGGATTTGTTGTGTCCAACTAAGCAGGCAGACGGCGCATCAGTTTAACGTCTTATCCAAAAAACGGCACCTTCGACAGTGCAGCTCTCCCTCAGTACTGCACTGGAGTGTCAGCCTAGATCTTGTGCTCAAGTCTCTGGAGTGGGACTTGAACCAACGACATTCTGACGCAGAGGCGAGAGTGCTACCACTGAGGCAAGGCTGATACCATGGGGGTAATTTTAACCCCTAAGAATGGTTTGGTTGGGGGCAGGTGGGAGGTAAAAATTATAGTTTTTTTAAGTGGAACTGCAACCCGGCTCCCACGCGCCCACTTCCAGGTTTAACCCAGGCGCGTTTGGATGTGCCGCGCAACAGAAACACGGATGTCCTGCCCCCACTTATTGACGATGGGTGGATTGTTAAAGGGGCAATGTACCTCATTACGATAGTTGAGGCACTTAAATTTTTGTGCATTAAAAAAGAACAAATTTAACCTTACCTGCTCGTGTTTCCCATCGCTTCTGATTCTCGTCAGGTGAAAGCAGGCAAGAAGGGCAGATCGATGAGGTGAGTGCCTTTATTGCACTGCTTGTGGGCCAGGAGGAACAGGAGTGCTTCCTCTGGGCCCAACAAGTTCATCTGGCACGATCGGAGCCCTGTGATCACCGCTCCCCCCCCCACCCCGCGATGGTGGACCCCCCCCCCCCAACCCCCAAACTTCTCCAAGGCCCCCACCCCCGATCTTCTCCAAGGTCAAACCCCCAATATCCTCCATGGCCCCCCCCACCAACCATCAACCCCCCCCACCCCCCGATCTCCATAGCCCACGATCGCTCCCTCCCTCCCCTCCGATTCACATCTTCTTTCCCTCCCGATAGACAGCCAGCCTGTCAATCTGGCTGGCTCTCACGTGGGAAACCCAGAAGCACCAGTACTTACCTTTAAGCGAGTTGCAATCACAGAATGTGATGTACCCACTTGACTTCCGGGTTCCTCACGCACTGAGTTCCCGGCTCCATGCTAAAATCATGCCCCATAGTTCTGTGTATCCCTCTTATTTTAATGTAACGTTTTGGGGCAATTTTACATAAATCTTATCAACTTGCGCAACTGATTTACTCTAGCCCCTTTTCATCATCTTTGTAGGCAAAACAACTGGATTTTTGTTTCATTCTGTGCATGCAGTGTAATTTCAGCCTGCATCGAGGGAAAGAGAAAAAAACCCTGCTGGAAATCTGAACTAAAGCAGGAAATGCACAATAGATCAATCAGCACTTGAAGGAGAAAGAAAAGTTAATGTTTCGATTGTGACCTTTATCAGAACCCGGAGTTTCTCCTTCAAATGCCGACTGACCTACTTTGAATTTCTAGCATTTTCAGGTTTCATTTCATTTCACGCCTATTCAGTTTGCAGAGGTGATGCAGACCTCATAATATTTGGACCATATAGAACCGCTCCATCAGTCAACTGCTGAAGCAGAAACAAGGCTGAATCTGTTACAAATAATCCATTAAGAAAGCGCCCAGGTGTTTGTACTACAGATTTTAATTGATTATTGGCATCCTATAAAATGCCAATTTGGAAACAGAACCCAGTAACAATAGATTTAGCGTATGAAGATGTGTTAATGCCATTTTTTTTCCAGTTAATGCATTTAACTCTCGTATTGTACAGTTATCTCAGTAATTTATCCTACATAAACTAGTATTTTTTTTCATTTGTTCAAAATAGGAAGCCTGATCATTCCCTATGAGTTCAACTGTTGTCAGTCTGTGCAAACCACTGTTGACAAGATATCCGGTTTGTTAAGAATAGGAATGTAAGCCAGGAAAGCCACTGCATTCCTGAATAGTTCTTTTTAAACAAAGGACAACATTTTGTATGAACGAACAAACATTGTTTTTGATCCAGCTGCGGAACTTTAGTCTCGGTGACTGCATCAGTGTTCCAGCAACCCACCAAGTTCAGAACGTTTCATAAATTCAAAACTGATTAACCAATGATCTTGGTGCAGCCTCTGGCTGATTAGAAAAGTTTGTAGAACTAAACAACTTTTTTTAAATGAGCAAATTACAAAAAAAGAAATCATGATAAATGGATGCTGTCTCCAAGACAAACTTTGTTGGAGATGGAGAAAAGTTGAAACAGACGTGATTCATTTGCTCCACGATATTACACACATCAAAAACAGGTAATTTATTGGTCCAGAATTTTCTGAATACTTAAGCCGTAGTAATGGTACATCTACAGCCTACGCTACTATTCTAGTACAGAAGTTGCAGGAAATTATGGCATGAGTGACTTATGCTAGTTTTTATGCCACTCCAAAATTTCCTGGGCCACTTGCACCATTCTGCTGGAATCATCCCCGAAACTCTGAAAAAATGGATAATGTATGCTCCGCCCCCATTCAAAACAGTGGCCATCGTGAAGTTATTGGATTCGCGCTACTTTAATCACCTCTTGCGGGAACGCTGTTGCTGAAAGGTGATGGCGGGCTCAAATGACTGCAAAGGTTAGTTCTGGGCACTGTATTCAAAGGTTGGAAGGGTATTAAAAACAGAATTTGCTTCGTGAAATAACCTGTTGTTCATTTTATGATTATGTAAAAATGACACACTTTATTATAAATGCTATAACTCCAGTTCACCATTATAAATAAATGTTAAAAATTACAGGCCCTCAATCGCAATGGGAAGCGAATTCTCAGCAGAAAGACATAGGATGGATATCTGATAATAATTTTTCCAAATTTTACAGTCTGAAATGTAACAATTTCACAGTTAATGTTCATTCATAATTGTTGTTTTCATTGTGTTAGATTACAGATATAAATCCAAGACATGTCTGGTCTGGTATTAAATCGAAGAAATTCTCTACAACAAGTGCTCACAAAAACCTTCATACACGTTAATAAACTTTGGATTAGGTTCATTTAATTTACATAATATACAATATCCAAGTCTGTGCTGGGTGTCCTTAAATTAACCCATATATTTCAAAGTGAATAAACATCTCATCCTGTATTATGGCCCCTGGATGCTTACCCACCACCGATGTTAGGCTGATCTAGTTATCCTGTTTATCCCATTCTCCCATATCCAAAATGTCTGAAAGATTGTGATCAGACCCTCTGCTACATCCTCTCTGACTCCCCTCAACATTCCAGGATACATGCCATCAGGGCCCAATGCCTTTTGCATACTGAGTTCCACCAACTTTTTCACTGCCATTTCCTTATCTAAATTTACCCTAAGTGCGTCATCTCCTCCGCTTGTATTTTTTTATTCGCATTATCACACAATTCTGTGAAAAGCAAGACAAAATGCTAATTACTATCTCCAGACCATTCTTTATCCTCCATGAGGAGATTTCCTTTTCTCTAATTTTCTTTAACTATTCTTTTAGTTTTTATGTGTTTATAAAATCATTTACTGTTTCTCATTATGTCCACTGAGTCTTTTCTCATACCTCCACTTTGCCTTCATAATCTCCTTTACCACTTCCCCTCTATACTTCTTTTGTATTATTAGTCATTGATTTGTCACTGCCTCTGTTTTAAGTCTTGTTTTAATTTTGTTTATTTATACTCATCCGAGGAAGCCCAGCTTTTACTGCACCCCCTTTAATTTTGTGGGAACATGTCTTAAGTTCTTCTAAAGAAATTCCAATATGTATGTGGGTCCCAAATTTAGACAAATCTAGGAGTTAGGTTTGGTTTCCAATGATTCTTAGGAGCAGGAAGTTGTATATTAGGATCATTCTAAAAACTTAAATTGAGTTCCTGCTCAAATAAAGAGTAATAGCTGCTATTGCTTCCTAATGAACATCAATCTGCTCTCAGACTTGCTTGGATTTCAAGGCCAGTGTAGACAGTACTGTTGATACAGCAGTTTTATTACACAGCTCTGAGCAGCCACAACTTCATATTATCCTTCAGTTGGCACATCACTATTACTTTCGAGAGGGAGTCTCACAATCAGGACTCCTTCTAACAATTAACCTGGCAGCAAAAATGTTTTATACTGTTGCCAGCTTTTCCAGAATCCTGAGTGTGCTAAACTGGAGACATATGGAGCTACAAGTGCTAGCAATCAGTCCAATGCCAAAAAAAATTGACCTAGTACTTGCCAGTTTCCCAAGGGAAAACACAGTTTGTTCATCCTGCTACTGTCTCAAGCCCTATATGCCAGCACACACCCTCTACACTTCTGACTCTGGCCTACTCCAACGGGGATGTGCTCATTTCAGCAAGAGAGATTGGAGGGACAGAACCGAGCAATACTTCAAATTAGGGAATCTTTCTTTTCAGTGAACTTTCATTCCAGCTAAATTCAGGGAAGGTTACAATGCCCCACATTGTTGCTCTATCCATGAATTACAGAATTTCCATTTACTTATAATTTTGAATGAGATAGACTATATGGTGGACTTAATCTCGGGTGTTCTCTTGATCAGCATATCCTCCATCTCAGAGATTGAACCTCTCAATATTTGGAACAAACTTTTAATCAATGACATTGCTTAGCACAACAATGACTATATATATATATACGACTATGCAATAACAGTTTTGTACAGTAACTAGTATAGCAACAGCCTACTGCACAAGTACAGAAATTTCTTCACTAAGAGGGTGGTGAACCTGTGGAATTCTCTACCACAGAAGGCTGAGGAGGCCAACTCACTAAATATATTTAAGAAGAAGCTAGATAGATTTCTAGACACAAAAGGCATTAAGGGGTATGGGGAGAGAGCGGGAAAATAGTATTGAGACAGAGGATCAGCCATGATCATACTGAATGGCGGAACAGGCTGAAAGGGCCGAATGGCCTACTCCTGCTCCTATTTTCTATGTTTCTATGTTTCTACATTAAGTCTGCAGTATGTGACTCAACACAGGTTTCTCCAATTCTCCATCCTGCCATAAGAGTGCTAAACCCTCTGTGCTAGACTTATGATGTTGAGATGATCATGTGTACTGATATGTGGGTGTAGTTGTCACAACCTCTCTGCCGATGCCTACTGTTGTAGTGGAAGTGCTTGGTGCAAAATGTTGTGCCAGTTGCCCTCGGACTCCAAATTGTCCAGCTTTATCTATGGAGACAGGAACACACATGGTAGCTATGACTAATATGGTCGATCTTTTCAATTCAGCATAGACCAGTAACAACTTTGAAAGAGGATTACTTTGATCATAGCACCCAATTTCTGCTACATTCTCCAGCCTTACATGCCTCTACTCTTCTGACTATGGCTTGTTTCTCAACCCATCACTTTCTTTCTCAGCATCATCCTTCATCAACAGTCAACAATACACTCCTTAAATCCTTTGACTTGCTACTTTTATCCCCTCCATACAAAAACTTCCTGAAAACCTATCTTATAGAATCATAGAACGGTTACAGCACAGAAGGAGGCTATTTGGCCGATCGAGTCCGTGCCAGCTCTCTCTAAGAGCAATCCAGTTAGTCCCATTCCCTGGCTTTTTCCTTGTAGCCCTGCAATTTTTTTCCCTGCAAGTATTTATCCAATTCCTTTTTGAAAGCCATGATTGAATTTACTTCCACCACCCTTTCAGGCAACGCATTCCAGATCATAACTACTCGCTGCATAAAATAGTTTATCCTTATGTCGTCCTTAGTTCTTTTGCCAATCAACTTACATCTGTGTCCCTTGGTTCTCGACCCTTCCGCCAATGGGAACAGTTTCTCTTTATTTGTCTAAACCCTTCATGATTTTGAACACTTCCATCAAATCTCTTCTTAAACTTCTCTGCTCGAAGGAGAACAACCTCAGCTTCTCCAGTCTATCCATGTAACTGAAGTCCCTCATCCCTGGAACCATTCTGGTCAATCTTTTCTGCACCCTCTCTAAGGCCTTCACATCCTTCCTAAAATGTGGTTCCCAGAATTGGACACAATACTCCAGCTGTGGCTGAACCAGTGTTTTATAAAGGTTCAACATAACTTTCTTGCTTTTGTACTCTATGTCTCTATTTATAAAGCCCAGGATCCCGTATGCTTTTTTAACTGCTTTCTCAACCTGTCCTGCCACCTTCAAAGATTTGTGCACATGTACAGCCAGGTCTCTCTGATCCTGCACCCCCTTTAGAATTGTACCATTTAGTTTATATTGCCTCTCCTCGTTCTTCCTGACAAAATGTATCACGTCACACTTCTCCGCGTTAAATTTCATCTGCCTTTTGTCTGCCCATTCCACCAGTATGTCTATGTTCTCTTGAAGTCTATTACTATCCTCCTCACTGTTTAGTACATTTCTAAATTTTGCGTCATCTGCAAATTTTGAAATTGTGCCCTGTACACCCAAGTCCAAGTCAATAATACATGTCAAAAAAGGAAGTGCTCCTAATACCGACCCCTGGGGAGCACCACAAAATACCTTCCTCCAGTCTGAAAAACAACCGTTCACCACTACTCTCTGTTTCCTGTCACTTAGCCACATTCGTATCCATGCTGCCGCTGCCACTGCCCCTTTTATTCCATGAACTCCAATTTTGCTGACAAGCCTATCATGTGGCACTTTATCAAATGCATTTTGAAAGTCCATATACACAACATCAACCGCATTGCAAAGGAGCATAGAGTGAGGGAGCACGGTGTAGCAGCTATCGACGGAGTTGGGTTTCGACAGAGTCACTAATTGGGAATTTGGTGAGTGAGGGGATTCAGTGCAGTAAGGGGTGAGGTCCATTTGTTTAGACAGCAGAGCGGAGCGTACCGAGAGCGGGTCACGCAACAACAAAACCAAACTGCAGTGTGACGTCACAGGTAAGGCAGGTAGGTGGTTGGTGGTGAGTATCTCTTCTGTTTACTTCTTTCTTAGGACTGTGGGCTCAGTAACTTATAGCATAAAACTAATTTTTTTAAAAAAAACTAAACTTAATTTAGTTATAGCAAGTAGTGTTTTTAGTGAATCAAGGTCCCCAGTGTAGTTAACATTCTCTAAATTAAGAGTAATTTAAAGGAGTAAACTCCTTAAAGGGAGTAACTAATGAGCTTGATCTAAGGCAAGTCATGGCAGCAGAGATCGCACCCGTGATATGCTCCTCCTGCACTATGTGGGAAGTCATGGACACTACCAGTGTCCCCGGCGACCATGTGTGCAGGAAGTGTGTCCAGCTGCAGCTACTGGCTAACCGCATTTCGGAGCTGGAGCTGCGGGTGGATTCACTGTGGAGCATCCGCGATGCTGAGATTATCGTGGATAGCACGTTCAGTGAGGTGGTCACACCGCAGGTAAAGATTACGCAGGCAGAAAGGAAATGGGTGACCGCCAGGCACAGTAAAATGACTAGGCAGGTATAGCAGAGGTCCCCTGGGGCCATCTCCCTCTCAAACAGATATTCTGCTTTGGATATTGTTGGGGGAGATGGCTTATCAGGGGAATGCAGCAAGAGCCAAGACCATGGCACATGAGTGACTCAGCTGCACAGGAGGGGAGGAAAAAGAATGGGAGAGCAATAGTGATAGGGGATTCCATCGTAAGGGGAACAGATAGGCGTTTCTGCGGCTGCAGACGTGACTCCAGGATGGTATGTTGCCTCCCCGGTGCTAGGGTCAAGGATGTCACGGAGCGGTTGCAGGACATTCTGAAGGAGGAGGGTGAACAGCCAGAGGGCGTGGAATATATCGGTACTAACGACATCGGTTAAAAAAAGGGATGAGGTCCTACAAGCAGAATATAGGGAGTTAGGAAATAAATTAAAAAGCAGGACCTCTAAGGTTGTAATCTCGGAATTACTCCGAGTGCCACATGCTAGCGAAAGCAGAAATAGGAGAATAGACCAGATGAATGCGTGGCTTGAGAGATGGGGCTCAATTTTACCACCCGCTATCGGGTGCGTTTCCCGCGGGGGGGCTCTGAAAATCGGAGAATCCCTGCGCGGTAGCGGAGCCCGCCCCGAACCCGCGCACTTCCGGGTTCCCCGCTGACGCACCGGCGTGCGCGCGCAGTCCCCACTGGTGGGAACCCCGCAGGCAATTAAAGCCAGCGGGATGCCACTTGACAATATTTAGTTAGGTATTTCAGGTCATTAACTGACCTGATTAAGGGGCTATGTGGGATTTTAGAACAAAATGGGACTGTTTCCCACACTGGGGGAAACACTCCCAGCTCGAATGGACGTGTTGCAGCCGTCAGCCTGTGGCAGCTGCAAAGGTCCATTTGACAGGTGGGGGGGGGGGAGACCCTCACTCATTGCAGGAGGCCACTCCATCACTTGGGACAAAGTTTGGCCCCCACCACCCTCCTCCTGACAGTCAAAGTCACCAACCTGCACACGTACCCCGGGGTCCGGAGACATGTACCTACCTTGCGGACCCCCTCAGATTTACATTGTGCGGATGGGGGCCGCCGTAGCTGCAGTCATGACCTCCTCGGAGGGCGAACAGCATCACCAGCATCACCAGCCTCGCCATCCACGCCGTCCACCTCTGACACGTGGAGCTCCACAACAGAGTGCTGTGACACATCCACCTGTACAGCAGGAGGGAGGGCTACCGCAGAGAGAGATGCGTCGCAAGGGGCACTACCCTCGCCACAGGGTCCACAGACCGAGGCTCAGCCTCCTGGACCTCTCTGAGCAGCAGTGCACACGGAGGCTCAGAGTCACTCGACATGTAGCCGTGGACATCTGCAGCCTCTTTCATGCCGAGCTGCTCCTGGCTGGCCTGAGCACCATCTTCTTACCTGTCGCTGTCAAAGTCACCACTGCCCTCCACAACTTCTCCTCCGCAGCCTGCCAGGGTGCCACCGGGGACATCGCCGATGTCTCTCAGTCGTCTGCGCAGAAGAGCCCTGCAAATACACCTACACCCACTCTGCAGTGACACAATGGGTGGCATCAGTGGTGGGTCCTCATAGTGATACCCAGGAGCGGGCATTATTGAACAAACCACACAGGAATCGCGGAGACATGGCAGTAGTGGTGCCAATATAATGTGTGATGTGAGTTGGTCAGGAATTCAATATAAGTAACACCCATGACAAACCCTCAAACACCCTTGTGCATCCCCTTCATGCTCACGACACGTTTGCCTTACACTGCCTACTGCACATATGTGATGCATGCCCTGTGGCTGCAGCACAGGTTGTGGCAGGTTGAGTGAGGCTGGCCGTGAGAGAGATGCACGAGAGGGCGAGTATGGGATAGAGCCATGAGATTGTATGAGGATTGGGTTGCGTGGTAGTGGCGGGGTGAGTACTGGCGAGGTGAGTAGGTGCAGGTAAGATGAGGATGGGGTTTGAGTGGGTATGAGGGGTGATATGACAGAGTAGTGTTGGCAGTGCCGAAGGAGATGTGGGGTGGGGGCAATGCTGTGGCAGACGGAGTGTAGGGGAAAGACTACGTGTACTCACTGAGGCTGACCTATTGAGGTCATTGGAGCGCCTCCTGCACTGTGTGCAGGTGGGTGATATGTTGGTGGCGCAGGTGACCCCCTCTGCCACCTCGAGCCAGGCCTTCCTGGTGGCAGAGGCGGGCCGCCTCCTCCCGCCCGCCGGGTGGAAGATCTCTGTCCTCCCCCTCCTCCTCACCCCATGTATTGATACCTGGGGTGACGCATCATTAAACTGGGAGTAGCCTTCCCCATGGGCTGCTCCATGCAGCCATCTTTGCTATTGGTTGCAGCATCTGTCAGTGGAGGACTGCCCCTTTAAATAGAGCGCCTCCAGCTGACAGGTCTTACTGCGCATGCGCAGCCCGCCCGACACGCAGATCAGCAGCGGGGAACCCGGAGGAGCAGGTAAGTGGCTCCAATTAGTGGTTTGCCTGCTACGATCCCGCGGGAAACCCACCAATTTCACCGGGCGCGTTACCCACGCGGCCGATAGCCCACCCGCCGAGAACCCGCAGCCCTGCTAACATCGGGCCCATGGTGTAGGAGGGAGGGGTTAAAATTCCTGAGGCATTGGGACCGATTCTGGGAAAGGTGGGACCTATACAAGCTGGACAGGTTGCACCCAAGCAGAACCGGGACCAATATCCTCGCGGGGGCATTTGCTAGTTCTGTTGGGGAGGTTTTAAACTAGTATGGCAGGGGGATGGGAACCAAAGCGCAGGTACAGATAGGACAAATTCAGACCAGGAAACGGGAAGTAGAGTAGCAGTTAGTGACGTAGTTAGCGACTCAGAAAGGCAAAAGAAGCAAAGGTTAAATAGTGTTCAGCACAGGAATTTCACGGGGTTAAAAGGTACATTGGTCAGAACATTGAATACAGGAGTTGGGATGTCTTGTTGAAGTTGTACAAGACATTAGTAAGGCCACACTTGGAATACTGTGTACAGTTCTGGTCACCCTATTATAGAAAGGATATTATTAAACTAGAAAGAGTGCAGAAAAGATTTACTAGGATGCTACCGGGACTTGATGGTTTGACTTATAGGGAGAGGTTGGATAGACTGAGACTTTTTTCCCTGGAGAGTAGGAGGTTTAGGGGTGATCTTATAGAAGTCTATAAAATAATGAGGGGCATAGATAAGTTAGATAGTCAAAATCTTTTCCCAAATGTAGGGGAGTCTATAACGAGGGGGCATAGATTTAAGGTGAGAGGGGAGAGATACAAAAGGGTCCAGAGGGGCAATTTTTTCACTCAAAGGGTGGTGAGTGTCTGGAACGAGCTGCCAGAGGCAGTAGTAGAGACGGGTACAATTTTGTCTTTTAAAAAGCATTTGGACAGTTACATGGTTAAGATGGGTATAGAGGGATATGGGCCAAGTGCAGGCAACTGGGACTAGCGTAGTGGTATAAACTGTGCGACATGGACATGTTGGGCCGAAGAGCCTGTTTCCATGTTGTAAACTTCTATGATTCTATGATTCTATACATACTTCAATGCAAGGAGTATTACAAACAAAGCAGATGAGCTAAGGGCACAGATAGATACGTGTCAGCATGATATCATTGCTGTAACGGAAACCTGGCTTAAAGAGGGGGATAATTGGCAGCTCAATATCCCTGGATATAAAGTTTTCAAGCGGGATAAAAAAGGAGGGGGGGGTAGCATTATTGGTTAAAGAATCAATTACAGTTGTGAGAAGAGATGATATGCTAAATGGGTCATCAATCAAGGCCATATGGGTTGGGCTAAGAACTAAAAAAGGGGCAGTCACACTAATAGGAGTGTACTATAGACCCCCAAATAGCAAAAGGGAGATAGAAGAACAAATATGTAGGAAAATTTCTGAGTCCAAAAATAAGAGGGCAATAATAGTAGGAGACTTCAACTACCCTAACATCAACTGGGATTCAAATAGTGTGAGGGGCACAAAGGGCGCAAAATTCTTGATCGGTGTCCAGGAGAACTTTTTTAGCCAGTACATGACAAGCCCAACAAGAGGGGATGCAATTCTAGATTTGGTCCTGGGAAATGAAGATGAGCAAGTGAGTGAAGTGACAATGGGTGAACATATTGGGGATAGTGACCACAATTCAGTTAGTTTTAGCATTATTATGGAAAAGGACAGAGTTAAATCAGGAGTAAATTGGGGGAAGGCAAATTTTACAGAATTAAGAGGTGATTTGGCAGAAATGGACTGGACACAACTACTTGAGGAGAAATCAGTGGCAAGCCAGTGGGAGGCACTAAAAAGTGAAATTCTACAGATACAATGCAGACACGTCCCCTCAAAGAAAAAGGGTAGCACTGCCAAATTTAGATCACCTGGTTGTCTAGAAGTATACGGGGCAAGATAAAGCAGAAAAAGAAAGCTTATGACTGTCACAGAAAACTAAATACTGCAGAAAGCCTAGAGGAGTATAGAAAGTACAGGGATGACAGAAAAAAGGAAATAAGGAAAGCAAAGAAAGGGCATGAAAAAATATTAGCTGGTAAGATTAAAGAAAACCCAAAGATGTTTTATCAGTACATTAAGAACAAGAGGATAGCTAAGGAAAAGGTGGGACCTATCAGGGATGATAAGGGTAACTTGTGTGTGGAAGCAGAGGATGTGGGTAGGGTTTTAAATGACTATTTTGTCTCCGTATTCACAAAGGAAAAGGATGATCCGGACGTAGTAGTTAAAGAGGAGAGGTGTGAAATATTGGATAAGGTAAACATAACGAGAGAGGAAGCACTAGAGGGACTGGAATCCTTGAAAGTTGATGAGTCACCAGGGCCGGATGGATTGCTTCCTAGGCTATTGAAGGAAGCCAGGGAGGAAATAGCAGATGCTCTGAGGATCATTTTCCAATCCTCACTAGATACAGGGGAGGTACCGGAGGACTGGAAGACTGTAAACGTAGTACTATTGTTTAAAAAGGGTACGAGGGAAAGGTGAACAATTATAGGCCGGTCAGTCTTACCTCGGTGGTGGGCAAACTATTAGAATCAATACTGAGAGATAGGATAAACTGTCACTTGGAAAGGCATGGTTTAATCAGGGATAGTCAGCATGGATTTATTCAGGGAAGGTCATGCCTTACAAATCTGATTGAGTTCTTTGAGGAAGTGACAAGGAGGATTGATGAGGGTAGTGCAGTGGATGTTGTCTACATGGATTTTATTAAGGCAGACTGGTCAGAAAAGTGAAAGGTAAAAGCCCATGGGATACAGGGAAATGTGGCAAATTGGATCCAAATTTGGCTCAGTAACAGGAAACAAAGGGTAAAAGTCGATGGATGTCTTTGCGAATGCAAATCCATTTCCAGTGGTGTGCCACAGGGCTCAGTTTTGGGTCCCCTGCTGTTTGTGGTATATATTAATGATTTGGACTTGAGTGTAGGGGGCATGATTGACAAATTTGCAGACGACACAAAAATTGGCCGTGTAGTTGATAGTGAAGAGGGTAGCTGTAGACTCCAAGAAGATATCAATGGGTTGGTGGAGTGGGTGGAAAAGTGGCAAATGAAGTTCAACCTGGAGAAGTGTGAGGTAATGCATTTAGGGAGGGTAATCAGTTAAAGAGAATACGCACTAAACGGGAATATATTGAGAGGGGTAGAGGAAGTGAGAGACCTTGGAGTGCATGTGCACAGGTCCCTGAAGGTGACAGTACAGGTAGATAAGGTTGTGAAGAAAGCATACGGAATGCTTTCCGTTATTAGCCGAGGTATAGAATACAAAAGCAGGGATGTAATGATGGAACTGTATAAAACGCTGGTAAGGCCACAGCTGGAGTATTGTGCGCAGTTCTGGTCACCACATTACAGGAAGGACGTAATTGCTCTGGAGAGAGTGCAGAGAAGATTTACAAGAATGTTGCCAGGGCTTGAAAATTGCAACTATGAGGAAAGATTGGATAGGCTGGGGTTGTTTTCCTTGGAGCAGAGGAGGCTGAGGGGAGACTTGATTGAGGTGTACAAAATTATGAGGGGCCTAGATAGAGTAGACAGGAAGTACCTGTTTCCCCTAGCGGAGAGTTCAAGAACCAGAGGACATAGATTTAAGCTGATTGGCGGAAGGATTAGAGGGGACATGAGGAAAAACTTTTTTACCCAGAGGGTGGTGGGTGTATGGAACTCGCTGCCCGAATTGGTGGTAGAGGCAGGAACCCTCAACTCTTTTAAAAAGTACCTGGACCTGCACCTAAAGTGCTGTAAAGGTGGGATTAGAATGGGCACCTGGTTGTTCTTTGAGCCGGCGCGGACACGAAGGCTGAATGGTCCCCTTCTGTGCTGTATCTTTTCTATGTTTCTATTGCCCTCATCAACCCTCTCTGTTACCTCCTCAAAACATTCAATCAAGTTAGTTAAACACGATTTGCCTTTAACAAATCTGTGCTGGCTTTCCTTTATTAATCCACACTTGTCCAAGTGACTATTAATTTTTTAGATTAAACTGACTGGCCTGTAGTTGCCGGGTTTACCCTTACACCCTTTCTTGAACAAAGGTGTAACATTTGCAATTCTCCAGTCCTCTGGCACCATTCCCGTATCTAAGGAGGATTGGAAGATTATGGCCAGAGCCTCAGCAATTTCCGCCCTTACTTCCCTCGGCAACCTAGGATGCATCCCATCCGGACCAGGAGATGTATGTACTTTAAATACAGCCAGCCTTTCTAGTACCTCCTTTTTATCAATTTTTAACCCATCCAGTATCTCAACTACCTCCTCTTTTACTGTGACTTTGGCAGCATCTTCTTCCTTGGTAAGGACAGATGCAAAGTACTCATTTAATACCTCGGCCATGCCTTCTGCCTCCATGCGTAGATCTCCTTTTTGGTCCCTAATCGGACCCACCCCTCTTCTTACTACCCGTTTACAACTTATATGTCTATAGAAGACTTTTGGATTCCCTTTTATGTTAGCCGCCAGTCTATTCTCATACTCTCTCTTTGCCCCTCTTATTTCCTTTTTCACTTCTCCTCCGTACTTTCTATATTCAGCCTGATTCTCTGACTTGTATTCTCAACCTGACATCTGTCATACGCCCCCTTTTTCTGCTTCATCTTACTCTCTATCTCCTTCGTCATCCAGGGAGCTCTGGCTTTGGTTGCCCTAACTTTCCTCCTCATGTGAATGTATCTAGACTGTACCCGAACCATCTCCTCTTTAAAGGCAGTCCATTGTTCAATTATAGTTTTGCCTGCCAATCTTTGATTCCAATTTACTCGGGCCAGATCCGTTCTCAACCCACTGAAATTGGCCTTCCTCCAATTAAGTATTTTTACTCTAGATTGTTCCTTGTCCTTTTCCATAACTAATCTAAACCTTATGATACTATGATCACTGTTCTTTTAAATGTTTGCCCACTGACACTTGCTCCACTTGACCCACTTCATTCCCTAGAACCAGATCCACCAATGACTCCTTCCTCGTTGGGCAGAAACATACTGATCAAGAAAGTTCTCCTGAACACACTTCAGAAATTCCTCCCCCTCTGTGTCCCTTATATTTTTATTGTTATCCCAGCCTATATTAGGATAGTTGAAGTCCCCAGTTATCACCACTCTATAGTTCTTGCACCTCTCTGTAATTTCCCTGCAAATTTGCTCCTCTATATCCTTCCCACTAGTTGGTGGCCTATAGAATATACCCAGTAGTGTAAAGGCGTCTCTATTGCTTCTTAACTCTAACCAAATAGGAATATTTAGTACCCAATCCTGCCCTTTTTTAAGCCAAGTCCCAGTATCACCGTTACATCATATTCCCGTGAGACTATTTGCGCCTGCAGCTCACCAACCTTATTTACCGTGCTTCGTGCATTTACACGCATGCACTGTAAACCTATCTTAGACCTTCTCGTATTCTCCCTTAGTCTAATCCCACCGTATACTGTACTATTTCTTACTCTAGTGCTATCTGTCTCTTCCAATCCTTTGTGCACCTTGTTTCTCCGTTCTAATGCTACATCCTGGCACCCAACCCCTGCCAAATTAGTTTAAACTCAACCCAAAGCATTAGTGAACCTCCCCGTGAGGACATCGGTCCCAGCTCTGATGACGTGCAACCCATCCATCTGAACAGGTCCCTCCTGCTCCAGAACCAGTCCCAATGCCCCAAGAATCTGAAGCCTCCCTCTTGCACCATGTTTCTAGCCACGCGTTAACATGCCTTATCTCCCTATTTCTGTACTCACTAGCGTGTAGCCCTGGGAGTAATCCAGAGATTACTACCTTTGAGGTCCTGCTTTTTAACTTCCTCCCTAGCCCCTGAAACTCTGACCACAGGACCTCAACTCTTTTCTTTCCTATATCATTGGTACCCACATGGACCACGACTTCTGGCTGCCCCCCTTCCCCCTGCAGAATATTCTGTACCCTCTCCGTGGTACCCTGGCACCAGGAGGGCAATATACCATGCGAGACTCATATCGGTGGTCACAGAAACGCCTGTCTGTCTCTCTGACTATCAAATCTCCTATGACTACGACATTTCTATGCTTCACTCTGCCCCCCTGTGCTGCCCTTGGCCCTATGGTGCCATGCTCAGAACAACACTCCTTCAAGTTGTCGTCACCCTCACTGGTATTCAGTGTTGAATTCTGGTTTGAGAGTGCCACACACTCAAAAGATTCCTGCACTGCCTGCCTCTTCCTATCCTTTCGGATAGGCATCCACTTGTTATCCTGAACTCTCTGTGGCTGCAGAGTGACTGCCTCCTGGAACGTATGATCCAGGAAACTTTCAGCCTCCTTTATGCTCTGCAGTGACTCCAGCCGCCCCTCAAGCTCAGAAACCCTCAGCTTGAGCTCGAACAACTGGAGGCATTTCCTGCACATGTGGCCCCCCCAGGACACACGAAGCATCTGAAGGTGCCATATGGAGCAGGAATTACAGGCAATGGGCCTCAGCTGCCCGTCTATTATATTTAGAAACCTTTTTTCTAAACTCCCTTTAGATACTCGATTATTATTAATATATTTACTGTTTACTTACCCCGATTAACCTACCCTTTTATTCTGGTCTCTCGGAGTTCCTCCTCTCTGTTCACTGTGATGTCACTGTGATACCACTCTCTCTGTTCTTAGTGAGTGGAGCTCCTCCCCTGGTGCTCAGCGTCACTCCTCTCGATTCCATGGTCTGTTCTCCCCCTCACTCCTCTCGATTCCCTGGTCTGTTCTCCCCCTCACTCCTCTCGACTCCCTGATCCGCTCTCCCTGCCGCTCCTCTCGACTCCCTGATCCGCTCTCCCTGCCGCTCCTCTTGTTCTCCCTGGTCCACTCTTCCTGCCCCTTCTCTTGTTGTCCCTGTCGACTCTCCCCACTGCTCCTCTTGTTCTCCCTGGTCCGCTCTCTCCACCCCTTCTCTTGTTGTCCCTGTCAACTCTCCTCACCGCTCCTCTTGTTCTCCCTGGTCCGCTCTCCCCGCCCCTTCTCTTGTTGTCCCTGTCCACTCTCGCCGTCGCTCCTCTTGTTGTCCCTGTCCACTCTCCCCACCGCTCCTCTTGTTCTCCCATGTCTGCTCTCCCCACCACTCCTCTTGTTCTCCCATGTCCGCTCTCCCCGCCGCTCCTCTTGTTCTCCCATGTCTGCTCTCCCCACCACTCCTCTTGTTCTCCATGCTTCCATGTCTTTGACCATGCCTTCAGTTGCCTCCCTTAAATCTACTCTCTCCTTGCTTTGTGTCCATTTTTGCTGCTTTGAAGCACTTTAGTACATTACAGCCCCAAATGAATGTAATAATTAAGATCTAACATCAGAGTAACATTGTTACTTTTGGACTTCATGGTTGAACACCATCACTTCTTTGGTAGACTTCCTGATTCCTGCATACCTTGTGCCAGGTTCTTTTATTTCTACAGATGGAATACAACTGTTGACCAGATTCCTCCCAGGCCTCCCTCATGGTGTGTGCACTATATGGATTCATGCTAAAGCCAATGCCAAATATCACACCAAACCTGGCACCAGATTCACTTCCTGCTCATTACATTTGGACACTAGCGTTTTTTTTCTGGCCAAGTAGGTCATTCTTCGTATCAGTATTTCTATGTAATTACATTATAGGGATTGTAGGGCTATAAATCTACCTTGTTAATGTACCTTTCCGTGATTCTTGCTGGTCACCACAGATTAAGTGGTTTACATTTCTTTTGGCTAAAGAGCCAATATTAGGTTCAATTGGTTCAGTAGTAAATATACATGATTGCTAACACAATCTAACACTGTCTAACATTTGGAAAGTGGAGCCTTTAGTTTTACATTAAGCACTTATGACATTGTAAAGGAAAATAGCTAGAGCTTCTGTGACCAACAATGTGTAAGGGAGTTGACTTAAAATGCAGAGCTAAAATTGCACAATTATTGAAGCATTTTGGGTTAATGACAGTATCTACTCATGATAGTACAGCTCTCCTTTGCACCGTCAGGCTCCGTAAATCCTCCCAGGCAGTTTGTCTCAAACAAGGCCATCATGACTTCAACAAAAATTAATATATTCCAGAGGAAAAAGTTCAACGGAAATAAAAAAAAATCCAAAATTATATAAAAGTTCATTCTACTTCTCACTAGCAGTTCTTCTTGCTTTTCTTAAACAAGGGACACTGATGTTGAGACTCACTTTTCAAATCTCCAACTTATGCTGTTCGTAAATGCTGAGATTTAAAAAGAAAAATGTGAATCATAACCAGCTACACCCACGTTTCATATTATGTTAATTGTTTTGCGGGTTTATTTATTGCACTTCATATAGCTTTTAACACAGGAGAATTATGAACACAGCAGTAAAGAGGCATGTTTCTACTGCTCAATAAAAATGCAACAAACATTTCTGTACTTGAGCAGCCACTTCTTAATTACTGGAAACAATTGCTTGGCATTTACATACTTATTTTCCTGCTAGTAAACTTTTTCTGTCGGTTTTACTGATGCATGTCAAACAACTGATTAACCATCAAATGTGCTGCTGAAATCTGAGATTATAACACAAATGTCACCACACCCACCCACCATCCTTATCTTGTGGTATGACCACTCTAATAAAACATGTTATGACATAAAAGTTATTTTCATAATAAAATAGGTTATAAATATAAGATGGCTGTTTCTGCATCCGTCTACACCAATCACTTCTAGTGTGTCTGATAGGTAGATTAATTATTGACAAGCAAAATGTTGTGTATAGAGGTTTTTTTTAATTATGAAGAATATATTCTTTCAACAGGCTAATGCAGCTCATATTTTTTAAAAATTTAACATCAAACACATCTTTCAATTAAGCCACTACACCAACTTCTTCGGTTCAAGGGCATACACAAAGAACAGAGAGGGCTGATGTGAGTGCTGTGAAATAGCACTGAGCAGGGAATCTCCACTTCATATTACAGGGTGGCCTTGCAATTACAATTAACCTTCTGCTTACTATTGGACATGATAAATGACGATCTGAATGACAGCTTCAGACAGTCTGCTGTCAATGGAAAAACAGCTTCTTGATCTGTCTTGCGTGAGCCTTGAGCAGAATTGAGGATGTTTCCAAGAATCTGAATTCACCACATACAATGGCAATTGTTATTTTTTTCATAAATTACAATTTTCAGATTCTGCCTATTAAATCATCAGTTTCATTTTTTATAAATTGGTGCCAAAGACACAGATTGTTATAAAGAAAAATCCTTAATTTGCCAGCAGCTGAAGGTGTTTTTACATATAAACTGCAATCTTACTCTTTTCCTCCCCCGCCCCACCATTGTACATTCTACACCTAATAGTGGAAAGATATCCTCAGACCAATGTACTTGAAGGAGTATATTAATACTAATTCAAGAACTGTTGACTGAATTGGGTAGTATAAATTTCACAAAATATATTATCAGATAAGTAACAAAGAAAGAACTTGCTTTTACATAGTGCTTTGGACACCTTTAAGACATTCCAAAGTTACTGAATTATTTCTGAAATGTGGTCACTGTTATTTTGTAGTCAAAGTCCTCTGGTAAGAATCATGTGTTGTGGTTAATCATGCATTATGGAAACTTCTATCATTATTTTTCCCCTTACTTTTGATTTGCATGATCATCGACTGGTGATGAATTACCAGCTCATCATCACGTGAAGAAAACGGAAGGGATGTGCGAACCTGCACACAGTAAACTGTGTATTATTCCATCCATCACCATCGGCGAAACTAAACTGAATGCTATAAAATATTTCACCTACCTGAGAAGTGTGCTGTCGGTCATGGCTCTCATTGACCAAGATGGAGTTGCTTATATTAGAAAACTAGAACTATCACGCAATTGTGATCTCAACTCTTCATTATGATTCTGAAAACTGGATGTACCACCGCCATATTGGGACATGTTTTTTGAATGGATGACACAGATTTCCCAGGTTATCACAGGATGAACAGAGGAAGCATTTGAATGATATCTGTACAGTCAAAGGTGAGGAAAAGCCATCTGGCCCATTGAATCTTGTAGGTTTGGTGCCCTAACTTTTGTCAGCCAAGTATCCAACTACATTTTGATTACCCTTAGCGTCTGTTTCATCTCCTTGTCCAGCACATTATTCTAAACATTCATCACTGTGAATAAAGAAGTTCTTCCTAATGTCTGTTCTAACTTTACCTTATGTCCTCTGGTTTCACTAAGCTGAATTACTTTCAAGTAATATCCTGGGTTTACCTTATCTGTGCCGTTTAATATTTTACATAGTTCTTTAATCTACTTCGCTAATCTTTTTTTTATAGTTCATCCCCTTAAAACTTAGCATCATCCTTATTATACTTCCCTGCATCCTTTATAATGTATGCATATCCTTTTTGGCATGTTGACCAGAAACGAATACAAGAATTTTAAGTAGAGTCTGACCAGTACATTGTCAGTACATTGCTGACACTCCAGCGCAGTACTTAGGAAGTGCTGCATTGTCAGAGGTGCCGTCTTTCAGATGAGAGATCCTCTCAGGACATAAAAGGTCCCATGGTATTATTCGAGGAACAGGAAGGGAGTTCTCCCAATGCTCATTGTTAAAAGAAAAAAAGAGGAAAGAATTAGTTTGATCTGCCTTACTGGGTTTAACATTAAACTTCTGAGAATATGCTGGATTACAGTTTGTTCCTGCTCTCTTAGCTCCACCATTGGAGCCATATCCTGCAGACCCTATCCTCCTGGCCTCTAGAATTCTCTTCCAAATCATTATCACCTTACTACCTGCCTCCCTTCAAAAGCTCCTGAGAAACCTAGCTCCATGATGGTGTCTTTGGGCTCTTCCCCCAAATTTCTTCATTTACCGCTGTGTCCTCCTCTCCTTCTCAGGCATTATCTACATGAGGAGAGCTATATAAATGTAAGCTGTTTTATTTCTAACCAGCTAACTTATGCAGTTACAAACCAGTAATTTGTTGTGCTGGGGCTGTAGCATTTGAGGGCAGTGTGTCCAGCTTTCTTCTGGAGTTTACCACATATGCTCCTGGTGTAGTTTGCAGATTTGAAATATGCACCTGTGGCTGCATTGGAGCGTTGCACTCGCTCCAATATGGATTTGGATTTGAAGTGAACTGCTTGGGTTGCATTTATCATTTGGGTTCGTTCCGAATTTCAATCCATGTACACGGTACTCTTTGATTTAAATTACAAATTCCTGGCATAGTGCTGTAAAATGAGAAGCACTCAGCTCGCAAAATCCCATTGGCAAATCAGTTGCTTTGCCGAGAGTATATTAAGGAGTACTGCATGTGTTGATTGTATGTAGAAATTCAGAAGTTCCAAATTATCAATCCACCCCAAGCAATTCACTTCAAATCCAAATTTGGTTCATAAGCAGCTAAAGAAACCAGTTTCAGAGGTGCCCAATAAAAATAAGACAAGACTGGAAGAGGATGATAATCATGGCAGAGAGTGAAAATCATGGAATATGTGACCTTTGTGACATCCATGACAAAGGTACAGCCTTACTTACGATCCAATCTGCAGCACGAGAGGTACAAATGTGTTTGTCACATATCCAATACAGATTTTCATTAAAAACACTGGTGCCTTTTTATGCATGAAGACAGAGGCACCTCAGAAGCCAGCCGGTGATCAGCTGCGCTCCAGGCAGTCAATTGCCCTTCCTTCACCCCTTCAGGAAAAAACAGCAAGCGATCTATCATTTTAATCTAACTTCATCAGCTCTGCTGTAGGAATGAAGTCTCTCGTTAACACTCTCATCATCCTTTGCTGGTTGATAATCCAGCAATAGTTTCCAACTCTCCAAAAAAAAATGTAAAATTGATCCATCATCTTTGCTAAAATATATTCCTTTAGAGAACATTTCTCTTGAATTAGTGTTGATGATAAGCAACCCAATCGGAAATAAGTAGAGGATACACATCAAGAAGTGATGAATTACTCAATTATGAATGATGTAAATAGACAGACCTAATGAGTGTCACAGGCATAAGTGAGCTATGTGGCCTGTGTCATGACTGGTCTTTCTTACATTGCAAAGGAAAATGACTGTTTAAATTAAATTCAAATTAGATATCTGTGGAGGTCACACTTACTGCTCCATTAAAGCTGCTTCTTTGGGATAGTATTAAAGGTGATAATAGCAAGTGGTAAGATGCCTAGCTCCTTCCTACCATTGTGTACTTAGCATTCTGTACAATTCTATTCACCTTTGTTTTAAGGATTACCTCCAGAAAATATCAAAAATAGACAAGTCTCTGTGATAGGTATTTTTTAATTGAAAAATCAAGTTAAAAGGCCAATTTCATAACGCAAAATACCACCAAGGTTGAAAACAACAGAAGAGCAGACCAGGTAAATCAGGAAGTAGTGATTAGATCAAAACCAGTCTTGGGTTTTAAAAGCCTGAAGGATGAAGGAACGGCTGAGGGAGGTGAGAGTTTCAGAGAGACTTCAATGAGACCTAATTTCAATGCAGTGAGAATGCAGGGGACAAGAAGAACTTGTAGAATGAAATTTAAGGGAACCAAGTAAACAATGTTCAGAAAAGCACTGACTCCAGTTGTATCAATAAAATAGAAAGAGGTAAGACATTGCTGCGACACCGAAGGGTTAGGGATTGGAGGCTGGAGGCAAGAGGAATTGCCAATAAGCTACTTCTTCTATTCTGTCAAGAGAAGCTAGAGAGATTTCTTACCAGATATAGGAACAGTATTCACATCTTCGATGGACTAGGGCTTTATAGAGGACTAAGAATTGTTGAAAGAAAATGTGTTTAGTATAAAGCTAATCAAAGTCACAAATTATATCCTCTGTGACTGGTGCATTATCCCACCTCGTTCTTCTCAATCCTTGACATGGCTGACCACACCATCCTCCTCCAAAGTCTCTTCCCCGTTGTTCAGACTGCCCTCTTCCTATCCATTCTTACCTATCCAAACACAGTCATATCATCTCCAATAATGGCTTCTCTTCCCACACCCAAAACATTGTGGGAAGAGTCCCCCAAGGATCTATCCAAAGTCCCCCAAGGATCTATCCTTGGTCCCCTCCTCTTCCTTCTCTACATGCTGCCCCTTGACAACATCATCCAAAGATATGGGGTCAGCTTCCACGTGTACAATGACAACACCAAGCTCTACCTCTCCACCACCTCTACTGACCCCTCCACTGCCTTTGTGTTGTCAGACTGCTTGTCTGACATCCAGTCTTCGATGAGTTTCAATTTCCTCGAGTTAAACATTGGAAATACCAAAGCCATTGTCTTCAGCTCCCATCACAAACTCCGTACCACTGCCACCAATTCCATCCCCCTCACCAGTTACTATCTTAAAGTGAACCAGATTGTTCACAACCTCAGTGCCCCATTTGACTGCAAGCTGAGCTTCTGACCCCATATCCTCTTCATCACAATGACCACTGACCTACACCTCCATAACATTGATTGCCTTGTCTCAGACTATCTTCTGTTGAAACTTACATCCATGTCTTTGTTACTTCCAATCTAAACTACTCCAGTGCTCTCCTGGCTGGCATCCCATCCTTCACCCTCTGTAAACTTCAGCTCATCCAAAACTCTGCTTCTGGTATTATGTCCCGCTCATTCATCTTTGACTTATGTTGATTCCCAGTCTCCCAAAGCCTCAAATTTAAAATTCTCATCCTCGTGTTTATATCCTGTGATGGCCTTGTCCCTCCTTATCTTTGTTAGTCCCTCCAGCCTTCCAACTCTCCAAAAACTCTATGTTCCTCTGGCTCTGGCCTCTTGTACATCCCCTCCCCCATTTGACCTGTCATCAGCAGCTGTGCATTCAACCATTTTAGCCCTACACTCCGGAATTCCCTCCATAAAACTCTTCGGCTTTCCACCTCCCTTTCCTCCTTCAAAACCTTCCTTAAAACCCATTTCTTTGACCAAGCATTTACTCAGCCTCCTAATATTTCCTTTGGCTCAGAGTCCATTTTTGTCTGAATACGCTTCTTTGAAGTGCCTTGGGATGTTTTCCTAGATTAAAGAAGCTACAGAAATGCAAGTTGTTGTTGTTGTTGTTGTTGTTGTTGTTGTTGTTGTGATAGTGAAAGCAAAATAAGGAAAAGCACCTCACTTGGCACATTTGACTGTATATCTCAACAACAATAACTTGCATTTATATAGCTCCAAGCAAAATAAACCTTCTAAATCAGAATCTGGCTCTCAACACAGTGAGAAAGTTCTCCGTCAAAAGACCATTTTATTTTCAGCTGTAGATGCTAGATATAGCTAGAAAGTGTCATCATCGCAACAGATTTCTTTATATTTGGCAGTATGTTCATTTAGGACTGAGTATGTTAACAGGCCCAGATTCCGCCTTCCATTCGACCTTCTTGGAGCACCATCTTTTAAATTCCTGTTCACCTATATGCCTCTAAGCGTCAACTCCATTAACCTGCCTAGGTTGCCACCTCTGACTAAATTCAGAAGTAATGAACCTTGCTGTCCCATTCCATATTTAACTTAGCTTCCTACATCACATCTAATCCATTGCAAAGACTGCCTTATTTCACCGCCAGAACATTACCCACCTACAACCCTTACCTCTCTCTGACCTTTGCAGAAACCCTAATTCAGGCTTTCATCGCCTTAGGGCTCAACTTCTCCAATGCTCTCCTCTCCGGTTTCCATCCTCCGCCAACTCCAACTTATTGAAAACTCTATGGCATGTGTCCACCAAGACAAATTAACTCATTGCTGTGTGCAAATTGGCTGCTGTGTTTGCCTACAAAAGAACAATGACTACACTTCAAAAGTAATTCATTGGCTGTAAAGTGCTTTGCGGTGTCCTGAGGACCCAAACACTGCTTTTTAAATGCATATTTGGTCTTTCTTGCCTGTTTTGTTCAGTTTTTGCGATGTTCCACATAAAATCTGATTTTTCTTAACTGATTTTTCGGGGTTCAATTTTTCTCAATAATTATCTCCTTTTTTTTACACTTAAAAAAGGGAGGGAAATCATTGGGAAAAATTGGACCCTAAATTGCATAAACTTACTTTGGATTCCCTTGAGCTTAGACAGTTGAGGGATGATCTGATCGAGGTCTTTAAAATTATAAAGGAATTAGATAAGGTAAATACAGAGAAATTATTTCCTCTGGTGGGGGAATTAAGAACAAAGGGGCATCATCTTAAAATTAGAGCCAGGTCCTTTAGGAGTGAAATCAGGAAGCACTTTTTCACACAAAGGGTAGTGGAAATCTGGAATTCTCTCCCCCAAAAAGACAGTGGGCGCTGGGTCAATTGAAATTTTCAAGGCTGAGATAGATAGATTTTTGTTAGGTAAAAGTATCAATGGGTGCGGAGCAAATGCGAGTAAATGGAGTTGAGGCACAGATCAGCCGTGATCCAATTGAATGGGAACAGGCTTGAGAGGTTGAATGGTCTCCTCCTGTTCCTTTGTTCCTAAAAAATAAAACCTGAAGTATCTTAAGTTTCTAAACTGGCAATAAAAACTAACTTTTATGATCCTGATTTATCAGTACGTGCAATGAGCTGACTGCACAGATGAAGAGCAATGGGCGAGTAACGTCATAGTAGAAAGAGCAAGGACTTCCTGATGTGCAAAATTTACATGCAAATAACGTGTTTATTTTGAAGAACAAAGGCTAGAAATTCCAGCCCATTTTTCGCATGGAACTAGCGATATCTGACAAGGGGAGTGCAGTTTGAAATGGAATACCTTTCTAGGCTCAAACGTTCAATTCAGAGATTATGATATAATATAATAAAATAAGATAAAACGGCTGCACGCAGCTTACACAGCTGGAGTGAACTCACCACTGGCAGAAATTGAATGAGTTATGTCACAGGACCGCAGGTAGGTGATTGGTTGGTGAGTATTACTGTTTTTTTCTCTCTAAGTTAGGGTAGGGGTTTAAACTAAGAACTCAAATCAATAACTTTAACTAGATAAATTAATTGATTAATAAAACTAAGAATAGGGAGAAATTAAAAACTCTATAAAGTATATAAATAAATTCTGGTTTGACAAGCGATGGCAGGAGTTGGTGGAGACCAGCGAGATCCCCAGCAACCACATTTGCAATAGGTGTTTGCAGCTCGAGGAACTTCGGTTCAGAGTTGTTGAGCTGAAGTCCGAGCTGCAGACATTGCGATGCATCCGGGAGGGGGAGAGTTACCTGGACACTTTGATCCAGGAGGCAGTCACACCCATTAGATTAGGTAGTAATTTAGATTCGTTAAGTGTTCAGGGAGAGGAGGGTGTGACTGCCAGTAAGGCTGGTAAAGGGACCCAGGATCTAGTGATGGAGGAGCCTCAGCCCTGGACCTTGTCCAACAGGTATGAGGTGCTTGCTACCTGTATGGATGAGAGCAAGGACTGCAGGGAGGATGGGAAAACTGACCACAGCACTGTGGTACAGGTCATTCAAGTGGGGGGAGTGAAAATGAATGTGTTAGTGGTAGTGGATAGTATAGTCAGGAGTGATAGACACTGTTCTCTGCAGCCATGTCCGAGAGTCCCTCGGGAGGAGGCCGAGATGGGTCATCCACTCGGCACTTCTGGCTGAAGATGATGGTGCCAATGTTGCCAGAGTTAAGGACATCTCCTTGCGGCTGGAAAATATTTTTTTTTTTATTCGTTCATGGGATATGGGTATTGCTGGCAAGGCCAGCATTTATTGCCCACCCCTAATGGACCTGGAGAAGGTGGTGGTGAGCCGCCTTCTTGAACTGCTGCAGTCCGCGTGGTGAAGCAGAGTGTGGCAGGAAGGGACAGAGAGTGTACCAATAATAGTGCAACAACAAGTAAGGTCAGAGCAGGAAAAAATGGTAAAAAGTCAAAATTAAAGGCTCTTTAGCTGAAAGCACAGAGTATTCGTAACAAGATAGATGAATTAATTGCACAAATAGAGATAAATGGATTTGACCTAATAGCCATTACAGAGACATGGTTGCAAAATGACCAAGGTTGGGAACTAAATATTCCAGGGTACATGAAATTTAAAAAAAACAGGCAGAATGGAAAAGGAGGAGGTGTAGCTCTATTAATAAAGGATGACATAAGGACAGTAGTGAGAAAGGATCCTGGCTCAGAAGATCAGGAAGTAGAATCAATATGGGTGGAAATTAGAAATAACAAGGGGCAGAAAACACAGGGTGGGAGTAGTTTATAGGCCCCCTATTAGTAACAATACTGTTGGACAGAGTATTAATCATGAAATAATAGGAGCTTGTAACAAAGGAAATGCAATCATCATGGGGGACTTTAATCTGCTTATAGACTGGGCAAATCAAATTGGTAAAGGTACTTTGGAAGACGAGTTCATGGAATGTATTCGAGATGGTTTCCTGGAGCAATACATCATGGAACCAACCAAAGAACAGGCTATTTTAGATCTTGTATTATGTAATGAGATAGGGTTAATTAGTAATCTCACAGTATAAGAACCTCTGAGGAAGAGTGATCATAATATGATAGAATTTCACATTGAGTTTGAAAGTAACGTACTTAAGTCAGAAACTAGAGTCTTAAACTTCAATAAAGCCAATTACATAGGTATGAGGGGCGAGTTGTCAAAGGTAGATTGGGAAATTAAATCAAAGAGTTTGACAGTTGAAAAGCAATGGCAAACATTTAAAGAAATATTTCAATATTCTCAACAAATATACATTCCATTGAGAAATAAAAACTCCATAGGAAAAGTGATCCACCCATGGCTAACTAGAGAAGTTAAGGAGAGTATTAGATTGAAAGAAAAGGCCTATAATATTGCCAAGAAAAGTAATAAGCTGATGGATTGGGAGACTTTTAGAAACCAACAAAGGACTACAAAAAAATTGATAAAAAGGGAGAAAATAGAATATGAAAGTAAACTAGCAAGAAATATAAAAATGGACTGTAAGAGCTTCTACAAGTATGTAAAAAGGAAGAGAGTAGCAAAAGTAAACGTTGGTCCCTTAGAGGCTGAGACTGGAGAAAATATAATGGGGAATCAGGAAATGGCAAATGCGTTAAACAAATGTTTTGCATCTGTCTTTTAAGTAGAAGACACAAAAAGCATACCAAAAATAGTGGGGAATCAAGGGATAAATGAGAGTGAGGAACTTAAAACAATTAATATCACCAGAGAAAAAGTACTGGACAAAATAATGCGACTAAAAGCTGACAAATTCCAATCTTACAAAATTCCCTGGAGTCTGGAATGGTCCCAGTGGACTGGAAGGTAGCAAATGTTACCCGGCTATTCAAGAAGAGAGGGAGAAAGAAAACAGGGAACTACAGGCCAGTTAGTCTGACATCGGTCGTTCGGAAAATGCTGGAATCCGTTATTAAGGAAGTGTTAACAGGGCACTTAGAAAATCATAATATGCTTAGGCAGAGTCAACACGATTTTATGAAAGGGAAATCATGTTTAACAAATTTATTTGAGTTTTTTGAGGATGTAACCAACTGGGTAGATAAAAGGGAACCAGTGGATTCAGTATATTGGATTTTCAAAAGGCATTCGATAAGGTGCCACATAAAAGGATGTTACACAAGGTTGGGGGTAATATATTAGCATGGATAGAGGATTGGTTAAAGGACAGAAAACAGAGAGTAGGGATAAACGGGTCATTCTCAGGTTGGTAGTCTATAACTAGTGGGGTGCCACAAAGATCGGTGCTTGGGCCTCAGCTATTTACAATCTATATTAATGACTTAGATGAAGGGACCGAGTGTAATGTATCCAAGTTTGCCGACGATACAAAGCTTGGTGGTAAAGCAAGCTGTGAGGAGGACACAAAAAGTCTGCAAAGGGATATAGACAGATTAAGTGAGTGGGCAAGAATGTGGCAGATGGAGTATAATGTACAGAAATGTGAAGTTATTCACTTTGGTAGGAAGAACAGAAAAACAGAATATTGTTTAAATGGTGAGAAACTATTAAATGTTGGTGTTCAGAGAGACTCGGGTGTCCTCGTACAAGAAACACAAAAAGTTAGTATGCAGGCAATTAGGAAAGCAAATGGCATGTCAGAATTAAATCATAGAATCATAGGAAGGTTTACAGCATGGAAGGATGCCATTCGGCCCAAGGAGTCCATGCCGGCTCGATGCAAGAGCAATCCAGCTAGTCCCACTCCCCTGCCCTTTCCCGGTAGCCCAGCAAAGTTTTCCCTTTCAAGTACTTATCCAGTTCCCTTTTGAAGGCCATGATTGAATCCGCCTTCACCACCCACTTGGGCAGTGCATTCCAGATCCTAACAACTCGCTGTGTAAAGAAGATTTTCCTCATGTCACTTTTGTTTTTTTTTGCCAATCACCTTAAATCTATGTCCTCTGGTTCCTGGCCCTTCTGCCAATGGGAACAGTTTCTCTCTATCTACTGTGTCTAGACCTTTCATGATTTTGAATACCTCTATCAAATCTCTTCACAACTGTCTCTGTTCCAAGGAGAACGACCTCAGCTTCTCCAGTCTATCTGCGTAACTAAAGTCCCTCATCCTTGGAATCATTCTAGTAAATCTCTTCTGCACCCTTTCCAAGGTCTTCACATCTTTCCTGAAGTGCGCTGCCCAGAATTGGACACAATACTCCAGGTGTGGCTGAACCAATGTTTATAAAGTTTCATTATGACTTCAAAACTTTTGTACTCTATGCCACTATGCAACCTGGTGTGGTAAGATTCCTACTATTTTTAAAGCCCAAGATCCCGTATGCTTTTTTAACCACTTTCTCAACCTGCCCTACCGCCTTCAACGATTTGTGCACATATACCCCCAGATCTCTCTGTTCCTATACCCCTTTTAGAGTTATGCCCTCTAGTTTATATTGCCTCTCCTCATACCGAAATGTATCACTTCTCATTTTTCTGCGTTAAATTTCATCTGCCACATGTCCACCCTTGCCACCAGCCTGTCTATACCCTCTTGAAGTCTATCACTATCCTCCTCACTGTTTACTACCTTTCCAAGTTTTGTGCCATCTGTAAATTTTGAAATTGTGTCCTGTACACCCAAGTCCAAGTCATTAATATATCTCAAGAAAAGCAGCGGTCCCAGCACTGACCCCTGGAGAACACCACTGTACACCTCCCTCCAGTCCGAAAAACAACCGTTCACCACTACTCTCTGTTTCCTGTCCCTTAGCCAATTCTGTATCCATGTTGCTACTGCCCCCTTTATTCCATGGGCCGCAATCTTGATGATAAGCCTACCATGCGGCACTTTATCAAACGTCTTTTGAAAGTCCATATACGCCACATCAATTGCATTGCCCTCATCTACCTTTTCTGTTACCTCATCAAAAAACTCTATCAGGTTAGTTAAACACGAATTGCCTTTAACAAATCCGTGCTGGCTTTCCCTAATCAATCCACCCTCATCCAAGTGACTGTTAATTCTGTCCCGGATTATCATTTCTAAAAGTTTCCCCACCACTGAGGTTAAACTGACTGGACTGTAGTTTCTGGGTTTATCCTTACATCCTTTTTTGAACAAGGGTGTAACATTTGCAATTCTCCAGTCCTCTGGCACCACCCCCGTATCTACGGGTGTTTGGAAGATTACGGCCTGTACCTCCGCAATTTCCATCCTTACTTCCCTCAGCAATCTAGGACGCATCCCATCCAGACTAGGTGACTTATCTACTTTAAGTACAGCTAGCCTTTCAAGTACCTCTTTAGCAATTTTTAGCCCATCCAGTATCTCAACTATATCTTCCTTTACTGAGACTGTGGCAGCATCTTCTTCCTTGGTAAGACAGATGCAAAGTACTCATTTAGTGCCTCACCCATCCCCTTTGCCTCCATGAGTAGATCTCCTTTATGGTCCCTAATCGGCTCCACCCCTCCTCTTACTACCCGTTTACTGTTTACATACCTGTCGAAGACTTTTGGATTCCTTTTTATGTTGGCTGCCAGTCTATTCTCATAATCTCTCTTTGCCCCTCTTATTTCTTATTTATTGCAAGGAGGTTGGAGTACAAGAGTAAGAAGTCTTACTGCAGTTGTACAGGGCTTTTGTGAGACCTCACCTGGAGTACTGCGTACAGTTTTGGTCTGTTTATCTAAGGAAGGATATACTTTCCTTGGAGGTGGTGCAACGAAGGTTCGTTCACTTGATTAATTCCTGGGGTGAGAAGGTTGTCCTATGAAGAGAGATTGAGTAGAATGGGCCTATATGCTCTGGAGTTTAGAAGAATGAGAGGTGATCTCATTGAAACATATAAGATTATGAGGCGGCTTGACAGGGTAGATGCTGAGAGATTGTTTCCCCTGGCTAGGGAGTCTAGAACGAGGGGGCATAGTCGCAGGATAAGGGGTGGGCCATTCAAGGCTGAGATGAGGAGGAATTTCTTCACTCAGAGGGTTGTAAATCTTTGGAATTCACCAGAGGGCTGTGAATGCTGAGTCACTGGATATATTCAAGGCTGAGATAGATAGATTTTTGGATTCTAGGGGATTCAAGGGATATGGGGATCGGGCGAGAAAGTGGAGTTGAGGTCGAAGATCAGCCATGATCTGATTGAATGGCGGAGCAGGCTCGAGGGGCCGTATGGCCTACTCCTGCTCCTATTTCTTATGTTCTTACATTCTAATGTACCTTTGTATATATTATGTTTTGTTCCTTTCCAATTGAACAGTTGGTTATTTTGTAGGATTTGGTAAGCATTCGCAGCCAATCCTGTTGTTAATGGTCTATGTTATTATATTCTCAACAATTAACAGGTGATCAATTTACCAAGTGGACACACTCACGAGAAGTGTACCCCATAAGTCTCTCAAAACAGATATTTCACCATAGTGGACATTGTAAATTCTAGTAGCAGTGCAGGAGTCCACCTAAAGCTGGTAAAGACAATTATGTTCCACTTCAATGCTTTGCGGCCAGTGCTCGGTATGGCATGCCACCTTAGTCATGGATTTTACAGGCTACTTCCAACGCTTCCAGTGAAACATACACCATGAAATCAGAAAATCAGATAATTTTATGGTCTGTTCTGCTCTTTCTGTGAATGAGATTGGATTTTGCTACGCCTGACTAGCAAGGCTCATTTGGCATTCAAGCTGAGCCCCGAGCCTTGACCTCATCGAAAAGTACGAAGCAGGATGTCTCTCCAGTGATGAGGTGGGAAAGGGCATTCTAAACACATCACAGAAAGGCTAATTGGTAAATAATCTAGCACCATGACAACAAACGAATTTTAGGTAATTACAGAGCCAATAAAGGTCAAATTTGACAACAATTTATCATCTAATGTACTCCCATTTAGAAAGTAATCTGTTCTTACTGTTCCATGGTAAAATGGAACTAAAGTTCGTTAATTGGGAGAACCAGTCTCAAATTAAACCACCCCATTCTTCAGATCATACTTGTTAAGCAAAATTGATCAGCATTTTAAATATTTTTAGAAACACCTGGTACCTGAAGAAGCACAGAAAACAAATGTCTTCCTTACTGCAATCTCTTTACATGACATCAAGAAGTACGTTTTCACACAAGAACAGTTCCTCCTCTTTAACCGGAGTGGGGTCCTACATTTCCCAGTGACCATCATTTCATACCAGTGAATCTTTCATGCCACCACACCCTTCCGACCTACCAATCTACCATGGGGAGAGCAGCCACATTAGGCAGCTTGCAGTCCACACCTGTTTCAAGCCAGTGACAAACACAAGAGGCAACACTTTCATCACTTTTCTCGTGGAAAGTAGACACACAGCTTTAGCTGGGTGAAAGTGTTCCCTTGTGCTCGGGACATTGTAGTCAGCTCTTAAGTGAGCACAAGTGCTCTTCATTATCAACTCCACAGTTTACATGAACAGAAGGGGTTTGGACTTCATTATGCAAGTCACTGGCCATTATTCAGAAAGCAGCCTTGATGCCTTCATTGTGAGGCAGTCCACAGTGCCCACATTATTTGAATGGATAGATGGCTCTTCGGGGAACAGGATAAACTCGACCTCCATGGCTGCTAACCACATTGAGAAAGCAGAGGAGCACCTATAGTTGGGCACCTCGGCATCTGATCACTGTTCCTTCGTTGCTACCTCCATCTTCAGCCTTGTAGGTTTGGCACAATGAACAAATGTATGTAAAGGTGACTGATAGTGAACAATGCTTTAATGGTGCCTCACAGAAGGTGCAGCAATTTACAACTTAGTTTTGTAATCATGGTTGATATGCCCTGTAAGAAATGTGAGCAAAATTGAATGCAGTTACCTTCTCCTTCCACTTGATACCAGCAGTCTTCTTGTTCATTTGCAGCTGGGCACAAGGGATGTGGTAACTGCAATGACTCAGATAGTGACCTTCCTCCATGGAACTTGCACCCCTACTTTTACTGGAAGATGGCCTTGAGCCCCATGTAGGGCTACCACTCCTTTGCTGCACACTCCTGCAGAAGGACATGCAACCTTTCAGCATCAAAAGTAACAGTGTCTCCACTGTGACAATGTGAATCAACTTTTCTGTTACCAGCACCACCACCAATTACCCTTTAATAGTTAGCTGCAGCCCTTTAAAAGCTGCTACCTCACTGCTACAAGTTAAGCTCTCTGGGCAAGGATTTCATATGACAGTAACCTATTCAAATTAGGGGGAGGGACTCCCATCAGAAAATTCGTCCAGCTGAGTTGCTAGTGCAGCTCAACCATATTGTTACCATTTTAGGAAAATCAAGGCTTAAATCTCTTTCATGCAGATCAGGCAAATAAGATGTTTAATGAATTTTTTTTATCATTTATTGTGCCTTTTGGGATTTCTAGCAGAAAGAGACTTAATTAGGATTGGCCTAATTTGGTTTCTTATCTTATTTAATCCACACTGCAAGATTCATAACTGCACAGTCTATTAATACAGGTTACCACATGATTTATCATTACTACAATAACTACCTTCATGCCCATTCATAGTGACAACCATTGGGAAGTCTGAAAACTCATTAAAATGTGATAATGGGTCAACCGTTTGGGCAGAAGGAGTGTCCTCTATTTCACAGTGTGCGAGTCGAAGCTGATAACCTTCCAAACAATCCGAAAGACACAAAGGGCATGATTTTTATTTGGAGCCGGGAAGAGAGTGGGTGGGTAGATTTTCACGCGGGAAACCCGTAAGTGAAGTGAGCGGGTTGGAATCTGTGATCGCAACTCTATTGAAGGGAATTAATTTTGCTTCTGGGTTTCACGTTTCCAAGCTGCGCGGCAGGCGTACTGCACACCCGCATGATGCGATCTGAAACCCACTATTTAAAGGGCCAATGCAGAAATGGATTTTGGAGGAGAAAGGAGGAAATGAAGCCATGGATTCCAAGAGAGCAAAGGCAGCTTCCACATTCTCAGATGCTTCACTTAAAGTACTGCTGGGTCCAGTGAGAACCAGGAGGGAGGTAGTTTACCCAAGTGATGGGAGGAAAAACGTGGATCTGCCTCCAAGAAGTTGCGGCTGGCGGTGGCAGAAGAGGTGAGCAGCAGGAGCATGGTGCCAGGTCTTGGCTACAGTGCAGGAAACAGTTTAACGACCTAACCATGTCAGGAAAAGTGAGTACAGTTGATTCACCCACATCCTGGGGTGTACAACACCCCCCTCTCGCTCTGTCTTGGCAAGCATATTGCATCATATCACTCCTCACACCAATCTAAGTTACAGCAGCAACTATCCTGCACTTTCTATGCACTTCCTCACCTCCCCATGTATGCACCCACCACTGCCACTCACCCCAAACCTTATCCAATGTGATGTATCTGTCTGATAGTAATCCTCCGATACATCTGCATTAAATTCAGGCTCACCCAATGCACTGCATCCATTAGGTGAATACGTCACCTTCAGTCACTCACAGATCTGTTCTTTCACCCCTTGACGGAGAAGAGAGCGAGGACTGGAGGTGGACCTCCACAAATAATCATGCTGACAGATGCAGAGGAGGAGGTGGTCATGGAGAAAAGTGGGACAGCTGCATCCCTATCCATTGGAGATGGAGAGATTGGGAACCAGCAGAAGCCTGGTGACAGAACTGAAACATCTTTCACACACATGATGTCTTTATTTCATCCATGACTGAACTCTGAGAAAACTGAGTATGGTGACTGGCAAGATTGTTACTTTGCCATGACTAATTCATATCGCTTTCTGTTGTCTTCCAGTGCCTTCACATGTAGAAAAAGAATGTGGTGAGATGGGGGACATCGCTTCCTCAGAGGACCTCATTCCTTCTGAAGGTGCACCATCACAGGACATATAGCCATGCACCAGCGCAGATACTGGCACTTCGGTGGGTCCTGTTAACCACTTAGTTTTTTTTTTATTCGTTCATGGGATGTGGGCGTCGCTGGCAAGGCCAGGATTTATTGCCCATCCCTAATTGCCCTTGAGAAGATGGTGGTGAGCCGCCTTCTTGAACTGCTGCAGTCTGTGTGGTGAAGGTTCTCCCACAGTGCTGTTAGGAAGGGAGTTCCAGGATTTTGACCCAGCGATGATGAAGGAACAGCGATATATTTCCAAGTCGGTATAGTGTGTGACTTGGAGGGCAACGTGCAGGTGGTGTTGTTCCCATGTGCCTGCTGCTCTTGTCCTTCTAGGTGATAGAGGTCGCGGGTTTGGGAGGTGCTGTCGAAGCCTTGGATGGTACACACTGCAGCCACAGTGCGCCGGTGGTGAAGGGGATGAATGTTTAGGGTGGTGGATGGAGTGCCAATCAAGTCTTAAATGGCTGCCCCTTATCCTGCGACTATGCCCCTTCGTTCTAGACTGTTCAGTCATGGAAAACTGCTTCTCAGCATCCACCCTGTCAAGCCCTCTCAGAATCCTATATGTTTCAATGAGATCACCTCTCATTCTTCTAAACTTCAGAGAGTATAGGCCCATTCTACTCAACCTATGTTGATAGAACAACCCTCTCATCTCAGGAATTAATCTAGTGAACCTTTGTTGCACCGCCTCCAAGGCAAGTATATCCTTCCTTAGATAAGGAGACCAAAACTGCACACAGTACTCAAGGCATGGTCTCACCAAAGCCCTGTACAATTGTAGTAAGACTTCCTTACTCTTGTCCTCCAACTCCCTTGCAATAAAGGTCAATATGCCATTTGCTTTCCTAATTACTTGCTGTACCTGCACACTAACTTCTTGTGTTTCTTTTACGAGGACACCCAAGTCTCTCTGAACACCAACATTTAATAGTTTCTCACCATTTTAAAAATATTGTGTTTTTCTATTTCTCCTACCAAAGTGAATAACCTCACATTTCCCCACATTATACTCCATCTGCCACCTTCTTGTCCACTCACTTAACCTGTCTATATCCCTTTGCAGACTCTTTGGGCTTGATTTTCCCTGGAAATTGCGGGTGCGTTGGGGGCCCGAAAATCAGGGAAATCCCGTTCGGGTTTGGAGCCCGGCTCCAACCCGCCGATTTCCGAGTTCCCCACGGACACACCTGTGTGCGCATGGACGTCCCGAATCTGGAAGTCCCACCGGCAATTAAAGCCGGCGGAATGATAGTTAAAAAGCCAAATGTACCTCACTGACTTGTGACATATTAGGTAGTTAGAATGATTTTTAAGTTACCTTTGCGGCTTTCCCATGGCTTCTGATTCGGGCCAGATCAGGCAAAAAGAAACTAAATAAATTACGTAATAAACCATTGCACGAAGTTAAAACACAAAATCAACCTAACTTTCCACCCTGCTCCGATGTCCGATGTCTCCCCATCTGATCTCCCCCTCTTCACCCCCCCCCAGATGTCCCCCCAAGCGCCACCTCTTCACCCCCCGATGTCCCCCAATTTCCCCTTCTTCAACCCGCCCAATGTCCCACAAACCTTCCCCCCTTCATCAATCCCCCTGATGTCACCCCCGACCTCCCTTCTTCACCCCCCCCACCGATGTCCCCCAGGTCTCGCCTTCTTCACCCCCCCCCTGATGTCCCCCTGATCTTCCCCTCTCCCCCCGATCTTCCCCCTCCCCCCCGATCTTCCCCCTCCCCCCGATCTTCCCCCCGATCTTCCTCTCCCCCCCGATCTTTCCCTTCCCCCCACGATCTTCCCTTCTCCCCCCCCCCCCCCGATCTTCCACTCTCTCCCCACCACCGATCTTCTGTTCCAGCGCCAGATGATGTCTTGCTCTCTCTCCTTCTCCCCCTCCCTCGCATTGGAGCTCCTGACGCCAGCCAGCCCGGGCGCAAAACCCGGAGAGCACGTTAATCACCATCAATTATGATGCGATCACGTCGCAAACGGTAAGTTTTGTTTATTCAGGTTTGCCACATGCACCTTCACACCCCCGCTGTCAACTAGCCACCATTTCAAAGTTGAGCCCTTTGTGTCCTCACAGCTTAGTTTCCCACCATCTTAGTATCATCAGCAAACTTGGATACATTACATTCGGTCCCTTCATCTAAGTCATTAATATAGATTGTAAATAGCTGAGGCCCAAGTACCGATCCTTGCGGCACCACACTAGTTACAGACTGCCAACCTGAAAATGACCCGTTCATCCCTACTCTCTGTTTTCTGTCCATTAACCAATCCTCTATCCATGCTAATATGTTACCCCCAACCCCATGAGCCCTTATCTTGTGTAACAACCTTTTACATGGCACCTTATCGGATGCCTTTTGAAAATCCAATATTCTACATCCACTGGTTCCCCTTTATCTACCCTGCTAGTTACATCCTCAAAAAATTCTAATAAATTTGTTAAACTCGATTTCCCTTTCATAAAACTATGTTGACTCTGCCTAATAATATAATGATTTTCTAAGTGCCCTGTTACCACTTCCTTAATAATGGATTCCAGCATTTTCCCGATGACTGATGCCAGGCTAACTGGCCAGTAATTCCCTGTTTTCTATCTCCCTCCCTTCTTCAATAGCGGGTAACATTTGCCACCTTCCAATCCACTGGGACCATTCTAGAATCTCGGGAATTTTGGACGATCAAAACCAATGCATCCACTATCTGTGCAGCCACCTCTTTTGGAACCCTAGGATGTAGGCCAACAGGTCCAGGGGATTTACTGGCTTTTAGTCTCATTAGTTTCTGAAGTACTGTTTCTCTACTGATATTAATTACTTTAAGTTCCTCACTCTCATTCGACCCTTGGTTCCCCACTATTTTTGAGATAGAAAGCTTTTTGGCAATCAAAGGTATGAAGGGATATGGGCCAAAGGCAGGTATATGGAGCTAGATCACAGATCAGCCATGATCTTATCAAATGGCTGAGCAGGCACGAGAGGCTGAATGGCCTACTCCTGTTCCTATGTTCCTATGTTTTTTGTGTCTTCTACTGTGAAAATAGATACAAAATATTTGTTTAATGCATTTGCCATTTCCTGATTCCCCATTATATTTTCTCCAGTCTCAGCCTCGAGGGGACCAATGTTTACTTTTGCTACTCTCTTCCTTTTTACATACTTGTAGAAGCTCTTACAATCCGTTTCTATATTTTTTGCTTGTTTACTTTCATATTCTATTTTCTCTCTTTTTCTCAATTTTTTGATCGTCCTTTGCTGGTTTCTAAAACTCTCCCAATCCTTAGGCTTATTACTCTTCTTGGCAACATTATAGGCCTCGTCTTTTAATCTGAGCTTGTAACCCAATTTCTCATATTAAATACGTTTGTTATTATTTTCACTACAGTCAAGAGAGAGAAAAAAAGATCCAACAAAGGCTGTGGTAAACAAAAAAGAAGTTTTAAAGTAATCTTGACCCTTTCAATACAAGAAAAGGTTTGTGGTAATCTACAGGCATATAGAATTAAAAGTGTAAATTCACCATGCTTATTTTTAAAAAAATCAAGATAATGAATGCAATCTGAAGGACATTTCAGGACCGTTTGCAGTAAGCATTCATCGTATTTTCTGATTCGGTTCTGAAAGTAGTAAAGTAAGATTAATGCCTGGTTGGATCTGATTTTAGCTGAAAGCTGGCAACTTCCAAAACTTCAGCAAATGAGTTAACTTTCCAGCATGCTGCAGAAAGAAACTGATTAAAAGATCGTTTCTGGAGTCTGCTTACAATGCAGTGTTTTCACAGCAATTTCACAGGCCGTTCATTTTGAATAAACTGTAGTTCTAACTGCCTTACAATATCACCCGCACTAAATGATAGGACCTGAAACAGGATGTAGCTTGGGCAGTTTCAGCAAATTCCAGCCGTAACTCACTTTTCAAATGGAAGCACAACCAACCATATTAGCTATTGTATGGTCATTTTTACTAAGATCAATGCCACTGTGCTCACATTAACATCCTGTCATTTCTGGCACAATGGGAATATCTCCACTTTACCATATGCTGCATAGGCATTATTAAAGTCTAGTGTATGTGCAAATTATGTTTTTATATCATCTGTTTTCAATTAGCAGGAAAAATAATTTCTCATGTTTTATACAAGATACCTGTAGTGGCAATGTTGCTGCATTTACTCACATTTGCAGTGGCCTTTTACAATCCTTTTTTCTGATGCCATATGTTTAATTCCAGTTACTATAAAGTACGGTTTTTGTGTTTCTGCTTCTATTGGCTTTTGATTTAACATTTCCCGTTAGCCCTTGAACACCAGTCGCAGCAATCATTGGGCTAATTTGTTCAGTTATCAGGTTAAACATCTTTGTACTCCAAAATCATTAACGAGAACTTCACTCTCTATGCAATACAATAACTAACAAAGCCCTTTGATTCCAGAGTATGTTTAGTTGATGCTTAATTCATTTAACATTTTTTAAAGAGAATATTCTGACCAGGCAAAAAGATGGGTTAAAGTCTGCATTAAAATTGTGCAGACAGTGATTTATGCAAACAAATTAACATACAACAGAACTTAATGCAATGTGTGTTAAGGCATGAGTCCTTAACTTCAGCTGGGCCATTAGAAGGAGGCTGTAAGCATAGGAACAGGAGTAGGCTATTTAGCCCCTCAAGCCTGTTCCACCATTCAGTGAAATCATGGCTGATCTGTAACCACATACCCACCTTAGCCCCATTTCCCTTAAAAGCTTTGGTTAACAAAAATCTATCAATCTCAGATTTAAAATGAACAATTGAGCTCGCATCAACTGCCGTTTGCGGAAGAGAGTTCCAAACTTCTACCACCCTTTGCGTGTAGAAGTGTTTCCAAACTTCACTCCTGAAAGTCCTGGCTCTAATTTTTAGGCTATGTCCCCTAGCTCTAGACTCCCAAACCAGTGGAAATAGTTTCTCTCTATCTACCCTATCAGTTCCTCTTAATATCTTGAAAACTGCGAGCAAATGACCCCTTAATCTTCTAAATTCCAGGGAATACAACCCCAGTTTGTGTAATCTCTCCTCACAATTTAACCCTTGGAGTCCAGGTATCATTCTAGTAAATCTATGCTGTACTCTTTCCAAGGCCAATATATCCATCCTAAGGTGCAGTGCCCAGAACGGAACACAGTAAACCAGGCGTGGTCTAAACAGGGTTTTGTATAGCTGTAGCATAACTTCTACTCCCTTGTATTCTATCCTCGAGATATATAGGCCAGCATTCCATTAGCCTTTTTGATTATTTTCTGTGCCTGTCCAAGATAATTTTATGATCTATGTACATGGACCCAAAGTCTCTTAGGACCTCCACTTTTTCGAGCTCTTCACCATTTAGAAACTATTCTGATCTATCATAGAGTCATAGAGTCATAGAGTTATACAGCACGGATAGAGGCCCTTCGGCCCATCGTGTCCGCGCCGGCCATCAAGCCCTGTCTACTCTAATCCCATATTCCAGCATTTGGTCCGTAGCCTTGTATGCTATGGCATTTCAAGTGCTCATCCAAATGCTTCTTGAATGTTGTGAGGGTTCCTGCCTCCACAACCCTTTCAGGCAGTGAGTTCCAGACTCCAACCACCCTCTGGGTGAAAAAGTTCTTTCTCAAATTCCCTCTAAACCTCCCGCCTTTTACCTTGAATCTATGTCCCCTTGTTATAGTACCCTCAACGAAGGGAAAAAGCTCCTTAGTATCCATCCTATCTGTGCCCCTCATAATTTTGTACACCTCAATCATGTCCCCCCTCAGCCTCCTCTGCTCCAAGGAAAACAAACCCAATCTTCCCAGTCTCTCTTCATAGCTGAAGCGCTCCAGCCCTGGTAACATCCTGGTGAATCTCCTCTGCACCCTCTCCAAAGCGATCACATCCTTCCTGTAGTGTGGCGACCAGAACTGCACACAGTACTCCAGCTGTGGCCTAACCAGTGTTTTATACAGCTCCATCATAACCTCCTTGCTCTTATATTCTATGCCTCGGCTAATAAAGGCAAGTATCCCATATGCCTTCTTTACCACCTTATCTACCTGTTCCGCCGCCTTCAGGGATCTGTGAACTTGCACACCAAGATCCCTCTGACCCTCTGTCTTGCCTAGGGTCCTCCCATTCATTGTGTATTCCCTTGCCTTGTTAGTCCCTCCAAAGTGCATCACCTCGCACTTTTCCGGGTTAAATTCCATTTGCCACTGTTCCGCCCATCTGACCAACCCATCTATATCGTCCTGCAGACTGAGGCTATCCTCCTCGCTATTTACCACCCTACCAATTTTTGTATCATCAGCGAACTTACTGATCATACCTTTTACATTCATATCCAAGTCATTAATGTAGACCACAAACAGCAAGGGACCCAGCACCGATCCCTGTGGTACCCCACTGGCCACAGGCTTCCAGTCACAAAAACAACCTTCGACCATCACCCTCTGCCTTCTGCCACTAAGCCAGTTTTGTATCCAAAGTGCCAAGGCACCCTGGATTCCATGGGCTCGTACCTTCTTGACCAGTCTCCTGTGGGGGACTTTATCGAAGGCCTTACTGAAATCCATGTATACCACATCCACTGCGTTACCCTCATCCACACGTCTAGTCACCCCCTCAAAAAATTCAATCAAATTAGTCAGACATGATCTTCCCTTGACAAAGCCATGTTGACTATCCCTGATTAATCCTTGCTTCTCCAAGTGGAGACTAATTTTGTCCTTCAGAATTTTTTCCAATAATTTTCCTACCACTGATGTTAGGCTCACTGGCCTGTAGTTCCCCGGTTTTTCCCTACTCCCCTTCTTGAACAATGGTACTACATTAGCGGTTCTCCAGTCCTCTGGCACATCCCCTGTGGCCAGAGAGGTTCTGAATATATGTGTTAGAGTCCCCGCAATCTCCTCCTTTGCCTCACACAGTAGCCTGGGATACATTTCGTCCGGGCCTGGGGATTTATCCATTTTTAGGCCTGCTAAAACCGCCAATACCTCCTCCCGCTCGATGTTAATATGTTAGAGTATATCACAGTCCCCCTGCCGTATTTCTATGTCTACATCGTCCTTCTCCATAGTGAAAACAGATGCAAAAAATTCATTTAGAACCCCTCCTACATCTGCCGGCTCCACACACAGATTGCCATTTTTGTCCCTAATGGGCCTTATTTTTTCCCTAGTCATCCTCTTACCCTTAATATACTTATAAAACATCTTAGGATTTTCCTTTATTTTGCTCGCCAGTGTTATTTCATGGCCCCTCCTTGATCTCCTAATTTCTTTTTTAAGTATCCCCCTGCACTTTTTGTACTCCTCTAGGGCTTCCTCCGTCTTTAGCCTTTTGTATCTGCCAAAAGCCCTCCTTTTTTTCCTAATCCATTCTCGTATATCCCCTGACATCCAAGGTTCCCTGGAGTTCTTGGAACCACCCTTGACCTTTACGGGAACATGTTGCCATTGTATGGTCTCAATCTCCCTTCTGAAAGACTCCCATTGCTCCGATGCGGATTTTCCTACAAGCAGCTGATCCCAGTCCATTTTGGCCAGATCCTGCCTTATCCTATTAAAATCGGCCTTCCCCCAATTTAGAACCTTTATTTCCGGCCCCTCCCTGTCCTTTTCCATTACCACCTTAAATTTCACCGAATTATGGTCACTGTCACCAAAGTGCTCACCTACTAGCACTTCATCCACTTGGCCGGCCACATTCCCTAGAATTAGGTCCAGTACCGCCCCCTCTCTTGTAGGACTTTCTACATGCTGGCTCAAAAAGCTCTCCTGGATGCACGTTAAGAATTTTGTACCCTCTAAGCCTTTTACACTCTGAGTATCCCAGTTAATATTGGGGAAGTTGAAATCCCCCACTATTATTACCCTATTATTTGCACAATTTTCTGAGATTTGCCTACATATCTGTTCCTCTATCTCCCCCTGACTGTTTGGGGGCCTATAGTACACTCCCATCAAAGTGCTTGCCCCCTTTTTGTTTTTAAGCTCCACCCATATGGCCTCATTAGAGGAACCTGCTAATATATCATCCCTCCTTATGGCAGTAATTGATTCTTTAATTAATATTGCGACCCCCCCTCCTCTTATACCTCCCCCTCTGTCTCGCCTGAAGATTCTGTACCCCGGAATATCCTTTTTAGGTCCAAAGTAGATGACCTCACAATTGCGTACATTGAAATCCATTTGCCACAGTTTTGCCCACTCACTTAATCTCTCTGTGACTTTTTGCTTCCATCTACACTGCTGCCTACCTTTGTGTCATTGGCAAACTTGGATATGTGGCTCTCTATCCAGTCACTTAAGTTGTTAAAAAATACAGTGTATAGTTGAGGCCCCATCACAGATAGGCATAGGTTGCATGGAAAAGTCACTTTCAGTTGACACTTCTTACATCCCATTTATATTACTGGATTGCTTCCACGGGAATCAGCTGCATAATACAACCCGTTTCCTGTTGTGCTAAATTCGACCCATTTATACTGTGGGGTTTTAAAGAAACTCCATGTGCTGAACCCACCCTTTGAGCTCGATTTTCAAATAAAAGTCCGGGTGCATTGAGGGCGGGGGGTAGCGAAAATTGGTAAAATCCCGAGCGGGTAAGGAACCCGGCTCCAACCCACCGACTCCCCCGCACGCACCTGTGTGCGCGCGGGGTTCTGGAATCCGGAAATGCCGCTGGCTTTAATAAGCAGCAAATGTACCTCATTGAGGTACTTAAGTACTTATTTATTACATAGTAGGTGGTTACAAAGATTTTCAACTTACCTGGGCAGCTTTCAAATGGAGTCTGATTCACGCCTAGTGAAACCAAGACCGTGAAGGGCCGGATCAAGCAAAAATAAACTAAATAAATGAAATCAAATAACATTTTGCAAAGTTAAAAAATAAATAAACCTGCGCTGCACCCCTTGTTCCAATGTCCAATGTCTCCCAGCACCCCCGCCGATGTCGCTTCTCAGATGTCTCACTCCCCGACGTCTCTTCTCTGATGTCTCCCACCCCCCCGATGTCTCTTCTCCAATATCTCTTCTCCAATGTCTCATCCCCTGATGTCTTTTCTCTGATGCCTGTTCTCCGATGTCTCCCCCCTGATGTCTCTTCTCTGATATCTCTCCCCCTGATGTCTTTTCTCCGATGTCTCTTCTCCGATGTCTCACCCCCCCCGACGTCTCTTCTCCGATGTCTCCCCCCCACCGATGTTTCTTCTCCGATGTCTCACCCCCCGAAGTCTCTTCTCCAATGTCTCCTCTCCCAATGTCTCTTTTCCGATGTCTCACCCCCCGATGTCTCTCCCGATGACTCCCCCCCGACGATGTCCGATATCCCCCCGACATCTTTGTGACCCCCGAACTTTGTCCCCCCTCCCAACTTTGTCCCCCCACTCCCCGATCTTTGTCCCCCCCACCGATCTTTGTCCCCCCCAATGATCTTTGTCCCCCCCACCGATCTTTGTCCCCCCACCGATCTTTGTCCCCCCCCACGATCTTTGTCCCCCCCCCACTCTCTATTCCAGCGTCCAACGAGATCTCTCTCTCTATCTCTCCCCCCCCCCGCCCCCCCGCCTCACCTCGGTGTTGCAGCTCCTGTCGGCAGCCAGTCTGTCAATCAGGCTGGCTGCCGGGCACGAAACCCGGAAACAAGATTAATGAGCATCATTTACCTTGCGATCGCATGGGGAAGGGTAAGTTTTTTTTATTCAGGTTTGCCGCACGCCCATTGACCACCCCCCCCCCCCAAAACCCACTGCAATCTCGCCACTCTTTTAAAATTGAGCCCTTTGTCTTTTGTTGAAGTCGATACTTTGCCTCCAGAGGCAAGCAAAATCACCTCCAGCGGTGACTGTTGGTGCCTCCTAAGGCATGTATGCCACCTCATTCTGTATGCCACCAGTGGCAGTGTTGTAACATAAATGGATTATTATTAGCAGATTACAGAGGGGCACATGGGAGAGATCACAGATGAGGAAAGCAGGACACTGACCATCCTCTCAGTTGGGAAATAGTTTGTAACATGAAGGAAAAAATAATCATTTTGGAATGGGGAAACTTTTACGGATAAAGGTAAGTCCATTTATTACATTCATTCACTTGTGCCAAAAATCAAAAATGAACTTTCATATCCCCAGGGCAATATATTATTCACCACACACTCATTGAGGCTTCTCGTTGCAAAATGATCTCCATTATAAGGCTGCTGAATCTTTAGTCCTAACTTTTTCCATACTATATTTTGTGCTGTGTTACGTGACACTGACAGGAAACACCTTGTTATAACACTCAATGCTTATCTCGGAAGTTCCATATTATAATGAGGGTGGAGTGTATTTAAATGTTTACTGCAGTAGCTTTTTTTTCATTGACTGCCCCATTTCTAAAACTGCCTGTGCACAAAGAGTCTTTGAACTGGCTGCTTTTGAGTTTATGATGCATACCTGAAGTGAATGAGCAGATTGTGGGAAAAGAGTTGCTGGGGTCTGTAATGCAGTCAGCAGCCATTTACTAGTGAGTGTGTGTTTCAATACAGCACGTGGCCCTCAATACAAGATCAGTGGCAAGAATACGTTCAGCACTATAGATGAGTAAGTCAGCAGAAAATCTTGATTTGTTTGCCTATTGAAACCCTTGTCCTGCTAAATAATCAGGACTCCCATATGGTTAGCACAACAACTGGCATATTAATGGTTAAGAATAAAATCTGTTGTGGAATACTTCAATCAATAGCAATTTGTGCTAATTATCCAACTCAATTCCAAATTCTCTATTATCCTCGAGGCAAGAAAGGATGCTTTCAATACTTTGCATCTCACTCCTGACCAATTTTTCCATCATAGTGTGAATGTAAAGTACATACTAGTCTTATCAAATTATGTTTGACATCTCTGATAGTTGTGGGTGTCAGATATGAAAATAGAGGGAGATCATACATTTCTCACACCAGTCACAGCACCAAGATCAGGCAATTTTCTAAATTTTCCCTGAGTATAATCCTGAGAGACGCCACTGAACCACACCATTTTCATTCACAGCAGTCAGCTGACGCTTGTCACCCTTAAGGCATTTAAATGGCTGGAAGCAACTGCCAATTAGCAGTGCCCAGTCCTGTCAGTCTTCATGCTGTTGAAAACAGCATCCTCCCCTCGTTTAGTTACAGGTTGACAGAAGTACCCAATAACTCATTTACATCAAGTGTGGCGGTCTAATCCAGTCACTGACTTTTCTATCGCAGGTCACACTATAGTAAAGTTACTCTATTTACATTATATTCTCTCTTTCTTTCTCTCCTTTTTCTCTCTCCCTTTCTCTCTTTGTAGTGAGCACCGCTGGCTTGATTTGGCATTACGGTCTAGAAAACTTATATATTACAATTTTTTTTTACTTGTGACAGAAAAAGTGCTAATTCTCCCATCTGCATTCAAGCTAACATTTAGTCCCCAGCAGAAATAGGAACATAGGAACAGGAGTAGGCCATTCAGCCTCTCGACCCTGTTCCGCCATTGAATTAGATCATGGCTGATCTGTATCTCAACTCCATTTACCCGCCTTTACTCCATATCCCTTGATACCTTTGCCGAACAAAAATTTATTTATCTCAGTTTTGAATTTTTCAATTGACCTAGCCTCAACAGCATTTTAGGGGAGAGTGTTCCAGATTTCCACTACCCTTTGTGTGAAGAAGTGCTTCTTGACATCACTGCTGAACAGCCAAGCTCTAATTTTAAGATTGTGCCCCCTTGTTCTGGACTCCCCCACCAGAGGAAATAGTTTCTCTCTATCCACCCTATCAAACCCTTTAGTCACCCTAAGCACCTCAATTAGATTACCCCTTAATCTATCTTAATACAAGCCTAGTCTATGCAACCTGTCCTCATGATATAACCCTTTTTAGCCCCAGTATCTTTCTGGTGAATCTGTGCTGCACCTTCTCCGAGGCCAATATATCCTTCCTGAGATACGGTGCCCAAAACTGAACTCAGTACTCCTGATGTGGCCTCACCAGAGCTTTATCCAACTGTAGCATAACCTCTGTATTCCAGCCCCTTTGAGATAAAGGCTAACATTCCATTAGCCTTTTTAATTAATGTTGTACCTATCCACTAGCTTTTAGTGATTTCTGTACTTGGACCCCTAAATCTCTCAGCTTCTTTATAGTTCCTAGCTTCTCGCCATTTAGAAAATACTCTGATCTATCTTTCCTTGGTCCAAAGTGGATGAACTCACACAATTATGCATTGTAGACTGAAAGCAAAGAGAAAGAGAGAATACAGGGTAATTGTTAGAATGTGAACTGCAATACAAAAGTCAGTGACCAGATTAGGTACCTGAACTTGATGTAAATGGGTTATTGCTTACTTCTTTCAGCCTGTAACTGAATGAGGAAAAGACGCTGCATCAGCAACATGAACTGGACGAGTCACCAATTCCACTCTAAAATGGCTGATTGGAGGTTGATGTCCACTGCTGTGAGACGGGGAAAAATGTGGATACATTGTCGTTGTAGAATTGTTTACCACAGGTCAAACTAAAATTAAATAGTATTACTACTAATAACAGCGACAAAAATTCAGATCTGGTTTTCACTTACAGACTTGAAGCATTTACATTTTGACTTGAAGCATTTACACTATAGCATGTACAAACCTATACTGGCTCAGACCTTTGGAGACTTCACATTAGTATGAATCTGGAATGTGCAAATTCTGCAGGTTTTAAGCTGCCAAGGTACAGTCCAACACGAGCTACCAGATCCACTCCAACACAAACACACAAGTATAAAACAGAGCAAGAAAATTCTCCATCACAGACCTACAACAGTAGCTTTCTTGCCAGATGCACTATTATTGGAACTGCTGGCTCAGGGGTAAAAGGATACCAAAAGCTTCACTGAACACCTGTGGTCCTAAATGTTCATTTTATGTAACATTCAACAGTGATATGGTACAATAATCTCGTTGGCTAGAAGTTATCACTTTTTTTCTGACTGTGGAATTACATTACCATATCTTTGAAAATGTTAGGTATCTTGGGAAAACTGCAAAGGGATAGTTTCAAATGTGATTTCACTGGATTAGAAACTGCATTGCTCAGACAGTTCTACGGGGAGACATTTCAGGAAACAGTGCAGCATGTTTAATAAAGACAAGGTCCACGTGGTTCTCCATCATGATTAATGGTACAAGAGTGTGTACTGTGCTCTAATGAAAGGAGTGTTCTGCAAGAGCAAACTGGGGTGGGTGCTAAAGCAAACTTTCATGAATGTAAAATTATTTTGGTGTCCTTCAAGAGACAAAGTGATTACAATCCTTATTTTTTATTATTCGTTTTATTCATGTGCTCTTTAATCTGGGAAATGGCTTTGAAAGAAATGCCGGTATTCATCAATAGTTGAATGAATCTTCTTTTCAACTTACAATCAAATGCTTTAACACTGTTTTCAACACAAGCAGTACCCAGTGTAAGAGGAAAAAGCCCTCTTAGTAGGATGGATTGCTGACTGATATGATGTTTGACATTTGTACATGCTTGACTGACTTTTAAAAATTATTCGGTTTACTGAGCTGTGTCTGTTCCATGTGTTCTTTATACAATAAGTGCCACCCAGATGTTAAGTGTTATTGGCTAAACAAAAGGAAATAGCAGAGCCAACTTAAGTATAGGCTAATGAACTCCTAGAGGCATTTTATTTATATCTATATATATACGTACCAGTTTTATTGTGATACACCCGTGGGGAAGGTGATACGATTAAGATTCTAAATATTTGACTCAAGATCACAGGCAACATTTTTTAATTTCTCAATCATTTTATTTACCCACAAGTTTACAAAAAAATGAGGAACTGATACCAATATCAGCTGTGAGGAGCTTCACTCTGGCCTCTTGTGCATCCTCGACTTCCTTTGCCCCATGACTGGCAGCTATGCCTTTAGCTGTCCTGGCCCTGAGCTCTGGAATACCCTTCCTAAACCACTCCGCCTCTCTCTCCTCCTTTGAGGTGCTCCTTAAAACCTATCTCATTGACCAATCTTTTGGTCACATGTCCTATTGTCTCCTTCTTTGGCTCGGTGTCAATATTTGTCTGTGAAGCACTTTGGGATGTTTTACTATGTTAGAGGTGCTCTATAAATACAAGTTGTTGTTGTTCACTGAAATTAAGGTGATAGAACTGAATCTAAAACTGAAAATCAAATTGATTCGTTGTATGGTGCTTTGAGGCTTAAGTTCAAAAATTGAAAGGCTGCTTCATCCACAGCCCAAACCAAACACCCATCTCCATTAATATCTGGTACCAGCAGCACTGCACAGGCACATAAAGAAACAAATACTGATTATGTCAGTAAACAGACTTTTAGTTTGTTCTAAAGTTCAGTTCCCCTTTAAGAACATTCAAATCCAAACCTATATGTGTCAACAGAACAGCCGTTGCCTCATTCATGTTTCTTTGGAATAGTCTCTTTTTACCGTCTTCCCACCAGCTGGCCATTTTTATTTATTGTAGTCTACTTTTCGACTCCTCTGCAGTCAGTGCAAAGTGCAGCCAGTCCCAAGGGCAGCAGTATAATGTAATTATCAGCTCCCTTTGTGCTAGGATCTGCTCACTCACAAAACATTACCAAAAGAAGCTACTGTGCTACAGCCAACCACTCTGGCACCCCAACATTTGCTGGATTGGATTACGGCCTTGCAGTTTTATTGCATTATATTATCTAACCAATCCTTCCTTATTTGTAGACATTATCCTCAATCCACATTCCTGCCAGTTCCATCCCATTTCACCTGAATGATATAAACAACCAGCCCATTGTCCAAAGCAATATCAGGACTGTTGTATCATACCCATTAAGTACAACTAGTTAGCTCTGCAATCCATGGATATATTTACAGCTGTACAGACAAAAGACAATGTAGTCTTGCACTTGGATTTCATGCAGAGGTGCTCAAGAATAGAAGTCTTTTGTTATCTTAATTTCGACCATAAAGTTGCAGCCTCCAGCTGTTATTAATTTATCTCCCTGGCTCAATTCAGCAAGGCTCAAAAACCATCTCCATACACTTAACTGTGAAGCTCACACATATACTTCAAAAGTATTTCATTGGCTGTAAAGCACTTTGGGACATCCTGAGGTCATCCTAGGTGCTATATAAATGCAAGTTCTTTTCTTTCTACTTTATAACTTTACTGAAAACTGAGCTTTATGTATTTTATCAAGACATGCATTAATTATTAAACCAAACTTCAAAAGTGACAAAGAAATTAAGGGATTATAATGATTATTTTATTCTATTCTCGAACTTTACATCTTTAAATACATTAACAACTAAATAAACTGGAACTTCATACGATCAGTCTGACGAACATTCCGATTAGTATTTTACGAATTAATTTGTTGACATAGATTGATAGCACATTGTATCCGCAGCATTTTTATACTAATATGAAACAAATAAAAACCCTTAAATCTTCACTATAGCAGATATTTTGTAGGCCTGATAAATGTGAGTCATTTGACTGAGAAACATCAATTTTTCATGAAAGAAGTTAGTGCATTTTTGACCTTTGCAGTATTACTGCTAGTTACATTGCTGCAGGGTGCACAGATAATTGAATGATTCAAGGAAATATATTGCCCTATTTATTTTCTATGAAGGTTACAGCGTTAAATACTACCAAGAATGATTTATTCATAGAGTTAATAAGACAGATTGGGTGAATAAAGAAGGTATGAATGTCTGTGTCTATAATCTCGTAGATCAGAAAAGTTGATCTCAGACATTAGGTAGGTAAGAGAAATACGGAGAAAAAGGGATCGTACCAGTTACAGCACATGGATGTTCTTTTTCTCCTAGTTTGCACATCACTGTTGGTAGATTATGGTCAATTTAATAGTAAGTAGTGCACAAGATTCGATTTCAAAATGTGCACCAGCAACAAACCGGTTGCCAATACAGATTTGTAATAGCAAGGCACCAAGAAATATTTTAATTGGCTGCATGGCATGTAATTAGGCCCTGCAGGCGACTAAACTATGATTTAAACATTGTCCGGAAGACTTTCATGCCACTGATCCTACTTTGCTTGAGTGCTGTTAGGAATGGTCACAATTTGCTACCTCCACATGCTATCTCACCAGGCTGGCAATCCTTGTCATTTGCTGCTTTAATTAGCTCTCTGTCACTTACTGTACAACAGAACATTTATATTTACAAACTACTTTTTCCACCACTACAGGAAAATAAAATCTACAAGTGAATTTGATACAAAAGCAAATTAAGAAAAAGGATTAGTCGTAAATCACACTCACTTTGCAAATTCTTCTACATTTCATAAAATGAAAGAGAATATGAAACACACATCTTTTTAGGGTTGTTTTAGAACTCTGTTATAATACCTTGTAAGAAAATTATCTTCAAATGCTGAACAAGGGAAAAAGATAGCGTGCATTTAAATCATGGCACTTGTTTACCGTCTGTCTGAAAATGACAAGTCACAGCTAGACTGAATATCTTGCAGAGATCCTAAGGGTGAAATGAAATTCTTTACAGATTACTCATGGGCTTTTATTTTACTACTCCAGCGCATAATTATTTTTTTACACTTAGTAAAAACCAAATATTTACATTTGTTTTAAAAAAAGAGTTTAATATTCACAAATAGCCCAAATGCGCATCTGTTTTGAGCATTGAGCTAATTCAGCTAACTGGAAGTGCTAAGCCATGCTAATTGACAGCAGTAATAAACAGGTGCATGTACCAAACACACATATACACTGTTATCTCTGTGAGACTCATGCAGCCAGTCTTTTCAGTTTTCTCCCTGCTCACTTGGCTTCGAATAATCATTTGCAGCATCAATACCACTACCAAATGGTACCAGAGTATACTGAAATATATTTTTCCCCCTAAAAAACTATCAGGCCAATGCATATTGGTACTCGTTTAACACTGGCAGCTCAGCTGAATCTCTGAGTTACTGATGCGATTTTAAAATGACCCTTCCTTCCATGGCAATTATGAATTTGTATTAACATACGTTGTGTCGACTGAAATATAAATTGGAACATATTTGTCTTCTATTTAAACAAGCATCATTGGTAAACCAATATGTAGCATAGCCTTCCTTAACAATCAAATAAAGCTGCACAATAATGTGTTTTTAAAAGAATGCCGCTTTTCATATGCGTGTTTCTAACAGGAGGTTATCAGTGAGTGTGTCTGGAAGTATGGGCTTGCACAGCACTGAACTGGAATCTGTCTCCTGACATTACTGTTATCTGCATTTTGAGCTTTTGCTCCGTCAGTGGATCCTACCATTGTCACAACATGATTACAGCATTTCGTCTGTTGTGACATTTCATTTGTCCACATAACAAACAAATACAAAAAGACTCACATCCTGCTACAGTACTGATTGATCAGCAGTTAGAACCAATGAAATAAAACTCATGGGTCTGGATTTTCCTCGACTGGTATGGTTTAGACTGAATGACTACAGGCCAACTTTAGACAGACTCAAACATAAGATTGCATCCAATTTCCCATGGTCATTGTCAGCTCATTAGCATAAATTCAGGTGCAGATTGGGATAGACGTAGGGAACGCAATAATAGTTTAAAGGGACGTTCACAATAAAGAGACAAAAATTCTGAAAGCCTTTCGAGAGTTTCAAAAGGCACTTCAATCCATTCGTCGCTTTTGCCAAAGATGACGGGTGGGGGAGTCAGATGAAACGGGTAGAAATATAGGGGGAAAAAAATCAAAGGTGCAGGCTGAATCTGTAAGTAGATGACAGAGATGTACCAGATTTTTTTTAATGGATGCTGAACTGGAGGCATTGCTGCTTGAGGTGATTGCGAGGACAGTTGTCCTTCTGTCCACCTGAGAGGGCAGGCAGGGTCTCCGTCTTTCAGATGAACGTAAAAGATCCCATGGCACTATTCGAACAAGAATAGGGGAGTTCTCCTCGGTGTCCTGGCCAATATTTATCCCTCAACCAACATCACTAAAACAGATTATCTGGTCATTATCATATTGCTGTTTGTGGGACCTTGCTGTGCGCAAATTGGCTGCCATGTTTCCTGCATTACAACTGTGTCTACACTTCAAAAGTACTTCATTGGCTGTAAAGCAATTTGGGATGTCCTGAGGTTGTGAAAGGCACTTCTTTGTGCCATTCCACAGCACCATGCCTGCAAGAAGTTGGAGCCAAGTTTCAGGCCACATTACTGTCACGCAATGGGCAGCTTTAGGCTGACTAGTACCTGCAGGCGTCCTTGCAACAGGTGGCACAGCTCTGCGTCCGCCACATCCAGAGCCTAAGATAGTTCCCCATTACAATTTCCTATGATTTAGGCATGCCAAACTCATCAAGAGTCAGTGTAGCCTGAGTAGTTACACCCAGCAAGATGCCAGCAACTATTTCTTCAGGCTTGGCACGCCTTCATTTTTGCAGTGCTATTGAAGGCTTGACACACTTGGGGTAATTTTGACTTTAGGCAATGGTGTAAAATGGCTGACATCGTATCAGTGGCCCATTTTACATCTCTTCGGACTTTCATTTCCATTGACTTCAGTGGAAGTGAACATCGGGAGATATATATAATGGGTGGCTGATTTAATACCGGCTGTCTTACACCATCAGCCAAAGTCAAAATTACCCCCACTGTGACCAAGGTGCTTCCTCAGAAACATCCAACATTACGGTTCGTCAGGCTTTCGCTTATCGTAGTGGTGCCATTCAGTCTGCTGTATCCCATTGCAGTAATTATCTGCCAAAGTGAGGTATGTTCACCTCTGTCTGTAGATGCAGGTAGGCAGGACCGCTGGGTGGGTACAGTGCACCTCTTATGCATCCTGACCTGGCTGGCATCCCACTGTAGCTCCTTCTCTTCTTCAAAACAAGTTGGATAAGGGCGTTTCCATTCCTGCCAGTAGTGGCAAAAAAATTAATAACGTACAACAAATGACACAATGACTTATGGGAACTTAAGTGCCAGCAGGGAAAAAAAAACAAGAGTAAACCAGTAAAAATTGGCTGAAATACTATTATCGTAATATTACTGTTTCCTTTCAATGACATGCAGTAGAATTACTGCTGCAAACCGACCCGGGACATTACGTCACGTGGGCGTGATTGATGTTTGACATTCTGCATGGCAAAACAGCACGCACAACTTAATGTTTATAAGAAACGCTCACCCGTTTGAGGCTATCGGTCCCGTCCACTGGCAACTATGTCAGGGCACAACACGAGCAGAGTTCCACTGCAGCAACACTTTCACCGTATAGCACTCCTGATGACCACTTTCCGGCTACCGGATCACCGCTCCAAAATTAGACAAACTGCGGCAGAATAGCTGGGCTTTGATGTCTTAAATTGAACTATAAAAAACACTTTATTTTTCCCAGAAGAAAAATAAAGAAAATGATATTTCTTCTTGTAACAGTTCTTCAAAAAATTCTAACATGAAAAATAATCACAGAAATTCAATTTGTAATCAGTGCATTTAACTACCTTCAAAAGGACCACTTTTCAGAAGTTGAGCCGCTTTGAGAATTTGAATTCAGTTTTAAAAATCTGGAAATAAAAAGCTGGTATCAGTATTTTTTGATGAGGTAACAGAGACGGCTGATGAGAGCAATGCGGCTGATGTTGTGTATATGGACTTTCAAAAGGCGTTTGAGAAAGTGCCATATAATAGGCTTGTCAGCAAAATTGAAGCCCATGGAATAAAAAGGGCAGTGGCAGCATGGATACGAAATTGGCTAAGTGACAGGAAACAGAAAGTAGTGGTGAACGGTTGTTTTTCGGAATGGAGGAAGGTATACAGTGGTGTTTCCCAGGGGTCGGTACTAGGGCTACTGCTTTTTTTGTTATATATTAATGACTTGAATTTGAGTGTACAGGGCACAATTTCCAAATTTGCAGATGACACAAAACTTGGAAGTGTAGTAAACAGTGAGGAGGATAGTAATAGGTTTCAAGAGGGCATAGACAGGCTGGTGGAATGGGTGGACACGTGGCAGATGAAATTTAACACAGAGAAGTGCGAGGTGATACATTTTGGCAGGAAGAACGAGGAGAGGCAATGTAAACTTAATGGTACAATTCTAAAGGGGGCGCAGGAACAGAGAGACCTGGGGGTATATGTGCACAAATCTTTGAAGGTGGCAGAACAAGTTGAGAAAGCGGTTAAAAAAGCATACGGGATCCTGGGCCTTATAAATAGAGGCATAGAGTACAAAAGCAAGGAAGTTATATTGAACCTTTATAAAACACTGCTTTGGCCAAAACTGGAGTGTTGAGTCCAATTCTGGACATCACACTTTAGGAAGGATGTGAAGACCTTAGAGAGAGTGCGGAAAAGATTTACTAGAATGGTTCCAGGGATGAGGGACTTCAGTTATGTGGATAGACTGGAGAAATTGGGGTTGTTCTCCTTAGAGTAGAGAAGGTTGAGAGGAGATTTGATAGAAGTGTTCAAAATCATAAAGGGTTTAAAAAAAGTAAATAAAGAGAAACTGTTCACATTAGCGGAAGGGTCGGGAACCAGAGGACACAGATATAAGGTGGTTAGCAAAAGAACCAAAGGCGACATGAGGAAAAACGTTTTTACGCAGCGAGTAGTTATGATCTGGAATGTACAGCCTGAAAGGGTGGTGGAAGCAGATTCAATCGTGGCTTTCAAAAAGGAATTGGATAAATAATTGAAGGGAAAAAATTTGCAGGGCCACGGGGAAAGAGCCGGGGAATGGGACTAACTGGGTTGCTCTTAGAAAGAGCCGGAATGGGCTCAATGGGCCGAATGACCTCCTTCCGTGCTGTAACCATTCTATGATTCTATCAGTAAAAGTGGCTATGAAGCTGTTGAACTATTGTAAATACCCTACTAGTTCACTAATGTCCTTTAGGGAAAGAAACCTGCCTTCCTTACTCATTCTGGCCTACACGTGGCTCCAGTCCCACACCAAGGTGATTGGCTATTAACTGCCCTCTGAAGTGGCCTAGCAAGCCACACCATTGTACCAGGGCATGGCTATTAAATGCAGGCCTTGCCAGTGACGTCCACATGCTGAGAATGAATAAAAGATAAACTGCCACCACGGCAGCATCCTGCAAAAGAGGAAGGTGCGAGAAAAAAATCACCAGTTTGCTGATCCAAATTCATTATTTTTGTCACAGTTTGAATAAAATCTGTGATCAAACTCTGAAAACTGCTTTGTGGCACATCAAAAAAACTGCGATGAACGCTGCAGCAGATATTTTGGAGTATCCTCTCCATTGCTGCCTGTCCACAAAATTCTCCAATAAGGTGACAGAAGCACTTTAACATATAAAGACAAAATTCAAGACAATTTGTAGCGTTGTACAGAGGTATGTATTTATCACAGAATGAATAGTGCATACTTGTTTGCCACTGAATCAGCACCAATAAAAAGCATGAGAACTGACTCTCTAAAGAATGAAGATCCGAACACAAGCCACGTATAAATGAAAATTCATGTTCCCATTGTGGTTTAAAAATACTGAAAATAAGTATAATTGCAGGTGGAATTATAATTTTTTTCTAAAAATGTCAGCATCTATTACTGTTTTCTACTGATAACTTTCTTGGCCACAACAACTATATACAACAATTTAAAAAGTTATCTATCTATAATATATTAAACATTTTACACATTATTGCATTTCCTGTTAACTTTTTCCATTATAACTTCTTATCTCCACATTTGCAATGGGAACTGCCTCTGTAAACTTGTCACGCTGTAATTGCAGTCTCCCGTCACTGGCAGAAGGGCAGTGTGACAAGTTTACATATGCAGTTCCCATTAGAAATGTGGACACAGGAATTTCTAACATCAATACAAAAATAAGGACAAAATGTGTGACTTACATTGGGAGCTGAATTATGACTACCTGCTCAGCTCTAACCATCCCAACTCTCTGCCCTGCTTCACAATGAAAACTACAATTGGTCTTGGCTCTCCAAGTGCAATACCAGGTGACTGGATAGTTTTATTTTTAAAAAATCTCCCTGCTTGTCTTAAAGAAAATGTATGCCACAAATGCTGGGACCGGTGCTGGGACCACTGTTGTTCACAATTTACATGAACAATTTGGACTCGAGAATCGGAAGTACAATTTCAAAATTTGCAGACGACACCAAATCGGGGGATGTAGTTAAAACAAAGGAAGAATCCGTCAAAATGCAAGAAGATATGAATAAGCTTGCAGAATGGGCGTGTAATTGGCAAATTAATTTCAATATAGATAAATATGAGGTGGTACATTTTGGTAGGAAGAATAAGGAGGCCACGTACTGGATAATAAGAGTCTAAATGGGATCGAAGAGCAAAGAGATCTCGGGGTACAGATGCACAAATCACTAAAAGTAGTAATGCAGGTTAATAAGTCCATAAAAAAGGCAAATCAAGCACTCGGGCTTGATTTGAAAAGAGAAGGCTGAGGGGTGACCTGATAAAGGTCTTTAGGAAAGGGTTTGATAGGGTAGATGTAGGGTAGAGAAAATGTTTCCACTTGTGGGGGAATATAAAACTAGAGGTCTTAAGTATAAGATAGTTATTAATAAATCCAATAGGGAATTCAGGAGAAACCTCTTTACCCAAAGAGTGGTAAGAATGTGGAATGCGTCACCACAAGGGTAGTTGAGGCAAATAGCATAGACGCATTTACGGGGAAGCTAGACACGCACACAAGGGAGAAAGGAATGGAAGGGTATGCTGATAGAGTTAAATGAAGTAGGGAGGGAGGAGACTCGTGTGGTGCATAAATGCCGGCTTGGACTAATTGGGCCGAATAGTCTGTTCCTATGCTGTAGACTCGATGTAACTCGATGTAAATGAAGATTCGTTTAGGCCCTTTTAATTAAAGAAATCACTAGACTGCTAGCTCAGCAATTTTCCAATAAATTTACAATTCATGATTTGTTTACAAAGGTTATTGCATTTTACATGGACAGGCAGCTTTTCAGAACCATTGTCTGGAAGCATTTGCTGCCAAAGTCAGTGAAAAGACTTAAAACTTCCTAGAGTTCACACAATCCTCCAATGCTCGTTGCATGGGCAACCTTGTTAACTACCATGGCCCCGATATTTATGGGGAAGCCGTGAGGTTGTGAGAAGCGCAGTAGCGTGGGGGAAACTCGGTAAGGCCTGGGACACGGAGGTCTTGCCGAATTTAACGGCAGGACCTCATTATGATTTCTTTCTTCCATTTCCCGCCCGGCAGCCGGCCAAATTGACAGGTCATTCCCAACCCAGCTGCAACTGTTCAATTTAAATTAGACTCACATTTGCACCATTGGAGCCTGATTTAAATATGTTAATGAAGTGTCCTGCCTCTCCAAGGTCGGACAATCGCACGCCACACTATCCCTCGCCGTAAAAATGGCGACTGGCGCGTATGCGGCTGGTTGGAGACGGCTTCCCAATTTAAAAATTTTTTAACCCCCAACCCTCTCCTGCCCATCGACGAGGGTTAATATCGAGGCCCATATCTCCGTTCTTCTGCGTACATGCTGCCACACTATGTTTCTTTCACATGTGCGCTGCCATGTCACAGTTCGTCTGTGCTTGCACTACTGCATCTCGTAGCTTCTGCGCCCAACAGGACAGATTGGAATCAATGGAGAGGCAAAGAGATTTGAAGATGCATTTGAAGGGATTTAATTATATAACAGTCCTGTTTTCAAAGCACATGGAAGGAGATCCACTCCGTAACTTGACTCTACTGGGTTTTCCTGTCACCTCACCTCATCCATTGGCAGTATGTAGTGAAAGTGTTTAATCTATGTAACTATGTATTATGTATAAATGAATGGCAGAAATTGTAACACAGGTCTGATGGTGCTGGTGGCTTTATCTTCTGTTTTCTTTCACCTTCAGTTACTCATTGGCAACCTGATAAGACTGTTAAAGTTATGAAATCTGTTTTTGATGATTAGAAGTGAATCCTCAGAGAGATGGATGTTTGCTGTAAACAGGAAGAATTGTTACTTTGATTTGATGTGTCTTTAGTCTATTTGGTAGAATGGGAAGCTAATAATTGAACTTGTATTACACAGAACTTACAGCACAGAAACAGGCCATTCGGCCCAACAGATCTATGCCGATGTTTATGCTCCACATGAGCCTTCTCCCACCTTACTTCATCTCACCCTATCAACATCCTTCTATTCCTTTCCCACTCATGTGCTTATCTAGCTTCCCCTTAAATGCATCTATGCTATTCGCCTCAACTACTCCATGTGGTAGCAAGTTTCACATTCTAACCACTCCCTGAGTAAAAGATATTTCTCCTGAATTCCTTTTTGGATTTCTTAGTAACTATCTTATATTTATGGCCTTTAGTTTTATACTCCCCCACAAATGGAAACATCTTCTCTACAGCGACCCTATCGAACCCCTTCATAATTTTAAAGATCTCTATCAGGTCACCCCTCAACCTTCTCTTTTCTAGAGAAATAACCCCTAGCATATTCAGTCTTTCCTGATATTTATAACCTCTCACTTATGGTATCATCCTTGTAAATCTTTTTTGCAACTTCTCCAGTGCTTCTATATCCTTTTTGTGAAATGGAGACCAGAACCGAGCATAGTACTCTAAGTGTGATCTAACCAAGGTTCTATATATGTTTAACATAACTTCTCTGCTTTTGAATTCTATTCCTCTAGAAATGAACCCCAGTGCTTTGTTTACATTTTTATGGCTTTGTTAACCTGTGTTGCTCCTTTTAATGATTTGTGAATCTGTACCCCTAGATTCCTTTGCTCCTTTACCCCAATTAGATTTATTTTCTAAGGAGTAGGTGGCCTCCTTATTCCTCCTACCAAAATGAACCACCTCACACTTATCCACATTGAAATTCATTTACCATTTATATGCCCATTCTCCAAGTTTGTTAATGTTTTCTTGTATTTTGTTGCAGTCTTCCTCAGTATTAACTATATCCTCCCAATTTGGTGTTGTCTGCAAATTTGCATGTTGTACTTCCGATTCCTGAATCCAAATCGTTTATGTAAATGGTGAATAGTGGTCCCAGCACCGATCCCTGTGGAGCAACACTTCCCACTTTCTGCCAGTCTGAGAAACTACCTTTAACCCCTACTCTCTATTTTCCGTTTTGTAGCCAGTTTGCTATCCATTCTGCTACTAGTCCCCTGACTGCACATGCTCTGACCTTAGTCATGAGTCTACATTGCGGTACCTTATCGAAGGCCTTTTGAAAATCCAAGTATATTATGTCCAATACATTTCCCTTGTCTACTCTTCCTGTTACTTCTTCAAAGATAGTGAGGGTAGTGATAGACTTCAAGAGGACATAGACAGGCTGGTGGAATGGGCGGACATGTAGCAGATGAAATTTAATGCAGAAAAGTGCGAAGTGATACATTTTGGTAATAAAAACGAGGAGATGCAATATAAACTAAAGGGTACAATTCTAAAAGGGGCACAGGAACAGAGAGATCTGGGGGAATGTGTGCACAAATCTTTGAAGGTGGCAGGACAGGTTGAGAAAGCAGTCAAAAAAGCATACAGGATTCTGGGCTTTATAAATAGAGACATAGAGTGCAAAAACAAGGAAGTTATGATAAACATTTATAAAACACTGGTTTGGCCACAACTGGAGTATTGTGTCCAGTTCTGGGCAACGCACTTTCGGAAGGATGTGAAGGCCTTTCAGTGGGTGCAGAAGAGATTTACTAGAATAGTTCCAAGGATGAAGGACTTTAGTTACGTGACTAGACTGGAGAAACTGGGGTTGTTCTCCTTGGAGCAGAGAAGGTTGAGAGGAGATTTGATAGAGGTATTCAAAATCATGATGGATCTAGACAGAGTAGATAGAGAGAAACTGTTCCCATTGACAGAAGGGTCAAGAACCAGAGAACATAGATTTAAGGTGATTGGCAAAAGAACCAAGGCGACATGAGGAAAAACTTTTTTCACACAGCGAGTGGTTAAGATCTGGAATGCAATGCCTGAGGGGGTGGTGGAGGCAGATTCAATTGTAGCTTTCAAAAGGGAACTGGATAAGTACTTGAAGGGAAAAAATTAGCAGGGCTCCAGGAAAAGTGCGGGGGAGGGGGACTAGCTGGATTGCTCTTACAAAGAGCCGGCACAGACTTGACGGGCCAAATGGCTTCCTTCCATGCTGTAACCATTCTATGATTCTATGATTCTAAGAATTCAATAAGGTTGGCCAAGTATAACTTTCCCCTTTGAAATCCGTGCTAACTATTCTTTGTTATATTTTTGGCTTCTAGATTTTTTTCTATTCCATCTTTGAGTAAAAGTTCCATTATCTTTCCTGCCACCTACGTTAAGCTAACTGTGTACAGTTCCCTGGATTTGTTCTATCTCCCTTGTTAAATATCGGAATAATATTATCTGTCCATTAGTCCTCTGGCACTATTCCTTTGAATTTTTATATATACAATAGCTTCACTGATATCTCTTCCCTAGCTTCTTTTAGTATGCACAGATGCAATCCATCCAGACCAGGAGTTTTATCCTCTCTAAGCTTGACTAGTTTATCAATTATCTCCCCCCTTTCTATCTTACATGTCTTGATATCCTTTTTGATCATGTCTTCTAATGTCATGTAGTAGCACCTCCTGTTACACTTGAAAAAGGAGTAAACATCCTTCTTTCATCTGCAGCCATGTCACAAATGTGGGGAGTGGGAGTAAAACTAATCAGATGACAAATTGCTTTAAATTGCAGTTTCGCCATACCATGCTAGGATTCTCATTGCTTGTAGGCACAATGCATGAAACTCCCATTTGCTTTCTCTTATCATAAAATACTTCAAAATATATAAAAAGTCTACTTTAAAATAAAGAGTCAAAAATCTGGTCATATATGCTGCTAGAAAATAAACCTCATGACTTCAGCAATCGCATCCACCTTCAGAGATTTATAGATCGACGAGTGGGTAATTCTGACACAACGGCACCACCACTGGTGGAGCTGCAAGATGGTCGGCAACAGCAGAATGCACACAATTTTAGGATTGTTTTTAGGTTGTTCATTTTTTGAGCTATGCCTGGTATATTTTAAAACTCTTTTTGCTAGCTTACTCGGTTATTTTGATTATGGTTGATAAGGATCAATTCTGCAATCCCGCGCAACCAGGGGAAACCGCACTCACAGTGCCTGCAGGCCGGTCAATTGGAACTATAACATTGTAGCCATATCTCCAAACTGTGCTGCCCATGAGCACGCTTCCCCACTGGTTGTGTGGGTCATGGAATCACTTTTATAGCTCCTGTAATGCAATAAACCAGTGACAACATATAATAATTCACTGGCGATTAATATATATTAGAATTAATGCATTTATATTATACATGGGTATGGTAATGTAGTGGCTATGTTACTTGACTAGTAATCCAAAGTCCTGGGCCTCTGGCAAAAAAGCTAGACTGGAGATGACGAGAATTTTTTTTACATAGCAAGTTATTATGATCTGGAATGCACTGCCTGAAAGGATAGTGGAAGCAGATTCAATAGTAACTTTCAAAAGGGAATTGGATAAATACATGAAGGGGAGAAAATTGCAGGGCTATTGGGAAATAGCAGGGGAGTAGGACTAATTGGATAGCTCTTTCAAAGAGCCAGCACAGGCACGATGGGCCAAATGGCTTCCTTCTGTGCTGTAAGATTCTATGATTCTATGATTCTAATAATCCAAGAATGATGGCAGTTTGAAACTGGAAAAAAAATCTGGAAATAAAAGGTTGGTATCCGTAAAAGTGACCATGAAGCTGCTGGATTTTTGTAAAAACACAACTCGTTCACTATTATTCTTTAGGGAAGGAAACCTGCTGTCCTTACCCAGTCTAGCCCATGTGTGACTCCAGTCCCACACCAACGTGGTTGACTCTTAGCTGCCCTCCGAAATGGCCTAGCAAGACACTCAGTTGTTTCAAACTGCTCTGCAGTTCAAGAAGGAGGCCCACCGCCACCTTCTCAGGGCCACTAGGGATGAGCACTGAATGCTGGCCTTGCCAGCGATGCCCACATGCCAAGAATGAAAAAAAAATTGTGTCTGAGAGTAAAAAACAGGTTTAATTTCAATGAATAAACAAGCAGATAGAGACAGTACTTATTTTAGTAGACTGAAAATGATACTGCTCTGTTTAAAGAGATACTTTTAAACTAGATCACCCTGGACCCTCACCAATCTAATTGGTGCTCAGTTTGTTTCTGGTGATAAACATAAGCTTTGTGAGGGTCAAAGGTTAATAACTAGAAGTTTTTTTCTACCTTGTGCTTTGCATCTGGCTTTGTTAAATGAGGGTCTGATAAAATAGTTACCCAATAGCAGATGCAAGAGGCTGATGTGTATTAGATATAGAAGACGTGAATTACAACACATTCAATAACCCAATTATCCTGTTTGGTAACAGAAGGCTAAATCTTCCAGACAGCAGGGAGGGAATGAAGTTAAAAAGTGTCCCATGTGTACTTTATACAAGTATTTCAAATCCAAAAAATTGAGTGTATAATTTTCTGGGTTAGTATTTATTAATTTTGTCACAGTCATCCATTACATCAATAGTAAATACGTAGGAGGATGAAAAGGTCTTTGTACCATAATACTTAAGGCCTTAGGATAAATGAGTAAATTTTCTGCTCTTGCCCAAGTCTGTCACTGTAAGTGCTTCTTCAACCTATAACATCTCAAAGCTACTTCTGCTTGCACAAAAAAATGGCACCTAAGACAAACTGAACTGGAGGATGACCCAGAAATTACAAGCTCTTGACCCCTTTAGAGGACGCTCATGTGCAAAAGCATCAGATGCATATAGGAAAGTGAAGCTGGAGGCTTCCGCCAAGCTTTGGGAGTGTGCCACCCTGCTCTAGTTATGGCTTGCCCCCTTCTCACTCACTAAAACACAGGCATGCACACAAATATACAAACATCACACACAGTAACTTGCAATCCAAGCTCTGTCTGAAGGTATCTTTTAGAGCCAATATTTGAACATTTGTTCCTTTTATGTCATTGTTAATACTTTGCTGCACTAAATGGTCATAAAAGAAGTGTCATTTTTTTGCATTTTTTTGTATTGTTTTGATTGTTATAATCACTAGTTTCAGCAGCACCTAACTATAAGTTGTTTATCTTACCTTGACATGTGTTGTCTTGCTCTTCATAGCCTTCTTTGCACATGCACTTCCCAATTGGGACCAACCACTCCCCATCAGCACTGCAGTACATTTTTGGAGTGTCATCTTTCATTGAGTTGTTGACACACATGCCCGGCACTTCCACCAGTGAAGATGAATCAGCCCCTGTGATCGTATCTTCAAAGGAAGCAAGGTTACGGAATGTGGATGGGCACTTCTTGTAGTACACTCGCACCGAGACCAGAGCAATGCAGGCGCCAACATCTTGAAAGGCGAGATAGAATCCCTTTTTAGACAGGGGGCCGACATCTCGGACTTCTGTATTTAACTTCATGACTCGATCACCAAGGTCGAGCTCGGTGAAACTTTCATCTGCTGCAATCGTGTCAATTTTTGTGTACTGGTTTTCTCTGATGTTTCTCCCATCTTCATCATTGGATTCAAAATGATACACATTAAAGGTCTCTTTACAGGTCCCGAGACCTCCAGGGAGACTGTTGCAGTCTCGTAATGTAAATTTTAGCTCAATAAATATACGGCGGGCCCCTTCGTTGGAGATCCAGTTAGTCTGTAACCAGTTATTCTGATTTTGCTCCATGACATTGCACACTTGGTATGTGTGTATAGGAGTGTAATTCTCATCAACTTCACTGATTTCTTCCCACTGTAAGAAGTAAACAAAAGTACAGCATTAGATATAACAGTAAAAAAAGTGAAAACACTAATGAATTATAACTACGCCAGTACGTGTGTCATGGTAAATCTTTGGGGGAAATTATATAATTGTCATTGTTAAAATGCTAAGTGTTATGGAACTTGTAGTAAAAATTATGCAATGTCGGGGGATGTTTTTAGGTAAACAAGCCACCTGTACTATGCTATAATTTTCTCATTTCCATTTCTATTTCTCTCTCTGTTGTATTTCTCTATCTGGCTCTCCTCTGTCCCTTTTGTTTTTTCTCTCCTTGTTCCTTCACTTCTTTTTCTCTCCCTCCTTTGTCTCTTATATTTCTCTTTCCCTGTTTCTTTCCCTTCTTATTCTCTCTCCCTCTTCCTTCACTTCCATTTCTCCCCTTTTCCTTCACTTCTGTTTCTCTTTCTCTCAATTCCTTCACTGGTTTCTCTCCTTTGTTCACTTACTTCTCTATCCCACTTTGGTTTCTCTATCTCTCTTTTGTTTCTGTTTTTCACCTCCACTTTGATTCCTCCCTGTTCCTTCAGTTCTGTTTCTCACTCTCCTCCATTTGTGTTTCTTTTGCATTCACCCCCTCATTTCTGTGCCTCTCTCTCCCCTCTTTCACTTTATTTTCTCTCTCCTCCACTTTGGTTTCTTCCCTCTCCATGTTTCTTCACTTCTCTTTTTTGTCACTCCTCCTTCATTTCTGTATCTTTCTTCCTACTCATTTCTGTTTTGCATTTCTCCCTGTTACTTCCCTTCTTTTCTCATTTAGCCTTTCTTACTTTCTTTCACTGTACTGTTTTCTTCCCCTTTCTTATTCATGGTTCTCTTTCTCTTTCCCTTTCGCGCTCTCTCTCTCTCGCTCTCTCTCACTTGTTTGTTTCTGTAACTATTAGTACAATCACCATTTTGGCAGCTTCCTGACCAACATTTTTGTGGGTAGGGAGACAGGGATTGTGACTCAGGCAGATGGACAGGTATGCAGAAAGAAGCAAAGTATTAGGACTTGGATGGGCAGTGAGAGGAGGAGTAACAGGACTCAGGTGGGCAGACAAGGACAGGCACATCATCGAGACTTGGCTTGCAAAGTTAGTAGCAGAGCATTGAGGCTTTGCAGGTGGGGAGAGGCAGAGTGTTAGAATTCTCTGATGAAGGGGAGAAGCTTGTTGTGACTGATGCGGACTCCATCCAATTGGGAGGAACCAACAAACTAGAAATTTGTTCGAGCCAGCCTGCCTGAAAGGATAGGCACCTAATATTGGGTGTAGGGCCTCATTATTATCGAACCAGCAAGCTGCAGATACCTAATGGGCAACCCAGGTGGCTTGCTGGAGAAAAGGCCTCGAAGATTGGGCCGCTACATTGGCAGCAGCGGGCCTCAGGTAAGTTCTTGAAGACAACCGATGAATGAAGGCGACTGGGAAGGGGGGCAATGGAGGGTGTGGGGGGAGGTTGGCAAAGGCGAAGGGGAAGGGGGCAGCAGTGATCCCCCCTGAGGGCTCGGGGTCGCGATCAGATTTTTTAAAATTTGAAAATATACTTTATTTCATAGAATTTAAGGATACACACAGTTCAATGTAAATATCACAATTTCAAACCAGTACAATTCAAACCAATACAATACAGATCGTACACAAAGCGATCTCATTATTACAATTCAAACACAGTATTTCTTATGACTCATGGTATACAATACAAGGTGGGGTGGCCTTACACAGTGGCCTTTCCCCATAGAGCCTTTGTGTAGGTCGCACCTCGCCTCAGTGCGTCCCGCAGCACGTACTCCTGGACCTTGGAGGGTGCCAGTCGGCAACACTCGGTCGTGAACAGCTCCTTCCGCTGGAAGATCAGCAGGTTTCGGGCGGACAAAGGGGTCTTCTTCACCGGGTTAATGGTCATCCAGCCGCAGGTGATATCTGTCTCGTGATGCTTCCCGGGGAACAGCCCGTAGAGCACAGCGTCCTGTGTTAGCGAACTGTTTGGGATGAACCGGGAAAGATACCAACGCATCTCTCTCCACATCCTCTGCACAAAGGGGCAGCCTATCAGGAGGTGGATGACAGTCTCCTCCCCGCCACAGCCTCGAGTGCAGCTCGCGGTGGCGCTGAGATTCTGTGCGTATTGGAAGGACCGCACTGGGAGGGTCTTTCTCACCACCATCCAGGCTACATCCTGATGCCTGTTGGTCAGTTCCAGCGACAAGACGTTCTGCCAAATGGCATCGACTATCTGGTCGGGGAAGAAACCGATCGAGTCCATCCTCTCTGTTCCTTGCAGGACTCTTACAACGTTTCCTGTTGACCACAGTTTGATGGCCTTGTAGTCAAAGGGATTCCTCCTCAGGAACTTCTCCACCTGGGACAGGTGGGGGGGGTGGGGGGGGGGGGGTGCGGGTAGCGGTCCAGCTGGACGGGACATCCTGCGCCTGCTCAGCTAGCGTGGCCAGACCCAGCCTTCTCAGTGTGTTGGACAGGTAGAAACTCAGCACGTAGTGACACTTGCTGTTTGCGTACTGGGGCTCTAGACATATCCTGAGGCGGCCACACACAAAGGATCGGATGGGAGGGCAAGCGGTGGCTGGCGGCAGCCTGTAGTTTTAATGTGGGGTCGGGAGGAGCACTCACGCTCCTCCCAGCTCCACATTCAGGTAAGTATTTTTAATAAACTTACCATTTTGGTGGCGGCCTTTAAAGTTTGCCTGTTAGGCCACATGTAGATCTGGTTTTCCTGAATGCAGCTAGCGTGGCTGCCTGAGGGCAAGCCAATATTGCGGAGGTGGCCTCAAACAGGCGTTAGATCCTTTGCATATGCAAATAAGGAGCCTAACATCTGTTTCTAGCACAGGCCCTGGACACCTATTGTTTTATCTACACCAATATGGCTGGCGGCACACTTTCGACTCGTAATGAGCATGTGCTTCCTGCCCGCCATATTGCAGACTTAGGCACCTGGTTAGTGCCTGAGAAATGGGCACGGTGCCATTGAATTTCTAGGTCATAAACTACACCCTCCATTTTTTATTGATAAGAACATTAAAATCAAGGGATCCAAGTTCCCATGACAAGTGCACAGCCTTAACTACAACCTAACCACACTGTAGACCATGCCATGGTGTGAGCATGTTATCATCAGCAAGCCTGGGCCTTGATCCATAGCGAAGAGACTATCATACACAATGTTTGGTGGTATGTATGTCCTTGGCAGAAATAAGTTAAATTCCTCAATGAACCGTCACTCTCACAATATTCTAATTATAATTTTCTCAGACTTTGGCTTCTTGTGCAACCTCCCACTCCTCACCCCATCATGTTTTCAACCACCTAGGCCCCCCACTCTGGAATTCCCACCCTAAACCCCTCTGTATCTCCCTCTTCTCCTTTAAGATCCTCATTAAAACCCATCTCTTTTACCACGATTTTGCTCACCTCTTCAACTATCTCCTACTTTTTTGGCTTGGATTCCATTTTTTTCCCTTACATCTCTGTGAAAAGCCTTGTGATATTTTTCTACATTAAAACACTATATAAATGCAAGTTATTGTTGTTCTTCACTGAGAATGGCTTTCATTCTAATGTTCTGCATTTTTGTATTACATATGGCTGTGTTGTATCCATATGAATCACATAAATGAAGGAGAAGCTCATTTCTTTTAGCTCAAGAATGTGGAAGCTAAAAGTTCAACTGCTAATTTTCATATAAGGATTTATCTTATTCTTATAAGCCTACAGAGTGCTCATTTAACAGGAAATGGTGAAGGAGGGAGAAAAGAGGAAAAATGTGAATGTATTTTTTCCAAGTTATCTACATATAATAAGTGTTAAGTTCATGAAATTACATTCCCGGTTAGGAGCCTCGCCCAATGGGAGTGTATATCGAGAATTCGGGCGAAGGCTTGCAATTTTCCATCCATTAATCTTAATGGAGTTCATAAAATTAGCCTATAATCTAAGATGTTTTAAGTGATGCAAGAGCTCTTCTCAGTACCTATGAGACATAGAAGACCCAATAGAAGTCACATTTACACAGAGATTGAACTTGATCCAAGAAGACTAAACTTGAGTTAAAAGCCCTGCACAAACAACATAAAGTCAGCACTCCAGAATCAAAACACACCCCAAGTAGAGTTTCTTTCAACACAGAGCTGTTGTTTGTGTTGAGACAGCAAGAATCCTTTTTTAAAGTACATTGCATTTTTGTTCAATGGTCAATCTTGGTGTATATAGTGTAGTTGAATGCAGAGAGCAATTATAAAATCACAGAAATTGCAACACAGAGGCAGATAATTGGCCCATCGTGCCAGTGCTGTTGCTAGCTCTACATCAGAACTATCCAATACTCCTGCTTTTTCCATATATCCTTCCTAGGTACTACGTCTAAATTAATGTCCCAATTGTTCTGAATATTGGTATCGTTCAATAATATATTTCAAGGCATAATCTTCAAAATTTCTCCAAATCAGTAGAGTCCAAATACAAGGAGGTCATGCTCAAAACTTACACTGCTATGGTGAGATCTCACCTCAAATACCAAGTCCAGTTTTGGTCAATGAGCCACAAATGGAACGTTCAAGCCCTGTAGGCAGTGCAGAGAAGAGTACAAGGCTGTTCTGTATTATCAGAGAACTGAGATGAGAAAAGATTCAGGAAAACTTGGGCAATTCACCCTTGAAGGATGGAGACTGAGAAGCAATCTCTTAAAGGAATTTAAAATAATAAATCTGGAACAGTACATCAGATCAAGCCATGATTGTTAAGCAAGAGGGTACAAGTTTAAACTCTGAAGAGCAAAATTAGAACTGATGTCAGAAAGTTTTGGCTGGACTTCCAGGTAGGGGAACTGAAGCAGAAACCGACGAAGACGACGATGACAACAACAACAACAACTTGCATTTATATAGCACCTTAAACATAGTAAAACGTCACAAGGCGCTTCACAGGAGCGTTATCAGACAAAATTTGACACCGAGCCATATAAGGAGATATTAGGACAGGTGACCAAAAGCTTAGTCATAGAGGCAGGTTTTAAGGAGCGTCTTAAAGAAGGAAAGAAAGAAATAGAGGCTGAGAGGTTTAGGGAGGGAATTCCAGAGCCAAGACAGTTGAAGGCACGGCCACCAATGGAAGGCAAAAGAAATTGTGGATGCACAAGAGGAAAGAATTGGAGGAACGCAGAGTTATCAGAGGGTTGCAGGGCTGGAGGAAGTTACAGAGATAGGGAGGGGTGAGGACATGGAGGGATTTGAACACAAGGATGAGAATTTTAAATTTGAGGCGTTGCTGGACCGGATGCCAGTGTAAGTCAGCAAGCACAGCCGTGATGGGTGAACTGGACTTAGTGCGAGCCAGGATATGGACAGCAGAGCTTTGGAACGGAGTTTGTGGCGGATAATTAAATAAACAGTTGGACGCTGTGGGGAATGGAGAATCTAGGTTCTTTCTCAATGGATAAGCTAAGTTGTACTGATCCATGTCCATCTATCAAACCAGTAGAAAAAATCTTTTACTATTTATTCTTTTAAGCCCTTTCAAAATGTTGCATATTTTTGATTAGATGCTCCCTTAAACACTCCGTTCCAGTTGTAGCTTTTCAAGTTTTTCAATGTAACTGTATCCTTTCATCCCTGGTATCATTCTGGTGAATCTAGTGCACATGTTTTCCATTGGCTTCACTATCCATTCTATAATGGAGTGTCAAAATCTGCAGAAAGTACTCCAATTGTGACTTAACCAATGTCTTCTATAGACTCATCATCGCCTTTCTGCTTTTGTACTCATGCCTCAATTCTCCTAAAACCAAAGAGATAAGAACCCAAATAAAACTATATCAAGAAAACCATTGGCTGTAATTTTTTGAAAGCTGTATTTCCTCTACAGCCAGAGGTTTTAACGGTTATGATGGCGAACATTGTCGAGTTTTATTTCCTGCCTTTGATTCACTTCAGTTGCTTTGACAGGTTAAAGTTCACCATAGAACCATAAAACCATAGAAAAGATACAGCACAGAAGGGGGCCATTCGGCCCATTGTGTCCAGGCCGGCTCAAAGAACAACCAGGTGCCCATTCTAATCCCACCTTCCAGCACCCGGTCCGTAGCCCTGCAGCTTACAGCACTTTAGGTGCAGGTCCAGATACTTTTTAAAAGAGTCGAGGGACCTTGCCTCTACCATCAATTCGGGCAGCGAATTCCATACACCCACCACCCTCTGGGTAAAAAAGTTTTTCCTCATGTCCCCTCTAATCCTTCCGCCAATCAGCTTAAATCTATGTCCTCTAGTTCTTGAACTCGCCACTAGGGGAAACAGGTACTTCCTGTCGACTCTATCTGGGCCCCTCATAATTTTGTACATCTCAATCAAGTCTCCCCTCAGCCTCCTCTGCTCCAAGGAAAACAACCCAGCCTATCCAATCTCTCCTTGTAGCTGCAATTTTCAAGCCCTGGCAACATTCTTGTAAATCTTCTCTGCACTCTCTCCAGAGCAATTACGTCCTTCCTGTAATGTGGTGACCAGAACTGCGCACAATACTCCAGCTGTGGCCTTACCAGCGTTTTATACAGTTCCATCATTACATCCCTGCTTTTGTATTCTATACCTCGGCTAATAATGGAGAGCATTCCGTATGCCTTCTTCACAACCTTATCTACCTGTACTGCCAACTTCAGGGACCTACGCACATGCACTCCAAGGTCTCTCACTTCCTCTACCCCTCTTGATATATTCCCGTTTAGTGCGTATTCTCTTTAACTGATTGCCCTCCCTAAGTGCATTACCTCACACTTCTCCAGGTTGAACTCCATTTGCCACTTTTCCACCCACTCCATCAACCCATTGATATCTTCTTGGAGTCTACAGCTATCCTCTTCACTATCAACTACACAGCCAATTTTTGTGTTGTCTGCAAATTTGCCAATCATGCCCCCTACATTCAAGTCCAAATCATTAATATATACCACAAACAGCAAGGGACCCAAAACTGAGCCCTGTGGCACATCACTGGAAATGGATTTCCATTCGCAAAGACACCCATCGACTTTTACCCTTTGTTTCCTGTTACTGAGCCAATTTTGGATCCAATTTGCCATATTACCCTGTATCCCATGGGCTTTTACCTTTCTGACCAGTCTGCCATGTGCGACCTTGTCAAATGTCTTACGAAAATCCATGTAGACAACATCCACTGCACTACTCTCATCAATCCTTCTTGTCACTTCCTCAAAGAATTTAATCAGATTTGTAAGGCATGACCTTCCCTGAATAAATCCATGCTGACTCTCCCTGATTAAACCATGCCTTTCCAAGTGACAGTTTATCCTATCTCTCAGTATTGATTCTAATAGTTTGCCCACCACTGACGTAAGACTGACCGGCCTATAATTATTCGGCCTTTCCCTCGAACCCTTTTTAAACAATGGTACTACCTTTGCAGTCTTCCAGTCCTCCAGTATCTCCCGTACATCTAGTTTGGATTGGAAAATGATCCTCAGAGCATCTGCTATTTCCTCCCTGGCTTCCTTCAATAGCCTAGGAAACAATCCATCCGGCCCTGGTGACTTATCAACTTTCAAGGATTCCAGTCCCTCTAATACTTCCTCTCTCGTAATGTTTACCTTATCCAATATTTCACACCTCTCCTCTTTAACTACTACATCCGGATCATCCCTTTCCTTTGTGAATACGGAGACAAAATATTTATTTAAAACCCTACCCACATTCTTTGCTTCTGCACACAAGTTACCCTTATCATCCATGGTAGGTCCCACCTTTTCCTTAGCTATCCTCTTGTTCTTAATGTACTGAAAAAAACATCTTTGGGTTTTCTTTAATCTTACTAGCTAATATTTTTTCATGCCCTCTCTTTGCTTTCCTTATTTCCTTTTTTACGTCATCCCTGTACTTTCTATACTCCTCTAGGCTTTCTGCAGTGTTTAGTTTTCTGTGACAGTCATAATCTTTCTTCTTCTGCTTTATCTTTCCCCGTATACTTCTAGACAACCAGGGGATCTAAATTTGGCAGTTTCACCACTGCCCCAAACTACACTGTGCAGATTCCAGTTATTTCATTCATTTGGCACTAAATATCCTCTCAACCTCATCTATACAACTTATGAATCAGAAATATAAATGTGTGTTTTAGTCACAAGTACTGAAAAATAAAATAACGGAAATAGCAATACTAATCAAAGCAGACTTGTGATGAACCAATATTAAAAGGCATCATTTTTACACAAGCACAAAAATGTACTCCAGGGGAAGGGGAATTAAAGTTACTATATACATTATACATACATAATTATGACTGTACACACACACAGTGATGAACAGTTTTCACCCCTTTTGTACAGTACCCTTGTGAAGGAGGAGTAAAAGCTTTCTTTGAAAAGATGATGGTAACGGTGGGCTTCTAACACAAAGAAATTTAGTAATATGTTGTATCACTCTTCAATATAAACATATTATATAAGTCAGAAAATAAACTGAAACCAGTTTATTCTACTTGATCTTTACTGCACTTTTATGCATTCACTGCTCAGTCTAACCAGAATGTCATTCTCTTATGTTTAAATGACCTGGTAACAGAAAACCTTCTAAATTTGTGCAGCCACGTGCAGAAGAGTCTTGTACCCAACTCCCCAGACACTAATCTGTCCACAGCTTTTCACACAGATAATATTACATTTGCGGCTTAGTCTCAACAACTGCATCCATAAATCAATTTCAGGCTGGCTTTAATCATCTATCTGTAATCAGGGGCTATTCAGGCCACATTTACATCTCATTCCTGCTGGCCAAATAGTCACATTAGTCCTTTGAAGCTTATTCAAGCTTAAATTATTATATTCTCTAATAAACATTGAAGTCCTTTCAGCCTGATCTCCGTGAGCAGCATTAATATATCTCACTAGCAGAAAAGTCTATGAGTAAATCAGTATTCTGCTGTTAAAGATACAAAAGGCCCCTCACACCCAATAATGTTTTTTTTCTGCTGGCCACTTAGAATGTCCTTGATGTTGTAATCATACAGCTGTCCCAACTCCAGCAGCAGCAGAGGGAATCACAGTTTGCTGATTCCAGTGCATCCCCTGACTATCACAGCATTGGACCGAAACACCAAATTTAATCATACGTAGAACTTTGCTGTTCTATCACTCGTCCCCTGCCTTCTTAATGAGCATTTATCAAAACATAATCAGTCATTATACAGCATGACAAGCTCTGTATGCTGTTTTTTAAAAAAAAAACATACACCCTCAGTTTTTCATTCTAGATAAATAAAATGCATCTAATGAACATATAGAGAATGATTTTTTACCTAATATACCGGATTACAAGAATCCATAATTAAACTTGAAAAGAGTCATTCAGCTAAATGGAGCTGAGCAGATTAATCATATGTAGAGGGTCTTCTATCCTCAGTTGTTAGCCTAACAGCTAGCACATTCATTGGCTCTTGTATAGTGGGGAAATGAATTCCTCGTTGCATAGCAGATAGAACAATAGGTGCCCACTAATTATACAAAGGACTAAGATGATTATTTAGGCGAAATACTTAGCAAAAGATATGTGAGCACATTTATCTATTACATTTCAGAAAAGATGTATTCTCAATGGAAACATGCTATGAATACTATGAAGCACGCAGCCAACAAGGCTGATTGCAAAAATGTAGATCCTGTACTGCAAAAGGAACAAAAATTGTACACTGCTTTTTACTTTAAATAGTAGTATTATATATCCTTTACACCACATTTAAAGAGGCACATTGACTGTAGTTGTACACATCTGTGCAGTAATTAAGAAAATCTAGAGGGAGAGAGGGATGTTTGGCCCATCAAGCCTGCGTCATCCAGAGCCTATGAGGGAGCAATGGATCATAGACTTCCCTCCGCCATTTGTTACTCCCTGGTTTAGATCCTTCCCCTATTTCCTGTGAAATCAAAAATCAAGCAGTGCTACCAATAACTTTTTAGTCCTTGATTCCACTACTCAACAGATGTTGATCTAGCTTCTTTTTAAATACCTTCTCTGGGAGTTTGTTCCACATATCCACTACCCTGTGAGGAAAAGAGTTAAATCTAAAAGTTCTGGCTCATTTTAAGCACAGAAAAAGCACAACATGGGGTTCATTTTGACCTTGTGTGATAGTGTAAAATGGATGATAGAGACTCGGCAGCCCATTTCACATCTCTCCCAACTTTTATTCCCACAGACTTCAATGAAAATAAGAATTGGGAGAGATGTAAAACAGGCTTCCGATTCACCATCACCTATTTTACAACATTGCACAAAGTCAAAATTCATCCTGCATATATGTGTGTGTTCATGTGCATGGGGGTGGGGGGAGATGGGAGGGGGGACTTGGGGCAAATCCTGAACCTGAACCTAATGGGTCTATGCCCATTTCTGACCATGTTGAAAAACTCTAGCCCCCACCCCCCCATTTTTGTGTCATCACAGTAAGATGTGGAACTGACAGGGTAACTGTCTCTGCCAGATATTCCTATACTTCCGCCCAGTGTACAGCATGATACAAGCATACTTGCTGCACCAGTGCCATAAACAAGGCCCACAAAAGGCCCACAATGCCATTTCCCAATGGCAGTCTTACTTTATATCTATATTTCTATCATCTTGTTTAGTCCTCAATAATGGGCATGCTCTTCTTTTGTCCCTGTGTTCTTACCATTTCTTTTGTTCCTACATCATTTTTAATTAATGAACGTATTGTTCTATCCATATAGCATCACAGTCCATTTTATAAATATAGCACCGTCTACTTGTTTAATCTCTATATTATCACCATCTTCGACATTATATTATCATATTTTCGACAGCACCTCCCAAACCCGCGACCTCTACCACCTAGAAGGACAAGGGCAGCAGGCACATGGGAACACCTCCACCTGCACGTTCCCTTCAAGTCCCAACTTGGAAATATATCGTCGATCCTTTGTCGTCGCTGGGTCAAAATCCTGGAACTCCCTACCTAACAGCACTGTGGGAGAACCTTCACCAGACAGACTGCAGCGGTTCAAAGAGGCGGCTCACCACCACCTTCTCAAGGGCAATTAGGGATGGGCAATAAATGCTGGCCTTGCCAGCGATGCCCACATCCCATGAACGAATAAAAAATAATCTTCATTTTATCTTCATATTGTCACTATCATCACTACTATGTTCTCTTATCCCCAATTAGCTGCCTTTAACCCCAAACACCAATCTAATCTAGCCACATTCATTACAATCATATTGTAAACTGGTGAAGAGAATGGAAGAGCTACAGGATTTTTTTATTGGAAAGATTTTCTTTCTGAAACATTATAAGGTAGATTTTCCTCCATGGACACCTGTTGGGCACCTGACAGCTGCTTGTGTTTTTCCTCCCCCAGACCACTTGTACAAGCTGGGAGACCTTCAGGTGCAGGTGAATGTCCATTTGTACATCAGGGAGGAAACAGGATTGCAACTGCAGACCTGAGAGGCCTGGAACTGCACTCCGGGGCACCAGCATCGGGGCCTTCAGGTTGCTGATCTCCAGCAGCAGCCAGGAGACTCCAAGGCCTTTGAATTTTCTGGGGGCGGAGGCTTGATGGAGGGAATCCAAATTTATTTTTTGCCCTGCTTGCATCTTCTTCAGCCTCTGGTCAGTAGGGTTCCCGGGTCAGGCCCTCATGCCAGAAATCTTCAAACATTCACATGCTGGGATGCGCAATGAGTGTAGGAAGATGGAAAACAGACAGGAGCCCGGTAATGCCCCCTCCATCTAATTTAAATAGGTATGCTATTTACGCAGGTTAGGGAAGCCCCAGGAAATTCTGGAGCAGCGCTGGCAGGATGGAGACCTTATACAATGTGCGTCCTCCCCCTTTTCCTCTTCACTGTGCCTGAGTGATGCTGATTCCCCAGGCACCATGAAGAAGAAGATGTTTATTTTTATCCATCTCCCTTGGCTCTTCTATGTTGGGACTAGTGACTACTGCAGTTCCACAGGGGTCTGTTCCACATATCTTGCTGAATCCACTATTCATAAATGACATCAGGGACAATATTTTTTGTAATATGGTAAAATTTGCTAATGTTAACAAGCTATATGGTGGCCGAGGAAGATAAAAAGATTCAAAAAATTAATTTAAACAATCAGGCTAAAATTTTGCAGGTTGATTCAATGCAGATAAATGTTTGGTAATGCATATTGGAACATCAAACAGCAAACCTGTGTACACGATGGGAGGAGTGTCTGTTAACTAAGGTGGAAAAAGGAAAAGAATTAGGTGTCATTGCTAATAGAAAATGTTGGAAATACTCAGCAGGCCAGGCTGCAACTGTGGAGAGAGAAACGGAGTTAACATTTCAGGTCGATGACCTTTCATCAGAACTGGAAGAAGCTGAAGATTTAGCAGTTTTTAAGCAAGTACAGAGCCAGGGAAAGGGAGGGGGGCGGGAAAGAACAAAAAGGAAGGTCTCTGATAGGGTGGAGGGCAGGAGTGATTAAATAACAAAAGGGATGATGGTGCAAGGCAAGGAGGGTGGTAATGGGACAAGTAAAGAAACAAAAGAGGAGCTGTAAATGGCAACAGTAGAACCATTACCAGCATTTGCTGTCCAAAAAATGGGAGCCGTGATTATGGTCTGAAGTTATTGAAATCAATGTTGAGTCCGGATTTAACTTCTTCCAGTTCTGATGAAAGGTCATCGACCTGAAACATTAACTCTGTTTCTCTCTCCACAGATGCTGAGTGTTACCAGCATTTTCTGTTTTTATTTCAAATTTCCAGCATCCAGATGCAGAACAGGAAAAAGTGCTCTATTGTATTTAACCAGATCAGTTACTTGATTTGCTTTGTGATAAAACCAATTGAACTCCTGGTATATGCAAGACTTTGAGTTCATTACAGCGATATGATCTTTTTCTAGCATACTGCAGTAGTAATTTTAAGAAATAATAATCTGATTTGAAGTTATCTATCTCTTTAAATGTATAATGATTTCAGTGATACCAGCCCCAGGTTTACTGTAGGATGTGTGGAGGAGATTGGTAAATAATGTTAACACAAAGAGGCCAAATCTGCAGTCATGTCACGGTGGCCATCACTGAGGTCAGATCATTTAAATTATTAGTATATGCTCTCTGAACACAATGGCCCAGCCAAAAGGAGCACATTGATGGAGGGACAAGATAGCTGGCAGAATCCAGTGCGCTGCTGGGAAAACTTAAAGGGATTCAGCCACTTAAAAGTAAATAGCCACATTAAAGAGGAGGGGGCAGGCATCCTTTTGGCCTTTAGAAAGGCTGGAAATAGTTTTGATATGATTTTTCATCCTTTCCAAAGGCAGCATTGGGGGGAGGGGGGTAGAGAAGAACAGAAATGGCAGGCAAAAAGCAAAGAATGCCGAGGCGTGAAGACGGATCGCTGCAGCCCCTACACTCGTTTGTTGGCCGGCAAAGTGGACAGCGTGAGGAGGTGTTTGGACTCCAGGGTATCCTCTCTATAAGATGGCAGTGCACCATACCTGACAGGAGGTGGGAACCAGACTCAATACTTTGTACACTGGAAACAGACACGGGAGAAGACGACATACATCAAGGAACCTGGCAAGGAACCAACAATAACATGCACGACTGTTACAAATTTTGGATCTGCATTAGAAATTCTCTCAGGTTCAACATTAACAGGTGCTCCTGTAGCAGACTCTGCATCTCCTGCACTGAGGAGTTCACCTTTACTGTCCAATATCTAATCACACGACAGCATGACCTGGGGCCATAACAATGAAGCCTCTTGTGTGTACTGGATACTGTAATCTTGTACATCCCTCCAACATGCGTTCCTCCAATTTTTCAAAAGACGGTGGGGGGGAATTGGATAATGGCCGTTTTTGAGCGCGGGTAGTGATGTGCTATTAACCTGCGCCCAATGACCCCTGCAGGCAGGACACGAATTTCAGCCAGCCCAAGTACTAACCTGTGATCAGCGTTCCATTTCGGGCCTTGATAGGAATCAATGCAACTCGCACATTCCACCAGCAGGGGAGCCCAATCTCATAAAGAGAGGATGCTTCTTAGAAATCTCTTAAAGTTAGCTGGTACCTATTATTTGCTGAAAATAACCTATGTTTACACACTGATGAGTTATGTTAAAACATTGAATAAAGGTTGCGCAATTCTAAATCCCACATCCTCCAATCTGCACACCAGACCACACCAATCAGCTGATCTGAGATGGTACCAGGCCTGCGAGAGTGCATGCACCAAGGTTCTCTGCTGATGCACCAGACGCCTTGGTGCAAGAGGTGGACAGATGGAGGGACATCCTATATCCGCAGAGGGCAGGGGGAGGGGGGGGCAAGAGTACCTCCAGATGCTTATCCAAAAGGCAGCGGGGGACGAAGTCAATGCCAGGCGCACAACATCATGAGCATGGATGCAGTGCAGGAAGAAGTTCAATGATTTGACATGAGTGGGCAAGGTGAGTGAGGTCAACTGTCAAGTGGCGTCTCCTACCAACTACACCACGCACTACACCTCCCATCCCCCACATACCAATAAACTCTTTCCATCAGTACTCAACTCTTCCAACCAGATGCTTACTCTCACCATTACACATTACCACTGTTTCAAGCTGCCCACCCACAACTCACAGGCCACACACACTGGCAGCTATTCAACCATGACAGGCACATCACCCAGACATACGTCCCACTTTCTTGCAGGAGAAGGTGGTGCATATCAGGAGGCAGCAAGTGGCAGTGGCATTTAGCCCTTCGAGCCTGTTCCACCATTCAATGAGATCATGGTGGACCTGTGACCTAACTCCATATACCCACCTTAGCCCCATATCCCTTAATACCCTTGGTTCACAGAAATCTATCAATCTCAAATTTAACATTCACAAGTGAGCCAGCATCAACCGCTGTCTGTAGAGGAGTGTACCCAACTTCTCCCACCCTTTGCGTGTAGAAGCATTTCCTAACTTCACTCCTGTACGTCCTGGCTCTAAATGTTAGGCTATGTCCCCACGTCCTAGTTTTCAAGTATAGGAGACTTCCAAAAACAGTTACAAATGTCTCGGCAGCCAGAAGCAATAATCCAGCCACTAACCTGTAAACCCTGCATATTCCCTTCAAATAACACTGGTGGGGGGGGTCCTCTCGGTACTCTAAGACATGTTCAGATGGTCGGGGTTTACGCTGTGCGTTGAATTGCGCGTTAAGTCCCGAAATGGTGTCTATCACTTTAAATCAGCATTGCACACTGATTGAAGCCATTTTCTCCATACTTTACATGATTCCAGCGTTCATTATCTGCGCCTGCGCTAACTCCTATACCAAGATGGCGAAACAACGGGTGCTACACGGCCCAATTTAGCGCCCAGAGTGTTAAATGTTAAATATTCCAGTGAGTCAAGACCAGTTGTTAACCAACAAGTTGGTTTCGTTTACATGTCATATATGAAGGAACAGAATACAGTTTTCAGTAAAATTCAATCTAATTCGTACTGCTTCTTGTAACATCAAAAATCATAAATTATGCAAACTTAGCTTCTGATATGTATTGTCCTCCTGGGTGTGGGTCTCCTGGCAGCTACCTATCACTGAGCTCAAATGAATGAGATCTTTACATGTGTGAATGTCACTCAAATATACTAACTTTCTGAAGTGATATGGTATGCGAGAAATGCAATTCTGTCAGCGTTTAATCCCAGCTACTGGGTTAAATGCCCTTTCCCAGATAGTTTGTAAGGTATGTGGAATTAACCCCTTATGTGCTGAAGCTAACTTAATAGCAACACCTCGATAAAGCAGCCATTAGTATTGGGAGATGAAAGTGCTGATCATGTTGACCCAACGTATTAATCATCTAATTCAATGCTGTCTAATAGAAATCACTCACCAGCCACAGATATCATTATGGTGACATTGTTTTAGCCACATGCACCAGTTTTAGTAGAAAACTTACAAACAAGACAGGTAAATGTACTTCACATGTATATTTACTTAAACATCTACCACGATTCAGTGCAAAACTTTGCAGTCTTTCCCTTTCATCAAAGTGTGGAATTCTGGCATGAATTTATCAGTCACAGCACATCTTAGTGCAGCTTCTAGGTTTTTGTCCAGCAGTTGTGAGCAATACTATAACTTCATCCGAGAGATTGCTAAGAATGTTGACTCGTACAACAAGGCCCGCCAGACCCGCCCCTGCTCTCCATCCAGAACGCGGTTGGATGCTGCTTGCCCTTCGTCATGACATGCTCTGTTGGAGCTGCACGTTATTGGTTGGGTTTGCTTTTGGTGTGGTTATTCTAATTGGTCGATGACAGTTCCACTTTCCATGGTGTTTCCATGGTGCTGAAGTCTGGCATTTTCACCCATGCTACACCCCATTTTAACAGATAACCAATAAGCATTAACAAAGGAAGTAAATCACACACAACGATCAAAAAACACTCGTACACTCTGCTTTTCGTCTTTCCATTTTACCAACAAACACACAAAAAGGTTAAAGTACACATGTATATGCTGTGCGAATATGAGTATTGACAACACATGCCCAACTTTTACTTTTTTAAAATTTAAATCAAAAATGCAATTAACCACATCTGGATTCCCAATTTGCCACGTGTGGCTAGTGGCTAATATATTGGACAACACTGATCTAATTGATACATGTATAATTATCACATTAGCTTATATTGCAACGCTAGCAGGTTGTGGACCACTGGCATAATCATGCAAGGCAGTGGTGACTTTGTAAATATTGGCAGTGTTATCTCTCTGTTATGAGAATAGACTGCCAGCTAACATAAAAGGGAATCCAAAAGTCTTGTATAGGCATATAAATAGTAAACAGGTAGTAAGAGGGAGTGGGGCCAACTAGGGACCAAAAAGGAGATCTACACATGGAAGCAGAGGGCATGGCTGAGGTACTAAATGAGTATTTTCGATTTGTCTTTAGCAAGGAAGAAGATGTTGAAGATGTCACAGTAAAAGAGGAGGTAGTTGAGATACTGGATGGGCTAAAATTTGATCAGGAGGTACTAGAAAGGCTGGCTGTTCTTAAAGTAAATAAGTCACCCGGTCCGGATGGGATGCATCCTTGGTGGCTGAGGGAAGTAAGGGTGGAAATTGCAGAGGTGCTGGCCATAATCTTCTAATCCCCCTTGGATATGGGGCTGGTGCGAGAGGACTGGAGAATTGCAAATGTTACACCCTTGTTCAAAAAGGGTGTAAGGATAAACCCGGCAACTACAGACCAGTCAGTTCGACCTCGGTGGTGCAGAAGCTTTTAGAAACAATAATCTGGGACAAAATTAATAGTCACTTGGACAAGTGTAAATTAATAAAGGAAAGCCAGCATGGATTTGTAAAAGGCAAATCGTGTTTAACTAACTTGATTGAGTTTTTTGAGGAGGTAACAGAGAGGGTTGATGAGGGCAATACAGTTGATGTTGTGTAAATGGACTTTCAAAAGGCATTTGATAAAGTGCCACATAATAGGCTTGTCAGCAAAATTGAAGTCTAAGGAATAAAAGGGGCAGTGGCAATATGGATATGAAAGTGGCTAAGTGACAGGAAACAGAGAGTAGTGGTGAACGGTTATTTTTCGGACTGGAGGAAGGTATACAGTGGTGTTCCCCAGGGGTCGGTACTAGGATCACTGTTTTTTTTTATATATATATTATTGACTTGGACTTGGGTGCACAGGACACAATTTCAAAACTTGCAGATGACACAAAACTTCAAAGTGTAGTAAACAGTGAGGAGGATAGTAATAGACTTCAAGATTATATAGACATGCTGGTGGAGTGGGCGAACACATGGCAGATGAAATTTAATGCGGAGAAGCACGAACTAATACATTTTGGCAGAAAGAATGAAAAGAGGCAATATAAACTAAATAGTACAATTCTAAAAGGTGTGCAGGAACAGAGAGACCTGGGGGAATACGTGCACAAATCTTTGAAGGTGGCAGGACAGGTTGAAAAAGCGGTTAAAAAAGCATACGGGATCCTGGCTTTTATAAATAGAGGCATAGAGTACAAAAGCAACGAAGTTATGTTGAACCTTGATAAAACACTAGTTCGGCCACAACTGGCATATTGTGTCCAATTCTGGGCACGGGACTTTAAGAAGGATGTGAAGACCTTAGAGAGGGTGAAGAAAAGATTTACTAGGGTGGTTCCAGGGATGAGGGACTTCAGTTACCTGGACAGACTGGAGAAGCTGGGGTTTCTCTCCTAAGAGCAAAGAAGGTTGAGAGGAGATTTGATAGAAGTGTTCAAAATCATGAAGCGTTTAGATAGAGTAAATAAAGAGAAACTGTTCCTATTGGCGGAAGGGTCGCGAACCAGAGGACACAGATTTAAGGTGATTGGCAAAAGAAGCAAAGGCGACATGAGGAAAAGCTTTTTTACACATCGAGTAGTTACGATCTGGAATGCTCTGCCTGAAAGGGTGGTAGAAGCAGATTCAATCATAGCTTTCAAAAAGGACTTGGATAAATATTTGAAGGGAAAAAATTTGCAAGGCTACGGGGAAAGTGCGGGGGAATGGGACTAACTGGATTGCTCTTACAAAGAGCCGGCATGGGCTTGATGGGCCAAATGGCCACCTTCTGTGCTGCAGCCATTCTATGATTCTATAATAACTTGGCTGCAGGTATCCTTGGTACAGATGGCAAAGCTCTGCAACTAGGTCCCTGCTGAACTGGCGCAAGCTGAGGCATTTGATCATGCTCATTTGCAGGTAGGCGAGTCAATTTGTGTAAATATGATCTGGATCTTATTAATCTTCCTAGCAGGCCTTTTTCATTTCATCTTGTAACACCTCAAGCATGAAATATTGTATTTAAGACACTTTAAAAATAAACAAAAAATGTTCTCACAACAATATGAATAAAAATTTTAGGAACATGGTAAAAGTGTCCAGTAAAGAATAATACAGTACTAAAAGGGCAATGAAAACATTGGAAAACAAAATACAAAGTCTGCCATTTTAAGAGCTCCATTGTTCCATGCCATTTTAATAAAACATCTCTCCAATCCAGTTTCCATTCCAGCCACAGCACTAAAACAGCCTTAACCAAAGTCACAAATGGCATCTCTGTCTGTAAACACGGTGCATGTTCCCTCCTCGTCCTCTCTCTAGCCTTTCATAAAGTCAACCACATCATCTTCCTCCAACGCCTCTGCCTCTTTGTCGAACTCAGTAGGACTGCTCTCGCTTCATTCCACACTTACCTATCCAATCATAGCCAGAGCATCTGTAGCAACAACGTCTCTTCCAGCCTCCGCACCGTTAACTCTGGAGACCCCCAGGGATCTATCCTTGTCCCCATCCTCTTCCTCATCTACATGCAGCCCCTTGGCGACATCATCCACAGACATGGATCACCTACCACATATACTCCAATGAAACCGAGCTCCACCTCCTGTTACCTCTGTGTTGTCAGACTGCTTGCCCAACACCCCATTTTTAAATGAGCCGCAATTTCCTCTATTTAAATATTGGGAAGACCAAAGACGTCATCTTCGCTCCCCCCAAAAAGAACTCCATGCATTTATTACTGATTCCCTCCTCTTCCCAGCCATTGTCTCTGGCTAAACCAAACTGTTTGCAACTTCAGCATCTTAATTGATCCCGAGCTGAGCTTCCGACTCCACATCACAAAGGCAACCTTTTTCCACCTCCGTAACATTGCCCACCTCCACTCCTACCTCAACCCATATTCTGCTGAAACCCTCACCCTTGCCTTTGTCACTTCCAGGCTCAACTATTCCAATGCTCTACTGGCCTGACTTCCATCTCCCACCCTCCATTAACTTCAGCTCATCCAATACTCTGCTGTCATATCATATCCCACACCAAGTCCAACTGACCTATCACCCTGTCTTTGTTGATCTAAATTGACTCCTGTGGGGTAATTTTCACCCCCAAGGATGGGTGGGTTGGGGTCGGGAGGGAAGGTAAAACTTGTAAAAATGTAAAACCCGACCCCAACCCACCTCCAACCCGCCCACTTCTGGTTTTAACGGAAACGGATCGGAGGGCCGGCGACCAACCCACTTTCAGGAGGGGGTGGCTCAGTAAAATCTTTTAAGGAGTCTGTGGGCCTCCACTTTAAGAGGTTTTTTATTTTTAATTCCTGGGTGCCGGGATTCCTGGGCCTTCTGATTCACACCACATAAGAGGAGGTGAGAAGGCCCCGATCAACAAGTAAGTACCTTTATTGCACTGCTTGTGGACCAGGAGGAGCAGGGGTGTTTCTTCTAGGCCCAACAAGCTTATCTGCCACGATCCCACCCATGCAATCGGCCAACACCCCCCCCCCCCCACTGCATGTCCGGCCCTCCCTTCCCCCCAGTTTCCTACATCCCCCCCCCACATTCTCCGACTCCCCTGATGACCGACGCCCCGCCCCCCTGATGTCCGGCCCCAACCCCCATCCTGACATCCACTCCCCAGCTGTTCTCCCATCGAAACAGGGAGCCAGCCTGTCAATCTGGCTGCCTGTCAGTTGGGAAACCTGCTGAAAAAATTTAAAAGACGTCCTGACGTTAAAATCGCCAGGACATCCAGGAAACCCATACTTCCGGGTTTCCCATCCGGATATCCTCCCCCCACCCGCCCCGCTCTCTTTCACGGCCCCAAGTAATATTGGGGCTCTGGTCTCCCAATACCTCCAATTTAAAATGCTCATCCTTGTGATTAAATCCCTTCATGGTCTCACCCCTCCCAATCGCAGTAACCTCCTCGAACCTGACGATCCTCTGCCGAACTTTCCATTCCCACAATTCTGTACCTTCATCCCACTATTGGCTGCCATGCTTCAGCCACCTAGGCCCAATGCTCTGCAGCTCCCTGTTTTAATCCCTCCCCCTCTCCACCCTCTCCTCCTTTAGGTCCCTCCTTAAAACCACCCTTTGACCAATTATTTGGCCACTCCTCCTAACATTGCCTTTATTTCTGATGATGCCTCTGTGAAGCATCTGGAGATGGTTTCTCTACATTAAGGCTACTATATAAATGCAAGTTATTGTTCTCTCACCCCCTATCCAAATGGGCATTCGAGGAAAAAGGACAAACCCGAGACAACTCCCACAGAATTGAACTATTTTTTCATGAAAATGAGTGCTTTAATGATGCTAAGGCACGAAATAAGCACAAGCATTCAAACAGGCAATATTTAGCAGACTGCAGAGTTGCAGCCCAGTAGGAAATGGGAGCAGGACCTGTTCTCCTAGTGTTGCATTCCCCCTCTGTCAGTGGTGGAACTGCTCTCCTAGCGTATTATTCTCTATTATTTTGCATTAGCTTCACAAAAAAGTTAGATATCCGGAGGCCTTTACTCAACTGTGAAAAAGTGCTTCCTGATTTCACTCCTGAATGGCCCAGTTGTAATTTTAAGGTTATACTCTCATATGCTGGATTCCCCCACCAGAGGAAATTGTTTCTCTGTCTCTACCTTATCGAATCTTTATAGTATTAAACCCTCAATTAGATCATCCCTCAACCTTCTAAATTCAAGGGAATGCAAACCAAGTTTATGGAAACTGTCCTCAATTTAACCTTTTAAGCCATATCATTCTGGTGAACCTGTGCTGTATCCCCACCAAGGCGAATATATCTTTCCTGATATCTTACTTTTGATACCCAATGATATTAGTTTGTGAAGGAATCCTTCAGGCAATGCTTTATCAAAATCCATTTGAATATCAAGGTGCACGATATCATGTGACTTCCCATCATCATTTTTCGATGTCAACTTCTCAGAAAAGGTCTACGAGGTCAGTCAAGCAAGATCTTCCCCTTCTACAGCCAGGAATTTGGGCACGGAGTGTACAGTAAATCCTCAGACGGCTGCTGTCCTCCATTCCTGAATTACCAATATGCGCTCCCAATGCAGAACTTGGTCCTACTCCCATTTCATATAGGCTGCAACACTTCAGTCTGCCAGAAAGTGTGTGCTTGAGTACTTGTGCTTATTTCATGCCTTAGTATCATTGAAGCCCTGGTTATCATGCAATAATAATTAAATGGTTGAGGCCAGGGCAATGGACTCATTTGAGAAACAACCAGATGCTGTGAAGCAAAGAATGTTGTTATTCTGAAAAGGATGAGTTCAAATGCACTGAAGGGCCAACTTCACCATAACCTATTTTTTAAAGATAGCAAGTACAAGAAGAAAAAAAACTGTGTTCCTAGCATCTTTCTGATCATGTGGAGGTAACTTTTACTTCTCATGTCGATGTTATTTACCATGGCTCTGCGGTGTAGCAGATGTCACCACAAACTATAGTGTACCACTGCCAGGCCCAGAAATAAGCACTTAATTTGAAGGTTTTACTCTTGCAAAATCAACTGATGTGGTATCCAAAAGAATACAATGCAATCAGAAGAATCGCAGCTCACTCGAACTGAAAAGATAATTACACTGACAAACTGCTGTACAATCGTCCTTTACAAAAAAAGCAGCATCGTAAACAACTAAGAATTCCTAAACGGCATTGAAAGAGATGCCAGTGTTTAAGTGTTACAATGATTAATTTCAGGTCCAACAGCTAGTGTTCAGTTTTGCCAGCAAGCCACTGTGGGAACAGCTAAAGGATGAAATTTTCCTCTCATTTATTATAATAAGGGGGGTTTTCTTTATAAAGGGAAATATTCTAATCTAAAAGGTCATTTACAAAACCTATACAATCATATTAGTTTAAACCTTCATACCTTTCTAATGGTGTTAGCCATGGCCTTTGGATTCTTATATAGTTTGACTTATTTCCAATTAGTAGGATTGAACACTGAGATCAGATAAGTGAAATAAATTACTATACCATCTGGGGTTAGAGGGAGGGAGGGAAAGTTAGGGAAGAGATTTCCTCTGTGTACTATATATGATGAAATTATAAACTGCCCTTTTATAAACAGGTTTACAATTTTATTAAATATAAAGGCAAATTCAGTCATCCCAGCTAAAAGGGGCCGCAGAGCCGTTGCACACGGTGGGAGTATTGTTAATGGGGAGTAGAAACTGACCTCACCGCATTCAGCGAGGTCAGCTCATTTTAATAACTGTCGTGCTCCCTGCATGTTTTTTACAAACACATGGAGCACTGTTGCTGAAAATGGACAGGGATGAGAAGAGCCACAGCTCTTAAAGGGCTGCCGCTCTTTTGAAACATGGTTGTTTGTTTTGGCTGTAATAATGGAATCTCGTCAAGGGCCAGAACTGCCCCCTTTTAATGAGAAGATTTTGGATGTGCTTCTGGAGAAAGTGCAATATTTGGAATAGAGGGGAGGTTATTGAGGGAATTAATGCTGTCTCCCATGTCCATAGGTCATGGGAACAGATGAGGAAGGAATTCTCTGTCGTGAGGAAGAATACCAAGGTAAAGTTGCCCATCAGTTGGCACCTCAAACTAAATCTACGCCAACGGTGTGAACGCCAGAAATATGGTACCCCCATCAGCAATGGAGCACGGAAAGCATTGGTATAATGTCTGACCGTTTACATTCCAAAACTGCCAATCCTTTAGCTTCGTCTTTGTGGCTGATATAGATAAATGCTTGTACTGTCACATATAACTGTTGCATTTTGTGCCACTAAGTTAAAATGCCACTTCAAACTACTCGTCCAATGTCACGAGGTAGATTGTCAGCTGGGCACTGGGGAGCTACTTAAGTTAGATCCTAATGATGAAAGTGGATGTTTTGTCTGCTTTTAAAAGAGAAGGCTCTCTGAAACCAAAGAGCGAGAAACCTGATGCCCTTTCAGCAACCATGGGGAGGCACCCCCAAAACAGTAAGCTGCTTTTCAGCGCTTGGTAACTCATCAGTTGAATGCATCAAGTGAGGCACGACCACCAAAATGGTTTGGGCATTTCACTGGTGACAGGTACAAAAAATAATTTAAAAGGCTAATGGAATGTTGGCCTTTATCTCAGGAGGGCTGGAATGCAAAAGGGTGGAAGTTATGTTACAGTTATATAAAGCTCTGGTTAGACCGTATCTGGAATACTGCATTCAGTTCTGGGCACTGCACCTCAGGAAGGATATACTGGCCTTATGAGGATGTGCAGTGCAGATTTACCAGAATGATACTGGGGCTAAAAGGCTTAAAATCTGAGAACAGGTTGAATAGACTAGGCTTGTATTCTCTTGAGTATACAAAATAAAGGGGAAATCTAATTGAGGTGTTTAAGATGATTAAAGGAATTGATAGGGTAGATAGAGAGAAATTATTTCCGCTGGTGGGGGAGCCCAGAACAAAGGAGCATAACCTTAAAATTAGAGCTAGGCCATTCAGGAGTGATGTCAGGAAGCACTTCTTCACACAAAGGGTAGTGGAAATCTGGAACTCTCTTCCCCCAAAAAGCTGCTGAGGCTAGGTCAACTGAAAATGTCAAAACTGAGATTGATAGATTTTTGTTAGGTAAGGGTATTAAGGGTTACGGAACCAAGGCAGGTAGATGGAGCTAAGATATGGATCAGCCATGATCTAATTGAATGACGAAACAGGCTCAAGGGGCTAAATGGCCTGCTCCTATTCCAGTGTTCCTATGTCATTGGGCAGGCGATGCGATGACTCTGAGAATCAACCCCCCAGGGTGCAGAGAAGTCTTTTCCCCTGTTGTGCAGAGAAAGTAGGAAATCTGTCACACAAAACAGCTTCTGTAAAGCACAAGGCAAAGTATAAACTGAAAACTCTGAACTAGACAAGAATGTCTACCTTTCTTTCCTTGACTAATGCAGCGCAATCGTCTTTTGCTTCTTTTATCCCATTTTAAGTCTAATAAAACTGAAAGTTATGGTAATAAGACTAAGTTTCTACTTAATCTTGCAGCTGCCTTCAGAAAATCAGCCTGTTGATGTATTTGGTTCAGTAAAAGTGAGATGCAATTACCACTAATACTACTGTGGCAGCCATTAGAATAGTACACCATCCGTCTCATTCAGTCTCTCTGCTTTATTAATGTCTTTAAAATGGAGCACCCCGGGACCCAGACTCACATCCAGCTGCTCAGCACGACCCATCGGCCTTAAACCAATAACATGCCATTATCACGCATTTTCTACTGTGTAATCAGTAAATCTGCCCAAATCCTTCATCAGGCTGGGGCAGGAACCAGAGACAGTTAATGTATTTGAAGACTCCATCATGCTGTGATGTCCCTGCAACTACAGAAAGCCTTCACTTCATGAGCCAACAATTAATTGACTGTCGCAACAATTACACAAGGTAAAACTTATCAGCACTTTTAACTCAGATTCATTGACAACAATAAAGCATCGTTCAAGTTTTTATGTTTGTTATTTGAATAAGTTATTTCAAGGAAGGGAAGAACTTGCATTTAAATAGTGCCTTTCACAACCCCAGGATGCCCCAAAGCACTTTACCGCCAATTAAGTACTTTTGAAGTGTAGCCACTGTTGTACTGTAGGGAAACATGGCAGCCAACTTGCTCACAGCAAGGTCCCACAAACAGCAATGAGATACATGACCAGATAATCTGTTTTTTATAGTGATGTTGGTTGAGGGGTAAATATTGGTCAGGACATGGGGAGAACTCCCCTACTGCTCCCTGTATAGTGCCATCTTATTTTATAACAAGACATTTCTATATTTTGACCCAGTGATGCGACACCTATTCTCAAAAGAAGAATGGACTCGATGGGCTGAATGGCCTCTTTCCGTGCTGTAACCTTTCTATGATTCTATGATTCTATGTATGCTCGACTATATATAAAAATGTTTGGTTCATTAAGCATTGCACTGTAAAACTCAGTACATCAGCACATTTTACTGTTTCTGAGCAGTGTGTCAAATGGCGAACAGATGCCTGTGATTGAATCAATCTTTCTGTACATTGTATCATGCCCATTTTCATCAACTCCAGTGGAAACATGAGAAACTAATTACAAATAGAAACTGTACGCAATCGATTCAAGACTGATATGCATTAAAGCACACACGCTAAAAAATATACAAAGCCTCAGTCGCCCAAAGCTTCTTGATAGGAGTTTAGTCTAAATTCTGCTTTTTTCAGACTGATCTGCACCAATGCACAGTAGCTTCATCTGCCTTATCAATGTTGAAAACCATTGTGAAGCTTCACAGTTCAAGTTCAATTTGAATTTGTGGAAACAGATCCAAAGGTGTTAACCCAGTATGTGGGAGGAAGCAGGTTAGTTTCTGTATGAGACTGTACTTTACAAATTTGATGATAGCTTGGGTGCTACAAAGACATTTGCTGCATGAAGTGGCTACGTTAACTCTTTGAGTTCTTTAGGAGGATGTCAACATACAAACAAACTTCATTTAAACAATCCTGAGAAGTAACAAATACATTACTCTGTACATCTTTATTTCTCCTTTGCAACATTGCTCACACCAAACCAAGAGAAAACATGTTGTGTGGACTATAGGATACAAAATACACACTGGAAACATTCCAGTTCTAGGTAATGTTTATTGTGTATTAATGGCCAATAATAAAGCCCCTCTCAGCGCTGGCAGTATTCAGGCACTTACGTGCACCCTGTGCATGAAAGACCTGACCTCATCAGACAACATGAGGTCAGCTCATTTACATAACTCTGATGGCAAATTGGGCACTAACACACTCAACTTGCAAAAATAAATGTACTATAATAAGCAATATCTAACCTGAACGTCAATCACTTTTGTGCACCTCCTGTACACAGAGTAGCTAATTTAAGCATTTAAAGAAAGAAAGAACTTACATTTATATAGTGCCTTTCACAACCTCAGGATGCACTTTACAGCCAATAAATAACTTTTGAAGTGTAGTCACTCTTGCAATGTAGGAAAACACGGCATACAATTTGCACACAGCAAGCTCCCACAAACAGCAATGAAACAAATGACAAGATCATCTGTTTTCGAACAGTGCCATGGGATCTTTTACATCCATCTGAGGGGGAAGATGGGGCCTCAGTTTAATGTCTCATCCGAAAGATGGCACCTCGGACAGTGAAACACCCCCTTCATATGGCACTGGAGTGTCAGCTTAGACTATATGCTCAAATCTCTGGAGTGGGGCTTGAACCCATAACCTTCTAACTCAGAGGCATGAGTGCTACCATTAAGCCCAGGCTGTTATGTAACAGTGGACTGGCCATTGATGCCATGGATATTAGCAGTGAGGAAAATAAGATACCACTTTCCTGATACAGACTAGAAAGTGTTCAGTGACCCCCAAGCACAGGGACCTAATCACAGCCCTGAATTCTGTAATAGTGATGGTGGTGGGGTGGGTGAGGATATTACAAGGGTGGCAAAAGCATCATATTTTTGTGTTGCTGGCAACTGAAATTTTCCTTTGCAGGTTCCCCCAATCAGTCAGCTGGTTAAGACTGTTGGGAGGGGAGGTATGTGAGGTCTCTTTAAGGTCAAGTGACCTACCTAGAGAAGGAAGTTTGCAACTTACTCAACTCTCTGTGGCACACTTGGTAAACTGCTATGTAAACCATGGGTAGGTCCGTAGTACTCCAGGATATGGTTTACGATTGAGCAGCCAACCTGGCCCTGTAACGGAACCTGGAAGGGTAGACCTGTCACTGTGGGGTTTGGATTCTTCCCACTTAGCTCCAGGTATTTCTGCACTGACGGATCGGATGGTCCCAGCTGGATAAGGAGCAGGAGGCTTATCGATGTTCCGCAGTGGTAAGCTGCATAGTTGAGCTGATCAAACACCAGCAGTACCATTGAGCACACTTGGGGGTCCTTAAGATTTGGTTCTCCTAACCCTCAGCTAACCTCTCTGGAGCTGGCTAAGTGGATCATGGCAGATCAAGAGGGAGAATGCACTCTCAATACATGTATAGATCTCTCAGCCATTTGCTTTGGGTACTGTTAAATGTGATGGATTCCTGGGCATGTCAGATATCCGGCTAACCAAAAAAAGCACTAAGACATTGCGTAGCTAAGCCATACAGATCAGGACATCCCAGATGTTATCCTGGTCTGTGTTAAATAATCTCAACCAGACAATGATAGGTGTGCCACAGTTGGCCTCATTGTCCCAGGTTAGAGGTATAAAAAAAATTGTCCAGGGCTCCCACTCTTGAAGTGTGTACCTGAGAATGTTGAGTGAGGACACGATCAGGGATTGCATCATGTGGCCAAGTAGCCTGCCAACACTCACTGCCTCGATCACACACAAAAAAAAATTGTCATTTGGACGAGGTATCAGAGGGCAACTGGCCCCTGTGGAACTGTACCCCAACAAGGAGTTAATGCATTCACGTGAGGAAAGGTTAAAGAGAGAAGAAAATTGGTGGGATAAGAAGGAAGGTGGAAAAAATATTTCCTTTGCACTGGCACGAACAGAGCTTGTGCCATAATATCAACACTCAACTTTACTCCAATAAACTTGCCAGTACATTTTTAATCCATTGAAGAAATTCAGATTCAACCTTCTTACATTTTGCATGTACTCTGAGTTGACTTATAATAGAGCATTCAGTAAGCTGATGAATGGAACTTAATTTATAAAAACTTCTACATGAAGTAACTGATCAATGGGATTCATTACAGTACATTTATTAACGCAGGTGATGGGGACCTAATTCTCAACAAGGGCCAATATCAACATGGTAATGCAAAGGGGCTCTTTTTTTACATTGAGGGCTTTTAGACAATGACTATGGAGTCTAAATTTCCACTAAGGTTAGCACTCACTCCCTTTCCTCTGTAAGTGCTAAGTAGGTTTATGTTACTACTGGAGAGAACGGGAGGGGGTCAGTGATTTGGTGGCCTACCGTGCATCTTTCCATTCATGTTAGGACCAATCTTCAAAGAAATTCAAGTATAGATCAGGGCCAATTTCCCCGAGTTCACAGTGCCCACTCCTCAGGAAATTCCAGGAATGCTACCCTCAAATTTCAGTCCATTACTAAAATGGATGTAAAATCGTGGGCAGAGTGCCCACAACTTCCTGATCTGCATTGGCCAGCAGGCGCCACTCCCCACTTGACTCTATTCAAGGAGTTTGAAAAATCGGCCTCATGGTAACAAAAAAGAAGGTTTTTAATTCTCTGTGACGATCAAAAGAAAAAAATTAGATCTGTTTTATTCTGTTTTAAATTTGATCGTGTCAGCATTAGCCAAAATAAGGGCATTGCCCCCCCAAAAAAAAGGCCACTTGTTAGTTTAGTAGCTTTTTACAGAAAGGGGGTGAATTTTCTCAGAGATTCTCCCACTCCACAGCCATAAGTTTGGCGGAAAACGCATGTATGTGCGTAAATGGGGTTTTTGCCAAAATTATGAGGGGAGAAGGAGCGGAAGAACCCCAGAGGAAATTCACCCCCAGACCTCCCATACACAATGCAAAATATGACCATCAGGATGACAATACTGTTTCATATACATTGAATTGCCCCCAAAAGAGAAGCCTAAAATTTAAATCAGGAGCACAGGATATATTGGAGATGGTGTATTTCCCGCTAAAACAATTTCAATTACCCAGATACGAAGCTATGATTATTTGAGTTTTATTTTTAATGCTTTTGGTGGCTGCACTTTTTTTTGTGTTGTTTCTACTAGCCTGGGCTTCGGCAGTGAATTCTTGAACTAAGTATGCCAGGAAAACGATAATGAAAATGTGCGAATGATTTTGTTCTGGGCTCTAATCGATTACTAAAACATTGCAATTTGAACAATAATGTTTCTTATTGTTAGCTGTTTGCTCATTATTTGTCAAAGATTTACATAGAGCAAATGGCTTAATGTTGTGGGATTTTGACCATATGGGTAATGTAATCGACAGTACCTTCGAGGACTTCAGATGTCTTTATGATTTAAATTGGGAAATCCCGTGGGAGTTATGCCATCAGAAATGCAATCCTCAAGCTGCTATCACAGATTTATAACCACAGTGATAGCTCTATGATGAATTGGCTTACAATAGTAAACTGCAAGTACGAGTAAGAATCATGGGATGTAACTCTTCTCTCTCAACTGGTAAGAAAGAAAAAGCAGCATATGTTGCAGATGAGTGGCAACTTGGGTTTCTAGAGGAACACCACAAGATGGATAGAGTTATACAGGAGCTCGGATACAGTAGGTCAGTTTCCACTTTCCTACATTAATACACTTTTAACTTCCCGAATACACACACACACATTTTCCTTCACAGAACATCTGTGCAAATGATTTGAAGTACATTTCCAATGATGAGCAGAATTAAAAGAGTCTACCGATCTAAAAGAAAGTATTTTTCAGCCCATACTTTTTTTGGAACAAGCTTCAAAAGAAAAATGTAAACAAAAACTTTGGGCTAAAAATTGGACTTGTGCCTGAAGTGGGCGGCAAGTCAACGGAGCAAAAGCTCTGCCCACCAGTCCATGCCAGGACGGGACACATGCCAGATCCAGCATGAGACTCATGCCAGATCCAGCACCAGGCCCCAACTGCATTTAACTGGTGAGCTGCAGATGCTGATTGGGCATTCCGATGCAGCTCACTGGTTTAGAGGTCACCAATTTAGTCCTGCTGCAATGCCAGCAGCGGCCCTCAGATAGGCCTTAGGAGGTGGGCAAGGTGAACAGGAGGAGCGAGCGTGGGCCAGCAATGGTCTTCAGTAGTGGTATGGAGCCAGGAGGACCACCCCTGCTCTTCCTGGCTCCAGAGTCAAGTAAGTGCTTCTTCTTCTGCTGCCTCCAGCGGTCCCTTTATAGACCGCTGGTTAGGCCGCCACAGGCCCGGATAAACTGAGCAGAGCGTTTGGCATTGGGATCCTGAAACAGACATTAGGCCCCTGATTAGCATATTCAAAGGGCCCAATGCCTGTTTTAGGTGGGCACCCTGGGCATATGGAATCCGGCAATTGCTAATTTGGCACGCTTCCGGGGGGGGGAGGGGGGAGGAAGAAATCAAGCGCGGGATACCGCCACCCGAAACTAGTGCCACTAACCCTGGTTTTATGCCCGAAATCGGGCATGATGCATACCAATTTCTACCCATTGTTTTTAATTTGGGACAGAAATATCACTACAGTCCTCAAACAGTTAAAGTTTGGGGGTAAATTCACTGGCCCCACATTCCCAGTGGACAACTGCACTTGAAGGGATTGCGGATCGGAGACTCAGCGCCACAGTTTTGCAGCCCTATCTCAAACGCACCCTCCCCAGTGTGGCTCCCTGCTGAGGGTGCAGGATTGGTGAACTTAACATTAATATCTTTACTGCCATTTTCCAGTGATTTCTACCTGTTTCTGTTTGTGGCTGAGAGTTCCATTAGCGACGAATGGAAACTATTATTCTGGGGCGAAGCGGACTTTTAAGGTAAAATATTGCCCCCGTTTAATGTGGAGAGATCACAAATGAGCTTTTTTTTACTTTTTATTAGGAATCCCCATTCTTTGCCCCTTGTCACCAGTGTGACCCATTAGAGACTCATTACATTGGACCTCCAAAACCACAAACAGTCACTCAGGTGACACAAATGGTAACTTCTCATCCTGAAAACCAGAACATGGGACCGTAGTCTTCAAATTAGAACTAAGCCAGTTAAATGTGAAGTCAAGAAAAAAATGCTTCATGTAGAGACAAGTTGAAGTGTATTACAGGGAAGTAGATAATTACTTGACAAGTAAGGGTATTAAGGGATTATAGAGAAGGGACAAGAAATTGGGATTAAAAAGATAAAGCTAAAATTGTGCAGCAGGTTCAATTATCTGAATGGCCTACTCCCATTCCTACGTTCCATTGCACAGATCACTGTTTTTGGTGTTGAACACCAAACCTGGAGCTGACAGTGGTGTAAAGATTCACTGTATTGAATTTTTACCTTATCGATTATCGACTGTCCTGCGATTGACATCTCGGAACAAGAAAGATACTAATCCAGACTAATGCTATGGTGCCCACTGACACAGTAGTATGTTTGCCCGCATACCAAAAATGCCCCGTACTTTAAAAAAGAGTAATTCATTGTGTGAAGGGTTTTGAGATGGTTCAACATGGATATATATATTATATTATTTATTTATAATATATAATATAGAAATAATATTAAAAAATTGTTTTAGAAAGCACAAGATGCATTGGTTTCACAATGGTTTTTTAAAATCTAGTACATATAATAGGTAAGTCATGGATTACGTGATTGTCCGAAATAATGGTCCGGAAACTGCGCTGAGCGATGAATGAACGTCGCGGCCGTTCGTTCGTTATAAACTCACCCACAAACTTTTCATGGGCTTTTGGGCAGCAACTTGCTTCAGTGGTGAGCTGCAAAAAGTGCAGCGGTCTCTCCTGGGCCTCTATGAGCTGTGAGAGTTTTTTTTTATTCGTTCATGGAATGTGGGCGTCGCTAGCGAGGCCGGCATTTATTGCCCATCCCATAGAGAGTGGAGAAAGGATCGCTCTCTCCCCTCAACCAATCAGCTTGAAGGATCCTTGACACGCCGCGCAGAGTCAGAACCAGGAAGTAAAAGCTACAACAGTACAACAATGTAAAATCACTTAGAGAAAGCAAAATAAAGAGAGGGTAAGAAATAGCAATTTAAAAGATAGAGATAAAAGAGACAGACAGAAAAAGTAAAAAAAAATGATTTATATATTAACATTTTTTATAAATGTCCAACAACAATTAAAATCAGAAGTAATGAGACGCCATAGTTTTAAAAGTTAATTTTCAGTGCCAGAGAGGTTGTTCGGCAGTCATTAAGACTTAACACGCCGTTAAAAGTTAGTTTAGGCCTAAAAAACCCAGCATTCCTTTTTAATGGAGAGATTAGTTCATTTCCAGTTGGGCAGGAGAGCAACTTCACGCTGGTCCATTCATTTAGCCGGTGAGCTGTCCTTCCCGCGCAGCTTTCAAACAAGCAGGAAATCCCTAAGAGCAACTTCCGGATTTGCGTGTTTGACTGCACGTGCGCACTTGCCGGAAGTTGCTCTTCCATTTGCCCTTAAATAACGGTGAGCGCTGTTCAGCCATCCATTATTTTTGAAGCAAATTCTGGGCCATTACCTTATTACAAGACAGAGTAACTGAGATGAGGAGGAATTTCTTCACTCAGAGGGTTGTGAATCTTTAGAATTCTCTACCCCAGTGGACTGTGGATGCTCAGTCATTGAGTATATTCAAGATGTGGAGATGCCGGTGATGGACTAGGGTTGACAAATGTAAGGAGACGCACAACACCCGGTTATAGTCCAACAGCTTTATTTGAAATCGCAAGCTTTCGGAGCTTTGCTCCTTCGTCAGGTGAAGTCAGGATTCAAGACTGAGATCGATAGATTTTTGGATTCCAGGGAAATCAAGGGATATGGGGATCGGGCGGGAAAGTGGAGTTGAGGTCGAAGATCAGCCATGATCTTATTGAATGGTGGAGCAGACTCGAGGGGCCGTATGGGCTACTCCTGCTCCTATTTCTTATTTTCTTATGCTCTTATGTTTGTGGCTACATTTGGAGTACATCATGCATTTCTTTTCTGAAGCATAGGTGAATATTCAAGAAAGTCAACTGGGAACTGAAGTTGTGCACTGCTACCAGTCAAATGCTCCTGACTCTTCTGTAATGAGGAAACAATTATGAGAAAATTACAGGCAAATAATAATTGATCTTGTTTGGATTTCATCAAAAATGTTCCCCCATGAGGACTGGTTCTGGGAAACAATAAACCACTGCATGATTTCTTTTTCTTGTCTCTCTAGAAATTATGCTGACAGATGGCAGCTGATCATTTTTTTTCGTCTCCTGTAAAATCCATTATATATCAGAAGATAGGCAATTCTTACTTCAGCAATTTGATTTGCATCTGACCTCTTCCAAAAGTGAATTTACCTGGGAAACTCTGATAAGTTCAAACAGGTCCAAATTCAGATCAAGTTGGATATAAATTATTAGATTATTAAAAGATTTTTAAAAAGGATGATGAGGATAAAACTTTGTATGAAGTCGGTAGAATGCTTATAGGAAGTTTGAAATTGCCTCCGGTACTTAAGTGCAATGTCATTTATAGCAAAGAGGGGCCATATTAGCAGAATTCTTTCATCTGTGGAAACTGAGTTTGAATGCAACCCACACTGGTGGGATGAAGCTACTGCTGGTTGTAAGCCTCCTGCATGAAACAAACTTGATCAGTCTTTTCCTACTTCCTGGTGGTGCTCACCCACGTTACAAAATTACCCACAATTTGCAACAAATTGGTAACCTCACTGAGAAAGACCAGAGGAGTGGCTGGAGAAGGAAACTGGTGTAGATAAGGGTGGCCTTTATGAGCTGGTTGAAAACAAATTATCAAGGGCAGGTTTCATGGTGGCTGACGGAACAAGTGAAGAGAGCAGGGAACAAAGAGTAATCCACCATTAGAGGAGTGTAAGGGATCCAGGATGTTTCTTTCTTGCACAGAAATAATACAGTCCACCTTCACTTAAGATGTAAATGTGCAGCGGGAGGAGATTACTCGTGTGGGATGAGAAAGACCATGAAGGACTTTACAGCAAAGACAAGGATCTTAAAGTCAATGCACTGGGCACCGGGAACAGGGGAGCTTGGCAAGGAGGGGACTGATGGAAATGCAGGAGAGAGTGTGGACCATAGAGTTTTGAGTAAGTTGGAATTTGTGCAGGGTGAAGGAGGGGAGGGTGGCGAGGAGGGTTAGGATCAAGTCTCCAGGTGATAAAGATGGATTAGGGTTTCAGCAGTGGTGAGAGACAGGTGAAAGCAAAGATAGGCAGTGATCTCAAGAAGAAAGTAGCCTTGTCAATGCATCTGATTCAGAAAGAAATGTTTGAAAAGCAGATTGATAACACTTCAGATTATTTTTATTCTCTTATATGATCATTAATATGCAACCTATTGCTCTAGAAGCTTATACATTAATGAACATTGCTGTTTAACTCCACATGAAAGCTGCACTGATTCACATCATGTGCATTTTGTTATTAACCACAAGGGCCTATATTTCAAGATCTAAACAGAGAAGCCTTATTTCATTGATTTTGGCAATTTCACCACGTTATGTTTCGGTACACTGAGAGTAATTTCATCTGTCTATTGCCCCATTCACGTGGTAAGCAGATGAACATTTTACAAAAAACCTACCCTGCTGTCCAATAGCTGCCTGTAGCCCACCCAACTCGGTTTTCGAGTACGCCTCAAAAGGAGCGAACAGCACTCCCACCCCAAACAGGCAGGAGTCTTACTAAAATATTTAAATTGGAGTCCGACGCTGTTTGTGAAAGTCTGATGTTCTGGTGTTCCACTGGATGAAGCACACACTCCACCTTATGGAACTGTGCATCAAGCAGCTGAACCAGGAGTCCTTAAAGGGACCACTGCAGGCCTCTCCAAAAACCCTGTAAAAATAAAGCTGTGGCACTGATTTTTGTGAGGCCAGAAGGAGCATTCATGCTGCGCCTGCCTCCACAAAAATCTCTCGTTCTACTGGCCGTCGTCGAGCACTGGCAGCTTGCCGATCAAGTCAAATGGAGGCCTGATCATGAAAATGGTTCAGGCCTCTCAGCAGTGCCATCGGGCGGACAGTGCCATTGCTCTGCTCATCGCTGTGCCCATCTGCGTTATAGATGAAAATCGGCCCCATTGTTTCTCTTGGAGTTGACGTGTGTTTGTTGGTAAAAGTCTCAAACTTGGCAATGAACAATTAACTATTAAAGTAGTAGCCACTGTGTGTTGTGCTAACTGTTATGGACATCCTGTTGATTTAAATGACTGAGGGTTGATTCAGAATGAGTGAGTTATTCACAGTCTGTCAACCTTAAATTCCAGTTACTGTGACTTATTGGAGTATAGGCAATGTTTGAACAGTCCGCTCACCCTGCCATTTTTCTGTATTGCTTGATGTAATGTAATGAAATAAGGTAAAAAGAAATCGTCAAATTCAAAATTATAATTATATTCTATGAGCTTTACACATATGCTGTTTATGTGTATTTGAGAGGCAGATGGAAATAGAGAAAAGATTTGTGAGGAGCAACTAGGCCTTATTGTTTTAAATGATGCATTTCTCTCAAGCTACATCACGGTGGAAATCAGATACATTCTCAAACACCACGGTACCAGATGTAGGGGAAATAATGCCGAGCTTAATTGTATTTTGCAAGCCTTCCACCATCATCTTCCAGCGACAGTGAAAACAAGATTTCTATCAAAGTTTGTGCACGGTTTTGCATCTTATTTTATAAACTAGTTTCGAAACAAAAGCAATACTTTCTCTGAGAATTACATGCTAGCTTTCTGATCACAAATACAATTTTTGTGTTAGGCACAATCTGCTCCTGTTAATATCTTGAACAATTAAATTGAACGTTGTGGTACAGTAATAGAGCATACAGTGTAGGAATTTTCCTCCAGTGGGTTAAACAATATGAAAAACACTCCAATCTTTGTGTTCGCTTACGAAGCCAGTAATGCATCATTATCAGATTTTTATTCTATTCTACAATGTTCCTAAAATGTTCTATGTACTTATATATTTTTGGGAAAAAAGCTATATCTGATATTTGGTTCATAGGTAATGTTTATTCATTGCCTTTCAACTCCAAAGAAGCACATTTAAATACCATCTGTCGATACTTGTGAGTTCTTCATATTGTTACTTCATCTTAAAATTATTTACAGAGTGACTGAAAGTATTTGCACTCGTCTTTGTCATATTGCAGTTGAAACTGTGAATCTGTCCTTACAATGCAAAGCAGCAACATTAGGATTTGGTACATTCTTTTTTCAGCACGTCACAGAAAAGATGCAAATGGTATGATAGGGCCCAAGTGTGGGCATGCAAGTCAATCAAAGAAGAATGCATCTGCAATCAATCAGGATAAGTTAAAAAAAATCATTCCGAAGGAGAATTTGAATTTTTGTTGTGCGTTCTGTATTCTGGCAAGAGGAAAAGAAAACATCTCTGATGCTGCATCAACTGAAGAACATGTCATAAATATGATCTCATATACTGTATGTAGCACAGAGCTGAGGGCGAATGTAGAGGGTTGCTAGAGTTTTATGAATGGTTTGATCTGTGCTTGTGCTGAACTAAATGTTACTCTCAAATAGCCCATACCAAATAGTCAAAGGAGCTTTCACTGTGCTTAAAGGATTAAAAAGTTTGCTCCTTTTAGAAATCTAAAATTTCCCATCAAAAAAACAAATTCAGCATGCCAAATGAAATAACTGAAAATAAAATATTGAATGGAACACTTATTTTGATATCATGCAAATTATTCATATTTATAATTGTAAATGTGGTTTGTGGTTTTAATGTAAGAATTTTCCACTTCAGAAACTTCCAATGTCTGAAATACTTAAAGGAGGGGACTAAAATTATACTTCTGACGAAAGAAGCAATTTTCTCCCTTAGATACCAAATTCAATTTCACACCTCAACCAGGAAAATTTGAATTATCCTGGCCCTTATTTTATTCCACAGTTACAAATTTTGTGTGTTACATTTTAATCATATTATTAATACCTTGCAAATAATACTTCCTCATATATATTAATGTGTGTATATATATATATATATAAAATAGACTATAATGTTTATAATACTAACAACCTCAAAATTGCATTTCGATATGAAACTTCAGGTCTGTCATCCTTTGACTTCAAATACAGGTCTTCCGAACAAGCACAATTTTTGAAGTGATGCAATGAAGTGATTTAGTTGCAAGTTGAGTGAGACACTTAATACAATGAAAATAATTAGATACACCTTGTATTTATATTATTAGTTAAATCTATATAAATATTTATATATTTGATTTGCACTTCTGTGATTAAAACAGGTCTAGAACACCATAATGCATTTATATGACACCTTTAATGTAGTAAAATGTCCCAAGGCGTTTCACAGGAGCGTAATCAAACAAGCAGTGACGCTGAGCCAAAAAAGGAGACGTTAGGACAGATGACCAAACGCTTGGTCAAAGAGGTAGGTTTAAAATAGTGTCTTAAAGGAGGAGAGTGGTGGAGAGGCAAAGAGGTTTGGGGAGGGAATTCCAGAGCTTAGGGCCTAGACAGCTGAAGGCACGGCCGCCAATGATGGGGTGAAGGGAGTGGGGAATGCTCATGAGGTCAAGTTGGAGGAACACAGAATTCTCATAGGGTTATAGGGCTGGAGGAGGTGACAGAGATAGGGAGGGCCGAGACCTTGGAGGGAATTGAACATGAGGATGTGAATTTTAAAATCATGGCATTGGTGGACCAGGAGCCAACGTCGGTCAGCGAGCACAAGCTTTGTTTAAAGGGGTCAGTACTGTGCTGCTTTAACATTTAGGCAACTTTCCTATTTAGCAAAATCCATATCTGTTGCAATGAGGCTGCCTCTGTGTCTTCTGTTACTTCACCATGGCGAACAGGATGTGCTGAAAGGGTTAACGCTAATTCTTTGTATAATAGATTTTCGCCTTTGGTTATGTCTTGTATAAAATGTTACCTGCACTTATTTTATGGTATAATTCCGGTTTTTTTCTTAGTTGGCAAAGAATTACTCCAGGGAATTTCAGACCTTGAAATGTACCCTTAATACGTTGGCTACTAATGCAGCTTGTAGCAAAGAGTGTGTTGAAAGACTTACCCCATTCTTTGGGTAGGCTATCCATCCCAGGTCTCCCATTACAGCTCTGGAGTCCAGTAAATTAACTGTAAAAGCAAAAAACGAAAACAATCAGCCAGGTTTACATTAATTCTGAGCTGCAGACAGGGCCAGTCGCAGACACCTTAAAAAAGCCAGAAACTAAAATCTAACAGCAGACATTCATCTTAAGGGAAAGCATCCCACTTGCACACATATTAATTTCACATTTTGGTTTTACTTGTATGGTATTCAATGTGACAACAACTATATATTTTTAACAGTATTTTAGTTAATAATGTATTTTCAAGAAAATGAAAATCGGGGTGGTTCACTAGTGCTATGGGGAAGGGTTTAAACTAATTTGGCAGGGGGATGGGCACCAGGATGTAGCATTAGAAAGGAAAAACAAGGTGCACAGAGGATTGGGAGAGACAGATAGCACGAGAATAAGAAATGGTACGGTATTAGTTGGGATCAGACTAAGAGAGAATACGAGAAGGTCTAAGATAGGTTTAGAGTGCATGTGTGTAAATGCACGAAGCGTGGTAAAAAAGGCTGGTGAGCTGAAGGCGCAAATAGCCACAAGGGAATGTGATGTCGTGGTGATAACAGAGACCTGGCTCAAAAAGGGGCAGGATTAGGTATTAAATATTCCTGGATACAAGGTGTTCAGGAAAGATGGGGAAGGGAAAAAAAGGGGGAGGGGGGGTTGGCAGTATTGATTAAGTAGATTATTGGAGTGCTGGAGAGGATTTTTTATATTCGTTCATGGGATGTAGGCATCGCTGGCAAGGCCAGCATTTATTGCCCATCCCTAATTGCCCTTGAGAAGGTGGTGGTGAGCCGCCTTCTTGAACCGCTGCAGTCCGTGTGGTGAAGGTTCTCCCACAGTGCTGTTAGGAAGGGAGTTCCAGGATTTTGACCCAGCGACGATGAACGAACAACAATATATTTCCAAGTCGGGATGGTGTGTGACTTGGAGGGGAACGTGCAGGTGGTGTTGTTCCCATGTACCTGCTGCTCTTGTCCTTCTAGGTGGTAGAGGTCGCGGGTTTGGGAGGTGCTGTCGAAGAAGCCTTGGCGAGTTGCTGCAGTGCATCCTGTGGACGGTACACACTGCAGCCACGGTGTGCCGGTGGTAGAAGGAGTGAATGTTTAGGGTGGTGGATGGGGTGCCAATCAAGCAGGCTGCTTTGTCCTGGATGGTGTCGAGCTTCTTGAGTGTTGTTGGAGTTGCACTCATCCAGGCAAGTGGAGAGTATTCCATCACACTCCTGACTTGTGCCTTGTAGATGGTGGAAAGGCTTTGAGGAGTCAGGAGGTGAGTCACTCGCCTCAGAATACCCAGCCTCTGACCTGCTCTTGGGGTCAAGGACAGAAACTATTTGGTTAGAGTTAAGAAACAACAGAGGTGCCATTACACTACTGGGTGTGTTCTATAGGCCACCAACTAGTAGGAAGGATATGGAAGAGAAAATTTGCATGGGAATTAGAGAGGGGTGCAAGAACTATAGAGTAGGGATAATGGGGGACTTCAACTATCCTAATAAAGGCTGGGGTAGTTATAGGGTAAAGGGCAAAGAGGTGGAGGAATTTCTTAAGTGTGGTCTGGAGAACTTTCTTGATCAGTATGTTTCCAGCCAAAGTCACAGTAAAAGAGAAGGTAGTTGCTGGCCATAATCTTCCAATCCTCCTTAGATACGGGGGTGATGCCAAAGGACTGGAGAATTGCAAATGTTACACCCTGGTTCAAAAAAGGGTGTGACGATAAACCCGGCAACTACAGGCCAGTCAGTTTAACCTCGGTGTGGGGAAACATTTAGCAACGATAATCCGGAACAAAATTAATAGTCACTTAGATTAATAAAGGAAAGCCAGCATGGAATTGTTAAAGGCAAATCATGTTTAACTAACTTGACTGAGTTTTTTGACGAGGTAACAGAGAGGGTTGATGAGGGCAATGTAGTTGATGTGGAGTAGATGGATTTTCAAAAGGCATTTGGAAAAGTGCCACATAATAGGCTAGTCAGCAAAATTGAAGCCCATGGAATAAAAGGGGCAGTGGCAGCATGGATACGAAATTGGCTAAGTGACAGGAAACAGAGAGTAGTGGTGAACAATTGTTTTTTGGACTGGAGGAAGGTATTCCCCAGGGGTCAGTACTAGGACCACTGCTTTTTTTGATATAAATTAATGATTTGGACTTGGGTATACAGCGCACAATTTCCAAATGACACAAAACTTGGAAGTGTAGTAAACAGTGAGGAGGATCGTAATAGACTTCAGGAGGACATAGATAGGCTGGTGGAATGGGTGGACACGTGGCAGATGAAATTTAACACAGAGAAGTGCGAAGCAATACATTTTGTCAGGAAGAATGAGGATAGGCAATATAGAGAACATAAGAACATAAGAATTAGGAGCAGGAGTAGGCCATACAGCCCCTTGAGCCTGCTTCGCCATTCAATAAGATCATGGCTGATCTTCAACCTCAACTCCACTTTCCTGCCCGATCCCCATATCCCTTGATTCCCTTAGAGTCCAAAAGTCTATCGATCTCAGTCTTGAATATATTCAACAACTGAGCATCCAAAGCCCTCTGGGATAGAGAATTCCCAAATTCACAACCCTCTGAGCCAAGAAATTTCTTCTCATCTCAGTCCTAAAAGGCCAACCCCTTTTCCTTAGACTATGCCCCCTAGTTCTAGACTCTCCAGACAGGGGAAACAGCTTCACAGCATCTACCCTGTCATGTCTTCTCAGAATCTTATATGTTTCAATGAGGTCACCTCTCATTCTTCTAAACTCCAGAGAGTACAGGCCCATTCTACTCAATCTCTCCTCAAAGGACAACCCTTTCACCCCAAACTAAACTAAATGGTACAATTCCAAAGGGGAGCAGGAACAGAGAGACCTGGCTGTATATGTGCACAAATCTTTGAAGGTGGCAGGACAGATTGAGAAAGCGGTTAAAAAAGCACACAGGATCCTGGGCTTTATAAATAGAGGCATAGAATACAAAAGCATGGAAGTTATGTTGAAGCTTTATAAAACACTGCTTCAGCCACAACTGGAGTATTGCGTCCAATTCTGGGCACTGCACTTTAGGAAGGATGTGAAGGCCTTAGAGAGGGTGCAGAAAAGATTTACTGGAATGGTTCCAGGGATGAGGGACTTCAGTTACGTGGATAGACTGGAGAAGCTGAGGTTATTCTTCTTACAGCAGAGAAGGTTAAGAGGAGATTTGATAGAAGTGTTCAAAATCATAAAGGGCTTAGCTAAAGTAAATAAAGAGAAACTGTTCCCATTGGCGAAAGAGTTGAGAACCAGAGGACACAGATATAAGATGATTGGCAAGAGAACCAGAGGCGGCATCACGAGAAACTTTTTTAGGCAGCGAGTAGTTATGATCTGGAATGCACTGCCTGACAGGGTGGTGGAAGCAGATTCAATTATGGCTTTCAAAAAGGAATTGGATAAACAATTGAAGAGCAAAATTTTGCAGGGCTACAGGGAAAAAACGGGTAATGGGACTAACTCGATTGCTCTTACAAAAAGCCGGCACGGGCTCGATTGGCCAAATGGTCTCCTTTGTGCTGTAACCATTCTATGATTCTATGATTCTATGATAAGATCTTAAACAATGAAGTGCAAATTTGGTACTCTCTTTCCGCAAAAGGCTGTGGGTACTGGGTCAATTAACCTGTCAAGACGGAGATCCATAGATTTTTGTTCGGTAAGGGCATCATAGGATATGAGAAAAGGCAAGTAAATTAAGTTGAGGGGCTGAATGGCCTGCTCCTGTTCCTATGTTCCTAATTATTAAAATTGGAGTAGCTTACTACTACTACTACTACTACTACTACGACTACTACTACAACAACAACAACTTGCATTTATATAGCACCTTTAGTGTAGTAAAATCTCAAGGCTTTTCACAGGAGCGTTATGAAACAAAATTTGACACCAAGACCCATATGGAGATATTTGGTGACCAAAAGCTTGGTCAAAGAGGTAGGTTTTAAGGAGCGTCTTAAAGGAGGAGAGAGAGGTACAGAGGCAGAAAGGTTTAGGGAGGGAATTCCAGAGCTTAGGGTCTAGGCAGCTGAAGGCATGGCTGCCAATGGTGGAGAGATTAAAATTGGGGATGCACAATAGATAAGAATTGGAGGAGCACAGAGATCTCAGAGGGTTGTAGGGCTGGAGGAGGTTACAGAGATAGCTTAATAACATTCAGAAATAAAACATCTCTGTACCTTCTTTTAAATTTACTTTTGGTTGTATTCATTTAAGCAACATTCTCAATAGTTATTCAATATAGCTAATGGATAGATTTGTTTTCGGATCTGCAAATGTGCTAATCTTTCTCAAGGAGATGGATTAGCTATGTAATTGTTTTCCCTCAGTAAATAATCAAAATTAATAACTGGAAATAGAAAACTGATTTATCTTATCAGATATATAAATAATTGCATGATCTATGGATAAAGTGTGTTCAGAACTCTTTGCACTACCTCACACCATCTGAAATGCTTAGAGGTAGCACTGACTCACATGCTAGTTTTTAGTACTTCAGCAACTGTGCATCCGTCTGTTGTTGACAACAAGCATCAGTGTGTGTATGAAAAGATAAGCTCCTCATCATCACCATTGCTACTGTCAAAACATTAAAAGCATTATAAATGAAACGGAGTCACATCACGCAATAGTTTTACCACAGGGATTAGAGCTCAGCTCACTTACTAGTTCATTAGGCAAAAATTATAAAATACATTTTTCAGGCAGCTGGAAAATGTCACAAAGGTACTTTATGAACACAAACAATATCCCAGACAAACCTGAATAAAATATCTTAATAATAAAGTGAAGGTGGTAAAATATGTACATTTTCAATCATTAATGCTGTATTCTAGGGCTAATAATTGATATTGACACCACTTCCAGAATTCCCCTTTGCTGTTCTGTAAAGGTCTCTCAATGTATAATAGTTCCCTTCATCAAATCACCTGCGGTACTACAATGTACGCTATATGTTTTGGCTTGCTTTCTTATGGACTGTTTTGTGTTATTTATGGCACGTATTTAAACTGAAAGGGAATTTTATATGCAATAGCCATGCAATGAAGGCAATTTGATTTTTAGTAAAGAATTCCGATTATTTCTTGTGACAACCACACATATCAAATTCTAGTATCTTGACGCTTCTATGAGAGGCTGGCTCCAACAGCCCCCTATAATTCCCTCTTTTTTTACTTTCCCATCTACCTCTATCAATGTCTGGTAATCACTCTGCACAATGTTTCTCGGGCATTTTGCTGCATGGATGTTAATGAGCGATGACATCATCTACACACATTTAATATTAATAGTATCATATACTTTGTCACACAAGGTCATCTACGTAACCAATGAAAATTCTAAGATGAAACACCATGCCCTAATAAGAATTATAATTGTTCTCTGTTACTTCAACATTCCTTGAAACTGAAGCACAACATTTTATATATTTAAGTCTTCCATTATGAGCGATTTCCTGAAATTATTTCTCCTGCACCCTTATTAACAATTAAGACCAAATCATTATGAAAATGTACAGTGCTCCTGGACATTCACATATTGCCATGAACTAGTCTTATTAGCTTTCACAACAATAAGCAACATATTTCTCAGGATAAAATGAAGAATGCACTCTGCAGCTCCGAGGCCCCACATGAAAGAACTGAACCGACTGCTGCTGACTCAGTGCCAAGTGGCTGTGATATGTCAGCATGTGGATAACCCAGATAAGACGAAGATTAGAAAGATGTTTCCGCCGAGGTTATGTAAAATAACCTGTGTGTTGCCCCTCGCAGATACAAGAGAGTATATTTGTAAGAGTAGTTTTTGACATTGGGAGACACACTTGGAAATATACATCATGTATGAGAATGGAGAATTGTACCTACACCACTTGTCAAGCAGCAGTTATTTGAGAGCACTTTCCCAGCAATTAAACACGAAACAAGTCCTCACCATTACACACAAGACCAGCCGATACTCCCAACTCCTTTCCACTAGTTGAAATTTAATGCACAACAACAAACTTAAACGCTGCCCCCTCTTAATCTGCACAATGCTTTGTAATGTCTGTCGCACAGCACAGTACCGTCTGGTGCATGGGCAACTGATGTAACACAAGAGTTTCTACAGCGGGAAGGGAATGTTTTGCACTTTTCAAATATTGAATTAGAAACACGAAGATCTATGTCGTTGCAAAGTTCCTGAGCTGCTAATACAGATTTTATTTTTTTTCGTATATGCCCGATTCTTGTGTCATTAAGACAGGCTGCCTGACTGATGAACACCGACCCTGCGTGGGATCTGTATGCGTGAGGGGTACAGAGATAAAACATGACAGGCGTGCAGTGTAGGGCATGATTCCGTGCATCGGAAGATACTGTAAGACAGTTATAATCACCATTTTGGTCCGTTGTCTTCAGGAAGTGAAGTAATAACGAAAATATAGTGTACTTCAATTACAGTGACAGGAATGTTTGGTCTGCTCGCTTAAGTTACATCATGTGGAGATGCCGGTGATGGACTGGGGTTGACAATTGTAAACAATTTTACAACACCAAGTTATAGTCCAGCAAAATAAAATTGCTGGACTATAACTTGGTGTTGTAAAATTCTTTACAAGTTACATCATAGTGGAGACTCGGTGTTTATTGATGTATTCAATCTTTTATAATGTAATTGCTAGAGGTCTCCTGAGAACCATAAATAAATATATCTGGAAATAACATATTGGAACCATCCCCATCAAAAAAAGAATAGTATTCTTACAAACAAAAAACATGCACCTTTAGTCTTGTAACTAATAGCGGATACAATTAGGGTGACCAAACAAATGCCCTCTGCGGCGGGTGTTCATTAGTGTAAATGTCCAACTCCTTTTATTCACTCCGGGACAATCCAAGACACCCTTAACCCAAACAAGAAATTATTTCATAAACTAAGTATGTGGCTAACAAATAAATGGTACACATTGTTGCTTAAAACACCAAGGTGAAAGCTAGATGCAAACAATCAATTCCACTCGCTACTTCGGACTGAAAGTAGGATCCCAAAGTTTTATACACAGATAGAATAAGATTTTAGCTCTATCAGAACCTAGAACAATGTGAAATACATTTGAAGTTTTCTTAAAATTGCAAATAAAAGTAATGCCATTATAGCTTTTGATCATAATTGTTGTGGAGAGAAGAATCACATATTTTAGAAATCACGCGCAGGGTTTCCTATCAATAAATTCAATACAATCAATTTCAATTTAACTTTGTTCTCGGAAAACTATTCCAGGCTCCATTAACCCTGCAAGGGCTGATCACTCTTTGGAGTTTACAAACTATACATGCATTTTTCTTGATGTGAAGCTTTTGCGAAAATTATGCTTTGACATTATGAGATTGTCCATTGCAATGTATGATTTGTCTGGTTTTTTTGGGGGGGAGAGTCAATAGCGAACAGTGTTTCCCTCAATACACACAGTCCAGCCCTGATGATATTTTCAGTATCATCAGAAATAAAACAACATTCCTCCATGGGTTAAACCATTCACAAGTTCTAAAAAGGTCATTTCACTTGGAATCTTCATTTACTATCTCAAAACCTGAATTAGTAGTTCTAAATTATGAATACTTCATTACAAGAAAGGGGTCACTAAAAGCCTAACTAAAAAGAGAACCTAAATATGGTACCTGGAGAAAACTAACAGATAGCCTGCTATCAGTTGCAAGCAGTACAGCCGCTAATTGCTCCGACCTCAAGTCACACTCCAAAAAGTACACGGCTGCAAAAGCACGATTAGTCCTCCACAACTGTACTCTTCCCATTCAAGGGCAACTCAGGGGCGCATCACACTGGGGTAGTAACATTCAGCACCACGAGAGTGGTAGCATATGGGTTTGTGCCCTCAATTTTCTGCTTGATGAGTCCTTGATCTCAACCAACCCACTGGGAGCGAAATGATTTCCTTCCACGTAGGAAGGGAGAGAAGGAAAAAAAGGCTTCCGAAGCAAGAACAGCAGCCTTTCCAGAGACTTAAAGAAAAAAAAGACTTGCATTTATATAGTGCCTTTCATGACCTCAGGACCTCCCGTACTGCTTTACTGCCAATGAAGTACTTTTGAAGTGTAGTCATTGTTGTAATGCAGGAAATGCGGCAGCCAATATGGGCACAGCAAGATCGCACAAACAGCAATGAGATAATGACCAAATAAATTGTTTTAGTGATGTTGGTTGAGGGATAAATATAGGCCAGGACACCAGAGAGAACTCTCCTGTTCTTCTTCCAGTTGTACCACGGGATCTTTCATGTCCACCTGAGAGGGCAGACAGGACCTCCATTTAACTTCTCATCTGAAAGACAGCACCCCCCACATTGCAACACTCCATCAATGAAGGACCAGCCTAAATTATGTGCTCAAGTCTCTGGAGTAGCACTATGAACTCACAACCCTCTGATTCCAGAGGCAAGAGTGCTACCACTGAGCCAAGGCTAACATGGGAATGATCACCTGCTCCTGTTCTCCAATGTGTGATATGGGTGCAGACAACTCTTAAATAGGGTATAAAATAAAAATCTCTTTCATAGTGTTAAATATTTAACCCTGCTGTGAAAGCATTTTGATGCTTACCCACACATTACTGTACCTCGGAGGTCACATAATCAAATAAATGCCAGCTCAGATGTCATTCCATTTTGCCTGCCCTATCAAAATCAAATACTGGTAGATAGCTGACAGTGAACTTCTATCTTCAGCACAGGAGAAAACACCAGGCAAGAACACAGTTCTGAGCTGCACCAATGGCCCAGTGGGGAATTGCACCTTCCAATAGAGCACGAAGACAACAACAACAGCTTACATTTAAATAACACCTTTAACGTAGTAAAACATCCCAAGGTGCTTCACAGGAGCGTTATCATACAAAATTTGACACCGAGCCACAGAAGGAGCTATTAGGGCAGGTGATCAAAGAGGTAGGTTTTAAGGAGCACCTTAAAGGAGGAGAGAGAAGTAGAGAGGCAGAGAGATTTAGGGAGGGAATTCCAGAGCTTAGGGCTTAGGCCGCCAATTGTGGAGCGATCAAAATTGGAGATGGGCAAGAGGCAAGAATTGGACGAATGCAGAGATCTCGGAGGGTTGTAGGGCTGGAGGAGGTTACAGAGATAGGGAAGGGTGAGGCCATGGAAGGATTTGAAAAAAAGGATGAGAATTTTTAAATTGAGGAATTCCTAGACTGGGAGCCAATGTAGGTCAGTGAGCACAGGGTTGATCGGAGAAGGGGACTTGGTGCGCGTTAGGATATGGGCAGCACAGTTTTGGATGAACTCAAATTTATGGAGGGTGGAAGATGGGAGGCTGGCCAGGTGAGCATTGGAATAATCAAGTCTAGAGGTAACAAAGGCATGGATGAGGGTTTCAGCAGCAGATGAGCTGAGGCAGGGGCGGAGGCGGGTGATGTTGCGGATGTGGAACTAGGCAATCTTGGTGATGGAGCGGGATGTGGTCGGAAGCTCATCTCAGGGTCAAATAGGATTGCGAACAGTCTGGATCAGCCTCAGACAGTGGCCAGGGAAAGGGATGGAGTCGGTGGCTAAGGAATGGAGTTTGTGGCAGGGACCGTAGAACAATCGCTTCAGTCTTCCCAATATTTAGTTGGAGGAAGTTTATGCTCATCCATATGTAGGACAAGCAGTGTGACAAATGAGAGATAGTGGAGGGGTCGAGGGAGGTGGTGATGAGGTAGATCTAGGTGTCATCAGCGTACATGAGAAACCTGACCTATGGAACATGAAGGTCCAACCATTCTTCATGTGAGTCTAGACAGTGAATTTATGCAGGCTAATCATCTGTAGGATGAATCAAAGCTGGGTTCATAGAATATCCATACACATGCATTATCTATGTTGGGTCCCCAACTAGAGATCTGGAATAAGATTTTTCTCCTCTCTGGCCTGTGGTGCTGAGGCCAATTACAGCATTCCCATCACTGCCCTGTCTGAGATTATCAAACTCTGCACAGACCAAACTATTTTGATTCTCAACTCACTCATTACTGTACCTCAAAAGTAGCATCATGATTGAATAAACAGCTGCTCAAAAGTCATGCCATATTTATCTGCCCTTTCAAAATTAACTAACTGTGCTGTGTTAGTTGATCTCAGTAGTCTGGGATGCTACAATTGGCCTCAGCATCCTGGGCTAGAGAGGAGGGAAAACAGACAGAGTTTTTGTTTTTAACCTCTATCCAGTGACGTTTCATTGAAAATACACATATGGACATCTTATTAAGACACACTGGGGCTCAGCTTTGATGCCCTCCCCCTGCCCACCCCCCACCCCCAACAAATGAATACCCTGCCAACTCATTGTCTAGGTTCATCAATGAAGAATGGTGACTTAGGCAAGGTAATGGGCAAGAGTCAGTGCCCCAGAACCATACCCCAGCCTGAAACACTGTTTTCAGGAGAGGTGGAGAGAACATTGGAAATAGCCGTGGCATGACTGACCACCTGCACAACTAGGTGTCAGCCGTGGCTCAGTGGTAGCATTATCGCTCTGAGTCCGAAGGTTATGGGTTTGAGTCCGACTCCAGAGACTTGAGCACAAAATCTAGACACTCCAGCACAGTACTGAGGGAGTGCTGCACTGTTGGAGGTGTCGTCTTTTGGACGAGACATTAAACCAAGTCCCCATCTCTAGTGGATGTAAAAGATCACATGACACTATTTCGAAGAATAGCAGGGTAGTTTTCCCTGGTGTCCTGGCCAATATTTAGCCCTCAAACAACATCACTAAAAAGCAGATTATCTGGTCATTATCACATTGCTGTTCGTGGGGCCTCGCTACGCACATTTTGGCTGCCACATTTCCTACATTACAACAGTGACTGCATTTCAAAAGTAATTTATTGCCTGTAAAGTGCTTTGGGATGTCCTGAGGTCATGAACGGTGCGACAGAAATGCAAGTATTTCTTTTTCTTTAGATTCATGGAGAGCTGCCCACAATGTTTTCAATGTAAACAAGGATCAGTTGAAAAGTTGGAGTATACGAGAAAGGTGGAATGCGTTAAGGTAAATAGGGCTGAAGGAGATAGCATCATCGTCAGAACACTATTTGCAATGAAATATTAACATTAACTTTCACATTCCTTTTGAAAAAACTTCTGCTGGATTTTTTGAAAAGATAATTATGTGTTGATGACCTCATTGGGGAATACTGTCTTGGAGAAGTTACTGAACCTAACAGTGTGAATGATCTGCATTAATGCACACAGCTGAAATGATAAAATTGCTGAAACACCTGGGTTTAATGGCTATCTCTACTGATGCTAATTGAGCTCCCTCACAGTGTCCCCAATGATATTTAAACATTTTTTAAAAATTATTACAGGCAAGGAAAGCAAAAACAATTCAGCAGGATTTATTGTGTTTTTTTTAAAAAAAGGATCCTCATGGTAATACTCCCTCTTTGATTTTTGTAACAGAAGTGTTAGCACGGCAAAGAGAATGACTGCTGAAATGAGTCATCACTGTGAAAATGAGTACAGGTACCAGTGGGCACTTATGAAAATACAAACAATGACAGACAGGAAAAGACACATTGGTCCATCCAGCCTGTCCCACACAACTGTGATGCCTTGTACATCACAATACATACGTTTCCCAGCCCACCAGAAAGCCACATAATCTCCTCGGAGAGGCAAAAAAACAGTTAAAAACTCAGGCAATTGGCGGTGGGGGGGGGGGGGTGGAATTGGAAAATTCTCCTCTGACTCCCTTTTAGGTGATCGAAACTAGTCCAGGAGACCACTCTGATCCAAAATGCACTTCTTCAAGATAGCCCACAGATATAAGCACTATGTGCCAAGTTAGTTATGACCTACCAAAGTAACCTAAATGAAGATGGGGCAAAGTCAGAAATGGGTTTAAAGGAGGCAAGCAGATTGGAAAATTATATATGAAGGGGGAAGAGAGGAATCAATTCGTATTCAGCGAGCTCTGAATTTTTCAGTTGCAAGAGTTTGTAGCTTCCGATTAAAGACCTGAGTAAGTTATTAAACATAGTGGAAATACAAAGCATTTTCCCTTCAATTCTCTCCACGCACACATAATACCATTGCTACAGTGAACTTTGAAGGTATAAAAGCTCAAAAGAGACCTTGAAAATCTTTTAAACACTTTTGGGAGTTCTCATTTACGTTGTTTTTGCTTGAAGAAAGCAGGCACCCGCATCCCTTTATAATGTGCTAACATATTTCATCCCAATCAACACCATACATCACATACTCAGGTGGCAAATTCTTGACAGTTCAGTACCATAGGAATGCATGAATGCATGTCGGAGCCACATTTTCCCTGTCACAAATATCTACCTGTAAATGATTAACTGCTGCAAGCTGAATATCTGACTTCATTTACATGTGGAATAACAATTTAAAAATCGATTTTTTTTCTGTCTTGTGCTAGTAAAAAAACATAATCTATAGTGTCCTTTTTAGTCTTATTGCCCTTTACAATAAGAGTATAACAAATTAATTTTATCAGATCCTTGATTCATTCTGCCTGATATGGCTTAGTAATATGTTATAATGACATCACCAGCACACAAGCATACAAAGCTTCCCTTCCAACTTACTTACTTAGGACACAGCCTAGCCATTAATAACGTTCATCTTTGGCAAGATAGTAAACTAAAAGTGAAGAAGGTGTTACAAAAATGAGTAGTGACCGTCAATGTCAAATCATCAGTGGCCATGGTGGGAAAATGTTCGCACCCCATATCTAAGATGTTGAAAGTGCCTCCAATTTTCAGTGTTAGCGTTGGTAAATAAAAATCAATGGTTTTCAATGGTTTTTGGCATGCTGTAGTTATGGTGCCATCACTAGCATGTCTAATGTTCGTTCCAGAGAACAATAAGCGTTCTTATTGATCTTGGGCAAGAGACAAGAAACTGCCATGGTTGAATATATAAAAGACATTCAACACTCAAAGGGATTATATGTTTTACTTGATTTGCCACTATTAGCTGCTGCAAGGTTGGTAGAAACAGGACTGGAGCTCTGCTACAAAGGCGAGCTGATATCATGGTTTTCAAGCATCTTAGCACATTACAAGTTTAGTCATCCCAAAGACAATCACATTTACTAGTTATGTTTATTATCCAGTTCTTACCCTTGAAAGCACAATATAAGTTAATTATTCCCTACATATTTTGAGCCATTTTATGTACCTGCGCTGTTTCTGTCAAGGTTCTGCTCACCTCTACTATCAAAAGCAAAGAAAGCGTGTACAGTAAAAATGTCCTCATAAATCAAGCATCATCTTAAAAATGAAGACAGCAGTCATTTAAAACAGGAAATGGAGCAGCAATAAAACGGCAGCTACTGAGACAGCCCAGTTCATTTATTTTTCCAGCCCAATAAAATTGTGCATTTATTAACTTTACCGGTAATCGTACGGATCCCAGCAGCAATAGTAATTTGATTTACTGAGAAGGTACGATTGTTAATTCACGCTGCAAATGGATGTTGCTTCAGTGGTAATGATCTACCGTTAGCTCAGCCAATAATTGGTCATGGCTTTCCCACAACAACTGCATGAACTCGCACAGCCCCCAGGAACGACAAATCAAGAAAAACTTTCTGTTGCAACGAAAGGAGCATAAAGCAACGAAATACTACTATATGGTGCAAAAGTGAGAATGATATGTGAGGATATTAAATATCAATGACAATGGATTTTCATTTTAAAAGAATTAACATGAAAATGCGTCTTCTAACAGTTTCAATTTCATTAAAGGCAATCCTTCTGAATCTGCGTTGTTTTAAGTACTGGTACAAAATAATCAATTACTTCAGTTTAACACCCAGATCCCACAACCATCTATTATGATGAAAAGTCAATACCCAAAACATGAGTCTATTTTTTTCTCATAAAGCATGCTGTGAATTTCCAGCATTTTGTTTTAATTTCAGGTTTCCAACGTTTGCAGGTTTTTTTTCTTTTTATTTCCACAAACTTGTATAAATTGTAAAACTCCTAGACATTTTCGAGGCACTGACTTTTTAAAAATTAAATTGGCATAATCATTTACAATTTCAAGCGTCCTGACCACAAAAGGGGGAAGCTAACGTGTCCTCTTCATTTTCTACAGCATCAGACTCAAGAAAAAAAATACTTTGAGCTGTTTGTTTTACAACTGAAGCATTTTTATTTAAGAATCAAGAAATATATAAAATTGTATTTTGTGTGCGATTGTGGGAGAAAGTCGGTTAAAATAGGTTATCCTTTGGTCGACCGCAGAATAAGTACCGACTGGGATTGCACTGTCGCCCATCCACTCAAATAAAATTCAGTGCTTTACTATAACAGCAATGTGGACGTCCACGCACTGTTCTCTGCATTACACTGCTGCAAAGAAGCTTTCAAATTTGTGTTTGTTTTTTTTTAAAAAAACTTTGGTTCTGCTTTACAAGAAAGCGCATACGGCGTTGCAAAACCATCTCGAAAGATAACTGCAGAATACGAGTCTAACAGCAAAAGAAACTCTCGCCCCATTCATGAAGACTCCTATAGCTTACAAACAAGGAGAGGTACTCTCAAGGGAAGAATAAACCCTCTCTATCAAACATGACCGGTGCAGTTCAAGCACACTGGGGTGCAATTAAAGCATTAACCGTGGAACACACTATCACAGTCACTGTCACCAGCTCAATGCACTGCAGTTACTGGAACACACTAACACTGCCAAGCCCCGGTGCTTAACAAGCAAGTCTCAGTCACAATTTCTGTAATTTTCTTTAAATACTCCCCTACAACAAAGTTAAGGCCGTTCATGCGGTGCAGTTCTTAACGTTGGTTAGGTAACGTATTTGACTCCAGCAATGTGCGTTGCAGTCTTGTAAAATTGATCAGATTCGGTAAACTTTGCCAGCAATGTGTTTACAAATAATGTGCAAATTCTATTGTCAAGATCAAAAATATTTTGGATTCCTGAAAAAGTATTTCAGACTAAAGGACTTCACACCACAAAATATCCTGAACTGTAAACGATTTCAACGACCCTGAATGCTGTATCCAGCCATCAAGGGTTATTGAAAGGCGGATGGGGATTCACAGGGCACTGGAAACAGGTCCACAAGCTGTGCTCGGAAGAGGAAGCGCTCTGCTTTCGTTTTTAAACCCCAGTCCTTTCATAAAAGGGAGGATAACTGTAAAATAATACTTCATACGCGATTTTAAGTTTGCAGCAACATTGTAATGCTTCTCCCCCCCCACCCCCCCCCCCCAAAAAAAAACAATTTTGCCTCCTATTTTTTGTCACTGCTCCGGTGAGAGAGCAGCTGTCAGTCCCGTAGTCGGAGCCGACACACAGTTTGACGGCTGGATGTGTGTCAGTCCCCAGTTCGAGTCTAAGCGGACATCATCTTCAAAGTTAAAACCGGGCACTTTCCAAAAGCCAGAAAGATGTCACTGCCTGAGACAGAAGTGTGGGGACAAGTTTAAAGTGTGGGGGGGGGAGGTAAGCGATGAAATGTCCCCCACCTTCACCAGTGGAAGGAATGCAACCTGAGAAAAGTTAGGAGAGAAAAGGTGGGGAGGGAGGGGATCGATTGATTTTTTAATTGAATTTCAAGTAAAGGTAACGCTGCTGTCAACGCGCTGAGCAACATCCATTTGATTCAGACGTTGGAGCATTTTGTTTTAATATACATAGAATTTATATTAAAAAAACACAAGGAAGCTGAAATGTTGCAACAAAAATAGAGAGAGAACGGGCTCGGAGCTGGTGTCTGGGAACTCGTGCCTGAGGGCTAGGAGCTGGGGGCTCGGGTCTGGCGGCTCGGAGCTGGGGTCCGGGTCTAGAGATGGGCGCTGGAGTCTGGAGGCTCGGAGCTGAACGCTCGGGTTTGGGGGCTTGGTGATGGGGGCTCGGGTCTGGGAGCTCGGATTTGGGGGCTTGGAGCTTGGGGTATGAGCTGGGAACTGGGGTCCAGGAGCTGGGGCTGGGGGCTCGTAGTTGGGGGCTGGGAGCTTGGCCTATGAGCTGGGAACAGGGGTCTGGGGGCTTGGAGCTGGGTAAAGGAGCTCGGGTCTGGGGCTGAGGGTTCGAAGCTGGCAGCTGGGTCTGGGGGCTGAGAGCTGGGGGCTGGGAGCTGGGGTCTGGGATCTGGGAGCTGGGGTCTGGGGGCTGGGATCTGGGAGCTGGGGTCTGGGGGCTGGGATCTGGGAGCTGGGGTCTGGGGGCTGGGATCTGGGAGCTGGGGTCTGGGGGCTGGGATCTGGGAGCTGGGGTCTGGGGGCTGGGATCTGGGAGCTGGGTCTGGGGGCCGGGGCTGGGAGCCGGCGTCTGGGGGCTGAGAGCTGGGGGCTGGGAGCTGGGGTCTGGGGGCCGGGGCTGGGAGCTGGGTCAGGGGGCTGAGAGCTGGGGGCTGGGAGCTGGGATCTGGGAGCTGGGGTCTGGGGGCCGGGGCTGGGAGCTGGGTCTGGGGGCTGAGAGCTGGGGGCTGGGAGCTGGGATCTGGGAGCTGGGGTCTGGGGGCCGGGGCTGGGGGCTGGGGACTCGAGGTAAGAGGCACCGGTGCACGGGTGACAGGACGGAGCAGGTCAGTGGCGGGGACTGGGCTGTTCTCGGTGTCTCTCGCCATCACTCAGAGAGCGGGTTCACTGCACGAGTCGGAAAATGGAGCAACTTTTATTATTATTAATGTTGAGGTAACCCGCCCCCCACCACCCCCGCTTACCTTGGTTGAGACCCGCGGCCCCGCTGCACCCCTCCAGCTTCCAGCAGACCAGGCAGAAGAAGTAGTAATAAGTCCAGCAGAGAAGTGCCGTCCGAAGGGCTGCCGCCGCGCTCCGCCGACGCGCCATCGCTCGGCCCCGGACCAAAGTGGAGTGTGTCCGATTGCCGCTCCGTGTGTGTGTGGCTCTGTCAGTCTGTCAGTGGCCCGGGGAGGGGAGAGGGGGGGGGGGGCGGCTCGCACCTCAGAGTCCGCCCGGGACAGGCGTACGCGCCCAGTGAGAGGAGGAGGAGGGAGGAGGGAGAGGAGGAGGAGGGAGGTGCTCACCTCTCTGTGTCTATATATGTACAGACCCTGCACCACACACACACACACTGGGGGGAGGTACAGACCCTGCACCACACACACACACACTGGGGGGAGGTACAGACCCTGCACCCCACACACACACACTGGGGGGAGGTACAGACCCTGCACCACACACACACACACTGGGGGGAGGTACAGACCCTGCACCACACACACACACACTGGGGGGAGGTACAGACCCTGCACCACACACACACACACTGGGGGGAGGTACAGACCCTGCACCCCACACACACACACTGGGGGGAGGTACAGACCCTGCACCACACACACACACACTGGGGGGAGGTACAGACCCTGCACCACACACACACACACTGGGGGGAGGTACAGACCCTGCACCACACACACACACACTGGGGGGAGGTACAGACCCTGCACCCCACACACACACACTGGGGGGAGGTACAGACCCTGCACCACACACACACACACACTGGGGGGAGGTACAGACCCTGCACCACACACACACACACTGGGGGGAGGTACAGACCCTGCACCACACACACACACACACACACTGGGGGGAGGTACAGACCCTGCACCACACACACACACACTGGGGGGAGGTACAGACCCTGCACCACACACACACACACTGGGGGGAGGTACAGACCCTGCACCACACACACACACACTGGGGGGAGGTACAGACCCTGCACCACACACACACACACAGGGGGGAGGTACAGACCCTGCACCACACACACACACACTGGGGGCGGGGAGGGTTAAGATGCCGGAGGGCAGGGGTGGCGAGAGATGGACTAGGGGGTAAGAGATGGACTAAGTCTATACGTTGCACCCTCGATCCCACTTCCCCCTCTGAGTCCCAGGCACTCGTCTCCAAAGGCTGCAGGATGCTCTCCCGTCCCAGCCAGTCTGGGCCACGCAAGACTGTTGTATGCAAGTGTGTGAGAGATACTGAGCGACTCCACTCACATAACACATTACACACTGGGAGAGAGCGGGAGTAGGAGGAGTCACAGCACAAATTCAGACATTGCACGGGCCTGTCAATCACCCTCACCACAGCTCCATGCCCACTTTCTAGCCAGCTACAAGCCAGAAGTTGGTCCAGTATTTGCTGCAGCTGCCCCTCAGTTCCTGTGCACCAGAGAAATCGAACAGCGTGGTTTCTTAAGAACATTGTAATTCACTCTATGGGAGATCATCGGCAATTGTAGCACCAAGAACACCGATTCGTAGTTTTCACAGAAAAAATAGATGGGAGTGTGGAGTATATTCTCAAAATACTGGGAAAAATCCCGGAATGGCATATATATATAAAATACAACATTATATAATAAACCAGGGCCCTGTGTACACTCTTCTTGGAAGTTATACAATGTACAATTATATAAAAATACTTTATCCTTTTTTATCTTATAGAATTATTACTCTTCTGATTTATTTTTACTGTTGTAACTTCTTTTGGAGAGATTGGCACCTTTTCTTGGGCTCAGAAAGACGTTATAAGGCACAATAATCAGATATTACACACTGAAATTAATACCACGAATATTTTTATCCTTGAAGTACATATGTCACAATGTCAATACGCTAGTGACATAACATTTACATTATCAACAACATAAGAACAACTTCGAATAATCGGTAAGAGAATAATATAGCTTGTATTTAAATGCATAAAAACTTCTGAAATATCGATTGTGGTAAGAAAATAATGTTACCGTGACGTACTTAAAAAAAATCGAGTGTGGTAGTTCTTTTCCTCTTAAATTTCGTTGTTGCGCTATCAATCTACTATAAATTGGGTTTCTTTTAGATTGAGTTTCTTTAATTTACTTGAAACTTCTTTTGCATTTTTCCCATTTATTGCTTTTTCTACATTTTCCCCTCTTCCATCTTAATTTCCGAAGCTGATCAGTTGAAAACGCCCTATTCTGAGCTGTACGTGTTAGACCCTCTATTCCCAAATAGTCTGCCGGTTCCAAGCTCTCTTGTCAGTCCGCTCACCTCCTCCCTTTATTGCTAAATCTCTTTAACTGCCAAGAGTGGCACTTTCTCACTTTTTATACACATTTTTTTCTCCCCAAACACTGCAACTTTCCAATTTCTAATGTCAGCGTTCGAGCCTTTGAGCTGACTGTCTTTTAAACAGCACCTATGCTGCATTTATAAAGTCGCACGTTCACTGTCAGAACCACGCATCAGAGACTGTCTAGCTTCCTAGCTCTCGGCTCATACTACGATACAACTGAAAGCTTCAACGGATAGTTCTGAATCTTATAATTAAAATAATTGCTTTAACCGTATCTGGTCTTGGACGTAAAGTGAAATTTGCACCGCCAACAACGTAATCAGTGTCACTGTCAATATTTTAACACATAAATTGCTAATATTTTTACAACTAATACTGAAGTCAAAACATAACAGTAATAATACATCCTTCCTCCATTTGCGGCGATCAGTAAGGATGCTGGAAAAGAGAAACGAAAAACAGAATTATTGATCAAAAACAACTGTGAAACTGCAGAAAAAAAGTTATAAACTTATTCAGCAGTATACCGGATGGGACCTATAGAGATTTTAATTTAAATTATACGCCGCATTATTCTGCTGATTTAATCGCTCAAAACTTGTAAGATCCGCCTCAACAGTGAGCTGTGGGTCAATATTTCACGTTATCCCTTCAGATATCTTGTGCCCTACATTTTTATATGCTATGTATATTCAGCAATAGGTAAGAGGGAATTACAAGGCGGTGATATAATGCAGGGATTCAGATGATGTAATGACTGCATAATTGAAGCTCAGGAGATATACATTTATATAGTATCTCTGTTGTACAATGGTGTGCAGTTTTGATTTGTATTCTGAGGGCGTGACTGGGAAGGTCAGTTCCCAGAAGACCTCTATCTAACACACAGGAAAATCAAACCTGATAGTTCACACGTTGTAAAATAACACTTATTGGTTGGCAGTAGCACGCAGTGTTCAATAATTCATTTAAAGACAAGCCTCAGATTCTATCAGGGACCAGTGCACCCACAGAATAAATAGAATACTGTCAAACTTCACGTGGGAAATGTTGAATCAGCTCTCTGATCATGGATTCGTCATAAGAAAGTTTAAGCCCTATTTTGATTTTAATAAATATTGGATGCTACCACAAACTTTGATATAGCAAAAGGTTTAAAGTTACTAAATTAATTACATAGGAACAGAATAGGCCACTCAACCCCTGGAGCCAGCTCTGCCATTCAATTAGATCATGGATGATCTGTACCTCAACTCTATTTAGCCAGTTCTGAAATTAATGCTGGGGTAAATTACAAGACAGGCTGTAGATCAGAACCCAGGCTTTGTTTATGGGAAGATTAGTTAAGAAGCTGCAGAAATTCTGACTCTAGTATTAAAGATGGTACAGAAATTTGTGATGTCTGGAGAGTAATGGCTAGAATGTGACATCTGGAGCAATGACACACTTTTTAACATGTTACAGATATATATTTAGAGAATAAAAATGTCTTCATATTTTAACATGCTACAATATTGGCATCAGTGAATTCATTCAAGGATTCATTAACTTCATTAAGTTTCATATTACCTCAGAAGGTTGTTTTCTACTCTTTACAATATAATGAGGTTGAATAGTGCCTCACAAGCAACAGTGAGTTAAAGCTATTAGAAAACACAGAATGAGAAAAGATCATTTGGCCCATTAATTTCCAGGCATTCCAACACTTCTGCATAACATAGGAACATAGGAATTGCTAGATGAAAAAAAAACCAAGGTCCATCTGGTTCGCCTTCTACAATCCTGGTAGTCGCATGATACAACGATAATGGAGTTGTTGACTAATCATAGCAAACAATCTCCATCAATTAGTCTACCACAGACTCAGACATGACGTGAGAAAAACCCCAGTGATGGAGAGCTTTGGGAATCATAGGTCCAAAGTCACTTGTTCCTCCCAAGCATGTTATACTTATCACATGTCAAGTCTCAAATTACTCACGTACTGGATCCCAAAATGTTATTTTCTGAAAGAAATCCATCTAATTTGCATTTGAATGAATCAATCCCAACTGCTTCCACTATCTCCCTAGGGTGCCTGTTCCATAGATTGACCGCTCACTCACTGAAATATTTCCGCAGATTAGTTTGGAATTTACCCCCCTTCAAGTGCAGGCCATGTCCTCTGGCTCTACTGTTCTGGGCAAGGTGAAACAGCTTGTCATGGTCTACATTATCTAGTCCCATTAGAATCCTAAAAACAATAGTTATATCACCTCTCATCCTTCTCTTTTCCAGTAATAACATGCCCAATTTACATAATCATTCCTCATAATCCAATTCCTCCATCCCCTCTGTTATTCTGGTTGCTTTCTTCCATATCCTTTCAATAGCTGCAATATCCTTTTTGTACTATGACGACCAGAACTGTACACAGTATTCTAAGTGCAGTCGCACCAATGATTTATAAAGTGGCAGGATTACCTCACTATTTTGTCTCAATATTGACCATTTTAATACATCCTAACATCTGATTTGGTTTACACTGCCACCAAGCATTGTTGTGATAGCTTCAATTTGTTGTCAATCTGGATCCCCATATCTCTTTCATTTTCCATGCACATTATTTTCTTTCCATTTAAGTAATAGTCATTTCTTGGAATTTTTGTTCCCATGTGAAGCACTTTGCATTTTTCTACATTGGATCTCATCTGTTAGCAGTCTGCCCAATTCCCAAGTATATTCAAATCCTTCTGCTTATCCTGTGCAGCTTTGGAGTCCACCACCTTCATTAACTTTGTGTCAGCTGTAAATTAAGCCATTGTGCTTGTGACTTCTAGCTCTAGATCATTTATGAAAATATTCAACAAAAGAGGTCCCAAAACAGACCCCTGTGGGACCCCACTGATAACATTCTCCCAGGTGGATGACAATCCCTGTACCACCATCCTCTGAGTTCTGTCAGTCAACCAATTACATATTTGTTGTAAAATATTTCCACGAATTCCTGCTTTTTTTATTTTGAATACCAACCTTTCCAGAGGAACTGCATCAAAGGCCTTGTTGAAATCCAAGTATACCACATTTACTGCCTTACCCCTATCAAGTTCCTCTTTCACATCTTCAAAGAAAACCAATGTTATATTAGCAAGACCTCCCCTTCATGAACCCATATTTGCTATCTTTTATAATTTTATTTTTATACAGTTGTTCCACGATCTTATCTTTAATAAAGGTCCCCATAACTTGACCCACAATAGAATCAAACTCTTTGGTATGTAGTTTCCTGGGTCACTTTTGCTACTTTTTTAAAAAATAAGAGTAACATCTGCCTTTCTCCAGTCCCCAGGCACCTCTCCACTATTCAGTGATTTCTGGAATATTTGTGCCAGAGTTCCTGCAATTTCCTCCCTTATTTCCTAAAGGATCCTCAGATACATCTCATCCAGCCCCTGAGATTTATTCACTTTAAGGTTGCACAGCTGTTCGGCAACCATGCTGGCAGTAATGTGAATAGTGTTACAACTTACTTCTGCTGCACCCTCTAGTTCCCTTTCCAGATCAAATAAGTTACCTGTCTCCTCCTTGGCGTTGCCATCATAATTCACTCACAGCCATTCTGGCCATGGTTAAAATAACTAATATAATTGATCCATAGTGTTTTTTTCCCATTTGTACATAGGATTTATAAACTTACAGTGAGATCAATGTTGAGTAATGCTAGGGTACAATGCAAGTTATATCTATGTTACCAAATATTGATTATATGACTGATAAATATTCTGATGTCATACATTGCAAAGATATTCCAGTTTATTTATTATCTTGTATACATTATATTTTGTAAATAATAAAATATGCCTTAAAGTAGTTACAGGGCAGTAATCTAATCTTGTAATTTGGTAAATGGTTAAGCTTTATTTTCATGGGTTATGAACCCCTCAGATATATTGCTCCCTTTTAATCATTACAAAATATCCATCATTCTCTGCGCATTGTGTTCATCCAATAGAAGATGGAATGCAGAGCTGCTAACAAACAAAGTAACGCAGTACACTTTGAGTCACCTCTAAAAGAGAAAAATTATCAGGAGGAAATAGTTAAACTGTGGGACCATGATTACAAGTATCATTGTAACAGTATTCCCCATCCCACCTATGCTAATAAGTGGAGTTATTAAAAACAGGAGATACCAGGGAGGGGGTACTATAATGGCTGTCCTGAAAGACCAAAAAAAGTAAAATGACAAAGTTCCAGAAAGTATTGTTTTAATCTGAGAAATAAGAGTTTTAATTAAATATACTGGACTACATTTAATTAATGCAACATTTGTTGGTACTAATAGCAATAAGAACATAAGAAATAGGAGCAGGAGTAGGCCAATTGGCCCCTCGAGCCTGCTCCGCCATTCAATAAGATCATGGCTGATCTGATCCTAACCTCAAATCTAAATTCATGTCCAATTTCCTGCCCGCTCCCCATAACCCCTAATTCCCTTTACTTCTAGGAAACCGTCTATTTCTGTTTTAATGCATAGGGGTACAGATTTTAGCTGGTATGTTGAAGAGAAATGTTTGAACACAAAGCTGGAAGTTTAAGGGTTTTTAGTTGTTTTGGTCCCTTTCATATCAGAGTTCCAAAATACAGAGTAACTTTCCCAGTCTTGTGCTTCCGCTAACATGGATTACATAATGGTTCAGAATTTGCTGTCAAAATAATGTTGAGGCTAACAGCACTCACCACTATTTATGCGCAAATCTCACAGCAACTTCAGGCAAGGGCAGATGCGTGGTTAAACGCGGAAATCCAAAAGTTGCTGTCTGAGATGCGCCACTCTGCCATTACCTTCGTGAAAATGGGATCTCGCTGTCTGCCTCACCATTCAAACGCATTGAACAGCATGAAGGTCTTGTATTTGCACTAAACTCGTCACAGAAAGTTAAGTCAAGTCATTTCAAGTCTAAGTACCCTTTTAATGATGTGATAAATGTTAATTACTGCTGGACAACCTCTTTGGCACTGAAAATTAACTATTACAAGTGCGGAGTCTCATTTTTTCAGGTTTTAATTGTTGTAAGGGATTTTTTTTAAAACTTAAATTAAATTTTTTTTTGCTTTTTCTTTCTGTCTTTTTTCTCTCAATTTAACATTAAATTCCCTCTTTCTATTTCACTTTCTGTACCTGATTTGACATTGAATTCACCATTCTAACCGACACTTCCTTGCACTGTTAATTTCACAATCCTTCAATCTGATTGGTTGAGGAGATACACAGTTGCTTACCCTGTTCACTCAGATCTCAGATGCCCTGTAGAGAGCACTGCACCATTTCCATCTCCCACTTCCATCAACTTGCAGCACAAAATATCATGGAGATTAAATGGGCAAAGGCAAGTCTAAGTAACGGCAGGTGACATTCATTCGGTTACAGCAAATTCTGGGCCATAACATATATTATGGATTGTGGTGCTATTGTTATGTAACAGTGGATAAATATGAACTCTGGATTCTGAGCACTCACCTGCAGGTCGATCCTTACTGTTATTAAATAAAAAAAACAATTTTTTCAATTAAACATTCCTATTAAGATCCAATATGATCTTTTCAGTCCCAAGTCTTGTCACAAATGATTTACGAAAACAAATATCTGACATTTTGTACTAGACAAGCAATATTGACTTATGGCTATTGGAAAACAGTTAAGTTGTGCACTGCAACTATTTTGCACCATTGGCAGAAAGCACTAAATTATTATATTGAATATGATATTTGTTATTTTACCCCTTTCCTTCTGAAAGCCATCATATGTCATATACTATTCCTGGATGAAAGGATGTGTACATGTCCTGCTTCCAAACCTCTGATCATACCATTTTATCAATAACTGCTCAGAAATGTGAGCAAGACAGTACCTGTGGTGTCTTTCTCTCCTCCCCCCCCCCCCCCAATAGAGAAATGCCTCTGTTCCATTTGGTATCTTCAAAAAAGAATTATTATTTCTTTTATATAGCACTTTCATGACTTTCATATAGGTAAGGGAAAGTAATCAGCGGATACTCCGTGGTTAGATTTGAGGAATAAGAGAGGGCTTAAAACTGTAATGGGAGTTGTCTACTGGCCTCCTGATAGCAGCAATGAAATGGCAGAATGTATTAATTCAGAGAATGGAGAGGTTTGTAGCAAAAGCAGTATTGTTTTAATGGGAGGCTTTAATTTTCATATAGATTGGGAAGAGCAGACTAGCTCAAGTCAGAAAGGTAGTGAATTTCTTGAGTGCATTCAAGATGGTTTTCTGAAGCAATATGTTCTAGCCCCAACAAGAGGGCAGGCCATACTAGATTTAGTAATGAGTAATGAGCCAGACTTTGTTAACATTTTAACAATAAGGAAACAGTGATTTATTTAGATTTATCTAACAGTGATCATAATATGATTGAATTCAATGTTAGGTTTGAAAAGGAGAAATTTAACACAGTGACTAAGATTCCAGATTTTGGTAAGGCTAACTTTAATGAGATGAGGCAGAGACTGACGACAGCAAACTAGTCAAAACTGTTATCGGGTAAAACTACAGATGAACAGTGGGAGGTGTTCAAACAAGAATTTAGCTTAATACAGGACCAGTATATAGAGCTCTACTTATCAAATAAAACAGCCATGGTCGACAAAAGAGATGAGAGATAACATAAAACTAAAGGAAAGAGCATGCAAAAGTGCAAAGAATAGTGTAGATCCAGGGGACTGGGAGTTATATAAAGAACAGCAGGGGAAGACAAAAAAGACAGAAAGAGCTGCAAAAAGGGAATACGAAATGAAACTGGTGAGGGATATCAGGATAAACATAAAAAGTTTTTACAATTATATTAGAAGAGAAAGGGTAGTCAAGGGTAATGTGGGCTCTTTAAAAACAGATGTGGGTAATATTGCAAATTAAAATAAGGAAATGGCAGACTTGTTGAATAATGACTTTGTGTCGGTCTTCATGGTAGAGGAAGAGGATAATATACCTGATGTTCCAGGGAAACTAATAATGAATCAAGGACTGGAACTCACTAAAGTTAATGTAAGCAAAAAAACAGTATCAGAAAAAATAATGGCACTAAAGACTGACAATCCCCAGGACCTGATGGTTTCCATCCCAGGGTTTTAAAGGAAGTAGGTGAGGAAATTGAAGATGCTTTAGCCATGATCTTCTAATGCTCTCTCAATTCAGGAATTGTCCCTTTAGTTTGGAAAATTGCAAATATAATTCCATTATTTAAGAAAGATGAGAGAGAGAAACCAGGAAATTATAAACCTGTTAGTCTAACATCTGTTGTGGAGAAGTTATTGGAATCTATAATTATGGACAGGGTGATTGAGCACTTAGAGAAATTGAGCTGATTAGAGAGCCAACATGGATTAGTAAAGGGTAGGTCATGTCTAAGGCACCTAATTGAATTTTTTGAGTAAGTAACTAAAGTAGTAGATAGGGGAATGTCTATGGATGTAGTTTATATGGACTTCCAGAAGGCATTCAATAAGGTTCCGTATAAGAGACTGTTAACTAAAATTAAAGCTCATGGAATTGAAGGCAAAATGTTGACCTGGTTAGGAGATTGTTTAGACGGTAGAAGACAGAGAGTAGGGATAACGGGTATGTACTTGAATTGGAAGGAAGTGACGAGTGGTCTCCCACAAGGGTCTGTGCTGAGTCTTCAACTATTCATTATATTAATTAATGACTTAGATAACACAATAGAGAGCCATATATCCAAGTTTGCCGATGACATAAAGATTGGTGGCATAGTAAGTAGTGTAGGTAAGTGTTAGGTCATCCATTTTGGACCAAAAAAGGATAGATCTGAGTAGTTTTTAAATGTTAGAAAGCTAGGAACAGTGGAGGTCCAAAGAGATTTTGGGGTCCATGTACACAGATCACTAAAATGTAGTAGTCAGGTACAAAAATATCATCAAAAAGGCTAATGGAATGTTAGCCTCTATAACTAGAGGGCTAGAATATAAAGGGGAGGAAATTTTGCCACAGCTACACAAAGCCCTGACTAGATCACATCTGGAGCACTGTGTACAGTTCTAGGCACCGCACCATAGAAAGGATATATTGGCCCTGGAAGGAGTGCAGTGCAGATTCACCAGAATGTTACCAGGGGTCCAAGGGTTAGATTATGAGGAGAGATTGTATACATTCAGCTTGTATTCCTTAGAACATAAAAGGTTAAGGGGTGACTTGATTGAGGTTTTTAGGATTTTGAAAGGAATTGACAGGGTAGATAGGGAGAAATATTTTCCATTGTTGTGGGAGTCTAAGACAAGGGGACATAACCTTAAAATCAGAGCCAGGCCATTCAGGAGAGAACATAGGAAACACTTCTTCATGCAAAGGGTGGTAGAAGTGTGGAACTTTCTCCCATAAAAAGCAGTAGATGCTAGCTCAATTATTAATTTTAAATCTGAGATCGATAGATCTTTGCTAGCCAAGGGTATTAAGGGATATGGATCGAAGGCAGGTGGATGGAGTTAGTATGCAGATCAACCATGATCTCATTGAATGGCAGAACAGGCTTGAGGGGTTGAATGGCCTACTCCTGTTCCAATGTTCCTATGACCCCATGATGTCCTAAAGTGCTTCACAGTCAATGGAATACTTTTGAAGTGTAGTCATTATTGTAATGTAGGGAAAACACAATCTACACACAGGCAGATCTTACGAACAGCAATGACATAAATAACCAATTAAACTGTTTCTTTTTAATGATGTTGATTGAGGCCTAATCAGGTTAACAGTCATCCCTCAACTCCCCTGCTCTTCTTTGAATAATGCCATGGGACCTTTTATGTCTGCTCAAGAGGGGCAGCTGGGATCTCAGTTTAACCCTCTCATCCAGAAGATGGCATCTCCAAAAGAACAGCATTCCCTCAGTACTGCACTGAAGTGTCAACCAAGATTATGTGTTCAAGTCAAGTGGGGCTTGAACCCACGACTTTCTGACACAGAGGGAAGAATGTGATCGCTGAGCCAAGGGTGACGCCCTATACGCCTTGATACAGGACGTTAATAATGACCTTACTAATGTCACTAAACCATAAAAAATCCCGGTGAAAATATGGGGATCGGGCGGGAAAGTGGAGTTGAGATCGAAGATCAGCCATGATCTTACTGAATGGCGGAGAAGGCTCGAGGAGCTGTATGACCTACCCCTGCTCCTATTTCTTATGTTCTTATGTTCTTATTCAAGCCTATAATAGAAAATGTATCCCATTACCATTCTATAACTGGTCTGGAATGCTAACCATGAAATACCCGTGAATAGTATCATTTTAGAACTCTTTGAAATCAGTCTTAGCTCCTTCACCCATCCACCCTCCTGCCATTCCCTTATCCTTCACTGTCTCTGCTGTTTCCACAACACACACTTTCTTTTTCACGTGGGAGCTTTTTTTTATTGTGGATAGACAATAAATATTTCAGTGATGTCAGGTGAAGCACCTCAGAGAATAAAGTCTCTCAGTGCTTTATCAACAGATGTCCGCTGTGTCATATTATTTTGGAATGTATGTCAACAATGTTATATCTACAAAGAGATCATATAATTTGTTTTTATAATATATGTATACACAAGACTTAGACATTTCTTGGAATCAACTGCAAATTATCCTCTTGGTAATAATGTCACAGGCTAGTTAATCTAGGAAAGTCATTCTGTACTCCTCTCAATAGTCAGTTTATCTGACAAAATCAAAAACTTCAGAAACAGTAGCTCACTGAAAATAGCACGAGTTACAAATATAATCACATCAAAAACGTTGAATGAACACATGAAACAACAGATAAAGGGGAATAAATTCAAAGCCTTATGTTGGAAAATATTATTACTGCTACCAAGGGTTGTTAATCCTTTTTAACAATATTCCACATGGTTCAGAAATGAGTGTGTTTGTAACAGCAAGCTTTATTACAGACCCAAGAACAATGTTCTAATATAGTTATATCAAACAACAAGCTTTTGTACAACCCGTTTTATCCCACGGACTTCAAGATGATCAAACTTGGCTTCCAAGTGGGCCTACGATCGTCCTGAGAGCTCCAAATATTGGGGTCCCACATGCCCTGTTTTTATATTATTCGGCTGCTATGTTCTGCTGATAAAGTTTCTATGGTGCTAGACTGCTTCAGCAGTCTTTCAATGATCAGTTCTATGGTGCTAACTGTTTAAGCAATCTTTCAATGGTATCAGTTCCATGGTGCTAACTGTTTCAGCAGTCTTTTAATGATCCAAGTAATTTCAATTATTCTTAGTAATCACATCTATTTTCTATCTGCAGACTTCATAACCCAGTATGTCTTTGTCAACCTAAAGATGAGAAGCTCCATCTCCACAAACCGCCCTCTTTTAAATGCCTGGGGCTTGACGGGATACTTGGCTATGCTTTGGTATAAACAATATTCTTACATCTCCCTCCTTTTGAACATGATGTGGAGATGCCGGTGATGGACTGGGGTGGACAAATGTAAGGAATCTTACAACACCAGGTCCAACAGTTCAAATAAAACTGTTGGACTATAACCTGGTGTTGTAAGATTCCTTCCTTTTGAACATGAGTGGAACCACTCTGGGTCAATTTTCACCTTACATCCTTAAAGTTTTTCTTGGTATTTTCCAAGATCACCTTGGATTTATATTTTATCAACATTATGTTCACATAAACACACATAGGCATATACAAATTGCTTCAATGGGCCCCGATTGTCTTATTTCATCTGTTTGTCATATTTGATAGATATCTCCTCTAACCAGGCTCTTTGTTTCCTTCTACAATCTAATAAGCCCAAGCAATACGTACATGATAGTCACCAGCAACAATACACAGCATTGAAAAATAACTGATAGTTGCACCACAATTCTTGTCCATGGGTGGATAGAGATGTTTGCATATTCAGCTTTTTATAAATTGAAAATACTACACAAATCATTGCAATAGCAATTACAATAACAAGCTGAGCAAGGATTAAAACCAGTGAGAGAATTCTAGCCCAAGGGTGCAGTCCTACATTATATACTGTTTCCCACCATTTATGTTCCTCTAGCAGGCCTACATCCCTTTTTATAGCTGCATTTCATTGTCGTAGATCAATTTGTTGCCGGTCTGATGTGACCATCCGGTCAAATACAGTTTTAAGGCTCAGTGACCATGATGGAATCGAATGACCAAACAGTAGAACCTCCTTCTGGGCTTCCTCTCTTAAACCAATTTCCACCACAATTTCCATAGCATTATGAACGTTCACTGGGATCAGGACTGAACTCGCAACTGTTGTAGGTAACTCAGGGGTAAAGCAAAACGATGGAGGGCGCTCCTGTTTCCCATGGCAGTAAGCTAAGTCTGATGTCGTCACACAGTAATGACCTCTTCGCATTTATCCATGCTTGCCTGTCCTGATTTCCATTCTTGAACACTAACAGTACAATAGGGTAATGCTCATCCAGGGTGAAACCACAAGTGAGACATTGTTCTGGGTGACATCACACCAACATACCAATGTGCCTTTGATCCGAGTACAGCAAGATAAATCTGGTGCTACCCAAGTTAAACCATCCTTCACCATCCTTTCACCATCCTTTAGATGGTTAACCAATTCCTTAGGTATGTCACCTTCGAGGATGCCTATGGACTCCACCTTGAAGACCTCTGGGTGAAAGTTGTGGAATGGCAATAGTCACAGCAAAAACTTGTCCTTCTTTCCTTTCTTCACAGGAGCGTTCATTGGGTGTACAGATCCCAGGCGCCTGATATTACAATCGTTTCCTCCATTATCACCAGTCCATTTATCTAACTGTTCATCAGTTATAAAAGAAGGGATAAAATTGTTCTCAATATCTTCCAATCCCTTTTTCACCTGAGACAGCATAACCACGCCATACATGCTGCACGTAATCCCTTTGGAAATCTAAACCTTAAATGTCTTTGTGTCACTTATTGCTTCATTAATTTTCTCCTGAGTTTGCCAAAAGTTGTCAACCATGTCCTTTAAAGACACTAAAACTTGTTGCTGTTGATTCAATGGCCCTGTCACTGCCTTATTCTCTCCTTTCATAACGCCCTGTTTCCACATGCTGTCTATATCTATCCTGTTCCAAGCGGCCATCCCTGCTGTAGCCCCTATACCCAACCATTCAGCCACTTCCTGTTTTCCTCTCTGTCTACTGGGGGGTGTGGGGTTATTCCTTGGGACTGTATCTATATCTCGACCTGAGTTTCTCTCCATAAACTGTCTTGTTTCTCTAACAACATCTGTTGGTAGAGCCTTTCAGAAGTTTCATTACACAAATCTGGTATTGGCAATTTTTGAAAAATTAAACAGAACAGGGAAGATTTCAAATCTCATATCGTTATAAAGGGTCTGATATGTTTTGAAAACCAATAAACCATTGGTGAGACATTTGTCCATAACCAGGCATCTGGTAGAGGCCGAATGGGCGGTTGCATCTCCACATTCTTGATTATTTTAAAGCAGAAGTACCAGGATGATCCCTACTGGCTCCTCTACTGGGTATGCACCCATTGCAATCAGCATGGGTGCATTCCCAGAGCTGAGGGGAATTGCGAGTGCTAGTCGTTGATTGTGTTCCATTATGGAATGCACAGGTATTCTTAGTGTCACCCATATAGGGTATGCCAAAAGGCCCAATGTCACAGTCTTTACTGGTGCTCGCACTCATCCGATACCACTTGATAGAAGTTGGTTCTTTTCCCTTGCCAACACATGTACATATCAATCGAAGCCCTTTCCCTGCTGGTACATATGCCAGAAAGACCCATGTTGACCATGGCCTGGTATCATTGGTGGTCCAAATTGTGACAACACAGTCCCAGCTGTCCTGAAGGTGTTCAGCTTCACTGAGGTGCAAGATACAGCCCTACACGATGGCTGGCAATAGGTTCATGGTTCAACCTTGGTAATATGTAATATCTCTGCAAGTAGTGATACATGATCTTGGTTAATATCTGACACAATTATTTATTCACTTAAATGGCAAGCGTAAAATATATGACTTGCAGTGACCAAATTAAGTTTTATACAAATGTAAAGCACAAAAGTTTTCTTCAAATCTCATATATTTTGGGGGCACAATCTTAAATTGAAATGGGCATACTTGACAACCATATTCACACTTTCATGCATCTTAAAAACATTGATCCGTGTAATGGGTTATGAACACAGAGAGTGCCAAATTTTATGTGATAATCCTAGGTCTCGAGCCAAGGAATATCCACATAGTTTAAATACATAGCTGTCTGTAGAGGCCACCCACAGAAAACCAGTCATATCATTTGATATTTTAATCGCTCAATCTATCAATTATTCCAAATCAGTTCAAACCCAAAAACAGAAGGACTCAACATCTCAAAAATAACATGCTTATAGAAAAGATATTGTTAAAGAGGATAAAGCTGAACGAAAACAAACATCACACAGACACATTTTTAAGACAGACTTCCAAACAAAAGAAGTGTTGTAGCTTGTTAAACATTTCTAGCATTCTTAATGTTAAGCCATCAGCAAATTTACTGTTTACTGAATCGCGGACTAACTAACACACTCCTGGACTACATTCTTGGTTTCAGTTGAGGGGGTGTCACGTTGTATTCGCCTGAGGCAAGCCACTGTGGTCTTGCAATAGGTCGCGCTCGAAGCTCCATGCTTGTTACGTTCATAGGATCGAGGTGTGGCCACCAGTCATCAACACTCTTTATTACTATAAGTCTCATGCTGGCCACACTACCCTTAACTTCGGGTCTGTTATACCTTTTTAACTGATTTGATTGGAAAATTGCACATGTCACTCCGCTATTTAAGAAAAGTGAGAGAGGGAAACCAGGAAATTATAGATCAGTTAGGAATAACATCTGTTGTCGGGAAATTACTAGAGTCTATAATTAAGGAAAGTGACTGAACACCTTGAAAATATTCAGCTGATCAGAGAGAGCCAGCATGGATTTGAAAAGGGTAGATCCTGTCTGACGAACTTGATTGAACTTTTTGAAGAGGTGAGGGGAATGTCTATGGATGATATTTATATGGACTTCCAGAAGGCATTTGATAAAGTCTCTCATAAGACACTGTTAGCTAAAGTTGAAGCTCATGGAATTGAGGGCAAATTATTGACCTGGTTAGGGAATTGGCTGAGCGGCGGGAAACAGAGAGTAGGGATAATGGGCAGGTACTCAAATTGGCAGGATGTGACTAGTGGTGTCCCACAGGGATTTGATCGAAGTTTTCAAGATATTTAGGGAAACTGATAGGGAAGATAGAGAGAAACTATTTCCGCTGGTTGGGGAGTCTAGAACTATAGGACGTAGCCTAAAAATTAGAGCCAGGATTTTCAGGAGTGAAGTTAGGAAACACTTCTACATGCAAAGAGCGGTAGAAGTTTGGAACTCTCTTCCGCAAATGGCAGTTGGTGCCAGCTCAATTGTTAATTTTAAATCTGAGATCAATAGATTTTTGTTAACTAAAGGCATTAAGGGATAGGGGGTTAAGGTGGGTATATGGAGTTAGGTCACAGATCAGCCATGATCTCACTGAATGGCGGAACAGGCTCGAGAGGCTAAATGGCCTACTCCTGTTCCTATGTTCCTATGAATGAACCCAGCGATCGTGGGGTCGTCGGGTAGGTCTTTGTCAGTGTATTTTGTATACCTAAGGACTTAATTAGATAATGAGATAAGGGCCTTCAAATTTTGGTTTCCATTTTCCCTCATACGTGTTAAGGCAGACCCTCACTTGGTTGCATATCTCATACCCTTTTGAGGTGGCCTGAGTCTGGCTCAGTGGGCCTATTCGGGCACGTCCCATATTTTGGGCTGCTGATAATTGCACTTGTCGTAAGTACTGTTGCAACTGCTGCATCCGGATGTCTATTTTTGCACCCTCTAGCTGAGGCCGCTTCAGGGAGGTCATTATTTCAAATTGGCTACACCCTGTGCTTTTTGAAGGGGTGCCTCGAATGGCCTTTAGAAGGAGGGGTAGTAAGTCATCCCATTGTTTTCCTGAATCGGAGAGGGACTTGGCTAACCTATTCTTTATGGTTCGATTCATTCATTCCACTATTCCTGCCATTTGAGGATTATATGAAGTGTGGAATTGCTGTTGAATTGTTAATAATCTCAGTGTTTCATGCATAACTTCCCCAGTGAAGTGGGTTCCCTGATCTGATTCAATAGTGTCTGCCAACCCCCACCGGGTGAATATATGTTCAATCAGGACCTTCGCTGTTTGATAGGCAGTGTTTCTTACCACTGGGAAGGCCTCTACCCATTTTGAGGAGCCACCTACCACTACCAGTGCTCCTACTACCAGTCTACCACTATCAGTACCACTACTATTCCTTCTTTCACACAGTGCGAGGCAAGGGCCTAATTTAGTTGATCTGCAGGCATTTCCATGGTTCTGATATGGCTTTAAAATGTCCTGGTGGAATTTTAATTCTTGGGCCGGGGTCATATTGGGCACAAGTTATACATTGGTTTACTACTTCATTAACAACGTCGTCCATTGCGGACCACCACAAATTCTGGAGTAGCGTCTGAATCAGGCCATATCCCTTCTGACGTCCACTGGACGTATGAGTCATCGGACAATTTCCATATGTATGGGAATAGGAATTATCACTTGTTCTTGGTAACATAGCAAGCCGTCTGGACTTACTGTGAGTCCCTCACTATTTTTAGGGGATTTAGGAGGCCAAGATGCCATGCCCGAAATGGCCTCTTTGATTTGTTTGATCCAGGAATCCTGGTCCTGTAATTCTGTCAAGTTCAGTGGGTTTGGCGTAGGGTTAACGGGGGGTCATTGGGGTGTAATTGGGGAGGTTTGGGCTCCAACGTTCATCACTCTGCTGGAAAGTGCGGGCGAGTCTGTCTGCCATTCCATTTTCGCCTGCCTTACTTTTGATTTGGAGACTTTGCTCATATAGTTTATGATATCCTCAGAATCCCAATCGAGATTACAACCTTATAATTCAGAACCTACTATCCATTATTCTATTCCTATGTCTAAATTAAGGAACAGTAAATTACATTTTCAATGTATTGTAGCAACAAGATAAGATTTTAATTGGAATATGGTCTAACATAGGCCCGAGTGGAATCATTATGTTCTCAGTAACATTGCTTTTTTAAGAAAAAAATATTTATAATAGTGCTGGCTGTTATTCCTAGTATATGAGATTATCACTTGATAAATTTGCAATGATTATTTAATCCTGTGTATGCATCATCATATATCAACTATGAAGAATACGTTGTTTTTTTTAAAAACTGAATTTTTGCCTGATTACCCTCCTGTGAAGCACCTTGGGATGTTTTACTACATTAAAGGTGCTATATAGATGCAACTTGTTGTTGTTGTTGGTCATTTCTGTCCCCATTGTACCTGTTGGCAATAAAACAGAGACACAATGAAACTGCATGCTCCACAAATTGTAAACTATCAAAAATAGTGGCTACGTGGGAGTGATTTTTGCTTCATCTTAAGGTAACAATAATAGTTATATGCTTTTCAAGCATTCTACTCATATTTCATTATTTAACGAGCAGCAGTACATAAAGAACACTAAGAACACGGGTACGGTAATGTAGTGGTTATGTTACTGAACTAGTTATCCAGAGGCCTGGACTAATAATTGAGTTCAAATCCCAATTTGAATTCAGTTTAAAAAAAGATCTGGATGTTAAAAAAACGTGCCCATGAAGCCATCGGATTGTCATAAAACTCATTAATGCCTTTTACGGAAGGAAACCTGCCATAGGGAAGAGGTTGCAGAGGCATTATTATATATGTATAACAATTCATGAAAAAGGTAATAGTGCCAGAGGACTGGCGGACAGCTAATGTTATTCCTATATTTAAAAAGGGAGATAGAACAATTCCAGGGAACTATCGACCAGTTAGCTTAACATCAGTGGTAGGAAAGATAATGGAACCTTTACTCAAATATGTAATAGAAAAACATCTGGAAACCGAAAATATAGTAAAGAATAGTCAGCATGGATTTCAAAAGGGACGATCATGCTTGACCAACCTTATTGAATTCTTTGAAGAAGTAACAGAAAGAGTATACAAGGATATTGTAGTAGATGTAATATATTCGGATTTTCAAAAGGCCTTCAATAACGGATGAAAAATGATAATATGACCCATCAAGTCCATGAGTTCCAGGCATTCTATCTCTCCTGCAAAGGCCATCGTAACTCATTCACATCCATCCTGTCTCTTGGCTAAAATAAATAATATATTTTACCATTCCAAATGTACTTTCTGTTCTTTCATGGATATTGTATACAATGAGATCTTTGTTGAGTGACGTAGATGAGGATGATAATACAGCTATTTGTGATGTTACTAAATTCATGATATTGGTGCAATTACTAACAGAAGAGTATTCTGGGGTTAAATTTTGCTAACAGATTCCAGGTTATTCATTATCTTGTATATATTGTATTTTACAGAGAATAAAGGATGCCTTAAAGTGATTATAGGGCAATAATGGAGTTCAGTCATTGGTTTTATTCAAGTTTCATTCTCATGGGTTATTGCATTATCTGAACCCTGTAATGAGATTACTACATTGTAATCATCACTGGTTATCCATTATTTTCCATTTATTCACAAATTATTAGCAGTCATTGACTTGGACTATGAAAACAGAAATTGCTGGAAATGCACAGCAGAAAAGTCAGCATTTCTAGGAGAAAATAGTTAACGTAACCCATCAACAGCTGTGGATTTCCAACATTTTCTGATTATATTTCAGATTTCCAGAATTTGCAGCTTTCTTTTTTCTTATTACTTAAACCATAATAAATAAATGATAATTGTTGCTACAATCATATTATTCAAAATTTATCTTCATATTCCTTTAAACCACACATGTACGTACAAGATAAACATGGCCTGTAGCATGATAAAAGTTAAGATATAGTGAAGCGTTATGAACTGCAAAAGCACAGCTTAATCAATGTCATTACAACCTATAGATGTATTAATGTTTTCCATAGTGTTTTCTAAGATATTTTAAATTATAATTTACTGCCCATTGTTTACTGTTTTCTCTTTTCCCTTTTTGTCGACAGCTGTACCATTGGGGAATGCCAGTAAACTGCTGGTTCCCACAATCAAATCACGTTATTTGGCAGACATTGATATTGATAGCTGGTCAGAGTCTCACTACTAAGGTTGGGTTAATATCCTGGAGTTTTGATTGATTATCTTTGGGAGTCGGGAAGAAATGTCCTCGAATGTTATCTTCGTGGAGGTTTCACCTACCTCTCTCAGGAACTGAGTGCAGTCCATAGGGCAAATTGTATATGGGTCTTAGAAGAAATGGTCCAAATATTGATTTCTCATTTCATACTTTACATGTTTTGTATGATCTGATGTGTGCAGATTGGTCCATACAAAAAGTTCTTAGTTTGTGCTGCTCTCAAACCATGCTCAAAACAAAAATAAATCTATGTGGTCAACGTGCAGCAATTGAAGCAAACACACACATTCAAACAGATATATATATATATAATATATGTAAAAATGATAAAGCTGCAAAGCTCTTAGGGAATGTAGTAAATACAAATTAAGTGAGCCATATCAATGGAATGACTTGCATCGAGTTACATCAAAGCACAGAAACAGGCCATTCGGCCCAGCTGGTCTGTGCCAGCTGGGCCGAATTGCTCCACACGAGCCTCCTCCCTCCCTATCAGGATACCTTTCTATTCCCCTTAAATACATCTATGTTATTTGTCTCAACTACTGCTTGTGGTAGCGTGTTCCACATTCTTACCACTCTTTGGGTAAAGAATTCCTCCTGAATTACCTATTGGATTTATTAGCAACTATTTTGTATTTATGACCTCTAATTTTGGACTCCCCCACAAGTGGAAATATTTTCTCTACGTCTACCCTATCAAACCTTTTCATAATCTTAAAGACCCTATCAGGTCATCCCTCAGCCTTCTCTTTTCTAGAGAAAAGAGCCCCAGCCTGTTCAGTCTTTCCTGATAATGATATCCTCTCAGTTCTGGTATCATCCTTGTGAATCTTTTTTGCACCTTCTCCAATGCCTTTACATCCTTTCTATAATATGGAGACCAGAACTATGCATAATACTCCAAGTGTGGTCTAACCAAGGTTCTATACAAGTTTAACATAACTTCTTTGCTCTTCAATTCTATCCCTCTAGAAATGAACCCTAGTGCTTGATTTGCCTTTTTTATAGCCTTATTAACCTGCGTCATTATTTTTAGTGATTTGTATATTTGTACCCCTGGATCCCTTTGCTCTTATATCCCTTTTAGACTCTTATTATCCAAGCAGTATGTGGCCTCCTTATTCTTCCTACCAAAATGCACCACCTCACACTTATCTATATCGAAATTCATTTGCAAATTACATGCTTATTCTACAAGTTTATCAATGATTCCTTGCATTTTCATGCATTCTTCCTTTGTATTAACTACACCCCACAATTTGGTGTCCTCCACAAACAACAATGGTCCTAGCACTGATCCCTGTGGTATACCACTACCCACCTTTTGCCTGTCTGAGTAGTTACCCTTAACCCCTACTCTCCATTTTCTGATTTGTAGCCAGCTTGCTATCCATTCTGCTACCTGTCTACTGACTCCGCATGCTCTGATCTTAGCCATGAGTCTACAATGCAATACCTTATCGAAGGCCTTTAGAAAATCCAAATAGATTGCATCTACTGCATTACCTTTATCTACTCTTTCTGTTACATCTTCAAAGAATTCAAGAAGATTGGTCAAGCATGACTTTGCCTTCTGACATCCGTGCTGACTATTCTTTATTATATTTTCATTCTCTAGATGTCTTTCTATTGCATCTTTGAGTAAAAATTCCATTATCTTTCCTACCATCGATGTTAAGCTAATTAGTCAATAATTCCCTGGACTTGTTCTATCTCCCTTTTTAAATATAGGAATATCATTAGCTGTTCGCCAGTCCTCTGGCACTTTTCCCTTTTCTAGTGAATTTTTATATATATGTAATAGTGCCTCTGCTATCTCTTCCCTAACTTCTTTTAATATTTCCAGATGAAATCCATCCAGACAAGGGTTTTATCCTCTCTTAGTTTGATTAGTTTATCAATTATCTCCCCCCTTTCTATCTTAAATGTTTTCATATCTTGTTCAACCTCTTCTTCTAATGTCTTGCCCTGTCCACCCATTTGCTTATAGCTAATTGATTTGTTTCTTTATTCATGCAACAATTTTTGATTTTGTATACAGAAAATTGTATAAACAAAGATTTGCAAGATACAAACTTTCTAACATTTGTGTGCGCCTCAGCCTCAAGTTCACTATAAATGCAACAGACCTCGAAGAGAATTAAAGTAAAACTAATAAGCAACACAGCAGAGCTTGGTAAGAATCTGAGTATGACATGCCATTGACTTTTGAAGATTTAAATGCAATCACTTTGGCTTCTTCATCAGAAGAAGTCATAAGTTATTGTTGTACAACAACAACAACAACAACTACTACTACTACTACTACTACTACTACTACTACTACTACTTAAACTACTACTACTCACATTTATATAGCGCCTTCAATGTAGTAAAACATCCCAAGGCGCTTCACAGGAGCGATTTTCAAACAAAATTTGACATCGAGTCACATAAGGTGATATTAGGACAGGTGACCAAAAACTTGCTCAAAGAAGTAGGTTTTAAGGAGCATCTTAAAGAAGGAGAAAGAGGTAGGGAAAGGTTTAAGGAGGGAATTCCAGAGCTCAGGGTTTAGGTAGCTGAAGACATGGCTGCCAATGGTTGAGCGATTAAAATTGGGGATGTGCAAGAGGCAAGAATTGGAGGAGCGCAAAGATCCAGGAGGGTTGTAGGGCTGGAGGAGGTTACATAGATAGGGAGGGGCGAGGCAAAGTAGGGATTTGAAAACAAGGATGAGAATTTTAAAATCGAGGCATTCCTGGTCCGGGATCCAATGTTGATCATCGAGCATAGGGATGATGGGAGAACGGGAGTTGGTGCGAGTTAGGATATGGGCAGCAGAGTTTTGGAAGAGCTCAGGTTTATGGAGGGTGGAAGATGGGGAGGCCGGCCAGGAGAACATTGGAATAGTCAAGTCTAGAGATAACAAAGGCATGGATGAGGGTTTCGGCAACAGATGAGCTGAGGCAGGGGTGCAGGCAAGTGATTTTGCGGAGGTAGAAGTAGGCAGTCTTGGTGATGGAGCGGATATGTGTTTGGAAACTCATCTCAGGGTCAAATAGGATGCCAAGGTTGCGAATGGTCTGGTTCAGCCTTAGACAATGGCCAGGGAGAGAGATGGCGTCGGTGGTTAGGGAACTGAGTTTGCGACAGGACCAAAGGCAACGGCTTTGGTCTTTCCAATATTTAGTTGGAGGAAATTTTTGCTCATCCGGTGCTGGATGTTGGACAAGCAGTGTGATAAATAAGAGACAGTGGAGAGGTGGTGGTGAGGTAGAGCTGGGTGTCGTCAGTGTACATGTGGAATCTGACATTGTGTTTTCAGATGATGTCACCAAAGGTCCGTGTGTAGGTGAGAAATAGGAAGGGGCCAAGGATAGTTCCTTGGGGTCTCCAGAGGCATCGGTGCAGGAGCTGGAAGAGAAGCCATTGCAGGTGATTCTCTGGTTGCGACTGGATAAATAAGAATGGAACCAGGCGAATGCAGTCCCACCCAGCTGGATACGGAGGAGAGGCATTGGAGGAAGATGGTGTGGTCAACCGTATCAAAGGCTGCAGACAGGGTTGAGAAGGATGAGGAGGGATAGTTTACCATGGTCACAGTCACATAGGATGTCAATTGTGACTGATAAGAGCCGTTTCAGTTCTGTGGCCGGGACGGAAGCATGATTGGAGGGATTCAAACATGGCATTGCGGGAAAGATGGGCACAGATTTGGGAGGCGACAACACCTTCAAGGAACACTTTGTATGAGTAAAACTTCTGTTACAGTAGTAATAGGCTATCCCATGGAAAATCCTGTCCATGTCTAAAGAGGGTAACATTGCAGTGGTTTTGAAAGAAGGACACCACCACCTTCTCAAGGGCAACTAGGGATGGACAATAATTGCCGACCTTGACAGTGATGCCCATATTCCAAGAATGAATATTAAAAAAACATGGCTACAACCTAACCTTAAAAAAAGCCTATAAGACCCACGAACTTGCATTTTCACATGCCAGCTGCTTTCATAGAATCATACAGCACAGAAGGAGGCCATTTGGCTCATCGAGCCTGTGCTGGCTCTTTGAAAGAGCTCTCCAATTAGTGCTACTCCCCTGCTCTTTCCCCCATAGCCCTGCAAATTTTTCCTTTTCAAGTTTATATCCAATTATCTTTTGAAAGTTACTATTTAATCTGCTTCTACCACCCTTTCAAGCAGTGCATTCTTTTGTATGGCCAGACACAGAAAACACATTGGACCACATTCGTCATTGTAGTGAGGCCCATGTGATTCTGCCAATTGAGCTCACATACACTGTGTGGAGATAGGGCTACATTTGTGCTTATGGTATGAAAAGTAATTATTATGAAGGTACCATTTATAATTACAGTATACAAATTTACCTCTTGCTGTTGAACTGGCTTCAAGTTCAACAGCAAGTTATTTCACAACGGTCTAAGCATTTCCAGAATTTGTTCATGTAAGTGAAACATTACAGCTGTTAGTCTCATTTACAGACAATTCTTTATTAATACATGTACAATGGCATTATTAATTGTGCCTTATGCTCCTTTATTCTAAAAGCAGTACTTCATCCTCAACTCAATTAATTTAGGACTGACATTGAATTTCTCCTATAAACCCCTTCAGTTAAACTTGTGTGTAGAAGTTAATTAATTATCACAATCTGTCTGCTCCAAAAGAATAAACTAGGAATAACTATATGATTATTTTCACAAATGAAAATGATGATGGGCTTATGTTTAAAAAGACTTCAGAGTCCCACAAGAAACATTGATATCCCAATATCTTGTACGCAACAGACATTTGCACTATTTGAGTTATATTGCAAAGTCTATTTTGTAATCAAACTAATTTACATAAATCAGATCTAATTAGTATATTCTATTAATAGGTTATCCCCAATAGCTTATCAGGTCATAGTGAAAGGATAACAGTTCCAAAGTTGGCTTGATTTTTTTCTCATTTCACTACCTCTTGTCAAAGCATTGGTCATAGGCAGTGGGCATTGTGTGAACCCAGACAATGAGTGTTGGAGGACTATTCGACCATAAGAGACGTCACAGCTGAGCTTGATCCTGTCTTTGCCTGGTTTCTGCACATGTGCACTTTCCAATTGGATAGTGGTTGGGATTGGGAACCTTGGATTTTTTTTACTCTCCCGATGTTTTGGTTATTTGTAGTGCTCCTGTATATATTAAAAAAAGAAAAAAGAAAAAGGGAAGACTTATGTTTATATAGCATCTTTCACAATCTCAGGATGTCCCAAAGCACTTTACAGCCAATAAAGTACTTTTTGAAGTGTCGTCACTGTTATAATGTAGGAAACATGGCAGCCAATTTGCTCACAGCAAGGACCCACAAATAGCAACGTGATAATGACCAGATCGTCTGTTTTTTAGTGATGTTGCTTGAGGGACAAATATTAGTGTACTATTCTGAAGGCTTTCATACTGGAGTTTTACCACTGGAATCCACATCCTCCACATTTACTGGAATTGTGATCACAGAGTGGCTGCGAATCATGTGACAGGAAGAGAGAGCATTTTATAGCTTTATGATATTCAGTCAGAGGTCACTGGATGGAAATAGATTGATCTATGGGTCAAATAAAATACACTTTGTTTTTTTATTGAATAACACCCCAGTATATAACAACAGCCCTGCATTTAATATGGCTGTGTGTATGTATCATAAAGCTGTAACCAACTGCTATTGCTTCGCAATCATTTTGTACTGACTTCTCTTGCCTTAGGTGATTTCAGTTCAGCATCAAAGCTGCTCCAAAATGCAAGTTTTTGAATTTACTTTGAGAGGTATGCTATAGTATGAAGAGAAAAACTATTCACGGGGGCAAATCAACAACAAAATTGAGGATATCTCCTGTAAGATGGAAGGTTTTCACCTAGTTTTTTAGTATTATATGGGTAGATATCTCTTCCCTTATACTAACCTTCTTCTTCTTTGAGAAATGTTTGCCACTGACGCCCTGCCTGGCCAATAACCATTTGAAACCTCCCTCGCTTCCTCTTGATTTGTGGCAGAAGCTCTCTCTCACCCATTCCTCATCAGCCTCAAGTTCTCCTTCTACCTCCTCAGTAGTTGCTCCCTATTTTTCTCCAAAGCCTATGGTGATGCTTCCTGTTCATTAATTTTGGGATTGTTAGGATGACCCCACTACAATACTGTTTCCTGCCTCACTGCAATAAAAAAGTAGGAGGAGCCATGGCAACAAAAGTGCACCATTCGGCATACTAAGCTGCCATTTTGTTAGCTGTGACAGCTCTGTATTTTGAATCCCAATTCCCTGCCTTTTTTACGGATCCCTTAATACCCTTACTACCAAGTAAGCATCTAACTCTATAGGAACATGAAGTAAGTGTGAGGGGAGGTTTGAGGGTGTAAATGACAGGCAGGAGAGGGTTCAAAGCTGATATTGTTTGTTGGGGGAATGACAGGCTTGAAGTGGAGGCATGCAGGATAGTGCGATGGAGTGACAAGGATCTTTGGAGACTATGGAAACAAAAATTCATGGAGTGGGGAGCATCCCAGTTTAAGTGACGGGATATGTCAGCCTGGGACCTTTGCCGCTGATTCTGCCAATGTTCGCAGGGTCAGGGGAAAGTAATTTTATTTGCATGTGAAAGTTGGGTGCCAATACCATTAGTGACGTATTCCGGGTAGTTGTCTTGCCAGAGATTGGAAAATCAGACGAATGGTGCTGGCGCTGGGTGGGGGGGGGGGGGATGCACCCCCACCACCAGAAAGAAGATTTTAGTGCCCCAAGGAAATGGGGCCTAAATATTTGCATGGAAGATCCTTGCTATTCAGGGGTTCAGGCTGCATCTCTTTCCTACACCACAAATGATCCCCACACATGATAGTCAACAGGCTGGTACGCCTACCCTGTACTAGCTGTTGATCGTACCCTAATCTGTCCTAAGCCAAGGATGTGGGAAATCCTGCACCGGAGTCCCCGCCCTTGGCCCTGCCCCCTCCTATGCCACTGGCTTTGTAAGGGGTGGAGGGAGGCTCCACCCATTTGCATGACCTGTGGAAATCCTGATGTAAGGCTGGGATCGGGTCTATCCAGGTCCCAGCCTAATTTTTGGTCCTTCTGGTATTATATTGAGAGTGCATCATAGAGCCACGAATTAGCACCCCTATATTTAAAACTGCACCAATTTTCACAAAAAAATATATGCCTAAAAAGTAGTAAAATACCAGTTGCAAAGGCTAATGGATTATTTGTTTATGTTTACTGCTTCTCTAAGGTTTGTCCTACAATCAAAATTAATTCAAGAAAATTTGTGATAAGAAACAAAAAGGCTTTTTATTTGTTAAGGCCTTGCTGAAGACCAGTCATAATATCTTGTGCAGAATTATGCAGAGATAGGGTGCAAAGGAAAATAACTGTTGACATCATGGTCAGACCTGACATTAGTTAACTGGAAGGTCTCTGGCAAAAGCCATGGTGCAGTGGCCGTTTGCAGGTATTTCTTAGGATAACAGAAGCAGAAGATGAGGGAGCGACAAGCACATGGGAGATACATGATTTGCAGAACAAAATACCCCAGGCAGCAAATCAACAGATTTTAATGGCCAGAAATTTGACAATACCGCGAATCAGGCATGTTGTTTGAATGCCCAATTCTCCAATCTGTACTCTTGATGAATGAGATTCTGTGTCAAGTGCGGAATCTCACAGTTTCAGGGCTTGTATCTTTTCCTGGTGTGGTTAACTCCAATGAGTCATATGTATGTCCATTGCACCTAAGTACTCCTCTGAGGGCGTAGCAATGGTGAGTGGATGCTTAGTTAGCTTGTGAGTCGCATGGGACACAGAAGGCCTACTGTATGTATATAGAGTCATAGAGTTATACAGCACGGATAGAGGCCCTTCGACCCATCGTGTCCGCGCCGGCCATCAAGCCCTGTCTACTCTAATCCCATATTCCAGCATTTGGTCCGTAGCCTTGTATGCTATGACATTTCAAGTGCTCATCCAAATGCTTCTTGAATGTTGTGAGGGTTCCTGCCTCCACAACCCTTTCAGACAGTGAGTTCCAGACTCCAACCACCCTCTGGGTGAAAAAGTTCTTTCTCAAATCCCCTCTAAACCTCCCGCCTTTTACCTTGAATCTATGTCCCCTTGTTATAGAACCCTCAATGAAGGGAAAAAGCTCCTTAGTATCCATCCTATCTGTGCCCCTCATAATTTTGTACACCTCAATCATGTCCCCCCTCAGCCTCCTCTGCTCCAAGGAAAACAAACCCAATCTTCCCAGTCTCTCTTCATAGCTGAAGCGCTCCAGCCCTGGTAACATCCTGGTGAATCTCCTCTGCACCCTCTCCAAAGCGATCACATCCTTCCTGTAGTGTGGCGACCAGAACTGCACACAGTACTCCAGCTGTGGCCTAACCAGTGATTTATACAGCTCCATCATAACCTCCTTGCTCTTATATTCTATGCCTCGGCTAATAAAGGCAAGTATCCCATATGCCTTCTTTACCACCTTATCTACCTGTTCCGCCGCCTTCAGGGATCTGTGAACTTGCACACCAAGATCCCTCTGACCCTCTGTCTTGCCTAGGGTCCTCCCATTCATTGTGTATTCCCTTGCCTTGTTAGTCCCTCCAAAGTGCATCACCTCGCACTTTTCCGGGTTAAATTCCATTTGCCACTGTTCCGCCCATCTGACCAACCCATCTATATCGTCCTGCAGACTGAGGCTATCCTCCTCGCTATTTACCACCTTACCAATCTTTGTATCATCAGCGAACTTACTGATCATACCTTTTACATTCATATCCAAGTCATTAATGTAGACCACAAACAGCAAGGGACCCAGCACCGATCCCTGTGGTACCCCACTGGCCACAGGCTTCCAGTCACAAAAACAACCTTCGGCCATCACCCTCTGCCTTCTGCCACTAAGCCAGTTTTGTATCCAAAGTGCCAAGGCACCCTGGACTCCATGGGCTCGTACCTTCTTGACCAGTCTCCTGTGGGGGACTTTATCGAAGGCCTTACTGAAATCCATGTATACCACATCCACTGCGTTACCCTCATCCACACGCCTAGTCACCCCCTCAAAAAATTCAATCAAATTAGTCAGACATGATCTTCCCTTGACAAAGCCATGTTGACTATCCCTGATTAATCCTTGCTTCTCCAAGTGGAGACTAATTTTGTCCTTCAGAATTTTTTCCAATAATTTTCCTACCACTGATGTTAGGCTCACTGGCCTGTAGTTCCCCGGTTTTTCCCTACTCCCCTTCTTGAATAATGGTATATATGCCTAACCTTATTGTATCTGCATCAGTGACAATAATATCCTTAGCTATCACTATCTAAATGTTGCTTTATGCAAATGTAGGTAGTGACGATTGTCATTGTTGTGACTTTGAATACCATTTGGTTCTCCTTGTTCTGTGAAGAGAATAGATGGAAATTATAAGTGTATAACCACACTTATCCAATTGAGTACTGAAATGTCAGTTGCATGCATTTATGTACAATCAATGTGTATGGGCACATTGATTGTCTAAATCATAGAATATATGACTAATATGTTTCCATCAGTTGGTGTGTGTACTATTCCAAGCTCCTCAGGCTCAACATCTGCAACAGCTTCACTCCTAACTAAATTAACAATCCTCTCTTCATATCCTGTGGGAGGTTTCTGCTAGTATGGTTGGATAACTATTCCCTCAGTGCCCTCCTAATATGCATGAGTTTGCCCTCAAACATAAAGGAAGTGTGGATTAAGACAGGGTGATTTGGTGATGGAAATTACTTCCTGCAATACATTCTCATTGCCGCTGTGACATGTGTAATGTAATTTATATTTGCACTACTCTCTTTGCTGCATCTTTGTTAACATTTCTCTGTGTGAGCACATTTTTAAACATTTTTTATTCAACAACTACAACTTTCTACCAAGTCCACATATGCCCTGTGCTGCTTCTTTTTAGTGATAGTGTGCTGCTTCTTTTTGTCTTATTTTCAAGGCATGCATCTTCTTCTAGACCATGTACTGACTCTCAGCCAACATTAGGTTCACATGCTGTGTTACATTTTTCTACTCACTTTGCTTCTGTGTCTTGTTTAAGGCATTCTCCCTGACCAAAAATGTCCTGCAAATTCTCCATTACTCAGTCTACCAGGTCAGTTAGAACCTGTCTATGAAATAAGCCTCTCAATCTTGCCACTCAGCTATTTCCCAAAAGAATTGCATGCTCCACAGCTGGATTCACAAACTTTCCATCAATTTTTGTTGGTTTAGTGGCTTCTTGAACATGTTTGCCTGAGACAACAGCTGTCCCTCCAAAAGTAATTCATTATGTGAAGCGCTTTGAAATATTTCAAAGTGGTAGCATGCATTCTTTTTAAACTTCATTATTAATTGCTGCATGATAAGTGCATTGTGACTTTTGTTTGCAGTCTTGATTTATCAGACTGTTGTATAAAACTACCAGTTTATAAATTGTGCAAACGGACCATTTTGTTAACGTGTTGCAAAAACTATACAAAAAAAAGTTCGCAGCCAAGTTTTAGAACAAAGGGACGGGGAGAGGGGAGGATTAGATTCTGGTGAGGCTGCAGAGAATCTCATAGCACTTTATATTCACATTTTGCCATTGACAGCAACATTGAAGATATCATTAAATTGCAAATGTAAGAAAGGTGGCACTCCTGCAACCAGAGGCATCATGCAGCGCCAGTTACACTATGAGTATAAAGCACCCTGCCAGAGGAGATAGCTGTTGCCAGACTGAGCAACTCATGCACTCCCACCACCTCCATACAAGCCAGTAAAACATTGAAGCAGTTGCCGTATTATAAGCCTGCAATCATCTTCCACAGCCATTGAGAAAGGTCGCAAAGTTCAAACAGCTATGCATGTGCAAAGCTGAGCATGTGGAGTTATTTTAATAATGGTCAGTTGCTGTAGAACTGCCCTGCCATATTAAATAGGGGGGGGTTCTACTGCAGCAGGAGTGAGGGCTTTGTGAATTGCTTCAGGAAGCATTTCTATACTATAAACGCAATATGAGAAATACAGAGGAAGGGAATTCAGTTTGGATCAAGTAGCACAGATATCCTTTTTTAATAAGAACATAGGAAATAGGAGCAGGAGTAGACCATACAGCCCTTCGAGCCTGCTCCGCCATTCAATCAGATCATGGCTGATCTTCAACCTCAACTCCACTTTCCTGCCCGATCCCCATATCCCTTGATTCCCCTAGAGTCCAAAAATCTATCCATCTGAGCCTTGAATACATTCAATGACTCAGTATCCATAACCCTCTGGGATAGAGAATTCCAAAGAGTCACAACCCCCTGCATGAAGAAATTCCTCCTCCTCTCAGTCTTGAATGGCCGACCCCGTATCCTGCGATTATGCATCCTAGTTCTAGACTCTCTAGCCAGGGGAAAAAAATCTCTCACCATCTACCCTGTCAAGCCCCCTCATAATCTTATATGTTTCAATGAAATCACCTCTCATTCTTCTAAACTCCAGAGAGTATAGGCCAATTCTACTCAACCTCTCTTCATAGTACAACTCCAGAAATTAATCTAGTGATCCTTCATTGCACCGCCTCTAAGGCAAGTATATCCTTCCTTAGATAAGGAGACCAAAACTGTATGCAGTCTCACCAAAGCCCTGTACAATTGTAGTAAGACTTCCTTACTCTTGTACTCCAACCCCCTTGCAATAAAGGCCAACATGCCATTTGTCTTCTTAATTGCTTGCTGTACCCGTATACTAACTTTTTGTGTTTCTTGTATGAGGATACCCAAGTCTCTCCGAACACCAACATTTAATAGTTTCTCACCATTTAAAAAATATTCTCTTTTTCTATTCTTCCTACCAAAGTGAATAATGTCACATTTCCCCACATTATACTCCATCTGCTACCTTCCTGCCCATTCACTTAACCTGTCTATATCCCTTTGCAGACTCTTTGTGTCCTCCTCACAGCTCACTTTCCCACCTAGCTTTATATCATCAGCAAGCTTAGATACATTACACTCGGTCCCTTCATCTAAGTCTTTAATATAGATTGTAAATAGTTGAGGCCCAAGCACCAATCCTTGCAGCACCCCACTAGTTACAGACTGCCAGTCTGAAAATGACCTGTTTATCCCTACTCTCTATTTTCTGTCCGTTAACCAATCCTTTATCCATGCTAATATGTTACCCCCAACCCCACGAGCCCTTATCTTGTGCAACAACCTTTTATGTGGCACCTTATCGAATGCCTTTTGAAAATCCAAATATGCTACATCCACTGGTTCCCCCTTATCTACCCTGCTAGTTATATCCTCAAAAAACTCTAATAAATTTGTCAAACACGATTTTCCTTTCATAAAACAATGTTGACTCTATCTAATCATATTTTGATTTTCTGATTTTAACTCCCGGCTGGGAGCAGATGGCAATTCCATGTGGAGACCTGGCAGATTTTAAATGGGCCTCATTTGAACGCCCCAGTCAACTGCTTGACAATTTCGGGTGGAAGGAGTCAGCTGGCCGGCAGGGAAGGATGAAAATTTGGCTCGCCAGCATTGGGAGGAGGTTGCCAGCAGCAAGGTGAGTCCGGGAGGGAAGTGTTGCGAGGGTCTCGCGGCTGGGGAAATGGGGGAGCCCAGGGCAGCAGAAGCCCCTTTGTTTTCCTTGTGGGACCAGGAGCAGCACTCCTGCTCCACCAAGCCCCACTAAGGAAAGTTTTTTTAACTTACCTTAGCGGGACTGATTGGCTTCCCGATAGATTTACCTGGTGGTGTGGGTATAGTGGGCATCGCACTCAGGACCACTCAACAATGGGTTAAAATTCCGTTGTGGCGATATGTACGTCACGGCACCCTGGTTTGAATTTATTACTGAGGCTTCCGCTGGAGTCTCATGTACTGCCAAAACCAACGACGTTAATATAGTGTATCAGCAGGAACAGAGTGGGAAATGAAACTGCTCCATTTTAACTGTTCGCCGGTTCCTTTCCCACCAATCAAGGAGAGTTCAAATCGCCCTGCTGGTTTCAAAACACAAGGCTTAGAAAAAATGAGAGAGAATTTTAAATTAACATTCGCTAGTGGATATTAATGCAAATGGCATTGAAAGAAATTAAAATGTAGCTATTTAATTAACAGAAAATAGATATGATAATGAATAACATTTGTAAAATCTGTCTAAATGGAGTATCTGTTGTGTAATTACTTGTACTGGAAAAGTGGTAGCACAGATTTCATATAGTATATTGCTCATTATGTCATCATCTATCTATGTGACTGCCTGTCCTTCTATCTAACTGTTTATCACCTCCCTGTCGAGCTATCTGTTGTTCTATCTGTTTGTCCATCTATCTATAATGGGCCGGAAATTGCTTTAAAAAGAATTGTGAGCTCAACAGCGCTCACCGTTGTTAGTAGCCAAATGAAAGAGCAAGTTCCGGCATTCGCACATGCACAGACAAACATGGAAATCTGGAACTTGCTCTTCCTGGTTCGCAGGCAATCAGACAGGTTCGCCTTAAAGGGATATCGCCGTCTGCAATCAACATAATCAACGGATCAGCGCCAACTTGTTCTTCTGCCCATCTGGAAACAAACTAATATCGCCACAAAACAAGTACGCTTAAATATACCAGATCAATACTAAGTTTTAACAGAACGGGAAGTTTTAATGACTGCCAAACAACTAAAAATTAACTGTTAAAAATGTGAAGTCTCATTACTCCTTATTTTAATAGCTTTTGGTCATTAAAAAAAATGTAAAATTTTAAAATTTTAAAATTTGTTTCTTGCTTTTTCCTTCTGTCTTTTTATTCAATTTGATTATTTCTTACCCTCTTTTTTTCCCTGTCTATGACTGTTTTTACAAATGATTTTATTGTGGTATCTTTCACTTCCTGGTTTTTACATTGCAGTTTGTACGTCAAGGCTTTGACACTTTGCGGCTGTTCAAGGATGCTGCAATCTGATTGGTCGAGGGGAGAGATCGATCCTCTCGCTTCTCCCATGGGCCCTAGCTTCGCTGGAATTAACACTGGGCTTTTCTCAGCTCCTATTAGAGGAAGTTCCCGCAATAAAGACTGCGGTAGATTCGTGAGTGAGTATAAATCTAAGGAGTGGCAAGGCCGTTTGTTCATCGCTCAGAGCAATTTATGGGCCATCAGGACCGGTGACCAACAGCTTGGTCAAAGAGGTAAGTTTTAAGGAGCATCTTAAAGGAGGAGAGAGAGGTAAAGAGGAGGAGGGCCTTAGGAAGAGAATTACAGAGCCTACAGATCTCATTCCTGCTTGTGGGATCTTACTGTGTGCAAAATGGCTGCCATGTTTGCATACAAAAATCAGTGATTGCTCATCAAGGTAATTCATTGTATATGAAGCAATTTTGAGATTTTTCTGAGAGATGCGATAAGATGCTGAATAAATACAACAGTCCTTTTTTTAAAATGGATTTAAATTCTTCGATTATGGGCATCGACAGCAAGGCCAGCATTTATTGCCCATCCCTAGTTGCCTTGAGAAGTTAGTGGTGAGCCGCCTTCTTGAACTGCTGCAGTCTGTGTGGTAAAGGTTCTCCCACAGTGCTGTTAGGTAGGGAGTGCCAGGATTTTGGCCCAGCGACAATGAAGGAACGGCGATATATGTCCAGATCAGGATGGTGTGTGACTTGGAGAGGAACTTGGAGGTGGTGTTGTTCCCATGCACCTGCTCCCCTTGTCTTTCTAGGTGGTGGAGGTTGTGGGTGTGGGAGGTGCTGTCAAAGAAGCCTTGGCGAATTGCTGCAGTGCATCTTGTAGATGGTACACACTGTGCGCGGTGGTGAAGGGAGTGAATGTTTAGGGTGGTGGATGGGCTGTCGATCAAACCGACTGCTTTGTCCTGGGTGGTGTCGAGCTTCTTGAGTGTTATTGCAACTACACCCATCCAGGCAAGTGGCAGATTATTACATCAGACTCCTGACTTGTGCCTCGTAGGTGGTGGAGAGACTTTGGGGAGTCAGAAATTGAGCCACTCATCACAGAATACGTAGCCTCTGACCTGCTCTTGTAACCACAGCATTTATGTAACAGGTCCAGTTGAGTTTCTGGTCAGTGGGGACCCCCAGGATATTGATGGTAGGGATTTGGTGATGGTAATACCACTGAATGTCAAGGGGAAGTGTTTAAACTCCAATTAGTTTGGTAATTGGCTGGGTTGGATTTGTCCTGCTTTTTGTAGATAGGGCATACCTGGGCAATTTTCCACATTGTCGGGTAGATGCCAGTTTTGTAACTGTACTGGAACAGCTTGGCTGGAGGCGCGGCTAGTTCTGAAGCACAGGTCATTGCTGACTTCTCCTCAAAACAAAACACTTGCAGTAATATGTAAACACAGTGTTATGATTTTACTCATGTTAAACAACTCTCTAATACTTTTTCTTTGATCATATCCTTTTGCTGTTGGATCAGTAAGTATACTTCAAAAAATTAATTACAACATGCCAATGAAGGAAGGCCTGTGACACACGCTATCAGTTATTATTTATTGATTTAACAAAAGGAGAATTGGAGAGTCACCTTCCAAGGTTCAGGTGGTAAATGCACCACCTGGTTTGGTAGTGAGCTACACAGTCCATTTCTCATGTGTGCTGAGTATCTGATCTCAGATGAGAAGGCACTTGGGCCTCAATCTCTAGGCTCCAACAAAAAAAATGGTAATTTGGGTAATGTATTGAAGAATACTGACTCCTGTGGCATTGAACTCCAGCATATTGGGGGAGGATTTAAACTAATTTTGCAAAGGGGAGGGGTTCCAGGATGAAGCATTAGAGCAATTAGGGATGGGCAATAAATGCTGGCCTCACCAGCGACGCCCACATCCCATGAACGAATAAAAATAAGAGGAGAAACAAGACACTAGGACTAGGAGGGAAAAACAGCATTAGAATAAAGAGTAGTCCAGAAAGAGGAGGCTTCAGACAGGGGAGAAATGCAAAGCAGACCAAGGTGGATTTGGAGTGCATGTGTATAAATGCACAGAATGTAAAAAATAAGGTTGGTGAGCAGCAGTCACAAGTTGCCACATGGATTACGATATAATGGTAATAACGGAGACCTGGCTCAATCAAGAGGAGGAATGGGAACTAAACATTCCTGGCTACAATGCATTCAGGAGAAATAGGGATGGGAAAATAGGAGGGGGAGGGGGAGGGGGAGGGGGAGGGGGTGGCAGTATTGATCAAAGATACTGTTACAACCCTGGAAAGGGATTATGTGCTTGAGGGTTCAAAGGTAGAATCTATTTGGTTAGAGTTAAGGAGCAGAACAGGAGCTGTTACACTGCTGGGTGAATACTATAGACCATCAAATAGTGGGAAGGACATGGGGGAGCAAATCTGTAAGCAAATTTCAGAAAGATGTAAAAACAATAAAGTAGTGATAATGAGGGTCTTCAATTATTGTGATATAGACTGGGAAAAAAAGTGTGAAGGGCAAAAAGGGGGAAGAATTCTTGAAATGTGTATAGGAGAACTTTTTTGATCCGTATGTTTCCAGCCCAATGAGGAAGGTAGCATTGCTGGATCTAGTTCTCGGGAATGAAATGGGGCAAGTAGAGCATGCATCAGGGGGAGAGCATTTGGGAAACAGTGATCACAATATCATTAGGTTTAGAGTAATTATGGAACATGACAAGGAACAATCATAGAGTGAATGAGCAATGGGAGGCCTTCAAGGAGGAGATAGTTTGGGTACAGACTAGACACATTCCTATGAGGGGGAATGGAAGGGAATCTAAAGCAATAGTTTCTTGGATGACTAAAGAAATTGAGATTAAAATGAAACAGAAAAAGGAGACTTATGATAAATGTCAGGTTCATAATACAGTAGAGAATCAAGCAGAATACAAAAAGTGCAGAGGAGAACTGAAAAAGGAAATAAGAGAGGCAAAGAGAGTGTATGAGAAAAGATTAGCGAGTAACATGAAAGTGAACACTAAAATCTTTTATAAACATAGAAAGAGCAAAAGGATAGTCAAAGGAAGGGTGGGGCCAATTAGGGACTTAAAAGGAAATCTTCTTGTGGAGGCAGAGAACATTGCTGAGGTATTAAATGAATACTTTGCATTTGTCATCACTAAAGAAGAGGATGCTGCCAATATCACAATAAAGGAGGAGGTGGTAGAGAAATTGGATAAGATAAAAATAGATAAAGAGGAGGAAGTTAAAGGGTTGTCAGCGCTCAAAGCAGAAAAGTCACACGATCCAGATGCATCCTAGATTGAAGAGGGAAGTAAGGTTGGAAATAATGGAGGCTCTGGCCACAATCTTTCAATCCTCCTTGGATATGGGAGTGGTGCCAGAGGACTGTGGGGCTGCAAATATTACACCCCTGTTCAAAAAAAGGGAAAGAGATAAACCACAGGCCAGACAGATTAACATCAGTGATGGGGAAACATTTAGAAACCATAATCTGGGACAAAATTAATTGTCACTTGGAAACATGAGTTAATAAATGACAGCCAACATGGATTTGTTAAAGGCAAATCATGTCTGACAAACTTGATTGAGTTCTTCGATGAAATGACGGGCAGGGTTGATGAAGGTAGTGCAGTTGATGTTTTGTATATGGACTATCAAAAGGCATTTGATAAAGTGGCACCTTATAGATTTACTTGTTAGCAAAATTGAAGCCCATGGGATTAAAGGGACAGTGGCAGCATGGATCCGAAATTGGCTAAGAGGCAGAAAGCAGAGAGTAGTGGTGAATGGTTGTTTTTCAGGCTGGATGAAAGTATACAGTGGTGCCCCCCAGAGGTCGGTATTAGGACCACTGCTTTTTTTGATCTATATTAATTACCTAGACTTGGGTATAGGGGGCATAATTTCAAAGTTTGCAGATGTCACATAATTTGGAAATGTGGTAAACAGGGAAGACTTCAGGTGAACATAGACAAACTGATGAAAAGGGCAGACACGGCAGATAAAATTTAATGCAGAGAAGTGTGAAGTGATGGACTTTGGAAGGAAGAATGAGGAGAGGCAATATAAACTAAATGGTACAATTTTAAAGGTGGTGCAGGAACAGAGAGGCCTGGAGGTTTGCATACACAAATCTTTGAAAGTGACAGGACAAGTCGATAAGGCTGTTAAAAAAAAGTATATGGGAACCGTGGCTTTTTAAATAGAGGCATAGAGTACAAAAGCAAGGAAGTTATAGTAAACCTTCATAAATCACTAGTTAGGCCTCAGCTGGAGACTTGTGTCCAATTTTGGGCACCACACTTTAGGAAGGATGGAGAGGGTGCAGAAGAGATTTATTAGAATGGAACCAGGGATGAGGACTTTGCTTATGTGAAGAGACTGGAGAAGCTGGGGCTGTTCTTCTTACAGTAGAGAAGGTTAAAGAGAGATTTAATAGGAGTGTTCAAAATTGTGAGGAGTTTTGATAGGGTAGGTATGGGAGAAACTGTTTCCACTGGTGGGAGGGTTGGTAACTAGAGGACACAGATTTAAGATAATTGGCAAAGGAACCAGAGGGGATTTGAGGAGAATTTTTTTTACACAGCGAGTTGTTATGATCTGGAATGCACTGCCTGAAAGGGTAGTGGAGACAGATTCAATAGTAACTTTTTAAAGGGAATTGGATATATACTTGAAAAGGAAATATTTACAGGGCTATGAGGAAAGAGCAGGGGAGTAGGACTAATTGGATAGCCCTTACAAAGAGCCGGCACAGGCAAGATGGGCCGAATGGCCTCCTTCTGTGCTCTCTATGATATCAAAATCTTCAGGAATGAAATGAGATTTCAAACTTTTTCTGAGTAATATATTTTTCTTATTGCGATATACTAGATTAAAAATTGAATCTCTGTCGATTATTTCAGTGCTGCATAAGAACACAGCAGTTAATTTCTTTGATGTTATCTGGTTTGAGCTGTCACCATTCTAACATGAGAAAGGCCAAGACATATAAAAGTAGGTTGGATTTTAAAAGCTGTCCCTTTTCATCCAACAAAAGGGATACTGTCTCATTATTTAAGCAATTAGACAGGGTGGGAACAAGATGGATAGGGTCTGTGACATAAACTGTCAATCACCATTTACTGTGTAAATTAGAACTGATGAACAGAGGTTTGGGCATCATCTGTCAGTCATTACACAGAGATGAATCCAAGTAGGCTAATAGGGCATCAACTATCAATCATTGTCCATGCAAATATTATGGCTGTTCCATAGTCAATGACATCATCTATCAATCAACCACGTTTACTACAAAGGAGAGGTTATTAATGTACATGGCTAAACTGGCCTGCCTAAAATAACTGGCAGTGCTTCCTTCTTCCCAGGGCCCTAAATGGACAACTTCTCATTAACCTGTTCAAACAAATAGGCTTTTTATTTCCGTATTGTTAGGTTTTGTTCTATACTATATAGATAGATAGATAGATATCATACACACTGTGTATCTTAAATCTGGCTCTGTCTTTAGGCAAACAATATTTGTGTAATGGTTGCATTCAATTTTATCTCAATTTCCATCTTGCCATAAGCATTTGAGGTTGCTGTAGTACAGTACTTACTGCCAAAGTCATTAAGAGTCAATTAAGCTGATAATTAGGTGCAGAACAGAGGGAAAACCACCCAGTTGCAATCTTTGAATGATGAATTCTGGTGTTAGCCACTGGCAGTATTTAGTCCATTGTGGAGGTAGCTCTTAATGCTACCACAGCACCAGAAGAGTGGTCACAGAAGCATAACCACTCAAATCTCTCCTGCTGCAGCAGCAGTTGTACACTTGCTGATGACTATGATAGTCCGAAAAGGAAGAAGTGGGAGCCAGGTAGCCAAAAGAGATAGTTAGTAAAATGAAACGGATAAAAGCGGCATATGACAGATGTCAGGTTGATAACACAAGTGAGAACCAGGCAGAATATAATAAGCTCAGAGGGGAAGTGAGAAAGGAAATAAGAGGGGCAAAAAGAGAGTATGAGAATAGACTGGCGGCCAGCATAAAAGGGAATCCAAAAGTCTTCTACAGGAATGTACACAGTAAGAGGGTAGTAAGAGGAGGGGTGGGGCCGATTAGGGACCATAGAGGAGATCTACTCATAGAGGCAGAGGGGACGCCAAGGTACTGAATGAGTACTTTGCATCTGTCTTTAACAGGGAAGAAGATGCTGCTAGGGTCTCAGGAAAGAAAGGTATAGTTGGGATACTGGATGGACTAAAAATTAATAAAGAAGAGGTACTTGAAAGGCTAGCTGTACTTAAAGTAGATAAGTCACCCGGCTGGGATGCATCCTAGGTTGCTGAGGGAAGTAAGGGTGGAAATTGCGGAGGTACTGGCCATAATCTTCCAAACATCCGTAGATACGGGGGTGGTGCCAGACGACTGGAGAATTGCAAATGTTACACCCTTTTTCAAAAAAGGGGGCAAGAATAAACCCAGCAACTATAGGCCAGTTAGTTTAACCTCAGTGGTGGGGAAAGTTTTAGAAACGATAATCTGAGACAGAATTAACAGTCATTTGGATGAGTGTGGATTGATTAGGGAAAGCCAGCATGGATTTGTTAAAGGCAAATCATGTTTAACTATCCTGATAGAGTTTTTTGATGAAGTAACAGAGAGGGTAGATGAGGGCAATGCAGTTGATGTGGAGTATATGGACTTTCAAAAGGTGTTTGATAAAGTGCCGCATGGCAGGCTAGTCATCAAGACTGCGGCCCATGGAATAAAGGGGGCAATAGCAACATGGATACAGAATTGGCTAAGTGGCAGGAAACAGAGAGTTGTGGTGAATGGTTGTTTTTTGGACTGGAAGGAGGTTTACAATGATGTTCCCCAGGGGTCAGTGCTGGGACCACTGCTTTTCTTGATATATATTAATGACTTGGACTTGGATGTACAGGGCACAATTTCAAAATTTGCAGATGACACAAAACTTGGAAGGGTACTAAACAGTGAGGAGGATAGTGATAGACTTCAAGAGGATATGGACAGGCTGGTGGCATGGGCGGACACGTGGCAGATGAAATTTAACGCAGAAAAATGTGAAGTGAAACACTTCGGTAGGAAGAATGAGGAGAGGCAATATAAACTGGAGGGCACAACTCCAAAAGGGGTGCAGGAACAGAGAGATCTGGGTTTATAATTGTTGTAGGTGGCAGGGTAGGTTGAGAAAGCGGTTAAAAAAGCATACGGGATCCTGGGCTTTATAAATAGAGGCATAGAGTACAAAAGTATGGAAGTCATGATGAACCTTTATAAAACATTGGTTTGGCCACAGCTGGAGAATTGTGTCCAGTTCTGGGCACCGCACTTTAGGAAAGATGTGAAGGCCATAGAGGGGGTGCAAAAGAGATTTACTAGAATGATTCCAGGGATGAGGGACTTTAGTTCTGTAACCTTTCTTTGATTCTATGATTCTAAGTAACAAGTTCCTCTTGATGTGCCTGTTTTCTTTGACAGAAAAGTAATCCTTACAGTGCCCTTGGCTCTGCAGATAACGAATTAATAAAATTCTTAAGGAGGTAGTGAAAGCATTGATACAATTTATGCCTTGTAGTCTGAAACTCACAACAGCCAACAACATTTTTGCTATTGACTCCTCAAGATGCCTTGCTTTGATTAAGCAGAAGTCTATTGTGGCTGTGTGAATCACACAAGTACAACAGATAAGGACTCCAAATAAGAAGCAATATCATATGTGCCAAATCTCTACTTGAAAGTGAAAGGACCATCTCACAGCCTGAAAGTCCAATCAGAGTCAAAAGATCTTTTTTGAACATGTATATGAAGAAATTACTAATAGAAAGTGGAATTCCAAAAAGAAATTGCCATCCAGTGTGGAAAAAGTGAAGGAACTGTTTAAAAAAATGCTCAACTTATTGCTTAATGTTTTCTTTGGATTCCTCAGGTGGGGGAAACCCTGGACAAGGGGCACAATCTTAAAATTAGATTTAGACCATTCAGGAGTGAAATCCAGAAGTACCTTTTCACCCAAAGGGTAGTGAAAATGTGGAACTGTCTCCCCCAAAAACCTGTGGATGCTGTGTCAATTGAAACTTTCAAGACTGAGATGGATGGATTTGTGTTAGGTAAAGGTATCAAGGGAAATGGAGCAAAGACAGCTAAATGGAGTTGAGGTACAGATCAGCCATGATCTGATTGAATGGTGGAACAGGCTCAAGGGGCTGAATGGCCTATTTCTATGCTCATTCCTTTGTTGATGCCAGTAGCTCTTGCTGTTTGGTATAATGCAGCAGAAGAAGAGCGCAAGACTGCACAGAGCCCATCTCAAGACCGTAGGACACTTCAGCTCCAACGGCACTTAAGGCAACCACAACATTCTCACCAGCGGGTCTTCTGATGTTCCATTGATAATCGTACTGACAACAATCCTGGACTGGATGGAGGAGAGAGGAGCAGCCATTCAGCAAGCTTACCAGTGATCTTCCTTGTAGTCAGTTGTCCATTTCTCATTAAGTAGCTTGCACAGTTGTATGCATGGGTTGTAAGTTACGATTCATCTGGGTAAAGCCTGCATTTCTCCATTTAGCAGACTGAACGCAGAGTTCCCCGTGTCCTACAGTTTCACAAAGTCAGTAAATAATGTGGGGTGAGAGATGGTGTTCTCATTGCCAGCCACCTGCTAAATATATTTCATTTTAAAATTATACAATCCCCACTTACACACACACATTATATATTTGCACTGAGTCCTGAGCCATAAAAGAGAGAATAGTGTGAAGTAGTTGCAGGCTAATTAATAGTCTAACAGGCCTTGATGTGAACGCCCTTTCCATGGCCATAACCATCTTTATACCAGCTGATAGGGTGGTTAGTCCCGTAGGGATGGTTTTATGGGCTTCCACAACCAACATGAATGGGATAGGAGGGCACCTACACCCATCGAACACGAGTATACCACTGGATGTCAACCTTGAATTCAGAGCTGGAGTTCTGATCTCCACTTGCTGGATCTGTCTGGAACAGCTGCACCTTCTGACTCAGAGGTGGAAATGCTACCACTAGCCAAAGGCTAAGTCCTATCCCTTAGTGTTTTGGCATAATCTGAATGTCTTGCAAAAGACAACTGTTTGCATCTGATCTTGAGCTCTGTGGATTCCTCCTGGTCTCTGGATTAAGCATTTACTGCCATTTGCTGAATTTTAGGAGAGGTGTGAATGAACACTGTACATTAGTGACCAGAAGTCATTCTTCTTCAGATATAACTGTTTGGTTATGAACTAGGCATAACTGCTTTAATTAACTGACTAGCGACATTGAGTACATTAGCTTAGTGGTAGCAAGCAACCCAGAGTCTGTTCAAGTCTCACCATGGTAAACTATGAAATTGAATTCAATAAATCTAGTGATTTGTGGGCTGGCACCAGAAAAATTACCTTGAAAGCTGTTGGATTGTTGTAAACACACGAATGGTTCAGTAATGTCCTTCAGGGAAGGGAACCTGCCACCTTCACCCGGTCTGGCCTATATTCCACTCCAGACCCACACTGATGTGGTTAACTCAATACCCTCAGGGCAACTAGGAATGGGCAATGTTGCCAGTGCCTCCCAAGAATAAACAAAACAAAATTTTAAAAACATCAAATCACAAGAACGTAGATAACTAGATCTAGAAAAGCATGTTTGGCTTGGGAAGCCCACTGTTTCCTGCAGTCCATATACAATTTGCACCTTCAAGGCCATGATGAATTTAATCTCAAGCATGAGATGAATAACTAGAGGTAAAACATCCATTAAGCTTAAAGTCTATGAAATTTCTCCTTGACCGAAGGCAATTGAGTGAATATTCCAAGAAATCAATTCAGCATTGCAACCCACTTTGTTGGTTGGATGGCACAGTTGTAGTCCCAACAAGACTAGTTTCACGAATTTTTGGTCATCTATATTTCTAGTCCCCATCAGTTATTCAGCTAGTTCTTTTGTAAAGGAGTGAATTAATGTAGCACTAGTATTCCACATATCACTTACCCTTTGGAAAATGTTTTTTTTCTCCTGATCAGTCGTCCCTCTGAAGCATGTCATTTTTGAGCTTGTACCTTCTAATCACATGATCACAGTTCAAGTTATTATATTAACATCATCCATAACCTTATATTAGCATTATCCATAACCTATCAAGTTGAATTCGATGTCTTTGAGACAGTCCTCTAAAATAATTCTGCTGTTTCGTACAATCTATAAAGTCTGGTCTGGAGAAAGTTATGACTGAATGTTTAACACTATCAGTGCTTCTGCACTCTTTGAAGCAATGGATTTGATGGTCATGTTGGGCAGTTCTTTTATTCCATCTGAAGTTGGTGTGTGCTGCAAATAAAAATAAAACAATCAGAGAGTACTGGCTTTGTTTACTCAGTGTGGTCTTGTCAATGTTAGTTCACACCTTTTTTTTTCTGTGGTTTATCAAAGGCTTGAAACCATATATAGGTCCCTGGAAATACACATGGATCGTTAATAAATGATGTGGCATATAGGAAAAATTGTTGAAGAAGTTGTTAGTAAAGTCTCAAACATCTAACATGACGGCTCTGGCCGCAGATAATGACAAGGGCTGCCCGGCTATCTTGGGGTATACGAGTTGCTCTACTATTTATAAAGAGAAGGGGAGATAACAGAATGGGGCACAATTAAAGTGGGCAGGAGAGAAGGAATACCATGTGCCAGAAAGATTTGTGGGGACACAGCTCGGTGGGTAGGTGGAGGCCATAGGATCTATCAGTTTAATTGCAAAACTGAGGTAATTCTGAGCAGTGCTCCAGATGCAGTAAGGTAAAATCACATAGATCTAGCCTGAAATTTCTTAAAGCAACAGTAATAGCTCTGATTCTTCCTAGTTGCATATCTTGCCTTACCTGTGGGCATGTGAACTCATTTGAGAAATTATGACGGACTCAGTTTTAGTTGAGTAATCCACCATCCATTGCACCAACAGAAGAAGCGTAAGGGATTTTGATGAGTTTAGTAAATGAGTCTGCCCAGGTTCCCATGTTTGACATGTAAATGTTAGACAGACTGTGAGTGCCAGCAATCTTTGAAGAGTACTCTCTAATGGGAATTCGTTACTCTCTCAGAATTCCATGAATTTCAAACAGATGAAGTAATTTGAATTCTTCTAAATGACAATGGAATCCAGGAGACTTGCCTGCACTGTGCAAATACAGGGTTTACATTTTTTTTTAAAAAGCTCCCAAGATTTTATTGGAAGGCTTTTTAAAAATGTTAAAACTTTCTCTAGATTTCTAGAAAATTATAAAAGAATGCATTTATATTTTCAGCAGAAATACCGAAAAGAAGAAATGTTTGCAAACATATTTCTATTGCTGCTATGTAAAGTGGCGAAGAAAGACAGGGCCATATTACTAAGCCTCAGTGTCAGAACTGCATTAACTGTCTTTTCTCCACATTATTAGTTATTTTATTTTTTCTCCCTTCCCTTCTTTCTGGTGTCACACCTGATGACCTATTGCCTGACCTTGGTGTGTTGTTCTATAACTGGCTACTGGGAGGTGGAAAATGATGAAATTCAGTGGATCAAAATGGAGGCCATAACATGCCTGATGGCTTAATTGGTAATACACCATGTTGTGTGGCAGTGGGCCACACAGAGCAAGAAGGCAGAGGGGTGTATAACTGATCTTGGTATTAGGGAGGAGAAAAATCAGCTCGATTCCATGCTTCTTACTGCTCTCAAGCAATTCCTGCTGGGAGCTTGCATGTATGAATGATGGCCTCCAAGGTCAAGTATCCCAAAGAAACTCACTGGAATAGTTATGAGGAGAGATATCAGATGGCAGATGAGTTGCCACCTTCAAAAGATGGAGGAGGGGACAGGGGAAAGTGCTGGTGGGATGGTACATGAGGTTAAATAGTTTGTTCCAGATTAGTATGATACAATGATATCCAGCATGTTGCTCCAACTCTAACCCTACATTGCTTGGAAAGGATGGTTTAATGCCACCTGCATTGTCCAAAACACCACTATAATGGTAAATCAGCATGGATATACCACTCTCCTGTTTCACATCAGTACAAAAGGTTATGCTGTTCATAAAAAGCTTCGAGTCATACCCGTCAATCACATGCCGAACAAACTTCAGACATCATTCAGCTAAGTGTAAATCAAGTAAAGAAAACACTTGTACAGTGGAAAAGCACACCATTGCCAAATATGGTATCTTGCATCAGACCAAGAGAGTCATGTACTTAAATTCGCAGAATGCACAAAAATAATTGTTAGGGGTATAGTACCTGCTAACTGTTTTGTAAACCTACCAGAGGTGGCGGTACAGTGATGCACAGTCAGGAGGGAGCGGCCCTGGGAGTCCACAACATTGACTCAGGACCCCATGAAATCTCATGGCATCAGGTCAAACATGAGCAAGGAAACCTCCTGCTAATTACCACCTACCGTCCTCCCTCAGCTGATGAATCGTTCCTCCTCCATGTTGAGCACCACTTGGAGGAAGCACTGAGGGTAGCAAGGGCACAAAATGTACTCTGGGTGGGGTACTTCCATGTCCATCAAGAGTGGCTCAGTAGCATCACCACTGATTGAGCTAGCTGAGTCCTGAAAGACATAACTGCCAGACTGGGCCTGCGGCAGGTGGTGAGCGAACCAACACGAGGGAAAAACCTACTTGACCTCGTCCTCACCAATCTACCTGTTACAGATCCATCTGTCCATGATAGTATTGGTAGAAGTGACCACCGCACAGTCCTTGGGGAGATAATGTCCCGTCTTCACACTGAGGAAACCATCCAACGTGTTATGTGGCACTATCATCGTGCTAAATGGGATAGATTCAGAACAGATCTAGCAGCTCAAAACTGGGCATCCATGAGGCCCTGTGGGCCATCAGCAGCAGCAGAATTGTATTCCACCACAATCTGTAACCTCATGGCCCAGCATTTTCCTCACTCTACCATTAACAACAAGCCAGGGGACCAACCTTGGTTCTATAAGGAGTGTAGAAGAGCATGCCAGGAGCAGCACCAGGCATACCAAAAAATGACGTGCCAACCTGGTGAAGTTACAACACAGGACTACATGCAGGACTAAACAGCGGAAGCAACATGCTATAGACAGAGCTAAGCGATTCCACAAAACCAACGGATCAGATCAAAGTCCTGCAGTCCTGACACATCCAGTCGTGAATGGTGGTGGATAATTAAACAACTAACGAGAGGAGGAGGCTCCGATAACATCCCCATCCTCAATGATGGCAGAGTCCAGCACGTGAGTGCAAAAGACAAGGCTGAAGTGTTTGCAACCATCTTCAGTGTAAGATTCTCAAAATTCACAGATCCCCCAAAAACTCGGAGGAAAAAAAAGCTCTCAAGGAAAGGACGTTGGACTCTTTTCTAACCATTTCAGGGTGATGAAATATTGGACCGACTCACACACGCGCGGCACCAGGAAGCATCTACCAGGGAAAAGTACTTTTCGAGGAATCCATGTCCTTTAAGGGACTCGCTTCCTCGTAGGGGCGACTGTAAGAATTCTGGGAATTCACCTTTTCCTTGAGTATGGCCATTGACTAAAATCCTAAGATGGAAGGATAGTTGAGAGGTCACCAGACGAATCAACAACACACACAGTGGAATGTGGGAGAATTACTGCTTCAGACATGTCTCTGTTTTAATGCAAAACCTACAGCAGGTGGTCAACACTCAGCACTAATTCAAAAGGCAGTAGGCCAATGAAAGAGGCAACTGCTCCAGACATGGTGGGGCCATGTCTTTGTTTTAAAGCAAAACCCATCAACACCTAGGACGTTGGATACAAAAGGAAGCCTTGTGTGACAAGCTCTAAAAATCGGAATTAACAATAACCCATCATGAGAAGCAATAGCAACATGATGAGGGACCATCAAAAAGCCATCAACAATTCTTAAGGACTTTGTAAGAACTGTTTAAACAGACATTAAGTGCCTTTTTTTTTAAGTGACAAAGACCATTGTAAGAGAGGGATATGGAAGTGGAAACTCGAAACCTCTGTCTCTCTCTCTGGCTCTTGCTGGCTCTGGTGTTCTGCTTCTCTTGTTCTGCCTGTCTCTGGAAGGAGAGCAGCTTCCGGCGAAACCAACGAACTCTACGTGAGAGAACCGGTCAGCCAGACCTGCAAGGGCAAAGGATTGTTCAGTTCAGCTAGGAGTTCGACAGCTCGGGAGGCGACAGTTCAACCAGGCAAGGGGGCAACAGGAAAACAGTTCAACAGAGAAGGTCAGCAGCTCTAGAAGCAGGCCGACACACAAGAAGAAACCACAGCAACAGCCCCAGCGACCATCAGACACCTCACGGCAACAAGGGCCTTACGAAGCAACCAACCGAATATTACCACCAACCAACCGGGTAATATTGGGTCACCGCAACCAAAGAAAACCAACTCGGGAGAAAACCGAAGATCCGCAAAGTTTCCACTCTACAATCTATTTCTGACTTACCTCTGGGTGAATTACTGTCAAGGATTCGTTTGGTGAGCATTATCTCTGGTCCTTTAGAGTCCAACTTAGCTAGTACAGTGGGATTGGGAGGGGTGAGGTATCTTTTCTACTGTAATTTCCCTCGCGTGTACTAAAGTGTTCCCCATTTTATTAGAGTGTTAAGATTGTTGTGTTGTATTTTCTCTCTTGAATAAAGATTGAAGTTTCTTGCACCAAAACCAGTTGTCTGCTGCACTTTGTCACAACCCCCAAATAAGTCCAAGGTCTAGAACCCAGGGAGTGGGAGCGATTCGGACCGCTCAGTAGTCAGAGGTGAAGCTGACACACACCACCACCCCCTACATCAGTCAGAAGTGTCAAGTGGATGATCCATCTCGGCCTCCTCCCGATATCCCTACCATCACAGAAGCCAGTCTTCAGCCAATTCGATTCACTGCACGTGATATCACGAAACGGCTGAGTGCACTGGTTACAGCAAAGGTTATGGGCCCTGACAACATCCCGGCTGTAGTGCTGAAGACTTGTGTTCCAGAACTAGCCGCGCCTCCAGACAAACTGTTCCAGTACAGCTACAACACTGGCATCTACCTGACAATGTGGAAAATTGCCCAGGTATGTCCTGTCCACAAAAAGCAGGACAAATCCAATCCGGCCAATTGCCGCCCCATCAGTCTACTCTCAATCATCAGCAAAGTGATGGAAGGTGTCATCGACAGTGCTATCAAGTGGCATTTACTCACCAATAACCTGCTCACCGATGCTCAGTTTGGGTTCCACCAGGACCACTCGGCTCCAGACCTCATTACAGCCTTGGTCCAAACATGGACAAAAGAGCTGAATTCCAGAGGTGAGGTGAGAGTGACTGCCCTTGACATCAAAGCAGCATTTGACCGTGTATGGCACCAAGGTGCCCTAGTAAAATTGAAGTCAATGGGAATCAGAGAGAAAACTCTCCAGTAGCCTGAGTCATACCTAGCACAAAGCAAGATGGTAGTGGTTGTTGGAGGCCAATCATCTCAGCCCCAGGACATTGCTGCAGGAGTTCCTCAGGGCAATGTCCTAGGCCCAACCATTGTCATCTGCTTCATCAATGACCTTCCCTCGATCATAAGGTCAGAAATGGGATGCTTGCTGATGATTGAACAGTGTTCAGTTCCATTCGCAACCCCTCAGATAATGAAGCAGTCTGTGCCTGCATGCAGCAAGACCTGGAAAACATCCAGGCTTGGGCTGATAAGTGGCAAGTAACATTTGCGCGAGACAAGTGCCAGGCAATGACCATCTCCAACAAGAGAGAGTCTAACCACCTCCCCTTGACATTCAACTGCATTGCCATCACTGAGTCCCCCACCATCAACATCCTGGGGGGGTCACCATTGACCAGAAACTTAACTGGACCAGCCACTAAATACTCTGGCTACAAGAGCAGGTCAGAGGCTGGGTATTCTGCGGCAAGTGACTCACCTCCTGACTCCCCAAAGCTGTTCCACCATCTACAAGGCACAAGTCAGGAGTGTGATGGAATACTCTCCACTTGCCTGGATGAATGCAGCTCCAACAACACTAAAGAATCTCAACACCATCCAAGACAAAGCCGCCCACTTGATTGGCACCCCATCCATCACCCTAAACATTCACTAACCTCCACCATCGACGCACCATGGCTGCAGTGTGTACCGTCTACAGGATGCACTGCAGCAGCTCGCCAAGGCTTCTTTGACAGCACCTCCCAAACCCGTGACCTCTACCATCTAAAAGGACAAGGGCAGCAGGCACATGGGAACAACACCACCTGCACGTTCCCCTCCAAGTCACACACCATCCCAACGTGGAAATATATCGCCGTTCCTTCATCACGCTGGGTCAAATTCCTGGAACTCCCTACCTAACAGCACTGTGAGACAACCTTCACCACACGGACTGCAGCGGTTCAAGAAGGCAGCCCACCACCACCTTCTCAAGTCCAAATAGGGATGGGCAAGAAATACTGGCCTTGCCAGCGATGCCCACGAATAAAAAAAACGTATGTGGAAGCATGTAAAGAATAGTTATTTTTATAAAAATTAGCATTTGAAGTTATATTGGTTATTATGGTGGGAAAGTCAGGGGTAGCTTAAAATATGCTACTCAAATGTGAAATATCATAGAGTATGGGATCTTGAGAGATATGATGGGATCAAGCAACTGTAGCATTGTCCTGTTAAATGTAACCACAGCCCATGAATCAAAAGAACAGCCCTTCTTTAACAAATTACTATTTTCAAGCTCAACAAGATTTGACAACCCATGTCTCTCAGAGCAAAGAACCTTCTAAATGAACGCAGTCTGCCTTCACTGGGCAATTTCTATGCATTCCTGTCCATTGCATTTACCATTAAATTGCCAATAACTCATTCCTTATAGGGCACTCCCAGCCTTCTGTTGCATCCAGAACATATCAAAATGGATGGGCAATTTAGAATTATGATTATCCATGCTAAACACTTAGCCAGAGTTCAGTCTTATTCATACATAGTAAAGACTGAAATATTTGACGTGTTCATCACACAGTGTGTCAGTCATAAAGGGTAAACAAATCACTCACTTTCTGCTTAATTTCTAGCAATTAAATTTTGACTTTTAAAAACAGTCATCTTTTCCAAACGTAAAAGTATGATTTAAAAAGTCTACGTAAGTTTGGGTTAAACAAAAACCCACTCAGCTCACTGGAAGAGAGGACGTTCGGTGCACATGTGCATATGGATAGAGTCCTTTTATGCAAATCAGCTGCTGTTATTAACCCATGAATCAATCAATGACATCCCATGAGACCTAAATGAAATAGGTTAAGTGGTCCCATTTCCTATTTTCCCTTCTGGAATATTAAATGTTATTGCTGTTACTTTAGTCAGGCTATTAAAGTACCCGGTGTTTGCTCTGAAGGTAAATTATCGCTTCTCTCCCTTCCTCCCCCCACCTCCCCCCACCAATAATTGTTTTAATTCAAAGTAATAGTACAAGCAACGCCTGCACAAAATTATGAATTAAATCCTTTTCGTTCATGTGATTTGAAATGGAAAGTTGGCAAGATTCAATTTAACACAATTTCTTAGTCTAACCTGTCAACCATGACAACATGGTTTTATACTTTGGGAATTGGAGTCAACAGCTATTTATTTCACAGACTGGGTGAAGTTCTCACAGTTTGATTTTTTTGGGTGAGTGAGTTAAACGGCTGTGGTGAAAATCTGCATTTGAAATAAAAAAAGTGACTGCTTCTATTGTATTTAAATAGCAGTTTCGGAGATGAACACTTTTTTCAATGTTTCATAGTTTAGGTCCAAAATGACTAAAAAAAAGTCTAAAAGTTTTGTTATTAATTTATGACTCTGGATTAAGAAAATATTGTCTGCTCCTCCCAATTTTTCCCCTCTTTCTTTTGCTGGAGCACAGATCCAACAGAGCCATCTGCTCTCCGGTACCTTGCCTAAAGTTTTATTTCCATGTTTCACAAACTTGAAAGAAACTGAATGCCTCTCCGTTAAATCTGGGAAAGAGGTTTTACCCCCTGCAATGTGTAATGGAAGAGTCTGGAATGACCAGATGAAGATTTGAGAAAGGGCCATGTCAATAAACTCTCTCCAGTCTGTCATACTTGCTAATACAGTAATATTGCTAGACTAGAATATTGGGCCAGTGTGAAGGAACTGATTATAGTTTTCAGCTCTCTGGTTCCTCAGGTTGAAAGTACCGTCTGTTCAGGTACACCATCATTCCAGCTGTAAGTCAGCCTGCACTAATATGTCATGAAAAGTGATTAATGTGTTTTGACAACATCACTGGATTGCATATTTAATTAGATTATACATCTGGTGTATTGCATGCATCTGCAGTAAAGAAATCATATCCTATATAGAAAATCTCATCAGCAAAGTCACAGGAATTTTGATCCCTGACAATCTTCATTTGCTACAAAATAATACTGTATTATTTTATTGTTTTTCCTTTGGTGAGTTCTACTTGCTCTCCTGTCATTTATTTCTTTCTCTCTCATTTTTGTTTTTAATGTTTTTCCCTTCCTTCTTTCCTTTACATAGAATTACAGCACAGAAACAGGCAATTTGGCACAAAAGGTCCAAGCCTGTGTTTATACTCCACACAAGCCTCCTCCTACGCTAATTACCTCTTCCCACCATGCTTTCATTTCCAACTATTCCCTTCTCCCTCATGTATACATCAAGCCTCCCTTTAAATGTGTAAGTGCTATCTGCTTCAACCACTCCATGTGGCATTGAGTTCCACATTCTTACCACTCTCCATGTAAAGAAATTCCTCCCACATTTTTTGTTTGATCTATTAGTGGTTATCTTATATTAATGCTCCCTTGTTCTGGACTCACCCATTAGTGGAAACAGTTTCTCCACATCCACCCTATCGAACCCCTTCATAATTTTAGAGCTCTATCACATCTCCACTTAGACTTCTCTTTTCCAGAGGAAAGAGCCCCAGCCTGCTCAATCTTTCCTGATCATTGCATCCTCTCAATTCTGATAACTCTTCCTTTCACCCTTCCCTCCCAGAAAAGCAAAATTAATTGTTCAAAACTCAACTGCAGCTTTTGTGTGCATTCTCATTTAAATGCGTTTATTGTGTTCATTTCTAAAAAAAAATCACTGCCTACATGAAAGGCCTCATTCATCCATAACTAACTCCTAACATTCAATTCTTTCAGGGGGAAGGAAAATGTAGCAAACGAGCACTTTCCCACCTAAGTATTCCCTTATTGGTTGTCTTTTGGCCTTATGTCAGGAGACGTTTCCCGGATTCTTCTTTTAAGTGTCAGAAATAACTACAGCAATGTAGTGCATTGCAAAGAAGTTTGGCACTCGGTCCCTGTAATCAACGTCATCCCCGTGGTATCATTAAATTAAATGGCAACATCCATGGGTCAGCTCCTGACGTAAAAAAAAATAAGGTAAATATGTATCATTTTTAAAGACTGCAAGACTAATAATAAATGGACATTTATATTGGAAAGCACCTGTTTACCACAATTTATTTCCTAATATCTTCTCTTTCCTTCCAACATTAAGGTGATTAATAATACTTTCATGGCTTCTGGGTATGGTGGGGAGTGTATGTATTGTGATACACAAGGCATCATCATTATGTGGGACAGGCTGGATGGACTAGTAGGTCTTTTCCTGTCTGTTATTTTTTGTATGTTCGTAAGTGCAGCACTTGCATTAAAATGTTCTAGAGCAGAAACACTGAGTTGAACCAACTGCAAGGAATATTTCATACGCCAAAGAACTTAACCATATTTGAAGACTGCAGCTTTTTAGAAGTATTCATTTTGTTCTAACAAATATAATGGAAAGCATTTGCATTGAAGTACTGCAAATGAGAACTCACGTCGAAGATAAATGCACAGTAGATTATGTTCATGTCACAGCTGAAGGTCCCTCTGACCAGATGAATGCAGTACCTGAAATTGACCTTTATCAATATCATTTGGCCAGATTAGGCATTTCAATGCACCTTTCATTTATTTCAACCGTTGAATAAGTTGATTCAACAACAACAACTTGCAACTTGATGTAAAACATCCCAAGACCCTTCACAAGAGAGTTTTCAAACAAAATTGATACCGAGCCACATAAGGAGATATTAGGACAGGTGACCAAATAGATTGGTTTTAAGGAGGGTCTTAAAGGAGAAGAGAGAGATAGAGAGCTTTAGGGAAGGAATTCCAGAGCACAGGGCCTAGGCACCTGAAGGCATGTCCGCCAATTTTGGAGTGTAGAAAATCTGGGATATACAAGAGGCCAGAATTGCAGGAGCACAGAGATCTCAGAGGGTTGCAGGGCTGGAGGAGGTTTCAGAGATAGGGAGGGGCGAGGCCCTGGAGGGATGAGATGTGTTTATTTCCAAACAAAAATGCTGAAACGTTCAAGAAAAGACCATTTTTATTTTCTGTCAGCACCCATCTAAAGGAATCTCTGAAACTAGAGCCTTTCTAATGGATTTTTAAAAATGAATCAGACCTTCCCAGCAGCTTCTCTGACATATATCTGGCACCCTGAGAACTTATATGTCGATTTTCTTTCTTTTCCACAGGCACATAGAAAACACTTATTAACAATGTCATAACAATGTGACATTTTCTAACAGCTCAGTACACATAGCAAAGTATATGTTTCAATTTTTTTTGCAAGCAGAACTGTTTAGGTGTGCAGAAAGAACTCTTACAGCTGTCCAATTATGCATGTATTAACTTGACTGGATATCAAATAACTAGAATGCAGGCACCAGCCCCCTGAAATAAATGGGCCAAAATATAAATCGGCAACAAATTGTAACAATCATACCAGATTCAGGCCAACAAAGTATTTATACAGAGAATAATGGTTGCCTGGAAGAAATTCCTTGGCAAGTTCAAATGGCAGCGTAAAACCATCAGTGGAAAGTTTTACTGGTTTGTAACTGTAGTCTAAACTCAAAGGTGAGAGCATATCCTTGAAGTCACTCCAGGGGGTCCATCTATTTTTATAATGTATATTCTGCAAAGTTCATGGGGATGACATTGTTCCAACAAAGGTGTAGTTCTTTTGAAAGCAGCAGTTATCACGGTCTGAACACTGACACGCTGTATATGCTGCATTGTTGATGCAATGATGTATCCGCTGATAGATTCATGATTAGGATGTAATCATGGCAAGTTTGTTGAGTGCTAATCAATTATCAATTCCTGGAAAATCATAATCAGTACAAATTACATCGCTTTACTTCATAAAAGTGACAATACGTTATTATTTCAGTTCCAGACTCTACATTTCTTAAAGGGGGAAGAGGGTGATTATCATCAACTTCTGTCAATTTTTTTGTGCAAGTTGAATTTGTGGAACAATTAGGAACAGCCTGCCATGTCAACTCAAATGTGACAACAGCTGATGCATATTTCAAACTGCATTACGTTTATTAAAGTTGGATCTATTGTAATTCATTTTTGACTAAATTAAATTTTTCAGAAGAGATTTCTGTCTTGATTGAAGTTCCCAATATTTTCACTAATAACATCTCTACGCATGTGGTAAAGCATATTTCAATTTAGCTAGGCGCCAATGGATCTTAAATATTTAATTACCCTTTTTTTGCAGCTGTATCCCTAAACAAACTCACTTGCGATGCCTCAGTATAAGATGGTCTACAGAAAGGGACATCGGATACTAATCATACTGATCACATTTCCAAAGATCCTGCAAGAAGCATTGTTTTGTTATCCTGATGTGTCATGCAAGACGCATTTAAGTGTCTATGTACTGCTTCAGGTGAAATTGTCAATTTGATGATGGCTTCATTGAATTAAGATGTATGGACATTTAAACATTTAAAAATATATAAACAAAAAGAGTATGATGCAGCACAAACTTCCTTCATTAGGTGTTATGACACATGTTATGTTGCAACCTGGCTACCAATAAAATGTCAAAAACTTAAGTCTGTATCTTTAGAAAGGAGAGATCTAACCTAATTACAATTGTGTCTATTTTCATAGGCTGCCTGCTGTTAAACCCCATTTACTCTGGAGCTTCGAGTTCATGTTTGTTGTGACTTTTCAGCACTTGGCACCAAGTTCCCAACAGTGTTTGGTGCAGAGCTATTTACTCCAGTCTTAGTATATTGGTGTTGCGCTGTGGGGCAGGAGAGTTTTTTTTCCAGGTGATGTAAAAGCCTTGTGAATCTCCTGCTATTTATTATGATGAATAAACACTCAGTGCATGTGTGGGACCAGTAATGCTGCTCCACACATAAACTGACTCTGAGCACAAAGTATAAATGCTTAGGGACTGCATTCAGTACAGATCAGTGAGCAATCGTGTGCTACAATATACAAACATAGCTCCGTAGTGAGTACTGACTTATGTCCAACTGAGCGAAGTGCTGGCTGTTAAAAGTCTCAGCTAGGACCAATAAATGCCAGTTTATCTATTGAACTAGCAGCACTAGCGGTTCAGAGTATTGCAGCATCACAATTACATATAGATCAGCTGAGCTTTTAGAGACGACCCTTTTTATAGTGCCTAGGAAACCTCAATTATGCCACTAGCGGGAGGATGTAATTACTGTGTGATATGTTTACATAGGCAGTTTTCATTATAAATGTGGGCATAGGAATTTCTAATGGGGAAAAATTGACGCAAAAGTCTGACAATAGGAAGTAAGGTTTTGTAGACAGGAAGTGCAAACAGATGTAAGATTTTTCATATACATACTTGCAGTTTTTTGCATATGTTAAATGGAAAAAGTAATTTGTGCATTCGCATTCAAAGGGTCAATTGGCAATAGGTGAAAGCACTGTGTCATTAAACAACTGTTACGAATTTGATTCTGCTGTTGATACCTTTTCAGGTTGAGTGGTGCTAATCACTCCCTTAAGTGGTTTGAGTGTCTTGCTTTTATAGAAATGGACTATCATTGCTGTTAATCTACTTGTACAGTAGTGAAACCTGGGGTGGGGGGAGTTCCAATCTGGACTGGATATCCATGCCTTTTGCACGTGTATTTCTTCAATCTCTCCAAAGGCAGTTCGAGTTAAAGTAGGTGAGGCTAAGCATGGTTTGAGTCACTAGTTGCTTTATTCTGCAGTAAGGCAAAACATACAGAGTAACAAGTATGATCAGAGTCACTTAGTTCAATTTGCAAAACTTTATATTTGTACAATGATACAAAATAAAGAACATTCAACACTGCCCCCACTCCTATGGTCGTCTTACTTAACTTAAACAAATGTAAGGAGTCGCACAACACCAGGTTATAGTCCAACAGCTTTATTTGAAATCACAAGCTTTCGGAGCTTTGCTCCTTCGTCAGCTGACGAAGGAGCAAAGCTCCGAAAGCTTGTGATTTCAAATAAAGCTGTTGGACTATAACCTGGTGTTGTGCAACTCCTTACATTTGTCCACCCCAGTCCATCACCGGCATCTCCACATCTTAACTTAAACAGATTAATCTCTATGGTTCCTGTCCCACCGCCCAGGGTAGAACCTTTCTCACTGTATTATTCTGCCTTTTTTCAACCTTCTTGCAGCACTATCCTGCCTGTCTGACACTTTGGTTTCTGTGTTATAATTTTTAAAAGCCTCCTTCTCAATGTGGTGAAAAGGTTATCCCTCTCACGGACTGACAAAGATCAAAGGGTTTACCAACACAAAGGTGAGAGGTGCATTTCTAAATATCCAGACAAACTAACATAGATTATTGTTTTAGTCTCAGGGAGAAGTAATTTCTAATTAACATATTAACCACCTTTCATCTAGATGCCTTTTTTTAAAATAAAAACTCGTATGAGAATATATATTGCTTTTAAAAACCAGCATTTATAGTAATTCTTTTTCCAACTCCTTTCTGTGGGAAAATGGTCAAAAATCGAGAAATGTAGCACTGATTTACACAGTGTTTTCGGTGCTGAGCCTTTAGATTTAATATTTTCCCCAAGTTGCTGCAAGCTGAGCCAGTTACCAACTCATTTGCATTCCAACCTTGTCTCCTCTGAAAATGGTTGACTGGCAGGGATTTAAACCCACAAAACCACCTGCACACTGAAAAGAAGAATACCTCCAAACACAAATGGCAGGCTGATCAGAATCCTTCATGACCCGCTATGAAACATAATCACAAAGAATAGAAAATGCAAATTTCTCTTCAAAAGAAATCGCCTGTGCAGTGCAGGTTTATTTATATCTCAAACATTTTAATCCAGTGCTTGTTATATGCATTATGACTTAAATTATAAGCACTCAAGCAAGATTAAAATGAGATCGTTTCATTTATCGTATGGAGACAATTCTTTTTAAAGAGAGAAACTGGACTGATACAAACTGTATTTGTTTATTAAGCACTTTTATAAATATAAAATTGATTCATGCACGTTAATGTGCTCTGTTCTGGTACAGAGTCCAATATTTTACTGTAGCTAAGCCAGGTTGTTACATAGGGATGTGTGACTTACCATAGAATCATAGAATAGTTACAGCACAGAAGAAGGCCATTCAGCCTATCAAACCCATACCGACTCTTTGTAACAGCAATCCAATTAGTCCCATTCCCCCGCTCTTTCCCTGTAGCCCTGAAAATTTTTTACCTTCAAGTATTTATCCAATTCCTTTTTGGAAGCCATGACTGAATCACGACTTGCACTGTAACGATTATAAAATGTATAATCTGGCAGAACCAATGCCATGTGGGTATTCAGTATATTGGATGTAGGCTGGATGTCAATTTTTAAATATTGTTTCGCTTTACTGATCTACATTACAACAGTAACCACACTTCAAAAGTACTTCATTGGCTGTAAAGCACTTTGGGATGTCCTGAGGTCATGAAAGGAGCTATGTTACTGCAAGTTATTTCCTTCTTTCTTTCCTTCCACTTTCATGAGAATATTGACATTCTTACAGTTACTTGAAACCTTTTTTAATTTACTAGCGCCACCAGAAATAATGACATACCGTTTACAATGAAAAAACAACCCCACAAAAATGGTGCAGGTAACAGGCTTCGTTCTGTGCATTGTGCTTTGAAAAAAAAGATAAAGGTACTTTGCAGCACATTCCCAGATCTGTGCTGAGTTAGCTCATTTCAGATGGAATGACAGTAGAGCAAAACAGTTAGTGTTAGCACCACGGGGACAGAAAATGGGAAAAATCAGCTCGAGTTCCTGCTCCTAATCACTATCCAGTGATCATTGCTGGAAAGTGCCCATGTATAGACAACAGGTGAAGGCAGAATCATGCTTGGCTGTGATATTCTCTATCAATGAATAGCCTGCAAAAGCAGCTGATAGAATATGGTGCAAAAGGTCACATTAAGCACAAGACTATGTAAATCTGTGCTGGATATTTTGAGCAAAAAGTTTATGTTTATCACAGGAATGAATCTGAATTTCTCATTTTGGAAAATAACTGAATGAAAATAACCTTTCTGTGAGCAGGAATCCGTTTAATGAAGTCATAAGATATTTTAGACCATGTAACAAAAGAGCTTGCAGAATCATGAATATCTTTCCAAGGCTGAGGTTAAACATGTGTAAAATGTACCTTCAGTCTCCCAGAGGAGGGGATGACGAGTGTCATATTGCACTATGGATCCATTAGCTACAAATGCCATCTAACCACAACACACTAGCCAGTGCCATGCAAACCATTTTTAACTGGAATGCTGTTTTTTTCAAACCCTCTGAGGACTATTGAGTACCATTTCAGTAACAAGAGGGAGTTTCAGCAGCAGATGCATTTTAAAAATTTAAAACAAAAAGTTGCAAAGAATTTTAATTGATTTTGTTAAGTATTTTTTGTTAGGGTGTTGACTCAGATCAGTTAATAAGCTCAATAGTCTGAGTGGGGGGGGGCTTTGAATAATACATTTTGTTGAACTAGTAGCAACAACTTGCATTCATTTAGCAACTTTTTGATGTAGAAAAACATCTCAAAGCACTTCACACAGGCATAGTAAAAAAAATAGACACTAAGCCAAAGAAGGAGATATTAGGAGAAGTCACAAAAAGCTTGATCAAAGAGGTGGGTTTTAAGGGAGTTTTAAGGGTCGAGGGAGGAAATTCCAGAGCATGGAGTCTAAGCAGCTGAAGGCACGGCCTCTAATGGTGGGGGTTGCACAAAAGGTCAGATTCAGAGGAATGGAGAAAGTTATAGAGATAGAGATATTGAGCACCTTGCGTTCGTGATGTTGCTGCTGAAATTAATTACAATCCCTCATTCTGTCAAGCTCACTCACTCTTCCCAGTTGACCCCATTTTTTAAAAGAATAACCCATGTATTTTTGTTTAAATGGTGAGTGATGATGACCATTAGGTATTGGCAGAGAGAAGCGACTGAGCAGTTAAGCATTCACAATTTAAGTGATGTGAAAACTGTTTTGAGAAAAAAAACTGCAAATGCTGGGAATCTGAAATAAAAACAGAAAGTGCTGGGCTTGCACAGCAGGTCACTCAGCGTCTGAAGAAAACGACAGGTTAACATTTCAACTAGATCCACAATGTAACCCTGACTTTTGTTTTTCTTTCAGATGTAGACTGGCCTGCCATGTTTCCAGTGTTTTCTGTGACCATTGTACTACCCTGACTAGACAATAGGTTCCGAGTTTGTAAATTCATGGTAAACTGTACTTGTATAGCTTATTCAGCTGCCTCACACTGTTGGGTTTAGTATGCCCTCCCACCCCCTATGATGTCACTAGCATTCATTCCTCAGGCCAAAAATGGACAATTGTGAAAGCAAAAAGAATGTTACATTAATCATAATTGTTTGTAACCGTTTCATTTTTACAAGATGTACATATTGATAGTGAGTTTACATCTTTGAACCTAGCATTCCAACACATTTTCAGTTTGTAATGAAAACTCACAGGCGGAGGAAAGCATTTGTGGTACAGGACGTCTGTCACAGTGCCCATTAGAACATGCAGCATCAAAGATGTTGATGATGATCTGCGTTCTTTGGTGTCTCACCATAAAGAAAGCGGATGGGATATAAAAGTTGCAGTGGGGAGTCGGCATTGAAAGAATTAATGATGCTCCTTGCGATTCATCCCGTCAGCTTTGAAAAACCCAACCTGTGCTGTGCAGCATTCACTAGGGAGACAATAAAGACAGCAATAATGAATGAAAAGGTGCACTGCTGTAGTAGATTTCAGCACGCAGGAGCTATTTTAGTACAGGGAGATTTGAGTTCAACATTTTTATTGGATGTTTTTACTTTTTGAACAACCAAATTTTTTTTAATCAAGTCGTTTTTTTTCTCCCACCTTCCTTAAGAAAGACTTCACCAAGTTGTCTGTCGTCAAGATCCTTTAAGCCTGGTGTAAAGCCATTTCTGAGGATAGAATCCTAAGAGGTTCAGCCTGTGCAGGTAAATAGGCTGTTTCTGAATCCCAGTCACTCAAAGAACTAGTTCAGCTCATTATCAGTATTTTCCCACAGTTTCAGTCATTTTTTTTTAAATGGTGTCATTTTAAGTGACACAAGACAAGCTCTATCTTTTTCTTAAACAACAGTGATTGTTCAGATATGTGGAATATCTATCTCCATTTAACAAAAACAATTTTTTAACTCTCTAGTTAAAAGTAACATTGCCTCACTGTTGTGAATTCAAGCCTTTCTATAATAATCATATACTTGAAATATTGGCACGACATATGCAGGCTACGACGGAGATAAAAGGACTCTTTCTTGTGCACGGAAAAGTATCACGCACTCCGAGGCCCTTGCTGGAGGCCTGCATAACTCAAGCCACCCCTCCCTCACGGATATCCTGGCCACCGTTCTTCCCACACCCCACTAAGAGAAAAGTAGGCCAACGCAGAAAAGGGCCACAAGTCAACAACTGGCCCTCTCTCAAAGGCCCACGAAAGGGCAGTGAGTGACCCAGCTCTGCAAGATCACCTCATAATTGGGACTGGATCCTTGATATTTCCTTGGCCTAAATGATTCCCAGGGACTGTTATCAAATGATCTTAACCCTCAAACAGCATGCTATCCCCATGCATGCACAATATCTGCTCCAACTAATATCGAGTTTCACTGCAACATCTGCTCTTGCAAGTATCATGTTCCAATACAGCCAAATCTGGTCCTGCAAATATCATGTCCCAGTACAGCCAAATCTGGTTTTGCAAGTATCATGTCCCAGTGCAGCCAAATCTGGTTTTGCAAGTATCATGTCCTAGTGCAGACAAATCGGCTCCTGCAAGTATCATGTCCCAATGCAGCCAAATCTGGACCTGCAAATAACATGTCCCAATGCAGCCAAATCTGGTCTTGCAAGTATCATGTCCCAGTGCAGCCAAATTTGGTATTGTGTCCCATGCAGGTACACCCTAACTCTTGCACTGGATTTCACACTATCCCTCCACCCATGGATTTTAGGCTTCACACTTGCGTTCACAAGCCGTTTAAAAGTCAAAACAGTCACAAAGAATTATATTTGGTGTACGTTTTGAATACTGTTCTTAACAGCATCTGTTGTTGACATCAACAGGGTTAGTGGCTTGGAAAAGTTACTGAGCTTGACAGTGCAAGGGAGTCGAATTAACATATACTTTGGATGCAGAAGAAATTCGAGGTTATTGACTGTATCTGTCCTGATGCTAATCGGGCTCTGTCAGCCTCAACAACTCACTCAAAATAGTATTGTCACAATTTAATCAAATTGTATCCAAAAATCAACATAAGTGAAAACAAAACAAAAATAATACATTAACTGTAATTCTTAACAACTGATTTTTAAAGAGTTCTACTAGTAAGTCTCCCTCTTTACTATTATATAACTTGCAGTAAGTCAAGATTGTGTGATTTTCGTATAATGGACTTGACAGTAACGTTTGATCCCTAGAAGTTTCCTGCTTTAAGCGTCCTCTATGTAAAATCCATGTATGGTAATAAGCAGTGAAAATTAAGCTGCTCAAATGAAATCACCCTTGAGCATTGCTAAAGGTGATGATCCAGAGTGCCGCATTACCATTGCCAAGTCAAGTGAGCTTGTTTCTTCTTTAATCTGAAGAAATCTCAAGGCCTTAGATGAAGAAAGTTTTAAGATAGAGTATATTGCTCTCCATCTTTTCATTTATTTCAGTTTTTGTACATTTACACCATCTTCAAAATAAAGCTGAAGTGATTTCACTGCCTCCATTACTCAGAAAATCATTTTCTTCTATTACAATTTGCTCCTGATTATTCAGTCAATTTTTGCCTAAAAATGTGAATTATCCAATAATTTGAATCAAGCAATGTAAATAAGATAGCAAAGTGGAAATTTAGTGCTTAATGTTTTTTTAATTAAGTGGCATGGATAGTATTGAAAAGGCCCATTCTTTGCTGCCTTCTACTCCAAACCTTTCCCCCAGTCGAATTATCCTCCTTTCTGCAGCGAGAAATAAAGCTCGATCCTATTTTACTCAAAGGATATGTTTTTTAAGATGACAATGGGGTAGAAATTGCTGTCAGTGATAGTAGCGACCGAACACTTTAACGTGTATCGATATAGGAGTAGGACATAGCCCCTCGAGCCTGCTCCGCCATTCAATTACATCATGGCTGATCTGCACCTCATTTACTCCATTTATTCCATTTACCTGCCTTTGATCTATATCCCTTGATACCCTTACCTGACAAAAATTTATCGATCGCAGTCTTGAAAGCTCCAAATGTCCTAGCACCCACACCCTTTTGAGGGAGAGAATTCCAGATCTCCTTTGTGTGAAAAAGTGTTTCCTGATTTTACTCCTAAATGGCATAGCTCTAATTTTAAGATTATGCCCTCTTATTCTGGTTTCCCCTACCAGAGAAAGTAGTTTCTCTGTATCTACTCTATCGAATTCATTTATCATATTAAACATCTCAATTAGATTAACCCTTAACCTTCTAAACTCAAGGGAATATAAGCCAAGTTTATGCAACCTGTCCTCATAATTTAACCCTTTAAGCCCCACGATCATTCTGGTAAATCTGCACTGTATCCCCTTCAAGGCCAATGTATCCTCCCCGAAGTGCAATGCCCAAAACTGAACACAGAACTTTAAATGGGGTCTGACCAAGGCTCTGTACAACTGAAGCTTAACTTCCTCCACTTTGTATTCCAGCTCCTTTGAGATAAAGGCCAACATTCCATTAGCCTTTTTGATTGCTTTTTGTATGATATTTATCTGCCTGTTACAAAGGTGTTAACCCATTAAATGGGTTAATGTTTCTAGTAAAAATAGCAGACAAATGTGTTAAGTGTTCAGTGGATCTGTGCAATTTGTTTCAGGATTTCCAGCTTCTGCTGAGAATGAATGACTGGGATGTTTAATGTTAGGAACTTGAAGCTTTAAGTAAAACAACAAACAAAATACAAATCTGTTGTTTTTAAAATTTAAGAAAATATTTTGTACTCATTAAGGAGAGGGATACGATGCTTTTCATATCAGTTACCCAGTGTCAGCATCAAGCACTCCCATGTCAAGTAAAGCGCACTAAGATGGAGAGTAAGGCCCACCTACCCTGCCTCCCCCCTTCCATGCTATAGATTCAGGGACAATTGGAGCTTATAAGACCGAGATCAATAGATTTTAGTTAGGTAAGAGTATCAAGGGATTTGGAGCGAAGGTGGATAAATGGAATTGAGGTATAGATCAGCCACGATCGAATTAAATGGCGGAACAAGCTAGAGGGGCTGAATGGCCTACTCCTATTCATATGTTTCTCTGATTAGGGCCTAGATTCTGGTAAAGACTCTATGACCACTTTTCTGTGTCATTATTTATTCCATTCGCTGATGTCAATCATTTGACGACGACTTAATGTGATACTTTCACTTTGATCACAGGTGAAGAATGACCATGAGGCTCTCAGAAGCACCCTTAATGATTATTATAGAATGTTCCACAATTGGGTTTAATTAAAAACATTGTTGAAGAATGATTGCAAAATTGTGACAGAAAATTGTAGCATCCTCTTGCAGGTGCTTCGTTTTAATGCTTATTTGCATTTTGTAGGTGTAACATTTCATCCTTTAGTCTCATCGCTCTCTTATGGTTATCTGACAATCAGATTCTCATAGAGTTTTTGTGATAGACAAGTTGCGAGATTGTGTTGTGATTAGTAGCTGCCTCATCCCTGATTAGCCACTTTGACATGGATTGCTCTGGATCTTTATGAACAAAAAAAAAGCTAATGGCTAATGTCCATGACTTATACTTTACATTCTTTGATTTATCAATGGAGTACTCAAGAGATGTTTAAACACTTTTAGGGTCCTATTTGAAATCTTTGCTTGCAGCAGTACTATCTCAGCAGCAAGATTCAACACACGCACTGTTATGCCCTATTGTGAAGGACATTCCTTTTCTATCAACATGTACATCCCCACCATCTGATTGGCAAAACTTTCAACATATTTCTTTTTGGGGGGAAGAAAAGAGCTGATTATATTGTAAGGATGAGGCTCCATTCCCCCCCCCCCCCCCACCCACTGGAAAAAAATAACTTAAACAAAATATCAGTTTTAATTTATAAAAATTATCTTTTATTTTCCTGAATTGAATAAACATAATTCCATCTGGGTCATTATTAAAATAGGGCACAAACCACTTTAAGCCATTTTGAAGTGATTTGATGTTCTCCCACTAGCAGGGCTTCCTGCATCATACACTATTCCCCAGCTAAGAGAGCATGACCTGCTTCTGCCTGTCGCACTCTTCGTTGTGCAGTTAGAAGGTGCATGAGAGCAGCTTGGACTGACTTGCCGATCTTGCTTCCCTCCTTCACCTCTAACCTTCATGGATTTCTAAAACTGTTCTTCTGTTGTAAAGCATTGAGTAAACAGTTGCACATTCTGGGCTCAGTCAAAACTGCTTCAAAATTAAAAATTAAAAATTAAAAATTACACTATGATGCTGCTATATAACCTTCTTTCTTCAAAAATTGCACTGGTGGGTATCTTTTCCAGTAGTGCTGCTGCCATTAAAATCTTAAAACAGGCTGTATATTTAGGTCACTACCTATATTTGGTTTAAATTGTAATCAAGAAATGCAATTGAACCCTCTAGCAGTCTCAATAGTCATTATAAACAGACACTAGATGATAGCCTCCTAATTCTAGACTAAAGCAGTTATGTTATAGTTTGTAATTAATGAGCTCTATTACAGAGTAAATCTTATAAGTCTATTTTACAAGCATGGGTATGTTACGATGCTTTCTTTTCACCTTCACCACTGAGACGTTGTTTGAGTTAAGCCTAGAAACAAAATGGAAGGTGCCTACCCCGTCTTGCTCTCGCTCTCTGTCTCATAGCTTTTCAAGGGCTACAGTGAAAATCGTTCACGCAGTCTATTCCAGTTTCTGATAAAACTTACATTTATAAGCACACAACTGAACACTGTGTTTAATTAGTTATTTGCTCTTTAATAACCTTCTAATTGACGAAGACTCGGCAATGGGAATATCTTGCCAGTGCACTGGAAGGTGCTCCTTTGAGGTTGCAGTTCAGGCACCGTGTTGTAGCAATGGCGAGGGGGACATGTATCTAACGTATTCCGCTCCTGACACAGGAATTTGTAACGCTGTCACTGGTTGAAAAGTGGAAAACTGTTCCATTCTCCCAAACTGTCATCGCTTACCTTGATGTCCACGCACACTGCCCCTTCCCATAGGAAAGAGAAGATGCCAGCACAATTCTGCATTATTAAAATCATGATCATGTTTCTCTGGGCTGGCGACCCAAGATGTAAATTATATATTTTTTTCAAATCACAACCCAGAAACTGGTTTATGGGCTCAATCTTCCTGAGAACATTTGACTTAATTGAAAGTTAACAGCTTCCTGCATGTAGAAGATGCTTCGATATGTCCATCCTGTGCAGCCTAAGGAAGTCTGGGAAATAACTTAAACATAGAAAGCACTGTTTTTTTAAAAAAGCATCAACGGAGGTTCAGTTTAAAGTTGAACTAATTTTTGCAAATGTACAGCTAGACCAGTAAATTTTCCTGTTTGGTGAAATGTGTTTACAAATGGTTGAATGACTTGTGACAGGCCGTGACAAACCTTTCTAAACAAGGGTCAGATTTGGTGCTGGTAGGTCGCGCATCGCATTTTCAACTGAAATGAACACACAGGATGTTCCCATGATCCTGAGCAAATGACCCTCCGGCAGACCACTGCAAAAAAGGGAAGAATGCAAGGTCAACCTCGGGTCATGGTCATTCAGCAAATCTTTCTGCAGCAAGCTGATGCCCATTCCATTAAATATGAAAATCCACTCATTGTCTAAGTACTGATTGTTTCCTGTCAAGTGAGCTTGGTCACAGTGTAGCCATGGCAACTGTAATGAGACAATGCATGGCGTAGAACATCATTAGCAGACCTTGGCTTCTACAAACAAGGAACGTTCATAACTCCATCAAAACTGGGATCTCTGTAAGTTCTTCCAAAGTAACAAAACAAAAAATATAACCACCTGCCCCCTCCCACAAACAGATACGCACACATAACTTAAGATCCACTTGTTTTTCTTTAAAAAAATTCCTAATTTCCTAAAAAGACATGGGACTGGTTTCAAACAGCTAGTTGATTGTGGACATCTTTTATCTTTTCTTCTCTTCTCCCAACATAAAATTATCTGGCCTACTGCATCTTATTTTCTTCAGGTTTGAAGGTTGGGGGTGGGGTTGATGGGGAATTCGTCCATTTTTTAAGTTTTCTGGAGTGGAGGCTTACTTCCTGTCTGTTGGTTTCCCAAGCCAGAAGTGACAGCGAAATGGGAATGGAAGTATATAAGACAGAGAGTTCATACTTGGAGAGAGGCTTGACCATCACCTTTGACTCTGACGGCCAGCTGTGCAATGTTTCTGAATGTAAGGTCACTCTGTCACTGTCAATGTTACCAAATTCAACCACAGGACAGCATCGTGGCATTGTTGGAGCTAAATTCCGTGCTGCAGCCGCTGATGCAGCATAAAGCTACACTTCCATCGGCAATGGATTCCTGGAATGACCTTAATTCTGCCCAGAAAAGCAACGATATTCAATCCAAATAAGTGCAGAGGTAAGAAAATGTGATTTAAAAAAATACATTCATCATTTGTTACTTGAAATTGCAACATAACCTTTGGAAGTAGAGAAGTTTCAATACAAGGAAGAGAAAGAAAAAGGCAGTACATTTTCATTAATCAGTTATGGTCACCCATCATGAAAAGGAAGTGTAGAAGCGGACAGGTTAAGTTCAGTGTTGAATATGGTAGGCAATATACTGTGTTTCACTGAGGTCTTGTTTTTATTGTGTTTTGGAGGGGTAGGGGAGGTAACCATACTAGTGTTATACTATATACTAGTATTATTCACAAAATGGCAGATTAAGAAAAAAGCATAATTTTATTTATTTGACATTGTTGAGTTTACCCCCATGTTAGGCTGAGTTCCTCAAATGAGACTGGGAAGCCAACTGGTTTCCAGGTTTCTGAACTAAGCACTAAAAGGTCTGCGAGGTGTGTTTCTCATTTGAATTTCCAGCAGACGGCCTTCATAGAGATTGAGAGTTCATCATGTGGGTAATTGCAAGAATGAACACACATCTAACCAATTTATTACACAGCATATTAGTGAACCAACATACTGTGTAATATGAATTTAGGAAATTAATATTTTCCATAATATACATATATAAAATATTATCTAGAGCTGTGAATATACAACTGCTACATTAAAAATTTCTACCACCATCAAAGAGGGCAGCTTTGAAATATTTAATAAGCTGCAGTCACACATTGCACATATAGCCTGCAGAGTATTTTTTTCTGGCCAACGTGAATTAATTTCAAGCTTCATCTGAATAGGTGCTGTGCAAAAGCCTTCCATTTGTAATTCAATATCTTTAAATAGTTTGGAGCAGCATTTTTAAAGTTCTCATGATGGAAGAAACATTCTGGTTCAATATATATTTTCCTGTTTCACTCCCTGTTTCCATGGGTGAAAGGGGTGGTGATGGACTTCTGTGTGTCTGTTGTCAATACTGCTCTCTGGCTCACCAAAAGAATATTAAGTTCTGCAGGATGGCACTGGTCCTGCCAATTTTTCCTCACTTCAAATAAAAGCCTCTTTTAGATTTAGCTATGTGACCAAGCATCCAGTGAATGACTGACATTCCAATTAGACACCATGGGAAGGATTCAAAGTGTTTAAATTGGACAGCATATCACCATCATAAGATGTAAAGGTTGGAACAGTGGTGAATATTTTAAATCGGTCAGCACCACAGCAGACAGAAGAATGTTATCTGCTCATGCTAAGCATTCTTACATTAATAGTCATATCATATGACAGCTAAAAACCTTGCAGAAGACATTGAGACAGAACATCATTACTGTACCAGTGGTTTCTCCACTCTGGATCCTTTAATTCAATATTGGACTGCTGACAATTTTCTCTCCTCCAGCCCTGCAGCTCAAGACTCATTGTAGTACCTCAACTTCTGCCATGGCTAAAATCAGCTAGTCAAATGTGGGAACTTTTGTCTGTCTGGGTTTTACATTGGGCAATGTTTTTACGTATGGAATTTGGAGGTGATGGCGTTCCCACAACATTGCTGCTCTTGTCCTTCTCACTGGTGGACATAACTGGGAGGTGAGGTGGTGTTGAAGTAACTTTGAGTTGCTGCAGTGCATCCTATAGATAGTACATACTAAAGCCATAATGCATCAGTGATTGGCAGGAGTGGCAATCGAATCAATTGCTCTGTCATAGATGGTGTTGCAGCTGCACCCATCCAGTAGTGAGTATTCCATCATATTATTGATGAACCTTATAGATGATGAAGAGCTTTGCGGGTTCAGGGAGTTAGCCACTCATCACAGAGTACCCAGCTTCTGCCCTGGTAGCCACATTGTTGATATCGCTGGTCCAGTTAAGCTTCCGGTTAATGGTGACCTCTAAGCTGTTGATGTTGGGGAACTCGGTGATGGTGGTGCTGTTGAAGGTCAGGGGGACATGGCTGGGCTTTCTTTTGTTTGAGATGTTGATTATTGACACTTATGTGGCATAAATATTATCTGCCATTTGGTGGCAAAATGCTGCCATAGGCTGGCATGGACTGCTTCATTATTGGAACAGTTGTGAATGGCACTGAACACTGTAGAATCATCAATGAACTGCCCCACTTCTGAATTTATGATGGAGGGAAGGTTAATGATGAAGTAGCTGAAGATGGTTGGGCCGAGGATTCTGTCCAGTGGAACTCTGTCTGCGATGTTCTGAGGCTGCAATGATTGGCCTCGGACAACCACTGCCATCTTCCTTTATATCTGGTATGACTCGAGCCACAAAGGGTTTTCCCTTTGATTCCCATTGGCCTCAGTTTTGCCTGAGCTCCTAAATGCCGTACTCAGTTAAATGCAGCCTTAATGTTGAGGGCAGCTACTCTTGCCTCTCCTCTGGAATTCAGCTCCTCCAACCATATCTGGATCAAGGCTGTGACAAAATCTAGAGCTGACTATTCTGGTGGAACTGAGGTTACTGAGCTTGTTACTGGTGGGTAGTGTTATTTGATGCCACTATTGAGAACTCCTTCCATCATTTTGCTGATAATTGATGGGACAGTAATTCATCCTGTTTTTTGTTGACAGGACATACCTGGGCAATTTACCCCTTTGTCGGCTAGATGCCAGTGTTGTAGCTCTACTAGAACAGCTTGGCTAAGAGAATGGCTAGCTCTAGTGCACCAGTCTTCAGCTGGATTTTGTCGGGGCTCATGGGTTTTGCTGTGTCCAGTGAACTTGGCCACTTGGTTGGAAAATGGCATCAAAGATGGTGGAAAAGAGGCTGAGTAGGATCATGCACTCAGCACTTTTGGCTGACGATGTTTGCCAATGCTTGTGTGCTGGGTTCCACCATGGTTGAGCATGGGATGTTCAGAGAGCTTTCTTCTCCCATTAGTAGTAGTTTGTCCACCACCATTCTCAATTGGATGTATTAGGGCCACAGAGGTTTGCTCTGATTCACTGGTTGTGGGACCGCTTAGCTCTGATTATAGCCTGGTGTAAAGCATTCAGCTAGCCCAGTGTGGCAGCTTCACTTGGTTGGTACCTCATTCAAAGTTATGCCTGGTGCTGTTCCTAGCACCTTCTTCTATACTCTCCATTGAACCAGGATTGATCTTGTGAATGTATAGTGATGAAAGAGTGAGGGATGTACCGGGCCATGAGGTTACAGATTGTGAAATACATCATCAGCTGCCAGGTTTAGGTGTGACACACTATGGTTAAGATTAGGAGTTTACCAGAAGACCACTCATTAGTTTGATCAGTTTGAGGAACATAAAAACAATTAAATATGAGAAAAGCCATTTGGTCCATTGGCGATCCCCCTTAGTAAACTTCCTTTCCCAGTTTAGCATCCAACCATATTTTGAATACACCTGTTTCCACAACCTTGAATGGCAGATTATTCCAAAGATTTATCACTCTTTGTATAAAGAAGCTCTTCCTGATCTCTGTTTTAAATTGATTTTTCATTAATTTAAATTAACATCCCTTGGACCCACTAGCCTGACCTACTCTAAAGTAATATTGTGTGTTTACTTTATACCATTCAATATTTTGTATATATTGATAAGGTCCTCTTCAACTCTTTCTAGATTGTAGAGCCTGAGCCTGAGCTTCTCTGATTTGGACTTCTCCTGCCCAGGAGAGAGCTTGCCACGTGTGTATTTACACAGAGTTCCACTCCCCACAGTTAAAGTTTAAATGTTTGGGGAGCTGGGGTGGGAGGATTCGTATTTAAATCAATTCTGGATAAGTTTCACAAAAGTGCTAAGAAGTTGCAGAGCAATCATTTTGTAATGACACTAAATTTGTAGTGTAAACTTACCGTTAGCTGTCTTGTGATTCTGTTCCATTCAGTGTATACATAAGGTCCCATGTTTTTTGACCAGGTACGATAATTTACATTTTCAATATTAAATTTAATTCATCATTTACCTGCCTGATTTCATGACCGGCCCAAATCCTTCTGCAATTCAATTCATTCTCTGTCTCTACTGCTTTCCTCATTTAATGTCTACAAATTTCATTGAAAAGTTTGCAACTGGTTTTGGCATTCAGCTCATTTATATCTACCATGAATGGCTGTGATTTTAAAGTCAAGCTCTTTCATTTGCACTGTCATTATTTTTGGAGCAAATTCCAGGCATATATGTTTGGGAGTTCCACTATCTACTTTAATGGTAGTGTTCTCAAAGAACAATTTGCATTTATATAGCACCTTTAACATAGTAAAATGTCCCAAGACGCTTCACAGGAGAGTAGTCAGACAAAAATTGACATCGCACCACATAAAGAGATATTAGGACAGGTGACCAAAAGCTTGGTCAAATAAGTAGGTTTTAAGGAAGGCCTTAAAGGAATCAAAGAGGTTTGTAAAGCAGGATTTTGCTCTCTTCAATGTTTCTGATACTGTAGATTATGTGCATCAATCTCAATTAGAAATTAAATGAAAAGAGATTTCCTCCTGCACTTTTTAAAAATCACATCATTAGATGATGGATTGCCAGGTATACATTAGGTGCAGAACAACAAATAACTGAGGTGGAAATTAAAGGCAATTCCATAAGCAAAGGCATTGTAAATGAGGACAGTAATGCTTTAAAATCTCCAAGTGAAAGGCAATAGTAACAACGTTGCATAACTGAACAGAAAACTCTGGTGGAAACAATGGGTGGTCTCAGCGTTTTCGTGACTATGAGCCGTTTAGCCAAACACGAACCGCTGCTGGCTCTAAGTGATCCTGCTATGTTTATATGATTAGAATAAGTACATCCTTTTCAAGAACGCTTGATTGCCATTAAGTATCTTTGATTGCCTCGTATTGAATTTATTGACATAATGTACTGTTGTTTTTCAAAATATCCGTTTTCTAAACAGCTTTTGAATGTAGTTATATTGAGTTTTTGTAATAATATTGAAATTGAACATAGTATTCACATGAAGACATTTCAGTCACAAAGAAACAATTTGCAATATACCAAATTCTTGTTACGTCTGTGAATATATATTTTCACAACTATATTTTATTACTGTATGCTGTAAAGCTTCTACCCCATAATAATGAAACGACATATTATGAGATTAGTGCTGTTAATGTTTTAAGGTGTTTAATGTTTAAACGAAAGAAACGGGATTAAACGGATGGTCGAGGGAGTGGCTTTCCTGCTTCAATGGACCAAAGCTCTGCCTCACCCCAGACTGGGTCCTGATGAATAAATTCACAAACCAGAATGTGAATAAGGCAAGACTAGTGGTGCAACGTTTATCAATTCTGAACTTAAACTGGGTCAGCGCAGTGGAATTTCAGACAGATCAATTTCCCTCACCCTCTGCAGGTTCAATGTGTGTTCTATTGAGTAACATTGCAACACGAACACCTTCACGAATGCACCGTTTAAAACACTGATCTCACTAACGAAAAACGAAGTCTTACTTTAAAAAAATCAGTTTGCAGCAAAAAACCCATTGGCGCCGCTTGAAAATGTTTAAATCCGTATTCTTAAGCTGTCAGGAAGTCAGAGATAAACTTTTTGCTGTTGTTGGCCTTCTTTCAATAAAATCAAATAAAGTATCGTTTGGTACATGTGATCCGTACAGTGTGGTCTGTCTTTTTGCACTGTCGTTTTTCTATCAAAAGATCACGAAATTAATTTGAAGTATACTTTACGAATTGTGATTTGAATGTAAACAAATTAAATTCAAAATAAACATCTTCCTGGCGTCCAATATACAGCTGCTTTAAATTTAAAAATGTTGCTACCACACGTCCTAGATTGTCTTTTTTGTTGTTTTATTAATGGCTGTGAATAAACCCGCTATCACAGTCATATCCAGAAAGACAATCCACCAAAACAATAATTCAATTGACCTGTGTGGTACCTCCTTTTGATTGACATTTGCTCTCCGTTTACAAACACTTTACAGGACCGTCTGCCTTTGTGCTCACTTAAAAATCGAAAGCGGAGGGAAACTTATTATTTTGGAGATGGTAAAAGTACACGGTAAATGCGTTCACTGTTTAGGTTGTGAGAAACTACTGAAAAAAAATCCAATAAATGCGTTTTGCAACAATAACATAGCGGCACTTTTAATTTTAATGAAACTGTAAGATCTAGATTTTTTAGCGTGATTAAAAAGTATTTTAATTTTGTAATCATTTTAAAATAATAGATTGTGATATTTAACCTGAATCTTTAAAAAAAATAGATTTGGAGGGTGCCATACACACAATATCCAGCATCACACTGTTTACAGTTTAATTAACTCTACAATAGTGTTTAGAGTGAAATTTAAACCGAACGCAACCAGGCAGTTTCATTGACATATTAATATACTTCAATTCAGAAAATATAGTAAAGCAGAAATTAAGTCTAACATGTCAAAATAAAAAACAGCCCCTGCAAACAATACAGTTGATCTCGGTATTTATATCCTGTAACGAAAACGGTTTTTGTTTATCTCGTTCCTATTGATTTCTGAATCTGGACGTTGGAAGCTCACAAAAGGACTTAATGAAAGAAAAATTGTTATAGGTGAAAGACTATTTTACTCCTTCTTCGCTCCCACAAATCTCAGGTATATGGAGGTGAAAAAATAAAATGAAATTGAAGGCAGGTAGAACATTGACCACGAAACGAATCGTTGCTGCGAGTCTCCTATTGTCTAAACAGCAGCAGTTTCTAACACATAATCTAAGGTATTATTATAATGCAAACGCAAAGTACTGCGGATGCTAGAAATCGGAAATAAAAACAGAAAATGCTGGTAACACTCAGCAGGTCAGGCAGCATCTGTGGAGAGAGAAACAGAGTTAACGTCTCAGGTCGATGACCTTTCATCACAACTGGAAGATGAACATGTTTTAAGCAGGTACAGATCCAGGGACCAGGGGGAGGAAAAGAACAAAAGCGAGAGATCTGTGATACGGTGGAGGGCAGGAGTGATTAAATGACAAAAGTGATGATGTATTATTATAATGATTTTGATTAAAATAAAATATATTTTGTGTTATGCTATCTAGTACCCTTAACAATATCTAACACACTGACAGAATGTGTCCATTTAGACGATGGTGCATGGTCCATAAACATAGATATCGACGGTAACTGTTTGCCAGGGGAATTCAGCACTTAAGAGGTTTACAAAGGCGAACTGAATCCCACACTCCGCATTCGCATCTAGTGTTCTGCCTGCCACGAACTATTTAGCAGATCCACTAAACAGCTTTGTTAGGTGTTTGTCCCTCGGAGACAGCTCGTTGCTGTGGCCCATTCATGAGAAGAGCGGCATTCAGGCGATGCCATGCATGCAGGGCAATGTTCTCCAGTTCGACACAATGTATCAGCTCATCTGCATAATCCCCGGGTCCAGGCAGCGAGGAGAGGAGTGGATACCAGGCATGTCAGCCCTGACAGCTTCATTAAACTGGAAAGCTTCAGTCGCTGCCGGGCTGCTGACTGCTGATCTGCCATTGAGCCGCTCAGATCTGGAGACGCACTTGTCCTTTTATTGCAATTCATTCAAAAATATAATACAGAGGGTTTAACAGTGATATCATTTGTTTAACTCATAAAGATATGTCAAAATTGCCAAGATTTCCCGAGTTTCTTATAGACCCATGTTTGCATCTTGGGGGGAAAAATCACGGGATTATTCAAATCCAGTTGTTCAGGATTCCAAAAACAAGATCAGTAATGACCCGGGGCTTTGATTGAAATTATTATTGAGAATATGGTTTCATTATTTTAAATTCAAAAATTGAAATAAATATGTACACGCGGGCAAGGAAATGTGCATTAGACAAGCAGCAATATTCTCGGGCTGATTTTGAAGGAACTTTAACTGAAAGCAGTAATACAAGATATTAACCATATTAATCACCCAAGTGGGCCGTTTCAAGCAGGCAGCTTCTTTGGTTCTATTCAAGTCGTTGCAGTTAAGACCCTAAACAATCGGCTGCTGAACTGAGTTGTCCGTCCCAGTTAATGAAATGTTGTTACTGAGCTATGATTTAAATTATCAATCATATATTCTGCTGACACTTTTATTCATGAAGCTCTAATGTCAGTTAAAACATTAAAGGTTTTTTAAACACTCATTTTATAACATTTGTTTTTATTGATAGCACTGCACTACAATAGATTAGGGCACAGATCCTTAATCATGAATGACTAACAATACCAATGCAGTATAGCTACACTGGGGTTATATGGGGACTGATAAAACACAAGCATCAATCATCTGTCATTTCTACAAGTGGCCCTAAGTAACGCTGAAAATAATGTTTCTTTTTTATCCACATATATCTATGCCCATCTGTGCCCCAACCACTCCAGCATTGCACAAAGGAAATTCAGTTCAACCCCCTTTGTGTCTGGAGGCCTGAATGGATTATATTTAGCAGTCTAAGAAAGGTAACTGTATTCTGATAATTCAAGTATTCAACTCCAAAGTGATACTGAAAAATCCAATTGTGGGAAGATTCAAAATCCAAATCAATAATCTCCTGGAGCAGCTCAGTTGTGGTGTGATAAAGCACTGGGAGCTCAGAGTCCCTGGGCCAACCAGTGCTTGGATCTGCCAGCTTCACTTCTGTTGGGTTTGTCCAGTTTTCTTTTGGCCACATTGTTGGATGGAGTGCTCCACTAAAAGACAGTTGTGCCTCAAGGAGAGGATGAATGGACTCCCTGGCATGACTTGCACTTCCTGCCATCTTATCAGAATGATACCGAGGCTTAGAGGGTTAAGTTATAAGGACAGGTTGCACAAACATGGCTTGTATACCCTTGAGTATAGGAGATTGAGGGGTGATCTGATCGAGGTGTTTAAAATGTTAAAAGGATTTGATAGGATAGATATGGAGAAACTATTTCCCCTGGTGGGAGAGGCAGAAACAGGGGAATAAGAAACAGCAGAGCCGTTAAACAAGTATTTCACAAGTAGAAGACACAAAAAACATAACAGAAATAGTGGGGAACTAAGAGTCTAATGAGAGTGAGAAACTTAAAGCAATTAAGATTAGAAAAGAAAAAGTATTGGAGAAATTAATGGGACTAAAAGCCGACAAATCCCCTGCACCTGATGGCCTACATCCTCGGGTTCTAAAAGAGCTGGCTGCAGAGATAATGGATGCACTGGTTTTGATCTTCCAGAATTCCCTAGATTCTAGAAAGCTAAGGTGCCACACAAAAGGTTGTTACACAGCTCATGGAATTGGGGATAATTTATTAGCATAGATTGAGGATTGGTTAACGGACAGAAAACAGAAAGTAGGAATGAATGGGTCATTTTCAGATTGGCAGGTGGTAACTAGTGGGGTGCCGCAAGGATCAGTGCTTGGGCCTCAGCTGTTTACAATACATACCAATGATTTAGATGAAGGGACCGATTGTAATGTATCCGAGTTTGCTGATGATACAAAGCTAGATGAGAAAGTTAGCTGTGAGGAAGACACAAAGTGGGTGCAAAGGGATATAGACAGGTTAAGTGAGTGGGTGAGAGGGTGGCAGATGGAGTATAATGTGGGGAAATGCGAAATTATCCACTTTGGTAGGAAGAATAGAAAAGCAGAATTTTTTTAAAAGGTGAGAGACTAAGAAATGTTGGTAGTCAGAGGGATTTGGGTGTCCTTGTACACGAATCACAGTAAGTTAACATGTAGGTACAGCAAGCAATTAGGAAGGCAACTGGTATGTTAGCCTTCATTGCAAGGGGGTTGGAGTATAAGAGTGCAGAGGTCTTGCTGCAATTATATAGGGCTCTGGTGAGACCACACCTGGAGTACTGTGTACAGTTTTGGTCTCCAGACCTAAGGAAGGATATACTTGCCTTAGAGGGGAAGCAACAAAGGTGCACTAGATTGATCCCTGGGATGAGAGGGTGGTCCTATGAGGAGAAATTGATATTCTCTGGAGTTTAGAGGAATGAGAGGTGATCTCATTGAAACATATAAAATTCACAGAGGGCTTGACAGGGTAGATGCTGAGAGGATTTTTCCCCTGGCTGGAGAGACTAGAACTAGGGGTCATAGTCTCAAGATAAGGGGTCGGCCATTTAGGATCGAGATGAGGTAATATTTCTTCACTCAGAAGGTTATGAATCTTTGGAATTCTCTACCCTGGAGGGTTGTGGATGCTCAGTTATTGAATATATTCAAGACTGGAACTGATAAATGCAAAAATTGGGAGAGCTGTCCCACAGACTATTCAAGCAACAGCCTGACATAGCCATACTCACAGAATCATACCTTTAAGCCAATGTCCCAGACTCCACCATCACCATCCCTGGGTATGTCCTATCCCACCGGCAGGACAGACCCACCAAAGATGGTGGCACAGTGGTATACAATCAGGAGGGAGTGGCCCTGGGAGACTTCAACATTGACTCCGGACCCCGTGAAACTTCATGGCATCAGGTCAAACATGGGAAAGGAAACCTCTTGCTGATTACCACCTACCGCCCTCCCTCAGCTGATGAATCAGTTCTCCTCCATGTTGAGCACCACTTGGAGGAAGCACTGAGGGTAGCAAGGGCACAGAATGTAGTCTGGGTGGGGGACTTCACTATCCATCGCCAAGAGTGGCTCGGTAGCACCACTACTGAACGAGCTGGCTGAGTCCTGAAGGACATAGCTGCCAGACTGGGCCTGTGGCAGGTGGTAAGCGAACCAACACGAAGGAAAAACCTACTTGACCTCACCCTCTCCAGTCTACCTGATGCAGATGCATCTGTCCATGACTGTATTGGCAGGAATGACTGCCGCACAATTCTTGTGGAGATGAAGTCCCATCTTCACACTAAGGACATCGTCTATCGTGTTGTGTGGTACTACCACCGTGCTAAATGGAATACGTTCAGAACAGATCTAGCAGCTCAAAACTTGGAATCCATGAGGCGCTGTGGGCCATCAGCAGCAGCAGAATTGTATTCCAGCGCAATCTGTAACCTCATGGCATATTCCTCACTCCACCATTACCAACAAGCCAGGGGATCAACCCTGGTTCAATGAGGAGTGCAGAAGAGCATGCCAGGAGCAACACCAGGTGTACCTAAAGATGAGGTGCCAAACCTGGTGAAGCTACAACACGGGACTACGTGCATGCTAAACAGCGGAAGCAACATGCTATAGACAGAGCTAAGAGATCCCACAACCAACGGATCAGCTCTGCAATCCTGCCACATCCAGTCGTGAACGGTGGTGAACAATTAAACAACTAACGGGAGGAGGAGGCTCTGTGAACATTCTCATCCTCAATGATGGCAGAGCATGAGTGCAAAAGACAAGGGTGGAGCGTTTGCAATCACCTTCAGCCATAAGTGCCAAATGGATGATTCATCTCGGCCTCCCTCCGAGATCTCCACCATCACAGAAGCCAGTCTTCAGCCAATTTGATTCACTCCATGTGAGATCAAGAAATGGCAGACTGCACTGGATACAGTAAAGGCTGTGGGTCCCGAAAACATCTCTGCTGTACTGCTGAAGACTTGTGCTCCAGAACTAGCTGCGCCTCTAGCCAAGCTGTTCCAGTACAGCTACAACACTGGCATTTACCCAACAAAATGGAAAATTGCCCAGGTATGTCCTGTCCACAAAAAGCAGGACAAATTTAATCCAGCCAATTACCCGCCCCATCAGTCTATTCTCAATCATCAGCAAAGTGATTGGAACTGTCGTCGACAGTGCTATCAAGCGGCACTTACTCACCAATAACCTGCTCACTGATGCTCACTGGGTTCCGCCAGGACCACTCGGCTCCAGACCTCATTACAGCCTTGGTCCAAACATGGACAAAAGAGCTGAATTCCAGAGGTGAGGTGAGAGTGACTGCCCTTGACATCAAGGCAGCATTTGACCGAGTGTGGCACCAAGGAGCCCTAGTAAAGTTGAAATCAATGGGAATCGGGGGAAAGCTCTCCAGTGGCTGTAGTCATACCTAGAATAAAGGAAGATGGTAGTGGTTGTTGGAGGCCAATCATCTCAGCCCCAGGACATTGCTGCACGAGTTCCTCAGGGCAGTGTCCTATGCCCAACCATCTTCAGCTGCTTCAACAAAGATCTTCCCTCCATCATAAGGTCAGAAGTGGGGATGTTTGCTGAAGATTGCACAGTGTTCAGTTCCATTTGCAACCCCTCAGATAATGAAGCAGTCCGTGCCCGCATGCTGCAAGTCCTGGACAACATCTAGGCTTGGGCTGAAAAGTGGCAAATAACATTTACGTCAGACAAGTGCCAAGCAATGGCTATCTCCAACAAGAGAGAGTCGAACCACCTCCCCTTGATATTCAACGGCAATACCATCGCCGAATCTCCCACCATCAACATCCTGGGGGTCACCATTGACCAGAAACTTAACTGGACCAGTGTAAGGGGTTTCTTTTTTACTGTTTCTCGGGCTTATAATAGGTCAGCCAGTTATTTTTTCCTGAGCTGCCCTGCCCGCAGTGCGGTTGCGAATCGCTTACCCCTTCCTGATTCTGAGCTGAGGACTTATCGAGTGGTAACAAAGACAGACAAACAGACCAGTGGATTGGTACAAGGAAAACCAATGTTTATTAATAAGAAAACTAAAACTACAAAGTAAACAGTATAATACAGATGATAAAAAGAAATCGCTATGGATGTAATACAGTCTTACACTTATCGGGTTGGAAGAAACGGACACATCGAGGGAAAATTCTAAAATCACAAGTTTAGCAATATCCCCTTTAACCCCCACCCTTACACTTATGCTAGGTTGTCTTGTGGCGGCCAGAAAATTAATGCTCACCGGTGAAAACAGATGAAAAGGCCTGGCCTCTGTGCCTGCTGTTGCCGTCGACATGTGGTTGCGAGGTTCACTGAATGGCCTTCCTTCTTACCTTGGATTTTTTAAAACAGTCACACCAGGGTTTCTTTAATAACTCCAATAAATCTTCGGGGTGGGGGGAACATGTGAAATTTTGCGAATCCCTTCACCAGCCACATAAATACTGTGGCTACAAGAGCAGGTCAGAGACTGGGTATTCTGTGGTGAGTGACTCACCTCCTGACTCCCCAACGCCTTTCCACCATCTACAAGGCACAAGTCAGGAGTGTGATGGAATAGTCTCCACTTGCCTGGATGAGTGAAGCTCCAACAACACTCAAGAAGCTCGACACTATCCAGGACAAAGCTGCCCGCTTGATTTCCACCCCACCCACCACGTTAAAAATTCTGTCCCTCCACCACCAGCGCACCGTAGCTGCAGTGTGTACCATCTTCAAGATCCACTGCAACAATTTGCCAAGGCTTCTTCGACAGCACCTTCCAAACCCATGACCTCTACCACCTAGAAGGACAAGGACAGCAGGCGCATGGGAACAACACCACCTGCACATTCCCCTCCAACTCACACACCATCCTGACATGGAAATAGATCACCGTTCCTTCATCGGCACTGGGTCAAAATCCTGGAACTCTCTACCTAACAGCACAGTGGGAGAACCTTCACCACACGGACTAAAGCGGTTCAAGAAGGTGGCTCACCACCACCTTCTCAAGGACAATTAGGAATGGGCAATAAATGCTGGCCTTGCCAGCGATGCCCACATCCCATGAATGAATAAAAAAAAGGTAGACTTTTGGACACTGAGGGAATCAAGGGATATGGGGATAGGACAGGAAAATGGAGTTGAGCTTGAAAATCAGCTGTGATCTTATTGAATGGCGGAGCAAGATACAGGTGCCGTATGGCCTATTCCGGCTCCTATTTCTTATGTTCTTAAGAACAAGGTGATATAATCTTAAAATTAGAGCTAGGCTATTCAGGAGTGAAAATTGGAAGCATTTTTTCACACAAAGAGTAGTGGAAATTTGGAACTGTCTCCCCAAAATCTGTGGATGTTGGTTCAATTGGAGCTTTCAAGACTGAGATAGATAGATTTTTGTTAGGTCAGGGTATCAAGGGATATGTAGAAAAGGCAGGAAAATGGAGTTGAGGTGCAGATCATCCATGATCTAATTGAATGGTGGAGCAGGCCCATGGGATGAATGGCCTATTCCTGGTCCTTATGTTCCTATCACAGAGTTGCATTGACGGTAATCATGGTAATGTCCTTGTTTTGGTCTCCATCCAGTCCAGTTTGAAGGAGATTGAACAGCCATGTGTGAAAAACCATTGAAATTGTCAATGAGAAAACATAGGTAATGTTAGTTAACCCTCTGAATACTAGCTTCTGTTTGCTTTTTATTTTTAAGTACCATCCATAATGTTATTGAGCCTTGACTCAGTGGTAGCAATCCCACCTCTGAGTCAGAAGCTTACGTGTTGAAGCCCCATTCCAAACAGACCTGGTGAGTGGAGACGAGGATTCGAATCTCTGAATACTGGTTTGACATCCAACGGGCTACTCGCGTCCGGTTGGAGCAGAGTGTCCGCCGCACGCCCCCTCCCCCCCATCATAGCTCCGGTGAGCAGGAGAGCAGTGACTAAGCCTTTGAATCCTGGGTTGACCCAGAGGGGTACATGCAACCAATGGGAGTGGAGTGGCAACCCACCCCCATTGCATCTAGCTGGTACCCAGCCAGGTCAGGCTAATGACCTGGCCACATAAAAAGGGTCTTTTTTATGAAAACAACCCAGAGCATGATCCGCTGGATGTAAATGCAATGGAAAAATGAGTTGCCTCATGTGCCATTAGGCAAGGAAGAAAAGGAGATTCTTAATGTTGGTATAATAGGTGGTGCTGTGATGCACAATGCCTCACTGAGTGACACCATTCTATTTAGCAGTGAGGGGAGATCAACCTACTATAAATCTTTGATCTTCACCATTCACCTATTTCTCATTTGATGAGGAAATATAAATGAATCCAAAAGCTTGTAGAAAATCTATCTTCCAGCAGAACAAAGGATTTAACTAATGCTCTGGGAGCAGAGTCTCCTCTTCTCTAGTTTTTGCAGCGGAGTTATAGAGGTGATCCACATACCTGGGCTCCTCTTAGAAAGAAGTTCCAGATTCAAAGAGTCACTATTGTACCACTCTATGTGGGATTAGGGGTTTCTGTGGACTGGGGGTGGAACGATTCAACTGGTTGACTACTACAATAATTTCCAGCCAATGTTCTGATAATTGGAGTTACCATTTGTCTCTTCATATAGTTACCAATGGTGTAGTTAATCCCATTATATAAAAGCCTGGTTATATGCTGTATTTCTACATGTCCCAACCAATTGCATATAACAAGTTTCCATTGTATATTTTGAGCTATTTTCAAGGCTTCTAATTTCTGATAACACATTGCCATTTGAAAACTCCCCTTCCCCCACCAACTTTTCAGAAATGTCAGGCATCAGAACTAACAGGTCATGAGTTCAAGTCCCAGGGCTGTCTCCCAGCTGAATTGATGCTGAATAAATCATGAATGTCCATGGAAACTTCATGAATTTTCATGGGTGATTGTACCTGAACGTGCATAACAGTGCGCCAAGTAGTTCATGGTCTCTCATATATATCCATGACCACTAAATAGCTTCTTTCCAGTTTGTGGAAAATCATAATCAAAATTGACGTGTGCAGTTCATCAAATTCCACGAAGATAGAGTCTCAAACAAACTGAATTTCATACATTTCTGAGTGAAGCAGTGCATGTATATCCATAAAGCACTATGGTTTGCAGAATAATTTTGCCCACTTTCAGGGGTGCTTTTCCTCAATGCAGCAGTCATTCCTCAACTTCTCATTTGAAGCCAGGTAGAAATGCGTTGCTGCACTTGGTTACATTTGAAACAAATTTTTGAACAAAGGATGCTCACAAAATGCAGTGTGCAAGATGCCCTGAGATACACTTGGGAGAAATAAAATAACAATAAACATAATAATCCTCATCATTTCTCTAATATCTGGAGTGCTTGAGTAAATGTTTACTTGTGAATGATTCAAGAGACATCAAACAGACTAACTTTTAGTTTTAATTCATTTTTGAGCGGTATTGCTAATGTTTTTGAAATCAAGTTACTCACAAACCTGTCTGCAGTCATACCAGGAAAAGAAGGGGGGAAAGAAACAGACAAGAATTTGTTTGTGGGCCTTATAAATGAAGCATGATTTCTTATTTCATGCTAACCTGAGGAGGAATTTGTATTCACTCTGTCACTCAGCAGTAAAAATATTTCAGTGGAAGCCTTAATCAGCATTTGTTGTGTTAGCAACTCCTAAGCATTTCAGCTACAGCACTTGACAAATTATCACTTGCACTGTACAAGCAAACCATGTAGTCCAGCAGCTTGACAGGATCAATCAATTAACTTGATCCAAAACAAGCACATTTTATTCCAAACCTTTAACGAGGAAGGCAAGTGTAGGATGGAACGGCTTTCAGTATCCTCCTATGGAACAAACAAAATATATCTCTACTCGGTAGGGAGTATGTCATTTTAATCTGCCCCCGTGGAAATTCACTATTTCTGGTCTTATTCTCTTCAGGCAACCACTTTGCACTGGTCAGTAATGAAGCTCATCAGTAACCAGTCCTGTATAGTATGACAGAAAGTGTTGCCGCATTGATAGAAAGTTGGTTGATGGACAGGCAACAAAGTGCAATTTAATGTGGATCAGTGTGATATAATGGGCCAGAAATTGCTTTTAAAATAATGGTAAGCCTGACAGCACTCACCATTATTAAAGGCGAAATCGAAGAGCAAGTTCCGGCAACCGCACATACACAGTCAAATCCGGAAATCCGGAACTTGCTCTTCCTGGTTCGCCGGCGATGTGAGAGCTCCAAGGATAGACAGCTCACTGACTGTCTCTCCATCAAAATCTAAGGAGCAGCGTGAACTTGCCGCTCGGCCGTGGTAAGTATCCACTAAAATAGACTGAAAAAGCAACGTTCAAATATATCAGGTCCAAATTAAGTTTTAGCAGCGTGGTAAGTCTAATGACTGCCAAACAACCTCCCTGGCACTGAAAATTAAATTTTAAAAACAGGGAGTCTTGTTCATTGCAATTTTAATAGTTGTTGGACATTTAAAAAAAATAATTCAAAAAATTTTATTTTTCTACTTTTTCTTTCTGTCTCTTTTATCTGTCTTTTAATTCGGTATTACTGACCCATTCTTTATTTCACTGTCTCTAACTGTTTTTACAATGATTTTACTGTTGTAGCTTTCACTTCCTGGTTTTGACTCATTGTAGCTTTCACTTCCTGGTTTTGACTCATTGTAGCTTTCACTTCCTGGTTTTGACTCATTGTAGCTTTCACTTCCTGGTTTTGACTCATTGTAGCTTTCACTTCAAGGCTTTGACTCTTCCTGGCTTGTCAACAATGCTGCAATCTGATTGGTCGAGGGGAGAGAGCGATCCTCTCATTCACCACATAGTTCCTAGGTTCGCGGGAGTTAACGCTGGACTCTTTTCAGGTTTGCATTAGAGGAAGTTCCCGCAGTAAAGACCACGGATACAATATGGGTAAATTAGTATGTAAGGAGCGGCAAGCGGGGGTTGTTCGCCGCTCACAGCAATTTCCGGCCCAATACATTTTGGGAGGAAAAACAGGGAATGGGCGCGTACACTCAATGGATAGATGGTGAAGTGTGTGAAAGAACAGAGACCCAGCAGTTCAAATAAGCAACTTCAATTTTAAGTTAAGTTGAATAAGGAAACATTCACGCTATAACTAGTGTCAGTGTGAAACGGTTATGCTTTGCATCAACAATGTAGTCATGGTCTGAATCTGCAGTTACGGCAGGAGAGCATTGGATGGCCGCAGATGTTCGGTCCACACACCGAGACAGATATCAACTGCTGCTGGAAGACCATCAACTCGGTGAAGGTGGCCCTTTGGTCTGCCTGAAACCTGCTGGTATTCCAGTGGAAGGAGCTGTCCGCGATCGAGTGTTGCCGACTGGCACACTCCAAGGTCCAGTACGCACTGCAGGATTCAATGAAGCAAGGTGCAGCCTACGCAAAGGCTCTATGGGGAAAGGCCACGGTGTAAAGACATCCCACTTTGTATTGTACAGACTGTATTAGAAGATACGTACTGTGTTTTGAATTGTAATGATGGGATTGGACTGTGTATTGTATTGTTTTGTTTTGAATTGTAATTGCGTATTTACATTGAACTGCATGTATCCTTGAATTTTATGAATTAAAGTATATTTTGAAATTTAAAAAAAAGTTCAGTCCGCACAAGCTTGGTAGGAGACTAAAAACGAAAACCGACACTAAATTTTTAGTGGATTTTTATACAAGTTAAATCATTTAACACCCCTTCCACACATCTTACACCATGTGATCAATTTATGAATTAAAAATGATTTATCATGTTTCTTCATGAAAATTAATCTTTATTTCAGTGATTTCATAATTAAATACCAAGACAGAGCACACATATATAAGATAAATTTGATTTATTTACAATCAGGGTTTAATTTGGCCCACACTTGTTCTTGTTTTGCTGGTTACTTATTCATCTTGTGAGATTATGAAAAGATGTTTTCCCACCTGGTTCAACAGACTTCCAGCAAAACATTCCCAGTTACCATTGCAGTAAAGTTTATTTTTGATCATGTGCCTGAGCCATCTCACCTTGATAAAGCCCCCTCTCACCTTGATACTGCTCCCTCTCACCTTGTCACCTCTCCCTCCCACCTTGACACCGCTCCGTCTCACTATGTTACCGCTCCCTCTCACCTTGTCACCTCTCCCTCCCACCTTGACACTGCTCCGTCTCACCATGTTACCGCTCCCTCTCACCTTGTCACCTCTCCCTCCCACCTTGACACCGCTCCGTCTCACCATGTTACCGCTCCCTCTCACCTTGTCACCTCTCCCTCCCACCTTGACACCGCTCCGTCTCACCATGTTACCGCTCCCTCTCACCTGATCACCGCCCCCTCCCACCTTGACACCGCTCCGTCTCACCATGTTACCGCTCTCTCTCACCTTGTCACCGCCCCCTCCCACCTTGATACCGCTCCGTCTCACCATGTTACCGCTCCCTCTCACCTTGTCACCTCTCCCTCCCACCTTGATACCACTCCGTCTCACCATGTTACCGCTCCCTCTCACCTTGTCACCTCTCCCTCTCACCTTGACACCGCTCCGTCTCACCATGTTACCGCTCCCTCTCACCTGATCACCGCCCCCTCCCACCTTGAAACCGCTCCGTCTCACCATGTTACCGCTCCCTCTCACCTGGTCACAGCCCCCTTCCACCTTGACACCGCTCCGTCTCACCATGTTACCGCTCCCTCTCACCTTGTCGTAGCACCATCTTGCCTTGCCACTGCTCCCTCGCAATCTGCAGCTGCTCCTGTTGATAGTGCTATCACTTACTCTCACATTGACACCACCTCAACGGCTTTGTTCCACTGTGTATGATGGGGTGCTGAGTGCGAGAGAGAGTCGTCAGTATGAGAATGAGAGAAAGAGTGGGCAGTATGAGAGTGAGAGAGTGGGCAGTATGAGAGAGAGAGAGAGAGAGAGTGGGCGGTATGAGAGAGAGAGAGTGGGCAGTATGAGAGAGAGAGAGTGGGCAGTATGAGAGTGAGAGAGAGAGTGGGCAGTATGAGAGAGAGAGTGGGCGGTATGAGAGAGAGAGAGAGAGAGTGGGCGGTATGAGAGAGAGAGAGTGGGCAGTATGAGAGAGAGAGAGAGTGGACAGTATGAGAGAGAGAGAGAGTGGGCAGTTTGAGAGTGAGAGAGAGAGTGGGCAGTTTGAGAGCGAGAGAGAGAGTGGGCAGTTTGAGAGCGAGAGAGAGAGTGTGCAGTATGAGAGCGAGAGAGAGAGTGTGCAGTATGAGAGCGAGAGAGAGAGTGGGCAGTTTGAGAGCGAGAGAGAGAGTGGGCAGTTTGAGAGCGAGAGAGAGAGTGTGCAGTATGAGAGCGAGAGAGAGAGTGGGCAGTTTGAGAGCGAGAGAGAGAGTGTGCAGTATGAGAGCGAGAGAGAGAGTGTGCAGTATGAGAGTGAGAGAGTGGGCAGTATGAGAGAGAGAGAGAGAGAGTGGGCGGTATGAGAGAGAGAGAGAGTGGGCAGTATGAGAGAGAGAGAGAGTGGGCAGTATGAGAGTGAGAGAGAGAGTGGGCAGTATGAGAGTGAGAGAGAGAGTGGGCAGTGTGAGAGCGAGAGAGAGAGTGGGCAGTATGAGAGCGAGAGAGAGAGTGGGCAGTATGAGAGAGAGAGAGAGAGAGTGTGCATTATGAGAGCGAGAGAGAGAGTGGGCAGTATGAGAGAGAGAGAGAGTGGGCAGTATGAGAGTGAGTGAGAGAGAGTGGGCAGTATGAGAGTAAGAGAGAGAGTGGGCAGTATGAGAGCGAGAGAGAGAGTGAGCAGTATGAGAGTGAGAGCGAGAGTGGGCAGTATGAGAGCGAGAGAGAGAGTGGGCAGTATGAGAGCGAGAGAGAGAGTGGGCAGTATGAGAGCAAGAGAGAGAGTGGGCAGTATGAGAGCGAGAGAGAGAGTGGGCAGTATGAGAGCAAGAGATAGAGTGGGCAGTATGAGAGAGAGAGAGAGAGTGGTCAGTATGAGAGAGAGAGAGAGTGGTCAGTATGAGAGAGAGAGTGGGAAGTATGAGAGAGAGAGAGAGTGGGCAGTATGAGAGCGAGAGAGAGAGTGGGCAGTATGAGAGCGAGAGAGAGAGTGTGCAGTATGAGAACAAGAGAGAGAGTGGGCAGTTTGAGAGTGAGAGAGTGGGCAGTATGAGAGCGAGAGAGAGAGTGGGCAGTATGAGAGCGAGAGAGAGAGTGGGCAGTATGAGAGCGAGAGAGAGAGTGTGCAGTATGAGAACAAGAGAGAGAGTGGGCAGTTTGAGAGTGAGAGAGGGGGCAGTATGAGAGCGAGAGAGAGAGTGTGCAGTATGAGAACAAGAGAGAGAGTGGGCAGTTTGAGAGTGAGAGAGAGAGAGTGGGCAGTTTGAGAGTGAGAGAGAGAGAGTGGGCAGTATGAGAGAGAGAGAGAGAGAGAGTGGTCAGTATGAGAGAGAGAGTGGGAAGTATGAGAGAGAGAGAGAGTGGGCAGTATGAGAGCGATAGAGAGAGAGTGGGCAGTATCAGAGTGAGAGAGAGAGAGTGGGCAGTATGAGAGAGAGAGTGGGAAGTATGAGAGAGAGAGAGAGTCGGCAGTATGAGAGCGATAGAGAGAGAGTGGGCAGTATGAGAGCGAGAGAGAGAGTGGGCAGTTTGAGAGTGAGAGAGAGAGAGGGCAGTATGAGAGAGAGAGAGAGAGTGGTCAGTATGAGAGCGAGAGAGAGAGGGCAGTATGAGAGAGAGAGAGGGGGCAGTATGAAAGCAAGAGAGGGAGTGGGCGGTATGAGTGAGAGAGAGAGTGGGTGGTATGAGAGAGAGAGGGAGAGAGAGGGGAATAAGAGAGAGCAGGCAGTATGAGGGAGGAAGAGGGAGAGCATGTGCAGTATGAGAGGGAGTGAGAGATTGGGTAGTATGAGAGAAAGAGTGGGCAGTAAGAGAGAGTAAGTGGGCAATATGAGGGAATACACGGGCTTAGTACAGTCTGCACTTGTTAACTTTGTTTATATATATTTTTACTGCTGAGTTGTACAATAGAGTATAGAGTCGGAGAGAGTGAGTGAGTTGGAAAAGGGAGAGAGAGAGCATGAGCGGTATGCGGGGGAGAGGAAGAAAGAGTGGGCAGTATGAGAGAGAGTGAGAGAGAGAGTGGGCAGTATGAGTGAGATAGAGAGTGGGCAGTATGAGAAAGAGCGAGAGAGAGTGTGGGCAGTAAAAGGGAGAGCGCGTGCAGTGTGAGAGGGAGAAAGTGAGCACAGTATGAGAGTGAAAGAGAAGGCGGGCAGTATGAGAGAGTGAGTTGGAAACATAGAAACATAGAAAATAGGAGCAGGAGTAGGCCATTCGGCCCTTCGAGCTGCTCCACCATTCAATATGATCATGGCTGATCCTCTATCTCAATACCATTTTCCCTTCTCTCCCCATACCCCCTTATGCCTTCTGTGTCTAGAAATCTATCTAGCTCCTTTTTAAATATATTCAGTGACTTGGCCTCCATTGTCTTCTGTGGTAGAGAATTCCACAGGTTCACCACCCTCTGAGTGAAGAAATTTCTCCTCATCTCAGTCATAAATGTCCTACCCTGTATCCTGAGACTGTGACCCCTCGTTCTGGACCCCCAGCCAGGGGAAACATCCTCCCTGCATCCAGCCTGTCTAGCCCTGTCAGAATTTTATATGTTTCAATGAGATCCCCTCTCATTCTTCTAAACTCGAGTGAATACAGGCCGAGTCGACCCAATCTCTCCTCGTACGACAGTCCTGCCATCCCAGGAATCAGTCTGGTGAACCTTCGCTGAACTCCCTCTATGACAAGTATATCCTTTCTTAGGTAAAGAGACCAAAACTGCACACAATATTCCAGGTGTGGTCTCACCAAGGCCCTGTATAACTGCGGTAAGACATCCTTGCTCCTGTACTCAAGTCCTCTTGCAATGAAGGCCAACATACCATTTACCTTCCTAACTGCTTGTTGCACCTGCACCTATCAGTGACTGGTGTACAATCCTATGTGCTTTAATTTTGCACACTAACCTCTTATGTGGGACTTTATCAAAGGCCTTCTAAAAATCCAAATAAACCACATCTACTGGATCGCCCTTAACTATTCTACCAGTTACATCCTCAAAAAACTCTAGTAGGTTTGTCAAACATGATTTCCCTTTCATAAATCCATGTTGACTTTGTCTAATCCCGTTGATATTTTCTAAGTGTCCTGTTATCACATCCTTTATAATAGACTCTAACATTTTCTGTACTACTGATGTTAGGCTAACCAATTTGTAGTTCCCTGTTTTCTCTCTCCCTCCTTTTTTAAATAGTGGGGTTACATTTGCCACCCTCCAAACTGCAGGAACTGTTCCATAATCTATAGAAGTTTGGAAGATGACAACTAATGCATCCATTATTTCCATGGCTACCTCTTTTAGTACTCTGGGATGCAGATTAGCAGGCCCTGGGGATTTATCAGCTTTCAGTCCCATTAATTTCTCCAGCACTATTTTTTTACTAATACTAATTTCCTTTAATTCCTCCTTCTCACTAGTCCCTTGGTTCCCTAGCATTTCTGAGAGGCTATTTGTGTCCTCTTCCGTGAAAACAGAGCCAAAGTATTTGTTTAATTGCTCTGCCATTTCCTTGTTCCCCATTATAAATTCTCCCGTTTCTGACTGTAAGGGACCTACATTTGTCTTCACTAATCATTTTCTTTTTACATACTTGCAGAAGCTTTTACAGTCCACTTTTATGTTCCTTGCAAGTTTACTCTCATACTCATTTTTCCCCTCTTAATCAACCTCTTGGTCCTTGTTCGCAATATGAGAGAGTTGGCAATATGAGAGAGTGGGCAGTATGAGAGAATGGGCAATATAAGGGAGAGAGAAAGAAAAAGTTGGCAGTATGAGAGCGAGAGAGAGAATAGGCAGTATGAGGGAGAGAGAAAGATGTTGCGCAGTATGAGAGAGAGAGAGAGCAGTATGAGAGAGTGGGCAGTATGAGAGAGATAGAGAGTGGGCAGTATGAGAGAGATAGAGAGTGGGCAGTATGGGAGAGGTAGAGAGTGGGCAGTATGAGAGAGGTAGAGAGTGGGCAGTATGAGAGAGATAGAGAGTGGGCAGTATGAGTGAGATAGAGAGTGGGCAGTATGAGTGAGATAGAGAGTGGGCAATATGAGTGAGATAGAGAGTGGGCAGTATGAATGAGATAGAGAGTGGGCAGTATGAATGAGATAGAGAGTGGGCAGTATGAATGAGATAGAGAGTGGGCAGTATGAGAGAGAGAGAGTGGGCAGTATGAGAGAGATAGAGAGTGGGCAGTATGAGAGAGATAGAGTGGGCAGTATGAGAGAGAGAGAGTGGGCAGTAAGAGTGAGATAGAGAGTGGGCAGTATGAGAGAGATAGAGAGTGGGCAGTATGAGAGAAATAGAGAGTGGGCAGTATGAGAGAGAGAGAGTGGGCAGTAAGAGTGAGATAGAGAGTGGGCAGTATGAGAGAAATAGAGAGTGGGCAGTATGAGAGAGATAGAGAGTGGGCAGTATGAGAGAGATAGAGAGTGGGCAGTATGAGAGAAATAGAGAGTGGGCAGTATGAGAGAGATAGAGAGTGGGCAGTATGAGAGAGATAGAGAGTGGGCAGTATGAGAGAGATAGAGAGTGGGCAGTATGAGAGAGATAGAGAGTGGGCAGTATGAGAGAGATAGAGAGTGGGCAGTAAGAGTGATTGAAAGCAAGAGAAGGGCCGCATGAGAGAGAAAGGGCAATATGAGAGTGAGAGAGATAGTGGGCAGTATGAGAGAGAGAGAGAAAGTGGGCAGTATGAGAGAGAGAGAGTGGGCAGTATGAGTGAGATAGAGAGTGGGCAGCATGAGAGAGATAGAGAGTGGGCAGTATGAGAGAAATAGAGAGTGGGCAGTATGAGAGAGATAGAGAGTGGGCAGTATGAGAGAGATAGAGAGTGGGCAGTAAGAGTGATTGAAAGCAAGAGAAGGGCCGCATGAGAGAGAAAGGGCAATATGAGAGTGAGAGAGATAGTGGGCAGTATGAGAGAGAGAGAGAAAGTGGGCAGTATGAGAGAGAGAGAGTGGGCAGTATGAGAGGGAGAGATAGAGAGAATGGGCAAAATGAGAGCGAGGGAAAGATAGAAAGAGAGTGTGGGCATTATGAGAGAGGGAAAGAGAGAAAGAGAGTGGGCAGGATAAGGGAGTGAGTGGGCAGTATGAGAGAGTGAGTGGGCCATATAAGGGAGTGAGGGAGAGAGAGCCTGGGCACTATGAGAGCTGAAGAGTGAGAATGGGCATTATGAGAGGAAGAGAGGGAATGAGTCGTATGAGAATGAGAGAGAGTGAGAAAGGGAGTATGAGAGTGAGAGTGGGCAATATGAGAGGAAGAGAGGGAGTGGGTCGTATGAGAATGAGAGAGAGCGAGAAAGGGAGTATGAGAGTGAGAGTGGGCAGTATGAGAGGAAGAGAGGGAGTGGGTCGTATGAGAACGAGAGAGAGTGAGAAAGGGAGTATGAGAGTGAGAGTGGGCAGTATGAGAGGAAGAGAGGGAGTGGGTCATATGAGAATGAGAGAGAGTGAGAAAGGGTGTATGAGAGTGAGAGTGGGCAGTATGAGAGAGCGCGGGCAGTATGAGAGAGACAGAGACAGAGTCTCACCAAGGCCCTATATAATTGCAGTAAGACATCTTTACGCCTGTACTCAAATCCTCTTGTAATAAAGGCCAACCTACCATTTGCCTTCCTAATTGCTTGCTGCACCTGCATGTTAGCTTTCAGTGACTCATGTACAAGGACACCCAGGTCCCTTTGAACATCAACATTTCCCAATCTCTCACCATTTAAAAAATACTCTGCATTTCTGTTTTTCCTACCAAAGTGGATAACTTCACATTTTTCCACATTATACTCCATCTGCCATGTTCTTGCCCATTCACTTAGCCTGTCTATATCCCCCTGAAGCCTCTTTGCATCCTCCTCACAACTCACATTCCCACCTAGTTTTGAGTCATCAGCAAACTTGGAAATATTACATTTGATCCCCTCATCCAAATCATTGATATAGATTGTGAATAGCTGGGGCCCAAGTACTGATCCCTGTGGTACCCGACTAGTCACAATCTGCCAACCTGAAAAAGACCCGTTTATTCCTACTCTCTGTTTTCTGTCTGTTAACCAATTCTCAATCCATCCCAGTATATTATCCCCAATTCCAAGTGTTCTAACTTTGTTCACCAACCTCCTGTGTGGGACCTTATCGAAAGCCTTCTGAAAATCCAAATACACCACATCCATTGGTTCCCCCTTATCTATTCTACTAGTTATATCCTCAAAGAACTCCAATAGGTTTGTCAAACATGATTTCCCTTTCATAAATCCATGCTGACTCTGCCAAATCCTAATCTTATTTTCTAAGCATCCTGTTATCACATCCTTTATAATAGATTCTAGCGAGCGAATTAGCAGTATGAGAGTAAGAGAGAGGGCAGTATGTGAGAGAGAGAGAGAGAGAGAGACTGAGGAGGCAATATGGGGGAGAGCGAGCAGTATGAGAGCAAGAAAGAGTATGGGCAGTATTAGAGAGAAGGAGAGAGTTGGCAGCATGAGAGAGACAAAGAGGGCAGTATGAGAGAGAGAGTGGGCAGTATGAGATAGAGAGAGCAGACAGCATGAGAGAGAGATAGAGGGCAGTATGAGAGAGAGTGTGTGGGCGGTATGAGAGAGCGAGGCAGAGAGAGAATGGGGGGCAATATAAGAGAGAGGCCAGTATGAGAGCAAGAAAGAGAGTGGGCAGTATTAGCGAGAATAGAGTGGGAAGTATGAGAGAGAGAGAATGGGCAGAATGCAAGAGAGAGAGGGCAGTATGAGAGATAGAGGGGGCAGTATGAGGGAGAGAGAGGGGGCAGTATAAGAGAGTGAGAGAGAGAGAGGGCAGTATGAGAGAGAGAGGGCAGTATGAGAGAGAGAAGGCAGTATGAGAGAGAGAGTGCAATATGACAGAGAGAGTGGGCAGTAAGAGAGAAAGTGGGCAGTATGAGAGAGAGGGCATTATGAGAAAGAGAGTGTAGTATGAGACAGAGAGCAGTATGAGAGTGTGAGAGAGTGGCCAGTATGAGATAGACAGAGACAGAATGGGCATAATGAGAGAGAATGGGCTGTATGAGAAAAAGAGAGAGTGGGCAGTATGAGAGAGAGAGGGCAGAATGAGAGATAGAGGGCAGTATGAGAAAGAGTATGCAGTATGAGACAGAGAGAGGATCGAATGAGAGATAGAGGGCAGTATGAGAAAGAGTGTGCAGTATGAGACAGAGAGAGGACAGTATGAGAGAGAGGCCAGTATGACAGAAAGTGGGCAGTACGAGAGAGAGTGGGCAATATGAGAGAGTGTAAGCATTATGAGCGTGAGAAAGTGGGCAGTATGAGAGTGAGAGAGTGGGCAGTATGAGATAGAGTGGGTAGTGTGAGAGAGTGGGCAGTATGAGATAGAGTGGGTAGTGTGAGAGAGTGGGCAGTATGAGATAGATTGGGTAGTATGAGAGAGTGGGCAGTATGAGATAGATTGGGTAGTGTGAGAGAGTGGGCAGTATGAGATAGATTGGGTAGTGTGAGAGAGTGGGCAGTATGAGATAGATTGGGTAGTGTGAGAGAGTGGGCAGTATGAGATAGATTGGGTAGTGTGAGAGATAGGGTGGACAGTGTGTGAGAGAGAAGGAAATAAAAGCTAGAAAGGACAGTATAAGAGAGACAGGGCAGTATGAAAGATAGAGAGAGGGCAGTATTAGATAGAGAGGGAGTGAGAGAGTGGCCAGTATGAGACAGAGAGAGCGGACAGCATAAGAAAGAGATAGAGGGCATTATGAGAGAGAGAGAGTGTGCGGGCGGTATGAGAGAGAGAGGGCAGTGTGAGTCAGAGACATTGCAGTATGAGAAAGAGTGGGCAGTATGAGACAGAAAGAGAGTGCAGTATGAGAGAGAGTGGGCAGAATGAGAGAGAGAGAGCAGGCAGTATGAGACAGAAAGAGAGTGCAGTATGAGAGAGAGTGGGCAGTATGAGAGAGAGAGAGTGGGCAGTATGAGACAGAGAGAGAGTGCTGTATGAGAGTGGGCAGTATGAGAGAGAGAGAGCAGTATGAGAGTGAGAGAGTGGGCAGAATGAGAGTGAGAGAGTGGGCAGAATGAGAGTGAGAGAGTGGGCAGAATGAGAGTGAGAGAGTGGGCAGAATGAGAGTGAGAGAGCGGGCAGTATGAGACAGAAAGAGAGTGCAGTATGAGAGAGAGTGGGCAGTATGAGAGAGAGTGGGCAGTATGAGAGAGAGAGAGTGGGCAGTATGAGACAGAGAGAGAGTGCTGTATGAGAGTGGGCAGTATGAGAGAGAGAGCAGTATGAGAGTGGGCAGTATGAGAGAGAGCAGTATGAGAGTGTGAGAGAGTGGGCAGTATGAGAGTGAGAGAGTGGGCAGAATGAGAGTGAGAGAGTGGGCAGAATGAGAGTGAGAGTGGGCAGTATGAGAGTGAGAGAGTGGCCAGTATGAGAGTGAGAGAGTGGGCAGTATGAGAGTGAGAGAGTGGGCAGAATGAGAGTGAGAGAGTGGGCAGTATGAGAGTGAGAGAGTGGGTAGTGTGAGAGAGAGAGTGGATAGTGTGAGAGAGAGAGTGGATAGTGTGAGAGAGAGAACAAGAGAGAGGGAAGTAAGAGAGAGAGAGAACAGTATAAGAGAGAGAGGGCAGTATGAAAGATAGAGAGAGGGCAGTATTAGATAGGGGGCAGTATGAGAGAGAGAGAGTGCAGTATGAGAGAGAGTGGGCAGTATGGGAGAGAGAGAAGGCAGTATGGGGTTGGGAGGAAGTGGGTAGCATGAGAGAGAGAGAGTTTGCAGTATGAGAAAGAGTGGGCAGTAAGAGAGTGAGAGAGTGAGCAGTATGAGAGTGAGAGAGTGGGCAGTATGAGAGTGAGAGAGTGGGCAGTATGAGAGTGAGAGAGTGGGCAGAGTGAGAGAGTGAGCAGTATGAGAGTGAGAGAGTGGGCAGAGTGAGAGAGTGGGCAGTATGAGAGTGAGAGAGTGGGCAGTATGAGAGTGAGATAGTGGGTAGTGTGAGAGTGAGAGAGTGGGCAGTATGGGGTTGGGAGGAAGTGGGTAGTATGAGAGAGAGAGAGTTTGCAGTATGAGAGAGAGTGGGCAGTATGAGAGTGAGAGAGTGGGCAGTATGAGAGTGAAAGAGTGGGCAGTATGAGAGTGAGAGAGTGGGCAGTATGAGAGTGAGAGAGTGGGCAGTATGAGAGTGAGAGAGTGGGCAGTATGAGAGTGAGAGAGTGGGCAGTATGAGAGTGAGAGAGTGGGCAGTATGAGAGTGAGAGAGTGGGCAGTATGAGAGTGAGAGAGTGGGCAGTATGAGAGTGAGAGAGTGGGCAGTATGAGAGTGAGAGAGTGGGCAGTATGAGAGTGAGAGAGTGGGCAGTATGAGAGTGAGAGAGTGGGCAGTATGAGAGTGAGATAGTGGGTAGTGTGAGAGTGAGAGAGTGGGCAGTATGAGAGTGAGAGAGTGGATAGTGTGAGAGTGAGATAGTGGATAGTGTGAGAGTGAGAGAGTGGGCAGTATGAGAGTGAGAGAGTGGGTAGTGTGAGAGTGAGAGAGGAAACTGCGAAAGAAAAAGAGGGAGGAATGTAAGAGAGAGTGAGAGGATAGTATGAGAGAGAAAGTAGGCAGCATGAGAGATAGAGTGTGCGGGCAGTATGAGAGAGAGAGAGCAGTATGAGAGCAAGAAAGAGAGTGGGCTGTATTAGAGAGAAGAGAGTGGAAAGTATGAGAGAGAGAAAGTGGTCAGTATGAAAGAGAGTGGGCAGTAGGAGAGAGAGAGAGAGGGCAGGATGTGAGAAAGAGAGAGGGCAGTGTGAGAGAGAGAGGGAAAGGGCAGTAAGAGCGCGTTAGAGAGAGAATGTGGGCAGCATAAGAGAGAGAGAGATAGGCAGAGAGAGACTGAGGGTGCATTATGAGAGAGAGAGAGAGCAGTATGAGAGCGAGAAAGAGAGTGGGTAGTATTAGAGAGAAGAGAGTGGAAAGTATGTGAGGGAGAGAAAGTGGTCAGTATGCGAGAGAAGGAGAGGCCGGTATGAGAGAGAGAGGGCAATATAAGAAAGAGAGAGAGAGGGCATTATGAGAGAGATTCGGCAGTATGAGTGAGAGAGGGAGAGTGGGCAGTATGAGAGAAAGAGATGGCAGTATAAGAGAAAGAGGGTAGTGTGAGAGAGAGGGTGGACTGTGCGAGAGAGAGAGAGGGAAGTATGAGTGAGAGAGAGTGGTCAGTAGGAGAGAGAGAGAGTGGGCAGTAGGAGAGAGTGAGTGGGCAGTATGAAAAAGATTAAGAGGACAGTATAAGAGAGAGAGAGGAAGAGCAGAATGAGAGAGAGAGTGGGCAGTATGAGAGAGAGAGAGAGTGCGGCATGAGAGAGAGAGAGAGAGACTGAGGGGCAATATGAGAGAGAGCGAGCAGTGTGACAGCAAGAAAGAGAGTGGACAGTATTAGAGAGGAGAGAGTGGGCGGTACAAGAGACTGAGGGAGAGGTGGCGGTATGGGGGGGCGGTATGAGAGAATGAGAGAAAGGGCAATATGAGAGAATGCGAGTTTACAATGTGAGAGAGAGAGAACGAGAGGGCAGGGGGAGATAGAGAGTGAACAGTATGAGAGAGGGCAACTTGAGAGAGAGAGTGTGTGGGCCATATGAGAGAGAGAGAGGGCAATATGAGAGAGAAATAGAAAGAATGATTGAGAGTGGGCAGTATGAGAGAGGGAGGAAGTGGGCAGTCTGAGAGAGAGAGAGGGCAGTACGAGAAAGAGAGTTGACAGTGTGAGAGCAAGAGAGAACAGGACGACAGTATGAGATAGAGAGAGAGGGCAGTATCAGAGGGAGAAAGTGGGCCGTATAAGAGGGAGAGACAGGGAAGGCAATATGCAAGAGTGAAAGAGAGAGGGCAGTATGAGGGAGAGTGAAAGGGCAGTATGAGAGGGAGGGAGAAAGTGGGCCATATAAGAGGGAGAGACAGGGAAGGCAATTTGTGAGAGGGAGAGCTGGAGGGCAATATGAGAGAGAGAGTGTGGGTGCTATGAGAAAGAGAGGGGGTGGACAGTATGCCAGAGAAAAAGAGAGATGGCAATATGAGAAAGTGAGAGAGGGGGCAGTGTGTGAGAGAGAGAGAGAGAGAGGGTAGTATGAGAGTGCGAGAGAGTGGGCAATATGAGAGAGTGAAAGAGAGAGGGCAGTATGAGAGAGAGAGTAGGCGGTATGAGAGAGAGAGGGAATGGGCAGTATGATGGAGAGCGAGAATGTGGGCAGTATGGGAGAGAGAGCGTTTGTAGTATGAGAGCGAGAGAGAGCAAGAAACAGAGTGGGCAGTAATGAAGAGTGAGCGATAGTGGGTAATAGTAGAAACCAAGAGAGTGTAGGCAACAGGAGAGAGTGGGTAGTAGGAGAGAGTGAGAGAGTCAGTAGTAGGAGTGAGCGAGAGAGAGTGAGCAGTCGGAGAGAATGAGAGAGAGTAGGCAGTAGGAAAGAGAGTGGGCAGTAGCAGAGAGAGAAAGAAAGAAAGTGGCCAGTAGGAGAGAGGGAGTGAGAGAGTGGATAGTATGAGTGAGAGAGCAAGAGAGAGATTTGGCAGTGAGAGAGAAAGAGAGAGAGTGGATAGTATGAGCGAGAGAGTGGGCAGTGGGGATTCACCAAAGTTACACAAATGGGGGTCAGAGGTGTATGAATATTCTTTTATGTAACAAAAATCCATTTGAAGCACTGCTTATAATGGTAAATAACTTCATAACAGAGTTTCATAAATTAGAATTTTTGATTTTTATCCATCAGCTAAAGTAAAGTCATTATTATTTCATAGATTTTAGCAATTGAGATTATGGATGAAATACATTTAATAATATAACAATATTAAACAATTAACAGAAGCCTTTTTATAAACAATTTTGCACTGTATATACATCAGGGGACTCCCCGTCAACTCTCTTCTGTTCAGCAGTGGACTTCAATTAAGGCAACACAATAGAAAAACATTTTAGCTTTTCTTGATGTAAAATGTGGACTTATTTTCTGCAATTATTCCCATATCATTAGTGTCCATCAAGTGATTTGGACAGACTGGTCAGGAACTTTTGATGGATGTTAATCATACACGGCATGGAGAATTATCAAGAAATCTTGTGAACAAAGAACAACTGATAGATACCAGTTAATTTGGGAGTCACTCAAGTATGGGAGTCAGTTCAGTATATGAGAGAGAGAGCTGGAGGGCAGTATGAGAGAGAGAGAGAGAGAGAGGAGAGTATGAGAGAGTGAGAGAGGGCAGTATGCGAGAGGGCAGTATGAGAGAGAGGGCAGTATGAGAGAGAGAGGGCAGTATGAGAGAGAGAGAGAAGGCAGTATGAAAGAGAGAGGGCGGTATGAGAGAGGGCAGTATGAGAGAGAGGGAGAGAGGGCAGTATGACAGAGTGAGAGAGGGCAGTATGAAAGGGAGGGAGAGAGGGCAGTATGAGAGAGAGGGCAGTATGAGAGAAAGAGGGCAGTATGAGAAAGGGCAGTATGAGAGAGAGAGGGCAGTATGAGAGAGAGAGAGAAGGCAGTATGAGAGAGAGAGAGAGAAGGCAGTATGAGAGAGAGAGGGCGGTATGAGAGAGGGCAGTATGAAAGGGAGGGAGAGAGGGCAGTATGTGTGAGAGAGAGAGGGCAGTATGAAAGGGAGGGAGAGAGGGCAGTATGAGAGAGAGAGAGAGGGCAGTATGAGAGAGAGAGAGGACATTATGAGAGAGATGGGGCATTATGAGAATGAGAGCGAGAGAGAGAGTGTGTGGGTGGTATGAGAATCTTGATGCGTCAGATTAGTGTTTTGCCTTGGTTCTTGTCTGAGTGCTGAATACTGTAAAACAAGACATTCAATATATGATGAGAGGACTTGTGTTTCCCATTTTGGTTTGCTTGAATCATACTTACTGCTACTGAATGTGCAAAGTGGTACTTGTGATGTTTGCAGAGAGTTCTATGATCCAGAAAGATTTCCTTGCTTCCAGCCAGCAGAGATTGTTAAAGGGGTGAAAACCACGGGTATGAAACAAGGAGTTTAAAAAAACATAAGAATGTGAAATATACTAACAATGAACTCAGATTTTGTGAAGTTTAATTCAAAGTGGGAAATGTCCGATGTTCCAATTCACTTCCTCTGTAATTGAGAAGACACTGGAGTTACAGTAACTATTATTGGTCCTGATTTTCCATTGTGTAATATGACAAAGCATGTCAGCAAAATGCTGAATGAGGTAAAGATACCCAACGAGTGATGATCAATAAAGCTTTACTTAATGTAAAACAAGGTATTTCCAGAAATTAGTCTCAGTACCTAAATGTGCACACACACTGTAGCCCGTTGCATTAGTGCAAGGCGGGTGGACTTCACACTCATTTCTGTATGTTCACATGACACTGCAGCATGAATTCAGTGTTGGGGCTCCATCTGACACCAGAGTGAAGTGAATGAAGATGCCTGGAGGAGGCAGTCTCGCTCCTTAAGCTGTGGGGTCAGTTTGGACCTTCACAGCTGATTTACGTTCCAAGTTTAACATTGGTGTGAAGTGTCTTCAGCTTAAGCCAATGCTAAACTTGTGGAGTGTGTATACATAATTAGTTTTGGTTTTTAAGACTCTATCAAGTACAAATAGTCATAGACATGGAATTGACTTCTCCTAAATACTGGCTGGTTGTTCCAAGTATGGTCAGAAAATAACTACAAAACATGCCATATTAAATATGTCATCAGCTCAATTATCCAGCTGACCTTATTGTGCCCAGTTACCATAAGGCACACATGTAACTGGTGGCACTAGGTGATCTGGTATTCTACCTTGCTCTACTTTCTGCTGCAGATTGCTGGTTCCTAAAGAGAGAAGATACATTTACGAGCCTACTGCAACCCTTTGCCAATTCACCGCTGTCTTCAAAAGTAATGAGAGGAAAGCTGTTGTTTTCTAGGTGAGAGCATTGAGCCATTAATGTTAGCTGCTCCCCCAATCAGGGGAACCAACCTGCTGGTTGGTGTTTCCCTCCCATTTCTACAACAGGAATGCCTTCTACTCTCCACATCAATATAGAGCAGCAGCCTTTGTTCAAAGGTTGTTAAGAAGTTTCATTGTGTTCAGTCCTGTCTGATACTAATGAATACTCTGTTGTTGTGAACCCCCCCTTTTTCTATGAGTGACATTATTATTATGGGGCCTTCTTAAAAAAACACACACTGTGGCATGTTTACACAATTAGGGCCTTGAAATTCCAGTCAGCGCAATGCATTATGTCGGTGGCAATTGAGCAGCAATTTCCAGAGTTCGAAGTCACTCGTGTTTCCCGTCAGTTGGGCTATGGTTAAAAAATTGTTGCAAGGCTTTTCAGTTTCACACAGAGACTGTGCACCAGGTACCAATAATCCCCCAATCTGGTTTGCAGATTGGGGGATTATTGGTAGTTCAGGAGGGAGTCCGCAGTTTTGCTGTCTTCAGACACTGTGCACTGCCCATATGAAATAGACATTCGAGCCCAGCCAGCTTTTATATCGGGAATAATGAGCCAACAGCAACAATGCTAATCATTTCTTTCACTGGCGGACAGCGAGGGGGCTCAACTGTCACTTGATTTAATGGAGGAGGACAAGGAAGAGTAGAGAAGCTATGCCAGGCATATAAAACAGCACCACAGGTATTCTGCTACACCCGCAAATATGCTCCCACTGTATCTACAGGCCCAGGCAGAGCTACCTGCCGATCGAGGAGCGCTGCCTCCTGAAGCTTAGGGTTAGCAAGGAGGCAGTTACAGAGCTATGTCATCTGTTTCAAGGAGACCTGTAGCTGACTTCCAATATAGGCCCTTCCAGTGGCTGTCAAGGTAACCATGGCTTTTAATTTTTATGCCTCTGATGTTAATTGTATCCATATGATTTATACCAATTAGTGTTAATTGTATTCAGGTGGTGTGTATCAATTGGGGACTCACTTGTATCTATTTATATGAGAGCTTATGTAGGGTGTGGAGTGGGTAATGTGGATCTCTGTGAATAAAGGCTTGGAAGCAACTTAAGATCAGGCTCTAGTATTCTATCCTTCACCACTTGGCTATCAAATTTATTTATCCAATCTGACTCCTTCCAGGATAGCAATATGGAAGATTGGCCCAGAATTTTCTGGGAAAATAACGGTGAATTTAATGGAATTAGTGTATTAAATCATCCAGCAATTTGTGATGAGGAAGCGATACCCCGTGAGTTGTGAATCAGCACAAATTGCTGGACGATTTGTGTCGCTCTGCCATTAGTCTTGCAAAAACGGCAGCTTACCCTTAACCTCCCCATGGGTTTCAAAAGATTGCTGCATTTGTGCTGTTAAAATGAATTAAACTCGCCGCAGAGAGTTAGGGCTGGTACCTAACACCGTAAGGACCCTTTTAATGACGAGATTTATGTTCCTGCAATGCCATTCAATCTCTCCAGCCATCATTTGTTATCTTACTCCACACAACCAAAAACCAACACAGGACAATATTCAAATACAGAGCAACCAATTTCTTAACTTATTTTGTGCGAAGTGTGAGTGATGTTAGTTTCTTTTCTGGCAGTGTTTCCCCTTCATACTGGCGTGTTGTGTGAGAAAGAGCATTAGAGCTGGTACAGATTGTACTGGGTAAGATGATCAAATCCAATCAGTGGAAACCTGTCTGCACCTGCCAGTTTGATTGACGAGTGCCACGAACAGAAACAGGTGAACTTTGACAATTATTTTTAAATGAGGTAACAATGGGTCAACGTGTCACAAGCGATCTGAGAAAAAGCCGCAAAGGCTCCAGTTGGGTAATTAGACTCATCTGCGTTGTCAACAAGAAGCCTTGCCTACCAGCAGCACATAGTGGAAAGTCAGGTGTGTGCCCACCCATGATTTCTGACCATTAATTATAACGCTGCTCCTGCGAATTAAATTAACAAAATTACTTACTGCGGGCTCTGTGGTATCGAATTGTTTGAATTTGAACTTTAAAAAAATTGTGCGCTATCAACCCAGCCTCTGAGCAGCTTGAGATGCTGTCACTGGAAAAGTCTGTGAGAAGAGAAGGCATGCCCACAGATTCAGGCTGCATTGATCAAGCAGACTTCATTTATTGAAAGTTAGTATTCTGTATGTCATTGTAAATAATTTTAATTTTTTTTATATAAAAATTGAAGTAAATTAAAGAGACAGAAGGGAAAGAAAAAAAATTAAACTTTTTAATTTAATTTTTTTTATTGACCAAAAATTATTAAAATAACGAGTAATGAGACTCCACACTTTTAAAAGTTAATTTTTAATTGTTTGGCAGTCATTATGACTTACCTTGCTGTTAAAACTTAGTTTAGACCTGTATTTTTAAGCATACCTGTTTGGTTACGTAATTAGCTACTTTCCAGCTGGGCAGATAATCAAGTTGGCACTTTTTCAATGATTTCTCTGATAGCGACGTGCGATGGCCCTTTAATTCAAAGCTCTCATATCGCCGGCAAACCATTAGGAGCAAATTCCAGATTCCCACCTTTCACTGCGCATGTGCAAATGCCAGAACTTGCTCCTTTAATTCACCACTAACAACGGAGAGCACTGTTGAACTCTGTTATTTTGGGATTTCTGCCCCAATATGTTTTGTCGTAGGAGCCTCTAATCATAAAGCACTTAGGTGATATGCCATACCAACCGCCAAATTTAGTGATTTAGTGAATCACTAGTTGGTTGTACCTTTTCTACTATCCATAATAATTATGCTCAGTTAACTAATTGGAAGTTCCACCCAGACTATTTTTTTTATTCGTTCATTGGATGTGGGCATCACTGGTAAGGCCAGCATTTATTGCCCATCCCTAATTGCCCTTGAGAAGGTGATGGCGAGCCACCTGCTTGAATCGCTGTAGTCCGTGTGGTGAAGGTTCTCCCACATGCAGTTAGGTAGAGAGTTCCAGGATTATGACCCAGCGATGATGATGGAACGGCAATATATTTCCAAGTTAGGATGGTGTATGACTTGGAGGGAAACGTGCAGGTGGTGGTGTTCCCATGTGCCTGCTGCCCTTGTCTTTCTAGGTGGTAGAGGTCGTGTGTTTGGAAGGTGCTGTTGAAGAAGCCTTGGCGAATTGCTACAGTGCATCCTGTAGATGGTACACACTGCAGCCACGATGCACCGGTGGTGAAGGGAGTGAATGTTTAGGGTGGTGGATGGGGTGTCAATCAAGCAGGCTGCTTTGTCCTGGATGGTGTTGAGCTTCTTGAGTGTTGTTGGAGCTGCACTCATCCAGGCAAGTGGAGAGTATTTCATCACACTCCTGACTTGTCCCTTGTAGATGGTGGAAAGGCTTTGGGGAGTCAGGAGGTGAGTCACTCGCTGCAGAATACCCAGCCTCTGACCTGCTCTTGTAGCCACAGTATTTATGTAGCTGGTCTTTTATGTGTACTTTTATTCTTTTTACTACAGGGTCACTAAATAAACAATTAATTGATGTACAAGGTGTCAGTATGAAGCAAATAAATCATTTTAGGTTTATTTAAAAAATGACAGATTTTATTTTCTTGTATTCTTTTCCATTTTATCCCTGTTTCCAATTGCATTTTCCTTTAATTTTGTGCTGACTTCATTTCTTCCCTTATTTCACTCTAATTATTTTCCTTGTTTCTTTCTACAAGTATCATTTTCAGCTCAGCTGTTATTTCATCCTTATATTTTACCCCTCTCTTACATCTTTTCTTCATAAACATTATTATAATTGTTGGGCTGTCTTGATTGGTGATTGGTTTGCTGAGTGATGATATGCTTTTGGCTCAAAATCCGTATCATCTTTTACTTTCCCTTTAGTTTTGCTCTATCTATTTAAATGATCTACTTGTCACTGTCTAATTTTACCAGAAAACTGCCTTGCTTTGATTTCCTCTACAATTGTTATTCCTCTGTTATTTCTCTTTATGTGCATCTGTCTCTCTCTCCGAATAATGGTCTGCTCATCTCCTTTCAGCTTACTCATTTTCTTGATCTCATTGGTCCTCTACTCATCGAATTTCTGCACCTTGCTGCCGTTTTTTTTTAAAGGTACCTTCCACAGTGTCAACCTTTGTTTATCTGTCTTGCCTGATTGGGTTACATTATGTGGATTATTCCTTCTGTTACAGTACCCCATTATTCAGTCCTTATTTCTCATATTTTCTGAAAATTCTAGGCTTTATATGCCCTCTAACCTTAGCCTTCATGCTTTTTACCCTTCCTTTTCCTACTTCCCCTACTTGTGCTTTCATGCTTATTTCCTTTTAAAGTGGTATGTCACCTAATCTCCTCATAGGCTCTCTGCTTGATAAGGCAATGTGTATCAGCCATGGCTCAGTATATAGCCTCTAAGTTAGAAGGTTGTGGGTTCAAGTCCCACTTCGGAGACTTAAACATGAAATCCTGGCTGATACTCCAGTGCAGTATTGAGGGGGTGCTGCACTGTCGGAGGTTGCTGTCTTTTGGATGAGACTTTAAACCGAGGCCCAGTCTGCCTTCTCAGGTAGACATAAAAGATCCCATGGTGCTATTTCGAAGTGGAGCAGGGTAGTTCTTCCTGGTGTCCTGGCCAATATTTAACCCTCAACTATCATCACTAAAACTAAAACAAATTACCTGATCATTACCTCATTGCTATTTGTGGGACCTTGCTCTGTGCAAATTGGCTGCCACATTTCCTACATTACAACAGTGACTACACTTCAAAAGTATTTCATTGGCTGTTAAGCGATTTGGGATGTCCTGAGGTCGTGAAATGCAAGACTTTCTTTTTATTGTAAGGAATCTTACAACACCAGGTTATAGTCCAACAATTTTATTTTAAAATCACAAGCTTTCGGAGATTATCTCCTTCGTCAGATGAGTGACTCACTCACCTGACGAAGGGGATAATCTCCGAAAGCTTGTGATTTTCAAATAAAACTGTTGGACGATAACCTGGTGTTGTAAGATTCCTTACATTTGTCCACCCCAGTCCATCACCGGCATCTCCACATCATGGCTTCTTTTTATTGGTCCATCAAAACCAAGTGTACAGTGAACAGTTATCAAGGTCATTCATTACAATATCATATGCAAATATTAACCAGCCTTCCCCCCAATGTCTCAGTTGGTGAGCGCAGTGCTCAGCATGGAATTAAGCCGTATAAAGCAAGAAGGCCTGAAGTCAATTCCGGATCTGTCTTGTGTGAGCTGATTTCATCAGAGATGCTAGCTGCAGAGATGTTTCGATAGTCATCAGCGCTCCTGGGGTAGGGAGAGATAAAATAGGTCCCTGCTCCTGATCACGACTCCGAGACCCATGATGGAATGTGCATGTGTATACGTGATGTAAAGATAGAATAGGCTTGGCTGTGACAAAAAAAAAAATGGCTATTTGGGTGAGGCACTGGAAGTTGACCAGTGCCCATGGATCCTTGTCTCAGAATGTGTCTTGAGGAGATAAGGGGGGGGGGGGGTATCAAGTGGAAGGAGATAACACTTATTTTAAAGAAAAATTATTTACGTTAAATTAAAATGGGAGACTATTAATTATAATAATGAATTAGTCTGGATGACCGAAATCTAGTTCGCAGATAAGAAAGGAGCTGAGAAGCAGTGAATGGAGCCATTTTGGAAGAACTGCCACGCAGCATTAAAGGTAGGATTGGGTTGCAGCTATTGTACATAATCAGCAATGTACCAGGAAACTCTCATTCACCATATTTATATAATAGAAATCCATATGTGTCTAAAGTATTTCAGAATTTGTTGTTTGTGTAGTTGGCTTGTGATCACTTTGGGAATGTTTTTCACTCTGCTTTCTTGGGCCATCATCAGCTGTCACGATATTCAAAATGCCAGCTGACGGGAGGCGTTTGATGTTGTTTATTAGTCTGCTGATGTCTTTTTGTTGTCATGAGGTGTGTTAAAGGTGATTTTATATTAAATATGCAGTACTGGCTGTGTGTCACTCAAACAAAGACCTGTGAACTCCATGTGCCATTTTCCTTTCTTTCTGTTTGTTGGCAATATCTCAGCTGCTCCAGAAAAAACTTATCATTAAGAGGTAAGTGAAAACCTGGCGGTAGCTCATGGGACCCACAAAAATGTGTATTTGAAACACAATTGGATCTGTGGAAGTTACTAGCTTCATAGTTGTGACTTCCATTGAGAGTGGGAGAACTGTGTGCTTGCAATTGATATCACCCCTTCAATATAAAACCACCATACATCAAACCAAAGAGCCTCTTTTGAATCAAAAGTGCTTTGGGACATCCTAATGTCATAAAAGTCACTATATAAATGCAAGTCTTTCTTTATTTCTTTTTATATTAAATAGTCCTACTGGATAGCAGGTTTGATAATATGAACTTAGGTTACATGCTGTATCAGTTATTTCAATTTGATCCTAAAAATCAAATGATGGAGTGAAGTATTCAATACTAATTTTCAAAGTCACATTAACATGCTTCAACTCCTTATACTTATGTCAGTTGCGCCACTGCAAGGGCTTTTCGATTCGTCCTTTATTTCCCATCACTACAATATTAAAAATGTTAAGACAGTTTAACAGAAAAAAAGGCACAATATAAAGTTTTGCAGTATGAACAGGATGCTCATTGTGGTATTATTCAGTTACTCTGACAGCTGGGATTAACATGCATTCCATTTCTCAGTGCTAAATAACCTCTATTATTTACACTTCATCTACTTCTAACTTGCGAGAAATACTGAGTAGCTTTACCAGATTAGTACATACTAAGTAGCTGATGTAAGAATGTAAAAGAAAACAGAAAGAGAGAGCTTGCGTAGAATTACATAGAATTTACAGGAGTTTGAGCTCCACACGAGCCTCCTCCACCCTACTTCATCTAACCCTAACTGCATAGCCTTCTATTCCTTTCTCCCTCATGACTTATCGAATTTCCCCTTAAAGGCATCTGTGCCATTCATCTCAACTACTCCATGTGGTAGCAAGTTCCACATTCTAATCACTCTTTGGGTAAAGAGGTTCCTCCTGAATTCTTTATTGGATTTATTGAATTCTTTATTGGATTCATTGCATTTATATAGCGCCTTTTGCGACCTTAGAACACCCCAAAGCGCTTTACAGCCAATGAACCTCTTCCAAAGAATCAATGGGGGGAATTTTAACCCCCAAGAACGGATGGGTTGGGGGCAGGTGGGTAGTTAAAATAATTGATTTTTGGAGCGTGACCACGACCTGGCTCCAACGCGCCCACTTTTGGGTTTAATGGAGGCACGTTTGGATGCGTGCGAGTAACCTACTCGCCACAGTCGGGACGTAAATGAATTCAGGTGGGCATGTATTTATAGCATCAATTAATGTCCTTGTGAGCCGTTAAGTAGGTCTTTTTAAATTGCATTGACTTAGCTTTAAATTTAACGTCTCCAGTGCGGGGTTCCCGGGGCTCGTGAATATTGCCAGTGGAACGGAGGCGAGATTGAGCCACAGTTCATGTGGGTATTTAAAGTTGTGATTGCCCCATTTCAATAAAAGCTCAGTTATTACAACTGGTGTCTCAATTCCCTCTGGAAAATGGTTGGCAGAGATTTCTTGTGTTGATACAGCTTTTTCAAAACTTTAGACTCTTTCAAACTAACAAGATCAGGATGGGGGGGCGCGATGGATGTATTCAGGAGAACATCGGAGGAGGAGGAAAATGACCATCCACAGCAGCGGCATCATGCTGTGTTGGGATCTTCAGGCATAAAGAGAGAGGTGCACAAAAAAGATCTGGAGAACAGCAAAGGGAAGAGCTGAGTGGAGAACAGCAGAGAGGAGAGCAACAGAAGGGCCGAGGTTGCAGGAGGCACTACCCGTGTGAGAGGGTCAACAGGCAGAGGTTGAGTTCCTGGACCTCTCTGAAGAGCAGGGCCTACGCAGACTTAGATTGAACTGCAAAAATCTGCAGCCTCCTTGAAGAAGAGATGTCCTCTGCTGGACCTGGTGGCCACGCATTGCCCGTCGTAGCAAATGTCACCACTGCCCTCAATTTCTTTGCCTCTGGCTCCTTCCAGTACACCACGGGAGACATCTCCAGGATGTGTCAGTCGTCTGTACGTAAATGTATAAGGCAGGTGATGGATGGCTTGTTTGCCAGGGCATCCACTTATGTCAACTTCCCTCGTGATGACAATAGCCAGAATGAGCGGGCAGTTGGTTTTGCCTCTCTGGCTGGCTTCTCACAGGTACAGGATGCAAATGATTACACACACTTGGCAATCCGAGGACCACCATGTGAATCAGGAGTTTTCATTAACCAAAAGGGATCTCACTCCATCAATGTGCAACTGGTGTGCAACTACAAGAAGAGATTCATGCAGGTGTGTGCCAGATTCCCTGGCAGCTGTCACGTTGCTTTTATACTGCCGCAATCCAACATTCCAGACCTCTTCCAAACAGGAGACAGACTTAAGGGCTGGTGTATTGGACACAAGGAATCCTCCCTTCAAACTTGGCACCTGTGAGGAGCCCCACCAATGAGGCGCAAGAGCCTACAACCAGAGCCACATGACCACCAGGTGTGTCATTGAGCAACCCATCGGCATGTTGAAGATGTGCTTCAGGTGTCTGGATATGTCTGGAGGTCCCCTTGAGTGCTTGCCAGTGATTGTGTTGAGAATCATAGTGGTGTGCTGTGTCCTGCACAACATTGCACAACAGAGAGGTTTAGAGGTGGAGGAGGACGAAGGTGCTCGTCAATCATCCTCTGATAACGACAACATTGAAGGAAAAGAGGAGAAGGAGGAGGAGGAGGACGATGAGCAATATGAAGATGGGGCACCCATCGCCAGACCAGCCACATACATTGCTGCCCGGGATGCAAGGGATGCCCTCATATCTCACAGTTTCTCTTAGTCAGAGTGGGAAAAAAGAAACATTAAAATACTCCGGCCGGCTCCCACCACCACCACCACCACCACCATTACCAACTGCCCACTTTTGCACAGGACAGTCCTTGAACCACACATACACCCATTGCACGTCCGCTCAATGGGTCCCGTCATGTATTGACATTCATCATGAAGCAAGTGAAAGGGCAAGTTGGCACTCGGGACGTGATAATGGGCAAGTGGAAGTGGTGCTAATCAATAAATTTTATGTGCCAATGTATAAAAAGGAAACTTCACAACATAACATTTCTTCATTCACCCAGGTGAATTACAATTGCTAAATGTACGCTTCCTACTGCTTCTACGTGGTGCATGCCCTGTGGCTTCAGCAGAGGTGGAGGCAGGTTGCTAAGATCCCTGCCCTGATTTCTGAGATGCTGATAACCTTTGGGTTTTGGAGCCCATGAGGGCCCCGCCAAAGACTGCTCCACCTGCACTTGTGCAGGGGCAGACTCGGCCATCAGGAGAGGAGGCAGCTTGTCGGGTTCTGGTTGAGAGGGGGGCAACGGGTGAGACATGGGAGCGCTTTGAGTGGAGTTTCCACTTGCATGTCCTCTTTCGCCATCACCCCCCTCCAGGGCCAGCATCACATCACTCCCACCGCTCTGATGGAGAGCAGCTTGGTGCACATCAGTGATGCGTTGTAAAGCCACGGATAAGGTATCTGTCATGCCGTTTAAGGAGGCAGACATTCTGGCTTGCAAAGTTTGCATAGCTGTGGTTATGGCTTGTGTAGACTTGTTTGAGAGCCGTGCTTGAAATTCCATGGAAGCGGCCACTGTCTCCATGGCAAACATTCTCGCAATTACCAGCGATATCAATCCACTATCTTTTTTTATTTGTTCATGGGATGTGGGCGTCGCTGGCAAGGCCAGCATTTATTGCCCATCACTAATTGACCTTGAGAAAGTGGTGTTGAGCCGCCTTCTTGAACCTCTGCAGTCCGTGTAGTGAAGGTTCTCCCACAATGCTGTTACTTTTGGAGTTCCAGGATTTTGATCCAGCGACGATGAAGGAACAGCGATATATTTCCAAGTCGGGATGGTGTGTGACTTGGAGGGGAACATGCAGGTGGTGTTGTTCCCATGTGCCTGCTGCCCTTGTCCTTCTAGGTGGTTGAGGTCGCGGGTTTGGGAGATGCTGTCGAAGAAGCCTTGGCGAGTTGCTACAGTGCATCTTCTAGATGATACACACTGCAGCCACTGTGCGCTGGTGGTGAAGGGAGTGAATGTTTAGGGTGGTGGAGGGGGTGCCAATCAAGCGGGCTGCTTTGTCCTGGATGGTGTCGGGCTTCTTGAGTGTTGTTGGAGCTGCACTCATCCAGGCAAGTGGAGAGTATTCCATCACACTCCTGACTTGTGCCTTGTAGATGGTGGAAAGGCTTTGGGGAGTCAGGAGGCGTGTCACTCGCCACAGAATACCCAGTCTCTGACCTGCTCTTATAGCCACAGTATTTATGTGGCTGGTCTTGTTAAGTTTCTGGTCAATGGTGACCCCTAGGATGTTGATGGTGGGGGATTTGGCGATGATAATGCCGTTGAATGTTAAGGGGAGGTGGTTAGACTCTCTCTTGTTGGAGATGGTCATTGCCTGGCACTTGTCTGGTGTGAATGTTAATTTCCACTTATCAGCCCAAGCCTGGATGTTGTCCAGGTCTTGCTGCATGCAGGCACTGACTGCTTCATTATCTGAGGGGTTGCGAATGGAACTGAACACTGTGCAATCATCAGCGACCATCTTCATTTCTGACCTTATGATGGAGGGAAGGTCATTGATGAAGCAGCTGAAGATGGTTGGGCCTAGGACACTGCCCTGAGGAACTCCTGCAGCAATGTTGGTGTTGGACTCCTCCATCCTCTCATCTATTGTGGAGAGTAAGCATGGCATGTTTTCCAGTACCACACAAAGTTGCAGCTGTAACTAAATGATTCTCATTCTCAACAATAGCCCTCGGAGTTCAGCATCTGTGTCCAGCTGAGCAGAGCTTGGAGAGGAGTGCGCCCTCCGACGTGGGCTCTCCACAGCTGCTCCTGCCACCCATGTCTGCTCGTGCTCACTTGTGAGTTGTGAGTCATCAGGTGTAAACCCAACTAACTGTGTAATAGGACCCACCGAAGTGCCAGAATCTTCACTGGTGCATTGGTGTATGTCCTGTGACGGTGCACCCTCAGAATAAATTAGTCTTCTGAGGAATTGCTTTCATGAATCTCCTCAAATTCTTCTTGTACGCGTGAAGGCCCTGGAAGACAAATTAAACGGATATGAATTAGTCATTGCAAAGTAACAATGTTTCCAATCAGGTTTCTCATAGTTCAGTCATTGATGAAATAAAGTTATCATGTAAAGGATATTTAAAATCTGTCACCAGGCATCTGCGAGTTCCCAGTCTCTCCATCTCCAATTGAAAGGGATGTAGGTGTGCCACTTAGCTCCATGGCGTCCTCCTCTGCATCTAATAGATGCACAGTTTGTGGAGGGCCACCTCCAGTCCTCTCCCTCTTCTTTGCGTTTTGCGCGCTCTTCTCCTACAAGGGGCGAAAAAACAGGCCTGTGAGTGATTGAAGGTCACGTATTCACCCCATGGATGCAGTGCATTGGGTGAGGGTGACTATCACGCAGCTGGATCACATTGCATGAGGATTGAGGTGAGTGGCATCGGTGGATGGAGACATGGGGAGGTGAGGAAGTGCATAGAAAGTGAAGTGGGTGTGAGAAGTGATGCGATGGAGTAGGCTTGGCAAGACAGAGTGAGAGGGGGCGTGTTGTACATCACTTTTCCTGACCTGGTTAGTTTATTAAAGCCCTTCCCACATTGCATCCAAGACCTGGGCACCATGCTCCTGCTGCTTGCCTCCTCAGCCACCTCCAGCCATGCTTTCTTGGTAGCAGAAGCAGGTTTCTTCCTCCCTTTGCTGGGGTAAATTATTTCCCTCTTTCTCCTCACTGCACCCAGCAATACTACAAGGGAAGCATCTGTGAATCTGGGTACTGGCCTTGCCCTCTGTGAATCCACGGCTTCACTTCCTCCTTTCTCCTCCAAATTCCATTTTCACATTGGCCCTTTAAATAGCGGACTTCAGATCGTGTCATGTGAGTGCGCATTACGCCCGCTGCGCAGCTTGGAGACGTGAAACCTGGAGGAAGAAATTTATTGCTTCAATTAAGTTGCGATCGCAGATTCCAACCCGCTAACTTCACTTCCGGGTTTCGCATCACCCCCGCGCCCCCCCTGTCCCCCCCGCCCCCCACTTCCCGGCTCCAAGTTAAAATCCAGACCAATATCTTTTTGTAGGTAGCAAGCCCAACATTTTAGAAATATTCCAACATGACCTTAGCCATGAGTTTTATAAAAGTTAAGAGGTGAAAGTGAGCCATGGCTGACGTCTAACCAATTCCACAATTTGTCATTATCTAAGTTGGCCCTTTAAAAAAATGTGTGAAACTGTTGATATACATTTTAGTCATGGGAAAACCATCAAAAACAAAAGTCCTCAACTTAAAAAATACGATTCAAAAGGTTGTAATGTTTCAAAATTCGTTCTCAGGATGTAGGCGATGTTGGCAATGCTGGCATTTATTGCCCATCCCTTGTTGCCCTGAGAAGATGGTGGTGGGCCATCTTGTCGCAGTTTGATACCACTGAGTGGCTTGCTAGTCTACTTCAGAGGGCAGTTAAAAGTCAACCACGTTGGTGGGGGATAGGATTCACATATAGGACACACTGGGTGAGAACAGCAGCTTTCTTTCTCCAAAGGACATTAGTGAACCAGTTAGGTTACCAGCTTTTTATTTCCAGATTTTTTAAACTGAATTCAAATTCTCAAACTGCCATGGTGGGATTTGGACTCACGTTCTCTGAATTATTAGTACAGGCCTCTGGCAGGTAACACAACCATAGACCTGGGCTTGTGAGGCGACCGGGGCCCACACATAAAGAGGGAGCGGAGAGCAGCAGGAGCAGAGCTGGGTGTGTGAGACGTGTGGCCCACACATAAAGTGGGAGCAGAGAGCGGCAGGAGCGGACCTGGGAAATCAATAAAAAAATTCAAAAAGTGACGTTACAGAACAGAAGATTGGTGATTGTTTGGTGAGCAATACATTTTTTTTGCTCTCTAAGCTAGGGGAGTGGCTTAAACTAGGAACTGGGAACCTATAACTTGCTAATGCTTTATTAAATTAATCATTTAAACTAGATAAATTAACAGGTTTAAAAAAAACTAAAAATAAACCAAGTGAATTAATTACATAAAAAGTTTGATTAATTAAATAAATAAAACAAGGTTAGACAGAGATGATAGTGCAGGTTGGGTGCTGTAACTGCAACATGTGGGAGTAAATGAAGACCAGCATGTTCCAGGCAACCGCATCTGCAGTAAGTGTCTGCAACTCGAGGAACTTCGGCTCAGAGTTGTTGATCTGGTGTCCGAGGTGCAGACATTGCGATACATCAGGGAGGGAGGAGATACCTGGACACTTCGATCCAGGAGGCAGTCACACCCCTTAGGTTAGGTAGTAGTTTAGATTTCTTTTTCAGTGGTCAGGGACAGGAGGATGTGACTGCGAGTCAGGCAGGTATGGGGACGCCAGATGCAGTAGTGGAGGATCCTCAGCCTTTGCCCTTTTCCAACAGGTACGAAGTACTTGCTACCTGTGTGGATGAGAACAAAGACTTAGGGAGGATGAGCAAATTGACCATGGCACAGTGGTACAGGAGGCCATTCAAGTGCAGGGAGTAAAAAGGAATGCAGTAGTGGTAGGGGATAGTATAGTCAGAGGGATAGATACTGTACTCTACAGCCGCGACCGGGAGTTCCAAAGAATGTGTTGCCTGCCACCGCGGTGTCAGGGTTAAGGATATCTCCTCGTGGCTGGAGAAGAACAGGAAGGCGAGGATCCAGTTGTCGTCGTCCATGTAGGAACCAACGACATAGGTAGAACTAGGAATGAGGTTCTGCTGAGGGAATTTGAGGAGCTTGGGACCAAATTAAAAAGCAAAACCTCAAAGGTAATAATCTCTGGATTACTACCTGAGCCCCACACAAATTGGGACAAACAGATTAGAGGGTTAAATGCGCGGCTGAAAGAGTGGTGTGGGAGGCAGTTGTTTCAATTCATGGGATATTGGCAACAGTACTGGGGAAAGAGGGAGCTGTTCCGTTGAGATGGGCCCCACCTAAACAGGGCTGGGACCAGTGTCCTGGCGAAGCGAATAATTAGGGCGGTAGATAGGGCTTTAAACTAATAAGGTAGGGGAGGGTTCAGATAAGGGTAAATTTATAAGTCTCAAGTGAAAAGTCAAGGCTGTAGAGCAGAGAAACAATTTGGGTAAAAACAAGCAGAGTGAGTCAGGAAGGGACAGAGAGTTTAACAAAGGTGATAGGGCATTAGTGACTAAGATCATATCAAGGAAAAATAGTAAAAAGTTAAAATTAAAGGCGCTATAATTGAATGCATAGAGTATTCATAACAAGATAGATGAAATAAAGGCACAAATAGAGATAAATGGATTTGATCTCGTAGCCATTACTGAGATGTGGTTATAAGGTGACCAAGGTTGGGAACTAAACATTCGAGGGTACTTGACTTTTAGAAAAGACAGACAAAATGGAAAAGGGGCGGGGGGGTAGCCCTGATAATAAAGGATGAGATAAAGGCAGTGGTGAGAAAGCATCTTGGTCAGAAAATCAGGATGTAGAGTCAGAATGGGTGGAGCTAAGAAATAACAAGGGGCAGAAAGCATTTGTGGGAGTAGTTTATAGGCCCCCTCGCAGTTGTTATAGTGTTGGACAGAGTGTAAATCAGGAAATTAGAGGAGCATGTAACAAGGGTAACGCAATAATTGTGGGGGACTTTAATCTTCATATAGACTGGGCAAATCTAATTGGCAAAAGTAGTTTGGAGGATTAGTTCATGCAATACATTCGAGACAGTTTCCTAGAACAATATGTCGAGGAACCAACTAGGGTACAGGCTATTTTAGATGAAATATTGTGTAATGAGACAGGGTTAATTAGTAATCTTATAGTAAAGGATCCTCTGGGGAGAAGAGTGATCATAATATGATAGAATCTCATAGTGAGTTTGAGAGTGATGTAGTTAAGTCCGAAACTAGGGTCTTAAATTTAAACAAAGCCAATTACGTAGGTACGTGGGGCAAGTTGTCTAAGGTAGATTGGGAAATTAGATTAAAAGATATGATGGTAGATAAACAATGGAGAACATTTGAAGAAATTATTCATAATTCTCAACGAATATACATTCCCTCAAGGAATAAAAACTCCATGGGGAAAGTGGTCCAACCGTGGCTAACTAGAGAAGTTAAGGATAGTATTAGATTAATAGAAGAGGCTTACAATGTTGCCAAAAAGAGTAGTGAGCCTAAGGATTGGGAGGGTTTTAGAAATCAGCAAAGGATGGCTAAGAAATTGATAAAGAGGGAGAAAATAGAATGAGAGTAAAGTAGCGAGAAATATAAAAACAGGTTATGAGAGCTTCTACAAGTATGTAAAAAGGAAAAGATTAGTAAAAGTACTAAAAGAAATTCCTCCTCATCTCAGTCTAACTGGCGCGGACTCAATGGGCCAAATGGCCTTCTTCCGTGCTGTAACCTTTCTAGGATTCTATGATTCTAAATGTGGGTCCCTTAGATGTAGAGACAGGAGAAATTATAATGAGGAATAAGGAAATGGCAGAGCCGTTAAACAAACATTTTGTATCCGTCTTCACAGTAGAAAACATAAAAAACACACCAGAAATAGTAGGGAAACAAGGGTCTAATGAGAGGGAGGAACTTAAAGTGACTAAGGTTAGTAAAGAAAAAGTACTGATGAAATTAATGGGACTAAAAGCCGGCAAATCCCCTGCACCTGGTGGCCTACATCCAAGGGTTTTAAAAGAGGTGGCTGCAGAGATAGTAGATGTACTGGTTTTGATCTTCCAGAATTCCCTAGATTCTAGAACGGTCATTGTGGATTGGAAGGTGGCAAATGTAACATCACTATTCAAGAAAGTTAGCCTGACATCAGTAGTAGGAAAAATGTTAGAATCTATTATTAGCGACGTAGTAACTTAGAAAATCATCATATGATTAAGCAGAGTCAACACGGTTTTATAAAAGGGAAATCGTGTTTGACAAATCTATTAGAGTTTTTTGAGGATGTAACTAACAGGGTAGATAAAGGGGAACCAGTGGATGTAGCATATTTGGATTTTCAAAACGCATTCAATAAGGTGATGCGCAAGATGCTTTTACACAAGATAAGGGCTCATGGGATTGGGGATAATATATTAGCTTGGATTGAGGATTGGTTGATGGACAGAAAGCAGAGAATAGGGATAAATGGGTCATTTTTGGGTTGGCAGGTTAGAACAAATGAACATAGGAAATAGGAGCAGGAGTAGGCCAAACGGCCCCTCGAGCCTGCTCCGCCATTTTATAAGGATCATGGCTGATCTTCGACCTCAATTCCACTTTGCCGCCCAATCCCCATATCCCTTGATTCCCTTAGAGTCCAAAAATCTATTGATCTCAGTCTTGAATATACTCAACCACTGAGCACCCACAGCCCTCTGGGGTAGAGAATTCCAAAGATGCACCATCCTTTGAGTGAAGAAATTCCTCCTTATCTCAGTCCTAAATTGCCCATCCCTTACCCTGAGACTATGCCCCCTAGTTCTAGACTCTCCAGCCGGGGAAACAGTCTCTCCGCATCTACCCTGTCAAGATTCCCTTTATCTACCCTGCTAGTTACCACAATATTTTTCAATGAGATCACCTCTCATTCTTCTAAACTCCAGAGAATATAAACCCATTCTACTCAATCTCTCCTCAATTCTCTCATCTCAGGAATCAATCTAGTGAACCTTCATTGCACCGCCTCTGAGGCAAGTATATCCTTCCTTAGGTAAGAAGACCCAAATTGTACACAGTACTCATAGTGTGGTCTCACCGAATCCCTGTACAATTGTAGCAAGACTTCCTTCCTCTTGTGCTCCAACCCCCTTGCAATAAAGGCCAACATACCATTTGTCTTCATTGCTTGCTGTACCTGCACACCAACATTTAATAGTTTCTCACCATTTAAAAAATATTATGTTTTTCCATTCTTCCTACCAAAGTGAATAAACTCACATTTCCCCACATTATACTCCATCTGCCACCTTCTTGGCCACTCACTTGTCTATATCCGTTTGCAGAAGCTTTGGCCCCGATATTAGCGGGGAGGCGGGTTGGCAGCGGGGGGGCAATTGCGCACATGGCAAACCCGCATGAACCAAACTTACCCTTTCCGACGCGATCGCACGTTGATTGATAGTTAACGTCCTCTCCAGGTTTCACACCCAGCAGCTAGCCTGATTGAGAGGCTGGCTGCCATCAGGAGCTGCAACGCGAGGGGTGGGGAGGGGGGGAAGACAGTGAGCCAGGCGTCATCCGGCACTGGACTGGAAGACCAGGGGGTTGGCGGAGGGGGAAGGAAAGGGGAAGACCGGGGTGGGGGAGGATAGGGGAAGACCGGGGGGAGGGGAGAGGGGAAGATCGGGGGAAGATCGGGAGGGTGAGATTGGGGGGAAGATCGGAGGGTGATCGGGGGAAGATCGGAGGGACATTGGGAGGAGATCGGGAGGGACATCGGGGAGACATCGGGAGGGTGAAGAGGGGGACATCGGTGTGGGAGACATCGGAGCAGATTTCAAAGGTAGGTTCTTTTAGTGTTTTCACTTCATTGCATGTTTTTTAATTTAATTTATTTAGTTTCTCCCTGATCCGGCCCTTACACTTGGTTTCACCAGACGTGAATCAGAAACGGTGGGCAAGCCGCCCAGGTAAGTAAAAAATCTTTCTGATCACTTACTCTATCACAGGTAAAGTGCCTTAAGTACCTCAATGAGTAAATTTGGCTCTTTAACTGTCATCCCGCCGGTTTTAACTGCCGGTGGGACTTTCGGTTTCGGGCCGCCCGCACGCACACAGGTGGGTCCCTGGGAAACTCGGAAGCCGGCGGGTTGGAGCCGGCATCTGAACCCAAATGGGATTTGCGCAATTTTCAGAACCCCCCCCATCCCCAACGCACCCGCATTTGCCTCCTAAAATCACCCCCTTTGTGTCCTCCCCACAGCTTACTTTCCCAACTAGCTTTGAATCGTCAGCAAACTTGGATACATTTCACTCGGTCCCTTTATCTAAATCATAGATTGTAAATAGCTGAGGCCCAAGCACTGATCCTTGCGGCACCCCACTAGTTACAGCCTGCTAACCCGAAAATAACCTGTTTATTCCTACTCTCTGTTTTCTGTCAGTTCACCAATCCTCTATCCATGCTAATGTATTACCCCCAACCCCACGAGCCCTAATCTTGTGTAATAACCTTTTGTGTGGCACCTTATCAAATGCCTTTTGAAAATCCAAATATAAGACATCCACTGATTTCCTTTTGTCTACCCTGCTAGTTACATCCTCAACAAACTCTAATAAATTTGTCAAACATGATTTCCCTTTCATAAAACCATGTTGACTCTGCCTAATCATATTATGATTTTCTAAGTGCCCTGTTACCACTTCCTTAATAATGGATTCCAGGATTTTCCCGATGACTGATATCAGGCAACTGGCCTGTAGTTCCCTGTTTTCTCTCTCCCTCCTTTCTTGAATAGCCATGTTACATTTGTAATCTTCCAATCCATCGGGACCGTTCGAGAATCTAGGGAATCTAGAACAAGTGGAACGGCATAAGAACCAGTGCTGGGGCCTCAGCTATTTACAATCTATATCAATAACTTGGATGAGGGGACCAAGTGCAATGTATCCAAATTTGCTGACGATACAAAGCCAGGTGGGAAAGTAAGCTGTGAGGAGGATGCAAGGAGGCTTCAAAGGGATATAGACAGGTTAAGTGATTGGGCAAGAAGGTGGCAGATTGAGTATAATATGGGGAAATGTGAAGTTATCCACTTTGGTAGGAAGAATAGAAAGGTAGAATATTTTTTAGAAGGTGAAAGACGAGTAAATGTTGGTATTCAGAGTGATTTGAGTGTCCTTGTACATGAATCACAGCAAGTTTACCTGCAGGTACAACAAGTAATTAGGAAAGCAAATGGTACATTGACCTTTACTGCAAGGGGGTTGGAATATGAGAGTAAGGAAGTCTTGCTGCAATTAAATGGGGCTTTGGTGAGACCACACCTTGAGTACTGTGCACAATTTTGGTCTCCTTATCTGAGGAAGGACACATTTGCTTTAAAGGTGGTGCAACGAAGGTTCAGTAGTTTGTTTCCTGGGATGAGAGGGTTGTCCTATGAGGAGAGATTGAGTAGACTGGGCTTATATTCTCTGGAGTTTAGAAGGATGAGAGGCAATCTCATTATCATAGAATCATAGAATCATAGAAGTTACAACATGGAAACAGGCCCTTCGGCCCAACATGTCCATGTCGCCCAGTTTATACCACTAAGCTAGTCCCAATTGCCTGCACTTGGCCCATATCCCTCTATACCCATCTTACCCATGTAACTATCCAAATGCTTTTTAAAAGACAAAATTGTACCCGCCTCTACTACTGCCTCTGGCAGCTCGTTCCAGACACTCACCACCCTTTGAGTGAAAAAATTGCCCCTCTGGACCCTTTTGTATCTCTCCCCTCTCACCTTAAATCTATGCCCCCTCGTTATAGACTCCCCTACCTTTGGGAAAAGATTTTGACTATCTACCTTATCTATGCCCCTCATTATTTTATAGACTTCTATAAGATCACCCCTTAACCTCCTACTCTCCAGGGAAAAAAGTCCCAGTCTGTCTAACCTCTCCCTGTAAGTCAAACCATCAAGTCCCGGTAGCATCCTAGTAAATCTTTTCTGCACTCTTTCTAGTTTAATAATATCCTTTCTATAATAGGGTGACCAGAACTGTACACAGTACTCCAAGTGTGGCCTCACCAATGCCCTGTACAACTTCAACAAGACATCCCAACTCCTGCATTCAATGTTCTGACCAATGAAACCAAGCATTCCGAATGCCTTCTTCACCACCCTATCCACCTGTGACTCCACTTTCAAGGAGCTATGAATCTGTACTCCCAGATCTCTTTGTTCTATAACTCTCCCCAACGCCCTACCATTAACGGAGTAGGTCCTGGCCCGATTCGATCTACCAAAATGCATCACCTCACATTTATCTAAATTAAACTCCATCTGCCATTCATCGGCCCACTGGCCCAATTTATCAAGATCCCGTTGCAATCCTAGATAACCTTCTTCACTGTCCACAATGCCACCAATCTTGGTGTCATCTGCAAACTTACTAACCATGCCTCCTAAATTCTCATCCAAATCATTAATATAAATAACAAATAACAGCGGACCCAGCACCGATCCCTGAGGCACACCGCTGGACACAGGCATCCAATTTGAAAAACAACCCTCTACAACCACCCTCTGTCTTCTGTCGTCAAGCCAATTTTGTATCCAATTGGCTACCTCACCTTGGATCCCATGAGATTTAACCTTATGTAACAACCTACCATGCGGTACCTTGTCAAATGCTTTGCTGAAGTCCATGTAGACCACGTCGACTGCACAGCCCTCATCTATCTTCTTGGTTACCCCTTCAAAAAACTCAATCAAATTCGTGAGACATGATTTTCCTCTCACAAAACCATGCTGACTGTTCCTAATTAGTCCCTGCCTCTCCAAATGCCTGTAGATCCTGTCCCTCAGAATACCCTCTAACAACTTACCCACTACAGATGTCAGGCTCACCGGTCTGTAGTTCCCAGGCTTTTCCCTGCCGCCCTTCTTAAACAAAGGCACAACATTTGCTACCCTCCAATCTTCAGGCACCTCACCTGTAGCGGTGGATGATTCAAATATCTCTGCTAGGGGACCCGCAATTTCCTCCCTAACCTCCCATAACGTCCTGGGATACATTTCATCAGGTCCCGGAGATTTATCTACCTTGATGCGCGTTAAGACTTCCAGCACCTCCCTCTCTGTAATATGTACACTCCTCAAGACATCACTATTTATTTCCCCAAGTTCCCTAACATCCATGCCTTTCTCAACCGTAAATACCGATGTGAAATATTCATTCAGGATCTCACCCATCTCTTGTGGTTCCACACATAGATGACCTTGTTGATCCTTAAGAGGCCCTACTCTCTCCCTAGTTACCCTTTTGCCCTTTATGTATTTGTAGAAGCTCTTTGGATTCACCTTTGCCTGATCTGCCAAAGCAATCTCATATCCCCTTTTTGCCCTCCTGATTTCTCTCTTAACTCTACTCCGGCAATCTCTATACTCTTCAAGGGATCCACTTGATCCCAGCTGCCTATGCATGTAATATGCCTCCTTCTTCTTTTTGACTAGTGCCTCAATCTCCCGAGTCATCCAAGGTTCCCTACTTCTACCAGCCTTGCCCTTCACTTTATAAGGAATGTGCTTACTCTGATCCCTGGTTAACACACTTTTGAAAGCCTCCCACTTACCAGACGTCCCTTTGCCTGCCAACAGACTCTCCCAATCAACTTCTGAAAGTTCCTGTCTAATACCATCAAAATTGGCCTTTCCCCAATTTAGAATTTTAACTTTTGGGCCAGACCTATCCTTCTCCATAGCTATCTTAAAACTAATGGAATTATGATCACTGGTCCCAAAGTGATCCCTCACTAACACTTCTGTCACCTGCCCTTCCTTATTTCCCAAGAGGAGGTCAAGTTTTGCCCCCTCTCTAGTCGGGCCATCCACATACTGAATGAGAAATTCCTCCTGAATACACTCAACAAATTTCTCTCCATCCAAGCCCCTAATGCTATGGCTGTCCCAGTCAATGTTGGGAAAGTTAAAGTCCCCTACTATTACCACCCTATTTTTCTTGCAGCTGTCTGTAATCTCCTTACATATTTGCTCCTCAATTTCCCGTTGACTATTTGGGGGTCTGTAGTACAATCCTATCAAAGTGATCTCTCCCTTCTTATTTTTCAGTTCTACCCATATAGACTCAGTGGGCGAACCCTCGGATATATCCCCTCTCACGACTGCCGTGATGTTCTCCCTAATCAAGAACGCAACTCCCCCTCCTCTCTTACCTCCTGCTCTATCTTTCCTATAGCATCTGTACCCTGGAACATTGAGCTGCCAGTCCTGCCCCTCCCTTAGCCATGTTTCAGTAATAGCTATAACATCCCAGTCCCATGTACCCATCCATGCCCTGAGTTCATCTGCCTTGCCCATCAGACTTCTTGCATTGAAATAAATGCAGTTTAATCTAGACTTCCCTTGGTCTTTGCCCTGCTTTCTCAGACCATCTGTCCGGTCATGTTCTGTACACTCTCCCTTACTGCCTTTTGTTTCTGTCACCACTTTATTTCCCACTGACTTCCTGCATCGGTTCCCATCCCCCTGCCACATTAGTTTAAACCCTCCCCAACAGCACTGGCAAACACTCCCCCTAGGACATTGGTTCCAGTCCTGCCCAGATGCAGACCGTCCAATTTGTACTGGTCCCACCTCCCCCAGAACCGGTTCCAATGGCCCAGGAATTTGAATCCCTCCCTCTTGCACCATCTCTCAAGCCACGTATTCATCTTAGCTATCCTGTCATTCCTACTCTGACTAACCCGTGGCACTGGTAGCAATCCTGAGATTACTACCTTTGAGGTCCTACTCTTTAGTTTAACTCCTAACTCCCTAAATTCAGCTTGTAGGACCTCATCCTGTTTTTTACCTATATCGTTGGTGCCTATATGCACCACGACAACTGGCTGTTCACCCTCCCCCTCCAGAATGTCCTGCAGCCGCTCCGAGACATCCTTGACCCTTGCACCAGGGAGGCAACATACCATCCTGGAGTCTCGGTTGCGTCCGCAGAAACGCCTGTCTATTCCCCTTACAATCGAGTCCCCTATCACTATAGCTCTGCCACTCTTTTTCCTGCCCTCCTGTGCAGCAGAGCCAGCCACGGTGCCATGAACCTGGCCACTGCCACCTTCCCCTGGTGAGCCATCTCCCCCAACAGTATCCAAAACGGTATACCTGTTTTGGAGGGAGATGACCGCAGGGGACCCCTGCGCTGCCTTCCTACTCTTCCTCTGTCTGTTGGTCACCCATTCACTATCTCCCTCAGTAATTTTTATCTGCGGTGTGACCAACTCACTGAACGTGCTATCCACGACTTTCTCAGCATCGCGGATGCTCCAAAGTGAGTCCTTCCGCAGCTCCAGAGCCGTCAAGCGGTCAAACAATAGCTGCAGCTGGACACACTTCCCGCAGGTGAAGGAATCAGTGATACAGGAAGGAGCCCTGAATTCCCACATCCCACAAGAGGAACATTGAAAAGTATAAAATTCTTAGAGGGCATGACAGGGTAGATACTGAGAGGCTTTTTACCCCTGGCTGGAGAGTCTAGAAATCGGAGTCATAGTCTCAAGATAAGGAGTCAGCCATTGAGGAATAATTTCTCCACTCAGAGGTTTGTGAATCTTTGTAATTCTCTACCCCAGAGGGCTGTGGAATCTTAGTCGCTGAGTATATTCAAAACTGAGAATGATAGATTTTGGAAACTAAGGGATACGGGGATAGGATGGGAAAGTGGAGTTGAGGTAGAAGATCAGCCACGATCTTATTGAACGGCGGAGCAGGCTCGAGGGGCCCTATGGCCCACTCCTGCTCCTATTTCTTATGTTCTTACATTCTAATTATATAGAATTATATGGAATGTACAGCACAGAAACAGGCCATTCGGCCCAACAGGTCTATGTCAGTGTTTATGCTTCACACGTGCCTCCTCCCTCCCTACTTCATCTAACCCTATCGGCATATCCTTCCATTCCTTTCTCACTCACATGTTTATCCAGTTTTCCCTTGAATGCATCTATGCTAGTCACCTCAACTACTCCTTGTTCCACACTCCTTACCCGGCCTGGCCTATATGTGACTCCAGACCCACAGCAATGTGGTTGATTCTTAATTGCCCTCTGAAATGGCCTAGCAAGCCACTCAGTTGTAAAATCTCGCTAAAAGAAGTCATAATAAGAATAAAACCGGACGGACCAGCCGGCATCGGACCACTAGGCACTGGACATGACAAAGGCAAACCAAGCCCAGTCGACCCTGCAAAGTCCTCCTCACAAGCATCTGGGGACTTGTGCCAAAATTGGGAGAGCTGTCCCACAGACTAGTCAAGCAGCAGCCTGACATAGCCATACTCACAGAATCATACCTTTCAGCTAATGTCCCAGACTCTTCCATCACCATCCCTGGGTATGTCCTGTCCCACCAGCAGGACAGACCCACAAGAGGTGGCGGTACAGTGATATACAGTCAGGAGGGAGTGGCCCTGGGAGTCCTCAAAATTGACTCTGGACCCCATGAAATCACATGGCATCAGGTCAAACATGGGCAAGGAAACCTCCTGCTGATTACCACCTACCGCCCTCCCTCAGCTGATGAATCAGTCCTCCTCCATGTTGAACACCACTTGGAGGAAGCACTGAGGGTAACAAGGGCACAGAATGTACTCTGGGTGGGGGACTTCAATGTCCATCACCAAGAGTGGCTCGGTAGCACCACTACTGAGTTAGCTGGCCGAGTCCTGAGGAAATAGCTCCCAGACTGGGCCTGCGGCAGGTGGTGAGCGAACCAACACGAGGGAAAAACCTACGAGACCTCGCCCTCACCAATCCACCTGTCACAGATGTATCTGTCCATGACAGTATTGGTAGGAGTGACCACCGCACAGTCCGCGTGGAGATGAAGTCCCATCTTTGCACTGAGGACACCATCCAACGTGTTGTGTGGCACTATCACCGTGCTAAATGGGCTAGATTCTGAACAGATCTAGCAGCTCAAAACTGGGCATCCATTGAGGAGCTGTGGGCCATCAGCAGCAGCAGAATTGTATTCCAGCACAATCTGTAACCTCATGGCCCGGCATATTCCTCACTCTACCATTACTAAAAAGCCAGGGGATCAACCCTGGTTCAATGAAGAGTGTAGAAGAACATGCCAGAAGCAGCACCAGGCATACCTACAAATGAGGTGCCAACCTGGTGATGCTACAACTCAGTACTACATGCATGCTAAACAGCGGAAGCAACATGCTATAGACAGAGTTAAGCGATTCCACAACCAACGGATCAGATCAAAGCTCTGCAATCCTGCCACATCCAGTCATGAATGGTGGTGGACAATTAACCAACTAACGGGAGGAGGAGGCTTTGTAAACATCCCCATCCTCAATGATGGCGGAGTCCAGCACGTGAGTGCAAAAGACAAGGCTGAAGTGTTTACAACCATCTTCAGCCAGAAGTGCCGAGTGGATGATCCATCTCGGCCTCCTCCCGATATCCCCACCATCACAGAAGCCAGTCTTCAGCCAATTTAATTCACTCCACGTGATATCAAGAAACAGCTGAGTGCACTGGATACAGCAAAGGCTATGGGCCCCGACAACATCCCAGCTGTAGTGCTGAAGACTTGTGCTCCAGAACTAGCCGCGCCTCTAGCCAAGCTGTTCCAGTACAGCTACAACACTGGCATCTACCCGACAATGTGGAAAATTGCCCAGGTATGTCCTGTCCACAAAAAGCAGAACAAATCCAATCCGGCCAATTACCGCCCTATCAGCCTACTCTCAATCATCAGCAAAATGATGGAAGGTGTCGACGACACCTTCATCAAGCAGCACTTACTCACTGATAACCTGCTCACTGATGCTCAGTTTGGGTTCCGCCAAGACCACTCGGCTCCAGACCTCATTACAGCCTTGGACCAAACATGGACATAAGAGCTGAATTCCAGACGTGAGGTGAGAGTGACTGCCCTTGACATCAAGGCAGCATTTGACCGAGTGTGGCACCAAGGAGCCCTTGTAAAATTGAAGTCAATAGGAATCAGGGGGAAAACTCTCCAGTGGCTGGAGTCATACTTAGCACAAAGGAAGATGGTAGTGGTTGTTGGAGGCCCATCATCTCAGCCCCAGGACATTGCTGCAGGAGTTCCTCAGGGCAGTGTCCTAGGCCCAACCATCTTCAGCTGCTTCATCAATGACCTTCCCTCCATCATAAGGTCAGAAATGGGGATGTTCGCTGATGATTGCAGTGTCAACCCCTCAGATAATGAAGCAGTCTGAGCCCACATGCAGCAAGTCCTGGACAACATTCAGGCTTGGGCTCATAAGTGGCAAATAACATTCGCGCCAGATAAGTGCCAGGCAATGACCATCTCCAAAAAGAGGGAGTCTAACCACCTCCCCTTGATATTCAATGGCATTACCATCACCGAATTCCCCACCATCAACATCCTGGGGGTCACCGTTGACCAGAAACTTAACTGGACCAGCCATATAAATACTGTGGCTACAAGATCAGGTCAGAGGCTGGGTATTCTGTGGCGAGTGACTCACCTCCTGACTCCCCAAAGCCTTTCCACCATCTACAAGGCACAAGTCAGGAGTTTGATCGAATACTCTCCACTTGCCTGGATGAGTGCAGCTCCAACAACACTCAAGAAGCTCGACACCATCCAGGACAAAGCAGCCCGCTTGATTGGCACCCCATCCACCACCCTAAACATTCACTCCCTTCACCACCAGCACACAGTGGCTGCAGTGTGTACTATCCACAGGATGCACTGCAGCAACTCGCCAAGGCTTCTTCACAGCACCTCCCAAACCCGCGACCTCTACCACCTAGAAGGATAAGGGCAGCAGGCACATGGGAACAACACCACCTGCACGTTCCCCTCCAAGTCACACACCATCCCGACTTGGAAATATATCGCCATTCCTTCATCGTTGCTGGGGCAAAATCCTGGAACTCCCTTCCCTACAGCACTGTGGGAGAACCTTCACCACATGGACTGCAGCGGTTCAAGAAGGTGGCTCACCACCACCTTCTCAAGGGCAATTACGGATGGGCAATAAATGCTGGCCTCGCCAGCGACGCCCACATCCCATGTATGAATAAAAAAAAATTCTAACCACTCTCTGGGTAAAGAAGTTTCTCCTGAATTACCTGTTGGATTTACTAGTGACTATCTTACCCGCAAGTGGAAACATCTTCTCTACGTCTACCCTATGAAACCCTTTCATAATCTTAAAGACCTCTATCATGTCACCCCTCCATCTTCTCTTTTCTAGAGAAAAGAGCCCCAGCCTGTTCAATCTCTCCTGATAGGTATAACCTCTCAGTTTTGGTATCTTCCTAGTAAATCTTTTTTCACTTTCTCCAGTGCCTCTATATCCTTTTTATAATATGGAGACAAGAACTGTTAAAATGCAATCTAACCAAGGTTCTATACAAGCCTAATAAAACTTCTCTGCTTTTCAATTCTATCCCTCTAGAAATTAACCCCAATGCTTGGTTTGCTTTTTTTATGTCCTTATTAACTTGCATGGCAACTTTTAGTGATTTGTGTATCTGTACATTTAGACTCTTATTTTCCAAGGTGTTGGCGGCCTCCTTATTCTTCCTATGAAAATGTACCACTTCACACTTATCTCTATTGAAATTCATTTGCCAATTACACGTACATTCTGCAAGTTTATTAACATCTTCCTATATTTTGTCACAGTCCTCCTCAGTCTTAACAATATCCCCCAATTTGGTGTTGTCCGCAAATTTTGAAATTGTACTTCCGACTCCCGAGTCGAAATTGTTTACGAAAATGGTGAACAACAGTGGTCCCAGCACTGATCTTTGTGGAACACCACTTCCCACTACAACTTCCGCATCCAAAGCATTAAACTTTATTCCAAAAGATCTAAAAGTTCATGCATATCTGTTTGTTTGTGTGCAGGCTGATTACCTCTGTGTAACCAGGGTGACCTAATGAAAATTGCCAGCAGTTATTTAATAGGAGAGTATTGCAACAAATAACTGAAGATGTGAGAGAAGCCCTGTCGGAAAATAATTGCAACACACCAAAAAATATCTAAACACAGCTAAAAGTTTCCCTCGCTTCCATTTCTCCAGGCTCTCTTATGTACCCTTGTTAGCGATACAGAACTGTCACCTACCTGACCTATTGAAGGCAGGCATGATTGATCTAAGAAAAAGGGGCACCAGATGGCAGACTCTAGAAGAGAGAGAGGGGAGTTGTATATAGATTAGGCAGAGATAAACACTGTTTTCTTTGTGTCGTGCAAGAGAGCTCCAGTTTGTGTTGAAAAGCAAATATTATAAATGCTATTCATCTCTAGGCTACTCTACATCTATTTACATGAAATCATTTGCAAGTATCTAATTTCATTACTAAAAGTGATGTTATGGCATTGTAGCATTTAAACTTTCAAATATGTTCTGAAACATTTAAGGTGAAAGCCTGTAATTGTGCACACAGATGCAGCTACGGAACTAATTAATGACATACACACACACACAGCTATAGCATTGTAATGATTACCCTGAGTCTGTCTTGATGTTAATTACCCACCATTGAACTTAAATCTAATGGGACAACACACATTGATGTTTTATTTCCACAGTCCTTGTTGTTACAAAGTGTAACTAAAAATAAAGGCTGTCATTTTGACTTCTGCCATTAGGGCAAACCGGGCGATACTGGATCAGATTTGGAAATGAAATTCAGGGGAGATGTTTAATGGGCGGCTGATCCGATATCGCCCGTTTTACACTATTGCCCAAAGACAAAATTCCCCCCACAATGTGTGAACTGCATAAAAACTTTCAAACTGTGAAGACCATGAGATTCGACAAAAGTAGTAGTTGCTTTGGAAGAAAGTGTATGTGAGAGGTGATTGGCATTTGGAAACTGTACCTCAGTAAGAACTCATTTCCCTCAAGAGAGGATGACGGGGGCAAAAATCGGCAGAGAATCTTAATGAGAAAATGATAAGTAAATATATAAAAATTAGAGAACTTCAGCAGTTGAAAAGGAGGAATATGAGCCTAGTAATTGTTATTGGGGTGCCATGAAGGGGTTAACAGTGTAGTATGAAGGCTTGTACGGGTGTTTGCTGAGAAAAATTGTTATACGATTGAGCAGCACAGTTGAGGAGGATTGGGTTTTTGTCCAGGTGTCGCAAACTATGATGCAAGGAACGAGGGAGAGGAGGCTCCAACAATATGGAATTAATGGCCCTACCCCTCTTAAATAGTCTGGTGGACTAGGCATGGGGGGAGGTGCCAGATAACAGACAGCAGCTACCATGGTCCCAGGTCTGTGGTCACTAGGACTCCAGCATGGGGCCAGTGAAATCTTGTGACCAGCCAGCCAGCACATATATTCCTTCCACTAGTGAATCATTTAAAAGTCACTGGCACAAAGGAGAAACATAATTGGAAAATACACTGTCATCATTCACACACTACGCAATTATTCAATAAATTTTATGCACTTGATTTGTGCTGAAAATGTCTTTATGATTGTGCAGCACTGAAGCAAAAGATGGTAGTGGAGGACATGCTGATGAAGGCACTTTGGGCCAGTTTCTCATGCTTGTTATATTATGTATTCGTACTTGGCACAACAATCTTCCAGTTGACCTAATATTTCAGGAAATACCTCTTCATTTTCACTTCCTCTGTCCTGCGTCAACTTATCTTTTGGATTCTGCTCGACTTTCCTCATGGTTCTACCTCTTTCCAAAGCAAGGTTATGGACTGTGCAGTACACAACAATGATCCTGGAGATCTTGGGGTGGCTCTACTGTAATGTGTACCCAGAACTGACTGGACATCTGAAGGGCTGCTTGCAGATGCCAATAGTACACTTAATAATCCTGGTGGTTGCCCTGTTGTAATGGTGCTCACATTCTGACCATGGCTGTCTCAACTGTGTCATAAGCTGAAGAGGGTAGCCTTCATCTCCAATGAGCTGTTCTTGAATTCTTATCTGCTGTTTGTGCGACTACATAAGTATGTTTGACTACATAAGTATGTTTGACTACATAACACCATAAATATGCTTCAAAAGTAATTAATTGGCTGTGATGCATTTTGAGGATGTGAAAGGCACTAAAAAATGCAAGATCCTCCTTCCTCCCTTTCTTCTCATCTTTCCTTTCAAATAAGGCAGGCAGAAAAGTTTGACACAAAATAAATGCATGTTGGAGAGGAGCAGGGTATTAAACCAACATTATTCTTTGCTAGTGGTCACAGACCTGATGGACATTAAGAGAGTAGACTCCTTTCCTGTTTGTCTAGGCCACAGAATTATGGAGAGGGGTCCAAATGGTTACATTGCTGCATTCACTCACCCCTTGTATTGATGGAAAGCCAGCAGTATGATAGAATTGTGCTGCGCTCTCAAGTTGCTGCTGCTCGGTGACAAATGGTTGAAGGTGCTGGCTCTTCTGAATAAAATATCAGTCAAAACATTGCTGTGTATATGGCTAATAAACTGGATGGCACTGCAGATGTTCCCAGTACTAGCCTGAAAGAAGCTGGCAGCATAAGAATTGAGGGCTATGGTGACCTTTATGGCCACTGGCAGTGCTGTCTGAATCGTTGATGTACTCCAGAGCTTAGTACTGGATCCCTGCTAAGTCAGTGCTCTTCAGTTAATTCCAGGCAGCTGTGCCTGAGTTGGTACACCTGAAGGGTAGTGTAGTGGCAGGTCTAGATGGTATACCTTTGGTGCCAACCTTTCTGGTTCTTGTTAATTTTCCACAGTGAGTCGAGTGCAAGGGGAACATAAAGGCAATCCCCATTGTATTGTGTACACAAAACAATGCTATCTTGAAACTCAGAAAAGCAATAATTTCCTGGACAATCCCCACAATGGATATGTGACCTAGCTGTAATGCCTGAGTTATGTGGGTGGCGGGAACACATTGCATGTGCAATACGGAAGCTCTGCAATATGATTTGTCCCCAGATAAGTGCCAATAATGCTGCATTATTAGGCTTAATTGCACTAATTCCTTACGTGGCCAGCAACATAGGCAAGCGTGTAGACGGAGCAAAGAATGTGCACTACGTTCACTGTGCATTGCCTTGAATTACCCTGGCATTAGCCTTTATGCCGAAAGCAATTTCTAGGCTAAGATGTCTATCTGTAAAATATTTGCAAAATTGAATATTAGAGGAAATAGATGCTATTTTTCTATCACAGTTCAACACAATTAATAGAAATAGTTTCCTTAGATATTATTAATGACATACTGTTGCCATGCTGCTCCAAAGGTTTCTCTGTGATGTTGAAAGCATTTCTCTCTCTCTTTCTCTTTGTACCTCAAGTTAGTAAGCTATTGGATCTCGTATACCCATTCAGTGGCCTTGCTAACTGAATTCCCTTCCACTTACCTTTTACCTTTAAAAAAGTAGCAACCTCATTGAGAGAGAATCATTGAAGATGGAGACAATGGATCAAAAGTGGGTCTGGACAGTGCTGTCTTTTGAGTCCCTTGTGTATACATTCTTTTTGTCCACTGCTTAAGTTTAGTGCCCACTCAGGAATCTGACAATCAATGCTACTGATTTGCAAACCCAGTCTTGACACCTGGAGCCATGACTATGTTATAGCTATGTTTATGCTTTTCTACTGAAGACACTGCAGTCTCATTTCTGAGGGTGGGCTTGCAAGCAGGACACAACCAAAATCACCAAGATCACATGGACCAAGTGTTATCTATAAAGATACTTAACTGCTATATGATGCAATCTTTGCCCCTGTCAAGAATCTGTCCAGCTCCCTCTTGAAGGCATACTTCCAGCACCTTCCAGCACCTTCCAGCATCCTACCCAAATAACCATTCCTCACGTATGAGCATATTGTGATTAATGGCAGGTTGCTTGAGTGTGGGGCATCACAGCTATGCTCGATCTTCTTTTACTCAACATATGTACGCTCTCAGCAGGTGATTTATTAGACAGTGATCAGGCCTGGGGGCAGCATGCAGATGTGGCAGCGAAGGGGAGGACAAACATAGATCCTTGGGGGACTTCACAGGTAATGGTGCAAGGGTGGGAGAGAAGCCATCGCTGGAGATGCTATGGCTGCAATTGGATAGATATCTGGAACCAAGCCAGGGCAGTCTCACTGAGATGAACAATGGCGGAGAAGCATTGGAAGAAAATGATGTGATCGACTGTGTCAAAAGTTGCAGAGAAGTCATTGGGAAGACAGAAGCCATCATCTTCAGGTCCCACCTCAAACTCCCTATCCCCCACACCAATTCCTTTTCCCTACCCTATCTTGGGTTGAACCAGAGTGTTTGCAACCTTGGGATCCTATTTGACCCTGAGCTGAGTTTCAGACCTCATAATACTTCCATCACAAAGATCGCCCGCCTTCACCTGTGCCTCAGTCCATCAGCTGCTGAAACCCTCATCCATGCCTTTGTCACCTCCAGGCTCGATCATTCCAATACTCTCCTGGCCCGCCTTCCATCCTCCATAAAGTTCACCTCGAAAACTCTGCTGCCCATATCCTATCCTGCGGCAGGTCCAGCTCACCCATTCCCCCCTCCCTTTGTCCCACCAATGGCAGTTGTGCCTTAAGCCACATGGGCCCCACACTCTAGAATTCAAATACTTAGGGGGTAATTTTAACCTCCAAGGATGGTGGGTTGGGGGGCGGGTGGGAAGGTAAAAATTCTAAAAATGTAAAACCTGACCCCAACCCGCCCACTTCTGGTTTAAACGGAGGCGGGTTGGGGGGCGGACGGCCAACCCACTCTCAGGAGGCGGGTCGGTCAGTAAAATCTTTTAAGGCGGCTGCGTGCCTCCATTTTAATAGCTTTTTTATTTTTAACTCTTGGGGGCCAGGATTCCCGGGGCACGTGATTCTTGCCACATAAGAGGAGGCAACATGGCACTGATCAACAGGTAAATGCCTTTGTTGCACTGCTTGTGGGCCAGGAGAAGCAGGAGTGTTTACTCCAGGCCAAACAAGCTTACCTGCCACGATCTCACACACATGATCGTCTGACCCGCCCCCCGCCACCACCCCCCCCCCCCCCCCCATATCCAACCCCTCTGATTTATTTACGCCCGCACCCCCCTCTGATGATCAAAACCCCCTGGTGACTTATTCCCACTCCCCAATATCCGGCCCCAACCCCCCACTGATATCCGACTTACTAGGCTGTTTTCCCGTCTGAAAGGCTGTTAATCTGGCTGGATGTCGCGCGGGAAACCTGCTGAAAAAATTCAAAAGAAGTCCTGAGGTCAAAGTCGGCAGGTTATCTGGGAAACCTGTACTTCCGGGTTTCCCGGCCCAATCCTCCCCCCTCACTCTCCACGGCTCAGACTAAAAATCCAGGCCTAAATGTTCCCATGCCTGCAACTCCCTTTTCTCTTTTACGACCCTCCTTAAAACCCACCCCTTTGACCAAATTTTTAGTCAACCCTCCAATATCTCCTTCTCTGGCTTAGTGTCCATTTTTTATTTGCTTGTACTTCTAGAAGTGCCTTGGATTTTGTACATTAAACAAATATTTTGTATCTGTCTTCACAGTAGAAGACACTAATAACATACCAATAATAGTAGATAATCAAGGGGCAAAGGAGAGGGAGGAACTAAAAACAATCACTATCGCTAGAGAAAAAGTATTAAGTAAACTAATGGGTCTAAAGGCTGACAAGCCCCCTGGACCTGATGGTTTGCATCCGAGGTCTTAAAGGAAGTGGCAACAGAGATAGTGGATGCGTTGGTTGTAATCTTCCAGAATTCAGATAATGAAGCAGTCTGAGCCCGCATGCAGCACGACCTGGACAACATCCAGGCTTGTGCTGAAAAGTGGCAAGTAACATTCGCGCCAGACAAGTGCAGGCAATAACCATCTCCAACAAGAGAGAGTCTAACTACCTCCCCTTGATATTCAATGGCATTACCATCGCCGAATCCCGAACCATCAACATCCTGGGGGACACCATTGACCAGAAACTTAACTGGACCAGCTATATAAATACTGTAGCTACAAGAGCAGGTCAGAGGCTGGGTATTCTGCGGCGAGTGACTCACCTCCTGACTCCCCAAAGCCTTTCCACCATCTACAAGGCACAAGTCAGGAGTGTGATGGAATACTCTCCATTTGCCCCAACAACACTCAAGAAGCTCGACACCATCCAGGACAAAGCAGCCCGCTTGATTGGCATCCCATCCACCATCCTAAACATTCACTCCCTTCACCACTAGCGCACAGTGGCTGCAGTGTGTACCATCCACAGGATGCACTGCAGCAACTCGCCAAGGCTTCTTCGACAGCACCTCCCAAACCCGCGACCTCTACCACCTAGAAGGACAAGAGCAGCAGGTACATGGGAACAACACCACCTGCACGTTCCCCTCCAAGTCACACACCATCCCGACTTGGAAATATATCGCCGTTCCTTCATCGTCGCTGGGTCAAAATCTTTGAACTCCCTTCCTAACAGCACTGTGGGAGAACCTTCACCACACAGACTGCAGCGGCTCAAGAAGGTGGCTCACCACCACTTTCTCAAGGGCAATTAGGGATGGGCAATAAATGCTGGCCTTGCCAGCGACACCCAGATCCCATGAACGAATTTAAAAAAATTCACTCGATTCTGGAAAGGTCCCGGCGGATTGGAAAACCGCAAATGTAACACCCCTATTCAAGAAGGGAATGAGACAGAAAGCAAGTAACTATAGACCAGTTAGCCTAACATCTGTCATTGGGAAAATGCTAGAATCCATTTTTAATGAAGTAGGAGCAGGACATTTGGAGACTCATAATACAATCAAGGAGAGTCAACACGGTTTTATGAAGGGGAAATCATGTCTGACAAATTTATTAGAGTTCTTTGAGGAAGTAACGGGCAGGGTGGATAAAGGGGAACCAATAGATGCAGTACATTTGGATTTCCAAAAGGCATTCGATAAGGTGCCACGTAAAAGATTACTGCACAAGATAAGAGCTCATGGTGTTAGGGTAATATACTGGCATGGATAGAGGATTGGCTAACTAACAAAAAACAAAGAGTCAGGATAAAAGGGTCATTTTCAAAATGGCAATCTGTAACTGGTTGTGCTGCAGGGATCAGTGCTGGGGCCTCAACTATTTACACTATATATCAATGACTTGGATGAAGGAACAGAGTGTCTTGTGGCCAAATTTGCTGATGATACAAAGATAGGTGGAAAAGCAAGTTGCGATGAGGACACAAAGTGTCTGCAAAGGGATATTGACAGGTTAAGCGAATGGGCAAAAATTTGGCAGATGGAATATAATGTGGGAAAAAGTGAAGTCATCCACTTTAGGAGGAAAAATAAAAAAGCAAAATATTATTTGAATGGAGAAATACTACAAATGCTGCGATACAGAGGGATCTGGGTGTCCTCGTACATGAGACACAAAAAGTCAACATACAGGTGCAGCAGGTAATCTGGAAGGCAAACGGGATATTGGCCTTTATTTCTAGGGGGATGGAGTATAAAAGCAGGGAAGTCATGCTACAACTGTACAGGGTGCTGGTGAAATCACACCTGGAGTACTGCGTACAGTTCTGGTGCCCTTATTTAAGGAAGGACATATTTGCATTGCGGGCAGTTCAGAGAAGGTTCACTCGGTTGATTCCGGGTATGGAAGGGTTGTCTTATGAGGAAAGATTGAACAGGTTGGGTCTATGCTCATTGGAGTTTAGAAGAATGAGAGGAGATCTTATTGAAACATACAAGATTCAGAGGGGACTCGATAGGGTAGATGCTGAGAGGATGTTACCCCTCATGGGGAAATCAAAACTAGGGGGCATAGTCTCAGAATAAGGGGTTGCCCGTTTAAGATGGAAATGAGGAGGAATTTCTTCTCCCAGAGGGTCGTGAATCTTTGGAATTCTTTACCCCAAGAAGCTGTGGAGGCTGAGTCATTGAATACATTCAAGGCTGAGTTAGACAAATTTTTGATCAGCAAGGGAGTCAAAGAATTTGGGGAAAGTGGAGTTGAGGTAAAAATCAGATCAGCCATGATCTCATTAAAAGGAGAGGCCGAATGGCCTACTCCTGCTCCTATCTCTTATGGTCTTATGGTCTTATGCTCTACAAATTCAAATTGTTGTTGTAGATTATGTGACACAATGGTACGTTATGAGTAGCACCGTGGTAGGTTATGAGGTCACAAAAGTAGGTTAGGAATGGTAGATTATGAAACAAATGTTAGATTATGAGTCACAATGGTAGGTTATGTTGGAAAACTTGCAATCATATTACTTTAATTGTTTTAATCCTGTGGGAGATTTTAAATATCACGCTTAAGATAAGGCTCTTCATATTTAACATATTTTTTATTCTAGTATAAACATGTGAAAAGTGCCACGAGTGACCATTCTGTGTCATCTGACATGTGGTTAATATGAAATAACAAGACATGGCAAAGCAATGTCCCTTTAGATAAAAATGATAGTCTGCTGGAACTGAGAAAAGAAAATGGCATTATCACATGAAAATAAACTGAATGTAACCAAGAAGAGCTGACCTTAAAACTTTCAAAATTGTGATACATTGGAGAGGGCGCAGAGGAGATTTACCAGAATGATACCAGGGATGAGGGGCTTCAGCTATGCGGAGAGACTAGAGAAACTGGGATTTTTCTTCTTAGAGCAGAAAATGTTAAGGGGAGATTTATTTGAAGTGTTCAAAATTATGAGAGGTTTCGATACAGTAAATAAAGAGTAACTGTTTTCACTGGAAGATGTGTTGGTAACCAGAGGACACAGATTTAAGATACTTGGCAAAAGAACTAGGGGGGAGATGAGGAGAATTTTTTTATGCAGCAAGTTGTTATGATCTGGAATGCACTGCCTGAAAGGGGAAAGAACAGGGGAACGCGACTAATTGGATAGCTCTTTCAAAGTGCCGGCACGGGCATGATGGGCCGAATGGCCTCCTTCTGTGCTGTATGATTGCAATAAATTACAAGATTGCAGTAAGTGGGCTCTGTTGCATTTGGAAAATTCATTATCATAAGAGCAGAGTGAGTGATGGGACTAAGAATTGGCATCACAAGCCTTTTCTTCTCATGAATGCAGGATTTGAGTTTAGGCATCATCACATCATATCTCAATCACTTTCAATAGGATGCACCAACTTGGAACACTTAAATACTTTGATTAGAACTGAGACATGGATCTAGCTGTGAACTGGATTACCGAACAAGATCCGGGCAGTTCATTTCCTCTAGTTGCTGCCAAAAATCCGCAGCATCAGAAGCTAAAATTGGTTGCAACTTTAATAACATTCCTTTCAACAAATATTATTGCAAAGTGCAAATCCTACAGGAACGTGAATTGTTTAATCAGATGCCATACTTGACAGTAAAAAGCCCTATTTGGAATTGTTTTCCTGTAAAATCTTGCAGTTTTCATTTACTAAATCCTGTGTGATTTTTAAATGGACGATATATAGGATTTTACAAGTAGGAATTTGTTGAATAACCTTGCTTGTGCGTTATTTGATAAATCATATATTGGTTGTTTCACAAATTATGAAATGAACATTTCAAAAATGGCTCCAATAATTGTCTCTTACAGTAAAAGTGGGCTCATGGGATTCGATGGAAAGATTTTGCACTTTTAGAAGGAAATAAATGTGGCTGCCGAGAACAACAGATCAGTTTACTATCTGTCGCCAATAGTAAAAAGAATAAGTGCTAGCTGAATCGAACGTCTGATTTGCTTTTAACAGTAATTTGTGCAAGATCCTGTAGGAAAATTCAATAGGCATTTTTAAAGAACAGTTTTCTAGTATATAAAGCATTGCTAATCTTTAATATTTCTATTCCTTCCCCAATTTTCTGTCTGATATTTCCCCCCCATTCTCCTGAAAACAGTGTCTCATCAGCCGAGGCACCATTCTAACGGCAAAAGCAGTCCTCTTGGATTTTGCTTAAGTGACCTTTCTTAATGTGTGAGCCTGTGCAGTGAACATCAATCTGATTATGGGAATCGTCGCAGTGAAGTCCAATCCAGTCCTCGCCTTGGGATAGAGTTTCGGTGAAGCATCTCCTGATCTTCCACAGTAACTTTGGTGGAAGATTGGCAGCAACCCCAGAGAAACAACTTATACTGGAGATCGGGAGAACTGCACCCCCCCCCCACCACCATCCCATAGAAATTCTATTCTCTGCAATACACAGATACTAGACACTCCAAAAGTCACAGGATAGCGATCAGGAATGGGAAACCTGACTAATTTTTCTCCTTCCTAGCCAAACGTGAGGAAAATTATAGTGCCACCCCAGCTGGGCTCTTTTTTTTCGACAGCACCTCTCAGACCCATGACCTCTACCACCTAGGAGGGCAAGGGCAGCAGGTGCAGGGAAACACCATCACCTCCAAGTTCCCCTCCAAGTCATACACCATCCTAACTTGGAGATATGTCGCCATTCCTTCACTGGATTAAACTCCTGGAACTCCCTTCCTAACAGCACTGTGGGAGTGCCTTCACCACAAGGACTGCAGCAGTTGAAGAAGAAGACTCACCACCGCCTTCTCAAGGACAACTAGGGAAGGGCAATAAATGCCGGCCTTACCAGCGACACCCACAACCCAAGAATGAATTTAAAAAAGCATACTCAAGAGACTGAAACTGGGACCTTTCTTGTCTAAGTACCACACCACAGGATACACTTTCTCATGAGTCTAAAGGAAAGGGGTGAACTTTATTTTTTTAAATTGGAAATTACATGTGAACGCATTCTGCCAGATATCCACCAGATTATGACAGAAGGGCACTTTTGACAATTTTCAATTGGTTTTGAGAAAAAAAAAATCCTGCATTCTTTTCTGAATAATCTACTAAAAGGCAAAAAAAAGTTTATATAAGATATCAAATCATAATTCATCATTGAATTGTAATTTTGACAATTACTGCCTTAACTATCAGTAGTAAATCACTTAACCTCTGCAAATATTTTTTTTACTGGATTCCTTCACAGGCTGTATGCAGACAAATAAGCATTCATAGCAGACATAGGGCAGAAACTTAAGTTCTCCATCTTAGCTTTCTCCATTGTTAGAAAACAGTTAGTACACACTAAAACCAAAATGTCCACCTTCAAGTGCTCTTGCCTTGGTTGGAACGTTATTGTCATCCATGTTTTCTAAGTAGCTCAAATGTTATGAGGCCACATCAGCGACTCATAATACAGCACTGTACAAAAAATTGTTTTTAATAACTTAACACACAGACTTTTAATAATGTATCAAGAGGTTTAAGATAGAAAGGGGGGAGATGATTGATAAACTAGTCAAATTTAGAGAGGATAACGCCCTTGGTCCGGATGGATTATATCCATGCTTTTGCTAAAAGAAGCTAAGGAAGCGATAGAAGGGGCGCTATTATACATTCATAAAAATTCAATAAAAAAGGGAATCGTGGCAGAGGAATGGTGAACAGCTAATGTTATTTCTATATTTAAAAATGGAGATACAACAAATCCAGGGAACTGTACACCAGTTAGCTTAACGTTGGTGGCAGGAAAGATAATGGAATCCTTACTCAAAGATGCAATAGAAAAAAAATCTAGAAACCAAAAATATAATGAAGAATAGTCAGCAGGAATTTCAAAAGGGAAGGTCATGCTTGACCAACCTTATTGAATTCTTTGAAGAAGTGACAGAAAGGGCCCGATATTAGGAGGGAGGCGGGTTGGCAGCGGGGGGTCGACTGGGTGCGTGGGTAACGCGCCCAGTGAAATCGGGGTGCTCCGCACGCAATCGCAGCTTGATTGAAGGTACTTACCTTTGCTTCCGGGTTTCATGCTGGAAAGCTGCACAGCGGGCGGACTGCGCAGGCGCATCATAGGCTGTCAGCTGGAGGAGCCCTATTTAAAGGGGCAGTCCTCCACTGACTGATGCTGCAGAAAATAGGCAAAATTACAGCATGGAGCAGCCCAGCGGGAAGGCTGCTCCCAGGTTTAATGATGCCTCACTCCAGGTATCATTGGATGGGGTGAGGAGGAGGGGAAGGACAGAGATCGTCCCCCCGGTGGGCGGGAGGAAGTGGCCTGCCTCTGCCACCAAGAAGGCCTGGCTCGAGGTGGCAGAGGAGGTCACCTGCACCTCCAACATATCACCCACCTGCATACAGTGCAGGAGGCTCTGCAATGACCTAAGTAGGTCAGCCAAAGTAAGTACACTTACTCATTCCCCTACACTCCGTCTGCCACATCACCGCCCCCACCCCACATCTCCTTCTTCACTGCCAACACTACTCTATCACAACACTCTTCACACCCACTCAAAGCTCATCCTCAACTTACCTGCACTTACTCACCTTACCAGTACTCATCCCGCCACTACCACTCAACCCAATCCTCATACAATCTCATGGCTCTATCTCATACTCACCCTCTCATGCATCTCTTTCACGGTCAGCCTCACTCAACCTGCCACTACCTGTGCTGCGGCCACAGGGCATGCATCACATATGTGCAGTAGGAAGCGTAAGGCAAACGTGTCGTGAGCATGAAGGGGATGCACAAGGGTGTTTGAGGGTTTGTCATGGTTTTTACTTATATTTGATTTCTGATCAACTCACATTACATATTATATTGTCACCATTACTGCCACCTCTTTGCGAATCTTGTCTGGTTTGTGCAATAATGCCCTTTCCTGAAGATTACCATGAAGACCCACAAATGATGCCACCCATTGTGTCACTGCAGAGTGGGTGTAGGTGTATTTGCAGGGGTCTTTTGTGCAGGCGACTGAGAGACATCGGCCATGTCCCCGGTGGCACCCTGGAAGGATGCAAAGGAGAAGTTGTTGAGGGCAGTGGTGACTTTGACAGCGACAGGTAAGAAGATGGTGCTCGGGCCAGCCGGGAGAAGCTTGGCATGAAGGAAGCTGCAGATGTCCACGACTACATGTCGAGTGACTCTGAGCCTCCGTGTGCACTGCTGCTCAGAGAGGTCCAGGAAGCTGAGCCTCAGTCTGTAGACTCTGTGGTGAGGGTAGTGCCTTCTGCGACACATCTCTCTCTGCGGTTGCCCTCCCTCCTGCTGTGCAGGTGGATGCGTCACAGCACTGTGTTGTGGAGCTCCACGTGTCAGAGGTGGACGGCGTGGCCGGCGAGGCTGGTGATGCTGTTCGTCCTCCGAGGAGGTCATGACTGCAGCTACGGCGGCCCCCATCCGGGGGCTGCGCGCGCATGTAAGCGCGTCACTGGGGAACCCGGAAGTGGGCGGGTTGGAGCCGGGCTCCGGACCCGCCCCGGGAATCCCCAATTTTCAGAGCCCCCCGCCATGAATCCGCCGGCTCGGGGGTCCGAAAATCGAGCCCAAAGAGTAGACAAGGGTAATTCAGTAGATGTGATATACTTTGATTTTCAAAAGGCCTTCAATAAGGTACTGCATAGTAGGCTCATGTGGAGTCAGGGACAAGCAGCAGTATGGATAGCAAACTGGCTACAAAACAGAAATTAGGGAGTAGGGGTTAAAGGTAGTTACCCAGACTTGCGGAAGGTGGGAAGTGGTGGTCCACAGGGATTGGTGCTGGGACCACTGTTGTTCATCATATGCATAAACGATTTGGACTCGGGAATTGGAAGTACAATTTCAAAGTTTGCGGACGACACCAAATTAGGGGGTATAGTTAATTCTGAGGAAGACTGCAACTAAATACAAGAAGACATTAACAAACTTGCAGAATGGGCATATAAATGGCCAATTAATTTCAATGTAGATAAGTGCGAGGTGATGCATTTTGGTAGGAGGAATAAGGAGGTCATCTACTCCTTGGAAAATGAGAATCTAAATGGGGTGGATCTGCAAAGGAATCTAAGTCACAAATCATTAAAAGTAGCATTGCAAGTTAATAAGGCCATAAAAAGTGCAAACAAAGCACTGGGGTTCATTTCTAGGGGAATAAAATTCAAAAGCAGAGGAGTTATGTTAAACTTATATAGAAACTTGGTTAAACCACACTTAGAGTACCGTACTCAGTTCTGGTCTCCATATTGCAAAAAGGATATAGAGGCACAGGAGAAGGTGCAAAAAATGTACAAGGATGATACCAGAACTGAGAGGTTGTAACTCTCAGGAAACACTGAACAGGCTGGGGCTCTTTTCTCTAGAAAAAAGCAGACTGAGAGGTGACCTGATAGAGGTCTTAAAAATTATGAGAGGTTTTGATAGACTAGATGTAGAGAAGATGTTTCCACTTGTGGGGGGAATCCAAAACTAAAGGCCATAAATATAAGATAGTCATTAATAAATCCAACTAGGAATTCATGAGAAACTTTGTTACTCAGAGAGTGGTTAGAATGTGGAACTTGCTACCACATGGAGTAATTGAGGCAAATAACATAGATGCATTTAAGGGGAAGCTAGATAAGTAAATGAGAGAGAAAGGAATAGAAAGATATGTTCAAAAACAAAATACTGTGGATGCTGGAAATCTTAAATAAAAACATAAAATGTTGGAGAAGTTCAGCAAGTTAGGCAACATCTGTGGAGAAAGATAGAGTTAACATTTCAGGTCGATGACCTTTCTGACAAAACGTTAACTCTGTTTCTTTCTCCACAGATGCTGCCTGTCTTGCTGAGCTTCTCCAGCATTTTCTGTTTTTATCAAAGGATATGTTGATAGGGTGAGATGAATTAAGGAAGGAGGAGGCTCATGTGGAGCATAAACACCGGCATAGACCTGTTGGGCTGAATGGCCTGTTTCTGTGCTTTACATACTATGTAATACTATATAATATAAATGTGGCAAAAGAGAAGAGCAAGCTCTTGTGAGAGCAGCAAGCTCTTCAAATTTCACTTTAACAGTTATATAATAAACATTAACCATTATATAGTAAGTACTGCAATGATACCCATCTATATGCAAGGCCACCTGAGTATATTTTTTTTATTATTCATTCATGGAACGTGGGTGTGGCTGGCAAGGCCAGCATTTATTGACCATCCCTAATTGCCCTCGAGAAGGTGGTGCTGAGCCACCTCCTTGAACCACTGCAGTCCGTGTGGTGAAAGTACTCCCACAATGCTGTTAGGTAGGGAGTTCCAGGATTTTGACCCAGCGACGATGAAGGAACGGCGATATATTTCCAAGTCAGGATAGGTGTGACTTGGAGGATAACGTGCATATCTTGGTGTTCCTATGCGCCTGTTGCCCTTGTCCTTCTAGATGGTAGACATCACGGGTTTGGGAGGTGCTGTCAAAGAAGCCTTGGTGAGCTGCTGCAGTGCATCCTGTGGATGGTACACACTGCAGCCACAGTGCGCCGGTGGTGAAGGGAATGAATGTTTAGGGTGGTGGATGGGGTGCCAATCAAGTGGGCTGCTTTGTCCTGGATGGTGTCAAGCTTCTTGAGTGTTATTGGAGCTGCACTCATCCAGGCAAGTGGAGAGTATTCCATCACATTCCTTACTTGTGCCTTGTAGATGGTGGAAAGGCTTTGGGGAGTCAGGAGGTGAGTCACTCGTTGCAGAATACCCAGCCTCTGACCTGCTGTTGTAGCCACAGTATTTATGTGGCTGGTTCAGTTAAGTTTCTGGTCAATGGTGACATCTAGGCTGTTGATGGTGCAGGATTCGGCCATGGTAATGCTGTTGAATATCAAGGGGAGGTAGTTAGACTCTCTCTTTTTGGAGATGGTCATTGCTTGGTACTTGTCTGGAGTGAATGTTACTTGCCACTTATGAGCCCAAGCCTGGATGTTGTCCAGTTCTTGCTGCATGCGGGCTCGCACTGCTTCATTATCTGAGGGGTTGCGAATGGAACTGAACACTGTGCAATCATCAGTGAACATCCCCACTTCTGACCTTATGATGGAGGGAAGGTCATTGATGAAGCAGCTAAAGATGGCATATGTAATTTTTCTTTTGTATATGTTCAAATTTCCTGCACTCAAAAGTCTTACTGTGAAACGATCCTTCAGTTCACACTGCACTGTTAATTAAGAAAATCTCATATCCTTAAATCTCAAGAGTAATTTCCATCAGAATCATGGAAAGTCTGGGTAATCTTGGACAAGGAGGAGATGTCTGTCCAGCAGAAAGAACTTCCTGGGGAGAGGAATACTTCCTCTATTCTTTAACAATAGGTTAACCATTTCTGTACAGTTAGCACAGACAAATTCTCCCCCGTCCCACCTCTTGCCTGCTCCCCAGATGTGATTGAGAAAGGTGTAGTGAACATAACAACCCCGATATGAAAAATTGTCTCTTATCATCCTACTGTACACTACTCTGTTTTTATCTCCACAGATGCTGCCTCACTTGCTGACCTTTTCCAGCATTTTCTGTTTTTATAACAAAATGATCGTTATTTATACCAGCGAACTCCTTGAAAGAAAACAATAAATGAATGCAGTCTCTGTATTAAGATACCATTCTGTAGTTAACCTTCATGCATGAGTTATTCTTTTCTTATACTTCGCAACTGTGGGAGCTTTATCTGTCTCTCTGAAGATTCCAAACTAACTTGATGATTTAAACAGTTAAATCTCATTAAATACTGCTCAAAAAGTCGTTCGAACTTGTTGAATTTAAATTACTGTCAGCACAATTCGAAAAGAAGCTGATCATCATCCACATAACTGAACAAATCACACAGCATGTTTATGTTTGAAATAAAAACAGAAAATGCTGGACATACCCAGCAGGTCAGGCAGTATCTGTGGAGAGAGAAACAGAGTTGAAATGTGTGGCTTGGTTCCTCCCTCAAGAACATTTGCTTTGAGATGACTAAAGAAAACTTCACAACATTTGTGTTGAGTTATGCTGGAGGCATGTTTCTGATTGGACCCTGTTTTTGTGACTGGATTAAAGAGACCACCACCAAGCCAAAGCAATATAAGAATACTCTCACATCTATGAAGTCACCTGAGGGAGCCACACATTGTGAGTCTCTAGCCCAATATTGACAGATTCTTTACCTCTCTCCAACGCATACAGGCGCAAGGGCCCCATTATTTACTGGGAGGCGGGAAGGGTGCAGGGGAGGCCAAAAATGGACGAAGATCCCGTCAAGGTCGGGGACGCGAAGGTCCTGCCGAATTTAATGGCAGGACCTCATTATCATTTTTATGATCCGTTTCCCGCCTGGCAGCCGGCCAAATTGACAGCCTGGCTGGCGGCTGGGAGGGAAATCCAGTGGTAGGAGGTCACAGCCGAGGATCTTTGGGATAGTTCCCGGCAATCAAGAGGGGGGAGGTCAGCGATCATGGCTTCAGGGCGATGAAGGTCAGCCATTGCAGCTTTGTGGGGGGTGAAGGTGGGGCCCTCTAAACCTATTACTGATAGACCCAAGTATCTCCCCCAATTTCTCCCAGACCCTGGGATCTCCTTCACTGCCATATTCCAGTTTCCCCCACTGCTGCTAAACGCTTAGACCCTTTTACTATTGCTAGATCCCAGTAATCACTCAGTATACCAAGCCCCAAATTTCACTCCCAATGCTACCAAACCCTAGGTTCCCTCTCTGCTGTGCTGCCATCCACAAGAACCACTATCGAATGTTACCAAAGCTTGCACCCCCATAATTACTGCTAAACACCATAATCAACCCCTCCACACCACCACTACTAAACTCTAAATTACTGATCTGTTACATGTTGCTTCCCAACTTCCTGTGTATATACTGAGTTTTGAAAAAATTAAGAGATAAAAAATTAAATACCACAGGTAAAGGAACATATAATAATGATCAGGACCAATCATTCACACTTTTCATGGAAAAATTGAAGATGTTACAGAGTTTGATCTACAAAATTGTGGCACAAATTGCAGAATACCATCTAATAAAAATGGCATTTTAGACAAAATAACATATTCTCTGACTCACTAGAGGGCATAATCTTAAAATTAGAGCTAGGCCATTCAGGAGCAAAATTGGGAAGCACTTTTTCACACAAAGGGTAGTGGGAATGTGGAACTCTCTCCCCCAAAACGCTGTGGATGCTGGGTCAATTGAAATTTTCAAGACGTAGATGGATAGATTTTTATTAGGTAAGAATATCAAGGGATATGGATCAAAGGCAGGTAAATATAATTGAGGTTCAGATCAGCCATGATCTAATTAAATGGCGAAACAAGCTCGAGCAGCTGAATGGCCTACTGTAAGGAAACCTCTTAAGCTCAATTAAATGATTCCTCATGGTTCAGGCTCGAGCGTATTGTCCAAACGCATATTTATTACTCAGACACCAATAGTATAATAACAATTATGGTTATACAATAAACTCATTCAATCTGGTTTCCTGCAGACCCAAGGTGATCAGGCTTGTTTTCCGTAGGTTGGGCTTCCGACCGTCCTGCCGGTTAACTCCAAAAAGTCTGCTGCTTGTCCTTATATCTTCCCCATCCATGTCCAAAAACTTTCCCTTTAATGTGAGGAATCTTACAACACCAGGTTATAGTCCAACAGTTTTATTTGAAAATCACAAGCTTTCAGAGGCTTTCTCCTTCGTCAGGTGAGTGTGAGGTTCCATGGAAGGTACCGCATATATAGTCAGAGAACAATGCCTGGTGATTACAGATAATCTTTCCAACTGCCCGTTGTCAAGGCAATCAAAGGGTCGAATAGTGTTCAGACAGAGAGACATTACATACAGGACTACTGAATATACAAACGGTCAGAACCCAAAGACAGAGAGAGAGAGAGAGAGAAATGTCCGAAAGGAAGAGAAAGAGAGAGAATGACCAGTTGTATTAAAAACATCTCACACGGTGCCCAGAATGTATATTGAAGTGAGGTTCCTCCAGACCTCGACATAATGGCCATGTTGATAGTTTAATTGCTAATCAGTTTAACCTGATGTCTCCTGCCTGGCAATACAAAGAGACAGGAGATGCACTGGGCATCCCAGATAGATAATGTGATGACTGGCTGGCCTCCATTGTTCCAGCTAACCTCTGATATTAACACATATAATCGAGGTGTGATTAACTTTGATGGGACACAAAGCAAATTTTAACACCTACGCCTGTTCCTATGTTCCTACTATAAGCAATGCCATTAGACATCTGCATATATTTCTGAGATAAATATTTTTGTGTCCTGCCTTTCAGGTGATGCAGTTTATAATCCTACTCTGAGTAGCTCTCATTTCCACAAATGGCACTAGGCTTTAGTCATATTCAATGACTATACTGACTCTTGCTTCGAATGAATCTGTCCTTTAATAATTGGCTAAATTGGAGGGTGATGAGACTGTATGGAAAAAGGTTTTGGCCAACTTAGAAGCTCAATTATATTGTGGGACAATAGTGTACCAGCATGTAATGATTCAGTCTGAAGTTTTTCTATCTGCTATGTTATCAGAGGCACAACCCCATTTATTTTAAACAGCCATAGAGTTTGTTACCTCACAGTTGAGCTTCAAGTCTGGGGTTGAATCTAGTAGAAATTCAGCCAAATCTCGAAGTTCAGTCATACATCCATCTCACGCTTGCAAAACGTGACTTGAACGATCCTGTATCACGTGACCCTAACCCACCACTATTTGGGAGATGAGATTGAACATTTAATAAGAACATTGTGCATTCTTCCCAGCCCAAACTACTGGCATAAAAGTTTCCTTTATCTGAGGTTTTAGATGTTCTTAGTAAAATGAGCTGAATATTTTCTATTTCCGTCCCAAGCCCACACCATAAAATTACCCTTCCTCGTCAGATATGAAACAACTAGTATTTTCTCTACTTCTTTTTAGAAGGCTTGTTTTATTCATTGCTGTGACATTGGCCAGTGTTTATTCACTGGTCTATACTGTAAAGGACAGCCACAGCCAGGTATCTAATTCATATAAAGCTTTGGATTGCATGTGGGTGGTTCATACTGTTATGGTGTAATATTCTGAGAGGTTTATCGTTTAGTTTTAGTGCATTCATCTTTTTTATCAACATCACACATGAGACATGACTGATGCTGACCTTCGTGTTAAGTATGAAATTTTGAACAAGAAAAGACTATTTAACCATCCACAGAACATCTACAGTTTGGTCTATCATGGATACTCCCCCACCCAATTTCTTTTTCTAAAGGTAAGTGCCACATTTACTGCCTCATCTCCAAAAGTAATCAATTTATATATTCATCCATTCATACATATCTACTATTGAAATAAAAACAGAAAATGCTGGTAACATTCAGCAGGCCAGGCAGCATCTGTGGAGAGGAAGGTAGGGTTAACATTTCAAGTTGATGGCCCTTTGTCAGAACCAGGCGATGTTACAGATGAACAACTTATAATTAGGAACAGAGCCAGGGAAGAAGAGGGCAGGGAGAAAAAAATGGTCTGTGATTAGGTGGAGGACAGGAGATGATTAAATGAGAAGTGATAATGGTGTAAGATAAAAGGAGGCACTAATGAGAGAAATTAAAGAAATAAATGATGTATCTGAGACCCAGAGGATGTGTGAACGGTTATAACAAAATAGCAATGGGGGAGGGGGAAGCATGGAACAAATGGCAGAACAGAGAAGGCTCCAGTGACCCGGGGTGCGGTGGAAGAAAAAGGCAGATGTTCACCAGACCACCCCGCTGGACGTGTACCGATGGGAGATCCCCATCCTAAGCTTCAGCCCACAACCTCCCCCATTCCTGGAGGCGCTGGTGCACCCATCCTACATAACCAGCACCTACTGTCTGAGAGAAAATGGGAACTGTGATTAAGATCTGAAGATGTTGAAGTCAATGTTAAGGTCAGAGGCTTGTAAAGCACCTAGTAGAAAGATAAAATGCTGTTCCTAGAGCTTTTGTTGAACCTCATTCAAACAGTTTAGCAGGCCAAGGACAGAGAGATCAGAGTGGGAGCGGGACGGAGAATTAAAGTGGCAAGTGACCGGAAGCTCAGGTTGTACTTGTGGATGGAACGGGGGTGTTCAACAAATTGATCAGCCAATCCGCACCTGGTCTTCCCGATGTAGAGGAAACCACGTCATGAGCAGCGAGTACAGTAAACCAGGTTGGAAGTAGTACAAGTAAATCACTGCCTTACCTGGAAAGAGTGTTTGGGGCTATGGATGGTGGTATGGGAGGAGGTAAAAGGGCAGGTGTTACATCTCCTGCACTTATATGGGAAGGTGCGAGGGTAGGAGAGCAAGTGTTATGGGTGATGGAGGAATGGACCAGGGTGTTCACATAGGGAACTGTCTCCTTTGGAATGCTGAAAGTGGAGGAGGAGATGTGGGATTGCATTGGAGGTGGATGAAATGGCGGAAGATGATCCGTCAAATGCGGAAGTTGGTTGTGTGGTAGAGGGATCCTATCATGGATCTGGGAGGGAGGGGATAGGGGTGAGGGCAGAAGTGCAGGAAATGGGACAGAAATAGTGGATGGTCTCCACAGACAACACTCCCTTCCAACTCTTGCAGCACAGTAGTAGCACACTCACATCTTAGTCAGAAGGTTGTGCTTTCAAGCCCCACTCCGGTGACTTGAGCACATAATCTAGGTAGACATTTCAGTACTGAGAGAGTACTGCATTGTCAGAAGTGCCATCTTTGGATGAAACATTAAACTGAGACCCTCATCTGCCCTCTCAAGTAGATGTAAAAGATCCCATGGCACTATTCCAAGAAGAGGAGCGGTGTCTTGGCGAATATTTATCCCCCAACCAACATCACTAAAACAGATAAACTGGTCATTATCACATTGTTTTTTATGAGACCTTGCTGTGCACAAATTGGCTGCTGTATTTTCCTGCATTACGACAGTGACATCACTTCAGAAGTATGTCATTGGCTGTGAAGCACTTTGGAACGACCTGAGATCATGAAAGGTGCTTTATATATTTGAGTTTTTTTTTCTGTCAGAAGCCATTGTATTATTTAATCATCCCAACCTATTCCTATAACCAGTATAGAATCATAGAATCATAGAAAATTGGAGCAAGAGTAGGCCATTCAGCCCTTCGGGCCTGCTCCGCCATTCAAAATGATCATGGCTGATCGCCTAACTCAGTACCCTGTTTCCGCTTTTTCCCCATATCTCTTGATCCCTTTAGCATTAAGAAATATATCTAGCTCCTTCTTGAATATATTTAATGACTTGGCCTCCACTGCCTTCTGTGGTAGAGAATTCCACAGGTTCACCATCCTCTGAGTGAAGAAATTTCTCTCATCTCGGTTCTAAATGGCATACCCCATATCCTGTGACTGTGACCCCTGGTTATGGACTCCCCAGCCATTGGGAATATCCTCCCTGCATCTAGTCTGTCTAGTCCTGTTAGAATTTTATATGTTTCAATGAGATCACCTCTCATTCTTCTAAACTCTAGTGAATATAGGCCTAGTCGACCCAATCTCTCCTCATACGTCAGTCCTGCCATCCCAGGAATCAGTCTGGTAAACTTTCGTTGCACTTCCCCCATGGCAAGGACATCCTTCCTCAGATAAGGAGACCAAAACTGCACACAATGCTCCAGATGTGGTCTCACCAAGGCACTGGACAACTGCAGTAAGACATCCCTGTTCCTGTACTCAAATCCTCTTGCAATGAACGCCAACATACCATTCGCCTTCCTAACTGCTTGCTGCACCTGAACGCTCGCTTTCAGCGACTGGTGTACAACGACACCCAGGTCTCGTTGCACCTCCCCTTTTCCCAATCTATCACCATTCAGATAGTAATCTGCCTTTCTGTTTTTACAACCAAAGTGGATAACCTCACATTTATCCACGTTATATTGTATCTGCCATGTTCTTGCCCACTCACCCAACTTGTCTAAATCACATTGGAGCCTCTTTGCATCCTCCTCACAGCTCACATTCCACCCCAGCTTTGTGTCGTCTGAAAACTTGGAAATGTTACATTCTGTTCCCTCATCCAAATCATTGATATATATTGTGAATAGCTGGGGCCCAAGCACTGATCCCTGCGGTACCCCACTAGTCACTGCCTGCCACCTGGAAAAAGACCCGTTTATTCCTACTCTCTGTTTCCTGTCTGTCAACCAATTCTCAATCCATGCCAGTATATTCCCCCCAATCCCATGTGCTTTAATTTTGCACATTAACCTCTTGTGTGGGACCTTTTCAAAAGCCTTCTGAAAATCCAAGTACACCACATCCACTGGTTCTCCCCTATCTATTCTACTAGTTACATCCTCAAAAAACTCCAGTAGATTTGTTAAGCATGATTTCACTTTCATAAACCCATGCTGACTTTGTCCAATCCTGTTAATGCCTTCCAAGTGTTCTGTTATCACATCCTTTATAATAGACGCTAGCATTTTCCCCACCACTGATGTTAGGCTAACTGGTCTGTAATTCCCTGTTTTTTCTCTCCCTCCTTTTTTAAATAGTGAGGTAACATTTGCCACCCTCCAATCAGTAGGAACTGTTCCAGAGTCTATAGAATTTTGGAAGATGATCACCAATGCATCCATTATTTCCAGGGCCATTTCCTTTAATACTCTGGGATGTAGATTATCAGGCCCTGGGGATTTGTCAGCCTTTAGCCCATTAATTTCCCTAGCACTTTTTTTTACTCATACTGGTTTCCTTCAGTTCCTCCCTCTCACTAGACCCTTGGTTCCCTAACATTTCTGGAAGGTTATTTGTGTCCTCCTTTGTGAAGACAGAACCAAAGTATGTGTTTAATTGTTCTGCCATTTCTTTGTTCCCCATTATAATTTCCCCCATTTCTGACTGTAAGGGACCTACATTTGTCTTCACTAATCTTTTTCTCTTGACATATTTATAGAAGCTTTTACAGTCAGTTTTTATGTTCCCTGTTAGTTACTCTCATACTCTATTTTTCCCCTCTTAATCAATCTCTTTGTTCTCCTTTGCTGAATTCTAAACTGTTCCCAATCCTCAGGCTTGCTGCTTTTTCTGGCAATTTTATATGTCTCCTCTTTGGATCTAATACTATCCCTAATTTCTTTTGTAAGCCACGGTTGAGCCACCTTTCCTGTTTTATTTTTGCGCCAGACAGGAATGAACAATTGTTGTAATTCCTGCACACGTTCTTTAAATATTAGCCATTGCCTATCCACCGTCATCCCTTTTAGTAAAGTTCCCCAATCTATCATAGCCAACTCACACCTCATACTTTCGTAATTTCCTTTATTTCGTTCAATTCCAACTAGTTATTAATTCAGCTCCTTTTTGAAAGAGTTAACACAATATGAACTCCTGTTGCTGGGAGTCTGATTCACATACAAAGCACTGTGTGGGAAAAAGAAAGTTTTTTCTAATCTCCAGTCTTGCTTGAGGCTTGTTCATTTTAAACCTGTATTCGTAGTTCTGTTCTCACAGTCTGTCAGATGGTATCCTTACATCTATATCATTGATCCCACAGCATTTAAAGACATCGGTCATGTGGCCCCTTAGTCTTTTTTCTCTCTGATGAAAACACATTGATGACCTCAAAATTATTCTAATTAATTGGAAACCATTTTTTTTAAATAATAGATTAGGTGCTTTTGAGAAATCTCTCTGCATGTATAATGAATGTAAAATTAAGGAATAACCAGTTGTAATGTACCATCAGAAATCCAGGGGTTTCATTTGCTCTAAACATTAGAGCTAATGCTCAGATTAATCATGTTTTAAGATGATAGTCATTAATAGGGTGAAGTGCTAACTTTTGGTTAAACTCCCAAAACTGCTCCTGGGGGTAAACAGGTGTAACGCATGTTTACATACTGACTCAGCATTAGTATTTTTTTACTTGCTAAGCAGTAATTAAAGAAAGAAAGGAAAGTACGTGCATTTATATAGCGCCTTTCGCAACCTCTGGACGTCCCAAAGTGCTTTACAGCCAATGAAATACTAGTGTAGTCACTGTTGTAATGTAGGAAATGTGCAGCCAATTTGCGCACAACAAGGCCCCACAGCAATGTGATAATGACCAGATAATCTGTTTTAGTAGTGTTGGTTGAGGGATAAATATTGGTCAGGACACCAGGAGAACTCCCCCGCTCTTCTTCAAAATAATGCCATGGGATCTTTTACGTCCACCTGAGAAGGCAGACGAGGCCTTGGTTTAATGTCTTATCTGAAAGACGGCATCTCCAACAGTGCAGCAATCCCTTAGTTCTGCACTGGAGTGTCAGCCTAGATTTGTGCTAAAGTCTCTGGAATGGGACTCGAACCCACAACCTTCTCTAGAAAAGGCTGAGGGTGACCTAATAGAGGTCTTTAAAATTATGAAGGGGTTTGATAGGGTAGACGTAGAGAAAATGTTTCTGCTTGTGTGTGAATCCAAAACTAGGGGTCATAAATATAAGATAGTCACTAATAAATTCAATAAGAAATTCAGGAGAAACTTCGTTACCCAGAGAGTAGTTAGAATGTGGAACTTGCTACCACATGGAGTAGTTGAAGAAAATAGCATGGATGGATTTAAGGGGAAGCTAGATAAGTACATGAGGGAGAAAGGAATAGAAGGTTATGCTGATAGGGTTAGATGAAGTGTGCTGGAGTAGGCTCCTGTGGAGCATAAACACTGGCATAGACTAATTGGGCTGAATGGCCTGTTTCTGTGCTGTTAATTCTATGTAATTTTAACTCAGATGTGAGAGTGCTGCCACTGAGCCATTGACTGAAAATTAATGGGAAACTACTTGATTGTGTTAATTTCACACAATCAAAATTAGCATAAAAGCTCCAGAAGGAGCATGCAGAGTTTGACAAGTGAACAAAGTAGGAGATAACTTAAGGAACAATTCAAAGAGGCACCTTTAAGCGAACACAACATCTCGGGTGTATCATTGAGCCTCTCTTTGCTGGACACGTTAGAGGAGGAGGAAGTTCCAGTGCAGCATTAGTACTGTTGACATGCTACCTACCTCTCAGTGAGAAACAGTGCGCACAGATACAATGGGCACGATTTTAAAATGCCAGCGGGGGGGGGGAGGATCAATGAGCGCAGAATAATAAAACCTTACTGTTCCCCATGCGATCGCGATTTAAGACCATAAGACCATAAGAGATAGGAGCAGGAGTAGGCCATTTGGCCCCTCGATCCTGCTCTGCCATTCAATGAGATCATGGCTGATCTGATTTTTACCTCAACTCCACTTTCCCGCCTTTTCCCCATATCCTTTTACTCCCTTGCTGATCAAAAATTTGTCTCACTCAGCCTTGAATGTATTCAATGACTCAGCCTCCACAGCTTCTTGGGGTAAAGAATTCCAAAGATTCATGACCCTCTGGGAGAAGAAATTCCTCCTCATTTCCGTCTTAAACGAGCGACCCCTTATACTGAAACTCTGACCCCTAGTTTTAAATTTCCCCATGAGGGGTAACATCCTCTAGGCATCTATCCTATTGAGTCCCCTCAGAATCTTGTATGTTTCAATGAGATCTCCTCTCATTCTTCTAAACTCCAATGAGTATAGACCCAACCTGTTCAATCTTTCCTCATAAGACAACCCTTCCATACCCGAAATAAACCTAGTGAACCTTCTCTGAACTGCCTCCAATGCAAGTATGTCCTGCCTTAAATAAGGGCACCAGAACTGTACAGGCCAATATTTCATTTGCCTTCCAGATTACCTGCTGCACCTGTATGTTGACTTTTTGTGTCTCATGTACGAGGACACCCAGATCCCTCTGTATCGCAGCATTTTGTAGTATTTCTCCATTCAAATAATATTTTGCTTTTTTATTTTTCCTCCTAAAGTGGGTGACTTCACTTTTTCCCACATTATATTCCATCTGCCAAATTTTTGCGCATTCACTTAACCTGTCAATATCCCTTTGCAGACACTTTGTGTCCTCATCGCAACTTGCTTTTCCACCCATCTTTGTATCATCAGCAAATTTGGCCACAAGACACTCTGTTCCTTCATCCAAGCCATTGATATATAGTGTAAATAGTTGAGGCCCCGGCACTGAGCACTGCGACACCCCACTAGTTACAGATTGCCATTTTGAAAATGACCCTTTTATCCCGACTCTTTGTTTTCTGTTAGTTAGCCAATCCTCTATCCATGCCAGTATATTACCCCCAACACCATGAGCTCTTATCTTGTGCAGTAATCTTTTATGTGGCACCTTATCGAATGCCTTTTGGAAATCCAAATATACTGCATCCATTGGTTCACCTTTATCCACCCTGCCCGTTACTTCCTAAAAGAACTCTAATAAATTTGTCAGACACGATTTCTCCTTCATAAAATCATGTTGACCCTCCTTGATTATATTATGAGTGTCCAAATGTCCTGCTACTATTTCTGCAATTACTACTTAATTGGTGGCCATTAACCTTGTTTCCGGGTTTGCCGTCGGAAAGCTGCGCAGCGGGTGGGCTGCGCACCAGCATTACCTGTTGTCAGCTGGAGCATCTGGATTTAGGTTGCACCAATGGCTTTTGCTGAAACAAGAAGCAAGGACACAGAATGGAGCAGCAGAGGGGCAAGCCAGCTCCAAGATTCAGTGACGCCTCACTTGAGATGCTGCTGGCCGGGGTGAGGAGGAGGTGGGAATAATTTTACCCGGCCGACAGGAGGAAGCGCCCTACCTCTGCCACCAAGAAGGCCTGGCTCGAGGTGGCAGAGTAGGTCACCAGCAGGAGCAACATATCGCGCACTTGGGTCCAGTGTAGGAAGAGTTTCAATGACCTAACTAGGTCAGTAAAAGTAAGTACACTTACTGATTCTCCTGCATTCTGTGTTCCACATCCCCCACCAGCCCCCAAACTCATTCTGCACTGCCGAGACTACTCCATCACATCACTCCTCACACCCACTTAAGGCTTATCCTCAACTTACCTTCACTTCCTGAGGACTCACCTCCCCATTAGTCATCCACCACTACCACTCACCCCAATCCTCATCCAATGTGATGGCTCTGTCTCCTACTCTCCCTCTGATACAACTCTTTCATGGTCAGCCTCACCCAAAGCAATGAATTCATCGGCTGACCACTTCACCATCACTCACTCACATGTCTCCCCTTGTAGAAGAGAGCACAAAATACACACAAGAGGATGAGGACTGGAGGGGGTGGGGGGGGGGGCATAACAAATAGTGGTCCTCACAGACGTGAAGGAGGAGGCCCTGTAGATCAGCCACACCCTTGAGTCCCTGTCTGTCAGGGATGCCAAGACTGGCTCCCCACAAATGTCTGGTGACACAATTTTAACATTCATCACACACAACATGAATTGATGTTAACAATGATTGGCATGTTGAACACCTCAGTATGCTCATCACAACATGATACATCTGTGATGGTGCTTAATATTGCCTTCAGTTCTCTTACAGGCCCTTCAACGACCGCAGTGACGGGAGAGGGCGATTTCTCAGAGGAGCTTCCAGCCTCTGAGGGTGCACCGTCACATCTTAGTGAACCATCCACCAGCGCAGATACTCACACCTCGGTGGGTCCTATTAGTCAGTTAGTTGGGGTGGCACCTGGTGAGTCACCCACAAAAGTGAGTACGAGCAGACACTGGTTGCAGGGGCAGCTGTGGAGAGTCCACAACGGTGGGCACTCTTCTCTCCATGCTCTGCTCAGCTGGATGTAGAAGCTGAACCCCGGGGACCATCCTTTGAAAGGAGAATGATCAAGGGACAGCAGCACATTTGCAAGGTATTGGAACAGGTGCCTCGCACATTCTCCACAATAGCCCAGAGGATGGAGGGGTCCAACTCCTGCATGAGTAGAATGGTGGCACAGGTACAGGAGAGAATCTCGGAGATAATGTCGCAGATAAGTGTGGAAATGTCTGTGATGGAGGGAAGGCTAGCCTCCATTGAGCTTCAAGCACGGCTCACAAATGAGTCCATTCAGGCCCTGACAATGGCCGTTCGGACTCACTGTGTACAACATTCTGCTGCCTTAAACAGGCAGTCGGAAACTTTACAACTGGGCTTCCAAGGCATCACACATGTCCTCCAAACTGTTGTCCAGGATGGTGGTAGGAGTGATGGCCCAAGAGAGGGATGATGGCAAAAGGGGACATGGAAGTGGGGGCGCCACTCAAAACGCTCTCATGTCTCACCCGTTGACCCCCCCCCAACCAGTACCTGCAATGCTGCCTCCTCTCCAGGTGGCCGAGTCTGCCCCTGCACAGGTCTTTGGCAGGGCGCTCACGGGCTCCAAAACCCAGAGGGTGTAGGCCGAAAGCATCTAAGCAGTCAGGGCATGAACATGAGCAACCTGCCACTACCTCTGCTGCAGCCACAGGGGAAGCACCACGTAGACGTAGTAGGAAGAGGAAGCCTAAGGATTTGTGATCACAAAGGGTATGCACAAGAGTGTCTGACAGATTGTCACGTTTTTCATTTATATTTGGTTTTTGTTAAATTCACATTCAATGTTATCATTCTCACCGCTATTTCCATGTCTTGCCCATTCTTGACTGCCTTTTGTGATAGGGCCCTTTCATATGCTTCATCGTGAATGGCAACACTTGATGCCACTTAGTGGGTGCCTTTACAGTGGGTGCATGTGTAGTTGCAGGACTGTTTTGTGCGGGGTGGGGGGGGGGGGTGATGAAGGTGTTGGCGCTTCTCTTCCCAGGTGGCCTGAGGACTGGACTATTCTCACTTTGTAATCTGCTTATGAGAATCGTTCAAATATTAGTGACTAGCTGGCCTCATGAGAAGCCAGGTGAGCCGCTGCTCTGCCCATGGGTTCATCCTCCTCCTCCTCCTCCTGCTGTTCTTGCTGCTGCTCCTCTTCAATGTTGATTGCAGATGTGGATGCTGGGTGAGGCCATGGGGCCTCATCAAACCCTCTCTGTTGCACCATGTTGTGCAGGACACAACAGATGACTGTAATTCGACCCACTCTCGATGGTGTGTATTGAAGCCTTCCCCCAGACCGATCCAAGCACTAAAATCGCATCTTCAGCAGTCCTATTGCATGTTCAGTGACAGACCTGGTAGCGATGTGGCTGTCGTTGTATCGGCGCTGTTCCTCACTGATGGGGTTCCTCAGAGGTGTCATGAGCCATGTGTGCAGGGGGCATCCCTTGTCCCCGAGGAGCTAGCCTTTAAGGCCGTTTGGTGCATGGAAGAGGGGCGGGATGTTGGATTCCCTCAGAATGAATGAATTATAAACATAAACATAAGAACATAAGAACATAAGAACATAAGAAATTGGAGCAGGAGTAGGCCAATCGGCCCCTCGAGCCTGCTCCGCCATTCAATAAGATCATGGCTGATCTGATCCCAACCACAAATCTAAAGAACACAAGAAGTCGGAGCAGGACCCGGCCACATAGCCCCTGGGCCCTCTCCGCCACCCACAGGGCATTGACCGATCCGAACTCAGCTTCATGTCCAATTTCCTGCCCGCTCCCCATAACCCCTAATTCCCTTTACTTCTAGGAAACTGTCTATTTCTGTTTTAAATTTATCTAATGATGTAGCTTCCACAGCTTCCTGGGGCAGCAAATTCCACAGACCTACCACCCTCTGAGTGAAGAAGTTTCTCCTCATCTCAGTTTTGAAAGAGCAGCCCCTTATTCTAAGATTATGCCCCCTAGTTCTAGTTTCACCCATCTTTGGGAACATCCTTACTGCATCCACCCGATCAAGACCCTTCACAATCTTATATGTTTCAATAAGATCGCCTCTCATTCTTCTGAACTCCAATGAGTAGAGTCCCAATCTACTCAACCTCTCCTCATATGTCCGCCCCCTCATCCCCGGGATTAACCGAGTGAACCTTCTTTGCACTGCCTCGAGAGCAAGTATGTCTTTTCTTAAGTAGGGAGACCAAAACTGTATGCAGTATTCCAGGTGCGGTCTCACCAATACCTTATATAACTGCAGCAATACCTCCTTGTTTTTATATTCTATCCCCCTAGCAATAAAAGCCAACATTCCGTTGGCTTTCTTGATCACCTGCTGCACCTGCATACCAACTTTTTGATTTTCTTGCACGAGGACCCCCAGATCCCTTTGTACTGCAGTACTTTCCAGTCTCTCGCCATTAAGAAAATAACTTGCTCTCTGATTTTTCCTGCCAAAGTGCATAACCTCACATTTTCCAATATTATATTGCATCTGCCAAATCTCCGCCCACTCACCCAGCCTGTCTATATCCCCTTGCAGGTTTTTTATGTCCTCCTCACTCTCTACTTTCCCTCCCATCTTTGTATCATCTGCAAATTTTGATATGTTGCACTCGGTCCCCTCCTCCAAATCGTTAATATAGATTGTAAAGAGTTGGGGACCCAGCACCGACCCCTGTGGAACACCACTGGTTACTGGTTGCCAGTCCGAAAATGAACCATTTATCCCAACTCTCTGCTTCCTGTTCGATAACCAATCCTCCACCCATGCCAGAATATTACCCCCAATCCCGTGATTTTTTATCTTAAGTAATAATCTTTTATGTGGCACCTTGTCGAATGCCTTCTGGAAGTCTAAATACACTATGTCCACTGGTTCCCCTTTATCCACCCTATACGTTATATCTTCGAAGAACTCAAGCAAATTTGTCAGACATGACTTCCCCTTCATAAAGCCATGCTGACTTTGTCCTATTAAATTAGGCTTATCTAAATGTTCCGTTACTGTCTCCTTAATAATAGACTCCAAAATTTTACCCACCACAGATGTTAAGCTAACTGGCCTATAATTTCCAGCCTTCTGCCTACTACCCTTTTTAAATAACGGTGTTACATTAGCAGTTTTCCAATCTGCCGGGACCTCTCCTGAGTCCAGGGAATTTTGGAAAACTATCACCAAAGCATCCACAATCCCTACTGCCACTTCCCTCAAGACCCTAGGATGGAAGCCATCAGGTCCAGGGGATTTATCCGCCTTGAGTCCCATTATTTTACTGAGTACCATCTCCTGAGTGATTTTAATCGTACTTAGCTCCTCCCCCCCGAGAGTCCCCTGTTTGTCCAGTGTTGGGATATTCTTAGTGTCCTCTACTGTAAAGACTGAAACAAAATATTTGTTCAGCATTTTTGCCATCTCCATGTTTCCCACCATTAATTTCCCGGTCTCATCCTCTAAGGGACCTATGTTTGCCTTAGCCACCCTTTTTCTTTTTATATAACTATAGAAACTCTTGCTATCTGTTTTTATATTTTTTGCTAATTTCTTTTCATAATCTAACTTCCCTTTCTTAATCAATCCTATAGTTACTTTTTGCTGTCTTTTGAAGAATTCCCAATCTTCTATCCTCCCACTAAGTTTGGCTACCTTATATGTCCTTGTTTTTAGTCGGATACTATCCTTGATTTCTTTACTTAGCCACGGATGGCTGTCATTTCTTTTACACCCTTTTTTCCTCAGTGGAATATATTTATTTTGAAAGTTGTAAAATAACTCCCTAAATGAACACCACTGCTCATGTACCGTCTTACCCTTTAATCTATTTTCCCAGTCCACTTTAATCAATTCCGCTCTCATACCATCATAGTCTCCTTTATTCAAGCTCAGTACGCTTGTTTGAGAATCAACCTTCTCACCCTCTAATTGGATATGGAATTCAACCATGTTGTGGTCGCTCGTTCCAAGGGGATCCTTAACTAGGACATTATTAATTAATCCTGACTCATTACACAGGACCAGGTCCAAGGTTGCCTGCCCCCTTGTAGGATCAGTTACATACTGCTCAAGAAATCCATCCCTGATGCACTCAATGAACTCGTCCTCAAGGCTGCTCTGCCCAATTTGATTTGTCCAGTTAATATGATAATTAAAATCCCCCATAATTATGGCTGTTCCCTTATTACATGCCCCGACTATCTCCTGATTAATACTTCTTCCAGCAGAGTTGCAACTATTAGGAGGCCTATATACTACGCCCACTAATGTTTTTTTTCCCTTATTATTCCTTATCTCCACCCAAACTGTTTCATTATCTTGATGCTTTGTCCCAATATCATTTCCCTGTATTACAGTGATTCCTTCCTTTATTAACATAGCCACCCCACCTCCCCTTCCTTCCTGCCTGTCCTTCCTGATTGTTAAATACCCTGGCATATTTAATTCCCAGTCGTTGCCACCCTGCAGCCATGTTTCTGTAATGGCCACAAGATCATACCCATACGTAGTTATTTGTGCCGTTAACTCGTCCATTTTATTACGAATGCTACGTGCATTCAGATAAAGAACTTTCAAATCTGTTTTGTGACGCTTAGTTCCTGCTTTTTCCTTTTTTAACACTTTACCTATTACTCCATACCTTCTGTCCCTTCCTGTTACGCTTTCCTCTCTCTCCCTGCTCAGGTTCCCAACCCCCTGCCACTTTAGTTTAAACCCTCCCCAACAGCACTAGCAAACACTCCTCCTAGGACAGCGGTCCCGGCCCTGCCCAGGTGCAGACCATCCGGTTTGTACTGGTCCCACCTCCCCCAGAACCGTTTCCAGTGTCCCAGGAATTTGAATCCCTCCCCCTTGCACCATTCCTCTAGCCACGTATTCATTTGAAATATCCTCCTATTTCTACTCTGACTAGCACGTGGCACTGGCAGCTGCCAGGGAATCTCGCACATATGTGAAGAACATAAGAAATAGGAGCAGGAGTATGTCATCTGGCCCCTGCTCCGCCATTCAACAAGATCATGGCTGATCCTCTACCTCAACGCCATTTTCCTGCACTATCCCCATATCCCTTGATGCCTTTAATATCTAGAAATCTATCGATCTCTGTTTTGATGTACTCAATGACTGAGCCTCCACAGCCCTCTGGGGTAGAGAATTCCAAAGATTCACCACCCTCTGAGTGAATACATTTCTCCTCATCTCAGTCATAAATGGCCTACCCCTTACTCTGAGACTGTGACCACTGGTTCTAGACTCCCCAGAAAGGGGAAACATGCTCCCTGCATCTACCCTGTCGAGCCCTGTAAGAATTTTGTATGTTTCAGTGAAATCACCTCTCATAGAGTCATAGAATTATACAGCACGGATAGAGGCCCTTCGGCCCATCGTGTCCGCGCCGGCCATCAGCCCTGTCGACTCTAATCCCATATTCCAGCATTTGGTCCGTAGCCTTGTATGCTATGGCATTTCAAGTGCTCATCCAAATGCTTCTTGAATGTTGTGAGGGTTCCTGCCTCCACAACCCTTTCAGGCAGTGAGTTCCAGACTCCAACCACCCTCTGGGTGAAAAAGTTCTTTCTCAAATCCCCTCTAAACCTCCCGCCTTTTACCTTTAATCTATGTCCCCTTGTTATAGTACCCTCAACGAAGGGAAAAAGCTCCTCAGTATCCATCCTATCTGTGCCCCTCATAATTTTGTACACCTCAATCATGTCCCCCCTCAGCCTCCTCTGCTCCAAGGAAAACAAACCCAATCTTCCCAGTCTCTCTTCATAGCTGAAGCGCTCCAGCCCTGGTAACATCCTGGTGAATCTCCTCTGCACCCTCTCCAAAGCGATCACATCCTTCCTGTAGTGTGGCGACCAGAACTGCACACAGTACTCCAGCTGTGGCCTAACCAGTGTTTTATACAGCTCCATCATAACCTCCTTGCTCTTATATTCTATGCCTCGGCTAATAAAGGCAAGTATCCCATATGCCTTCTTTACCACCTTATCTACCTGTTCCGCCGCCTTCAGGGATCTGTGAACTTGCACACCAAGATCCCTCTCATTCTTCTAAACTCTAGAGAATACAGGCCTAGTCTACTCAATCTCTCCTCATACGACAATCCCGCCATTCCAGATTAGACGATCAGCCATGATCATTTTGAATGGCAGAGCAGGCACGAAGGGCCGAATGGCCTACTCTTGCTCCTGTTTCCTATGTTTCTATGAATCAGTCTGGTGAACCTTCGTTGCACTCCCTCTATAGCAAGTATATCCTTTCTGAGGTAAGAAGGCCAAAATTGTACATAATACTCCAGATGCGGTCTCACCAAGGCCCTATATAATTGCAGTAAGACATCTTTACTCCTGTCCTCAAATCCTCTTGTAATAAAGGCCAACATACCATTTGCCTTCCTAATTGCTTGCTGCACCTGCATGTTAGCTTTCAGTGACTCATGTACAAGGACACTCAGATCCCTTTGAACATCAACATTTCCCAATCTCTCACCATTTAAAAAATACTCTGCATTTCTGTTTTTCCTACCAAAATGGATAACTTCACATTTTTCCACATTATATTCCATCTGCCATGTTCTTGCATACTCACTTAGCCTATCTATATCCCTGTGAAGCCTCTTTGCATCCTCCTCACAACTCACATTCCCACCTAGTTTTGTGTCATCAGCAAACTTGGAAATATTACATTTTGTCCCCTCATCCAAATCATTGATATAGATTGTGAATAGCTGGGGCCAAAGTACCGATCCCTGCAGAACCCCACTAGTCACAGTCTGCCAACCTGAAAAAGACCCATTTATTCCTACTCTCTGTTTTCTGGCAGTTAACCAATTCTCAATCCATCTCAGTATATTATCCCCAATTCCATGTGCTCTAACTTTGTTCACCAACCTCCTGTGTGGGATCTTATCGAAAGCCTTCTGAAAATCAAAATACACCTCATCCACTGGTTCCCCCTTATCTATTCTACTAGTTACATCCTCAATCTTTTGTGGTGGTCACAAATGAGCTGAGCATTGATGGAGTGATACCCCTTTCTGTTGATGAACAGTCCTGGCTTGTGTGGAGGTGCGAGGATTGCTACATGCATGCAATCGATTGCACCCTGTACCCGTGGGAAGCCAGCTACAGAGTGGAAACCCACTGCCCTCTCTGTCTGGCTGAGGTCGTACATGGGGAAGTTGATGTATTGTGACGTCCTGCGAAACAAATCGTCGGTGACCTGTCTTATGCACTTGGGCCGATGACTGAGAGATCCCGGCGCGATGTCACCGGTCGTGCCCTGGAATGATCCGGAGGTGAAGAAGTTGAGGGCAATGGTCACTTTAGCTGTGACAGGCAATGCGATGCCATCAGGCCCAGCCGGGAGCAGCTCGGCATGAAGGAGGCTGCAGATGTTGGTGACCACCTGGCGACTCAATCTCAGCCTTCACAGGCACTGCTCCTCAGAGAGGTCCAAGAAGCTCAGCCTCGGTCTGTAGACCCTCTGACGAGGTTAGTGCCTCCTGCGAGGTCAGTCCCTCTGTTGTTGCCCTCTCTGGTCTTGTGCAGGTGCCTGTGTTGTGGAGCTGCAAGTGGCGGACGTGCACATGGTACCTGGCGAGGATGGTGACGTTGCTCGTCCTCGGATGTACTGGTGAATGCAGCCATGGCGCCCCCTCATCCCGATGGTGTCAGTTTGAGGGGGTCCAAAAAGTAGGTAAATGTGTGTAAACAGAACAATTCTGAGTGTGAACCAAGAATTTTCAGTCTAAACACAAAGATCTCCCAGCCATAAGTTTGTCCGATAGAATTGAGTGCCCTGCTGCAATAACTCATCTTTTATCACCATCTGTCAAACAGGGATTTAAATGTCCAAATGGCTGCCGGCTGAAACCCGACTACTTTCCCATGGCGTGTGTCACACAGTACGGGAAACACGTTGAGGCAGTGTTAAAATCGTTTGCCTTCATTCTTAATTGGATTTATGGACATTTTAAGTACTTTAAGTACTTGATTTACAGCTTTAAGTATCGTCCCGCTGACTTTAATTGCCGGCAAGACGTCTGGGTTTGGGAACGGTCGCGCATGCAGATGACTCTGTGTCATGCGTGTTCTTCGGCAGGTTGGAGCCAAGATTCCTGCCTGCTGCAAAAATCCTGATTTTCTTTGCCTCCCCCCCCCCCCCCCAGCCCCCAACACACCCACATTTTTGTTTTAAAATCGTGCCCAGTGTCTCACCAGGGATGTGACCTCTGACCTGTATCAGCTCCTGGAATAAGGCCTGTTACTATAGAGAAACATTGTGATGACATTCTCAGTAAAAGTGAAATTGGCTATCTGGGTCCATCTAGGCACCGAAAGGAGACAGAGAGAAACTATTTCCTCTGGTGAGAGAGTTCAGAATAAAGGCGCATTATCTTAAAATGAGAGCTAGGCCGTTCAGGGGTGACATCAGGGAGCACTTCTTCATGCAAAGGGTAATGGAAATCTGGAACTCTCTCCCCCAAAAAGCTGTTGAGGTTAGGTCAATTGAAAATTTCAAAATTGAGATTGATAGAATTTTGTTAGGCAAGGGTATTAAGGGTTACAGAACCAAGGTGGGTAGATGGAGTTAAGATACAGATCAGCCGTGATCTAATTAAATGGCAGAACAGGCTTGAGGGGCTGAATGGCCTACCCCTGTTCCTATGTTCTAATGTTCCTTTGTTCCTATGCTCATGTTCCGTTTCAAACCGAACAATCGTATTTGTGTGGAATTGCCTGTTTTTTTCTGTCTGTCGGGGCCTGCGTGCTTTGCAGTGCTTTTTCTCCCACCAAGTCAAAGACGTGCTCCCAAGTGACTGACAGCAACTTGAGAGCTGCCTGCTTATTCCTGTGCTTTTGCATGCATGCTTGTGTTGGAGACTAAGTTCCAATGGTGGCCATTGAGCTATGCATGCAGAGCCCATTGCACTGCTATGAGGTCTCCAAAATCACCCTTCACGTTTATATATGAACATAGGACTGTACGGGACTGTAAAAGCCCATTACAGGCCATCGCACTGGTTCCAGCTTGTCATCAGTGCTTTCCAAGGGCATCAAAATGGACCTTTATCACATCTCGGACTTAAATTCCAATATCTTGACATCATCGGTGAGAGTATTCCTGGGAAGTCCATCAATACACTTGCTGTCTGCATGCTTGAGGTTTCCTTTTCAGCTTCCACTGGTGCTGTATTCTGCCCAGTGGCAGTTTGCAGAACAGAAAACCTTTGCTTCATGACATTCGCCAAATAGGTAGCAATATGCACAAGTCTACCCAAACCAGTCACCATCGTCTTACAATGGCTGAAGTGATTTGTTCAACAGTTTATGCTTGTGAAGTACCCTCCATTTCATCAGGGGCTCTGTTTTCTGGAATCATGACGGGCCTCATCAAAGCCCCTGGCTATGTTGTACCTCCACAGGATAACAGCCAGCCCTTCCTCAGCTACTGCCTTTGCCTTTCGTTAGATTATACACCCCGCATTGCCTAACTAAACTTGCTAATACCTTCCAAAGTGTGTATGTGTGTGCATCTGGGCTGGCACCTGTTTTAATTGAGGTGGGTCATGCAGTGTCCTGAGGTGTGTATAACACTTCTGCAGTAAGTACCACTTCCTCTTGCTGGACTCATGGCCTTTATGCAAAAAAGATGGCCCAGGATTAGTATGTGGACATTGTTGTGTATATAATTGCTGCACTGACGGTACATGCTGTTTTAAGGCAGAGCACAAACGCTGCAGATGATGCAAATGATAGCCACAGCAAACATATATGATTACCATTGCACAAACCAGGAGCTTTGTCAGCTCTGCTATCTTCAGCATTCCCCAGGCCTGAAGGGATTCGCAAAATTTCACATGTTCCCCCCACCCCGAAGATTTATTGGAGTTATTAAAGAAACCCTGGTGTGACTGTTTTAAAAAAATCCAAGGTCTCTCAAAATGGCTGCAGTCAGACACATGGCCGAGGACCGGCAGATTTGAAATTGCATTCTCAACAACTCGACAGGCTTCGTGTCTCAGACAGGTTTCTTTAAACAATGCAGCTGCATTCTAGCCCTGAGGCAAGCTATCAACATGGCCGGCCAACACATCAAAATTCGAGCAGGAAGTGATCGCAGGACAAAAGGTGAACCATCAAGGTGCATTCGGAACAATGGTAAAGCAGTTAGCGAACAGATCGATACAGGAACCGGCCATTAATGTAAATGGGCCAGAGATGGGGTCCTTTGTCTTACATTTCGTGCTTAAATCAAACAATGAAGCAAGCTCATAAGGTATGAAAAAAACCTGTTACCAAGAGGGTATAACTGGGGCTGCCCAGTATCTCTCTCTCTGGCTCTTCTCTCTTCGCCTCTTGGCCCTGTCCTGTCTGTCTGCTAGCACCTAAGAAGGAAGGCCATTCAGTAAACCTCGCAACCACATGTCGACGGCAACAGCAGGCACAGAGGCCAGGCCTTTTCATCTGTTTTCACCGGTGAGCATTAATTTTCTGGCTGCCACAAGACAACCTAGCATAAGTGTAAGGTTGGGGGTTAAGGGATATTGCTAAACTTGTGATTTTAGAATTTTCCCTCGATGTGTCCGTTTCTTTCAACCCGATAAGTGTAAGACTGTATTACATCCATAGCGATTTCTTTATCTTCTGTATTATACTGTTTACCTTGTAGTTTTAGTTTTCTTATTAATAAACATTGGTTTTCCTTGTACCAATCCACTGGTCTGTTTGTCTGTCTTTGTTACCACTCGATAAGTCCTCAGCTCAGAATCAGGAAGGGGTAAGCGATTCGCAACCGCACTGCAGGCAGGGCAGCTCAGGAAAAACATAACCGGCTGACCTATTATAAGCCCGAGAAACAGTAAAAAAAGAAACCCCTTACAGGCCTTGTGTGGACTCCCAGCCAATGACATAGCATTACCAGTATTGGCACAGTGATATCTGTTGAAGGCAATCTTTTTCTGCAAAGTCATTGCTTAAGATGTAATCTTATGGAGAAAAGCAATGGCTGCATAATAGTGTGAGGGTTGGCAACGCATGATGAAATGGAATGTAAAATACCTCACCAGCTGAAGATGGGAAATTGGAGGGACTACATTTGTGTAGCCAGTTCTATCCGTGCATAAGAATAGCCAGTGAATAATCTTTCTCTGCTATGCATCAGCCTGTTGTAATGCTTCTGACATGCCCCCATTACTTCTCATTTGTGTTTCATTTCCAGGAAGATTCTGGCTAAATTTGGGTTAATGATACTTTAATGTGAAATTATTCAGGCAAACATAACTGAGTCCTACAACCTCTATTGACATGCATTTCTACCAATGTAAGATAATTGTCAGTGATCCTAATTGTATACCTTGGTACTTTTCAAATAAAGCACCTCATTCCGCACATTCCTCCAAGTTTGCTGGACTGTAAACACTGGCCCTGAAATTCCGTGGTGGTTCTGATCTCCCACCATAACTTTGGCAGCAGACTGGAGGAACCCCAAGAGAAACGTTGTACCTGTCCATTTTCTGCTGTTCATGCCCATTTTCCCACTGGAATTTTGAACACATTGTGTTTACCTTCCATGTGATGGCCTTCCGTATCTGTTGGACCCTCTATATATAGTTGGGTTGCCGTTCCCTCACAGAGTCCACATCGGTCCTTATCTATAAAGCAGACTTTTCAGGATCTCCTCACTCTCTCGATGAGTACACCAATATCAGCATTCCTCAGCTAGATTGATACACTGAGAATTTAGTCTAGCTTATTAAAGGAGCTACAGTGTGATGCAGCTGCTTTACTGCAGATATGTTCTGATTGGTAGCTTGGTGAGATCAAAGCAAATTAAACCTTTAAAGATGTAATACCAATGAGAGTTGATCTTTCTCTCTGTCCCTCTAACTTGGCTCTTCTTCCCAGCAGTACCTTTTTCCATATAGGAACAAGAGATAGGTTTGATATTTGTGTCATACTAATATAGAGTGTGATCAAGCAAGTTTTCCTCTGATCATACTTTTAGGTTGTGTTAGAACTATTCTAATATGCCTCTCTAAATTTATCTATCTGTTTATGTTTTTAAAGCTTATCATTGAAGTGCATTATTCACCAAAGCCAAAATTGGAAACAAATTCTTGTTCTGTGCGCTTTTATATATTTTTTTAGCAGGGGTCCAGATTCCTCCTCAATTGTGCTCGCATCTGCTCTACATCATTCATTCCTGTCTTGAATTGGTAGTGAAACTAACCAAACAACAGTCTTGATCTTCATCGAAAAAAATGTGTGCATCTCCTAAATTGATCAGGTTTCAAATAAAACATTAAACTTCAAACTGTATCTGTCGTAAGCATTACAGCTTTAAATTTTATAAACCTTTTATGTGTCACTCATTAGCTTACATTGACACATAAACTGTAATATTGTTGAACTATCTTATTATAATTACTGAAACGTCAATGCCTCTTACTTCCGTTTGCCTCTTCTAACAATAAGTCACTTAAGAGTTCTGTTTGTATCAATGAGTAATCAGTATAGCATAGCAGCCATCCTATTCACATGACCTACATTCGAGGCACAGTCATGAATAATGTGGTGAAAATCTCATGAATGAATCATTTTGTGATGAATTATGGATTCTACAGTGGAGTGTAAGAGCAGGTTACAAAGCGTGTTTGCTGTCTGTGTGTTAATCACCCTGGTTCAGTAATTGGTGCTATTGAAGTAGTCATCAAGAAGGACATGGAGCTTTTAATTCAGTTCTTTCAGATTGAAGTCTGGCATTTGCAAAAGCAGAACAAATAAATTCATGATCCTTTTCTACCTTAAGCAATGCTGCGCAGTAAATGTACTAAAGGCACAACGTCCCATATATTTTCAATAAATTCAGTGCAGAGAAGTAATGAATTTGGTCAAATCCACTTCAATCTTCAACAATACACTGTGCTTCATCACTATATTTTTGAGTAGTGGTTCACTCGGAACAGATTTCTGAGTGTTATTACACTTCATGTCTGCTCTTAAACTGTCCTTCTGACAGGAGGCTGCCGTGATAGATGAAGTGAGTGACTTGGCCTAATTTCTCATGTCCAGCCCAGATGTTAGCCTCTTTGTTTGATATATCTTGGAGAAATCCTAGCAAAAGAAGGAAAAACTGATACAGACGTTAACAGAAGACCAGGGTTTCCAGCACAGCTTTTGGGTTCTCTCTATGAAATCAAGGCCCGTTGAAACAATCACTTAAACTAAAGTGTGACTCTACAAGTCAACATCTGTTCTTGTAGGGGGAAATCTACACCAAGGAAACAGAACAGTTAATGGTTGGATGACTTTTACATGTCATGTTTAAGAAATATCCTAGGAAGCTGAACAAACCATAACCATAACATAGTGTGATAAGCACAAGAGACTGTTTCCTAATATAAAAACTCAGATAGTTCATACTTCAGTTATGTGGAGAGACTGGAATTGTTCTTCTTAGAATAAAGAAGGTTATGGGGAGATTTGATAGAGGTGTTCAAAATTATGAGGGGTTTTGATAGAATAAATAAAGAGAATCTGTTTCTCCTGGCAGAAGGGTCGGTAACCAGAGGACACAGATTGAAAATTATTGGCAAAAGAACCAGAGGGAAGATGAGAAGAAATGTTTTTATGCAGCAAGTTGTTATGATCTGGAATGCACTGTCTGAAAGGGTGGTGGAAGCAGATTCAATAATAACTTTCAAAAGGGAATTGGATATATACTTGAAAAGGAAAAATTTGCAGGACTATGGGAAAAGAACAGGGGAGTAGAACTAATTGGATAGCTCTTTCAAAGAGCCGGCATAGACAGGATGGGCCGAATGGCCTCCTTCTATACGATTCAATGAACACGTGAGGGTAATTTTGACCTTAGACGATAGTGTAAAATGTGCGATATCGGCTCGGCCACCCATTAAACACCCTCTCCTGATTTGACTTCAATGGAAACAAAAATCGAGAGAGGTGTTAAACATATGGCCGAGCCGATATCGCACATTTTACACTATCGTCTAAAGCCCCACATGAGTCCCATATGCCCCTGTAAGGTAATGATGTAGAAGACCACCAAAAAGATGGGCCAACTGTGTAAAGGAGGATTGTCGGGAGCCTTCAATCAGCAAGAAACAAAATAGATTACAGAAAATGGATATCTGTGATGTCCTGTCAGGTTGGCAGAGTGATTCTGCAGTAGTTCTGGACTACAAGTTACAATCTGTCATCAAGGGCCACTTTGATCATGATGATCAAACCACTACTTACAAGCCATTTTTCTGGTTTAATTCTCACTTTATAATGGAATCAGTAAATAATACCAGGAACATCCTCTGGGAAAACTAAACCACTGACGTTAAACCATTACTGGAACCATCACAGATGTGGTGTCTGTAACAGTGGGACATTTATGTTCTCTCTCACTGAAAACAAGTCAGTGTGATATTCACATTTGCAGTATTAATCCAAGTAGTGTAAATGTGAGAGGAATATCAACAAATAATCAAGCAGAGGACATCTGCAGGGATGAAGCAATCATATTGAACTCTTTTTTTGAAAAGAGAATGAAGATAACAATTTATAGATGTAGGTTACGGACCATGATAAATTATAACATCCGATAAAATATTTACAGATATAAATCCCTGGGAATGTTCTACAATACTATAATATAATTGAGTGATTCAGATGATGCCACAAAAACTGAGGGGAAAGCTCACGTGGGTCATCAAAGTCATTCCAATCCTGAAATTGGGTTACAACCTTTAACTCACTTTTTGCAGAGTTTCTGCTCTTTTAATGTACTTTCATTAAGTTGTAAATACGTTCAGTACACTTTTGAGATACTGCAAACTGGCAAAGATCCGCAGTATGTACACATAATCTAGACTGGCACTTCAGTGCAATTCTCAGGCGCTCTGCATTGTCGGAAGTGCTGATTTTCAGTTGAGACATTTTACCATGACCCTGTCTGCTTGTTCTAATGGTTCAGAGGTCGAAGAAGAGCAGGGAAGTCTCCCAGTGTCCTAAGAAACATTTGTTCCTCCATCGACAGCACCTAAAAAACAAATTAACTAGTTGTTGATCTCAATTATTTTTAAAACTGACCTGCTCCGCTCCATGCTGCTCAATATTGGCGTCAGGCCTCTCATTTATATATGTAAGGAGCTTAACCCTGTTTCAGGTGGCCGCCATAGATGCCTGAAAAATTTTTCAACACAATTTCAGGTCAGACTTCTTTCAGGTGTCCTTGGGGCGCAGAGGACGTTGGTCCACGAAATTGGCTCAAGTGCCCATTTTGACATCCGCAAAACAGGCGCAACGAAGTCCAATATCCACCCAATTTATTTTGAGTAATATTTCTTCATACGTGTGCAACAGGAAAATATAGTCAGCAGCTAGCAATGATAAAGATTGTATGAGTGAGGGTTTCTTTGTAGACCCTGCATTTCATTGCCTTCCCTCTTTTGGATGTATTTTTCCAATGAGCGTGTGTCAGGCACAATATTGAACCGTTACTGGAAGGGTTGGTTATCATAGAATGATAGAATCCACGTAATTTAAGTCCCTCAGCCCTGAAATCATTCTAGTAAATCTCCTCTACACCCTCTCTAAGGCCTTCTTATCCTTCCTAAAGTGCGGTGCCCAGAACTGGACACAATACTCCAGTTGTGGTCGAACCAGTGTTTTATAAAGTTTCATCATGACTTCTTTGCTTTTGTACTCTATGCTTCTATTTATAAAGCCCAGGATCCCGTATGCTTTTTTAACCGCTTTCTCAACCTGCTCTGCCACCTTCAATGATTTGTGCAAACATACCCCCAGATCCCTCTGTTCCTCTACCCTTTTAGAATTGTGCCCTCTAGTTTATAGTGCCTCTCCTCATTTTTCCTACCAAAATGCATCACCTCGCATTTTTCCACGTTAAACATCATCTGCCACGTGTCTGCCCATGCCATCAGTGTGTCTATATCCTCTTGAAGTCTATCACTATCCTCCTCACTGTTCATTACCCTTCCTAGTTTTGTTTCATCTGCAAATTTTGAAATTGTGTCCTATACTCACAAATCCAAGTCATTGATATATATCAACTCCCTTCCTAACAGCACTGTGGAAGAACCTTCACCACACAGACTGCAGCGGTTCAAGAAGGCGGCTCACCACCACCTTCTCAAGGGCAATTAGAAATGGGCAATAAATGCTGGCCTCGCCAGCGATGCCCACATCCCATGAATGAATAAAATAAATCAAGAAAAGTAGAGGTCCCAGCACCGACCCCTGGGGAACACTACTGTACACCTCCCCCCAGTCCGAAAAACAACCATTCACCACTGCTCTCTGTTTCCTGTCATTTAGCCAATTCTGTATCCATTTTGCTACTGCCCCTTTTATTCCATGGGCCGCAATCTTAATAGCACGCCTATCAGGTGGCACTTTATCAAATGCTTTTTGGAAGTCCATGTACACCACATTGACTGCATTGCCCTCATCTACCCTTTCTATTACCTCATCAAAAAACTCCATCAAGTTGGTTAAACACGATTTGCCTTTAACAAGTCCATGCTGGCTTCCCTTAATCAATCCACACTCATCCAAGTGACTATTAATTCTGTCCCGGATTATCGTTTCCAAACATTTCCCCACCACCGAGGTTAAACTGACTGGCCTATAGTTGCTGGGTTTATCTTTACACCCTTTTTTGAACAAGGATGTAACATTTGCAATTCTCCAGACCTCTGGCACCACCTCCATAGCTAAGGATGTCTGGAAGATTATGGCCAGTGCCTCCACAAATTCCCCCCTTACTTCCCTCAGCAATCTCAGATGCATCCCATTCAGATCAGGTGACTTATCTATTTTAAGTACAGCCAGCCTTTCTAACACCTCTTCTTTCTCAATTTTTAGCCCATCCAGTATCTTAACTATTTCTTCCTTTACCGAGACTCTGGCAGCATCTTCTTTCTTGGTGAAAACCGATGCAAAGTATTCATTTAGTACCTCGGCCATGCCCACTGCCTCCATGAGTAGATCATCTTTATGGTCCCTAATCGGCCTCACCCCTCCTTTTACTACCCATTTACTGTTAACATATCTGTAGAAGACATTTGGAATCCCTTTTATGTTGTCCACTAGTCTTTTCTCATACTCTCCCTTTGCCCATCTTATTTCCTTTTTCACTTCCCCTCTGAACTTTTTATATTCTCTCTGGTTGGCACTTGTGTTATCAACCTGACATCTGTCATACACCGCTTTTTCTGCTTCATCTTACTCTCTATCTCCTTTATCATCCAGGGAGCTCTGGCTTTAGTTGCCCCACCTTTCTCCCTCATTGGAATGTACCTTGTCTGTACCTGAACCATCTCCTCTTTAAAGGCCGCCACTGTTCAATTGTAGTTTTGCCTGCCAATCTTTGATTCCAATTTACCCAGGCCAGATCTGTTCTCATCCCACTGAAATTGGCCCTCCTCCAATTGAGTATTTTTACTTTAGACTGGTCAGAGTCCTTTTCCATAGCTATTCTAAACCTTATGATACTATGATCGCTGCTGTCTAAATGCTCTCCCACTGAATTTGTTCCACTTGGCCCTTCTCATTCCCTAGAACCAAGTCCAGCAATGCCTCCTTCCTCATTGGGCCGGAAACATATTGGTCGAGAAAGTTATCCTGAATACATTTCAAAATTTCCTCCCCTTCTTTGCCCCTTATATTATTGATAACCCAGTCTATATTAGGATAGTTGAAATCCCCCATTATCATTACTCTATGGCTTTTGCACCTCTGTAATTTCCCTGCAAATTTGCTTCTCTATATCCTTCCCACTAGCTGGTGGCCTATAGAATACACCCAGTAGTGTAATGGCACATCTATTGTTCCTTAACTCTAACCAAATAGATTCTTTCCTTGACCCCTCCAGGACATCCTCCCTCTCCAGTACTGCAATATTCTCCTGAATCAATACTGCCACCTGCACCCCCACCCCACTTTCTTTCCTTCCCTATCTTTCCTGAACACCTTGCATCCAGGAATATTTAGTACCCAATCCTGCCCTTTTTTGAGCCAGGTCTTTGTTATTGCCAGGACATTTGGAATCCCTTTTATGTTGTCCCATGTGGCTATTTGCATCTGCAGCTCACCAACCTTGTTTACCATGCTTCGTGCGTTCACACACATGCACCGCAAACCCATCTTAGACTTTCTTGTACTGTCTCTTGGTCTGACCCCACTTAATATCTTACTATTTCTTATTCCAGGGCTATCCTTCTCTCCTGATCCTTTGTGCCCCTTGTTTCCCCTGTCCAATGCTGCACCCTGGTGCCCCCCCCCCCGCCAATTTAGTTTAAACCCCCCCCCCCACCACAGCACTAGCGAACCTCCCCGCTAAGACATTGGTCCCAGCTCCGTGGAGGTGCAACCCGTCTGACCTGTACAGGTCCCACCTCCCCCAGAACTGGTCCCAATGCCCCAGGAATCTGAAACCCTCCCCCCTGCACTATCTCTTCAGCCATGCATTCATCTGTTCCATCCTCCTATTTCTATATTCACGAGCGTGTGGCATCGGGAGTAATCCGGAGATTACAACCTTAGAGGTCCTGCTTGTTAATCTCTTTCCTAACTCTTCAAACTCTGCCTGCAGGACCTCATCCCTCTTCCTACCTACGTCTTGGTACTGATATGGACCACGACATCTGGCTGTTCACCCTCTCCCTCCAGAATGTTCTGCAGCTGCTTAGTGACATTTTTTTAAAAATTCGTTCATGGGATGTGGGCGTCGCTGGCACGGCCAGCATTTATTGCCCATCCCTATTTGCCCTGGAGAAGGTGGTGGTGAGCCGCCTTCTTGAACCGCTGCAGTCTATGTGGTGTAGGTTCTCCCACAGTGCTGTTAGGTAGGAAGTTCCAGGGTTTTGATCCAGCGACAACGAAGGAACGGCGATATATACATGACCCTGGCACTAGGGAGGCAACATACCATCCTGGAATTACGTCTGCGGCCGCAGAAAGGCCTGTCTGCTCCCCTAACTATGGAATCCCCTATCACTATTGCTCTCCTGACTTGTCTCCTCCCCCCCTCTGTACAGCTGAGCCACCCATGGTACTCTGGTCTTGGCTCTGGCTGCACTCCCCAGAGGAACCCTCTCCCCCACCAGTATTCAGAACTGAATATTGGTTAGAGCTGCCCTTAGGAGAATCCTGCACTACCTGCCTGCTCCTCCTTGTCTGTCTGGCGGTCACCCAGTCCCTCTCTGCCTGCACTCTCTTAAGCTACGGGGTGACCACCTCCTGAAACGTACTATCCATGAAACTCTCAGCCTCGCGGATGGACTGTGGTGACGCCATCTGCTGCTCAAGGTCCGAAACCCGGACACTTCCTGCCCCGGTGGTTGACCAGTACACGGGAAGCATTCTGGAGTTCCCACATGGCATAAGATGTGCATTCCACGGGCGTGAGCTGCCCTGCCATGTCTCGATTTATTAGATTAAACAAACTTAACTGGAAATAAACTGTAGACTTAAAAAAAGCCACTCACTGCAAAAAGAAAACCTCACCAGCTAGCAGCCAATCAGCTCCTTCCCTTGTGCTGATGTCTCTCTTGATTTTCTTACCTTGTTCTTGAAGCCCTGAACTCTTTATACTCCTCCTTATATCACCCATCCCTCTATCTCTCTCCTCCCTCTCTCCTCCTTATATCACCCATCCCTCTCTCTCTCTCCTCCTTATATCACCCATCCCTCTCTCTCTCTCCTCCTTATATCACCCATCCCTCTCTCTCTCTCCTCCCTCTCTCCTCCTTATATCACCCATCCCACTCTCCCCTCGCTCACTCCTCCCTCACTGTTCCTTTTATCACCCCTCCCGCTCTCTCTCTCCTCCATCTCTCCTTCTTTTATCACCCATCCCACTCTCTCCTCCCTCACTCCTCCTTTTATCACCCCTCCCACTCTCTCTCCTCCCTCTCTCCTCCTTATATCACCCATCCCGCTCTCTCTCTCCTCCCTCTCTCCTCCTTATATCACCCATCCCGCTCTCTCTCTACTTCCTCCCTCCTCCTTTTATCACCCCTCCCACTCTCTCTCTCCTCCCTCTCTCCTCCTTATATCACCCATCCCGCTTTCTCCCTCCTCCCTCTCTCCTTTTATCGCCCATCCCGCTCTCTCCTCGCTCACTCCTCCCTCTTTCCTCCTTTTATCACCCCTCCTGCTCTCTCTCTCCTCCATCTCTCCTTTTTTTATCACCCCTCCCGCTCTCTCTCCTCCATCTCTCCTTTTATCGCCCATCCCGCTCACTCCTCGCTCACTCCTCCCTCTCTCCTCCATTTATCGCCCATCCCGCTCTCTCTCCTCCCTCTCTCCTCCTTTTATCGCCCATCCCGCTCTCTCTCTCCTCCCTCTCTCCTCCTTTTATCACCTATCCCTCTCTCTCTATCCTCCCTCTCTCCTCCTTTTATCACCCATCCCTCTCTCTCTCTCCTCCCTCTCTCCTCCTTATATCACCCATCCCTCTCTCTCTCCTCTCTCCCTCCTCCTTTTATCACCTATCCCTCTCTCTCTATCCTCCCTCTCTCCTCCTTTTATCGCCCATCCCTCTCTCTCTCTCCTCCCTCTCTCCTCCTTATATCACCCATCCCTCTCTCTCTCCTCTCTCCCTCCTCCTTTTATCGCCCATCCCACTCTCTCTTCGCTCACTCCTCCCTCTCTCCTCCTTTTATCGCCCATCCCGCTCTCTCTCTCCTCCCTCACTCCTCCTTTTATCACCCCTCCCGCTGTATCTCTCCTCCCTCTCTCCTCCCTTTATCACTCCTACCACTCTCTTTCTCCTCCCTCTCTCCTCCTTTTATCACCCATCCCGCTCTCTCTCTTCTCCCTCTCTCGTCCTTTTATTGCCCATACCACTCTATCGCTCCTCTCTCACTCCTCCTTTTATCACCCATCCCACTCTCTCCTCACTCACTCCTCCCTTTCTCCTCCTTTTATCGCCAAACCCGCTCTCTCCCTCCTCCCTCACTTCTCCTTTTATAGCTGATCCCACTCTCTCTCTCCTCCCTCACTCCTCCTTTTATGGCCCATCCCGCTCTCTCTCTCCTCCCTCACTCCTCCTTTTATGGCCCATCCCGCTCTCTCTTTCCTCCCTCACTCCTCCTTTTATGGCCCATCCCGCTCTCTCTTTCCTCCCTCTCTCCTCCTTTTATTGCCAATCCTGCTCTCTCTTTCCTCCCTCTCTCCTGCTTTGATCGCCCATCCCACTCTCTCCCTCCTCCATCACTCCTCCATTTATCGCCCATCCTGCCCTCTCTCTCCTCCCTCTCTCCTCCTTTAATCGCCCATCCCACTCTATCGCTCCTCCCTCTCTCCTCCTCTTATCGCCAATCTCGCTCTCTCTCTCCTCCCTCACTCCTCCTTTTATTGCCCATCCCTCTCTCTCTCTTCTCCCTCGCTCCTCCTTTTATTGCCCATCCTGCCCTCTCTCTCCTCCCTCTCTCCTCCTTTAATCGCCCATCCCACTCTATCGCTCCTCCCTCTCTCCTCCTCTTATCGCCAATCTCGCTCTACCTCCCCTCCCTCACTCCTCCATTTATTGCCCATCCCTCTCTCTCTCTCTCCCTCACTCCTCCATTTATTGCCCATCCCTCTCTCTCTCTCTCCCTCACTCCTCCTTTTATCGCCCATCCCACTCTCTCTCTCCTCCCTCACTCCTCCTTTTATCGCCCATCCCACTCTCTCTCTCCTCCCTCACTCCTCCTTTTATCGCCCATCCCGCTCTCTCTCTCCTCCCTCTCTCCCCCATTTATAGCCGATCACATGCTCCACTCTCTCTCTCTCCTCCCTCTCTCCTCCATTTATCGCCCATCCTGCACTCCGCTCTCTCCTCCCTCACTCCTCCTTTCATCACCCATCCCGCTTTCTCTCACCTCCCTCTCTCCTCCTTTCATCACCCATCCCACTTTCTCTTACCTCCCTCTCTCCTCCTTTTATCGCCGATCTCTCTCTCTCTCCTCCCTCACTCCTCCATTTATTGCCCATCCTGTTCTCTCTCTCCACTCTCACTCCTCCTTTTATCGCCGATCCCTCTCTCTCTCCTCCCTCACTCCTCCTTTTATCGCCCATCCCTCTCTCACTCTCCTCCCTCACTCCTCCTTTTATCGCCCATCCCACTCTCTCTCTCTCCTCCCTCTCTCCTCCATTTATCACCCATCCCGCTCTCTCTCTCCTCCCTCTCTCCTCCTTTTATCGCCCATCCCGTTCTCTCTCTCCACTCTCACTCCTCCTTTTATCGCCCATCTCATTCTCTCTCCTCCCTCACTCCTCCTTTTATTGCCCATCCCACTCTCTCTCCTCCCTCTCTCCTCCTTTCATCACCCATCCTGCTCTCTCTCTCTCCTCCCTCTCTCCTCCTTTTATCGCCCATCCCGTTCTCTCTCTCCACTCTCACTCCTCCTTTTATCGCCCATCCCGTTCTCTCTCTCCACTCTCACTCCTCCTTTTATCGCCCATCCCTCTCTCTCTCTCCTCCCTCTCTCCTCCTTTTATCACCCATCCCACTCTCTCTCTCTCCTCCCTCTCTCCTCCTTTTATCACCCATCCCACTCTCTCTCTCTCCACTCTCACTCCTCCTTTTATCGCCCATCTCGCTCTCTCTCTCCTCCCTCACTCCTCCTTTTATCGCCCATCCCGCTCTCTCTCTCTCCTCCCTCTCTCCTCCTTTTATCGCCCATCCCGAACTCCGCTCTCTCCTCCCTCACTCCTTCATTTATCACACATCCCTCTCTCCGCTCTCTCCTCCCACACTCCTCCTTTCATCACCCATCCCGCTCTCTCTCTCTCCTCCCTCTCTGCTCCTTTTATTGCCCATCCTGCTCTCTCTCTCCTCCCTCTCTCCTTCTATCGCCCATCCAGCACCCTCTCTCTCCTCCCTCACTCCTCCTTTTATCGCCCATCCCGCTCTCTCCCTCTTCTCCCTCGCTCCTCCTTTTATCACCGAACCCGTGCTCCGCTCTCTCTCTCTCTCTCCTCTCTCGCTCCTCCTTTTATCGCCAATCCTGCGCTCTGCTCTCTCTCCTCTCTCGCTCCTCCTTTTATCGCCGATCCCGTGCTCCGCTCTCTCTCTCTCTCCTCTCTCGCTCCTCCTTTTATCACTGATCCCGTGCTCTGCTCTCTCTCTCTCCTCTCTCGCTCCTCCTTTTATCGCCGATCCCGTGCTCCGCTCTCTCTCTCTCCTCTCTCGCTCCTCCTTTTATCGCCAATCCTGCGCTCTGCTCTCTCTCTCTCTCTCCTCTCTCGCTCCTCCTTTTATCACTGATCCCGTGCTCCGCTCTCTCTCTCTCCTCCCTCACTCCTCCTTTTATCACTGATCCCGTGCTCCCCTCTCTCTCTCTCCTCTCTCGCTCCTCCTTTTATCACTGATCCCGTGCTCTGCTCTCTCTCTCCTCTCTTGCTCATCCTTTTATCGCCAATCCTGCGCTCTGCTCTCTCTCTCTCTCTCCTCTCTCGCTCCTCCTTTTATTGCAGATCCCGCGCTCCGCTCTCTCTCTCTCCTCCCTCACTCCTCCTTTTATCACTGATCCCGTGCTCTGCTCGGTTTTCAGCAAGTTCCCAATTTCTATGTTAGTAATCAGTAAGCTTTTCAAGAAGAAAGCATTTAGGAGGCATTTCCTTCTGAGTGTGGTATTGTCCCCAAATATAATTAATTTATGATCCTTTGAAATCTAGTATTGGAGTTTCCTTTGTAAAATGTACAGAACATCAGAGCAAAGGAGGTCAGGCTATTACACAACATCTGAACCAATTTCTTACATTGCAGAAATCCCAACAATGAGAAAAAATATTTAGAAGTCCCATTGAGACTAATTTTGCAGGCGTTTAATCTATTCTATGAAGTATTTTCAATTGGACTACTCAAGAAACTGTACTTAATGCAAATTCTGATAACATATTACCAGTAAAAATATCACTTTAGATATTATTGATGTAGAATCATAGAATCATACAGCATAGAAGGAAGCTATTCGGCCCATTGTGCCTGTGCTGGCTCTTTGAAAGAGCTATCCAATTAGTCCAACTCCTCTGCTCTTTCCCCATGGCCCTCCAATTTTTCCCCCTTCAAGTATATCCCCAATTCCTTTTGAAAATTACTATTGAATCTGCTTCCACCACCCTTTCAGGCAGTGCATTTCAGATCATAATAACTCGCTGCATAAAAACAATTCTCCTCATCTCCCCTCTGGTTCTTTTGCCAATTATCTTAAATTTGTGTCCTCTGGTTACCAACCTTCCTGCCAGTAGAAATAGTTTCTCCATATTTACTCTATTAATACCTCATATAATTTTGAACACCTCTATAAAATCTTCCTTTAACCTTCTCTGCGCTAAGGAGAATAATCCCAGTTTCTCTTGTCTCTCCACATAACTGAAGTCCCTCATCCCTGGTACCATTCTAGTAAATCTCCTCTGCACCTTCTCCAAGGCCCTGACATCCTTCATAAAGTGTGGTGCCCAGAATTGAATACAATGCTCCAACTGAAACCTATCCAGTGTTTTATAAAGGTTTAGCATAACTTCCTTGCTTTCGTACTCTATGGCTCCATTTATAAACCCAAGGATTCCGTATGATGTTTTAATAGCCTTATCAACTTGTCCTGCCACCTTCAAAGATTTGTGTACATACACCGCCAGGTCTCTCTGTTCCTGCACCCCCTTTAACATCAACTGTCATCTAAAATATTTTGGAGAATTTTTTGGACTGTATTGTAGACTTCTCATTAAGAAGCATTGGTTTATAACCAGATACACACTGCCAGGGTTACATCACAGTTTAAATGCTTCCAGGGTAATTCTCTTAAGATTTTCTTTTCTACCATTAACAATATCAGTGAAACGTCTTGTTAATGTGTCCAAGTACCAGTTTCTGAACTTCAGCAAATCTTACTATGAAAGCTATCCACTGCTGAAATCACCTGCCGATAAAGTATTAATTGTTCTGAATGTAAAATGACTATTGAAATAATAAGGTTACAAATGGTCATTGAAAGGACTGAATAACACTTGGGTTAGCACACTGTCCTTTCACATCTGGAGTTTGGAGATGGGATGTGAGTCTCCTCCATTGGTTTGTAAGGGTGCCATGTGAAATGAGTTTGGGCAGTCTTAATCTAGTTCTACAGCACAAAACTGCTTATGATTAGAAGTTTCATTCAGAGAGGCCATGAGGATGGGTGCTGTAAATTGCACAGGTATAGTAGGAAATGCCACACTGGATCGTGGCTAGGGCACACTGGAGGAGAGTAAAGGGAGCTTTGACTGGGGTTGCTTAATGCATTACCAGCACTGCTACCTGTCACTTTGATGAGAAGATTTGTCCTTTATTCTAAGAGTATTGTGGGGGTTTATGTTATACCAGTTGATATCCCACTGTAGGAGATGACCCATAAAACTCACTTACAACATCATTGCTGGGAATGTATGGGGCCTTGTACCTCAACAAGATATATCCTGTCCTGTGTTCCTCCAATGAGATACAATCCAATAAATAATCTGCTTACATTTTGCATAACCCAGTCACAAAATGGTTTTCATCAATTGGTTTAAGCATAAAATAAATTTGCTTGGAAGATTCAGCAAGATCCTGATTCTTGCAAAACATTTATTAAGTGTTTGTTTTAGATGTAGATTTGGGAGCTGATGCGTGCGCTCAAGTTTTAAAAAGTTCAAAGTGCCCCCAATGACTGACTGAGTAAATACATCACCCAGTGTGGAACTGAGTGATTCAGACCAAAAAGGTGCCAGGTTTGATCCCAGGACTGCATTGAGTTAACTGATCTCAATTGGAGCAGCAGTTGAGGTTCTAGACTTGGCCTCAGTGCCCCGTGCTAGGGAGGGGAAAAATCAGTCCAGGTGAAGCACTGATTATTTGCTGGAAAGTGTATATGTGTGGACCTCTGGTGAAGATGGAATCAAGTTTAGCTGTGATCCACTCCAGAGTCAAATAGCCTCCTAACACATGGGCCTAGGATGTCCCTGCCTCTACATGGTTTTCTGGTGGCTGGTCGCATCGGGGTGAACTGTGCCCACCCATATGCGGATGGGCGTAAGTCAACTGTATGAAAGTGAAGGATACACAGCCTCTCAGAGCAAGCATTCTTAGACCATGGACGTGAACAGGGCTTATTTGTGGAATGAGGAATTTTTTTTATACAGGCAGTTCACTGGCAATCGCTTTCTCCTGCAGCACCGAGCTTTTGGGGCCTACCACAGGATGTCTCCCTTCCCTGTACTGGCACAACTCCCTGGCAGAGACTGGTGATCCCTCCACCCCCTCCTCCCACCCCCCCACCCCCCCCCCCGACATGTAAATGCAGTCGGGCTGGAAATACGGTCGGTGTTGGAAGGGCATCTCTGGGGGTGGCAAGATTCTTGCCCCGCCCCACCTCACTGAAGATCCGCCTCAATCAAGGAGGGAGGGGGCAAAATGCTTGGGCCACACTGCCTAAGCTTATATGTGCAGAATGGCTGTTTGGGTAAATTCAGCATATCTGGAAACATGTCATGATGGATCAAAATCTTCAGGGACAGGAGCTGTGAAAATTGACAATAACATTGTTTTAAAAAGAAGTTGTATGTCTATTTTGTAAAGTTGACTTTTGGGCACTGTAATTGCTATAAACTCCAAGGCTTGGTTGACCTCTGAACTTTATTACAGACAGTAAGATATGTATACCTGTGATTTCCCCACTCGGTCAGTGCCAGACCGTCTGAGGAAGGCAATGACTGGTGGTGAAGATGTTTCCCCGTGAGGAGAGAGGAAACGTCAATGGATGACTCAACCTAAGATGCTTTTTGTGCCTTTTATTTCAGTTGGTTAAAGAGCAGCTTTAGATAAATGCTGGGAGCAGGTTGCTTAACCAGACTGTTGGCCAAGAATTGTTGCACAATGGGCTGGGGACTGCAGCAGGAGAGAAAAATGGGAGAACCTCAGAAATGTAACAGTAAAATAAAATAAATGCCATCCATCCTGTGTGAACTCACATGTAGCACTGCGGTAGTGCTCTTGCCCCCTAAGTCACAAGGTTGCGGGTTTGAGTCCGACTTGAGTACATAATTTAGGCTGCCATTGTACTGAGAGGATGTTGCACAGTCGGAGATGCCATCTTTTGGATGAGACAGTAAACCCCATCTGCCCCCTCAGGTGGATGTAAAAGATCACATGGCACTATTCAAAGAAGAGCACGGGAGTTCTCCCTGGCATCCTGGCCAATATTTATCCCTCAATCAACATCACTAAAACAGATTGTCTGGTTGTTATTTGTGGGAGCTTGCTATGCATGAATTGGCTGCCCTGTTTCCTACATTACAACAGTGACTACATTTCAAAAGTACTTCATTGGCTGTGATGTGCTTTGAGGCATCCTGGGGTAGTGAAAGGCACTATTTAAATGCAAGTTCTTTCTTTTTTTCATAATAGGTCCAAATAGCACACCTTTTTATTTACTGCATAGGATTGTTATCCTCCAGATATGCTGCAGTATGTGAATTTTGAGGTGTTTTATTTTTACTGATTTGAGAGGGTTGCTTTTGTCAGCTGTCTTATTAGTGACCTGATCCGTGCCCTCTTAAATGGATTTTCTGCACAACAAACATGTGCTGACTTCTGAGGAAAGTCAACGTATCCTGCATATGCCCAAGTCGTATGTGAGGGAGGTCTAACAGTCTGGCTGAGGACTGACAACAATCTTTACACATGCAGCTGGTGGAGTTTGGCATCAGGCACTATTGGGACTTGAACCAGTGAGCAAGTAACCTGATGGGGTCCAGCCAACTACAAGGTCTCAGCACTTTAAGTAATGAAAACCTTTGTGTGCTACAAACTGTAACTAAAGTAGGCAACTCAAAGGTTCATTCTATGCCCTTATGCAAAAAAGAAAAACTAAATGGCTAACGATAGATATTTATGTCACTAGGGAGAGGTGAGATAGGTATGGCGATTCGTGAATTTAAAGGGTCTAGAACTGCTGAGCCACAAAACTATGAGTGAATTATACGGGTCTTTTTCACAAGCGGAAAATTATCCTTATCTGCCGTCCCCTGTGAGACTATTTATTTCATGAAATTTGTTTTTTTGCAAGTTAATTTTTCCCTGGTTTCTCATCCATGGACCATCTCTCGTTCAAATGACATCCCATGATCTGCTGCCAATGCCATTTGGGGTGCACAAAGCAGCCCTGGGTGACTCTTATCCTGCCCCTCTTATATGAGTTAGAATTAATAAATGGGAAGGGAAATAATACAATTCTTGGCTAAAACAAAAATAAAATACTGCGGGTGCTAGAAATCTGAGATTAAAACAGAAAATGCTGGAAACACTCAGCAGGTCAGGTAGTTTCTGTAGAGAGAGAAATAGTGTTCTGATGAAAGGTCATCGACCTGAAACATTCTCTGCTTCTCTCTCTCCACAGGTGTTTCCATGACCTGCTGAGTGTTTCCACTATTTTCTGTTCTTATTTTTGTTGGGTCTGGATTACTAGCCACCAAATAGTGGAGATGAAATCGAAGAGGAGATCTGTAGATGGGTCAGAGAGATATGTAAGAACAACAGGGCAATAATACTGGGTGATTTTAAGTACCCCAATATAGAATGGGACAAAGGAATGTATGTGGTCAAAGTGGGGAATGCTTTTTGGAATGAATCCAAGAGTGCTTCCCAGATCAGCATGGTTCCATTCCAAAAAGGAAAGAAGTATTACTTGATTTAATTCTGGTACATCAAATGAGGCAAATAACCAATGTGCGAGTGGGAGAACAATTGAGAAATAGTGACCACAACATAATTAGGTTCAAACTACAGAAAGAAAAACCTAATGAAGAGTTAGAAGGGTTAGAAAAAGGTAAAGTTTAGTGACATAAAGAGATCCAGAAAAGTTAACAGATTAGCAGAGCAGCAATGAGAAATCTTCAAATATGAGAGGGATAGAGTACAAAATAAATAGATTCCTAGGAGACAAAAATGGGGTACATCAAAGAATAGAGTTCTGTTGATAAATAGAGAGATTAAAATTAAACTGAAATTTAAAAGAGAGGCGGATGACAAAGTGATATCAACGCAAACCAATTAACGAACCATTCCAGCTCGCACTTTTTAATTTAGTCTCTCTCTTTAATTTGTTGATCCTGAACCATCCTTCTAGGTATAGGAAGTTTATATTCACAAATGTTTTTGGTAAGTACATGCATTATAGTTCATTCAGAAAACAGGAAGCAAACCACAAGAGTGACCCTGCTAAGCACACTGGTTCACCCAATACATAATTTGCAATGCAAACTAAGGAACAGTGAAGAACAAGGGGTTAGAGGTCACGGAGTCTGGACTAGTCTACAGGAGCAATGTCTGCTACATTTGATTTGTTATATCATTACACATGGCCACATTTCTCTTGATGAACGTATTCATGATACAAATGGTAGGAAAGGGATTCGGCAATGAAATAAAAGATGGTAGATGTCCTGTTAACAGTGTTATGATTAGTGGTGCAGAATGACAATCTGTTAATTGGTACACATTTGGCAAAGAGCTTTGGCAAATGATCAGTGTTATCTATGTATGTGAACATCTGCTGCAGTGTACGTTTCTAGATGTACATTTCAAATTGCTTTTATACTATGTGAGGCCCATTGGTTCCTGATGCAAAGGTTTCACACGGCTGGCTGCAAACCTGTTAAATTCTCTAAGGCAGTGGCAGGAAGACCCGGTAAAAAAATGGTTGCCTTAATGTCTGTATGAAGCCAGCAAGTCAAGGTTTTTAATACTGATATCAGGAGTGTGGAGGAATAAAGCAATGAGCACCTTATCTGAAAGGAGGAGCATAACAGAAAGAGTTCAGTGTCCCTGAAGACTTTGACTGATGTATCTTTACAGAGCAGAGTTAAAGAAAGGACTATGAATATAAATGCTATTATGAATGACACACTTACTGGCCTCCGTTGGGTTTTTCTGCCTTATCTAATGACCCTAAGCTGTTCTACAATAATTCGACAGGGATGTAATAGCAAAGTCATTCTGCAGGCTGACATTTTTGTAAGGTTGTGTACAAATGCAGATATCGCATGTGAAATACTCATTGAATTAGGATTTAAAGGATTCCACTAGACAGGACTGGGGCTGTTCAGTCAACTGACACCAAATCCAGCATTCTCACCTCTGAGTCAAAAGCTTATGAGTTCAAACCCCACTCCAGGACTTAAGTATATAATGCAGGCTGATAGATGAGCACACTGAAGGATTGTCACATTGTTTGCAGGTACTGTCCTTCAGATGAGTTTCTAAATGTCTGCCTGTTCAGGTGAACATTAACAACATAATTATTTGAAGAAGGCTGCCAGTTCTTCTGGTGCTTTCAAGCAACACCACCAAAAAGAACAGATTAACTGATTATTCATTTATTCCTTTTAAAGGATCTTGATGTGCGCAAAATGGCTGTTGTGTTTGCCTACAAAACAACAATGTTACTATTTTATAGCTTTTCTGTTAGATATTCTCTCGGGTTCATCATCATCGATAAGCAAGGAAGTTATGCTAAACCTTTATAAATCACTAGTTAGGACTCAGCTGGAGTATTACGTCCAATTCTGGGCACCACACTTTAGGAAGGATGTCAAGGCCTTGGAGAGGGTGCAGAGGAGATTTACCAGAATTATACCAGAGATGAGGGACTTCAGTTATGTGGAGAGACTAGAGAAGCTGGGATTGTTCTCCTTAGAGCAGAGAAGGTTAAAGAGTGATTGAATAGAGGTGTTCAAAATTATGAGGGGGTTTTGATAGGGTAAATGAGGAGAAACTGTTTCTACTGGCAGGAGGGTCAGGTCGGTAACCAAAGGATGCAGATTTAAGATAACTGGCAGAAGAACCAGAGGGGAGATGAGGAAACATATTTTTAACACAGTGAGTTGTTATGATCTGGAATGCACTACCTGAAAGGGTGATGGAAGCAGATTCAATAGTAACTTTCAAAAGAGAATTGGATATAATACTTCAAAAGGAAAAAAAAATTGGAAGGCTATGTACAAAGAGCAGAGGAGTAGGACTCATTGGAAAACTCTTTCAAAGAGCCGACACAGGCACGATGGGCCAAATGGCCTCCTTCTGTGCTGTAAGATTCGATGATCAGTTACTTACATAAGTGGACCTTGTGAACCCTACGATCTGGAGTGAAGTTTTATAGCCCAATATCTGGTTAAATGATACTGTGAAACGGTAATTGTAACATAGAACTTTTGTCATGTGTACCGGCTACTCTAATCTCATGTATCCCCATGTGCGTTCTTCTATCTTTAAGGAAGGTGGACTGAAAGCATTCTAATGAGATCAGGCATGACTATAAACCAAAAATTGGTTTATTTTACATTAAGTAAATGAATGAACAGAATACAGTTTTCACTGTAAGATCAGTTATTTTCCTGCTGCTCCTCATGCCATGAAAACTCCACTGGCATTTTAGGGGTGGAAACTTAATTAGAACCTATCTAAACCCAAGCGAACTATTTCTACCTTCCGCTGTCACAAGCACCATGGGGGGAATTTTAACCCCCATGAACGGGTGGGTTAGGGGCGGGTGGGTAGTTAAAATAATTGATTATTGGAGCACGGTAGCATAGTGGTTATGTTACTGGGCTAGTAATCCAGAGACCTGGACTAAAATCCAGAGTCATGAGTTCAAATCCCGCCACGGCAGCTGGCGAATTTAAATTCAATTAATTAATTAAATTCAATTAATTAAAATAAAAATCTGGAATTAAAATACTAGTATCAGTAATGATGGCCATGAAACTACCGGATTGTTGTAAAAACCCATCTGGTTCACTAATGTCCTTTAGGGAAGGAAGCCTGCCGCCCTTACCCGGTCTGGCCGATATGTGACTCCAGACCCACAGCAATGTGGTTGATTCTTAATTGCCCTCTGAAATGGCCTAGCAAGCCACTCAGTTGTAAAATCTCGCTACGAAAAGTCATAATAAGAATAAAACCGGACGGACCACCCGGCATCGGACCACAAGGCACCGGACACGACAACGGCAAAACACCAAGCCCAGTCGACCCTGCAAGGTCCTCCTTACTAACATCTGGGGACTTGTGCCAAAATTGGGAGAGCTGTCCCACAGACTAGTCAAGCAACAGCCTGACACAGCCATACTCACAGAATCATATCTTTCAGCCAACGTCCCAGACTCTTCCATTACCATCCCTGGGTATGTCCTGTCCCACCGGCAGGACAGACCCACCAGAGGTGGCGGTACAGTGATATACAGTCAGGAGGGAGTGGCCCTGGGAGTCCTCAACATTGACTCTGGACCCCATGAAATCTCATGGCATCAGGTCAAACATGGGCAAGGAAACCTCCTGCTGATTACCACCTACCGTCCTCCCTCAGCTGATGAATCAGTCCTCCTCCATGTTGAACATCACTTGGAGGAAGCACTGAGGGTAGCAAGGGCACAAAATGTACTCTGGGTGGGGGACTTAAATGTCCATCACCAAGAGTGGCTCGGTAGCACCACTACTGACCAAGCTGGCCGAGTCCTGAAGGACATAGCTGCTAGACTGGGCCTGCAGCAGGTGGTGAGCGAACCAACACGAGGGAAAAACTTACTTGACCTCGTCCTCACCAATCTACCTGTCGCAAATGCATCTGTCCATGACAGTATTGGTAGGAGTGACCACCGCACAGTCCTCGTGGAGATGAAATCCCGTCTTCGCACTGAGGACACCATCCAACGTGTTGTGTGGCACTACCACCGTGCTAAATGGGATAGATTCAGAACAGATCTAGCAGCTCAAAACTGGGCATCCATGAGGCGCTGTGGGCCATCAGCAGCAGCAGAATTGTATTCCAGCACAATCTGTAACCTCATGGCCCGGCATATTCCTCACTCTACCATTACCAACAAGCCAGGGGATCAACCCTGTTTCAATGAGGAGTGTAGAAGAGCATGCCAGGAGCAGCACCAGGCGTACCTAAAAATGAGGTGCCAACCTGGTGAAGCTACAACTCAGGACTACATGCATGCTAAACAGTGGAAGCAACATGCTATCGACAGAGCTAAGCGATTCCACAACCAACGGATCAGATCAAAGCTTGCAGTCCTGCCACATCCAGTCGTGAATGGTGGTGGACAATTAAACAACTAACGGGAGGAGGAGGCTCTGCAAACATCCCCATTCTCAATGATGGCGGAGTCCAGCACGTGAGTGCAAAAGACAAGGCTGAAGCGTTTGCAATCATCTTCAGCCAGAAGTGCCGAGTGGATAATCCATCTCAGCCTCCTCCCGATATCCCCACCATCACGGAAGCCAGTCTTCGGCCAATTCAATTCACTCCACGTGATATCAAGAAACGGCTGAGTGCACTGGATACAGCAAAGGCTATGGGCCCCGACAACATCCCAGCTGTAGTGCTGAAGACTTGTGCTCCAGAACTAGCTGCGCCTCTAGCCAAGCTGTTCTAGTACAGCTACAACACTGGCATCCACCCGACAATGTGGAAAATTGCCCAGGTATGTCCTGTCCACAAAAAGCAGGACAAATCCAATCCGGCCAATTACCGCCCCATCAGTCTACTCTCAATCATCAGCAAAGTGATGGAAGGTATCGTCGACAGTGCGATCAAGCGGCACTTACTCACCAATAACCTGCTCACCGATGCTCAGTTTGGGTTCCGCCAGGACCACTTGGCTCCAGACCTCATTACAGCCTTGGTCCAAACATGGACAAAAGAGCTGAATTCCAGTGGTGAGCTGAGAGTGACTGCCCTTGACATCAAGGCAGCATTTGACCGAGTGTGGCACCAAGGAGCCCTAGTAAAATTGAAGTCAATGGGAATCAGGGGGAAAACTCTCCAGTGGCTGGAGTCATACCTAGCACAAAGGAAGATGGTAGTGGTTGTTGGAGGCCAAGCATCTCAGCCCCAGGGCATTGCTGCAGGAGTTCCTCAGGGCAGTGTCCGAGGCCCAATCATCTTCAGCTGCTTCATCAATGACCTTCCCTCCATCATAAGGTCAGAAATGGGGATGTTCGCTGATGACTGCACAGTGTTCAGTTCCATTCGCAACCCCTCAGATAATGAAGCAGTCCGAGCCCGCATGCAGCAAGACCTGGACAACATCCAGGCTTGGGCTGATAAGTGGCAAGTAACATTCGCGCCAGATAAGTGCCAGGCAATGACCATCTCCAACAAGAGAGAGTCTAACCACCTCCCCTTGACATTCAACGGCATTACCATCGCCGAATCCCCCACCATCAACATCCTGGGGGTCACCATTGACCAGAAACTTAACTGGACCAGCCATATACATACTGTGGCTACGAGAGCAGGTCAGAGGCCGGGTATTCTGCGGCGAGTGACTCACTTCCTGACTCCCCAAAGCCTTTCCACCATCTACAAGGCACAAGTCAGGAGTGTGATGGAATACTCTCCACTTGCCTGGATGAGTGCAGCTCCAACAACACTCAAGAAGCTCGACACCATCCAAGATAAAGCAGCCCGCTTGATTGGCACCCCATCCACCACCCTAAACATTCACTCCCTTCACCACCGGCGCACTGTGGCTGCAGTGTGTACCATCCACAGGATGCACTGCAGCAACTCGCCAAGGCTTCTTCGACAGCACCTCCCAAACCCGCGACCTCTACCACCTAGAAGGACAAGGGCAGCAGGCGCATGGGAACAACACCACCTGCACGTTCCCCTCCAAGTCACACACCATCCCGACTTGATAATATATCGCCGTTCCTTCATCGTCGCTGGGTCAAAATCCTGGAACTCCCTTCCTAACAGCACTGTGGGAGAACCGTCACCACACGGACTGCAGCGGTTCAAGAAGGCGGCTCACCACCACCTTCTCAAGGGCAATTAGGGATGGGCAATAAATGCCGGCCTTGCCAGCGACGCCCACATCCCGTGAACGAATAAAAAAAAAAACGACCGCAACCCGGCTCCAATGCACCCACTTCTGGGTTTAACATGGAGGGGGTTGGATACGTGCGAGTAACCTACTCGCCGCAGTAGGGACCTTAATTATTTCAGGCGGGCAGGTAGTTATAGCATCAATGAATGTCCTTATGAGACGTTAATTAGGTATTTTTGAATTGAATTTAACTCAACTTTAAATTTAACATCTTCAGCACGGGTTTCCCGGGGCTCGAGATTCTCGTCAGTGGAACGGAGGCGAGATTGAGCCGCAGTTGATGTGGGTATTTAAAGTTGTGATTGCCCCATTTCAATAAAAGCTCTGTTATTACAACTGGTGTCTCAGTTCCCTCTGGAAAATATTTGGCAGAGATTTCTTGTGTTGATACAGCTTTTTCAAAACTTTGGAGCCTTTCAAACTGACAAGATCAGAATGGGGGTGGAGGGGATGTGGAGGAGCAGGGCGGGGGGGTGCAATGGATGTATTCAAGAGGACATGGAGGAGGAGGAAATTGACTATCCACAGCAGCAATGTTGTGCTGTGTTGGGATCTGAAGGTGCACAAGGGAAATGTACATCAAAGATCAGGAGAACAGCAAAGAAAAGAGGTGTGGAGAGCAGCAGAGAGTGAAGCAACCCAAGGGCCTAGGTCTCAGGAGGCACTACCCATATGAGAGGGTTTACAGGCAGAGACTGAGCTCCCTGGACCTCTCTGAGGAGCAGTGCCCATGCAGGCTCCGGTTGAGCCGGCACATGGTCACAGACATCTGCAGCCTCCTTGAGGAAGAGTTGCTCCCTGCTGGACCTGGTGGTCATGCATTGCCCATCGCTATCAAAATCACCACTGCCCTCAATTTCTTTGCCTCTGCCTCCTTCCAGTGCACTACCGGAGACATCTCCAGGGTATGTCAGTGGTCTGCACATAAATGTATATGGCAGGTGATCGATGTGTTGTTTGCCAGGGTGTCCATTTATCTGAACTTCCCCTGCAATGACAATAGCCAGAATGAACGGGCAGTAAGTTTCACCTCTCTGGCTGGCTTCCCACAGGTGCAGGATGCAAATGATTGCACACACGTGGCAATCCGAGGACCACCACATGAATCAAAAGTTTTCATCAACTTCAAGGGATTTCTCTCCATCGATGCACAACCGGTGTGCAACCACAAAAAGAGATTTATGCAGGTGTGCGCCAGATTCCCTGGCAGCTATTATGATGCCTTTATAGAGAGGCAGTCCAACATTTCAGACCTCTTCCAAACAGGAGACAGACTTAGGGCTGGCTCATTGGAGACAAGGGATACCTCCCTTCAAACTTGGCTCATGACTCCTGTGAGGAATCCCACCAATGAGACACAAGAGTGCGACAACCAGAGTCACATGACCACCAGGTGTGTCACTGAGCAAGCCATCGGCATGTTGAAGATGTGCTTCAGGTGTCTGGCTATGTCTGGAGGTCCCCTTGAGTCTCGCCAGCGATTGTGTTGAGAATCATAGTGGTGTGCTGTGTCCTGCACAACATTGCACAACAGAGAGGTTTAGAGGTGGAGGAGGACGAAGGTGCTCGTCAATCATCCTAAATGAATATTTCACATCGGTATTTACGGTTGAGAAAGGCATGGATGTTAGGGAACTTGGGGAAATAAATAGTGATGTCTTGAGGAGTGTACATATTACAGAGAGGGAGGTGCTGGAAGTCTTAACGCGCATCAAGGTAGATAAATCTCCGGGACCTGATGAAATGTATCACAGGACGTTATGGGAGGTTAGGGAGGAAATTGCGGGTCCCCTAGCAGAGATATTTGAATCATCGACAGCTACAGGTGAGGTGCCTGAAGATTGGAGGGTAGCAAATGTTGTGCCTTTGTTTAAGAAGGGCGGCAGGGAAAAGCCTGGGAACTACAGACCGGTGAGCCTGACATCTGTAGTGGGTAAGTTGTTAGAGGGTATTCTGAGAGACAGGATCTACGGGCATTTGGAGAGGCAGGGACTGATTAGGAACAGTCAGCATGGTTTTGTGAGAGGAAAATCATGTCTCACAAATTTGATTGAGTTTTTTGAAGGGGTAACCAAGAAGATAGATGAGGGCTGTGCAGTAGACGTGGTCTACATGGACTTTAGCAAAGCCTTTGACAAGGTACCGCATGATAGGTTGTTACATAAGGTTAAATCTCACGGGATCCAAGGTGAGGTAGCCAATTGGATACAAAATTGGCTTGACGACAGAAGACAGAGGGTGGGTGTAGAGGGTTGTTTTTCAAACTGGAGGCCTGTGACCAGCGGTGTGCCTCAGGGATCGGTGCTGGGTCCGCTGTTATTTGTTATTTATATTAATGATTTGGATGAGAATTTAGGAGGCATGGTTAGTAAGTTTGCAGATGACACCAAGATTGGTGGCATTGTGGACAGTGAAGAAGGTTATCTAGGATTGCAACGGGATCTTGATAAATTGGGCCAGTGGGCCGATGAATGGCAGATGGAGTTTAATTTAGATAAATGTGAGGTGATGCATTTTGGGAGATCGAATCGGGCCAGGACCTACTCCGTTAATGGTAGGGCATTGGGGAGAGTTATAGAACAAAGAGATCTAGGAGTACAGGTTCATAGCTCCTTGAAAGTGGAGTCACAGGTGGATAGGGTGATGAAGAAGGCATTCAGCATGCTTGGTTTCATTGGTCAGAACATTGAATACAGGAGTTGGGATGTCTTGTTGAAGTTGTACAAGACATTAGTAAGGCCACACTTGGAATACTGTGTACAGTTCTGGTCACCCTATTATAGAAAGGATATTATTAAACTAGAAAGAGTGCAGAAAAGATTTACTAGGATGCTACCGGGACTTGATGGTTTGACTTATAGGGAGAGGTTGGATAGGCTGAGACTTTTTTCCCTGGGGAGTAGGAGGTTTAGGGGTGATCTTATAGAAGTCTATAAAATAATGAGGGGCATAGATAAGGTAGATAGTCAAAATCTTTTCCCAAAGGTAGGGGAGTCTATAACGAGGGGGCATAGATTTAAGGTGAGAGAGGAGAGATACAAAAGGGTCCAGAGGGGCAATTTTTTCACTCAAAGGGTGGTGAGTGTCTGGAACGAGCTGCCAGAGGCAGTAGTAGAGGCGGGTACAATTTTGTCTTTTAAAAAGCATTTAGACAGTTACATGGGTAAGATGGGTATAGAGGGATATGGGCCAAGTGCAGGCAACTGGGACTAGCTTAGTGGTATAAACTGGGCGACATGGACATGTTGGGCCGAAGGGCCTGTTTCCATGTTGTAAACTTCTATGATTCTATGATTCTATCCTCTGATAATGACAACATTGAAGATAAGGAGGAGAAGGAGGAGGAGGACAAAGAGCAATATGAAGATGGGGCACCCATCCCAGACCAGCCACATACATTGCTGCCCGGAATGCAAGGGATGCCCTCATATCTCACAGTTTACCACCGAAGTGCATGGCTGTATGTCCTGTGATGATGCACCCTCAGAAGGAATAAGGTCCTCTGAGGAATTGTTTTCATGAATTTCTGCACATTCTTCTTGTACGAGTGAAGGCCTTGGAAGACAAAAGAAAGCGGTATGAATTAGTCATGGCAAAGTAACAATGTAACAAAGTAACACTTCTCCAAAGTAACAATCACCATATTCAGGTTTCTCATAGTTCAGTCATTGATGAAATAAAGTCCTCATGTGAAAGATGTTTAAATTCTGGCACCAGGCATCTGCGGATTTCCAGTCTCTCCATCTCCGATTGAGAGGGATTCCGGGGACCAACTTGTCTCTATGGCGTCCTATGCATCTGTGAACGGCACTATTTGTGGGGGGGGGGCACCTCCAATCGTCTCCCTCTCCCTTGCGTTTTGCACTCTCTTCTTCTACAGGGGGTGAAAGAACAGAACTGTGAGTGACTGAAGGTAACGTATTCACCTGATAGATGCAGTGCATTGGGGGAGGTGAGGAAGTGCATAGAAAGTGAAGGATGGGTGCTGCTGAAACTTAAGTGGGTGTGAGGAGTGATGTAATGGAGTAGGCTTGGCAAGACAGAGTGAGAGTGGGAGCGTTGTACACCACAGGATGTAGGTGAATCAGCAACTGTACTCATTTTTCCTGACCTGGTTAGGCCATTAAAGCACTTCCTGCACTGTATCCAAGACTTGGGCACCATGCTCCTGCTCCTCATCTCCTCAGCCACCTCCCGCCATGCTTTCTTGGTAGCAGAAGCAGGTTTCTTCCTCCCATTGCTGGGGTAAATTATTTCCCTCTTTCTCCTCACTGCACCCAGCAATACTAAAAGGGAAGCATCTGTGAATCTGGGTACTGGCCTTGCCCTCTGTGAATCCACGGCTTCACTTCCTCCTTTCTCCTCCAAATTCCATTTTTACATTGGCCCTTTAAATAGCGGACTTCAGATCGTGTCATGTGAGTGCGCATTACGCCCGCTGCGCAGCTTGGAGACATGAAACTCAGAAGAAGAAATTTATTGCTTCAATTAAGTTGCGATCGCAGATTCCAACCCGCTAACTTCACTTCCGGGTTTCGCATCTGATAAACTTCTCTCCTGCTCTCTTCTTGGCTCCAAGTTAAAATCCAGCCCCATGAGTTCACATGCCCAGTCTGGTAACTGTCTACTCGGGAGAGACACACACAAAAGGCTTGATTTTTAACCCCGCCCGCCAAAGACTTACCTGAGGTCTGCTGCCGTAGAGTGGCCAACTCTGGTTGGAGAAATTTCTGTAGGTTTGATCGCGTGATGTTCTGACCATGTGCCATCTGGTCAGGAGGCGTCTGATTAGGTAACATCTGAAAATGTTATTGCGTTACCTTATAATGGTCGGGACCCCTGTAGTTGAGTATGTTTGCTTGTGGCTTTGCATTAGGAGCTGTTGTGCGAGAAGTTCCAAGGACCAAGAGGCCACCCACGAGCAGGCAAAGAGGGGAAACTGAGGGCGGGGAAGGGGGAATCGAGGGCAGGGGAGCGATTCGCACAGGGGAAATCAGAGGTGGGAGCAACTTTGATGCCATCAGCAACTAATAGTAACTCACAGAAATTATACCAATAATGATTAGTAATACTAGTAACACTCAGGTTCCCCTCTTAACCAACAGTAATACAATAAATAAGTCAGTGATGGTCTATAATCAGTGGCAGTAATCAGTGTATCGCCCCAATACCCTACATGTAACTAATAGTAATCTTATAATACACTGATATTCACCCTGTAGCCATAGCCAGGATCTCCCTGCACTGCACAAGGTGCGGTCAGGCTCCCCCATCGATGCCACATTTAATAGGCCCAATCTCCCTATCTCCTTGGACTCTGGTTTGGACTCAGGTTGTGTGTGAATGTGACAATTCTGATCTGGGTGCCTCAATCAGAGCCAATCTGTAATTGGACGTCAAACTTCAAAACTGGACGGCACAGAGCGACCTGAACCAAATCGAAAGATTGCAGAAAAGGCAGTGGGCTCGGTGTTTGGTTCATTTCTCACAGGGCACATTGCCCTAAACTCAACTCAGCACCAACATTTCTAAACCACTCCGAGTTTGGACTCAATAAAGGAGAGTTTTCATAGAATGATAGAAATTACAGCATAGGAGGAGGCCATTCGGTGCCTGATGCCTGTGCCGATGCTGGCGTTCTCTTCTGTAACCTCATTCTCCCCCCAGATCCTTTTATATTCCTCCTTTTCAAATATTATCCCACTACCTTTTAAATGAGGTTCTAGTCTCTACCTCAATGGCCACTTGTGGTGAAACATCTTAATAGCCCTCAGTTCAAGATCCTTCCTTCTCCTTTCCTCCTTAGTTCTTCCAGTGAGAATCCTCGGTCTCCATTCCCTTGTTCCCCATTCACCCACCAGTGGAAACAATCTTTCACTGTTTACCCACAGTAAGGTCCCCAGGTTATACTCATCCCTTTATTGGTTGCTCCTCTCTCGGCACCGCTCCCACTCACCATGTTGCCGCTGCTGCTGCTCCAGGCTCTGCAGAAAATGTTGGTCCCCATGTTCACCCCATTACTTGGTCTCCTACACTCTCCGCAGTCTCCCTCTCTCTCCCGCCTGAGCCCCAATGCCCCGACCCCTATTCCACGCCCTTCCTCTCTCTTCTTACCTCCAACCCCCATTCCTCAGTGTCCCTCTCCTCCCGAGCCCCAATTAAGAACATAAGGACATAAAAAATAGGAGCAGGAGTAGGTCATACAGCCCCTTGAGCCTGCTCCTCCATCCAATCAGAGCATGGCTGATCTTCGACCTCAGCTCCACTTTCCTGCCCGATCCCCATATCCCTTGATTCCCCTAGAGTCCAAAAATCTATCTATCTCAGCCTTGAATATACTCAATGACTCAGCATCCACAGCTCTCTGGGGTAGAGAATTCCAAAGATTCACAACCCTCTGCATGAAGAAATTCTTCCTCATCACAGTCATGAATGGCCGACCCCTTATCCTGCGACTATGCTCACTAGTTTTAGACTCTCCAGCCAGGGGAAACAACCTCTCAGCATCTACCCTGTCAAGCCCCCCCATAATCTTATTATGTTTCGATGAGATCACCTCTCATTCTTCTAAACTCCAGAGACTATAGGCCCAATCTACTCAATTTCTCCTTATAGGACAACCCTCTCATCCCAGGAATTAATCTAGTGAACCTTCGTTGCACCACCTCTAAGGCAAGTATATGCTTCCTTAGGTAAGGAGACTAAAACTGTACACAGTTCCCTTAACTTGTGTAGTTAAACAACAAATAAACAACAAGGGTCAGCAAATGAGATAAGAGACAGTATTAAGCTAAAAGAAAAGGCTTAAATAAATGCAAGGAAAAGTGGAGATCCAGCAGATGGGGAGAGCTATAAAAGCAATAAAGGCACATAAAGAAAGTAATAAAAAGTACAGAAAGGGAACATGAAAAGAACTTGCAATAGATGTCAATGCTAACAGCAAAAGATTTTATAAATATATTAAGAGAAAGAAAGTGGTAATGGGGAATGTGAGCTCATTAAAGACAGATACAAGTGATACTATAATTGATAATGAGGAAATGGCAGATTGTTAAATGAATACTTGGGCCTAGAAATTCAGTTGTGCAGCTTAAAATGGGTGCCTAGGGGTCTAATATGGCGGGTGGCATGCATAAGTACGTTGCCTGACATATGGGATCAAGCTCCTCTGTAGGCATCCAGGGCGTGCACCGGAAGTATTAAAAACGCTCATTATAATATTTAAATATAAAACAAAATTCTGCGGATGCTGGAAATCTGAAATAAAAACAAAAAGTGCTGGAAAAGCTCAGCAAGTGAGGCAGCATCTGTGGAGAAAGAAACAGAGTTAACGTTTCAGGTTTTTTTTTCTGTTTGTTTTTTTTTGTTGACTGTATATTCGGGGGCTCTGTAGATAACACCTCTCTGTCTGAACACTGTGATTGCCTTGGCAACGGGCAGTTGCAAAGACTTTCTGTAATCACCATGTATTGTTCTGTGATTTATAAATGCGTAGGCTTCGAGGAGTTCCTGACATTTACCTGAGGAAGGAGGAAGCCTCCGAAAGCTTGTAAATTTCAAATAAAATCGTTGGACTATAACTTGGTGTTGTAAAATTGTTTACAATTTAAAGGGCACATCCACTCCAGGCAGTTTAGTTGCTAGTTTGTCCTTTTAGGCTGCTGGTTAACTTTTGGGCATTCTTTTGCCTACTTTCTGCCTTACTACAACCAATTTGTGACTTCTGCTAATAACTTTTTGCTGGTGCTGGACTGCTTTTGTCTTCCTTCAAAACAGTTTTATTGCAGTTACAGGTGATCCAGTACCTTTCACATCTTCCACATGAGCAAATAGTTCTATCCAATCTAATCTTGAATGCTGACATAGCTTTTGCCTCAACCATTAACCCTGAAAGTGAATTTCACATCCTCACAACTCTCTATGCAAAGAAGTTTCTCCTGCCCTCTGTTCTAAATCTCTTGCATTTAAATTTTGTCAGTGGTCCCTCATTTTTTGACCACTCAATGACTGGGAAAAAGTCTGTTTCTATCTCTACTGTCTCATCCTTTCATGATTTTAAATGCTTCTATCATATCATTATTGTAGCTTTATCTGCTACAATATGTAATGTTTGCAAGACTGTCGGCTGAATGCCCTCTTCACCCAATGTTACCCATAGATTGGTAACTAGAAGAAAAATGATGAGGTTAGATGAAAGTATATTCAGAATCATGCTTGTGGCATTGACAGACTCAACTGGAAAACTATAACCCTGCAGTATCATCAGTAACATTATGAACAGGAGTAGGCCATTCAGCCCCTCAGGCCTGCCGCATCATTCAATTAGATCATGGCTGATCTGCACCTCAATTCCATTTACCCTCCTTAGCTCCATATCCCTTGGTACCTTTACCTAACAAAAATCTATTGATCTAAGATTTTAAAGCTCCAATTGACCCAGCATCCACAGCCTTTTAGGGGAGAAAGTTCCAAACTTCGACGACGACGACGACGACAACAACAACAACAACGGCGGCGACTTGTTTTTATATGGCGCCTTTAATGTAGTAAAATGTCCCAAGGCGCTTCACAAGAGTGTTATCAAACAAAATTTGACACCGTGCCACATAAGGAGATATTGGGCCGGAAACTGCTTTAAAAAGAACAGTGAGCTCAACAGTGCTCACCGTTGTTAGTGGCCAGATGGAAGAGCAAGTTCTGGCGTTCGTACATGCACAGACAACTGCAGAAATCTGGAACTTGCTTTTCCTGGTTTGCCGGCAATCTGACAGGTTCGCCTTAAAGGGATATCGCCTCTGCAATCAACAGAATCAACAGCGCCAACTTGCTCTTCTGCTCAGCTGGAAACTAACTAATATCGCCACAAAGCCAGCTCTAAACTAAGCTTTAACAGCGCCGTATGTCTTAATGACTGCCAAACAACTAAAACTTAACTTTTAAAAATGTGGAGTCTCATTACGCTTTATGCTATAGTTTGTGCTAATTAAAAAAAAATTGAAAAATTGAAAAAAATGTTTTAAAACTTTTTCTTTCTGTCTCTATTATTCAATTTGATTATTTCTTATGCGTTCTTTATTCACAGTCTATGACTGTTTTTACAAATGATTTTATTATGGTAACTTTCTCTTCCTGGTTTTTACTTTGCAGTTTATACTTCATGGTTTTGATTCTTTGTGGCTTTTCAAGGATGCTGTAATCTGATTAGTCAAGGGGAAAGATCGATCCTCTTGCTTAAGGAGGGTCTTTAAGGAGGAGAGAGGTAGAGGGGCGGAGAGGTTTAGGGAGGGAATTCCAGAGCTTAGGAGCTAGGCAGCTGAAGGCATGGCCAACAATATTGGAGTGGTTACAGGGATCTGAAGTTGGACAATTTGTTGATGGATGCTGAAGGGATGTGCAAGAGGCAAGAATTGGAGTAGCGCAGAGATCTCAGATGGTTGTAGGGCTGGTGGAGGTTACAGAGATAGGGAGGGGTGAGGCCATGGAAGGATTTGAAATCAAGGATGAGAATTTTAAAATTGAGGCATTCCTGGACCGGGAGCCAATGTCGGTCAGCGAGCACAGGGGTGATGGGTGAACGGGACTTGGTGTGAGTTAGGATACAGGCAGCAGAGTTTTGGATGAGCTCAATTTTATGGAGGGTGGAAGATGGGAGGTCGGCCAGGAGAGCATTGGAATAGACAAGTCTAGAGGTAACAAAGGCATAGATGAGGGTTTCAGCAGCAGATGAGCTGTGGCAGGGGCGGAGATGGGCAACATTACGAAGGTGGAAGTAGACGGTCTTGGTGATGGAACGGCTACGTGGTCGGAAGTTAATCTCGGGGTCATACAGGATGCCAAGGTTGCAAACAGTCTGGCTCAGCCTCAGACAGTGGCCAAGGAGAGGAATTGAGTCGGTGGCTAGGGAACGAAGCTTGTGGCAGGGACAGAAAACAATGGCTTTGGTCTTCCCAATATTTAGTTAGAGAAAAATTTTGCTCATCCAATACTGGATGTCGGACAAGCAGTGTGACAAATCAGAGACAGTGGAGCGGTCGAGGGAGGTGGTGGTGAGATAGAGCTGGGTGTCGTCTGTGTACATGTGGAACCTGACGTTGTGTTTTCAGATGATGTCGCTGAGGGGCAGCATGTAGATGAGAAATAGGAGGGGGCCACGGACAGATCCTTGGGGGCTCCAGAGGTAACAGTGAGGGATCGGGAAGAGAAGCCATTGAATGTGATTCACTGGCTACGATTGGATAGATAAGAATTGAAACAAGCGAGTGCAGTCCCACCCAACTGGACGACGGAGGAGAGGGGCTGGAGGGGGCTGGTGTGGTCAACTGTGTCAAAGGCTGCAGACAGGTAAAAAAGGATGAGAAGGGATAGTTAACCATGGTCACTGTCACATAGGATGAAATTTGTGACTTTGAAAAGGGCCGTTTCAGTGCTGTGGCAAGGATGTTATAAATGGAAAGCCATATGGTGAAGGATAGAATACTAGAGCCTGGTCTTTAGTTGTTTCCAAGCTTTTATTCATAAAGATTAACCTTACATACCCACCACACCCGAGATAAGCTCTCCTATAAAAAGGATACAAGAGATTCCCCAATTGATACCCACCACCTGAATACAATTAACACTCATAATTCTACAATTAACAAGGAGTGGAAACCTGATTGGAGGGATTCAAGCATGGAATTGCGGGAACGATGGGCATGGATTTGGGAGGTGACAATATGTCCAACGACTTTGGAGAGGAGAGGGAGGTTAGAGATGGGGTCGTAGTTTGCAAGGACAGAGGGGTCAAGGGTGAGTTTTTTGAGAAGGGGTGTGATGATGGCAGATTTGAAAGGGAGGGGGACAGTACCTGAGGAGAGGGAACCGTTAACAATATCAGATGTCATGGGGGCCAGGAAGGGAATTTGGGTGGTCAGCAGTTTGGAGGGAATAGGGTTAAGGATGCTACCCTTTGTGTGAAAAAGTGCTTCCTGATTTCACTGCTGAATGGCCTAGCTCTAATTTTAAAATTATGTCCCCTCATTCTTGATCCTCCCACCAGAGGAAATAATTTCTCTGTATCTCCCCTTTCAAATCCTGTTAACATTTGAAACACCTTGATCAGATCAGCCCTCAATCTTCTATACTCACGACGTGGCAAAAACTGCTGTCACAGACCTTTGATGTTTAAGAGGGCTCTTAATAATAGCAGAGGAGTCACTGAGGCTGAGATTCAGCCGACACAGACAATTTGGGTGAAAAGTAAGTCAAAGTACTCGATCCTCCAGCTCTTCTCTAGGGGCTCTTCAGTAACGCTGAGCACGTTTGGAATGACTGATGATGGGAAAGCAGCAGTCAGGCTCCGAAGCCTCATTGAGTCCCCTTTTCATCTCTACAATGAGATATCGGAGATAGCTTAAAAACAACGCTCAAGACAGCAAGAGAGAGAAACAGTGCCCCGTCGCCCGTATCACTGGTGGCATTCAGGAGATATGACGCCCTCTCGTCAGGGTCAGCATTCCTGCAGGTTGCAACGCTCTGCTCTGAATGAAAGCAGAGCAAAAGCCACATGGAAACCACTTTGAGCACATCTGCTAACAGTCTGATTGACAGCAGGGGTGACACAATCTGCTGTAATTCTTTCAGACTGCCAAATTGTTCAGATTTGCTAAAAAAAACCTTCTATATTGACCCAGTGAAGCAATATTGAAACATTGGAGTACTTTTCAATAGTTAAATGCCATCTTTTATGGACATATAAGAGTTTGGAAGTTCAGACCAGTTTTAACTACTAGGGCAGATCTGAGAACAATAGTTGCTCTTTCTTCATGGTATATCATGTTTCCAGTTCATCTGTGCTCATTGTTTCAGTTGAGCCTGATTTCACCAAAGCTTTCAGCCCCTTTCAGAACCTGCAAATTTCCCATTAAATGGTTTAAACAGATCTCTTCCCTCATTGGCACTCTACACTGAACAAAAAAAATCTTTCATTTTCTCTGAAACGTTTCAAAGAATTTGCATTTTTTCTTCTTTGTGGTTTTATGCATTCAGTTTAATTAAATACCATCAATTGTGTGAGTCTAAATAGGATGGATTTACCAAAAAAAAACTGCAATCTACAAATCATTCTCATTTACACACTCCAGCAATCTCAAAAAAAAATCAAGACATAGGATAAAGATTTATTTTTACAGACAGTATGGTTTGAAGACTGGTATTGTTAAAAGTGCTGACCCAGACTTTCCTCTTTTGTGACACTAATGTCATTCTTGATGTTACTAATCACCACATCCCGATTGACCCTCCCTCTCCCAACTGGTGCAGTCTTTCTTGATTGGCTCTCGTTTCCCCAACTAGCACTTCCTCCCAATTGACTCTCTCTTCCCGATTAGACCTCACTACTCTGCACCCTGTCTCTCTGGACTGAGATTGTGACTGCCTTGTGCAGCAGTAACATTATCTCCTTAGTGTTCTGCTTGTCCAGCTGTGCCAATGTGAAAAGTTTGCTCAAAGGAATGTATCTTGGAAGAAATGTTGTAATTTGTTTCAAAAAAATTGTTTTGGTGTCTGCATCCTGGACCACTCTTGTTTTTGCCTATTTTATGTCGATTTTCATTTCGACAGAGATGGAAAGAAATATTTATATAGCACCTTTGACAACCTCAGAACATCCCAAAGTGCTTCACATCCAAAGGAAAAAGAAAGAAAGATTAGCATTTAAATAGTGCCTTTCACGACCTAAGGACATCCCAAAGCGCTTGACTACCAATGAAATACTTTTGAAGTATAGTCACTTGTAATGTAGGAAAATGAAGTACTTTTTGAAGTGTAGTCACTGCTGTAATGTGGCAAATGTAGCAGCCAGTTTGCACACAGCCATTAAATAAATGACTAGATGTTTTGGTGGTGTGTTGGTTGAGGGACAACCATTAAGCACCGGAGTAATGCAGCTTCATTTCATCACCATTAGGAACATTGGAACAGGGGTGGGCCATTCAGCCCCTCGAACCTGTTCTGCCAATCCATTTAGATCATGGCTGATCTGTATCTTAACTCCATTTACCCGGCTTGGTTCCGTATTCCTTAATACCCTTGTCTAACAAAAATCTATCAATCTCAATTTTAAAATTTTCAATTAACCTAGGTGCAACAGCTTTTTGGGGGAGAGAGTTCCAGATTTCCACTATCCTTTGTGTGAAGAAGTGCTTTCTGGCATCACCTCTGAATGGCTTAGCTCTAATTTTAAGGTTATGTCTTCTTATTCTGGATTCACTCACCAGAGGAAATAGTTTCTCTCTATCTACCCTATCAAATCCTTTAATAATCCTAAACACCTCAATTTGATCGCCCCTTAATCTTCTATACTCAGGGAAATACAAGCCTAGTCTATGCAACCTGCCATCATAATGTAATGCTTTTAGCCCCGGTATCATTCTGGTGAATCTGCGCTGCACCCCCTCCAAGGCCAATATATTCTTCCTGAGGTGAGGTGCTCCAAACTGAGTACAATCCTCCAGATGGGGTCTAACCAGAGCTCTGTACAGCTGTATCATAACTTCCACCCCTTTGTATTCCAGTCCTCTTGAGATAAAGGCCAAAATTCCATTAGCATTTTTAGTTATTTTTTGAGACTGTTCAATAGCTTTTACTGATTTATGTACTTGGACCCTTAAATCCCTCTGCTCATCCACAGTTCCTAGCTTCTTATCATTTAGAAAATAATCTGATCTATCTTTCTCAGTGAATAACCATTAAACTCCATCTGCCACAGTTTTGGCCACTCATCTAATCTATCAATGTGCTTTTGCAACTTTCTGCTCCCATCTACCCTATTTACTGTGCCACCTAGCATAGTATCGTCAGCAAATTAGATATACAGCTCTCTATTCTTTCATCCAAGTCATAGAAATCATAGAATCATAGAAATAGACAGCACAGAAGGAGGCCGTTCGGCCCATCGTGTCTGTGCTGGCCACTAAAGAGCTATCCAGCCTAATCCTACTTTCCAGCTCTTGGTCCGTAGCCTTGTAGGTTATGGCACTTCAAGTCCATATCCAAGCACCTTTTAAATGCGATGAGGGTTTCTGCATCTACCACCCTTCCAGGCAGTGAGTTCCAGACCCCGTGGGTGAAATTTTTTTTTCCCCAGCTCCCCTCTAATCCTTCTACCAATTACTTTAAATCTATGCCTCCTGATTATTGACCCCTCTGCTAAGGGAAATAGCTCCTTCCTATCCACTCTATCTAGGCCCCTCATAATTTTACACACCTCAATTAAAATCTCTCCTCAGCCTCCTCTGTTCCAAAGAAAACAACCACAGCCTATCCAATCTTTCCTCATAGCTAAAATTCTCCAGTCCTGGCAACATCCTTGTAAATCTCCTCTGTACCCTCTCTAGTGCAATCACATCTGTCCTGTAATGTGGTGACCAGAACTGTACGCAGTACTCAAGCTGTAGCCTAACTAGTGTTTTGTACAGTTCTAGCACAACCTCCCTGCTCTCATATTCTTATAACAATATTAGTTATTTAGAAATAAGGAAAAGCTGAAGCCCCAGTATTGATACCGGGGGGACACCACTAGTCACATCCTGCCAATTTGAGTAAATACCCATTATCCCTACTCTATGTCTCCAACCTCCTAACCAATTTCTTATCCAAGCCAATAGGTTGCCTCCAATTCCATGCGCTCTCATTTTTGTTAACAGTCTCTTGTGTGGAACCTTATCAAATGCCTTCTGGAAGTCCATATAAATAACACCCACAGACATTCCCTTATCTACCATGTTAGTTACCTTCTCAAAAAATTCAACTAGGTTCATTAGACATGACTTACCCTTTACAAATCCATGCTGACTCTCTCTGATCAGCTCATTTTGGAAAGGAGAGGGACATTCAAACCCTTGCTATGACTCCATTCCTTGCATTTTCCTAGGACACCATTTCCACGAGGGGCATGGGGTAGAAATTAACCCTTTATACATCTTGGTTTTGTTTTAAATGGAGATTAATAAGTGGGTTCGAAGTTATTACAGGAAAGTAATCTTGTTGAGGGATTCAGACAATGTTACCAGCTGTGAGAGCGAAAATGAAGCTGTTTATTTTCATCTGCGGCCTGAGGTGAGATTGCTTTCTTGGTAACCAATTTCACCTGCCTGTTCTTTTATTAGATAATGCACAGAAATATTACTTCTAACAATAAAAAAATGAAGTCTTACGTGATGTTGCCATATTCTTCAGTCTGTGGAAGGTGTTCTCTTGTTGGCAAGTGCTCTGGCTGAGCCTGGCAGACCAGATGTTCCATTGTAAAAATGAAGGATGATGTCTCAAAAAAATCTAAGTTTATGACATAATTACTGCAAGGTGACTGGAACTAAATATGCGGTGGATTATATTATCCTGCATTCTTGTAATGCAGACTGCAAGAAGGCACTTTGCAAGCCTGTAGTGTCTCTTTTAAAAAATGCAACCAAGTTGACATTGATTAAAACCATTTTTTACAAAAAAAAGAGAATTGAAACTTCACTCATTAGTTAAATTAAATGTAATGAAATTGACTGAAAAAGTAGCTTTGAAAAGTTTGCATTTTTAATGTACAGTGAGAAACAGTGATAAATGGCTTAAAATTATGGGCAAATTTACATCATACCGATTGTAAAGCTCTTTCTATCATAGAACTAACCAGCATGAGTGATTACGGATTGAAATTAACCAACCATGAATATATCTGAAAGGGATCATCACAATAAGGTGGCCCCTTTTGTATATATTTTTCCTAATGAATATATCACCCTAACAAGTGAAAATGAGGCAGTTGACCTCTGCGAGTGAGCATGGCTTTTAATGCTTTGGCAGAAAATAATTTAATCTCATTTCCCATCGGATGGCTTAATTTACTGCAGGCAGTAAGTTTAAAAAGCAGTGGATCTGATTATCTGGCATTAACATCGCTGTGGTAAATGAAAGTGATTACTGATAAATAATTGGCTGCTGTACTTTTACATCCAATAATCCAAATATATGGGAAGAAGAATTACTCTGTGAAACTAGTTCATTATAAATAACCTTACAAAACTCTGCCCCTGCATCTCCCCCACCCCCAACACCAAGTCCATACTATCCAGTGAGAGCAAACTCCAATCATATAAGGTGTTAACCTCGGCTCAGTGGTAGCACTCTCACCTCTGAGTCAGAAGATTGTGGGTTCAAGCCCCATTCCAAAGACTTGAGCACATAATCTAGACTAACATTTCAGTGCAGTATTGAGGAAGTGCTGCACTGTCAGAGGTGCCGCCTTTTCGATGAGACTTGAAAGGAAGGCTCTGTCTGCACTCTCAAGTGGATGTAAAGGATCCCAATATTCAAACTAGAGAAGGGGAGTTCGCCTGGTGCCGTGGCAAATATTTATTCTTTAACCAACATCAGTGAAACGTGCGGAGGGGTGAAATTGGGCTGTTTAGCGCCAATTTCTTAGGCGCTACGCGGACAACTAAGTCTCAGAAATGGAGTCCGAGATGCCATGCACATTTCCAATGGGAAATGCGCAGGACACCATCTGCATTGTAGGCAAGATAGGCTGCATTGTAGGCAGTGCAGATGGAAGCATAAAATTACAGAGCAATATTAATAGATTAAGTGAATGGGCAAAACTGTGACAAATGGATTTCAATGTAGGCAAGTGGAGGTCATCCACTTTGGACCTAAAAAGGATAGATCAGAGTACTTTCTAAATGGTGAAAAGCTCAAAACAGTAGCGGTCCAAAGAGACTTAGGGGTCTATGTACATATTGCATTAAAATGTCATGGACAGGTATAGAAAATAATCAAAAAGGCTAATGGAATGCTGGCCTTTATATCTAGAGGTCTAGAATACAAGGGGATAGAAGTTATGCTACAGCTATACAAAGCCCTGACTAGACCGCACCTGGACTACTGTGTTCAGTTCTGGGCACTGCACATTAGGAAGGATATATTGACCTTGGAGAGAGTGCAGCGTAGATTTACTAGATTGATACCTGGATTCCAAGGGTTAAATTATGAGGAGAGATTACACAAACTAGGGTTATTTTCCCTGGAATTTAGAAGATTGAGGGGTGACTTGATCGAAGTTTTCAAGATATTAAGGGGGACTGATAAGGTAGATAGAGAGAAACTATTTCCACTGGTTGGGGAATCTAGGACTAGGGGACATAGCCTAAAAATTAGAGCCAGGATTTTCAGGAGTGAAGTTTGGAAACATTTCTAGAAGCAAAGTGTGGTAGAAGTTTGGAATTCTCTTCCGCAAATGACAGTTGATGCTAGCTCAATTGTTAATTTTAAATCTGAGATTGATAGATTTTTGTTAACCAAAGGTATTAAGGGATATGGGGCTAAGGTGGGTATATCGAGTTAGGTCACAGATCAGCCATGATCTCATTGAATGGCAGAACAGGCTCGAGGGGCTAAATGGCCTACTCCTGTTCCTATGTTCCTATTGCTGAACTTCTTCTTCCACTGCATCCATGTTCTTGGAGCTATGCTCCTGGCATTTACCTCCTTCGCTACTTCCTCCCACTGCCTCTTGAGCATAAGTCTGGAGGGCCTGCTACCCCCCTGCGGATACAGGATGCTCCTCCTTTTCACTATCTCTTGCACCAAGGCCTCCAGTGCATCATCAGAGAACCTTAGTGCACACTTTCTCCCAGGTGCAGCCATTCTTCAAAGTATCATAGTTCAGATTCAGTTTGGAAATGACTCCCACCACTTCTTGCAGCCACAATGCACTTCCCCTTTAAGAGGTGCAGGCTGCCTTTAAGAGGCACGAGCCACTCACGGTATCAGGGCCTCCTGCTGATGCATGCAGCCAATCAACAGCTGCACGCAGCAATCATTTAAAACAGCAGGAAGCCCGAATGTAACGTACTGCTTGCATCGCAACGACCGGGTGCAGGTTAATCATGTACCTCGATCCCCGTGCCCGTTTTCACGGGTTGTCCAATTTAACCCCCATTATCTGGTCATTTATCTCATTGTTGTTTGTGCGACCTTCCTGTGTGCAAATTGGCTGCCATATTTCCTTTCATTATAATAGTGACTACAGTTCAAAAGTATTTCATTGGCTGTAAAGCACTTTGGGACATCTGAAGGTTGTTAAAGGCACTATATAAAAGCAAATTCTTCCTGAGGCTAGATTCTTACCATTTCCTTTTTGATTCTTAGGTGGCATTATAACTACGGATAAACCAGAGAGAACAGTAACATGGACAGGCATCTTCTGAAATTGACCCTGGTGAGTGATGGAAGGAAGATTTTGGAAGGAAATATGACAATTGATAAGTCACTGATCGACTGGCTAAGAAATGCTCTGCATGTAAGAGAGTAGGGAAGAAATTGCCTGTGCTGTTGTAAATAAAATCAGTCCCATTGAGGAACATATAAACAAGAATAGGCCATTCAGCCCATCGAGCCTGCTCCGCCATTCAATTAGATCAAGGCTGATCAGTACCTCGACTCCATTTACCCGCCTTTGATCCATATTCCTTGATACTCTTACCAAATAAAAATCTGTCGATCTCAGTATTGAAGATTTCAATTGACTCCCAGCATCCACAGCCTTTTGGGGGAGAGAATTCCAGATTTCCACTACCCTCTCTGTGAAAAAGTACTTCCTGATTTCACTCCTGAACGGCCTCACTCTAATTTTAAGATTATGCCCTCTTGTTCTAGATTCCTCAACTACAGGAATTTGTTTCTCTCTATCTACCCTGTAAAATCCTTGTTTCATTTTAAACACCTGAATTAGATCATCCCTCAATCTTCCTGAATTCAAGGGACCTGATTCAGCAAGTGATAAACCACCAGATACCAGGAAATCAGATGTATGCTCCGTGAACAGCTATTAGATGCCCTAAGGTCAGGCACATCCACTTCCTCCCACACCACAACTAGGCCATCAGAGGCTTCCACCCCCTATTTTTGTCTCTTCAGCCCGACTGCTAAGACTTAAACACAGGGACCTGCTGCCTTCAGCCTACACCTCTAACTCAATGAATCAGCAAATTCCCCTTATTGTGTAACTTTAAATATTTCCTGTGTACTGCTAAAAGCTAAAATCAGCATAAAGCATGAAAGAAGCAGTGTGATTGCAGTGATATTTTGCTTAATAATTAATAAATAAACTCTGTTTGGCAGCTAATTATTATTCACAATTACTTTTTAATGAGAAATGAGCTTACACGGCCCACTGCTCCTGTGTTGGAAATTGGAGTGTTGTCATCCACGAGGAGAGACTCCCTCAAACTGGTTATGGGGGAAGCATCTCTGTGCAGAGTTTTATGCAGTAATTCCCGATCACATGGGAATTCTTGTACCTTGGGACCCAAATCTGACACATTTCTCCCCTCTAATCAGACGTTTTAAAAGTCTATCATTGTCACTTGGGCACAAGTTGCTGGCTTCACCATAAATAAACCTTCCAGTGGACATCAGTCATGCATGTATATCCCTCTGCCCATGCAGTGGTCATGGTATTTTCTGTCTGGGTTCCATAAAGTAGTCCCCCCCACACACACTGTGGTATTGTCCTGTTCTTCTTACCAGCTAATATTTTAGTTATCATCCATATCGATCCGCGGCTAATTTTAACCTAACATGCCCAGTGGGGAACTAAGATCAGATCGGCTGTCTGTTATACACCCTGACCGATTTTACTTTCCATTGACTTCAACGGAACGTTAAACTGATCGAGGTGTAAAATGGGCGGCCGGTCCAATACTGTCAGTTTCCTACTGGGCTTGTTCAGTTAAAATGAACGGTTTTAGGGTGAATCAAACTTTTGACAGAGGTGATGCATTACTGCCTATATTTGGTGTAATTAAATCACGGTCAATTCTGCAGGATGCAGATATAATCTCAATGCAGATATAGATGAAGTATTTTCATCTGTAATATCTCAAACAGAACAGAAAAATGCATTTGCTAGCAATTTATAGAATCATAGAATGATACAGCACAGAAGGAGGCCATTCACCTCTCGTGCTTGTGCAGTTAAGCATGCTCGCTCCTTCGAGCCGGAATTTAGTGGGCAGAACTGCGAAAGATCACATTCTGGCAAAGCCAATAATCAGAAATAATAAGGAGCTCTGAAAAGATTAACTTCTGATGAGAATTGAATGCTGATGTGCATTTCAATGTGAAGTTAGCTCAGGTTTGAAAGCCATTCCTGGTGATGTACATTTGCATTTTATACCTTAGTGGAACTAAGGAGATGCTAATAATCTTAGATGATACCTGATTATGATCTGATTTGCATCAAGATAACATATTGCTGGCATTAATTACACTCGTGCAGGATCCACAGTGTTTCTCCTATAGCAAATGCAGATGTAGACTAAGTATTGCGGGGTAGAGTTTCTGCTTTGAGCACAATTGGGAATTAGACGCAAGTTGAGCCTGAAAATTGCACTGGCTAGGTTACAGTATGAGTTTCCGCTAAAATGTATTTGCATAATCACAAACGTAAAATCTTCCATGAACCAGTGCAATCTGGCAGTTTAACAGAGCATAATCGTTCTTTATTTCTTGGCAATAAAAAATATTAAGTGATGTATTTAAGAGTGGGAACCTGGTGCAGTTTTATTAATACAGCTGAAAATGGGTTTATCAGAAAAAATAAGCATTTTTAATACGAGTGTCTCGTCCTCCACCTGTGAGTAACCTGATTTTAAATCACTGAAAATGACTTAAAAAAAACTATACTGAACCATTTACTACTTACATTGGTGTACACTAGTCAGTTTCTTAGTAAATTAAATATTTTTTAATTTGTAAAAAGTACTGCCTACTAGTGAAAATTAGCTTAATTTGAAGACCCTACTCGAATGGCCGCAAATGTGTGTAATCGATGGAAACTTGCCATCCTCGTTATTTCAGGTGGGGGCGTGGCCAGTTTTGTGGGTGGGGCCAGCTTCGGGCGCGATGATTTTTGAACCAGCGCAAAAGATTGCAGAAACTTGAATTACGCTGGACGCAATTTACGGCCAGCATAAATAGAAATTCCTCAATCTTTTGCATTAGTTCAGTCGGATTGAGCTGATAAAGCCAGTGCAATCTAGTGGAAACTCTACCCCTGCATCTGTAATAACTCAAACAGAACAGCAAAAGCACATTCAATATCATTGGTACCATTGTGTATATATACTTCCACTGCCCATTAATAGTTGCTAAAGCAAAGCAAATGTGTCTAGGGATAGGCCTCTATCAGGGAATTTAGATTGAAGTCTCATTTGAGTGGGAAATATGTGCTGGCAAGTTAAGACTTTGCATCACCAGAGAGATGGGCAGCTTTGGTCAAATAATATGTAATGTGTGAAGTTTTGGGTGCACACAATCAATGATCTTATGTTGAAATTTGAAAATTGGATCACATAAAATTGGCAGGTTTTAGGGGTGACTATAATTATTTTTCTTAGGGTCTCTAATGTAAGGTAGGTAGATTGATGTATTCAATCTTGTAACAGGAGTACATTCAGCTGATGTTATAGTAATGCCTTAGAAGGTATATTTTATGTTCATAGACAAAAGAAGATGCGATAGTGTGATTAGTAATGCAATGATGATGTTGTACCGCCAATCTTACCTAATGCTACAGATTTATTATTTTGATCCTACTTTTGTAAGATAGAAATCTGCAAACATTTTTAAGCAATTGTATTGCAAGAAATATAGGCCTAGGCTTCCCCTTTCACCCATTGGGGCACATCTTCAATGGGTCAGGATTTCTGCTCACCCTGGAGATGACCTGCTGACCCCAGACATATTTCTACTTCCCGGGGTCATTTACATGCAGGATGCAGGTTCCTCGGTCTCCGTTGGGGAGTCACAGCCCTCTAGGGCCTTGAAGAGGCTGCCATAGTGCGCAGAAGAGCTGACTGGCCTAAAAATGTTTAATTTCAGTGATCACGCCTGTGCATGGCCAAGCTTTGTGAGTGCTTGCACAGGCCCGTCTTCAACTTTTGCTCAGAAGCCCCCTTTGCCAATCATGTAACGCTGGACAAAAGGGTCCAATGAATGATTTCCTGCATCCATTGTTCTGAGTGTAAGAATGGCGGGAACCACGGTGGAGGCATGTATTTACCATGTGCCTGCCCCTATATGGCAGGCACACGTAATGTCCCTGATAGGACTGGCCGACGGGAAATAATGGGGTGGCAGGGATGCAGTGGAGAGTATCCCCATGTTGCTTTCTACTTTTGCCCACTCCACATCGGCTGAAAAATTGTCAATGGGAAGCCGAAAAGTTAGATCATAAGGTCCTTTGCAACTTGAACTTATGGCTGCATCAAACTTGATGGCTAAATTGCAAATGATTTGAGCATTTCAGTAACGAATAATCCAGCATTGGGTCTTTCTGAAATCTCCCTAATATGGCAATACTTCCCTTTTATGTTAATAGCCAATAAAAATATTTCTGTCAAATATATAGGATTTGAAAGATGCCACAAAATATAATTTTATCTGTATTAGATTATTGACTTGAATTCCTTATTATTAGTAACAGCACACGAGGAGCTGATAACCTGGGTTGATATGGAAAATAGCCAACCTGTTCGATACAACTTTCAGTGTGAAGCCTAGACAGGTTGTCTAAATGAGTAGCGATGGGAAATTATACATGTATTAGTGAATCTATGACTGGTTCCTATTGACACAGAAGGTAGTTTTGATCTGCTAATGTAGACTGAATGCATCCGGAGGCATTGGGCTGTGCCTGTTTCACATTTATCTTAGATGGTGGATGGACAAAGCATCAAACTCCAACTTGAACATAGGAATATAGGAACAGGAGTGGGCCATTCTGCCCCTCAAGCCCGTTCCGCCATTTGATAAGATCATGGCTGATCTGTGATCTAACTCCATATACCTTTGGCCCATATCCCTTAATACCTTTGGTTGCCAAAAAGCTATCTATCTCAGATATAAATTTAGCAATTGAGCAAGTATCAATTTCTGTTTATGGATGAGAGTTCCAAACTTCTACCACCCTTTGTGTGTAGAAATACTTTCTAATCTCACTCCTAGAATCCCCAACCAGCGGAAATAGCATCTCTCTATCCACCCTATCTGTTACCCTTAATATCTTATAAACTTCGATCAGATCACCCCTTAACCTTCGAAATTCTAGAGAATACAACCCCAATTTGTGTAATCTCTCCTCGTAACTTAACACTTGAGGTCCGGGTATCATTCTAGTAAACCTACGCTGCACTCCCTCCAAGGCCAATATGTCCTTCCGAAGGTGCGGTGCCCAGAACTGCTCACAGTACTCCAGGTGCAGTCTAACCAGGGTTTTGTATAGCTGCAGCATAACTTCTGCCCCCTTGTACTCTCGTCCTCGAGATATGAAGGCCAGCATTCCATTAGCCTTATTGATTATTTTCTGCACCTCTTCATGACATTTCAATGATCTATGTACCTGAACCCTTAAGTCCCTTTGGACAGCCACTGTTTTTAACTTTTTACCATTTAGAAAGTACACTGTTCTATACTTTTTTGATCCAAAGTGGATGACCTCACATTTGTTTACATTGAATTCCATTTGCCACAGTTTTGCCCATTCACCTAATCTATCAATATCGCTTTGTAATTTTATGTTTTCATCTACACTGCTTACAATGCCACCAATCTTTGTGTCGTCGGCAAACTTAGATATGAGACTTTCTATGCCTTCATCTAAGTCGTTAATAAATATTGTGAATAATTGAGGCCCCAAGACGGATCCCTGCGGGACTCCACTAGTCACATCCTGCCAATGTGAGTACCTTCCCATTATCCCTACTCTCCGTCGCCTTTCGCTCAGCCAACTTCCTAACCAAGTCTGTACTTTTCCCTCGATTCCATGGGCTTCTATCTTAGCTAACAGTCTCTTATGTGGGACCTTATCAAATGCCTTCTGGAAGTCCATATAAATAACATCCAACTATCACAGATATTTCAAATAGGGGAGGACCAAATATCCAATGTACTTGACAAAGCATGGCTAACCATTCAATATAACAAAGTAACATGAAGTTTTTTGAGAATGGACTTTGTTTCAATACACTTTCAAAGGAATGGGAATGATATCTCGGTGATTAAGTTTACCTCAGAAGACAGTCTACAGCTGGCAGGGGGCCTGCACTAAGTTAGTTGCTCCCTGGTAGCATTTTGCCATGTAAGAAATGAGAAACTGTCTTCCAGTATCTAGTAATGTTGATAGAAAACTCAGGGAAAACTCTTTATTGTTGTGATACCATTCAAGGAGAATAGTAAAATTTATAATTACTATAGTCTGTACGGTTTTGCATGGAATACTGTTTATTTACCTGTTCCATGTTAAATAAATTTTCAGTTGGTTTATAGCCCAAGTCTCGGCTTGATAGCATGTATATTCAATCTGTCTAATGAATCACATGGCAACACGTGATACATAAACAGATCTAACAGGCCATAGCAAGGATTTTAGACAATTAGACAACTAACAGGAGGAGGATGCTTCATGAGCATTCCCATCCTCAACCATCATGATGCCCAGCATGTGAGTGCAAGGGTCTTCAGCCAAAAGTGCTAAATGGACAATTCCACTTGACGTCCTCGCAAGGTCACATCATTATAGATGCCAGTGTCCAGCCAATTCAGTTCACTCCAAGTGATATTAAAAAATGGCTGAGTGTACAGGATGCAGTGAAGGTTATAGACCCTGACAACAACCCGGCTATAGTGCACCATAGTTAGCCAATCCAAGCTATTCCAGTATAGCTATAATAATGGCATCTACCCAACAATGTGGTAAATTGCCCAGGTATGCCTTATTCACAAAAAGGGGGACAAATATATAACCCAGCCAATTACTGCCCTATCAATAAAGTGATGGAAGGAGTCATAAACAGTACCGTAACGCAACACCTAATTATCAATAACTTGCTCACCACTGCTCATTTTGGGTTCCACCAGAACCATCCAGTTCTAGAATTCATCGTAGCCTTGATTCAGACATACACACAAGAACTGAATGTCAAAGGAGAGCTGAGTAGCTGCCCTTGATATCATGGCACCAAGTAGTCCCAGAAAACCTGAAGTCAAGGGGAAGACCCTTCAATGGCTGGAGTCATACAAAAGAAGTTGGTTGTGCTTGTGGGAAGCCTATCATCACAGTCCCAGGACATTGCGGTAAGAGGTCCTCAAGGAAACGTCCTTGGCCCAATTATCTTCAGCTGCTTCATCAATGATCTTCCCTCTATCATAAAGTAAGAAGTGGAGCATCGACAATTCAGCAGTGTTCAATTTTTTTGATAACAAAGAAGCTCCAGTCAGCTTACAGTTAGGACATGGACAACATTCAGGCTTGGGCTGACAAATGTCAGTAACATTTTCACCACATAAGTGCCACCTTCAACCAGAAGAACCCCAGCAACCTTCAACGGCACCATTACCCCATATCCATTGTCCAGAAGCACAGAATACTGGAGGGAGAGAGAAAACAAGAGTTTTTTTAAAATTTCAAGTACTGTATGTGATTTATAACTTGGCCAATTTTACCACAGAACCTTATTCTGTGCTATCTCTTTATTTCTAAATCCCTGTATGCTTCCATATTATAAAACAGCTTAAAAACTTGAAGATTTGCTGATAAGTATCTGCAAAAGTAAACCTTAGTATTTCCAACAAAAATTTGACCTCTTATTATTGTATGCAAATTGATCCTCACAAACTGCTGACAGGGAACATATTCCATTTCAGCTTAAAAGGTTATTAGGAAGTTCTACTTAGCATCACATTTCTTACATTTTACAAGATGAAACTAGAGTAAAATGTTATTCTCAATCAGTCAACTGGAGCCAGAGGCTCAATAAGAACATTTTAAACAGTTTGACATTGCTGAACTCAAGCTTTTGTACAGTAATTACGCTTATCACACTGCCTCATACTCAGTGCTGTGTTAGGTAAATTCAATGGTAGAAGGGAGTTAATATTATCAGTGACTATCTGGATCTAGGCTCAATTGCTATAATATAATACTATGCCTTTAATAAGCTGGATCACGACCCTCATTCTGAAACTTTGAAGAAGTCACTCCATTTTGCATTGAAGGACACTTCAGACTCTCATTCTAATCCTGCACAAGCTGAGAGGTCTTTCACCATTGCACATCTTGCTGTGTCTCTGATGAACAAAGCTGCTGGCTTCAGAAACAGCAGGGAGATTGGGCTATTGAAGACCGAAGGGCAATCTTTAGACTTTCCTCCTCTGCGGTGAGATCTTCTGTCCCTTTGATAAAGAAAACATTGTAATGTAAGGATTTCTTCCACATTTTAATAAATCTAATTGACATTATTATATATTAAAATGAATAAGTTTCCACCATTTTAATTTGATGATTTTTGGAGGGGGTGGGTGTTTGGGGTGATTCTTGTACTCACCAGGTGAAGAATGGAAGTGTTGAAGAATGGAACACTTTGTTAAAGGGAGTTCTCCACAGTCCAGAATAAGGTTCGGTCACACGTCACGCCATCATGCACGTGGGTAACCCGCCCAATAAAATCTGTCCGCTCCCCACTTGATCGCGGGTCAATTGGAGCCACTTAACGTGGCTTCCGAGTTTGCCGTCCAAAAGCTGCGCAGCGGGTGGACTGCGCACACGCATCACAGGCTGTCAGCTGGAGGAGCTCTATTTAAAGAGGCAGTCCTCCAATGGCTGCTCCTGGAGCAAACCTCCACACAGCACAATGGAGCAGCTGAAGGGAAAGGCTGCTCCTACATTTAGCGATGCCTCACTCCAGGTGCTACTGGATGGGGTGAGGAGGAGGAGGGATGTCTTCTACCCGGCGGACGGGAGGAAGTGGCCTGCCTCTGCCACCAAGAAGGCCTGGCTCGAGGTGGCATAGGAAGTCACCAGCAGCAGCAACATCTCCCACAAGTGGATCCAGTGCAGGAGGCGCTTCAATTACCTAACTTGGTCAGCCAAAGTGTGTACACTTAATCATTCTCCTACGTTCCGTTTTCCACATCACCGCCCCCACCCCCCACATCGTTCTGCACTGCCAACACTACTCTATCACATCACTCCTTACACCCACTGAAAGCTCATCCTCAACTTACCTGCACTTCCTCAGCACTTCCTCACCTCCCCATTACTCACCCCACCACTACCACCCAACACAATCCTCATACAATGTCATGGCTCTGTCTCTTACTCACCCTCTGATGCATCTCTTTCAGGGGGTCAGCCGCACCCAAACCAATGCATTCATCAGTTGGCCACGTCACCATCACTCACTCACGCATCTGTACTTTCTCCCCTTATCGGAGAAGAGAGCCCAGAATGCACGGGAGAGGGCGAGGACCGGAGGGGGGCCGCAACAGATTGTCGTCCTCACAGATGCGGAGCAGGAGGTGCTGGAGCTGAGCCTCACTCCCGAGTGCCTGTCTGTCAGCAACGCCGAGACTGGCACCCGACAAACGTCTGGTGACAGAACTTTAACATTCAACACACACAATAGGAATTGATGTTAACATGCCCCGCCATCTTCAACACATCAGTATTCTCATTGCAGCCTGACACATCTGTCATCATGCTAAATATTGCCTTCTGTTCTCTTACAGGGCCTTCAGCGACCGCTGTGACAGCAAAGGGCAATTCCTCAGAGGACTTGCTGGCCTCTGAGGGTGCACTTTCACATCTGAGCAAGCCTTCCACCAGCGCAGATACTCACACCTCGTGGGTCCTAATCTGAAGTTAGTTGGGATTACACATGGTGAGTTACCACACACACATAAGCACGAGCAGACACTGGTGGCAGGGGCAGCTGTGGAGAGTCCACGTCGGTGGGAGCACTCCTCTCCAGGCTCTGCTCAGCTGGACACAGATGCTGAACCCCGGGGGCCATCCATTAAAAGGAGAATGATCGAGGGACAGCAGCACATTTGCAAGGTGCTGGAACAGGTGCCATGCACACTCTCGACAATCGCACAGAGGATGGAGGAGTCCAACTCCTACATGAGTGGAATAGTGGCACAGGTACGGGAGGGAATCTCTGAGATAGCGTCAAAGGGACATGAGGGCATCTCTGACATACTGTCACGGGTAAGTGCGGGAATGTCTGCAATGGACGGAAGGCTAGCCTCCATGAAGCTTCAAGCACGGCTCACAAATGAGTCCAAACAGGCCCTGACAATGGCCGTTCGGACTCAGGGTGAACAACATTCTACCGCCATTAACAGGCAGGCAGATACACTAGCACTGGCCTTACAAGGCTTCATGCATGTCCTCCAAACTGTCGTCCAGCAGAGTGGTAGGAGTGGTGTGAGCCTGCCCAGGGGAGGGATGATGGCAAAAGGGGACATAGAAGTGGGGACACCACTCAAAGTGATGCTCCCACATCTCACCCAATGCCCCCCTCTCAACCAGTACTCGCAATGCTGCCTCCTCTCCAGGTGGCCAAGTCTGCCCCTGCACAGGTGCAGGTGGAGCAGTCTTTGGAGGAGCCCTTACAGGCACCAAAACCCAGAGGGCGTGGGCCCAAAGCATCTAATCGGTCAGGGCATGAGCAAGAGCAACCTGCCACTACCTCTGCTGCAGCCACAGGGGATGCACCACGTAGAAGTAGTCAGAAGCGAAAGGCGATGGTTTTGTAAGCACGAAGGGGATACACAAGGGTATTTGACGGTTGGTCATGTTTTTTATTTATATTAGCTTTTTTTAAACTCACATTTAATATTATTATTGTCACCACTACTGCTACGTCTTGGCCATTCTTGACTGGCTTCTGTAATAAGGCCCTTTTATGAGGTTCACCATGAACACTGACACTTGATGCCACCCATTGTGTCACTCTACAGTGGGTGAATGTGTAGTTGCAGGACTGTTTTGTGCAGGGAGGGCTGGAGGAGGGGAGGTGCTGATGTGGGCATTGCTCTATCCAGGTGGTGAGGACTGGACTCTTCACACTGATGTTAGGAGAACCGTTCACATATCAGTGACTCCCTGGCATCACAAGCAGCCAGGTGAGCCGCTGTTCTGCTCATGGGTTGCTCCTGCTCCTCCTCCTCCTCCGCCTCCTCCTTCTCCTCCTTTGCCACCTCCTCCTCCTCAATGTGGGTGGCAGATGTAGATGGGGCCGCCTCAAGTGCACCCCTCTCTGTTGTGCCATGTTGTGCAGGGCACAACACACGACTATAATGCGTCCCACTCTGTCTGGTGCGTATTGAAGTGCTTCCCCAGAATGATCAAAGCACCTGAAGTGCATCTTGAGCAGCCCTATAGCATGCTCAATTGTAGACCTGGTAGCAATGTGGCTGTTGTTATATCTACGCTGTTGCTCGGTGATGGGTTTCCTCAGAGGTGTCATGAGCCACGTGTGCAGGGGGTATCTCTTGTCCCCGAGGAGCCAGCCCTTACGGGTGTTTGGTGCATGGAAGAGGGGCGGGATGTTGGATTCCTGGAGGAAGAAGGAATCATGGCAGCTGCCAGGATATCTGGTGCACACGTGAAGGAATCTCTTGCGGTGGTCACAAACGAGCTGAGTGTTGATGGAGTGATAGCCCTTCCTGTTGATGAACAGTCCTGGCTCATGTGGAGGTGCTCATTTTGCTATATGGGTGCAATCAATTACACCCTGCACCCGTGGGAAGCCAGCCACAGCGTGGAATCCTACTGCCCTTTCCGTCTGGTTGAGGTCGTCCACGGGGAAGTTGATGTACTGTGAGGCCCTGCGAAACAAGCCGTCGGTGACCTGCCTTATGCACTTGTGTGCTGACATCTGAGAGACTCCGGCGATGTCCCTGGTGGCACCCTGGAATGACCAGGAGGTGAAGAAGTTGAGGGCAGTGGTGACTTTGACAGTGACAGGTAAGGGGATGCTGCTCGGCCCAGCCAGGAGCAGCTTGGTATGAAGGAGGCAGCAGATGTCTGCGACTACCTGGCGACTGACTCTGAGCCTCCGTATGCATTGCTCCTCAGAGAGGTCCAGGAAGCTGAGCCTCGGTTTGTAGACCCTGTTGCGAGGGTAGTGCCTCCTGCGATGTCGCTCTTTCTGTTGATGCCCTCCGTGCTCTTGTGCAGGTGCCTGTGATGCAGCATTGTGTTGTGGAACTCCACATGGCGGAGGTGGACGCCATGCCAGGCGAGGCTGGTGATGTTGCTCGTCCTGGAATGTAGTGGTGATGGTGTGAGTTTGAGGGATTCTGCAAAGTAGTTAAATATGTTTGAACAGCAGAGTTTTGGGTGGAAAGTGAGAATTTTGAGTGAAAACACAAAGGTCTTGCAGCCAAAACTTTGTCTGAAGTGACAGAATGCCCTGCTGCAATAAATGACATTTTCTCCCCACCTGTCAAATAAACATTTGCATCTCCCACTGGCTGCTGGCTGAAACATGTCTGTTTCAACAGGGAGTGTTTCCCACAGCACGGGAAACACGCTGAGGATCCTTCAAAATCGCACCCCTGCCAAAATGTCAAGTCAGTCAAGTAGTTCAAGTGCCTCAACTATCTGACAAACTGCAAATTATCATCCCGCCGGCTTTAATTGCCGGTGGGACTTCCGCATTCGGGAGGCACGCGTGCACCCGGACGCGTTACTGTGGAACCCGGAAATCGGCGGGTTGGAGCCAGGCTCCGAACCCCATTGGGATTTCAGTGATTTTGGAAGCCCCCCCGCCCCCACGCACCCGCTCCATCACCCGAAAATCGAGCCCCATTTCTCACTGACATTCTAGAACAAAAAAATGGCAGTTATGTGAAGGTCTGCTGGAAATATGTGCAAATGAAGAAAAAAGTTGCAGTTACATAGCACCTTCTATGATCTTTTATGATCTCCCAAAGCACTTCCCAGCAAATGAGGTCCTTTTGAAGTGTAGTCACTGTTATAATATCGGAAAACACGGGCGCTCACTTGCACACAGTAAGATCCCACAAAGAGCAATGAGAAAAATGATCAAATAATCAGGTTTAGTTTTGTTGGTTGAGGACTAAATATTGGCCAGGACACTAGGATGATCTCCTTACTCTATTAGAATAGTGTCATGACATTTTTTACATTCACCTGAGAGGGCACACAGGGCCTTGGTTTAATGTCTCATCTGAAAGACAGTGCAGCACTCCCTCAATGCTGCACTGAGGTATCAGTCTAGATTATGTGCTCAACAATAACAACAACAACTTGCATTTATATAGCACCTTTTATGTAGTAAAAATGTCCCAAGATGCTTCACAGGAGCGTAATCAGACAAAATCTTGACACCAAGCCACATAAAGAGATATTAAGACAGGTAACCAAAAGCTTGGTCAAAGAGATAGGTTTTAAGGAGCGACTTCAAGGAGGGGAGAGAGAGAGAGATAGAGATGCAGAGAGGTTAAGAGTCTCTGGAAGGAGTCTTGAACCCACAACTTTCTCACTCAGATGTAAGAGTGCTCCCATCGAACCAAGGCTGATACCTGTAAAACTGTCAACCCCAGTCCATCACCGGCATCTCCACATCACCTGTAAAACTGACTTTATATATGCAAATAATTATGTTTTTGATCAGGTCTCATCACCAGGTAGAAAACAATGGCACACAATGGATGTTACTATCAATGTTGATGTCAACATTAAGAGCAATTTCAGAATTGCTTCCTATATGTACCTTGATCACAAAGAAAATAAATGAAAAGAAAGAAAGATTTGCATTTATATGGTGCCTTTCATGACCTCAGGACATCCCAAAGTGCTTTACAGCCAATTAAGTACTTTAAAAAAAAGTAGTCACTGTTGTAATGTAAAAAAACACGGAAGCTAATTTATGCACAGCAAGGTCCAACAAACAGCAATGAAATAAATGACCAGAAAATCTGTTCCAGGAGTTGGTTGATGGATAAATGTTGGGCAGGACACTGAGAGAATAGTTCCATGCAATCTTTAACATCCACCTGAGAGGGCAGACGAAACCTCGCTATAACATCTCAACCAAAAGACAGCATATTTGACAGGGCAGCACTCCCTCAGTGTTGCACTGAAGTGTCAGCCTAGATTGTGTACTCAAGTCTCTGGAGTGGGGCTTAAACCCACAACCTTCTGACTCAGAGGTGAGAGTACTACCACTGAACCACAGCTGATACCACAACTACTTGGACAGTGATATTAATTGCATCTTAAACCCAGGTTGAACTTCAGCAAGGGAAAGGTCGTGCAACTATCCTTTCGTTGATGGCTGTTTAGAGTTGTAAGTGACTCATGTTTTACCAGTCTCAACTAGGCCCAAGTTTGACAAGGCTGAACTGACAAGGTAACTTCTTTACCTGTGTCAGATCTGAAAGGCTCAGATCCTGAGAAAAAGAGCCTTGAGAATTAAATTCCTCAGAGGGAAGTGACTGAGTATTGCTGGGGCAAAATGTAGCACGAGTCCCATGTTTGAAGTGGCTTGAATTACTCTTGAACTAGCTGTACTGTGGTAAAATGTTCCCTGTTGATCTATTTGACTAATGAGCCTTAAAATCACTAAAAAGGTGAAATAATCAAAAATGTATTTTACACGTTATAAAGTTTTGTTTAACTCAGCATTATATAGCTCACTTAGAGGTAATTACTAAACACGCCAGAAAACTATGAAGCACTTTGCTTGTTGAGTAAATTCTGCAATTAATCTGACAGGATTACACTGATATCTTTTGTGACTAGGGGTAACTAGCCAGCCTTGACTCTTATGTAACTGTTTGTGGATTGTACATGAGAATCGGAGGACTAGACCGTATAGAAATTATGCTGGTAATTCTCAAAACAAACTATTGTTGGAATAACTATTGCCATTTACTACCATAATGAGCAGTTTTGTAAAAGAAAACATTTTTGTTGTATATCAAATAGTCCAAAAGCTTGCATTACACATAAGAAACCTTGTTTGAGTTGTGTTTCAATAACAGGAGACTTCTTTATAATTATTAAAGATCAGCTGCTTCCTGATTTTTATTTAAATCTCTGCATAGAACTACAGATATGGAAACACGCCTCTATTTAAATTCAATCAATAGACTCCAGTCTCACACATAAGAACAGGAGGAGGCCATTCAGCCCCTCATGTCTGTTCTGCCATTTAATTAAATCATGGCTGATCTACACCTCAACTCCACTTACCCACCTCTGATACATATCCCTTGATACCCTTACCTAATAAAAATCTGCCGATCTCAGTCTTGGAAATTTCAATTGACCCAGTATCCACATCCTTTTGGGGGAGGGAATTCTAGATTTTCACTACCGTTTATGTGAAAAAGTGCTTCCTGATTTCACTCCTGACCAGCCTAGCTCTAATTTTAAGATTGTGCCCCCTTGTTCTGGATTCCCCCATCGGAGGAAATAACTTCTCTTTATCTACTCTATTGAATCCTTTTATCATTTAATATACCTTAATTAGATCACTCTTCAATCTTCTAAGTTCAAGGGAATACAACCCAAGTTTATGCAACCTGACCTCATAATTTGACCCTTTAAGCTTTGGTATCATTTTTGTAAATCTGCACTGTACCCCCACTAATGCCAATATATCCTTCCAGAGGTGCGGTGCCCAGATCTGAATGCAATACTCCAGATGGGGGTATTAATTAGTCCACTCTTAACCCTTCTCAAGTGGCCGAATAAACCACCCAGTTGTAAACAATCATTACAAAGTTCAAGAAGAAAAAGATAATTGATGGACCAATCGACAATGACTCAAGCATCATATCAGGTATCAAGGAAGCTCAACCCAGTTAACCTTGTAAAGTCCTCCTCGCTAACATCTGGGGGCTGGTGTCCAAGTTGGGAGAGCTGTCCAACTGTCTAGTTAAGCAATAGCCTGACATAGTCATATTTACAGAATCATACCTATTAGCTAACATCCCAGATTCCTCCATCACCATCCATGGGTATGTCCGGCCCCATCGGCAGGACAGCTCCACCACAGCTGGAGGCACAATGATATACAGTCGGGTGGGAGTGGTCCCGAGAGTCCCCAACATTGATTCTGGATCCCATGAAATCTCATTGTTTCAGGTAAAACAAGACCAAGGAAACCTGTTGATCATCACTCACCATCCCACGCTCAAATAATAAATTAGTGCTATTCCATGTTGAACATTGTTTGGAGGAAGCTCTAAGGAAGCAAGGGCACAGAATGTATTCTGGGTGGGAGATTTCAATGTGCACCACCAAGAGTGGCTTGGTCGTACCACCAATGACCAAGCTGGCCGAGTCCTGAAAAACATAGCTGCCAAACTTGGCCTGCATCAGGTGGTGAGGAAACCAACACAAGGAAGTAACCTACTTGACCTCATCCTCGCCAACCTACCTGTCGTAGACACATCTATCCACAATAGCATTGGCAGAATTGACCACGCACAGTCCTTGTGAAGACAACGTCTCTTCTCCATCTTGAGGGCATTCTACATGTGTAGTGCGGCACTACAACCGTGCTAAGTGGGACAGACTAAGGACAGGTCTAGCAGCCCAAAACTGAGCAACTATGAGGCACTGTGGGCCATTGTTACCATCAGCAGAATTGTATACCACTGTAATCTGTAACTTTATTGTCCAGCACATGTTTCACTCCTTGATCACCATCATACCAGGAGAACCTCTGGTCTAATGTGGAATGTAGAAGAGAGTGCCAAGTGTAGTACTCAGGCATAACTTAGAATGAGCTATGAAACTAGTGAAGCTACCACACAGGCCAAATGCAGGCTATGGCAGTCCCATAATCAATGGATCAGAGCAAAGCTCTATAGCCCTGCCGCATCCAGTCAAGAATGGTGGTGGACTACCAGGCAACTACAAGACAGGGGGAAGGCTCCGTGAACATACCCATCCTTAACTATGGTGGAACCCAACACATGATTGAAAGAGACACGGCTGAAGTGAAGCCAGACATGCTGAGTGGATGATCCTACTCGGACTCCTCCCAAAGTCCCCACCATCATAGAGACCAGTGTCCCAGCCAATGTGGCTTGTTCCACATGACATTAAGTTGTGCTGAGTGAATTAGATCTAGCAAAGGCTATGGCCCTAGCTGTAGTGCTAAAGACCTGTGCACCGGAGCTATCTGCTCCCCTAGTCAAACTGTTCCAGTGCAGCTATGACACTGGCATCTAATCGGCAATATGGAAGATTACCAAGTATGTCCTATCCACAAGAAACAGGACAACTTTAACACAGCCAATTATTGCCCTATCAGTACACAGCAGTAAAGTGATGGAAGGAGTCATCAATAGTGCCATCAAACAACATGTTGTCACCATAAACCTGCTCATCGACGCTCAGTTTGGGTCCATCAGAACTGCTTGGCTCCAGGCTTCATTACAGCTTTAGTTTTGACTTGGACGGAGGAGCTGAATGCCAGAGGAGAGTTAAGTGGAGCTGCCCTCAACATCAAGGCAGCATTTGACCGACTATGGCAATAAGGACCCCCAAAACTCCAGCAAAACTGAAGTCAATAGGGGCTGAAGGGAAAGCCCTCCAACAATTAGAGTCATACTTGATGCAAAGGAAGATGTTCATGGTTATCGGAGGCCAGTCATCACAGCCTCAGGACATCATTACAGGAGTTCGTCAGAGAAGTGCCCTCAGCCCAACCATCTTCAGCTGCTTCATTAATGACCTTCTCTCTATCATAAGTTCAGGAGTGGGGCTGTTTGCTGATGATTACACAGTGTGCAGCTCCATTCACAACTCCTCCGATAGAGAAGCAGCCCATTCCAGCCTACAGCAGGACCTGGATGACGTCCAGAATAGGGCTGAAAAGTAGCAGGTAACATTCTCACCACATAAATGCCAGTTAATGACCATCAGTAAAAGGGAAAGCTCAGCCACCTCCCCTTGACCTTCAATAGTACCAAACATTGCCGAGTCTCCCACCATCAACATTTTGGGGGTCACCACTGACCACAAGCTGAAGTGGGTCAGCCATATTATGGAGTGTGGACAGGTGTTCCAGGAGCAGCACTAAACATAACCTCGAATGAGGATCGAATTTAGTGAAGCTACTACACAGTGCCAACTGCATTCGAAACACCAATAACAGCAGGCTATGGACAGAACGAAGCGATCCCACAATCAATGGATCAGAGCGAAGCTCTATAGCCCTGCTGCATCCAGTCAGCAATAGTGGTGGACAACCAGGCAATTGCGGAAGGAGGCTCCATGAACAGAGAACAACATGGCTACAAGAGCAGGACAGAAGTTGGGTCCTTTGCAATGAGTGGCTCACCTCCTGACCCCTCAAAGCTTCTCCACCATTTACAAGGCTCAGGTCAAGAGTGTGGTCTGATAGTCACTCACTTTTAATATACAGTTTCATGTACTGTAATATATCATACAGTGTATCATAATATACCATACCATCCATTATAATGTGTCATATACTTTGTTGTGCTGTACCATGCACTGCAATGTGGTGTTTCATGTAAATAACCACTAACACTGAACACCATAATACATTTTATCACACAACACAGATGCAAAAACAGTACAGTTCTCCATTTCCACAAGGTATATCAATGAGGCCACTTAGAAATATTAACCAACAGCAGCAGATAGGTTGAGGTATGGTTGCGGTGGATAATGTTATGATATCATCTTGATGATTTCCTACAGCCAACTGAATCCAAGGAATGATCAGAGCAAAATTTCCTGCTAACAGAAGCGTGAAGATTATTGAGCAATTTCTACGCAATAGTTGGTAGTAATCTGCCTCATCAGAGCGTTCCTGTAGATCAGCTGAAGAGCAGTAGATAACTGGGAATGATTACAGGCAGTAATCACATCAAAGGGTAGAGATAAAAAGAAAGATCGTGATCCTGGAAATCTGCATTTCTAGAATATTCTGTTTGATCTCATCAAAGGCTTCAGAGTGACATTGTAAACTATGCCTCCACTGTGCTGGGGTAAGTGGAAATTCTGCAGTTTTCAAAAGGCGACAATTCTTATGCGGCTCTATGTCATCTTATACTGATCAGGTATAAATGATATCACAAGTTCTAATTGATTAAATATTGTTGCAATTTTTTAACCAGAGCCATCCTTTTCTGTAGCACTCAAAGATGAAGCCCAACATTTACAAGGCCAAAAGTGTGTGGAATATACACTGAGAAGGCATCATTTATTGGCCTAGAAAGTCGTCCACCAGCGCCCATTTTTCGGGCACTAACTGGCCTACTAAGGTCCCAATATGGCGTGCAAGTAGCACGCGCACATTTCCGGCTGGAAGTGCGTCGCCCACCATATTGGTGAAGGTAGTTGTGCTGGTATCAGGAGCCCAAGTCAGGAACATTTAAACGGGGGAATAATTTATTCAAAGTAGGGTCCTGCATCTCATATCCCTACATTTTATATATACATTTGGAATAGACATGGAATTATAATTTGCAACCTATATTGATTAAGACTTATTTATTTGATAAAGTCTCATGGGTTGGTTACATTAAATCATAGTATCATAGTAGGTACAGGACAGGAGGAGGCCATTTGGCCCATCGTGCCTGTGCTGGCTCCTTGAAGGAGCTATCTAATTAGTCCCATTCCCCAGCTCTTTCTCCATAGCCCTGCAATGTTTTCCCTTCAAGTATTTATCTAAGTCCCTTTTGAAAGTTACTATTGATTCTGTTTCGTCCACCCTTTCAGGTAGTGCATTCCGCATCATTACAACTCGCTGCATAAAGAAATATTTCCTCATGTCGCCTCAGGCTCTTTTGCTGATCACCTTAAATCCGTGTCCTCTGCCACTGGAAATAGTTTCTCCTTATTTACTCTATCAAAACAGTTATTGATTCTGAACACCTCTATCAAATCTCCCCTTAACCTTTTCTGTTCTAAGGATAACAACCCCAGCTTCTCCAATCTCTCCACATAATTGAAGTCCCTCATCCCTGGTACCATTCTAGTAAATCTTTTCTGCACCCTCTCTAAGGCCTTGACATCCTTCCTAAAGTGTGGTGTCCAGAATTGAACACAATACTCCAGCTGAGGCCTAACCAGTATTTTATAAAGGCTTAACATAACTTCCTTGCTTTTATAATCTATGCCTCTATTAATAAAGCCCAGGATCCCATGTGCTTTTTTAACAGCTTTCTCAACTTGTCATGTCACCTTCAAAGATTTGTTTATATGCACCCCCAGGTCCCTCTGTTCCTGCACCCCCTTCAAAATTGTATCATTTATTTATATTGCCTTTGCTCATTCTTCCAACTAAAATGCATCACTTCATCCTTCTCTGTGTTAAATTTCATCTGCCACATGTCTGCCCATTTCACCAGTCTATGTCCTCCTGAAGTCTGTTATTATCCTCCACATTGTTTAGTACATTTCCAAGTTTTGTGTCATCTGCAAACTTTGAAATTATACCCTGTATATATGAAAAAGAGCAATGGTCCTAATACTGACCCCGGGGAACACCACTGTATACTTCCCTCCAGTCTGAAAAACAACTATTCACCACTACTCTCTGTTTTCTATCCCTTAGCCAATTTTGTATCTACGCTGCCACTGTCCATTTAATCCCATGGGCTTTAATTTTGCTAACAAGTCTATTATGTGATACTTTATCAAATGCCTTTTAAAAGTTCATATGCACAACATAGAACCATAGAATCATAGAAAATAGGAGCAAGAGTAGGCCATTCGGCCCTTCGGGCCTGCTCCGCCATTCAAAATGTTCATGGCTGATCGTCTAACTCAGTTACCTGTTCCCGCTTTTTCCCCATATCTCTTGATCCCATTAGCATTAAGAAATATAACTATCTCCTTCTTGAATATATTTAATGACTTGGCCTCCACTGCCTTCTGTGCTAGAGAATTCCATAGGTTCACCACCCGCATCAACCGCACTACCCTCATCAACCCTCTCCGTTACTTCATCAAAGAACTCAATCAAGTTAGTCAAACACAACTTTCCTTTAACAAATCTGTGCTAACTTTCATTTATTAGCTTTCATTTAAATGTTGGATGTTAGTGTTTATTATACCCTTTCCCTCAGGTTGGATGGAACACAAGGTACTGCCAAAGGAGCTATACAGTTTATTTAAGGTAAGCACATGTCCCAGCAGGTTACAGATACACATTCTTAGTATAGCATGGGCCTTATGGCCAGGATCTTTCCACATTCCTGTTTCATCATCACAGACTCAATGGAACAAAATGGTACAGCTCTTCACCACCTGCCGATGTATGTGATAGACAATGTTTAAATTATCCATCAAGAAATTATCTTAACAAAAATTCCAAATGCATTAAAAGAAGAACAGTTCATTTTAAAACAGGTCCACATTTATATTCAAGCACAGTGTTGAAGTTTAACATTCTTACAGCTAAAATCCAAAATCTTATTTTTATCTGTTGCAATTACACAAGAAAGATGTCCAAAAATGTTCTGAATGTAGATACAAGAAAGCTGTAATGTTTTATCTAAAAAGTTGGTGAGATTGTTTGAGTAAAAGCTCCACCCAGAAAGAAAATACGTGTTTGGTTTCCATCCTGATTAAAACCCCTATTTGTTTCTGCGGTATCTTGCTCTGTTGAGTGCATAACACATGCTCCAATAAGAGTCAGTTTTATTTAACTGTGTGGCTCTGCATTTTGCATGATTGCACACGCAGCGGGGTAGATTTTGACTTTGTGCGATAATGTAAATCAGATGATTGTGAATCGGCAACTCGTTTTACATCTCTCCTGACTTCTCTCATTGACTTCAATGGAAATAAAAATTAGGAGAGATGCAAAATGGGCTGCTGACTCACTATCACCCGTTTTATATGATCGCACAAAGTCAAGATCTACCCCAGCATGTGCTTAATCAATAGATTAATGGAGATGTGTGCACTTTGAAGATGGAAACAGATCAATTTAGTATCTGATAATTCAGTTGACACTCAATTCTATCCTCTATAAACATCAGGCTTCATCCATCTCCTTTAGCCATCCCATATTGCCCTGTTATTTAAAATAGCACATTTTTAGTAAATGCTTTTATTCTTAAAAATGGAAAGCCCAACATCCTAACATTTCAACTCATGGTCATGGAGAGCCTTGATTTCTCACTTCATGAATACCCCAATTCTGAAGTAATGACACCAAAACTTCCAGTTGGAATACTCTTTTACTAGGTTATGTACACACTTGTATATTTATTTAAAATGAAACTCTTGTGCATTAGGCAGCAATTTCCCCAAGATGCACCTAATTGTGCACCATCTCACTCACTGAATATGAAGGGCTTGGATTCAGACTGTAGGATAAATGACAGGCATTGCTCATTCCGACAGCAGGATGTGTTTTTCAGTCATTCCATTTTCGTGACACTGCCATCCCAGATCAGAGTGGCAAGTGGTTTGTCGTGCTGGCAACTGTATGACATGTACATATTACAGCAATGGAGAAGGGTGACAGGAAAATTCACTGTCTCAGAAGTGGGATATGCTCCAAAATACCTGGGCCCTTATTTTCAAATCAAGTTGCGGATGCATTGGCGGCGGGAGGGCTGCGCAAATCGGGAAAATCCTGAGCCAGTGAGGAAGCCGGCCCCAACCCGCCGACTTCCGGGTTTCCCACAGACGTGCCTGTATAGGCACGCTTCCCGAATGCGGAAGTCCCGCCGGCAATTAAAGCGGGCGGGATGATAGTTAAGGAACCAAATGTACCTCATTGAGGTAGTCAAGGGACTTTATTTCTGACATAGTAGATAGTTAAACCGATTTTAAACTTACCTGGACGGCTTTGCCACAGCTTTCAATTCACGCCTGGTAGGGCCGGATCAGGCAAAAATAAACAAAATAAATTAAATAAAAAACCATTGTACAAAGTTAAAAAACTTTCTACCGATGTCACCTGCACCCCCCCTGCTCCGATGTCCGATGTCCCCCTCTCTGATGTCCCCCCTCTCTCCCCGATGTCTCCCTCTCCGGTATCCCTCTCAGCCCCCGATATTTCCCTCGCCCCACCCCGATCTCCCCCTCTTCCCCCCCGATCTCCCCCTCTCCCCCCCGATCTACCCATCTACCCCCCTGATCTTCCACTCTCCCCCCCCGATCTCCCCCTCCCCCCGATCTCCCCCTTTCCCCCCCCGATCTCCCCCTCTCCCCCCCCGATCTACCCATCTACCCCCCTCATCTTCCCCTCTCCCCCCCGATCTCCCCCTCTCCCCCCCGATCTTCCCTTCTCCCCCCCCCCCGATCTGCCCCTCTCCACCCGCCCTGATCTTCAGTGCCCTCCACTCTCTTTTCCAGCGCCGGATGATGTCTCTCTCTCTCTCTCTCTTTCTCTCCCCCTGCCCCCCTCGGCATTGCAGCTCCTGTTAGCAGCCAGCCTGTCAATCATGCCGGCTGCCGGGCGCGAAACCCAGAAAGAACTTTAATCACCATCGATTACATCGTGATAAGGTAATTTTTTTTTATTCGGGTTCCTCCCCGTCTCTGCCAAACCGCCACCATTTTAAAATTGAGCCCCTGATGTCAGAGCACCGCATTAATAAGGATATGTGTTTTCTTACAGCATCAAGGTCTTAAAGGTTTATTGTAGCAAGCACACACACATGCACACTCACACACATGCACGCAAACACACATATAGACGTGCACACACATGCACACATGCGTGCCCATGCTCACATGAACATGCAGACGTGTGCACACACTCACACCCACACACAGAACTATGAAATGAACAGAAAATTACAGTTATAGAAATATTCTCACATGACATTTAAAATTCTCAATGCTATTTTGGTGCAAACAACTCGTACATGTAACAGCAATATATAGAGTTAATTGCAAAATAAAAGCCATTCTTGGGCAGTCATACGTAGACTGTATTGCATTATTATCCAAAATCATAACTAAGGAACATTAGTTGACATTTGTAATACCTTAGTCAGCATTTCTAATGCAGTCAAATCAAGGTGAAACACTGACTTTCCTTTCCAATATAAAAAAAACTTCCAAGTTGATAAACAACTGATGTGAATGTGAGATTATTGGAACGTGTAAAAGGTGGAATTGATGCTAAACCATTTTCAAAATAAGTTCCTGAAAGGCTGACAGAGGAGACAGTGGGGGTTATGTTGGATAACCCCCGAAACCGGCGTGGGGGTCACGGTGCACGATTAACCCGTGCCCGGTCGTTGAGATGCAGGCAGCACATAACATTTGTGCTGCCAGGTGATTTACCTGATTGCTGCGTCCAGCCAGCGCTGCCTGCGCTGTTGAGTGGCTGCCCACCAGCAGGGAGCCTGGATATCGCGAGTGGCTAGCACCACTTAAAGGCAGCCTGCACCTCTAAAAGGGGAGGTGCACTGTGGCTGCAGGAAGTGGTGGAAGTCAAATTGGGAAGTGAATCTGTGCTGCAATATAGTGCAGCATGGTGATGATGGGACCTCTGGAATTTTTAATGAGCAATAACTGGGCTGCTCAACATGTGTGGGACTCTGATATTTACAAAATATAAGATACAGGTCTGCATGGAGTCTGAACGGAGATCAGACATTGCACATGTAAAACACAGATGCAGGTCCCCTCCCTATGTTTATAAACTGTTGAGTTATTTTAAAACATTAAATAAAGGTTGCGCACCACTCAATCCCATATCCTCCAATCTGCACGTTAGACGACACCAATCTGCTGATCTGAGTTGGTACCTGGCCTGCAAGAGAGTGCGTGCACCAAGGTTCTCTGATAATGCACTAGAGGCCTTGATGCAAGAGGTGGTCAGAAGGAGGGACAGCCTATATCTTCCGGGGTGGGGGGGGGGGGGGCAAGAGGCCCTCCGGACATCCGCTCCCGAGGCAGTGGGAGGCAGTGGGGGATGAGGTCAATGCCAGGCCATAGCACCACAAACACGGATGCGGTGCAAGAAGAAGCTCAATGCTTTGACACGAGTGGTCAAGATGAGTGAGGTCAACTGTCAAATGGCATCTCCTACCAACTGCACCACTAGCCGCATCCACTACTCTACGCACTACATCTCCCATCAACCACATACCAACAAACTCTTTCAATCAGTACTCAAGTCTTCCATTCAGATGCTTCCTCTCACCCTCACACATTACCACTGTTGCAAGCCACACACCCACAACTCACAGGTCACACACACTGGCAGCTATTCAACCATGACAGCCACATCAACCAAACATTTTGCAGGACACTTACCGACACACGTCCCGTTTTCTTGCAGGAGAAGGTAGTGCATAACAGAAGGCAGCAAGTGGCAGTGACTCTATGGACTATGAACCTCCTGTCCTCTCTCAACATGACAGCATTCCTGTCCCACCCCTGCCGTTCCACCAGTGCCCTTGCTGTTGCCTGTCAGCTAGCCAGCCCGCTTCCTGTAGAGTATTGAAACTTGAACATAGGAAGATAGGAACAGGAGTAGGCTATTTAGGCCCTCGAGCCTGTTCCACCATTCAATGAGATCATGGCTGATCTGTGACCTAATTCCAAATACCTGCCTTAGTCCCATATCCCTTAATACCTTTGGTTAACAAAAATCTATCAATCTCAGATTTAAAATTAACATGTGAGCTAGTATCGATTGCCATTTGCAGCACAGCGTTCCAAACGTCTACCCATCCTTTGCGTGTAGAAGTGTTTCCTAACTTCACTCCTGCAAGTCCTGGCTCTAATTTTTAGGCCATGTCCCCTAGTCTTAGTATTCAAGTATAGGAGACCTCCAAAAACAGGTACAAATGCATCAGCAGTCAGAAGCAATAATACAGCGACTAACCTGTAACTCCCGCATGATCCCTTTAAATAGCACTGGTGGGAGGTCCTTCATGCTGTTTAAGTCCTGTTCAGCTGTGCGAGGTTAAGGCAGTGCATTGGCTGGAGCGCTGAGTTCCAAAATCACATCTGTCCCTTTCAACCAGTGTTGCACACTGACCTACTGCATATTCTCCCTGCTTTACATGCTGCCGGTGATCGTTATCTGCGTGTGCGGAACGCCTTTACCAATATGGTGTCTGGCGCACATCACACTAGAAGTGTGCGCGCGCATTCCGGACGCCATCTTGGGTCCTTAGAAGTCTGCATAGTACCTACACTACAGGCTCTATGCGGCCCAATTTAGAGCCCTATCTTTATAAGAAACTGGATACTTGATTGAGCAATCGACTAATTTTAATTTAACAGCTGTACTGCATTATTGTACACCAAAGCCTGGAAATTGCTGTTGGTATAAAGCATTATACGGCAGCAATTAACCGAGAGGGGACAGCAATGTACCGCACATTTCTCGACATAAGCAACATTGCCGAAGATAAAAAGGAAGAACTTGCATTTAAGTATCACCTTTCCCATCCTTAGAATGTCCCAAAATGCTTCACAGCCAATGAAGTACTTCTGAAGTGTAGTCAGTGTTGTATTGCAGGCAAACGCGGCAGTCAATTTGCACACAGCAAGCTCCCACAAACAGCAATGAGATAAATGACCAAATCATCTGTTTTTTTTATGTGGTGTTGGTTGAAGGATAAATGTTGGCCAGGGCCCTGCTCTGCTCTTCTTCATATAGTGCCATGTGATTTTTTGCATCCACCTGAGCATGCAGACAGGAACTCAGTTTAATACCTCATCCAAAATGTGACACCTTCGACAGTGCAGCACGCCCTCACTACTGACTGACATGTCAGTCTAGATTATGTGCTGAACTCCCTGCATTATAGCTTGAATCCACAACCTTCAGAAGTGTGAGTACTGCCACAGAACCAAGGCTAATTCATTCAGGGAGAAATTGACATGCAATAATAATGGGACCGACTGGATAGTTAAAGGGGACTCACCCCATATTTCTGTAGGAATATATCACTAGTGCAATGCATTAATCTCCCACATATGGAACAGGCTTCAAGGGAGAGGCTGGAGGGAGGGAGTCTTCATTTAAAGGTAGGTAAATTTAAATTTAAATTTTCTTTCCTCTTTCTACATTTTTGACAACTTACAGAAACTGAATTTGGTGCTCCAGTAACACTGAACTTGGCAGAGAGGACCATAAAGAGCTTGAGAAGGTCTGCCCATGGTGTCAGGTGATACGTGTTGCATACTGCCAAGTCTCATCACTCCACTGCACAGTGGGTCATCTGTACGAACCATAGCTGCCCAGTAATGACAGGAAAGATGTGCCTGAGGAGGTTGAGGTTCAGCTGGGAGACATTGACAGGACTATGCCATCTCCTTCCTGAAGATCTGCGCACATCATGTAACATCTGTACACGACTACCAAAGTCAGCATGGAACTCAATTTATTTTTCATTTGGCTGCTTCCAGACTCGCACTGGGGACATCTGCAGTCAGTCAGGCAGCTTGCTGTCAAGGAGGTCACAGATACATTATTCAGCAGAGCCATCCACTTCATCCCTTTGGCCAATGACCAACATCACCAACATGTGAGGCACTACAATTCTACAAAGCCTGGCTCACTTCACAAGGGGCCTAGCGAGTCATCGCCAATGCTCATGTTACTGTTCAAATCCCCAACACACAATGGTGTCCCCTATATGACTGAAAATGGAGTGTTCAGTTTTAGTGTGCACATGGTATGTGACCACCTGCACGGAATCAGATAAGGTAATAACTGGTTCCCTGGATGTTCTCAGGGTCTCTTTACCTAAAAGTAATCATCTGTGCCACTCTTATTTGAAGGGGAATGCTGGGTGAAAGGATGGCACCATGAGACCAAGGCGACTATGCAGCCATGGCTCATGACACCCATGTGCCAACCATAGACAGAGCAGAATGCAGGTGTATTGAAGTTCACTGTACAATCAGAATTATTCTAAAATACACCATTGGTATCTTGAAGCAGCAACAAAAACAACAACAACTTGTATTTATGTAACACCTTTAATGTAAAAACAAATCCCAAGGTATTTCACATTGGTTGTCAGGTCTCACTGACAACATTCTGGCTTTCTGGTGGCCTAGACCTGGCTGGACTGTGCCATTCAGCCCATTGCGTCCGTGCCGGCTCTTTCAAAGAGCTATCCAATTAGTCCCGCTTCCCCGCTCTTTCCCCATAGTCCTGGAAATTTTTCCTTTTCAAGTATTTATCCAATTCCCTTTTGAAAGTTACGACTAAATCAGCTTCCACTACTCTTTCAGGTAGTGCATTCCAGATTATAACAATTCGTTGCGTAAAAAAAAATTATCCTTCCTGGTTCTTTTGCTAATTATCTTAAATCTGTGTCCTCTGGTTACTGACTCTCTTGCCGATGGAAACAGTTTCTCCTTATTTATTCTATCAGAATTTTGAACACCACTATTAAATCTCCCTTAACCTTCTCTGCTCTAAAGAGTACACTCATAGCTTCTCTAGTCTCTCTAAATAACTGAAGTCCCTCATCCCTATAATCTATACTATAATTGTACAGCAAGGATATATCAGAGAAAAACAAAACACCATCTTTTGCTACCTGGCATTGCATGCCATTCAATTATCTCCCCCTGCCCCAACTCAAAAACCCCTGTAAACTTGCAAAACTACAGAAAAACCACACACACGGGATCTCACTGATTCATTAATTGGATAGCACTTTCAAAGAGCCGGCACATGCATGATGGGCCGAATAGCCTCCTTCTGTGCTGCATTATTCTACAATTCGGATGTCTCACACAGCAGTGAGCTATGTTTTACATGCCTTTATCACATTCGGAGTACCTCCAAATCAATTGTCTAAATTGTTCTCTTTTGTTCCTCTGGAACCCCAGCCCCTCCCCCGTGCCAACTCCACTATGATGAGGAGATGGAAGCACATCAGTGGGGAACTTTCAAGTCAATAATGCATCAGATGTTGCTTTGCTTGGGAAAACATGATAATTAGAACAATGATCAACAAGGGAGCAGCCAAAGGTCATTTAATCTCAGCCCATATCTCCAGGGAGACCCTGAATGTCATTCCATGGCTACAAAAAAAATAATTCGTTGTGTTGTACCAAACTGCAGTGGGCTGCTGAGTGTTAATATATACTGCCTGCAAAATTTGAAGTGATTTCCCCTGGCCTTTTTAGACAATTTTTAAACTACCATCAATTGATCATTTTAGTGTGGTAATTGAGCGATTTTCTATTTCGACTGGATTTAAAAATATATTTATCTGAGGAGAAAAAGAAATAAAATTCTATCTGTTAGAAGTTGGAGAGATAGTGGGGAGGGCATGCTCTCCCACCTTGAAAGCAGATTGATATGATTTCTTAAAACCCAACTTGACTTCCTCCTCCCGGCCCCCAGCCCCACTCCGAATTAGGGATGATTGTTTATTTAAGGGCACGATTGAGGATTTTATATTCTGTAACTTGAAATTTTAAAAACTATACGTTTGATCAAAAGGGGTACCAAAACATAAGTATTACTCTATGGAGCATATGGCGTTTCCCTGTCATTTTCTCCCCTCCTTCTTTTCTGGGATGGCAGGAAGGATAAACAATCGGGTTAATGCACACTTCAAGTTCAGATCTGAAGATAAATTCAGATCCTTGGACATCCAGTGGTAGGCCGCTTTCAAAATGGAGCCAGCTGCATCGCCAGGGTTAACAGGGGCAGTAAGGTTACCCACTCCATTTTGAGACTAGGCGAAGACACTCAAAATTGCCCCCTTTTGTATTCAGTTGTAGAACTGTAACTTGGGATGTTTGATGCTCTCGCTGTTTGACTGAACTGAAATTATTTTATCAGCACTGTTGAAGATCACAATAATGGCTCAGTAATCTTCTACGATAGTGGTGGATTACTGGGGTCTGAGTGCAAGGCCGGTTTTGTATGAGTTTGCTTTTTTAAATAGTGCAAAGCAGTTCAGTAAATACAAAAGCAATTATTTTGCACAGTAATAGGAGGGATCGTCATCTTACCAGGCTGCATATGTGCATTAGCTCTTTTGGCTGGAGCCAATAAAAACACTTGAGTGAAATTACTGCTGATTTGAAGATGTTTGCATTGATAGAAGAGCTTTTTTCTCCTTTGTGTTTCTCTGAACCTTTCTGATTTTAAGTAACATTAAAAGCCCAGTACATTTAAGCATTTCCTTGAGTAATCCACAAAGCACAATTTCCCCTATCCTTGGCCTGAAACAAGATTAAAAAAATCTGTCTGCGCACGGCCAAATCCTCCATCCTTTTCACAGATCTGGAGAGGGAATGTAAAATGAAATGGCTTCTATCCAGGACTCTCTGACAGACGTTACAAGAGCACTCCTGTTTGCCTGATAGAAGCTAATAATTATGGTTGATTAGTCATTAGCTGCCTTGAGCACTTTGCCCATTCACAAAGTTGAAGTATGAATCGAAGCCAACGGCAAAGCAGATTTCCTGTCTCTGGTATCAAGCTCCTGGCTCTATGTAAATTATACACTAATCAGGCTCGCTGCATTCACTTGTTGGCTTTTATTGCTAGGGGGATAGAATATAAAAACAGGGAGGTATTGCTGCAGTTATATAAGGTATTGGTGAGACCGCACCTGGAATACTGCATACAGTTTTGGTGTCCACACTTAAGAAAAGACATACTTGCTCTCGAGGCAGTACAAAGAAGGTTCACTCGGTTAATCCCGGGGATGAGGGGGTGGACATATGAGGAGAGGTTGAGTAGATTGCGACTCTACTCATTGGAGTTCAGAAGAATGAGAGGCGATCTTATTGAAACATATAAGATTGTGAAGGGTCTTGATCGGGTGGATGCAGTAAGGATGTTCCCAAAGATGGGTGAAACTAGAACTAGGGGGCATAATCTTAGAATAAGGGGCTGCTCTTTCAAAACTGAGATGAGGAGAAACTTCTTCACTCAGAGGGTGGTAGGTCTGTGGAATTTGCTGCCCCAGGAAGCTGTGGAAGCTACATCATTAGATAAATTTAAAACAGAAATAGACAGTTTTCTAGAAGTAAAGGGAATTAGGGGTTATGGGGAGCGGGCAGGAAATTGGACATGAAGCTGAGTTCGGGTCGGTCAATGCCCTGTGGGTGGTGGAGAGGGCCCAGGGGCTGAGTGGCCGGGTCCTGCTCCGACTTCTTGTGTTCTTTAGATTTGTGGTTGGGATCAGATCAGCCATGATCTTATTGAATGGCGGAGCAGGCTCGAGGGGCCGATTGGCCTACTCCTGCTCCTATTTCTTATGTTCTTATGTTCTTATGTAGGAATCTAGTTTAAGATAATTGACCCTCTCTATGCCCAATGTGAAATAGTTCTGTCAGCATTTGTGAGTATGTGAGAATGTAATCCAGGCTGACACTCCAGTGCAGTACTGAGGGAACGCTGCACTGTCAGAGGTGTCGTCTTTCGGATGAGATGTTAAACTGAGGCCCCGTCTGCCCTCAGGTGGACGTAAAAGATCCCATGGCACTATTTCGAAGAAGAGCAGGGGAAGTCTTCCAAATGTCCTGGCCAACATTTATCCCTCAACCACCACCACTAAAAATAGATGATCTGGTCATTATCTCATTGCTGGGACCTTGCCGTGTGCAAATTGGCTGCTGCGTTTCCTACATTACAACAGTGACTACACTTCAAATGTACTTCATCAGCTGTAAAACGCTTTGGGACATCTTGAGATCGTGAAAGGCACTACATAAATGCAAATCTTCCTTTTTTTGAAGACCTTGGCCCCGGTTTTCAAATCAAATTGAGGGTCCATTGGGGGTGGGTGCTGCGAAAATTGGGAAAATGCCAAGCGGGTGAGGAAGCCGGCCCCAACTCGGCGACTTCCGAGTTTCCCACAGACACGCCTGTGTGCGCCGCGCTTCCCAAATGTGAAAGTCCCGCAGGCAATTAAAGCCGGTGGGGTGATAGTTAAAGAAACAAATGTACCTCATTGAGGTACTCAAGTTACTTTATTTCTGACATAGTCGATAGTTAAATCGATTTTAAACTTACCTGGATGGCTTTCCCATGGCTTCCGATTAACGCCTGGTGAAACCAGGACCGTGAAGGGTCGGATCAGGCAAAAATAAACAAAATAAATTATATAAAAAACCACTGCACAAAGTTAAAAAACAAAATAAACCTACCTTTCCACCCTGTTCCAATGTCCGATGTCCCCCTCTCCGATGTCCCTCTCAGCTCCCGATGTCTCCCTCTCTGATCTTCCCCTCCCCCCGATGTCCTTCTCCGATCTCCCTCTCCCCCTCTCCGATCTCCCCCTCTCCCCCCCGATCTTCCCCTCCCACCCCGATCTTCCCCCTTCCCCCCCCGATCTCCCCCTAGACCCCATTCGATCTTCCCCCCTTCTCAACACACACCCCCCCCCCGATCTTCGGGGCCCTCCACTCTTTCTTGCAGCACCGGATGACGTCTCTCTCTCTCTCTCTCTCTCTCTTTCTCTCCCCCCCTCCCCAACCCCCGGCATTGCAGCTCCTGTCAGCAGTCAGCCTGTCAACAAGGCTGGCTGCCAGGCCCAAAACTAAGAAACACCTTTAATCAACGTCAATTACATCGCGATCGCGTCGGAAAAGGTCGGGTTTTTTTATTCAGGTTTGCCATGCACACCTTCACCCCCCTTGCCACCCCGCCACCCCCGTGCCATCCTGCCGCCATTTCAAAATTGAGCCCCTTTTTTCTCCACGGTCTATTGATTCTGTTTTGCTTGTGGTATCAGTCCTTCTCAGGCTTTGACTTTTCTAAATACAGTAGTGTTTCCATGAACTTCTAATACCCCCCAATTAAATTTTAAAAAAGAACATGAGCATTCTATGCACCTATTGGGCTGAGGCAAGGCAAGCTATCAGGTGAAATCAGGATGTCATTGAATAGTTTCTTCCATGATGTGGCAATTCTGTGTTTGTTTAATTTCTGATACACAACCTTAATATGCTGCCATTGTGTATGTGTGTGAATTAGTGGCCATGGGTTAGGTAATAAGAGTTCTTTTACACAGGTTTTCTTGGGATTGATGCCTGTGGTTAGTGCCTCTAAATTAATGGGCTCAAATCACACTGTACAATATGAGTATCATTTCATACTGGCAAACAACTCTGTTGAAACAACGGACAGAGTAATCGCAATGAAGCGTTTATGACTAATATCAAAGAACATGACCAACATTCAGACAAATATTAGTGCCCATCCCTGTGGTGCTTTGGATCTTCAAAGCGGCACACTTATGTTGCACATTTATTTTTTAAAATTTCTTGTTCCCATTTTCATTAAATGAATACTTTCCTTCATTTTGTACTCTTTTATGGTATTTGGCAAGCAATTTTCGTGGGAGAGTTTTTTTCAATTTAATTCCATCCATCCGTCCGCCCGTTCGCATGTCCCCCCGTCCACCCATCCGTAAGTGTTGCCTCTGTAATTCCGTAGACACTCCCTGTCTCCTGCTGTAAATCCCCAGGATCAGGTGGTTTCCATTCTAGGGTATTAAAGGAAAGAGGTGAGTAAGGCATTTGACAAGGTCCCACATGGCAGACTGGTCAGAAAGGGAAAAGCCCATGGGATACAGGGAAATGTGGTGAATTAGATCCAAAATTGGCTCAGTAACAGGAAACAAGGGGTAAAAGTCGATGGATGTCTTTGCAAACGGAAATCCGTTTCCAGTGGTGTGCCACAGGACTCAGTGTTGGGTCCCTTGCTGTTTGTGGTAGATATTAATGATTTGGACTTGAATGTAGGAGGCATGATTGGCAAATTTGCAGATGACACAAAAATTGGCCGTGTAGTTGATAGTGAAGAGGATAGCTGTAGACTCCAAGAAGATATCAATGGGTTGGTGGAGTGGGCGGAAAAGTGGCAAATGGAGTTCAACCCGGAGAAGTTTGAGGTAATGCACTTAAGGAGGGCAAACAGTAAAAAGGAATACACAGTAAATGGGAATATATCGAGAGGGGTAGAGGAAGTGAGAGACCTTGGAGTGCATGTGCACAGGTCCCTGAAGGTGGCAGTACAGGTAGATAAGGTTGTGAAGAAAGCATACGGAATGCTCTCCGTTATTAGCCGAGGTATAGAATACAAAAGCAGGGATGTAATGATGGAACTGCATAAAACGCTGGTAAGGCCACAGCTGGAGTACTGTGCGCAGTTCTGGTCACCACATTACAGGAAGGACGTAATTGCTCTGGAGAGAGTGCAGAGAAGATTTACAAGAATGTTGCCAGGGCTTGAAAGTTGCAGCTACGAGGAGAGATTGGATAGGCTGGGGTTGTTTTCCTTGGAGCAGAGGAGGCTGAGGGGAGACTTGATTGAGGTGTACAAAATTATGAGAGGCCCAGATAGAGTAGACAGGAAATACCTGTTTCCCCTAGCAGAGAGTTCAAGAACCAGAGGACATAGATTTAAGCTGATTGGCTGAAGGATTAGAGGAGACATGAGGAGAAACTTTTTTACCCAGAGGGTGGTGGGTGTATGGAATTCGCTGCCCAAATTAGTGGTAGAGGCAAGGACCCTCAACTCTTTTAAAAAGTACCTGGACCTGCACCTAAAGTGCTGTAAGCTGCAGGGCTACGGGCCGGGTGCTGTAAGGTGGGATTAGAATGGCCATCTGATTGTTCTTCAAGCTGGCACGGACACGATGGGCCGAATGGCCCCCTTCTGTGCTCTATCTTTTCTATGGTTCAATGGTTCTAATATTGCAGATGCCCAAATCTTCAAAGTTCTCTCCATTCAGGAGCGTTCCTTTAGATTGGAAAATTGCACGTCACTCCGTTATTTAAGAAAGGTGAGAGAGGGAAACCAAGGAATTATAGACCAGTTAACCTAACATCTGGAGGCGAGAAATTACTAGAGTCTATAATTAAAGGTAGAGTGACTGAATACCTTGAAAATTTTCAGCTGATCAGAGAGAGCCAGCATGGATTTGTAAAGAGTAGGTCATGTCTGACGAACCTGATTGAATTTTTTGAAGAGGTGACTAAAGTAGTGGACAGGAGAATGTCTATGGATGCTGTTTGTATGGACTTCCAGAAGTCACTGGATAAAGTCCCTTATAAGACACTGTTAGCTAAAGTTGAAGCTCATGGAATTGAGGGCAAATTATTGACCTGGTTAGGAAATTGGCTGAGCAGCAGGAGACAGATAGTAGGGATAATGGGCAGGTACTCAAATTGGCAGGATGTGACTAGTGGTGTCCCACAGGGATCTATTTTGGGGCCTCAAGGATTGACTGTATTTATTAACGACTTAGATGACAAGTTGGCCGATGACAAAAAGATAGGCAGCATTGTAAGCAGTGTAGATGGAAACATAAAATTTAAGAGAGATATTAATGGATTAAGTGAATGGGCAAAACTGTGGCAAATGGATTTCAGTGTAGACAAGTGGAGGTCATCCACTTTGGAACTAAAAAGAATAGATCTAAATGGTGAAAAGCTCGAAACACTGGAAGTCCAAAGAGACTTAAGGGGTCCATGTATACCGATCATTAAAATGTCATGGACAAGTAGAGAAAATAATCAAAAAGGCTATTGGAATGCTGGCCTTGATATCCAGAGGACTAGAATACAAGGGGAGTAGAAGTTATGCTACAGCTTTACAAAGTCCTGGTTAGACCACACCTAGAGTACCGTGTTCAGTTCTGGGCACCACATCTTAGGAAGGATATACTGGCCTTGGAGGGATTGCAGCAGAGATTTACGAGAATGATACCTGGACTCCAAGGGTTAAATTATGAGGAGAGATTACACAAACTAGGGTTGTATTCCCTGGAATTTAGAATATTAAGGGGTGATTTGATCAAAGTTTTCAAGATATTTAGGGGAACTGATAGGGTAGATAGAAACTATTTCCACTGGTGGTAAGTCTAGGACCAAGGGACATAGCCTAAAAATTAGAGCCAGGACTTTGAGGAGTAAAGTTTGGAAACACTTCTACACGCAAAGGGTGGTAGAAGTTTGGAACTCTCTTCCACAAATGGCAGTTGATGCTAGCTCAATTGTTCATTTCAAATCTGAGATTGATAGATTTTTGTTAAACAAAGGTATTATGGGATATGGGGCTAAAGCGGGTATATAGAGTTAGGTCACAGATCAGCCATGATCTCACTGAATGGCGGAACAGGCTCGAGAGGCTAAATGGCCTACTCCTGTTCCTATGTTCCTATGTAAAGTTGCAGATTAAATGTGTAAAATTGCAGATTAAATGGCCCCGAGCCTTGTCGTGGGGGTGTTAATATGTATAAAGAGGCAGATTAAATTTATAAAATTGCACATTAAGGGTGTAAAGTGGCATATTAAATGTATAAAGCAACCTTGGGACGATCCCCGGAAATCGGGAGCGGGGAAGCTCCAGAGAACGGAGCTTGTGAGGGGGAGGTCTGCTGCGATTGTGGCATGGAGCAGACATCGGTGCTTGTGGCAGGTGGAGAGGGGTCTGCGATCACGGCAGAGAGGAAAGAGAGGCCACAATCATCACTTCCTTGAGGGATCAGGGTAGCACTCCTGTTCCTTTTTTTTCTATTCGTTCATGGGATGTGGGTGTCACTGGCAAGGCCAGCATTTATTGCCCATCCCTAATTGCCCTTGAGAAGGTGGTGGTGAGCCGCCTTCTTGAACCGCTGCAGTCCGTGTGGTGAAGGTTCTCCCACAGTGCTGTTAGATAGGGAGTTCCAGGATTTTGACCCAGCGACGGTGAAGGAACGGCGATATATTTCCAAGTCGGAATGGTGTGTGACTTGGAGGGGAACGTGCAGGTGGTGTTGTTCCCATGTGCCTGTTGCCCTTGTCCTTCTAGGTGGTAGAGGTCGCGGGTTTGGGAGGTGCTGTCAAAGAAGCCTTGGCAAGATGCTGCAATGCATTCTGTGGATGGTGCACACTGCAGCCACTGTGTGCCGGTGGTGAAGGGAGTGAATGTTTAGGGTGGTGGACAGGGTGCCAATCAAGCGGGCTGCTTTGTCCTGGATGGTGTCGAGCTTTTTGAGTGTTGTTGGAGCTGCACTCATCCAGGCAAGTGGAGAGTATTCCATCACACTCCTGACTTGTGCCTTGTAGACGGTGGAAAGGCTTTGGGGAGTGAGGAGGTGAGTCACTCACCATAGGATACCCAGCCTCTGACCTGCTGTTGTAGCCACAGTATTTATGTGGTTGTCCAGTTAAGTTTCTGGTCAATGGTGACCCCTCGGATGTTGATTGTGAGGGATTCAGCGATGGTAATGCCGTTGAAAGTCAAGGGGAGGTGGTTAGACTCTCTCTTGTTGGAGATGGTCATTGCCTGGCACTCCTCTGGTGCGAATGTTACTTGCCACTTATCAGCCCAAGTCTGGATGTTGTCCAGGCCTTGCTGCATGCGGGCACGGACTGCTTCATTATCTGAGAGGTTGCAAATGGAACTGAACATTGTGCAATCATCAGCGAACATCCCCATTTCTGAGCTTCTGTCCCACAAGGAGTACTGTAAAAGGCACTTACATTCTTGTGCTGGCAACTCCTGCCTCCCTTTCACTGCCAGGTTTCCCGAGCCATGGGAAACCTGCTTGGCAACTGTTCAATTTAAATCAGGCTTCCAATTGCACCGGGAGTATGATTAAAATATGTTAATGAAGTGTCCCACCTCTCCACAGCGGGCACTTGCTCGACACAAAACCCACCGCCATACAAATGGCGGCAGGCCTGTACGCAACTGGTTGGAGTCGCGTTCCCCAGTTTTTCACTTTAAACCGACCCGCTACCGCCCATCGTGGGGGTGATATTATCGAGGCCTATGTATAAAGTAGCAGATTAAGTGTATAAAGTGGCAGATTAAATGTGTAATGTGGTAGATTAAATATGTAAAGTGGCAGATTAAAGGTGCACAGTGGGTGATTAAATTTGTAGGATGGCAGATTATATGTGTGGGATGGCAGATTATATGTGTGGGATGGCAGATTATATGTGTGGGATGGCAGATTATATGTGTGAGGTGGCAGATTATATGTGTGGGATGGCAGATTATATGTGTGAGGTGGCAGATTATATGTGTGGGGTGGCAGATTATATGTGTGGGGTGGCAGATTATATGTGTGGGATGGCAGATTATATGTGTGGGATGGGAGATTATATGTGTGGGGTGGCAGATTATATGTGTGGGATGGCAGATTATAAGTGTGAGGTGGCAGATTATATGTGTGGGGTGGCAGATTATATGTGTGGGATGGCAGATTATATGTGTGGGATGGCAGATTATATGTGTGGGGTGGCAGATTATATGTGTGGGATGGCAGATTATATGTGTGGGATGGGAGATTATATGTGTGGGGTGGCAGATTATATGTGTGGGGTGGCAGATTATATGTGTGGGATGGCAGATTATATGTGTGGGATGGCAGATTATATGTGTGGGGTGGCAGATTATATGTGTGGGATGGCAGATTATATGTGTGGGATGGGAGATTATATGTGTGGGGTGGCAGATTATATGTGTGGGATGGCAGATTATAAGTGTGGGATGGCAGATTATATGTGTGGGGTGGCAGATTATATGTGTGGGATGGGAGATTATATGTGTGGGATGGGAGATTATATGTGTGGGGTGGCAGATTATATGTGTGGGATGGGAGATTATATGTGTGGGATGGCAGATTATATGTGTGGGGTGGCAGATTATATGTGTGGGATGGCAGATTATATGTGTGGGATGGGAGATTATATGCGTGGGGTGGCAGATTATATGTGTGGGATGGCATATTATATGTGTGGGATGGCAGATTATATGTGTGGGGTGGCAGATTATATGTGTGGGATGGCAGATTATATGTGTGAGGTGGCAGATTATATGTGTAGGATGTCAGAAATGCATGAAGATTGAAAAATTAAATGAGTAATTTTATGAGCCAGCATCGATTTATATAGGGTAAATCATGTCTAACAAACCTAGTTGAATTTTCTGAGGAGGTGACGAATGTGGTAGATAAGGGAATGTCTATGGATATTATTTATATGGACTTCCAGAAGGCATTCAACAAGATTCCACACAAGAGACCATTAACAAAAATGAGAGCGCATGGAATTGGAGGCAACCTATTGCCATGAATAGGGAATTAGTTAAGAGGTGGGAGTCAAAGAATAGGGATAATGGGCATGTACTCAAATTGGCAGGATGTGATGAGTGTTGTCTCCCAGGGACCTGTACTGGGGCCTCAGCTTTTCACTATATTTATAAATGACTTCGATGAAGGAATAGAGAGCTGTATATCCAAGTTTACAGACGATACTAAGTTAGATGGCATAGTAGATGGGAGCAGAAATTTGCTAAGGGACATTGGGAGATTAAATGAGTGGGCAAAACGGTGGAAGATGGAGCTCAATGTGGGATAGTGTGAACTTTGGATCAAAGAAAGATAGATTTTCTAAATGGTGAGAAGTTAGGAACTGTGAATGAACGGAGAGATTTTATGTTACAAGTACGGAAATCATTAAAAGCTAATGGACAGGTACAAAAGATAATTGAAACGGTTAATGAAATGTTGGCCTTTATCTCAAGAGGGCTGGAATATCGTGTTCCTAATAACGTCACTTGGTAACCATGTTGGTTGACAAGCACGGTTGCTGTCTGTCGGTACAGTACAGTATCTTTCTTTCACACATACACTGACTGGGCCACATGCAATGGAGCAAATCTGATTTATTTGTCCCTGGTATAAAGAGCAAAGTGGGTGGAACACAAATAAACATCCCAGTGAGGCATCAGGTAATGGAGCTGTTTGTTTTGCTTCGCTCTGGTGATAAATCTGCCAATCCACCCGAGAACTTAAATCATGCTTTTCTCCCTCCCTTTGAAGGTTTGTTTTAACTCTGAACTGTATCATTTCACATTTACTGCATTTTTGTTTTATGCTGATATGCGTGGTCAAGGAAGGACAATATGATACGATAACTATAAGGTTATTTACGAGGTCATTCCGCCTTTAACGTTCACTGTAGTACATGCAGCACTTACAAATATTGGCATGTTCATTTGCTTTTAGTGTTAAAAAATATTAGTACCCAACTCGTTTGCCCATTAATCGGACAGCCTGGTTCCCAGCAGTAGGACAACAACAGAATGATGCTGAAAATACTTTATTATTTTAATATAATGCAAAAAATGAAATATATTATGAGTAATTTTGACTTCGGAGAGGGTTGATCTCTCCTACCAAATATTTTTAAAGAGAATTTAAAAAAAATAATCATTCTAAAAAGCCAAAATAATTTTGTTAACAGCAGAGGACAAATATTTCCAATTTTGTTTTTCAATGATTTCCATTCCCCCTACGTCTAGGACACAGAGAAAAATCTTCTCCCCCAATCTCCGAGTAAGTGCTGGAAATGCATGGTGGGACTACTAGCATCTGCGTTCAAAGGTGGGTTAATATTTCATTAAAAAAGCACAATACAATGCTGGAATCTAACAACTACATAAGCATATTTTCGCCTCGATGTATTCACGTTTTGGCTCAAAGAAATGACAATCAAATCCTCTTAATACATGTTTTAATAAAAAAAAGTCTTGGGAGTAATATTTCATTTTACTCCAGACTGTCTCTCTGGATTCTGCAATGTAATTGTTATGGACAAGAACGTAAACAGGGCAATTGGTTTCTCAAGTGTTGTTTTAGGTCTTCGCTGGTTGTTGGACTTTAATGTTTTGACTGCACACAAGGTAAAGAGTGCGTGCAGTGCAGAATCTGTGGAGGTTAATACAAAGATTCGGGGATTACAAAAATACATACAAAAAAACACCCCCGAATCTCTTCGAACTTGATCACACAGTGTAAAAAGCGGATACTCAGTCTGATGAAAACAAATTTCCGTCATTAATCATGCACTTTTTACACAAATGTTAATCCCAAACACACAATCGAATGTGTGTTCTATTTCCCGAGCAAACAAAGCAGGTGGAAGGGGTTTCTTTTGTGTAGTAATTGATAGGAATGAGCCCAATAAAGTGTGTGGGGGTGAAATTGGGCCACGTAATGCCCATTTGTTAGGCGCTACACAGACACCTAAGTCCCGAAAATGGGATCCAAGATGCGCGTGCACACTTCCGAGGGGAAGTGCGCAGGGCGCCATCTTGGTAAAGGGGTTTGTGCACACGTGCCTAACAACCGTCGGCAATATGCAGGGTAGGGAGAAAATGATGCGGATAAGTGTGCAACGCTGATTTGAAGGCAATGCTGCTTTTTTAGATCGCCACACTTCAGCCAACGCATTGTCTTAACCTCGCACAGCTGAACAGGGCATGAAGGACCTCCCACCAGCGTTTTTAAAGAGATCATGAAGTACTTACAGGTTAGTTGCTGGATTATTTCTTCTGACCTGCTGGTGCAATTGTACTTTTTTTGGAGGTTTCCTATACTTGGCTAAAGTTTCATTACTCTACAGGGAGAGTGGTCTGGCTAGTTTTGCAGTACTCTTTGTCTCATTTAAAATATAGTGCCTAAAAAAGTTGCTTCCAGACATGGGTGGCCTGCTAGGGCTTCCTCTGGGAAGTGAACATGACTGGGCGAATGAAGAGAGGTCACACAGAGCAGGACAAGCTGCTAGAAGAGGTAGGAGGAGGAGGAGAAGTAGAGCACTCAGCAGGAGGCCATATCCAACGAGGGTCTTCAGGGACCAATTCTCTTAACTCAACTTCAGTAATGACCAGTGTATCAGACATCTTCGGTTCACTAAAGAAGTCGTGATTGGAATTTGTCAAATGCTGCAGCCATATCTGAAGACTCAAAGCAGGGCAAGGACAATATTGTCTGCCGCTGTCAAGTTGACTGTGGCTGTTAATTTTTATGGCTGTAGCTCCTTTCAGGCTGCTGTTGAAGATATAAGCAACATCTCACAGTTTGCAGTGCATTGTAGTATAAGGGAGGTCACTGAGGCTCTCTATACAATGAGAAACATATTTATCTCATTCCCTCTTGCTGGAGACAGGCAGGAGGAGCGAGCGTGAAGTTTTGCATGGATTGCAGGCTTCCCCTTGGTGCAGGGTGCCATACACTGCACGCACATTGCCTTGTGTGTTCCTCACCTGAACTCGGCCATATTCATCAACAGAAAGGAATCTCACTCCCTCAATGTGCAGCTGGTGTGCGATCGCAGGTGAATGCCCCCTATTCTGGCAGCAGTCATGATTCATTCATTCTGCGGCAGTCCTCTGTTCCACTTATATTTCAACCAGCACGGCAAATCAAAGGCTGGCTGCTGGGTGACAAGGGTTATCTCCTCATGACATAGCTCAAGTCAGGAACCCACACACACAGTCACAGCAGGTCTACAACGAGAGCCATTCTGCCACAAGGAACATTATAGAGCACACCATAGGCATAGACAAGCAATGCTTCCACTGCCTGGACTGCTCTGGAGGAGCCCTGCAGTACTCAGCTGAGTGGGTATCGAGATTTGTCGTTGTATTTGCCTCATACTGCACAACCTGGCCATTATGAGGGAACAGCTTTTGCCACCATCTGTCAGGCGAGAACCTGAACAGCAAGAGAAGGAAGAGGAGGAGGAAAAGGCAGAGGAGGAAGTGGAAGAGGAGGAGGAGGGAAGGAAATACACAATAAATGGGAGGATACTGAGAGGTGTAGAGGAAGTGAGGGACCTTGGAGTGCATGTCCACAGATCCCTGAAGGTAGCAGGACATGTAGATAAGGTGGTTAAGAAGGCATATGAAATGCTTTCCTTTATTAGCCGAGGCATAGAATATAAAAGCAGGGATGTTATGCTGGAACTGTATGAAACACTAGTTAGGCCACAGCTTGAGTACTGTGTACAGTTCTGGTCATTACAGGAAGGATGTAATTGCACTAGAGAGAGTGCAGAGGAGATTTACGAGGATGTTGCCAGGGCTGGAGAATTTTAGCTATGATGACAGATTGGATAGGCTAGGGTTGTTTTCCTTGGAACAGAGGAGGCTGAGGGGTGATTTGATTGAGGTGTACAAAATTATGAGGGGCCTAGACAGAGTGGATAGTAAGGACCTATTTCCCTTAGTGGAGAGGTCAATAACCAGGGGGCATAGATTTAAAGTGATTGATGGAAGGATTAGAACGGAAATGAGGAAAAAGTTTTTAACCCAGAGGGTGGTGGGGGTCTGGAAATCACTGCCTGAGAGGGTGGTAGAGACAGAAACCCTCAACTCATTTAAAAAATACCTGGATGTGCACCTGAAGAGCCGTGACTTGCAGGGCTACGGACCAAATGCGGGAAAGTGGGATTAGGCTTGGTGGCCCGTTTCTCAGCCGGCGCGGACACGATGGGCCGAATGGCCTCCATCTGTGCCGTAAATTTTCTATGATTCTAAGTGCAAAAGGAAGTGGAGGAAGAGGAAGGGAGGCTACAATGTAGACAAGCCCTGTCTGCCAGGGCTCTGTGTGATCAGATTATTAATGAGCGATATCAGTAATCTCAATGACACCTCCCCATTTACCAACAGTCCCACACTCCTTACCTTTCCTCTCTCAAATGACCATCAAATTGTCCCCTTATGATTAAATATTGGTTCCTCCCTCAGCTCATCACAAAAATAAAAAATATCACCAAATGCAAATGCAAATCCAAATTTATAAATGAACACATGAAATGATTGAAACAAGATGAGACTTTTCACCCTTGTGCATTCCCTTAGTGCCTTTTCGTTTCCTAGTGCTCCTATGAGGTGTTTCCCCAGTGGCTTGAGCATGGGTGATGGAAGGCTGCTGATTGTCAGATGAGAGTGCAGATGGCCTTGGAGGACGACCTCGAGCAGCTCTGGGTCTAGAGGGCCTGGCTTCAGACTGCACCATCTTGGCCTGGCCTGTAGTAGTCTGGGTTGGCTGGCTGACAGGCAACAGCAAGGGCACTGGCGGAGTGGCAGGGGTGGGAGCAGGAATGCTGTCATCCTGAAAGAGGACGGCAGGTTCCTGTCCCATGGAGCCACCGCCAGGTTCCCTGGGCGGCGCCTCAGCAATTCTGGTGATCTGTTAGAGAACAGATTGCTGGACTGCTGTGATGCCCTGGAAGCTCCTTTCAACAGTGGTACTCAGAGCCACAATAGTAGCAGTCTGAGCTTCCAAGGCAGCAGTCTGACCTTTGATGAAAGCAGTTTGTGCTGCAATGGAAGCTGTGACAGGTCATCATATGTTGCATCATGGTGAGTTCCACAGGTGTGCTGATGGAGTTGACCACCCATTCCATATTGGAAAGGATGGACTCCAAGCTCTGCACAAAGCCCTGTGCCAAGTTGAAGCCAGAATCTTCCATGTTCCTTGACATTGTGCACAGGCTTTCTGGCAGGCTTTCCAGTGCACCAGGCATTTGGTTATGTACGCCCATCAACCTTCTTCTGTAGCCTGGCCCATCAAAGTCATCATCTGAATCCTCTGCAGTAGTACTAGTGTGTGACCTCGCCCTCCCCACCCTGGCTCCTGCTCACTTGTGCCTGGTGTCTTACCATGTGCAGATCCCTCCTCTATCCTAGCCTCTAAAGTACGTGTTTTGTCAGTCTCTGAGCTGGTGGCTGCGAGTGTAAGATTGCGTGGTGGTGTCTCTTCATCATCACTGTCTTCTTCCTCTTCCTCCTCTGACTGGAAAGGCTCCAGTTCTTGGGTATTTGAAAAGACAAAGGGACACGGGTTGAGTTGTGGTGAGGTGAGAGGAGACAGTAAGAAGTGCGTGCCTACACCATCTGCAGCACGTGAGTCGGAAAAGATTGTGGGATGAAGAAGAAATAGGAAGAGAGGAGGAGGATTAGGTATGTAGAGACCCTCATCATCGATGCCTCCAGTGGCCAAGGCCTCAGTGATGCCCCTTCTCATGATGACCAGCACAGTGTCCCCCATGGGGGTTAAAATGTGTAGGCGCACTTGTCCTCCTCCAGTTGTTCATTGCTGTCTCCTGTTATGTGCCACTTTCTCCTGCAAGAAAGAGGGAAGTGTGTCAGTGAGTGTCCTGCAAGATGTTTGGGTGATGTGGCTATCATGGTTAAATAGCTGCCAGTGTGTGTGAACTGTGAGTTGTGGTGTGAGGCTTGCAACTGTGCTAAGTGTGTGAGGGTGAGATAAAGCAAAGGATTTGAACGGTTGAATACTGATTGATAGAGATTGTTGGTAGGTGGGTGATGGGGGTATAGTGAATTGAGCAGTGGATAAAGCTAGTGGTGCAGTTGGTACAATGTGCCATTTGAAACTTGAATTCACTCACCTTGACAACTCATGTTTTTTCTTATTCGTTCATGGGATGTGGGCGTCGCTGGCAAGGCCGGCATTTATTAGCCCTTGAGAAGGTGGTGGTGAGCTGCCTTCTTGAACCGCTGCAGTCCGTGTGGTGAAGGTTCTCCCACAGTACTGTTAGGAAGGGAGTTCCAGGATTTTGACCCAGCGATGATGAAGGAACGGCGATATATTTCCACGTTGGGATGGTGTGTGACTTGGAGGGGAACGTGCAGGTGGTGTTGTTCCCATGTACCTGCTGCTCTTGTCCTTCTAGGTGGTACAGGTTGCGGGTTTGGGAGGAGCTGTCGAAGAAGCCTTGGCGAGTTGCTGCAGTGCATCCTGTGGATGGTACACACTGCAGCCACTGTGCGCTGGTGGTGAAGGGAGTGAATGTTTAGGGTGGTGGATGGGGTGCCAATCAAGTGGGCTGCTTTGTCCTGGATGGTGTTGAGCTTCCTGAATGTTGTTGGAGCTGCACTCATCCAGGCAAGTGGAGAGTATTCCATCACACTCCTGACTTGTGCCTTGTAGATGGTGGAACGGCTTTGGGGAGTCAGGAGGTGAGTCACTCGCCGCAGAATACCCAGCCTCTGACCTGCTCTCGTAGCCACAGTATTTATATGGCTGGTCCAGTTAAGTTTCTGGTCAATGGTGACCCCCAGGATGTTGATGATGGGGGATTCGGCGATGGTAATGCCTTTGAATGTCAAGGGGAGATGGTTAGACACTCTCTTGTTGGAGATGGTCATTGCCTGGCACTTGTCTGGCGCGAATGTTACTTGCCACTTATGAGCCCAAGCCTGGATGTTGTCCAGGTCTTGTTGCATTCGGGCTCGGACTGCTTCATTATCTGAGAGGTTGCGAATGGAACTGAACACTGTGCAATCATTGAACTTCTTCCTGCACTGCATCCATGTTCTTGGAGCTATGTCCTGCCATTTACCTCCTCCATTACTGCATCTTGAGCATATGTCTGGAGGGCATCCTGCCCCCCCCCCCCTGTGGATACAGGTTGCCCCTCCTTCTCTCCACCTCTTTCATCATAGTCTCCAGTGCATCATTGGAGGACCTTGGTGCACGCTCTCTCGCAAGTGCAGCCATCTTCAAAGTATTACAGCACTGAATCACTTCTCAAACGACTCCCACCACTTCTTGCAGCCATAATGCACTTCCCCTTTCAGAGGTGCAGGCTCTCTCTAAGAAGCGCTAGCCTCTCGCGATATCGGGGCCCCCTGCTGATGCGTGCAGCCAATGAACAGCGCAGGTAATACTGGCTGCACATAGCAATCATTTAAAACAGCAGGCAGCACGAATGTAACGAGCTGCCTGCATCACAACGACCGGGCGCGGGTTAATCATGCAGCGCGACCCCTGCCCCCGTTTTCAGGGTTTATCCAATATAACCCCCTGTGTGTCCTCCTCAGCCACTTAATATTTGTCTTGTATTTGTTTTTTTTTTATATCTGAAATAGAATTATTTTAATGGAGTTGGTAAACTGTGATCTTTCTAAAGTTGGTTCAATTCGAGATCATTTGTTTTGACTGGGCAACATTTGAATAGAAACAATAAATGATTTTTACATAAACAGAAAATGTTTATTTTCGTACATGATTTGGACTCAAGAAATGGAAGCACAATTTCAAAATTTGCGGACGACACAAAAAGGGGGGGTATAGTTAATTCTGAGGAGCACTACGACAAAACACAGGAAGGTATTAATAAACTTGCAGAATGAGCATGTAATTGGCAAATGAATTTTAATATAGATAAGTGTGAGGTATCACATTTCGGTAGAAAGAATAAGGGGACACATACTATTTGGATAATAAGAGTCTAAATGGGGTGGAGGAACAGAGGGATCTGGTGGTGCAGATACACAAATCATTAAAAGTAGCGACACAAGTTTAAAAAGCTGTAAAAAAACACTGGGGTTCATTTCTAGAAGGATAGAATTGAAAAGCAGAGAAGTTATGTTAAACTTGTATGGAGCCTTGGTTAGACCACACATGGAGTACTGTGAACAGTTTTGGTCTCCGTATTATAAAAAGGATAGAGAGGTACTGGAGAAGGTGCAAAAAAGATTTATTAGGATGATACCAGAACTGAGAGGTTATACCTATCATGAAAGATGGAGCAGGCTGGGGCTCTTTTCTTTAGAAAAGAGGAGACTGAGGGGTGACCTGATTGAGGACTTTAAGGTTATGGAAGGGTTTGATAGGGTAGATGTGGAGAAGATGTTTCCACTTGCAGGGGAGACCAGAACTAAGGGCCATTAATATAAGATAGTCACTAATAAATCCAATAGGGAATTCAGGAGAAACTTCTTTACCCAGAGAGTGGTTAGAATGTGGAACTCACTACCACAAGGAGTCGTTGAGGCGAATAGCATAATTGCATTTAAGGGGAAGCTAGATAACCTCATGAGGGAGAAAGGAAGAGAAGGGTATACTGATATGGTTAGATGAAGTAGGGAGGGAGGAGGCTCTTGTGGACCATAAACACCGGCATGGACCTGTTGAGCCGAATGGCCTTTGTCTGTGCTGTATATTCTATGTAATAAAACAATCTCTACTCCTGATGTGGAGATGCCGGTGATGGACTGGGGTTGACAATTGTAAACAATTTTACAACACCAAGTTATAGTCCAGCAATTTTATTTTAAATTCACAGGAATTTAAAATAAAAACATTTTCACATCGTTCACCTGACGAAGGAGGAAGCCTCCGAAAGCTTGTGAATTTAAAATAAAATTGCTGGACTATAACTTGGTGTTGTAAAATTGTTTACAAATCTCTACTCCAACAGGCTTGTCCTCCAACATGGCACGTCATGTAACCTGTGATGTATATTAGGAGCACCCTATACAAAGAGGTAGAAGTTATGTTATAGCTGTTCAGAGCTCTGGCTGGACCCCATCTGGAGTATTGTATTCAGTTCTGGGCACCGCACCTCAGGAAGGATATATTGGCCTTGGAGGGGGTGCAGCACAGAATGATACCAGGGCTAAAAGGATTAAATTACGAGAACAGATTTATAGACTAGGCTTGTATTCCCTTAAATGGAGAAGATTAAGGGGTGATCTAATTGAGGTGTTTAAGATGATCAAAGTATTTGATAGGGTAGATGGAGAGAAACTATTTCCTCTGGTGGGGGAGTCCAGAGCAAGGGGGAATAACCTTAAAATTAGAGCTAGACCATTCAGAGGTGTTGTCAGAAAGCACTTATTCACACAAAGTATAGTGGAAATCTGTAACTCTCTCCCCCAAAAAGCTGTTGACGCTGGGGGTCAATTGAAAATTTCAAAACGGAGATTGATAGATTTTTGTTAGGCAAGGATATTAAGGGTTACGGAACCAAGGCGGGTAGATAGCCATGATCTAATTGAATGGAGGAACAGGATTGAGGGGCTGAATGGCCTGCTCCTGTTCCTATGTTCCAATATTCTTCCTATGAGTAACATGGCAGAAAAAATGTGCAGGATGGCAGACTAAATGTGTAAAATGGCAGATTAAATGTGAAAAGTGGCAGTTTAAATTTGCACAGTGGCAGATCAAATGTGTATTATGGCAGATTGGATGTGTAAAGTGTCAGATTAAATGCACCCAGTAGCAGAATAAATGTGTCAAGTGGCACATTAAATGTGCAAAGTGGCAGATTAAAAATACATGCTGTCAGGTGAAATGTGTAAAGTGGCAAATTAAATGTGTAAAGTGGCAGATTAAATGTGTAAAATCACAGATTAAATGTGCACAGTGGCACATTACATGTGCAGAATTGCAAATTAAATGTGCAAAGTGGCAGATTAATTGTGCTTTTTGGCAGATTAAAGATATAAACTGTGAGATTAAATGTTCACTTTGGCAGATTAAATATGAGAATGGCAGATTAAATGTAGACTTTGGCACCTTAAATGTGTAAAGTGGCAGATTAATTGTGTAAAATGGCAGATTAAATTGTGCATTTAATTTGCCACTTTACAAATTTAATCCGTAATCTGTTATTTTACATGCGGAATGTGGTGTTCCACAGGGATCGGTGCTGAGACACAATTTCCAATAACGATTTGGATTTGGGAATCGGAAGTACAATTTCAAAATTTGCAGACACCAAATTGGGGGGTATAGTTAATACAAAGGAAGAATGCGTCAAAATGCTAGAGATCATTAATAAACCTGAAAAATGGGCGTGTAATTGGCAAATGAATTTCAATATAGATAAGTGTGAGGTGGTGCATTTTGGTAGGAAGAATAAGGAGGCCACATACTGCTTGGATAATAAGAGTTTTAATGGGATAGAGGAGCAAAGAGATCTAGGGGTACAAATACACAAATCACTAAAAGTAGTGATGCAGGTTAATAAGGCCATAAAAAAAGGCAAATCAAGCACTAGGGTTCATTTCTAGAGGGATAGAATTGAAAAGTAAAGAAGTTATGTTGAACTTGTATAGAACCTTGGTTAGACCACACTTGGAATATTGTGCACATTTCTGGTCTCTGTATTATAGAAAGGATATAGAGGCATTGGAGAGGGTGCAAAAAAGATTCATAAGGATGATACCAGAACTGAGAGGCTATACTTATCAGGAGAGGCTGGATAGGCTTGGACTCTATTCTCTAGAAAAGAGAAGACTGAGGTATGACCTGATAGACGTCTTTAAGATAATGGCAGGATTTGGTAGGTTAGACGTAGAGAAAATGTTATCACTTGTGGGGGAGTACAAAACTAGAGGTCATAAATATAATATAGTCAGTAATAAATTGAATAGGGAATTCAAGAGAAACTTCTTTACCCAAAGAGTGGCTAGAATGTGGAACTCTCTACTACAAGGAGTAGTTGAGGTAAAGAGAATAGATGCATTTAAGGGGAAGCTAGATTAACACATGAGGGAGAAAGGAATAGATAAGTATCCTGATAGGCTTAGATGAAGTAGGGAGGGAGGAAGTTCAGGTGAAGCATAAACACCGGCATAGACCAGTTGGGCCGAATGGCCTGTTTCTGTGCTGTAGTTTCGATGTAACTTGATGTAATTTTACAGATTTAATCTGCCACTTTACGCATTTTACTACATTAAAGACGCTATGTATATAAAAAAAATCTGCCACCATGCATATTTAATCTGCCATTTTACTCATTTAACCCACCATCCTACATGTTTAATCTTACAAATGCACATTTTACACATATAATCAGGCACTTCACATATTTAATCTGCCACATCACACATTTTATCTGCCCAAATGCACATTTAATCTGCCATTTTACCCATTTAATCTGCCAAAGTGTGTATTTCTAGCCTACATATTTAATCTGCCACTGTGCATATTTAATTTGTGACTTTACACATTTAATCTGCCAGCCTACACATTTAAACTGCCACTTTATATTTTTAATCTCACACCATGCACTTTTAATCTGCCATCCTACACATTTAAACTGCCACTTTACTCATTTAAACTGTGTCTTTACACATTTAATCTGCCAAAGTGTGTATTTCTAGCTGGCGCGGACACGATGGGCCGAATGGTCCCCTTCTGTGCTGTATCTTTTCTACGGTTCTATAGAAAATGCTAAATTACATATTTAATCTGACATCCTGCACATTTAATCTGCCACCTTGAACATTTATTCTGCCACTTTACATTCATAATGCACCATTGTACTCATTTAATCTGCCAAAGTGCACAATTAATCTGCCATTTTACACATTTTATTGCAATCCTACACGTGTAATCTGCCACTGTGCACATTTAATCTGCCACTTTACACATTTATATGCCAAAATGTTTACTTTTTCTGCTATCCTACATATTTAATCTGACAAAGTGCACATTCAATCTTACAGTTTACACAATTAATCTGCCACCATGCGCATTTAATATGCAATTTTACACATTTAATCTGTCATTTTACACATATAAATTGTTAATTATATACTTAATCTGCTATCCTACACATTTAATCTGCCATTCTAAACATTTAATCTGCCACTTCACATACTTAAAGTGCCATTTTACATATTTAATCTGCCACCATACACATTTAAACTGGCACTTCACACATGTAATCTGCCATTTTACATATGTAATCTGTTATTTTATCTGTTAATCTGCCACTTTAAACAGTTAATATGCCACTCTACACATTTAATCTGCCAAAGTGTATATTTAATCTGCCATCCTACACATGTAGTTTGCCCCTTTGCATATTTAATCTGTGACTTTACACATTTAACCTGCCACTTTTCAAATTTATTCTGCCATCTAGAACATTTAATCTGTCTTTACACATTTGATATGACAGCCTGAGCATTTAATCTGCCATTTTAAACATTTTACTGACAATTCACACATTCAATCTGCCATTCTGCACATTTAATCTACCACTTTACACACTTTACACATTTAAGGTGATTAAATGTGCAAATCTTCATTTAAATGTGTAAAGTAGCAGATTAAATGTGTAGGATGGGAGATTAAATATACAAATTTGCAGATTAAATGTAAAAACTTGCAGATTAAATGTTTAGGATGGCAGATTAAATATGTAAAGTGGTGCATTAAATGGCACATTAAATGAGCACCACATAAGATTAAATGTGTAGGATGGCATATTAAATAAGGAAATGAGCATAATAAATGTTAAAAATTGAAGATTAAATGTGTAGGTATAAAATTAAATGTATAATCTGTCAGATTAAATGTGCATAGGGGAGATTAGATGTGCATGGCGGCAGATTAAATGCGTAAAGTGGCAGGTTAAATGAGTAAAGTGGCAGGTTAAATGAGTGAAGTGGCAGGTTAAATGTGTATTGTGGCAGATTAAACGTGCCCAGTGGTGGATTAAATGTGGAAAATGGCAGATTAAATGCGCACAGTAGCAGAATAAATGTGTCAAGTGGCAGGTTAAATGTGTAAAATGACAGATTAAATGTGCACAGTGGCAGATTGCATGTGTAGGGTGGCAGATTAAAAGTATAGGTTGGCAGATTAAATGTATAGGGTCAGATTAATGTATAGATTGACATATTAAATATGTAGGGTGGCAGATTAAATGTACAGGTTGCAAATTAAATGTGTAGGTTGGCAGATTATATGTATAAATTGGGATATTAAATGTATGGGATGTCAGATGAAATGTATAGATTAGCTGGTTAAATGTGTGGGATGGCATATTAAATGTGTATGGTGGCAAAATAAACGTGTAAATTGGTATATTAATGCATAGAATGGCAGATTAAATGTGTGGGGTGGAAGATTGCTTGGGTAGGGTGGCAGATTAAAAGTATAAAATGGCAAATTCAATCTGTAGGATGGCAGATTAAATGTGTAAAATGGCAGATTTAATGTACACAATTTCAAATCAAATGTGTAAAGTGCAAATTAATTGTGTAAATTGGCACGTTAAATGCGTAGGATAGCAGACTAAATGCGAAGGTTGGCAGATTCAATCTGTAGGATGGCAGACTCAATGTGTATTGTGGCAGATTAATTGTGTAAAGTGGCAGATTAAATCTGTATCATGGCAGATTAATTGTGTAAAGAGGCAGATTAATTGTGTACGATGACAGACTAATAGTGTAAAATGGCATGTTAAATGTGTAGGGTGGCAGGTTAAATGTGTTGGGTGGCAGATTAAACATGTGGTATAGCAGTTTAAATGTGTGAAGAGCCAGCCAGTGAAGAGTCAACAAAGATTGGGTCACTGCCAGCAGCACAGTGGCTCTCAGGAAAGTGATGGCCAGGGAAGAAGAAGCGAAGGCTGGAGGGGGAAAGGATTGGAGGGCTAAGGTGGGGAGTGGCTAAAGTCAGGGAGGAGAGCAGCAGCCACCACTCCTGCTCCTCCCGGTTCCACATTCAGTTAAGTATATTTTAAAAACTTAGCTTGTAGGTGGAAGGCGGTCCCAAGTTCCGGTTTTCCTAAGTGTAGCTGGCGCTGGGCAAACCAATCTTGGTAGTGGGGTCCTGAAACAGGTGTTATGTCCCTCATTTCCATACGTAAAGGGCCTACCGCCTGTTTCAGGGGTGTGCACTGTACAATTTTGTTTTCTTTTCCAATATGGCCAGTCTCAAAATAGTAAACACTCTTTGAGAAATGACACATCTGGACAGAAAATGTGCACTCGCTTCCTGCCTGCCATATTGAGGACATAGTAGGCCTGTTAGCACCTAAAAAATGGGCACTGTGCAGCTGGATTTATGGCCACGGTTAACATTTCAAACCGATAACCCTTCGTCTGTTCTTTGTATCTCTCTCCACAGATATGGAGAAGCTAGATAAGTACGTGAAGGGGAAAGGAATAGAAGGATATGCTGATAGGATTAGATGAAGTTGGGTGGGAGGAGGCTGTGTGGAGTATAAACACTGGCATTGACCAGTTGGGCTGAATGTCCTGCTTCTGTGCTGTAAATTCCATGTAATTCTATGTGAGGCCTGCACTTTCAGTATCAGTAATGTATATAATTTTTAATTCATGTTAATCATACAATATATTGCTTCAGTATGTGTGCCAGATTATAGCAATAGACAATCTGCTGTCAGACTTATGGGGCTCGATATTACCATGGCAGCGGGTTCTCAGCGGGGGGGTCGATTGGGCGTGTGGGTAATGCGCCCGGTGAAATCAGTGTGCTCCGCATGGAATCGCAGGCTAATTGGAGCCACTTACCTGTGCTTCCGGGTTCCCCGCTGCTGAGCTGCGCGGCGGGCAGACTGCGCATGCGCAGCAAGGTCTGTCAGCTGGAGGAGCTCTATTTAAAGGGGCAGTCCTCCACTGACTGATGCTGCAAGAATTAGGAAAAATTACAGCATGGAGCAGCCCAGGGGGAAGGCTGCTCCCAGGTTTAATGATGCCTCACTCCAGGTATCAATACATGGGGTGAGGAGGAGGGGGAGGACAGAGATCTTCCCCCCGGCGGGCGGGAGGAAGCGGCCTGCCTCTGCCACCAAGAAGGCCTGGCTCGAGGTGGCAGAGGAGGTCACCTGCACCACCAACATATCGCGCACCTGCATATAGTGCAGGAGGCGCTTCAATCACCTAAGTAGGTCAGCCGAAGTGAGTACACTTACTCATTCCCCTACACTTCATCTGCCACATCACCGCCCCCACCCACATCTCCTTCTGCACTGCCAACACTACTCTATCACATCACCCCTCATACCCACTCAAACCTCATCCTCATCTTACCTGCACTTACTCACCTCGCCAGTACTCATCCCACCACTACCACTCAACCCAATCCTCATACAATCTCATGGCTCTAAATCATACTCACCCTCTCATGCACCTCTTTCATGGTCAGCCTCACTCAACCTGCCACTACCTGCACTGCAGCCACAGGGCATGCATCACATATGTGCAGTAGGAAGCATAACGCAAATGTGTCGTGAGCATGAAGGGTGTTTGAGGGTTTGTCATGGTTTTCACTTATATTTAATTTCTGATCAACTCACATTACATATTATATTGGCACCACTACTGCCATGTCTTTGCAAACCTTGTCTGGTTTGTGCAATAATGCCCTTTCCTGAGGATCACAATGAAGACCCACAACTGATGCCACCCATTGTGTCACTGCAGAGTGGGTGTAGAAATATTTGCAGGGCTCTTTTGTGCAGACGACTGAGAGATGTCGGCGATGTCCCCGGTGGCACCCTGGAAGGATGCGGAGGAGAAGTTGTTGAGGGCAGTGGTGACTTTGACAGTGACAGGTAAGAAGATGGTGCTCGGGCCAGCCAGGAGCAGCTCGGCATAAAGGAGGCTGCAGATGTCCACGAGTACATGTCGAGTGAATCTGAGCCTCCGTGTGCACTGCTGCTCAGAGAGGTCCAGGAAGCTGAGCCTCGGTCTGTAGACCCTGTGCCGAGGGTAGTGCCCTCTGCGACCCATCTCTTTCTGCGGTTGCCCTCCCTCCTACTGTGCAGGTGGATGTGTTACAGCACTGTGTTGTGGAGCTCCACATGTCACAGGTGGACGGCGTGGCCGGCGAGGCTGGTGATGTTGTTCACCCTCCGAGGAGGTCATGACTGCAGCTACGGCAGCCCCCATCTGGAAGATGTACATTCGAGGGGGTCCGCAAGGTAGGTAAATGAACTGGGAGTGTTTCCCCCAGTACGGGAAACAGTCTCAGTTAATTTCAAAATCCCAGCCCTCCTAAAATATCAGGTCAATCAGGTCTGTAAACAACCTGATGTACCTGTTCAAGTAGCACCCCGCCAGCTTTAATTGCCGGCGGGACTCTCACATGCGGGGGCTGCGCGCGCATGTCAGTGCGTCACTGGGGAATCCAGAAGTGGGCGGGTTGGAGCCGGGCTCTAGACCAGCCCTGGGAATCCCGGATTTTGCAGCCCCCCACCACGAACGCACCCGATTGCGGTGGCGAAAATCGACCCCATGGTGTCCCAAGACTGCAGTAATCATCTGAAACATAGAAACAGGAATAGGCCATTCGGCCCCTCAAGCCTGTTCCACCATCCCATCGGATCATGGCTGATCTGTACCTCAACTCCATTTACCACCTTTGATCCATATCCCTTGAAACCCTTACTAACACAAAGCTAGTGATCTCAGTCTTGAAAGCTCTAATTATCCCAGCATTCACAGCCTTTTGAGGGAGAGAATTCCAGATTTCCATTACCCTTTGTGTGAAAAAGTGTTTCCTGATTTCACTCCTTGTTCTGGATTCCCTCATCAGAGTTAATAGCTTCTCTGTATCTATACCTATCAAATCTCAATATCATTTTAAACACCTCAATTAGATCACCCACACCTCAATTAAACTGCGCTCCAACTTTCTCACTACCCTTGAACAACACCATAGGAGGGTTATTAGAATATATAAGAACATAACAGTTTTTAGAATCAAGAAAAGGTTATTTGGCTCAACAAATCCGTGCCTTTTTGATTGATCTCAGCCCTTTCTACCACCCTGTCCCTCGAACCTCTTTCCAGAAGAGTTCTGGTATTTTTTTGCTGGACATTATCATATTAAAGTTTATTATTTCTGCTACATCATAGAACAGCTTGTGTATGAACCATTTTACTATTGACAAACGACTGCTAAAAGCACTGCCAGCCACCCATGAAAACATCCCACCTGATGGATGATTCTTGTGAGTTAGCATGGCTGATGTCGTCTAAGGCCCTTCATTAAAGAGCAGGATTTTATTACTGGTTGTAGATAGCTTTGGTAATTCAGGGCTAGTGCTCTCCATCGCCCTTAGCTAGCATGTGAGCTTGCATTTTAATCTGTTGTCAAGCTTGTCAGTGGCACTTCGCAGTCAATCTTATTGTATTACAGTCAGTGCACAAATCCTTATTGAACACGTAAACAAATATTCAGATGAATCATATCGGATCTCAGTTGCTTCTAAGCAGACAGAAATTATCTTTTAAGGTGCCAAACTTAATATCTCCCTGTAATTCCTCTGTGGAAGAAAGGGTAATTTTAACTTTTATCACTGAGCGAAAAGAAAATTGGGTGGCTGATTCGTTTTCGCCCTTTTTTCAACTGACGATAACAATTAAAGTTGCTCCCATGTGAGTGCAATTTTACATGTATGTATGTTAAGCCGATAGTTACAGAAGTGATTGAACGTGTATTATTAACACAGGGGGAAAAAAAAAAAACATTTCTATGTTTTTTAAAATTCTCTCTCTCTCTCTCTCTCTGCCATTTTGAGTTTCTTTCTGCCTGCCTGTGTAATAGACACAATGTATATCGAGTGTACTGGGACGTGCTGTTCTCCGTGACTGGCCTGTTTGAATAACAACGACACCTTTTGATTGGTGTGATGCTGTCCCAACATAGTATAAGATATGCGATTTGAGAACCTTTTCATTCATTCATCTGACGAAGGAGATAATCTCCGAAAGCTTGTGATTTTAAAATAAATTTGTTGGACTATAACCTGGTGTTGTAAGATTCCTTACATTTATATAAAGTTGAAGACTAAGCTAAGAGGTTTATTGAAGAGTAAATATCAGATTTGCTACCTACAGGTCAATCTATCAACAGAGCAGCCTGAGAAATATGATCACAACATTTGGCTGGTGGTTCCCTTGAACGTCTGTCATTTGCAGTAGTTATGGTCATTCAGTCTGGTCCTTTTTGTGATAAGTGTCTCTACAGGTGTGTAACCACCCCAGTGACCTTCACAGTCTCTATAACGGTGGTCAAACTATCACCAGTCCACTAGAGGCTTCATTCATTTTAGAATTAATTTTTTCCCGGACCTTCAATCCCTCTGCATGGGAATTAGTGCACATTTCTTGGAAGCAAAGATCTATTTTTTGTGCCTCAGTACCTTAATTAGGAGATGTATCTTATTAAGCCTGAAGTGTTCTTTGCACTGATTGCCAATCTGATTTTCTCACATCGGTGTCATTTTGTAATTCTCCGTACAGCACAAACAATTGGCTCATCAGCATCACCGATGCTCTTTCTGAAATTACCACTGGTGTTAAATGTGTGAAAGCGAAGTCGAAAGCTGAGAGGTTTATTTCCTCAAACAAAGCAGGACAAACTCCCAAGGCCTTGCTCCAGCACTAACAGAGGCTACAATTAGGACCAGTGTTTTACCAAGTACCCTCCAAATAAACAAGAAAAGAAACATTAAGTTGCACCACTTGCTTCCATTATCCCATTTCTAGTATTTTCTCCCTATTTGTACCACAAACACAGGCTCTGAAATCGGTACAACAGTGATATCATTGTAATTGTCAAGAGAAAATCAGTTTACAAAAGATTTACAGTGCACATCATTAATCTGGGAACAGGACTCTTGCATAGAACTTTTAGAATCCATTCAATTAGATCATGACTAATCTGCAGTCACCTTCAGTGAAGAAACAGATTACATTTTAGTTTCGTAGTACAGTAATTAATTCAACCAACGTTGGTTTAGAAGCCATGAAAATATAGTTCAATTTTCACTCAGTAAGTGTACAATTATTTATGTAAATACAATTTTCGTGTCATACTGTCTTATCAGTGCACCAATGACAAGTTCTGAATGAGGTACTAAGTTACAAAGGGCTGAGGAAATAGCATCCCAAAATAAGCAAAGTGTGTAAACGAAGTTACAAATTTGCTCTTATTTAAAAAAATCAGAATGTTTATAAAAATATTACTAATAATTAAATAAGCAGCAGCTTGAACATCAGAAAAGTTTGGATTCTATGTGGTGTAACTGCTCATCCCTATCAGTCTGGTTTAGTAGTGGCAAAGACACTCGCAAAGGAAGTATGTTAGTTTGTTTAGCAATGTGGCAGGACAGATCATGGTAGCACAGTACACATACCATTGGTATGCAGCCAGTGTGCTATCCTGCATGTAACACACCACTTTTTATATATATATATATATATATAAGTCCCCACCACGTTTACCATTCACAGTCACCTACATCGGGCAAATGGCGCTAACAATTTGCCATGACCATAGGAGTCAATTACAAAGGCACACTTGTAACGTATTAAGCGCAACGACTATTTTGGGCAGTTCAATAGGTTCTTTAATAACTTTACAACTCATTAATCCACTGTATTTGTGAAATCAGCCCTATGTCTTGGTAATTGGTTCCTCAAAGGCATCAAAATAAAACCGTGAAGGGTGAGAGAGGAAAAGAGAAACTTCCAATGAAAACTGGCTGTGAATTGATAGGCTACCGTTTAATCCTTAGCACCTGAATATTGTTTGATTTCAGCCTGTCAAGAATATGTTAGCTAGCTTCAGTCTGTTAGAGCAACAAAATGAGGAGGCATAACACTGAGATCAAAATGAGGAGGCTTGAACTATGATGGTTTAACCGAACACTACTTATGGCAAATCACGTTAACACCAATACACCCGCTATAAACGGTGGGGACTGTATCGATATATATCTATATGTGTATATCCATATCAGAACATAAAGGGGAAGTTAAAAATAGCAATACTGAGGCAATATATATTAAGAATACGTTTCACGATAATTTAATAGAATCAAAACAAGATACTAGCCAACATTGAGAAAATTATGATTCTTAAAGACGCTGTAGTCTTGTGTCTGAGTTTCCAGGCACTTCATTTAATTAGTGACATATCACCATATCTCATTTAGACCATGCCATTTTAACAAAGAATCCTCATGACGCTGAAAAGGTTTCATCTTCCTATTATTGTGGAGCAGTTGCCATTTTTTGCATGTCTCTTGTTCAGTTATTTCTCAGTTTCTACGTGGGTTTCAGTACCTTCCAAGGTGGACAATGTGAACCTATCAAAATCATTCAGGGTTTCTTTCGGGGTCTGCACATTCCAGAACTCCCGTTGCCAGCATTAAGTAGATGTACAGTCCAAGGAAAGTGCCCTGGTGCGACCAGAACAGAATCACAGCGTGGGCAGTGCCAGCTCAGAATGATCAGTGCTATCATCACCACATCAGTGGCAGGAATCAAACCCTATCAGCCTGTGCTTTTACAATATTGCTCACTGCTGGGTTCTGGCAGGAATTTGAACGTAGCATTAATAGACTAAAGTATTGTTCCTCAATACCGCTGTCCTGGTGACATCAGATCATTAGCTGCTCTTTCTAATATTCAAGGGACTCTATCTTATTATTTTATGGCAGATTTCAGAGTACAGGAAGGATGATGTCAATGCAACATAAACACATTTTATCATAGTGCCAGTATATTTGGCAGACAACGTCAACTTTAGGTGCCCATTAATTAAATGAGGGCTGAAACCGGTATTAAAACTGTGATTTTAGTAAGAGCACTTAAACAACCATCTCCACTAGTATTGCCAAGGCATACTGAGGCTAATTTATTCATTCTTTTAATGCCATTTTTAAAAAAATCAGTCTAACATCAACAAAAGTTTTTTTTCCCTCCCAAAAAATATAAATCTGGATGGAGTGGCATTTTTACAGACCATTACCCCCTAGAGTCCAGATCGAAATGACAGCCCAGATGGCATGGAGCAGTGAAAATGTTTTATAATCTCGATTCCGCGGGTCTTCGCATTAAACAGACATGCAGTGAGAAATCAATTTTCACTTTTGCGTACAAGTGTAATATTGGCTCAGATCAGTGAGGAGCTCACAGTCTCCCCATGTCAGGGCAACAACAGACCATTTTCCTTTGAACTTCTTTTTGCCTGTTATGCCAGAGATAAACAAACTACTTAAAATTTACTCTTGAAACCTAGGCTAAAAGGTGTAATCTGTCCTCAGTAGCCTAGGCAAAAAATGTTTAGTGTAAATCACACAGTTATATCATGCATCGAGGACATAATTTTTACCTGGATCCAGGAAGAGAGCAGGTGGGTAGATTTTCGTGCGGGAAACACAGAGACTGCAATCACAACTTCATTGAAACCAATAATTTTTGCTTCTGGGTTTCACGTCTTCAAGCTGCGCAGCGGGCGTGCTGCGTACCTGCATGATGGGATCTGAAGTCCACTATTTAAAGGGTCAATTCAAAAATGGATTTTGGAGGAGAAAGGAGGAAATGAAGTAATGGATTAAAAGACAGCAAAGGCAGCACCCAGGTCCTCGGATGATTCACTTGAAGTACTGCTGGGTGCAGTGAGAACCAGGAGGGAGATAATTTACCCCAGTGATGGGAGGAATATACCTGGTTCTGCCACCAAGAAGGTGTCGCTGGAGGCGGCAGAAGAGGTGAGCGGCAGGAGCATGGTGCCCAGGTCTTGGATACAGTGCAGGAAGCACTTTAATGACCTAACCAGGTCAGGAAAAGTGAGTACAGTTGCTGATTCACCCACATCCTATGGTGTACAACACACCACCTCTCACTTTGTCTTGCCAAGCTTACTCCATCACATCACTCCTCACACCCACGTAATTTTCTACAGCACCCATCCTTCACTTTCTATGCATTTCCTCACCTCCCCATGTCTCCATCCACCGCTGCCACTCACCCTAATCCTTATGCAATGAGATGCATCTGTTTGATAGTCACCCTCACACAATGCACTGCATCCATGGGGTGAATACGTGACCTTCAGTCACTCACAGGTCTGCTCTTTTGCCCCTGTAGGAGAAGAAAGCGCAAAATGCAAGGGAGAGGGCGAGGACTGGAAGTGGCCTTCCACAAATAGTCCAGCTGACAGATGCAGAGGAGGACACCATGGAGATAACCATGGTACATCTGCATCCATCTCCATCAGAGAGACTGGGTATCTACAGATGCCTGGTGACTGAACTTAAACATCGTTTACATACTTGATAACTTTATTTCATCAATGACTGAACAATGAGCAATCTGAGTATGGTGATTGGCAAGATTGTTACTTTGCCAGGATTAATTCATATTGCCTTCTTTTGTCTTCCAGGGCCTTCACACATACAAGAAGAATGTGCGGAGATTCATGACACCAATTCCTCAGAGGAGCTCATTGTTTCTGAGGGTGTACCATCAGAGAACATACAGCTATGCACCAGTACAAATACTCGCACTTCGATGGCTCATGTGAGACAGTTAGTTGGGTTGTCACCTGGAGATTCACAACTCACAAGTGTGCACGAGCAGACATTGGTGGCAAGGGCAGCTGTGGAGAGTCCGTATCGGAGGGCGCACTCCTCTCCGAGCGCTGTTCAGCTGGACACAGATGCTGAACCTCATGAGAAATTGAGAACCTCATTGAGAATGTCTCAAGGGCACTTAGGGATGGGCAATAAATGCTGGCCTTGCCAGCGATGCCCACATCCCATGAACAAATAAAAAAGAAAGGTACTGCTGCAACTTTGCATGGTACTGGAAAACATGCGATGCATACCCTCCACAATAGCAGAGGGGTTGGAGGAGTCCAACCCCAACACTAGTAGATTGCTGTCCCAGGCAATTGTGACAATGTCTGTCATGGATAGAGTAGCCGCCTCTGTGGAGCTGCAAGCATGGCTCCCAACTATGCAGGCCACGACCACAGCCGTGCAGACATTGGAAGCCAGCATGTCTGCCGCCTTAAACAGGATGGCAGATACCTTATCCATGGCCTTACAATGCGTCACAGATCTGCACCAAGCTGCACTCCAGCAGAGTGGTAGGAGTGATGTGATGTTGGCCCAGGAGAGGGATAATGGCAAAAGGGCACATAGAAATAGGAACTCCACTCAAAGCGCACTCATGTCTCACCCATTGCCCCTCCCCCACTCCCCGCAACCAGTACCCGACACGCTGCCTCCTAGTGCAATACATCATGAAACCAATCAGGGAACAGGCTACTTTAGATCTTGTATTGTGTAATGAGATAGGGTTAATTAGTAATCTCACAGTAAAACAACCTCTGGGGAAGAGCGATCATAATATGATAGAATTTCACATTGAGTTTGAAATGAACGTACTTAAGTCGGAAACTAGAGTCTTAAACTTAAATAAAGCCAATTAGATAGGTATGAGGGGTGAGTTGACAAAGGTAGATTGGGAAATTAAATTAAAGGGTTTGACAGTTGAAAAGCAATGGCAAACATTTAAAGGAATATTTCAATATTCTCCACAAATATACATTCCATTGAGAAATAAAAACTCCACAGGAAGAGTGATCCACACATGGCTAACTAGAGAAGTTAAGGAGAGTATTAGATTGAAAGAAGAGGCCTATAATGTTGCCAAGAAGAGTAATAAGCCTGGGGATTGGGAGAGTTTTAGAAACCAACTAAGGACGACCAAAAAATTGATAAAAAGGGAGAAAATAGAATGTGAAAGTAAACTAGCAAGAAATATAAAAATGGACTGTAAGAGCTTCTACAAGTATGTAAAAAGGAAGAGAGTAGCAAAAATAAACGTTGGTCCCTTAGGAGAAATTATAATGGGGAATCAGGAAATGGCAAATGCATTAAACACAGTAGAAGGCACAAAAGCATATTAAGTATAATGGGGAAGTAAGGGGTAAATGAGAGTGAGAAACTTAAAACAATTACTATCACTAGAGAAAAAGTACTGGACAAACTAATGGGACTAAAAGTAAACAAATCCTCTGGACCTGATGGCCTACATCCGAGGGTTCTAAAAGAGGTGGCTGCAGAGATAGTGGATGCATTGGTTATGATCTTCTAAAATTCTCTAGATTCTGGAATGGTCCCAGTGGATTGGAAAATAGCAAATGTTATCCCGCTATTCAAGAAGGGAGGGAGAGAGAAAACAGGGAACTACAGGCCAGTTAGCCTGACATCAGTTGTCAGGAAAATGCTGGAATCCATTATTAAGGAAGTGGTAACAGGGCACTTAGAAAATCATAATATGATTAGGCAGGGTCAACACGGCTTTATGAAAGGGAAATCGTGTTTCATAAAATTATTAGAGTTTTTTGAGGATGTAACTAGCAGGGTAGATAAAGGAGAACCAGTGGATGTAGTATATTTGGATTTTCAAAACGCATTTGATAAGGTAAGAACATAAGAACATAAGAAATAAAAGCAGGAGTAGGCCAATCGGCCCCTCAAGCCTGCTCCGCCATTCAATAAGATCATGGCTGATCTGATCCTAACCTCAAATCTAAATTCATGTCCAATTTCCTGCCCGCTCCCCGTAACCCCTAATTCCCTTTACTTCTAGGAAACTGTCGATTTCTGGTTTAAATTTATTTAATGATGTAGCTTCCACAGCTTCCTGGGGCACATAAAAGGTTGTTACACAAGGTAATGGGGTTGGGGGTAATATATTAGCATGGATAGAGGATTGGTTAAAGGTCAGAAAACAGAGAGTAGGGATAAATGGGTCATTCTTAGATTGGCAGGCTGTAACTAGTGGGGTGCCGCAAGGATTGGTGCTTGGGCCTCAGCTATTTACAATCTATATCAATGACTTAAATGAAGGGACCGAGTGTAATGTATCCAAGTTTGCTGATGATACAAAGCTAGGTGGGGAAGTAAGCTGTGAGGGGGGCACAAAGAGTCTGCAAAGGGATATAGACAGGTTAAGTGAGTGGGCAAGAAGATGGCAGATGGAGTATAATGTGGGGAAATGTGGTGTTATTCACTTCGGTAGGAAGAATAGAAAAACAGAATATTTTTTAAATGATGAGAAACTATTAAATGTTGGTGTTCGGAGAGACTTGGGTGTACTGGTACAAGAAACACAAAAAGTTAGTATGCAGGTACAGCAGGCAATTAGGAAGGCAAATGGCATGCTGGCCTTTATTGCAAGGGAGTTAGAGTTCAAGAGTAAGGAAGTCTTACTACAATTGTATAGGGCATTGGTGAGATCTCACCTGGAGTACTGTGTACAGTTTTGGTCTCCTTATCTAAGGAAGGATATACTTGCCTTAGAGGTGGTGCAACAAAAGTTCATTAGATTAATTCCTGGGATGAGAGGGTTGTCCTATGAAGAAAGGTTGGGTAGAATGGGCCTATACTCTTGGAGATTAGAAGAATGAGAGGTGATCTCATTGAAACATATAAGATTATGAGGGGGCTTGACAGGGTAGATGCTGAGAGATTGTTTCCCCGCCTAGAGAGTCTAGAACTAGGGGGCATAATCACAGAGTACGGGTTCGGTCATTCAAGACTGAGATGAGGAGGAATTTCTTCATGCAGAGGATTGTGAATCTTTGGAATTCTCTACCCCAGAGGACTGTGGATGCTGAGTCATTGAATATATTCAAGGCTAAGATGGATAGACTTTTGGACTCTAGTGAAATCAAGGGATATGGGGATCAGGCTGGAAAGTGGAGTTGAGTGCGAAGATCAGCCATGCTCTGATTGAATGGTGGAGCAGGCTCAAGGAGCTGTATGGCCTACTTCTGCTCCTATTTCTTATGTTCTTATGTTCTCCTCTCCGAGTCTGCCCCTACGTAAGTGAAGGTGGAGCAGTCTTTGGCGGGGCCCTCATGGCCTCCAAACCCAGAGGTCATGGACCAAAAGCATCTCATCAGTAAGGGGAGGGATCTGAGCAGCCTGCCTCTACCTCTGCTAATGCCACAGGGATGCACCACATAGAAGCGATAGGAAGCGTAAGTTCAAGCAATTGTAATTCACCAAGGGTATGTGCATGATGAAGTTTCCTTTTTTTAATATTGGCACATAAAATTTATTAATTGGAACCACTTCCACATCTTTGGCCATTATTACATCCTAAGTGTGAAGTCGTCTTTTCATTTGCTTCATGGTGAATGCCAATACATGACGGGACTCATTGGGCGGATGAGTGGTTGAAGGACTGTTTTGTGCAAAGGGTGGGTGGGGTTGGTGGTGGCGGTAGCTGGATTGAGTATTTCAATGACTTTTTTTTCCGACACTGACTAAGAGAACCTGTGAGGTACAAGGGCATCCCTGGCATCCTGAGCAGCAGTGTACGCAGCTGGCCCAGCGATGGGTGCCCCATCTTCATATTCCTCCTCGCCCTCCTCCTCTTCCTTTTCTTCAATGTTGTCGCCATCAGAGGATGATTGACAAGCACCTTCATCCTCCTCCACCTCTAAACCTTTCTGCTGCGCAATGTTGTGCAGGACGCAGCACTGTGATTCTCAACAACCTCGCTGATGAGTACTGAAGGGCACCTCCAGACCTATCCAGGCACCTGAAGCACATCTTCAACATGCCGATGGCTTGCTCAATGACACACCTGGTGGTCATTTGGCTCTGGTTGTATGGCTCTTGTGCCTCATTGTTGGGGTTCCTCATAGGTGACACGAGCCAAGTTTGAAGGGGGGTATCCCTTGTCTCCAACGAGCCAGCCCTTAAGTCTGTCTCCTGTTTGGAAAAGGTCTGGAATGTTGAACTGCCACAGTATAAAGGCAACGTGACAGCTGCCATAGAATCTGGTGCAAATCTACAAGAATCTCTTCTTGTGGTTGCACACCAGCTGTGCATTAATGGAGTGAAATCCCTTGTGGTTGATGAAAACTCCTGGTTCATGTGGTAGTCCTTGGATTGCCACATGTGTGCCATCGATAGCACCCTGCACCCATGGGAAGCCAGCCAGAGAAGCATAATCGACTACCCGCTCATTCTGGCTATTGTCGTCGCGCAGGAAGTTCACGTAAGTGGACGCCTTGGCAAACAATCCATCCATCACCTGCCATTTACATTTCTATGCAGACAATTGACACACCCTGGAGGTCTGGAATGTTGGACTGCCTTTATACTGTGGCAGTCCAACATTCCAGACCTCTTCCAAACAGGAGACAGACTTAAGGGCTGGCTCATTGGAGACAAGGGATACCCCCCTCCAAACTTGGCTCATGATTCCTGTGAGGAACCCCACCAATGAGGCACAAGAGTGCGACAACTAGAGTCAAATGACCACCAGGTGTGTCATTGAGCACACCATCGGCATGTTGAAGATGTGCTTCAGGTGCCTAGATAGGTCTGGAGGCACCTTTCAGTACTCGTCAGTGAGGTTGTCGAGAATCACAGTGTTGCATCCTGCACAACATAGTGCAGCAGAGAGGTTTAGAGATGGAGTAGGATGAAGGAGCTTGTCAGTGGCACGCTGGAAGGAGCCAGAAGCAAAGAAATTGAGGGCAGTGGTGACTTCGACTGCAATGGGCAATGCATGGCCACCAGGTCCAGCAGAGAGCAGCACTTCTTTAAAAAGGCTGCAGATGTCTGCGACCACCTGCCGGCTCAATCTGAGCCTGCGTAGGCACTTCTCTTCAGTGAGGTCCAGGAAGCTCAGCCTCTGTCTGTAGACCCTCTCACATGGGTAGCCCCTCAGGCGACCTCGGCCCCGCTGTTCCTCCCCTCTCTACTATTCTCCACTCAGCTCTTCTCTCTGCTGTTCTCCAGATCTTTGTTGCACATCTCCCTCTCATATGCCTGCTGACGTGGCTGCCGTGGACTCTCATTTTCATCCTCCTCAGATGTCCTCTCGAATACAAACATTGCACCACCTATTCTGATCTTGTCAGTTTGAAAGGCTCCAATGTTTTTGCAAAAGCTGTCTGAACACAATAACTCTCTGCCAAACATTTGCCAGAGGGATCTGAGACACCAGCTGCAATAACTGATTGTTTATCAGACTGGAGGGAAGTATACAGTGGTGTTCCCCAGGGGTCAGTATTAGGACCATTGCTCTTTTTGATATATATTAATGACCTGGACTTGGGTATACAGGGTATAATTTCAAAGTTTGCAGATGACACGAAACTTGGAAATGTTGTGAACAGTGAGGAGGACAGTAACAGACTCCAGGAGGACAGACTGGTGAAATGGGCAGACATATGGCAGATGAAATTTAACGCAGGTAAGTGTGAAGTGATACATTTTGGTAGGAAGAATGAGAAGAGACAATATAAACTAAATGATACAATTTTAATGGGAGTGCAGGAACAGAGAGACCTGGGGTTAAATGTATACAAATCAATGAAGGTGGCAGGACAAGTTGAGAAGGCTGTTAAAAAATATATGGAATCCTGGGCTTTATTAATAGATGCATAGAATATAAAAGCAAGGAAATTATGCTAAACCTTTATAAAACACTGGTTAGGCCGCAGCTGGAGTATTGTGTTCAATTCTGGGCACCAGGCTTTAGGAAAGATGTCAAGGCTTTAGAGAGGGTGTAGAAGAGATTTACTAGAATGGTACCAGCGATGAGGGACTTCAGTTATGTTGAGAGACTGGAGAAGCTGGGGAAGTTCTCCTTAGAGCTGAGAAGGTTAAAAGGAGATTTGATAGAGGTGTTCAAAATCATGAATGGTTTTGATAGAGTAAATAAGGAGAAACTGTTTCCAGTGGCTGGAGGGTCGGTAACCAGAGGACACAGATTTAAGGTGATCAGCAAAAGAGCCAGAGGCGACATGAGGAAACATTTTTTTCGCAGCGAGTTGTAATGACCTGGAATGCACTGCCTGAAAGGGTGGTGGAAGCAGATTCAATAATAACTTTCAAAAGGGAATTGGATAAATGTTTGAAGGGGAAAAATTTACAGGACTGTGGAGAAAGAGCAAGGGAGTGGCACTAATTGGATAATTCTTTCAGAGCTGGCACAGGCACGGTGGGACGAATGGCCTTCTCCTGTGCTGTACCTACTATGATATTTATAATACTGTGATGCTATGAACTGAGCTTTTATTCAGATGGGGTAATTAAAAGTTTAAATACCCACATGAATTGCAGCTCAATTTCGCCTCCGTTTCACTGGTGAGATTGAGAAGCTCCAGGAAACGTGTGCTGGAAACGTTAAATTTGAAGTTGGATGACATTCAATTTAAAAACAGCTACTTGATGTCTACTAACTACGTTAACGTTGGGTTGTATTCCCTGAGTTTAGAAGGTTGAGGGGTGATCTAATTGAAGTGTTTAACATGATAAAAGGATTCAATAGGGTAGATACAGAGAAGCTATTTCCTCTGGTGGGGGATTCCAGAGCAAGCAGGCAAAACTTAAAATTAGAGCTAGGCCATTCAGGAGTGAAATCAGGAAGCACTTTTTCATACAATGGGCAATGGAAATCAGTAAATCTCTTCCCCAAAAAGCTGTTGAGGCTAGGTCAATTGAAAATTAACAACATTAACTTGACGTCTACTAACTACGCTTATGACCCGCCTTCTGGCACCAATTGGGGCCACGACCTCGGCTGGTATGTTGAACGCATGCAACTAAACGCGCTCACCTTAAACTCGGAAGTGGGCGCATTGCAGCCGGGTTACAATCCCAATCAAAAAAATAGCAGTTTTCACCTTTCTCGTTCTTGGGTGTTAAAATTCCCTCCCAACTGTCATCCAATGCTCAAGAAAGAAAAGAAACTGCTTTTAACTGTTAAAAACAAAACTGGGAGAAAATGTCATTTGATTAGAAAATGAATCTGTTAAAAAAAATGATGGTACAATCTGTGTAAAATGTAATTAAAAACAAGATCCAGAAATATTAAAACAACATTTTTTAAATTGGCACAAATTGTTACATTTAATTGATTTATATTTTTAAAGTTGGACAATGTTGCACATTTTGGATCTTGTGTAGAAATATAAACAGTCTTATTCATTGGAACATAGGAACAGGAGTAGGCCATTCAGCCCCTCAAACCTGCCCTGCTATTCAATTACATCATGGCTGATCTGTATCTTAACTTTATTTACCTGCCTTGCTTCCATATCCCTTCATATCCTTACCTAACAAAAATCTATCAATCTCAGTTTTGAAATTTTCAATTGACCTAGGCGCAACAGCTTTTTGGGGAAGAGATTTACTGATTTCCACTACCCTTTGTGTGAAAAAGTGCTTCCTGATTTCACTCCTGAATGGCCTAGCTCTAATTTTAAGTTTTGCCCACTTGCTCTGGAATCCCCCACCAGAGGAAATAGCTTCTCTGTATCTACTCTATTGAATCCTTTTATCATGTTAAACACCTCAATTAGATCACCCCTCAGCCTTCTAAACTCAAGGGAATACAACCCAGTTTATGCAATCGGTCCTTATAATTTAACCCTTTAAGCCCTGGTATCATTCTGGCAAATCGGTGCTGTACCTCCTCTCGGGCCAATATATCCTTCCTGAGGTGCGGTGCACAGAACTGGACGCAGTACTCCAGATAGTAAAATCAGAAATATGCATTGTATATTACAAAATTTAGATTAATGAATTAAACAGTCTATTTGTACAGAACATTTGTTTTGTTTTGAGCAAGTATACACATGTATTTTACATAAACTCTATCAACAAATTCACACCAACCAGGCAGGTATATATTTATTTTAATTTGGTGATCTATGTGTGTATGTATGAGTATAAAAATAGAGTTTCATGATGTACTGATAATTGTATGTTTTCCTCAGAGAATTTCCAAACAGCAATGAGGAATGAAAGAAAAAATATCTCTTGTGTAAAATGATCAAAAGAGTACCATAGCATTTTACTTTGAAAGGCTGTCCTATCCTTCTTCAATAGTTCTATAGAAAATCTTCAAGCAACTCAATATTGGATTCTAAGTTTCTACAGTATCCAACATAAGCAAGGAGCCTGTAACCAGCACCCTGTTTTATGAACCTGTGCCTCTCTTATTTTTTGGTCAGTTTGTTAACTTCATTTCAGATTCAAAATTTAAATTAATTCAAGTAACAGGAATGTCCATGCACCTAGAGTGAACTTTTAATAGTTCCATCACAACATAGGGCATTAGAATTAATATATATATATATTTGTTTATACACCACACATACATGGCCCCAATTTTAACTCCACCCACCTGGCATGGACTGGGCAGGAGTGGAGGGGGGGGGGTGCAGTTAAAATGAGGGGAGTGGCTTAAACCCTCCAATCCCACTGCCTTCTCGACAGGTCCAAGTTGAGCAGGCGATCAGGACACCAGTCCCAGGCTGGCCGGGTCCTCTTTAAATATGCAGATTGGGTGCAGGACATGATCTGCAATTTTCGTTGGAGGCCTGAGCCAGGGAACAGTGACCGCTCCCCCGCAGGCCAAACCTGTCGGGAGGGGGTCGTGGGCCAGAAGAGGCCCAGCTGCTAAGTTTTTAACTTTCATTTTAGGTTTCCTTGTGGGCCTGGTGGAGCAGGACTGCTGCTCCAGGCCTCACAAGGAAGCCTTGGGCTTTCCTTACTCCAGGCTTCCCCCATTGCCTTCCCACCTCTCCCGATCGCCTTCGCCCCCCCCACCGACCGTCTCCCCCTCCCCCCTCTTACCACTTAGCTGAATGCCAGGGCCCAATCCCCCCAGTCAGCCAGATAGTGCATCTGGCCAGGTTTTTGCGGGAACTTGAGGTAAGATATGGTAATAATGCCCGGCCGTTAAGATCGGCTGGGTCTCCCCATCTCCAGACTCCCCGGGTGTGCCACTGGCTTCGAGGCTCGCGTGCACCGTATCCGTGCCCTCTTTAAAATTGGAACCACACACACACACACACACACACACAATGTATGTATAAAAATGCACTTTGTTTCTCCCTAAAGAAAAAATTGTGGATTTTTTAAACAGAAGTTACATTGTTTTAATTTTATTTCATGTGTTAGAATGGGTCTCCATAAAGTTCCCCAAAAGAAAGATTATTGTCTCAACCCAAGTAGCTCATCCACCAGACAGATCGGTCTCGCAGTCTCTGAAGCCCAGCAGATGTTTCAGGAAATGTTTTCCAATAGCTTTTAACATCTTGCCAGAAATAATGAACTTTTTTTCCTACAAAGGTTAGTCGTTCCACAGAGATGAGAAGCAATCTGTTAAAGGGCAACTTAATCCTTCCCATCTATGTGTATTATTTATCCGTAATAAATGTAATAATAAAACCTCCCAGACACTGAACCTGAGCGTGCAGGAAAACTTCAGCCATAGCAGATGCACAAAAGACCAATGTGTTTATATTCCACAATTTGAAAAGATGAGGAATAAGTGACTTATAAAGGTTTGACTGAAATAAATGGGATTAAGCCAGTATCCCACTGTTCCACACTGGGAATTCTCTTTATACTGGACAGCAAAACCCAGCTGCAGAAACCAATAAAGGGTTTACTACAGAATGACTTGGATGGAGGCAGTGCTTACTCATTTTCAAATTGCAATCTGAACAACATTCCATAGTGGCCTAAATTATCAGTGTGGGAAATGAATGCAATGATGTGCTTACAGAATATTTAGTGTAGACAATAGACTAATTCTGAACAGGAGATATTATCAGCTGATTTACAATGGAGGAAAATGTCTTTTAGGTTAATAGTAATCCTCCAGTTAAGGTCCACATTTACTTAGCATAAAAGATCGTGCCAATTTGATTATTGACAAAAGCACTTTTAAAGAACAAACTATTTCAGTGTTACTTATAACTTGAAGGGCAGCTTAAAGGGGAAGTCCAGATAGCAAACAATATTGATTCAATCCACAGAAAAGCCTTTTACCAAATAGCCAGTGGCAAGAATTAATTTTATCATTTTATCAGGACCTTCAAAACACAGTCAAGGTGAATTTTCCAGATATTCAGCTTACCAGAGAGCAGCTATTACTTGCTCCTATGATGTAATGTGCCGATATATCTGTGTAAACTGTGCAGAACAATCAATATAATTCATTCATGCTAACAGTTAATTACTAAGTGAGCTCTCTATGAACTTGGCCTTTAAGCTATTCTTTATCCAATAGTTACAACTGAAACTGTTCTTCAATTCTACCTTTGTTAAAAGTAAAATAATAATTGCCAGTGTTTGGACATCCCCTTTTAATATCCAGCAAGAACAACCCAAGCCCTGAAGACAGCTTGGCTGCTTGCAATGTTTCTAAGTGAACGGATTTGTTTAAATAAACGCTTGTGTTTCAGAGGCTGTGACATATCACAGGCGTTATTGTGACATCATTTAGAAAGTCTTATTTTGCGACTTGTTTCTTGATCGTAAAATTGCAGTGTATTTTGATGGATTATTGGCTCACGCATATGGTACATTAGATGTAAGAAATTAGGGGGCGTGGGTAACGTGCCCAGTGAATTCGGGGTGCTCCGCACACGATCGCAGCCTAATTGAAGGCACTTACCTTGATTTCCGGTTTCCCGTTCTAGACCTGCACAGCGGGTGCACTGCGTACCCGCATCAGAGGCTGACAGCAGGAGGAGCCCTATTTAAAGGGGCAGTCCTCCAATGCTCCATCAGCAGCAAACAACCAATTTTGGATCATGGAACAGGCCAGAGACAAGACTGCTCCAAGGTTCTCTGACTCCTCACTCCAGGTGCTGCTCAATGGGTGAGGAGGAGGAGGGAAACGTTTTTCCCAGCGGACTGGAGGAAGTGGCCTGCCTCTGCCACCAAGAAGGTCTGGCTCGAGGTGGCAGAGGAGGTCACCAGCAGCAGTAACATCTCCCGAACCTTGGTCCAGTGCAGGAAGCACTTTAATGACCTAACCAGGTCAGCCAAAATGAGTATACTTACGCATTCTCCCACACTCCGTCTTCCACATCACCTCCACCACCACACAATTCCTTCTGCACTGCCACCACAACGCTCTCGCCATCAGTCCTCACATCCACTCAACCATCATCCTCACCTTGCCTGCACTTACTCACCGCCCCAGTTTCCATTCGAATACTACCAAAGCAACCCAATCCTCATACAATCTCATGGCCATGTCTCACACGCACCCTCCCATGCATCTTCCTTTTTTTTTTATTCGTTCACGGGATGTGGGCGTCGCTGGCGAGGCCGGCATTTATTGCCCATCCCTAATTGCCCTCGAGAAGGTGGTGGTGAGCCGCCTTCTTGAACCGCTGCAGTCCATGTGGTGACGGTTCTCCCACTGTGCTGTTAGGAAGGGAGTTCCAGGATTTTGACCCAGCGACAATGAAGGAACGGCGATATATTTCCAAGTTGGGATGGTGTGTGACTTGGAGGGGAACTTGCAGGTGGTGTTGTTCCCATGTGCCTGCTGCTCTTGTCCTTCTAGGTGGTAGAGGTCGCGGGTTTGGGAGGTGCTGTCGAAGAAGCCTTGGCGAGTTGCTGCAGTGCATCCTGTGGATGGTACACACTGCAGCCACAGTGCGCCGGTGGTGAAGGGAGTGAATGTTTAGTGTGGTGGATGGGGTGCCAATCAAGCAGGCTGCTTTATCTTGGATGGTGTCGAGCTTCTTGAGTGTTGTTGGAGCTGCACTCATCCTCACGGTCACCCCACCCACACCAATGCATGCAGCGGGTCACAATGCAACCATCACTCAATCACGCCTCTCTGTGTTTTGCCTTGATAGGAGAAGAGATGCCAGAAGGCCCAGGAGAGGGATGATGGCGAAAGGGGACATGGAAGTGGGGACGCCACTCAAAGCGCTTCCACGTCTCACCCATTGTCCCACTCTCAACCAGTACCCGCAATGCTGCCTCCTCTCCAGGTGCTCGAGTCTGCCCCTGCACAGGCGCAGGTGGAGCAGTCTTTGGAGGGGTCCTCACGGGCACCGAAATCCAGAGGGTGTTCGCGCAAAGCATCTCAGGGCATGGACAAGAGCAAGAGCAACCTGCCACTACCTCTGCTGAAGCCAAAGGGGTAGCACCACGAAGGGGTTCCTGTAAACGTAAGGCAAAGGTTTTGTGAGCACAAAGGAGATGCACAAGGGTGTTTGACGATTTGTCATGTTTTTTATTTATATTTGTTTTCTTCCACATTCACAATAAATCTTATTATTATCACCACTACTGCCACGTCTTGCCCATTTTTGACTGGCTTGTGGAATAGGTCCCTTTCATGAGGTTCACCATGAAAACGCACACTTGATGCCAACCATTGGGTCATTCTACAGTGGGTGTATGTATAGTTGCACCACTGTTTTGTGCAGGGGGTGGGGGAGGGGGCTGGTCTGGCCGCTGCTCTGTCCAGGTGATGAGGACTGGACTCTTCACACAGTCGGATGTTAGGAGAGCCGTTCACATATCAGTGACTCCCTGGCCTCACAAACAGCCAGGTGAGCCGCTGTTCTGCCCATGGGTTGTTCCTTCTCCTCGTCCTCCTCCTCCTCGGCCTCTCCCTCCTCCTCAATATGGGTGGCAGTTGTGGATGGGGCCTCCTTCAGCGGCACCCCTCTCTGTTGTGCCATGTTGACTATAATGCGTCCCACTCTGTCTGGCGTGTATTGAAGCGCTCCCCCAGAAAGATCAAGGCACCTGAAGCGAATCTTGAGCAGCCCTATAGCATGCTCAATTGTAGACCTGGTAGCGATGTGGCTGTCGTTATATCGACGCTGTGGCTTGGTGGTGGGGTTCCTCAGAGGTGTCATAAGCCATGTGTGCAGAGGGTATCCCTTGTTCCTGAGGAGCCAGCCCTTGCGGGTTTTGGATGATTGGAAGAGCAGCGGGACATTGGACACCCGGAGAATGAAGGAATCGTGGCAGCTGCCAGGGTATCTGGCGCATACGTGAAGGAATCTCTTGTGATGGTCACAGATGAGCTGAGTGTTGATGGAGTGATAGCCCTTCCTGTTGATGAACAGTCCTGGTTCGTGTGGAGGTGCTCGTATTGCTATATGGGTGCAATCGATTACACCCTGCACCCGTGGCACAGCGTAGAATCCCACTGCCCTCTCCATCTGGCTGAGGTCATCCATGGGGAAGTTGATATAGTGTGAGGCCCTGCAGAGCAAGCCATCGGTGACCTGCCTTATGCACTTGTGTGCAGACGACTGAGAGACCCCGGTGATGTCCCCGGTGGCACTCTGGAAGGATCCGGAGGTGAAGAAGTTGAGGGCAGTGGTGACTTTGACAGCGACAGGCAAGAAGATGGTGCTCGGGCCAGTCGGGAGCAGCTCGTCATTAAGGAGGCTGCAGATGTCCGCGACTACCTGGCGACTGACTCTGAGCCTCCATATGCACTGCTCCTCAGAGAGGTCCGGGAAGCTGAACCTTGGTCTGTGGACCCTGTGGCGAGGGTAGTGCCTTCTGCGACCCATCTCTCTCTGCGGTTGCCCTCTCTCCTGCTGTGAAGGTGGATGCGTCACAGCACTGTGTTGTGGGGCTCCACGTGTCAGAGGTGGACGGCGTGGCCGGCGAGGCTGGTGATGCTGTTCGTCCTCAGAGGTCATGACTGCAGCTACGGCGGCCCCCATCCGGAAAATGTACGTTTGAGGGGGTCCGCAAGGTAGGTAAATGCGTCTGCACACCGGGGTAAGTGTGCAAGTTGGTGAATTTTATTGTTAGGAGGATGGTGGTGCAGGCCAAACTTTGTCCAAAGTGACAGAGTGGCCTCCTGAAATGAGTGAGGGTCTCCCCCCATCCCCCCAACCTGTCAAATGGACCTTTGCAGCTCCCACAGGCCGATGGCTGCAACACGTCCATTTCAACTGGGAGTGTTTCCCCCAGTACGGGAAACAGTCTCAGTTGAGTTGAAAATCCCACCCCTCCTAAAATATCCTACAAATCAGGTCTGCTAACGACCTGAACTATCTACTTAATTGGTTTAAGTTGGATGCGGGGGCTGCGCGCGCATCAAAGCGCGTCACTGGGGAACCCGGAAGTGGGCGGGTTGGAGCCAGGCTCCGGACCCGCCCCGGGAATCCCTGATTTTTGGAGCCCCCCCCCCCCGCTCGGGGGTCCAAAAATCGAACCCTAAGTCTTGTTAATTGTTAAAAAAGCAGACGGGATCCTTGGCTTTATAAATAGAGGCATAAAGTACAAAAGCAAAGAAATTATGCTAAAGCTATTTGACGCACTGGTTAGGCCTCAGCTGGAGTATTGTGTCCAATTCTGGGCACCACACTTTAGGAAGGATGTCAAAGCCTTGGAGAGGGTGCAGAGGAGATTTACTAGAATGGTACCAGGGATGAGGGACTTCAGCTATGTGGAGAGACTGGAGAAGCTGGGAATGTTCTCCTTAGAACAGAGAAGGTTAAGGGGAGATTTAATAGAGGTGTTCAGAATTATACAGGGTTTTGATGGAGTAAAGATGGAGGTCAATAACCAAAGGACACAGATTTAAGATAATTGGTAAAAGAAGTCGAGGTGGGGGGGGGAATAAGGAGAAATTTTTTGATGCAGCGAGTTGTTATGCACTGCCTGAAAGGATGGTGGAAGCAGATTCAATAATAACTTTCAAAAGGGAATTGGATAAATACTTGAAAAGGAAAAATTTGAGGGGATATGGGGAAAGAGCAAGGGAGTCGGACGAATAGCATAGTTCTTACAAAGAGCCGGCAATGGGCCGAATGGGCTCCTTCTGTGCTGTATGATTCTGTGATTCTAGGTCAAGTAGAAGTTTTATTTACACAAAGGCCTAATGGCTCAGAGATAAAGGCCTCGATTTTAACCCGATGGTCGGGAGATGGCCGGGAGATGGTCGGGAGGGGGTGTTAAAATATTGGGATCGAGCAACCCGACCCTGACCTCATTCCCATCCATTCAAAATTTTACAAACACAAATCAGGCCATCGATGGAGCTCCCACAAAAGGCAGGCGGGGACCTAATTAAGATTCAAAATCACAGCCAGATGACATTATCGGTGCCACAACTTAAATTTAAGTGTGAGTGAGGGGAAGGCCCGAGCTGTCGGCTGCTCGGCAGCAGATCCGAGGCCGGATGTGCCGACTGGCCAAGGTAAGTGCTAAAGATCTGCTCCTTTTAACACTCCTTGCAGCCCAGGAGGAGCAGGACTGCTCCCCCCAGACCTCACAAGGAAGCCTTCAGCCTCTCCCGGTCCCGATCGCAGCCCTGATGTTCTCGCTCCCCACCCTCCCAGCCCGGATCACGGCCCCAATGTCCTCGACCCCACACCGCCGCCCCCACCCCCCAGCCCTGATCGCAGCCCAGGGCCTTCAGCCTCCACCGAATGCCATGGACCATCCCCACGGGTCCCCGGCTGTGGCCTTCTGCTGCTTGCTTGTGCTCCCACCTGCCAGCCGGGCTGTCAGTTTGACTGATTGTCGGGCAGGAATCTGCAGAAGATTATTTCAATGAGGCCCTGCCGTTAAGATCGGCAGGGCCTCCACGTCCCCAGCCTTGCCTGGTTTTTCCAACACTACCACACTCCCCAGCACCCTCTCTGTCTCCCCGTTAATATTGGAGTCAAACTTTCCCTTTATGAGCCATTCAGACCTGGAAGGTCCTTGCTTTGATCCCTTGTCTATACTGAGTCAGCTGGTCTAAGCTGGGTGGTATATAAGTGCACTTCACTTGACTGTTGCATGTCTGGCTTAGAGAAGGCAAAATAGGCCAAGGTCTGTGCATCTGATTGCTGTCTAGTGATCCTTATGCAAGGCGCACGTGTTTAAATGCCAGGTATGGAGAGGGTTAGATTTATCAGTGATGTTGGATAGCCTCCTGACATTCACTGTCAGGAAATACAATTGAATCTTTGGCAACTTGAGTGAGGCCTCAGAGGACATCATGCATCTGTGGAACTATACCCCAGTGAGAGAGAGAAAAAAAGAAAGAACTTGCATTTATAGTATCATAGTCATAGTATGATACAGCTCAGAAGAAGGCCATTCGGCCCATCATGCCTGTGCTGGCTCTTTGGTAGAACTTGCCAATTAGTCCCATTCCCCTGCTCTTTCCCCATAAATTTTTCCCATCAAGTATTTATCGAATTCCCTTTTGAATGTTACTACTGAATATGCTCCAACCACCCTTTCAGGCAGTGCATTCCAGATCATAACAGCTCGCTGCGTAAAAATATATTTCCTCATGCCACCTCTAATCCCCTTTGCCAATCACCTTAAATCTGTGTCCTCTGGTTACCGACCCTTCTGCCAATGGAAACAGTTTCTCCTTATTTACTTATATCTTTATATCTCCTTATATCAAAACCGTTCATGATTTTGAACGCCTCTATCAAATCTCCTCTGAACCTTCTCTGTCCTGTGGAGAACAGCCCCAGATTCTCCAGTCTCTCCATAGTGCTTTTCACCATCTCAGGATATCCCCAGGTGCTTCACAGGAATGATTATCAAACAAAATTTGACATCGAGCCTCATAAGGAGATATTAGGGCATGTGACCAAAAGCTTGGTCAAAGGGGCAGGTTTTAAGGAATACCTTAAAGGAGGAGAGAGAGGTAGAGAGGCGGAGAGGTTTAAGGAGGGAATTTCAGAGTTTAGGGCCTAGGCAGCTGAAGGCACAGCCGCCAATGGTGAAACAATTAAAATCGGGGATGCGCAATAGGCAAGAATTGGAGGAGTGCAGAGATCTCGGAGAGTTGTAGGGCTGGAGGAGGTTACAGAAATAGGGAGGGGCGAGGCCAAGGGGAGATTTGAAAACAGGGATGAGAATTTAAAAATCGAGCTGCTTCCGGAACGGGAGCCAATGTAGGTCAGCAAGTACAGGGGTGATGGGTGAACGAGACTTGATGCAAGCTAGGATACGGGCAGCAGAGTTTTGAATGAGCTCAAGTTTATGGAGGGTGGGAACTGGGAAGCTGGCCAGGAGAGCATTCGAATAGTCAAATCTAGAGGTAAGAAAGACATGGATGAGGGTTTCAGCAGCAGATGAGCTGAGGCAGGGGCAGAGACAGGCGATGATACAGAGGTGGAAGTAGGCGGTATTGGTGATGGAGCATATATGTGGTTGAAAGCTCATCTCAGGGTCAAATAGGATGTCAAAGATTGTGAATGGTCTGGTTCAGCCTCAGACAGGAAGAGGGATGGAGTAGGTGGCTAGGGAACGGAGTTTGTGACAATGTCTTCGACCTTCTCAATATTTAGTTGGAGGAAATTTTTGCTCATCCAGTACTGGATGTTGGACAAGCAGTGTGAGAAATCAGAGACAGTGGAAGGGTTGAGGGAGGTGGTGGTGAGGAAGAGCTATGTGTGGTCAGCGTACAAGTGGAACCTGACGTGTTTTCAGAAAATGTCACCGAGGGGCAGCATACAGATGAGAAATAGGAGGGGGACAAGGCTAGATCTTTGGAGGACTCCAGAGGTAACAGTGCGGGAGCCAGAAGAGAAGCCATTGCGGATGATTCTCTGACTATGACTGGATAGATAAGAATAGAACCAGGCGAGCGCAGTCCCACCCAGATGGATGACGGAGGAGAGACATTGGAGGAGGATGGTGTGGTCAACCGTGTCAAAGGCTGCAGACAGGTCAAGAAGAATGAGAAGGGATAGTTTACCACAGTCACAGTCATATAACATGTCATTTGTGACTCTAATAAGAGCCGTTTCAGTACTGTGGCAGGGGTGGAAACTTGATTGGAGAGATTGAAACATGGAGGGCTCGATTTTAAACATAAATTGCAGGTGCATTGGGGTGGGTGGGCTGCGAATATTGCAGAAATGGAGAGCGGGTTTGGAAGTCGGCTCCAACCCACCAACTTCCGAGTTCCCCACGGACGCATCTGTTTGCGCGCGGGTGTCCCGAATCCGGAAGTCCCGCATGATAGTTAAAGAGCCAAGTGTACCTCATTGAGGTACTTAATGCACTTTACCTGTGACATATTAGCTAGTTAGAATAATTTTTAACTTACCTGGGTAGCTATCCCATAGCTTCTAATTTTAGCCTGGTGAAAACAGGCTTGAAATGCCGGATCAGGCAAAAAGAAACAAAATAAATTAAATAAAAAACCATTGCACTAAGTTAAAACACAAAATCAACCTACCTTTCCACCTTCCACCCTGCTCTGATGTCTGATGTCTCCCTCTCCGATCTTCCCCTCTCCCCTCCCCCCGGGCCACACGCACCTTCACCACCCCCCTCCCCCCAGGCCAACCCGCCACCATTTCAAAATTGATCCCAGAGTTGCAGGAAAGGTGGGCACAGATTTGGGAGGCAACAAAATGTTCAAGGACTTTGGAGAGGAAACGGAGGTTGGAGATGGGGTATAAGTTTGCAAGGACAGAGGGGTTAAGGGTATGTTTTTTGAGGAGGAGGGTGATGACTGCAGATTTGAAGGGGATGGCAACAGGACCTGAGGAGAGGGAACCGTTACCAGTAGCAGTTAACATGGGGGCCAGGAAGGGAAGTTGGGTGGTCAGCAGTTTGGTAGGAATAGGGTCGAGGGAGCAGGAAGTAGGTCTCATGGTCAAGATGAACACAGAGAGGGCATGAGGGGAGATAGGAGAGAAACTAGAGAAAGATGCAAGTTCAGGGCTATGGCAAGGGGTAACTGTAGGGGAAGTTTGGCTTGGTGGGCTAGGGGAAGAGAGGGAAACAGAAGAGGCAGCTGAACGGATGGTCTCAATCTTAGTGACAAAGTAGTCCATGAGCTCCTCGCACATGTTGTTGGAGGTGAAGTGACATGGTCCCTTTTTTATACATCATACTCATGTTAAAGGATTGTAATGTTTGTACAGATTTCATTTCGTCATTCTGTTTGTGTAATATTCAGCATTCTAACTTTGTACATCATCATTCATGAAGGAAAGGTAGAGTAGAAAAGATGAACACACATTGCCAATTATAATTTGAGGTTTTTTTTGGTGAAAACTGCAGAAATAAGACTGAGTGTAGAGAGGAAGACAGCCATTCAGTCACAGAATTAATAATTAAATCCGTTTCTCCATCCTGAGCAGAAGATTCCAGAAATGCTCTTTGGCACTTCAATCATGATATCTTGGAGCCACTTTGATACAAATCATTTCATAATTATTAAATTAACAATAAGCATTTTTGTGCCATTACCGCATTGCTTATTACATTTAGAATAAGACAAAAGCAAATGCTGTGGGAAAAAGTACAGATTCAGTGGCAGCCACTGGGTAAAACATCAACCAGCTGAAGATCTGTATGAACCTAAGGTCTGCTCCAGGTTTAGCTGCAGAATTTATAAAAGTCTGTGAAGGAAACAAATCAATGCAATTTGTTTTTTAACTGGATAAGAACAGCAAGTGGTAAAAAGACAGTAAATGACAGCTATAATAAAAGCAGCCTGCTGCGAGTTACACTGCAAAGCAATGCCAGCCTGTGCAGTGTTTAATGCAGTGATAGGACCGCCCAGTCCATCCTCATCACCAGCATCCCTTTAATGTTTCTTTTCTTGTTTTGTTTTCTTTCAAAGGCAGCAAGCTTATGCTCATGGCTATGATTCTCACCAGGCAAAGTGCCTTTTACTGATCAAAGGGAAACCACCAGAATCAAAGCAGGGCTGATGGTCAGGAATGTGGGCCCCGATCAGCACTCAGCTATTACATGTTGGTAGATCAGACTGGCATTTTGATGGGATACACCAATTCTGAGAACACTAATTGGAATATGATCCGAGGATTGTAAAATGGAGTTGGGCTGTAGAAGGATGATAGTATTGCTAGCCATTGGAATGCTGATTTGCAAAACTGCCAAAAACACTGGCATTTTCCTAGTTATGTAAAATAATCTGTGTCCTGTTTTTTATATATCCATAATATACTAAATATCTTATGTCTGCATGCACTTCTTGTCTGCAGCACTTGGCTTCCTGTTGTCACATTTGTGTCGCACGATTTGTGTCGACTTTTTTTTCCCCATCATCAATTCCTATGTCCACATTTGCAATGGGATTTGCCTATGTAAACTTAACACACTGATTGCGCAATCACGGGTGACTGTGGAACAACTTTCTGCGCTGTCCGTGCCAGCTCAGTTTCTACCTTCATTTTTAAACCTGAGATTTCAGGACGTAAGTATAAAATTGATTTTTAAACCCTAAAACAGCTGAACCATCATTTCTTTAACTTAACTTTTAATATTCCAGCAAATAGTATCTAATGTGAACACGTAGTTTATACTGACAAATTGGTAGTGTTTACTTACCACTGAGCTGTCCCACTTGAGATGGACTTCTATCTGTTCATCCACTCAGTGGTCAACCCCATTCCTAAATGTTTAATATGAACTTAATTTTTATTATAACTTTTTATTAACACAACCTTCCTCCAGTTTGCAGCTGTCCTTTCCATGAAAGTTCAATACCGTGCACATTCCACTGCATTATTGCTGCCTTAAGACTCAGCCCGATCCCCAACGATGGGGGAAGAGTGCATGCCTCACACACTACAATGCTGTGATAGGACCGCCCAGTCCATCCTCATCACCAGCATCTACAAATACATAAAGGGCAAAAGAGTAACTAGGGAGAGAGTAGGGCCTCTTAAGGATCAACAAGGTCATCTATGTGCGGAACCACAAGAGATGGGTGAGATCCTGAATGAATATTTCACATTGGTATTTACGGTTGAGAAAGGCATGGATGTTAGGGAACTTGGGGAAATAAATAGTGATGTCTTAAGGAGTTTACATATTACAGAGAGGGAGGTGCTGGACGTCTTAACGCGCATCAAGGTAGATAAATCTCCGGGACCTGATGAAATGTATCCCAGGACGTTATGGGAGGTTAGGGAGGAAATTGCGGGTCCCCTAGCAGAGATATTTGAATCATCGACTGCTACAGGTAAGGTGCCTGAAGATTGGAGGGTAGCAAATGTTGTGCCTTTGTTTAAGAAGGGTGGCAGGGAAAAGCCTGGGAACTACAGACCGGTGAGCCTGACATCTGTAGTGGGTAAGTTGTTAGAGGGTATTCTGAGAGACAGGATCTACAGGCATTTGGAGAGGCAGGGACTGATTAGGAACAGTCAGCATGGTTTTGTGAGAGGAAAATCATGTCTCACGAATTTGATTGAGTTTTTTGAAGGGGTAACCAAGAAGATAGATGAGGGCTGTGCAGTAGACGTGGTCTACATGGACTTTAGCAAAGCCTTTGACAAGGTACCGCATGGTAGGTTGTTACATAAGGTTAAATCTCACGGGATCCAAGGTGAGGTAGCCAATTGGATACAAAATTGGCTTGACGACAGAAGACAGAGGGTGGGTGTAGAGGGTTGTTTTTCAAACTGGAGGCCTGTGACCAGCAGTGTGCCTCAGGGATCGGTGCTGGGTCCGCTGTTATTTGTTATTTATATTAATGATTTGGATGAGAATTTAGGAGGCATGGTTAGTAAGTTTGCAGATGACACCAAGATTGGTGGCATTGTGGACAGTGAAGAAGGTTATCTAGGATTGCAACGGGATCTTGATAAATTGGGCCAGTGGGCCGATGAATGGCAGATGGAGTTTAATTTAGATAAATGTGAGGTGATGCATTTTGGTAGATCGAATCGGGCCAGGACCTACTCCATTAATGGTAGGGTGTGGGGGAGAGTTATAGAACAAAGAGATCTAGGAGTACAGGTTCATAGCTCCTTGAAAGTGGAGTCACAGGTGGATAGGTTGGTGAAGAAGGCATTCGGCATGCTTGGTTTCATTGGTCAGAACATTGAATACAGGAGTTGGGATGTTTTGTTGAAGTTGTACAAGACATTAGTAAGGCCACACTTGGAATACTGTGTACAGTTCTGGTCACCCTATTATAGAAAGGATATTATTAAACTAGAAAGAGTGCAGAAAAGATTTACTAGGATGCTACCGGGACTTGATGGTTTGACTTATAGGGAGAGGTTAGATAGACTGGGACTTTTTTCCCTGGAGAGTAGGAGGTTAAGGGGTGATCTTATAGAAGTCTATAAAATAATGAGGGGCATAGATAAGGTAGATAGTCAAAATCTTTTCCCAAAGGTAGGGGAGTCTATATCGAGGGGACATAGATTTAAGGTGAGAGGGGAGAGATACAAAAGGGTCCAGAGGGACAATTTTTTCACCCAAAGGGTGGTGAGTGTCTGGAACGAGCTGCCAGAGGCAGTAGTAGAGGTGGGTACAATTTTGTCTTTTAAAAAGCATTTGGACAGTTACATGGGTAAGATGGGTATAGAGGGATATGGGCCAAGTGCAGGCAATTGGGACTAGCTTAGTGGTATAAACTGGGTGACATGGACATGTTGGGCCGAAGGGCCTGTTTCCATGTTGTAAACTTCTATGACTCTATGACTAGTTATTAGACTGCCCCTCTCCCACTTACCAGCTATGAAACTGGGCACTTTTATAGTATTAAAATAATCTATAGATTATTTAAAATACGTCTTACAGTGTATACTATAGATGTGAATGGCGCTCACCTTTATGGGCCACTTATATTGCAGTTTCTGTGTTGATGCGACAGAATTGTGCTAGAATTCTAGTTTGAAGTCACTGAGCTGAATGTGATCAGCATTTTGACAAAAGTGTGAGGGCTGCCTCAAGGGAATAATCTCACAACACTTGGGCTTTGCATTGATTGCAGAATACCTGCAAACAGTATGAAGTCATCGTCTTAATTTATATTTTCTTTAAATTTTAAAAAGAATATTTTTAAGGAACCGGCAAGTAGGGGACGTAGCCTAAAGGTTATGGTATCGGACAAACAACCAGGGTCCAGAGGTGAAGGGACAACATGCTTGTCCACTGCATTTCAACCTCTGAATGCTCTTTTTTAAAAATATGTTCTCGGGGTGTGGAACACAATGGCAAGACAGGATTTATTGCCCATCCCCAGTTGCTCTGAGAGCACTATGTCAACCATGTATAGTGTGGGTCTGGAGTCTCATGTAGGCCAGATCTGGCAAGGGAGGCAAGCTCCCTTCCCTGAAGGACATTAGTGAACCAGTTGAGTTTTTACAACAATCCAGCAGCTTTCACTGCCATTTTCTGGTGCCAGCCAACAAATTACCTGATTTACTGAACTCAATTTCACAACTTGTCATAGTGGGATTTGAACTCACTAATATCTACGTCGAAGGGACCAGAGATGGATTGGTTGAAAGTCTCCTCTCTCTGATACTGCAAACAACCTACATGAAAGGAGTTTTGCCAGTATCAACTGAATTTATAATAGGTGCAAGCCCCCTAGGTCACAACTGGACATCATTTGGGATGGATATTGATTGGCAGTTTCACTTGGGTCATAAGGATGGCTGGTGTGAAAAGTGGAAAATTATACTGGTACAGTTGGGGGTACTCCTCTGATATTGGCACTGAGGCACATTGTTGGGACAAAGAAAAGGGAGCTTTGTTCTGCATCTGGCTGGTTCAATGGTCACACAGCAGTCCATTTGCCAAGACTGGTATCCTTCACTTAAATAAATGCAACACCCACCACAGTCCCATGCTTTGAGGAAGTAGACTTGGAAGAAAAGAAAATAGCACTTTTGCATGGCGATAATTCTTTGAAAAGTATGGAAGCAGAGTGCCTAATTTAATGGATAGGAAATCATAGGTAATGTATCTGCTATATCTTGATTATAGAATTGCGTAGAATTACATACAATCAACAGCACAGATACCGGCCATTCGGCCCAACTGATCTATGCCGGTATTTAGATAGAGATGGCAGTGCAGCTGGTGTGATGTAACTGCAGCATGTGGGAGTTTGTGGAGAGCAGTGTGATGTCAGGCAACCACATAGAGTCATAGAGTCATAGAGTTATACAGCACGGATAGAGGCCCTTCGGCCCATCGTGTCCGCGCCGGCCATCAGCCCTGTCTACTCTAATCCCATATTCCAGCATTTAGTCCGTAGCCTTGTATGCTATGGCATTTCAAGTGCTCATCCAAATGCTTCTTGAATGTTGTGAGGGTTCCTGCCTCCACAACCCTTTCAGGCAGTGAGTTCCAGACTCCAACCACCCTCTGGGTGAAAAAGTTCTTTCTCAAATCCCCTCTAAACCTCCCGCCTTTTACCTTGAATCTATGTCCCCTTGTTATAGAACCCTCAACGAAGGGAAAAAGCTCCTTAGTATCCATCCTATCTGTGCCCCTCATAATTTTGTACACCTCAATCATGTCCCCCCTCAGCCTCCTCTGCTCCAAGGAAAACAAACCCAATAAATAAGTAACATCTGCAGTAAGTGTCTGCAACTCAAAGAACTTTGACTCAGAGTTGTTGAGCTGAAATCTGAGGTGCAGACATTGCGATGCATCAGGGACGGGGAGAGTTACCTGGACACTTTGACCCAAGAGGCAGTCACATCCCTTAGTCAGTGGTTTAGATTTGGTTAGTCGTCAGGGACAGGAGTATGTGACCGCGAGTCAGGCAGGTAAGGGGAACCCAGATGAAGGGGTGGAGGAGCCTCAGCCTTTGACCTTGTCCAACAGGTATGAGGTACTTGTTACCTGTGGGGATGAGAACAAAGACTGCAGGGAGGATGGGCAAACTGACCACAGCACAGTGGTACAGGAGGCCATTCAATTGGGGGGAGTAAAAAGGAATGTGGTAATGTTAGGGGATAGTATAGTCAGGGGGATAGATACTTTTCTCTGCAGCTGCGACCAGGAGTCTCGAAGGCTATGTTCCCTGCCCGATGCTAGGGTTAAGGACATCTTCTCGTGTTTAGAGAAGAACTTGGAGAAGGAGGAGGATTCAGTTGTCGTGGCTCACATAGCAACCAACGACATAGGTAGAACTAGGAATGAGGTTCTGCTGAGGGAGTTTGAGGAGCTAGGGTCCAAATTAAAAAGCGGAACTTCAAAGGTAATAATCTCTGGATTACTACTGAGCCACGAGCAAATTGGCACAGGGACAAACAGATTAGATGGTTAAATGCGCGGCTGAAAGAGTGGTGTGGGAAGCAGGAGTTTCAATTCATGAGGTACTGGCACCAGTACTGGGGAAAGAGGGAGTTGTTCTGTTGGGACGGGCTCCCCTTAAACCGGGCTGGGACCAGTGTCCTGGCAAATCCAATAATTAGGGCGGTCGATAGGGCTTTAAACTAATAAGAGGGGGAAGGGTTCAGGTAAGGGTAAATTTATAAGTCTAAAAAGAAAAGTCAAGGCTGTCGAGCAGAGAAGCGATTTGGGTAAAAACAAGCAGAGTGTGTCAGGAAGGGACAGAGAGTTTAACAAAGGTAATAGGGTCACGTCAGGGAAAAATGGTAAAAAGTTAAAATTAAAGGCGTTACATCTGAATGCATGAAGCATTATTAACAAGATAGATGAAATAAAGGCACAAATAGGATTGGTCTGGTAGCCATTATTGAGACATGGTTGCAGGGTGACCAGTGTTGGGAACTAAATATTCTAGGGTACTTAACTTTAAGAAAAGATAGGCAAAATGGAAAAGGAGGGGGGATAGCCTTGATAATAAAGGATGAGATAAAGGCAGTAATGACAAAGGATATTAGCTCAGAAAATGAGGATGTAGAATCAGTATGGGTGGAGCTAAGAAATAACAAGGGGCAGAAAACACTGGTGGGAGTAGTTTCCAGGCCCTCTAGCAGTCGTTATAGTGTCAGACAGAGCATAAATCAGGAAATCAGAGGAGCATGTAACAAGGATAATGCAATAATCATTGGGGACTTTAATCTTCATATAGACTGGGCAAACCAAATTGGCAAAAGTAGTTTGGAGACGAGTTCATGGAATGCATTCGAGACAGTTTTCTAGAACAATATGTCGAAGAACCAATTCGGGAACAGACTATTTTGGATCTAGTATTGTGTAATGAGACAGGGTTAATTAGTAATCAAATAGTTAAGGATCTGCTGGGGAGAAGAGTGATCATAACATGATAGAATCTCATATTGAGTTTGAGAGTGATGTAGTTAAGTCCAAAAATAGGGTCTTAAATTTAAACAAAGCCAATTACGTAGGTATGAGGGGCAAGTTCGCTGAGGTAGATTGGGAAATTAGATTAAAAGATATGACAGTAGATAAGCGGTGGCAAACATTTAAAGAAATAATTCATAATTCTGAAAGAATACACATTCCCTTGAGGAATAAAAACTCCACTGGGAAAAGTGATCCAATCATGGCTAACTAGAGAAGTTGAGGATAGTATTAGATTAATAGAAGATGTTTACAATGTTGCCAAAAAGAGTAGTAAGCATGACGATTGGGAGGGTTTTAGAAACCATCAAAGGATGACCAAGAAATTGATGAAGAGAGAGAAAATTGAATATGAGAGTAAACTAGCCAGAAATATAAAAACAAATTGTAAGAGCTTCTACAAGTATGCAAAAAGGAAGAGATTAGTGAAAGTAAATGTGAGTCCCTTAGAGGCAGAGACAGGAGAAATTATAATGGGAAATAAGGAAATGGCAGGGATATTAAACAAATATCTTGTATCTGTCTTCACAGTAGAAAACACAAAACACATACCAGAAATAATGGGGAACCAAGGGTCTAATGAGAGTGAGGAACTTAAAGTAATCAATATTAGTAAAGAAAAAGTACTGGAGAAATTAATGGGACTAAAAGCCAACAAACTCTCTGGACCTGATGGCCTACCTCCTAGGGTTTTAAAAGAGGTGGTTACAGAGATAGTGGGTGCATTGGTTTTGATCTTCCAGAATTCCCTCGATTCCAGAACAGTCCCTGTGGATTGGAAGGTAGCAAATGTAACCCCACTATTCAAGAAAGGATGGAGAGAGAAAACAGAGAACTACAGGGTTAGGGTTAGGGTGCATTAGGGTTAGGGTTAGCCTGACATCAGTAGTAGGGAAAATGCTAGAATCTATTATTAAGGACGTAGTAACAGGACACTTAGAAAATCATCATATGATTAAGCAGAGTCAACACGATATTACGAAAGGGAAATTGTGTTTGAAAAATCTATTAGAGTTTTTTGAGGGTATAACTAGCAGGGTAGATAAGGGAGAACCAGTGGATATAGTGGGTGCTAAATTTGGCCGTGTAGCGCCCATTGTTTTGGCGCTACACGGCGTCGCTGACATCCAAGATGGCATCTTGGATGCAGACGCACGTTTCCAGCATGATGTGCGCCGGACACCATCTTGGTATAGGAGTTAGCGCAGGAGCAAATACCGAACACTGGAAGCATGTGAAGTAGGGAGAAAATGCGTGCAATCAGTGTGCAACGCTGATTTAAAGTGATAGACCTTAACGCACAACTCAACGCACATTCTTAACCCCCATCTGAACGTGTCTTACAGTGCCTGAAGGAACCCCCACCAGCGCTATTTAAAGGGGCCATGCAGGTGTTGCTGGTTAGTTGCTGGATTATTGCTTCTGGCTGCTGGAGGAGTAGGAAGTGTTTTTTGAAGCTCCCTATTCTTACTGAGAGTTCCTGGACTACTTTTGAGAGTGCTTTGGCAGGTACTGCCTTACTGGTCGGAAAGTTACAACCGTGGTTGAACAACATTGCTGCCAACCATGAGCGGTCACTAAGGCTCCCGCTGGGCATTGAGCATGACTGGGAGCATGCAGAGAGGCCACGCATAACAGGTCAAGCTGCGAGGGGACGGAGGACGAGGAGGGGCACGGCACTGAGCAGGAGGCCCTACCCAATGACGGCCTTCCGGGACCAATTCTCTTACCTCAACATGATCGAGGAGGATTGCATCCGACGCCTGAGATTCACCAAGGAAGCCGTGACCGAGATCTGTCAACTGGTGCGGCCACAACTGCAGCCTCAGAGCAGGGCAAGGACAGCATTGCCTGGGGCTGTGGAGGTCACCGTGGCACCGAATTTCTGCAGCTCATGAGCATTTCAGGCCTCTGCTGGTGACATGTGCAACATCTCGCAGTATGCAGTGCACTGCTGCATAAGGGAGGTCACAGACTCACTGTACCAGATGAGGAACACATTCATCACCTTCCCTCTCCACAAAGACAAGCAGAATGAGCAAGCACAGGTGTTCGCCCGCATTGCTTGCATCCCCATGGTGCAGGGTGCCATTGACTGGATGCATATTGTCCTGCGGGCCCCACAAATCAACTCAGCCATCCTCGTCAACCGAAAGGGCTTCCACTCCCTCAACGTGCAGCTGGTGTGCGACCACATGCATCGAATCATGGAGGTCGATGCCCGCTACGCTGGGAGCAGTCACAACGCCTTCGTCATGCGGCAGTCCAACATGCCATCTATCTTTCACCCGACTCGGCAAGTCAAAGAAGTCAAAGGCTGGCAACTGGGCGACAAGGGCTATCCCCTCACGATGTGGCTCATGACACCGGTCAGGAACCCACACACACGTGCACAGCAGGCCTATAATGAAAGCCATCCTGCCACACGCAACATCGTGGAGCACACCATAAGCCTCCTCAAACAACGCTTCTGCTGCCTGGGCCGGTCTGGAGGAGCCCTGCAGTACTCCCCTGAGCGGGTGGGCAGATTTGTGGTGGTCTGCTGCATGCTGCACAACCTCGCCATCATGAGGGACCAGCCTTTGCCACCAATGAATTGAGAAGACCCTGAGCCAGAGGTGGAGGAGGAGGCTGAGGAGGAAGAGATGGAGGAGCAAGAGGAAGAAGAGGCTGAGAAGAAGGAGGAGGTGGAGCCGGAAGAGGAAGTGGAGGAAGACGGAAGGTTGCAACAGGAACCACACGCCTTGTCTGCAAGGGCTCTGCGTGCTCACCTGATCCGTGCCCACTATCAATAATTTGAAGTACATCCCCCAACTCACCAACAGCCCTACATTCCCCAACTAAGATAAAAAAATCGCCCTCCATCTGATTAAACATTGGTGTCCCTCTCAGCTCATTGCATAAATAAAAACCACCACCAAATGCAAAATTAAAGTCTCATTTATCAATGAATCAATGAAATTATACAAACATAACAGAACTATTCACCCTTGTGCATTCCCTTAGTGCCTTTTGTTCGTGTGACTTTACCTATCCCAGTGCTCCTACGAGGTGCTTCCCCAGTGGCTAGAACATGGGTGGTGGGAGGCTGCTGTCCTTCAATGGAGGAGCGTGCAGATGGCCTTGGAGGACGACCTCGAGCAGCTCTGGGCCGGGAGGGCCCAGCTTCAGACTGCACCATCTCAGCATGGGCTGCAGCAGTCTGGCCTGGCTGGCCGATAGGCAACAACAGGAGCACTGGTGGAGTGGCAGGTGTGGGAGCAGGAAGGCTGTCGTCTTGAAAGAGGACAGCAGGTCCACCATTCTCCCAGGGCGGTGCCTCAGCAATCCTGTTGATCAGCTGGAGAACGGATTGCTGGAGTGCTGTGACGCCCTGGAAGCCCCGTTCCACAGTGGTCCCCAGACCCATGATAGCAGCAGTCTGAGCTTCCATGGCAGCAGTCTGAGCTGCAAATGCAGCAGTCAGACCTTGGATGGCAGATGTTTGTGCTGCAATGGAAGCTGTGACATCAGTCATCAGACGCTGCCTCATGGTGGGTTCCACAGGTGTGCTGATGGAGGTGACCACCCGTTCCATTTGGAAAGGATGGGCTCCAAGCTCTGCGCAAAGCCCTACGCCAAGTTGGAGCTGGACTCCTCCATGCCCCTTCTTATTATGCGCAGGCTTTTTGGCAGTTTTTCCAGTGCCCCAAGCATTTGGTGGTGTATGCCCATCAGCCGTCTTCTGGAGCCTGGCCCATCGACGTCCTCATCTGACTCCTCTGCAGCAGAACTAGTGAGCGACCTCGCCCTGTTGTATCCGTTCCCCCCGCCCCGGCTCCTGTGCACTTGTGCTCGGTGTCTCACCACGAGCAGATCCCTCCTCTAACCTAACCCCTAAAGGATGCGCAGTGTCAGTCTCTGAGCTGGTGGAAGCGAGTGTCAGATCGAGTGATGGTGTGGCTTCAGTGTCCTCCTCCTCCTCGGACGGTGCTGCCATGTGTTCTTGAGTATCTGCAATGACAAAGGGAAACAGGTTGAGTTGTGGAATGGGGAGAGGAGCAAGTAAGAGGTGTGTGCTGACAGCATGTGCAGGCCGTGAGACTGAAAAGATTATGGGAGGAGGGAGATGTGGAAAAGGAGAAGGGGCATTAGATATGCAGAGACCCCCTTCATCGGGACCTCCAGCGCGGCACGTTGTGACGGCTGCAACCCAATGATCCTAAGCACTGTCTCCTCTCAGAGGGTGAGGATGTGTGAACAGGTCCCTCCTGCTGCCGGCTGTTATGCGCCAACTTCTCCTGCAAGACAGAGGAGAGTGTGTCAGTGAGTATCCTGCAAGGTGTGTGGGTGATGTGCCTGTCATGGTCAAATAGCTGCCAGTTTGTGTGACTTGTGAGTGGCGGTTGTGTGGCCTGCAAGTATGGTATTATGTGCGGTGAGATGCAGCATGCCAAGTGCAGCATTGCATATGGATGGGCAGTGTTTGTTGGTGGGTGGGTGATGGGGAGTGTGATGCGTGGAGCAGTGGTGCAGTTGGTAGGATGTGCCACTTGACACTTGCATTCACTCACCTTGACCACTCGTGTCAAATCATTGAATTTCTTTTGGCACTACACCCATGTGCATGGTGCCATGCTCCTGGCGTTTACTTCCTGCGCCACAGCCTGCCAATGCCTGCAGAGCTGCAGTCTGGAGGGTCTCCGGCCACCCTGCGAGTGCATGGTGATCTTCCTTTCGTCCATGCATTCCACCAGGGCCTCCAGAGCATCATCAGAGAAGTGTGGAGCCCTCTCTCATGCTGGTCCAGCTATTCTCATGGCTATCTTTCCCTCCTGCAAGTAAGCTGCTTACCTGCCATTTGCAATGTGCACCTGCACCTTTAAGAGGTGCAGGCTGCTGATGACGTGCGCTGTGCACGCCCCATTTCCAACTTCCTGATTCTCTGTGCAGCCTCTCAGTAGCATGGGTTGCGCTGGCTGCACGGAGATATCATGATAATTAGCAGGCAGCATGAAGTTCACGTGCCGCCTGCGTAGGGTCTATTGGGCGCGGGGTACTAGCGCATCGCACTACCCCTGCCCAAAACAGACCCTTATCCAATTTTTTTCCCCCAGTATATTTGGATTTTCAAAAGGCATTCGATAAGGCACCACACTAGAGGTTATTACACAAGATTAGGGCTCATGGGATTGGGGGTAATATATTGGCATGGATTGAGGATTGGTTAACGGACAGAAAACAGGGAGTAAGAATAACCTGGTCAGTTTTGGAGTGGCACGTTGTAACTCATGGGGTGCCACAAGGATCAGTGCTTGGGCCTCAGCTATTTACAATCTATATTAATGACTTAGATGAGGGGACCGAGTGTAATGTATCCAAGTTTGTTGACGATACAAAGCTCGGTGGGAAAGTAAGCTGTGAGGCGAATGCAAAGGGGCTGCAAAGGAATATATTCAGGTTAAGTGATTGGGTAAGAAGGTGGCAGATTGAGTATAATGTGGGGAAATGTGAAGTTATTCACTTTGGTAGGAAGAATAGAAAAACAGAATATTTTATAAAAGGTGAGAAACTAAGGAATGTTGGTATTCAGAGGGATTTGGGTGTCCTTGTACACGAATCACAGAATAATAACGTGCAAGTATAGCAAGCAATTAGGAAGGCAAATGGTACGTTAGCCTTTATTGCAAGGGGGTTGGAGTAAAAGAGTGCAGAGGTCTTGCTGCAATTATATTGGGCTCTGGTGAGACCACACCTGGAGTACTGTGTACAGTTTTGGTCTCCTTACCTAAGGAAGGATATACTTGGCTTAGAGGGGGTGCAATGAAGGTTCACTAGATTGATTCCTGGGATGAGAGAGTTGTCCTGTGAGGAGAGATTGAATAGAATAGGCCTATATTCTCTGGAGTTTAGAAGAATGAGAGGTGATCTCATTGAAATGCATAAAATTCTTAGAGGGCTTGGCATGGTAGATGCTGAGAGGCTGTTACCCATAGCTGGAGAGTCTAGAACTAGGGGTTATAGTTATAATTCTTTACTCCAGAGGGCTGTGGATGCTCAGTCATTAAGTATATTCAAGACTAAGATCGATAGATTTTTGGACTCTAAGGGAATCAAGGGATATGGGGATCGGGCGGGAAAGTGGAGTTGAGGTAGAAGATCAGCCATGATCTTATTGAATGGTGGAGCAAACTCGAGGGGCCGTATGGCCTACTCCTGCTCCTGTTTCTTATGATCTTATATTCTTATACTCCACACGAGTCTCCTCCCAACCTACCCCCATAGCCCTCTATTCCCTCCGCCTTCATGTATGCATCAAGCCTCCCCTTAAATGCATCAATGCTATCCGCTCAAAGCAGACAAGGCTCCCCAAAAAGAGTGCCATTTCATAAAAGCTTCCCTCAGAGGTATAAAATTAAAAGCACAGTTAATATTACATGACAAAAAAAGGGTTAATTGTTTCCCAGTGAATACTATTAATAATTAAAGAGAGCATCATTAATTCTCAGCCTTCCCTGTGACAGTTGGCAGTGTTTTTAGCACACGCCAGGACTGGCACTTGTTCAGTCAGCTCCTGAAATATTTGTACAACAAACACTGAAGCTTTTTTGTTGTTGATCATTTCATTGTTATCGATGATCAAACCAGCCAACAGGAGAATGAAAAACAATCCTCTGAAAAAGGGGCTTGTTGAAATAATTATTCTTAATGACTGCATTCATGGATGGATTCTGAATGTAATTTCAAATTGGAATTGGTTGGTGCTGATTCGGATATTTTAAGAATGGTTAATTTTAGTAAGGGATGAGTGCCCAGGAACAAGTGTTAACAGCAGTTTACTGTTACACCAGGATTTGCTTTAAAAGGATACAGGCAGCAGTTTGTGGCATGAGACCATTGCCGTGGAGTCATCAAAATGTCTATACTGCAAAACAGAAATTATACGTCAGAAGACCAAGGCAGCTGTAGTTAATATTAAATGAGTAAGAAATGGAGCTTTGCTAATAGCAGGTTGTTTCCCAGTGACACATCATGTTCTGAATGTTATCCATCTGAAATACATTTAAACAGCTACAGTATTTTACTTTGATTAATGCAATCATTAGTTTGTTTTTTGTTTCCATTTTTAAAAAAATATTTCTTTGTCCACTTTCTTGCTCCCCTGCTCTCCTGAAACCATTGATTCATTCTGGGATATGATTGCAAAGGCACCGCTCACCTTCTGGTACCTTGTCCAAATGGCCATTGGCAGACTATTCAGGTGTGAGGGGCATCACAGCCAAGCTTGGTTCTGTCTTCACCCAACACCTATGCATATACACTTCCAGCAAGGACCTCTGATAGGGATCAAAGGCAGAAACACTGGCCGATTTTCCCCTCTCCAATCCAGGGGGCGCTGTAGTTAGTTGCATGCCACCCTTATGCTGGCTGAGACTAGATGACTCCGCATTGGGGATTGTACCTGAGGATTTTCTTTGTCTTTATGGCTCAGCCGCTCACCGGGTAAAAGTGCCGAGTAATCAGGGACCTCAGTCTTTTAGTGAGTTGTTTTCTCCAGTTTCCCTGGTCTCCACAACAACAGAGCAGACAGACAACCTTCTCCCGGGCCTCAATTGGTGCCACTTTCAGCATGCTGCTTTATTTTAAATTTGTTCTCAGGATGCCCATCCATAGTTTCCCTGAGATGGTGGTGGTGGTGGTGGCCCTCTCCTTGAAGTGAGGATACTGCTCCCACAGCGGTGTATCTTCATCTTATTATTAAACTTTATAGCAATTGCTTAGAACTGGGTGGCTTGCTCAGAGGGCAATAAGAGTCAACCATGTAATGTGGGACAAGAGTCTCATGTAGGCCAAAGTGAGTAGGGGTGGCAGCCTTCTTTCCCTGAAGAGCATTAGTGAACCAGTTGGGCTTTTATGACAAATCCAGAAGCTTTCAGAGTTATTTTGTTCTGGTGCTCGCCCACAAGTTACAAAATTTATTGAATTCCTTTTCGCAGCTTGTCATAGTGGGATTTAAACTCACAATCTCAGCGTTGCTCGTCCTGTGCTATTACCACTGGCTATCCAACCCTAGGTCCACAGGGACTGGCCACCTTGGGGAGGGAGCTCTCTCTCTCTGATTTTCCTGGGCTTGGCTCAGACAGCAGTGTAGCTGAAACTGGGAATAGAAAAAAAGACTTACATTTATATAGCTTGTTTCATGACTGCAGGAAGCCCCAAAGTGCTTTACAGCCAAGGAAGTACTTTTGAAGTGTAGTCACTGTTGTAAGAAACATGGCAGCGAATTTACATACAAGATCCCACAAACAACAATGTGATAATGGTAATTGCCCACCTCAAGGAGGATATATTGGGTTTGGAGGGAGTGCAGCACAGATTCACCAGAATGATACTAGGGCTAAAAGGGTTAAATTCTGAGGACAGGTTGCATAGATTAGGCTTGAATTTATGGGTGTGGTTGCTCCGGCTGCCTGCCTCTTTTCTGCGGCATTCTCCGGAGAAGGATATGCAGTGTCTGCCGTTAAGCTTGAGGCTTTCCGTGACCAGTGGGCACCACAGGGACTGGAGTGCATAGTCAATGGCATTTTAGTTTAATTGGTGTGATTGGGTGTCAAGGAAAGGGAAAAAAAAAATTACTTTTTGATCTTTTGGTGGCACCTCAGTGGGTTGTTGAAGTTCTAGACACTGGGGCAACCTGGTGTCTTTTTTTCACGGGTTTTACTCTAGGAATGAGAACTCTACAGGAAGCAGACGAAGTGGACCTGGAGAGGAATGAAAAACCAAACCCCTGCTTCTCTTAAGGGGCTTAAACAAAAAAAAACTAGGCTTGTCTTCCCTTGAGTATAGAAGATTAGGAGATGATCTAATTGAGCTGTTTAAAATTATTAAAGGAGTTGATAGGGTAAATAGAAAGAAATTATTTCCTCTGGTGGGGGAGTCCAGGACAACGGGGCATAACCTTAAAATTAAAGCTAGGCCATTCAAGGATGAGGTCAAGAAGAACTTCTTCACACAAAGGGTAGTGGAAATCAAGAAATCTGGAACTCTTTCCCCTAAAAAGCTGCTGAGGCTAGGTCAATTGAAAATTTCAAAACTGAGATTAATAGATTTTTGTTAGACGAAGGTTTAAGGGATATGGAGCAAAGGCGGTTAAATGGAGTTAAGATACAGATCAGTCATGATCTAATTGAATGGCAGTACAGGCTCAAGCGGCTGAATGGCCTACTCCTGTTCCTCTGCTCCGACAATCTGGTTTTTAGTGATGTTGGTTGAGGGGTAAATAATGGTCAGGACACCGAGGAGAACTCCCCTATTCTTCTTCGAAATAGTGCCATGGGATCTTTTACATGCACCTGAGGGGGCAGACGGGGCTTCAGTTTAATGTCTCATCCAAAAGACGGCACCTCCGACAGTGCAGCACTCCCTCAGTACTGCACTAGAGTGTCAGCCTGGATTATGTGCTCAAGTCTTTAGAGTGGGACTTGAAAGCGTGACCTTCGGTGCTACCACTGAGCCACGGTTAACACTCCAGAGAGAGCAGTGAATGAACCCTGCGTCCTACCAGTCTGGGACTGTACACATTGGTGTTCCAATAGGCTGCACCATCAGAGCAGCTCCAATTCTTGTGAACATTTTAAAAGGTACTAATTGTTAGGAGACGCCAAGCACCAAATTGAGAGCCAATTTCACGTTTGCTAAACCAAAGGTCAAAATGTCAAACGGCGGTTTTACTGCAGTGAGATCGTGGATGGGATTATCCTGCCCAGTGGTGGTGTTCTTACGGGTTGTGACTTCTACCCACCCCTCTGACACCACTGGAGTCCCGACCCAGTTTCCTGGATCAGGATTCATCCTGTATGTGTGGCAGGCTTCTGGTGGGATTCCCGCCACTGCACTCCCACAAGAGGTAGTCGGGCATTAAGGTGGGGGTGTGGGGGGTAGCAGTGCTCCGAAGATCAGCTGCAAGGGAAGGTCAATGGAGGCTTAAATGGAGGGAGAGGAGGCCCCTACAAGGCCCTTTCCCTCCACTAGGGGAAGCCAGAACCATTACCACCATTTTATGGGACCCACTGCCACTTTCCCCATGGCGGTCCCCGGGAAGTGGCGGTATGTAGGGCAACCATGCGGGAAATTTGCCCTGCGTCCCCACCCCTAGGCGGGGAAGGAATGGCCAGCAGTGGCTCCGGCAGGACCGGGAGGAGGCAGATCCCAGTCAAGGCGGTGAGTCGGCAGTGGGCCTCATTTCCCATCAGTCTATTGGGCGGAATCGCGAAAGAGAATTCCAGCCGCAGTCCGACAGATCATCGGTCAACGGTGGCCTTAAGGACCAGCAGCAACTGTGATTAGTCAGTATCCAACGGAAAATATGCTTCCAAAATGAAGGCAATTAAACTCAATCCTCATAGGGTTAATTGCCAGTTTAGTAATTAATTATTACACTCATTAAACATTTGAAAACTCCAGCTTGATAAAGTAACGATCTGTTATGAGCTGACCTGCGTATCTGCTTTTAAATCAAGGCCAGGGGCCAGGGAAGCTGGCCAGAGAAGCTGACCCTTTTAAATCGAAGCCAGGGGTCAGTGGCTGACAATATTTCCTAGTCCACTTTCACCAAATACGACAAGCTCACCTGCTGAGGGAGCCTGAAGAAAAGGACAATCTTATTAAAAAAACATGACGAGGGTATCAAATCAGACTCTGAGAAAACCACTAGAGACATCATGTACCGCTTAATTTTGCAGGCGGTGGAAGTGCTTTGGCCTGAGGTAACTTTCGAGGAGGCCATGTTTGCGTGCAAGTCTCCACTTAAAGCAATGCAGGCTGGTGAAGCTGATGTTCAGACGAGTGTAAACTTACAATGAAATGCATGAATCGCATGAGATGTTACGTCGCTCAAGCCAGTCATTTTCAGCGGTCGGCTAATGTTTTATTGAAGATAATCCTTGGAGGAGCTCTAAAAATGCATTCAACGCCTTCAAAAAAAAGTGTCTGTTTTGGTTGCAGGGAATGGTTCCCAATCACGAAAAGATAAAAACATCAAAATAAGCTAATGGGGCATCAGCCTTGAAATCCCCTCAGAAGGGCAAGCCAGTTTCAAAGGGAATAGAGGCAGCAGATCGTGCGCAGAGACTGCGTGTGTTTCTACAGTCTGTACAGATATTCACTGCACTCACTAGACGTGACAGGACAAGCAGCCAACGCTGCTGCTGCAGCCAGACTCAGGCAGGGGAATATTCTCGCAGAATACAGCCAACAAGCAGTTCTGAAAGAAGAGAGATTGTTAGGGGTGCTTAGCATTCTTGTCTTAAAGGAAATGCACTGCTTTTATTTGTCAGCATGTCTTTTATAAAATGACACAAAGATAATAGAAGCACTAAAGTGTAGTATGTCAAATATGCACGAAAATCATTGAATTTTCAATACAGACAGGAAAAAAGCTCCTAATATAACAGACAGATTTTTGATTCTGTGAGGATAATTTTGACCTTGTGCAATAAATTAAAATGAGCATAAGAAAGCATGAAGTGAGGAAAGGCCATTTGATACAATTTTGACTTTGTGCGATGGTGTAAAACGGGTGATTGCGAATCGGCAGCCCATTTTATATCTCTCCCGATTGACTTCAATGGAAATAAAAAATTGGGAGATGTAAAACGGGCTGCTGACTCATTATCACCCGTTTTACACTATCGCACAGTCAAAATCTCCCCCCCTTAAGATTAATTGCCAAATGAACCTTCTTTTCAAACTGCAAAAATCAATGATAAAGAAACCCATTGGAAAGTAGAGGTGCTGTCACTTCGTTCACAGACTTCAATTGTCGAGATGGGGATCCCATTTCTATTCTCTCTCCATTTCTGGCTAATGCGAGGGTCCCAGGAATATTATTTGGGGGAGAGAGAATGACCTCAAGCATGCAACATTATTGGAATAGTTAACACAATTTATTTTAAAAAACACACCCACAAAGTATATGTTGACAATTCAGTCCTGGTAAGTACATATAAGAGTTAAAGTTATAAACCATGAAATAGAATTTCCACTGACTAAGTTTGCCTACTCCAGGGTACAAGATTTACATTCCCATTCTTTCAGTAAATTTTGTTCTTTTCCATTACATTAATGGAGGTATTAGTGTCTTTATACTGCACTGAATGCATTCTATTTTCTGGAGCAAACTATAATGAAAAGCCCTGACACAGATTTTACCTACGAGGTGTTGGCAGTGGCTCAGTGGTCGTACTCTTACTCTGAGTCGGAGGGTTGTGGGATCAAGTCCCACTCCAGAGACTTGTGCACAAAATCTAGGCTGACATTCCAGTGCAGTACTGAGGAAATGCTGCACTGTCTGAGGTGCTGCCATCTGCCCTCTTAGGTGGATGTAAAAGATCCCAAGACACTATTCCAAGAAGATCAGGGGCGTTCTCACCAGCATCTTGACTAATATTTATCCCTCAACCAACATCACTGAAACAGATTATCTGGTTATTTATCACATTGCTGTTTGTGGGAGCTTGCTGTGTGCAAATTGGCAATGACTGTTATTACAACAGTGACCCTGCTCCAAAAGTACTTCATTGGCTGTAAAGTGCTTTGGAACATCCTGACGTTGTGAAAGGCACGATATAAATGAAAGTTCTTTCTTCCTTTTATTCCCTTTACCTTTCCTGATACCAGTACAATGCTAGTATTTGAGTAGTGTAAACATTGCCCTTATGCAAGACTGCAACTAGCCTTTGACATATTGTCGATGCTCCCCCGATCTCCTGTCACCATTGATGTCCTTGGTCAGGACTTGCATGGCTGCATTCAGAGGTCAGAGATCTGTAGGGCCTCGAAGTCTGAGGAATTGTAACCGATCTCTCAGAGATCGGTTCACCTGGGATGGCATCTACATTTTTTTACCTGGCTGTCTCATGATCTGCGGCTGAGGAAATGCTGATCTCCCTGGAGGTCTGTTAGGCTTATCTGGTGTGTCCCGGTTTGGAATCTTGTGGGGGGCTGTGCGCCTTATAAAAGCAATATTTCCAAGGTCAGCAAGTTGTAATTTCCACAGCTTGCAAGCAATCTGCATCTTCCACCTCCACCCACTCAACATTATTTTTCTAATTTTATGAATCATCCTTTCAGTGTCACTCATACCATTAGCATGTCATTTGATATTTGCATAATAAAACTAAAAATGAGGGACAATATAAATTTTTAAAAATATTTTTAATTCAGTCATTTTGAGTCTGCCTTCAGTATTTCTAAAATTCAGGAAATCCAAAGTTGTCAAAATTTAAACAGGTCAGAAGCCTCAAATCAAAATTTTAATTATCAGATAAATTGAATCAAGCAACTTTAAGCTAAGAAAAGTAAACTGTAGCTCTAATAGTTTTATGAGTGCTAAAATTATTTGCGAAAAGCAACACCATTTCGATTTCTGTGCTGTGTACTCCCATTACTAGCTTGAGTGTGTGTATATGTATATTCTTCTCATTCTCATGATGTGGGCATCACTGGCAAGGCTAGGATTTATTGTCTATCCCCAATTGCCCTGAGAAGATAGTGGTGATAGTGGTGGCCCTTCTTATTGAACTGCTACAGTCCATGTGGTGAAGGTGCTCCCACAATGCTGTTTGGTAGGGAGTTCCAAGATTTTGACCCAGCAACAATGAAGGAACGGCGATACATGTTCAAGTCAGGGCGGGTTGATGGGGAACTTGGAGGTGTTGGTGTTCCCATGCACCTGCTGCCCTTGTCTTTCTAGCTGGTGGAGCTCACGGATTTGGGAGGTGTTGCAGAAGCAGCCTGGGTGAGATGCTGCAGTGCATCCTGTATATAGTACACGCTGCAGCCATGGTGCGCCAGTGGTGAGGGAGTGGATGTTTAAGGTGGTGGATGGACTCCCAATCAAGCGAACTGCTTTGTTGTGGATGGTGTCGAGCATCTTGAGCGTTACTTATAAGTAACTGTTCATCTAGCACATGTTTTGTCTGACACACACACCAGCCATCATACTTTGTTCCAGATACAAAATTATAACATAAGGGACAATGGGAATTTATTCCAAAAAGACCTTACAAATTGATCACTTTAAAAAGAAAGGATTTGAATAATTAATTAAATATCCCACCAAGCAAAGGAATTACTTTTGATACAGATTGCTGCTTCACAGGAAGTTTTTAGTTTCCAAATTCAAAGACGACACAGCAATGGCAATGTTCAATGACGAGACATAGAGGTAAAATAAATGTTTACTATGCCAGTGAAGCTGCACATTTTGTGTTGACTCATAGCAGTTTATAAAATGGGTATGGTCACTTCAGTGGAATTCAGGTGAGTTACATGAGAACACCTGGGAGATGGAGTTTCACATCACTTCAGCTTTTCACCCATCGCAGTATAATCACAGCTGGAGCAAAACAAGCTTTAAAATGTTCCCACGGAGTTGGTCAGAACACTTGGGAATTTTTTTTGCTTAATCTTTAATCCTTTTAATGCTAGCAAAGAACTCACTGTACCGTTGTATATATTAAAGATATCTGGATGGAAAGTAGATGTCACAGTGGGTTGCATGCTGGCCTTTCACTTCTGGGGTCTGGATTCACATCCAGTTCACACTGATGTGATGGAAGTCTCCTCTGTCTGCTAGGGCCTACATAAGGGTCCTATGTGAAATGAGCTTGGGCAGTCTCAATCCAGTTCCTAGTGTTTGAATTCGGTACAAATGGCAATCTCAATCAGAAAGGCCACAGGGTGGTTGTTGTGGGTAATGGAAATGGAAAAAAATGTCTTAGTGGTGCAGCAGGGGATGTTTGGTGAGGCACAGTATTGGGGCAAAGAAGAGGGAGCTTTATCCTGCACCTGGCTAGGCTCTGCCTGATCTGGTAGTGCACAACGCTGACACTGGATGTCTGAAATGGGGAGAGTGGCATTCCCCAGCACTAACATCTTGCACCTTGATGAGCACAAAATATTAAGAGAAAATTATCTGGTATTCAGATGCTGGTAATCAGACCAATTTTTGATCACTTTCCCTGATTGGACAGCAACGTGGAGCCGGTAGTATAGCTTGGATCTGTCAGCCTCAAGTGCTTTTTCGAGTAAATTGATACCCTAAGACTTATAAATAAGCATTAAGGGATGAAGATTATGTTATTTATTTCTACAAATTACGAAGTAAAAATGTTTACGGTACTTAGAAAAAAAACCTCTGGTATTTTTAGAATCTCATCAAAGTTAAATACTTGTGTTATATTTACCATGAGCGACCTTTAAGATGTTAAAAATATCACACTTTTGTGCAGAAAATGTTGCTTTGCTATGCAAAATTGTGACAGGCATGTGTGATGGGAACGGCTAGCTGCAGAAGTTTCTGCTGTGAAAATCATCAATTACAAACTAATTATACACATTTGACACGTCAAATTACTTGATTGATGGAGGTGAGCTGACACAGATCACTTTAAGTTAGCCTAATTACACAGGCAAAACAGGAGACCCGAGCACCAATCTAAATTCTTCGGTCCAAATAATATAACAAACAAGGATTTAAGCAATGCTCATTAAGTGCCTGGTTTCTTTGCACGTGAGCCTGCCATTAAAATATGGAACACGACTTTGCAATGAACAGGCTTGACTGTCCTAATCTTTATCACTTCATGGTTGTGCCTGATGGTTAAAGATGTGCTGGAAACAATTTTAAATGGATTATTTGCAACTTTTCTTGCCTCACAACGCTAACAAAGGAATTGCTGGACGAAAAAAGACCATCGAGTTCACCTTCTACAATCCTGGTAGTCGCATGATACAATGATAATGGAGTTGTTGAGTAATTATAGCAATCAATCTCTATCAATTAGTCGACAACAGACCCAGACATGAGGCGAGGAAAACCCCAGTGGCGGAGAGCTTTAGGAACCATAGATCCAAAGTCACCTGTTCCTCCCAAGCATGCTACACTTACCACATGTCAAGTCTCAAATTACTCATGTACTGGATTCCAAAATGTTATTTTCTGAAAGAAATCTATCAATACTAACTGCTTCCACTGTCTCCCTCGGAAGCCTGTTCTATAGATTGGACACTGCTCACTAATGTGTTTACGCAGATTAGTTTTGAACTTACCTCCCTTTAAGCACAGGTTCTACTGCTCTGGACAAGGGGAAATAGCTTGTCATGGCCTAGAATCTTAAAAACAGCAATTATATCACCTCTCAACCTTCACTTCTCCAGTGGGAACATGCCCAATTTACATAATTGAGCCACATAATCCAATCCCTCCATTCCCCTCAATTATTCTGGTTGCTTTCTTCTGTATCCTTTCAATAACCGCAATATCCTTTTTGTACTGTGGTGACCAGAACTGTACACAATATTCTATGTGCAGTCGCACCAATGATTTATAAAGTGGTGGGATTACCTTACTATTTCGCTCAATTGTGACCTTTTAATACATCCCAACATCTAATTTGCTTTACTCACTGCCGCCGAGCATTGTTGCGATAGCTTCAATTCATTGTCAATCAGGACCCTCAGATCTTTTTCTTTTTCCATGCACACTATTTTCTTTCCATTTAAGTAATAGTCCCTTCCTGGATTTTTGTCCCCATGTGAAGCACTTTGCACTTCCCTACATTGAATTTCATCTGTCACATTCCTGCCCAATTCCCAAGTCTATTCAAATCCTCCTGTAATTTGTCCTGTTCAGCTTTGGGATCTACCACCTTCATTAACTTTGTCTCATCTGCAGATTTAACCACTGTGCTTGTGACTCCTAGCTCCAGATCATAAGAACATAAGAACATGAGGAGGCCATTCATCCCCTCAAGCCTACTCCAGCATTCAATTAGATCATGGCTGATCTGTACCTCAACTCTATTTACCAATCTTTGCTCCCTATCCCTTATACCCCTACCTAACAAAACCTATCCATCTTAATCTTGAAAACTCCAATTGACCTAGCATCGACAAGTCTTTTGGGGGAAGAGAGGTTCAGATTTTTACTATCCTTTGTGTGATAAAGTACTTCATGATTTCGCTCTCAAACAGCCAACTCTAATTTTAAGATTATGTCCCCTTGTTCAGGATTCTCCCATCACAGGAAATAATTTCTCCATAGCTATCCTATCAAATCCTCTAAACATTTTAAACACCTCAATCTGATCACCCCTTAATCTTCTATACTTAGGGAATACAAGCCAAGTTTATACATTATTTATGACGATATTAAACAAAAGAGGTTCCAAAACAGACCCCTGTGGGACCCCACTGGCAAGATTCTCCCAGACTGATGACAATCCCTGTCCCACTACCCTCTGGGTTCTATCGGCCAATCAATTACATATTTGTTGTAAAATATTTCAAGTGATTCCCGCTTTATTTATTTTCAGTACTAGCCTTTCCAGAGGAACTGTGTCAAAGGCCTTACTGAAATCCAAATGCACCACATCCACTGCCTCAGCCTGATCCAGCTCCTTTGTCACACCCTCAAATAAAACCCATAAGTTAGATTGGCAAGACCTCCCCTTCATGAAACCATATTACTAATCTTTTAGGATTTTATCTACATCAAGTTACAGTGAAACTACAGCCAGAAACAGGCCATTCGGACCAACTGGTCCATGCCTGCGTTTATGCTCCACACAAGACTCCTCCCTCCCTATCAGGACACCCTTCTATTCCTTTCTCCCTCATGTCCTTATCTAGCTTCCCCTTAAATGCATCTACGCTCTTTACCTCAACTACTCCTTGTGGTAGCGCGTTCCACATTCTTACCACTCTTTGGATAAAGAAGTTTCTCCTGAATTCCCTAATGGATTAATTAGCAACTATTTTATATTTATGACCTCTAGTTTTTGACTCCCCCACAAATGGAAACATTTTCTACATCTACCCTATCAAACCCTATCGTTATCTTAAAGACCTCTATCAGATCACCCTTCAAGCGAAAAGAGCTCCAGCCTGTTCAGCCTTTCCTGTTAAGGATATCCTCTCAGTTCTGGTATCATCCATGTGAATCTTTTTTGAACCCTCTCCAATGCCCCTATATCCTTTCTATAATATGGAGACGAGAACTGTGCACAATACTCCAAGTGTGGTCTAACCCAGGTTCTATCCAGATGTTCCATGATCTTATCTTTAATAAGAGTTTCCATAACTTAACCACAATGGGCACCTAATTCACTGGTCTGTAATTTCCTGGGTCAACTTTTGTTACCTTTAGCAGCCCACTCCCTTCCCAGCCCATTCTGTCTCCAACTCACTCCATTAACAGCTCACTCTGATGTGCTCTGTGCTCGAGCCCTAACGTGCTCAAACCAGTTCTGATGAAAGGTCATCCACCTGAAACATTGGGGGGAATTTTAATCCCCAAGAACGGGTGGGTTGGCGGCAGGGGAAGAAGTTAAAATAACAACTTTTTGGAGCGGGACCACATCCCGGCTCCAATTCGCCCACTTCTGGCAAGTTTGTATGTGTATGCACAACAGACATCCAGAAGTCCCGCCCCCACTTAAAGCTGGCGGGCCAATATTTAAAGGGGCAATGTACCTTATTGAGACACATGAAATACTTAATTTTTTGTGTATTGCAAAAGTTAAAATGAATTTAACCATACCTGTTTAGGTTTTCCATCACTTTCGATTCACGTCAGGTGAAAGTAGACGGGAAGGGCCGGATCCATGAGGTGAGTGCCTTTATTGCATTGCTTGTGGGATCGGAGGAACAAGAGTGCTACATCCAGGCCCAACAAGCTCACCTGGTGCAACATGACCCCACAACTGGCCGAACCCCCCACCCGATGCTGGAGCCCCCGATCCCAACGCTGGACCCCGTGATCCCAATGCTGGACCCCCCCGATCCCAACTGTAAGGGGTTTTGTTTCTGGGGCTTATCGTAGGTCAGCCAGTTATGTTTTCCTGAGCTGCCCTGCCCACTGTGCGGTTTTGAATCGCTTTCCCCTTCCTGATTCTGAGCTCAGGACTTATCGAGTGGTAATAAGGACAGACGAACAGACCAGTGGATTGGTGCGAGGAAAACCAATGTTTATTAATAAGAAAACTAAAACTACTAAGTAAACAGTATTATACACAAGATAAAAGGAATCGCTATGGATGCAATACAGTCTTACACTTAACGGGGTGGAAGAAACGGACACGTCGAGGGAAAATTCTAAAATCACAATTTAGCAATACCCCTTTAACTCCCACCATTACACCTAGCTAGGTTGTCTTGTGGCGGCCAGAAAAAAAAATAATGCTCACAGATGAAAAGGCCTGGCCCGTGTCCTGCTGCTGCCTTCGACTGGACGGCCTTCCTTCTTGGTTGCTAGCAGGCAAGCAGGACACTGGGCCAAGGCAAAGAGAAAAGAGAGAGAGAGGTTCTGGGATGCCCGCAGTTATGCCCTCCCGGTAATGGGTTAATTTCGCGCCTCATCAGTTTGTTCCATTGTCCGATTTGGGCGTAAAAACGTAAGACAAAAGGGGTCCCAATCTTGGCCCATTTACATTAATGGCCGGTACCTGTACTGATCGGTTCCATAACTGCTTTCCATTGTTCCGAATGTTCCTTGATGGGCTATCTTTAGTCCTGGGATTACTCCTGCTCGAATTTTGATGTGTAGGAAGGCAACGTTGATGGCTTGCCTCAGGGTGTGAATGCAACTGCATTGTTCAAAGAGAATCCAATTTCAAATGCTGCCGGCCCTTGGCCATGTGTCTGACCGCAGCCATTTTGAAAGACCCTGGGTTTTTTAAAACACAGTCACACCAGGGTTTCCTTAATAACTCCAATAAATCTTCGGGGTGGGGGGGGGAGACATGTGAAATTTTGCGAATCCCTACACAACACTGGACTCCTCTGATCCCCAATGCTGGCTGGAAAACCCTCCGATCCCAATGCTAGCTGGATTCCCCCCCCCTCCCCCAAACCCGATGCTGGCTGAACACCCCCTCCCCAATTCTGTCCACGTCCCCCCACCTCCTCCTTCCCCCCCCCCGCCCTATTTTTTCCAGGGCCTACGATCTCTCTAAACCTCCCACCGTCATCTCTGATTCACCGCTCCTTTCCCTTCCGTGGCTGCCTATCTGACTGCCTAGTGTGTGGGAAACCCGGAAACTCAAATACTCACCTTCAATTTGGTTGTGATCGTAGATTGTGACGCACTCATTTGGCTTCCGGGTTCCCCACGTGAATATCTAGGGACAGGCTGCAAGTTAAAATCATGCCCATTAACTCTGTTTCTTTCTCCACCGATGCTGCCTGATGTGCTGAATATTTCCAGCATTTTCTGTTTTTATGCTCAAAGCAAAAATGGTAATGATTTTTCAGCCTCGCAGTTGCACTTTCTGTTCAAAGGTATGTTGTGTAAGGGGAATGCTGGGAAATATGAAACTAATGCATTTGTTATGTCTAAATGCAAAGCGTTTGTAGAAGAGGAGACAAAGCCAATTAACCGATAGCTGATGACTGAATGCTTTAATTAAGGCCTCCTTTTTCAAAACACAATCTATATTCCTACAATATCTCTTATAGAGGGTCTGCTGTTTCAGTTTAAATCATGACATAATTCAACTTCAGTTCAAAATACATCATTCAAGCATTCCATTGCTGTCCACCAGGAGACCCCTGTTGATAACATCATCAACACTAACTTCAGTCATCTTTAAGGAATAGCTGGAGGAGTGGCTCCTTTAAGAAATAATGTAGCACAATTATTCCCAACTTTACTGCAGTGTAAGCACATAAGATTTTAAGAGGAAACAATTATCACTCCTCAGTCAATTAGGCTATGTCATTTTAATCATGTACGGTAAATAACTGATATGGTAAGCCACACAGAACAGGAAGATCCCAGGTTTGATCCCCGATCTATGCAGAGTTAGGAGATCTCATCCGGAGCTACAATTGGCCCTGAGCTAGCGAGTGGTGACCTTGGATTAGGCTGCAAGTTCCCCGTCTAAGGAGAGAAAAAAAAAATCTACCTGGGTTACTGCTCCTAAACACTACGCAGTGGGTATGGGTTTCAGAAGAGGAAAGGATTGGGTGAATTGTGATAATAGCCCGCTACTAAATACTGTCCCAGCTCACACATGAAGAATGGCCACTTGGGCAAGTTTCTGGTGGATGGTTTGCACCATGGAACTGTACTCCAGCATGAGTAACCCAGAGGAAAACGTGGAAGTCCTCAGGACGTCCCAAAGCGCTTTACAACTAATGAAGTACTTTTGAAATATCATCACTGCTACAATGTAGGAAAAGCAGCTGCCAATTTGTGTACAACATGTCCCACAAATAGTAAAGACATAAATGACCAGATCATCTGTTTTTTAGTGATGTTGGTTGAAGGGTAAATATCAACCAGGACACTGGGGAGAACTCTCCTACTCTTCTTCAAATAGTGCCATGGGATCTTTTACGTCCACCTGAGAGCGCAGACGGGGCCTCGGTTTAACGTCTCAACTGAAAGACGGGCGCTCCAACAGTGCAGCACTCCCTCAGTACTGCACTGGAGCTTTTGCCTAGATTTTGTGCTCAAGCTTCTGGGGTGGAACTTGAACATACAACTTTCTGACTCAGAGATGAGAGGGCTACCACTGAGCCATGGCTGATATATGTGATGCAAACATCACACCACTGACCATCTCTGCCCCTTCTACTTTTAATAAAAACTAAGCTAAAGACTGAAAAATTTAACAACCTTTCTGCACCAGTCAAAATGGCAACTACGCAGCTGGATGCTCGGAGCAGCTGTTCCAACAATTCAGCCTGCTTGAAAACCCCCAACAATACAATATCACCCCTTTAAAGGGTAAATTTTGTGGCATTACATTGTGTGTTGATACTCACAGACTGAGATTCAGAGCTGTGATCGAATTGAAAGTTCTGTGACATAATTAAAATGGAACCTCTGCTTTGCAGAGTAATTCTTGGAGATTATTGAATAAGAGAATCAGCCAACATCTGCAGTGCAGCAATCAGTATTTCTAAATTAGCATAACTTCCATTAAGGGCTATGGAAATATTCAAATGAGGAGACTGGTGGGCAGACCTGATCAGCAGTAGAATTTTTCTTTCTACAATCTTGATCACGAAAGCACTGTCTTTGGCAGAAAACTTGACTGGCCAGTGCTGAGGACACTGGTATCTGTGCTACAGTCTTGTAGTATTGGTAGGGGGAGTTACATAGAATTACATTGAATCTACTGCGCAGAAACAGGCCATTCGGCCCAACTGCTCTTTTTTGGTGTTTAAACTCCACACGAGCCTCCACCCACTCGATGTATCTCTTCCCACCCTGCCCTCAGTTCCCTCTATTCCCTTCTCCCTCATGTATATGTCATGTTTTCCCTTAAATGTATCAATGCTATCTGCTTCAACCACTCCATGTGGCAGTGAGTTCCACTTTCTCACCACTCACTGTGTAAAAAAATTCCCCCTAAATTCTTTCTTTATTTGACCTGTTAAGAAATTCCTCCTGAATTCTTTATTTGATCTGTTATCTTTTCCAAGAGTACAGTGTCGATTCCTTCACACGCAATGGTACTTCTATAGCGTGTGAGAGAGTCTCCAGACTACACTTTGGAGAATTCCTTCAAGAAATGTTATACAATTTTTATAAGTCACTGCTGTTCTCTTTATTTCCTCCCTTGGCAAAGGGATTTTAAAAATAAAATAATAATCTCTGTCACTTTCAGCCCAAGGTTTAAAAGAAAAGAACCATTTCGAACCCATAGACATCGAGACACGTAGGCATGAGAATGGTGTCCATCTCTGGACATTGCAATACCTAGAACCAGTCAGTTACGATTAGACACACTGGGGCTGCAAGCTCCCCATTTTTTGATGGTAGGGGGGATGAAATTTGTTTCATATACAGCCCTCACCAATTCCAGACCTGCATCTCTCACATATAACCATGAATCTTGATCAGATTTGTATTATGACTGTCATCAGAAAAATACCCTGGGACTGCCAAAATCATCGGGCAAAAAGTAAAAGATTCTCCCCAGCTCGATGTAAAATCAATCTTTAGCAAGGAAAATTATGAATGCTGGAAATATGAATTAAAAATAGAAAATGCTGGAAATACACAGAACGTCAATCAGCATCTGAAAGAGAAAGTTTAACATTTCGGATATGACTCTTCATCAGCGCTATGCAGCAATTCAGCTCTAAGGTAGCCCAAATTATAATGTTTAACAGAGAATCACTATCAAACAAACAATGATGATTTTGAAGCTAATCGTAGAATTATAGAATCTTACAGCACTGTCATCGTGCCTGTGCTGGCTCTTTTAAAGAGCAATCCAATTACTCCTACTCCCCTGCTCTTTCCCCGTAGCCTTGCAGATGTTTCCTTTTCAAGTATTTATTCAATCACCTTTTGAAAGTTACTATTGAATCTGCTTCCACCACCCATTCAGGTAGTGCATTCCAGATCATAACGCCTTGCTGCGTAAAATAATTTCTCTTCATCTCCCCGCCTGGTTCTTTTGCCAATTATTTGAAATCTGTGTCCTTTGGTTAACGACCCTCCTGCCAGTGGAAACAGTTTCTCCCTATTTGCTCTATCCAAAATTATGATGTGGAGATGCCGGTGATGGACTGGGGTGGACAAATGTAAGGAATCTTACAACAGCAGGTTATAGTCCAACAGTTTTATTTGAAAATCACAAGCTTTCGGAGCTTACCTCCTTCGTCAGGTGAGTGAGTGAAGGGTTTTAAAATCGCATAGCATATATTAGGCTGGGAGACAATCACAGCAATCAAAGGTGTCGTTGGTGTTCAGACAGGTTAGCCACGGAAAACATTACATCCCAGTATACTGAATTCACAATAGGTCAGATTACACAGACAGAGAGAGAAAGAGACCCAAAAGGCAGAGAGAGAGAGAATGTCCAGATAACTAAAAACAGATAACTTTTTTTCCCCGCTGGTGGGGTTACTTGTAGCGTGAGGACGGCCTCAACCGGGATCTTGGGTTCATGTCATGCTACACGTAACCCCACCAGTGGGAAAAAATAGTTATCTGTTTTTAATACAACCGGACATTCTCTCTCTCTCTGCCGTTCGGGTCTCTTTCTCTCTCTGTCTGTGTAATCTGACCCATTGTGTATTCAGTATACTGGGATGTAATGTTTTCCGTGGCTAACCTGTCTGAACACCAACGACACCTTTGATTGCTGTGATTGTCTCCCAGCCTAATATATGCTATGCGATTTTAAAACCCTTCACTCACTCACCTGACGAAGGAGGTAAGCTCCGAAAGCTTGTGATTTTCAAATAAAACTGTTGGACTATAACCTGGTGTTGTAAGATTCCTTACATTTATCCAAAATTATGAAGGGTTTTAACATCTCTATCAAATCTCCCTTTAACCTTTACTGTTCTAAGGAGAACAATCCCAGCTTCTCTCGTCTCTCCACATAAGTGAAGTTCCTCATCCGTGGTAAATCTTGTCTGCACCCTCTCCAATGCCGGAGCACGGCATGAGCGACTGTAGTTTTACTTCATCCCGCTGTCAAGTCTACACTGCACTCAATGTGCCTGCACGAAGGGGACTGTGCAACCTTATGGAAAAAACCTATGACAGCAGGGCTTCCATGAGATGACTGCCAAGCAATGTGGAGTTCTCCAGCAAACTGCACATTTCCTTCCCTTTGCTGCCATGTGCTCCTTAGCAATCAGGATCATTTCATTTCTCCAATCATGCACAGACCCCTAGAAGCAATATGAGACTGTTCAAGTCCTCCCCAGAGAGTTTTCAATAAATTTTTTTTTGCCACCCCAGGCTCTAACTTATCGATTGTAATAAATGTCCCTCTCGCTTCTCCCCGTGGCTTGTACATAATTAAACTGCAGCTTGTTTAAAATGCCACTAATTTTAAAGAGAACGTAGTCAAAGCCTGAATAGAAATATTGATTCATATCATAAAGTCAGTAATGTGTTGCAATTCAAAAGATTTGCATTAATAGTATATTCTGTAGTGCTTTTATATATCTATAATATGAATAACAGGGGAAAAGATAAAACGTAGCATTATATGGGCCATGATCTTGAGCTGGTTTGGAGCTAATAATGCCACTCGTACCTACGAGACCACAATTAACTGCAGACCCCCTGCACCTTTGTAAACTCCCCCCACACAAATGAGTGGAGACCAATAGATTTATAACATCAAAGGAGAAATACTGGGCAGGATGTGTAATCACAATCCAGTGATTCTTGATGGAAGGGGACATGTGTTGATGTTGGGTGGACAGAAAGAAAGTAAGAACTTAGAATCATAGAATCTTACAGCACAGAAGGCGGCCATTCAGTCCATCGTGCCTGTGCAGGCTCTTTGAAAGAGCTATCCAATTACTCCCACTCTCCTGCTCTTTCCCCATAACCCTGCATATGTTTCCTTTTCAAGTACATAGCCAATTCCCTTTTGAAAGTTACAATTGAATCTGCTTCCACCACCCTTTCAGGCAGTGCAGTCCAGACCATAACAACTCACTGTCTAAAATAATTTTTCCTCATCTCCCCCCTGGTTCTTTTGCCAATTATCTTAAATCTGTGTCAACAGGTTATCAACCCTTCAGCCAGTGGAAACAATTTCTCCTTAGCTACTCTATCATAATTAGGAACACCTCTATTAAATATTCCCTTAACCTTCTAAGGAGAACAACCTCAGCTTCTCTAGTCTCTCCACCGTAACTGAAGTCCCACATCCCTGATACCATTCTAGTAAATCTCCTCTGCACCCTCTCTAGGGCCTTGACATCCTTCCTAAAGTGTGGTGCCCAGAACTGCACACACTACTCCAACTGAGGCCTAACTAGTAATTTATAAAGGTTCAGCATATCTTCCTTGCTTTTGTACTCTATGCCTCTATTTGTAAAGCCCAGGATCCCGTATGGCTTTTTAACAGCCTTATCGACTTGTCCTGTCACCTACAAATATTTGTATGTGAATCTCCAGGTTTCTCTGTTCCTGCACTCACTTTAAAATTGTAGCATTTAGTTTATATTGCCTCTCCTCATTCTTCTTTCCAAAATGCATCACTTCACACTTCTCTGTATTAAATTTAATCTGCCATGTGTCTGCCTATTTCACCAGTCTGTCTACATCCTCCTACCGTATACTACTATCGTCCTCACTGTTGGGATCAGAAAATAGTCCTGAAAGATTCCAAGGTTAGGGGGGCAGGGGGAAATCAGCCAGGATTCCTGCTCCTAATCACTCTCCAGTGAACCCTACTAGAAACTGCAAGTATTGGATGAGGACATTTTGCACTCACTTGTGCTGCCCTTCACAGCTAAATAGTCTGCCAACACTTATTGTCTCGGCTCACAAATCAAGAGTGAGAGAGGTACCAGAAACTCATTAGCATCAGTGGACCTTAACCCAATTTGAATCAACATCTTAAGGAGAAGGAGATTACCAAGACAAAATTATAGCAGCATTAAAAATTACATTTGAGTATATTAATTAGATAGTCACTTCCATTTCACTGATTGTATGCTAAACCTGGACACTGATATCTACATTTCCTGCCTCAGTTTGACTTACAGATTTTTGTTCCAATTTTTTTGTGACCCTGGAATAAACAAGAAGAAATTTTGATCAACCACAATTCTGTGCTGAGTCTCACTCACTGGATTACAATGCTAGAACCCCTGGAGTGAAATTTCAATTCCTTTACAACAGCTGCAACTGGTTATATCAATTTTACAAACAGCCCTCACCTCATGAAATTTAATCAGGTTTGGGAGCAAATTCAATTACCTGGACCATCAATTAATGGGAATCACACGATCAGCTCAAAAGAGCTGGCAACAACTCGATGCTGAGCCTTTCTCCCATAAATCCGATGACAAATTGTTTTTTTCTAATTTATGTTTTTAAAGATATACTAATTCCAGTATAATTTCATTTTTAAATCACTTTCCACTATTAGTGCAAACATTGTGACAGTAATAATGAAAATTGTTTTTTCTAAAAAGATTAAAATGGACTTAACTCTTCAATTCTTTGATCTCCTGGACTGGTTTCAATCACCGGGGGGGTCAGAGAGGAATTTTCCAACTTTTTTTTCCTTTAGGGGTGCGGTGCGGTGGGGTGGGTGCTGTTAGGAAGTGTCTGATCATGATGCTCCAGCCATCATGAGTGTTGGACCAAGTGGTCTTTTCCTGCCCGTCCTCTTAGGATGTTCCTATGTTAGCAAGAGTCTTTTGGCTCAGGATACGGTTCCAACAAAGTGGGAAAAATCAGATTGGGAACTGTCAGAGAATGCACCATCAGGCAATTGGACACTGTGAGCCTCTCTAACCTAATAGCCAACAAGGCATTGATTGATGGGGTAGAGTTGGAGCTGGTATTTGAATGCCTGGCATCAGTCAAGTCAAGGTGAATATCATTTCACAGGCAAACCCTGACTGAAAGGGGAACTCAAACATCCATCACCTAAAAAAAATGGTGCGCAATTGAATTTGAGGAAGAACTTTTCAAACAACCCATTAGAATATAACATTTATATTGGCAGAACTCCAATAGATACTGAAAAAGTAACTAGTAATGAAACAAAAAACAAATAAGCATAAATCAAAATATCAGATAATGCCACTCTGGAGGGAACTTTGTTCAAACCATGATCCATTGAAATCTAGTTAAGTGTACTGGCTGATTTTCCACTGAGGTGATTAATAAAATTTACAACAATTAAACTACTGATTTATACAGAAAGAGTGCTGATTCATGCTTAGAATGATAGCGGAGTTGGCATCACTCGAAAAGGGTAAAATTCAACTGTGGCAGGGGCGCAAATGGGTAACATCTGATCAGGTGGGGTGTATAACGGGCGGCCAATCTGCTACTGTCTGATAGTCGCCCTCTGATACATCTCATTTTCATTGTCAGCCTCACCCAAAGCAATTCATCCATTGGCTGACCACTCCACCCTCACTCACTCACACGTCTGTACTTACTCCCCTTGTAGGAGAAGAGAGCTGAGAATGCACGGGAGAGGGCGAGGATTGGAGGGGGCCACAACAAATAGTGGTCCTCACAGAGGCAGAAGAGGAGGCCTTCGAACTTATAAGTGCCTGTCCCTCGAGGATGCCGAGACTGACATCCCACACACTTCTGATGACAGAGCTTTAATATTCATCACAGACAACATGACTAACATGTTGCACACCTCAGTGTGCTCAGCGCAACATTACATCTGTGATGATTCTTAATATTGCCTTCTGTTCTCTTCCAGGCCCTTCAAGGATTGAAGTGATGGAAGAGGGTGATTCCTCAGAGGAGCTCCCTGCCTCTGAGGGTGCACCGTCACATCTTGGCGAGCCATGCATCAGCGCAAATACTCACACCTCAGTGAGTCCTAGTAGTCAGTTGGTTGCGTTATCACCTGGCGAGTCAACACACACAAGTGAGCACGAGCAGACACTGGTGGCAGTGGAGAGTCCGCATCATTGGGCGCACTCATCTCCAGGCTCTGCTCAGCTGGACACAGATGCTGAACCTCGGGGGCCATCCTTTAAAAGGAGACTGATCGAGGGACAGCAGCACATTAACGAGGTACTGGAACAGGTGCCATGTGCACTCTCCACAATAGCGTAGAGGATGGAGGAGTCCCTCCAGCATTAGTGGACTGGTGGCGCAAGTAAGTGCGGGAATGTCTGCAAAGTAGGGAAGGGTAGCTTCCATTGAGCTTCAAGCATGACTCACAAATAAGTCCATTCAGGCCCTGACAATGGCCGTTCAGACTCAGGATGAACAACATTCTGCCGCCTTAAACAGACTGACAAATACTTTAGAAGTGGCCTTACAAGGCATCACACATGTCCTCCACACTGTTGTTCAGCAGGGTGGTAGAAGAGATGTGGCCTTGGCCCAAGAAAGGGATTATGGCGAAAGGGGACATGGAAGTGGGAATACCACTCAAAGTGCTTCCACATCTCACCTGTTGCCCCCCACCTCAACCGGTACCCGCAATGCTGCCTCCTCTCCAGATGTCTGAGTCTGTCCCTGCACAGGTTCAGGTGGAGCAGTCTTCGGCAGGGCCCTCACGGGCTCCAAAACCCAGAGGGCATAGGCTGAGAGCATCTCAACGGTCAGGGCATGAACATGAGCAACCTGCCACTACCTCTGCTGCAGCCACAGGGGCTGCAGCATGTTGACGTAGTGGGAAGAGGAAGGTGATGTTTTTGTGATCACAAATGGACGTACAAGGGTGCTAACAGATTGTCATGCTTTTCATTTCTCTTCTTTGTTCCATGCACATTAAATCTTATAATTCTCACCACCACTGCCACATCTTGCCCATTCTTGAGTCCTTTGGTGATAGCACATTTTCATGTGCTTCATCGTGAACAGCGAGCCTTGATGCCACCCAGTGGGTGAGTTCACAGTGGTTGTATGTGTGGTTGTAGGAATGTTTTGTGTGGGGTTCTGGTCTTGGCCGTGCTCATTCCAGATGGTCATAGAACTTGACTATCCTCACTTTGCATATCTCCTTAGGAGAACCTGTCAAATATTAGTGCCTCCTTGCCTTGACGAGCAGCCAGGTGAGCCACTGCTTTGCCAATGGGTTGTTCCTCCTCCTCCTCCACCTCCTCCGCCTCTTCCACAATGTTAATGGCAGATGTTGCTGTTTCATGAGGGCAAGGTCCCTCAAGCACTGGTTACCCTTTCTTTGAGCGATGTTATACAGGACGCAACAGGCGACTATAATTCTATCCACTCTCGCTGGTGCGTACAGAAGGGCTCCCCCAGATCGATCCAGGCACTGAAACCACATCTCGAGCAGTCCTATAGCATGTTCAATTACACATCTGGTGAGGTTTCTCACAGGTGTCATGAGCCATGTCTGTAAGGGGTATCCCTTGTCTCCAAGGAGTCAGCCCTTAAGACTATTTGGTGAGTGGTAGAGGGCTGAGATGTTGGATTCTCACAGAATGAAGGAATCATAGCTGCTGCCAGGGAATCTGCCACACACCTGCAGAAATCTTTTCCAGTGGTCTCAAATGAGTTGCACATTGAAGGAGCGATAACCCTTTCGGTTGATGAACAGTCCTGGCTCATGTGGAGGTGCTCAGATTGCTACATGTGTGCTATCAATTACACCCTGCATCCGTGGGAAGCCAGCCAGAGAGTGGAACCCCACTGCCCTCTCAGTCTGGCTGATATCGTCCATGGGGAAGTTGACGTATTGGGACACCCTGCGAAACAATCCATCCATCACCTGTCGTATACACTTGTGAGCAGACGACTGAGAGATCACGGCGATGTCACCGGTGGCGCCCTGGAAGGCTCTGGAGAAAAAGAAGTAGAGGGCAGTGGTGACTTTAACTGCCACGGGCAATGCGATGCCACCGGGCCCAGCCGGGAGCAGCTCTGCATGAAGAAGCACGCAGGTGTCTGTGACCACCTGGCGACTCAATCTGAGCCTTTGTTGGCACTGCTGCTCAGAGAGGTCCAGGAAGCTGAGCCTCTGTCTGTGGACCCTGTTAGGTGGGTAGTGCCTCCTGCGATGTCGGGCCCTCATTTGTTCCCCTCTCTTCTCTTGTGCAGGTCCCTGTGGCGCACCTGTGTCTTGTGGAGCTGCAAGTGCCGGAACTGCTCGTCGTGCCTGACGAGGATGCTGATGTTCCTCCTCCTCAGATGTACTGGTGAATGCAGTCATTGAGCCCAAAATGTAGGTAAATATGTCTGAACACAAGAATTCTTAGTGTTAACAAAGAAATCTCAGTCTAAACACAAAGAACTCCCAGCCAAAGGTTTGTCTGAGAGAACTGATTGCCCTGCTGCAAAGACTCGGCTTTTGTCCCCAACTGTCAAACAATGATTTAAATGGCCAAATGGCTGCCGGCTGCAATCCGCCTTCGTTTCTATGGTGTCACGGGAAACACGTTAAGGCAGGGTTAAAATCATGTCCCTGCCTCAATACACAAAATATAAACTAGTTAAAGTACTTTAAGTGCTTTAATTCACTGTTTAAATATCGACCCGCTGGCTTTAATTGCTGGGGGGACACTCAGCTTCCTGATCTGGGCGCACCCAGATGTGTCTGGGTCATACACGCTTTTCGACGGGTTAGAGCCGGAATTCCCTCCTGCTCCATAAAAATGCTATTTGGTTTGCCCCCCTGCCCCGAACCCACCAGGACTTCGCAGTTAAAATCCTGCCCCTAGTGTCCACATCAAGCACTGCAAGCAGGCCAGGTGTAACATTCCCTCTCTTCTACTCTCAAAACGTACCTTGACCCCAGTCTTGGAACATTACCCCTAGTATTCCTCAGTATGATAGTTCTATTCCCTACACCAGCCCCCAATGTAACCTCTCTGAGTCAGATTGCCAATTTAGTGGCAAATTTGTGCTGAATTCTAAGCAGTTTTGTGATATGAACCTACATCGATTCAGACGATGTCGAGACTGTCCAATTCCATTTCAAGTATGCCTAACACAACAAACTGGCATTTATATAATGCTCTGTCATGTCCTTGGGATGTGGCAAAGTGTTTTTTAGCCAGTGGATTACTTTTGAAGCGCAGTCACTGTTGTTAATGCAAATGTTGGAGAAACTATATAAAACCTTACTAAGACCACAGTTGGACTACAGCGTGCAATTTTAGGCTCCACACAATAGGATGCAACAGTGAAAGCACAGCGCAGATTCACTAGGGGGGTCATTTTTAAATTTCAATGGCGGCATAAAACAACTTGCATTTATATAGCAACTTTAATGTAGTAAAATGTCCCAAGTTGCTTCACAGGAATGTTATTGGATAGGCTGCCTATTATACACCCCACCCAATTTTTCTTTGCATTGAAGTAAAGGAAAGGAAGATCGGGCAGGATGTATAATGGCCAGTCGATCCAATATCATCCACATTATGCCAGCACCAAAAGTTAAAATTACCTCCTAGGGTGCTGCCTGGTGTGAGGAAAGAATTAAAAAATGGTGGCTGTTTTCATTAGAGCAGAGGAGATTAAGGGGGGGTTTGATGGAGATGTTTAAAATTATGAAGTGGTGGGACAGAGTAGATAGAAACAGACTGTTTCCAGTGGTTGGGGAGTCTATAGCGATGGGACAAAAATGAAACATAAGAGATTTAAGATGGAGAGCAGGAGAAACATTTTTACACAGCGAGTTGTGAGGAAGTGGAATGCACTACCAGAGTTTATTATTGGAGCTCAGTACGCCGTTAAAATGTCATCAGGGTATTACATATATCTTAGGACCCCGATTAGCATATATTAATGAGGCTCCCACCAGAGTCAAGGGGGCCATATGTCCACTGACAAAAGCAGCGGGGGCAGGAATGAAGTGTCAAATGGAGCCGCTCGATTTTAAGTATGGTTCCACTTGGTTTTCACCTCATGTCAACATTTAAGAATAGGTTGGATAGGTGGTTAAAGGGAAGGTGGATAAAGGGATATGGGAACATGGTGGGCATACGGGATTAGAATGGCTGCTCGTGTGGAGGATAAACACCAACATGGACTGGTTGGACCAACTAGGCTGTTTCTGTGTATAAATTCCTGTATAATTTACACTCAGCAAAGCCCACAAATATCAAATGAATGAATCACCAAATCATTTGTTTTGGTGATGAAAACGAGAGAGAGGAAACTTATACCTCATCAATTTGGATTTATAAGCAGGTCCCAGAGATTAAATCATACCAAAATATCCTGCCTCGTATAATTAATATTCAATGCTCAGCTTGAGCATCCCACCCAATGCATAGTGACGACACCGCGCAGGTAATTCTATCCTGCAAACATATAATAATCAAATAACCCTCAGAAAAATATGATGACATCACGCAAATTCCCAACACATGCAAAATATGACATGTGAGTGGTTATGGGTGAACATTTGGTTAGATTCAGGCCACCCATATCTCATGAGTCTGAAGGAGACACATCCTAGAACACTATGGAAATGGTCGCATCAGACAATCCGTCCTGTAGAAGAGCAAAGGACACATATCTCAGATTATTTAATAAGAGTGGCACTGCTGAGCTTCACTAAATGATTTACTTCCATGTTATTTTATTGGTTTAGGCTGTGATTAAAATGGACTGTTTCTTCAAATGGTGTAGATTTTAGGGGCTGGATGACTTTCCCTGAAACCGTCTGTTCGCAGCAGTAAAAAGAAGTGTAAAATGGGGTAGTGTGGCACACCGCCACAATCCCTCCCCAAAAAACGGTCACTAAAATAGTTCTCAGGTGAGCTGCCCGTCCTGAACCTGCTCCGTCACATGTAAATGGAGGTGTGGCCAAGGTTTTCCCACGATTACCCTCAACTACCACCAAACCCAACATTAGAAAACACCACCACTATATGAACAGTACAGCAACATTCCTTACACAGATACAGCATCGAGGAGGCCAGCTTTGCTAAACCTAGTGGGGGTTAAATTGGTTAACTCCCGAAAACGGGCGCGGGGTTCACGGTACGCAATTAACTCGCGCCTAGTCATTGAGATGTAGGCAGCACGCAACATTCGTGCTGCCTGCTGTTTTACATGATTGCTGCGTGCAGCCAGCTCTCCCTGTGCTGTTGAGTGGCTGCTCACCAGCAGGGGGAACAGATATCGAGAGTGGCCAGCACCACTTAAAGGCAGCCTTCATCTCTTAAAGGGGAGGTGCAGTGTGGCTGCAGGAAGTGGTGGAAGTCAATGGTGAAGTGAATCTGTGCTGCAATATAGTGAAGAATGGAATTCTGGAAGTTTTAATGAGCAACAACTTGATTGATTAAAGTTTGCTGGACTCTTATATTTTCAAAATTTAAGATACGGGTCTGAATGTAGTCTGAACGGAGATCAGACATCGCACACGTAAAACATAGATGCAGTTCCCATCCTTATATTTACAAACTGTTGAGTTCTTTCAAAACATTGAATAAAGGTTGCTCAGTACCACATCCCACGTCCTCCAATCTGCACACCAGACCCTGCCTATCTGCCGAACTGAGTTTGTAGCGGGTTTGCGAGAGATCGTGCACCAAAGTTCTCTGATGATGCACCAGAGGGCCTCGGTGCAAGAGGTGGATAGAAGGAGGGCCATCCTATATCCACAGGGGGGACAAGAGGCCCTCCAGACTTATGCTCCCGAGGCAGTGGAAAACAGGAGGGGACGAGGTCAATGACAGCAGCACAGTACCACAAACATGGATGCAGTGCAATGATTTGTCACGAGTGATCAAGGTGCGTGAGTTCAACCATCAAGTGGCATCGCCTACCAACTGCACCACTAGCCTCACCCACTGCTCCACACACTACACCCACCCCCACATCACCCACATACCAACAAACTCTTTCAATCAGCACTCAACTCTTCCAATCAAATGCTTCATCTCACCCTCACACATTATCACAGTTGCAAGCCACACATCCACAACTCACAAGTTACACAAACTGGCAGCTATTCAACCATGACAGCCACTTCACTTGCAGGACATTCACCGACACACTTTCTACTTTCTTACAGGAGAAGGTGGCGTATAACAGGAGGCAGCAAGTGGGAGTGACTCCATGGAACAGGAACCTGCTGTCCTCTATCAGGATGACAGCATTCCTGTCCCATGCCTGCCACTCCGCCAGTGCCCTTGCTGTTGCCTGTCAGCCAGCCAGCCCATGCTCTATAGAGTATTTAAACGTTATTATAGGAATGTAGGAACGTAGTGAGAGTGAGGTGAGGTGAGAGTGACTGCCCTTGACATCAAGGCAGCATTTGACCAAGTGTGGTACCAAGGAGCCCTAATAAAATTGAAGTCAATAGGAATCAGGGGGAAAAATCTCCAGTGGCTGGAGTCATACCTAGCACAAAGGAAGATGGTAGTGGTTGTTGGAGGCCAATCATCTCAGCCCCAGGACATTGCTGCAGGAGTTCCTCAGGGCAGTGTCCTAGGCCCAACCATCTTCAGCTGCTTCATCAATGACCTTCCCTCCATCATAAGGTCAGAAATGGGGATATTCGCTAATGATTGCACAGTGTTCAGTTCCATTCGCAACCCCTCAGATAATGAAGCAGTCCGAGCCCTCATGCAGCAAGACCTGGACAACATCCAGGCATAGGCTGGATGATAAGTGGCAAGTAACATTCACGCCAGACAAGTGCCAGGCAATGACCATCTCCAACAAGAGAGAGTCTAACCATCTCCCCTTGACATACAACAGCATTACCATCGCCGAATCCCCCACCATCAACATCCTGGGGGTCACCATTAACCAGAAACTTAACTGGACCAGCCATATAAATAACATGGCTACAAGAGCAGGTCAGAGGCTGGGTATTCTGCGGCGAGTGACTCACCTCCTTACTCCCCAAAGTCTTTCCACCATCTACAAGGCACAAGTCAGGAGTGTGATGGAATACTCTCCACTTGCCTGGATGAGTGCAGCTCCAACAACACTCAAGAAGCTCGACACCATCCAGGACAAAACAGCCTGCTTGATAGGCACCCCATCCAGAACCCTAAATATTCACTCCCTTCACCACCAGCGCACAGTGACTGCAGTGTGTACCATCCACAGGATGCACTGCAGCAACTTGCCAAGGCTTCTTCGACAGCACCTCCCAAACCCGCAACCTCCACCACCTAGAAGGACAAGGGCAGCAGGCACATGGGAACAACACCACCTGCATGTTCCCTCCAAGTCACTTACCATCCCGACTTGGAAATATATCGACGTTCCTTCATCGTCGCTGGGTCAAAATCCTGGAACTCCCTTCCTAACAGCACTGTGGGAGAACCTTCACCACATGGACTGCAGCGGCTCAAGAAGGCAGCTCACCACCACCTTCTCAAGGGCAATTAGGGATGGGCAATAAATGCTGTCCTCGCCAGCGATGCCCACATCCGATGAATGAATTTTTAAAAAGTACGGAGCAGGCCTTTTAGCCCCTTGAGCCTGTTCCGCCATTCAATGAGATCATAGCTGATCTATGACCTAACTTCATATACCCACCTTAGCCCCATATCACTTAATACCTTTGGTTAACAACAATTTATCAAACTCAGATTTAAAATTAACAACTGAGCTAGTATCTACTGCTGTTTACAGAAAAGAGTTCCAAACTTCTACCATCCTTTGCGTGTAGAAGCATTTCCCAACTTCACTCCTAAAAGTCCTGGCTCTAATTTTTAGGCTATGTCCCCTCATCCTAGTATTCATGAATGAGAGACCTCCAAAAACAGGTACAAATGCATCAGCAGCCAGAAACAATAATCCAGCAACGAACCTGTATCTCCTGCGTGGTCCCGTTAAATAGCATTGGTGGAGGGTCCTCCATGCCGTTCAAGACCTGTTCAGCTGGAGCGTAAAATTCCAAAATCGCATCTGTCCTTTTAAATCAACACTGCACACTGATCTACTGCATTATCTCCCTACTTTACCTGCTACTGGCGTTCGTTAAGTGCGCGTGTGCAAATGCCTTTACCAATATGGCGTCCTGCGGATGTCACACCAGAACTGGATACAATACTCCAGTTGTGGCTGAACCAGTGTTTTATAAAGGTTCCTCATGACTTCCATACTTTTGTACTCTGTGCCTCCATTTATAAATGATGTGGAGATGCCGGTGATGGACTGGGGTGGACAAATGTAAGGAATCTTACAACACCAGGTTATAGTCCAACAATTTTATTTTAAAATCACAAGCTTTCGGAGATTATCTCCTTCGTCAGGTGAGTGAGTGAATAAGAGGTTCTCAAATCGCATATCTTATATTAGGCTGGGACACCATCACACCAATCAAAGGTGTCGTTGGTGTTCAGACAGGTTAGCCACGGAAAACAGTAGGTCCCAGTATGCTGAATACACATTGTGTCAAATTATACAGACAGAGAGACACAATTGTGATTTTAAAATAAAATTGTTGGACTATAACCTGGTGTTGTAAGATTCCTTACATTTGTCCATTTATAAAGCCCAGGATCCCATATACTTTTTTAACCGCTTTCTCAACCTGCCCTGCCTCCTTCAAGAATTTGTGCACATATACCCAAGATCTCTCTGTTCCTGTACCCCTTTTAGAGTTGTGCCCTCTAGTTTATATTGCCTCTCCTCATTCTTCCTACCAAAATGTATCACTTCGCATTTTTCTGCGTTAAATTTCATCTGCCACGTGTCTGCCCATGCCACCAGCCTGTCTACATCCTCTTGAAGTCTAGCACTATCGTCCTCACTGTTCACTACCCTTCCAAGTTTTGTGTCATTTGCAAATTTTGAAATTGTGCCCTGTACATCCAAGTCCAAGTCATTAATATATATCAAGAAAAGCAGTGGTCCCAGCACTGACCCCTGGGGAACACCACTGTACACCTCCCTCCAGTCCGAAAAACAACCATTCACCACTACTCTCTGTTTCCTGTCCCTTAGCCAATTCTGTATCCATGTTGCTACTGCCCCCTTTATTCCATGGGCAGCAATCTTGATGATGAACCTACCGTGCGGCATTTTATCAAACATCTTTTGAAATTCCATATACATCACGTCAACTGCATTGCCCTCATCTACCCTCTCTGTTACCTCATCAAAAAACTCTATCAGTTTAGTTGAACACAATTTACCTTTAACAAATCCGTGCTGGCTTTCCCTAATCAATCCACCCTCGTCCAAGTGACAGTTAATTCTGTCCTGGATTATCGTTTCTAAAAGTTTCCCCACCACCGAGGTTAAACTGACTGGCCTATAGTTGCTGGGTTTATCCTTACACCCTTTTTTTAAACAAGGTATAACATTTGCAATTCTCCAGTCCTCTAGCACCACCCCCGTTTCTACGGATGTTTGGAAGATTATGGCCTGTACCTCCGCTATTTCCACCCTTACTTCCCTCAGCAACCTAGTATGCATCCCATCCGGACCAGGTGACTTATCTACTTTAAGTACAGCTAGCCTTTCAAATGCCTCTTCTTTATCAATTTTTAGCCCATCCAGTATCTCAACTATATCTTTCTTTACTGAGGCTCTGGCAGCATCTTCTTCCTTGGTAAAGACAGATGCAAAGTATTCATTTAGTACCTCAGCCATCCCCTCTGCCTCCATAAGTAGATCTCCATTATAGTCCCTAATCGGCCCCACCCCTCCTCTTACTACCATTTTACTGTTTACATGCCTGTACAAGGCTTTTGGATTCCCTTTTATGTTGGCTGCCAGTCTATTCTCATACTCTCTCTTTGCCACTCTTATTTCTTTTTTCACTCTGAATTTTCTATATTCTGCCTGGTTCTCACTTGTGTTAGCAACCTGACATCTGTCATACACCCCTTTTTTCCGTTTCATCTCACTCTCTATCTCTTTTGTCATCCAGATAGCTCTGGCTTTAGTTGCCCTACCTTTCTGCCTCGTGCCTAGACTGTACCCAAACCATCTCCTCCTTAAAGGCCGCCCACTGTTCATTTACAGTTTTGCCTGCTAATCTTTGATTCCAATTAAGCTGGGCCAGATCCCATTGAAATTGGCACTCCTTCAATTGAGTATTTTTGGAGTGGTCTGTGTCCTTTTCCATAGCTATTCTAAATCTCACAATACTATGATCGCTGCTCCCTAAATGCTCCCCCACTGACATTTGCTCCACTTGGTCCACCTCATTCCCAAGAACCAAGTCCAGCCATGCCTCCTTCCTCATTGGGCCAGAAACATACTGGTTAAGAAAGTTATCCTGAACAAGTTTCAAAAATTCCTCCCCCTCTGTGCCCCTTGTATTATTATTGTTATCCCAGTCTATATTAGGATAGTTGAAGTCCCCAGTTATCACTACTCTATGGCTTTTGCCTGAAAATTTCCCTGAAAATTTGTTCCTCTATATCCTTCACACTAGTTGGTGGCCTATAGAATACACCCAGTAGCGTAATGGCACCTCTCTTATTTCTTAAATCTAACCAAATAGATTCTGTCCTTGACCCCACCAGGACATCCTTTCTCTCCAGTACTACAATATTCTCCTTAATCAATACTGCCATCCCCCCTTCTTTCCTTCCCTATCTTTCCTGAACACCTTGTATCCAGGAATATTTAGTACCCAATCCTGCCCTTTTTTGTGCCAAGTTTCCATTATCGCCACGACATCGTATTCCATGTGGCTATTTGCGCCTGCAGCTCACCAACCTTGTTTACCACACTTCGTGTGTTTACACACATGCACTGCAAACCAGTCTTAGACTTTCTTATACTCTCTCTTAGTCTGATTCCACCTAATACCGTATTATTACTTGCTCTAGTGCTATCTTTCTCCCCCGATCCTTTGTGCCCCTTGTTTCTCCTTTCCATTGCTACATCCTGGTGCCCATCCCCCTGCCAAATTAGTTTAACCCCCCACCATAGCACTAGTGAACCTTTTAATCTAATACTATCCTTAACTTCTCTAGTTGGCCAAGGTTGGATCACTTTTCCTGTGGAGTTTTTATTCCTCAAGGGTATGTATATTCGTTGGGAATTATGAATTATTTCTTTAAATGTTCACCATTGCTTATCTACCATCATATCTTTTAATCTAATTTCCCAATCCACCTTAGCCAACTCATCCTCATACCTACATAATTGGCTTTGTTTAAATTTAAGACCTTAGCTTCAGACTTAATTACATCACTCTCAAACTCAATCTGAAATTCTATCATATTATGATCACTCTTCCCCAGAGGATTCGTCAGGACACTTGTCCCAGCATTGTTTAAGTCCAACAGAACAGTTCCCCTTTTCCCCAGTACTGGTGCCAGTGCCCTGTGAATTGAAACCCTTGCTTCCCACACCATTCTTTCAGCCATGCATTTAACCATCTAATCTGTTTGTCCCTAAGCGAATTTGCATGTGGCTCAGGTAGTAATCTGATTATACTATTCCCTACCACCACCGCATTCCTTTTCACCCACCCCACTTGAATGGCCTCCTGTACCATGGTGCCATGGTCAGTTTGCTCATCCTCCCTGCAGTCTTTGTTCTCATCCCCACAGGTAGCAAGTACCTTGTACCTGTTGGACAAGGTCAAAGGCTGAGGCTCCTCCATCACTGCACCCTGGGTCCCCATACCTGCCTGACTCACAGTCACATCCTCTTGTCCCTGACCACAGACCAAATCTAAACTACTACCCAACCTAAGGGTGCGACTGCCTCCTGGATCAAAGTGTCCAGATAACTCTCCCCCTTCCTGATGCATCGCAATGTCTGCAGCTCAGACTCCAGCTCAACAACTCTGAGCCGAAGTTTCTCGAGCTGCTGACACTTGCTGAAGATGTGGTTTCTCAGGATCTCGCTGGTCTCCACAAACTCCCACATGCTGCAGTTACGACACACCACCTGCCCTGCCATCCAATCTAACTTTGGTTTAGTTATTTAATTAGTTAAAGATTTTATTCACTCGATATTTTTAGTTTTATTAACTAATTAGTTTATCTAGTTTAAGTTATTACTTTAATAAAGTAATAGCAAGTTATAGTTTCCCAGCTCTTAGTTTAAACCACTGCTCTAGCTTAGAGAGCAATAAAAAGGTAATACTCACCAACCAATCACCTACCTGCTGTGCTGTGACGTCAATCTTTCAAATTTCTGCCTGTGTGAGATGGTCTCAACTGTAAGAGTAAGAGTAAGAATAAGAGTAAATAAGTGTAAGAGTAACTGTAAGTGTAAGAGTAACTATAAGTGTAAGAGTAACTATAAGTGTAACAATAAGTGTAAGAGTAACTGTAAATGTAAGTGTAAGAGTAAGTTTAACTGTAAGTGTAAGAGTAAGAGTAAGAGTAAGTGTAACTCTAAGTGTAACTGCAAGTCCTCCCGGGCCTTTTATTGCCGCTCTAGCACCCCGCTCTCACTCTCTCCTCTCGTCCTCCCCTCTCACTCTCCTCCCGGGCCTTTTATTGCCGCTCTCGCACCCCGCTCTCACTCTCTCCTCTCGCCCTCCCCTCTCACTCTCCTCCCGGGCCTTTTATTGCCGCTCTCGCACCCCGCTCTCACGCTCCCCTCTCGCCCTCCCCTCTCACTCTCCTCCTGGGCCTTTTTTCCCTGCTCTCGCCCTCTGCTCTCCCTCTCCTCCCAGGCCTTTTATCCCCGCTCTTGCCCCCCACTCTCACTCTCCACTCTCGCTCCCCACTCTCGGCCTCTGCTCTCGCTCTCCTCTTAAGCCTTTTATCCCCAGACTCGCCCTCCGCTCTGTAACAAATAACATGTCGGGCCAGTAAATTCCAATGTCCAATTTGATGAAGATCAGAAAGACTTGCATTTATATGGCACCTTTCACAACCTTAGGACGTTCCAAAGCGCTTTACAGCCAATTAAGTACTTTGGAAGTGTAGTCATATTGTAATGCAGGAAATGTGGCAGGCAATTTGCACACAGCAAGGTCCCACACACAATAAAATAAATTACCAGATATTCTATTTAAGATGTTGCTTGAGGGATAAATATTGACCAGGACACCGGGAAGAACACCTCTGCTCTTCTTCGAAAAGCGCTATGGGATCTTTCACGTCCACCTGAGAGGGCAGACGGGGCCTCGGTTTAACATCTCATCAAGATCTGCATTCCCAAAGGCATTTATACCTGCTTCACTTATAGAAACCTCACCTTTTCGCATTTCATCTACTCAGTCCACTAGTTGCATACATCCACAAAAATGAACTTTGAAGTCTATGTAGTCAAACAATTTTTATTTTCCAGTATAATACTTTCCAAAATTACCCTAACCCTAACAAGATTCTGAATTATTTCAAAGACTAATTACTACTCCTTCTTACCACTGTGTGGTACTTCTTACCTTGTGCCTAAGTCCTTACTAATTCATGCTCCTAACCTCTTACTTCTATGCCGTTCTCCCTGACTGACAGGAGCTTGAGAGGTGGGCAGTTTCGATGACTGAGGTGATTCTTATCTTAGTGAAGCTGAGGGTTCCACTTTCGATATCTCTTCTCTTATTGTGTCAAGGGGTCCCGAGCCCAGATCTGAAGCTCCCTCATGCTAACATTGGAGGGGGCCTTAAAGAAGTAGGTTCATTGTCACTCCCATGAAAGGTAGTGACATCTGTTACCACTCCTTGTGGCCCACTGGGGCTGGGCACAGTCTCAGTATAATTATTGGCCAGCGTGAGAGCAGACCAAATAGTCCCAGTTAAATTTTGGAAGCCCAAGAAAAGTGTCATGTTAAGGCTGGCCTTCCAGTCATGAATTAAGGCAGTGGTAGCTGCAACTTCAGAAGCAGCAATGTTTCAGAAACACCTCCTGGCACCTTGTTGCCATTGTATTTCCTGGACTGTGACACTCTCCAGGATATTCTGCATCGCATGGCAAGCTTCCTGGAGTGTGTCGCTGACATGGTTGATGGACTCCTCCCTAATCATTGCCTTTTTGAGGACTGGGTTCCTGAGATCTAGGTCCCCAGCCTCCTCAACTGCGGCCAGGCATTTCTCCACCCTCCATGGAGCAACAGCTCGCTTCCCTTCTTCCACTCCCAGGTCCACATGCTTACTAGTGCTCAGTACCTCACCCTGAGATACCTTTTTGACATGCTAATTACCTCCTCCCGAGTAGGTGACTCTGGGCCGGTGCTGCAACGCGTCAAGTGCCTTGACAGAGTTGATTAGAATGGAGCAGGAGTTAAGCAGTCCAGCTACTCCTCTGATATTCTCTTGCTCCAAGCCAAGGTGTTAAAAACACAAAAACATCTTTATCTGTGTGAACAATCACATGGCTCTTTAAAGAAATAGTGGCTGAGTCAATATCCATTGAAATATTCAGATATTCCACATGAAGCTTTGATTTGCTGTGCTCTCCCTTGCCCTGTCTCCACCAACTTCTCTTGGCACCTTGCTTCCTGCTTCACCATCGCACACAGTCTCTGCTGTGTGCCTTCCAATGAGCTGCAAAGCTTCCAGAAAGTGGGTGTTCCTCCTCTAGTTACATTTCTCGATTTCTGACTGTGTGCTACCTTTGCCTTTGCAGGGAAAGAACACATTGATGAAGGAATCTAAGTAACTTCTCTTCACCCAGGTGTCTGTATCCATCCTAAGATTATAATGCTTGCCGATGTAGGCTTCCTTTCAACACCTCTCCTTCACAACTAACACAATCCCTTTATGGCCAGCAATATGAGTTTAGACAGGGGTTTGGAGTTAACATGGTGCATTATACATTTCAGAGTTTCCTTGTGAACAGTAGTTTCCTTTCACCCAGTTAATGACACAGAGGGCATGATAGGTAAGGGACAAAAGTCATACTTCTATGATTCTTATAGGATATGTAAGAGGAATTGGGCCTTCACTGGCCTTGACCAACTATATGAAGTCATTAAACCTCTTCCTGCACTAAAGGTTGCACTAATTGTCGCTTCCACCTTCCTCCATAATGTTTGTCCCACATCCTCATGGGGCTTCCTGTTCTCACTCACTCTGACCAATGGAATGTCCCTGCATGCATCAAAAAACCTGTGGGTTCTTCCTGATACTAAGCCCCCACGCCCAGCCAAGGCTGTTCCTCCTTCAATCATTCTTGTCGTCTTTCCCTTCCTGTGATGTGGATCCAGATGGAAAAAAGTGTTTGGTCCTTTAGTAAGCTCAGTGTTTTAAACGTTGCAGCACACCTCAATTTCCCTCCTTCTTAGCCGCAGACAACCAATGACCTGCGGTTTTGCTGCGGTAAACCCGCCCCTCCGCTAGTCTGCCAATGGTAGGAAAATCCAACCCAATAAGCTCTGATTTTGTGAGGCTCCGCCAGCAGTTAGAAAATCAGGGTTTATACATTTACACCAAATTTACAAAGATGATTTAGCTTTTTGGCTCAATATAAGTACTGATCCTGGAATTCCACGAGTCTCCCACCATAACTTCAGTGAGGATCCAGGGAACAGGTTAGACCCAGTCACATCAGGCCTCTGCTGTTTCTGACAGTTACTAGACAGCCTCTGAAAGGGGTGGACAATCCTTCCATGCTTTATAAGGTAAATAATGAGCAGGGGCCAGGGGTGGTGATTCCCCAGCCAAGAGTTCCCGCCACTAATACCTTGGTTGGATTCAGAGGACACGGCCTGAGCAAACCCTCCCCATGGCTTGGTGGCCATCTCAGTTCCTGGCACATGGATAGGATTGCCAACCCTGGTTGGACACATTCCTGGAGGTTTCATCGTATGACCTCTTGCCTTCAATCGACCTGCTCCCACATTCCTGCCATTGGACACCCAACATATCCATCCTCGCATGCATCACCTTCCTACACCAATTGGAAAGTAAACAGACTCTTGGTTGTCCAATTGGATTATTCTTGACTGTCAGTCAAACAGCCTTTTTTCCAATCTCCAATCTTTTTTATAAGTAATAAATGAAAATGTTCAAAGAAAATGAAAATAACACAATTTTTTTAATGCCTCTATGGTTTTTCTTCTGGATTGCTTGCAGCAGTGTCCAAGAAATCAATCTTTAATTCCTAAATACTCCAGGACAATCCTGGAGGGTTGGCAACCCTACATATGTTACAGGCGAGCACCAAAACAGCACCCCAAGTAGCCCTTCCACTCTTCTACCCCATACACATGATGCCTCTCATTGACCCTGCAAGTTCTGCTAGGGATCAGTATTGGAGGACACCAGTGGGCACACTACCAGCACAACTCTGGGAACATCATCCGTGAAATTTCTAAGTTGAAATCAAAGTCCATCTGCTATAACAATCAAGCTATTAAGTATGAAAACAATGGTAATTTTTAAAGTCTCGTTAGGCTGTGCATTCCGTGGATCCTAAATCTGATGGCAGGTACTGTGGGGCTGACTGGCTTTGCCTTCTTTGTGCCACCTCCTCCCATACCTTCTGCGCCAAGAACATCTGGGAGGAAGGGAAAGGACATTAGCCTCATAACCTAGGTCCCTACTCCTCCCTCCTTGTATAGGGCCTCCTGTGCTTGGTCGTAAACCTGCCTTTCCTTACTCTATAACACCTCATTCTTCAGCAATTTTGCTCACTTAACAGCTGCCCTGGGCTCCCTGGTGCTATTTCAGCTGCTTAAATCTCATCTAATTGCAGTTCATAGCTGGTTGAGGATCATGGCTTCTTCTATTTTTAATTGGCTGACCCACTGCAGGGGAGTTAGCACTTGTGTTATAAACAGGAGAATGTTTGTTAAGCTGTTTCCTTTGTAATTCTCAAAAACTAAAAGTAACCTCAGTCACCCCTTCAAAAACACATCAACAACAATTGCCAATCTGACGTCCTGAGATTTCTTCTCGGTAATAAGCAGGAGCAGTGTCACTGGCAAATTGTTGTTCACTTTTTGCCTACGGGCAGAAGTTAGTGGCAAGTTTCTGATACGCCTTCCATTTCGTGTCAATGGTAGGGAGCGACTTAGCAGGTTCGGGTGAGGGCACAGGATAAGCTACTGAAGGGGTCAGGAAGTTCTGCTGAACCTTCCCCCAAGTTTTTCATTGAGAAAATAGTGAAAGAGTTAATTTAGGAACATAGGAACAAGAGTAGGCCATTCAGCCCCAAGAGCCATTCAATTAGATTATGACTGCTCTGTATCTTAACTCCATCTACCCGTCTTGATTCCGTATCCCTTAATACCCTTGCCTTACAAAAATCTATCAATCTCAGTTTTGACATTTTCAATTGACCTAGTCTCAACAGCTTTTTGGGGGAGAGAGTTCCAGATTTCCACTATCCTTTGTGTGAAGAAATGCTTCCTGACATCACCCCCGAATGGCCGAGCTCTAATTTCTGCTGAAGGCCAGCCCCGTCTCCAATCCTTTTTTCAATTCTTAAAGGGATCTCTCCCATTGGGCATAGCATGCTTTGTGCTCTCAGCAAGGTAGGCAGTGTAGTAATGACTTCGGAAAAAGAAAATTACATTTTAAAGAATAAAGTATGTGAAAGTGATAAGGAAGAGTTCTCGTGTTCCCAATGGGTAAAGACAAGTAATGGCTTTTCATAAAGAGATTGTTAATAGAATTAATCACTGACATATAAGGAATTGGGGAAGGGCAAGGGACCGTATTACTCTTGGCAAAGAGCTGCTTGAATGAAATAGCCATGAACTGTTCCACTCTTGATCCCCCCTCAGCCTCTTCACTAACAGATGGATGGCCTTTCAGAGAAGTAACTATGGGGGAAGGGCATTGTTGAAGGGCTTGTTCTATTAAGGTTTGATTGACAACTTGCAGGACAACATAATACATATAATGGGTAGGATTAGATTTCATTTATACTGGAAAACTGCTTCCACAAGTAGTTGTTCAATGCCAAATCTCAGTCAAGCTTCTATAGCTACTATCTACAACTATTTCATACCTTCCCCAAAGACTGCTGAAGGCCCATACAGGCCATCAGTGGCACTTCACTGAAGGAAAAAGTACTTCAGCCATGCAGCCCACCAGTGACCAAGCTTTTTGACCACCTAGGCTTCATTCAGCCTTTTACGGTGGAGGTTGACGCAGCGATGCCATCAAAAGCATCTGATTCCTACTGCCACTGACTGTAGTGGTGCCATTATATTTAGCATATGAATTTTCCACTAAAAGCGGCAGTAGTATTGGCAGCAAACTCAGTATAAATTAGAAGCTATTTCTTTTCCTTAAAGATCATGGGCGTTAAATTGGGCCTCATATCGTCCATTTATCAGGTGCTACACAGCCACCTAAGGTTCGAAAATGACCTCCAAGGTACGCGTGCACATTTCCGATGGGAAGTGCACAGAGCGCCATCTTGGGAAAGGGTTTACTGTGCACACGCCTGTGCAATGCCAGCAACATGTGAAACAGTGCTATCATGGTGTAGTTCAGCCTGCAATGCTGAGTTCAGGCCACTGCTGCCATTTTCAAAGACCCAACTCAATAGGATGCCCTGTGCTGACCTCGTTCACCACAACATGACACTAAATGTTGTGAAGGACCCCCCTGCCAGCGGTATTTAAAGAGTTCATGCAGGAGTTACAAGTATGTCGCTGTATTATTACTTTTGGCTGCTACATGACTTATTTCCTTTTTTGGCTTAGTTCTAGGGCTGTTGCAACTTTAAGCAATCTACAGAGAGAGGTTTGGCTGCTCTTGCAGTCCTCTTTCTGTTATAACGTTAAAATACTTTTTTCCTGCAGACGTGGGTGGCCTGGTAGGGTTCCCTCTTGGAATAGAACATAACTGGAAGAATGAAGGAAGATGCAGCAGAGCAGGACAAGCTGCCAGAAGAGTGAGGAGAAGGAGGAGGAGCAGGGCACTCAGGAGGAGGCCATATCCACAAGGGGCCTTCAGGGACCACTTCTCCTACCTCAACTTCAGTGAAGAGCAATGTATGAAATGCCTTCGCTTCATGAAGGAGGTTGTGAGTGAGATATGTCAGCAGCTGCAGCCACAACTGCAGCCTCAAAGCAGGGCATGGACAGCACTGCCTGTGGCTGTCATGGTCACCGTTCCTCTGCACTTCTATGCAATGGGCTCCTTTCAGGCTATTAGGCAACAAAGGTTATCCCTTGCTCAGATGGCTCATGACCCCGGAACCCGCATACACATCAGGAGTACAATGAGAGCCATGCTGCCACAAGGAACATCATCGAGTAGATAATCGACAGCCTCAAACAATGCTTCCGCTGCCTGGACCGTTCAGAAAGAACCCTGCAGTACAGCGCTTAGCAGGTATCCAGATTTGTGATCATCTGCTGCTGCAGGCTGCACAACCTCGCCACCATGTAGGACCAACCCTTGCCAGCACCTGACAACAGACAAACTGAGAAGGAGGAGCATGAAGGGGAGGAAGAGGAGAAGGAGGAAGAGGAGGAAGAGCAGGAAGAGAGACAGCAACTTAGACAACCCCTTTCTGCCTGGGATCCATGAGATCAGCTCATTGAGGAGTGTTTCCATTAACCTCAACTGGACCTCCCTACTCACCAACAGTTCCCACACCCCTTACCTTTCCTCTTTCAATAACCCTCACATTGTCCTCTTTCTGTCAACACTTATTGGTATCTCCCTCACTTGACTGCAGACATAAAAACCAAAACCAGAATCAAAGTCAAATCAAAATTTATCAAAATAATCATTGCATTATGCATACAAAATAAAACTAACCACCCTTGTGTATTCCCTTAGTACCTGTTTTCCATGTGCCTTGGCCTTTCCTGGTGCTCCGACGAGGTGCTTCCCCAGTGGCATAAGTCCATAAGAGATAGGAGAAGGAGTAGGCCATCCGGCCCCTCGAGCCTGCTCCGCCATTCAATGAGATCATGGCTGATCTGATTTTTGCCTCAATTCCACTTTCCCGCCCTTTCCCCATATCCTTTGACTCCCTTGCTGACCAAAAATGTGACGAACTCAGCCTTGAATGTATTTTGGGATAAAGAATTCCAAAGATTCACGACCCTCTGGGAGAAGAAATTCCACCTCATTTCCGTCTTAAATGGGCGACCTCTTATTCTGAGACTATGCCCTCCAGTTTTAGATTCCCCCATGAGAGGTAACATCCTCTCAGCATCTACCTTATCGAGTCTCCTCAGAATCTTGTATGTTCAAGCAGCATCATGGGTGGTGGAAGGCTGCTGAGCTTCAACTGAGGAGACTGCAGATGGCCTTGGAGGGTGACCTCGGGTAGTCCAGCATCTAGAGGGCTCGGCTGCAGACTGCACCATCTCGGCCTGGGCTGTAGCAGTCTGGGCTGGCTGGCTGACAGGCAACAGCAAGGGCACTGGCAGAGTGGTAGGGGTGGGAGCAGGAATACTGTCACCTTGAGAGAGGACAGCAGGTTCCTCTTCCATGGAGCCAATGCCACTCTCTCAGGGTGACGTCTCAGCAATCCTGGTGATCTATTGGAGATCAGATTGCTGCACTGTTGTGACCCCCTGGAAGCCCTGGAAACAGATGGTCATCAGATGCTCCATCATGGTGGGTTCTACAAGTGTGCTGATGGAAGTGACCACCCGTCCCACATTGGAAAAGATGGGCTTCAAGTTTTGTGCAAAACCATGCACCAAGTTGGAGCCGGACTCCTCTACGCTCCTTGACATTGTGCACAAGCTTTCTGGCAGGATTCCCAGTACACCAAGCATTTGGTTGTATACGGCCACCAGCCTTCTTCTGTAGCCTGGCACATCGAAGTCATCATCTGAGTCCTCTGCAGCAGAAATAGTGTGCAACCTCGCCTTCCAGTGAGCTGACACCGGTAGCATCCTTTCCTACTGCCCTGGCTCCTGCGCACTTTTGCCCAGCAACTCACCAATTGCACATCCCTCCACTATCCCAGAATCAAAACTCAGCCTCTCTCAGTCTCTGAGCTGGTGGCTGCGAGAGTGAAGTCAATTGATGGGACATCTTCACCATTGTTCTCTTCTTCTTCCTCGACTGGCTGAGGAGCTTCCACTTATTGTTTGTGTTGCTCTCTTTTTCTCTCTCCCTCTCTCCCACAGTTTGTATTTCTCTCTCTCTCTCCCTCTCTCCCAAAGTTTGTATTTGTCTCTCTCTCTCCCTCTCTCCCAAAGTTTGTATTTCTCTCTCTCTCTCCCTCTCTCCTACAGTTTGTATTTCTCGCTCTCTGTCTCCCTCTCTCCGACAGTTTGTATTTCTCTCTCTCGCTCCCTCTCTCCCACAGTTTGTATTTCTCCCTCTCTCTCTCCCACAGTTTGGATTTCTCTCTCTCTCTCTCTCTCTCCCACAGTTTGTATTTCTCTCTCTCTCTCTCTCTCCCACAGTTTGTATTTCTCTCTCACTCCGTCTCTCCTACAGTTTGTATTTCTCTCTCTCTCTCACTCTCCCACAGTTTGGATTTTTCTCTCTCTCTCCCTCTCTCACACAGTTTGTATTTCTCTCTCTCTCTCCTACAGTTTGTATTTCTCTCTCTCTCTCTCCCACAGTTTGTATTTCTCTCTCTCTCTCTCCCTCTCTCCGACAGTTTGTATTTCTCTCTCTCGCTCCCTCTCTCCCACAGTTTGTATTTCTCCCTCTCTCTCTCCCACAGTTTGGATTTCTCTCTCTCTCTCTCTCTCCCACAGTTTGTATTTTCCTCTCTCTCTCCCTCTCTCCCACAGTTTGTATTTCTCTCTCTCTCTCTCTCTCTCCCACAGTTTGTATTTCTCTCAATCTCTCTCACCCAGAGTTTGTATTTCTATCTCTCTCTCCCTCTCTCCCACAGTTTGTATTTCTCTCTCTCTCTCTCTCTCACTCCCACTCTCCCACAGTTTCAATTTTCCCCTCTCTCCCTCTCTCCCTCAGTTTATATTTCTCTCTCTCTCTCTCCCTCTTTCCCAGTTTGTATTTCTGTCTCTCTCTCCCACTCTCCCACAGTTTGTATTTCTCTCTCTCTCCCTCTCTCCCACAGTTTGTATCTCTCTCTCTCTCTCTCCCTCTTTCCCAGTTTGTATTTCTCTCTCTCTCTCCCACTCTCCCACAGTTTGTATTTCTCTCTCTCTCTCCCACAGTTTGTCTTGCTCTCTCTTTCTCTCTCTCCCATAGTTTGTATTTCTCTCTCTCTCTCCCACAGTTTGTATTTCTCTCTCTGTCTCCCACAGTTTGTATTTCCCTCTCTCTGTCTCTCTCTCTCCCACAGTTTGTATTTCTCTCTCTCTCAATCCCTCTCTCCCAGTTTGTATTTCTCTCTCTCTCTCTCTCTCTCTCCCTATCTCCCTCAGTTTCTATTTCTCTCTCTCTCTTTCTCTCTCTCCCATAGTTTGTATTTCTCTCTCTCTCTCCCACAGTTTGTATTTCTCTCACTGTCTCCCACAGTTTGTATTTCCCTCTCTCTGTCTCTCTCTCTCCCACAGTTTGTATTTCTCTCTCTCTCTCCCTCCCTCTCTCCCATAGTTTGTATTTTTCTCTCTCTCACTTCCACAGTTTGTATCTTTCTCTCTCTCACTACCTCTCTTCCTCAGTTTGTATTTCTATCTCTCTGTCTCTCTCTCTCCCACAGTTTGTATTTTTCACTCTCTCACTCCCTCTCTCCCTCAGTTTGTATTTCTCTCTCTCTGTCTGTCTCTCTCCCACATTATGTATTTCTCTCTCTCTCACTCCCTCTCTCCAGTTTGTATTTCTCTCTCTCTCTCTCTCTCACTCTCTCTCTCTCCCTCACCAGTTTGTGTTGCTCTCCCTCTCTCCCCACTTTGTATATCTCTCTTTCTCTCTCTCTCTAACTCTCCCCCACAGTTTGTTTTTTTCTCTCTCTCTCTCCCTCCCTCTCCAGGTTGTATTTCTCTCTCTCTCTCTCTCCCTCCCCAGTTTATGTTGTTCTCTCTCTCCCCCCCAGTTTGTGTTTCTCTCTCTCTCTCCCTCTCTCCCAGAGTTTGTATTTTTTTCTCTCTCTCTCCCTCTCTCCCACAGTTTGTATTTCTCTCCCTCTCTCTCGCTCTCTCCCACAGTTTGTATTTCTCTCTCTCCGCATCTCTCTCTCCCACAGTTTGTATTTCGCTCTCTCTCTCTCTCTCTCCGTCTCTCCCACAGTTTGTATTTCTCTCTCTCTCTCCCTCTTTCCCAAAGTTTGGATATTTCTCTCTCTCTCTCCCTCTATCCCACAGTTTGTATTTTTCTCTCTCTCTCTCCCTCTCTCCCACAGTTTGTATTTCTCTCTCTCTCTTTCTCCCTCCCTCTCTCCCAAAGTTTGAATTTTTCTCTCTCTCACTCCCTCTCTCCCTCAGTTTGTATTTCTCTCTCTCTCTCCCTCTCTCCCACAATTTGTATTTTTCTCTCTCTCACTCCCTCTCTCCCACAGTTTGTATTTCTCTCTCTCTGACTCTCTCTCTCCCACAGTTTGTATTTCGCTCTCTGTCTCTCTCTCTCCCACAGTTTGTATTTCACTCTCTCTCTCTCCGTCTCTCCCATAGGTTGTATTTCTCTCTCTCTCTCCCTCTCTCCCACAGTTTGTATTTCTCTCTCTCTCTCCCTCTCTCCCACAGTTTGTATTTTTCTCTCTCTCACTCCCTCTCTCCCTCAGTTTGTATTTCTTTCTCTCTCTCCCTCTCTCCCACAATTTGTATTTTTCTCTCTCTCACTCCCTCTCTCCCACAGTTTGTATTTCTCTCTCTCTGTCACTCTCTCTCCCACAGTTTGTATTTCTCTCTCTCTCTCTCACAGTTTGTATTTCTCTCCCTCTCACTCCCTCTCTCCCAGTTTGTATTTCTCTATCTCTCACTCCCTCTCTCCCAGTTTGTATTTCTCTCTCTCTCTCTTCCTCTCTCCCACAGTTTGTATTTCTCTCTCTCACTCTCTCCCACAGTTTGTATTTCTCTCTCTCTCTCTCTCTCCCACAGTTTGTATTTCTCTCTCACTCCGTCTCTCCTACAGTTTGTATTTCTCTCTCTCTCTCACTCTCCCACAGTTTGGATTTTTCTCTCTCTCTCCCTCTCTCACACAGTTTGTATTTCTCTCTCTCTCTCCTACAGTTTGTATTTCTCTCTCTCTCTCTCCCACAGTTTGTATTTCTCTCTCTCTCTCTCCCTCTCTCCGACAGTTTGTATTTCTCTCTCTCGCTCCCTCTCTCCCACAGTTTGTATTTCTCCCTCTCTCTCTCCCACAGTTTGGATTTCTCTCTCTCTCTCTCTCTCCCACAGTTTGTATTTTCCTCTCTCTCTCCCTCTCTCCCACAGTTTGTATTTCTCTCTCTCTCTCTCTCTCTCTCCCACAGTTTGTATTTCTCTCAATCTCTCTCACCCAGAGTTTGTATTTCTATCTCTTTCTCCCTCTCTCCCACAGTTTGTATTTCTCTCTCTCTCTCTCTCTCACTCCCACTCTCCCACAGTTTCAATTTTCCCCTCTCTCCCTCTCTCCCTCAGTTCATATTTCTCTCTCTCTCTCTCCCTCTTTCCCAGTTTGTATTTCTGTCTCTCTCTCCCACTCTCCCACAGTTTGTATTTCTCTCTCTCTCCCTCTCTCCCACAGTTTGTATCTCTCTCTCTCTCCCTCTTTCCCAGTTTGTATTTCTCTCTCTCTCTCCCACTCTCCCACAGTTTGTATTTCTCTCTCTCTCTCCCACAGTTTGTCTTGCTCTCTCTTTCTCTCTCTCCCATAGTTTGTATTTCTCTCTCTCTCTCCCACAGTTTGTATTTCTCTCTCTGTCTCCCACAGTTTGTATTTCCCTCTCTCTGTCTCTCTCTCTCCCACAGTTTGTATTTATCTCTCTCTCAATCCCTCTCTCCCAGTTTGTATTTCTCTCTCTCTCTCTCTCCCTATCTCCCTCAGTTTCTATTTCTCTCTCTCTCTTTCTCTCTCTCCCATAGTTTGTATTTCTCTCTCTCTCTCCCACAGTTTGTATTTCTCTCTCTGTCTCCCACAGTTTGTATTTCCCTCTCTCTGTCTCTCTCTCTCCCACAGTTTGTATTTCTCTCTCTCTCTCCCTCCCTCTCTCCCATAGTTTGTATTTTTCTCTCTCTCACTTCCACAGTTTGTATCTTTCTCTCTCTCACTACCTCTCTTCCTCAGTTTGTATTTCTATCTCTCTGTCTCTCTCTCTCCCACAGTTTGTATTTTTCACTCTCTCACTCCCTCTCTCCCTCAGTTTGTATTTCTCTCTCTCTGTCTGTCTCTCTCCCACATTATGTATTTCTCTCTCTCTCACTCCCTCTCTCCAGTTTGTATTTCTCTCTCTCTCTCTCTCTCACTCTCTCTCTCTCCCTCACCAGTTTGTGTTGCTCTCCCTCTCTCCCCACTTTGTATATCTCTCTTTCTCTCTCTCTCTAACTCTCCCCCACAGTTTGTTTTTTTCTCTCTCTCTCTCCCTCCCTCTCCAGGTTGTATTTCTCTCTCTCTCTCTCTCCCTCCCCAGTTTATGTTGTTCTCTCTCTCCCCCCCAGTTTGTGTTTCTCTCTCTCTCTCCCTCTCTCCCAGAGTTTGTATTTTTTTCTCTCTCTCTCCCTCTCTCCCACAGTTTGTATTTCTCTCCCTCTCTCTCCCTCTCTCCCACAGTTTGTATTTGTCTCTCTCCGCATCTCTCTCTCCCACAGTTTGTATTTCGCTCTCTCTCTCTCTCTCTCTCCCTCTCTCCCACAGTTTGTATTTCTCTCTCTCTCTCTCCCTCTTTCCCAAAGTTTGGATATTTCTCTCTCTCTCTCCCTCTATCCCACAGTTTGTATTTTTCTCTCTCTCTCTCCCTCTCTCCCACAGTTTGTATTTCTCTCTCTCTCTTTCTCCCTCCCTCTCTCCCAAAGTTTGAATTTTTCTCTCTCTCTCTCCCTCTCTCCCTCAATTTGTATTTCTCTCTCTCTCTCCCTCTCTCCCACAGTTTGTATTTTTCTCTCTCTCACTCCCTCTCTCCCACAGTTTGTATTTCTCTCTCTCTGACTCTCTCTCTCCCACAGTTTGGATTTCTCTCTCTCTCTCTCTCTCCCACAGTTTGTATTTTCCTCTCTCTCTCCCTCTCTCCCACAGTTTGTATTTCTCTCTCTCTCTCTCTCTCCCACAGTTTGTATTTCTCTCAATCTCTCTCACCCAGAGTTTGTATTTCTATCTCTCTCTCCCTCTCTCCCACAGTTTGTATTTCTCTCTCTCTCTCTCTCTCCTACAGTTTGTATTTCTCTCTCTCTCTCTCTCTCCCACAGTTTGTATTTCTCTCTCACTCCGTCTCTCCGAAAGTTTGTATTTCTCTCTCTCTCTCACTCTCCCACAGTTTGTATCTCTCTCTCTCTCTCTCCCTCTTTCCCAGTTTGTATTTCTCTCTCTCTCTCCCACTCTCCCACAGTTTGTATTTCTCTCTCTCTCTCCCACAGTTTGTCTTGCTCTCTCTTTCTCTCTCTCCCATAGTTTGTATTTCTCTCTCTCTCTCCCACAGTTTGTATTTCTCTCTCTGTCTCCCACAGTTTGTATTTCCCTCTCTCTGTCTCTCTCTCTCCCACAGTTTGTGTTTATCACTCTCTCAATCCCTCTCTCCCAGTTTGTATTTCTCTCTCTCTCTCTCTCCCTATCTCCCTCAGTTTCTATTTCTCTCTCTCTCTTTCTCTCTCTCCCATAGTTTGTATTTCTCTCTCTCTCTCCCACAGTTTGTATTTCTCTCTCTGTCTCCCACAGTTTGTATTTCCCTCTCTCTGTCTCTCTCTCTCCCACAGTTTGTATTTCTCTCTCTCTCTCCCTCCCTCTCTCCCATAGTTTGTATTTTTCTCTCTCTCACTTCCACAGTTTGTATCTTTCTCTCTCTCACTACCTCTCTTCCTCAGTTTGTATTTCTATCTCTCTGTCTCTCTCTCTCCCACAGTTTGTATTTTTCACTCTCTCACTCCCTCTCTCCCTCAGTTTGTATTTCTCTCTCTCTGTCTGTCTCTCTCCCACATTATGTATTTCTCTCTCTCTCACTCCCTCTCTCCAGTTTGTATTTCTCTCTCTCTCTCTCTCTCACTCTCTCTCTCTCCCTCACCAGTTTGTGTTGCTCTCCCTCTCTCCCCACTTTGTATATCTCTCTTTCTCTCTCTCTCTAACTCTCCCCCACAGTTTGTTTTTTTCTCTCTCTCTCTCCCTCGCTCTCCAGGTTGTATTTCTCTCTCTCTCTCTCTCCCTCCCCAGTTTATGTTGTTCTCTCTCTCCCCCCCAGTTTGTGTTTCTCTCTCTCTCTCCCTCTCTCCCAGAGTTTGTATTTTTTTCTCTCTCTCTCCCTCTCTCCCACAGTTTGTATTTCTCTCCCTCTCTCTCCCTCTCTCCCACAGTTTGTATTTCTCTCTCTCCGCATCTCTCTCTCCCACAGTTTGTATTTCGCTCTCTCTCTCTCTCTCTCCGTCTCTCCCACAGTTTGTATTTCTCTCTCTCTCTCCCTCTTTCCCAAAGTTTGGATATTTCTCTCTCTCTCTCCCTCTATCCCACAGTTTGTATTTTTCTCTCTCTCTCTCCCTCTCTCCCACAGTTTGTATTTCTCTCTCTCTCTTTCTCCCTCCCTCTCTCCCAAAGTTTGAATTTTTCTCTCTCTCTCTCCCTCTCTCCCTCAGTTTGTATTTCTCTCTCTCTCTCCCTCTCTCCCACAGTTTGTATTTTTCTCTCTCTCACTCCCTCTCTCCCACAGTTTGTATTTCTCTCTCTCTGACTCTCTCTCTCCCACAGTTTGGATTTCTCTCTCTCTCTCTCCCACAGTTTGTATTTTCCTCTCTCTCTCCCTCTCTCCCACAGTTTGTATTTCTCTCTCTCTCTCTCTCCCACAGTTTGTATTTCTCTCAATCTCTCTCACCCAGAGTTTGTATTTCTATCTCTCTCTCCCTCTCTCCCACAGTTTGTATTTCTCTCTCTCTCTCTCTCTCACTCCCACTCTCCCACAGTTTCAATTTTCCCCTCTCTCCCTCTCTCCCTCAGTTTATATTTCTCTCTCTCTCTCTCCCTCTTTCCCAGTTTGTATTTCTGTCTCTCTCTCCCACTCTCCCACAGTTTGTATTTCCCTCTCTCTCCCTCTCTCCCACAGTTTGTATCTCTCTCTCTCTCTCTCCCTCTTTCCCAGTTTGTATTTCTCTCTCTCTCTCCCACTCTCCCACAGTTTGTATTTCTCTCTCTCTCTCCCACAGTTTGTCTTGCTCTCTCTTTCTCTCTCTCCCACAGTTTGTATTTCTCTCTCTCTCTCCCACAGTTTGTATTTCTCTCTCTGTCTCCCACAGTTTGTATTTCTCTCTCTGTCTCTCTCTCTCCCACAGTTTGTATTTCTCTCTCTCTCAATCCCTCTCTCCCAGTTTGTATTTCTCTCTCTCTCTCTCTCTCCCTATCTCCCTCAGTTTCTATTTCTCTCTCTCTCTTTCTCTCTCTCCCATAGTTTGTATTTCTCTCTCTCTCTCCCACAGTTTGTATTTCTCTCTCTGTCTCCCACAGTTTGTATTTCCCTCTCTCTTTCTCTCTCTCTCCCACAGTTTGTATTTCTCTCTCTCTCTCCCTCCCTCTCTCCCATAGTTTGTATTTTTCTCTCTCTCACTTCCACAGTTTGTATCTTTCTCTCTCTCACTACCTCTCTTCCTCAGTTTGTATTTCTATCTCTCTGTCTCTCTCTCTCCCTCAGTTTGTATTTCTCTCTCTCTGTCTGTCTCTCTCCCACATTATGTATTTCTCTCTCTCTCACTCCCTCTCTCCAGTTTGTATTTCTCTCTCTCTCTCTCTCTCACTCTCTCTCTCTCCCTCACCAGTTTGTGTTGCTCTCCCTCTCTCCCCACTTTGTATATCTCTCTTTCTCTCTCTCTCTAACTCTCCCCCACAGTTTGTTTTTTTCTCTCTCTCTCTCCCTCCCTCTCCAGGTTGTATTTCTCTCTCTCTCTCTCTCCCTCCCCAGTTTATGTTGTTCTTTCTCTCCCCCCCAGTTTGTGTTTCTCTCTCTCTCTCCCTCTCTCCCAGAGTTTGTATTTTTTTCTCTCTCTCTCCCTCTCTCCCACAGTTTGTATTTCTCTCCCTCTCTCTCCCTCTTTCCCACAGTTTGTATTTCTCTCTCTCCGCATCTCTCTCTCCCACAGTTTGTATTTCGCTCTCTCTCTCTCTCTCTCCGTCTCTCCCACAGTTTGTATTTCTCTCTCTCTCTCCCTCTTTCCCAAAGTTTGGATATTTCTCTCTCTCTCTCCCTCTATCCCACAGTTTGTATTTTTCTCTCTCTCTCTCCCTCTCTCCCACAGTTTGTATTTCTCTCTCTCTCTTTCTCCCTCCCTCTCTCCCAAAGTTTGAATTTTTCTCTCTCTCACTCCCTCTCTCCCTCAGTTTGTATTTCTCTCTCTCTCTCCCTCTCTCCCACAATTTGTATTTTTCTCTCTCTCACTCCCTCTCTCCCACAGTTTGTATTTCTCTCTCTCTGACTCTCTCTCTCCCACAGTTTGTATTTCGCTCTCTGTCTCTCTCTCTCCCACAGTTTGTATTTCACTCTCTCTCTCTCCGTCTCTCCCATAGGTTGTGTTTCTCTCTCTCTCTCCCTCTCTCCCACAGTTTGTATTTCTCTCTCTCTCTCCCTCTCTCCCACAGTTTGTATTTTTCTCTCTCTCACTCCCTCTCTCCCTCAGTTTGTATTTCTTTCTCTCTCTCCCTCTCTCCCACAATTTGTATTTTTCTCTCTCTCACTCCCTCTCTCCCACAGTTTGTATTTCTCTCTCTCTGTCACTCTCTCTCCCTCAGTTTGTATTTCTCTCTCTCTCTCTCACAGTTTGTATTTCTCTCTCTCTCACTCCCTCTCTCCCAGTTTGTATTTCTCTATCTCTCACTCCCTCTCTCCCAGTTTGTATTTCTCTCTCTCACTCTCTCCCACAGTTTGTATTACTCTCTCTCTCCCACAGTATGGATTTCTCTCTCTCTCACTCCCTCTCTCGCTAAGTTTGGATTTCTCTCCCTCTCACTTCCTCTCTCCGACAGTTTGTATTTCTCTCTCTCTCTCTCTCTACATCTCTCCCACAGTTTGTATTTCTCTCTCTCACTCTCTCCCACAGTTTGTATTACTCTCTCTCTCCCACAGTTTGGATTTCTCTCTCTCTCTCTCACTCTCTCCCACAGTTTGGATTTCTCTCTCCCTCTCTCTCTCTCCCACAGTTTGTATTTTTCTCTCTCTCTCTCCCTCTCTCCCACAGTTTGTATTTCTCTCTCTCTCTCTCTCCCACAGTTTGTATTTCTCTCTCTCTCTCTCTCTCTTTCTCCAACAGTTTGTATTTCTCTCTCTCTCTCTCCCACAGTTTGTCTTTCTCTCTCTCTCTTTCTCCCACAGTTTGTATTTCTCTCTCTCTCTCTCCCTCCCACAGTTTGTATTTCTCTCTCCCTCTCTCTCACCCACAGTTTGTATTTCTATCTCTCTCTCCCTCTCTCCCACAGTTTGTATTTCTCTCTCTCTCTCCCTCTTTCCCACAGTTCCTATTTTCCCCTCTCTCCCTCTCTCCCTCAGTTTATATTTCTCTCTCTCTCTCTCCCTATTTCCCAGTTTGTATTTCTGTCTCTCTCTCCCACTCTCCCACAGTTTGTATTTCTCTCTCTCTCCCTCTCTCCCACAGTTTGTATCTCTCTCTCTCTCTCTCCCTCTTTCCCAGTTTGTATTTCTCTCTCTCTCTCCCACTCTCCCACAGTTTGTATTTCTCTCTCTCTCTCCCACAGTTTGTCTTGCTCTCTCTTTCTCTCTCTCCCATAGTTTGTATTTCTCTCTCTCTCTCCCACAGTTTGTATTTCTCTCTCTGTCTCCCACAGTTTGTATTTCCCTCTCTCTGTCTCTCTCTCTCCCACAGTTTGTATTTCTCTCTCTCTCTATCCCTCTCTCCCAGTTTGTATTTCTCTCTCTCTCTCTCTCTCTCTCTCTCCCTATCTCCCTCAGTTTCTATTTCTCTCTCTCTCTTTCTCTCTCTCCCATAGTTTGTATTTCTCTCTCTCTCTCCCACAGTTTGTATTTCTCTCTCTGTCTCCCACAGTTTGTATTTCCCTCTCTCTGTCACTCTCTCTCCCACAGTTTGTATTTCTCTCTCTCTCTCTCACAGTTTGTATTTCTCTCTCTCTCACTCCCTCTCTCCCAGTTTGTATTTCTCTATCTCTCACTCCTTCTCTCCCAGTTTGTATTTCTCTCTCTCTCTCTTCATCTCTCCCACAGTTTGTATTTCTCTCTCTCACTCTCTCCCACAGTTTGTATTTCTCTCTCTCTCTCTCTCTCTCTCTCGCTCAGTTTGGATTTCTCTCCCTCTCACTTCCTCTCTCCGACAGTTTGTATTTCTCTCTCTCTCTCTCTCTACATCTCTCCCACAGTTTGTATTTCTCTCTCTCACTCTCTCCCACAGTTTGTATTACTCTCTCTCTCCCACAGTTTGGATTTCTCTCTCTCTCTCTCACTCTCTCCCACAGTTTGGATTTCTCTCTCCCTCTCTCTCTCTCCCACAGTTTGTATTTTTCTCTCTCTCTCTCCCTCTCTCCCACAGTTTGTATTTCTCTCTCTCTCTCTCTCCCACAGTTTGTATTTCTCTCTCTCTCTCTCTCTCTTTCTCCCACAGTTTGTATTTCTCTCTCTCTCTCTCCCACAGTTTGTCTTTCTCTCTCTCTCTTTCTCCCACAGTTTGTATTTCTCTCTCTCTCTCTCCCTCCCACAGTTTATATTTCTCTCTCTCTCTCTCCCACAGTTTGTATTTCTCTCTCCCTCTCTCTCAACCACAGTTTGTATTTCTATCTCTCTCTCCCTCTCTCCCACAGTTTGTATTTCTCTCTCTCTGTCCCTCTTTCCCACAGTTCCTATTTTCCCCTCTCTCCCTCTCTCCCTCAGTTTATATTTCTCTCTCTCTCTCTCCCTATTTCCCAGTTTGTATTTCTGTCTCTCTCTCCCACTCTCCCACAGTTTGTATGTCTCTCTCTCTCCCTCTCTCCCACTGTTTGTATTTCTCTCTCTCTCCCTCTTTCCCAGTTTGTATTTCTCTCTCTCTCTCCCACTCTCCCACAGTTTGTCTTTCTCTCTCTCTCTCTCTCCCACAGTTTGTCTTGCTCTCTCTTTCTCTCTCTCTCTCCCACAGTTTGTATTTCTCTCTCTCTCTCACAGTTTGTATTTCTGTTTCTCACCCACAGTTTGTCTTTCTCTCTCACTCTCCCTCTCTCCCTCAATTTCTATTTCTCTCTCTCTCTTTCTCTCTCTCCCATACTTTGTATTTCTCTCTCTCTCTCTCTCCCACAGTTTGTATTTCTCTCTCTCTCTCTCCCTATTTCCCAGTTTGTATTTCTGTCTCTCTCTCCCACTCTCCCACAGTTTGTATGTCTCTCTCTCTACCTCTCTCCCACAGTTTGTATTTCTCTCTCTCTCTCTCCCTCTTTCCCAGTTTGTCTTTCTCGCTCTCCCTCTCTCCCTCAATTTCTATTTCTCTCTCTCTCTCTCTCACTCTCTCTCTCCCTCACCAGTTTGTGTTGCTCTCCCTCTCTCCCCACTTTGTATATCTCTCTTTCTCTCTCCCTCTCTCTACCTCTCCCCCACAGTTTGTATTTCTCTCTCTCTCTCCCTCCCCAGTTTATGTTGCTCTCTCTCTCTCCCCAGTTTGTGTTTCTCTCTCTCTCTCCCTCTCTCCCAGAGTTTGTATTTTTTTCTCTCTCACTCCCTCACTCCCACAGTTTGTATTTCTCTCCCTCTCTCTCCCTCTCTCCCACAGTTTGTATTTCTCTCTCTCTCTCTCCCTCTCTCCCACAGTTTGTATTTCTCTCTCTCTGTCTCTCTCTCCCACAGTTTGTATTTCGCTCTCTCTGTCTCTCTCTCTCCCACAGTTGGTATTTCTCTCTCTCTCTCTGTCTCTCCCACAGTTTGTATTTCTCTCTCTCTCTACCTCTCTCCCAAAGTTTGTATATTTCTCTCTCTCTCTCCCTCTCTCCCACAGTTTGTATTTTTCTCTCTCTCTCTCCCTCTCTCCCACAGTTTGTATTTCACTCTCTCTCTCTCCCTCTCTCCAAAAGTTTGCATGTTTCTCTCTCCCTCCCCCTCTCTCCCAGATTGTATTTCTCTCTCTCTCTCTCCCTCCCTCTCTCCCATCGTTTGTATTTTTCTCTCCCTCACTACCACAGTTTGTATCTTTCTCTCTCTCACTCCCTCTCTTCCTCAGTTTGTATTTCTCTCTCTCTGTCTCTCTCTCTCTCCCACAGTTTGTATTTTTCACTCTCTCACTCCCTCTCTCCCACAGTTTGTATTTCTCTCTCTCTGTCTGTCTCTCTCCCACATTATATATTTCTCTCTCTTTCACTCCCTCTCTCCAGTTTGTATTTCTCTCTCTCTCTCTCACTCTCTCTCTCCCTCACCAGTTTGTGTTGCTCTCCCTCTCTCCCCACTTTGTATATCTCTCTTTCTCTCTCTCTCTCTCTCTCCCTCTCCCCCACAGTTTGTTTATTTTTCTGTCTCTCTCCCTCTCTCTCCAGGTTGTATTTCTCTCTCTCTCTCTCTCCCTCCCCAGTTTATGTTGCTATCTCTCTCCCCCCAGTTTGTGATTCTCTCTCTCTCCCTCTCTCCCAGAGATTGTATTTTTTTCTCTCTCACTCCCTCTCTCCCACAGTTTGTATTTCTCTCCCTCTCTCTCCCTCTCTCCCACAGTTTGTATTTCTCTCTCTCTCTCTCTCCCTCTCTCCCACAGTTTGTATTTCTCTCTCTCTGTCTCTCTCTCTCCCACAGTTTGTATTTCGCTCTCTCTGTCTCTCTCTCTCCCACAGTTGGTATTTCTCTCTCTCTCTCTGTCTCTCCCACAGTTTGTATTTCTCTCTCTCTCTACCTCTCTCCCAAAGTTTGTATATTTCTCTCTCTCTCTCCCTCTCTCCCACAGTTTGTATTTTTCTCTCTCTCTCTCCCTCTCTCCCACAGTTTGTATTTCTCTCTCTCAGTCTCTCTCTCTCCCACAGTTTGTATTTCTCACCCTCTCTCTCCCTCTCTCCCACAGTTTGTATTTCTCTCTCTCTCTCTCTCACTCTCCGTCTCTCCCACAGTTTGTATTACTCTCTCTCTCTCCCTCTATCCCAAAGTCTGTATATTTCTCTCTCTCTCTCCCTCTCTCCCACAGTTTGTATTTCTCTCTCTCTCTTTCTCCCTCCCTCTCTCCCACAGTTTGAATTTTTCTCTCTCTCACTCCCTCTCTCCCTCAGTTTGTATTTCTCTGTCTCTCTCGCTCTCTCCCACAATTTGTATTTTTCCTCTCTCTCACTCCCACTCTCCCACAGTTTGTATTTCTCTCTCTCTGTCTCTCTCTCTCCCACAGTTTGTATTTCGCTCTCTGTCTCTCTCTCTCCCACAGTTTGTATTTCTCTCTCTCTCTCCCTCTCCCCGTCTCTCCCACAGTTTGTATTTCACTCTCTCTCTCTCCGTCTCTCCCACAGGTTGTATTTCTCTCTCTCTCTCCCTCTCTCCCACAGTTTGTATTTCTCTCTCTCTCTCCCTCCCTCTCTCCCACAGTTTGTATTTTTCTCTCTCTCACTCCCTCTCTCCCTCAGTTTGTATTTCTTTCTCTCTCTCCCTCCCTCCCACAATTTGTATTTTTCTCTCTCTCACTCCCTCTCTCCCACAGTTTGTATTTCTCTCTCTCTGTCACTATCTCTGCCACAGTTTGTATTTCTCTATCTCTCTCCCAGTTTGTATTTCTCTATATCTCACTCCCTCTCTCCCAGTTTGTATTTCTCTCTCTCTTCCTCTCTCCCACAGTTTGTATTTCTCTCTCTCACTCTCTCCCACAGTTTGTATTACTCTCTCTCTCCCACAGTATGGATTTCTCTCTCTCTCTCTCCCTCTCTCGCTCAGTTTGTATTTCTCTCCCTCTCACTCCCTCTCTCCGACAGTTTGTATTTCTCTCTCTCTCTCTCTCTCCATCTCTCCCATAGTTTGTATTTCTCTCTCTCACTCTCTCCCACAGTTTGTATTACTCTCTCTTCCCACAGTTTGGATTTCTCTCTCTCTCTCTCCCTCTCTCGCTCAGTTTGGATTTCTCTCCCTCCCTCTCCCTCTCTCCCACAGTTTGTATTTCTCTCTCTCTCTCTTTGTCCACAGTTTGTATTTCTCTCTCTCTCTCTCTCCCACAGTTTGTATTTCTCTCTCTCTCTCTTTCTCCCACAGTTTGTATTTCTCTCTCTCTGTCTGTCTCTCTCCCACATTATATATTTCTCTCTCTCTCACTCCCTCTCTCCAGTTTGTATTTCCCTCTCTCTCTCTCTCACTCTCTCTCTCCCTCACCAGTTTGTGTTGCTCTCCCTCTCTCCCCACTTTGTATATCTCTCTTTCTCTCTCTCTCTCTCTCCCTCTCCCCCACAGTTTGTTTTTTTTCTTCTCTCTCTCTCCCTCTCTCTCCAGGTTGTATTTCTCTCTCTCTCTCTCTCCCTCCCCAGTTTATGTCGCTCTCTCTCTCTCCCCAGTTTGTGTTTCTCTCTCTCTCTCCCTCTCTCCCAGAGTTTGTATTTTTTTCTCTCTCACTCCCTCTCTCCCACAGTTTGTATTCCTCTCCCTCTCTCTCCCTCTCTCCCACAGTTTGTATTTCTCTCTCTCTCTCTCCCTCTCTCCCACAGTTTGTATTTCTCTCTCTCTGTCTCTCTCTCTCCCACAGTTTGTATTTCGCTCTCTCTGTCTCTCTCTCTCCCACAGTTGGTATTTCTCTCTCTCTGTCTGTCTCTCCCACAGTTTGTATTTCTCTCTCTCTCTTCCTCTCTCCCAAAGTTTGTATATTTTTCTCTCTCTCTCCCTCTCTCCCACAGTTTGTATTTTTCTCTCTCTCTCTCCCTCTCTCCCACAGTTTGTATTTCTCTCTCTCTCTCTCTCCCTCCCTCTCTCCCACAGTTTGAATTTTTCTCTCTCTCACTCCCTCTCTCCCTCAGTTTGTATTTCTCTCTCTCTCTCCCTCTCTCCCACAATTTGTATTTTTCTCTCTCTCACTCCCTCTCTCCCACAGTTTGTATTTCTCTCTCTCAGTCTCTCTCTCTCCCACAGTTTGTATTTCTCACCCTCTCACTCCCTCTCTCCCACAGTTTGTATTTCTCTCTCTCTGTCTCTCTCTCCCACAGTTTGTATTACTCTCTCTCTCTCTCTCACTCTCCGTCTCTCCCACAGTTTGTATTTCTCTCTCTCTCTCCCTCTTTCCCAAAGTCTGTATATTTCTCTCTCTCTCTCCCTCTCTCCCACAGTTTGCATTTTTCTCTCTCTCTCTCCCTCTCTCCCACAGTTTGTATTTCTCTCTCTCTCTCTCTCCCTCCCTCTCTCCCACAGTTTGAATTTTTCTCTCTCTCACTCCCTCTCTCCCTCAGTTTGTATTTCTCTGTCTCTCTCCCTCTCTCCCACAATTTGTATTTTTCTCTCTCTCACTCCCACTCTCCCACAGTTTGTATTTCTCTCTCTCTGTCTCTCTCTCTCCCACAGTTTGTATTTCGCTCTCTGTCTCTCTCTCTCCCACAGTTTGCATTTCTCTCTCTCCCTCTCTCTCTCTCTGTCTCTCCCACAGGTTGTATTTCTCTCTCTCTCTCCCTCTCTCCCATAGTTTGTATTTCTCTCTCTCTCTCCCTCCCTCTCTCCTTCAGTTTGTATTTTTCTCTCTCTCACTCCCTCTCTCCCTCAGTTTGTATTTCTTTCTCTCTCTCCCTCTCTCTCCCACAATTTGTATTTTTCTCTCTCTCACTCCCTCTCTCCCACAGTTTGTATTTCTCTCTCTCTGTCGCTCTCTCTCCCACAGTTTGTATTTCTCTCTCTCTCTCCCAGTTTGTATTTCTCTATCTCTCACTCCCTCTCTCCCAGTTTGTATTTCTCTCTCTCTCTCTTCCTCTCTCCCACAGTTTGTATTTCTCTCTCTCACTCTCTCCCACAGTTTGTATTACTCTCTCTCTCCCACAGTATGGATTTCTCTCTCTCTCTCTCCCTCTCTCGCTCAGTTTGGATTTCTCTCCCTCTCGCTCCCTCTCTCCGACAGTTTGTATTTCTCTCTCTCTCTCTCTCTCCATCTCTCCCACAGTTTGTATTTCTCTCTCTCACTCTCTCCCACAGTTTGTATTACTCTCTCTCTCCCACAGTTTGGATTTCTCTCTCTCTCTCTCCCTCTCTCGCTCAGTTTGGATTTCTTTCCCTCCCTCTCCCTCTCTCCCACAGTTTGTATTTCTCTCTCTCTCTTTGTCCCACAGTTTGTATTTCTCTCTCTCTCTCTCTCTCCCACAGTTTGTATTTCTCTCTCTCTCTCTTTCTCCCACAGTTTGTATTTTTCTCTCTCTCTCTCTCTCCCACAGTTTGTATTTTTCTCTCTCTCTCTCCTTCGCTCCCACAGTTTGTATTTCTCTCTCTCTCTCTCTCCCACAGTTTGTATTTCTCTCTCTCTCTCTCTCTCTCTCTTTCTCCCACAGTTTGTATTTCTCTCTCTCTCTCTCTCTCTTTCTCCCACAGTTTGTATTTCTCTCTCTCTCTCCCTCCCACAGTTTGTATTTCTCTCTCTCTGTCCCACAGTTTGTATTTCTCTCTCCCTCTCTCTCACCCACAGTTTGTATTTCTCTCTCTCTCTCCCTCTCTCCCACAGTTTGTATTTCTCTCTCTCTGTCCCACAGTTTGTATTTCTCTCTCCCTCTCTCTCACCCACAGTTTGTATTTCTATCTCTCTCTCCCTCTCTCACTCAGTTTATATTTCTCTCTCTCTCTCTCCCTCTTTCCCAGTTTGTATTTCTGTCTCTCTCTCCCTCTCCCACAGATTGTATTTCTCTCTCTCTCCCTCTCTCCCACAGTTTGTATTTCTCTCTCTCTCTCTCCCTCTTTCCCAGTTTTTATTTCTCTCTCTCTCTCCCACTCTCCCACAGTTTGTATTTCTCTCTCTCTCTCTCTCCCACAGTTTGTATTTCACTCTCTCTCTCCCACAGTTTGTCTTGCTCTCTCTTTCTCTCTCTCTCTCCCACAGTTTGTATTTCTCTCTCTCTCTCCCCAGTTTGTATTTCTGTCTCTCACCCACAGTTTGTCTTTCTCTCTCTCCCTCAATTTCTATTTCTCTCTCTCTCTTTCTCTCTCTCCCATAGTTTGTATTTCTCTCTCTCTCTCTCCCTCCCTCAGTTTCTATTTCTCTCTCTCTCTTTCTCTCTCTCCCATAGTTTGTATTTCTCTCTCTCCCTCTCCCTCCCTCTCCACAGTTTGTATTTCGCTCTCTCTCCCTCTTGCCGTCTCTCCCACAGTTTGTATTTCACTCTCTCTCTCCCTCTCTCCCAAAGTTTGCATGTTTCTCTCTCCCTCCCCTTCTCTCCCAGATTGTATTTCTCTCTCTCTCTCTCCCTCCCTCTCTCCCATCATTTGTATTTTTCTCTCTCTCACTCCCAAAGTTTGTATTTTTCACTCTCTCACTCCCTCTCTCCCACAGTTTGTATTTCTCTCTCTCTGTCTGTCTCTCTCCCACGTTATATATTTCTCTCTCTCTCACTCCCTCTCTCCAGTTTGTATTTCTATCTCTCTCTCTCTCTCTCTCTCTCTCTCCCTCCCCAGTTTGTGTTTCTCTCTCTCTCTCCCTCTCTCCCAGAGTTTGTATTTCTCTCCCTCTCTCTCCCTCTCTCCCACAGTTTGTATTTTTCTCTCTCTCACTCCCTCTCTCCCTCAGTTTGTATTTCTTTCTCTCTCTCCCTTCCTCCCACAATTTGTATTTTTCTCTCTCTCACTCCCTCTCTCCCACAGTTTGTATTTCTCTCTCTCTGTCGCTCTCTCTCCCACAGTTTGTATTTCTCTCTCTCTCCTCTCTCTGTCGCTCTCTCTCCCACAGTTTGTATTTCTCTCTCTCTCTCCCAGTTTGTATTTCTCTATCTCTCACTCCCTCTCTCCCAGTTTGTATTTCTCTCTCTCTCTCTTCCTATCTCCCACAGTTTGTATTTCTCTCTCTCTCTCTCTCCCACAGTTTGTATTACTCTCTCTCTCCCACAGTATGGATTTCTCTCTCTCTCTCTCCCTCTCTCGCTCAGTTTGGATTTCTCTCCCTCTCACTCCCTCTCTCCGACAGTTTGTATTTCTCTCTCTCTCTCTCTCTCCATCTCTCCCACAGTTTGTATTTCTCTCTCTCACTCTCTCCCACAGTTTGTATTACTCTCTCTCTCCCACAGTTTGGATTTCTCTCTCTCTCTCTCCCTCCATCGCTCAGTTTGGATTTCTTTCCCTCCCTCTCCCTCTCTCCCACAGTTTGTATTTCTCTCTCTCTCTTTGTCCCACAGTTTGTATTTCTCTCTCTCTCTCTCTCTCTCCCACAGTTTGTATTTCTCTCTCTCTCTCTTTCTCCCACAGTTTGTATTTTTCTCTCTCTCTCTCCCACAGTTTGTATTTTTCTCTCTCTCTCTCCCTCTCTCCCACAGTTTGTATTTCTCTCTCTCTCTCTCTCCCACAGTTTGTATTTCTCTCTCTCTCTCTCTCTCTCTCTTTCTCCCACAGTTTGTATTTCTCTCTCTCTCTCTCTCTCTTTCTCCCACAGTTTGTATTTCTCTCTCTCTCTCTCCCTCCCACAGTTTGTATTTCTCTCTCTCTGTCCCACAGTTTGTATTTCTCTCTCCCTCTCTCTCACCCACAGTTTGTATTTCTCTCTCTCTCTCCCTCTCTCCCACAGTTTGTATTTCTCTCTCTCTGTCCCACAGTTTGTATTTCTCTCTCCCTCTCTCTCACCCACAGTTTGTATTTCTATCTCTCTCTCCCTCTCTCACTCAGTTTATATTTCTCTCTCTCTCTCTCCCTCTTTCCCAGTTTGTATTTCTGTCTCTCTCTCCCTCTCCCACAGATTGTATTTCTCTCTCTCTCCCTCTCTCCCACAGTTTGTATTTCTCTCTCTCTCTCTCCCTCTTTCCCAGTTTTTATTTCTCTCTCTCTCTCCCACTCTCCCACAGTTTGTATTTCTCTCTCTCTCTCTCTCCCACAGTTTGTATTTCACTCTCTCTCTCCCACAGTTTGTCTTGCTCTCTCTCTCTCCCCAGTTTGTATTTCTGTCTCTCACCCACAGTTTGTCTTTCTCTCTCTCTCTCCCTCAATTTCTATTTCTCTCTCTCTCTTTCTCTCTCTCCCATAGTTTGTATTTCTCTCTCTCTCTCTCCCTCCCTCAGTTTCTATTTCTCTCTCTCTCTTTCTCTCTCTCCCATAGTTTGTATTTCTCTCTCTCTCTCTCCCTCCCTCTCCACAGTTTGTATTTCGCTCTCTCTCCCTCTTGCCGTCTCTCCCACAGTTTGTATTTCACTCTCTCTCTCCCTCTCTCCCAAAGTTTGCATGTTTCTCTCTCCCTCCCCTTCTCTCCCAGATTGTATTTCTCTCTCTCTCTCTCCCTCCCTCTCTCCCATCGTTTGTATTTTTCTCTCTCTCACTCCCAAAGTTTGTATTTTTCACTCTCTCACTCCCTCTCTCCCACAGTTTGTATTTCTCTCTCTCTGTCTGTCTCTCTCCCACATTATATATTTCTCTCTCTCTCACTCCCTCTCTCCAGTTTGTATTTCTATCTCTCTCTCTCTCTCACTCTCTCTCTCCCTCACCAGTTTGTGTTGCTCTACCTCTCTCCCCACTTTGTATATCTCTCTTTCTCTCTCTCTCTCTCTCTCTCTCTCTCCCACAGTTTGTATTTCTCTCTCTCTCCCTCTCTCCCACAGTTTGTATTTCTCTCTCTCTCTCTCCCTCCCTCTCTCCCACAGTTTGAATTTTTCTCTCTCTCACTCCCTCAGTTTGTATTTCTCTCTCTCTCTCCCTCTCTCCCACAATTTGTATTTTTCTCTCTCTCACTCCCTCTCCCACAGTTTGTATTTCTCTCTCACTGTCTCTCTCTCTCCCACAGTTTGTATTTCGCTCTCTTTCTCTCTCTATCCCACAGTTTGTATTTCTCTCTCTCTCTCCCTCTCCCCATCGCTCCGACAGTTTGTATTTCACTCTCTCTCTCTCGGTCTCTCCCACAGGTTGTATTTCTCTCTCTTTCTCCCTCTCTCCCACAGTTTGTATTTCTCTCTCTGTCTCCCTCTCTCTCTCCCACAGTTTGTATTTTTCTCTCTCTCACTCCCTCTCTCCCTCTGTTTGTATTTCTTTCTCTCTCTCCCTCTCTCCCACAATTTGTATTTTTCTCTCTCTCACTCCCTCTCTCCCTCAGTTTGTATTTCTCTCTCTCTGTCTCTCTCTCTCCCACAGTTTGTATTTCGCTCTCTCTGTCTCTCTCTCTCCCACAGTTTGTATTTCGCTCTCTCTCTCTCCCTCTCTCCCACAGTTTGTATTTCTCTCTCTCTCTTTCTCCCTCCCTCTCTCTCACAGTTTGAATTTTTCTCTCCCTCAGTTTGTATTTCTCTCCCTCTCTCTCCCTCTCTCCCACAGTTTGTATTTCGCTCTCTCTGTCTCTCTCTCTCCCACAGTTTGTATTTCTCTCTCTCTCTCTCTCTCTGTCTCTCCCACAGTTTGTATTTCTCTCTCTCTCTCCCTCTCTCCCACAGTTTGTATTTTTCTCTCTCTCTCTCCCTCTCTCCCACAGTTTGTATTTCTCTCTCTCTCTCTCCCTCCCACTCTCCCACAGTTTGTATTTCTCTCTCTCTGTCTCTCTCTCTCCCACAGTTTGAATTTCGCTCTCTGTCTCTCTCTCTCTCCCACAGTTTGTATTTCTCTCTCTCTCTCCCTCTCCCCGTCTCTCCCACAGTTTGTATTTCACTCTCTCTCTCTCCGTCTTTCCCACAGGTTGTATTTCTCACTCTCTCTCTCCCACAGTTTGTATTTCTCTCTCTCTCTCCCTCCCTCTCTCCCACAGTTTGTATTTTTCTCTCTCTCACTCCCTCTCTCCCTCAGTTTGTATTTCTTTCTCTCTCTCCCTCTCTCCCACAATTTGTATTTTTCTCTCTCTCACTCCCTCTCTCCCACAGTTTGTATTTCTCTCTCTCTGTCGCTCTCTCTCCCACAGTTTGTATTTCTCTCTCTCTCTCCCAGTTTGTATTTCTCTATCTCTCACTCCCTCTCTCCCAGTTTGTATTTCTCTCTCTCTCTCTTCCTCTCTCCCACAGTTTGTATTTCTCTCTCTCACTCTCTCCCACAGTTTGTATTACTCTCTCTCTCCCACAGTATGGATTTCTCTCTCTCTCTCTCCCTCTCTCGCTCAGTTTGGATTTCTCTCCCTCTCACTCCCTCTCTCCGACAGTTTGTATTTCTCTCTCTCTCCATCTCTCCCACAGTTTGTATTTCTCTCTCTCACTCTCTCCCACAGTTTGTATTACTCTCTCTCTCCCACAGTTTGGATTTCTCTCTCTCTCTCTCCCTCTCTCGCTCAGTTTGGATTTCTCTCCCTCCCTCTCCCTCTCTCCCACAGTTTGTATTTCTCTCTCTCTCTCTTTGTCCCACAGTTTGTATTTCTCTCTCTCTCTCTTTCTCCCACAGTTTGTATTTTTCTCTCTCTCTCTCACTCTCTCCCACAGTTTGTATTTCTCTCTCCCTCTCTCTCTCTTTCTCCCACAGTTTGTATTTTTCTCTCTCTCTCTCACTCTCTCCCACAGTTTGTATTTCTCTCTCCCTCTCTCTCTCTCTCCCACAGTTTGTATTTTTCTCTCTCTCTCTCCCTCTCTCCCACAGTTTGTATTTCTCTCTCTCTCTCTCTCTCCCACAGTTTGTATTTCTCTCTCTCTCTCTCTCTCTTTCTCCCACAGTTTGTATTTCTCTCTCGCTCTCTCTCTTTCTCCCACAGTTTGTATTTCTATCTCTCTCTCCCTCTCTCCCACAGTTTGTATTTCTCTCTCTCTGTCCCACAGTTTGTATTTCTCTCTCCCTCTCTCTCACCCACAGTTTGTATTTCTATCTCTCTCTCCCTCTCTCACTCAGTTTATATTTCTCTCTCTCTCTCTCCCTCTTTCCCAGTTTGTATTTCTGTCTCTCTCTCCCACTCTCCCACAGATTGTATTTCTCTCTCTCTCCCTCTCTCCCACAGTTTGTATTTCTCTCTCTCTCTCTCCCTCTTTCCCAGTTTTTATTTCTCTCTCTCTCTCCCACTCTCCCACAGTTTGTATTTCTCTCTCTCTCTCTCTCCCACAGTTTGTATTTCACTCTCTCTCTCTCCCACAGTTTGTCTTGCTCTCTCTTTCTCTCTCTCTCTCCCTCAATTTCTATTTCTCTCTCTTTCTCTCTCTCCCATAGTTTGTATTTCTCTCTCTCTCTCTCCCTCCCTCAGTTTCTATTTCTCTCTCTCTATTTCTCTCTCTCCCACAGTTTGTATTTCTCTCTCTATCCCTCTCTCCCTCAGTTTCTATTTCTCTCTCTCTCTTTCTCTCTCTCCCATAGTTTGTATTTCTCTCTCTCTCTCTCCCTCCCTCTCCACAGTTTGTGTTTCGCTCTCTCTCCCTCTTGCCGTCTCTCCCACAGTTTGTATTTCACTCTCTCTCTCCCTCTCTCCCAAAGTTTGCATGTTTCTCTCTCCCTGCCCTTCTCTCCCAGATTGTATTTCTCTCTCTCTCTCTTCCTCCCTCTCTCCCATCGTTTGTATTTTTCTCTCTCTCACTCCCACAGTTTGCATCTTTCTCTCTCTCACTCCCTCTCTTCCTCAGTTTGTATTTCTCTCTCTCTGTCTCTCTCTCTCTCCCAAAGTTTGTATTTTTCACTCTCTCACTCCCTCTCTCCCACAGTTTGTATTTCTCTCTCTCTGTCTGTCTCTCTCCCACATTATATATTTCTCTCTCTCTCACTCCCTCTCTCCAGTTTGTATTTCTATCTCTCTCTCTCTCTCACTCTCTCTCTCCCTCACCAGTTTGTGTTGCTCTACCTCTCTCCCCACTTTGTATATCTCTCTTTCTCGCTCTCCCTCTCCCCCACAGTTTGATTTTTTTTTGTCTCTCTCCCTCTCTCCTAGAGTTTGTATTTCTCTCCGTCTCTCTCCCTCTCTCCCACAGTTTGTATTTCTCTCGCTCTCTCTCCCTCTCTCCCACAGTTTGTATTTCGCTCTCTCTGTCTCTCTCTCTCCCACAGTTTGTATTTCTCTCTCTCTCTCTCTCTGTCTCTCCCACAGTTTGTATTTCTCTCTCTCTCTTCCTCTCTCCCACAGTTTGTATTTTTCTCTCTCTCTCTCCCTCTCTCCCACAGTTTGTATTTCTCTCTCTCTCTCTCCCTCCCTCTCTCCCACAGTTTGAATTTTTCTCTCTCTCACTCCCTCAGTTTGTATTTCTCTCTCTCTCTCCCTCTCTCCCACAATTTGTATTTTTCTCTCTCTCACTCCCTCTCTCCCACAGTTTGTATTTCTCTCTCTCTGTCTCTCTCTCTCCCACAGTTTGTATTTCGCTCTCTTTCTCTCTCTATCCCACAGTTTGTATTTCTCTCTCTCTCTCCCTCTCCCCATCCCTCCGACAGTTTGTATTTCAATCTCTCTCTCTGTCTCTCCCACAGGTTGTATTTCTCTCTCTTTCTCCCTCTCTCCCACAGTTTGTATTTCTCTCTCTCTCTCCCTCTCTCTCTCCCACAGTTTGTATTTTTCTCTCTCTCACTCCCTCTCTCCCTCAGTTTGTATTTCTTTCTCTCTCTCCCTCTCTCCCACAATTTGTATTTTTCTCTCTCTCACTCCCTCTCTCCCTCAGTTTGTAATTTCTCTCTCTCTGTCTCTCTCTCTCCCACAGTTTGTATTTTGCTCTCTCTGTCTCTCTCTCTCCCACAGTTTGTATTTCTCTCTCTCTCTCTCTCACTCTCCGTCTCTCACACAGTTTGTATTTCTCTCTCTCTCTCCCTCTTTCCCAAAGTCTGCATATTTCTCTCTCTCTCTCCCTCTCTCCCACAGATTGTATTTTTCTATCTCTCTCTCCCTCTCTCCCACAGTTTGCATTTCTCTCTCTCTCTTTCTCCCTCCCTCTCTCTCACAGTTTGAATTTTTCTCTCCCTCAGTTTGTATTTCTCTGTCTCTCTCCCTCTCTCCCACAATTTGTATTTTTCTCTCTCTCACTCCCACTCTCCCACAGTTTGTATTTCTCTCTCTCTGTCTCTCTCTCTCCCACAGTTTGAATTTCGCTCTCTGTCTCTCTCTCTCCCACAGTTTGTATTTCTCTCTCTCTCTCCCTCTCCCCGTCTCTCCCACAGTTTGTATTTCACTCTCTCTCTCTCCGTCTTTCCCACAGGTTGTATTTCTCACTCTCTCTCTCTCTCCCACAGTTTGTATTTCTCTCTCTCTCTCCCTCCCTCTCTCCCACAGTTTGTATTTTTCTCTCTCTCACTCCCTCTCTCCCTCAGTTTGTATTTCTTTCTCTCTCTCCCTCTCTCCCACAATTTGTATTTTTCTCTCTCTCACTCCCTCTCTCCCACAGTTTGTATTTCTCTCTCTCTGTCGCTCTCTCTCCCACAGTTTGTATTTCTCTCTCTCTCTCCCAGTTTGTATTTCTCTATCTCTCACTCCCTCTCTCCCAGTTTGTATTTCTCTCTCTCTCTCTCTTCCTCTCTCCCACAGTTTGTATTTCTCTCTCTCACTCTCTCCCACAGTTTGTATTACTCTCTCTCTCCGAAAGTATGGATTTCTCTCTCTCTCTCTCCCTCTCTCGCTCAGTTTGGATTTCTCTCCCTCTCACTCCCTCTCTCCGACAGTTTGTATTTCTCTCTCTCTCCATCTCTCCCACAGTTTGTATTTCTCTCTCTCACTCTCTCCCACAGTTTGTATTACTCTCTCTCTCCCACAGTTTGGATTTCTCTCTCTCTCTCTCCCTCTCTCGCTCAGTTTGGATTTCTCTCCCTCCCTCTCCCTCTCTCCCACAGTTTGTATTTCTCTCTCTCTCTCTTTGTCCCACAGTTTGTATTTCTCTCTCTCTCTCTTTCTCCCACAGTTTGTATTTTTCTCTCTCTCTCTCACTCTCTCCCACAGTTTGAATTTCTCTCTCCCTCTCTCTCTCTCTCCCACAGTTTGTATTTTTCTCTCTCTCTCTCCCTCTCTCCCACAGTTTGTATTTCTCTCTCTCTCTCTCTCCCACAGTTTGTATTTCTCTCTCCCTCTCTCTCTTTCTCCCACAGTTTGTATTTCTCTCTCTCTCTCTCTCTTTCTCCCACAGTTTGTATTTCTCTCTCTCTCTCTCCCTCCCACAGTTTGTATTTCTCTCTCTCTGTCCCACAGTTTGTATTTCTCTCTCCCTCTCTCTCACCCACAGTTTGTATTTCTATCTCTCTCTCCCTCTCTCCCACAGTTTGTATTTCTCTCTCTCTGTCCCACAGTTTGTATTTCTCTCTCCCTCTCTCTCACCCACAGTTTGTATTTCTATCTCTCTCTCCCTCTCTCACTCAGTTTATATTTCTCTCTCTCTCTCTCCCTCTTTCCCAGTTTGTATTTCTGTCTCTCTCTCCCACTTTCCCACAGATTGTATTTCTCTCTCTCTCCCTCTCTCCCACAGTTTGTATTTCTCTCTCTCTCTCTCCCTCTTTCCCAGTTTTTATTTCTCTCTCTCTCTCCCACTCTCCCACAGTTTGTATTTCTCTCTCTCTCTCTCTCCCACAGTTTGTATTTCACTCTCTCTCTCCCACAGTTTGTCTTGCTCTCTCTTTCTCTCTCTCTCTCCCACAGTTTGTATTTCTCTCTCTCTCTCCCCAGTTTGTATTTCTGTCTCTCACCCACAGTTTGTCTTTCTCTCTCTCTCTCCCTCAATTTCTATTTCTCTCTCTTTCTCTCTCTCCCATAGTTTGTATTTCTCTCTCTCTCTCTCCCTCCCTCAGTTTCTATTTCTCTCTCTCTCTTTCTCTCTCTCCCATAGTTTGTATTTCTCTCTCTCTCTCCCTCCCTCTCCACAGTTTGTATTTCGCACTCTCTCCCTCTTGCCGTCTCTCCCACAGTTTGTATTTCACTCTCTCTCTCCCTCTCTCCCAAAGTTTGCATGTTTCTCTCTCCCTCCCCTTCTCTCCCAGATTGTATTTCTCTCTCTCTCTCTCCCTCCCTCTCTCCCATCGTTTGTATTTTTCTCTCTCTCACTCCCACAGTTTGCATCTTTCTCTCTCTCACTCCCTCTCTTCCTCAGTTTGTATTTCTCTCTCTCTGTCTCTCTCTCTCTCCCAAAGTTTGTATTTTTCACTCTCTCACTCCCTCTCTCCCACAGTTTGTATTTCTCTCTCTCTGTCTGTCTCTCTCCCACGTTATATATTTCTCTCTCTCTCACTCCCTCTCTCCAGTTTGTATTTCTATCTCTCTCTCTCTCACTCTCTCTCTCCTTCACCAGTTTGTGTTGCTCTACATCTCTCCCCACTTTTTATATCTCTCTTTCTCTATCTCTCTCCCTCTCCCCCACAGTTTGATTTTTTTTCTGTCTCTCTCCCTCCAGGTTGTATTTCTCTCTCTCTCTCTCTCCCTCCCCAGTTTGTGTTTCTCTCTCTCACTCCCTCTCTCCCAGAGTTTGTATTTCTCTCCCTCTCTCTCCCTCTCTCCCACAGTTTGTATTTTTCTCTCTCTCACTCCGTCTCTCCCTCAGTTTGTATTTCTTTCTCTCTCTCCCTCCCTCCCACAATTTGTATTTTTCTCTCTCTCACTCCCTCTCTCCCACAGTTTGTATTTCTCTCTCTCTGTCGCTCTCTCTCCCACAGTTTGTATTTCTCTCTCTCTCTCCCAGTTTGTATTTCTCTATCTCTTACTCCCTCTCTCCCAGTTTGTATTTCTCTCTCTCTCTCTTCCTCTCTCCCACAGTTTGTATTTCTCTCTCTCACTCTCTCCCACAGTTTGTATTACTCTCTCTCTCCCACAGTATGGATTTCTCTCTCTCACTCTCCCTCTCTCGCTCAGTTTGGATTTCTCTCCCTCTCACTCCCTCTCTCCGACAGTTTGTATTTCTCTCTCTCTCTCTCTCTCCATCTCTCCCACAGTTTGTATTTCTCTGTCTCACTCTCTCCCACAGTTTGTATTACTCTCTCTCTCCCACAGTTTGGATTTCTCTCTCTCTCTCTCCCTCTCTCGCTCAGTTTGGATTTCTCTCCCTCCCTCTCCCTCACTCTCACAGTTTGTATTTCTCTCTCTCTCTCTTTCTCCCACAGTTTGGATTTCTCTCTCTCTCTCTCTCTCCCATAGTTTGTATTTCTCTCTCTCTCTCTTTCTCCCACAGTTTGTATTTTTCTCTCTCTCTCTCACTCTCTCCCACAGTTTGTATTTCTCCCTCTCTCTCTTTCTCCCACAGTTTGTATTTTTCTCTCTCTCACTCCCACAGTTTGTATCTTTCTCTCTCTCTGTCTCTCTCTCTCTCTCCCACAGTTTGTATTTTTCACTATCTCACTCCCTCTCTCCCACAGTTTGTATTTCTCTCTCTCTGTCTGTCTCTCTCCCACATTATATATTTCTCTCTCTCTCACTCCCTCTCTCCAGTTTGTATTTCTCTCTCTCACTCTCTCTCTCCCTCACCAGTTTGTGTTGCTCTCCCTCTCTCCCCACTTTGTATATCTCTCTTTCTCTCTCTCTCTCCCTCTCCCCCACAGTTTTTTTTCTCTCTCTCTCCCTCTCTCTCCAGGTTGTATTTCTCTCTCTCTCTCTCTCCCTCCCCAGTTTATGTTGCTCTCTCTCTCTCCCCAGTTTCTGTTTCTCTCTCTCTCTCCCTCTCTCCCAGAGTTTGTATTTTTTTCTCTCTCACTCCCTCTCTCCCACATTTTGTATTTCTCTCCCTCTCTCTCCCTCTCTCCCACAGTTTGTATTTCTCTCTCTCTCTCTCTCCCTCTCTCCCACAGTTTGTATTTCTCTCTCTCTGTCTCTCTCTCTCCCACAGTTTGTATTTCACTCTCTCTGTCTCTCTCTCTCCCACAGTTGGTATTTCTCTCTCTCTCTCTGGCTCTCCCACAGTTTGTATTTCTCTCTCTCTCTACCTCTCTCCCAGAGTTTGTATATTTCTCTCTCTCTCTCCCTCTCTCCCACAGTGTGTATTTTTCTCTCTCTCTCTCCCTCTCTCCCACAGTTTGTATTTCTTTCTCTCTCTCTCTCCCTCCCTCTCTCCCACAGTTTGAATTTTTCTCTCTCTCACTCCCTCTCTCCCTCAGTTTGTATTTCTCTCTCTCTCTCCCTCTCTCCCACAATTTGTATTTTTCTCTCTCTCACTCCCTCTCTTCCACAGTTTGTATTTCTCTCTCTCAGTCTCTCTCTCCCACAGTTTGTATTTCTCACCCTCTCACTCCCTCTCTCCCACAGTTTGTATTTCTCTCTCTCTCTCTCCCTCTCTCCCAGTTTGTATTTCTCTCTCTCTGTCTCTCTCTCTCCCACAGTTTGTATTTCTCTCTCTCTCTCTCTCACTCTCCGTCTCTCCCACAGTTTGTATTTCTCTCTCTCTCTCCCTCTTTCCCAAAGTCTGTATATTTCTCTCTCTCTCTCCCTCTCTCCAACAGTTTGTATTTTTCTCTCTCTCTCTCCCTCTCTCCCACAGTTTGTATTTCTCTCTCTCTCTCCCTCTCCCCGTCTCTCCCACAGTTTGTATTTCACTCTCTCTCTCTCCGTCTCTCCCACAGGTTGTATTTCTCTCTCTCTCTCCCTCTCTCCCACAGTTTGTATTTCACTCTCTCTCTCCCTCCCTCTCTCCTTTAGTTTGTATTTTTCTCTCTCTCACTCCCTCTCTCCCTCAGTTTGTATTTCTTTCTCTCTCTCCCTCTCTCCCACAATTTGTATTATTCTCTCTCTCACTCCCTCTCTCCCACAGTTTGTATTTCTCTCTCTCTGTCGCTCTCTCTCCCACAGTTTGTATTTCTCTCTCTCTCTCCCAATTTGCATTTCTCTATCTCTCACTCCCTCTCTCCCAGTTTGTATTTCTCTCTCTCTCTCTTCCTCTCTCCCACAGTTTGTATTTCTCTCTCCCACAGTTTGGATTACTCTCTCTCTCCCACAGTATGGATTTCTCTCTCTCTCTCTCCCTCTCTCGCTCAGTTTGGATTTCTCTCCCTCTCACTCCCTCTCTCCGACAGTTCGTATTTCTCTCTCTCTCTCTCTCTCCATCTCTCCCACAGTTTGTATTTCTCTCTCTCACTCTCTCCCACAGTTTGTATTACTCTCTCTCTCCCACAGTTTGGATTTCTCTCTCTCTCTCTCCCTCTCTCGCTCAGTTTGGAGTTCTCTCCCTCCCTCTCCCTCACTCCCACAGTTTGTATTTCTCTCTCTCTCTCTCCCTCTCTCCCACAGTTTGTATTTCTCTCTCTCTCTCTCCCTCCCACAGTTTGTATTTCTCTCTCTCTGTCCCACAGTTTGTATTTCTCTCTCCCTCTCTCTCACCCACAGTTTGTATTTCTATCTCTCTCTCCCTCTCTCACTCAGTTTATATTTCTCTCTCTCTCTCTCCCTCTTTCCAAGTTTGTATTTCTGTCTCTCTCCCACTCTCCCACAGATTGTATTTCTCTCTCTCTCCCTCTCTCCCACAGTTTTATTTCTCTCTCTCTCTCTCCCTCTTTCCCAGTTTTTATTTCTCTCTCTCTCTCCCACTCTCCCACAGTTTGTATTTCTCTCTCTCTCTCTCTCCCACAGTTTGTATTTCACTCTCTCTCTCTCCCACAGTTTGTCTTGCTCTCTCTTTCTCTCTCTCTCTCCCACAGTTTGTATTTCTCTCTCTCTCTCCCCAGTTTGTATTTCTGTCTCTCACCCACAGTTTGTCTTTCTCTCTCTCTCTCCCTCAATTTCTATTTCTCTCTCTCTCCCTCTCTCCCTCAGTTTCTATTTCTCTCTCTCTCTTTCTCTCTCTCCCATAGTTTGTATTTCTCTCTCTCTCTCTCCCTCCCTCTCCACAGTTTGTATTTCGCTCTCTCTCCCTCTTGCCGTCTCTCCCACAGTTTGTATTTCACTCTCTCTCTCTCCCACAGTTTGTCTTGCTCTCTCTTTCTCTCTCTCTCTCCCACAGTTTGTATTTCTCTCTCTCTCTCCCCAGTTTGTATTTCTGTCTCTCACCCACAGTTTGTCTTTCTCTCTCTCTCTCCCTCAATTTCTATTTCTCTCTCTCTTTCTCTCTCTCCCACAGTTTGTATTTCTCTATCTCTCCCTCTCTCCCTCAGTTTCTATTTCTCTCTCTCTCTTTCTCTCTCTCCCATAGTTTGTATTTCTCTCTCTCTCTCTCCCTCCCTCTCCACAGTTTGTATTTCGCTCTCTCTCCCTCTTGCCGTCTCTCCCACAGTTTGTATTTCACTCTCTCTCTCCCTCTCTCCCAAAGTTTGCATGTTTCTCTCTCCCTCCCCTTCTCTCCCAGATTGTATTTCTCTCTCTCTCTCTCCCTCCCTCTCTCCCATCGTTTGTATTTTTCTCTCTCTCACTCCCACAGTTTGCATCTTTCTCTCTCTCACTCCCTCTCTTCCTCAGTTTGTATTTCTCTCTCTCTGTCTCTCTCTCTCTCCCAAAGTTTGTATTTTTCACTCTCACTCCCTCTCTCCCACAGTTTGTATTTCTCTCTCTCTGTCTGTCTCTCTCCCACATTATATATTTCTCTCTCTCTCACGCCCTCTCTCCAGTTTGTATTTCTATCTCTCTCTCTCTCTCACTCTCTCTCTCCCTCACAGTTTGATTTTTTTTTTGTCTCTCTCCCTCTCTCTCCAGGTTGTATTTCTCTCTCTCTCTCTCTCCCTCCCCAGTTTGTGTTTCTCTCTCTATCTCCCTCTCTCCCAGAGTTTGTATTTCTCTCCCTCTCTCTCCCTCTCTCCCACAGTTTGATTTTTTTTGTCTCTCTCCCTCTCTCTCCAGGTTGTATTTCTCTCTCTCTCTCTCTCTCCCTCCCCAGTTTGTGTTTCTCTCTCTATCTCCCTCTCTCCCAGAGTTTGTATTTCTCTCCCTCTCTCTCCCTCTCTCCCACAGTTTGTATTTCTCTCGCTCTCTCTCCCTCTCTCCCACAGTTTGTATTTCGCTCTCTCTGTCTCTCTCTCTCCCACAGTTTGTATTTCTCTCTCTCTCTCTCTGTCTCTCCCACAGTTTGTATTTCTCTCTCTCTCTCCCTCTCTCCCACAGTTTGTATTTTTCTCTCTCTCTCTCCCTCTCTCCCACAGTTTGTATTTCTCTCTCTCTCTCTCCCTCCCTCTCTCCCACAGTTTGTATTTTTCTCTCTCTCACTCCCTCAGTTTGTATTTCTCTCTCTCTCTCCCTCTCTCCCACAATTTGTATTTTTCTCTCTCTCACTCCCTCTCTCCCACAGTTTGTATTTCTCTCTCTCTGTCTCTCTCTCTCTCCCACAGTTTGTATTTCGCTCTCTTTCACTCTCTATCCCACAGTTTGTATTTCTCTTTCTCTCTCCCTCTCCCCATCCCTCCGACAGTTTGTATTTCACTCTCTCTCTCTCCGTCTCTCCCACAGGTTGTATTTCTCTCTCTTTCTCCCTCTCTCCCACAGTTTGTATTTCTCTCTCTCTCTCCCTCTCTCTCTCCCACAGTTTGTATTTTTTTCTCTCTCACTCCCTCTCTCCCTCAGTTTGTATTTCTTTCTCTCTCTCCCTCTCTCCCACAATTTGTATTTTTCTCTCTCTCACTCCCTCTCTCCCTCAGTTTGTATTTCTCTCTCTCTGTCTCTCTCTCTCCCACAGTTTGTATTTCGCTCTCTCTGTCTCTCTCTCTCCCACAATTTGTATTTCTCTCTCTCTCTCTCTCACTCTCCGTCTCTCACACAGTTTGTATTTCTCTCTCTCTCTCCCTCTTTCCCAAAGTCTGTATATTTCTTTCTCTCTCTCCCTCTCTCCCACAATTTGTATTTTTCTCTCTCTCACTCCCTCTCTCCCTCAGTTTGTATTTCTCTCTCTCTGTCTCTCTCTCCCACAGTTTGTATTTCGCTCTCTCTGTCTCTCTCTCTCCCACAGTTTGTATTTCTCTCTCTCTCTCTCTCACTCTCCATCTCTCACACAGTTTGTATTTCTCTCTCTCTCTCCCTCTTTCCCAAAGTCTGTATATTTCTCTCTCTCTCTCCCTCTCTCCCACAGTTTGAATTTTTCTCTCTCTCACTCCCTCTCTCCCTCAGTTTGTATTTCTCTGTCTCTCTCCCTCTCTCCCACAATTTGTATTTTACTCTCTCTCACTCCCACTCTTCCACAGTTTGTATTTCTCTCTCTCTGTCTCTCTCTCTCCCACAGTTTGTATTTCGCTCTCTGTCTCTCTCTCTCCCACAGTTTGTATTTCTCTCTCTCTCTCCCTCTCCCCGTCTCTCCCACAGTTTGTATTTCACTCTCTCTCTCTCCGTCTTTCCCACAGGTTGTATTTCTCTCTCTCTCTCTCTCTCCCACAGTTTGTATTTCTCTCTCTCTCTCCCTCCCTCTCTACCACAGTTTGTATTTTTCTCTCTCTCACTCCCTCTCTCCCTCAGTTTGTATTTCTTTCTCTCTCTCCCTCTCTCCCACAATTTGTATTTTTCTCTCTCTCACTCCCTCTCTCCCACAGTTTGTATTTCTCTCTCTCTGTCGCTCTCTCTCCCACAGTTTGTATTTCTCTCTCTCTCTCCCAGTTTGTATTTCTCTATCTCTCACTCCCTCTCTCCCAGTTTGTATTTCTCTCTCTCTCTCTTCCTCTCTCCCACAGTTTGTATTTCTCTCTCTCACTCTCTCCCACAGTTTGTATCACTCTCTCTCTCCCACAGTATGGATTTCTCTCTCTCTCTCTCCCTCTCTCGCTCAGTTTGGATTTCTCTCCCTCTCACTCCCTCTCTCCGACAGTTTGTATTTCTCTCTCTCTACATCTCTCCCACAGTTTGTATTTCTCTCTCTCACTCTCTCCCACAGTTTGTATTACTCTCTCTCCCACAGTTTGGATTTCTCTCTCTCTCTCTCCCTCTCTCGCTCAGTTTGGATTTGTCTCCCTCCCTCTCCCTCTCTCCCACAGTTTGTATTTCTCTCTCTCTCTCTTTGTCCCACATTTTGTATTTCTCTCTCTCTCTCTCCCTCCCCAGTTTGTGTTTCTCTCTCTCTCTCCCTCTCTCCCAACTCTCTCCCACAGTTTGTATCACTCTCTCTCTCCCACAGTATGGATTTCTCTCTCTCTCTCTCCCTCTCTCGCTCAGTTTGGATTTCTCTCCCTCTCACTCCCTCTCTCCGACAGTTTGTATTTCTCTCTCTCCGCATCTCTCCCACAGTTTGTATTTCTCTCTCTCACTCTCTCCCACAGTTTGTATTACTCTCTCTCTCCCACAGTTTGGATTACTCTCTCTCTCTCTCCCTCTCTCGCTCAGTTTGGATTTCTCTCCCTCCCTCTCCCTCTCTCCCACAGTTTGTATTTCTCTCTCTCTCTCTTTGTCCCACAGTTTGTATTTCTCTCTCTCTCTCTCCCTCCCCAGTTTGTGTTTCTCTCTCTCTCTCCCTCTCTCCCAGAGTTTGTATTTCTCTCCCTCTCTCTCCCTCTCTCCCACAGTTTGTATTTCTCTCGCTCTCTCTCCCTCTCTCCCACAGTTTATATTTCGCTCTCTCTGTCTCTCTCTCTCCCACAGTTTGTATTTCTCTCTCTCTCTCTCTCTGTCTCTCCCACAGTTTGTATTTCTCTCTCTCTCTCCCTCTCTCCCACAGTTTGTATTTTTCTCTCTCTCTCTCCCTCTCTCCCACAGTTTGTATTTCTCTCTCTCTCTCTCCCTCCCTCTCTCCCACAGTTTGAATTTTTCTCTCTCTCACTCCCTCAGTTTGTATTTCTCTCTCTCTCTCCCTCTCTCCCACAATTTGTATTTTTCTCTCTCTCACTCCCTCTCTCCCACAGTTTGTATTTCTCTCTCTCTGTCTCTCGCTCTCCCACAGTTTGTATTTTGCTCTCTTTCTCTCTCTCTCCCACAGTTTGTATTTTTCTCTCTCTCACTCCCTCTCTCCCTCAGTTTGTATTTCTTTCTCTCTCTCCCTCTCTCCCACAATTTGTATTTTTCTCTCTCTCACTCCCTCTCTCCCTCAGTTTGTATTTCTCTCTCTCTGTCTCTCTCTCTCCCACAGTTTGTATTTCGCTCTCTCTGTCTCTCTCTCTCCCACAGTTTGTATTTCTCTCTCTCTCTCTCTCTCACTCCCTCTCTCCCACAGTTTGTATTTCTCTCTCTCCCTCTTTCCCAAAGTCTGTATATTTCTCTCTCTCTCTCCCTCTCTCCCACAGTTTGTAATTTTCTCTCTCTCTCTCCCTCTCTCCCACAGTTTGTATTTCTCTCTCTCTCTTTCTCCCTCCCTCTCTCTCACAGTTTGAATTTTTCTCTCTCTCACTCCCTCTCTCCCTCAGTTTGTATTTCTCTGTCTCTCTCCCTCTCTCCCACAATTTGTATTTTTCTCTCTCTCACTCCCACTCTCCCACAGTTTGTATTTCTCTCTCTCTGTCTCTCTCTCTCCCACAGTTTGTATTTCGCTCTCTGTCTCTCTCTCTCCTACAGTTTGTATTTCTCTCTCTCTCTCCCTTTCCCCGTCTCTCACACAGTTTGTATTTCACTCTCTCTCTCTCCGTCTTTCCCACAGGTTGTATTTCTCTCTCTCTCTCTCTCTCTCCCTCAGTTTGTATTTCTTTCTCTCTCTCCCTCTCTCCCACAATTTGTATTTTTCTCTCTCTCACTCCCTCTCTCCCACAGTTTGTATTTCTCTCTCTCTGTCGCTCTCTCTCCCACAGTTTGTATTTCTCTCTCTCTCTCACAGTTTGTATTTCTCTATCTCTCACTCCCTCTCTCCCAGTTTGTATTTCTCTCTCTCTCTCTTCCTCTCTCCCACAGTTTGTATTTCTCTCTCTCACTCTCTCCCACAGTTTGTATTACTCTCTCTCTCCCACAGTATGGATTTCTCTCTCTCTCCCTCTCTCGCTCAGTTTGGATTTCTCTCCCTCTCACTCCCTCTCTCCGACAGTTTGTATTTCTCTCTCTCTCCATCTCTCCCACAGTTTGTATTTCTCTCTCTCACTCTCTCCCACAGTTTGTATTACTCTCTCTCTCCCACAGTTTGGATTTCTCTCTCTCTCTCTCCCTCTCTCGCTCAGTTTGGATTTCTCTCCCTCCCTCTCCCTCTCTCCCACAGTTTGTATTTCTCTCTCTCTCTCTTTGTCCCACAGTTTGTATTTCTCTCTCTCTCTCTCTCTCTCCCACAATTTGTATTTCTCTCTCTCTCTCTTTCTCCCACAGTTTGTATTTTTCTCTCTCTCACTCTCTCCCACAGTTTGTATTTCTCTCCCTCTCTCTCTCTCCCACAGTTTGTATTTTTCTCTCTCTCTCTCCCTCTCTCCCACAGTTTGTATTTCTCTCTCTCTCTCTCTCCCACAGTTTGTATTTCTCTCTCTCTCTCTCTCTCTCTCTTTCTCCCACTGTTTGTATTTCTCTCTCTCTCTCTCTTTCTCCCACAGTTTGTATTTCTCTCTCTCTTTCTCCCTCCCACAGTTTGTATTTCTCTCTCTGTGTCCCACAGTTTGTATTTCTCTCTCCCTCTCTCTCACCCACAGTTTGTATTTCTATCTCTCTCTCCCTCTCTCACTCAGTTTATATTTCTCTCTCTCTCCCTAGTTCCCAGTTTGTATTTCTGTCTCTCTCTCCCACTCTCCCACAGATTGTATTTCTCTCTCTCTCCCTCTCTCCCACAATTTGTATTTCTCTCTCTCTCTCTCCCTCTTTCCCAGTTTTTATTTCTCTCTCTCTCTCCCACTCTCCCCCAGTTTGTATTTCTCTCTCTCTCTCTCTCCCACAGTTTGTATTTCACTCTCTCTCTCTCCCACAGTTTGTCTTGCTCTCTCTTTCTCTCTCTCTCTCCCACAGTTTGTATTTCTCTCTCTCTCTCCCCAGTTTGTATTTCTGTCTCTCACCCACAGTTTGTCTTTCTCTCTCTCTCTCCCTCAATTTCTATTTCCCTCTCTCTCTTTCTCTCTCTCCCACAGTTTGTATTTCTCTCTCCCTCCCTCTCTCCCTCAGTTTCTATTTCTCTCTCTCTCTTTCTCTCTCTCCCATAGTTTGTATTTCTCTCTCTCTCTCTCCTTCCCTCCCCACAGTTTGTATTTCGCTCTCTCTCCCTCTTGCCGTCTCTCCCATAGTTTGTATTTCACTCTCTCTCTCCCTCTCTCCCAAAGTTTGCATGTTTCTCTCTCCCTCCCCTTCTCTCCCAGATTGTATTTCTCTCTCTCTCTCTCCCTCCCTCTCTCCCATAGTTTGTATTTTTCTCTCTCTCACTCCCACAGTTTGCATCTTTCTCTCTCTCACTCCCTCTCTCCCACAGTTTCTATTTCTCTCTCTCTGTCTGTCTCTCTCCCATGTTATATATTTCTCTCTCTCTCACTCCCTCTCTCCAGTTTGTATTTCTATCTCTCTCTCTCTCTCACTCTCTCTCTCCCTCACCAGTATGTGTTGCTCTCCCTCTCTCCCCACTTTGTATATCTCTCTTTCTCTCTCTCTCTCTCCCTCTCCCCCACAGTTTGATTTTTTTTTCTGTCTCTCTCCCTCTCTCTCCAGGTTGTATTTCTCTCTCTCTCTCTCTCCCTCCCCAGTTTGTGTTTCTCTCTCTCTCTCCCTCTCTCCCAGAGTTTGTATTTTTTTCTCTCTCTCTCTCCCTCTCTCCCACAATTTGTATTTCTCTCCCTCTCTCTCCCTCTCTCCCACAGTTTGTATTTCTCTCGCTCTCTCTCCCTCTCTCCCACAGTTTGTATTTCGCTCTCTCTGTCTCTCTCTCTCCCACAGTTTGTATTTCTCTCTCTCTCTCTCTCTGTCTCTCCCACAGTTTGTATTTCTCTCTCTCTCTCCCTCTCTCCCACAGTTTGTATTTTTCTCTCTCTCTCTCCCTCTCTCCCACAGTTTATATTTCTCTCTCTCTCTCTCTCTCCCTCCCTCTCTCCCACAGTTTGAATTTTTCTCTCTCTCACTCCCTCAGTTTGTATTTCTCTCTCTCTCCGTCTCACCCACAGTTTGTATTTCTCTCTCTCTCACTCCCTCTCTCCCCACTTTGTATTTATCTCTTTCTCTCTCTCACTCTCCCTCTCTCCCACAGTTTGTATTTCTCTCTCTCTCTCCCTCTCTCCCACAGTTTGTATTTCTCTCTTTCTCACTCCCTCTCTCCCAGTTTGTGTTGCTCTCCCTCACTCCCCACTTTGTATTTCTCTCTTTCTCTCTCTCTCTCTCCCTCTCTCCCCACTTTGTATTTTTCTCTCTCTCTCTCCCTCTCTCCCACAGTTTGTATTTTTCTCTCTCTCTCTCCCTCTCTCCCTCAATTTGTATTTCTCTCTCTCTCTCCCTCTCTCCCACAGTTTGTATTTCTCTCTCACTCTCTCCCTCCCTCTCTCCCACACTTTGTATTTCTCTCTCTCTCTCACTCCCTCTCTCCCACAGTTTGTATTTCTCTCTCTCTCACTCCCTCTCTCCCAATTTGTGTTGCTCTCCCTCTCTCCCCATTTTGTATTTTTCTCTTTCTCTCTCTCTCTCCGTCTCTCCAACAGTTTGTATTTCTCTCTCTCTCTCTCCCTCCCTCTGTCCTACAGATTGTATTTTTCTCCATCTCTCTCTCTCTCCCACAGTTTGTGTTTCTCTCTCTCTCTCTCTCCCTCTCCAGCAGTTTGTATTTCTCTCTCTCTCTGTCTCTCCCACAGTTTGTATTTCTCTCTCTCTCTCCCTCTCTCCCACAGTTTGTATTTTTCTCTCTCTCTCTCCCTCTCTCCCACAGTTTATATTTCTCTCTCTCTCTCTCTCTCTCCCTCCCTCTCTCCCACAGTTTGAATTTTTCTCTCTCTCACTCCCTCAGTTTGTATTTCTCTCTCTCTCCGTCTCACCCACAGTTTGTATTTCTCTCTCTCTCACTCCCTCTCTCCCCACTTTGTATTTATCTCTTTCTCTCTCTCACTCTCCCTCTCTCCCACAGTTTGTATTTCTCTCTCTCTCTCCCTCTCTCCCACAGTTTGTATTTCTCTCTTTCTCACTCCCTCTCTCCCAGTTTGTGTTGCTCTCCCTCACTCCCCACTTTGTATTTCTCTCTTTCTCTCTCTCTCTCTCCCTCTCTCCCCACTTTGTATTTTTCTCTCTCTCTCTCCCTCTCTCCCACAGTTTGTATTTTTCTCTCTCTCTCTCCCTCTCTCCCTCAATTTGTATTTCTCTCTCTCTCTCCCTCTCTCCCACAGTTTGTATTTCTCTCTCACTCTCTCCCTCCCTCTCTCCCACCATTTGTATTTCTCTCTCTCTCTCACTCCCTCTCTCCCACAGTTTGTATTTCTCTCTCTCTCACTCCCTCTCTCCCAATTTGTGTTGCTCTCCCTCTCTCCCCATTTTGTATTTTTCTCTTTCTCTCTCTCTCTCCGTCTCTCCAACAGTTTGTATTTCTCTCTCTCTCTCTCCCTCCCTCTGTCCTACAGATTGTATTTTTCTCCATCTCTCTCTCTCTCCCACAGTTTGTGTTTCTCTCTCTCTCTCTCTCCCTCTCCAGCAGTTTGTATTTCTCTCGCTCTCTCTCTCTCTCCCACAGTTTGTATTTCTCTCTCTCCCTCTCTCCTACAGATTGTATTTTTCTCCATCTCTCCCTCTCTCCCAGAGTTTGTATTGCTCTCTTTCTCTCTCTCTCTCTCTCTCCGTCTCTCCCACAGTTTGTATTTCTCTCTCTCTCTCTCTCCCGCTCTCCCACAGTTTGTATTTCTCTCTCTCTCTCTCTCTCCCCATCTCTCCCACAGTTTGTATTTCTCACTCTCTCCCTCTCTCCGTCTCTCACACAGTTTGTATTTCTCTCTCTCTTTCTCTCTCCCTCTCTCTCACAGTTTGTATTTCTCTCTCTCTCGCTCCCTCTTTCTCACAGTTTGTATTTCTCTCTCTCTCACTCCCTCTCCGTCTCTCCCAAAGTTTGTATATTTCTCTCTCTCTCTCTCTCTCTCTCACTCTCTCCCAAAGTTTGTATTTTTCTCTCTCTCCCCAGTTTATGTTTCTCTCTCTCTCTCTCCCTCTCTCCCAAAGTTTGTATTTTTCTCTCACTCTCTCTCCCTCTCTCGCACAGTTTGTATTTCTCTCCCTCTGTCTCTCTCTCTCCCACAGTTTGTATTTCTCACTCTCTGTCTCTCTCTCTCTCTTCAGTTTGTATTTCTCTCTCTCTCTCTTTCTCTCCTATAAATTGTATTTTTCTCCATCTCTCTCTCTCTCTCTCCCACAGTTTGTATTTCTCTCTCTCTCTCCCTCCCTCTCTCCTACAGATTGTATTTTTCTCCATCTCTCTCTCTCTCCCACAGTTTGTATTTCTCTCTCTCTCTCTCTCTCTCCGTCTCACCCACAGTTTGTGTTTCTCTTTCTCTCTCTCACTCCGTCTCTCCCACTGTTTGTGTTTCTCTCTCTCTCTCCCTCTCCAGCAGTTTGTATTTCTTTCTCTCTCTCTCCCACAGTTAGTATTTCTTTCTCTCTCTCTCTCTCCCACAGTTTGTATTTCTCTCTCTCTTTCCCTCTCTCCCACAGTTTGTATTTCTCTCTCTCTCTATCTCACGCTCTCTCTCCCTCCCCTGTTTATGTTGCTCTCTCTCTCTCCCCCACTTTGTGTTGCTCTCTTTTTCTCTCACCCTCTCTCTCTCCCACGGTTTGTGCTCTCTCTGCCTCCTCCAGTTGGTATTGCGCTGTCTCTCTCCCTCTCTCTCCACTTTGTATTTCTTTCTTTCTCTCTCCCTCTCCCTCTCTCCCACAGTTTGTATTTCTCTCTCTCTCCCTCTCTCCCACAGTTTGTGTTTCTCTCTCTCTCTCTCTCTCTCACTCTCTCCCAAAGTTTGTATTTTTCTCTCACCCTCTCTCCCTCTCCCACAGTTTGTATTTCTCTCTCTCTGCCTCTCTCTCTCCCACAGTTTGTATTTCTCTCTCTCTCTCCCTCTCTCCTATAGATTGTATTTTCCTCCATCTCTCTCTCTCTCCCACAGTTTGTATTTCTCTCTCTCTCTCTCCCTCCCTCTCTCCAACAGATTGTATTTTTCTCCATCTCTCTCTCTCTGACACAGTTTGTATTTCTCTCTCTCTCTCTCTCTCTCCGTCTCTCCCACAGTTTGTATTTCTCTTTCTCTCTCTCACTCCGTCTCTCCCACAGTTTGTGTTTCTCTCTCTCTCTCTCCCACTCCAGCAGTTTGTATTTCTCTGGCTCTCTCTCACTCTCCCACAATTTGTATTTCACTCTCTCCCTCTCTACAAATGATTGTATTTTTCTCCATCTCTCTCTCTCTCCCAAAGTTTGTATTTCTCTCTCTCTCTCTCTCACTCTCTCTCCCTCTCTCCCAGAGTTTGTGTTGCTCTCTTTCTCTCTCTCACTCTCTCCGTCTCTCCCACAGTTTGTATTTTTCTCTCTCTCTCTCTCCCTCTCTCCCACGGTTTGTATTTCTCTCTCTCTCCCACTGTTTGTATTTCTCTCTCTCTCTTCAGTTTGTATTTCTCTCTCTCTGTCTCTCTCTCTCCCACGGTTTGTATTTCTCTCTCTCTCTCTTCAGTTTGTATTTCTCTCTCTCTATCTCTCTCTCTCTCCCACGGTTTGTATTTCTCTCTCTCTCCCACTGTTTGTATTTCTCTCTCTCTCTTCAGTTTGTATTTCTCTCTCTCTGTCTCTCTCTCTCCCACGGTTTGTATTTCTCTCTCTCTCCCACAGTTTGTATTTCTCTCTCTCTTTATCTCTTCAGTTTGTGTTTCTCTCTCTCTCTCTCTCCCTCTCTCCCACAGTTTGTATTTCTCTCTCTCTCTCCCTCTCTCCCACAGTTTGAATTTCTCTCTCTCTCCCTCTCTCCCACAGTTTGAATTTCTCTCTCTCTCTCTCTCCCCAGTTTGTGTTTCTCTCTCTCTCTCTCTCCCTCTCTCCCACAGATTGTATTTCTCTCTCTCTCTCCCTCTCTCCCAAAGTTTGTATTTTTCTCTCTCTCTCCCTCTCTCCCAAAGTTTGCATTTCTCTCTCCATGTCTCTCTCTCTCCCACTGTTTGTATTTCTCTCTCTCTTCAGTTTGTATTTCTCTCTCTCTGTCTCTCTCTCTCCCACGGTTTGTATTTCTCTCTCTCTCCCACTGTTTGTATTTCTCTCTCTCTCTCTTCAGTTTGTATTTCTCTCTCTCTGTCTCTCTCTCTCCCACGGTTTGTATTTCTCTCTCTCTCCCACAGTTTGTATTTCTCTCTCTCTTTCTCTCTTCAGTTTGTATTTCTCTCTCTCACTCTCTCCCTCTCTCCCACAGTTTGTATTTCTCTCTCCCTCCCTCTCTCCCACAGTTTGTATCTCTCTAACTCTCTCCCTCTCTCCCACAGTTTGTATTTCTCTCTCTCTCTCCCTCACTCCCACAGTTTGTATTTCTCTCTCACCCTCTCTCCCACAGTTTGTATTTCTCTCTCTCTCTCCCTCTTTCCCACTGTTTCTATTTTCCCCTCTCTCCCTCTCTCCCTCAGTTGAAATTTCTCTCTCTCTCTCTCCCTCTTTGCCAGTTTGCATTTCTCTCTCTCTCTCCCACTCTCCCACAGTTTGTTTTTCTCTCTCTCTCTCTCCCTCTCTCCCACAGTTTGTATTTCTCTCTCTCTCTCTCCCACGGTTTGTATTTCTCTCTCTTTCTCTCTCTCTCTCCCACAATTTGTATTTCTCTCTCTCTCTCCCCAGTTTGTATTTCTCTCTCTCACCCACAGTTTGTCTTTCTCTCACTCTCTCTCTCCCACAGTTTGTATTTCTCTCTCTCTGTCTCTCTCTCTCCCACAGTTTCTATTTCTCTCTCTCTGTCTCTCTCTCTCCCACAGTTTGTATTTATCTCTCTCTCACTCCCTCTCTCCCAGTTTGTATTTCTCTCTCTCTCTCTCTTCCTCTCTCCCTCAGTTTGTATTTCTCTCTCTCTCTCTCTCCCACAGTATGTATTTCTCTCCCTCTCTCTCTCTCCCTCTCTCCCACAGATTGTATTTCCCTCTTTCTCTCTCTCTCTCCCCAGTTTGTATTTCTCTCTCTCTCTCCCCAGTTTGTATTTCTCTCTCTCTCCCTCTCCCTGTCTCACAGAGTTTGTATTTTGCTCTCCCTCTCCCTCTCTCCCACGGTTTGAATTTCCCTCGTCTGACTCTCCCCAGTTTGTATTTCTCCCTCTGTCTCTCTGTCTCTCCCACAGTTTGTATTTCACTCTCTCTCTCTCCCACAGTTTGTATTTCTCTCTCTCTCTCCGTCTCTCCCACAGTTTCTATTTCTCTCTCTCTTTCCCTCTCTCCCACAGTTTGTATTTCTTTCTCTCCATCTCCCTTTCTCCCACAGTTTGTATTTCTCTCTCTCTTTCCCTCTCGACCACAATTTATATTTCTCTCTCTCTCTCTCTCTTCAGTTTGTATTTCTCTCTCTCTCCCAAAGTTTGTATTTCTCTCTCTCTTCAGTTTGCATTTCTCTCTCTCTCTCCCCCTCTCTCCCTCAGTTTGTATTTCTCTCTCTCTCTCTCTCCCCCACTCTCTCTCAATTTGTATTTCTCTCTTTCTCTGTCACTCTCACCCTCAATTTGTATTTCTCTCTCTCTCTTGCTGTCTGGCTCTCCAACTCAGTTTCTATTTTTCTCCCTCTCTCTCTCTCTCCCACAGTTTGTATTTCTCTCTCTCTCTCTCTCCCTCTCTCCCACAGTTTGTATTTCTCTCTCTCTCTCCCTCTCTCCCACAGTTTGAATTTCTCTCTCTCTCCCTCTATCCAAAAGTTTGCATTTTTCTCTCTCTCTCTCTCCCTCTCTCCCAAAGTTTGCATTTATCTCTCCATGTCTCTCTCTCTCCCACAGTTTGTATTTCTCTCTATCTCTCTCTTCAGTTTGTATTTCTCTCTCTCACTCTCTCCCTCTCTCCCACAGTTTGTATTTCTCTCTCTCTCCCTCTCTCCCACAGTTTGTATTTCTCTCCCTCTCTCTCCCTCTCTCCCTCTCTCCCACAGTTTGTATTTCTCTCTTTCTCTCCCTCACCCCACAGTTTGTATTTCTCTCTCACCCTCTCTCCCACAGTTTGTATTTCTCTCTCTTTCTCTCTCTCTCTCCCACAGTTTCTATTTTCCCCTCTCTCCCTCTCTCCCTCAGTTTATATTTCTCTCTCTCTCTCTCCCTCTTTGCCAGTTTGTATTTCTCTCTCTCTCCCACTCTCCCTCAGTTTCTATTTCTCTATCTCTCTTTCTCTCTCTCCCACAGTTTGTATTTCTCACTCTCTCTCTCTCTCCCACAGTTTGTACTTCTCTCTCTCTGTCTCTCTCTCTCCCACAGTTTGTATTTCTGTCTCTCTCAATCCCTCTCTCCAGTTTGTATTTCTCTCTCTCTTTCCCTATCTCCCACAGTTTGTATTTCTTTCTCTCTATCTCCCTTTCTCCCACAGTTTGTATTTCTCTCTCTCTTTCCCTCTCGACCACAATTTATATTTCTCTCTCTCTGCATCTCACTCTCTCCCTCCCTCCCCTGTTTATGTTGCTCTCTCTCTCTCCCCACTTTGTGTTGCTCTCTTTTTCTCTCTCCCCCTCTCCCTCCCACAGTTTGTGCTCTCTCTGCCTCCCCCAGTTGGTATTGTGCTGTCTCTGTCCCTCTCTCTCCACTTTGTATTTCTCTCTTTCTCTCTCCCTCTCCCTCTCTGTCACAGTTTGTATTTCTCTCTCTCTCCCTCTCTCCCATAGTTTGTGTTTCTCTCTCTCTCTGTCTCTCTCTCTCCCACAGTTTGTATTTTTCTCTCTCTCACTCCCTTTCTCCCAAAGTTTGTATTTTTCTCTCTCTCTCCCCAGTTTGTATTTCTCTCTCTCTCTCGCTCTCTCTCCCCAGTTTGTATTTCTCTCTCTCTCTCTCCCTCAGTTTGTATTTCTCTCTCTCTCTCTCTCTCTCTCCCTCTCTCCCACAGTTTGAATTTCTCTCTCTCTCTCCCTCTCTCCCACAGTTTGTATTTCTCTCTCTCTCTCTCTCTTCAGTTTGTATTTCTCTCTCTCTCTCTCCCTCTCTCCCAAAGTTTGTATTTCTCTCTCTCTCCCTCTCTCCCAAAGTTTTTGTTTCTCTCTCTCTCTCCCCCACAGTTTGTATTTCTCTCTCTCTCTCTCTTCAGTTTGTATTTCTCTCTCTCTCCCAAAGTTTGTATTGCTCTCTCTCTCCCTCTATCCCAAAGTTTGTATTTCTCTCTCTCTTCAGTTTGCATTTCTCTCTCTCTCTCCCCCTCTCACCCTCAATTTGTATTTCTCTCTCTCTCTCTTTCTGTCTGGCTCTCTCACTCAGTTTCTATTTTTCTCCCTCTCTCTCTCTCTCCCACAGTTTGTATTTCTCTCTCTCTCTCTCTCCCTCTCTCCCACAGTTTGTATTTCTCTCTCTCTCTCTCCCTCTCTCCCACAGTTTGAATTTCTCTCTCTCTCCCTCTCTCCAAAAGTTTGTATTTTTCTCTCTCTCTCTCTCTCTCTCCCCAGTTTGTGTATCTCTCTCCCTCTCTCTCTCCCTCTCTCCCACAGATTGTATTTCTCTCTCTCTCTCCCTCTCTCCCAAAGTTTGTATATTTCTCTCTCTCTCTCTCCCAAAGTTTGCATTTCTCTCTCCATGTCACTCTCTCTCCCACGGTTTGAATTTCTCTCTCTCTCCCACAGTTTGTATTTCTCTCTCTCTCTCTCTTCAGTTTGTATTTCTCTCTCTCACTCTCTCCCTCTCTCCCACAGTTTGTATTTCTCTCTCTCTCCCTCTCTCCCACAGTTTGTATTTCTCTCCCTCTCTCCCTCTCTCCCACAGTTTGTATTTCTCTCTTTCTCTCCCTCACTCCCACAGTTTGTATTTCTCTCTCACCCTCTCTCCCACAGTTTGTATTTCTCTCTCTCTCTCCCTCTTTCCCACAGTTTCTATTTTCCCCTCTCTCCCTCTCTCCCTCAGTTTATATTTCTCTCTCTCTCTCTCCCTCTTTGCCAGTTTGTATTTCTCTCTCTCTCTCCCACTCTCCCACAGTTTGTATTTCTCTCTCTCTCTCTCCCACAGTTTGTATTTCTCTCTCTTTCTCTCTCTCTCTCTCCCACAGTTTGTATTTCTCTCTCCCTCTCCCCAGTTTGTATTTCTCTCTCTCACCCACAGTTTGTCTTTCTCTCACTCCCTCTCTCCCACAGTTTGTATTTCTCTCTCTCTCTCCCTCTCTCCCTCAGTTTCTATTTCTCTCTCTCTCTTTCTCTCTCTCCCGCAGTTTGTATTTATCACTCTCTGTCTCTCTCTCCCACAGTTTGTATTTCACTCTCTCTGTCTCTCTCTCTCCCACAGTTTGTATTTCTCTCTCTCTCAATCCCTCTCTTCAAGTTTGTATTTCTCTCTCTCTCTCTCTCCCTACCTATCTCCCACAGTTTGCATTTCTCTCTCTCTCTCTCCCTCCATCTCCCCAGTTTGTATTTCGCTCTCTCTCCCTCTCACCGTCTCTCCCACAGTTTGTATTTCACTTTCTCTCTCTCCCTCTCTACCAAAGGTTGCATATTTCTCTCTCCCTCTCCCTCTCTCCCAGATTGTATTTCTCTCTCTCTCTCCCTCCCTTTCTCTCTCACTCCCTCTCTCCCACAGTTTGTATTTCTCTCTCTCTCTCTCCCACAGTTTGTATTTCTCTCTCTCTCTCTCCCTCTCTCCCTCTCTCCCACAGTTTGTATTTCTCTCTTTCTCTCCCTCACTCCCACAGTTTGTATTTCTCTCTCACCCTCTCTCCCACAGTTTGTATTTCTCTCTCTCTCTCCCTCTTTCCCACAGTTTCTATTTTCCCCTCTCTCCCTCTCTCCCTCAGTTTATATTTCTCTCTCTCTCTCTCTCTCTCTTTGCCAGTTTGTATTTCTCTCTCTCTCTCCCACTCTCCCACAGTTTGTATTTCTCTCTCTCTCTCCCACAGTTTGTATTTCTCTCTCTTTCTCTCTCTCTCTCCCACAGTTTGTATTTCTCTCTCCCTCTCCCCAGTTTGTATTTCTCTCTCTCACCCACAGTTTGTCTTTCTCTCACTCTCTCTCTCCCACAGTTTGTATTTCTCTCTCTCTCTCCCTCTCACCCTCAGTTTCTATTTCTCTCTCTCTCTTTCTCTCTCTCCCACAGTTTGTATTTCTCACTCTCTCTCTCTCTCTCTCCCACAGTTTGTACTTCTCTCTCTCTGTCTCTCTCTCTCCCACAGTTTGTATTTCTCTCTCTCTCAATCCCTCTCTTCCAGTTTGTATTTCTCTCTCTCTCTCTCCCTCCCTATCTCCCACAGTTTGTATTTCTCTCTCTCTCTCTCCCTGTCTCACAGAGTTTGTATTTTGCTCTCCCTCTCCCTCTCTCCCACCGTTTGTATTTCTATCTCTCTGACTCTCCCCAGTTTGTATTTCTCCCTCTGTCTCTCCGTCTCTCCCACAGTTTGTATTTCTCTCTCTCTTTCCCTCTCTCCCACAGTTTGTATTTCTTTCTCTCTATCTCCCTTTCTCCCACAGTTTGTATTTCTCTCTCCCTTTCCCTCTCTACCACAATTTATTTTTCTCTCTCTCTCTATCTATCTCACTCTCTCTCTCCCTCCCCTGTTTATGTTGCTCTCTCTCTCTCCCCACTTTGTATTGCTCTCTTTTTCTCTCTCCCCCTCTCCCACCCACAGTTTGTGCTCTCTCTGCCTCCCCCAGTTGGTATTGTGCTGTCTCAGTCCCTCTCTCTCCACTTTGTATTTCTCTCTTTCTCTCTCCCTCTCCCTCTCTGTCACAGTTTGTATTTCTCTCTCTCTCCCTCTCTCCCATAGTTTGTGTTTCTCTCTCTCTCTGTCTCTCTCTCCCACAGTTTGTATTTTTCTCTCTCTCACTCCCTCTCTCCCAAAGTTTGTATTTTTCTCTCTCTCTCTCCCCAGTTTGTATTTCTCTCTCTCTCTCGCTCTCTCTCCCCAGTTTGTATTTCTCTCTCTCTCCCTCTCCCACAGTTTGTATTTCTCTCTCTCTCTCTCTCTTCAGTTTGTATTTCTCTCTCTCTCTCTCCCTCTCTCCCAAAGTTTGTATTTCTCTCTCTCTCCCTCTCTCCCAAAGTTTGTGTTTCTCTCTCTCTCTCTCTCCCACAGTTTGTATTTCTCTCTCTCTCTCTTCAGTTTGTATTTCTCTCTCTCTCCCAAAGTTTGTATTGCTCTCTCTCTCCCTCTATCCCAAAGTTTGTATTTCTCTCTTTCTCTGTCCCTCTCACCCTCAATTTGTATTTCTCTCTCTCTCTTTCTGTCTGGCTCTCTCACTCAGTTTCTATTTTTCTCCCTCTCTCTCTCTCTCCCACAGTTTGCATTTCTCTCTCTCTCTCTCTCTCCCACAGTTTGTATTTCTCTCTCTCTCTCTCTCCCTCTCTCCCACAGTTTGTATTTCTCTCTCTCTCTCACTCTCTCCCACAGTTTGAATTTCTCTCTCTCTCCCTCTCTCCAAAAGTTTGTATTTTTCTCTCTCTCTCTCTCCCCAGTTTGTGTATCTCTCTCTCTCTCTCTCTCCCTCTCTCCCACAGATTGTATTTCTCTCTCTCTCTCCCTCTCTCCCAAAGTTTGTATTTTTCTCTCTCTCTCCCTCTCTCCCAAAGTTTGCATTTCTCTCTCCATGTCTCTCTTCTCCCACGGTTTGTATTTCTCTCTCTCTCCCACAGTTTGTATTTCTCTCTCTCTCTCTCTTCAGTTTGTATTTCTCTCTATCACTCTCTCCCTCTCTCCCACAGTTTGTATTTCTCTCCCTCTCTCCCTCTCTCCCGCAGTTTGTATTTCTCTCTTTCTCTCCCTCACTCCCACAGTTTGTATTTCTCTCTCACCCTCTCTCCCACAGTTTGTATTTCTCTCTCTCTCTCCCTCTTTCCCACAGTTTCTATTTTCCCCTCTCTCCCTCTCTCCCTCAGTTTATATTTCTCTCTCTCTCTCCCTCTTTGCCAGTTTGTATTTCTCTCTCTCTCTCCCACTCTCCCACAGTTTGTATTTCTCTCTCTCTCTCCCACAGTTTGTATTTCTCTCTCTTTCTCTCTCTCTCTCCCACAGTTTGTATTTCTCTCTTCCTCTCCCCAGTTTGTATTTCTCTCTCTCACCCACAGTTTGTCTTTCTCTCACTCTCTCTCTCCCACAGTTTGTATTTCTCTCTCTCTCTCCCTCTCTCCCTCAGTTTCTATTTCTCTCTCTCTCTTTCTCTCTCTCCCACAGTTTGTATTTCTCACTCTCTCTCTCTCTCTGTCCCACAGTTTGTACTTCTCTCTCTCTGTCTCTCTCTCTCCCACAGTTTGTATTTCTCTCTCTCTCAATCCCTCTCTTCCAGTTTGTATTTCTCTCTCTCTCTCTCCCTCCCTATCTCCCACAGTTTGTATTTCTCTGTCTCTCTCTCCCTGTCTCACAGAGTTTGTATTTTGCTCTCCCTCTCCCTCTCTCCCACCGTTTGTATTTCTATCTCTCTGACTCTCCCCAGTTTGTATTTCTCCCTCTGTCTCTCCGTCTCTCCCACAGTTTGTATTTCTCTCTCTCTCTCCCTCTCTCCCAAAGTTTGTATTTTTCTCTCTCTTTCCCTCTCTCCCAAAGTTTGCATTTCTCTCTCCATGTCTCTCTTCTCCCACGGTTTGTATTTCTCTCTCTCTCCCACAGTTTGTATTTCTCTCTCTCTCTCTCTTCAGTTTGTATTTCTCTCTATCACTCTCTCCCTCTCTCCCACAGTTTGTATTTCTCTCCCTCTCTCCCTCTCTCCCGCAGTTTGTATTTCTCTCTTTCTCTCCCTCACTCCCACAGTTTGTATTTCTCTCTCACCCTCTCTCCCACAGTTTGTATTTCTCTCTCTCTCTCCCTCTTTCCCACAGTTTCTATTTTCCCCTCTCTCCCTCTCTCCCTCAGTTTATATTTCTCTCTCTCTCTCCCTCTTTGCCAGTTTGTATTTCTCTCTCTCTCTCCCACTCTCCCACAGTTTGTATTTCTCTCTCTCTCTCCCACAGTTTGTATTTCTCTCTCTTTCTCTCTCTCTCTCCCACAGTTTGTATTTCTCTCTTCCTCTCCCCAGTTTGTATTTCTCTCTCTCACCCACAGTTTGTCTTTCTCTCACTCTCTCTCTCCCACAGTTTGTATTTCTCTCTCTCTCTCCCTCTCTCCCTCAGTTTCTATTTCTCTCTCTCTCTTTCTCTCTCTCCCACAGTTTGTATTTCTCACTCTCTCTCTCTCTCTCTCCCACAGTTTGTACTTCTCTCTCTCTGTCTCTCTCTCTCCCACAGTTTGTATTTCTCTCTCTCTCAATCCCTCTCTTCCAGTTTGTATTTCTCTCTCTCTCTCTCCCTCCCTATCTCCCACAGTCTGTATTTCTCTGTCTCTCTCTCCCTGTCTCACAGAGTTTGTATTTTGCTCTCCCTCTCCCTCTCTCCCACCGTTTGTATTTCTATCTCTCTGACTCTCCCCAGTTTGTATTTCTCCCTCTGTCTCTCCGTCTCTCCCACAGTTTGTATTTCTCTCTCTCTCTTTCCCTCTCTCCCACAGTTTGTATTTCTTTCTCTCTATCTCCCTTTCTCCCACAGTTTGTATTTCTCTCTCCCTTTCCCTCTCTACCACAATTTATATTTCTCTCTCTCTCTATCTCACTCTCTCTCTCCCTCCCCTGTTTATGTTGCTCTCTCTCTCTCCCCACTTTGTGTTGCTCTCTTTTTCTCTCTCCCCCTCTCCCACCCACAGTTTGTGCTCTCTCTGCCTCCCCCAGTTGGTACTGTGCTGTCTCTGTCCCTCTCTCTCCACTTTGTATTTCTCTCTTTCTCTCTCCCTCTCCCTCTCTGTCACAGTTTGTATTTCTCTCTCTCTCCCTCTCTCCCATAGTTTGTGTTTCTCTCTCTCTCTGTCTCTCTCTCTCCCACAGTTTGTATTTTTCTCTCTCTCACTCCCTCTCTCCCAAAGTTTGTATTTTTCTCTCTCTCTCTCCCCAGTTTGTATTTCTCTCTCTCTCTCGCTCTCTCTCCCCAGTTTGTATTTCTCTCTCTCTCCCTCTCCCACAGTTTGTATTTCTCTCTCTCTCTCTCTCTTCAGTTTGTATTTCTCTCTCTCTCTCTCCCTCTCTCCAAAAGTTTGTATTTTTCTCTCTCTCTCTCTCCCCAGTTTGTGTATCTCTCTCTCTCTCTCCCTCTCTCCCACAGATTGTATTTCTCTCTCTCTCTCCCTCTCTCCCAAAGTTTGTATTTTTCTCTCTCGCTCCCTCTCTCCCAAAGTTTGCATTTCTCTCTCCATGTCTCTCTTCTCCCACGGTTTGTATTTCTCTCTCTCTCTCTTCAGTTTGTATTTCTCTCTCTCTGTCTCTCTCTCTCCCACTGTTTGTATTTCTCTCTCTCTCTCTTCAGTTTGTATTTCTCTCTCTCTATCTCTCTCTCTCCCACAGTTTGTATTTCTCTCTCTCTCTCTCCCACAGTTTGTATTTCTCTCTCTTTCTCTCTCTCTCTCCCACAGTTTGTATTTCTCTCTCCCTCTCCCCAGTTTGTATTTCTCTCTCTCACCCACAGTTTGTCTTTCTCTCACTCTCTCTCTCCCACAGTTTGTATTTCTCTCTCTCTCTCCCTCTCTCCCTCAGTTTCTATTTCTCTCTCTCTCTTTCTCTCTCTCCCACAGTTTGTATTTCTCACTCTCTATCTCTCTCTCTCCCACAGATTGTACTTCTCTCTCTCTGTCTCTCTCTCTCCCACAGTTTGTATTTCTCTCTCTCTCAATCCCTCTCTTCCAGTTTGTATTTCTCTCTCTCTCTCTCTCCCTCCCTATCTCCCACAGTTTGTATTTCTCTCTCTCCCTCTCCCTCCCTCTCCCCAGTTTGTATTTCGCTCTCTCACCCTCTCCCCATCTCACACAGTTTGTATTTCACTTTCTCTCTCTCCCTCTCTCCCAAAGTTTGCATTTCTCTCTCCATGTCTCTCTCTCTCCCACGGTTTGTATTTCTCACTCTCTCTCCCTCTTTCCCACAGTTTCTATTTTCCCCTCTCTCCCTCTCTCCCTCAGTTTATATTTCTCTCTCTCTCTCTCCCTCTTTGCCAGTTTGTATTTCTCTCTCTCTCTCCCACTCTCCCACAGTTTGTATTTCTCTCTCTCTCTCTCCCACAGTTTGTATTTCTCTCTCTTTCTCTCTCTCTCTCCCACAGTTTGTATTTCTCTCTCCCTCTCCCCAGTTTGTATTTCTCTCTCTCACCCACAGTTTGTCTTTCTCTCACTCTCTCTCTCCCACAGTTTGTATTTCTCTCTCTCTCTCCCTCTCTCCCTCAGTTTCTATTTCTCTCTCTCTCTTTCTCTCTCTCCCACAGTTTGTATTTCTCACTCTCTATCTCTCTCTCTCCCACAGATTGTACTTCTCTCTCTCTGTCTCTCTCTCTCCCACAGTTTGTATTTCTCTCTCTCTCAATCCCTCTCTTCCAGTTTGTATTTCTCTCTCTCTCTCTCTCTCCCTCCCTATCTCCCACAGTTTGTATTTCTCTCTCTCTCTCTCCCTCCCTCTCCCCAGTTTGTATTTCGCTCTCTCTCCCTCTCCCCGTCTCTCCCACAGTTTGTATTTCACTTTCTCTCTCTCCCTCTCTCCCAAAGTTTGCATTTCTCTCTCCATGTCTCTCTCTCTCCCACGGTTTGTATTTCTCTCTCTCTCCCACAGTTTGTATTTCTCTCTCTCTCTCTCTTCAGTTTGTATTTCTCTCTCTCACTCTCTCCCTCTCTCCCACAGTTTGTATTTCTCTTTCTCTCCCTCTCTCCCACAGTTTGTATTTCTCTCCCTCTCTCTCCCTCTCTCCCACAGTTTGTATTTATCTCTTTCTCTCCCTCACTCCCACAGTTTGTATTTCTCTCTCACCCTCTCTCCCACAGTTTGTATTTCTCTCTCTCTCTCCCTCTTTCCCACAGTTTCTATTTTCCCCTCTCTCCCTCTCTCCCTCAGTTTATATTTCTCTCTCTCTCTCTCCCTCTTTGCCAGTTTGTATTTCTCTCTCTCTCTCCCACTCTCCCACAGTTTGGATTTCTCTCTCTCTCTCTCCCACAGTTTGTATTTCTCTGTCTTTCTCTCTCTCTCTCCCACAGTTTGTATTTCTCTCTCCCTCTCCCCAGTTTGTATTTCTCTCTCTCACCCACAGTTTGTATTTCTCTCTCTCTCTCTCCCTCCCTCTCCCCAGTTTGTATTTCGCTCTCTCTCCCTCTCCCCGTCTCTCCCACAGTTTGTATTTCACTTTCTCTCTCTCCCTCTCTACCAAAGTTTGCATATTTCTCTCTCCCTCTCCCTCTCTCCCAGATTGTATTTCTCTCTCTCTCTCCCTCCCTCTCTCTCTCACTCCCTCTCTCCCAGAGTTTGTATTTTTCTCTCTCTCACTCCCTCTCACCCACAGTTTGTATTTCTCTCTCTCTCTTTCTCTCTCTCTCCCACAGTTTGTATTTCTCACTGTCTCTCTCTCTCTCCCACAGTTTGTACTTCTCTCTCTCTGTCTCGCTCTCTCCCACAGTTTGTATTTCTCTCTCTCTCAATCCCTCTCTTCCAGTTTGTATTTCTCTCTCTCTCTCTCTCCCTCCCTATCTCCCACAGTTTGTATTTCTCTCTCTCTCTCTTCCTCCCTCTCCCCAGTTTGTATTTCGCTCTCTCTCCATCTCCCCGTCTCTCCCACAGTTTTTATTTTTCTCTCTCTCACTCCCTCTCTCCCAGTTTGTATTTCTCTCTCTCTCTCTCTTCCTCTCTCCCTCAGTTTGTATTTCTCCCTCTCTCTCTCTCCCACAGTTTGTATTTCTCTCTCTCTCTCTCTCTCCCACAGATTGTATTTCTCTCTTTCTCTCTCTCTCTCCCCAGTTTGTATTTCTCTCTCTCTCTCCCCAGTTTGTATTTCTCTCTATCTCTCTCTCCCTGTCTCACAGAGTTTGTATTTTGCACTCCCTCTCCCTCTCTCCAACGGTTTGTATTTCTCTCTCTCTGACTCTCTCCAGTTTGTATTTCTCCCTCTGTCTCTCTGTCTCTCCCACAGTTTGTATTTCACTCTCTCTCTCTCCCACAGTTTGTATTTCTCTCTCTCTTTCCGTCTCTCCCACAGTTTGTATTTCTCTCTCTCTTTCCCTCTCTCCCACAGTTTGTAATTCTTTCTCTCTTTCCCTCTCGACCACAATTTATATTTCTCTCTCTCTCTATCTCACTCACTCTCTCCCTCCCCTGTTTATGTTGCTCTCTCTCTCTCCCCACTTTGTGTTGCTCTATTTTTCTCTCTCCCCCTCTCCCTCCCACAGTTTGTGCTCTCTCTGCCTCCCCCAGTTGGTATTGCGCTGTCTCTCTCTGACTCTCTCCACTTTGTATTTCTCTCTTTCTCTCTCCCTCTACCTCTCTCCCACAGTTTGAATTTCTCTCTCTCTCCCTCTCTCCCATAGTTTGTGTTTCTCTCTCTCTGTCTCTCTCTCTCCCACATTTTGTATTTTTCTGTCTCTCACTCCCTCTCTCCCACAGTTTGTATTTCTCTCTCTCTCACTCCCTCTCTCCCAATTTGTGTTGCTCTCCCTCTCTCCCCACTTTGTATTTCTCTCTTTCTCTCTCATCCAGTTTGTTTTTTTCTCTCTCTCTCTCCCTCCCCAATTTGTGTTTCTCTCTCTCTCTCTCTCCCTCTCTCCCACAGTTTGTATTTCTCTCTCTCTCTCCCTCTCTCCCACAGTTTGTATTTCTCTCTCTCTCTCTTCCTCCCTCTCCCCAGTTTGTATTTCGCTCTCTCTCCATCTCCCCGTCTCTCCCACAGTTTTTATTTTTCTCTCTCTCACTCCCTCTCTCACAGTTTGTATTTCTCTCTCTCTCACTCCCTCTCTCCCAGTTTGTATTTCTCTCTCTCTCTCTCTTCCTCTCTCCCTCAGTTTGTATTTCTCCCTCTCTCTCTCTCCCACAGTTTGTATTTCTCTCTCTCTCTCTCTCTCCCACAGATTGTATTTCTCTCTTTCTCTCTCTCTCTCCCCAGTTTGTATTTCTCTCTCTCTCTCCCCAGTTTGTATTTCTCTCTATCTCTCTCTCCCTGTCTCACAGAGTTTGTATTTTGCTCTCCCTCTCCCTCTCTCCAACGGTTTGTATTTCTCTCTCTCTGACTCTCTCCAGTTTGTATTTCTCCCTCTGTCTCTCTGTCTCTCCCACAGTTTGTATTTCACTCTCTCTCTCTCCCACAGTTTGTATTTCTCTCTCTCTTTCTGTCTCTCCCACAGTTTGTATTTCTCTCTCTCTTTCCCTCTCTCCCACAGTTTGTAATTCTTTCTCTCTGTCTCCCTTTCTCCCACAGTTTGTATTTCTCTCTCTCTTTCCCTCTCGACCACAATTTATATTTCTCTCTCTCTCTATCTCACTCACTCTCTCCCTCCCCTGTTTATGTTGCTCTCTCTCTCTCCCCACTTTGTGTTGCTCTATTTTTCTCTCTCCCCCTCTCCCTCCCACAGTTTGTGCTCTCTCTGCCTCCCCCAGTTGGTATTGCGCTGTCTCTCTCTGACTCTCTCCACTTTGTATTTCTCTCTTTCTCTCTCCCTCTACCTCTCTCCCACAGTTTGAATTTCTCTCTCTCTCCCTCTCTCCCATAGTTTGTGTTTCTCTCTCTCTGTCTCTCTCTCTCCCACATTTTGTATTTTTCTCTCTCTCACTCCCTCTCTCCCACAGTTTGTATTTCTCTCTCTCTCACTCCCTCTCTCCCAATTTGTGTTGCTCTCCCTCTCTCCCCACTTTGTATTTCTCTCTTTCTCTCTCATCCAGTTTGTTTTTTTCTCTCTCTCTCTCCCTCCCCAATTTGTGTTTCTCTCTCTCTCTCTCTCCCTCTCTCCCACAGTTTGTATTTCTCTCTCTCTCTCCCTCTCTCCCACAGTTTGAATTTCTCTCTCTCTCCCTCTCTCCCAAAGTTTGTATTTTTCTCTCTATCTCTCTCCCCAGTTTGTGTTTCTCTCTCTCTTTCTCTCCCTCTCTCCCACAGATTGTATTTCTCTCTCTCTCCCTCTCTCCCAAAGTTTGTATTTTTCTCTCTCTCTCTCTCTCCCAAAGTTTGCATTTCTCTCTCCATGTCTCTCTCTCTCCCACTGTTTGTATTTCTCTCTCTCTCTCTTCAGTTTGTATTTCTCTCTCTCTTTCTCTCTTCAGTTTATATTTCTCTCTCTCACTCTCTCCCTCTCTCCCACAGTTTGTATTTCTCTCTCTCTCCCTCTCTCCCACAGTTTGTATTTCTCTCCCTCTCTCTCCCTCTCTCCCTCTCTCCCACAGTTTGTATTTCTCTCTCTCCCTCACTCCCACAGTTTGTATTTCTCTCTCTCACTCCCTCTTTCCCACAGTTCCTATTTTCCCCTCTCTCCCTCAGTTTATATTTCTCTCTCTCTCTCTCCCTCTTTGCCAGTTTGTATTTCTCTCTCTCTCTCCCACTCTCCCACAGTTTGTATTTCTCTCTCTCTCTCTCTCCCTCTTTGCCAGTTTGTATTTCTCTCTCACTCTCCCACTTTCCCACAGTTTGTATTTCTCTCTCTCTCTCTCCCACGGTTTGTATTTCTCTCTCTTTCTCTCTCTCTCTCCCACAGTTTGTATTTCTCTCTCCCTCTCCCCAGTTTTTATTTCTCTCTCTCACCCACAGTTTGTCTTTCTCTCACTCTCTCTCTCCCACAGTTTGTATTTCTCTCTCTCTCTCTCTCTCTCCCTCAGTTTCTATTTCTCTCTCTCTCTTTCTCTCTCTCCCACAGTTTGTATTTCTCACTCTCTGTCTCTCTCTCTCCCACAGTTTGTATTTCTCTCTCTCTGTCTCTCTCTCTCCCACAGTTTGTATTCTCTCTCTCTGTCTCTCTCTCTCTCCCACAGTTTGTATTTCTCTCTCTCTCACTCCCTCTCTCACAGTTTGTATTTCTCTCTCTCTCTGCCTCCCCCAGTTTGTATTTCTTTCTCTCTCTCTCACTCCCTCTCTCCCAGTTTGTATTTCTCTCTCTCTCTCTCTTCCTCTCTCCCTCAGTTTGTATTTCTCTCTCACACAATGAATGGGAGGACCCTAGGCAAGACAGAGGGTCAGAGGGATCTTGGTGTGCAAGTTCACAGATCCCTGAAGGCGGCGGAACAGGTAGATAAGGTGGTAAAGAAGGCATATGGGATACTTGCCTTTATTAGCCGAGGCATAGAATATAAGAGCAAGGAGGTTATGATGGAGCTGTATAAAACACTGGTTAGGCCACAGCTGGAGTACTGTGTGCAGTTCTGGTCGCCACACCACAGGAAGGATGTGATCGCTTTGGAGAGGGTGCAGAGGAGATTCACCAGGATGTTACCAGGGCTGGAGCGCTTCAGCTATGAAGAGAGACTGGGAAGATTGGGTTTGTTTTCCTTGGAGCAGAGGAGGCTGAGGGGGGACATGATTGAGGTGTACAAAATTATGAGGGGCACAGATAGGATGGATACTAAGGAGCTTTTTCCCTTCGTTGAGGGTTCTATAACAAGGGGACATAGATTCAAGGTAAAAGGCGGGAGGTTTAGAGGGGATTTGAGAAAGAACTTTTTCACCCAGAGGGTGGTTGGAGTCTGGAACTCACTGTCTGAAAGGGTTGTGGAGGCAGGAACCCTCACAACATTCAAGAAGCATTTGGATGAGCACTTGAAATGCCATAGCATACAAGGCTACGGACCAAATGCTGGAATATGGGATTAGAGTAGACAGGGCTGATGGCCGGCGAGGACACGATGGGCCGAAGGGCCTCTATCCGTGCTGTATAACTCTATGACTGTATGACTCTATGACTCTCTCTCTCTCCCACAGTTTGTATTTCTCTCTCTCTCTCTCTCTCCCCAGTTTGTATTTCTCTCTCTCGCTCCCCAGTTTGTATTTCTCTCTCTCTCCCTCTCCCTGTCTCACAGAGTTTGTATTTTGCTCTCCCTCTCCCTCTCTCCCACGGTTTGTATTTCCCTCTCTCTGACTCTCCCCAGTTTGCATTTCTCCCTCTGTCTCTCTGTCTCTCCCACAGTTTGTATTTCACTCTCTCTCTCTCCCACAGTTTGTATTTCTCTCTCTCTCTCCGTCTCTCCCACAGTTTGTATTTCTCTCTCTCTTTCCCTCTCTCCCACAGTTTGTATTTCTTTCTCTCCATCTCCCTTTCTCCCACAGTTTGTATTTCTCTCTCTCTTTCCCTCTCTACCACAATTTATATTTCTCTCTCTCTCTATCTCACTCTCTCTCTCCCTCCCGTGTTTATGTTGCTCTCTCTCTCTCCCCACTTTGTGTTGCTCTCTTTTTCTCTCTCCCCCTCTCCCTCCCACAGTTTGTGTTCTCTCTGCCTCCCCCAGTTGGTATTGTGCTGTCTCTGTCCCTCTCTCTCCACTTAGTATTTCTCTCTTTCTCTCTCCCTCTCCCTCTCTCCCACAGTTTGTATGTTTCTCTCTCTCCCTCTCTCCCATAGTTTGTGTTTCTCTCTCTCTGTCACTCTCTCTCCCACAGTTTGTATTTTTCTGTCTCTCTGTCTCTCTCTCTCCCACATTTTGTAGTTTTCTCTCTCTCACTCCCTCTCTCCCACAGTTTGTATTTCTCTCTCTCTCACTCCCTCTCTCCCAATTTGTGTTGCTCTCCCTCTCTCCCCACTTTGTATTTCTCTCTTTCTCTCTCTCTCTCCCACAGTTTGTTTTTTTCACTCTCTCTCTCCCTCCCCAGATTGTGTTTCTCTCTCTCTCTCTCCCTCTCTCCCACAGTTTGAATTTCTCTCTCACTCCCTCTCTCCCAAAGTTGGTATTTTTCTCTCTCTCTCTCTCCCCAATTTGTGTTTCTCTCTCTCTCTCACTCTCTCCCAAAGTTTGCATTTCTCTCTCCATGTCTCTCTCTCTCCCACTGTTTGTATTTCTCTCTCTCTCTCTTCAGTTTGTATTTCTCTCTCTCTATCTCTCTCTCTCCCACGGTTTGAATTTCTTTCTCTCTCCCACTGTTTGTATTTCTCTCTCTCTTTTCAGTTTGTATTTCTCTCTCTCAGTCTCTCTTCAGTTTGTGTTTCTCTCTCTCTCTCTCCCTATCTCCCACAGTTTGTATTTCTCTCTCTCTCTCCCTCTCTCCCACAGTTTGAATTTCTCTCTCTCTCCCTCTCTCCCAAAGTTTGTATTTTTCTCTCTCTCTCTCTCCCCAGTTTGTGTTTATCTCTCTCTCTCTCTCCCTCCCTCCCACAGATTGTATTTCTGTCTCTCTCTCCCTCTCTCCCAAAGTTTGTATTTTTCTCTCTCTCTCCCTCTCTCCCAAAGTTTGCATTTCTCTCTCCATCTCTCTCTCTCTCCCACTGTTTGTATTTCTCTCTCTCTTCAGTTTGTATTTCTCTCTCTCTGTCTCTCTCTCTCCCACGGTTTGTATTTCTCTCTCTCTCTCCCACTGTTTGTATTTCTCTCTCTCTCTCTCTTCAGTTTGTATTTCTCTCTCTCTGTCTCTCTCTCTCCCACGGTTTGTATTTCTCTCTCTCTCCCACAGTTTGTATTTCTCTCTCTCTTTCTCTCTTCAGTTTGTATTTCTCTCTCTCACTCTCTCCCTCTCTCCCACAGTTTGTATTTCTCTCTCCCTCCCTCTCTCCCTCTCTCTCCCTCTCTCCCTCTCCCCCTCAGTTTGTATTTCTCTCTCTCTCTCCCTCACTCCCACAGTTTGTATTTCTCTCTCACCCTCTCTCCCACAGTTTGTATTTCTCTCTCTCTCTCCCTCTTCCCCACAGTTTCTATTTTCCCCTCTCTCCCTCTCTCCCTCAGTTTATATTTCTCTCTCTCTCTCTCTCGCTCTTTGCCAGTTTGTATTTCTCTCTCTCTCTCCCACTCTCCCACAGTTTGTTTTTTTCTCTCTCTCTCTCCCTCTCTCCCACAGTTTGTATTTCTCTCTCTCTCTCTCCCACATTTTGTATTTCTCTCTCTTTCTCTCTCTTTCTCCCACAGTTTGTATTTCTCTCTCTCTCTCCCCAGTTTGTATTTCTCTCTCTCACCCACAGTTTGTCTTTCTCTCACTCTCTCTCTCCCACAGTTTGTATTTCTCTCTCTCTCTCTCTCCCACAGTTTGTATTTCTCTCTCTCTGTCTCTCTCTCCCACAGTTTGTATTTCTCTCCCTCTGTCTCTCTCTCTCCCACAGTTTGTATTTCTCTCTCTCTCACTCCCTCTCTCCCAGTTTGTATTTCTCTCTCTCTCTCTCTCTTCCTCTCTCCCGCAGTTTGTATTTCTCTCTCTCTCTCTCTCTCTCCCACATATTGTATTTCCCTCTTTCTCTCTCTCTCTCCCCAGTTTGTATTTCTCTCTCTCTCTCCCCAGTTTGTATTTCTCTCTCTCTCCCTCTCCCTGTCTCACGGAGTTTGTATTTTGCTCTCCCTCTCCCTCTCTCCCACGGTTTGAATTTCCCTCTCTCTGACTCTCCCCAGTTTGTATTTCTCCCTCTGTCTCTCTGTCTCTCCCACAGTTTGTATTTCACTCTCTCTCTCTCCCACAGTTTGTATTTCTCTCTCTCTCTCCGTCTCTCCCACAGTTTGTATTTCTCTCTCTCTTTCCCTCTCTCCCAAAGTTTGTATTTCTTTCTCTCCATCTCCCTTTCTCCCACAGTTTGTATTTCTCTCTGTCTTTCCCTCTCTACCACAATTTATATTTCTCTCTCTCTCTCTCTTCAGTTTGTATTTCTCTCTCTCTCCCAAAGTTGGTATTTCTCTCTCTCTTCAGTTTGCATTTCTCTCTTTCTCTGTCCCTCTCCCCCTCAATTTGTATTTCTCTCTCTCTCTTTCTGTCTGGCTCTCTCACTCAGTTTCTATTTTTCTCCCTCTCTCTCTCTCTCTCTCCCACAGTTTGTATTTCTCTCTCTCTCCCTCTCTCCCACAGTTTGTATTTCTCTCTCTCTCTCCCTCTCTCCCACAGTTTGAATTACTCTCTCTCTCCCTCTCTCCAAAAGTTTGTATTTTTCTCTCTCTCTCTCCCTCCCCAGTTTGTGTATCTCACTCTCTCTCTCTCTCCCTCTCTCCCACAGATTGTATTTCTCTCTCTCTCTCCCTCTCTCCCAAAGTTTGTATTTTTCTCTCTCTCTCTCTCTCCCAAAGTTTGCATTTCTCTCTCCATGTCTCTCTCTCTCCAACGGTTTGTATTTCTCTCTCTCTCCCACAGTTTGTATTTCTCTCTCTCTCTCTTCAGTTTGTATTTCTCTCTCTCACTCTCTCCCTCTCTCCCACAGTTTGTATTTCTCTCTCTCTCCCTCTCTCCCACAGTTTGTATTTTTCTCCCTCTCTCTCCCTCTCTCCCTCTCTCCCACAGTTTGTATTTCTCTCTTTCTCTCCCTCACTCCCACAGTTTGTATTTCTCTCTCACCCTCTCTCCCACAGTTTGTATTTCTCTCTCTCTCTCCCTCTTTCCCACAGTTTCTATTTTCCCCTCTCTCCCTTTCTCCCTCAGTTTATATTTCTCTCTCTCTCTCCCTCTTTGCCAGTTTGTATTTCTCTCTCTCTCTCCCACTCTCCCTCAGTTTCTATTTCTCTCTCTCTCTTTCTCTCTCTCCCACAGTTTGTATTTCTCACTCTCTCTCTCTCTCTCTCCCACAGTTTGTACTTCTCTCTCTCTGTCTCTCTCTCTCCCACAGTTTGTATTTCTCTCTCTCTCAATCCCTCTCTTCCAGTTTGTATTTCTCTCTCTCTCTCTCTCCCTCCCTATCTCCCACAGTTTGTATTTCTCTCTCTCTCTCTCCCTGACTCACAGAGTTTGTATTTTGCTCTCCCTCTCCCTCTCTCCCACCGTTTGTATTTCTCTCTCTCTGACTCTCCCCAGTGTGTATTTCTCCCTCTGTCTCTCCGTCTCTCCCACAGTTTGTATTTCTCTCTCTCTTTCCTTCTCTCCCACAGTTTGTATTTCTTTCTCTCTATCTCCCTTTCTCCCACAGTTTGTATTTCTCTCTCTCTTTCCCTCTCTACCACAATTTATATTTCTCTCTCTCTCTATCTCACTCTCTCTCTCCCTCCCCTGTTTATGTTGCTCTCTCTCTCCCCACTTTGTGTTGCTCTCTTTTTCTCTCTCCCCCTCTTCCTCCCACAGTTTGTGCTCTCTCTGCCTCCCCCAGTTGGTATTGTGCTGTCTCTGTCCCTCTCTCTCCACTTTGTATTTCTCTCTTTCTCTCTCCCTCTCCCTCTCTGTCACAGTTTGTATTTCTCTCTCTCTCCCTCTCTCCCATAGTTTGTGTTTCTCTCTCTCTCTGTCTCTCTCTCTCCCACAGTTTGTATTTTTCTCTCTCTCACTCCCTCTCTCCCAAAGTTTGTATTTTTCTCTCTCTCTCTCTCTCCAGTTTGTATTTCTCTCTCTCTCTCGCTCTCTCTCTCCAGTTTGTATTTCTCTCTCTCTCTCGCTCTCTCTCCCCAGTTTGTATTTCTCTCTCTCTCTCTCTCCCTCTCTCCCACAGTTTGAATTTCTCTCTCTCTCTCCCTCTCTCCCACAGTTTGTATTTCTCTCTCTCTCTCTCTCTCTTCAGTTTGTATTTCTCTCTCTCTCTCTCCCTCTCTCCCAAAGTTTGTATTTCTCTCTCTCTCCCTCTCTCCCAAAGTTTGTGTTTCTCTCTCTCTCTCCCACAGTTTGTATTTCTCTCTCTCTCCCAAAGTTTGTATTGCTCTCTCTCTCCCTCTATCCCAAAGTTTGTATTTCTCTCTCTCTTCAGTTTGCATTTCTCTCTCTCTCTCCCCCTCTCTCCCTCAGTTTGTATTTCTCTCTCTCTCACCCACTCTCCCTCAGTTTGTATTTCTCTCTTTCTCTGTCCCTCTCACCCTCAATTTGTATTTCTCTCTCTCTCTTTCTGTCTGGCTCTCTCACTCAGTTTCCATTTTTCTCCCTCTCTCTCTCTCCCACAGTTTGTATTTCTCTCTCTTTCTCTCTCCCTCTCTCCCACAGTTTGTATTTCTCTCTCTCTCTCCCTCTCTCCCACAGTTTGAATTTCTCTCTCTCTCCCTCTCTCCAAAAGTTTGTATTTTTCTCTCTCTCTCTCTCCCCAGTTTGTGTATCTCTCTCTCTCTCTCTCTCCCTCTCTCCCACAGATTGTATTTCTCTCTCTCTCTCCCTCTCTCCCAAAGTTTGTATATTTCTCTCACTCTCTCTCCCAAAGTTTGCATTTCTCTCTCCATGTCTCTCCCTCTCCCACGGTTTGAATTTCTCTCTCTCTCCCACAGTTTGTATTTCTCTCTCTCTCTCTCTTCAGTTTGTATTTCTCTCTCTCACTCTCTCCCTCTCACCCACAGTTTGTCTTTCTCTCACTCCCTCTCTCCCACAGTTTGTATTTCTCTCTCTCTCTCCCTCTCTCCCTCAGTTTCTATTTCTCTCTCTCTCTTTCTCTCTCTCCCGCAGTTTGTATTTATCACTCTCTGTCTCTCTCTCCCACAGTTTGTATTTCTCTCTCTCTGTCTCTCTCTCTCCCACAGTTCGTATTTCTCTCTCTCTCTTTCCCTCTCTCCCACAGTTTGTATTTCTCTCTCTCTGTCTCTCTCTCTCCCACAGTTTGTATTTCTCTCTCTCTCACTCCCTCTCTCAGTTTGTATTTCTCTCTCTCTCACTCCCTCTCTCACAGTTTGTAATTCTCTCTCTCTCACTCCCTCTCTCCAAGTTTGTATTTCTCTCTCTCTCTCTCTTCCTCTCTCCATCAATTTGTATTTCTCTCTCTCTCTTTCTGTCTGGCTCTCTCACTCAGTTTCTATTTTTCTCCCTCTCTCTCTCTCTCCCAGTTTATATTTCTCTCTCTCTCTCTCTCCCTCTCTCCCACAGTTTGTATTTCTCTCTCTTTCTCCCTCTCTCCCACAGTTTGAATTTCTCTCTCTCTCCCTCTCTCCAAAAGTTTGTATTTTTCTCTCTCTCTCTCTCCCCAGTTTGTGTATCTCTCTCTCTCTCTCTCTCCCTCTCTCCCACAGATTGTATTTCTCTCTCTCTCTCCCTCTCTCCCAAAGTTTGTATATTTCTCTCTCTCTCTCTCCCAAAGTTTGCATTTCTCTCTACATGTCTCTCTCTCTCCCACGGTTTGAATTTCTCTCTCTCTCCCACAGTTTGTATTTCTCTCCATCTCTCCCACAGTTTGTATTTCTCTCCTTCTCTCCCTCACTCCCACAGTTTGTATTTCTCTCTCACCCTCTCTCCCACAGTTTGTATTTCTCTCTCTATCCCTCTTTCCCACAGTTTCTATTTTCCCCTCTCTCTCTCTCCCACAGTTTGTATTTCTCTCTCTCTCTCTCTCTCTTCAGTTTGTATTTCTCTCTCTCTCCAAAAGTTTGTATTGCTCTCTCTCTCCCTCTATCCCAAAGTTTGTATTTCTCTCTCTCTTCAGTTTGCATTTCTCTCTCTCTCTCCCCCTCTCTCCCTCAGTTTGTATTTCTCTCTCTCTCACCCACTCTCCCTCAGTTTGTATTTCTCTCTTTCTCTGTCCCTCTCACCCTCAATTTGTATTTCTCTCTCTCTCTTTCTGTCTGGCTCTCTCACTCAGTTTCCATTTTTCTCCCTCTCTCTCTCTCCCACAGTTTGTATTTCTCTCTCTTTCTCTCTCCCTCTCTCCCACAGTTTGTATTTCTCTCTCTCTCTCCCTCTCTCCCACAGTTTGAATTTCTCTCTCTCTCCCTCTCTCCAAAAGTTTGTATTTTTCTCTCTCTCTCTCTCCCCAGTTTGTGTATCTCTCTCTCTCTCTCTCTCCCTCTCTCCCACAGATTGTATTTCTCTCTCTCTCTCCCTCTCTCCCAAAGTTTGTATATTTCTCTCACTCTCTCTCCCAAAGTTTGCATTTCTCTCTCCATGTCTCTCCCTCTCCCACGGTTTGAATTTCTCTCTCTCTCCCACAGTTTGTATTTCTCTCTCTCTCTCTCTTCAGTTTGTATTTCTCTCTCTCACTCTCTCCCTCTCTCCCACAGTTTGTATTTCTCTCTCTCTCCCTCTCTCCCACAGTTTGTATTTCTCTCCCTCTCTCTCCCTCTCTCCCTCTCTCCCACAGTTTGTATTTCTCTCTTTCTCTCCCTCACTCCCACAGTTTGTATTTCTCTCTCACCCTCTCTCCCACAGTTTGTATTTCTCTCTCTCTCTCCCTCTTTCCCACAGTTTCTATTTTCCCCTGTCTCCCTCAGTTTATATTTCTCTCTCCCTCTCTCCCTCTTTGCCAGTTTGTATTTCTCTCTCTCTCTCCCACTCTCCCACAGTTTGTATTTCTCTCTCTTTCTCTCTCTCTCCCACAGTTTGTATTTCTCTCTCTCTCTCCCCAGTTTGTATTTCTCTCTCTCACCCACAGTTTGTCTTTCTCTCACTCCCTCTCTCCCACAGTTTGTATTTCTCTCTCTCTCTCTCCCTCTCTCCCTCAGTTTCTATTTCTCTCTCTCTCTTTCTCTCTCTCCCGCAGTTTGTATTTATCACTCTCTGTCTCTCTCTCCCACAGTTTGTATTTCTCTCTCTCTGTCTCTCTCTCTCCCACAGTTTGTATTTCTCTCTCTCTCAATCCCTCTCTTCAAGTTTGTATTTCTCTCTCTCTCTCTCTCCCTCCCGATCTCCCACAGTTTGTATTTCTCTGTCTCTCTCTCCCTCCATCTCCCCAGTTTGTATTTCGCTCTCTCTCCCTCTCCCCGTCTCTCCCACAGTTTGTATTTCACTTTCTCTCTCTCCCTCTCTACCAAAGTTTGCATATTTCTCTCTCCCTCTCCCTCTCTCCCAGATTGTATTTCTCTCTCTCTCTCTCCCTCCATTTCTCTCTCACTCCCTCTCTCCCAGAGTTTGTATTTTTCTCTCTCTCACTCCCTCTCTCCCACAGTTTGTATTTTTCCCTCTGTGTCGCTCTCTCTCCCACAGTTCGTATTTCTCTCTCTCTCTTTCCCTCTCTCCCACAGTTTGTATTTCTCTCTCTCTGTCTCTCTCTCTCCCACAGTTTGTATTTCTCTCTCTCTCACTCCCTCTCTCAGTTTGTATTTCTCTCTCTCTCACTCCCTCTCTCACAGTTTGTAATTCTCTCTCTCTCACTCCCTCTCTCCCAGTTTGTATTTCTCTCTCTCTCTCTCTTCCTCTCTCCATCAATTTGTATTTCTCTCTCTCTCTTTCTGTCTGGCTCTCTCACTCAGTTTCTATTTTTCTCCCTCTCTCTCTCTCTCCCAGTTTATATTTCTCTCTCTCTCTCTCTCCCTCTCTCCCACAGTTTGTATTTCTCTCTCTTTCTCCCTCTCTCCCACAGTTTGAATTTCTCTCTCTCTCCCTCTCTCCAAAAGTTTGTATTTTTCTCTCTCTCTCTCTCCCCAGTTTGTGTATCTCTCTCTCTCTCTCTCCCTCTCTCCCACAGATTGTATTTCTCTCTCTCTCTCCCTCTCTCCCAAAGTTTGTATATTTCTCTCTCTCTCTCTCCCAAAGTTTGCATTTCTCTCTCCATGTCTCTCTCTCCCACGGTTTGAATTTCTCTCTCTCTCCCACAGTTTGTATTTCTCTCCATCTCTCCCACAGTTTGTATTTCTCTCCTTCTCTCCCTCACTCCCACAGTTTGTATTTCTCTCTCACCCTCTCTCCCACAGTTTGTATTTCTCTCTCTATCCCTCTTTCCCACAGTTTCTATTTTCCCCTCTCTCCCTCTCTCCCTCAGTTTATATTTCTCTCTCCCTCTCTCCCTCTTTGCCAGTTTGTATTTCTCTCTCTCTCTCCCACTCTCCCACAGTTTGTATTTCTCTCTCTCTCTCTCCCACAGTTTGTATTTCTCTCTCTCTCTCCCCAGTTTGTATTTCTCTCTCTCACCCACAGTTTGTCTTTCTCTCACTCCCTCTCTCCCACAGTTTGTATTTCTCTCTCTCTCTCTCCCTCTCTCCCTCAGTTTCTATTTCTCTCTCTCTCTTTCTCTCTCCCCCGCAGTTTGTATTTATCACTCTCTGTCTCTCTCTCCCACAGTTTGTATTTCTCTCTCTCTGTCTCTCTCTCTCCCACAGTTTGTATTTCTCTCTCTCTCACTCCCTCTCTCAGTTTGTATTTCTCTCTCTCTCACTCCCTCTCTCACAGTTTGTAATTCTCTCTCTCTCACTCCCTCTCTCCCAGTTTGTATTTCTCTCTCTCTCTCTCTCCCTCTCTCCCACAGTTTGTATTTCTCTCTCTCTGTCTCTCTCTCTCCCACAGTTCGTATTTCTCTCTCTCTCTTTCCCTCTCTCCCACAGTTTGTATTTCTCTCTCTCTGTCTCTCTCTCTCCCACAGTTTGTATTTCTCTCTCTCTCACTCCCTCTCTCAGTTTGTATTTCTCTCTCTCTCACTCCCTCTCTCACAGTTTGTAATTCTCTCTCTCTCACTCCCTCTCTCCAAGTTTGTATTTCTCTCTCTCTCTCTCTTCCTCTCTCCATCAATTTGTATTTCTCTCTCTCTCTTTCTGTCTGGCTCTCTCACTCAGTTTCTATTTTTCTCCCTCTCTCTCTCTCTCCCAGTTTATATTTCTCTCTCTCTCTCTCTCCCTCTCTCCCACAGTTTGTATTTCTCTCTCTTTCTCCCTCTCTCCCACAGTTTGAATTTCTCTCTCTCTCCCTCTCTCCAAAAGTTTGTATTTTTCTCTCTCTCTCTCTCCCCAGTTTGTGTATCTCTCTCTCTCTCTCTCTCCCTCTCTCCCACAGATTGTATTTCTCTCTCTCTCTCCCTCTCTCCCAAAGTTTGTATATTTCTCTCTCTCTCTCTCCCAAAGTTTGCATTTCTCTCTCCATGTCTCTCTCTCTCCCACGGTTTGAATTTCTCTCTCTCTCCCACAGTTTGTATTTCTCTCCATCTCTCCCACAGTTTGTATTTCTCTCCTTCTCTCCCTCACTCCCACAGTTTGTATTTCTCTCTCACCCTCTCTCCCACAGTTTGTATTTCTCTCTCTATCCCTCTTTCCCACAGTTTCTATTTTCCCCTCTCTCTCTCTCCCACAGTTTGTATTTCTCTCTCTCTCTCTCTCTCTTCAGTTTGTATTTCTCTCTCTCTCCAAAAGTTTGTATTGCTCTCTCTCTCCCTCTATCCCAAAGTTTGTATTTCTCTCTCTCTTCAGTTTGCATTTCTCTCTCTCTCTCCCCCTCTCTCCCTCAGTTTGTATTTCTCTCTCTCTCACCCACTCTCCCTCAGTTTGTATTTCTCTCTTTCTCTGTCCCTCTCACCCTCAATTTGTATTTCTCTCTCTCTCTTTCTGTCTGGCTCTCTCACTCAGTTTCCATTTTTCTCCCTCTCTCTCTCTCCCACAGTTTGTATTTCTCTCTCTTTCTCTCTCCCTCTCTCCCACAGTTTGTATTTCTCTCTCTCTCTCCCTCTCTCCCACAGTTTGAATTTCTCTCTCTCTCCCTCTCTCCAAAAGTTTGTATTTTTCTCTCTCTCTCTCTCCCCAGTTTGTGTATCTCTCTCTCTCTCTCTCTCCCTCTCTCCCACAGATTGTATTTCTCTCTCTCTCTCCCTCTCTCCCAAAGTTTGTATATTTCTCTCACTCTCTCTCCCAAAGTTTGCATTTCTCTCTCCATGTCTCTCCCTCTCCCACGGTTTGAATTTCTCTCTCTCTCCCACAGTTTGTATTTCTCTCTCTCTCTCTCTTCAGTTTGTATTTCTCTCTCTCACTCTCTCCCTCTCTCCCACAGTTTGTATTTCTCTCTCTCTCCCTCTCTCCCACAGTTTGTATTTCTCTCCCTCTCTCTCCCTCTCTCCCTCTCTCCCACAGTTTGTATTTCTCTCTTTCTCTCCCTCACTCCCACAGTTTGTATTTCTCTCTCACCCTCTCTCCCACAGTTTGTATTTCTCTCTCTCTCTCCCTCTTTCCCACAGTTTCTATTTTCCCCTGTCTCCCTCAGTTTATATTTCTCTCTCCCTCTCTCCCTCTTTGCCAGTTTGTATTTCTCTCTCTCTCTCCCACTCTCCCACAGTTTGTATTTCTCTCTCTTTCTCTCTCTCTCCCACAGTTTGTATTTCTCTCTCTCTCTCCCCAGTTTGTATTTCTCTCTCTCACCCACAGTTTGTCTTTCTCTCACTCCCTCTCTCCCACAGTTTGTATTTCTCTCTCTCTCTCTCCCTCTCTCCCTCAGTTTCTATTTCTCTCTCTCTCTTTCTCTCTCTCCCGCAGTTTGTATTTATCACTCTCTGTCTCTCTCTCCCACAGTTTGTATTTCTCTCTCTCTGTCTCTCTCTCTCCCACAGTTTGTATTTCTCTCTCTCTCAATCCCTCTCTTCAAGTTTGTATTTCTCTCTCTCTCTCTCTCCCTCCCGATCTCCCACAGTTTGTATTTCTCTGTCTCTCTCTCCCTCCATCTCCCCAGTTTGTATTTCGCTCTCTCTCCCTCTCCCCGTCTCTCCCACAGTTTGTATTTCACTTTCTCTCTCTCCCTCTCTACCAAAGTTTGCATATTTCTCTCTCCCTCTCCCTCTCTCCCAGATTGTATTTCTCTCTCTCTCTCTCCCTCCATTTCTCTCTCACTCCCTCTCTCCCAGAGTTTGTATTTTTCTCTCTCTCACTCCCTCTCTCCCACAGTTTGTATTTTTCCCTCTGTGTCGCTCTCTCTCCCACAGTTCGTATTTCTCTCTCTCTCTTTCCCTCTCTCCCACAGTTTGTATTTCTCTCTCTCTGTCTCTCTCTCTCCCACAGTTTGTATTTCTCTCTCTCTCACTCCCTCTCTCAGTTTGTATTTCTCTCTCTCTCACTCCCTCTCTCACAGTTTGTAATTCTCTCTCTCTCACTCCCTCTCTCCCAGTTTGTATTTCTCTCTCTCTCTCTCTTCCTCTCTCCATCAATTTGTATTTCTCTCTCTCTCTTTCTGTCTGGCTCTCTCACTCAGTTTCTATTTTTCTCCCTCTCTCTCTCTCTCCCAGTTTATATTTCTCTCTCTCTCTCTCTCCCTCTCTCCCACAGTTTGTATTTCTCTCTCTTTCTCCCTCTCTCCCACAGTTTGAATTTCTCTCTCTCTCCCTCTCTCCAAAAGTTTGTATTTTTCTCTCTCTCTCTCTCCCCAGTTTGTGTATCTCTCTCTCTCTCTCTCCCTCTCTCCCACAGATTGTATTTCTCTCTCTCTCTCCCTCTCTCCCAAAGTTTGTATATTTCTCTCTCTCTCTCTCCCAAAGTTTGCATTTCTCTCTCCATGTCTCTCTCTCCCACGGTTTGAATTTCTCTCTCTCTCCCACAGTTTGTATTTCTCTCCATCTCTCCCACAGTTTGTATTTCTCTCCTTCTCTCCCTCACTCCCACAGTTTGTATTTCTCTCTCACCCTCTCTCCCACAGTTTGTATTTCTCTCTCTATCCCTCTTTCCCACAGTTTCTATTTTCCCCTCTCTCCCTCTCTCCCTCAGTTTATATTTCTCTCTCCCTCTCTCCTTCTTTGCCAGTTTGTATTTCTCTCTCTCTCTCCCACTCTCCCACAGTTTGTATTTCTCTCTCTCTCTCTCCCACAGTTTGTATTTCTCTCTCTCTCTCCCCAGTTTGTATTTCTCTCTCTCACCCACAGTTTGTCTTTCTCTCACTCCCTCTCTCCCACAGTTTGTATTTCTCTCTCTCTCTCTCCCTCTCTCCCTCAGTTTCTATTTCTCTCTCTCTCTTTCTCTCTCCCCCGCAGTTTGTATTTATCACTCTCTGTCTCTCTCTCCCACAGTTTGTATTTCTCTCTCTCTGTCTCTCTCTCTCCCACAGTTTGTATTTCTCTCTCTCTCACTCCCTCTCTCAGTTTGTATTTCTCTCTCTCTCACTCCCTCTCTCACAGTTTGTAATTCTCTCTCTCTCACTCCCTCTCTCCCAGTTTGTATTTCTCTCTCTCTCTCTCTTCCTCTCTCCCTCAGTTTGTATTTCTCTCTCTCTCTCCCACAGTTTGTATTTCTCTCTCTCTCTCTCCCTCTCTCCCACAGATTGTATTTCTCTCTTTCTCTCTCTCTCTCCCCCAGTTTGTATTTCTCTCTCTCTCTCTCTCCCCAGTTTGTATTTCTCTCTCTCTCTCTCCCTGTCTCACAGAGTTTGTATTTTGCTCTCCCTCTCCCTCTCTCCCACCGTTTGTATTTCTCCCTCTGTCTCTCCGTCTCTCCCACAGTTTGTATTTCTCTCTCTCTTTCCCTCTCTCCCACAGTTTGTATTTCTTTCTCTCTATCTCCCTTTCTCCCACAGTTTGTATTTCTCTCTCTCTTTCCCTCTCTACCACAATTTATATTTCTCTCTCTCTCTATCTCACTCTCTCTCTCCCTCCCCTGTTTATGTTGCTCTCTCTCTCATCCCAATTTGTGTTGCTCTCTTTTTCTCTCTCCCCCTCTCCCTCCCACAGTTTGTGCTCTCTCTGCCTCCCCCAGTTGGTATTGTGCTGTCTCTGTCCCTCTCTCTCCACTTTGTATTTCTCTCTTTCTCTCTCCGTCTATCTCTCTCCCACAGTTTGTATTTCTCTCTCTCTCCCTCTCTCCCATAGTTTGTGTTTCTCTCTCTCTGTCTCTCTCTCTCCCACAGTTTGTATTTTTATCTCTCTCTGTCTCTCTCTCTCCCACATTTTGTATTTTTCTCTCTCTCTCTCTCTCTCCCAATTTGTGTTGCTCTCCCTCTCACCCCACTTTGTATTTCTCTCTTTCTCTCTCATCCAGTTTTTTGTTTTCTCTCTCTCTCTCTCTCCCCAGTTTGTGTTTCTCTCTCTCTCTCTCTCCCTCTCTCCCACAGTTTGTATTTCTCTCTCTCTCTCCCTCTCTCCCACAGTTTGAATTTCTCTCTCTCTCCCTCTCTCCCAAAGTTTGTATTTTTCTCTCTCTCTCTCTCCCCAGTTTGTGTTTCTCTCTCTCTTTCTCTCCCTCTCTCCCACAGATTGTATTTCTCTCTCTCTCTCCCTCTCTCCCAAAGTTTGTATTTTTCTCTCTCTCTCTCTCCCTCTCTCCCAAAGTTTGCATTTCTCTCTCCATGTCTCTCTCTCTCCCACTGTTTGTATTTCTCTCTCTCTCTCTTCAGTTTGTATTTCTCTCTCTCTATCTCTCTCTCTCCCATGGTTTGTATTTCTCTCTCTCTCCCACTGTTTGTATTTCTCTCTCTCTTTCTCTCTTCAGTTTATATTTCTCTCTCTCACTCTCTCCCTCTCTCCCAAAGTTTGTATTTCTCTCTCTCTCCCTCTCTCCCACAGTTTGTATTTCTCTCTCTCCCTCACTCCCACAGTTTGTATTTCTCTCTCACCCTCTCTCCCACAGTTTGTATTACTCTCTCTCTCTCTCCCTCTTTGCCAGTTTGTATTTCTCTCTCTCTCCCACTCTCCCACAGTTTGTATTTCTCTCTCTCTCTCTCCCTCTTTGCCAGTTTGTATTTCTCTCTCTCTCCCACTCTCCCACAGTTTGTATTTCTCTCTCTCTCTCTCCCACGGTTTGTATTTCTCTCTTTCTCTCTCTCTCACCCACAGTTTGTCTTTCTCTCACTCTCTCTCTCCCACAGTTTGTATTTCTCTCTCTCTCTCTCTCTCCCTCAGTTTCTATTGCTCTCTCTCTCTTTCTCTCTCTCCCACAGTTTGTATTTCTCACTCTCTGTCTCTCTCTCTCCCACAGTTTGTATTTCTCTCTCTCTGTCTCTCTCTCTCCCACAGTTTGTATTCTCTCTCTCTGTCTCTCACTCTCCCAGTTTGTATTTCTCTCTCTCTCACTCCCTCTCTCACAGTTTGTATTTCTCTCTCTCTTACTCCCTCTCTCCCAGTTTGTATTTCTCTCTCTCTCTCTCTTCCTCTCTCCCTCAGTTTGTATTTCTCTCTCTCTCTCTCTCCCCAGTTTGTATTTCTCTCTCTCTCCCTCTCCCTCTCTCCCACGGTTTGTATTTGCCTCTCTCTGACTCTCCCCAGTTTGTATTTCTCCCTCTGTCTCTCTGTCTCTCCCACAGTTTGTATTTCACTCTCTCTCTCTCCCACAGTTTGTATTTCTTTCTCTCTCTCCGTCTCTCCCACAGTTTGTATTTCTCTCTCTCTTTCCCTCTCTCCCACAATTTGTATTTCTTTCTCTCCATCTCCCTTTCTCCCACAGTTTGTATTTCTCTCTCTCTTTCCCTCTCTACCACAATTTATATTTCTCTCTCTCTCTATCTCACTCTCTCTCCCCCTCCCCTGTTTATGTTGCTCTCTCTCTCTCCCCACTTTGTGTTGCTCTCTTTTTCTCTCTCCCCCTCTCCCTCCCACAGTTTGTGCTCTCTCTGCCTCCCCCAGTTGGTATTGTGCTGTCTCTGTCCCTCTCTCCACTTTGTATTTCTCTCTTTCTCTCTCCCTCTCCCTCTCTCCCACAGTTTGTATTTTTCTCTCTCACCCTCTCTCCCATAGTTTGTGTTTCTCTCTCTCTGTCTCTCTCTCTCCCACAGTTTTGTAAGGGGTTTCTTTTTTTTACTGTTTCTCGGGCTTATAATAGGTCAGCCAGTTATGTTTTTCCTGAGCTGCCCTGCCCGCAGTGCGGTTGCGAATCGCTTACCCCTTCCTGATTCTGAGCTGAGGACTTATCGAGTGGTCACAAAGACAGACAAACAGACCAGTGGATTGGTACAAGGAAAACCAATGTTTATTGATAAGAAAACTAAAACTACAAGGTAAACAGTATAATACAGAAGATAAAAAGAAATCGCTATGGATGTAATACAGTCTTACACTTATCGGGTTGAAAGAAACGGACACATCGAGGGAAAATTCTAAAATCACAAGTTTAGCAATATCCCTTAACCCCCAACCTTACACTTATGCTAGGTTGTCTTGTGGCGGCCAGAAAATTAATGCTCACCGGTGAAAACAGATGAAAAGGCCTGGCCCCTGTGCCTGCTGCTGCCGTCGACATGTGGTTGCGAGGTTTACTGGATGGCTTCCTTCTTAGTTGCTAGCAGACAGACAGGACAGGGCCAAGAGGCGAAGAGAGCAGCTGCTCAAGAGAGAGATATACTGGGCAGCCCAGTTATATCTCTCTCTTGAGTAGCTGCTCTCTTCGCCGATCTGTATGCTAACTGCTTTACCATTGTTCCGAATGTACCTTGATGGTTCACCTTTTGTCCTGCGATCACTTCCTGCTCGAATTTTGATGTGTTGGCCGGCCATGTTGATAGCTTGCCTCAGGGCTAGAATGCAGCTGCATTGTTTAAAGAAACCTGTCTGAGACACGAAACCTGCCAAGTTGTTGAGAATGCAATTTCAAATCTGCCGGTCCTCGGCCATGTGTCTGACTGCAGCCATTTTGAGAGACCTTGGATTTTTTTAAAACAGTCACACCAGGGTTTCTTTCGTAACTCCAATAAATCTTCGGGGTGGGGGGAACATGTGAAATTTTGCGAATCCCTTCACTCCCCCCTGTGGATACTTAAACTTGCTTGAAGTGTCCATGCAAGGTGAGCAAAGATTTCTGACCGTCGCAAACAACCTTCCCCTTTATTTACCTATCCCTAATCCCTCGACACATACATTCCCTTACTTGGAGAGAACCCCAGTGTATGGCAGGCATTCGGATAGAAAACAAGGTTGAATTACAACAATCCCAGCACGGAGGGGTCCAAATACCCCTGCACCACTTGGGATGAAACAGTATTTCGCATACTATACAACACAACAATGAACAATCTTTATTCAAAATAACATCAAAACGTAAACTTACTTTATTGAAAACAACAAACGGAAGGGACCATCTTTATTAAAATAATGAAACAGGCTGCCATCACTCGCAAGGGATGCGTCCCCGAACTCACACGGGTGTTTCGTCTACCCGAGCATACTGGTCCTTCCATACCCTTTGTGTTCTAACTACTACCTCGAGACCCCTATTCCTACACTGGACGCAAACCAGGTAGAGGACGATCCCGAGCTGACAGATTACTAGCACGTGTGATGCCAGACGAATCCAGGAGGGGACCTCTATATTCTCAAAGATGTCCCACCAGGGTGGGGTCGTAATACTCAGAATATCGGCCCCTATCTGGACAGTCTTCTGTTCCAGCGTGTAAAAATGTTTTTGGGACACCCCTACTGCTTTTAATAATTTAACGAGGAGTTCTGGGAGAGGGGGGATCTGATAGCCAAAGTGGGCTACATACTTTTGGAGGTTGGTGAAATTCTCTTTCACAGTGAGGTGAACAGTGGATGGTTCAGGGATGGGGACAATTCGTATCTGTGCCACTTGAACTTCTGCCTCGGGTTTAAAGCAGAAACTGCTGTCACTCACCGCACACCAGCTGTGCTGACCATGCTGGTAGTGAGACGCTGCTGTGGTGATGCAATATGTCCCACCTCCTATATACGCCACCTGTGGGGGAACATGGCCTTGTGCCATGGCTTCCATGGTGCAGTTTATAGGCTTCGCGTCAGCAGCTCTGAACCCGCACTGCGGTTTTGAATAGGCGTTCAAGTGCTGGGGACACAGGATTATGTGTGATCCCCGGCTCTGGCACCCCGAGAGGTCAGTACCCGTCATAGCGTGCTCCCACTTTATGACGTAGGGCGGGACCGCTGTGAAACGAACGTGTGCATCCCCCTGAATGACACCAATGTTCTCCACCCTGTACACCGGCTTAAATTGCATTTTTAAACCATTAATCTGGGTCCGCAGCTCGATGTCATCTCAGCTGTTGATGACAGGAGACCCCGTGTTAAAACCAGTTAAGACATCGTTAAAAACACCCCTTCTTTGTCTCCCAATCCTGTCCAAAAGCTGGTGGGTGTATAGTCTGGTTCTGTCACCATCTGAAAAATTAAACTGATAAAATTTAACATCTGGCCGGGCCCCATATCGGCTGCCTGGCTCGGGTGAAGTGTGAGCGGGTCCCTCGACCTCGGCTCACGTAGACAACACTGGAACGGTTCCATCTTAAAATTACATTACGGTTCCACACCTGAGAATAAACCTATACATCTTAACTTAAAACTACAAACTTAACTGCTAAAGTTATATACATCCGCCGCCCGTCTCCGAGCGGCCAGCTCAAATTCTGTCAGGACTGCTGCAGGCTGCTTCCTGCGGCTTGGCTGTACTGAGCTTTACTTCCGGTCCCTCACAGCCCACGACTGCTGGCTGAGGACCTTTGTCTTTCGACTTAACTTTAGCACGGGAGGTAGCCCTTTTAAACTGGGGAGCCGGCGACCATGTCTTCCGAGGCTGGGGTGTCCGAGGGGACCTCCTAGGAAGTGCTGTTGGTGGGGCTACCCTGGCGAGCGGACCCTTGCTGTGGATCACAGTCCTCGCTGGCTGGGGGCTTTTCCCCTGTGGCTCCTCCCTTCCCAAGTCTGAGCTGGGGACAGGCAACCCTTCGCTGCCTGCTGCCGGTGGCTGAGAGTCTTCCTCTCCAGGTTCAAAACCTGGGTCGGGGGCGGGGCTACCTGCCTCGGGCTCCTCCTCCTCCCCACCTGAGTCCCAGAAGAGAGGGGGAGTGGTTTGGACAGGGGTCTGGGTGACTCCTCCCCTGACTGCCCCTGCAGGTGCTGCCTGTGAGCTGGGAGCTGCTGGGAGCTGGGGATTTCTAACCTCGGGTTGGATCCCAGCTGCCTGCTTTTTCGCCTCCACAGTACTGTCGGTAGCTCTTGGACCGCTTCCCTCCGAGCCTTGTCTATGGCTCTTTCCCCTGCGCGGATGGTCAAGCCCAGGAATTTAACTTCCTGCTGGCCGATCTGCGCTTTCTTTTCCAGTCATAGCGGGGCATCGTCAGGGGGGGCTGAGGGAGCTACCACACCGGTAGTGGCTGCTATTCTTCCCTGGCTGGCCATAAAAGATCGCATGGCCTCAAAAAATGACTCCATGGCAGCGGGGGCAATTCCTGTCTCTGCCTCCCCCGTCGCTGCCTTTTGGGCTGGGGCGGTGGGATTCTTTCCCTTAGTATCCTTCCAGGGGTTTTTACAATCTTTCCGCCAGTGGCCGTTCTTCCCGCACCAAAAGCAGTTTAACTTAGCCCGGGCGGGACGATTCCCTTCCTGGTGCCATTCCCTTTTATGCTGGGCCCCTGGTTTAACCTCGTGGACTTTCCCCTTGGGTTGGGGCGTCTCGATACCCCTGATATTTTTAAATGCTATCGTGAGCTGGCGGATCACTGTTTCCTCGGTGGTCTGGGGGCTACGGGGGTCAAACCAAGCCGCAGCTCGTGTTCGAATTTGGGGCAGGCAGTTTGTCATGAGACAGCGGAGCCAGTGGGCTAATTGATCTCTGTTCAGGAGTGTCCGCCCTGGCATTCCCAGGCATGCGCTCCGGTAGACTGGCCACAGCCTGTCTGCGAAAGCCTGTGGGGACTCCCCAGGGAGCTGTACCGTTTTTTCCACCCGGGCGAACGGACTCCCATCATTTAGTCCCATGGCCTCCAATATCTCATCCGTTAACTCCTCGTAATCTTTCTGCCCCCTTTTGCACTCATCTGATAAGGTTTGGAGGAGGTCACCCCCCAGAGAAAACAGCAGCATTTTTGCTTGTTCTGCTTCATCGCAGTCATTAACGCAAGCTGCCTGCTCTATCTCACGGAAGTGTAGAGAGGGGTCTCCCTCCACTGTAAGCTTAGGGATATGGCTAACCATGGCCCTGAGCTGTGGGGTGCCATGCGGCACTACAAACTGGTTCTGGATGGCCCCTAGGTCCTCGCCATCGGCGGGCGGGCCGTACCTCTGTTGTCGGAGGGGGTACACTGGTCCCGGTCCTGGTCTATCTGCCAGGAATTGCTGGGTCTCCCCTAATGCTTCATCCTCCACCCCCGCTTGCTGCCAGACCTCCTGAAAACTCGGGGCTATGGGTGGTGGCCGTGAAGCCTCTGGTTCCCTAACCAGTGTCGTTCTGGGAGCTGCCTGTGGGACTTCCCTGCTTGGGTTGCCGGTAAAATCCGACTGGCCCGCCTTCGGGCTAAGGAGGCATACCATGCCCTTTGCCCTCGCTAAAGCCATGCCCAAACGTTCTATTTCTTGCCTGCAGGGGCGATGATCTGCGTCCTCAAACCCCTGGGCGCAGGCCAGCTTATATGCTGCCTTTACCTCGCCTACTTTCTCCTCCTGCTCTTTTAATTCTTGCGTGAGGCTGTGGATCTTATCCATTAACCTAGCCTCACTGCCTCTCGCCTCTCTGACCTGGTATTCCAGGTGTTCCATTCTACCCCTAGTGCTACTTTTGAGCTCAGCGATCTGGTATTCCAGGCGCTCTACCTTTGCCTGGTGGTCCCTTGCCATCTGCGCCCTTTCTTGGCTAATTGCCTGGAGCGCTGCTACCCCTTGCTCTTCGGCTGCTGTCTTTTCCTGCAGCTCTAGGGTCAACTGTTTAATCTTGGCTGCTCGCGCTGCTGCAGCACGGTCCAGTACAAAGACCTGCTTTTTAAAACACAAGAGCCAGAGCACCTTCTCAATACTTTTCTTATACTGTTTACTTGCTGTCCACTGGATGGCTGCATCTATGGGACGCTCGGCCTTTAACATATCGCCCACCCACTTTTTCGCGATATTTACCTTGCCGCACACATAGGCAGACAACCTTATCTCCATTGCGGATTCCTCCTCCGCACCACTGTCTGTCTTGTTACACACTTTCGCCTCAGCTCCTGGCTGGCTCGCCATTTCTGTAAGGGGTTTCTTTTTTTTACTGTTTCTCGGGCTTATAATAGGTCAGCCAGTTATGTTTTTCCTGAGCTGCCCTGCCCGCAGTGCGGTTGCGAATCGCTTACCCCTTCCTGATTCTGAGCTGAGGACTTATCGAGTGGTAACAAAGACAGACAAACAGACCAGTGGATTGGTACAAGGAAAACCAATGTTTATTGATAAGAAAACTAAAACTACAAGGTAAACAGTATAATACAGAAGATAAAAAGAAATCGCTATGGATGTAATACAGTCTTACACTTATCGGGTTGAAAGAAACGGACACATCGAGGGAAAATTCTAAAATCACAAGTTTAGCAATATCCCTTAACCCCCAACCTTACACTTATGCTAGGTTGTCTTGTGGCGGCCAGAAAATTAATGCTCACCGGTGAAAACAGATGAAAAGGCCTGGCCCCTGTGCCTGCTGCTGCCGTCGACATGTGGTTGCGAGGTTTACTGGATGGCTTCCTTCTTAGTTGCGAGCAGACAGACAGGATAGGGCCAAGAGGCGAAGAGAGCAGCTACTCAAGAGAGAGATATACTGGGCAGCCCAGTTATACCCTCTTGGTAACAGGTTTTTTTCATACCTTATCAGCTTGCTTCATTGTTTGATTTAAGCACGAAACGTAAGACAAAGGACCCCATCTCTGGCCGATTTACATTAATGGCCATTTCCTGTATCGATCTGTATGCTAACTGCTTTACCATTGTTCCGAATGTACCTTGATGGTTCACCTTTTGTCCTGCGATCACTTCCTGCTCGAATTTTGATGTGTTGGCCGGCCATGTTGATAGCTTGCCTCAGGGCTAGAATGCAGCTGCATTGTTTAAAGAAACCTGTCTGAGACACGAAACCTGCCAAGTTGTTGAGAATGCAATTTCAAATCTGCCGGTCCTCGGCCATGTGTCTGACTGCAGCCATTTTGAGAGACCATGGATTTTTTTAAAACAGTCACACCAGGGTTTCTTTAATAACTCCAATAAATCTTCGGGGTGGGGGGAACATGTGAAATTTTGCGAATCCCTTCAGTTTGTATTTTTCTCTCTCTCTGTCTCTCTCTCTCCCACATTTTGTATTTTTCTCTCTCTCACTCCCTCTCTCTCACAGTTTGTATTTCTCTCTCTCTCACTCCCTCTCTCCCAATTTGTGTTGCTCTCCCTCTCTCCCCACTTTGTATTTCTCTCTTTCTCTCTCTCTCTCCCACAGTTTGTTTTTTTCACTCTCTCTCTCCCTCCCCAGTTTGTGTTTCTCTCTCTCTCTCTCCCTCTCTCCCACAGTTTGAATTTCTCTCTCTCTCCCTCTCTCCCAAAGTTCGTATTTTTCTCTCTCTCTCTCCCCAGTTTGTGTTTCTCTCTCTCTCTCACTCTCCCTCTCTCCCACAGATTGTATTTCTCTCTCTCTCTCCCTCTCTCCCAAAGTTTGCATTTCTCTCTCCATGTCTCTCTCTCTCCCACTGTTTGTATTTCTCTCTCTCTCTTCAGTTTGTATCTCTCTCTCTCTCTCTCTCTCTTCAGTTTGTATTTCTCTCTCTCACTCTCTCACACAGTTTGTATTTCTCTCTCTCTCCCTCTCTCCCACAGTTTGTATTTCTCTCCCTCTCTCTCCCTCTCTCCCTCTCTCCCACAGTTTGTATTTCTCTCTCTCTCTCCCTCACTCCCACAGTTTGTATTTCTCTCCCCCCCCTCTCCCACAGTTTGTATTTCTCTCTCACCCTCTCTCCCACAGTTTGTATTTCTCTCTCTCTCTCCCTCTTTCCCACAGTTTCTATTTTCCCCTCTCTCCCTCTCTCCCTCAGTTTATATTTCTCTCTCTCTCTCTCTCCCTCTTTGCCAGTTTGTATTTCTCTCTCTCTCTCCCACTCTCCCACAGTTTGTATTTCTCTCTCTCTCTCTCCCTCTCTCCCACAGTTTGTATTTCTCTCTCTCTCTCTCCCACAGTTTGTATTTCTCTCTCTTTCTCTCTCTCTCCCACAGTTTGTATTTCTCTCTCTCTCTCCCCAGTTTGTATTTCTCTCTCTCACCCACAGTTTGTCTTTCTCTCACTCTCTCTCTCCCACAGTTTGTATTTCTCTATCTCTCTCCCCAGTTTGTATTTCTCTCTCTCACCCACAGTTTGTCTTTCTCTCACTCTCTCTCTCCCACAGTTTGTATTTCTCTCTCCCTCTGTCCCTCAGTTTGTATTTCTCTCTCTCTCTTTCTCTCTCTCCCACAGTTTGTATTTCTCACTCTCTGTCTCTCTCTCTCCCACAGTTTGTATTTCTCTCTCTCTCTCTCCCTCCCTCTCCCCAGTTTGTATTTCGCTCTCTCTCCCTCTCCCCGTCTCTCCCACAGTTTGTATTTCACTTTCTCTCTCTCCCTCTCAACCAAAGTTTGCATATTTCTCTCTCCCTCTCCCTCTCTCCCAGAGTTTGTATTTCTCTCTCTCCGTCTCTCTCTCTCCCTGAGTTTGTATGTTTCTCTCTCTGTCACTCTCTCTCCCACAGTTTGTATTTCTCTCTCTCTGTCTCTCTCTCTCCCAGAGTTTGTATGTTTCTCTCTCTCACTCCCTCTCTCCCACAGTTTGTATTTCTCTCTCTCTGTCACTCTCTCTCCCACAGTTTGTATTTCTCTCGCTCTGTCTCTCTCTCTCCCACAGTTTGTATTTCTCTCTCTCTCACTCCCTCTCTCACAGTTTGTATTTCTCTCTCTCTCACTCCCTCTCTCCCAGTTTGTATTTCTCTCTCTCTCTCTCTCTCTTCCTCTCTCCCTCAGTTTGTATTTCTCTCTCTCTCTCTCTCCCACAGTTTGTATTTCTCTCTCTCTCTCTCTCTCTCCCTCTCTCCCAAAGTTAGCTTTTCTCTCTCCATGTCTCTCTCTCTCCCAACTGTTTGTATTTCTCTCCCTCTCTCTTCAGTTTGTATTTCTCTCTCTCTCCCACAGTTTGTATTACTCTCTCACTCTCTCTCTTCAGTTTGTATTTCTCTCTCTCTCTCCCTCTCTCCCACAGTTTGTATTTCTCTCTCTCCCTCTCTCCCACAGTTTGTATTTCTCTCCCTCTCTCTCCCTCTCTCCCACAGTTTGTATTTCTCTCTCTCTCTCCCTCACTCCCACAGTTTGTATTTCTCTCTCACCCTCTCTCCCACAGTTTGTATTTCTCTCTCTCTCTCCCTCTTTCCCACAGTTTCTATTTTCCCCTCTCTCCCTCTCTCCCTCAGTTTATATTTCTCTCTGTCTCTCTCCCTCTTTGCCAGTTTGTATTTCTCTCTCTCTCTCTCCCTCTCTCCCACAGTTTGTATTTCTCTCTCTCTCTCTCCCTCTCTCCCACAGTTTGTATTTCTCTCTCTTTCTCTCTCTCTCTCCCACAGTTTGTATTTCTCTCTCTCTCTCCCCAGTTTGTATTTCTCTCTCTCACCCACAGTTTGTCTTTCTCTCACTCTCTCTCTCCCACAGTTTGTATTTCTCTCTCTCTCTCCCTCTATCACTCAGTTTCTATTTCTCTCTCTTTCTCTCTCTCTCTCCCACAGTTTGTATTTCTCTCTCTCTCTCCCCAGTTTGTATTTCTCTCTCTCACCCACAGTTTGTCTTTCTCTCACTCTCTCTCTCCCACAGTTTGTATTTCTCACTCTCTCTCTCTCTCTCCCACAGTTTGTATTTCTCTCTCTCTGTCTCTCTCTCTCCCACAGTTTGTATTTCTCTCTCTCTCAATCCCTCTCTTCCAGTTTGTATTTCTCTCTCTCTCTCTCTCCCTCCCTATCTCCCACAGTTTGTATTTCTCTCTCTCCCTCCCTCTCCCCAGTTTGTATTTCGCTCTCTCTCCCTCTCCCCGTCTCTCCCACAGTTTGTATTTCACATTCTCTCTCTCCCTCTCTACCAAAGTTTGCATATTTCTCTCTCCCTCTCCCTCTCTCCCAGATTGTATTTCTCTCTCTCTCTCTCCCTCCCTCTCTCTCTCACTCCCTCTCTCCCAGAGTTTGTATTTTTCTCTCTCTCACTCCCTCTCACCCACAGTTTTTATTTCTCTCTCTCTGTCACTCTCTCTCCCACAGTTCATATTTCTCTCTCTCTCTCTCTCTCCTACAGTTTGTGTTTCTCTCTCTTTCTCTCTCTCCCACAGTTTGTATTTCTCTCTCTCTCACTCCCTCTCTGACAGTTTGTATTTCTCTCTCTCACTCCCTCTCTCCCAGTTTGTATTTCTCTCTCTCTCTCTCTTCCTCTCTCACTCAGTTTGTATTTCTCTCTCTCTCCCTCTCTCCCAAAGTTGGTATTTTTCTCTCTCTCTCTCTCCCCAGTTTGTGTTTCTCTCTCTCTCTCACTCTCCCTCTCTCCCACAGATTGTATTTCTCTCTCTCTGTCCCTCTCTCCCAAAGTTTGCATTTCTCTCTCCATGTCTCTCTCTCTCCCACTGTTTGTATTTCTCTCTCTCTCTTCAGTTTGTATCTCTATCTCTCTCTCTCTCTCTTCAGTTTGTATTTCTCTCTCTCACTCTCTCACACAGTTTGTATTTCTCTCTCTCTCCCTCTCTCCCACAGTTTGTATTTCTCTCCCTCTCTCTCCCTCTCTCCCTCTCTCCCACAGTTTGAATTTCTCTCTCTCTCTCCCTCACTCCCACAGTTTGTATTTCTCTCTCACCCTCTCTCCCACAGTTTGTATTTCTCTCTCTCTCTCCCTCTTTCCCACAGTTTCTATTTTCCCCTCTCTCCCTCTCTCCCTCAGTTTATATTTCTCTCTCTCTCTCTCTCCCTCTTTGCCAGTTTGTATTTCTCTCTCTCTCTCCCACTCTCTCCCAGTTTGTATTTCTCTCTCTCTCTCTCCCTCTCTCCCACAGTTTGTATTTCTCTCTCTCTCTCTCCCACAGTTTGTATTTCTCTCTCTTTCTCTCTCTCTCCCACAGTTTGTATTTCTCTCTCTCTCTCCCCAGTTTGTATTTCTCTCTCTCACCCACAGTTTGTCTTTCTCTCACTCTCTCTCTCCCACAGTTTGTATTTCTCTATCTCTCTCCCCAGTTTGTATTTCTCTCTCTCACCCACAGTTTGTCTTTCTCTCACTCTCTCTCTCCCACAGTTTGTATTTCTCTCTCCCTCTGTCCCTCAGTTTGTATTTCTCTCTCTCTCTTTCTCTCTCTCCCACAGTTTGTATTTCTCACTCTCTGTCTCTCTCTCTCCCACAGTTTGTATTTCTCTCTCTCTCTCTCCCTCCCTCTCCCCAGTTTGTATTTCGCTCTCTCTCCCTCTCCCCGTCGCTCCCACAGTTTGTATTTCACTTTCTCTCTCTCCCTCTCAACCAAAGTTTGCATATTTCTCTCTCCCTCTCCCTCTCTCCCAGAGTTTGTATTTCTCTCTCTCCGTCTCTCTCTCTCCCAGAGTTTGTATGTTTCTCTCTCTGTCACTCTCTCTCCCACAGTTTGTATTTCTCTCTCTCTGTCTCTCTCTCTCCCAGAGTTTGTATGTTTCTCTCTCTCACTCCCTCTCTCCCACAGTTTGTATTTCTCTCTCTCTGTCACTCTCTCTCCCACAGTTTGTATTTCTCTCTCTCTCACTCCCTCTCTCACAGTTTGTATTTCTCTCTCTCTCACTCCCTCTCTCCCAGTTTGTATTTCTCTCTCTCTCTCTCTCTTCCTCTCTCCCTCAGTTTGTATTTCTCTCTCTCTCTCTCTCCCACAGTTTGTATTTCTCTCTCTCTCTCTCTCTCTCCCTCTCTCCCAAAGTTAGCTTTTCTCTCTCCATGTCTCTCTCTCTCCCAACTGTTTGTATTTCTCTCTCTCTCTCTTCAGTTTGTATTTCTCTCTCTCTGTCTCTCTCTCTCCCACGGTTTGTATTTCTCTCTCTCTCCCACAGTTTGTATTACTCTCTCACTCTCTCTCTTCAGTTTGTATTTCTCTCTCTCTCTCCCTCTCTCCCACAGTTTGTATTTCTCTCTCTCTCTCCCTCACTCCCACAGTTTGTATTTCTCTCCCTCTCTCTCCCTCTCTCCCACAGTTTGTATTTCTCTCTCTCTCTCCCTCACTCCCACAGTTTGTATTTCTCTCTCACCCTCTCTCCCACAGTTTGTATTTCTCTCTCTCTCTCCCTCTCTCTCTCAGTTTATATTTCTCTCTGTCTCTCTCCCTCTTTGCCAGTTTGTATTTCTCTCTCTCTCTCTCCCTCTCTCCCACAGTTTGTATTTCTCTCTCTCTCTCTCCCTCTCTCCCACAGTTTGTATTTCTCTCTCTTTCTCTCTCTCTCTCCCACAGTTTGTATTTCTCTCTCTCTCTCCCCAGTTTGTATTTCTCTCTCTCACCCACAGTTTGTCTTTCTCTCACTCTCTCTCTCCCACAGTTTGTATTTCTCTCTCTCTCTCCCTCTATCACTCAGTTTCTATTTCTCTCTCTCTCTTTCTCTCTCTCCCACAGTTTGTATTTCTCACTCTCTCTCTCTCTCTCCCACAGTTTGTATTTCTCTCTCTCTGTCTCTCTCTCTCCCACAGTTTGTATTTCTCTCTCTCTCAATCCCTCTCTTCCAGTTTGTATTTCTCTCTCTCTCTCTCTCTCTCCCTCCCTATCTCCCACAGTTTGTATTTCTCTCTCTCCCTCCCTCTCCCCAGTTTGTATTTCGCTCTCTCTCCCTCTCCCCGTCTCTCCCACAGTTTGTATTTCACATTCTCTCTCTCCCTCTCTACCAAAGTTTGCATATTTCTCTCTCCCTCTCCCTCTCTCCCAGATTGTATTTCTCTCTCTCTCTCTCCCTCCCTCTCTCTCTCACTCCCTCTCTCCCAGAGTTTGTATTTTTCTCTCTCTCACTCCCTCTCACCCACAGTTTGTATTTCTCTCTCTCTGTCACTCTCTCTCCCACAGTTCATATTTCTCTCTCTCTCTCTCTCTCCTACAGTTTGTGTTTCTCTCTCTCTCTCTCTCTCCCACAGTTTGTATTTCTCTCTCTCTCACTCCCTCTCTCACAGTTTGTATTTCTCTCTCTCTCACTCCCTCTATCCCAGTTTGTATTTCTCTCTCTCTCTCTCTCTTCCTCTCTCCCTCAGTTTGTATTTCTCTCTCTCTCTCTCTCCCACAGTTTGTATTTCTCTCTCTCTCTCTCTCTCTCCCTCTCTCCCAAAGTTAGCTTTTCTCTCTCCATGTCTCTCTCTCTCCCAACTGTTTGTATTTCTCTCTCTCTCTCTTCAGTTTGTATTTCTCTCTCTCTGTCTCTCTCTCTCCCACGGTTTGTATTTCTCTCTCTCTCCCACAGTTTGTATTACTCTCTCACTCTCTCTCTTCAGTTTGTATTTCTCTCTCTCTCTCCCTCTCTCCCACAGTTTGTATTTCTCTCTCTCCCTCTCTCCCACAGTTTGTATTTCTCTCCCTCTCTCTCCCTCTCTCCCACAGTTTGTATTTCTCTCTCTCTCTCCCTCACTCCCACAGTTTGTATTTCTCTCTCACCCTCTCTCCCACAGTTTGTATTTCTCTCTCTCTCTCCCTCTTTCCCACAGTTTCTATTTTCCCCTCTCTCCCTCTCTCCCTCAGTTTATATTTCTCTCTGTCTCTCTCCCTCTTTGCCAGTTTGTATTTCTCTCTCTCTCTCTCCCTCTCTCCCACAGTTTGTATTTCTCTCTCTCTCTCTCCCTCTCTCCCACAGTTTGTATTTCTCTCTCTTTCTCTCTCTCTCTCCCACAGTTTGTATTTCTCTCTCTCTCTCCCCAGTTTGTATTTCTCTCTCTCACCCACAGTTTGTCTTTCTCTCACTCTCTCTCTCCCACAGTTTGTATTTCTCTCTCTCTCTCCCTCTATCACTCAGTTTCTATTTCTCTCTTTCTCTCTCTCCCACAGTTTGTATTTCTCACTCTCTCTCTCTCTCTCCCACAGTTTGTATTTCTCTCTCTCTGTCTCTCTCTCTCCCACAGTTTGTATTTCTCTCTCTCCCTCTCTCCCACAGTTTGTATTTCTCTCCCTCTCTCTCCCTCTCTCCCACAGTTTGTATTTCTCTCTCTCTCTCCCTCACTCCCACAGTTTGTATTTCTCTCTCACCCTCTCTCCCACAGTTTGTATTTCTCTCTCTCTCTCCCTCTTTCCCACAGTTTCTATTTTCCCCTCTCTCCCTCTCTCCCTCAGTTTATATTTCTCTCTGTCTCTCTCCCTCTTTGCCAGTTTGTATTTCTCTCTCTCTCTCTCCCTCTCTCCCACAGTTTGTATTTCTCTCTCTCTCTCTCCCTCTCTCCCACAGTTTGTATTTCTCTCTCTTTCTCTCTCTCTCTCCCACAGTTTGTATTTCTCTCTCTCTCTCCCCAGTTTGTATTTCTCTCTCTCACCCACAGTTTGTCTTTCTCTCACTCTCTCTCTCCCACAGTTTGTATTTCTCTCTCTCTCTCCCTCTATCACTCAGTTTCTATTTCTCTCTTTCTCTCTCTCCCACAGTTTGTATTTCTCACTCTCTCTCTCTCTCTCCCACAGTTTGTATTTCTCTCTCTCTGTCTCTCTCTCTCCCACAGTTTGTATTTCTCTCTCTCTCTCCCTCTTTCCCACAGTTTCTATTTTCCCCTCTCTCCCTCTCTCCCACAGTTTGTATTTCTCTCTCTCTCTCTCCATCTCCCACAGTTTGTATTTCTCTCTCTTTCTCTCTCTCTCTCCCACAGTTTGTATTTCTCTCTCTCTCTCCCCAGTTTGTATTTCTCTCTCTCACCCACAGTTTGTCTTTCTCTCACTCTCTCTCTCCCACAGTTTGTATTTCTCTCTCTCTCTCCCTCTATCACTCAGTTTCTATTTCTCTCTCTCTCTTTCTCTCTCTCCCACAGTTTGTATTTCTCACTCTCTCTCTCTCGCTCCCACAGTTTGTATTTCTCTCTCTCTGTCTCTCTCTCTCCCACAGTTTGTATTTCTCTCTCTCTCAATCCCTCTCTTCCAGTTTGTATTTCTCTCTCTCTCTCTCTCTCCCTCCCTATCTCCCACAGTTTGTATTTCTCTCTCTCTCTCCCTCCCTCTCCCCAGTTTGTATTTCGCTCTCTCTCCCTCTCCCCGTCTCTCCCACAGTTTGTATTTCACTTTCTCTCTCTCCCTCTCTACCAAAGTTTGCATATTTCTCTCTCCCTCTCCCTCTCTCCCAGATTGTATTTCTCTCTCTCTCTCTCCCTCCCTCTCTCTCTCACTCCCTCTCTCCCAGAGTTTGTATTTTTCTCTCTCTCACTCCCTCTCACCCACAGTTTGTATTTCTCTCTCTCTGTCACTCTCTCTCCCACAGTTCATATTTCTCTCTCTCTCTCTCTCTCCCACAGTTTGTGTTTCTCTCTCTCTCTCTCTCTCTCCCACAGTTTGTATTTCTCTCTCTCTCACTCCCTCTCTGACAGTTTGTATTTCTCTCTCTCACTCCCTCTCTCCCAGTTTGTATTTCTCTCTCTCTCTCTCTTCCTCTCTCACTCAGTTTGTATTTCTCTCTCTCTCTCTATCCCACAGTTTGTATTTCTCTCTTTCTCTCTCTCTCTCCCCAGTTTGTATTTCTCTCTCTCTCTACCCAGTTTGTATTTCTCTCTCTCTCTCTCTCCCTGTCTCACAGAGTTTGTATTTTGCTCTCCCTCTCCCTCTCTCCCACGGTTTGTATTTCTCTCTCTCTGACTCTCCCCAGTTTGTATTTCTCCCTCTGTCTCTCTGTCTCTCCCACAGTTTGTATTTCACTCTCTCTTTCTCCCACAGTTTGTATTTCTTTCTCTCTATCTCCCTTTCTCCCACAGTTTGTATTTCTCTCTCTCTTTCCCTCTCTACCACAATTTATTTTTCTCTCTCTCTCTATCTCACTCTCTCTCTCCCTCCCCTGTTTATGTTGCTCTCTCTCTCTCCCCACTTTGTGTTGCTCTCTTTTTCTCTCTCCCCCTCTCCCTTCCACAGTTTGTGCTCTCTCTGCCTCCCCCAGTTGGTATTGTGCTGTCTCTGTCCCTCTCTCTCCACTTTGTATTTCTCTCTTTCTCTCTCCCTCTCCCTCTCTCCCACAGTTTGTATTTCTTTCTCTCTCCCTCTCTCCCATAGTTTGTGTTTCTCTCTATCTCTGTCTCTCTCTCTCCCACAGTTTGTATTTCTCTCTCTCTCTCCCTCCCTCTCCCCAGTTTGTATTTCGCTCTCTCTCCCTCTCCCCGTCTCTCCCACAGTTTGTATTTCACTTTCTCTCTCTCCCTCTCTACCAAAGTTTGCATATTTCCCTCTCCCTCTCCCTCTCTCCCAGATTGTATTTCTCTCTCTCTCTCCCTCTCTCCCAGAGTTTGTATTTCTCTCTCTCTGTCTCTCTCTCTCCCAGAGTTTGTATGTTTCTCTCTCTGTCACTCTCTCTCCCACAGTTTGTATTTCTCTCTCTCTGTCTCTCTCTCTCCCAGAGTTTGTATGTTTCTCTCTCTCACTCCCTCTCTCCCACAGTTTGTATTTCTCTCTCTCTGTCACTCTCTCTCCCACAGTTTGTATTTCTCTCTCTCTGTCTCTCTCTCTCCCACAGTTTGTATTTCTCTCTCTCTCACTTCCTCTCTCACAGTTTGTATTTCTCTCTCTCTCACTCCCTCTCTCCCAGTTTGTATTTCTCTCTCTCTCTCTCTTCCTCTCTCCCTCAGTTTGTATTTCTCTCTCTCTCTCTCTCTTCAGTTTGTATTTCTCTCTCTCTGTCTCTCTCTCTCCCACGGTTTGTATTTCTCTCTCTCTCCCACAGTTTGTATTACTCTCTAACTCTCTCTCTTCAGTTTGTATTTCTCTCTCTCACTCTCTCCCTCTCTCCCACAGTTTGTATTTCTCTCTCTCTCCCTCTCTCCCACAGTTTGTATTTCTCTCCCTCTCTCTCCCTCTCTCCCTCTCTCCCACAGTTTGTATTTCTCTCTGTCTCTCCCTCACTCCCATAGTTTGTATTTCTCTCTCTCTCTCCCTCTTTCCCACAGTTTCTATTTTCCCCTCTCTCTCTCTCCCACAGTTTGTATTTCGCTCTCTCTCCCTCTCCCCGTCTCTCCCACAGTTTGTATTTCACTTTCTCTCTCTCCCTCTCTACCAAAGTTTGCATATTTCTCTCTCCCTCTCCCGCTCTCCCAGATTGTATTTCTCTCTCTCTCTCCCTCTCTCCCAGAGTTTGTATTTCTCTCTCTCTGTCTCTCTCTCTCCCAGAGTTTGTATGTTTCTCTCTCTGTCACTCTCTCTCCCACAGTTTGTATTTCTCTCTCTCTGTCTCTCTCTCTCCCAGAGTTTGTATGTTTCTCTCTCTCACTCCCTCTCTCCCACAGTTTGTATTTCTCTCTCTCTGTCACTCTCTCTCCCACAGTTTGTATTTCTCTCGCTCTGTCTCTCTCTCTCCCACAGTTTGTATTTCTCTCTCTCACACTTCCTCTCTCACAGTTTGTATTTCTCTCTCTCTCACTCCCTCTCTCCCAGTTTGTATTTCTCTCTCTCTCTCTCTTCCTCTCTCCCTCAGTTTGTATTTCTCTCTCTCTCTCTCTCTTCAGTTTGTATTTCTCTCTCTCTGTCTCTCTCTCTCCCACGGTTTGTATTTCTCTCTCTCTCCCACAGTTTGTATTACTCTCTAACTCTCTCTCTTCAGTTTGTATTTCTCTCTCTCACTCTCTCCCTCTCTCCCACAGTTTGTATTTCTCTCTCTCTCCCTCTCTTCCACAGTTTGTATTTCTCTCCCTCTCTCTCCCTCTCTCCCTCTCTCCCACAGTTTGTATTTCTCTCTCTCTCTCCCTCACTCCCACAGTTTGTATTTCTCTCTCACCCTCTCTCCCACAGTTTGTATTTCTCTCTCTCTCTCCCTCTTTCCCACAGTTTCTATTTTCCCCTCTCTCCCTCTCTCCCACAGTTTATATTTCTCTCTCTCTCTCTCCCTCTTTGCCAGTTTGTATTTCTCTCTCTCTCTCTCCCACTCACCCACAGTTTGTCTTTCTCTCACTCTCTCTCTCCCACAGTTTGTATTTCTCTCTCTCTCTCCCTCTCTCCCTCAGTTTCTATTTCTCTCTCTCTCTTTCTCTCTCTCCCACAGTTTGTATTTCTCACTCTCTCTCTCTCTCCCACAGTTTGTATTTCTCTCTCTCTGTCTCTCTCTCTCCCACAGTTTGTATTTCTCTCTCTCTCAATCCCTCTCTTCCAGTTTGTATTTCTCTCTCTCTCTCTCTCCCTCCCTATCTCCCACAGTTTGTATTTCTCTCTCTCTCTCCCTCCCTCTCCCCAGTTTGTATTTCGCTCTCTCTCCCTCTCCCCGTCTCTCCCACAGTTTGTATTTCACTTTCTCTCTCTCCCTCTCTACCAAAGGTTGCATATTTCTCTCTCCCTCTCCCTCTCTCCCAGATTGTATTTCTCTCTCTCTCTCTCCCTCCCTCTCTCTCTCACTCCCTCTCTCCCAGAGTTTGTATTTTTCTCTCTCTCACTCCCTCTCACCCACAGTTTGTATTTCTCTCTCTCTCTCTCTCTCTCCCACAATTTGTGTTTCTCTCTCTCTCTCTCTCCCACAGTTTGTATTTCTCTCTCTCTCTCCCACAGTTTGTATTTCTCTCTCTCTCACTCCCTCTCTGACAGTTTGTATTTCTCTCTCTCTCACTCCCTCTCTCCCAGTTTGTATTTCTCTCTCTCTCTCTCTTCCTCTCTCCCTCAGTTTGTATTTCTCTCTCTCTCTCTCCCACAGTTTGTATTTCTCTCTTTCTCTCTCTCTCTCCCCAGTTTGTCTTTCTCTCTCTCGCTCCCCAGTTTGTATTTCTCTCTCTCTCTCTCTCCCTGTCTCACAGAGTTTGTATTTTGCTCTCCCTCTCCCTCTCTCCCACCGTTTGTATTTCTCTATCTCTGACTATCCCCAGTTTGAATTTCTCCCTCTGTCTCTCTGTCTCTCCCACAGTTTGTATTTCACTCTCTCTCTCTCCAACAGTTTGTATTTCTTTCTCTCTATCTCCCTTTCTCCCACAGTTTGTATTTCTCTCTCTCTTTCCCTCTATACCACAATTTATATTTCTCTCTCTCTCTATCTCACTCTCTCTCTCCCTCCCCTGTTTATGTTGCTCTCTCTCTCTCCCCACTTTGTGTTGCTCTCTTTTTCTCTCTCCCCCTCTCCCTCGCACAGTTTGTGCTCTCTCTGCCTCCCCCAGTTGGTATTGTGCTGTCTCTGTCCCTCTCTCTCCACTTTGTATTTCTCTCTTTCTCTCCCCCTCTCCCTCTCTCCCACAGTTTGTATTTCTCTCTCTCTCCCTCTCTCCCATAGTTTGTGTTTCTCTCTATCTTCAGTTTGTATTTCTCTCTCTCTCTCCCCCTCTCTCCCTCAGTTTGTATTTCTCTCTCACTCTCTCTCTCCCCCTCTCTCCCACAGTTTGTATTTTTCTCTCTCTCACTCCCTATCTCCCAAAGTTTGTATTTTTCTCTCTCTCTCTCCCCAGTTTGTATTTCTCTCTCTCTCTCGCTCTCTCTCCCCAGTTTGTATTTCTCTCTCTCTCTCTCTCCCTCAGTTTGTATTTCTCTCTCTCTCTCTCTCCCTCTCTCCCACAGTTTGTATTTCTCTCTCTCTCTCCCTCTCTCCCACAGTTTGTATTTCTCTCCCTCTCTCTCTCTTCAGTTTGTATTTCTCTCTCTCTCTCTCCCAAAGTTTGTGTTTCTCTCTCTCTCTCCCTATCTCCCACAGTTTGTATTTCTCTCTCTCTCTCTCTCAAAGTTTGTATTTCTCTCTCTCTCCCTCGATCCCAAAGTTTGTATTTATCTCTCTCTTCAGTTTGTATTTCTCTCTCTCTCTCCCCCTCTCTCCCTCAGTTTGTATTTCTCTCTCTCTCTCTCTCCCCCTCTCTCCCTCAGTTTGTATTTCTCTCTTTCTCTGTCCCTCTCACCCTCAATTTGTATTTCTCTCTCTCTCCTTCTGTCTGGCTCTCTCCCACAGTTTGTATTTCTCTCTCTCTCTCTCTCCCACAGTTTGTATTTCTCTCTCTCTCTCTCGCCAGTTTGCATTTCTCTCTCTCTCTCCCCAGTTTGTATTTCTCTCTCTCTCTCTCCCTCTCTCCCAGAGTTTGTTTGTTTCTCTCTCTCTCTCCCCAGTTTGAGTTTCTCTCTCTCTCTCTCTCCATCTCTCCCACAGTTTGTATTTCTCTCTCTCTCTCCGTCTCTCCCACAGTTTGTATTTCTCTCAGTCTCTCTCTCCATCTCTCCCACAGTTTGTGTTTCTCTCTCTCTCTTTCCCCAGTTTATATTTCTCTCTCTCTCTGTCCCTTTCTCCCAGAGTTTGTTTTTTCCTCGCTCTCTCTCCCCAGTTTGTGTTTCTCTCTCTCTCTCTCTCTCTCTCTCCATCTCTCCCACAGTTTGTATTTCACTCTCTCTCTCTCCGTCTCTCCCACAGTTTGTATTTCTCTTTCTCTCTCTCTCTTCAGTTTGTATTTCTCTCTCTCTCTCTCCCACAGTTTGTATTTCTCTACTCTCTCTCTCTCCCCAGTTTGTGTTTCTCTCTCTCTCTCTCTCTCCCTCAGTTTGTATTTCTCTCTCTCTCTCTCTCCCTCTCTCCCACAGTTTATATTTCTCTCTCTCTCTCCCTCTCTCCCACAGTTTGTATTTCTCTCTCTCTCTCTCTCTTCAGTTTGTATTTCTCTCTCTCTCTCTCCCAAAGTTTGTATTTCTCTCTCTCCCCCTCTCTCCCAAAGTTTGTGTTTCTCTCTCTCTCTCCCTCTCTCCCACAGTTTGTATTTCTCTCTCTCTCTCCCAAAGTTTGTATTTCTCTCTCTCTCCCTCGATCCCAAAGTTTGTATTTATCTCTCTCTTCAGTTTGTATTTCTCTCTCTCTCTCCCCCTCTCTCCCTCAGTTTGTATTTCTCTCTCTCTCTCTCTCCCCCTCTCTCCCTCAGTTTGTATTTCTCTCTTTCTCTGTCCCTCTCACCCTCAATTTGTATTTCGCTCTCTCTCTTTCTGTCTGGCTCTCTCACTCAGTTTCTATTTTTCTCCCTCTCTCTCTCTCTCCCACAGTTTGTATTTCTCTCCCTCTCTCTCTCCCACAGTTTGTATTTCTCTCTCTCTCTCGCCAGTTTGCATTTCTCTCTCTCTCTCTCTCCCCAGTTTGTATTTCTCTCTCTCTCTCTCCCTCTCTCCCAGAGTTTGTTTGTTTCTCTCTCTCTCTCCCCAGTTTGAGTTTCTCTCTCTCTCTCTCTCCATCTCTCCCACAGTTTGTATTTCTCTCTCTCTCTCCGTCTCTCCCACAATTTGTATTTCTCTCAGTCTCTCTCTCCATCTCTCCCACAGTTTGTGTTTCTCTCTCTCTCTCTCCCCAGTTTATATTTCTCTCTCTCTCTGTCCATTTCTCCCAGAGTTTGTATTTTCCTCGCTCTCTCTCTCCCCAGTTTGTGTTTCTCTCTCTCTCTCTCTCCATCTCTCCCACAGTTTGTATTTCTCTCTCTCTCTCTCCCACAGTTTGTATTTCTCTCTCTCTCTCTCTCCGTCTCTCCCACAGTTTGTATTTCTCTCTCTCTCTCTCCCACAGTTTGTATTTCTCTCTCTCTCTCTCTCCCCAGTTTGTGCTTCTCTCTCTCTCTCTCTCTCTCCGTCTCTCCCACAGTTTGTATTTCACTCTCTCTCTCTCCATCTCTCCCACAGTTTGGATTTCTCTCTCTCTCTCTCTCTCCCGCAGGTTGTATTTCTCTGTCTCTCTCTCTCTCCCCAGTTTGTGTTTCTCTCTCTCTCTCTCTCTCCCTCAGTTTGTATTTCTCTCTCTCTCTCTCTCCCTCTCTCCCACAGTTTGTATTTCTCTCTCTCCCTCCCTCTCTCCCACAGTTTGTATTTCTCTCTCTCTCTCTCTTCAATTTGTATTTCTCTCTCTCTCTCTCCCAAAATTTGTATTTCTCTCGCTCTCCCTCTCTCCCAAAGTTTGTGTTTCTCTCTCTCTCTCCCTCTCTCCCACAGTTTGTATTTCTCTCTCTCTCTCTCTCTCTCTCTCTTCAGTTTGTATTTCTCTCTCTCTCTCCCAAAGTTTGTATTTCTCTCTCTCTCCCTCGATCCCAAAGTTTGTATTTATCTCTCTCTTCAGTTTGTATTTCTCTCTCTCTCTCCCCCTCTCTCCCTCAGTTTGTATTTCTCTGTCTCTCTCCCCCTCTCTCCCTCAGTTTGTATTTCTCTCTTTCTCTGTCCCTCTCACCCTCAATTTGTATTTCTCTCTCTCTCTTTCTGTCTGGCTCTCTCACTCAGTTTCTATTTTTCTCCCTCTCTCTCTCTCTCCCACAGTTTGTATTTCTCTCTCTCTCTCTCGCCAGTTTGCATTTCTCTCTCTCTCTCCCCAGTTTGTATTTCTCTCTCTCTCCCTCTCTCCCAGAGTTTGTTTGTTTCTCTCTCTCTCTCCCCAGTTTGAGTTTCTCTCTCTCTCTCTCCATCTCTCCCACAGTTTGTATTTCTCTCTCTCTCCGTCTCTCCCACAATTTGTATTTCTCTCAGTCTCTCTCTCCATCTCTCCCACAGTTTGTGTTTCTCTCTCTCTCTCTCTCTCCCCAGTTTATATTTCTCTCTCTCTCTGTCCCTTTCTCCCAGAGTTTGTTTTTTCCTCGCTCTCTCTCTCCCCAGTTTGTGTTTCTCTCTCTCTCTCTCTCTCTCTCCGTCTCTCCCACAGTTTGTATTTCACTCTCTCTCTCTCTCCGTCTCTCCCACAGTTTGGATTTCTCTCTCTCTCTCTCCCACAGTTTGTATTTCTCTCTCTCTCTCTCTCCCCAGTTTGTGTTTCTCTCTCTCTCTCTCTCTCTCCGTCTCTCCCACAGTTTGTATTTCACTCTCTCTCTCCGTCTCTCCCACAGTTTGGATTTCTCTCTCTCTCTCTCCCACAGTTTGTATTTCTCTCTCTCTCTCTCTCTCTCCCCAGTTTGTGTTTCTCTCTTTCTCTCTCTCTCCGTCTCTCCCACAGTTTGTATTTCTCTCTCTCTCTCTCCCACAGTTTGTATTTCTCTCTCTCTCTCCCCAGTTTGTGTTTCTCTCTCTCTCTCTCTCTTCGTCTCTCCCAGAGTTTGTATTTCTCTCTCTCTCTCTCCGTCTCTCCCACAGTTTGTATTTCTCTCCCTCTCTCTCCCTCTCTCCCAGTTTGTATTTCTCTCTCTCCCCCTCTTCCACAGTTTGTATTTCTCTCTCTCCTTCCCTCCCTCCCACAGTTTGTATTTCTTTCTCTCTCTAGCTCTTTCTCCCACAGTTTGTATTTCTCTCTCTCTTCCCCTCTCTCCCACAGTTTGTATTTCTCTCTCTCTCTATCTCACTCTCTCTCTCCCTCCCCTGTTTATGTTGCTCTCTCTCTCTCCCCCACTTTGTGTTGCTCTCTTTTTCTCTCTCCCTCTCTCACTCCCACAGTTTGTGTTGTTCTCTCTGCCTCCCCCAGTTGGTATTGCGCTGTCTCTGTCCCTCTCTCTCCAGTTTGTATTTCTCACTCTCTCTCTCTCTCACTCTCTCGCTCCCTCCCCAGTTTGTGTTGCTCTCCCTCTCTCTCCACTTTGTCTTTCTTTCTTTCTCTCTCTCTCCCTCTCTCCCACAGTTTCTTTTTTTCTCCCTCTCTCTCCCTCTCTCCCAGAGTTTGTATTTTTCTCTCTCTCTCTCCCACAGTTTGTATTTCTCTCTCTCTCTCTCTCCCGCTCTCCCCACTTTGTATTTCTCTCTTTCTCTCTGTCTCTCTAACTCTCTTCCACAGTTTGTTTCTTTCTCTCTCTCTCTCTCTCTCTCCAGTTTCAATTTCTCTCTCTCTCTCCCACAGTTTGTATTTCTCTCTCTCTCTCTCCCACAGTTTGTATTGCTCTCTCTCTCCCTCTCTCCCACAGTTTGTATTTCTCTCTCTCTCTCTCCCACAGTTTGTATTTCTCTCTCTCTCTCTCCCACAGTTTGTATTCCTCTCTCTCTCTCTTCCTCTCTCCCAGTTTGTATATCCCTCTGTCTTTCTCTCTCCCACAATTTGTATTTCTCTCTCTCTCTCTCTCCCTTTCTCCCACTTTTTATGTTTCTATGCCTCTTGCTCTCTCCCCAGTTTCTGTTTCTCTCTCTCTCTCTCCCTCTCCCTTTAAATTTGTATTTCCCTTTCTCTCTCCGACAGTTCATATTTCTCTCTCTCTCTCTCTCTCTCTCTCTCCCTCTCTCCCACAGTTTGTGTTTCTCTCTCTCTCTCTCTCTCCCACTGTTTGTATTTCTCTCTCTCTCACTCCCTCTCTGACAGTTTGTATTTCTCTCTCTCTCACTCCCTCTCTCCCAGTTTGTATTTCTCTCTCTCTTTCTCTTCCTCTCTCACTCAGTTTGTATTTCTCTCTCTCTCTCTATCCCACAGTTTGTATTTCTCTCTTTCTCTCTCTCTCTCCCCAGTTTGTATTTCTCTCTCTCTCTCCCCAGTTTGTATTTCTCTCTCTCTCTCTCTCCCTGTCTCACAGAGTTTGTATTTTCCTCTCCCTCTCCCTCTCTCCCACGGTTTGTATTTCTCTCTCTCTGACTCTCCCCAGTTTGTATTTCTCCCTCTGTCTCTCTGTCTCTCCCACAGTTTGTATTTCACTCTCCCTTTCTACCACAGTTTGTATTTCTCTCTCTCTTTCCCTCTCTACCACAATTTATTTTTCTCTCTCTCTCTATCTATCTCACTCTCTCTCTCCCTCCCCTGTTTATGTTGCTCTCTCTCTCTCCCCACTTTGTGTTGCTCTCTTTTTCTCTCTCACCCTCTCCCTCCCACAGTTTGTGCTCTCTCTGCCTCCCCCAGTTGGTATTGTGCTGTCTCAGTCCCTCTCTCTCCACTTTGTATTTCTCTCTTTCTCTCTCCCTCTCCCTCTCTCCCACAGTTTGTATTTCTTTCTCTCTCCCTCTCTCCCATAGTTTGTGTTTCTCTCTATCTCCGTCTCTCTCTCTCCCACAGTTTGCATTTCTCTCTCTCTCTCCCTCCCTCTCCCCAGTTTGTATTTCGCTCTCTCTCCCTCTCCCCGTCTCTCCCACAGTTTGTATTTCACTTTCTCTCTCTCCCTCTCTACCAAAGTTTGCATATTTCTCTCTCCCTCTCCCTCTCTCCCAGATTGTATTTCTCTCTCTCTCTCCCTCTCTCCCAGAGTTTGTATTTCTCTCTCTCTGTCTCTCTCTCTCCCAGAGTTTGTATGTTTCTCTCTCTGTCACTCTCTCTCCCACAGTTTGTATTTCTCTCTCTCTGTCTCTCTCTCTCCCAGAGTTTGTATTTCTCTCTCTCTGTCTCTCTCTCTCCCACAGTTTGTATTTCTCTCTCTCTCACTCCCTCTCTCCCACAGTTTGTATTTCTCTCTCTCTGTCACTCTCTCTCCCACAGTTTGTATTTCTCTCTCTCTGTCTCTCTCTCTCCCACAGTTTGTATTTCTCTCTCTCTCACTTCCTCTCTCACAGTTTGTATTTCTCTCTCTCTCACTCCCTTTCTCCCAGTTTGTATTTCTCTCTCTCTCTCTCTTCCTCTCTCCCTCAGTTTGTATTACTCTCTAACTCTCTCTCTTCAGTTTGTATTTCTCTCTCTCACTCTCTCCCTCTCTCCCACAGTTTGTATTTCTCTCTCTCTCCCTCTCTCCCACAGTTTGTATTTCTCTCCCTCTCTCTCCCTCTCTCCCTCTCTCCCACAGATTGTATTTCTCTCTCTCTCTCCCTCACTCCCACAGTTTGTATTTCTCTCTCACCCTCTCTCCCACAGTTTGTATTTATCTCTCTCTCTCCCTCTTTCCCACAGTTTCTATTTTCCCCTCTCTCTCTCTCTCCCACAGTTTGTATTTCTCTCTCTCTCTCCCTCCCTCTCCCCAGTTTGTATTTCGCTCTCTCTCCCTCTCCCCGTCTCTCCCACAGTTTGTATTTCACTTTCTCTCTCTCCCTCTCTACCAAAGTTTGCATATTTCTCTCTCCCTCTCCCTCTCTCCCAGATTGTATTTCTCTCTCTCTCTCCCTCTCTCCCAGAGTTTGTATTTCTCTCTCTCTGTCTCTCTCTCTCCCAGAGTTTGTATGTTTCTCTCTCTGTCACTCTCTCTCCCACAGTTTGTATTTCTCTCTCTCTGTCTCTCTCTCTCCCAGAGTTTGTATGTTTCTCTCTCTCACTCCCTCTCTCCCACAGTTTGTATTTCTCTCTCTCTGTCACTCTCTCTCCCACAGTTTGTATTTCTCTCTCTCTGTCTCTCTCTCTCCCACAGTTTGTATTTCTCTCTCTCTCACTTCCTCTCTCACAGTTTGTATTTCTCTCTCTCTCACTCCCTCTCTCCCAGTTTGTATTTCTCTCTCTCTCTCTCTTCCTCTCTCCCTCAGTTTGTATTTCTCTCTCTCTCTCTCTCTTCAGTTTGTATTTCTCTCTCTCTGTCTCTCTCTCTCCCACGGTTTGTATTTCTCTCTCTCTCCCACAGTTTGTATTACTCTCTAACTCTCTCTCTTCAGTTTGTATTTCTCTCTCTCACTCTCTCCCTCTCTCCCACAGTTTGTATTTCTCTCTCTCTCCCTCTCTCCCACAGTTTGTATTTCTCTCCCTCTCTCTCCCTCTCCCACAGTTTGTATTTCTCTCTCTCTCTCCCTCACTCCCACAGTTTGTATTTCTTTCTCACCCTCTCTCCCACAGTTTGTATTTCTCTCTCTCTCTCCCTCTTTCCCACAGTTTCTATTTTCCCCTCTCTCCCTCTCTCCCACAGTTTATATTTCTCTCTCTCTCTCTCCCTCTTTGCCAATTTGTATTTCTCTCTCTCTCTCTCCCACTCACCCACAGTTTGTCTTTCTCTCACTCTCTCTCTCCCACAGTTTGTATTTCTCTCTCTCTTTCCCTCTCTCCCTCAGTTTCTATTTCTCTCTCTCTCTTTCTCTCTCTCCCACAGTTTGTATTTCTCACTCTCTCTCTCTCTCCCACAGTTTGTATTTCTCTCTCTCTGTCTCTCTCTCTCCCACAGTTTGTATTTCTCTCTCTCTCAATCCCTCTCTTCCAGTTTGTATTTCTCTCTCTCTCTCTCTCCCTCCCTATCTCCCACAGTTTGTATTTCTCTCTCTCTCTCCCTCCCTCTCCCCAGTTTGTATTTCGCTCTCTCTCCCTCTCCCCGTCTCTCCCCCAGTTGGTATTGTGCTGTCTCTGTCCCTCTCTCTCCACTTTGTATTTCTCTCTTTCTCTCCCCCACTCCCTCTCTCCCACAGTTTGTATTTCTCTCTCTCTCCCTCTCTCCCATAGTTTGTGTTTCTCTCTATCTCTGTCTCTCTCTCTCCCACAGTTTGTATTTTTCTCTCTCTCACTCCCTCTCTCCCAAAGTTTGTATTTTTCTCTCTCTCTCTCCCCAGTTTGTATTTCTCTCTCTCTCTCGCTCTCTCTCCCCAGTTTGTATTTCTCTCTCTCTCTCTCTCCCTCAGTTTGTATTTCTCTCTCTCTCTCTCCCTCTCTCCCACAGTTTGTATTACTCTCTCTCTCTCCCGCTCTCCCACAGTTTGTATTTCTCTCTCTCTCTCTCTCTTCAGTTTGTATTTCTCTCTCTCTCTCTCCCCAGTTTGTATTTCTCTCTCTCTCTCTCCCTCTCTCCCAGAGTTTGTTTGTTTCTCTCTCTCTCTCCCCAGTTTGTGTTTCTCTCTCTCTCTCTCTCTCTCCGTCTCTCCCACAGTTTGTATTTCACTCTCTCTCTCTCTCCGTCTCTCCCACAGTTTGTATTTCTCTCTCTCTCTCTCCCACAGTTTGTATTTCTCTCTCTCTCTCTCTCCCCAGTTTGTGTTTCTCTCTCTCTCTCTCTCTCTGTCTCTCCCACAGTTTGTATTTCACTCTCTCTCTCCGTCTCTCCCACAGTTTGGATTTCTCTCTCTCTCTCTCCCACAGTTTGTATTTCTCTCTCTCTCTCCCCAGTTTGTGTTTCTCTCTTTCTCTCTCTCTCCGTCTCTCCCACAGTTTGTATTTCTCTCTCTCTCTCTCTTTCCCACAGTTTGTATTTCTCTCTCTCTCTCCCCAGTTTGTGTTTCTCTATCTCTATCTCTCTCCGTCCCTCCCACAGTTTGTATTTCTCTCTCTCTCTCTCCGTCTCTCCCACAGTTTGTATTTCTCTCCCTCTCTCTCCCTCTCTCCCAGTTTGTATTTCTCTCTCTCCCCCTCTTCCACAGTTTGTATTTCTCTCTCTCCTTCCCTCCCTCCCACAGTTTGTATTTCTTTCTCTCTCTAGCTCTTTCTCCCACAGTTTGTATTTCTCTCTCTCTTCCCCTCTCTCCCACAGTTTGTATTTCTCTCTCTCTCTATCTCACTCTCTCTCTCCCTCCCCTGTTTATGTTGCTCTCTCTCTCTCCCCCACTTTGTGTTGCTCTCTTTTTCTCTCTCCCTCTCTCACTCCCACAGTTTGTGTTGTTCTCTCTGCCTCCCCCAGTTGGTATTGCGCTGTCTCTGTCCCTCTCTCTCCAGTTTGTATTTCTCACTCTCTCTCTCTCTCACTCTCTCGCTCCCTCCCCAGTTTGTGTTGCTCTCCCTCTCTCTCCACTTTGTCTTTCTTTCTTTCTCTCTCTCTCCCTCTCTCCCACAGTTTCTTTTTTTCTCCCTCTCTCTCCCTCTCTCCCAGAGTTTGTATTTTTCTCTCTCTCTCTCCCACAGTTTGTATTTCTCTCTCTCTCTCTCTCCCGCTCTCCCCACTTTGTATTTCTCTCTTTCTCTCTGTCTCTCTCCCTCTCTTCCACAGTTTGTTTCTTTCTCTCTCTCTCTCTCTCTCCAGTTTCAATTTCTCTCTCTCTCCCACAGTTTGTATTGCTCTCTCTCTCCCTCTCTCCCACAGTTTGTATTTCTCTCTCTCTCTCTCCCACAGTTTGTATTTCTCTCTCTCTCTCTCCCACAGTTTGTATTCCTCTCTCTTTCTCTTCCTCTCTCCCAGTTTGTATTGCTCTCTGTCTTTCTCTCTCCCACAATTTGTATTTCTCTCTCTCTCTCTCTCCCTTTCTCCCACTTTTTATGTTTCTATGCCTCTTGCTCTCTCCCCAGTTTCTGTTTCTCTCTCTCCCTCTCCCCTTAAATTTGTATTTCCCTTTCTCTCTCCGACAGTTCATATTTCTCTCTCTCTCTCTCTCCCTCTCTCCCACAGTTTGTATTTCTCTCTCTCTCTCTCTCTCTCCCTCAGTTTCTATTTCTCTCTCTCTCTTTCTCTCTCTCCCACAGTTTGTATTTCTCACTCTCTGTCTCTCTCTCTCCCACAGTTTGTATTTCTCTCTCTCTCTCTCTCTCTCCCCCACAGTTTGTATTTCTCTCTCTCTCCCTCTCTCCCACAGTTTGTATTTCTCTCTCTCTCTCTCCCTCTCTCTCCCTCTCTCCCACAGTTTGTATTTCTCTCTCTCTCTCTCCCTCTCTCCCACAGTTTGTATTTCTCACTCTCTCTCTCTCCCTCTCTCCCAAAGTTTATATTTCTCTCTCTCTCTCCCTCTCCCTCTCTCCCACAGTTTGTATTTCTCTCTCTATCTCTCCCTCTCCCACAGTTTGTATTTCTCTCTCTCTCCCTCTCTCCCACAGTTTGCATTTCTCTCTCTATATCTCTCCCTTTCTCCCACAGTTTGTATTTCTCTCTCTCTCTCTCTCCCCAGTTTCTATTTCTCTCTCTCTCCCTTTCTCCCACAGTTTGTATTTCTCTCTCTCTCCCTCTCTCCTACAGTTTGTATTTCTCTCTCTCTCCCTCTCTTCCACTGTTTGTGTTTCTATCCCTCTCCCTCTCTCCCTAGTTTGTGTTTCTCTCTCTCTCTCTCCCTCTCTCCCTAGTTTGTGTTTCTCTCTCTCTCTCTCCCTCTCTCCCTAGTTTGTGTTTCTCTCTCTCTCCCTCTCTCTCCAGTTTTTATTTCTCTCTCTCTCCCCAGTTTCTGTTGCTCTCTCTCTCTCTCCCCAGTTTGTGTTGCTCTCCCTCTCTCCCTCCCTCATCCAATTGGTGTTGCTCCCTCTGTCTCTCTCTCTCTCTCCCCCAGTCTCCCTTAGCACATTAGAGAGAAAGCAATAGAAGGGTATCCTGATCGAGTTGGATGAAGTAGGGAGGGAGGAATCTCATGTGAAGCATCAACACCGGCATAGACAAGTTGGGCCAAATCGCCTGTTTCTGTGCAGTGGTTTCAATGTAACTCGATGTAACTTCCCAAGTTTGTGTTTCTCTCTCTCTTTCCCTCTCTCCCTAGTTTGTGTTAGTCCCTCTCTCCTTCTCTCCCCAGTTTGTGTTTCTCTCTCACTCTCCCCAGTTTGTGTTAGTCTCTTTCTTTCTCTCCCTCTCTCCCCAGTTGCTCTCCCAGGACTCACTGAATTTCCAGGCGTTTTTCATTGGTTACAGAGCCGCCATCCCGAATAGCGGGCTGGCCAGCAGGGCCCAGACAACCAGGATTGGCTGCAAGCCACGACAGCCAGGGTACTGCCCATGTGTGAACCGTATGTACAAGGACCATTTCTCCCTAGTCACCAGCAGCATCGCTCGGGAGACCAATCGCCCATTCTGGGAAACTCCTGCCGAAAGTGGGAGAGTTGGGAACCGTATTAGGCCCCAATCCTAGGCTCTCCAGTTGAAAGGGAAGTGTGCAGACCCACTAATTAGACATATACTCAGATGTGTAGGCTCAGATTAAGGGAGAGATTATGAACTAATGGAAAACCAGACAGAAAAAGAAACAGAAAGAGATTTTCCTTTGAAGTCACACCATCTTCCCACCCTAACTCCAGTAGACAGGATCAGTAATATGGGCAGGAAGACATTCCACAAACTTCCTCCCAACAATTGCCATTTTCAAGTTTTCCCATTCCTGCCCATGATATTCAGGCAGGAAATTTAAATCAATTGCACTCTCTCTGCTGCTATTTTTTTAAGATTGTTAAATAAAGTATATATGTTTTTCTTTAGCAAGCAGCAGGCCATAAACTGCAGGTTCCAGAGGCTTGCAGTAGTTGTCACCTTCCACCATCCCCACACCACCCCCCCACCGCCCCCCCACTCCCCAACCCAAGGTAGACATCCCTTCACAGTTACTGAGAAACAGCTGGGTAATTTTGACGTTGGGTAATAATGTAAAATGCACAATATTAGCTCGGCCGCCTGTTAAACATTTTTCCCGATTTTCGTAAATTCAATGGAAATGAAAATCGGGAGAGGTGTTTAACGGGTGGTTGAGCTGATATCGCACGTTTTACACTATTGCCCAACATCAAAATTACCCACCTCAACTTTTTAAACAACCAAGGAAAAGCATCTTCTTATGACCATACTGCAATCTTCTCTTTTTTTCCCTTCCCTTCCCATTTCTTCTTAAGCATTTCCGACAAAAATCTTTGGACACACCCCAACTCCTATTTGACTCCAGTTTACATGCAGTGAAATAAAAGTAAATTAACACTTAATCCTGAATGAACTAATGTGCAAGATGCCTGCACACAATAACTTGTGTCTTTTACTTCACTGAATGTCTAAATCTTCCTTGGATAGAAAGTCAACATTGAACAAAAATAGTCTAGAAATGACTGTTGCTGATATTAATGGATGAACACATAACATCACCATTTGATATTCCTTTGTTTGCTATTTTAGCATAGGAGTTAACTGATTTATTTATTTAAATAGGCGAACACCTTATTAAAAAAGGAGACAAATAAATGCCATATGAATCCATTGTTTGTCCGCGATTAAAAGTAACTGTAATTCTTGGGCTAAAGTGAGACTGGTTATTGAGCCTCATTGATGGACATGTAAACAGCTTTCAGTATTTGAGTGACTCAGTGCTGTAGGCCCATTCCTTGCACCATTCAGCGCAGTAGATTTCAGTTGATGGCACCTAAAAAATTGGTCCCCTGGGACATCAAACAACTGCTCGGGATTGTTAAATGAAGAAAAGTGAAATTAATCAAAGAGATTTGCCATATTACTTATTCCCACCTCTTTCTATTTTACCCCATTAAGGAAAAACCCATTAATCATAACAGTCACACTGTTCTACAATTTAACTGGATTATTCAACAGCTTGGACATGTGGCAGAAGACTGTACAAGTGAGGAGCTGGTTGGTAAAATTGAACTGATTAAAAGTTGGGCAACTTTCTCAGCAAGTAAAATATAGACTTTGAAAGAATATGACGGACAAGAGCCACTCAATAGACAGCAGCTCTGGATTGTTGTATCAGCTGGGAAAACATTGTCAGTGCATTAGTGACTGAACAGAAAAGGCTAAATAATATTAATGGATTTGAAAGTCTGACCTGCAACATCCTTAACTTAGCATAACCATTGTAAACAATTTTACAACACCAAGTTATAGTCCAACGCATGCGTAGGCTTCGAGGAATTCCTGACATTTACCTGAGGAAGGAGGAAGCCTCCGAAAGCTTGTAGATTTCAAATAAAATCGTTGGACTATAACTTGGTGTTGTAAAATTGTTTACAATTGTCAACCCCAGCCCATCACCGGCATCTCCACATCATAGCATAACCATGGCAGACTTAAACCATGCCTTCCCATAAGAATGTGATATTTAAGTTGTTTAAACTGCTGAGGTTTTATTCAATACCAGAACATTGAAGAAGTGTAACTAATTTTGACATAACTGCCATCTTTATTCCACTTTTGCTTCATATTACTGAGAGCTCCAGTCAGCAATTAAAGTCTCACTGGATTATCTTTGGAGTACAAAGCAAAATCCAGTGTAAATCCTAAATCCCAGTGGGCACATACCCAGGTATTTTAATCTAACAGTGACAAAGTGTTTACTGAAATGGAAATTTAGAGTAAACACAGGGGAATAGTCACATTTTATACACACATATATATATTTTATGTAATTATTTAATTAACTGTTAATTAATAAGTTTGAATGAGCTATCCATAATTGCTACTTTAATGCGCGGTGGTTTAAGAAGTCATCTTACTTTGCCAAAAACAAGGCAACGGTTTGTTCATGATTGCTATCCTCAGTGCTTTCTAATCATTTATTGACTAAATGTTTCATTCTGTGAGGTGTCACATTCCTAATCACTAATTATACTAAATACAGGTCATATTGTGGATCTCCGATGGGTAAGTGTGTAAAACCTATTTATGTGTCACTAGTGAAAATAGACTCATGGGCTCGATTTTCAAATGGTGGGGGTGGGGGGGTCAATGGGCACACGGCAAACCCGATACTAAAATCGTACCGTTCCCCCCGTGATCGCGGGTTAATTGGTGGCCCTTAAAGTGGCTTCCTGGTTTGCCGTCCGAGAGCTGCGCATTGGGCGGACGGCACACCCACACGATAGGCTGTCAGCTGGAGCGGCTCTATTTAAAGGGCCATTGCTCCAATGGCTTTTGCTGGAGCAAAGCCCAAAACGACACAACGGAGCAGCACAGGGGCAAGGCTGCTCCAAGATTCAGCGATGCCTCACTTCAGCTGCGACTGGCCGGGGTGAGGAGGAGGAGGGAACTGTTTTACCCGGCCAACAGGAGGAAGTGTCCTGCCTCTGCCACCAAGAAGGCCTGGCTTGAGATGGCAGAGGAGGTCACCAGCAGCAACAACATCTCCCGCACTTGGGGCCAGTGCAGGAAGCGTTTCAGTGACATAAATAGGTCAGCAAAAGTGAGTACACATACTGATCCTCCTGCATTCCGTGTTCCACATCACCCCCCACCCCCCAACTCATTCTGCACTGCCAATACGACTCTATCATCACTCCTCACACCCATTTAAGCGTCCTCAACTTACCTGCACTTCCTGAGCACTTCCTCACCTCCCCATTTGTCACCCCATCACTGCCACTCACCCCAATCCTCATCCAATGTGATATCTCTGTCTTGAAGGGATTCGCAAAATTTCACATGTTCCCCCCACCCCGAAGATTTATTGGAGTTATTAAAGAAACCCTGGTGTGACTGTTTTAAAAAATCCAAGGTCTCTCAAAATGGCTGCAGTCAGACACATGGCCGAGGACCGGCAGATTTGAAATTGCATTCTCAACAACTCGGCAGGCTTCGTGTCTCAGACAGGTTTCTTTAAACAATGCAGCTGCATTCTAGCCCTGAGGCAAGCTATCAACATGGCCGGCCAACACATCAAAATTCGAGCAGGAAGTGATCGCAGGACAAAAGATGAACCATCAAGGTACATTCGGAACAATGGTAAAGCAGTTAGCATACAGATCGGCGAAGAGAGCAGCTACTCAAGAGAGAGATATAACTGGGCTGCCCAGTATATCTCTCTCTTGAGTAGCTGCTCTCTTCGCCTCTTGGCCCTATCCTGTCTGTCTGCTAGCAACTAAGAAGGAAGCCATCCAGTAAACCTCGCAACCACATGTCGACGGCAGCAGCAGGCAGCAGGAAATGGCCATTAATGTAAATGGGCCAGAGATGGGGTCCTTTGTCTTACGTTTCGTGCTTAAATCAAACAATGAAGCAAGCTGATAAGGTATGAAAAAAAACTGTTACCAAGAGGGTATAACTGGGGCTGCCCAGTATCTCTCTCTCTTGCTCTTTCTCTTCGCCTCCTGGCTCGGGGTCCTGCTGTCTGCTAGCAACTAAGAAGGAAGGCCATTCAGTAAACCTCGCAACCACATGTCGACGGCAGCAGCAGGAGGCCAGGCCTTTTCATCTGTTTTCACCGGTGAGCATTAATTTTCTGGCCGCCACAAGACAATCTAGCATAAGTGTAAGGGTGGGGGTTAAAGGGGATATTGCTAAACTTGTGATTTTAGAATTTTCCCTCGATGTGTCCATTTCTTCCAACCCGTTAAGCGTAAAACTGTATTACATCCATAGCAATTTCTTTTTATCTTCTGTATTATACTGTTTACTTTGTAGTTTTAGTTTTCTTATTAATAAACATTGGTTTTCCTTGTACCAATCCACTGGTCTGTTTGTCTGTCTTTGTTACCACTCGATAAGTCCTCAGCTCAGAATCAGGAAGGGGTAAGCGATTCGCAACCGCACTGCGGGCAGGGCAGCTCAGGAAAACATAACTGGCTGACCTATTATAAGCCCGAGAAACAGTAAAAAAGAAACCCCTTACAGTCTCATATTCACTCTCTGATGCATTTCTTTCACGGTCAGCCTCACCCAAAGCAATGCATTCATTGGCTGCCCACTTCACCATCACTCATTCATATATCTGTACTTTGCCCCCTTCTAGGAGAAGAGAGCACAAAATGCACCCTAAAGGGCGAGGACTGGAGGGGGGCCTCCACAAATAGTGGTCCTCACAGACACGGAGCAGGAGGAGTTGGCAATCAGCCGCACCCTCGAATGCCTGTCCGTCGGGGATGGCAAGACTGGGACCTCACAAACGTCTGGTGACACAAATTTAACATTCATCACATACAACATGAATTGATGTTAATAATGATTGGCATGTTGAACACCTCAGTATGCTCATCGCAACATGACACATCCATGATGATGCTTAATATTGCCTCCTGCTCTCTTACAGGCCCTTCAACGACCGCAGTGATGGCAGCAGGCGATTCCTCAGAGTATCTGCCGGCATCTGAGAGTGCACTGTCACATCTGAGCGAGCCATCCACCAGTACAGATACTCACACCTCAGTGGGTCCTAGTAGTCAGTTAGTTGGATTGGCTTTTGGTAAGTCACCACACACAAGTGAGCACGAGCGGACACTGGTGACAGAGGCAGCTGTGGAGAGTCCGCATCAGTGGGAGCACTCGTCTCCAGAGTCTGCTCTGGACACAGATGCTGAACCCCGGGGACCATCCTTTGAAAGGAGAATGATCGAGGGACAGCACCACATTTGCGCGGTACTGGAACAGGTGCCACACACATTCTCCACACTAGCGCAGAGGATGGAGGAGCCCAACTCCTGTATTAATGGAATGGTGGCACAGGTATGTGAGTGAATCTCTGAGTTAGTGGTGCAGGTAAGTGCGGGAATGCCTGCGATGGAGAGAAGGCTAGCCTCCATTGAGCTTCAAGCACGACTCACAGATGAGTCCATTCAGGCCCTGACAACGGCCGTTCGGACTCGGGGTGAACAACATTCGGCCGTCTTAAACAGGCAGATAGATACTTTACAATTGGGCTTCCAAAGCATCCATTGAGCTTCAAGCACGACTCACAGATGAGTCCATTCAGGCCCTGACAACGGCCGTTCGGACTCGGGGTGAACAACATTCGGCCGTCTTAAACAGGCAGATAGATACTTTACAATTGGGCTTCCAAAGCATCACACATGTGCTCCAAACTGTTCTCCAGCAGGGTGGTAGGAGTGATGTGGGCCTGGTCCAGGAGAGGGATGATGGTGAAAGGGAACTTGGAAGTGGGGACGCCACTCAAAGCACTCCCACGTCTCACCCGTTTTTTTTTTATATTCATTCATGGGATTTGGGCGTCGCTGGCGAGGCCGGCATTTATTGCCCATCCCTCATTGTCCTTGAGAAGGTGATGGTGAGCCGCCTTCTTGAACCGCTGCAGTCTGTGTGGTGATGGCTCTCCCACAGTGCTGTTATGAAGGGAGTTCCACGAACTCCAGGTTGCCACCCTCTCAACCAGTACCTGCAATGCTGCCTCCTCTCCGGGTGGCCGAGTCTGCCCCTGCACAGGTGCAGGTGGAGCAGTCTTTGGAGGAGCCCTCACGGGCTCCAAAACCCATAGGGCATAGGCCGAAAGCATCTAAGCAGTCAGGGCATGAACATGAGCAACCTGCCACTACCTCTGCTGCAGCCACAGACGTAGAAGCAGTAGGAAGAGAGAGGCTAAGGTTTTGTGATCACGAAGGGTATGCACAAGGGTGTCTGACAGACTGTCATTTTTTTCATTTATATTTGGTTTTTGTTAAAGTCATATTAAATGTTATCTTTCTCATCACTACTGCCACATCGTGCCCATTCTTGACTGGCTTTTGTGATAACGCCCTTTCATGTGCTTCATCATGAATGGCGACTCGTGATGCCACCCAGTGGGTCACTTTACAGTGGGTATATGTGTAGTTGCAGGACTGTTCTGTGTAGGGAGGAGGAGGGGGCTGGTGTTGGCGCTGGTCTTTCCAGGTGGTGTGAGGATTGGACTCTTCTCACTTTCTGATGTTGGGAGAACCGTTCACATATGAGCGACTCTCTGGCCTCATGAGCAGCCAGGTGAGCTGCTGCTTTGCACTTGGGTTCATCGTCCTCCTCCTCCTCCTGCTCCTCCTCCTCCTCAATGTGGATGGCAGATGCGGAGCAGGCTCAAGGGGCTGAATGGCCTACTCCTGCTCCTATCTTTTATGGATGGTAGATGAGGGGATGGGGCCTCCTCAACTGGTACCCCTCTCTGTTGCACCATGTTGTGCAGGACACAACACACTATTATAATGTATCCCACTCTGTCTGGTGCATATTGAAGTGCTCCCCCAGAATGATCAAGACACTGAAATCGCATCTTGAGCAGCCCTATCGCATGTTTAATTATAGACCTGGTGGCGATGTGGCTGTCGTTGTATCGATGCTGTTGCTTGCTGATGGGGTCCCTCAGAGGTATCATGAGCCACATGTGCAGGGGTTATCCCTTGTCCCCGTGCAACCAGCCCTTAAGGGCATTCGGTGCGTGGAAGAGGCCCGGGATATTGGATTCCCTCAGAATGAACGAATCGTGGCAGTTGCCAGGGAATCTGGCGCACATGTGAAGGAATCTCTTGCGGTGGTCACAAACGAGCTGAGTGTTGATGGAGTGATAACCCTTTTTGCTGATGAACAGTCCTGGCTCTTGTGGAGGTGCTCGGATTGCTATATGAGTGCAATCGATTGCACCCTGTACCCGTGGGAAGCCAGCCACAGAGTGAAATTCCACTGCCCTCTCCATCTGGCTGACGTGGTCCATGGGGATGTTAACGTATTGCGAGGCCCTGTGAAACAAGCCGTCGGTGACCTTCCCTATGCACTTGTGTGCAGATGACTGAGAGACCTCAGTGATGTCACCGATGGCACCCTGGAATTATCCAGAGGTGAAGTAGTTGAGGGCAGTGCTGACTTTAACAGTGACGGGTAATGAGATGCTGCTCGGCCCAGCCGGGAGCAGCTCAGCATGAAGGAGGCTGCAGATGTCTGCGACCACCTGGCGACTCGCTCTCAGCCTCCGTATGCACTGCTCCTCAGAGAGGTCCAGGAAGCCAAGCCTTGGTCTGTAGCCCCTGTTGCGAGGGTAGTGCCTCCTGCGACGTCAGTCACTCTGTTATTGCCCTCTGTGCTCTTGTGCAGGACCCTGTGGCGCAGCACTGTGTTGTGGAGCTCCATGAGGCAGAAGTGCACGCCGTGCCTGGTGAGGCTGGTGATGTTGCTCGTCCTCGGATGTACTGGTGATTGCAGCCATCGCGCCCCCCATCCGGATGCTGTCAGTTTGAGGGGGTCCGAAAAGTTGGTAAATATGCGTAAACAGAAAAATTCTGAGTGCAAACCAAGAATTTTCAGTCTAAACACGAAGAACTCCCAGCCAAAAGTTTGCCTGAGAGGACTGAGTCCCCTGCTACAATAACTCACCTTTTATCTCCATCTGTCAAACAGGCATTTGAACGTCCAAATGGCTGCTGACTGAATCACGTCTCCTACAACATGGAGTGTTTCCCATAGCATGGGAAACACACTGAGGCTGAATGAAAATCATTCCCCTGCCTCAATCACAATTTCAACGACCTTAATAAGTGCTTTAAATATCAGCCCGCCGGTTTTAATTGCCGACGGGACTTCCGCATTCCAGAACTGCGCGCGCACATAGATGCGTCTGTGTGAGACGTGGAAGTCGGCGGGTTGGAGCCGGCTTCCTTACCCACTCGGGATTTTCCCGTTTTTCCCTGCCACCCCCTCCCGCCCCCAACGCCCCCGCACTTTGATTTGAAAATCGAACCTCATATCTCACAAGAAGCACAGCCACGAATAGAGATCTGTAAGAAGGCAGTCTGCAGGTATCATCACACAATCCATGTAAAATGCAAGAGTGAGAATTCAATTCGCTTTTTAAAAACATGGGCCCAATTTTAACCCTACACGCCAGTGGGAATGAGACAGCTGAGCAGTTAAAATTGGGAGCATCCACTTACCTTAAGGCCCCGATATTTATGGGGAGGCGAGGAGGGAGTGGGGGAGCACGGTTGCAGGGGGATGTGGAGGTCCTGCTGAATATGTCGGCCGATCGCAGCAGGAAGAAGAGGCCAGATTTGGCAGAAGATTTGCTTGAGGGCGGGTGGGTCCTGCTCCCCCTGGTTCAAAAGGAGTGCATTAAAAAGCCGGCTGTTCCCGTCTCCACTTCGCTGCTGGGTTCCCCAAGACCTGGGAAACCCGGTCGGCAACCATTAAATTTAACTCAGGCTCCCAACTGCACGGTGGGAGCCTGATTTAAATATTATAATGAAGTGCTCCGCCTCTCCAATCACGTACATAAGTACACTATGCAAGTCGTCACCGTAAAAATGGCAGCAGGCGCATAACGCTGCAGGATGGGGTCGCATTTCACGATTTTTAATTTTTAAACCTCACCTGGTCCTCTCCCGCCCCAAAGAGTCTAAATGGGATAGAGGAGCAAAGGGATCTCAGGCTACAGATAGACATCACTAAAAGTAGCGATGCAAGTTAATAAGGCCATAAAAAAAGCAAACCAAGCACTGGGGTTCATTTCTAGAGGAATAGAATTGTAAAGAAAAGAAGTTATGTTAAACTTGTATAGAACCATGGTTAGACCACACCTGGGATCTGGTGAACAATTCTGGTCTCCATATTATAAAAAGGACACAGAGGCACCGGAGAAGGTGCAAATAAAACCTTCTGCAGTCAGGCTTGAACCGACAATCTTCTGACTCAGAGTCAAGAGTGACACTGAGCCATCGCTAACAAGGATTGCTACCATATGCTGTTGAGAGAGAGGGATAATTGAACAACAGTACTCACCCTTGCTACTGTGGTGAGGCCACCGAAGCACTTCCTGCACTGTATCCAGGTCCTGGGGGTGACACTCCTGGAGCTGACGACCTCTGCAATCTCTCTCCATGGCTGGTGGACAGAGTCCTTGGGAACCGTCTGGCACTGCTGGGGAACAGGAGTTCCCTCCTCGCCCTCACATCTTCCACAAGCACCTCCAGGGAGGCTTCTGAAAACCTCAGGGCTTGCCTGCAACTCATTTCTCAGATGATTCTTCTTACAACAACCTGGAAATGATAGAAGCCACAAGGGAATGCAACCTCCCCTTTAAGAGGTGCGTGTCCGCTTTAAATAGACCTCTGGCTGACCAGCTGGAAGTTGCTCCCTGGAAGACAATGTCAGAAAATGGTAATGAGGTCTGGAAATTAAAATCTCCCAGGACTAATGCTCTGGGAGAAGCCAGACAGTTCATGGTTTTCTGCGGCCCCCGCAACCCCAATTCACGCCTTAAATTAAAATTGAGGCTCAAAACTCACCCACCCAAAACTGAGTTGAAGTTAAAATCAAGCTACAGGCTTTAGTGCTCAAACACTAAAGACAACTATTCCTAAGACCGTCGGGAGTTCCAGGAAAATGCCAGTCTTCCTGGGGGAACCATTTTTCAGCTCACACACCATTATGCGAAAACAAACATCAATAAGCCTTTGCAAAGTGTGAGAACTATGACTTCTAATTGGCCTCGATATTAACCCCCACCACAATGGGCAGGAGAGGGTTGAGGTGGGGGGATTAAAATGTGAAATCCGCGTAACGTACCCCCCGCCATTTTTATGGCCGTGGATATCGAGGCATCTGAGTGTCTCACCGTAAAGAGGCGGGACACTTATTAACATATTTAAATCGGGGTCCTACAGTATAATTGGGAGCCCGATTTGAAATTAACTGTTGCTGCACGGGTCGGCAGTGAAACGGAGGGGAGATTGTGCGGCAATTTATCGGGGTGTTTAAAGGTCAGGAGGTCAGATCTTGATAAATGTTCAGTGTTCACAGCTGCTTTATCAGTTCCCTGTGGGACACGGTTTGTTGAGAGTACTTGGTGTGAGAGACTTATTTGGAGAGTTTTGAGGTGTTCACACAGAGAAGGTCACAATGGGTGGTGACATGGCTGCTCCCAATTGAACTTTGGTGGAGGAGGAGAATGAGGTTCACCTGCAGCAAGGGCCTGCTGTGGAGGGAGCTGCAGGTGGCCAGCAGAGAAGGGAGCAACAGAGGGGACGAGCTCACAGAAGGCCCTACCCACCTAACAGGGTCTACAGGCAGAGGATCAGCTTCCTTGACCTGTTGGAGGCACATCACTCCTGCCTCTCTGCGGGAGAGCAGCTTGGAGCAGATCAGCGATGCCTTGTAATCCCATGTCCAATCTGTCTGTCAGCATGTGTAAGCAGGTAGACGTGTCGGTCTGCAGGGACTCATCAGTGCGCAGTGAGTTTAACTTCCACAGAGGCGGCAAGACTCTCAACAGAACATTGTATCTTCAACAGGGCCTGTGACATCACGCCACAAATGTTTGAGCTGGACTCCTCCATCCTCTGGAACATTGTAGTTAGTCTGCCTGGCAGGACTGCCTGTACCTCGCACAGTTGCTGCTGACCCTCTATCATTCTCCTTTTCGTTGATGGTCCCCCGGCTTCAGCATCTCTGTCCAGATTAGCAGAGGTTGGAGAGGAGTGCGCCCTCCGACACAAATTCTCCACAGCTGTACCTGCCAACACTCTCTGATCATGCTCACTTGTGCCATGCGATTCACCAGGTGACATCCCACCTAACTCTCTAACAGGACCCGCTGAAACGCTCGTAACTGCGCCAGTGCCTGCAACACATGTGCCCTGTGACAGCACACCCTCAGCTGGAATAAGCTCCTCTGAGGAATCCTCGTCATCTACGGGCAGGGGGTGCTGTTCTTTGCGTGATGGCCCTGAAGGAGAGAAGAGACGGATATGATTCAGTCATGATGCTCTACATATGTTGAAATGCACATGATTAAGGTATTCATATTTGATTAAGTGCTGAAGTCAAGTCAAGATGCCTGTCTTTTAGGAGATGTGGGTCTGAGAGATTAATGCTGTCAGCATGCTCCAATGCACCAGCAATCTTGCCATCTCCGATGATCAGGGAAGAGACATGTCACTAATCTCCAAAACTTCCTCCTCTGCCGGGTAAAGCTCCACGATCTGTGGGGGTCCGCTTCTGGTTTTCACTCTCTCCCTTGAATTCTGTGCTCCCTTCTCCTGCAAGGGGGCATGACAGACCTATGAGTGGCTTCAAAGCATGTGTGCATCCGATGAATGCAGTGCATTCAGTGAGGGTGCTAATCAGGTGGATGCATCACGAGTGGCACTGGCATGCATTTGAGGAACGTGTTGGCAGTGCCATTCGTGGACGTGTGCTGAGAATCGGGGGAGCCGACTGAGATAGTATCAGATTACATGAGGATTGGGGTGAGTGGCAGTGGTGGATGGAGGAAGGGGGAGGTAAGGATGTGCACTGAAATGGAACGATGAGTGCTGCTAAAAGTGAAGTGAGTGTGAGGAGTGACATGAATGGAGTACGATTGACAAGACAGAGTGAGAGGGGTTGCACCACAGAAGGTAGGTAAATCTGTGACTTTGCTCACCTTTCCTGACCTAGTGGCAGCAGGATTTTTTTTCCTATTGCTGGGAAAGAGGACCTCCCTCCTAGCCCTCACTGCACGCAGCAGAACATCCAGAGATGACTCTGTGAACCTGGGTGCAGCCTTTGCTCTCCTTGCAGATGTTTCCTTTAGTTTTCTCCTTCAAACATCTCATCATCGATTTCCAGATGTCCTCCTCCATTGCATTTGTGAACAGGGCCTTTAAATAGTCGAGGTGAAATCACATCATGCTGGTCAGATCACGCCCGCTCACTCGCAGTAGAGATGTGAAACTTGGAACGATAATGAGGCATCTCCATTGAAATCAGACATTCCTACACAATGTTACGTGTTCATCGCCCGCTATCGCCCCCGCCCCCGCTCCGATCCCGTCCCCGCGTCAATATCAGGGCCATTAACTCGTGACTACAAAAGTAAAACTTAAAGCACAATTTGAAATTTTAAAAATGGGAACATTTGTTACCCCCATTCTCTCTCCTTCCCTCTTCTCACTTCAATTTATAGTGGGGGTGACTCTACAATCCCACAATGCCAACAGAAAGGCCATCTCACAAGGACAGCGAGTCAGAGAATGAGGACTAAAATCTTGTGGTCCTATCTGTGACCTGTACTCCTTGTGACCTAGGTTTCCCCGCTGGGAGCACTGAATCGCCCTGATTATTCTAACTTTTAATTTTCCTTTTTTCTGACAAACAAAATTGATTCTACCTATTCTAACTTTTGCTTCCACTCTCCATTTTAATTTAAACCTCTCTACTTCCTTTTTTCTTCCTGTCCCATCATCCATTTTTAGACTTGAGAACTTTACCATTGTTTTATTTCATTTTTACATCCTAGTGGTACTGATAGAATAGGCAATCAGTATCCTATAGTAATATGTCCGGGTTCAGAGGTTGTACTCAGAGTGAATTATAATAAGGTATGTCACATTTACCCATTATATATCTTCTGTATAAACCTGACACAAAATCTTTGCTCCTCCTGCACCTACAATTTCAGTGGTTAATTTTTGTTTTTGTTTGAGATTAGCTCAAATTATTCACTTGATTGACCGAGTAAGCAATGCAAATGGTCCCAATCTTTATCAAACCTCTACTCTAGTCCCTCTCACATCAAAAAGGTAAAATAAAATAAGATAAAAGAAAAGAAAAGAAAGAGCATGGTTGGATAGTTGTTAACTGATAAGATTCATTAGTGTCCAGAACAGGCCCTGTGTGTCCCAGAATACTGTCCTCTGATATCATTACCTCACAGTACAGAGGGCCGTTCACATAATCATCCAATTTGTCCACCTTCTGGTCTCCTTGGAGACCACAGGGTGCAAAAGTCATGAGTTGGTGCGATATTTCTTTTTGCTAAATTGCTTTAATTTCATAATTTGTAACCCCAAGCAGTGTGGATTAAATAGTTAAGTCATCTCAGAGGACTTATCTGTCACTGATGCATGTCCGCTCATCCATTTATAATGACCTGGAAGTGACCTTTATCAACGATGAAATATCAGCGCCTGTGTAGATACTTCACTAAAGAATAAAGAAGAAAATAATTTAGTCGGAAGCTCTCAGCTGTATATTTAAGGTCAAAGAAGGACTGTTGGTAACTATTCAAATATGGAGCTTTGTAAAATAGGGGTTGACATCCTAACCTGCAGGTTTTAAAACATTTTAGACCGTTATGTTATGGCAAGTGCATTTACTTACTGCTCAGGAAGGAACAGTGCAAATTCCAAAACACAGCACCCTAAATTGCCACCAGTTTATGCTTTATTTATACTGCAACCAATTGTACTTGAACTAGTTTTGTAATAGCCTTAGTTCCTAATGCCCCATTTACGTTGCAGAGTACAGCACTGGTTGAAACAGATAAACAACCTCCCAAAGGCAAGCTATTCAAAAACTGTTATCATAGTATCATAATATTATAGTAGGTACAGCACAGGAGGAGGCCATTCGGCCCTCGTACCTGTGCCAGCACTTTGAAAGAACTATCCAATTAGTCCCACTCACCTGCTCTTTCCCCATAGCCCTGTAAATTTTTCCCTTCAAGTATTTATCCAATTCCATTTTGAAAGTTATTATTGAATCTGCTTCCATCACCCATTCAGGCAGTGCATTCCAGATCATTACAAATCACTCCATAAAAATATATTTCATCATGTCCCCTCTCGCACTTTTGCCGATCACCTTAAATCTGTGTCCTCTGATTACTGACCCTTCTACCACTGGAAAAAGTTTCTCCTTATTTACGCTATCAAAACCGTTCATGATTTTGAACACCTCTATCAAATCTTCCCCTAACCTTCTCTACTCTAAGGAGAACAATCCCAGCTTCTCCAGTCTCTCCACATAATTGAAGTCCCTCATCCCTGGTACCAAGTAAATCTGCTCTGCACCGTATTTAAGGGTTTGACATCTTTCGCAAAGTGTGGTGCCCAGAATTGAACACAATACTCCAGCTGAGACCTAACCAGTGTTTTATAAAGGTTTAACGTAACACCTAAATGTTGTTACTTTATTTCTTGCTGCTGGACCTTCCCTGAAGGTTGGGGAAGTCCAGATAAATGGTTCTCATTATGAGTGCCATTGGACATTGATATCTAAGAAACTAAACACATTTTCTAAAATTTCATGTAAAATTGTGGAAAACAGATTAATGGCTTCACAAGAGTAGCAAGAAAATAACAATCAACAAAGGACCAAAGCACATCACTGAAACACTGAGGGCCTGAAAATAACTCAGAGGCAGGTTCTGGGTGGGGGTGAGGGGGGGGGGGGGGGGGGGCGCGATAGCGGGGGCGAAACCTGGAAGAGGTATTGGCGCGTTGGAATGTCTGATTTCAACATGGCTGGCTAATTATAATTTTACTTCCGGGCTTCGTGTCTCCAATGTGCGACAGCGGGCGCGATGCCCACTCGCGATCGCAACTCGACTATTTAAAGGGCCAATCCAAAGATGGAATTTGGAGGAGTTAAGAGTTTATACAAAGAGAGGACGAAGTTTTATCGTGGATTCTGGACGGTCAAGGGCTGCGCCCCGGGTTAATGGTGCTTCACTTGATGTAGGAACATAGGGTTAGGGTTAGGAGTAGGCCATTCAGCCCCTCGTGCCTGCTCCGCCATTTGATAAGATCATGGCTGATCTGTGATCTAACTCCATATACCTGCCTTTGGCCCATATCCCTTAATACCTTTGGTTGCCAAAAAGCTATCTATCTCACATTTAAATTAGCAATTGAGCTAGTATCAATTGCCGTTTGCGGAAGAGAGTTCCAAACTTCTACAACCCTTTGTGTGTAGAAATGTTTTCTAATCACACTCCTGAAAGGTCTGGCTCTAATTTTTAGACTGTGCCCCCTACTCCTAGAATCCCCAACCAGCGGAAATAGTTTCTCTCTATCCACCCTATCAGTTCCCCTTAATATTTTATAAACTTCGATCAGATCACCCCTTAACCTTCGAAACTCTAGAGAATACAACCCCAATTCGTCTAATCTCTCCTTGTAACTTAACCCTTGAAGTCCGGGTATCATTCTAGTAAACCTACGCTGCACTCCCTCCAAGGCCAATATGTCCTTCCGAAGGTGCGGTGCCCAGAACTGCTCACAGTACTCCAGGTGCGGTCTAACCAGGGTTTTGTATAGCTACTGGGTGCAGTGAGGAGCAGGAAGGGGATACTGCCACTACTGCCACTCACCTCAATCCTTATGCAATATGATGCATCTGGCTGATAGTCACCCTCACCTAATGCACTGCATCCATCGGGTGAACACACGTTCATTCATAGGTCTCTTCTTTCCCCCATTGCAGGAGAAGCAAGCACAAAACACAAGGGAGAGGGAGAGGATCGGAGGTGGCCCACCACAGATTGTGCATCTGACAGCTGCAGAGGAAGAGGTCATGGAGATCAGTGGCATCTCTGCCTCCCTGACCATCGGAGATGGAGAGACAGGGACTTCGCAGCTGCCTGACAACAGAATTAAAAATACCTCTGACCCACATCTCATACAAGACTCAGTCACGTTGACTTGATTTCAGCAACGAGTGAAATATGATGAACATAATTATGCTGAGTGACAACATTGTAACGTTGCCAGTACTAATTCATATCCGTTTCTTCTCTCCTCCAGTGCCTTCATGTGTACAGCAGCAGCCTGTCGGCTTTCTTGAGGACGATTCCTCAGAGGGCTCGATTCCTTCTGAGAGTGCACCATCACAGGAGGTACTTCCAGGCACCAGCACAAACACGAGCACTTCAGTGGGTCCAGTTAGACAGCTAATTGGGTTTTCATCTGGTGATTTACAGTTCATAAGTGAGTACGAGCAGACACTGGTGGCAGGGCAGCTGTGGAGAGTCTATGACAGAGGGCGCACTCCTCTCCAAGCTTTGCTCAGCTGGACACAGATGCTGAACACCGGTGGCCATCGATGAAAAGGAGAATCATAGTGAGACCGCAGCAAATTTGCAAGGTACTGGCAGACATGCAACACGCACTCTCCACAACAGCAGAGAGGATGGAGGAATCCAGCTCGCACGTTTGTGGATTGATGTCGCAGGTAACTGCGAGAATGTCTTCCATGGAGAGAATGGCCGCCTCCGTATAACTTATGGAGGGCTATCAAACCAGTCCGAGCAGGACATGACCATGGCCGTGCAGACTTTAGATGTCAGCATGTCTGCTGCCTTAAGCAGGACGACAGATACCTTATCCGTGGCCTTACAAGGCGTCCCTGATCTGAACCAAGCTGCTCCCCCACAGAGTGGTAGGAGTGATGTGGCACTGGCCCGGGAGAGGGATGATGGCGAAAGGGAACACGGAAGTGGGAACTCCACTCAAAGCGCTCCCACTTCTCACCCATTGCCACCCCCACCCACCCACCCACCCCCAACCAGTTTTTGCAAAGCTGTCTCCTCTCCCGATGGCTGAGTCTGCCCCTGCACAGTTGCAGGTGGAACAGTCTTTGGCAGGGCCCTCCCGGGCTCCAGAACCCAGAGGCCGTAGGCCAAGAGCATCTCAGCAGTCAGAGCAGGGACCTGAGCAGCCTGCGTCCACCTCTGCTGAAGCCACAGGGGTTGCACCACATAGGAACCTTCGAGCTGTTAGAGCATCCCTGGCATCCCGAGCAGCAATGTGTGCAGCTGGTCTGATGTTGGGGGCCCCATCTTCATCTTCCTCCTCCTCACGCTCCTCCTCCTCATCCTCTTCTTCATTGGATTTGTCATCTGATGAGGAGTGCTGAGTGGCTCGTTCCTCCTCCACCTCTAGAGCTTGTTGCTGCGCTATGTTGTGCAGGACGCAGCACACCACGATAATTCTAGACACTCTCACTGGTGAGTACTGAAGGGCCCCTTCAGATCGGTCCAGGCACCTGAAGCGCATCTTGAGCATACCGATGGCTTGCTCGATGACACATCTGGTGGTGATATGGCTCTCGTTGTAGTGCTCTTGGGCTTCATAGATAGGTTTCCTCACTGGTGTCATCAGCCAGGTTTGAAGGGGGTAGCCTTTGTCTCCTAGCAGCCACCCCTTAAGTCTGCTTCCAGGTATGAAGAGGTCAGGGATGTTGGACTGCCGCAGGATGAAAGCATCATGGCAGCTCCCAGGGAATCTGGCACAGACCTGCATGAGCCTTTTCTTGTGGTTGAACACCAGCTGAACATTGATGGGATGAAATCCCTTGCGGTTGATGAATACTCCTGGTAGATTTGTTGGTCCTATGATTGCCACGTGTGTGCAATCGATGGCTCCCTGTATCTGCAGGAAAGCAGCCAGAGATGCAAATCCGAGTGCCCGCTCATTCTGGCTATTGTCGTCGCAGGTGAACCCCTGGCAAACAATCTATCCGTCACCTGCTTTATACATTTATGTGCAGATGACTAGGAGACCCTCGCTATGTCTCCAGTAGTGCCCTGGAAGGTGCCTGAGGCAAAGAAATTGAGGGCAGTGGTGACTTTCACAGCAACTCGCAATGCGTGGCCACCAGGTCCAGCAGGTAGCAGGCCTTCTTCTAGGAGGCTGCAGACGTCTGCGACCATCTGACATGTCAATCTGAGCCTCTGGAAGCACTGCTCTTCAGAGAGGTCAAAGAAGCTGAGCCTCTGTCTTTACACCCTGTTAGATGGGTAGTATCTCCTACGATCTTGGCCACTGTGTTGCTCTCCTCTCTGTTGCTCCCTCCTTTGTTGCTCCCCTCTCTGTTGTTCCCCCCTCTGTTGCTCCCCCCTCTTTTGTTCCCCCCTCTGTTGCTCTCCTCTCTGTTATCCACCTCTCTTTTGTGTAATAAATTGGATAACCAGGTTGTGAAGGATAGAATACTAAAGCCTGATCTTCAGCTGTTTCCAAGCCTTTATTCACAGAAATCCACTTTACCCACACCACACCGTAGATAAGCTATCATATAAATGGATACAAGAGAGTCCCCAATTGATACGCACCACCTGAATACAATTAACTCTAATTGATATAAATCATATGGATACAATTAACATATTGTCCACCTGCAACTCTCGCCACAGCACGACCATGCTACTATGGATGGTGATTGTCTTCCTCGTCCGAAGTCCAATCTAAAGCAGCCATGGCGCCACTCACCCTGATGTTCTCTGTTTGAAAACCTCCAAAGTTCTCCAATACATCTGTCACAACAAGAACTCTCAGCAAGCCATTTACCAGAGGGAACTCAGAATGTAGCTGTGAGCACTGAACCTTTATTCAGATCAGGACATCTGACCTTTAACCATCCCCAAGAAGTACCGCTCAATCTCACCTCCATTTTACTGCTGAGTTTCCTGTAAAACCCGAGCTGGAGGCTTTAATTTCAAATTGCTGCCATAACCTCATCGAAGTACCCTCATTAATTTATTATATTGACGGACCCGCCCAATGAGAGCCGGTCACTCGGCCGCACCCAAACCCATCTCCATTAAAACGAGCAAGCACGTTGGAGTCGGTTTCCCCACTTTTAAAATTTTAAACCCCACCAACCCCCCCCGCCTTCCCCCCGCCTGTCTTGGGTAGTTAAAATTATCCCCTGAGACACTGAAGAAATACTCACATGATTAGGACACCATTGGACTAACTCCACAAGGGAGAACGTCATACTCCAGGGTCTCAGAAGTTTGGTAAACATGAATTACAGGTTTTATTAACACTGTCCCTGTACAGCACAAACAGTTTGAAAGCACTGCTCAGCAGGATAACTTGAATGAGCATACTAGAATGTCTCAATAATCTCTCAGACGCACAAAAATTATGTTAAATTTAGCTTGGCCTAGTTGGTAACAGTCTCACTGTGGAGTCAGAAGGTTGTCAGTTTAAGCCCAACTCTAGGACTTGAGTATACTTAGGCCTATTCTCAACTGTAGTTTCTTAGATATCAAGCCCTTAATAACTTTGCAGTGTTTCTGAGAGAAATTCTTTCTTTGAACTATTCTCTCTCCTCAATAATTGACTAAAGTGATATTTTTAAAAACTTTTTTGGTGTAAAAGACTGTTGTTAAAAGACTGTTATAAAGTGGCATTAAGCCTTACAACAAACGATGAAGGGAGATATAATCAGCACGTTGTGAGTGTTTGCTGTTGTTTTACTTTGCCGTACCACTCAGAGTATTTTTCTTCAGTACACTTTCAGTTTTGTCGGGTTTTTTTATGCACCTCAAGACGAGACAGTTTGCACTAATGAATGATGCACTTTCCTGTTTGAAGTACCCAGTGTCGGCTTCAAGCAGATCAGCTACTGGATAACCTGCTCCAGAGCAAAGCAATCACCACTTCAATCTCAGAAGAGAACCCCCTGCTGCATCAGTGTGACAGTTCCATTGCTCACACGAGCCACCCTCCCGACATCACTGAGTTCAATGGCGTCAAATTTGGGACAATTCTGTGCTGTGGTCCCAAGCTCATTAGAACAAGGTTGAGACTGTCCATGATTCACTTTGTATAGAGCTCTTAGAGACAGTACAGAGAGATGTTCACCCCATCAATCTGGGATGGTTTCTACATGGAGTCCGAGAAGCGGAAAGACAGCATGGCAAACCCCTGAACCTGTATATTTTAATGAAGTTATTGACACTGTGAAATGCTATCATTGGATCGTATTTGCAGTAAAGTCCTGGAGGATTGTCTTGGAAATACATGGGTTAATAAATGACAGCCAATACGGATTTGTTAAAGGCAAACCATGTCTGACAAACTTGATTGAGTTCTTCAATGAAATAAAGAAGAGGGTTGATGAAGGTAGTGCAGTTGATGTTGAGTACATGGACTTTCAGAAGGCATTCGATAAAGTGCCACATAATAAACTTGTTAGCAAAATTGAAGCCCATGGGATTAAAGGGGCAGTGGCAGCGTTGATACGAAATTGGCTGTGAGACAGAAAGCAGACAGTATTGATGAACAGTTGTTTATCAGACTGGAGGGAAGTATACAGTAGTGTCCCCAGGGGTTGGTATTAGGGCCACAGTTCTTTTAGATATACATTAATGACCTGGACTTGGGTATAGAAGGCAAAATTTTGAAGTTTGCAGATGACACGAAACTTGGAAATCTAGTTAGCAATGGGAAGGATAGCAGCAGACTTTAGGAGAATGTGGACAGACTGGTGAAATGGGCAGACACATGGCAGGTGAAATTTAATGCAGAGAAATGTGAAGTAATGCATTTTGAAATGAAGAATAAAGAGAGGTAATATAAAATAAATGGTACAATTTTAAAGGGGATACAGGAACAGAGAGACCTGAGGGTTCACGTGCACAAATATTTGAAGGTGGCAGTTCAAGTCGATAAGGCTGTTAAAAAAAATACGGGATCTTGGGCTTTATTAATAGAGGCATAGAGTACAAAAGCAAGGAAGTTGTGCCAAACCTCTATAAATCACTGGTTAGGTCTCAGCTGGAGTATTGTGTCCAATTCTGGGTACCACATTTTAGGAAGGATGTCAAGGCCTTGGAGAGGGTGCAGAGGAGAATTACTAGAATGGTACCAGGGATGAGGGACTTCTGTTATGTGGAGAGATTGGAGAAGCTGGGATTGTTCTCCTTAGAACAGAGAAGATTAAGGGGAGATTTATTATATGTGTTCAAAATTATGAAGGGTTTTGATAGAGTAGATCAGGAGAAACTGTTTCCACTAGCAGGAGGGTCGATAACCAAAGGATACAGATTTAAGATAATTGTCAAAAGAACCAGGGGGAGATGAGGAGAGTTTTTTTTTTATGCAGAGAGTTGTTATGATCTGGAATGCACTGCCTGAAAGGGTGGTGAAAGCAGTTTCATTGTAACTTTCAAAAGGGAATTAGATATATACTTGATAAGGAAAAATTTGCAGGGCTGTGGGGAAAGTGCAGGGTGGTGGGACTAATTGGATAGCTCTTTCAAAGAGCCGGCACAGGCACGATCGGCCAAATAGCCTCCTTCTGTGCTGTACAATTCTATGATTCTATAGGATATAACATGTAGGTTATTGCTGCAGATTTCAAAGTTCAAGATGGAATAACTAAAGATGTAACAGAGCACGTTGAATTTCTTGTATTCTGTGCAATAGGAGTTTTATAGATTTATTCTGGACCTAGCACAATAAAACAACGTCAACCACCAGACAGGATAAAAACATGTAAGATTTTCACTTAAAATGATTGAATATGCTCCCAAAAAGAAAAACTGAAAAATAGAATAATTGCCTGTTAAAGACTGAGGGCAACAAGTGAAACTATTAACAGCATTATGGACTTAACTTCTCCAATGGTGAGTCTGTAACTGCTTATCAAGTAAAGCAAGAGACGACTAAGTGAAAAGTCAAGGTTGATAGTACAGGATATCACCTTGGGGAGTGAGTTTGGCATATGTGGGGTCTCTTGGGGTTCAAGGTTGCTTCAGGATGACATATTTGGTGATGAAAATTCAGAACCAGATCAACCCTCTGTGGCAGACTCGGTAATACAAGAACAGAAAATGCTGGAAACACTCAGCTGGTCATTCAGCATCTGAGGAGAGGAGAAATGAGGCATTGTTTCCAGTGTAGATCCTTGGTCAGAACTCGTTGACACCATACCTGGGATAGGCAAGTCCACAGTACTTCAGGTCACTGTTGATCATTGACCAGCTATCCTGGTTTGCTAATGGAGCCTGGAGGGCTAAACCTATCAATGAGGACTGGGATTCTTTCCACCTACGGACATACGAATATACAAATTAAGAGCAGGAGTCGGCCATTCGGTCCCTCGAGCCTGCTCTGCCATTTGATAAGATCATGGCTGATCTGATTGTGACCTCAACCCTACTTTCCTGTCTATCTACTATAACCTTTAACTCCCTAACTCCAGATAACCCTGCAAGACAATGTCCTAATGAATAGGAGGAACTTACTAGTGCTGTCTGCTAGAAAGCTACTCAGCCTTAGCTAGTTAAGGCAATTTCTCTCCTCCCCCCACATCTTCCCTGCGTCTAACTTCTCTGAACTTGATAAAGTGAGATGACTCCCTACAGGGAGAGAGAGTGATTAAACAATCTGGGGGGATTTCTCAGTAGCTTCATTTGACGACTTTTAACTGTGGTGATGAGTTTCTGCCCATGTCACAGACCCAACTGACCAAAAAAGGACACCATGAAGGCTGAGAAAATTAGGAGTAAAACTATTACATAACAGGGTGAAATATCAAAAACAAAAGTTAAAGTTTCATCCAATGACAATGCTGTGATTTAATTTTATTTGAAGAAAAAACAAACAACTATACATGACTTATGGATATATTTCTAATCTCTGCTGCTGCTGTTGCAGTTCTCTGACTTGCCAGACAACTTGACAAAGGTTATACAATAAATTTTGAAATATCTGTGACAAATATGTTTTTAAATAAATAATTGTAAAATCTCATTAAGTGGAACCCCAGAGCGAAAAGCACAACAGGGGTGAAACAGTCCAATGGAGCAATAATTTCAGGTATTAGTAAATTGTTTTCCTTCCTCGCCTGCTGAACCTGGTCCCTTTAGGACCTGAACTGCTGAAGATAGTGTTTACACTGTGGTCTGAGATCTGTAGTGCTGGGGGTAGTCAGTTGGGTCCTTGATCTGCTATTGATCCTGTTTACACATCATCTTTAGTGTTACTTGAGAAGCAGCACTTTACAACATCGTTTAAGATGGTGTCCAAATGTTGAATCACACTGAAGATCTCTTTAGCACACTGGAGTAAATAGGAAATCCAGTTAATATTATTCCACACCTAATGAGTTTCCCTGTGCCACAGTTATACTATGGGTGTAGTCTGAGGGTGCTATTTGTTTTAAAGTGGTGCAAGCCAATAGCACATCAGTCTCAAATCATGTCGAACCAGAGCACTGTCCATTTGTATATAATCACATGTACACAGCAGTGTCCAAAGTGAATTATCCTGGCAACTCTTTACTCATTAACAATGAAAAAATGGTCCTGTAAATCACTTGGGAATTTTTAAATTATTTATAATTATAAAAGTGTTTAGAAGTTTGCTTTCCGCTCGTTGCAGCTGTACTGCAGCCGATGTGAAACCGCGGCAGTGTGAGACAAACTTCTTGAGTGGTCTCACCCATGACCAAATCCCAAACCCGCATGAGTTTGGCTGCAGTTAAACCGGAATGTTTTGCATTGCTTTGTAATGACAGTGATGTGCAGTATAACTGCCCTGAAATGTTATATTGTTTCTATGATTTATATTTAGACTGTAACAAATGACATGTTGGGCTCACATATTACTGGCCAGTTCATTCCAATTTGATGAGGTTCAAAAAAGAAAGATTTGCATTTATATAGTGCCTTTCATGACCTCAGGATGTCCCAAAGAACTTTATAGCCAATTAAATACTTTTAAAATGTAATCACTGTTGTAATGTAGGAAATGTGGCAGCCAATTTGCGCACAGCAAGGTCCCACAAATAGGAATGAAATAAATGACCAGATCATCTGTTTTAGGTGTTGGTTGAGGGATTAATATTGGTCAGGACACTGGGAGAACACCCCTCCTCTTCTTCGTATAGTGCCATGGGATCTTTAACTTCCACATGAGAGGGCAGACGGGGTCTCGGTTTAATGTCTGATCCAAAAGGCGGCAACTCTGACAGTGCAGCACTCCCCCAGTACTACACTGAAGTGTTAGCCTGGATTATGTGCTCATGTCTCTGGAGTGGGACTTGAACCCACAACCTTGTAACTCAGGCAAGAGTGCTAACACTAAGCCAAGCAGCCAAGAGTTGAGAGGAGGAGGTATGTGGTCACAAAGGTTTCCAAAACACAAAACAAGCCAGCAAAGAATCCCACGCATTTAAGAGTTTATTTTTCACTCTTCATCCTCATTGCCTTCCAGTCATTTGCACTTAACCTGTTCCAATTTTACACACAGGTCACTGAACTTAAGCTTCCATACTGCACTCTCATGAAATTCTATGATTTCAAGTCTCAATCATTTCAGCTGTAAAAGGTTCAGCTCTTCAAGCATGGCCTTATCAGGCAGTCTTGACTCCATGATGTAGAACTGGCAAAACGCAGCATTAAACATAATCATCTGAATGTCCCACTGCTTTACAAGGCAAAGAGTACCTCCTGGTGAAGCAAGTACTGAGGTTGGAAAACTGGGTGCTTCACCTCCAGGGAAAGGTACTGAACAAAACTGGTCAATGAGATGACCCCGTTAGATGCACTATCCATGGTCACTAAGAGAACACACACTAATTTCATTTCAGTCAAAAATGCCTCAATCAATGCCATGTAGACGACTTCTTGTATTCTCAAAAGTTTCACTAATTGTTCTTGCATCTTTTCACCAGCAGCTTAACAATCAATCTCATATGATTAGTTGTATCAATAGCTTTGTCAAGGTATAGTAAGAAAACAGCAACATTTTTGCCAATCCATCTTGAGCTGCTCACTGCATCTTCAGACCTGGGCAGGATCCTGTCCTTCACGGTATTTCAGCTGAGGAGCATTTCCGTTATACGTTGCAAATTTTCTCCTTGGGAAAGTCATGAAATGAGGTCTCAGCACTACTGAGCATAGTACACTGGATAAACTCACCATCTGAAAGAGGCTTACCACAATTCTCAATGTAGCGTGAAATTTAGGAGTTTGCGGCTGTCGGGTGGTTTGGTTTGTTCAGGTACTTTGCAATACCTCTATGACTCCCTTGCAAAGCATTTCTTCTGTTCTGCATCACTGATGACAGCCACATTTTTTGTGATTAGTCTCAAAATGGCATTTCAGGCTGTAAGTCCTGGAAACAAGAGTCAACACAGAGTGCAAATGAAGCCTTGGCATTGCATTCAATCACTCCAAACTTGTCTTGCTGCCATTCTTAAAACATCCACTATTGTCATGCCTGGCACTCAGATCAAGCCTCGTTTCTTATTTGTGCTCATTACCATTTGTGATAGGAGCCATTTTCAAGAAAGACAATAAAACAGATTCGGGTAACTAGGGACTCATTAGTCTTACGCCAGTAACTGAAGAAATAATGATCATTAGAAACAAGGTTGAGGCTATGAAAATATCCTATAATTTTATAACCTACCATGGTTTCAAGTCCTGCTGGACCAACCTTTTGACCTTTTTCAGGAGGTGGCATCCCAAGTAGATGTTGGCGAGCTCTTGGCATTATTGGCCTTGTAGGGATTGGTGGAAGTTCCATCCCTTACAAGGCCCAACATATTCATATCCGGATCCCAGCCAAATTGCACACCCTTGTACCAAACTCCCACCATACTTGCAGCAGGAGTGCTCCAGAATGACCAAACAATTTCAGCCCTATCTAATTTTCAGCCAAATTTGTTTTTCCAACTTTCAAGGTGCGCACGTGTTTCTTATCATACAGTTTAACTAATCAGCAGTTAATTGGCTAACTGTTGAAATTTGTTCGACCTCAATTTATGTCCATTACTATTTTTAATCAACACCTTTGATTACGGTGTCTATCAGCTGAATCCCAATAAGAACAATTAGTGGAGATTTCCTGTATAACGCCAGCCAAACTGAGGAATGTCCAAAACCACAAGAGTGACAGTGTTCTCTGAATAAAATAAAAGATGTTAACTGTGTTGTAGTTTCTGTTTTGATGCCAAATAGTATCAGTGTCCAGTGAGTGCTTGGGGATACTGAACTACGGGTCTACATGTAAAGTTCATTCAGCTGAAGTGATTGTGGAATGAGAGGTTGGAAACCATTAAGATTTGTTACGTAGCTGATGGGGAATTTATTGCAGACTGTTCTGCTGATCAAGAGCTCATGGACAGATTTTGAGATCAGGAGTGTAAAGTGGTGCTATGTCCCTTGGCTTTGTTTGTATGTTTGTTCATGTACTCCCATTCAACACTTCAGCAAGGAAATATACAACGGATTATTATAAAATCCATTACCTACAAAAATAAAGAAGAAAGAAATAATTTGCATTTATATAGTGCCTTTCATGACCTCAAAACGTCCCAAAGCACTTTACAGCCAATTAAGTACTTTTGAAGTGTTGTAATTTTATAATGTAGGAAACACGGTAGTCAATTTGTGCACAGCAAGCTCCCACAAACAGCATTGAGATAAATGGCCAGATCATCTGTTTTTAGTGATGTTGGTTGAGGGTTAAATATTGGCCAGGACTCCAGGGAGAAGCCACCTGCTGTTCTTCAAATAGTGCCATCGGATCTTTAACGTTCACATCAGAGGGCAGATGGGGCCTCAGTTTAATGTCTCAACTGAAAGACAGCACCTCCAACAGAGCAGCTCTCTCTCAGTACTACACTGGAAGTGCCAGCCTAGATTTTAGGCTCAAATTTCTGGATGGGACATGAACCCACAACCTTCTGACTTAGAGTCAAGAGTGCTACCACTGAGCCACAGCTGATACCTAAACAATCTCAACGGCCCTTTTCTCCCCCGACTGTGCTGACCCTCACTGGGATGCAGCTCCAAAGGTGCCATTCCCCCTTCCCTCCACCCCTGAGTGCCAGCTCCAATCCCCCACCACCAAGTGCATTGCCCAATCAGATCAAAGCTCTGCAGTCCTGCCACATCCAGTCGTGAATGGTGGTGGACATTTAAACAACTAACGGGAGGAGGAGGCTCTGTAAACATCCCCATCCTCAATGATGGCAGAGTCCAGCACATGAGTGCAAAAGACAAGGCTGAAGCGTTTGCAACCATCTTCAGCCAGAAGTGCCAAGTGGATGATCCATCTTGGCCTCCTCCTGATATCCCCACCATCACAGAAGCCAGTCTTCAGCCAATTTGATTCCCTCCACAAGATAACAAGAAACGGCTGAGTGCACTGGATACAACAAAGGCTATGGACCCCAACAACATCACAGCTGTAGTGCTGAAGACTTGAGCTCCAGAACTAGCCGCATCTCTGGCCAAGCTGTTCCAGTGCAGCTACAACACTGGCATCTACCTGACAATGTGAAAAATTGCCCAGGTATGTCCTGTCCACAAAAAGCAGGAAAATCCAATCCGGCCAATTACCGCCCCATCAGTCTACTCTCAATCATCAGCAAAGTGAAGGAAGGTGTCATCGACAGTGCTATCAAGCAGCACTTACTCACCAATAACCTGCTCACCGATGCTCAGTTTGGATTCCGCCAGGACCACTCGGCTCCAGACCTCATTACAGCCTTGGTCCAAACATGGACAAAAGAGCTGAATTCCAGAGGTGAGATGAGAGTGACTGCCATGACATCAAGGCAGCATTTGACTGAGTGTGGCACCAAGGAGCCCTAGTAAAATTGAAGTCAATGGGAATCAGGGGGAAAACTCTCCAGTGGCTGGAGTCATAACTAGCACAAAGGAAGATGGTAGTGGTCGTTGGAGGCCAATCATCTCAGCCTCAGGACATTGCTGCAGGAGTTCTTCAGGGCAGTGTCTTAGGCCCAACCATCTTCAGCTGCTTCATCAATGACCTTCCATCATAAGGTCAGAAATGGGGATGTTCTCTGATGATTGCACAGTGTTCAGTTCCATTCGCAACCCCTCAGATAATGAAGCAGTCTGTGCCCGCATGCAGCAAGACCTGGAAAATACCCAGGCTTGGGCTGATAAGTGGCAGTAATATTTGCGCCAGGCAATGACCATCTCCAACACGTAAGAGTCTAACCACCTCCCCTTGACACATTCAACAGCATTACCATCGCCAAATCCCCCACCATCAACATCCTGGGGGTCACTATTGACCAGAAACTTAACTGGACCAGCCACATAAATACTGTGGCTATAACAGCGGGTCAGAGGCTGGGTATTCTGCAGCGAGTGACTCACTTCCTGATTCCCCAAAGCTTTTCCACCATCTACAAGGCTCAAGTCAGGAGTTTGATGGAATACTCTCCACTTGCCTGGACGAGTGCAGCTCCAACAGCACTCAAGAAGCTCGATACCATCCAAGACAAAGCAGCCCACTTGATTGGCACCCCATCCATCATCCTAAACAATCACTCCCTTCACCACTGGCGCACCGTGGCTACAGTATGTACGATCTACAGGATGCACTGCAGCAACTCGCCAAGGCTTCTTCGACAGCACCTCCCAAACCCACGACCTCTACCACCTTGAAGGACAAGGGCAGCAGGCACATGGGAACAACACCACCTGCATGTTCCCCTCCAAGTCACACAACATCCCGACTTGGAAATATATCGCCGTTCCTTCATCGTCACTGGATCAAAATCCTGGAACTGCCTACCTAACAGCACTGTGGAAGAACCTTTACCGTGTGGACTGCAGCGGTTCAAGAAGGCGGCTCACCACCACTTTCTCAAAGGCAATTAGGCATGGGCAATAAATGCCGGCCTCGCCAGCGACGCCCACATCCCATGAACGAATAAAAAGAAAAGTGGCTAATTTCATATCCAAGCCTAGACTTTGAAACTGGATAGATTTAAGGAAGGTCAGCATTATCTCTTAAAGAGTAATTCCCCTTGGGGTGCTTGAGAGCATGATATTAGCTTTGGGTATTCCTCTGTATTTGGCCTTCCTTAATGAGGAAGAGGAGAGACAGGGCCAGGGAAAATACGACAGCATCGATGGAGATTGAGGAAGGTAAGGAGTTACACAGACAACAGACTGTACAGAGCTGTCTGAAGAACAATGCCGAAGGAGACTCAGAATCCCAAAACAGCACGTGCCAATAGCTATGCAGGATCCTGGAATCAGACCTGAAGTCAACTTCAAGGAATGTCACCACTCTGTCTGTGGAGGTGAACGTTTCTACTGTGTTAAAAAGAAATAAAATGTATTAATAAAAAAATCACTAAATTATTTTTTTAAAAAGCAATTGGAAATAGTTTCTCAAAATGATCCCCCTGAATATTGAACATGTTTCGCTACTTTTAAAATATGCATTTTTTTCCAATCTGCTCTAAATCCTAGGTGCTTAAAACCGTTAGTTTTCTCACATTTAAATGGTATTATTGTGGAGTAAATTTGGAAGAAGTGAATTTCAGCACTCACCGTGTACTTGGAACAAACGGAGAAATTGTAAACTTATCAGATTTTCATTGCACAAATGGTACATCAAAACTTCTGGTGACTCAGCTGCGGCTCAGTGATAGTACTCTCACCTGTTGAGTCGAAAGGTTGTTGGTTCATAGTCCCATTCCAGAGACTTGAGCACATAATCTAGGCTGACACTTCAATGCCGTACTGAGGGAGCGCTGCACTGTCAGAGGTGCTGTCTTTCGGATGAGATGTTAAAACAAGGCCCACTCTGTACTCTCAGGTGAACGTAAAAGATCCCATGGCACTATTCTAGGAGGAGCACCGGAATTCTTCCAGTCTCCTGGCCAACATTTTTCCCTCAACCAGAGACCTAAAAAACAGATTATCTGGTCATTATCTCATTACTGTTTGTGGGACCTTGCAAATTGGCTGCCGTGTTTCTTACATGACAACAGTGACTACACTTCCAAAGTACTTAATTGGCTGTAAAGTGCTTTGGGATGTCCTTAGGTCGTGAAACATGTTATATAAATGCAAGTCTTTCTCTCTATCAAGGATTAAAGAGTAGATCAAAGGCTCTGAAAGAAACACGTAGAGGAGTTGAGACATGAGATGGGCCTTCCTTCTGGCACTAGCACTAAAAACAAAATCTAAAATGTCCTCAACTTTGGTGTTAACACACATAAACAACAGATATCGTCAGATACAGTCAGTGAAAAAAATAGATTAAATGTTTTGCATTGCACATACAGAGTATGAGCGCAGGCTTCAAGAGTGAGCATGTCGCAACATGTCAATAAAATGGAACATTGTGCTGCAACTTTTATGTGAGACAGGTCAGCTTTGGGCTACAAAACATTTCAAGCGTCAGGTTTGACGATCAGTTAAAGTGTGTAATCTGGGTCTCCATGTCACACCCTTGGATGACTGTCATTAGGTTCTGCCTGATGACATGCTGCTGTAATGAGACAGTCTAAAGAGCAGCTGGAGAGGTGCAGTTTTCAGCACCAGGGTCAGGGCCAAGAGAGAGGCTGCGTGGCTGCCAGCAAGCAAGACTCTATTATCTGGCTAAACTGGGACATTCATTATGTTCTATTGTACTGTAATTTGGACCCAGTCAAGCTGTCTCTATCCTTTACCTCCACAATTCATAAGCCATAAATCAGCTGAGCAATGGTTTCTCCCATATGGCCGAGTTACCCTAGGTGAGATGGAAGTATGAAGAAAATGAATGAGGCGTGAAGTGCAGACTCTGAATGAATTTAAAGTAGACACCTCATTACTCAGTGCCAGGCTGTAGGCCTTATGGCATACTGCCCAGACGAGTGGGATTTTGCAGACATTAGTTTGCTATTTGTTCTTGTTCCAAGTATGTTACAGGCAGTGGACAAAAGAAATGGTCAGGTTGTTTACATGGATTCTTTTAAAGTGGCAGTATTCTGACGTCCAACGAAAACTAGCTATAAAACCATCAAATTCAGGGCTCTTTATTATGTCAAGAATAAAATGTGATTCACTCTCAGAAAACATTAGAGTGTGAACTCAGTTAGTAAAATTCTTATTGGACACTTGTAAAACAACTTACAGGTCAGAACTCACCATTTGCTGGACTGACATGTACAATCAATAGACAACAAGACGGAAAATGATTTAAATGTGTTGGACATCAGCTTTGTAGTGGGCTGTAGCCAGTATATTTTTTTATGTTGCATCCACAAAAGAAATTAAAATCAAGTAGCGTTGCAGTAATGCTGTAAAAATCAGCAGGCGTCTGTTTTTATTGCTTTTTGAAATTACTTCAATATTTCAGACCAACTCTAATAAACTCGCCATAAAGGCTAACGTCAGTTAAAAAGGACCTGTACATGTATTTTTTGAAATATAGTCCTAGATAGTTGGCCAATCAGAAATACAATTAATTATTTGAGATAAGTGCAGCCTCTACAAACAGGAGCACTGGTATTTCAAATCGTTAAGCCGGTATAACGAAATCAATACATACGTTTTGGTTGATTAACTGAAAATGAATCATTGCACCTTTGATATTCTCTTCCAGGTGTCTCATTTACTGCTTAATTAAAAGAATATTGCACTGCTAACACAAAGTTGTAATTTCACACAGGAAAGGGACTGAGTTAATTCACTTGTGACTTTATTTCTGATTAGTTATGCAGCTCTTCTCACTTGCAAAATACGTTGTGGATTAATTTGTAGTTCCACATAAAATCGTTTATGACTCCTGTATTTATTTACTGCGAGTTTGCCCATGCTTTATAAGTCACATTTTTTCAAAGCAAGTATTCAACTTGACACTATTACAACCATTAGTCAGATCTGCAAATGAATCCAGGGGCATTCAGTCTTCTGACATTTTTGTATGACAGTATGACTTTGTGATGGATATCACAGAAGGTTACCAGACCTGAAACTGCCTGAAAACAATGGCTGAAGGAAGTGCATGACTTCCCTTCTGAAGTACAGGACCCTGAATTTTTTATATATATTTCTATATCCTGAAAGATCTTTTGTTGTCATTTCATGCAAAGAAGTAGAAATGAGTGTAATAATGTTGCGAGGAAAGAAGTACAGAACATGGAGTTAGGCTGTGATTGTGGTTCCTTTAACATGTCATGTTTCTCTGTCCTTTCAGACAAATACAAGGAAACCTACAGAGTGACTCGAGCACTTCACTGTATTCCCTGAAGAAATCACAAATCAAGTAGTCCAGACTTTAAAATGAGCAAATTCATTGACATAGGAGCCATTAACTCTTGATTCCTAATGTTTTTTTTATCCGTAGATCTTCATACTATAGTTAATTAATTAAATAATTCTTACTACTACTACTACTACAACTACAACTACAACAACAACAGCTTGCATTTATAGAACATCTTTAGCATGGTAAAAACATCCCAAGACACTTCATAAGAGCATTATCAGACAAAATTTGACACCAAGACACATAAAGAGATATTAGGACAGGTGACCAAAAGCTTGGTAAAAGAGGCAGGTTTTAAGGAGCGAGAGAGATGTATGGATGCGGAGATGTGTAGGAAAGGAATTCCAGAGCTTAGGGCGTAGGCAGCTGAAGGCATGGCCGCCAATGGTGGAGTGATGAAAATCAGGGATGCGCAAGAGACAAGAATTGGAGGAATGCAGAGATCTCGGTGGGTTGTAGGGCTGGAGGAGATTTCAGCGATAGGGAGGGGGGAGGCCATGGAGGGATTTGAACACAAGGGTGAGAATTTTAAAATCAAGAAGTTGCTGGACTAGGAGCCAATGTAGGTCATAGGGGTGATGGGAGAATGGGAGTTAGGATATAGGCAGCATATGAGCTCAAGTTTACAAAGGGTGGAAGATGGGAGGCTGGCCAGGAAAGAATTGGAATAGTCGAGTCTGGAGGTAACAAAGGCATGGATGCATGAAACGCAATAGTTTATTGATGGTCTAACTTGTAGGTATTTCCACAGAAACATCGCCAGGTACATAGTACTTTTGAATATCCCACTGGTATTTCAATAAATTTTAAAGGGAGTACTGACATTGTCCCATAACTTTTAAAACTAGAAAGGAGGCTATCTGTGCACTTCCCAGTAATAGCACACCCTGGTTTGTAATCCAAGTTAGTTGGCTACAGCCTGAGTGGGGGCAGATGTTTTGTTTAGCACTCTACCTGTTGTGACATCTTTGAAGTTCAGCTCCAATGACATTATGAAGGGATATATATGTACTTTGCCCTGAATATAATTACTTATTATTAATCACAGACTTGTGTCTGCTCCACTCCTTTCTACATAGGGAGGATTGTGGGGGGGAGGCAATAAAGGAGTAACTTTCTTCAAGTTACATACCAAAATGGTCTAAAGGAAGAAATAATTTCCTTGTACCACTTTATTATTGCTGGCAAGGACAAACTAGTAGATTTATAATCTCATTTAAGAGATTCCTGTAACAATAGCTTTGAAATTACTGTTGGCCTCAGTTAAAATAGCAAACAGAGCAATGTCAATAGGCATTTGTCCATATTCATTTCAATTAATTTCTAGGTTAGTATCAGTAATACACAAAATATTTCAAAATTAGCTATATTTTTATATTTTATGTTGGAATATGTCTTTTCTCCTTGTTAAAAAAAAACTTGCCTTCATCTCAAGCTGCAAATACTAATTTAGGAACTTGATTTAGGATATATTCGCCAAGGAGACAAAAGCACCAGGAACAGTCCTTCCCAAACCTCAAGGCCAATGGAATTCAAGCGTTTCAAACCAGTAAATAAGAAATATAAGTGGCAAAAGAACTGAGCTGCCTGAGCTTCATGAGCCAAATTGCCAGGTCACATATAGACCAAGGGATGTATTTTGGATATCCTTAGCCTAGGAGATGGTTGTCATTCCAGACAGGACAAACATCTGTTCAGGAGCATGGTGGTGAGTTGTTCTTGGGTATATTGCCTTTGTCCAGGCAGAAACCATCTATTATTTGTGACTATGAATACCCAACTGAAGGTCCAAATTACATTAAAGCCGAGAAGTCGTTTTTTAAAAAGTCTTTCAGTCAACAACTTGTCCAGTTATTTTCTAAGTGCAAAGTCAACCATCAATGTATATAGTAAAGGGTGTGAATGATCAGTTAATAAATTAATACAATAAGATTTACATCAAGGTACATCAAAACTACAACACAGAAACAGGCCATTCGGCCCAACTGGTCTATGGCCGGTCTTTATGCTCCACAAGAGCCTCCTTCCTCCCTACTTCATCTAACCACATCAGGATACTTTTCTATTCCTTTCTCCCTTGTGTGCTTATCCAGCTTCCCCTTACATGTATCTATGCTATTTGCCTCAACCATTCCTTCTTCCATATTCTTACCATTCTTTAGGTAAAGAAGTTTCTCCTAAATTCCCTATTGGATTTATTAGTGACTATTTTATATTTATGACCTCTAGTTTTGGACTCCCCTACAAGTAGAAACATTTTATCTATGTCTAGCCTATCAAACCCATTCATTATCTTAAAGACCTCTATTAGGTCACCCCTCAGTCTTCTCTTTTCTAAAGAAAAGCACCCCTTTCTGTTCAGCCTTACCTGATAAGTGAATTTTTTTGCACCCACCCCAATGCCTCTACTTACTTTCTATAGAGACCAGAACAGTGCACAGTACTCCAAGTGTGGTCTAACTAAGGTTCTATACAAGTTTATCATAACTTCTCTGCTATTCAATTCTATCCCTCTAGAAATGAACCCCGGTGCTTGGTTTGCCTTTTTATAGCCTTATTAATCTGCATCGCTACTTTTAGTGATTTGTGTATTTGTACCCCTAGATCCCTTTGCTCCTCTATCCCATTAAGACTATTATTATCCAAGCAGTATGTGGCCTCCATATTCTTCCTACCAAAATGCACCACCTTACACTTATCTATATTAAAATTCATTTGCCAATTACACAGCATTCTGCAAGTTACATTAATATCCTCTTGCATTTTGATGCATTCCTCCTTTGTATTAACTCTTCCCCCCAATTTTGTGTCATCCACAAATTTTGAAATTGTACTTCCGATTCCCAAATCTAAATCGTTAATGTAAGTTGTGAACAACAGTGATCTCTGCACTGATCCCTGTGGAACACCACTTCCCACCTTTTGTCAGTCTGAGTAGCTACCCTTAAACCCTATTCTCCATTTTCTGTTTTGTAGCCAACTTGCTATCCATTCTGCTACATGTCCACTGATTCCACATGCTCTGACCTTAGTCACAAGTCTACAATGCAGTACCTTATCAAAGGCTTTTGGAAAATCCAAATATATTACATCTACTACATTACCCTTGTCTACACTTTCTGTTACTTCTTCAAAGAATTCAATAAGGTTGGTCAAGCATGACCTTCCCTTCTGAAATCCGTGTTGACTATTCTTTATTATATTTTTGTTTTCTAGGTGTTTTTCTATTACATCTTTGGGTAAAGATTCCATTATTTTTCTTACCACCAATGTTAAGCTAATTGGTCTATAGTTCCCTGGACTTGTTCTATCTCCCTTTTTAAATATAGGAATAACAATAGCTGTTTTCCAGTCCTCTGGCACTATTCCCTTTTCTAATGAATTTTTATATATATGTAATAGTGCCTCTGCTATCTCCTCCCTAACTTCTTTTACTGCAATCAATCTGAACCAGGGGTTTTATCCTCTCTAAGTTTGATTAGTTTATCAATTATCTTCCCCCTTTCTATCTTAAATGTTTTTATATATTTTTTGATCTCTTCTTCTAATGCCATGCCCACCTTGTTTGTCCCCCTTGTAAATAATGAGGCAAAGTAGCTATTCAATATTTCTGCCATTGTGTTGTCATTACCTGTGAGTTTATCTTGTGTGTCCCTTAGTTTCCCTATCCCTATCCTGATTTTTATTTTGTTATTTATGTGTCTGTAGAATACTTTACTATTTCTTTTTATCTTCCATGATAATTTAATTTTGTAATTCCTCTTTGCTTTCCTAATTGTTTTTTTTGCTTCTTTTCTAACCTCTTTGTATTCCCATTTGTCATCCTCATCTTCATTGTCTATGTACTTGGTGTATACTTTTTTCTTCAATTTTACTCTTATCTCTTTATTCATCCATGGTGTTTCATTATTGGCTAGTTTGTTCTTGCTTTTTAAAGGAATATATTTCTCCTGAACTCCAATGATCACCATTTTAAATATTCCCTACTGCTGTTTTATCTCTTTGTCTGTCAAACTTTCTTTCCAGTTTACCTTCCCAAGTTCCACTCTCATCCCCTCAAAATTAATTTTTTTTCCAATCTAGACATAAGTAAGCCTTTGTCTTACTTATGTCTTTCTCAATCATTATTTTAAACCTTATTATGTTAAGATCGCTATTGCCTAGATGTTCTCCTACATTTACTTCTCTTATCTGCTCTGGTTCATTTCCCTTTACTAGATCCAGTGGTGATTCCTTCCCTGTTGGGCTTCTCACATACTGGGTAAGAAAGTACACACCATAAAAACTCCATTCCCTTTTCCCCTTTCCCTACCTCTACTTGCCAGTTTATTTGGGGGTAGTTGAAATCTCCCATGATTATTATTCAATGATTTTTACTCATTTCATAAATTGTTCAGGTAATCCAAAGAAAAAATATTACTGAATGAAATATTTTTAGGATGCAGGCAACACTTTTGGACAAATCACTTTTTTAAAAAGATCAACTATTTTTTTTCTGATTTTTTTTCCACTTCCTACCTCTGCTCAAGGCCTCACCTGGTGATCTGAGACTAACATCACAGATGCAGATTTGCATTTTATTACTATGTAGCATATAGCATCTGAAGGGATTCGCAAAATTTCACATGTTCCCCCCACCCCGAAGATTTATTGGAGTTATTAAAGAAACCCTGGTGTGACTGTTTTAAAAAATCCAAGGTCTCTCAAAATGGCTGCAGTCAGACACATGGCCGAGGACCGGCAGATTTGAAATTGCATTCTCAACAACTTGGCAGGCTTTGTGTTTCAGACAGGTTTCTTTAAACAATGCAGCTGCATTCTAGCCCTGAGGCAAGCTATCAACATGGCCGGCCAACACATCAAAATTCGAGCAGGAAGTGATCGCAGGACAAAAGGTGAACCATCAAGGTACATTCGGAACAATGGTAAAGCAGTTAGCGAACAGATCGATACAGGAAATGGCCATTAATGTAAATGGGCCAGAGATGGGGTCCTTTGTCTTACGTTTCGTGCTTAAATCAAACAATGAAGCAAGCTGATAAGGTATGAAAAAAACCTGTTACCAAGAGGGTATAACTGGGGCTGCCCAGTATATCTCGGGCTGGCTCTCTCTCTTCGCCTCTTGGCCCTGTCCTGTCTGTCTGCTAGCAACTAAGAAGGAAGCCATCCAGTAAACCTCGCATCCACATGTCGACGGCAGCAGCAGGCACAGGGGCCAGGCCTTTTCATCTGTTTTCACCGGTGAGCATTAATTTTCTGGCCGCCACAAGACAACCTAGCATAAGTGTAAGGTTGGGGGTTAAGGGATATTGCTAAACTTGTGATTTTAGAATTTTCCCTCGATGTGTCCGTAAGACTGTATTACATCCATAGCGATTTCTTTATCTTCTGTATTATACTGTTTACCTTGTAGTTTTAGTTTTCTTATTAATAAACATTGGTTTTCCTTGTACCAATCCACTGATCTGTTTGTCTGTCTTTGTTACCACTCGATAAGTCCTCAGCTCAGAATCAGGAAGGGGTAAGCGATTCGCAACCGCACTGCGGGCAGGGCAGCTCAGGAAAACATAACTGGCTGACCTATTATAAGCCCGAGAAACAGTAAAAAAAGAAACCCCTTACACATCGGGACATCAACCTACTGCCCAGCTTAATAAGAGTTAAATTGTATCAGCAGAGCTGAGAGAAATTATGAGTCCATTTTAACATAGAGTGGTCGCATTTACATTCCCAATTGTCCACCATAACTTCTACGGAAACCCTGGAGAAACGGCCAACGATTGGGGGAATCCGCACGGTGGGAGAGAAGAGCTGAGTTTATTTTTAACAAGTGAAACATATAGAAAGAGATTGGCTTTTTTAAATATCCAAAATGTCAAGCCTTGAGAAAACGAGACTCAGCACTAGAAATTCTGAATCCAGGCACAGGTAAATTACATCATAGGATTAAAGAGGAATATAGGCACTTAATGGGCTAATGTTTGTCTCCCATTCTGCTTGATTTTGGGTGCATCTTGGGTGAGCATGATAGAAAAATTAGGTGGGCAGCCATTCCACCATGTTCCTGCCACTCGGTGCCACTTGGAATCATAGAAATATAGGGGGCTAATTTGGGCCACGTAGCGCCCATTGTTTAGGCGCTACACGAACTCCTAAGCCCCCAAAATGGCATCCACGACACGCGCACTCTTCGGGCATGACATGCTCAGGACGCCATCTTGGTAAAGATGGCTGCCCTGCGCACCTAACGAACGCTGGTGGGATGTAAAGTAGAGAGATTATGACATAGATCAGTGTGCAACACTGATTTGAAGCACCATTTTTGAACTCCCCGCTCCAGCCAAGGCACTGTCCTAACCATGCACATCGGAACAGGAGTTAAAGGGCATGAAGGACCCCCACCAACGCTATTTAAAGGGATCATGCAGGAGTTACAGGTTAGTTGCTGGATTGGTTATTCTGGCTGCTGGTACAATTGTGGGTGTTTGTGGAAGTTTCCTACACTTGGAGAAAGTTGCAATATTATATAGAGAGTGGTCTGGGTGGTCCTGCAGCACTGTTAGTGGCATTTAAAATAGTGTGCTGAACAACTCTGCCTGCTAAGGCTTCCTCTGGGAATTGAACATGACTGGGAGCACGCAGGGAAGCCATGCAGAGCAGGACAAGCTATTAGAAGAGTGAGGAAGAGGAGAAGGAGGAAGAGATGCAGGAGGAAGTGGAGAAAGAGGAGGAAGTGCAGCAGAAAGTGGAGGAAGAGGCAGGGAGACAGCAAGGTAGATGGACCCTGTCTGCCAGGGCTCTGCGTGATCAGATTATGAATGAGAGATACCAGTAACCTCAAGGACACCTCCCCATTCACCAACAGTCCCACATTCCTTACCTTTCCGCTCCCATATAACCATCAAATCGTCCTCCTTATGATTACACATTGTTTCCTCCCTTAGCTCATCACAGAAATGAAAGCCAACATCAAATACAAATACAAATACAAATTTATCAATTAACATATGCAATAAAGCAAATAAAATGCGACTATTCATCCTGTACATTCCCTTGGTGCCTATTGTTCATGTGCCTTTACTTATCCTAGTATTCCTACGAGGTGCATCTCCAGTGGCTGGAGCATAGGTGGGGAAAGGCTGCTGACTTTCAATTGAGAAGAGTGCAGATGGCCTTGGAGGACGACCTCGAGCAGCTCTGGGCCGGGACAGCCTGGCTGCAGACTGCATCATCTCGACCGGGGCTGCAGCAATCTGGCCTGGCTGGCTGACAGGCAACGGCAAGGGCACTGGAGGAGGGGCAGGCATGGGAGCAGGAATGCTGTCGTCCTGAGAGAGGACAGCAGGTTCATCTCCCGTGGCACCACTGCCATTCTCCTGGGGCGGCGGCCTGAGCAATCCTGGTGATCCGCTGGAGAACGGATTGTTGGAGTGCTGTGGCGCCCTGGAAGCCCCATGATAGCAGCAGTCTGAGCCTGTAGTGCAGCAGTCTGAGCTTCCAAAGCAGCAGTCTGAATTCCAAATGAAGCATGCAGACCTTTGATGGAATCTGTTAGTGCTGCAATGGAAGCTGACACATCAGTCATCAGGCGCTGGGTTCCTTCTCTTCTTTGACAGTCCCTCAGGGTCCAGGATGACTTGCTTCCACTCCGGGAGGGTGGGTTCTGCGGTGGCTGAATAGTCCAATCCTGGAGCCGCAGACTCTGCCACAGGTGGGGCAGGTAGTGTTTAATAAGGCGGGTGGGTGAGACGCTCTGGATTCTGCGCGCTCTTTCCGCTGCTTACACTTGGCCTCGACGTGCTCCATTTGGTGACGCTCGAGGTGATTGGCGCTTTCGCGGATGCTTCTTCTCCAGTTTGGGCATTCTAGGGCAAGCAATTCCCACGTGTCGATGGGGATGTTGCATTTTTTTAGGGAGGCTTTGAGAGTGTCCTTATAGCATTTCCTCTGCCCTCCTAGTGATCGCCTGCCATTGCGGAGCTCGGAGTAGAGCACTTGTTTAGGGAATCTTGTGTCAGGCATGCGGACAGTGTGGCCCGCCCATCGCAGCTGGTTGAGCGTGACCAGTGCCTCAATACTGGGGATGTTAGCCTGGGAGAGAACGCTCACGTTGGTACGCCTACCCTGCCAGTGGATTTGCAAGATTTTGCGGAGGCAACGTTGGTGATATCTCTCCAGGGATTTGAGGTGTCTGCTGTACATTGTCCATGTTTCTGATACGTACAGGAGGGCAGGGACCATGGCTGCTCTGTAGACCATGAGCTTGGTGTTGGATTTGAGGTCTCAGTCTTCGAACATTCTGTTCCTCAGGTGTCCGAAGGCTACACTGGCTCATTGGAGTCGATGTTGAATTTCATCGTCGATGCCAGCTCGCACCGAGAGGAGGCTCCCGAGTTATGGGAAATGATCCACGCTGTCCAGAGGCTCACCGTGGATCTTGATGGTCGGGGGGCAGTGTTGTGTGGCAGGAGCGGGCTGGTAGAGGACCTTTGTTTTCCGGATGTTTAGCCTGAGGGCCGTTCTTTCACACACCTCGGTGAATGCATCGATGATGGTTTGTAACTCGGCTTCTGAGTGTGCTTGCATGTCATCGTGGAGCAGGCGGAGAATGGTGACGAATTTCTGCGGGCAGCCGAATTTGAGGAGGATGCTCCACAATCCCTCACGGTTGACAGAGTCGAAGGCCTTTGCTTCCAAAGCAACAGTCTGAACTCCAAATGAAGCATGCAGACCTTTGATGGAAACTGTTTGTGCTGCAATGGAAGCTGAAACATCAGTCATTAGGTGCTGCATCATGGTGGGTTCCACAGGTGCGCTGATGGAGGTGACCACCCGTTCCATGTGGGAAAGGATAAGCTCCAAGCTCTGCGCAAAGCCCTCTGTCAACTTGGAGCCAGACTCCTTCATGCTCCTTGGCATTGTGCGCAGACTTTTGGGCAGACTTTCCAGTGCACCAAACAAACACCCATCAGCCTTCTTCTGTAGCCTGATCATCATCTGACCCATCAACAGCAGAACTAGTGTATGACCTTGCCCTCCGGCGAGCTGACACCTGTGGTATCCATTCCCCCTGCCCCGGCTCCTGCGCACTTGTGCCCGGTGTCTCACCACATACAGATCCCTCCTCTATCCTAGCCTCTAAACCACACGCAGTAGTGTGTCTGCATCATCACTATTGTCTTCCTCTGCCTCCTCTGACGGTGCCGGTGTCAGGTCTTGGGTATCTGAAATGGCAAAGGAAAAAGGGTTGAGTTGTGGTGCGGGGAGAGGAGCAAGTGAGACATGTGTGCTGACACCATCTGCAGCACGAGTCAGAAAAGATTGTGAGATGAGGGAAAAGTGGAAAGCGAGAAGGAGGATTAGGTATGCAGAGACCCTCATCATCAATACCTCGAACACCACCAGTGGCCATGGCCGCAGCAACGGACCGCCCAATGATCGCCAGCATGGTGTCCTCCATGGAGGTGAGGATTTGTAGGTGTGTCTGTCCTCCCCCAGGTCTTTCCTTCTGCCTCCTGTTATGCGCCACCTTTTCCTGCAAGAAAGAGGGAAGTGTGTCAGTGAGTGTCCTGCAAAATGGTTGGGTGATGTGGCTGTCATTGTTGAATAACTGCCAGTGTGTGTGACCTGTGAGTTGTGGGTATGTGGCTTGGAAGAGAGGTAATGTGTGAGGGTGAGATGCAGCATTTATTCAAAGGGCTGCATACACTGATTGAAAGTGTTTGTTGGCAGATGGGTGACAGTGGGTATAGTGCCTGGAGCAGTGGATGATGCTATTGGTTTAGTTGGTAGGATATGCCACATGACAATTGAACACTTTGGCCACTAGTGTCAAATCATTGAACTTCTTCCTGCACTGCATTCATGTGCGGGAGTGATGGTCCTGGCATTGATCTTGTGCGCATAGCCTCCCGCTGCCTCTTGAGGACGTATCTGGAGGGCCTCCTGCCCTCCTGCGGATATAGGATGACACTCCATCTGTCCACCTCTTTTACCAAGGCCTCCAGTGCACTGTCTGAGAACCTTGGTGCTGCCCTCTCGCAGACCCAGCCATTCCTCAATATCTTCCAACCCAGGAATCACTTTACACCAATTCCTGCAGCCACAGAGCACCTCCCCTTTAAGAGGTGCTGACTGCCTTTAAGGAGCGCTAACCAGTCCCGATATCGGAGCCCCCTGCTGGTGCATGCAGCTAGCGTTACCTGTGCTGTTGATTAGCTGCATGCAGCAATCATGTAGATTAGCAGGCAGCACGACTGTTACATATTGCCTGCATCTCAATGACCGGGTGCGGGTTAATCGTGAATCACAATCCCCGAGCCCATTTTCGGGGGTTAACCAATTTAACCCCACATAGAATCTTATAGCACAGAAGGAGGCCATTCAACCCATCATGCCTGTGTCAACTTTTTGAAAGAGCCATCCAATTAGTCCCACTCCCCTGCTCTTTCCCTATAGCCCTGCAAATGTCTCCCCTTCATGTACTTATCTAATTCCCTTTTGAAAGTTACGACTGAATCTGCTTCCACCACCCTTTCAGGCAGTGCATTCCGGATCATAACAACTCGCTGCATCAAAAAAACTCTCCTCATCTTCCCCTGGTTCTTTTGACAATTATCTTAAACCTGTGTCCTCTGGTTATCCACCCTCCTGCCAGTGGAAACAGTTTCTCCCTATCCAGTCTATCAAAACCCTTCATAATTTTGAGATTTACTAAATAGAAACAGTTACTGGCGTTCTTCAAGGAAATGATGGACCTTGTAGATAATGGAAATTCTGTGGCGGAGGTCTAGCCTGGAGGGCTTTCTGCCCACCAGGGCCTCCAAAGCTGCATCAGCGAACCTTGGTGCCCTGTCTGGACCTCTTGCAGCTATTTTTCCACTAGTGAAGTCTCCCTGCTGTCTGCAGCTGGAGTGCACCTCCCCTTTAAGAGGTGCTGGCTGCCTTTAAGTGGCGTCAGTCAAGCCCGAATTCCCCCCAGATGTCTAGCCAATGAATAGCATAGGTAGCGCTGGCTGCGTCCCTCATGATAATGAGCTGGCGATACCAATTTCATGTGGTCTCTTCGACAACGTGAACAGGCGCGTGCAGTGCAGTGCGCACCCCTCCAAGTGCACACTCATTTTTGGGTGTGATGGAATTTCTCGGCTCATATTCCAGTCTCCACTCGCTGGGGATGTAGAGCGGGATTCGAACCATACACTTTCTGACTCAGAGGTGGGAATGTGACCACTAAGGCAAAGGCTCACTCCCTCCTACAATTGCATAGAACTGTCATTTTTGTGAAAACTGAGGATATTTACCACATTTGACCTTGTTGAACGAGGATCGTCGAATGAAGTACAAAGAGGCATTTGATAGAGTTTAATTAAATTAACCTTCAAACACTATTGTACTGTGGAGAAGATGGAGCTTTGTACCTTTGGTGGGCCAAGAAGTGTTTTGGAAGAAAAAAACTGATCAAAAGTACCCAATTCTCTATCTTTTCCACTAAAAAAATGTGTCAATTATCAATGTTCTTGGAGAAAGCCCATTAGTTGTACACAGTTCTGTTTCCCAAAACATACACACATCATGATTTCAAATGTGATGTGGATAAAAATTGTTGGACTATAACTTGGTGTTGTAAAATTGTTTCAAATGTGACACATTCTTACTTTTTTCCACCCCACAGTTAATATTAAATTGAGTAATTTTCCTGTAAGTTGATGGGTTATTTAAGATGGCAATGTTCATGATAATACAAAAAAAAACACAAATAGTTTTAGTGCTGTTATAAATTTGCACAAAAAGACTTACTGTGGATCTTGCAGTGCTAAAAGTGCAAAGCAAGGAAATACCAAAATAAATTAAGAAAATGGCATTGCCCAGCTGCAGATGTTTTGAGAATTGGGTGTTTAGTCCCATGGAAACTCATTACATTCAAACTTAGTTTGCTTTAGTCTCCTTTAATGAGTCTATATTTTGAAATGGAGGCGAGTTGACTGTATTTTGACAAATAGAACTGGCTACATTACAACAGTGACTACACTTCAAAAGTAATTCATTGGCTGTAAAGAGCTTTGGGACGTCCTGAGGTCATGAAAGGTGCTTTATAAATGCAAGTTCTTTCATTTTTAAGGAAAAACATTGGAGCAAAGTGCTCACAATGCAATTGTAAAACAACATTCAATATTGGGAGTTTTGTCAAAGAGAGTTCAGTTAAGGTACATTACACACTGACCGGGAATTTGCTGCAAAGGCGTTATTGGCGACGATCGCCATAAGTGAGACTGTTGTTCGCCCCGATCCTCCAGCGCTGATCCAAAGCCAGAATTTGTTGTGAATCTCATTATCATATGCCAGCAGGATGATAGTGACAACCCAAGGAGACCTGAACTCTTTAATAGCAAGGCTTATCCAGAAGAAAGGCTTTTGGAGGCTGCATCCACAATTGAAAAAGAAACTCTGTACACAACGCTTCACTTGCGAATCTCAAACTTTCCACCGGGGAGGAGAACCAATGTATATGCAGCAAAATCTGGCTTAAATACACTTCACTTTGAGGTTTAATTAATGGGTCTGTTGAACAGACAAGAAATGCCGGCCGACTGTTTAATGGATTTTAATGGACTGTTTCCCGTATATATTTGTAATAATCACCTCCTCACATATTGTGGCAACTAACTGTCTATAACATTTCATTCATTACTTTTTGTTTCATGGCATATTTTTAACAATATCACAAAGCAAATTCTCTTTTAATCCCCTTCCAACCTTTAAATCCTGCACCCGGAACTTCCTGGACAATACTGGCAGTGACTCGCCAGCGCCCTCCTGAACCAGCATTCCCGCGAGCTTTGATTAAAGTAGCACGAAAGCTTGGATTTCTTCGGGTTTCGCCGATGGTTCCAGCAGAACGGCACAAATGGCCCAGGATCTTGGGCGTGGCGTGAGTCAAGCCATAATTTCCTGGAACTGTTGCGCCAGAATAATGGCATTACTATGGCACAAGTTTTCAGGAAATTTCAGGCCATGCAGGAATTTCTTCGGAGCTCCTGCCACTTTGCCGCCATAACTGCAACGTAAGTGTGGTGGAAGCCCCATTTCCGCTCCACTTCCAGTGGTTATGGTGAAAATTCCCAGCCTAATATTGGCAGGACTCAGGGAGGGAGCAGGGTGGGGGGGGGCTCCGAAAATCGGGGAAGTCCCATTCGGGTTCAGAACCCGGCTCCAACTCGCAGACTTCCACGTTCCCCACTGATGCGTCTGGGTGTGCGCGCGCCTCCCGAATGCGGAAGTCCCACCGGCAATTAAAGCCGGCGGGATGATACTTGACACAGTTGTGTAGATAGTTTAAGTAGTTGAAATACTTAATTTTCTTCACATTGCGGCAGGAGTGCAATATTGAAGCATCCTCAGCGTGTTTCCCATTCTGTGGGAAACGCTCCATGCTGCAACAGACATATTTCAGCCAGCAGCCAGTTGCACATTCAAATGCTTCTTTGACAGATGGGGAGCAGGGCACTCAGTTCTTTCAGACAAAGTTTTGGCTGCAAGATCTTTGTGTTTTCACTGAAAATTCTTACTTTCCACTCAAAATTCATCTGTTCGCATATATTTAACTACTTTGCGGACCCCCTCAAACTCAAACCGTCAGGATGGGGAGCGCCATGGCTGGATTCACCACTACATCAGAGGACGAGCAACATCGCCAGCCTCACCAGGCACGGCGTCCACCTCTGCCACTTGGAGCTCCTCAACACAGAGCTGCGCCACAGGCACTTGCACAAGAGCACAGAGGGCAACAAAAGAGAGGGGTGCCGCTTGAGGAGGCCCCATCCACATCTGCCACCCACATGGAGGAGGAGGAGGAGGAGGAACCCATATGCAGAGCAGCAGCTCACCTGGCTGCTCATGAGGCCAGGGAGTCACTGATATGTGATCAGTTCCCCTAACATCAGAAAGTGTGAACAGTCCAGTCCTCACACCACCTAGAAAGAGCAGCGCCCACACGAGGCCGCCCACCCCTCCCTGCACAAAACAGTCCTGCAACCCACTGTAAAGTGACCCAATGAGTGGCATCAAGTGTCGCCGTTCGTGGTGAGCCTCATGAAAGGGCCCTATCACAAAAGCCGTGGGCAAGACGTGGCAGCAGTGGTGACAATCATAAAATTTAATGTCACTTTAACAAAAACTAAATATAAATGAAAAACATGACAGTCTATCAAACATCCTTGTGCTCACAAAACCTTTGCCTTTCTCTTACGGCTACTTCTACGTGGTGCATCCCCTATGGCTGCAGCAGAGGTAGTGGCAGGTTGCTCTTGTTCATGCACTGTCTGCTTAGATGCTTTGGGTCTACGCCCTCTGGATTTCGGTGCCCATGAGGGCCCCTCCAAAGACTGCTCCACCTGCACCTGTGCTGGGGCAGACTCGGCCACCTGGAGAGGAGGCAACATTGTGGGTACTGGTTGAGAGGGGGGCAACGGGCGAGACGTGGGAGCACTTTGAGTGGCGTCTTCACGTCCATGTCCCCTGTCGCCATCATCCCTCCTCTGGGCCAGGCCCACACCGCTCCTACCACTCTGCTGGAGAATAGTTTGGAGGATATATGCGATGCCTTGTAAGGCCAGTTCTAGTGTATCTGTCTGCCTGTTTAAGGCGGAAGAATGTTGTTCACTCTGAGTCCGAACAGCCATTGTCAGGGCCTGTATGGACTCACTTGTGAGCCGTGCTTGAAGCTCAATGGAGGCTAGCCGTCTCTCCATTGCAGACATTCCCGCACTTACCTGTGACACTATCTCAGAGATTCCCGCACGTCGCTATGACAGTATCTCAGAGATTCCCTCCCGTAGTTGTGCCACCATTCCACTCATGCAGGAGTTGGACTCCTCCATCCTCTGCGCTATTGTGGAGAGTGCGCGTGGCACCTGTTCCAGCACCTCGCAAATGTGCTGCTGTCCCTCGATCATTCTCCTTTTAAAGGGCAGCCTCCAGGGTTCCGCATCTGCGTCCAGCTGAGCTGAGCCTGGAGAGGCGTGCTCCCACCAACGCCGACTCTCCACAGCCGCCCCTGTAGCCAGTGCCTGCTCATGCTCATGTGTTTGGTAACTCATCAGGTGCCAACCCAACTAACTGAGGACTGGGACCCACCGAGATGTGAGTAACTGGGCTGGTGGATGGCTCACTATGATGTGACGGTGCACCCTCAGAGGCTGGCAGGTCACAGCGGTCGGTCAAGGCCCTTTAAAAGAACAGAAGGCAATATTAAGCATCATCACAGATGGGTTATATTGCGATGAGCATACTGAGGTGCTAAAGATAGCAAGGCATGTTAACGTCAATTGATATTGTCTGTGATGTATGTTCAAGTTCTGTCACCAGACGTTTGCGGTTTGCCAGTCTCGGCTTCCATGACACTCGAGGGTTTGGCTGAGCTCCAGCACCTCCTGCTCTGAGTCTGTAAGGACGACGATTTGTTGCGGCCCCCCTCTGGTCCTCGCCCTCTCCTGTGCATTTTGCGCTCTTTTCTCCTAGGAGGGGAGAAAGAACAGATGTGTGAGTGAGTGATGGTGAAGTGGCCAACTGATGAATGCATTGGTTTAGGTGAGGCTGACCGTGAAAGAGATGCATCAGAGGGTGAATATGAGACAGAGCCATGACATTGTATGAGGATTGTGTTGAGTGGTAGTGGTGGGGTGATGGGGAGGTGAGGAAGTGCTGAGGAAGTGCAGGTAAGTTGAGGATGAGCCCTAAGTGTGAGGAGTGATGTGATAGAGTAGTCTTGGCAGTGCAGAATGAGTTGTCGGGTGGAAGCGGTGATGTGGAAGACGGAATGTAGGAGAATCAGTAAGTGTACTCACTTTGACTGACCTAGTTAGGTCATTGAAACGCTTCCTGCACTGGATCCACTTGTGGGAGATGTTGCTGCTGCTGGTGACCTCCTCTGCCACCTCGAGCCAGGCCTTCTTGGTGGCAGAGGCAGGCCACTTCCTCCCGTCCGTCGGGTAAAACAGATCCCTCCTCCTCCTCACCCCATCCAGTAACACATGGAGTGAGGCATCGTTGAATCTTGGAGCAGCCTTGCCCTTGTGCTGCTCCATTGTGCTGTGCGGGTGTTTGCTCCAGGAAAAGCCATTGGAGGACTGCCCCTTTAAATAGAGCTCCTCCAGCTGACAGCTTGTGATGCGGGTGCGCAGTCCGCCCGCTGCGCAGCTTTCGGACAGCAAACCAGGAAGCACGTTAAGTGGCTCCAATTGAATCGCGATCGCGTGGGGAAGGGACATTTTTTATTGGGCGGGTTACCCATGTGCCCATTCACCCCCCCATTGCCATCCCACCTCCACTCTTATATCGGGGCCTAAGAATCTAGCTGCATTGAAAACAGTCGCTTCAACTGGCCCACAGTTGTAAGTAAGGCTGTTTCTGTTTAGCAATTTATACTTTTGCAAGGAATCATAATTTCCCACAAGATACTGCAGTCTTCCACCTTCGAGGATCCTGCATATTATGTTTCTTCCTCAATGGAGTAATCTGTAAGACTTGCAATTATTTATTAGGTGTCAGCTTTCGCTTAGTTGGTCGCACTCTCGCCTTTGAGTGGGAAAGTTATGGGTCAGAAACATAGGAACAGGGGTAGATCACTCAGCCCCTCAAGCCTGTTCCGCCCATTCAATGAGATCACGGCTGATCTATATCGTAACTCCACATCCATCTGCCTTGACTCCATTTCACTTAATACCTTTCAATAGCAAAAATCTATCAATCTCAGATTTAAAATTATTAATTCAGCATCTGCTGCTTTTTGTGGGAGAGAGTTCCACATTTCTACCACCCTTTGCCTGAAGAAATGTTTCCTAGCTTCTCTCCTGAATGACCTGGCTCTGATTTTAAGGTTATGTCCCCTTGTCTTAGACTCTACCACAAGCGGAAAAAGTTTCTCTCTATCTACCCTACCAGTTCCTTTCAAAATCCTAAAAACCTCAATCAAGTCACCTCTAAACCTTTCACATTCCAGGGAGTACAAGCCTAGTTTATGTAATCTTCCAGAAGGTTTTCGATAAAGTCCCTCATCAGAGACTGTTGCTAAAGTTGAAGCTCATGGAATTGAGGGCAAGTTATTGACCTGGTTAGGAAATTGGCTGAGCAGCAGGAGACAGAGAGTAGGGATAATAGGCAGGTACTCAAATTGGCAGGATGTGACTAGTGGTGTCCCACAGGGATCTGTGATGGGGCCTCATCAATTCACAGTATTTATTAACGACTTAGATGAGGGGATAGAGAGCCACATATCCAAGTTTGCCGATGACATTAAGATAGGCAGCAGTGATGATGAAAGCATAAAATTAGAGAGAGGTATTAATAGATTAAGTGAATGGGCAAAACAGTGGCAAATGGATTTAAATGTAGGCAAGTCTGAGGTCATCCACTTTGGAACTAAAAAGGATAGATCAGAGTACTTTCTAAATGGTGAAAAGCTCGAAACAGTAGAGCTCCAAAAAGACTTAGGGGTCCATGTACATAGATCATTAGAATGCCATGGACAGGTACAGAATATAATCAAAAAGGTTAATAGAATTTTTTTTTTATTCATTCATGGGACATGGGCATCATTGGCAAGGCCAGCATTTATTGCCCATCCCTAATTGCCCTTGAGAAGGTGGTGGTGAGCCGCCTTCTTGAACCGCTGCAGTCCGTGTGGTGACGGTTCTCCCACAGTGCTGTTAGTAAGGGAGTTCCAGGATTTTGACCCAGTGACAATGAAGGAACGGCGATATATTGCCAAGTCAGGATGGTGTGTGACTTGGAGGGGAACGTGCAGGTGGTGTTGTTCCCATGTGCCTGCTGCCCTTGTCTTTCTAGGTGGTAGAGGTCACGGGTTTGGGAGGTGCTGTCGAAGAAGGCTTGGTGAGTTGCTGCAGTGCATCCTGTGGATGGTACACACTGCAGCCACAGTGAGCCGGTGGTGAAGGGAGCGACTGGGAATGGAAGGGAATGCTGGCTTTTATATCAAGAGGACGATATTACAAGGGGGGTAGAAGTTATGCTGCAGCTATACAGAGCCCTGGAGTACTGTGTTCAGTTCTGGGCACCGCACCTTAGGAAGGAAATATTGGCCTTGGAAAGGGTGCAGCGTAGATTTACTAGAATGATACCTGGACTCCAAGGTTAAATTACAAGGAGAGATTGCACAAACTAGCGCTGTATTCCCTGGAATTTAAAAAATTAAGAGGTAATTTGATCAATGTTTTCAAGATATTAAGAGGAACTGATAGGGTAGATAGAGAGAAACTATTTCCGCTGGTTGGGGATTCTAGGACTAGGGAACATAGCCTAAAAATTAGAGCCAGGATTTTCAGAAGTGAAGTTAGGAGCACTTCTACACTCAAAGGGTGGTAGAAGTTTGGAATTCTCTTCTGCAAATGGCAATTGTTGCTAGCTGAATTGTTGATTTTAAATCTGAGATTGATAGATTTTTATTAACCAAGGGTACTAACAGATATGGGGATAATGCAGGTTTATGGAGTTAGGTCACAGATCAGCCATGATCTCATTGAATGGCGGACCAGGCTCGAGGGGCTAAATGGCCTAATCCGTGTCTATGTTCCTATTTCCTAATCTCTCCTCATAATTTAACTCTTGGAGTCCTGGTAACATTCTAGTGAATCTGTGCTTCACTCCTTCCAAGGCCAATATATGCTTTCTAAGGTGCGGTGCCCAGAACTGTACACAGTACTCCAGATGTGATCTAACCAGGGCTTTGTACAGCTGTAGCAAAATTTCTCCCCTTTATATTCTAGCCCTCTAACAAAGGCTAACATTTCATTAGTCTTTTTGATTATATTTTGTAGCTGACCACTACATTTTCGTGATCTGTGTACATGGGCCGCTAAATCTCTTTGGACTGCTGCTGTTCCTAGTTTTTCACCATTTAAAAAATACTTGGATCGATCCTTTTTTGGTCCAAAATGAATGACCTCACACTTACTCACGGTGAAAGCCATCTGCCACAGTTTTGCCCATTCACATAATCTATCAATGTCTCTTTATAATTTTACGCTCCCATCTACACTACTTACTATGCCACCAATCTTTTTGTCATCGGCAAACTTGGATACATGGCTCTCTGTTGTTTTATAGAAGTCATTAATAAATATGGTGAATAGTTGAGGCCCCAGCCTTGTGGGACACAAGGCCTGGATTTTAATTTGGAGCCGGGAAGAGAGCGGGGTGGGGGGGGGAGCAGATTATCAGTCGCCAAACCCGAAAGTGAAGTTAGCAGGTCGGAATCTGCGATCGGAACTTAATTGCAGCAATAAATGTCTTCTTCCGGGTTTTGCGTCTCCAAGCTGCGTAGTGGACGTAATGCGCACTTGCATGACGCGATCTGAAGTCCAATATTTAAAGGGCCAGTGCAGGAGAAAGGAGAAAGAGAAGCCATGGATTCACAGAAGGCAAGGCCAGCACCCAGATTCACAGATGCTTCCCTTGAAGTATTGTTGGGTGAGTGTGTAGCAGGAGGGAAATAATTTACCATAGCAATGGGAGGAAGAAACCTGGTTCTGCTACCAAGAAGGCATGGCTGGAGATGGCTGAGGAGGTGAGCAGTGGGAGCATTATGCCCAGCTCTTGGATGCAGTGTGTGGGAAGCGCCTTAATGACCTAACCAGGTCAGGAAAAGTGGGAATAGTTGCTGATTCACCTACATCGCTCTGTGTTGCCAAGCGTACTCCATCACATCACTTCTCACACCCATTTAAATTTCAGCAGCACCCATCCTTCACTTTCTATGCACGTCCTCACCTCCCCATTTATCCATCGACGGCTGTTCCTCACTCCAATCCTCATGCAATGTGAAGCATCTGTCTGATAGTCATCCTCACCCAATGCACTGCATCCATCGGGTGAATACGTCACCTTCAGTCACTCACAGTTCTGTTCTTCCACCCCTTGTAGGAGAAGAGAGCGCAAAATGCAAGGGAGAGGGAGAGGACTGAAGGTGGCGCTCCACAAATAGTGCAGCTCACAGATGCAGAGGAGGATGCCATGAAGATAAGTGGCACATCTGCATTCCTTTCAATCGGAGATGGAGAGATTGAGAACTCGCAGATTCCTGGTAACAGAATTTAAGCATCTTTCACACACATGATAACTTTTTTTTATCAATGACTGGCTGAACTATCAGAAGACTGAGGGCAGTGGTAACTTTGACGATGGCGGGCAATACGTGGCCACCAGGTCCAGCAGGGAGCAGCTCTTCTTCAAGGAGGCTGCAGATGTCTGCGACCACCTGCCAGCTCAATCTGAGCCTGCGTAGGCCCTGCTCCTCAGATAGGTCCAGGAAGCTCAGCCTCTGCCCCCAACCCCATCCTGATCTTGTCAGTTTGAAAGGCTCCAAAGTTTTAAAAAGCTGTATCAACACAAGAACGCTCTGCCAAACATTTGCCAGAGGGAACTAAGATGCCAGCTGTAATAACTAAGCTTTTATTGAGATGGAGCAATCACAACTTTAAATACCCATATGAACTGGTGAAATTCGTGAGCCCGGAAAAGCCGTGGGGGAGACGTTAAATTTAAAGGTCAGCAAAATTCAATTTAAGAAGGCCTAATTAACGTCTCAAAAGGATGTTAATTGATGCTATAATTACCCACCCGCCTGAACTATTTAAGGTCCTGACTGCGGTGAGTAAGTTACTCACACGCATCCAAACGCACCCCCATTAAACCCGAAAGTGGGTGCGTTGGAGCCGGGTTGCGGTCCTGCTCCAGAAATCAATTATTTTAATTACCCACCCACCCCCAACCCACCCGTTCGTGGGGGTTAAAACTCCCCCCCACTAGTCACTTCCTTCCAATTCGAGTACATACCCATTATCCTTATTCTCTTTCTTCTACCGCATAACCAATCTCCTAATCAGGTCAATAATTTGTCTTCAATTCTATGAGCTTTAATTTTAGCTAACAGTCTTTTATGTGGAACCTTATCGAATGCCTTCTGGAAGTCCATAAAAATAATATTCATGGACATTCCCCTTTCTACTATTTTGGTTACCTCCTCAAAAAATTCAATTAGGTTCATTAGACATGACCTATCCTTTATAAATCCATGTTAGCTCTCTCTAGTCAGCTCAAGTTTCTCTAAGTGCTCAGTCACCCTGTCCTTAATTATGGATTCCAGTAACTTCCCAACAACAGATGTTAGACTAACAGGTCTATAATTTTCTGGTATCCCTCATTCACCTTTCAAGTCCCACTCCAGAGACTTGAGCACATAATCTAGGCTGGCGCTTCAGTGCAGTTCTGAGGGAGTGCTGCACTATCAGAGATGCTATCTTTCGGATGAGACGTTAAACCAAGGCCCCGTCTGCCCTCTGAAATGGATGTAAAAGATCCTATGACACTATTCAAAGAAGAGCAGGGGAGTTCTCCTAGTGTACTGATTAATATTTGTCCCTCAACGAACATCACTACAACAGATTATCTGGTCATTATCTCTGCCATTTGCTGCGTGCAATTTGGCTGTACATTAGTACTTCATTAGCTGTAAAGCCTTTTTGATGTCCTAAGGTCATAAAATGCACTTTCTTTCTTTCCTCACTCTCCCTTTAATTTCTTGTGTCCCATGCGCCACTCGTTCGGGGAAAGGGGAAGAAGCCGACCCTCTGGAAATAAATAAAATACTGCAGTTTCTGGAAATCTGAAATAAAAACAGAAATGTAGGTCAGGCATCTGTGGATAGAGGAAGATAGGGTTAATGTTTCAGGTCGATGACATTTTGTCAGAACCTCTAACAATGCTAATTTTGAAATTAAGGGGGCAAAATTCCAGGGGGATCAAATTAAGGCAATATTATGTTTATCCATCGTGCATAAAGGATACAAGTTTCCAACAACTATTTCCAATGTTGCAAATAGTTTGCCAGGCTAATCAACTGGCGGCTTAAGCACAAAACATTTGAAATTAGCATTGTCGGGTACAAGCATAACTTCTGATCAGCAAAATTAACATGCCAACCCTTAATGAGCTCGTACTACATTCCCAAATACACTGGGGGTAATTTTTACTTTGGCCGATGATGTAAAATGAGTAGCATCGAATTAACCTCCCGTTATACGCTCTGCCCGATTTTTCTTTCCATTGAAGTCAATAGAAGGAAAATTCGGACGCAGTGTAACTTGGGCGGTCAATTCGATATCTCTCGTTTTGCAACCTCACCCAAAGTTAAAATGACCCCAACTATTTTTACTCGGATATTAACCTGTTTACTTTAATCTGGTTAACACTTGCATAGAAATAGTGCACACAGGCAGGTAAAACATTAAACGCTTAGAGACGAACTTCACCAATCAGAAGCTCTCTCCTGTCATTTTCACACTGAATACTAATATGACGTTATCACAGAGAGAAAGAAAAATCCTAGGGACCCAATTGTGATGTTGGGAACGTGTTTAGATATATAGGCAACTGATGGAGCACCAGAGTAAAATGAAAACATTTACGATACAAGCTTTTAGATATGCCTAACATGATTGCTGTGGTTTACTTTGCTCTGTTGGTAAAGGAATGTAGACAAGAGATGCAGTCCCCCACATGGCATTCAGTTATGGCAATATTTACTGTGCAAAGCCTTTTATGATAGTTTTGTAATAGGTTTTTGACAGGGCACTTCTACACATAATAAATTCTTTCTGCGCCCTGCCTGTGGCCTGATATCTCAGTGCCAAGGGTGTATTATACTTTCTTCCTTCATGTTCAGCTGTAATTTACAAAAGAAACCAGTCCGGTAGGAACAATTTGTCAAAATAATTGGGGAGCATTCAATTCTGGGGCTGTTTATCCAAAGTATTTAGGGAGTGTTAAACCAGCTGCTCACAAGAAAAATTGCTGCAGATGTCCAAAAGTACATTTTTAGGGTTTCAGAGGGACTCACGATTAGGTCAGTGTTCAGGATCTCTGATCCATACGTTGAAATGTCAGTGAATAAAGCCACCATTATAGCTGTCAGTGGAGTTGGTTGAAATTCTGAATTGTAAATTGCTTCTTTTTTCAAATATTTGAGATTCGTTCCAAGGCTATAATTACAGCTAAAGTATCCAATTTATTTGTGGGTTTAAATCTACTTATAGTGCAAATGAGATTAAAATCATTGTACTGCAAAAATTCAGTGTCCTTTCTTTTCCCTTTGGCCAATATAGACAGTGCTGAATTAATTCTTTCCAAAAAACTATCTTCTTCACACTTTGTATAATGCCACCAGTGCCTGGTACATACCTGATGACCACAGCAGCTAAAGGTAGAATAGGGCACTCAAGTTTCAGAAGGAACACTTTAAGATCACAACACAAACTCAGGAAAGTCATCTCACCCATTCATTTGGTGGTACCCCTTCTCACTCATTTAGAAATCTGTGCACACAAATAAACAATTACACACCATCAGAGTTCTGCACATACTCCTCCATGTCAGGTACAGTACACACAGGGATACTTATGTCACAGTCAGGAATCTGTACAGTAAGATACATATCAGTGTAAAATAAATGTTGATACTAATTGAGGCATTACTCTGCATATAGCTGTTCCATAAAGATGAAAAGATACACACTACACATGCTCAGGATGAACTTTTACCATTAGTATCCGACAGCAAGAATTGGAGCAACAGCACTCCCCTTTACCACGTAGCTGGAAAGAAAGTAACTCCAACTCAGCTATGGAACCATGGCTACCATGGGAGGCTACCATTGGAGTCAATGGGCCAAGTCTTGCTAGAGTGGGGCATCTTGCAGCGTGCGCCATTAGTTAGACTTTTTCCTGCACTCTTCAGCTCAGCTACAATTTGTGCCGTAACTTGCTGGAAGTGCGAAATGATAACGGGGCGAGAGCAACAGAACATCTGGGACTTTAGTGAATGATGGGACTAATAGTGTACCTCCCTAACCAATTAGGTTTAAGGATTGAGAAAGAAACAGAGAAATGGTGGAGAAGAAGGGTGAATTAGAGTCAAAGCAGGTACAGAAAGAGAAATAAAGAGAGGGAAAGAAAGATTGGATTAAGAGAGAGAGAAAAAGAGATAGGAAAAGTAAAGAATATATATTAAAATTTTAAAATTTGGCATTTTTAAGATCTCCAAGAAGAATTTGCTACATACAAGAATGAGACTCAACAGTTGTTCCCTTTCTGGGCCGGAGAGGTTGATTGGCATTGCATTAACAATTATCATGTTGTCAAAAGGGTACTTATGCTGTTAAGTAGGAGCCCTAAATTTCTGCAGCGAGTTTAATGGGCAATTAGTGTGCAAATCCAGCAATTTCCTAAAAATAATGGAGAGGTTAAGGGCAAGATGCCATTTGTGCGAAGCAAACAGAGGAGCGGTGTAAATCGATCAGCAAGTTATGTAGATTCACAACTCATGACCTATCTCTTCTTCACCTGAAATTGCTGGCCGATTTGCGCATTATTAGCGGCGTGCATCGTGAACTCCAGCAAGATTTGGCCCATTGTTTCTCGCAGTAGAATACAGCACCAATCAGGGTTAGTAACCCACAATTGGGACTACATATTCATGGGAATAAAATAACATCATAATACTGGTATTAATAACTGCAGTTTTCATGGAACAGAAAACTTGCAATATTGCTAAAATTGCCACTGGATACTGGTAACCCTTATTTTGTGGTTTTCATCCGATTTTAATGCCACCCTCAATTAACATTAACAGCAGAAAACCTTCCCCTTTTATTCATTAATTTTGCACAAATCGCATTATTCCCATCTATAGAACATTTCCTCTGTACGGTAAAGTTCTAAGGTGTAAATAACAAAACGGTAAGAAAATAAAGCATTTTAAGGGCGTATTAACCGCTGGCATTTTTTTAAAAAATCAATTTGCTCCCTACCCCTTTTCTCCTGAAGACATTAGGCGGGGGCTTTTAACAGATGGTTGCAGATGAGCCGCCCCTTATACATTGACATCCATAGGAAGAAAAATAGGGCATGGTGTACATCAGGCAGCTGATCCACTAACACCCATTTTACGCCCTCGCCTAAGTTGAAATTTCTACCCATTGGCTTCTTCAATTGCATAGGCATAGGCACGTCACACAAATGGCCATTATTCTAGTATGAGCCTTGGCAGCGACTGTTAGCATGTCCAACTGTGGAGCACATCACAGCTGAGCAGAACCAGTTCTTCCACACACAAACACTTTCGTTGAATAGTGATCAAAAGAAGGGACCCTGGCCAATGTTCTCTTTCCTAATGCAAGGGGACTGTGGCCAATTGCAGGACCCCCAACCACTTTGGCTGAGATGGAGATTGTACCTACTACCTTCCTGACCTGTATGGCATATAGATGGAGGGTTCAAATTTCCATGAGGGTTCTCCCGATCTCCTGATAAAGTTAGTGCAGGACGCCAAGAGATCCCCTGCAGCTATTCAACCCCAGAGGCTTTAGCATAGCAGGCCCTGGACTGCTTAAAGTCCCACAAGGCAGAACCTCTGCCTGCCACTCTATCCTCACCATGACCCTCTCCCAAATCCTGGGGATGGGTTATTTAAATATTAGGTACATGTGCCTACATCAATAGAGGCATTACAGAAGTGGCTACCAAAGGAGCTGGCAGGATGTTAGATAGGCTCCTTAAGACTGCATGGGAGGGGGCCACAGATTAATCTGGCTAAAGGTAATGAAGAAGAAATTTACCTCTTTAGCTGCTGCCTCGATGGCAAGCCCCACATCTCAACAACAATCATATCATAGAATCATAGAAAGTTACAGCACAGAAGGAGGCCATTCAGGCACCAGCCGAAAAAGAGCTATCCAGCTTAATCTCACTTTCCAGCACTTGATCCGTAGCACTGTAGGTTACGGCACATCAAGTGCACATCCAAGTACTTTTTAAATGCGTTGAGGGTTTATACCACCCTTTCAGGCAATGATTTCCACACCCCCACCACCCTCTGGGTGAAAACATTTCTCCTCAGCTCCCCTCTATATGGGGGGTGTAGTTAATACAAGACAGAATGCGTCAAAATGTAAGAGGACATTAATAAACTTGCAGAATGAGCCTGTAATTGGCAAATGAATTTCAATATAGATTTTGGTAGGAAGAATAAGAAGGCCACATACTGCTTGGATAATAAGAGGCTAAACGGGATAGAGGAGCAAAGGGATCTGGGGGTACAAATATACAAATCACTAAAAGTAGCGACGCAGGTTAATAAGGCCATAAAAAAGGCAAATCAAGCACTAGGGTTCATTTCTAGAGGGATAGAATTGAAAAGCAAAGAAGTTATGTTAAGCTTGTGTAGAACCTTGGTTAGACCACACTTGGAGCATTGTGGTCTCTATATTATAGAAAGGATATAGATGCAATGGAGAGAGTGCAAAAAAGATTCTCAAGAATGGTATCATTCTTGAGAATCTTTTTTGCACCCTCTCTCAATGTGTGAGGTTTTGATTCAGACAAGAAGGCAATGAAATTCACCACTTAGATTTTGCTCTTATTGCACTTAGGCATATAGGAGTGTCTGGCTGCAGGGAAATAGGGGACAATTGAGCCGGGAGGACTGCGTGTCTGTAAAGGACCCTGCCCAATTTTCCTTATTTTTTTTATTCATTCATGGGATGTGGGCATCGTTGGCAAGGCCAGCATTTATTGTCCATCCCTAATTGCCCTTGAGAAGGTGGTGTGAGCCACCTCCTTGAACCGCTGCAGTCCATGTGGTGAAGGTTCTCCCACAGTGCTGTTAAGTAGGGAGTTCCAGGATTTTGACCCAGCGATGATGAAGGGCGACGATTATGTGCTGTGCCAAAGGGAAATATGAGAAAAATCCACTCCTAAAACTTATTCTCAGTGTGTTGTTGCTACCTGCTCTGACAATCAGGAGAAGATCAAACAAATGTTTTACATACCACCTGGGATGCATCTGTCCTACCTACTCAAGAGGAGTGCTTTTGGCTATACCTATATTGATAAAGTCTATCATCCTTTGTTCAAAGCTTTTCATTATGTTGGGACCTCATCTAGTTCTGCTGCGAACTTTGTTATTAAATTCCACCATGTTCTGTATAAATGACATGAGTAGACATTATGGCATGGCCTGTTCATGTAGTGCCACATGAGTATTCCTGTATAGCCGTGGCATGCACAGTGCAAATATGGTAACATCTTTTTTTTAAGTACCACTTTAATGCGGATATCTTGCTCAATTATATCTGTGTCAGTGCAGGGTTATAGCTTCCAGTGCCTAAATTTGGAATACGCTAAGTTATTAAATTCAAATATGTGCTCACAGTTTATATTAGCGTCTGTGCCTAATCTTTCCATTATGATTCAGTTTCTGTAATGGACTCCTAGGCAGCCACAGATTACAACAGTTCCATTAACTACTATCATCCTTAATTTGGTCATTTAAACTTAGCCGTGGGACTGGGAAAGAAAACATTAGCCAGACGAGAGAAAGTATTGTACCTATTGACAAAGGAGGTCAATGCTCAAGCATTCACGGGTGATGACACCTTCCCTGTAATGAAGCCTCCCCGCCTGGCTATACCTTCCACCACTTGCTCCACCCAAACCGCCACGGTGACGGTGTGGCCCTTATCACCAAATCTCAGCTTGGTATGTCCCCCTACTCCTCTGGTGCCTTTTCCTCCTTTGAGTATCTCACCTTGTTCCACCCCTCTCACCTCCTTTAAAATCCTCATTCTCTATCGCCCACCCAAGCACCAAGCCAAGTTTCTCACCGAGATATCTTTATTGCTTTCCTCCCTCAGCCTCTGCACTGAGTGACTTCTCATCCTCGGTGATTTCAAGACCCAGCTCAACTCACCTTGCCCTCTCTCCTCTGAGTTCACTGCCCGCCTGTCCTCCCTTAACCTCTCCCTCCATATTCATGACCACCCTCTCAATCTTGCCATCTCATCTGGCCTCTCCACTCCCATCGTCTCAATCACAGACAAGGCCATATTTGATCGCTTCCTTGTATCCATGACCACTCACATCCCCATTCTCTCTCACAGCCCCACATCCATCTGCGTTCGCCCCTTGATAAAACTGTCTCCCAAGTTACTTACAATGGCACTTTCAAATTCCAAACTAAATAGAAAAAGGGTAGTCAAAGGAAGGGTGGAGCCGATTAGGGACCAAAAAGGAGATCTTCTTGTGGAGGCTGAGGGCATAGCTGAGGTACTAAATGAATGCTTTGCATCTGTTTTTATTAAAGAAGAGGATGCTGCCAATGTCACAATAAAGGAGGAGGTGGTAGAGAAATTGGATAGGATAAAAACAGATAAAGAGGAGATACTTTAAAGGTTGGCAGCGTTCAAGTCACCGGGTCCAGATGGGATGCATCCTAGGCTGCTGAAGGAAGTAAGGATGGAAATTGTGGAGGCTTCCAATCCTCCTTAGATATGGGAGTGGTACCAGAAGACTGAAGGATTGCAAATGTTACACCCCTGTTCAAAAAAGGGGAGAGGGATAAACCTGGCAATTACAGGCCAGTCAGCCTAACGTCGGTGGCGGAGAAACTTTTAGAGACAATAATGCGAGACAAAATGAATTTGCACTTGGAAAAATATGGATTAATAAATGAAAGCCAGCACGGAATTGTTAAAGGCAAATCAAGTTTGACTAACTTGATTGAGTTATTTGATGAAATAATGGAGAAGGTTGATGAGGGTAGTGTGGTTGATGTTGTGTATATGGGCTTTCAAAAGACATTTGATAAAGTACCACTTAATAGATTTGTTAGCAAAATTGAAGCTCATGGGATTAAAGGGGCAGTGCCTGTGTGGATATGAAATTGGCTGAGAGACAGAAAGCAGAGAATAGCGTTGAGCAGTTGTTTTTCAGACTGGAAGGAAGTGGTGTCTCCGAGGGGTCGGCATTGGGATCACTGCTCTTTTTGATATATATTAACGACCTGGACTTGGGTATACAGGGCATAATTTCAAAGTTTGCAGATGAAATGAAACTCGGAAATGTAGTAAACAGTGAGAAGGATAGTAGCAGGCTCCAGGAGGGCATAGACTGGTGAAATGGGCAGACACGTGGCAAATGAAATTTAACGCAGAGAAGTGTGAAGCGATTCATTTTGGTAGGAAGAATGAGGAGAGGCAATATAAACTAAATGGTACAATTTTAAAGGGGGTGCAGGAACAGAGGGACCTGGAGGTGTATGTACACAAGTCTTTGAAGGGGGTGGGACAAGTTGAGAAGGCTGTTAAAAAGGATACATGATCCTTGGCTTTAATAATAGAGGCATAGAGTACAAAAGCAAGGAAGTTATGCTAAACCTTTATAAAACATTGGTTAGGCCCCAGCTGCAGTATTGTGGCCAATTCTGGATGCCACACTTTAGGAATGATGTCAAGGCCTTAATGAGGATGCAGAGGAGATTTACTAGAATGGTACCAGGGATGCAAAGCTTCAATCACGTGAAGAAATTACAGCAGAGAAGGTTAAGGGGAAATTTGATAGAGGTGTTCAAAATCATGAAGGGTTTTGATAGAATAAATAAGGAGAAACTGTGGCAGAAGGGTTGGTAACCAAAGGACACAGAATTAAGGTAATTGGCAAAAGAGACATGAGGAAAAAATTTTTAGGCAGCGAGTTTTATGATCTGGAAGGCACTGTCTGAAAGGGTGGTGGAAGCAGATTCAATAATAACTTTCAAAAGCCATGATGTGGAGAAGCCGGTGATGGACTGGGGTGGACAAATGTAAGGAGTCACACAACACCAGGTTATAGTCCAACACTTCAGCAGTCAAGGACATTCAGCCTCCGATCCTCGGGTAAGCGTTCTCCAAGGTGGCCTTCGAGACACACGACAACGCAAAATCGTCGAGCAGAAATTGATAGCCAAATTCCGCACCCATGAGGACGGCGTCAATCGGGATCTTGGGTTCATGTCATGCTACGTGTAACCCCACCTGACGTAGAGTCATCCAGACTCAAGTCGTAGTTGGCTTGTTCTCCATACACAGATGCGGCTGGACCTGCTGCGATTTCCAGCAAAAAAAAGTTATCTGTTTTTAATACAAACCCCAGCATCTGCTACATTTGACCCCTGGTGACCCCACCTCAGTATTTTTGGATGTAAAGTTTCCCTGACTAACCTGTTTGAATACTCCTTTGATTGCTGTGATTATCTCTCTGCTGAGGTGTGATAAGGGGCAATTAGAAAGATTATCTGTAATCACCAGGCATTGTTCTTTGACTATATATGCTGTGCCTTTATGCAACTCCTCACTTCACCTGACGAAGGAGCAAAGCTCCGAAAGCTTGTGATTTCAAATAAAGCTGTTGGACTATAACCTGGTGTTGTGCGACTCCTTACAACTTTCAAAAGGGAATTGGATGAATACTTGAAGGGGGAAAATTTGTAGGGCCATAGGGAAAGAGCGGGGAAGTGAGACTAATTGAATAGCTCTTTCAAAGAACCAGACAGGCATAAAGGGCCAAATGGCCTCCTTCTGTGCTGTATCATTCTATGATCCTATGATTCTATGATCTAGCCTTTGGCCCTCCATTCGCTACAATATTTCTGCAGCTACTGATCTGCTCAATCACATCCTCACCTCCACCTTTGATGCCCTTTTCCCCAGTAAAACCCTTACTCTCTCCCATCCTGGTCGTTCCCCCTGGTACGTCCCCCATCTGTGCTCCCTTAAGTCCAAAGGACGCAGACTTGAACGTTTATGGCAGATCACTGGTTTAATCATTGATCGCCAGATCTGGCTGGACTGCATAAAGCACTATCGGGTCTTGCTGTCCTCCGCCAAAACTATTCGCTACTCCAAGATCATCCTGGAATGTAAAGATAACCCCCAGCTTCTTTTCTCCACTACCAACCATTTTCTTTCACCCCTCTCCCCTGACCCCTTAACACTCACCTCCAACAAGTGCGAGGGGCTGACGGACTTTTTTGTCACTAAGATTGAGGCCATCCGTTCAGCTGCCTCTGCCGCTTTCCTCCCTTCCCCAGCCCACCAAGCCAAACTTCCCCAAGGTTCCTCCTGCCCCAGTCCTAAATTCGCATCTTTCTCTTGTTTCTCTTGTATCTCCCCTCATGCCCTCTCCATCTTCTTCATGAGATCCACCTTCTGCTCTTTTGACCCTATTTCCACTAAACTGCTGACCACCCAACTTCCCTTCCTGGCCCCCATGGTAGCTGATATTGTAATGGTTCCCTCTCCTCAGGTACTGTCCCCTTCCCTTTCAAATCAGCCATCATCACCTGCCTCCTCAAATAAATGACCCTTGACACGTCTGTCCTTGCAAACTATCTCCCCATCTCCAACCTCCCTTTCTTCTTCAATGTCCTTGAACCTGTTGTTGTCTTCCAAATCTGTGCCCATCTTTCCCACAACTCCATGTTTCAATCCCTCCACTCAGGCTTCCCCCCCGCCACAGTACTGAAAAGGCCCTTATCAAAGTCACAAATGACATCCTACGTGACTGTGACCATGGTAAACTATCCCTCCTCATCCTTCTTGACCTGTCTGCAGCCTTTTTCACAACTGACCACACCATCCTCCCCCAACGTCTCTCCTCCCTCCTCCAGCTGAGTGGGACTGCCCTCGCCTGGTTCTACACTTATCTATCCAGTCATAGCCAGAGAATCACCTGAATGGCTTCTCTTCCCGCTCCCGTACTGTTACCCCTGGAGTCCCCCAGGGATCCATCCTTGGTCCCTTCCTTTATCTCATCTACACGCAACCCCTTGGCGACATCATCTGAAAGCACAACATCAGATTCCACATGTACGCTGATGACACCCAACTCTATCTCACCACCACATCTCTCGACCCCTCCACTGCCTCTGGTTTGTCACGCTGCTTGTCTGTCATCCAGTATTGGATGAGCAGAAATTTCCTCCAATTAAATATTGGGAAGACCAAAGCCATTGTCTTCGGCCCCGGCCACAAATTCTGTTCACTAGCCACCGATTCCATTGCCCTCCCTGGCCACTGTCTGAGGCTGAATCAGATTGTTCACAGCCTTGGAGTCCTATTTGATCCTGAGCTGAGCTTCTGACCCCACCACCAAGACACCTTACTTCCACTTTGCTCAATGTTGAATTTTGTCTGCTAATGCTCCTGTGAAGCACCTTGGGACATATTACTAATAGATGTTAAAAGTGCTATATAAATGCAAGTTGTTGTTGTTGTGGCTTTTTCCATCTAGTTTCACCTTTACCATTGCTGACTGAAGCACCTGGAATTGCTTCATATTTCAGGACCACGAATGGACCAAGCAAGAGCCATCCCACTGAGCTGGACAGCAGGAAAGAGGCATTGGAGGAAGATGGTGTGAATCAACTATGTCAAAGGTTGCATGAAAGGTCAAGGAGGACGAGGAGCAATAACGTACTATGGTTACAGTCACAAAGAATGTTGTTCGTGACTTTAGTTAGGGTTGTTTCAGTGCTGTAGGAAGGGTGGAAACTTGATTGGTGGGATTCAAAAAGGGGGTTGTAGGAGAGATAGGCATGCATCTGGGAGGACCTTGGAGAGGAATGGGAGCTTGGAGTTGGGACAGTAGTTAGAGGACGTAGGAGTCAAGGATGGATCCTTTTGAGGGGAGGTGATTGTTTTGGAGTGCTGTATTTCGCCACTGTCACCAAGCACAGAACCATCCTGCACCTTCTCCAAGGCCAATATATCCTTCCCAAGGTAAGGTGCCCAGCACTGAACGCAATACTCCAGATGTGGTCTAACCAGAACTTTATACAACTGTAACATAACTTCCACCCCTTTGTATTACAGCCCCCTTGAGATAAAGGCTAACATTCTATTAGCCTTTTTGATTATTTTTTGTCCCTGTCCACTAGTTTTTAGTGATTTCTGTACATGGGCCCGTGAATGTCTCTGCTCCTCCACAATTCCTAGCTTCTTACCATTGATAAAATATTCTGATCTTTCTTTCTTAGGTCCAAAGTGGATAATCTCACACTTCCCCACATTGAACTCAATCTACCACAGTTTTGCCCACTCAGTTAATCTATCAATGTCCCTTTGCAACTTTCTGCTCCCCTCTACACTATTTACTGTAACATCTAACGTAAGTGTTAGGCATTATAATTCACACAGTGAGTGTAAGGGAAAGACCAGCAGGTCATATGGACACTGTGGGGACAGTTACTTAGATAAGAGATCTGTACTCAAGTGGCCGTAGCATAAGAAATAAAACAAGTGAGTTAGCAGCACAAATTCAACTTAATGACTTGGATGACGGAATAGCGTTGTATATCCAAGTTTGTAGGTGACACAAAATTAGGAGTTACAGTAAGCTGTGTGGATGGAAGGAGGAAGTTACAAAGGGACTAAGTGAGTGGGCAAAACTATGACAGATGGAGTTCAATGTGGGGAAGTGTGAAGTCATCCACTTTAGATCTGAGAAAGTCAAGTTTGAATACTTTCATAATAATGAGAGAGTAGGGACTGTGGAAGGATAAGAGGGTTTGGGTGTCCATGTAAATAAATCATTAAAAGCCAATGGACAGGTACAAAAAGTAATTTAAAAAAGGCTGTTGGAATGTTGGCCTTTATCTCAAAGGGATTGGAATACAAAACTGAGGAAGTGATGCTTCAGTTGTACAGAGCCTTGGACAGGCCCCATCTGGAGTACTGTGTTCAGTTCTGGGCACTGCATCTCAGGAAGGAGGTACAGCGCAGATTCACCAGAATGATACCAGGCCTTGAAGGGCTAAATTATGAGAACAGATTGCATAAACTCGGCTTCTAGTTCCTTAAGTTTAGACGGTTCAGGGGTGATCTAATCGAGGTGTTTCAAATTATAAAGTGATTCAATAAGATAGATACAAAGAAATTGTTTCCTCTGGTGAGGGAAGCCAGAACAAGAGGGATCTTAAAATTAGAGTTAGGCCATTTAGGAGTGAAATCAGGAAGCACTTTTTCACACAAAGGGCAGTGGAAATCTGGAACTCTCTCTCTCAAAAGACTGTGGATGCTGGATCAATTGAAATTTTCAAGACTGAGATCAATAGATTTTTGTTAGATAAGTGTATCAAGGGATATAGAACAAAGGCGGGTAAATGGATTTGAGATACAGATCAGCCATGATCTAATTGAATGGTTTATGGGCTAGAAGGGCTGAATGGCCTCCTCCTGTTCCTATGGAGTCAGGGAGGAATTTTCCAAAACTTTTGCTGAAATTGGCCACAGATTTATTTCCCTTTTGTTTTTGTCTTCCCCAAGAATGAGCATTACTGGTGGTTGGGAGGGCAGTAAATGATGTTGCACCATCTAGTGGATAGGGTGAGCACTGATGGGCTTTGAAGCTGTTTTCTTGACCTTGTCTCTGAATGTTCTCCAGCTCATTCTTTCCTAAGACGTCAAAAAGTTGCCAGTCTTTACCTCACTCAATCTTTGCTTGTACAATCTATAACCTTTTAGAGCTTAAGCTTGGCATCACCTAGTCACTACTCTCTTCAACCTTATTGGTGACTGGCACTATTTGCTTCACCCAGATATCTCAATTTAAAAAAAATCTCAGGCTTGCTTCCCCTAGTGGCTCAGAAGTAAGGTCACCAGCCCTAATTTTAACCTGATCTCAATAGAGCCGAAAATCGAGTGAGGTGTAAATCGGGCGTCCGACCCAAACACATCCCAGTTTCCCCGGGCGCATTAGAATAAAATCAGGGCTACCATGTCTGAGCTAAACAGACCAGAAAAGTCCTGGGTTTAATCCCTGGTCTGTGCTGAGTTAACTTAACTCATCCCAGTCAGCAACAGAGACAACAGAATCAACCCTGCACTCTTGGATTAGGAAGTGACTGTGTGATTGGTATTGGCAATAATATCCTCTACAGTTAGGTAGCCTGCTGGGACTTACTGCCAGAGCTCACACATCAACAATGACTGCTTGGACAAGGTGGTGCAGAATGCTCACTCCCCATGGAACCCCACCAGAGGAATGTAGTCAATGCCTTCAGGAGAGGAAAGGAGTGTAGAAAATTGGACACAAAGAAAAACCCCAGAGAAGCCCAGATTATCGAACTTTCAGAAATAATTGACAAAAGAAAGTTTACTGGCAATGCCAGCTGTCTGCAGAAAACCAAACTGGGCAGATATTTGGTTACCTTCTGACAATTTCAATTTTTTCTACAAGAGTGGAGCAAAGTGATGGCAAAGTGAGAATTTTATTCAGCCAGAGCTTGAGTATAGCAGCCCCGTGTGTGAAACCGCAGCATCTGTACTGTGTTCTTACCACAAGAACATCCAGAGAGAAATGTTGGTTTATGAAGGAGCAGTAAACAGAAGAATTTAGAGGTAAGAAGTGGTGTCAGTCTGCATCCTGTACCGTGTGGTACCTTGTGCTATCCCTTCCTGTTTAACGGAATAGTGCTCACAAACTGAAGCACAGACAAATAGGAAACACACACCCACATAGCACATCAGAGAGTTTAGTCAACTACTGTCCATCACAAATAGCCAGTAGAAGCTTCTTTATGACGATAATGCAGCGTGGATTTGCTGACAGCATCCAAAGTGATGCCAGCTTGATTGACATTAATTACAGTATTTTGTCCTGTAACAGCCCATATTACTGCAATCTATATTTCTGAAATTAACTTCTTTAAAAACAGCACGGGTATAATGTAGTTTCAGTGGAAAGTCAAGTTCTATTCACCTTTGTGATCTACGGGATTCTTTTGAAAGCTGCAAATATTCAGAAGAGGTTGGGCGCTAAATTGGGCCGTGTAGCGCCCTTTGTTTCGGCGCTACGCGGCCTCTCGAGGGACCAAGATGGAGTCTTGGCTGCGCATGCCCGTTTCCAGCGTGATGTGCACCAGACGCCATCTTGGTATAGAAGTCAGCACGTGCGCAAATATCAAACGCCAGAAGCATGTAAAGTTGGGAGAAAATGCGTGCAATCAGTGTGCAACGCTGATTTAAAGTGATAGACACCATTTTGGATCGTAACAATCAATTCAAAGCACAGTCTTAACCACGCACACCTAAACATGTCTTACAGTGCCTGGCGGACCCCCACCAGTGCTATTTAAAGGGACATGCAGGATTTACAGGTTAGTTGCTGGATTATTGCTTCTGGCTGCTGGTGGAATAGGAAGTGTTTTTTGAGAGTTCCGAGAGTACATTTGAAAGTGGTTTGGCAAGTAATGTCTTATGGGTCGGAAAGTTACAACCGTGGTTGACTGACATTCCTGGCAACCATAGGTGGTCTGCTAGGGCTCCCGCTGGGCATTGAGCAGGACTGGGAGCATGCAGAGAGGCCATGTACAACAGGTCAAGCTGCAAGGAGAGGGAGGACGAGGAGGTGCAGGACACTGAGCAGGAGGCCGTATCCAATGAGGGGCTTCCAGAACCAATTCGCTTACTTCAACATGACTGAGGAGGATTGCATTCAACGCCTGAGGTTCACCAAGGAAGCCGTGACCGTGTAGGGGGTGGTGGTGTGTGTCAGCTTCACCTCTGACTTCTGAGCGGTTCGAATCGCTCCCACTCCCTTGGTTCTAGACCTTGGACTTATTTGGGGATTGTGACAAAAAGTGCAGCAGACAACTGGTTTTGGTGCAAGAAAAAAAAACTGGGTTTATTGAAGTCACAAATGAACTTATAACATTAGGATTACACTGAGATTATACAGACCTACAAAAGTACACTTAGTTAAGAGTAGGGAACACACGGCATAACGAGGGAAAATCACGCTACTAATCCTCTTACCCTTGTCCCACCCCCAAAACCTAACTAAATTGAACTAGGAGAGGTCAGGGATCATACTCACCAACCAGGGTTCCTTGACAGTTCGAAATCCAGCCAGGTAAGCCGGTTGCAGTTTTGGGGTACGCTCTTTGTGTCCTTTGGGGCCTGCCGTCCCCACGTGGTCCTGGTCTGTGGAATCTGCGAAGGTTCTTCAGTTGGGTGGAGTCCGCTGGTGCGGTAAGGCGCGGTTGTGGGTGGTCGATCTTCGTGGAGGGCTGCGGTTGCGGCCTTGTTGTCTTCGGTTGAGCCTGCCACACCGTGCCCCTTGCCATGATGTTGCCTGCGGGCCTGCGAACCTCCGGATCTCCTTCCTCCGCTTAGCTCAGCTATCTCACCCTGCTTAAACTCTGCTTCCACTCTGCTTAAACTGCTTCAAACCCTGCCCCCTTCGTAACTGGTGGCCCAGTTATACTGTTTTTCGAATTTCTTATCTGAGCGCCAAATCAAGGTAAGTTCTTTGTCTGATTTAGTTGGGCTTCTTCAGGTGATTATATTTTTTCGCCTTAACTGTTTTTGGGGCGGTTGTCTCGTTGTTTTTAATGGGCTTGCATAATGTTTATCGTTGCCTTCCTGCCCCCGTAACTAATCTTGAACTGAAAGCCATTGTATATGTGAAGTCTTGATGGGCTTGCATAATTGCCCCATTGTTGCCTTCCTAGCAGTGATTATTTATGCAAGGTTTTGATGGGCTTTAGTTTCGTGTAAGATGAAGTTTTTCTCTGGGTTGATTGTTTTAAAGGGAAGAATGCGTATTCTGTCTCCTCTCGTTGTCTGGTTTCAGGCAACAATCCACACTGCACCCAACAAGCCCGGGCATGTCAAGTCCCAGGCCCTCACGGGCTTAACCTCCTGTCTGCAGGCTTCCACATTTAACCCAGCAGTTGGGTCCTCTGCCATAAAAGTCCAAAAGTCATATCCTCGTTGATGATATGAAAAATGTGGGAATTTTGAGAACCCTTCAACCGAGATCTGCCAATTGGTGCGGCCACAACTGCAGCCTCAGAGCAGGGCAAGGGCTGCATTGCCTGTGGCTGTGAAGGTCACCGTGGCGCTGAATTTCTACAGCTCAGGAGCATTTCGGGCCTTTGCTGGCGACATGTGCAACATCTCGCAGTATGCAGTGCACTGCTGCATAAGGGAGGTCACAGACTCACTGTACCAGATGAGGAACAGGTTCATCACCTTCCCTCTTGACAGGGACAAGCAAAACATGCGAGCAAGGGGTTTCGCTCGCATTGCTGGCTTCCCCGTGGTGCAGGGGCCATTGACTGCACGCATATTGCCCTGCGTGCCCCGCATATCAACTCAGCCGTCTTCATCAACCGAAAGGGCTTCCACTCCCTCAACGTGCAGCTGGTGTGCGACCACACGCATCGAATCATGGAGGTCGGTGTCCGCTACCCTGGGAGCAGTCACAACGCCTTTGTCATGCGGCAGTCCAACGTGCCAGCTATCTTTCACCCGACTCGGCAAGTCAAAGGCTGGCTACTGGGTGACAAGGGCTACCCCCTCACGCCGTGGCTCATGACACCGGTCAAGAACCACGCACACGTGCACAGCAGGCCTATAATGAGAGCCATACTGCCACTGCAACATCGTGGAGCACACCATAGGCCTCCTCAAACAACGCTTCCGTTGCCTGGACCGGTCTGGAGGAGCCCTGCAGTACTCCCCTGAGTGGGTGGGCAGATTTGTGGTTGTGGTGGGCATGCTGCACAACCTCGCCATCATGAGGGACCAGCCTTTGCCACCAATGATCAGAAAATACCCTGAGCCAGAGGTGGAGGAGGGGGAGGCTAAGGAGGAAGAGGCTGAAGAAAAGGACGAGGAGGAGACTGAGGAGGAGGAGGGGGAGGAGCCGGAAGAGGAAGTGGAGGAAGACGCAAGAGTGCAACAGGGATCACACGCCTTGTCTGCAAGGGCTCTGCGTGCTCTCCTGATCTGTGCCCTCTAGCAATAATATCAACTTATTCCCCCAACTTACCAACAGTCCTACACTCCCCACCTTTCCGCTCCCACTAGACATTAAATCGCCCTCCATCTGTTTGCACATTGGTTACCCCCTCAGCTCATCGCACAAATAAAAACCATCGCCAAATGCAAATTCAAAGTCACATTTATCAATGAATAAATGAAATTATGGAAACAAACAGAACTATTCACCCTTGTGCATTCCCTTAGTGCCTGTTGTTCGTGTGCCTTTACCTATCCCAGTGCTCCTACGAGGTGCTTCCCCAGTGGCTGGAGCATGGGTGGTGGAAGGCTGCTGACCTTCAATGAAGGAGCGTGCAGATTCACTCCCTTCACCACCGGCACACAGTGGCTGCAGTGTACCACCTATAGGATGCACTGCAGCAACTCGCCAAGGCTTCTTCGATAGTACCTCCCAAACCCGCGACCTCTACCACCAAGAAAGATAAGGGCAGCAGGCATATGGGAACAATACCACCTGCACGTTCCCCTCCAAGTCACACACCATCCCGACTTGGAAATATATCACCGTTCCTTCATCGTCGCTGGGTCAAAATCCTGGAACTCCCTTCTTAACAGCACTGTGGGAGAACCTTCACCACACGGACTGCAGCGATTCAAGAAGGTGGCTCACCACCACCTTCTCAAGGGCAATTAGGGATGGGCAATGAATGCTGGCCTTGCTAGCGACGCCCACATCTCATGAATGAATAAAAAAAAAATTACCACGGCCTAATAAGAGAACCTTCCCGTGAAATAAACTAACACTAAAACCCTCTAAGGTTTGGATGGGACTTACAATCTCCCCCTCACACAGCTAAGTGGTCTTGTGGATGTGTAGGCGCAGGCAACATGTTCACCCCAATTGCCCGTTTTTTTACTTGCAGTTTCTTCCTGCACGTCTCGCTCCTGGTTCCGTACCGCCGACGCAGTATCCAAGATCCAGTTTGAGTCGAGGTCCGTTGATGAGGGATGAAGAGCAGCGCTCAGCTTCTGGCGGTGTTCCATTGAATCGAGCCGAGCCCCACTCGGGAGACTCACTGTAGATTGATGCCGAGGAGAAAAGAGAAGAGAGCAGAGCGCAGAAAGCAGAGCCGAGCAAGGAACCATTGCCAAACGGCTCCTTATATCCCCAAAACCCATCACCTTTTCTCCCACCAATACTGATCGATGTATTGATTCAGGTGATCTGTCTGGACCCCCCCCCACACCCCCGGGGCCTGGAGTGACTCATAACCTTTGAAATCTTTGTGAAAAATGCTATTTCGTTTTCCCCGCTCCCAGGCCTTGCACCTGGAGAGACAATGGGTGCTGATTACTGGGTGTCTGTCGTTTCCTGAGTTGATGGCCCCCATTAGCAGGTAATGGGTTTTGATCTCAAACCGATCTTGCTTAACTGGCTTCTCTTCTGGAAGACAATGGCCCGGCCATCTCTTGCCTTCCACCAGTTTCAGTTGGGACTGAGTGTCTCTGAGTTACCTCTTGGGGTATTGTTCCCAGTAATCATGTTAAATGGCGATGACGTCAATCGGCCTGGGTTCCCTTCCACCCAGCCTGTCAGTGTGAAATGTCCGTTTGTATATGAATGCACCTTAGTCAGGTTAGCCTGGCTCGAAACTCCTGCCAGTCAATCCTATTCCCTAAGCCACTCCCACAAGCTTGCCAAACAGTACAGTTCTTTCTTGGGGGTATTGGATTTAAAATAGGATTCATAAAAATGGCCAGAACGCTGGTGCTACAGCTTCCATTGCAGGAGTCTGCGCATCCATTGCAGCAGTCTGAGCAGCAACCATATAATGACATCAGTTTGTGCTGCAATGGAAGCTGCGTCATCAGTCATCAGACACTGCACCATGGTGGGTTCCACAGGTGTGCTGATGGAGGTGACCACCCGTTCCATGTGGGTAAGGATGGGCTTTAAGCTCTGCGCAAAGCCCTGTGCCAAGTTGGAGTTGGACTCCTCCATGCCCCTTCTCATAGTCAGCAGGCTTTCTGACAGGCTTTCCAGTGCATCAAACATTTGGCTGTGTATGCCCATCAACCGTCTTCTGCAGCCTGGCCCATCAAAGTCCTCATCTGACTCCTCTGCAGCAGAACTAGTGAGTGACCTCACCCTCCGGCGAGCTGGCACCTGTGGTATTCGTTCCCCCCGCCCCAGCTCCTGCGCACTTGTGCTCGGTGTCTCATCGCTTGTAGATCTCTCCTCTAACCTAACCTGTAAAGGACATGCAGTATCAGTCTCTGAACTGGTGGAAGCAAGTGTCAGATCGAGTGATGATGTGGCTTCAGTGTCCTCCTCCTCCTCCTCCTCCTCCTCCTGCTCCTCGGACGGTGCTGCCACGTGTTCTTGGGTATCTGCAACGACAAAAGGAGACAGATTGAATTGTGGAGCGGCGAGAGGAGCAAGTAAGAGGTGCGCGCTGACAGTATGTGCAGCACATGAGTCAGAAAAGATTATGGGAGGAGGGAGATGTGGGAAAGGAGAAGGAGCTTTAGATATGCAGAGACCCCCGTCATCGGGACCTCCAGCACGGCATGTTGTCATAGCTGCAGCGACGGCGAGCCCAATGATCCTAAGCACTGTCTCCTCTAGGGGAGTGAGGACGTGTAAGCGTCCCCGTCCACCCTCAGGTCTCTCCTGCTGCCGGCTGTTATGCGCCACCTTCTCCTGAAAGACAGAGGACAGTGTGTTGGTGAGTATCCTGCAAGGTGTGTGGGTGATATGCCTGTCGTGGTTGAATAGCTGCCAGTGTGGGTGATCTGTGAGTGGTGGTTGTGTGGCCTGCAAGTGTGGTACTATGTGCGGGTGAGATGCAGCATGCCAGGTGCAGCATTGCGTATGGATGGGCAATGTTTGTTGGTGGGTGGGTGATGGGGAGTGTGATGCATGGAGTAGTGCTGCAGTTGGTAGGATGTGCCACTTGCATTCACTCACCTTGACTACTCGTGTGAAATCATTGAACTTCTTTCGGCACTGCACCCATGTGCGTAGTGCCATGCTCCTGACGTTCACTTCCTGCACCACAGCCTGCCAGTGCCTGCGGAGCTGCAGTCTGGAGGATCTCCTGCTACCCTGCGGGTACATGTTGGCCTTCTTTTCGTCCACCCCTCACCAGGGCCTCCAGTGCATCATCCGAGAAGCGTGAGGCCCTCTCTCACACCAGTCCTGCCATCCTTATCCTCGAATTTTTCCCTCGTCCTAGTGGACTGTGCACGTCCCATTTAAAATGTGCATCTGCACCTATAAGAGGTGCAGGCTGCTGATGACGTGCGCTGTGCACGCCCCATTTCCGGCTTCCTCATTCTCTGTGCAGCCTCTCAGCAACGCAGGTAGTGCTGGCTGCACGGAGATATCATGGTAAGTAGCAGGCAGCTTGAAATTCACGTGCTGCCTGAGTAGGGGCCATAGGGCACAGAGTAATAGCAGATCACACTATCCATGCCCAAAAATGGGCCCTATCAAATTTTTTCCCCCGTTATTTCTTAACTTGTAACACAGGAAAACATAAATAATCAAATCCAATGAAGCAATATTTGATGTACTTATTTAGGCCAGATCTTAGTCTATGAATCCCATTAGCTGTCTGGTTAGTAGAATGTTTTAGGGTCTCTACATATTTACCATCAATCTTTATATTTCCACCTTAATGTTCATTCTCCTTAAATGAAGGAATCATGTGACCTTCAACTGAAGACTGCAGTTTCTCTGATTTATTCAGTTTTCCTTAAATATGTTATTGTACAGGATTGAGATATTCATCTCACTCATTCAACATCCTTTTGCATGACAAAATATACGGCACCTTAGATTGGATCTCAAAATCTTGGCTTAGATTCACTCAAAGATGCCCCTGTCAGATCCATCTATTTTGGGACTCCTCCAAACCGTAGCTCTATATGCCGCTTTGCCTGTTGCTAGCCTGGTGATATCTTAGAGCAGCTGTTCATATGTGCAGCCAGACCTAAGTGTCCTGCTGTGTTAAGCGCTACAAACCTATGCTTCCAGATGTGGGTATTGATGCTTCTAAATTTAACCCACACTCACTCAGTCAGAGGGCCTTCAGTCACTGAAGCTTGCACTTAACCTTTTCTACACAATCACTACAAAGACAGTCCATTATAGTTGTGGATGACAATATCAGTGTTATCAATGCTAGTGATGAGGTTTAAATTTTTTCATTTAATTTGACCCTTTTTAATACACAGTGCTAATTGTACATCTCCTTTATGAACAACCTACCACTTATCTCACTTCCATTCTCATAGATGCTATTTCGCCAGAGCTCTGCACTTTCCACATTCTCTACTGGAGGCTATTCTATTTAACAGAAGCGGCTATCAAATTAATATTTGAGTGGGACATATCGGCCTAAAAATTCGATCGTGCTGTGCCTCCTGTTAAAAGGGCACCTAAGGGTCCAACACGGCGGGGGCGTGCGTACACTCATTCTGCGCTGGAAGTGCGCCTCCCACCATATTGGATCAGGCTCCTCCGTAGATGTCCAGGGTGCACACCGGAAGTATTGGAAGCGCTCATTATAATATTTAAATAAAGGTCCTATGCTTGTTATAGGATCATATTGTGAATTTTTTCTGCCCCAACGCCTGACTCATCACATGATAAACTCGTTTAGCTAACACGCAGCAACGATCCTGCTATTTAAACGGCTCATCCCCTCCAGACAGGTTATTTGCTGGTTTGTCCTTTTAGGCTACTGGCTTCTAGGCATTTTTTTGCCTATTTTCTGCCTTCTACAACTGAATTCTCATTTCTGCTAATTGTTGGTGCTGAACTAATTTTTGCTTCTTTCAAAATAGATTTATTGAAGTCATGAGTGGTCTGGTAGGTCTTTGGGGCTATAAGATGAGGGGGAGCAGCCAAGAAGACAGGAGAGAGCAGGAGCATTGATGTGAACAGGGAAGAGGAGGAAACTGTGCAGGAGGCCATACCCACAGTGGGTCTTCAGGGAGCACTTGTCATACCTCAACTTCACTGAGGAGCAATGTGTCAGACATCTTCGCCTGACCAAGGCGGCTATCAATGATCCATGTCACCTGCTGTAGCCACTACTGGAGCCTTGAACCAGGGCACGGACAGCACTGCCTGTGGCTGTCAACGTCACCGTGGATCTTAACTTTTATGCAATGTGCTCCTTCCAGGCTGCAGACAACGACATCGGCAACATTTCCAAAGGTCCAAAGTGCAATAGATTGAACCCACATTGCCTTGTGTGCTCCTCATGACCATCCTGGCATCTTTCTGAATAGAAAATGATTCCACTCCCTCAATGTTAAGCTTGTTTGCAGTTCATCACGCAGGTTTGTGCCCGGTTTTCTGGCAGTAGTCAAGACTCATTCATCCTTCACCAGTCCTCCGTGCAGCCTTTCTTCAAACAGAGCCTCAGGACACAAGCTGGCTACTGGGTGACAAGGGGTATCCCCTTTAGACATTGCTTATGACTCCTGTCAGGAAGCCGGGCACAGACGTAGAGCATGCCTACAATGAGAGCCATGCCGCCACCAGAAATATTATCGAGCGGACTCAAGGCGTGCTCAAACAACATTTCAGCTACCTGGACCATTTGTGAGGAGCTTTGCAGGGCACCCCTGAGCAGGTAACCAGATTTGTGGTCGTGTACGTCATGCTGCATAACTTTGTGATGGATCAGCCCTTACCACCACCTGGGTAGCAAGAAGTGCAGGAGGAGGAGCAGCACCAAGAGGAGGAAGAGCAGGAGGAACATATACCACCAGTGCCTCTAGCTGCCTGAGCTCTCAGAGAGCAACTCATCCAAAAGCGCTTCACCTAAACCATCCCTCACATCCCCAACACACCAAGAATCTCACAATTCTCATTACCACCGTCCTTACTACCAACATCCAATTAACTTCCTTCAGTCCAGTCTAGCCATCACTTCACTACAAATATTATTACCAACACCAAATCCAGAAAAAAAATTTAACCTAACAACTGAATTCCATCTGTGTATAATATTTAACAGGAACAATCAAGAATCACCCTTGTGCAACCACATAATGCCTGTCTTGTTTTCTCATGTACCTGACCTAGTGCTCCTACAAAGTGTATCACTAGTGGCTACAGTTTGAGAGATGGAAGGCTGCTGAGCTTCCATTGAGGACACTTCAGATGGCCATGGTGGGTAATCTGCGCCTTGAGGGTCCGGCTGCAAACTGCAGACATGGGCCGAGGCAGTCTGGCCTGCTGGTTGTGTGGCACTAACAAAGGCACTGGTGGAGTGGGTGGTGGAAGAGTAGGCATACTGTCATCCTGAGAGAGGGCAGCAGGTGCCTCTCCAACGGAACCAAGGCCACTCTCCCGGGACTGCACCTCAGCACTCCTACACATTCTGTGTGAGAACAGAATGCAGGAGTGATGTGATGCTCTGGAAGGCCCTGTCAGCACAGATGCACAGATGAAAAGATGGCAGACATCTGAGCTTTCATTGCAGCAATGTGAGCTGCTATGGAAGCTGTCAGAGCTGTCATCAGAGGCTCCATCAGTCAGAGTGCTACTGTTGTGTTCATGGAGCTGACCACTCACTCCATGTTGGACAGAATGGTCTCCCTACTCTGCACCAAGCCCCAACACAAGTTGGAGCTGGAGTCCTCCATTGCATACAAGCTCGCCGGCAGGCTGCCCAGTGCACCAAGCATTTCCTGGTGTATGCCCATCAGTCTTCTTAGGTAGCCTGGGCCCTCAACATCAGCATCTGGGTCCTCTGCAGTAGAACTAGTATGTGATCTTGCCATCCAGCAAGCTGGCACCTGTGGTGTCCTATCCCCTTGCCCTAGCCCTTGCACTTTTGTGTCTGATGAGTCACTACATGAAGCCTGATGTTCTAACCTAGCCTCTAAAGTACGCATGATGCTAGTCTCTGAGCTGGTGCTTGCTAGGGTCAGATCGAGTGACACTGCATCTTCAGGAAGGTTGGCCTCCTCTTCCTGAAGTGGCACTGGGGTGTCCACATTTTCCACACTGAAATGAAAGAAAGGGACATGGGTTAGCTTTTAGTGTGAAGGGAGGGCAGAGAGAGATGAGTGGCTGCTGACTGTGTAAGATGAGATAGAAGTGAGAAGAGAAAAAGAGGATAAGGTGTGAAGAAAACCTGCGTGATGTCTCATCCAGAGTTGGTATTTTCCATGGCCGTTACTCTCCCCCTGCCCCTGATGACCAGCACATTTTCATCCAGAGGGGAAAGTATTTGCAGGTGGCCTCGGTCTCCTCTGGTCACTTCCTTCGGTCGCATGTTGTACGAAGCCTTCTCCTACAAGAAAGAAGGTTGCATCACCAAGACCGCCTACTGCCACCTTCGTAACAGCCTGTGTCCACCCCTGCCTCAGCTCATCTGTTATGAAACCCTCATCAATGCCTTTGTTACCTCCAGACTCAACTATTCCAATGCTCTCCTGGCCGGCCTCCCATTTTGCGCCTTCTGTAAACTTGAGCTCATCCAAAACTCTGCTGCCCGTATCCTAACTCGCACCAAGTCCCGTTCACCCATCACCCCTGTGCTTCTTGATCTCCATTGGCTCTCGGTCCGGCAACGCCTTGATTTTAAAATTTTCATCCTTGTTTTCAAACCCTCCAGGCCTTGCCCCTCCCTATCTCTGTAACCTCCTCCAGGCCTACAACCCTCCGAGATTCCTGCACTCCTCCAGTTCTGGGCTTTTGCATATCCCCAATTTTTATCGCTCCACCATTGGTGGCCATGCCTTCAGCTGCCTAGGCCCTAAGGTCTGAAATTTCCTCCCTAAACCCTTCTGCCTCTCTACGTCTCTCTCCTCCTTTAAGACGCTCTTTAAAACCTATTTCTTTGACCAAACATTTGGTCAAGAGTGCTAATATCTCCTTATATGGCTCAGAGTCAAATTTTGTTTGATAATCGCTCCTGTGAAGCGCCTTAGGAAGTTTTACTATGTTAAAGATGCTATATAAATGCAAGTTGTTGTGTGTTAGCGAGAATCTTGTATCTCACTGAGTACAGCAAGTTCTTTTGTCAATCTAATGCAAATGCATCCCATGTGTGGCAGGTGAAGCTTCTGTTCAAATCAACCTTTATTTAAATAGCGATACATAATTGCTTATCAGAAAAAAAGAGTTTGCTGATCCAAATCTTCAGAATAAGCTTATTTGATCACATTTAATGTAGGTGTTTAAATACAGTCAAAACAGCAAATGGTGCTGTTGTGGCCATAATACAAATGTGTCAATGAGCATGGAATAACTGTCTCAATCTCAGTCAAAACCTCACGCCCTTTGGTAAATTAAAGGGAAAGAACCTCACTCCCAAGGGAATGGGATTTTAACCGCTAATGGGGTGCTTGAGAATGTCAGATTTTTGAATTACAATGACATCACTAAATAATTCATGCCCATAAACAACATCCACGGAGAGTCGATCTATGACCCTAAGTCATCTGCAGGCTCAGGCAACATAGCCATGACCTTTGTAAAGGTTAAATCCATCTTCTTTTATTTCTTCATGTACAAGTCATGCTTTTAAATGATCTCAAATAACACATATAAGACAGGTACAATAATAAAGTCCTTCTGTGACTTTGCTTCTGCTAATAACACATGTGCAACATAATACTTGAAAAATGCTGAATAGAAGGTAAAAGGACACTTCTGCTCTATTTTTTGTCAATATTACATTCCTTGTGAATAAATAGGACCTCCTTGCTTGGTCTGTGAAGGAAAGATACGTTGATACAGACAACATCGACTGCAAATAGCTCAGGCAAGAGAAAAAATAATTTTTGTTGAAACATTTTTGGAATGAAAATATTGATCATCTTGATCAAAAGCACAATCTTGGTCATGGTACAAAAAAAATTTGGATAGATGGGTAAATGGCTGTCAATTGCAAGCATCTCATAAAACAAGCTGAAACGACAAGACCAATAAAGTGCATTCTTTTAGGTTGGCACTCTTCTGATTTATTTCAGTTTGGTGGGGTCCACTAGTGTCCTGACCTTAGTTGTCCGGACCTTAGTCTTAGAATTATGTTTGATAGGTGATGGTCTGATCAGAGTCAATTTTGTTAACAATGAAACACCTGCTTCTTGTGCCACAGACTGCATTTATACAGTGCCTTTCACGACCAGGATTTCCCAAAGCGCTTTACAGTCATTGAAGTAGTCACTGTTGTAATGTAGGAAATGCAGCAGTCAATTTGCGCACAGCAAGGTCCCACAAACAGCAATGTGATATTGACCAGATAATCTGTTTTAGTGTTGTTGGTTGAGGGATAAATATTGGCCAGGAAGAGCTCCCCTGCTCTTCTTCGAAATAGTGCCATGGGATCTTTTATGTCCACCTGAAAGGGACCTCAGTTTGCCATCTCATCTGAAAGACGGCAGCCCCAATAATGCAGCACTCCCTCAGTACGGCACTGGAGTGACAGCCTTTATTTTGTGCTAGTAATCTTGTGCCAGGTTAACGATAGTGGAGGTGAATACGTCAGGTAGGTGATTAGTTGAGAAGAACAATATTAAAATTGCAGTTTCAGGCCAAAGAGCACAAAGGTATACAAAGAGGCATTTTAATGGGAAATTCCCTGGGCTTATTCCAGTTTCACGTCACAATTAATTGTTACCGAGAAAATGGCTACGTCCTTTACATAACGTGGTCTTACGTTGTTTGTAAACCGGAGCTTTGTTTTATGTTCAGTAGCTGTTTTATACTAATATTTCTCTTCAATGAAAAAAAATTGAAACCCCACATCATTTTCTCTCTGTAGTGAATGTACACATTGCCACTAATGTAATGTGTACAAACTTGTAAGTTTCTATTCTATGAAAGCTCAGGATTTCTGGGTTTTTTTACTTACTATTTACAGCCTTGTGCACATAGATTCATAGTCTATGTACCAAATGGTTACTGTATTTTTCATACATATATATATGAAAAATACAGTATACAATATATATATTGCCATAAGTCAATAGTTAAAGTAACAGCTGAGACTCTTTCGATGGGGGTGCTACCAACTTTAGGAGATGGAAGTGAGTTCAATAAACAGGGATAAAGGATGTCCAGAAGCGTAGAACAAACAGGAGAGAAGGAAGGTTAGCTCTACGTGTTTAGGAGAATTTGGAAATGAAGGAAGCTGAATTGATGTCTCAGGTTAAAATAGAATTCATTAAAAAGGGGCATGTTCCCTTCCCCCATGCACCTTTGACCTTGCAAATGATTAGCTCTGCTCACAATCACAAAGGGCTGAGCAGGAGGAAAAGCTGCACAAAGAGCATACAACTAACCACGCTAACTCCCCGCAGGGCCATGTCTAAAGCCCAAATCCAGCCGAAGGACGAACAATGCATAGCCAGGCTGAGGACTGCTAGCATATTGGTAACACTACCGGCTCACTTACTCAATGAAGAGTTACTGGGGCAGTCTTCAATAAGCACTGCCCTTCCTGTGGCAGCCAAGCTTATGACTGCAGTCAATTTTTATCCTGCTGATAGCTTTGAGGGAGAACAAGGGACAGCACAGAAGTGAGCTGCTATTTTACCCAAAACCTTTATCCAGCTGGTCACTGAAGGTTTATTTAGCCATGCACAGCAAAATAAATCACTTTGGCACCAATCACCACCTGCAATATCAGAGGCAGAGGGGCTTCTACCAGCTGGCGGAGTTCCCTAGGATTCAAGCATGAAACGATTGTACCCACCTAGCCATTTGGGCATCAATCAACTATCCCATAGCATGCATTAATTGAAAAGGGGTTTCACTCCCTTAATGTACAGGTAGTGTGTAACTAGAAACTTTTGATTACAGATCAGTCATTGCTTCCCACGATGCCTACAACCTATACCTATCTAATGATACCCAGCTATTTCAAGTTGACGGAAAGCTGAACAGCTAGCTGCTGGGTCAAGTGGAACACAGGAACATTAGAAATGGGAATAGGCCATTCAGCCCCTCAGACATGCTCCACCAACAATTAGATCATGGCTGTGAGCTATGCACTGCAACTGTGACTGATGATACCCCGACATCAACCATGCATCAGGGAAGAGATCAGCTACAGTGAGGCCCATAGCCAAATTAAAGTGCTTGTTAAGCGGATCCTTGGTGTGCTGAAGCAACAGTTAAAGTATCTGGACCAGATTCGTCATGTATGCACTCTACACTATAGGAGGGCATGTGCTGATGAGTTGCACTGGTCTGCTCCAGCAGAGGATGAGCTCCTGTAGTCCCTCCTGCATTGCAATCCACATAGTAACTCCTAAAGAAAGCAAGAACTTGCATCAACCTCAGGACATCCTAAAGTGCTTCACAGACAATAAAGTACCTTTGAAGTGTTATAATTTAGAGAAACACAACAGCCAATTTGCAAACAGCAAGATCCCTCAAACTGCCAAGAGATAGATAACCACATAATCTGTTTTAGGTGCTAGTTGAGGGATAAATGTTGGCCAGAAGAGAACTCCCCTACTCTTCTTCGAATAGTACCAGGGGATGTTTTATGTCCACCTGAGAGGGCAGACATAATCCCTCATCCAAAAGATGGCACCTCCAATTGTGCAGCTTCCCTCAGTATTGCACTGAAGTTCAGCATAGATTATGTGCTTAATTAAGTCTGTGAAATGGGGTTTAAACCCATACCTTCTGGCTCAGAGTCGAGAATGACGCTAAAGAGTAGGGTGGAACAGCTTCCTGAGTCTGTCAGCCAAAACTACCATGGCTGCAATGTAACTATTTACGTGGCTTTGCTTATGATCTCCTTAATGAGATTGATATGAGCATCTACCACAGCTTCTGGCACTTGTTGTACACAAGAATTCAGGCCTGTGAGTGGTACAATGTCCAACGTATTGTGACTGTTGCTTTAAGAATCTTTAAAGCTCTTCTGCCTCTCCCTCCCGTTAGCTCAAGCACCTATAAAAGAAAGTGAGACTAAGTTAGTGCGGAACCTCTGTCATTTCTTTGTTAATATATTTTTTACTAGCCACCCTTAGAGATACTAAATGCAGATTCCAACCTTCTACCAATGACACTTTTAAGTTACATGATAAGAGGGATGCCCAAGAGTCCAGTAATGACTCCGATTTTTCCTTCCCCTCCCCAGCCCACTAGCCCCATAATGAGGCACTGCAGTAAAGGGGTAGCAACTAAGATTAGGAGCTCGTGGCTTAAGACTACATCAAATACATTTTGAAAATCCTTTGTTAAAAACATTTTTTTCCCCTCTGTTCACTCGTTTTAGTGGAAAAGTAGATATCAGCGTGAAGCAGGAAAACACTCGGGGCAATTTTTTCACTTGAATTAGCAACAGCGAAAATTACTTCCTGAGCTTTTATTTTCAGTAAAGTGCTAATTGTTAAAAATTGTTAAGGGTGGTGTGAACATATTTTACATTAATATATGTTTCTGTTTATCAAAGCCTATTTCCAATTCTTCCCTATTTAAAGAATTCATCGCCTTTAGCAATTGCCCTTAACTGTCCACTTGCAGCAAAATTCATGCTCAGTTTTCCTTCGGGGCCTTGGGAGATCATCTGACTCCGGCTGACCTTTTAAAGAAGCACTTTCCTGCTCGTAACTCAACAGGAATAGGATCAAATGGACATTATAGCACTACAGGTTGACTCCAGGCCTGGAGCCAATCTAATTAATTTTTTATTTGGTACTGATCTATTAGGTTCTAAATCAATTTAGGATTATGTTTACAGAATTGTGGAAAGAGTGGAGACAGGTTCTACATTTGTCTCCTTAACTGTCTAAATTAGCCAGTTAAATGATCCCTAGAGATACATAGTGTATGTGCACAGTGCTTGTAAATAACTTTCTTTTAATTAAATATGGAGTTCTCAGCACTTGGCGTGATCTTGTAACAAAACTGAAGGATGTGCAACAAGTATCTAAATATTTTAAATACTAAAAAAAAGAGAGCAACTTGGTATTTGGTTTAAAACTTGACTCCAAGCCAGAAGGTCATGTATCAGAGTTCCTAGGAACTGTTTCTTTTCTTAAGTAGAGAAGTTTGCTTGGTCCATAGTTAGGTTGCATCATATACATCCCATTTTAATGTGCCTCTGTCTTCAGCAGCATTCACACATCAGTCCGGAAAACCCATGGGCCATGTTCCCGGCGGTTACAATTCCCGGAGGATGCCTTCCAGCACTGACCCCAACAGAGTTTGCAGGGTCAACGGGATGACACCTCATTAGCATGGAACAGGTGAGTGCATCTCCGACACCTGTCTTCCCCATGCTGTATGAAAATCCAGCCCCTGTCCACTATTGGGGGGATGGGACCAGTCTCCCTCCCAAGAACCCATACAGCTCCCCATCGGTCCCCTGTGTAAGGGGGCTAACACAGAATTTTTAAAAAACAGTTGTTTGGGGGTCCAGGCTGAAGATGGGGACCAATTTGCGCCCTCTACATGCTAAAATGCCTTATTTCTCTCACGGTACCGGCCTCCCCCGTGTTATGCCAGGTCCCTTCTGAGCCAGAGAAGTGGGAATTCCCAGCATAGAGACACCCCACTTGACGATGTAAGAAGTGGGCAGGGGTTTCACCTCGTACAAGGTTAACTGGGAACTCTTAGAGTTGACAAGGAACCAGCGTATGACTTTTTCAAGTTTGTTTCATTGGAATTCCCAAGGAAATTGATGGCCACCATCCTTAGCGCCACTGTGAAGTAGTTTACAGCCATGGTATGTAATCATCGTCCATGGCAGATCAAATCAATCTCCACACTCGATTGTGGAGCCCCAAGCAATGAATGGTTTCTGCCTCAAACTACAGATCTTAGACCTCAGTGTAAATGCGGTCTTCTGCAGTTAAGGGGCCAACAGAGTAAGGGAGAAAAAGCTTTTACTAATACTGGAAATCATTCCTCAATTAGTTGCGCGTCTTTTTTTTATTCAATAATTAGATGTGGGCATCGCTGGTGAGGCCAGCATTTATTGCCCATTCCTAATTGCCCTTGAGAAGGTGGTGGTGAGCCGCCTTCTTGAACCGCTGCAATCCATGTGGTGAAGGTTCTTCCACAGTGCTGTTAGGAAGGGAGTTCCAGGATTTTGACCCAGCGACGATGAAGGAAGGGCAATATTCCAAGTCAGGATAGTGTGTGAGTTGGAGGGGAAGGTGCAGGTGGTGTTGTTCCCACGCGCCTGCTGCCCTTGTCCTTTTAGATGGTAGAGGTCGCCGGTGTGGGAGGTGCTGTCGAAAAAGCCTTGGCGAGTTGCTGCAGTGCATCCTGTAGAAAAGAAGCGCAACCAGGAAAGTCCGAGAGGTGAGCACAGTGTAAAAGGAGAGTCCGAGAACAAGAGGCGAGTCCGAGAGTGGGAGGAGAGTCCGAGAGCGGGAGGAGAGTCCGAGAGGTGAGCGCAGTGTAAAAAGAGAGTCCGATAGCAAGAGGCGAGTCCGAGAGCGGGAGGAGAGTCCGAGAGGTGAGCGCAGTGTAAAAGGAGAGTCCGAGGGTGGGAGGAGAGTCCGGGAGGTGAGCGCAGTATAAAAAGAGAGTCCGATAGCAAGAGGAGAGTCCGAGAGCGGGAGGAGAGTCCGAGAGGTGAGCGCAGTGTAAAAGGAGAGTCTGAGAGTGGGAGGAGAGTCCAGGAGGTGAGCGCAGTGTAAGAAGAGAGTCGGATAGCAAAAGGAGAGTCCGAGAGGTGAGCGTGGTGTAAAAGGAGAGTCCGAGAGCGGGAGGAGAGTGCGAGAGGTGAGCGGAGTGTAAAAGAAGAGTCCGAGAGCGAGAGGAGAGTCCGAGAGGTGAGCGCGGTGTAGAAGGAGAGTCCGAGAGGTGAGCGCAGTGTAAAAGGAGAGTCTAGAGAGCAGGAAGAGAATCCGAGAGGTGAACGCAGTGTAACTCGAAGGCAAGTCATGGCAGCAGAGCTCGCACCCGTGATATGCTCCTCCTGCACTATGTGGGAAGTCAGGGACACTACAGGTGTCCCTGGTGACCATGTGTGCAGGAAGTGTGTCCAGCTGCAGCTACTGGCTAACCGCATTTTGGAGCTGGAGCTGCGGGTGGATTCACTGTGGAGCATCCACGATGCTGAGATTATCGTGGATAGCACGTTCAGTGAGGTGGTCACACCGCAGGTAATGATTACGCAGGCAGAAAGGAAATGGGTGACCGCCAGGCAGAGTAAAAGGACTAGGCAGATAGAGCAGGATTCCCCAGAGGCCATCTCCCTCTCAAACAAATATACCACTTTGATTACTGTTGGGGGAGATGGCTTATCAGGGGAAAGCAGCAAGAGCCAAGTTCGTGGCACCACGGGTGACTCTGCTGCACAGGAGGGGAGGAAGAAGAGTGGCAGGGATATAGTGATAGGGGATTGTAAGGAGAAGAGATGGTATGTTCCCACCCTGGTGCTAGGGTTAAGATGTCACCGAACGGCTGCAGGGCATTCTGGAGGGGGAGGGCGAACAGCCAGTAGTCGTGGTCCATATCGGTACCAACGACATAGGTAAAAAAAGGGATGAGGTCCTGCAAGGTGAATTTAAGGAGTTAGGAGATAAATTAAAAAGCAGGACCTCAAAGGTAGTGATCTCAGGATTACTACCAGTGCCACGTGCTAGTGAGTATAGGAACAGGAGAATAGACCAGATGAATGCGTAGCTGCAGGGATGGTGTAGGAGGGAGGGATTTAGATTCTTGGGACATTGGGACCGGTTCTGGGGAAGGTGGGATCTGTACAAGCGGGACAGGTTACACCCGAGCAGGACCGGGACTGATGTCCTCGCGGGGATGTTTGCTAGTGCTGTAGGGGAAGATTTAAACTAGAATGGCAGGGGGATGGGAACCTGAGCAGGGAGACAGAAGAGGGGAAAACAAGGATAGAAACTAAAGACAGAAAGGGAAGAAGCAATAGTGGAAGGCAGAGAAAACATGGGCGAAAAACAAATAGGGCCATAGTGCAAAATAAAACTAAGATGACTAGCAATCTTAAAAAGACAAGTCTAAAGGCAGTGTGTCTAAATGCGCAGAGCATTCGCGATAAGGTAGATGAACTTACAGCGCGGATAGATATTAACGGTTATGATATAGTTGCGATTATGGGGACATGGCTGCAGGGTGACCAAGGTTGGGAACTGAACATCCAGGGGTATTCAATATTTAGGAAGGACAGGCAAAAAGGGAAAGGACGTGGGGTAGCATTGTTAGTAAAGGAGGAAATCAATGCCAAAGTGAGGAAGAATATTGGCTCAGAAAATCACGATGTGGAATCTGTATGGGTGGAGCTAAGAAACACCAAGGGGCAGAAAACATTGGTGGGGGTTGTCTCTAGGCCCCCAAACAGTAGTGGAGATGTAGGGGAGGGCATGAAACAGGAAATTAAAGACGCATGTAAGAAGGGTACAACTATAATCATGGGTGACTTTAATATACATATAGATTGGTCAAACCAAATTAGCAACAATACTGTGGGGAGGAATTCCTGGAGTGTGTACGTGATGGTTTTCTAGACCAATACGTTGAGGAACCAACTAGAGAACAGGCGATCCTAGACTGGGTATTGTGCAATGAGAAAGGATTAATGAACAATCTTGTGCGGGATCCCTTAGGGAAGAGCGAACATAACATGATAGAATTCCTCATTACGATGGAGAGTGAAGTAGTTGAATCCGAAACTAGGGTCCTGAATCTAAATAAAGGAAATTACGAAAGTATGAGGTGCGAGTTGGCTATGATAGATTGGGGAACTTTACTAAAAGGGATGACGGTGGACAGGCAATGGCTAATATTTAAAGAACGTGTGCAGGAATTACAACAATTATTCATTCCTGTCTGGCGCAAAAATAAAACAGGAGAGGTGGCTCAACCGTGGCTTACAAAAGAAATTAGGGATAGTATTAGGGATAGTATTCCAAGTCACACACCATCCCGACTTGGAAATATATCGCCGTTCCTTCATTGTCGCTGGGTCAAAATCCTGGAACTCCCTTCCTAACAGCACTGTGGGAGAACCGTCACAACACGGACTGCAGCGGTTCAAGAAGGCGTCTCACCACCACCTTCTCGAGGGCAATTAGGGATGGGCAATAAATGCTGGCCTCGCCAGCGACGCCCACATCCCTTGAATGAATAAAGAAAAAAAAAGATCCAAAGAGGAGACATATAAAATTGCCAGAAAAAGAGGCAAGCCTGAAGATTGGGAACAGTTCAGAATTCAGCAAAGGACAAAGAGATTGATTAAGAGGGGAAAAATAGAGTATGAGAGTAAACTAGCAGGGAACATAAAAACTGACTGTAAAAGCTTCTATAAATATGTCAAGAGAAAAAGATTAGTGAAGACAAATGTAGGTCCGTTACAGTCAGAAATGGGGGAAATTATAATGGGGAACAAAGAAATGGCAGAACAATTAAACACATACTTTGGTTCTGTCTTCACAAAGGAGGACACAAATAACCTCCCAGAAATGTTAGGGAACCAAGGGTCTAGTGAGAGGGAGGAACTGAAGGAAACCAGTATTAGTTAAAAAATAGTGCTAGGGAAATTAATGGGGCTAAAGGCTGACAAATCCCCAGGGCCTGATAATCTACATCCCAGAGTCCTAAAGGAAGTGGCCCTGGAAATAGTGGATGCATTGGTGATCATCTTCCAAAATTCTATAGACTCTGGAACAGTTCCTACAGATTGGAAGGTGGCAAATGTAACCCCACTATTTAAAAAAGGAGGGAGAGAAAAAACAGGGAATTACAGACCAGTTAGCCTAACATCAGCAGTGGGGAAAATGTTAGAGTCTATTATAAAAGATGTGACAACAGAACTCTTGGAGGGCATTAATGGGATTGGACAAAGTCAGCATGGGTTTATGAAAGGGAAATCATGCTTAACAAATCTACTGGAGTTTTTTGAGGATGTAACTAGTAGAATAGATAGGGGAGAACCAGTGGATATGATGTATTTGGATTTTAAGAAGACTTTTGATAAGGTCCCACACAAGAGGTTAGTGTGCAAAATTAAATTACGTGGGATTGGGGGGAATATACTGGCATGGATTGAGAATTGGTTGACAGACAGGAAACAGAGAGTAGGAATAAACGGGTCTTTCTCCATGAGGCAGGCAGTGACTAGTGGGGTTCCGCAGGGATCAGTGCTTGGGCCCCAACTGGTCACAATATGTATCAATGATTCGGATGAGGGAACTAAATGTAACATTTCCAAGTTTGCAGATGACACAAAGCTGGGGTGGAATGTGAGCTGTGAGGAGGATGCAAAGAGGCTCCAATGTGATTTAGATAAGTTGGGTGAGTGGGCAAGAACATGGCAGATGCAGTATAACGTGGATAAATGTGAGGTTATCCACTTTGGTTGTAAAAACAGAAAGGCAGATTATTATCTGAATGGTGATAGATTGGGATAAGGGGAGGTGCAACGAGACCTGGGTGTCCTTGTACACCAGTTGCTGAAAGCGAGCTTCAGGTGCAGCAAGCAGTTAGGAAGGCGAATGGTATGTTGGCCTTCATTGCAAGAGGATTTGAGTACAGGAGCAGGGATGTCCTACTGAAGTTATACAGGGCCTTGGTGAGACCACATCTGGAGTATTGTGTGCAGTTTTGGTCTCCTTATCTGAGGAAGGATGTTCTTGCCATGGAGAGAGTGCAACAAAGGTTTACCAGACTGATTCCTGGGATGGCAGGACTGACGTATGAGGAGAGGTTGGGTCGACTAGGCCTATATTCACTAGAGTTTAGAAGAATGAATGGTGATCTCATCGAAACATATAAAATTCTAACAGGACTAGACAGACTAGATGCAGGGAGGATATTCCCGATGGCTGGGGAGTCCAGAACCAGGCGTCACAGTTTTAGGATACGGGGTATGACATTTAGAACCAAGATGAGGAGAAATTTCTTCACTCAGAGGGTGGTGAACCTGTGGAATTCTCTACCACAGAAGGCAGTGGAGGCCAAGTCATTAGATGTATTCAAAAAGGAGATAGATATATTTCTTAATGCTGAAGGGATCAAGGGATATGGGGAAAAAGCGGGAACAGGGTACTGCGTTAGACAATCAACCATGAACATTTTGAATGGTGGAGCAGGCCTGAAGGGCCGAATGGCCTACTCTTGCTCCTATTTTCCTAGTTTCTATGTTTCTAACCAATTGAGGAATGATTTCAGGTTTTAGTAAAAGGTTTTTCTCCCTCACTTTGGGATCTGAACTGCAGAAGACCGTGTTTACACTAAGGTCTAAGAGCTGTCGTTTGAGGCAGAAACCATTCGTTGCTTGGGGCTCTACAATCGGGTGTGAAGATTGACTTGATCTGCCGTCGACCATGTTTACACCCCATCGCTGTAAACAACTTCACAGGGGCGCTAAAGATGGTGGCCATCAATTTCCTTGGGAATTGCTGCAGTGCATTTTGTAGATGGTACAGACTGCAGCCACAGTGTGCCGGTGGTGGAGGGAGTGAATGTTTAAGGTGGTAAATGGGGTGCCAATCAAGCGGGCTGCTTTGTCCTGGAGAATGTTAAAAATAAATTTAATGCCTAAAAAAATTAATATAACTGGTGCACATGTGTCATGAGATTGTGGCATCACCACCAAAGGAATCCCAAAGAACTCAGATTGGGTTCTTAAGGTGCCAGCCTTCCAAACAGAAAGCAAACTCAGGAGTGATTCATTTGAAGTTCAATTGCTGTTGTGTAAATGTTCCTTTTGGTGAAGTTGAGAGTGGTCCAAGCCCCACGCAGGCTTGATTGATCTTGCTTAACCCAGAGGAGGAGAGATGTGGCAAGTGCCACGGAAAAAATAAATCTACATAGGAACAAAAAACCTCCAAATGTTGACCTTGTGGAAATACAATGCTCTTTTCCAGCAATAAATCTCTAATTTCATGTTCAGAGACTGCATCTTTTCAAAGGCCACACAAGGCTAAAAATACTCAAAGTACTTAGTGTTTTTTTTATTTTTGTGTTTCGCAAACCACTTTAAGCTTTACAGATTGCATTGAATCATTGTCTAATGATCATTCACAGGTTTATTAGCCTATGGTCTGCTTGTAGCAGACCACGATTTGATAGTTTGTTCTGCTGTGAAGGCAAGGCTGTCAATATTGGGGAAATGTGAGGGGACAGATTTATGGTCAGGAAGAGTGACAAAGATTGGAAACACATTCAAACATTTTGATTTATTTTATTACATTTCATTTTTTATTTCCAGACAGGCTATGTATGGAATAGGTTAAATGTTAATGCAAATTGAATGTGTCATTGCCAAAAACTGACAGTGTGCAGGTCTGATGATGTGTATAATAGTCGAACAGTCTTGTAGCCCAGTGTTTGTATTCTCTTAAAGAAAGGAAGCTTTTGAAGTATTTAAATTAATCAGAAGTAAGTAATGTTCAAACATGGTTGAGATGGAATTTTGGCACCGTAAAAGTCACACTTTGATGTTTAACAGTACTGCAGTTGAGTACTCTTCTGTAATAAGATGTGATTTTGATTGACAGGCTTGAGCATTGATATAAATTTGAATTATGGGTGCTTAGAGTTCAGAATTTGGATTCATATATCGAGTATGTCCAATATCGAGTTGGTACATGAGTAAGGAGATGGCCTCCTAAGGTCAACTCTGCCTCATCCTCTACTAGACTGACAGAGTGCAGGCTGCAAGATGATGAGAGACTGTGCTACATCCTTCACAGACCACCCTGGACCAGAAAGAAAGAACTTGTATTTACATAACACCTTTCACAACCATAGGACATCCCAAAGTGCTTCACAGCCAATGACGTACGTTTTTTTGCAGTAGTCACTGTTGTAGTGTAGGTCCGTAGCTCGTTATGTAGATGAGGTCTGAGGTCCAATTTCAAGCGAGCCTCCGGCCTCCATCTTCAGGCATGGGTTCCAGACATGCCAACCACTTCGCTCCGGTTTTCCCAGCCATCATGAACCCATTGGTTTGCCGCGCTTCTCGACAAATCGATAAAATACAAGATTCCAACTGCTCGTTATGAAGTTACTAATGCTCCTTTGGTTCAGTAGATTATGCTAATACTTAATGCTTCATTATAAATTTACACAAAATGGATTCTTCAAATGTATGATAGAAGGGTCAATCTATTGGGCTATTAATGTGACATATCTTGGGATTTTTCAGAAGTGTGTGTGAGTAAACCACACAGTACAACCTGGCTGGCGGGTGTCACTGAATGTACAGTGTTCAATTTACTGGTATGCTTTAAAACTGCACACAAATATTTTTAGATATCACAACCTTCATGTCAGTAGAAATTACACACTTCGTCAATCTCTGTCGATATTTCAGTTTGAATTTTGTGACCTATGTCAGGTAAGGTGACAGATTCCTGACCGTAAAGGTTATTGGTGAGTGTCTGCCTCTCATTAAAGAGAGGGGTTTGCCTAAATATGTCAACAGTGGGATTTTTTCTGGAACAGCTGATAATACAGCTCCAGACACAATAGAAGTTATACCTATAATTTTTAGAAATAATAAATCATTTTAAAATTACTTAGACTTAACCGTTTTAGTTCATGTCAAAAAGGTGTGAAAAAGCCAAGGACATCCATAAGTCACGGTGAATGATTTTAATGAAATTTTAAATATTTAACGATGATGTGGGCTGACTATTATACGTCACACCGTTAGCCAAACAGATCCAGTAAAAATACATACTGTAGGTAGAGGAGTTGATTGTGTTTTTTGGTAAATAAAGTTTTATTCTTGTTTTTAATTCTTGTTTTTACACATGAATTCACTGTAAAGACCAATGATGAGCAGAAAACGCATCAATGCATTCTGCGTGCACCTTGTAGAATCACCCAAGTATGTCCAAGCGCCCGGTCCACGAGGCATGGCATTCTGCCATCCCAAATTTTTAAGCGGCCTAAATTTACATCTGCGTTGCATGGTGGAGCAGATCACCTGCCTGTTATACAACCCACCTGACTTTCTTTCTATTGATCCACTCCACCAGACGAATATATACCCCAGTGTGTTTTTCGAGGCATGCTTCTGGATATAAGGACACTCAGACCACTTATAGGAGTGGCCAATGCCGCTATAACTGAGGGAGTATCTAAGGCGAGATGCAAAACTATTAACTGGCTCCAATCTTTTTAATCCAGACCTCCATGTTTATGCTCTGAACACAGGAGCTGGCTCAGCTGCACCTCAGCATTCTATGTTAGTCCAGAAGTCTGCACGGAAGATCAACAATGACATTTCACTACTTATGTCTATTGATTTATTTTCCAGATAATGTCATCACCTGGAACTCTATCCAGACACACTTAATCATTACCTACTGAACCGTGGTTGTTTGGATGTTGCATAAAGGAATAGTAAGACTGTTGCTGTTGGAAACCTCTGTGTAGTTTCTCCATTCTTTATTGTGCACCCAACAAGTACCGTGATCATATTCCTGAGACGTTTGTCCTTGTTGCAGATGTTGCTGGCTGTGTCTTGTTCTAATGTCATCTAATACCACACAAAAAAGAGAAACATTAAAAATGTAGGGAGTTAAATTCGATAACCACCGAAACTGAGCACTGGTGTCGCGGTCGTTAAGACACAGGCAGCACGTGGGAATCATGCTGCCCGGCTCATCTCCATGATTGCTGCGAGTAGTCGGCACTACCTGCACTGTTGAGTGGCTGCACGCACCAGCGGGGTGCCCGATATGGGGCGTAGCCAGCACTGCTTAAAGGCATTCTGCACCTCTTAAAGGGGAGGTACACTGTCAATGCAATCGGCGGAGGATGACAAGTATGATGACTGGACCTGCAAAAGAGCGTGCGCTGAGGCTCTCCGATGACACACTGGAGGCCTTGGTGGAGGGTCATCCTGTACCTATTGGGTGGCAGGAGACCCTCCAGACACCAGCTGCAGAGGCAATGGGAGGAAGTGGCCCTGGAGGTGAATGCCAGGAGCATCGCACCACACATGTGGATGCAGTGCAGAAAAAAGTTTGATGATTTGACACGAGTGGTGAAGGTGAGTAAATGCAAGTGTCAAGTGGCACATCCTACCAACTGCCTCACTTCTCCACGCATCACACTCCCCGTCACCCACCCACCAACAAAAGTTCCCATCCGTTTGCATCGCTGCACTTCAGATGCTGCATCTCACCCTCACATAGTATCACTCTTGCAATCCACACACCCACAACTCCCAGATCACATACACTGGCAGCTATTCGACCATGACAGGCACATCACCCAAACATCTTGCAGGACACTCACTGATACACTTCCCTCTGCCTTGCAGGAAAAGGTGGCGCATAACAACCGGCAGCAGGAAAGAACGGACGGAGGACAGGCATGCCTACACGTCCTCACCCTCATGGAGGAGACTGTGCTGCGGATCATTGGCCGGGCCGTCACTGCAGCCATGGTTACTGGCAGTGCTAGAGGTATCGATGACGAGAGTCCCTGCATACCTAATCCTCCTTCTCGTTTCTCACATCTCCCTCATCCCACAATCTTTTCTGACTCACATGCTGCAGATGGTGTCAGTACGCATGTCTTACTTGCTCCTCTCCCTATTCCACAACTCATCCCGTCTCCCTTTGTCATTGCCGATACCCAAGAACTGGAGCCGGTACTGTCCGAGGTGGAGGAGGAGGAGAAAACTGACAATGAAGCCATACTTTCACTTGATCTGACACTCGCACCCACCAGCTCAAATATTGACATTGCACGTCCTTTAGAGGTTAGGTTAGAGGAGGGATCTGCACGTGGTGAGACACCGGGCACAGGTGCACAGGAGCCGGGGCGGAGGGAACAGATACCGTAGGTGCCAGCTCGTGAGGTCGCACAATGGTTCTGCTGCCAAGGAGTCAGATGAGGACTTTGATAGGCCAGACTACAGAAGAAGGCCGATGGGCGTACACAACCAAATGCTTGGTGCACTGGAAAGTCTGCCAGAAAGCTTGCACGCAATGTCAAGGGGCATGGAGGAGTCCAGCTCCAACTTGACACAGGGTTTTGAGCAGTGCTTTGAGCCCATCCTTTCCCACATGGAACGGGTGGTCACCTCCATCAGTACACCTGTGGAACCCACTTGATGCAACATCTGATGACTGATGTCTCAGCTTCCATTGCAGCACAAACAGATGCCATCAAAGGTTTGCTTGCTTGCTTCATTTGGAGCACAGACTACTGCTTTGGAAGCTCAGACTGCTGCGTTACAGGCTCACACTGCTGCTATCATGGCTCTGGGGACCATTGTAGAACTGGACTTCCAGAGCATCACAGCACTCCAGCAATCTGTTCACCAATTGATCACCAGGATTGCTGAGGCACCGCCCCCTGCGAGTGGCAGTGGTTCCATGGCAGTCGAACCTGTGTCCTCTCGCAGGATGACAGCATTCCTGCTCCCACCCCTGCCAGTGTCCTTGCTGTTGTCTGTCAGCCATCCAAGCCAGACTGCTGCAGGTGGTGCAGACTGAAGCCGGGCCCTCCCAGCCCAGAGGTCGTCCTCCATGGCCATCTGCATGCTCCTCAATTGAAGGTCAGCAGCCTTCCACCACCCATGCTCCTGTCACTGGAGATGCACCTCGTAAGAGCACCAGGAAAGGTAAAGGCACACGAACGACAAGCACTGAGGGAATGCATAAGGGTGAATAGTGTAAAGTTGTATACATGTTTTCATGCGTAAGTTTATAAATTTGTATTTGAAGTCGCAGTTGGTGGTGGTTTTTATTTATGCGATGAGCTACGGGAGAAAGCAATGTGTAATCATAAGGAGGACGATTAGATGATCATGTGGGAGAGGAAAGGTGAGGAGTGTAGGACTGTTGGTGACTTGGGAGGTGTCATTGAGGTTACTGATATTGCTCATGAATAAGGTGAGCACGCAGAGCCCTGGCAGACAGGGCCTGAGCACCTTGTTGCCTCCTTGCCTCTTCCTCCACTTCCTCCTCTGTCTTTTCCTCCTCCTCCTCCTCCTCAGCCTCCTCTTCTTCCTCTGCATCTGGCTCAGGGTCTCGCTGGATAGGAGGTGACAAGGGCTGTCGTCTCATGAGGGCGAGGTTGTGCAACATGCAGCATACAACGACAAATCTTGACATCCGCTCAGTGGAGTACTGTCGGGCTCCACCTGAACGGTCCAGGCAGCAGAAGCGTTGCTTTAGGACACCTATGGTGTGCTCGATGATGTTTTGTGTGGCCGCATGGCTCTCACTGTGGGCCTGCTTTGCATGTGTGCGTTCATGATCGGATTCATAAGCCACCTCATGAGGGGATATCCCTTATCGCCCAGTAGGCAGCCTTTGACTTGCCGTGCCGGTTGAAATATAGGTGGGACATTGAACTGCCGCATAATGAAGGTGTCATGACTGCTGCCAGGGTAGCGGGCATTGACCTGCATGATGCGCTGTGTGTGATCACACACCAGCTGCACACTGAGGGAGTGGAATCCTTTTCTGTTCATCAAGATGTGAGTTGAGATGTGGAGCAGGTATGGCGATATGCGTGCAGTCAATGGCACCCTGCACCATGGGGAAGCCTGTAATGCGACCAAACCCTCGTGCTCGCTCATTCTGCTGCTCTCTGTCAAGAGGGAACGTTATGAATCTGTTATACAGCTCATACAGTGCCTCAGTGACCTCTCTTATGCAGCAGTGCACTGCAAACTGCGGGATGTTTCACATATCGCCAGCAGCAGCCTGAAAGGATTCAGAGCCCTAAAATTTCAGCACCACGGTTACCTTCGCAGTGACAGGCAATGCTGTCCTTGGCCTGCTCTGAGGCTCCAGTTGTGGCTGCAGCAGTTGACAAATCTCTGTCATGACCTCTCGTGAACCGCAGGCGTCGGATGCACTGATCTTCAATCAGGTTGAGGTAAGAGGTCCCTGAAGGCCCTCATTGGATATGGCCTCCTGCTCAGTTCCCTGCACCTCCTCCTCCTCCTCCCTCTCCTCGCAGCTTGACCTGCTCTATGTGGCCTCTCTGCATGTTCCCAGTCATGTTCAATGCCCAGCGGGAACCCTAGCAGGCCATGCATGGTTGCCAGAAATCTTGTTCAGCACACTGTTGTAAATGCCACCAACAGTAATGCAGGACCTGTCAGCCCACTCTCTATATACTATTGCAACTTTCTTCAAGTATAGGAAGCTTCAACAAACAGGTACAAATGCATCAGCAGCCAGAAGCAATAATCCAGCAACTAACCTGCAACGACTGCATGATCCCTTTAAATAACGCTGGTGCGGTGTCCTCCAAACCGTCTATGACCTGTTCAGCTGTGTGTGGTTAAGACAATACATTGGCTGGAGCGCTGAGTTCTACCAAGTTCAGCCCACCAACGACACTTGAGGTCCTAGTGACATCATAGGACTCTGATTTCCATTTTAAATGGCCCCACAGCCTGACTCCAGGGACTGCTCCAGCCGCCCAGCTGTAAGCCCCGGTGAACATTGCCATGGCGACAGCAGCAACGGAGCCATGGACTCTTTTTGCTCCAGCCTCCATCCCACCTCCGTCTGAAGGATTCACAAGTTGACTTAGTCTTCTTGCCTCTTAAAAAATCCTATTGGATTTAGTATTAGGATCAGTCCATAAATGAAAGCCTACATCTTCCCCGACTATAATACATGACATTAAGGGGTGATTCCATAATTCTACACTCCCAGCGGGGAAGCTGTGCACGAAGAGGGTGTGGGTCAGAGATAGGGTGCAAACTCTCTGACCCACAGTCCCTGTGAGGGCAACTTCCTGCTGGGAGCACGAGGTCACGGAATTATCCTTCAAGAGCCTCCTCTGATGTTATACAGCATGGGTAGAAAACCCATGGGCCTTCTGGCGAACTCGCACTGTAACTCCAGCAGGAGTTGGCCAAAAGGGCCACACCTAGTCCCTGCATAACATCAGGGTTCCCCATTGGCCTTGTGGGGTGGAGCTGCTGTCCATCCCAAATAAGGTTATCAGCATAAGGGGAGGGTGGGCTGGGGCCAGGACTCCCTATGTCGATTGTTCCTATTTTCCTGCCCTGAAAGTATAGGTAGAGATATACCTAGTGGGGCCCTCCTGGGAATCCGGACTGGGACCACCCCCGAAGAGGAAGAATTATTTAAAAATTTTAAAGTGACCCTTTACAAAGGGTGCAACTGGGGGTACCTGAAAGTTTTTATTGGGAGTGGGGGTGGGGGGGAAGGACTAGGCTACCCTCTTCCCACGGGCAGGCCACTCTTCCCCTGGGCTGTCCAGCCTCTTCAGCAGATAGGCACCCTAGATGCACCCCTAGTGGTGAGGGTGCCTGACATTGCTGTTTAAATGAAGGGAACTCCTCTTGACTCTGAATTTTGGCCAGGTCAATGGCAGAGGTCTCTGGCAGGTGCATCTTGCTATTTTGCCTAGCTCCCTCCCCACAAATTTTCAGGGCTCATCTATAGTCAAGATAGGGCACGATTTAAGTACTTCTTTTATCCATTCTTGCGATGTGAGCATCGCTGGCAAGGCTGCCATTTATTGCCCATCCCTAGTTGCCCTGAGAAGAATTTAAGTACTGTATGACGAATGTACAGTTAACATACAGTTCATTGTAACTCAGGGGCAGAGTAAGCAGCTAATCGCAGTGCTGAGAAGTTATTGAACCATTTTACTCGGAATTTCCTTAAGACTTTTCTTCACAAACTCACGGCGCAAGGACCTAAATTGCATTGAAACGCATCAGCACCTCGGTTGTGTTTGATATTATCCTGACAACAATGATTCACCACTTTTCTGATTTCATTCCTCAAATTAAATAAAAATGTTTGCCAAAATTTCTTTCAGGAAACCATTATCCCTTTAAAAATATTTTTTTTCAAACAAAGAAATGTTCAAAAAACATTTTAAAGTTCTTTTGACTCCTCATATGACAAGTTAGTTTTACATTTTAATGAGGTAATTTTTATTTCGGGAAACTAGGTGAAGAGTCAAGGTCTTGCAATGCAGGACATCACCGAGATTGAAAAGAAAGGATGGGGTATCCCAGGAAATAGCGATGAAGGTACTGTGATGAGACTGGATTTCAAAAGAGTAGAGATGTAGTGAGGAGGAAAAATAGTAATATTGGAACATAGAAGGAAAGCTTTGAGGAACATTGATTGCAATAGTATTAATAAAATAGAGAGACAAGAAAAGAGGGAAAGCAAGATTGGAAGCTAGAGGTGAGAGAATGATTGCCTATCAGATGACAAATTTTCATTTTTATTCTATTCAGGAATGCAAAAATGTGTTAGAAGTAGCTCTCTGGATTTGAGATTAGTATTGAAGTCATGGATGGACTTAGACTTTATAAAGAAGAAAGAGATGCATTTATACAGTGCCTTTCATGACCTCAGGACATCCCAATGGGCTTTATCGCTAAATGAGTACTTTTAAAGTGTAGTCACTGTTGTAATGTCGGAAATGTGGCAGCCAATTTGCACAAAGCAAGGTCCCACAAACAGCAATGTGATAATGACCAGATAATCTGTTTTAGAGATCTTGGTTGAGGGATAAATGTTGGCCAGGACACCAGGATAAACTTCCCTGCTCTTCTTCATAATAGAGCAATGGGATCTATTATATCCACATGAGAAGACAGATTGGGATTTGGTTTAACGTCTCATCTGAAAGACGGCACCTTCAACAGTGCAGCACTTCCTCTGTATTGCACTGAAATGCCAGCCTAGATCATGTGCTTAAGTCTCTGACTCAGAAGCAGGAGTGCTATCACTGAGCCAAGACTGACACGTTTAAGTATTCAGCTCGTGTTGTCACAAAGCAAGCACTTTGTGTTTTCTGAAATGTAATTTCTCACACAGCTGTTTATCATACAGGTTAATCCCATTGTGAGTTGCCTGCAAATTGCAAACTCGACATTACAGATTCCAATCAATTTATATTTAGCTATCTTTCATTTTGAAATCGTATATTTGAAGTAATCCTTCCACCTCTACAAACAATTCCATTGACGTTTTTCAGGCTCATTCAATAATTTAAACATAGTTCAATTATTCACTTCTTGGATCATGCCTCTGTGCAACCATAAAAATGTCAGTTGGTTTTAGCTGTTCCTTACTTACATTGTTATTATGCCAGGTCATTGACTTGTACACATCTTTTATCCAGGGGCATACACAGGCTGGGAACCTGCTGTGATCCCAGGCACTGTCAGCTGCTTTCACAGCAGGTTTGGTGCTGCTCAGCCACTGCCATTACATTTTCTAACCTCAATGAGTTGCTCCGCCCGGCTCCACAGGAAGGTAAGTATAAAAAATTTACCTACCTTTTCTTCTTTGGCGGCCTTCAGCGTTCCCTTCAAAGTAAGGCTCAATTCCATCGTGATGTGCAGAAAGTACACTCATGCATTCCACCGTGATACGCAGAAAGTACACTCATGCATTCCATCGTGATGTGCAGAAAGTACACTCATGCATTCCACCGTGATGTGCAGAAAGTACACTCATGCATTCCACCGTGATGTGCAGAAAGTACACTCATGCATTCCACCGTGATGCGCAGAAAGTACACTCATGCATTCCACCGTGATGCGCAGAAAGTACACTCATGCATTCCACCGTGATGCGCAGAAAGTAAACTCATGCATTCCACCGTGATGTGCAGAAAGTACACTCATGCATTCCGCCGTGATGTGCAGAAAGTGCACTCATGCATTCCATCGTGATATGCAGAAAGTACACTCATGCATTCCATCGTGATATGCAGAAAGTACACTCATGCATTCCACCGTGATATGCAGAAAGTACACTCATGCATTCCACCGTGATGTGCAGAAAGTACACTCATGCGTTCCATCGTGATATGCAGAAAGTACACTCATGCATTCCGCCGTGATGCGCAGAAAGTACACTCATGCATTCCACCGTGATGTGCAGAAAGTACACTCATGCGTTCCATCGTGATATGCAGAAAGTACACTCATGCATTCCATCGTGATATGCAGAAAGTACACTCATGCATTCCATCGTGATATGCAGAAAGTACACTCTTGCATTCCATCATGATATGCAGAAAGTACACTCATGAATTCCACCGTGATATGCAGAAAGTACACTCATGCATTCCACCGTGATGTGCAGAAAGTACACTCATGCATTCCACCGTGATGTGCAGAAAGTACACTCATGCATTCCACCGTGATGTGCAGAAAGTACACTCATGCATTCCACCGTGATGCGCAGAAAGTACACTCATGCATTCCACCGTGATGTGCAGAAAGTACACTCATGCATTCCACCGTGATGTGCAGAAAGTACACTCATGCATTCCGCCGTGATGTGCAGAAAGTGCACTCATGCATTCCACCGTGATATGCAGAAAGTACACTCATGCATTCCGCCGTGATGCGCAGAAAGTACACTCATGCATTCCACCGTGATGTGCAGAAAGTACACTCATGCGTTCCATCGTGATATGCAGAAAGTACACTCATGCATTCCATCGTGATATGCAGAAAGTACACTCATGCATTCCACCGTGATATGCAGAAAGTACACTCATGCATTCCAGCGTGATATGCAGAAAGTACACTCATGCATTCCACCGTGATATGCAGAAAGTACACTCATGCATTCCGCCGTGATGCGCAGAAAGTACACTCATGCATTCCACCGTGATGTGCAGAAAGTACACTCATGCGTTCCATCGTGATATGCAGAAAGTACACTCATGCATTCCACCGTGATATGCAGAAAGTACACTCATGCATTCCGCCGTGATGCGCAGAAAGTACACTCATGCATTCCACTGTGATGTGCAGAAAGTACACTCATGCGTTCCATCGTGATATGCAGAAAGTACACTCATGCATTCCATCGTGATATGCAGAAAGTACACTCATGCATTCCATCGTGATATGCAGAAAGTACACTCATGCATTCCATCGTGATATGCAGAAAGTACACTCATGAATTCCACCGTGATATGCAGAAAGTACACTCATGCATTCCGCCGTGATATGCAGAAAGTACACTCATGCATTGTGCAGCAGCTTGTGCAATTACGCAGTTGAGTTCTCGCTCTTAGTGTCTTACCAATTTACACTAATCGGATAACACCTAACCACACAATCGATGTACAGGAGCTTCTGACTTCTGTATACCTGGATACATTTTACTTGGTGTGTGACCAAAAGAATATATATTTTTAAGCTGTCATTATAATTGCACCAGTTTGGTTAAGCAATTTTTCTTTAACTTTACACACAAAGAAAAATATACCCTCTAGTATAATAAAATTCCCTCTACACCATATAATGCAAAGAGAAGTATAGAAAAGGCTGCATTTAAAAAACGCTATTCTCTCCATTATAAACAACAAAAAATATTTGTGACTAACTTTGAGTTCTGCTAATACTCATAAACAACTGGAGCTTCACTGTCAACCCCTCGCATCTTGTAGTTCCCTCATTAATCCTCCATTGAATTACAGCTTTTGCAACCTATACTGTTAATCTATGCCTCTGCATGCATTGTTATATCAAATAAATACTTAGGACTGAGTTTAAGGTAGACTTGTCAATTAGGCAATGAGTGAGTGAGATTTATCAATAGTTACTGTAGCACACACTACAAATCTATTTAAATATATCAGCCTTGAAATTACTGCTGAAACATCGGAGAACAAATGCTTAGCACATTTTCATGATATTCCTCTGCCCCCAATTGTAACACAAGCATTATTTGGAATGTCATGTTTCCAAATTTTTGATCAATTTTTTTCCTCATGAAATGGATGCGAGGGTGAGTAGCTGGTGAGTGTTTTTTACATCACATTTAAAAAGTACTTGGATATTCACTTGAAGTGCTAAAACCTACAAGACTACGAACCAAGTGCTAGAAAGTGGGATTAGGCTGGGTAGCTCTTTTTCGACCAGCACAGACACGATGGGCTGAATGGTCTCCTTCTGTGCCGTAAATTTTTCTATGTTATGTTTAAGAGTTGTGTTTTAAAGCAAAGTGAACTTGCACAGGTTTCTTTTAAATCCATGGGCAATGAGGAGTGTAGAAGAGCATGCCAGGAGCAGCACCAGGCGTACCTAAAAATGAGGTGCCAACCTGGTGAAGCTACAACTCAGGACTACATGCATGCTAAACAGCTGAAGCAACATGCTATAGACAGAGCTAAGCGATTCCACAACCAACGGATCAGATCAAAGCTCTGCAGTCCTGCCACATCCAGTCGTGAATGGTGGTGGACAATTAAACAACTAACAGGAGGAGGAGGCTCTGTAAACATCCCCATCCTCAATGATGGCGGAGTCCAGCACGTGAGTGCAAAAGACAAGGCTGAAGCATTTGCAACCATCTGGATGATCCATCTCGGCCTCCTCCCGACATCTCCACCATCACAGAAGCCAATCTTCAACCAATTCAATTCACTCCACATGATATCAAGAAACGGCTGTGTGCACTGGATACAGCAAAGGTTATGGGCCCCGACAACATCCCAGCTTTAGTGCTGAAGACTTGTGCTCCAGAACTAGCTGCACATCTAGCTAAGCTGTTCCAGTACAGCTACAACACTGGCATCTACCCGACAATATGGAAAATTGCCCAGGTATGTCCTGTCCACAAAAAGCAGGACAAATCCAATCCGGCCAATTACTGTCCCATCAGTCTACTCTCAATCATCAGCAAAGTGATGGACGGTGTTGTCGACAGTGCTATCAAGCGGCACTTACTCACCAATAATCTGCTCACCAATGCTCAGTTTGGGTTCTCCCAGGAACACTCAGCTCCAGACCTCATTACAGCCTTGGTCCAAACATGGACAAAAGAGCTGAATTCCAGAGGTGAGGTGAGAGTGACTGCCCTTGACATCAAGGCAGCATTTGACCGAGTGTGGCACCAAGGAGCCCTAGTAAAATTGAAGTCAATGGGAATCAGGGGGAAAACTCTCCAGTGGCTGGAGTCATACCTAGCACAAAGGAAGATGGTAGTGGTTTTTGGAGGCCAATCATCTCAGCCCCAGGGCATTGCTGCAGGAGTTCCTCAGGGCAGTATCCTAGGCCCAATCATCTTCAGCTGCTTCATCAATGAACTTCCGTCCATCATAAGGTCAGAAATGGGGATGTTCGCTGATGATTGCACAGTGTTCAGTTCCATTCGCAACCCCTCAAATAATGAAGCAGCCCGAGCCCGCATACAGCAAGACCTGGACAACATCCAGGCTTGGGCTCATGAGTGGCAAGTAACATTCGTGCCAGACAAGTGGCAGGCAATGACCATCTCCGACAAGAGAGAGTCTAACCACCTCCCCTTGATATTCAATGGCATTACCATCGCCGAATCCCCCACCATCAACATCCTGGGGGTCACCATTGACCAGAAACTTAACTGGACCAGCCATATAAATACTGTGGCTACAAGACCAGGTCAGAGGCTGGGTATTCTGCGGCGAGTGACTCACCTCCTGACTCCCCAAAGCCTTTCCACCATCTACAAGGCACAAGTCAGGATGGAATACTCTCCACTTGCCTGGATGAGTGCAGCTCCAACAACACTCAAGAAGCTCGACACCATCCAGAACAAAGCAGCCCGCTTGATTGGCGCCCCATCCACCGCCCTAAACATTCACTCCCTTCACCACCGGCACACAGTGGCTGCAGTGTGTACCATCCACTGGATGCACTGCAGCAACTCACCAAGGCTTCTTCGACAGCACCTCCCAAACCCGCGACCTCTACCACCTAGAAGGACAAGAGCAGCAGGCACATGGGAACACCACCACCTGCACGTTCCCCTCCAAGTCACACACCATCCCGACTTGGAAATATATCGCCGTTCCTTCATCGTCGCTGGATCAAAATCCTGGAACTCCCTTCCTAACAGCACTGTGGGAGAACCTTCACCACTCGGACTGCAGCGGTTCAAGAAGGCGGCTCACCACCACCTTCTCAAGGGCAATTAGGGATGGGCAATAAATGCTGGCCTTGCTAGCGACGCCCACATCCCGTGAACGAATCAAAAAAAAATTGTAAATGTGCATTAAAGCCAGATGAGCCTGTTTGTATAATGTCACAGCTCACAGTCTGTTACAAAGTGATACGGTGGAGGTCATTTAATTCAATAGAAAGTAAAATCAGGTGGGTAGTAAAGCAGGCAAGTGGTCTGATCCCATCAGTTTCCCACCGGATGGGTTAGGTTATATTTACCCCCATTGATTCCATTGATCCCAAGCCCATTAAGCCAGAATGTCCCTTATTCATTTTGAGAATAGCAGGAGATGTTTTCTTTGAACTCACTCCCCAAGGAGTGGGGGAGAGATACCGAGTTTTATCGCCAGGCCTACTGGCAAATCACTGCTCAGGGAAGGAGTCAGAAAAACAGCCCTCCCGCTAGCTGAGTACACAGAGAAAAGAGACCAAGCAGCGCAGGGACAGACAGTCAGTCAGCCAGTGAGATCTGGGGAGGAAGCTTGCTCTACCAAGGTAAATTCACTCATCCCCAAGTCCAGGGCTGGTTAAGATCAGAAGACTGTTCAGGAAAAGTTAAGCAAGCCCGCTAATAGGAATAGTGTGCCACACTTTTCATGTTTTTCTTATTCTCAAGGAGAGTTCTGTAGTCAGTGGAATCGAGGTGAGATTTGATTCCATCTGTTACTCTGTACGTTCAGTTGTTGTCTGTAAAATAAAGCAACTTAACGATTCATAAGACAATGTTCCTATGTTAATGAGGCCCATCCCTCAAAATGGTCTGGCCTTCCTGTTGGCGCTATCGGACAGCTGGCCACCGCACTCTGTCAGACAACTGCCGAACACTGCACAGAAGGAAAATCTATCCCAGTAAGTATTCATCCACTAATATCACTGTTACAATTTTGCGGGTTTTATGCTAAATATTCCTCTCAGGTTCCTTATCACCAGTCATTCTAGTAAGTGGACCTTGTGTCCCCTATAATCAAGACCGCACGTTTGCCACCCAATATCTAGTAAAATGACAGCATGACTCAGGGATTGTAACATAGACCCCTTGTTATATGTACTGGCTACTCTAATCTTGCACATGTTGCTACGTGTGTTCTCCTGTCTTCATGGAACATGGATTGAAACACACTCTAGCATGTAGGTTTTTTGCTATGGTAGAGCAGAGGGATTTGGGGGTACAGGTTCACAGGACATTGAAGGCAACACCTCAGGTTGATAAGGCCATAAGAAAAGCTAATGGAATTCTAGACTTTATCACAAAAGGTATAGAATATAAAAGCCAAGAGGTAATGATGAGCCCATATAAAACCTTAATAAGACCTCAGTTAGATTACTGTGTGCAGTTTTGAGATACACACTACAGGAAGGAGAGAGGGCAGTAAAAAAGGTACAAATTCACTAGGATGCTGCCCGGTATGAGGAAATACAAATATAAAGTCTTAAAAAATTGCAGCTCTTTTCGTTAGAACGACGCAGAATATGGGGCGATATGATAGAAGTGTTTATGAAAGGATGGGACAGGCTAGATAGTTGTCAGTAGTTGCAGGTCCAGAATGACGGCCATAGATACAAGATTAAATGCAAGAGATTGAGAACAGAGGGCAAGACAAACTTCTTTACACAGAGAGTTATGAGACTGAGGAATTCACTTCCAGGGCTAGTGGTTGAGGCAGAACCTAGGTCAACATTCAAGATTAGATTGTATAGGTGGATGAAGGAAAAGGGGATAAAGGGATAAGGGAACAGGATGGTCAAATATGATTAGGACTATATGCTCATGTGGACGGTAAATGCTGACACAGACTGAGTCCAAATTGTAACTTCTATGTATTTCTATGACACAACTGTAAATCGGCAAATTGGTTTATTGTACATTAATACATGTGAGCATAATACAGTTTTCAGAGTTTCAATTTCTTACAAATCCATATACCATAAAAATCATTAAAATACATTTCTGGCACTGCTGTAGTTGAAAACTTATTTTCAAGCTAGCCATCTCTAGGCTAACCAACCATAACTTCTTGTGTTATAAGCTGTATGCATTCATTCATACACCCAGCTTCGAGTCTCTGTGTATCAGGGACACAAAGGGAGAGGAAAAGGGAGTCCTCTCAGCCTTCCCTCAACTCTGTGTATAGATTGGCATCTCGGGCTGCAAATCAAAGTTACCATTCTGAATGAAATGTGACAAACAAAATGTGACCAACCTGTGACACCTACATATCTGTTCAGCTAAGCTTCCTGACGGGCATGGTAAATGAAAACCATCGTATCACAATGGCAAGAAATGCTTGGAACTAACTCTAATGACCCTCATTGTCTCAAAGCTACAGTAACGTGTACTGTCTCTCCTGAGGTAGCCAATTAACACTTCATTTCATCCTAGTTCCATGTCTGCTGGTTAATGTTAAGGCAAAAAATGTTACAATAGCAAATATTATAATTTGAAAAAATTCTGCTGAGGCAATGCTGGTAAAACCCAAAATGCTACAATTGCCAACAATAATTTCTAAGCTACGGTGCTGTGTTTATTTTTAAAAGTAGATCACATATGAGTGATGCTTGTCAGGCCTGTAAAAACTGTAATGTAATGCCAGAGTTTTGATGTAATTTGTAAGACTGGTTATGAAATTATCATATTGATTGAACTGTAGCTTTAAAACACCCCCTCCCCCTGGTTTCACCTCCATGTTATCATTTTGCAGGTTTTACCCTAAATACTCTCTGAGTGACAGCGTCAACAATCATTCCTGTAAGTGGGCCTTGTGTCCCCTGTGACCGAGTGCATCTTTGCCGCCCAATATTGAGTGTTGGGAAGAGGTTCAGGAGGCAAGGCAGGTGGGTGGTTGGCTGCCCAACAGACAAAGGTCCAAAATATCCTGGAAGGGGTAGATTAAATAAAGTTGAGAATGGGACGCCAAGGCAAAAAAAAATCAGAATAAACAGAGCAAAGGAGTACAAGACTCCAATTAAGGTAAAATATAAAAACAAGGCCACATGTAAATAATCTAAATAGCTAAACTAAGTTCATTATCTGGCTGTTCATGTTACACAGTAGCAATCTAATATGGTGGAGAGTCAGAGACAAGGAGTGAAAAGATCTGATCCAGTGCCATCCAGTGGTCGGAGTCTGCTACTACATGAGGACTCAAAGCTGTTGTTTTAAAATATTTGAGGGTCACAGAGCTTTCATATTAAGAAGAAATCCCATTATAAATATTACCAAAACACAACAGGCATCAACAGAAAAGCAACAGATAGATGTGGACACACTTAAGATGGAAAATCTCACACAGTGCTGTTTACATAGGAGTTTTCAATGGAAGACATGACAGATATACTTATCTTACATTGAGTTAGATCGAAACTATAGCACAGAAACAGGCCATTTGGTCGAACTGGTCCATGCCAGCATTTATGCTCCACATGAGCCTCCTCCCTCCTTACTTCATCTAACTTTATCAGGATACCCCTCTGTTCCTTTCTCCTTTATGTGCTTATCTAGCTTCCCCTTAAATGCATCTATGCTACTTGCCTCAACTATTCAACTTAATAATATATAGATAATCTCTTAAGGTAGTGCCAAAAATACACAAAATTCTTGAGCCTGTACTTGAAGCCGCTCAATTTGTTGTATGTTCAATCACATCCATCTTTATCTAGGAGTTAGCGCTCTGTTCTATGTACTGTAGTTTTTAAATATCTCATGGGAAACAGGTTTTCAGCTAATGTTGCATTTATATTGTAGGGTCACTGCCCATTGCTGCATTAATATTGGGAGGTACTTTCTACTGCAAGTGTCAGCCTTGGCTGGTGTTGACACTCCGGCCTCTGCGTCAGAAGGTTGTGGGTTCAAATCCCACTCCAGAGTCTTGAGCCCATAATCTAGGCTGACATTCCAGTGCTGCATTGAGGGAGTGCTGCACTGTCTGAGTGTCAACGGTGCTGCCTTTCAATCTGCCCTCTCTGGTGTATGTAAAAGATCTCATGGCACCATTTTGAAGAAGAGCAGGTGAGTGAGTTCTCCCTGGCCAATATTTATCCCTCAACCAACATCATTAAAACAGATTATCTGGTCATTTATCTCATTGCTGTTTGTGGGACCTCGCTGTACGCAAAATTGGATGCAGTGTTTCCTACACTTCAAAAGTACTTTATTGGCTGTAAAACACTTTGGGGTGTCCTGAGGTCGCGAAAAGCACTATTTAAATCCAAGTTCTTTCTTTTCCTTTCTTTAATTGGATCTACTTTACAACATGCTTCTGTATACAAAATGAGCTACTATTTGTTGGGGAAAGTATGTACAAACTACTGAAGCAAAATTGCTGGCCTGTACAGACAGGTGTGAGTGATTCTATCACTCAGCTCACCAGCAACCAAACAAAGGCTGCCTCTCCCTCTAATGGCTGGTGGCTTCATGTTTATGCTGCCTTGAAGGCAGTGGTGCCAACAGAGGTATTTGCCCTCCCAACTCTTCTGCTAGTGCGTGCTGCCTCCATTAGGATGAGCGCCATCTCATATATGCTGCCAATCTGGCACCAACAAATAGAGGTGCCATAAGTGGCATACAAAAAATATCCTCAAAATTATAAACAAAATAAAATGGAATAAAAACAACAAAAGAAAGTTTGAAATGCACAGCTGATCGGTCAATATCTAAAGAGAAATAAGAACAGAAAATGCTGGAAAACACTCTGCAGGTCAGGCAGCATCTGAGAAAGAAAGATAGCTTAACATTTCATGAGGAACTATTCATCAAACAAAACAGGATATCAGGCTGTAACTTGCAACGATGTATAATAATCAATGTAGGCCTCAATGTTACCACAATTTTGTTTACTTGCTGTTTTGAGTTGGTTTTTATATTGTATTTTTAAGATTTCCATTCGTATCTGATTGGCTGATAGTCCAGACTATCAGATGACATTGATAGTATATAGTTTCAATTTTTGTGATGTCATATCCTACTGTTCCACTGAATCAGTGTTCTGGTAAAGCCCACTACGTCTCCTTCATATACTCCATATGATTTTTAGACATGATTTCCCATTTCTATTTTCTGCTTAAACAGCAGATGTGTTTTTGGGTTCCTGTTAGGCATTGCAGTGATCCAGTGGGTCCCACTAGGATAATACATGAGCAATGGCCTCTGTCAGGAATCCCCAGTAAAAAGTATCATTTGCAATAACTGCCCAACATATATCTTGTAGCAGTCACCAGAGGCTCTTTGACACACAGTTAGTCGTGCTGTGACATTCCCTTGTACATGTTGGCTCTGCAATTATTTACAAATTGCCTGCAAAATTGACTTTGAGGAGCTAGGCAATTCTCCTCAACAAAATAATTAATCTTCAATTCTGTACCAAGTGTTTCAACCAGAGCTAAACTAAGTTGTGTTATCTGGAAGAATAGAATCATAGAATCATAGAAGTTACAACATGGAAACAGGCCCTTTGGCCCAACATGTCCATGTCGCCCAGTTTATACCACTAAGCTAGTCCCAATTGCCTGCACTTGGCCCATATCCCTCGATACCCATCTTCCCCATGTAACTGTCCAAATGCTTTTTAAAAGACAAAATTGTACCCGCCTCTACTACTGCCTCTGGCAGCTCGTTCCAGACACTCACCACCCTTTGAGTGAAAAAATTGCCCCTCTGGATCCTTTTGTATCTCTCCCCTCTCACCTTAAATCTGTGCCCCCTCGTTATAGACTCCCCTACCTTTGGGAAAAGATTTTGACTATCGACCTTATCTATGCCCCTCATTACTTTATAGACTTCTATAAGATCACCCCTTAACCTCCTACTCTCCAGGGAATAAAGTCCCAGTCTGTCTAACCTCTCCCTGTAAGTCAAACCATCAAGTCCCGGTAGCATCCTAGTAAATCTTTTCTGCACTCTTTCTAGTTTAATAATATCCTTTCTATAATAGGGTGACCAGAACTGTACACAGTACTCCAAGTGTGGCCTCACCAATGCCCTGTACAACTTCAACAAGACATCCCAACTCCTGCATTCAATGTTCTGACCAATGAAACCAAGCATGCTGAATGCCTTCTTCACCACCCTATCCACCTGTGACTCCACTTTCAAGGAGCTATGAATCTGTACTCCTAGATCTCTTTGTTCTATAACTCTCCCCAACGCCCTACCATTAACGGAGTAGGTCCTGGCCCGATTCGATCTACCAAAATGCATCACCTCACATTTATCTAAATTAAACTCCATCTGCCATTCATCGGCCCACTGGCCCAATTTATCAAGATCCCGTTGCAATCCTAGATAACCTTCTTCACTGTCCACAATGCCACCAATCTTGGTGTCATCTGCAAACTTACTAACCATGCCTCCTAAATTCTCATCCAAATCATTAATATAAATAACAAATAACAGCGGACCCAGCACCGATCCCTGAGGCACACCGCTGGACATAGGCATCCAGTTTGAAAAACAACCCTCGACAACCACCCTCTGTCTTCTGTCGTCAAGCCAATTTTGTATCCAATTGGCTACCTCACCTTGGATCCCATGAGATTTAACCTTATGTAACAACCTACCATGCGGTACCTTGTCAAATGCTTTGCTGAAGTCCATGTAGACCACGTCTACTGCACAGCCCTCATCTATCTTCTTGGTTACCCCTTCAAAAAACTCAATCAAATTCGTGAGACATGATTTTCCTCTCACAAAACCATGCTGACTGTTCCTAATTAGTCCCTGCCTCTCCAAATGCCTGTAGATCCTGTCCCTCAGAATACCCTCTAACAACTTACCCACTACAGATGTCAGGCTCACTGGTCTGTAGTTCCCAGGCTTTTCCCTGCCGCCCTTCTTAAACAAAGGCACAACATTTGCTACCCTCCAATCTTCAGGCACCTCACCTGTAGCGGTGGATGATTCAAATATCTCTGCTTCAATAATCATCTGGTTATTTTCAAGCGGACCCGGTATTTTAAATGTTTATTTTTATTCCTCTCTAAATGTCAACTTGATCTATTATTATCAAGATATTGCAATTGTGTTTAAAGTTGGTGTTTGTTAATGTTTTGGAAATATGTACTCTATGCTGCTTGCTGGCAGAATGAAGAGGATCTAAACGAGGCACTGCATCACCAGGTGACATTCTTTCATCTGTGCGGCTTTCAGATTTCTTTTTTTTTCACTGGTGCAGCATTCTAGATACGAAGCTGCCTTTCGTCATGTTTCACTTTTTGCAATATATTGGACTGCTGCTTGTCTTCTGAACAGAGCATTTCTCTTTTCCAGCTGCGTGGTGGTTTTGAACAGACCTGAGGGAACCCATTTTAACATTTCTCACAAAGCTCTTAAAGAAAGAAAGACTTGCATTTATATAGCGCCTTTCACAACCTCAGGACGTTGCAAATCTCATCTTAGCCAATTAAGTACTTTTGAAGTGTAGTCACTGTTGTAATGTAGCAAACACAGCAGCCAATGTGCGCACACCAAGATCCCACAAACAATAATGTTATAATGACCGGACAATCTATTTTTAGTGATGTTAGTTTAGGGGTAAATATTGGCCAGGACACCAGGGAGAACACCTCAGCACCACTTCAAAATAGTGCCATGGAATCTTTTATATCTACCCAGGAGGGCAGACGGGGCCTTGATTTAACTTCTCATCTGAAAGATGGCACTTCTGACAGTGCAGCACTCTCTCAGTACTGCACTGCAGTGTCAGCCTGGATTATGGGCTCGAGTCTCTGGAGTGAACATAAGAACATAAGAACATAAGAAATTGGAGCAGGAGTAGGCCAATCGGCCCCTCGAGCCTGCTCCGCCATTCAATAAGATCATGGCTGATCTGATCCCAACCACAAATCTAAAGAACACAAGAAGTCGGAGCAGGACCCGGCCACATAGCCCCTGGGCCCTCTCCGCCACCCACAGGGCATTGACCGATCCGAACTCAGCTTCATGTCCAATTTCCTGCCCGCTCCCCATAACCCCTAATTCCCTTTACTTCTAGGAAACTGTCTATTTCTGTTTTAAATTTATCTAATGATGTAGCTTCCACAGCTTCCTGGGGCAGCAAATTCCACAGACCTACCACCCTCTGAGTGAAGAAGTTTCTCCTCATCTCAGTTTTGAAAGAGCAGCCCCTTATTCTAAGATTATGCCCCCTAGTTCTAGTTTCACCCATCTTTGGGAACATCCTTACTGCATCCACCCGATCAAGACCCTTCACAATCTTATATGTTTCAATAAGATCGCCTCTCATTCTTCTGAACTCCAATGAGTAGAGTCCCAATCTACTCAACCTCTCCTCATATGTCCGCCCCCTCATCCCCGGGATTAACCGAGTGAACCTTCTTTGTACTGCCTCGAGAGCAAGTATGTCTTTTCTTAAGTATGGAGACCAAAACTATGAACCCACAACTTTCTGACTGAGAGGCGAGAATACTACCATGGAGCCCTGGCCATCTCAATATACACTTGGATTGATGGACTATTGAAGTGCAGACAACCCAATTAGCCCAAAAGTTCTTTATTTTACACTTGCGGTTCGAGGTGCAGTTCTTGCACTCTGCTATTAATCAGCAACATTTTAATAGTCACTCCACCAGGAAAAATAGTTGGTTCCATCTTTTAGAACGTATATTTGTGCCATGATTTCAGACCAATTTGCCATACCTTTAGGAACAAAGGAACATAGGAACGAGAGAAGGCTATTTAAACCCCTCGAGCCTGTTCTGCCATTCAATGAGATTATGGCTGATCTGTATCCTAACTCCATCCACCCGCCTTGGTTCCATATCCCTTAATATCCTTGAATAGCAAAAATCTATTCATCTCAGATTTAGAATTATTAATTGAGCTAGTATGTATTGCTTTTTGTGGGAGAGAGTTCCACACGTCTACCGCCCTTTGCATGAAAAAATGTTTCCTAACTACTTTCCTGAATGGCCTGGCTCTGATTTTAAAGTTATGTCCCCTTGTCCTAGATTCCCCCACCAGCGGAAAAAGTTTCTCAATCTGCATAAAACCCTTAATCAGTCAGTAATCTGCTTTAAAGAAGTGTTAGTGTGTAAACCCTATCAATTCCTTTCAAAATCCTAAACACCTCAATCAAATCACCTCTTAACCTTCTATCTTCCAGGGAATGCATGCCTAGTTTATGAAATCTCTTCTCATAATCTAACTCTTGGAGCCCGGGTAACATTCTGGTGAATCTGTGCTGCACACCTTCCAAGGCCAATATATATTTTCTAAGGTGCGGTGCCCAGAACTGTACACAGTGCTCCAGATGTGGTCTAACCAGGGCTTTGTATAGCTGTAACAAAACTTCCTCCCCTTTATATTCTAGCCTTCTAGTTATAAAGGCTAACATTCCATTAGCCTTTTTGATTATTTTTTGTACCTGACTACTACATTTTAGTAATCTGTGTACATGGGCCCCTAAATCTCTTTGGACTTCCGCTGTTCGTAGCTTTTTACTATGTAAAACATGCTCGGATTTATCCTGTTTTGGTCCAAAATGGATGACGTCGCACTTAACTGCACTGAAAACCATCTGCCCTAGTTTTGCCCACTCACTTAATCTATCAGTGTCTCTTTGTAATTTTATGCTCCGGTCTACACTAGTTACTATGCCACTTTCTGTCATTGGCAAACTTGGATATATGGCTCTCTATTGTGTTATCTAAGTCATTAATAAATATAGTGAAAGTTGAGGCCCCAGCACAGATCCTTCAGGGACACTACTAGTCACTTCCTTCCAATTCAAGTATCCCTACTCTCTGTCTCCTACCGCCTAACCAATTTGCTAATCAGGTCAATAATTTGCCTTCAATTCCATGAGCTTTAATTTTAGCAATCAATCTCTTATGTGGAAACTTATTGAATGCCTTCTGGAAGTCCATATAAACTACATCCATAGACATTACCCTGTCTACTACTTTAGTTAATTCCTCAAAAAATTCAATTAGGTTCATTAGACATGACCTACCTTTAAAAATCCACATTGGCTCTCTCTGATCAGCTCAAATTTCTCTAAGTGCTCAGTCACACTGTCCTTAATTATAGATTTCAATAATGTCCCCACAACAGATTTTAGACTAACAGGTCTATAATTTCCTGGTTTCTCTCTCTCACCTTTCCTAAATAGTGGAGTTATATTTGCAATTTTCCAATCTAAAGGGACAATTCCTGAATCGAGAGAGCCTTCGAAGATTATGGTTACAGCATCCGCAATTTCCCCACCTACTTCCTTTAAAACCCTGGGGTGGAAACCATCAGGTCCTGGGGATCTGTCATTCTTTAGTGCATTAATTTTCTAATACTGTTTTCTTGTTTATGTTAACTTTAGTGAGCTCCAGTCCTCGATTCATTATTAGTTTCCCTGGAATGTCGGGTATATTATCCTCTTCCTCTGCTGTGAGGACTAACACAAAATAATTACTCAACAAATCTGCCATTTCCTTATTTTCATTTGCAATATTACCTGCATCTGTTTTTAAAAGGCCCACATTACCCTTGACTACCCTTTGTCTTCTAATATAATTATAAAAACTTTTTGTGTTAATCTTGATGTCCCTCACAAGTTTCTTTTCGTAATCCCTTTTTGCAGCTCTTTCTGTCTTTTTTGTCTTCCTTTGCTGTTTCTTAAATCTCTCCCTGTCCCTTGGATCTACATTATTCTTTGTACTTTTGTATGCTCCTTCCTTTGGTTTTATGTTATCTCTCACCTCTTTTGTCGACCATGGCTGTTTTATTGGACAAGTTGTGCTCTTGCCCCTTAGTGGTATATGCTGGTCCTGTATTAAGCTAAATTATTTTTTGAACATCTCCCACTGTTCATCTCAGAGAGAGTGTGGAAAAGATTTACTAGAATGGTTCCAGAGATGAGTGACTTCAGTTATGTGGATAGACTGGAGAAGTTGTTCTCCTTAGAGTACAGAAGGTTGAGAGGAGATTTGATAGAAGTGTTCAAAATCATGAAGGGTTTAGATAAAGTAAATAAAGAGAAACTGTTCCCATTGGCGGAAGGGTCGAGAACCAGAGGACACAGATTTAAGGTGATTGGCAGAAGAACCAAAGGCGAGATGAGGGAAAACTTTTTTTGCACAACAAGTAGTTATGATCTGGAATGCACTGCCTGAAATGGTGGTGGAAGCAAATTCAATCGTGGCTTTCAAAAAGGAATTGGGTGAATATTGAAGGGAAAAAATTTGCAGGGCTACAGGGGAAGAGCGGGGGAATGGGACTAACTGGATTGCTCTTACAAAGAGCCAGCATGGGCTTGATGGGCCGAATGGCCTCCTTCTGTGCTGTAACCATCCTATGATTCTATGATCTATAGTTTTACTCAGTAACAGTTTTGACCAGTTTGCTGTCGTCAGTCTCTGTCTCATCCCATTAAAGTTAGTCACACCAAAATCTAGAATCTTAGTAAATGTGTTAAGTTTCTCCTTTTCAAACCTATCATTGAATTCCATCATATTATGATCATTGTTAGATTAGCACTAAGTTGATGGAACCAGTCTATAATGTCACTAGAAGCATCACCTGTAGATTTACAGTTACATGACGTCAGAGCTGTGAGAGAACTAAATGGAAATGTGGGAATTAATCATTGATTATTGATAACTCATTCTGTGTAAGCCAATGAGCTTTTGGTCCAAACCACAGAAAATCACTGGATTCAATGCCTGATCGGGGACAGAGTCAAACAAAACAAAAACTATTACCATATGCCCAGGCGCCAAGGTCAGGAAAAAGAGGCAGATATCTGGATCACTGGATCTACAGCCCTTTAATAGTGCCCCAGGATTTCCATGGCTTGGTATAATACAGCATGGAAGGAGACCATTTGGCCCATCGTGCCTGTGCCTGCTCTTTGAAACAGCTTTCCAATTAGTCCCATTCCCCTACTCTTTCCCCATAGCACTCCACTAAATCTCCCCTTAACCTTCTCTGCTCTAAGGAGAACAATCCCAGTTTCTCTAGCCTGTAGCTGAAGTCCTGCATCCCTGGTACCATTCTAGTAAATCTCTTCTACCTCTCCTCATTCTTCCTACCAAAATGCATCACTTCACACTTCTCTGCATTAAATTGCATCTGCCATGTGTATGCCCATTTCACCAATCTGCCTGTGTCCTCTTAAAGTCTATTACTATCCTCCTCACTGTTTTCTACACTTCCAAATTTCGTGTGTGGAGCATGCAGGGCAATTTGTGTGCAGTCAATGGTACCCTGCACCATGGGGAAGCCAGCAATGTGAGCGTACCCCCGTGCTCGCTCGTTCTGCTTGTCTCTGGTGAGTGGGAAGGGGATGAACCTGTTCCTCATGTGGTACGTTGCGTCTGTGACCTCCCTTATGCATCAGTGCACTACATACTGCGAGATGTTGCACATGTCGCCAACAAAAGCCTGAAATGTTCCTGAGCCGTATAAATTCAGCGCCACGGTGACCTTCACAGCCACAGGCAATGCTGTCCTTGCCCTGCTCTGAAGCTGCAGTTGTGGCCGCACCAGTTGACAGATCTTGGTGATGGCTTCCTTGGTAAACCTCAGGCATCGGATGTAATCCTCCTCAGTCATGTTGAGGTAAGAGAATTGATCCTGGAAGGCCCTCGTTGGGTAGGGCCTCCTGCTCAGTGACCTGCGTCTCCTCGTCCTCCGTCTCCTCGCAGCTTGACCTGCTGGGTGTGGCCTCTCTGCATGCTCCCAGTCATGCTCAGTGCCCAACGGGAGCCCAAGCAGACTGCCCATGGTTGGCAGGAATGTTGTTCAACCACGGTTGTAACTTTCCAACCCATAAGGCAGTACCTGCCAAAGCACTCTCAAAAGGAGTGTAGGAACTCTCAATAAGAATAGGGAGCTTCAAAAAACACTTCCTACTCCTCCAGCAGCCAGAAGCAATAATCCAGCAACTAACTTGCAACACCTGCATGGCCCCTTTAAACAGTGCTGGTGGGGGGTCCTTCAGGCAATATAAGATATGTTTAGATGGTCAGGGATAAGACTGTGCGTTGAGTTGAGTGTTAAGGTCGAAAATGGTGTCTATCACTTTAAATCAGCATTGCACACTGATTGCATGCATTTTCCCCCTACTTTACATGCTTCCAGCGTTTGGTATTTGCACATGCGCTAACTCCTACACCAAGATGGCATCTGACGCACATCACGCTGGAAATGTGTGTGCACATCCAAGACGCCATCTTGGATAGCGGAGAGGCCGTGTAGCACCGAAACAACGGGCGCTACAAAGCCCAATTTAGCGCCCATAGTGCGTAAGAAAGGGTAAGTAAAATACCAGGTGGTGTGTACATGGTCATTGTGGTCTTCTGGTCTAGTTTCAATCACCTATGGAGGTGGGAGAGGAATTTCCAAGATGTTATTTTTTCTCTGATTGGCCTTGGGTTTTTTTTCTGTTCTTTTGCCTCTCCCAAGGGATTACATGACTGATGGTAAGCAGGTGGGTATGTGTGCTGGTGGGAATGGGTACCTAATCGTGGCACCCTAGGCGGGGCAGGCTTGATGGACCAGCTGGTCTTTTCCTGTCCGTCAGTAAAAGACCAGCTGGTATATGTTCATACCAATTGACAAGTCACAGAATGGATAGCAAGCTGGCTACAAAACAGAAAACAGAGAGTGGGAGTTATGGATAGTTACTCAGACTAGCAAAAGGTGGGATGTGGTGTTCTACAAGGATCGGTGCTTGGACCACTGTTGTTCACAATTTACATAAATGATTTGGACTCAGGTATTATATCAAAATTTATGGATAACACCAGATTTGGGGCTATAGTTAAAACTGAGGAAAACTGCGACAAAATACAAGAAGATATTAATAAACTCGCAGAATGGATAGAATTGTAAAGCAGAGAAGTAATGTTAAACTTGTATAGAACCTTGGTTAGACCACACTTGGAGTACTGTGCACAGTTCTGGTTTCCCTTTTATAAAAAGGATATCAAAGCACTGGAGAAAGTTCAAAAAAGATTTACAAGGATGATACCAGAACTGAGAGGTTATAACTATCAGGAAAGATTGTACAGGCTGGAGCTCTTTTCTCTGGAAAAGAGAATGCTGAGGGGTGATCTGATAGAGGTCTTTAAGATTATGAAAAGGTTTGATAGGGTAGAATTACAGAAGATGTTTATACTTGTGGGGAAGACCAAAACTAGGGGTCCTAAATATAAGATAGTCAATAATAAATCCAAAAGGGAATTCACAAGAAACTTCTTTATCCAGAGGATGGTTACAACGTAGAATTCATTACCACAAGGGGTAGTTGCGGCGAATAGCATAGATGCATTTGGGGGGAAGCTAGATAAACACATGAGGAAGAAAGGAATAGAAGGTTATGCTGATAGGGTTAGGTGAAGAGGGGTGGAAGTAGGCTTGTGAAGAGCATAAACACCAGCATGGACCAGTTGGGCCAAATGTCCACTTTCTGTGCTGTACATTCAATGTAATTCTATGTAATATTATCTTAGTGGGAGTAACATACAGGGAACTAGATGAATCTTCATTCGAGCTATTCAGTGTTAATTCTGATATGGCATATTCAGGATACATAAGAATATAAGAAAATATGGAATGTGCGAAGGCCTTTCAATCTCTCATACATTTCCTCGCTATAGACCATGCACAACTTGTCCTAATATGGACTCTACTGCTCATTCATTAACCTAGTTATTGGATTTAGAGAATCTGAATTTTATAGGCTCTAATCGAAATCCAAACCTGAAATGTAAATTTATTCAAACGCTCCAGCTGGTTGAGGCTGTAATTTATGAAGCGTAGGGCCGATTTTTAAAGTGTGTGGTGCTGGTAGGGAGCCTCACTGTCAGTTCCACGTATCAGGAAATCACGGTCGGTGCACATGCAATTTCCTGATTAGTGCTCCCGGCAGGCATACTTGGAAAATTACTCCTCACAAGTGTAACAACTGTTTGACTTCTCAACCATGTTGCTCGATGAGGCATCACACATTGAGAAAAATGCCAGTGCTCCATGGAAAGCTGCTCTATGTTAGGGATAAGCCCTTGGGTTTTTCAGATTTTTCTTTCAATCTGTAAGATTTGAATATTCAAAAAGTTGATCTGAGTGCAAACCTGCAGTATCTTTCGAAACTGTCAGTCAGTACTGCTGCATTCCTTCCCTGTGCCTACGTTACACACACACACACACACATTGCCAACTCTGGTTGGAGGCATTCTAGGAGGTTTGATCACGTGACATTCTGACCACGACAGCTGACCATGGGATATCTGATCACATGACACCTGATCATGTGACATCTGATCACGGGACATTCGATCACATGACATTGATCATATGACTTCTACAAATGTTATTGCATTTACCTTATAAAGGTTGGGTGCCCTGTAGTTGACTATTTTTGCTCATGGTTTTGCACCAGCAGCTGTTGTGCGACAAGTTCGAAGAACCATGAGGCCACCCGTGAACAGAGGGGAAACCGAGGATGGGGAAGAGGGGAAACTGAGGAATCCCCCCACTTCAAAGACCCTCCCCAATTCAGACTCCCACATTTCAGGCCCCTCCAGTTCCGATCCCCCACATTTCAGAGACCCCCACATTTCAGATCCCCATTTAAGAGCCCCCCCGTTTGCCGAGACCCCCCGATTGGCGACCCCCCTATTTCAGAGACCCTCCGAATGCTGAGCCCTGCCAATTCCTGACTCTCCAGATGTCGAGACCCTCCAGCCCCCTTACGACTGCACTCCATGCGGTTTATGTGGCGGTGGTCGGGTGATGTCACCAAGCCAGAGGCTTCTCTAACAGCAACCGGTGACGTCATGGAGCAGGAGGGTGCACTGCAGCTGGAAATTTAAATCATTGATTTCCCGGGGTGTTGGAGGCAGTACTCGGCAGAGGAACCCCCGATTCCGGGAAACTCCCGGTCATTCTGGGGGGGTTGGGAACTCTAACACACATACACTCACGCACGCACACACTCATGCACACACACACACACACACGCACATATGTTAAACAGACAACTTTCTGACTACATGCCGTTAGTGGGAAACCTAGTCCACCAGCTGAGTATTGGTAAATAGTGAGCATGCCCCAATATTGTGATGGGCAATATGCTAGCAGCATGTGCTTGGAAAATCAGTCCTTATGTTCCCAGGGAAGGTGGCATTGTCCCAAATGCAAATGTATGTTGTACTGCCAGAGAACATGACAGCACCAGTCCACAAACAACATGGGCAAGCACACAAATGTACAAATACATACATACACATATAAGCTTTAGTACAATCTCTTCTTACACAGACACACACATTCACACACTTAGCTATCGCCAGAGAACGTGGCTACAACCACAGTCAGCAGCTGCTCACCACCGTTCAACATGGCGATGGTGGACTTATATATCCACGACCACCTCGTACATGTAGAAGTTGAGATTGCTGCCCTGTCATGTGTGCAGAAGTGACAGGCCAGGAAAAGTGATTTTTATTTTGTCTTTTTCTTTATTTTAAGTGGACAGGAGCATCTGAATCAAAATTGATCCAATGTGGGCCAGATTAGGTCAATCAGGAATTATCTCGAAATGGGCATCCTTTAGGTCACTTTAGATACAAGAATTTGGTTTACTGAACACTCTCCATGCATACATAGAATCTACAGCACAGAAACAGGCCATTCTGCTAAAAAGTCTATGCCGTTTATATTTATATTCCACAAGAGCTTCCTCCCACTATAATTACCTCTTCCAACCCTGATCCTGTATCCTACTATTCCCTTCTCCCTCATTTATGCATTGTGCCTCCCCTTAAATGTGGCAATGCTTTTATTCATGAGTCAGTCTTGGCAGAGAGTATCAGCAGAACTCAAGGTTTCTTGAAACATAAAACCAAAAAAAAATAAAGCACACAGAGGGGTGTGCTGTGGATTTTACCTCAGGCGATGTGACGAAGGCATGTGTGGCAGGGTTGGCATCATTGCAGCCTAATGGTTTACTCACAGTTTCTGATGTCTTACTGGAAGAACGTATGACAGGGAATGGCTGTGAAAGGAACAGAAAATAAGCAAGACAGGCAGTGATTTATGCTGTTTCATATATCGGAATCCTCTCAGACTCAAGCTCTCAGTTTTACAAGGGAACTCTTTGTTCAAGTGAAAATGGACTAAAATGTTTGCATCAAACCAAACTTACATTTAAGATTCCTATCTGCTCATTACAGCAAAAGAGTCAGATTGTGGAGAAAAACTGCCTACAACAGGGATTTGTATACACCAGGAATGTATATAAATAATCTTTGAAGCAGTCTGATCATCATTTTACTTAACTTCATTCACATTGCTAAGAACTTCTAACTATTACCAGAGTCAGCTCAGTTACACACCTGCGTATATGTACGCACAAGTACAAACACGTAAACACAAGTGTATGCATGCACGTACGCACTCACACGCACTCAAACATTTACTGCTGTAGTAAGTACAAACATGTTAGAATGTTGAGTGGTTAATATCCCCATTGTGGGAAGGTTTTGAGGCTAATTTTAAATGCAGCTTTTGTGTTTTTCCTTAATTAATATTAAGACGTTCATTTTAATTTTAACAACCTGTGCTGTAATCTAACGGAGCAGAGCGCCTGCCTATTGTCGAACCCATCAATACAATAGAAATCAATAGAATGAAGTTCAGATGGGTAGTGGCCGAGCGGGAGCCAGTCACGACCTTCGGTGGTGCAATGGAGCCAGTAGCAGCATTCAGGTAAGGATTTTTTAACGAACATTTTTGGTGGCAGCCTCAAGCGGTCCCTTTAAGGACCACTGGTTAGGCCCCTAGAGACCATGTTTTCCTGAACGCTGCCGGCCCAACGGCGGTGGCTTTCAGGCCAAACTAATTTTGCAAAGTGGACTTCAAACAGGCGTTATGCCCGCTATTTGCATATGTAAAGGACTCAACGCCTGTTTCAGGCACAGGCCCTAGACACCTCTTGTACTGCCTTTACCAATATAGCGGGCAGTACACTTCTGGCAGGGAATATGCATGTGCATGCTGCCCCACATTTTGGACGCATTGGCAGTTATAAAGTTGATACGACGTCAGCCAGTTTAGAGGCCATAATCTAGGCTGACACAGTACTGAGTGAGCCCTACATTGTTGAAGGTGCAATCTTTCAGATGAAACATTAAACTGAGGCCTGGTCTGTCTGCTCATTAGATGTAAAGAATCACATTGCACTATTTGAAGAGGAGCAGGTGAGTTATTCTGGCTAACATTTATCCCTCAGCCAACACCGACAAAAAACAGATTAACAAGCTTTTGGTCACCTGTCCTAATATCTCCTTATGTAGCTCCATGTCAAATTTTGTTTGATAACGTCCCTGTGAAGCATCTTGGGACATTTTAGTATATTAAAGGTGTGATATAAATACAAGTTGTTGTTGTTGTAACTAGTCATTCATCCTATTGTTGTTTGTGGGTGCTACAGGCTGCTGTGATTGCCAACAAAACAACAATGACTACACTTCAAAATGACTATATTAATTCATCAGCTGTGTACAGGTTATGGGATGTCCTGTGGATGTGAAAGGTGCTTTATAAATTTATACATTTTTTTCTCTTTCTATATAGTGCCTTATCACATCCTCAGGATAATCCCAAAGTGCTTTGAAACCAGTGGCTTACCTTCGAAGTGCACTCACTGTTGTTAAGTATGAAATTCAGCAGCCAGTTTGTGCACAGCAAGGTCCCACAGGCTGTAAATAAACTAATGACCAGATAATCTGTTTTTGATAATGTTGGTTGAGGGATGAATACTGGCCAGGACACCAGGAGAATTCCCTGCTTTTCTTCTAATAGTACCAAGGAATCTTATACATCAGACATGGCCTTCGTTTAATGTCTCATCTGAAAGACAGCATCTCCAACAATGCAGCACTCACTCAGTAGTAGACTGAAATGTAGGTCTGGATTACACCAATCTACCTGTCACAGAAGCATCTGTCCATGACAGTATTGGTAGGAGTAACCACCACACAGTCCTTGTGGAAACCAAGTCCCTTCTTCTCACTGAGGACATACTCAATTGTGTGGTGTGGCACTACCACTGTGCTAAATGGGATAGATTAAGAACAGATCTAGCAGCTCAAAACTGGGCATCCATGAGGCGCTGTGGGCCATCAGCAGCAGCAGAATTGTATTCCACCACAATCTGTAACCTCATAGCCTGGCATATCCCTCACTCCTCCATCACAATCAAGCCACTTGACCAACCCTGGTTCAATGAGGAGTGTAGAAGAGCATGCCAGGAGCAACACCAGGCATACCTGAAAATGAGGTACCAACTTGGTGAAGCTACAACACAGGACTACATGCATGCTAAACAGCGGAAGCAGAATTTTATAGACAGAGCTAAGCGATCCCACAACCAATGGATCATATCAAAGCTCTGCAGTCCTGCCACATCAAGTCGTGAATGATGGTGGACAATTAAGCAATTAACGGGAGGAGGAGGGTCCATGAATAGCCCCATCCTCAATAATGGCGGAGCCCGGCACGTGGATGCAATAGACAAGGCTGAAGCGTTCACAACCAACTTCAGCCAGAAGTGCCGAGTGGATGATCCTTCTCAGCCTCCTCCTGAGGTCTTCACCGTCACAGATGCCAGTCTTCAGCCAATTCGACTCACTCCATGTGATATCAAGAACCGGCTGAGTGAACTGGACACAACAAAGGCTACAGGTCCCAACAACATCTCGGCTGTAATGCTGAAGCCTTGTGCACCAGAACTAGCCCCGCTTCTAGCCAAGCTGTTCCAGTACAGCTACACAACTGGCATCTACCCGACAATGTGGAAAATTGCCCAGGTACATCCTGTCCTCAAAAAGCAGAACATCTCCAATCCAGCCAATTACCGTCCTATCAGCCTACTTTCAATTATCAACAAAGTGATGGAAGGTGTCATCGACAGTGCTATCAAGCAGCACTTACTCACCAATAACCTGCTCACCGATGCTCAGTTTGGGTTCCGCCTGGATCACTTGGCTCCAGACCTCATTACAGCCTTGATCCAAACATGGACAAAAGAGCTGAATCCCAGCGGTGAAGTGAGAGTGACTGCCCTTGACATCAAGGCAACATTCGACTGAGTGTGGCACCGAGGAGCCCTAGTAAAATTGAAGTCAATGGGAATCAGGGGGAAAACTCTCCAGTGGCTGGAGTCATACCTGACACAAAAGAAGATGGTTGGTGGTTGTGTTCGGCCAATCAACTCAGTCCCAGTACAACGCTGCAAGTGTTCCTCAGGGCAGTGTCGCAGGCCCAACTGTCGTCAATGATCTTCCCTCCATCATAAGGTCAGGAGTGGGGATGTTCACTGATGATTGCACAGTGTTCAGTTCCATTCACAATTCCTCAGATAATGAAGCAGTCCATGCCCACATGCAGCAAGACCTGGACAACATCCAGGCTTGGCCTGATAAGTGGCAAATAACATTTGCACCACACAAGTGCCAGGAAATGACTACCTCCAACAAGAGAAGGTCTTACCACCTCCCTTGGATATTCTATGGCATCACCATCGCTGAATCCCTTACCATCAACATCGTGGAGATCGTCATTGACCAGAAACTCAACTGGACCAGCCACATAAATGTCATGGCTACTAGAGCAGGTCAGAGACTGGGTATTCTATGGGAGTAGCTTACCTCCTGACTTCCCAAAGCCTCTCCAACACCTACAAAGCGCAAGTCAGGAGTGTGATGGAATACTCTCCACTTGCCTGGATGGGTGTAGCTGCAACAACACTCAAGAAGCTCAACACCATCCAAGACAAAGCAGTCCACTTGATTGGCGGCCCATCCACCACCATAAACATCCACTCCCTCCACCACCGGCGCACTGCGGCTGCAGTGTGTACCATCTACAGGATACACTGCAGCAACTCGCCAAGGCTTCTTCGACCCCACCTCCCAAACCCATGATCTGTACGACCTAGAAGGACAAGGGTAGCAGATGCATGGGAACACCATCCCGACTTGGACATATATCGCCGTTCCTTCATCGTTGCTGGGTCAAAATCCTGGTATTCCCTACCTAACAGCATTGCAGGAGTACCTTCACCACTGGCCAGCAATGGTTCAAGATGAAGGCTCACCAGCATCTTCTCAAGGGCAACCAGGGATGGGCAGTGAATGTTGGCCTTGCCAGCTATGCCCAAATCCCGAGAATGAATTTTAAAAAATGCTCAAATCTGTAGTGGGACTCGAACTCAGAACCTTCTGACTCAGAGGCAGGCTTTGTAACATCAAGCACAATCAGCAAAATACATCACCAATTGTGTCGTTACAATCCTCTTGTGGTGCAAAAGTACTATAATTTCTGGTAAGCACCTTACGATGATGATACTATCCCTTTAAGATTAAGAATTTCATCCATTCGTTGGATGACGACAAGTAGTCTGGTTTTGGGCAAGGAGAAGTTTCATTTTCAAATCCAGAGCAGAGTAACAGCAGATTGGAGGGTAGTAAATGTAACCCCACTATTTAAAAAAGGAGGGAGAGAGAAAACAGGGAACTACAGACCAGTTAGCCTAACATCAGTAGTAGGGAAAATGCTAGAGTCTATTATAAAGGATGTGATAACAGGACACTTAGAAAATATCAACGGGATTAGACAAAGTCAACATCGATTTATGAAAGGGAAATCATGTTTGACAAACCTACTGGAATTTTTTGAGGATGTAACTGGTAGAATAGATAAAGGAGAACCAGTGGATCTGGTTTATTTGGATTTTCAGAAGGCCTTTGATAAAGTCCCACATAAGAGGTTAGTGTGCAAAATTAAAGAACATGGGATTGGTGGTAATTTGCTGGCATGGATTGAAAATTGGTTAACAGACAGGAAACAGAGAGTAGGAATAAATGGGTCTTTTTCGGGGTGGCAGTCGGTGACTAGTGGGGTACCGCAGGGATCAGTGCTTGGGCCCCAGCTATTCATAATATATATCAATGATTTGGATGAGGGAACCAAATGTAATATTTCCAAGTTTGCTGACAACACAAAACTAGGTGGGATTGTGAGTTGTGAGAAGGATGCTGAGAGGCTTCAAGGCAATTTAGACAAGTTGAGTGAGTGGGCAAATACATGGCAGATGCAGTATAATGTGGATAAATGTGAAGTTATCCACTTCGGAAGGAAAAACAAAAAGGCAGAGTATTATTTAAATGGAGATAGATTGGGGAATGTTGATGTACAAAGGGACCTGGGTGTTCTTGTATACCAGTCACTGAAAGCAAACATGCAGGTGCAGCAAGCAGTTAGGAAGGCAAATGGTATGTTGGCCTTCATTGCAAGAGGATTTGAGTACAGGAGCAAGGATGTCTTACTGCAGTTACAAGGGGCCTTGGTGAGACCACACCTGGAGTACTGTGTGCAGTTTTGGTCTCCTTACCTAAGAAAGGATATACTTGCCATAGAGGGAATGCAGTGAAGGTTCTCCAGACTGATCCCTGAGATGGCAGGACTGTCATATGAGGAGAGATTGGGTCGACTCGGCCTGTATTCACTCGAGTTTAGAAGAATGAGAGGGGATCTCATTGAAACATATAACATTCTGACAGGGCTAGACAGACTGAATGCAGGGAGGATGTTTCCCCTGCTGGGGGTCCAGAACGAGGGGTCACAGTCTCAGGATACGGGGTAGGACATTTAGGACTGAGATGAGGAGAAATTTCTTCACTCAGAGGGTGGTGAACCTGTGGAATTCTCTACCACAGAAGGCTGTGGAGGCCAAGTCACTGAATATATTTAAGAAGGAGCTAGATAGATTTTGAAACACAAAAGGCATCAGGGGGTATGGGGAGAGAGCGGGAATATGGTATTGAGATAAAGGATTAGCCATGATCATATTGAATGGCAGAGCAGGCTCAAAGGGCCGAATGGCCAACTCCTGCTCCTATTTTCTATGTTTCTATGTAACCATTGTAGGTAGTAACCATGTAGGTTGCTTGGCAAAAATGGCAGGTTGATTGGTATATTTCTTAGTACATTTTCTAACAATAATTATGGCCCCAATGTTGATCACCCCACTCACCAGGCATTAGTTAAGTAGAAGGCATCCCAAGTGCACTGTGCCTGACTTGAAGCTGCCTGTCTTTCTAGGTTCAGATAATTTAAACCAGCTCGATGTACCTAGATGTAGACCCACGCTTTGGCAGGACCTTGTGCCTGGAATCAGGGGCTGAAATCCAGCCATTACTGCAACTCTGAGCAGCCAAAGGGCCAATAATCTTCCTTCTCAGAATTAAATATATACCTGAAAATGAAAAATCTCCCCCAAACGGATAGCTGCCTAGCATTGAGGCAGGAAAATAAGGCCTAAAGCTCCCACACCAATTTCAGGTCTCTCTCACTATATTTGCATAGCAGCCCATGCTTCCTCCTGGGACAGGCAGAAGGGGGAACCTTGCAAGTCCCAGGTCAATGGAAAGTGGATGGAGACCCAGCATCAAGGGCCTTTGCCTCTTTTTCCTTTGATTTGTACTTGTGGGCTGTGTGTTCTCCAGGCAAAAAGCAGAGGAATGTTTCTCTCGTATATCTTTGTAATCTAACTTATCATGAATTATAATAAAAATATCATAATGATAACAGAATGAAGAATATGAGCAATGGGTCCTGTGGTGAAACACAGGTAATGTCACAATGCTGCAGTGTAATGGTGAAAGAAAAACCATGAAAGGACATTGTGACAAATCTCATGGGTCGACAGTAATTATTCTCTTGGGTTCAGCATGATTGGCGACTCCCAGAAGTTGGCCTCCTGTCCTCATTAAACCATAGCATAACTTGGAGATGATAACATAGACCCCTTGTTCCATATAATGAATACAGTGATCTCACACATGCCACCACTTGCATTCTCCTGTCTTTAAGAAGGTAGACTAAAAAGTACTCGAGTGAGACAAGATTGATTATAAACCAACAAACTACATAGGTAAAAGTGCCAAAATGTTACAGACATTGGCATCACTTTATTTCCTGATGATTTCTTAAATAGTCAAAAAAAACTGCCAATTATGAAGAAAGGAGATTCAAATATTCTATTACTGTACAGTTCAGTAAAGTTCGATCTTTTAATCTGGATTTATCATGGATCGTAAGTAGGTAAACCAATTTCTCGGAGGGATGAATTAGTTTGAATGGAGTGCTACAAAATTGCTTTCAAAATGAAAATTAGTTCAACAATTCAAAGTAGACAGGCCCAAGGATGAGAGTTTCTAAATTGAATTATGATTTGGTGAACTGACAGGTGCTTAAAACAAGCACAACGAGACCCAATTTCAGAGACTAACGTTCTGCACACCAAGGATGCCTAAAAAATGTCCAACCTGAAATCGAGTCAGGCCACTTTTCAGGCATCCAAGGCGGCCATCCAAAACAGATGTTAGGGACCTTGCATATGCTAATGAGGGTCATTAAACAATAACCTATTTTAGGATCCCTCTGAGAAATTGGGCTGCCTTGAGCAGAGCAGGAGTTGGGCCTCAGGTTTTCTAGATGAGGATGCAGCCTAACCAGCGGCCAACACGGAAAAGGTCAGTTTATTTTTTTTTTTAAATTGATGTGGAGCCAGGAGGAGCAGCATCTTAAACTCTCTTTTACTGTTTGGCCCTGTTGCCTTCATGGTAGTCGGTCTGAATCATTGGGGGAATTGTAACCCCCCAACAATGGGCAGGAGAGGGCCGGGGCGGGTGGTTATATCGGTAAATATGTGAAACCCTAATCCCAACCTGCAGCGAATACACCAACTTCTGGTTTAACTGTGGTGGGTTTGGGGGCGTCTGAGAAACTTGCTCTGGAAAGATGGGTCCGAGATTATGTTAATGAAACTCCGTTCCACAGATTTTGGCAGCCATTTAAATTTAACAATGGCTGGCCAGGTTTCCCAGGGCTCTGGAAACCCAGCAGTTAAATGGAGGTGGGAGCTGCCGGATCCAGCAGGTAAGTGCTATGCAGAGCACTGCTTGTGGGCCAAGAGGAGCAGGAGTGCTTCTCCAGCCCCTCAAACAAATCTTCTGCCACCATCTGCTGATCCCCTCCCCCTGCTGATCTTCTGACCTCCCCCGCGATCTTCCAACTCCTCTGTGATCTGCCGCACCCCCACAACTATGCCCCAATCTTTCACTCCGTCCCTCCCTCCTCGCTGCTGTGCTCCAAGCCTCCGCCCTCCCCCACCCCCAACTATGCCCTGATCTTTTCCAATTGCCGGGGACAGTCCCCAGCAGGCTTTCCCGCCCGACAGCTGGTCAGCCTCTCAATCCGGCCAGCTACCGGGCAGGAACGGAGTAAAAAAATGATAATGAGGTCCTGTCGTTAAATTCAGCAGGCCCTCCATGTTCCTGGCATTTCCAGGGATCCCCCTGCAAACATGCACCCTCGCTCCCTCTATGCCTCTTGTTAAAATCAGGGCCAAAGTTTCTTTCTTAATGTACAGATAGAACTCAGCAGGGCTGTTGAATAAGTAACTGTACAATAATATAAGAATATATTAGATGTAAGAGAGAAAGAACTTGCATTCATATTGTGCCTTACCAATTCCTCGGGATGTTCAAAAGTGCCTGACAATGAATGGATTAGTTTTGAAATGTAATCACTATGTTTATGCAGGCAAATGTGGTAGCCAATTTGTGCACAGAGTGTATATCATGCTCAGTAGTAGCACTCTCTCCTCTGAAGGTTATGGGTTCAAGTCCCACTCCAGCCACTTGAGCACAAAATCTAGGTTGGTGCTTCAGTGCAGTACTGAGGGAGTGCTGCACTGTCAGAAGTGCCATCTAAACCAAGGTTTTAAATGTCTGACCTCTCGGGTGGACGTTAAAGATCCCATGGCACTATTTTGAAGAAGAGCAGTGGAATTCTCCCTGGTGTCCCTCAACCAGATTATCTGGTCATTATCTCATTGCTGTTTGTGGGACCTTGCTGTGCACAAATTGGCTGCTGTGTTTCCTACATTACAGCAGTGAGTACATTTCAAAAGTATTTAATTGGCTGTAAAGTGCTTTGGGATTTCTTGAAGTCGTGAGGTGCTATATGAATGCAATTTCTTTCTTTCTTTCTTTTACTTGTATGTGCTGCAAGATTTTGCAACAAGTGCCCCTTACTATGCTGCTGGAGGCAGAGTACAGTCAATTGTGTGGTGTTGCTTTCTGAAACAAATTTCTTTTCTCTTGCCAATTCCATGTCCAGAGATCCACCATGTATCATGGCAATGAGCAAGAGAAACTGGCAATGTCCCAGAAGAGAGAGAGAGCACAAGAAGACAATCTGGGGGCTGTCATTACAGCAAAGCACTGAGAGAATTGTTTTCTCCTTCAGAAAAGAAATTATGCATAATAGTTTTTTATAAATAGTAATTAATGTTAATTTAGTATGAATATTAATGCAATTAAAGTAAAATAACTCCTTTAAAAAGGAGCTGGAGAAATGTTTGGCTGAGACCAAATTGCAGCTTGTAAGTATAGACAGAGGTTAATAATCCAAGGATCGTGAGTCAAATCACACCATGACAGTTTGAGAGTTTGAATTCAGTTTAAAAACTGAAAGAAAAAAATTGGTATTAGTAAAAGTGACCATAATTGGTCCAGCTGGTTCATGAATGTCCTTTAGGAAAGGAAACCTGCTGACCTTACCCAGTCTGGCCTACGTGTGACTCCATCAACGGGATCGACTATTAACTGCCTTCTGAAGTGCACTCAGTTGTATCAAAACCAGCAACTAGGGACGGGCAATAAATATTGGCCTTGCCAGTGATGCTCACATCCCAAGAATGAGGTTTTTTTTTTTAAAGACAGAGATGATCAAATAACCTACAGAGCTCCAATCTTACTACAACTGGTGAAATCTAACCTTTGGAGACCAGGAAGAAACTTCAGAGTTGCTGCTTCTTTGAAGTTTTGATATTTGTTACTTTTCTCGGAAGACTAGATAAGTTGGCTGGAGTAATGGTCTCGATTGGTCAAGTACATTGTCTTGTTCCCTAATGTTCTCACAAATCAGTTTTAAACTTGAGTTGCTGTGATCTGCAAATCCACTGTTGATCTTTACATTTCTGCCATTATGAGGATCATCAGACTTCAGCCTCAAAATGACTGGACAAGCACATCAGCATATACAAGGTTGCTCCAAATCTGCTTTAACTCTTTGCTGACATCAAAATTAGTGCCAAATTCTGTATCAAAGGTATTTGTGCTTCTGTCAAAAACAGATGTGATGAGCTAATATTGCAGCATTGCATTGGGAATGTGAAGGTCAAGAGTAGGGTGGAGCAGGCGATTTTATGTCTGCATTTTCCTCTTTTAAATTTCTTTTCCCGTCATGCCAAAGCTGGGCATCATTCCCACATGCATAACACCTAAAACCTGGAATAACAAAGGAAAAGCAAAAATGATTTTTAAAAAATCCAGAAAACAAAATACATGCCAAGTTAAATAGAATAAAATTGGAAATGTTATACTCATTTTCATCTAACAAGGGGACAAGGAGAGATGAGGAGTTTGAGATAGAAGGATGGAAGTGCCCTTACCAATCAGCAGTGTTTGCACACAGTGCCCTAGTGGGTGCTTTCACCCTGTCATCTCATACATCTTATTAAAAATGGCAGCTGGCACAACAAAGAAAATAAATCATTTTTGCTCCCAAGTGTAAATGCAATTGTAGTTGTAAAATGGAATGCAAAAGCGCACTAACACAGCGTTCACTGGTTTTGTTAAAAATACACACATTCCTCATTATACGAGACACTTTCTGTTTTAAAACCCTACTTCAAATCACCTCATGGTCCTGTGACATTCTCCATTCTAAAAAATTTCAGAGCGACCTTTTTTTTAACTATTAGAGGAGATTTTTAGCTGTAGAGTTAATTTCCCTAAATGATGTTGTTGTTCCCTTGGAATGTCAGATCTGCACAAAGGAAAATTTCTCTGAGTCAAAACCAGGCCTTGGATAGAGAGAAAAAGCCAGATCAATCCTTGTGACTGAGAGCATTGTGCGGTGAATTTTCCAGACACAGCTATCAGTGTAGCTATCTTACTAAACATTCCCACAGTGGAAAGATTTTACAGAGAAAAATGAAATTTGACAATTTTTCAGACATAAATAGCAGCTTACAAAAATTAATTTATGTACTGTCATAGAATCATAGAATTTTACAGCACAGAAGGAGGCCATTCAGCCCATCATGCCTGTGCCAACTCTTTGAAAGAGCTATCCAATTAGTCCCACTCCCCTGCTCTTTCCCCATAGCCCTGCAATTTTCTCCCCGTCAAATATTTATCCAAATCCCTTTCGAAAGTTATTACTGAATCTGTTTCCGCCGCCCTTTCAGGCAGTGCATTCCAGATCATTGCAGCTCGCTGAGTAAAAAAAATTCTCACGTAAATGAATTTAGTGTTTTGATTGGCCAGGTCACCTGAAATGAAGTTTTATATCATAGCTTAAGGGATATAAGTTCAGACACCTTAGCAAGATCTTCAAAGGTTTTCAAAGGGAGTTAGAAAGTTTAAGGACTAACTAGAAGGTCTTGAAAGAAAGTTTAGAAAGATTAAGTAGTTTAGATCAAAGTAGACGATAATGTAAAGAGTATTCAACGGTGGGGCTTATAGCATAAGTTTCATGTACAGAGAGGAAATACAGTATAGCAGACAACAATATGTGCAAGGCTAGTTAAAGATTAGGAAATGAAGATGACCAAAGAAAGAAAATAATGACCGCAGGCCCTGACTCACCAAAGACATACCCTAGATGTGAAATTAGAGCATTGCAGGGGGAGAGTTGGAATTACTACAGCCTGCTACCTAAAGAGACCGAATGGGATATAAACTCGTCTGTGCCTGGTTTTGAGTGCGTAGGCAGCGATGCGATCGCAATGCGCACCCAAACTGGGAGGCCCAAGGTCGGCCTGAAATCGGGCCTCGGGCCTCAGAGCTCGTTAATATAAATTGGGCGAGCTGCCGGCATCTGTCACACCTCCACAGGCAGCTCGCCCACTTGAAGAAACTAATTTCGGGCTGCTTGCCTCATCGGCAGTGACCTGAAGGTGAGTCCAGGAAGGGGAGACATGGAGCAGTAATGGGAGCTGGGGGGGGGGGGGGGGGGGAGGTGGGTGGCTTCGGTAGAGTCGGGGGAGCACTCCTGTTCCCCCCGGCTCCACAGCAATGATTTTTTTTAAAATTTTAAAAACTTACCTTTTGGTGGCAGTCGCCCAGTCACTGCTTAAGAATCCCAAGCGGAGCAGGCTCGACTCCTGCTCCACTCTGCGCTAACACAATTCAGTGAGGGGGCCTAAAATGGGCATAAGACCCCTAATTTACATACTTAAAGGACCTAATGACTATCTTAGGCGGTTGCCAGGGCACCTGAAAAATCGCCTGACCCAATATCGGATCGGATGCCTTTCTTTGGTCATGAGACCTTGGTCCCCGAAGTTGGCCCTGATTGCGCCCATTTTACACCTGTAAATCGGATGTAACATAGTCTAATTTTTACCCAAATTTGTATAGTTTTATGTTAGAACTAAACAGTAAACTCCATTCTAATTTTCCAATATATATTGGTGGGATGCCGTTACATTAATTTGATGCCCTTCAATTAATATAGGTGACCCACTGGAATTTGTTACTTAGCGTGGGCCATGCACAGGACTTAATGTCCACATTTCCTACATTAATTAAAATCTGTGTACTTCCCCTTCTGCCCATTTTGTCCCATTAAATTCCTGCCACAATGTTGTTTTCGTCAAGTGGCAGAATCTACCAGGACTGTGAGTAAAGTTGATTCCCCAGCTTAATTCTGCTTGCCCAAATGGCAGTGCTCTTGTGCTGTTTGAGATATGCACCTACCAGTGTTCTGAAAAAGTCTTAAAACTCAATGTAGCCGACTTTGCATGTTGGCTGAGACTGGCATTTAACCCTGAATGAGACACACATACTCTCCCTAAGGCTGTGCCTATGGCCACCATCTCCTAATTCATGCCAACATATGAACATACAAAACTGATGGGCTGGAAAAGGCCAGCTGGTCCATCAAGCCTGCCCCACACCATGATGACTGGAGCATTGTGATTAAACACTTCCTTACTCCCTCTCCCCCCACCCCCCACCCCCCCCATCCTGTAGCCATGTAATCTCCTGCTCTAAAATCCAGCAAAGTATTTTTGCAGAGTATATAAGACATCTGCTGTACATATTTTAAAATAAACAAACAAACCTCAGAAGGTTAGAAGTTATTATTAGGCTTCTCACGATGAGAATGTTTGCTCTATCATTTTTTTCCCTCCGTGAAAGAATTTAATATTGGTCTATCTGTAGGGGCAGGAAACAGATAGCTAGAAATCTCCATGAAGGACATGGAGAAATATTAAAGAGGATGTTGTATCAATGTGATGGCTGAGGATTTCAAAATGTGGCAGTAAATATAGGACAACAAACAGGACATGGCTGGATGTCCTCAAATGTCACTGCTATCAATGGTCCACAACCCCAGGGCTCAGTGAAGTTCCCACATAAACTGCTGTAACAAAACTAACATTAATCCTCTCATGTCCATAGGGCTGTTCATCAGCAATGGGGAAAAGATAGCAAAGCGGCCCAAGCCGTGGGAAGGAAAGTACAATATATTTAACACTGTTCAGCTCTCCTGCTTTGCGATGAAAGATGTCTGGGAAAATGGAGTATATAACTGCATATGATCAGCTATCAAATATAGACTATAACTAGCAGAGAAGGTTAAGGGGAGATTTAATAGAGGTGTTCAAAATTATGAAGGGCTTTGATAGAATAAATAAGGAGAAACTGTTCACACTGGCAGGAGGGTCGGTAACCAGAGGATACAGGTTTAAGATAATTGACAAAAGAACCAAAGGGGAGATGAGGAGCAATTTTTGTAAGCAGCGAGTTGTTATGATCTGGAATGCACTGCCTGAAAGGGTGGTGGGAACAGATTCAATAGTAACTTTCAAAAGGGAATTGGATATATACTTGAAAAGGAAAAATTTGCAGGGATATGGGGAAAGAAAGGGGGAATGGGGCTAATTGGATAGCTCTTTCAAAGAGCTGGCATCGACATGATGGGCTGAATGGCCTCCTTCTGCACTGTAAGATTCTAAGAATTGGTGCCTAGATAATATCCCTAAACTGATGATCAACACCAGCAAACCACCAAAATTATCAATATTTGTTATTTGTGATCCATAGAAATTGGTCCTTGGGTCTCACCTGAATAATTGGAGCGAGCTGCTGGCTCTGGGCATGCCTCTACAGGCAACTCACCCGACAGGAGACATGAATTTCAGCCGGGGGTTGGGCTGATCGGGACTCCGGTGGAGTTGGGACAGCAATCCTGCTCCTTCTGGTTCCATAGGAAGGTGTGTCTTTAAAAATTGCAAAAACTTATCTTCTGTTAGCGACGGTGGGAGTTGCTGAAGATTTGGTGACCAAATTGTCAAAGGAGCCCTTTAACATAAGGCATCCGTCTGGGAGAACTAACAAATGGGCCCCACCAATTTGGCACAGGCCATTCAACTGCTAAATCGGTATGTTTTGTGTTCATTTTATTCCCGAAAAACTGGCGCAACGCATACAATTTTCTATCCCAGTGACCGTTTGCAGGCTGTTCAACCATGGGTGAGAAGGGGGAACTTCACAACTAACCTCCAATCCTTACCTGAAGCAGAAGATGTCCTCTGCAACAAAGTTAAGAATGGAATCCAATCAACCCATATGGCTCATCCTTTCATCGTGCATGCCAATCATTGGCATTTGGCATGGATAGTCAAATTCCCGGAGACCCATGAATGTTCACATTCATGGGTCAAAATCAGAGTGTAGTAGGTCATTCTCTCAAACACTGCTCCCAAGCCCCTCCCTTCTAGTGCTCCTACTTCAATTGATGGTTCTGGGTACTGAGAGCAGGAATTCTCATGAGTGGAAATTCCCATCCACAGGGCACAGAGGGATTACCAGCAGATAGAAGCATGTGAACAGGAGGGAGAGCAGTGGTTCTGAAGGGCAAAGAGAGGGGGGCAGGTAAGAGCCATGCTTTTTGGGGGGGAAATGGGGAGAGGGAATACCAGAGCCAGCATTATGGGAGTTCAGGAAACAGAGAAGGAACAAGCCAGGAGGGGCATTTTAGAGAGACACAGAGTGAGAGAGCAGGTGCCAGGAACAGCATTTTGGGAGGGGATGAGAATGAGAAGAAGCCAGCAGCAGCAATTGGGGGGAGGAGTAAATAGAAAGGAGAAGCCAAAAGGAGCACTTTGATAGACAGCTAGGAGTATCATCTGAGGGGTGCAAGGGAAGTGGGAGCAACAATTTGGAGAGGGGGAAGAGGCAGGAGCAGTATTTTGAGGGGGGAGGGAACCTGCCAGCATTACGTTGGGAGGAAGACTGGAGCAATATTTTGGAGGGAAAGGAAGCTGGGAGTAGTAGGAACATAGTAATATAGTAACATAGGAACAGGAGTAGGCCATTCAGTCCTTCAAGCCTGTTCCAACATTCAATTACGTCATGGCTGATCTGTATCTTAACTCCATTTACCCACCTTGGCTCCATATCCCTTAATACCTAACAAAAATCTATCAATCTCAGTTTTAAAATTTTCAATTGACCTAGCCTCAACAGCTTTTTGGGGAAGAGAGTTCCAGATTTCCACTACCCTTTGTGTGAAGTGCTCCCTGACATCACCCTTGAATGACCTAGCTCATATTTTAAGGTTATGCCCTTTTGTTCTGGACTCCCCCACCAGAGGAAATAGTTTCTCTCTATTTACCCTATCAAATCCTTTAATCATCTTAAACACTTCAATTAAGATCACCCCTTAATCTTCTATACTCAAGGGAATATATGCCTGGTCTATGCAATCTGTCCTCATAAATTAACCCTTTTAGCCCTAGTATCATTCTGGTGAATCTGTGCTGCACTCCCTGTAGGGTCAATATATCCTTCCTGAGGTGTGACGCCCAGAACTGAACGCACTACTATAACTGGGGTTCTAACTAGAGCTTTATACAACTGCTGCATAACTTTCATCTCTTTGTGTTCCAGCCCCCTTGAGATAAAGGTCAACATCCCATTAGCTTATTGATAATTTTTTGTACCTGTCCACTAGCTTTTAGTGATTTCTGTATTTGGACCCCTAAATCTCTCTGTTCCTCCACAATTCCTAGCTTCTCACCATTTAGAAAATACTCTCCTGATTTCCATTTCTATTGACTTCGATAGAAACGAAAATTGGGAGAGGTGTTTAACGCACGGTCGAACCGATATCACAAGTTTTACACTGTCGCCAAAAGTCAAAGTTATCCCCATTGGGTGTAAAAAGTGCTCCTTTCCTCAGCAGCAATAAATCTTACACCAGCATTGTACGACTGCTATTTGGCCAAGAAAAGAGAAATAAATTACAGATGTTGGTGGTGTTCAGCCCCACACGGGCAGGGGCAGATGGAGAAAGAAGACACCGAGAAAAAGTAGAGGAAGAGATGGAAGGAGAGAAAAGAAGGAAAGATAATAGCATGGTGAAATAGAACATATAAAAACAGCAGATAAAGGGGGGATACTTGATAGATAGACAGTGGAGATAATGGGGCGAATTGTCGCTTTTATTGCCGGGCCGAAAACTAGCTACCCACTGCCCACGTCACCCGATTTTCATTTCCATTAACTTCAATTGGCGGGCATAAAATAGGCGGCCAATCCGTTATGGCCCCTTTTCCGATGGTAAAATTCACCCCGATCAATCAAAGAGAAACAAAGGCAAGGAAAAATAGGCAGAAGCAAAATCAACTGACAGGAGAATGGAAACCGAATCAAAGGGACATGTTGGTAATAAGTAAATGTTCTATCACGACCTTGGATCAATATTTTTCCTGTATATACACGAGGACAAACCGTTTTCTTTTCTTATTGAGTTTGTACTTGCTTGTGTGCAGGGTGATATATAAAATGAAAAAAAGAACAAGGAAACAGGGGATATGGTAAAATGGAAAACCTTGATCTTGGTATCTGAATACAGCCCTCTTGGGGAAACATTCCACCGTTACTCAATACTTCATGCAGAAAGTTGGACTGAAGTCAAGATCCGACCTAATCCTGAGCATTTCTTCAATACCAGCTGCGTAGCACTGAAACATCCAGTTGTTGAAGTAAATCAAATCCTTCATTTGCCTCAGTCCCAGGCTCAGAATATTTCCACACTGACCCAAACACTGATCTAAATATATATCCTAAGTTAACTGATGGGTTATGTTTGTCATGCGGATTTTTGTTTTTGGTGATATGTTGGCACAGCTCAATAGAATGCAAATTCATTTCCTTGATCTGCTGAGTTCTCAGTCTCAGATTTGCTGTGTTAGTTTTTTGTGGGGACATGACAATTGGAGGTCAGATGGAAACACAAAACATTCTCATACACTTATCAATGACTGGCTGACAGGAGGACTGACAGAGGCCAGGGAATAGGTTGTTGCAATGAAGTTGGCGCAAAGACCAGGAGCGAAAAGCAACAAAGAAAAAAAAATTTTTGGCCTAGTGTCAAAGTTTGCTATTGAAGAACCCTCCTGGTTGAGTTATGTGTCAACAATTAGGCCGAGACAATTTTCTGCTCATACATGTAAATAATAATGAAATAAAAACAGAAAATGCTGGAAATACACAGCAGGTCGTGCAGCTTCTGTGGAGAGAAACCGAGTTATCAGCCTCTGTATTAACCCCTCCATGATGGGAGGGAGAGGGTCAGAGAGGGGTGAAATTTTAAATTCGCAAATCTCAACCCCAATCCGCCACGTATGCACCCTCCGCCACTTTGACATCCACGATTATCGGGGCGGCCAAATGTCCTACTGTGGAGAGGTGGGAATCTTATTAACATATTTAAATCGGGGTCCCTATGGTACAATTAGGACCCCGATTTGAATTTCACTGCTGCAACATGGGAGTCCCGCATTGTCTGCTGCCCAGCAGGAGCTGACTGGCCAGAAGAGGCCCAGGTAAGGTTAAGAACTTTGCCTGATTTTAAGCTCTGGATGGGCCAGGAGGAACAGGAGTGTTCCCTCCAGGCCTCACAAGGAAGCCTTCCCTTCACCCTCTCCCAATCGTAGCCTGAGGCAATGAGGCAGGGAGGGAAGGCATGGATCATGTTCCCACCAGGGCTCTGTGTTTGCATTCAATAGGTTTCATACTTACTTATCACCAGTATATCATTTATATATTTTAGAAAATAAATAATCGAACCTGAGAGTATGATCACCTTGTCATAAAACACTGACAATTAGAAGAGCATCTTTCCCTTAGCCTGTTTAACAAGGTTGCATCCAATGGAATCATTCCTGGAAGACCCAACAGGCCCAGGTGGCTGCTGAGCATCTTCCTTCATTGATATTAGTTAAAACCCACTGACTGATGGGGACCGTTCGCACAGGGCCCCAGCTGAGGCCTCCTGCCTCCTGTGCTACCGCCCCCTCCCGGCCAAGCTCTCAATCTAGCCAGCTGTTGGACGGGAATCTGCACAAAATTATTTAAATAAAGGCCTGCCGTTAAGATCGACGGGGCCTCCATGTCCCCGGCCTTGCCAGGTTCTACCCATTACCAGGCTCCTCTGCACCCTTCCTGCCTCCCGGTTAATATCGGGGCCAACTTTTCAGGTCAATCACCTATCACCCAGAACAGTACTTCACTTTTGTTTTAGATAATAATGATAGCTTTTTTAATTATTTAAATGATTTTGGTGTCAGATAAGGTGTCAGCTTTGGCTCAGTGGTCGAACTCTCACCACTGAGTCAGAAGGTTGTGGATTCAAACCCCCCTCCAAAGACTTGAGCACATAATCTAGGCTGACACTTCCAGTGCAGTACTGAGGGAGTGCTACACTATCGGAGGTGCCATCTTTCAGGTGAGACATTAATCCAAGGCCCCATCTACCTTCTCTGTTGGACGTAAAAGTTCCCATGGCATTATTCGAAGAAGAGCAGGGAAGTTCTCCCTGGTGTCCTGGCCAATATTTATCCCTCAACCAACATCATTAAAACAGATCGGGCTAGAAATTCGGCCGTGTAGCACACGTTTCTCAGGCACTACGCGGCCACCTGAGGTCCCAAAATGGCGTGTGGAATGTATGCACATGCTTCTAGCATGACTGGACGCCATCTTGGTAAAGGGGTCACGCACGCGCAGCTAACGAACACCGGCAGCATGCAAAGTAGGGCGAATATGCGTTAGATCAGTGTGCAACACTGATTTAAAGGGATGGATACCATTTTGGCACTCAATGCTCCAGCTAATGCACCTTAACCACGACCAGCTGAGCATGTCTTAGGCAGCCTGGAGGACCCCCCCATCGGCGCTATTTAAAAGGGCCATGCAGGATTTACAGGGTAGTTGCCGGATTATTGCTCCTGGCTGCTGATGCTTTTGTACCTGTTTTTGAAGGTCTCCCATATTGGATACTAGGACGAGGGGACACAGCCTAACATTTAGAGCCAGGGCTTACGGGAGTGAAGTTAGGAAATGCTTCTACACGCAAAGGATGGTAGAAGTTTGTAACCGTCTTCCACAAACGGCAGTTGATGCTAGCTCAATTGTTAATTTTAAATCTGAGATTGATAGATTTTTGTTAACCAAAGGTATTGAGGGATATGGGGCTAAGGCGGGTATATGGAGTTCGGTCACAGATCAACCATGATCTCACTGAATGGTGCAACAGGCTCGAGGGGCTAAATGCCACTGTCTCATGCTGCCTTCTATTATGCGCCACCTTCTCCTGCAAGAAAGCGAGAAGTGAGTCGGTGAGTTTCCTGCAGGATGCCTGGGTGATGTGCCTATCATGATTGAATAGCTGCCAGTGTGTGTGACCTGTGACTTATGGGTGTGCGGCCTGCAAGAGTGGTAATATGTGAGGGTGAGAGGAAGCATCTGATTGGAAGAGTTGAGTACTGATTGAAAGAGTTTGTTGGTGTGTGAGTGTTGGGCGTGGAGCAGTGGATGCGGCTAGTGGTGCAGTTGGTGGGAGATGCTATTTGACAGTTGACCTCACTCACCTTTACCACTCGTGTCAAAGCATTGAACTTCTTTCTGCACTGCATCCATTTTTGTGGTGCTATGCGCCTGGCATTGACTTCGTCCCCTATTGCCTCCCACTGCCTCTTGAGCATATGTCTGGAGGGCCTCTTGCCCCCCTGCAGATATAGGATGCCCTTCCTTCTGTCCACCTCTTGCACCAAGGCCTCTAGTACATCAACAGAGAACCTTGGTGCATGCACTCTCGCAGGCCTGGTACAAACTCAGATCGGCAGATTGGTGAGGCCTGGCGGGCAGATTGGAGGATGTGGGATTTAGTAGTGTGCAACCTTTATTCAATGTTTTAACATAATTCAACAGTTTGTAAACATAGGGACGGAAGCTGCATCTGTTTTTTACATGTGCGATGCCTGATCTCCGTTCGGACTCTGTGCAGATCCGTTTTTTATATTTTGCAAATAAGAGGTGCAGGCTGCCTTTAAAAGATGCAGGCTGCCTTTAAGGGGTGCGAGCAACTCACGCGATATCTGGGCCCTACTGCTGGTGAGAAGTGCAAAGCTGGTGAGAACATCACAGCTAGGCCTGGCTGCTGCGCTACAATTAGGTAAGTGAGGAGGCAGCACGAATCTCACATGCTGCCTGCATCGGAACCATCAGGTGTGGGTTAATTGCGCACCGCGATGCCTACGCCCGGATTCGGGAGTTCACCAATTTAACCCCCATTATCTGGTCATTATTTCATTGGCTGCCACATTTCCTATATTACAACAGTAATTCGCTTTTGTTTTAGATAATAATGGCAGCTTTTTTAATTAGTACTTCATTGGCTGTAAAACGCTATATAAATGCTCTCAAAAGTTCTCTCAAGTTCTTTCTTGGTAGCCGTTAACAAGCAGCTGACTATAATATAATGAGGTTTTTCTCTCATATACATCAGCGGTCATCTTGTCAGAAAAATGTTATATCCAGGTAATTGCTGGTGTAGCTTGGGCATTATTGATTAAAGCAATGGTATGGAACACTAGCAAGATATGACAGTCTTTATTGCTTTAATCATAAGACCATATTGGTAGTCATCTGTAGGTTATTGAATCTGTCACAGTTGCGCTAACTTCTTTATGACATGTATCACCAATGACAGGTCGAGATTTTGTGCAATAATCCAACTTCGACTTAATTCAGTGGCTGGAAAGGGAGCCCCTATGGAAATCAATTTCATTGATTTTCTTTCCCCCCATTATTATTATGCAGTGAAAGGATTCTGTGCGACAAAGTTTCGGAATGTCAAATAGAGCGTTTGCTGCTGCCTGTTTGAAACATGTTTCCAAAGGAAATAAAGGTAATAAACGCATCAGGTCTGCAAACAGTGCTGAGAGAGTTGGGACAAATTTTCAGAGATTCCAGGGGGTCAAATTGGTCATGGGGGGTCCGTGCAAAACGGTCGATAGCGAATCGGCAGACTGTTTTACGGGGGGCAATTCACTATCGCCCAGTGTGTGCTATTACCCAAACCCATTTCACCCCCTCCACACCTAGGATGCTCCCAAACTTGCAGCTATTAGAATTAACTACCAGAGAATCAGAACACCCGGAGTTAGGCACACTGACATCTGCGCCTGATTCTTCATGGCAGTTCAAAAGGCCTACGTAGATTGGGCGCAGGTCGTCCCTTTGCTAAATTGGTATGCTTTGTGCCCATTTTTATGCCTGTTCAAAAACAGGTGTTTGGCCCCTTGAATATATTAATTAGGGGGCAGACACCTGTTGAAGTACCCCCCCCACCACTGCTGAAATTAGTTGGGCTTTGGGCCTGTCCCATTCAGGCTTCTTCAGCGACCTTGTGGAGCCAGGAGGAGCAGGAGTGCTCCCCCGATTCCATAGGCATCGCAATGGGCCCTTCTCCCCCCCCGCCCCCCCCACCCCCGGTAGGCTCCTCATAGGCCTTGCCTGAGGGCCATACATCAACGTCTTCCCTCGGGCAAGCTCGCTGTGGAGGTGCGACCATCGCTGGCAGCTCTTCCCGAATATGCTGATTAGGCCCAAGGATCAATTTCACATGCGAGTGCTGCTCTTCGCACAACAACGAGGCTGGGCCCAGACTCATTTTTACCTCATGAAGTACAAAAGAATTCGGCAAATGCTAAGCATAAATATAAGGAGACGATGTCCCCAGCGTGCTCTGTGGGATAAAACTGTAAACCTTTTGAAGTCATGGAAGTACTTTGAAGTGCAGTCACTGTTGTAATGTAGGCAAACGTAGCAGTCAATCTGCACACAGCAAACTCCCACAAACAGCAATGAAATAAATGACCAGATCATCTGTTTTCAGTGATGTCGGTTGAGGGATAAATATTGGCCAGGACACTGTGGATCACTCCCCTGCTCTTCTTCAAATAGTGCTGTGGGATCTTTTACATCTACCTGAGAGGGCAAAAGTGGTCTCGTTTACATCTCACCTGAACGACGGTACCTCCGACAGTGCAGCACTCCCTCAGTACTGCAGTGAAGTGCCAGCCTAGAGCATATGCTCAAATCTCTGGAGGGGGACTTGAACCCATGACTCATGCGAATTGGCATTGAATTGTGATGTATGTAGTGTAAGTCTTTGGTACACTCTTCCTGTCTGGTCAAATTCTGTCTGAAGTGCTGAATTTTAAAAAAGCTCAGAGGTAGAATTTCTGCAGGGGTTCTCCTGTTTACATTATATCTCCGTTGTGCTTCCACCACAGAAATTCTACCCCATCATTTTCAACCTGTTGGAGCATTAGAGCCAGGAAAAATTTTAATATGTCCTTTCTGTCCAAAAGTAAATAACGACTCATGCTATCTGATTGGAAGATGGGATTGCTTTTGGAAGCTTGTAGGTAGATTCCCAGGGAAACAGACACAACTTCGCAAAATTAGACTTCAAACCCTGGAACATCCGTTCTTTTCTGGGGCGGAAATCAGGTTTCTGGGAGTGGAGGGCCCGGAAACTGGGACAATACCTATTTCTGTTGAGTTTCCGTCACTTCCTTGGTCCATGGTAACTTCTGATGGGGAGGGATGGGAGGGGGGGTGCCTTCTGTCTGCTGCCATCCACCCTGACCACCGGTGAGGTCCATCCCAGGGAAGCAGCCTAGGATGAATTTTTTTTTTTTGATATTTTGCTGATTGGCCCTCTTACTCAGGAGACCCTGGAGGACATGGGTTTGGGAGGGGTCTGGAAAATTCCACTCCTCCCCCTCCCAATGGTTGGCAAGTTCTGGAGTTTCTGGCCACATGGGGCAGGCAGGTGCCGGGGAGTTGTCCACAGTGGCGCTTGCGCCCACCTGCCCCCTGCTATTTAGGAGACTTCCCACTGACCTCGCAAACTCGAGGGTCAGCAATTGAGGGCACCGGTGGGTGAGATTCTGGCCTAACCGGCAGGAATTTTACAAATAAAATCTTGGCCCAGTAGAGCTCTTTGACTTGCAGAACATCCACTCTGCGTTCAATTATTCCTCCTAAGGCACCACCAGGATTGCTGTCTACCTTCAACTGGGTGTTTATAACCCCAAGTTCAGTTTTAATGGAACATTTGCTCAGCTCCATCCAACACAATAGCTTTGTTCTCCGACTGAGCTCCCTCCACACTACTGTCTACTTGACTCTTGGCTCCCTTCCATGTTGCTATTTCCTAAGCTCCAGTGTGTGGCTATCTGCTTGGCTCACAAATGTCTTGTATGTTATTATCTGCCTGGCTGTCAGCTTCCTCTAACAATAACATTTGCTTGGCTCTCAACCCCTGAGGAATTAGCATCCATTTGATTCTCAGCTGCATCCTACACTAACATCTCCTTAAAATTTAACTAGAAGACACCAGGGTAAAAATTGGTATGCGTTGTGCCCATTTTTCAGGCATAAAACAAAAGCAAAGCATACTGATTTAGCAATGGGATAGCCTCTGCCTAATCTGTGCAGGTGTTGGCCCCACTGCTAAATTCATCAGGCCCTTTTTATAGGCATCCCAGGTGAACGCCTAAAACGGGAGTTAAGCTCCTTAAATATGGAAATTAGGGACTAAACAGCCGTTGGAGAACCCCATCGAGAAATTAGTCGGTGATGAGCGAGGTCAGGATTCTTCAGTGGCACCTGTGGATGCCAACTCCATATAACTTACATTTTCTTTGTTAAAAAACCCATCCTGCAGAGCCAGGAAGAGAGTTAGTGCTCCTCTGACTCATCAACATCCCCCCCCCCCCCCACCACCGCCTATTCCACCTCCATCCCGCTCCTACCCTTCCTCCCGGGACCTACCAGAGGGCTGCTGCCGGCGAGGCAGGCGGCCCGACATTGATTTCGTTCAGGCGAGCTGCCTGTGCAGGCGTGACCATCGCCAGCAGCTCACGCCAAATCTGCTGGCACGGCCCACGGAGCGATTTCCATCGATCCTCAGGCCTCTTGGTTCAGGTGCGTGCTGGTCGGGCAGTGTCGAATCTGGGCCCAAAAACAGGCCCAGACCTGAAATCTACCCCACCAGCCGTTGAAGGGAACTCTGTGGTGAGGTGGTGATACACTGGTTGAAAGTTTATAGGAATAAAGATGGTACATGATGGGAGGATGTGTTGTTTACCCAGCTGCGTCTGCAATGTTCTGGGGTTCCCGGTGGTCTGGAACTCATCCATTTGCATTACAAGGCAAATTTCAGAATACCACTGTAAAACTAACTTGTACTTATAGGGTTGTTTAAAAGTCTTTGTAGGGGAGGGGGGGGGGGGCAGGATTTTCTCCTGCTTCTCCTAGACCATCACCGTTACTTCAGCACAAACCCCGTTTATGTGCGTAAGCAAGGTTTCCACTGAACCTCCAGTGGCAGAGCGGGAGAAGCTGTGTGGAAATTCCCAGCTTAGATTGCTTTTTGCTGCAGACTTTGCCTGAGTGTAGATCAGTACAGTTCAGCCCCTGACATTTCAAGTCTGGTGACCCTTTATCTCAAGGGGGCTGGAATACAAAGGGGAGAAAGTTTTGCTACAGTTGTATAAAGCTCTGGTTAGACCCCATTTATTGTACTGTGTTCAGTTCTGGGCACTGGACCTCAGGAAGGATATATTGGCCTTGGAGGGGGTGCAGCACAGATTCACCAGAAAGATACCAGAGCTTAAAGGGTTAAATTATGAGGCCAGGTTGTATAGACGAGGCTTGTATTCCCTTAAGTATAGAAGATTAAAGGGTGATCTAATTGAGGTGTTTAAGATGATTAAAGGAGTTGATAGGGTAGATGGAGAGAAAGTATTTTCTCTGGTGGGGGGAGTCTGGAACAAGGGGGTATAACTTTAAAATTAGAACTAGGCCGTTCAGGGGTCAGGGAGCACTTCTTCATACAAAGGGTAGTGGAAATCTGGAACTCTGCCCCCCTAAAAGCTGTTGAGGTTGGGGGTCAATTGAAAATTTCAAAACTGAGATTGATAGATTTTTGTTAAGCAAGGGTATTAAGGGATGCGGAGCAAAGGCAGGTAAATGGAGTTAAGATACAGATCAGCCAAATGAATGGCACAACAGGCTCCAGGGGCTGAATAGCCTGCTCCTGTCCCTATGTTCCTAAGGAAGTGCAGTGGGCAGGGCATCCACACGTCCATTGGCCCTAACGCGACCCTGCCAGAAACCATTGGGTCAGCTAATTATAATATTATTGGGCGGCACAAATATGTGCAATTGGTGCACAGTACTTGGGAGGCATGAATACTGACATGGGGGAGCGGGGGAGGTCATTCTGAGGGCGGAGCTGCTGGATTTAAAGATGGCCCCACTTGAAGCTGAACCGACAGGCAGCGAAGTGCAGAAACGGTTCCAACAGGAATGAATAAAAGGAGAGCAGCAAGCGTCTGAGAGTGATAGTAATTACCTGCTTAGTGAAATAAGGCACGGGAGGGATGCAAATTGTGCGTGTGTAGGGGGCAAGAAAGGTCGTAATCCAGCAGCCAGAACCATGTGGAAGAAAGTGGCACAGGCAGTGTGCCAGTGCCTAACTCCTTAACTCTCCAGTGCAAGAAGAAGTTAAATGACCTCACAAGGTCAGCAAAGGTAAGTGTATGGTGGCAGCATTCATCTATTGTTGACACTTTACAGACCGATATTTACCCTGAAAGTGCACTGTAGAGACAGATGGAAGAAGTAATTTAGATGGGTATAAAATTCTCTAAAGTAGGCATTCCCTTTGAAATATTGTTAGGAACACAGGAACAGGATTAGGCCATTCAGCCCCTCAAGCCTGTTCTGTCAGTCATTTGGTCATGGCTGATCTGTATCTCAACTCCATTTACCCGACTTTGATTTGTATCCCTTGATAATCTTAACCAACAAAAATCTATCGATCTCAGTCTTGAAAATTTCACTTGACTCAGCAACCATAATCTTTTGGGGAAGAGAATTCCAGATTTCCAACACACTTTGTATGACAAAATCCTTCCTAATTTCATTCCTGAATGGCCTAGCTCTAATTTTAAGATTGTGCCCCTTTGATCTGGATTCCCCCGCCAGAGTAAATGCTTCTCTGTATCTAACCTATTGAATCATTATATCATTTTAAACACATCAATTAGATCACTCCTCAACCTTCTAACCTTAAGGGAATGGAAGCCAAGTTTGAACAAATTGTCTTCATAATTTAACCCTTTACGCCATGGTATCATTCTGGTGAATCTGCACTGTACCCTCTCTCAGGCCGATATATCTTTCCTGAGGTGAGGTACCCAAAACTGAACGTAGTTCTCCAGATGAGTCTGACCAAGGCTCTGCACAACTGAAACATAACTTCCTCCCCTTTGTATTCCAGCCCTCTTGAGATAAAGGCCAACATTCCATTAGCCTTTTTAATTGCTTTTTGTACATGTGCAGTAGTGATTAGTGTATCTGGATACCCAAATCCCTTTACACCTCCACAGTTCCTAGTCTCTATTAAAAAAAAATTCTGATTTGACTTTCTTCAATCCAATGTGGATGACGTCACACACTCCCCACGTTGAACGCCATCTGCCACAGTTTTGCCCACTCACTTCATCTGTCTATGTCACCAGTAACTTTCTGCTCTCACCTGCACAGCTTACTGTGCCTCTTAACTTAGCGTCATCTACAAACTTGGATATGCTGCTCTCTATTCCGTCATCCAATCGAAAAATATGGTAAAAAACTGAGAAGCCGGTACCAATCCCTGGGGAAAACCACTTGTCACATCCTGTCAATCAGAATACATTCCCTTTATCCCTACTTTCCATCTCCTACCTCCCAATCAATTTCCAACCCACGTCACAAGGTTACCTCCAAATGTGTGCGTGCTCATTTTTGCTTAAAATCTCTTGTGAGAAATCTTATCAAATGCCTTCTGGAAATCCATATAGACAACATTCACCCTTTCCCTGAAAGATTACAGTAACTGACGTTAAAATGACAGGTTTGTAATTTCCTTGTTTTCAAAATTGGGCCTCGGGCCTCAATTAAATATTCCAGTTGAGCTGCCATCCCTCCAAAGGCAGCATAGACGTCTCCAGGATTGAACTTTGAGCTGTTTACCTCACCGACAGCGGCCCTCGGGTAACTCCCAGGAGGGAATCGGAGTGGACGACGCAGAGTGAAGCGGGGGGGGAAGCGATTGCTAGGAAGTCCAGAGGAGCATTCCTGCTCCTCCTGGCTCCACAGGAATGTTCTTTTTAAAATAGTAAATATAAAACCACCGGTAGTTGGCATCTGGGGGGAACTGCTGAAGAGTCCTGAGCAGGGCAGGCCCAAAGACTGCCACACTCATTGATGACTAATTTTATAAAGGGGATCTTCAACAGGCATTAGACACCTAATCAACATATTCAAAGAGCTTAATGCCTGTTTTAGGCGTCCACCCAAGACGCCTAAAAAGTGGGCCCCATGAATTTAGCAGTGAGACCAGTGCCTGTGCACATGAGGCACAGGCTGTCCCACCAATATATTTGTATGCTTCGCGTCCATTTTTCGGGCATACAATGGGCGCAGCGCATACCAATTTCTACCCCTAAGTTGCCTATATTTTATAGTGGCATATCTTAGATAAACGATTCCGAGGACAAAAATGATGGAATTTAGGATGGATGACATCATCCAGTCCTAAATCCATCATTTGATTGGCTGCACTCTTGTTAGGGGTGGGCACCTCTTCCTCCCACCCTCAAATCCATTCCATGTTCCAAACTCCAACACCATCCCTGCTGGTTTTCCTCCTACCAATCTGTCTGGATTTTTTGGGCCATAAACCATATTGCTGGCCTATTTACATGAGCTGAGCACCAAGGCCAGACAAAATAACAGCTCCTGGAGTTAGTCAGCAATAATGGGCTTCCTTTAGCACCCACTATCGGGTGCGTTCCTAGCAGGGGGGCTCCGAAGATCGGGGAATCCCGGAGCGGGTTCGGAGCCCGGCTCCAACCCGCCCACTTCTGGGTTCCCCACTGACGCGCAGGCATGAGCGCGCAGCCCCCGCATGTGGGACTCCCACAGGCAATTAAAGCCAGTGGGGTTCCACTTGACAGTATTTACTGTGGTATTTCAGGTCATTAACAGACCTGATTAAGTGAATATGTGAGGAGTGGTGGGATTTTATTGACAACTGGCACTGTTTCCCATACTGTGGGAAGCACTCCCAGTTGAAATGGACGTGTTGCAGCTGTCAGCCTGTGGCAGCTGCAAAGGTCCATTTGACAGGTGGTGGGGGGTGGGGGGAGACCCTCACTCATTGCAGGAGGCCACTCTGTCACTTGGGACAAAGTTTGGCCTCCACCACCCTCCTCCTAACAACAAAATTCACCAACTTGCACACTTACCCCGGGGTCCAGACACATGTACCTACCTTGCGGACCCCCTCAGATGTATATCTTCCGGATGGGGACCGCCGTAGCTGCAGTCATGGCCTCCTCGGAGGGCGAACAGCCTCACCAGCCACACCAGCCTCGCCGTCCACCTCTGACACGTGGAGCTCCACAACAGAGTGCTGTGACACATCCACCTGCACAGCAGGAGGGAGGGCAACCACAGAGAGAGATGCGTCGCAGAGGGCACTACCCTCGCCACAGGGTCCACAGACCGAGGCTCAGCTTCCTGGACCTCTCTGAGCAGCAGTGCACACGGAGGCTCAGAGTCACTCGACATGTAGTCGTGGACATCTGCAGCCTCCTTCATGCCGAGCTGCTCCCGGCTGGCCCGAGCACCATCTTCTTACCTGTCGCTGTCAAAGTCACCACTGCCCTCAACAACTTCTCCTCCGCATCCTTCCAGGGTGCCACCGGGGATATCGCCGACGTCTCTCAGTCGTCTGCACAAAAGAGCCCTGCAAATACACCAACACCCACTCTGCAGTGACACAATGAGTGGCATCAGTTGTGGGTCTTCATTGTGATCCTCAGGAGAGGGCATTATTGCACAAACCAGACAAGATTCGCAAAGACGTGGCAGTAGTGGTGCCAATATAATATATAATGTGAGTTGGTCAGAAATTCAATATAAGTAAAAACCATGACAAACCCTCAAACACCCTTGTGCATCCCTTTCATGCTCACGACACGTTTGCCTTACGCTGCCTACTGCACATATGTGATGCACGCCCTGTGGCTGCAGCACAGGTAGTGGCAGGTTGAGTGAGGCTGACTGTGAAACAGATGCACGAGAGGGTGAGTATGAGATAGAGCCATGAGATTGCATGAGGATTGGGTTGAGTGGTAGTGGTGGGATGAGTACTGGCGAGGTGAGTAAGTGCAGGTAAGATGAGGATGAGCTTTGAGTGGGTATGAGGGGTGATGTGACAGAGTAGTGTTGGCAATGCAGAAGGAGATGTGGGGTGGGGGCGGCGATGTGGCCGATGGAGTGTAGGGGAATGAGTAAGTGTACTCACTTTGGCTGACCTACTGAGGTCATTGGAGCGCCTCCTGCACTGTATGCAGGTGGGCGATATGTTGGTGCTGGTGACTTCCTCTGCCACCTCGAGCCAGGCCTTCCTGGTGGCAGAGGCAGGCCGCTTCCTCCCGCCCGCCGGGGGGATGATCTCTGTCCTCCCCCTCCTCCTCACCCCATCTAATGATACCTGGAGTGAGGCATCATTAAACTGGGAGTAGCCTTCCCCCTGGGCTGCTCCATGCTGTAATGTTTCCTATTTCTTGCAGCATCTGTCAGTGGAGGACTGCCCCTTTAAATAGAGCTCCTCCAGCTGACAGACCTTACTGCACATGCGCAGTCCGCCCGACACGCAGATCAGCAGTGGGGAACCCGGAAGACCAGGTAAGTGGATCCAATTAGGCTGCGATCGCGCGGGGGGGCAGACTGATTTCACCGGGCGCGTTGCCCACGCACCCAATAGTCCCCCCGCCGCGAACCCACAGCCCTGCTAACATTGAGCCCAATATGTCTGAGGAACCAGGAGGGGTGAAAGGAGGAGAACAGCGATTGAGGTAGTACTGTCTGTCACTGGAAATGCAAGGGCCACCTTATTTATAATTCAGCACTGTCACTGATAATGGGGCTGCCATTAGCCCCAGCACTGTAATATAAATACAGCACAGATTTCAAATTACAGGCATTTGATAATGTATTCAGAGAGGAGCTATATTCATCTTTAGACATGTAAATATTCAAGAGATATTCAATAGGTTTTAGGTGATTCTCAGCAGTCTTCAGTAGCAGAGAGAAACATTAACAGATTAACAGAAGATTTCAACATAAAGCAAGCATTAAAAGATGCATTAACCTGGATAAGAGAGATTAACAATGAATTTTAGAAGTTCAACAACAAAGAAGCATTAGCAAGGAGTCCGGAAAACTAGAAAATTGGAAAAATCAAGAATGGGGACTCAAAATAATCAGATAAATGGATGAGCTCAAGGACAAATTCAACAGCAATAAGGAGTTAAATAATAGCTAAAATATTGTAGGTCCATTTTTTTTGTTTCTCAAGAGTAGCCCAGGGAAGGAATACATTAGTTAAAGAATAAATAATGACTATAAAAGAATTATTCCTTATTCTTCAGACAAACTATGACAAGAGTATGAGGGCTGAACTGAGTATCATAGTCTCTAGGGCATAACACAACAATAAAGCTGTTGAGAGTAAATGGACATCTCTTAAAAATATTCGCCTTGAATTTCAATAGGGATTCTCCAGCGAGAGTCTGGTGGAATCCCTGATAAAAATGTGCAGTTTCTCCGGGTGTTCTGCTAGTCTTCCATCTAAATTACAGTAAGGGATTAGGAGAACTCAACAGAAATTCAACACCATTATGACTGGCACACAGGTCACTTGCAGTCATAAGTGCAGAAACAGCAAAGAACAATAACAACTTGCATTTATATAACGCCTTTAACATAGTAAAACATCCCAAGGTGCTTCACAGGAGTGCGATCAGACAAAAATTGACACCAAGCCACATAGAGATATTAGGATAGGTAAGGAAGATTTTAAGGAGCATCTTAAAGGAGGAGAGAGAGGTAGAGCTACAGAGAGGTTTAGGGAGGGAATTCCAAAGCTTAGGGCCTAGGCAGCTGAAGGCACGGCCACCAATGGTGGAGCGATGAAAATCAGGGATGAGCAAGAGGCCAGAATTGGAGGAGCGCAGAGATCTCGGAGGGTTGTAGGGCTGGAGGAGGTTACAGAGATAGGGAGGGGCTTGAAAGGTTTTGAAAACAAGGATAAGAATTTTAAAATTGAGATGTTGCCGGACAAAGAAAGCAAAATACTTCAAAATGGAAATGAAAAGGGAATTTACATAAGATTTCCAGGCTGGTAGGGAGACGGTATATGGTGAGCGCTGAGCCAACTACAAGAAATAGCTCAATAGAAGATATTTAGAGTGCCAAGAGAAAATCAAAAGGGGCACAGCAGCAGATGAAAGACAAAGAGGCAGATATGGCAGTGCTGGCACAGTGCTCATCGGGTGCTGCACGCCCCTGCTCATGTTAATATTCATGTGGCGGTTAGCTCAGGGTGCACTGAGAGTGCCCCAGGGGGACAGTCAACCACATTATTGGGTGGCAGCAACCAATGAAGGGCAGCTGGCAGTCCTTAAAGCACCACCATTTTTGTTGGAGACAAATCATTGGGGTGTAGTGACCCTATTGAAAGATTAGCCCTTGGAGACCAAGCATGTGTAGGTGGGACAATAAAGGCTGGCTCCATTAGAAGGAGAGGGCTACTGTTGAACCATCCCATTGTAAACTGCTCGATTGGAGCACTGCTCAGGTTCTCTAGTCATATTATTTGCCTTAATTTCACGGAAGATTGGAGGCTTTATAATCCTTGCACACATTCAAGGGCGGATTTTAACTCCCTCAGCTCGACAGAAACTGCGGTGGAAAGGGAGTTAAAATCAAACGGCTCAATTCCTGCTTCAATACCACTCCCGCTGCGATTTCAACACTGTACGGTGAAGGTGTCCACCCGAGTCAGGCGGATGCCTCGTTAATATATAATAATCTGGGTCCTATTACTCATAAGACCCAGATTAGTGAGAGATGAGAGATTGAGTACCTGACGCTCACTGCGAATACATAACGTCGCAAACCTTGGGAAATCTTTTGAGGTGGGCCCAGGGCTACGCCGGTCAGGGCCAAGTTTGATGCTCTCTAGTCCTGCTGCTTCAACGGCTAGACTAGTAAATTTACCCTATTGTATTTAATCCTCATTAATGCCTTATCAACACAATCACATATATTCTCCATTACCATTCCATGCTTTGGCTGATCTTCATTCCATATTTTTCAGTCATAATTTTTTCAATCTCATCAATTTAAGTATTATTAGCACAAGCTGATAAGAAACCTCCCTCACTATAATATTACTAATTCTGAATGGTTTGTGACCATAAATTGCTTCATCCCCACCTCTTGCTCAAAGCTGGTATCTGGTTAATGATTTAGATACATCTCACCTTTGCCCAAATCAGTCTCTTGGAGGGCAAGGCTTTCATTATTTAAGATTTTTTCAGGTGAAGCTATATAGCATTTCAGTGAGCTCATCAATCCACTGTTAAGTCTAATCATTAATGAAGTGGCAGAATAATTCTGATATGACAAAGGATAAGAGGAAAGATAAAAGCATATAAAATTAAGATACATATATATATGCAATATTCATTCACTGTAAGGACAATATATAACTGAGTTATCATGAACTTCATTATTTACTAACTTCTAAGTCAATTGGAAATCAGTTTTACACTAGATGCAAATGCATGTAGTCAGAGCCTGCAACACCACAATTTATCACCATAATGATGGGATTTGCTAATACAATGGTGTCCTTAGCCTAGACTGTCAATTATGTTTCCAACTTCCAGAATAAAATTGTTATTGTACAGTAGTTGATAAAATATGTAAACATTGATATTACAAGTAATACGGTAGAAGCTAGATAAAATCCAAAAGCTGGATAAAATCTGTAAATGGGCAGAACTTTGGCAGATGAAATTCAATAGGATAACTGTAACCTACTGCACAGTAGGGCGACATATGTTCTTTATGAATGATGTCAAAATAAGCTGAAACTGAGTGAGATCTGGGGGTGTGAGTAGTCTTGGCACATAATGGGCGAGTCAGTAATGGGCGAGGACTTCCGCCCACCAATGTAACTGCATCGCTAACCTGTTTCCGAAGAAGTGCCTCATTAAATATCTGGAGCAGGATGGCAGTGGTAAAACTGCAGGTTATTGCTGCTGGGAAGGAAAGAAATTGAGCTGATTAAAGGGGCACATTTTGGCAGTGAGCGACTGAAAAGATCAACATCGCCATACATAAACTTCCCCATGAAGGACCTCAGCCAGACAGAGAGGGCAGTGGGATTCCACTCTGTGGCTGGCTTCCCACATATACAGGGTGCAATCGATTGCACCCTCATAGCAGTCCGAGCACCTCCGCACAAGCTAGGAATGTTTATCAACAGAAAGGGTTATCACTCCATCAACACTCAGCTCATTTGTGATTCCCTGGCAGCTGCCATGATTCGTTCATTCTCTGGGAATCCAACATCTCGGACCTCTTCCACCCACCAATCAGCATTAAGGGCTGGCTCCTCAGGGACAAGGGATACCCCCTGCACACGTGGCTCATTGACACTTCTGAGGAATCCCATCACCGAGCAACAGCATTGATACAACGACAGCCACATCTCCACCAGGTCTGTAATTGAACATGCAATAGGACTGCTGAAGATGTGATTTTGGTGCCTTAATGTTCAGGGGAGCGCTTCAATATGCACCAGAGAGAGTGGGTCACATTATAGTAGTATGTTGTGTCCTGCACAACATGGCACAACAGAGAGGGGTACTGGCTGATGAGGCCCCATGGCCTCATTCAGCATCTACATCTGCAATCAACATTGAGCAGGAGGAGGAGGAGGAGGAGGAGGAAAAGGACAAACTCATGGACAGAGCAGTGGCTCACCTGCCTGCTCGTGAGGCCAGGGAGTTATTCATATGTGAATGGTTCTCATAAGATCAAAAAGTGAGAATAGTCCAGTCCTCACACCACTTGGAAAGAGTAGCACCAATACCAGGCCGCCTCCCACCTCTCCACCCCGCACAAAACAGTCCTGCAACTACACACACACCCACTGTAAAGTGACCCACTGGGCAGCATCATGTGTCACCGTTCATGATGAAGCACGTGAAAGGGCCCTATCACAAAAGGCGGTCAAGAATGGGCAAGATGTGGCAATAGTGGTGAGAATGATAACATTTAATGTGACTTTAACAAAAACAAAATGTAAATGAAAAACATGACAATCTGTGCATACCCTTGCCCCTGCCACCAGTGTCTGCTTGTGCTCACTTGTGTGTGGTGACTCACCAGGTGCCAACCCAACTAACTGACTACTAGGACCCGCCAAGGTGTGAGTATCTGCACTGGTGGATGGCTCACTAAGATGTAGTGCACCCTTAAACGCTAGGAGCTCCTCTGAGGAATCGCCCTCTCCCATCACTGCGGTCATTGCTCACAAAACCTTAGCCTTTGTCTTCCTACTACGTCTAAGTGGTGTATCCCCTGTGGCTGCAGCAGAGGTAGTGGCAGGTTGCTCATGTTCAAGCCCGGACTGCTTAGATGCTTTCAGCCTAAGCGCTCTGGGTTTGGAGCCCGAGAGGGCCCCGCCAAAGACTGCTCCATCTGCACCTATGCAGGGGCAGACTCGGCCACCTGGAGAGGAGGCAGCATTGCCGGTAGTGGTTGAGAGGAGGGCAATGGGTGAGACGTAGGAGTGCTTTGAGTGGCTTCCCCACTTCCACGTCCCCTTTCGCCATCATCCCTCTCCTGGACCTGGGCCACATCACTCCTACCACTCTGCTGGAGAACAGTTTGGAGGGCACGTATGATGCCTTGCAAGCCCAGTTATAAAGTTTCTGTCTGCCTGTTTAAGATGGCAGAATGTTGTTCAGTGTGAGTCCACACAGCCGTTGTCAGGACCTGAATGGACTCATTTGTGAGCCATGCTTGAAGCTCAATGGAGGCTAGCCTTCTCTCCATCGCAGACATTCCCGCACTTACCTGCAACACTATCTCAGACATTTGCGCAGTTACATGCGACAATATGTCAGACAGTTCCTCCCTGTGACATTATCTCAGACATTCCCTCCCATACCTGTGCTACCATTCCACTAATGCAAGAGTTGGACTCCTCCATCCTCTGCGCTATTGTGGAGAGTGTGCATGGCACCTGTTCCAGCATCTCGCAAATGTGCTGCTGTCCCTTGATCATTATCCTTTTAAAGGATGGCCCCCAGGGTTCAGGATCTGCGTCCAGCTGAGCAGAACATAGAGAGGAGTGCTCCCACCGACGCGGACTCTCCACAGCTGCCCCTGTCACCAGTGTCTGCTTGTGCTCCCTTGTGTGTGGTGACTCACCAGGTGCCAACCCAACTAACTGACTACTAGGACCCACCAAGGTGTGAGTATCTGCACTGGTGGATGGCTCGCTAAGATGTAGTGCGCCCTTAAAGGCTAGGAGCTCTTTTGAGGAAATGCCCTCTCCCATCACTGCGGTCATTGAACGGCCTGTAAGAGAACAGAAGACAATATTAAGCATCATTACAGATGTGTCATGTTGCGATGAGCATACTGAGGTGTTCAACATGCCAATCATTGTTAACATCAATTCATGCTGTGTATGATGAATATTAAAGTTGTGTCACCAGACTTTTGTGTGGTGCCAGTCACGATGTCCCCGACAGAGAGGTACTCGAGGGTGCGGCTGATTTCCAGAGCCTCCTCCTCCACCTCCATGAGGACCAGTATTTGTTGTGGCCCCCCCTCCAGTCCTCGCCTTCTCGCGTGTATTTTGCACTCTCCTCCTAGAAGGGGAGAAAGTACAGTCATGTGAGTGAGTGATGGCGAAGTGGCCAGCCGATGAATGCATTGGTTTGGGTGAGGCTGACCATGAAAGAGGTGAATCAGAGGGTGAGTATGAGACAGAGACATCACATTGGATCAGGATTGGGGTGAGTGGTAGTGGTGGGGTCACAAATGGGGAGGTGAGGAAGTGCTCAGGAAGTGAAGGTAAGTTGAGGTTGAGTCTTAAGTGGGTGTGAGGAGTGATGTGATGGAGTAGTGCAGAATGAATTGGAAGTAATAAACACCATGGAATGCAGGGGAATCAGTAAGTCTACTCACTTTTGCTGACCTAGTTAGGTTATTGAAATGCTTCCTGACTGGTCACAGGTGCGGGAGATGTTGCTCCTGCTGGTGATCTCCTCTGCCACCTCGAGCCAGGCCTTCTTGGTGGCAGAGGCAGGGGACTTTCTCTTGTCAGCCGGGTAAAATAGTTCACTCCTCCTCCTCTTCATCCCGGCCAGCAGCACCTCAAGTGAGGCATTGCTGAATCTTGGAGCAGCCTTGCCCCTGTGCTGCTCCATTAGGTCTCTTGCTCCTTGCTCTAGCAAAGTCCATTGGAGCAATGGTCCTTTAAATCTAGACGCTCCAGCTGACAGCCTGTCATGCGGTTGCGCAGTCCGGCCACTGCGCAGCTTTTGGATGGCAAACTCGGAAACAAGATTAACGGCCACCAATTAAGTCGCGATCGCGTAGGGAACGGTAAGTTTTTATTATTCGAGTTTGCCACGCACCCATTGACCCCCCCCACCCCCATGCCATCCCGCCGCCCTTTTAAAATCATGCCCATTGTGTCATCCCTGGTTCAGTGGTAGCACTCTGGCCTCTGAGTCAGAAGGTTGTGGGTTCAAGTCCCACTTTAGAGACTTGAGCACAAAATTTAGGCTGACACTTCAGTGCAGTACTAAGGGAGTGCTGGAAGGAGTGTCGGTAACCCGAGGGCACAGATTTATGATAATTGGCAAAAGAACCAGAGGGGAGATGAGGAGAAATGTTTTTACACAGCGAATTGTTATGATCTGGAATGGAATGCCTGAAAGTGCGGTGGAAGCAGAATCAATAGTAACTTTCAAAAGGGAATCGGATGTATACTTGGAAAGAAAATAAATGCAGGGCTATGGGGAAATAGCAGGGAAGTGGGACTAATTGGATGGCTCTTTCAAAGAGCCGGCACAGTCACAATGGGCTGATTGGCCTCCTTTTGTGCTGTATGATTCTACAATTAAATTGTATAGTAAAGGTCAACATAGAGGACTATTTCGAGGAAAACCAGTACAACAAATGAAAAGGTTTTGGGAAAGGTAGATTTAAGACTAATGTTAGGCAATTCTTCTTCACATTTAATGATGGGAGTGGTAGTGGGGGAATTTAAGAGACAGTTAAATATTGTGATTAGCAAGGAGGTATAGGCTGTTCTGGGTTGATAAGCTAAGATGGACCAAATAGTCTTATAACCAGGACATAGTCTGTGCCTGTGTATCCAAAATCCTTGCACAACATCTTTACTTCAATAAAGTCATTCCTTAATGTGAGAATGCTTTCTTTTTGAAAAATTACATGGCCGTTTGTGTGCATCATTGAAAGAGAACAATTACTGTGCGAATACTAGTCCCTCCATATATATGTATACTTCCATATATATGTATATTTATGTATACTTTCAAATAATTCACTACTGTGTCTAATAGTAGACTAGATAATTAAGATGCATTTTTAGATCATGGCAACAGTTCTTTTCCTGTACATCAGTAAGTTCATGCATCTTCTGAAAAACCTTACGAAGATACATGCTGAGCTCATCCATGCGCTCAGTTTGAAGTATGTTTGAGGGAAGTGAACCTGCCAGTTATTTTTTCTCATTACTGATGTCTGATAAAGGAATACGGGGTTTTTCCATCTGTGGTGACTGACTGCTTGCATTGTACTTAATTGTATCCCTGTAAATAGCGTTTACTATGTATATATGTCGAGTATTTCAATTCAGACCTGAGTACTCGTCTGGATCCTCTTTCTAATGGTGCAGACAATAGATATGTGCCAAAAATGAAACAGATCTGCCTAAATTGTTATTAATTTGAAGTATTTTAATTACTAGTACCAGCACATTAAAGGTTAAAAACCTAGCTTCGCACAGAAAATGGCCATTGGTAAGGGTTTTATGTTTGCTGGTTGGGTCTCACTATTGTTTAACTAGATATCAGGCCACTCCAGCTCATAGGGGATGTGAGGTCTGCTTACAGGATTGGTTGGTGACATTAAACCCAAATGGAATTTGTAGCATAAAACCCCAAAATGTAACAGGCCTGAAAAAGTATTGAGTGTATGGTGATTGTTATTATTTTAATGTAAAATCAAAACTTTTGGATGCAATGTAGTAGAATAAAGGAAATGGAAATGGAAAGGCCAGAGAAAGATTAAACCAGTGTAAGTTAGATCACGTAGGTGGAACTAATGGACAAGATATGCTGGATGGACTGTGAATGATCAATTTTTCATTTTTATATTCTTATGTAGGAGGCACAAGGATAGGTAAATTCAAAAAGATCAAATGAATGTTAACTGCTTTTTTAACATTAAACACATTTGTGATTGCCTGAGAGCTTGAGAAGATTTTGAAACCATGGACATGGATTAATTCAACTCTGCAGCACTTGCGCTGGGCAGGACCTCCGAAGTCTCATCAACCACACTGAGCAGCAGCTGTTTGGCTCTAGCACTGCCTACACTGAGGCCTTAGTCGATCTCAATGTCTTGTACCCCAGCAAATGGCCATCTTTCTATGTACCCACTAATGTGACAAGGAAGTATGGCACCTTCATCAATACTTTCAGTTGGATGCATAGGAGGCCATTAGTGGAAAGAAAGAGCTTGCATTTATTTTGCACCTTTCATGAATTTAGGATGTCCCAAAGTGATTCACAGCCAATGAAATACAATGAAGAATAGTCACTGTAGCCACAGCAGCAGCCAATTTGTGCACAGCAAGTTCCAACAAACAGAAATTAGTTAAATGACCAATTAAACTGTTCTTTTAATGATGTAGATTGAGTGATAAATGTTGGCCAGGACACTGGGAGAACTCCCCTGCTCTTCTTCGAATAGGCCATGGGATCTTTTACATCCACCTAAGAGGGCAAACGGGGCGTTGGTTTAATGTCTCATCCGAAAGACAGCACCTCCGATAGTGCCAGCCCAGATCATGTGCTCAAGTCCCTAGAGTGGGACTTGAACCCAACATCTCATCCAAAAGATGCCATGAGTGACTTTGTGGTGAACCACAGGAGTGATCCAGCTGATTTTAAACCTCATTTAGGTGTGTCATTTCAGGTGTCTCAAAACATGGCAAGTTTCAGCCTTTCAAACGATAGTGTAACAGATCTCAGAATAGCTTTCCTCATCTCAAATCTGATGATGTGAAGACAAATGAATCACCTCTTCCCATCAGGGCTCCAAAGTAGTACATTAGATCCTGGCACCAAAAGCACATTATTGCAAATGACACAAAGTCATGATGATGTGGGCAGACATGTTCTGATAAAGGCACTTTGACAATTACTGCAATGAAGAGGATGTTTTAATGTTTCACTACTTTATACTATTGACTTCAAACAAAAGGAAAATCGGACGGGGTGTATAAATCCTCACCAAAAGACATTATCTGCCCTTTTGTCGTTTCCCTCCAATTGAGTTGGTGATGAGTAAGCAAATCTCCTATCATGCTCTGTACATATGCTGTTTGTTTTTGGACTAATTTGGGGATAAATTAAATGGGGATGTTATAGATATTTAAAGAAAAGTGGGTTTGTTTTCAGTTGTGCCTGATTTATTATCTCCAAGAAAGGGTGAGGAGAGCCCTGAGACCAAGAAAAAATTCTGAGTCACATTAGCCCTGAAATTCTGTGGGGGTTCAACCAGTCTCCTGCGGTAAGTCCAGCAGAAGTCCAGGGAACCCGCAAGTAAACGGTGTAAATGGCAGTGCTCAGCATTTATGCCTGTTCCCTGGGGGTTCCACTGGAGTCCCACCAGAGTTATAATGGGCTAGCAATAGAACCCCTGCGGAATTTCAGGGCTACTTACTCTGTATACCCATAGTCATATAAAAAATGTAATACTGAAGTCTCCCATATCATTTCCATTTCTTCGATGCAATCAAATCTTAAAGTGATAAAGAATCCAATAATAAGCAGTTCAGTATTAATATTTGAAAATGTGAATTGCATGTAGTATTGTACATTAAGTTTTCAAAGTAGATAAGAGATAAGTGAAATTATCTTTCAGTGAAGTGTTTTGCATTACTATACTTAGCGAAGAGCCTTGAGGAGTCTTGTGATAAATCCTCGATGGAGAAAAATTGTTTAGTTCTTTTGCCATTGCTAAATGATATGATTGCATTTTACTATTAGTGTGGCATATTCATGCAATTGATTTATTTATACGTTTGCTTCAAACAGACAATGGAACAAATTCAGAAAGGCTGTGCTCCAAGAGTGTTCTAGCCCACTCGCATTTAACAGGTCTCCGTTCCAGGTGTGTAGGCTTATTCAATTCCCCCCTTGCAATGTATTAGACACTTACAACCGCATTGCGTGCTTAATAAAATATTGCCATTAAATTATTTTGCTTATATAATGACATTTTTATAAAATATATGAATAGTATTCGTATTGCATAGTATTAAATATTAACATTATTTTTTAAACATTAAATGTGAGCTGCACTGATATTTGTAAGTCATGCCTTTCCTTTGTATATCTAACCTCTGTTCTGAACGGGAGTTCCAGGCTTTCTTTTTGACTATACCCTCCTTAATCCCCCTCAATTCGAAGTGATTCTTTCAGGTTAGGCCTATAATGAAGCCTTAACAAGCAATTTTTTTCTGTTAATTTCTTTTTATCCACTTAGTGGTGGGAGAAAGTCTACATGAGAAGTTTTCTAAGGGTCTTGCTCAGCTATGCTAAACAAAGCTATGGTAAGTGTGCTATGCTTGGAAGATTGGTTCTCAAAGCTCTCCACCACTGGGGCTTCCTCGCCTCATGTCTGGGTCTGTTGTAGACTAAATGGGGCAGAACTTACACAGCTCGAGTGCCACTCCTCAATGGCGTCCTGTCCAACCGCCGACAAATCCATCGGACCAAGTTCACGAATGCGCACACGCGCATTAAAACCCTGAACTTGCTCCGATTGGTTCACCGGCGTTTTGGCAGTTACGTATTAAAGGGCTACCTACACTACAATCAATACAATAAGCAAACATCCGTAATATTACCAATCTGCACAGTTGGAATGAAGATACTTACGCCACGAGAAGGTACGCTTGAAAATACCAGCCCTACACTAAAAGCACGATGACTTATAATGAATGCACAAAAAAATATGGAATATCTAATTATTTTAATATTTTTTGATCATTTAAAAAATGTATTAAAAAATATATTTTTACCTTTAATTTCTGTATGTTCTAGTACATTATAAATCATTTCCTTGCCTTTTTATAATAAGGTATGTTATTATGTTAAATTTTTATTTAGACTAACATAGGGAATGTCACTTTAAATGATTATTACTTGCCTGCTTGTGGGCGGGGCTTACAGTCCCACAGTCTTTGCATGCACACATGGCCTGTGCTGATCTCGGAGCGCAACACTGGAGACGATTTCAAAATTCACCAAATGGACGTCGTGGCCTACGCAGTGAGTATATTTGTACCTTTTATTTGCAGGATGTGCGGAGATCCTTGCCACGCCAGTCGGAGCAAGTTCCGGCCCATTGATAGAGATCCATTGCTATGATTAGTCAACAACTCCATTATCATTGTATCATGCGACTACCAGGATGGTAGAAGGTGAACTAGATGGACCTTGGTCTTTTCTCGTCTAGCAATTCCAATGTTCCTATTTAATCATATCCACTTTTTCATTAAATTAACATCTGGAGGAAAATATCCCAAATTTCTTACGTTTATAGCTCAGAATTACAGCCAGTAAGAAGTTAAATGATGGTTCCTATGGTATTTTTAAGCTCTTATAATGGGCTAGAAATTGGGCCATGTAACTCCCGTTTTTTCGGTGCAACGCAGCTTCCTGAAGTTCCAAAATGGCGTACGGAATGTGCAGGCACACTTCTAGTGTTACGTGCACTGGACGCCATCTTGGTAAATGGTTTCGCACACGCACAGATAATGAACGCCAGCAGCATGTAAAGTGGGTTGAATATGCATTAGATCAGCGTGCAACGCTGATTTAAAGTGATAGACACCATTTTGGCACTTAACACTCCACTCAACGCATTGTCTTAACCACGAACATCTGAAGATGTCTTAGAGTGCCTGGAGGGCCCCCACCAGTGCTATTTAAAGGGAATCATGCAGGTGTTGCAGGTTAGTTGTAGGTTAGTATTGCTTCTGGCTGCTGCTAGAATAGGATGTGTTTGTTGACGCTACCCATACTTACGGAGAGTTGCTATAGTACACTTGAGAGTGGTTTGCCAGGTACTGCCTCACGGCAGTAATTTACAAGTTTTTGAACAAGATTCCTGGCAACCATGAGTGGTCTGCTAGGACTCCAACTGGGCACAGAACACGACTGCGAGCATGCAGAGAGGTCACATGGAGCAGATCAAGCTGCGAGGAGAGGGAGGAGGAGAAGGAGGAGGTGTAGGGCACTGAGCAGAAGGCTATATCCCATGATGGCCTTCAGGGAACACCACCTTTACCTCCAGATGAGCGAGGATCAGTGCATCCGACGGCTAAGGTTCACCAAAGAGGCCGTGACGGAGATCTGTCACCTGCTGCAGCCACAACTGCGGCCTCAGAGCAGGGCAAGGAAAGTATTGCCTGTCAATGTGGAGGTAACCGCAGCGCTGAACTTCTACTGCTCTGGATCCTTTCAGGCCTCTGCTGGCGAGCTGTGCAACATCTCACAGTGTGCAGTGCACTGCTGCATAAGGGAGGTCACAGAGGCACTATACGACATGCATTCCTTTTTGATAGAGAGAAGCAGAACGAGTTAGCACGAGGGTTTGCTCGCATTGCAGGCTTCCCCATGGTGCAGGGTGCCATTGACTGCATGCATATTGCCATGCATGCCCCACATCTCAACTCACATCTTCATGAACCAAAAGGAGTTCCACTCCCTGAATGTGCAGCTGGTGTGTGACCACACACAGCGCATCATGCAGGTCAATGCCTGCTACCCTGGCAGCAGTCATGACGCCTTCACAATGTGGCAGTCCAACGTACCACCTATCTTTGAACCGGCTCGGCAAGTGAAAGTCTGGCTACTGGGTGACTAGGGCTATTCCCTCATCAGGTGGCTCATGACCCTGGTCAGGCACACATGCAGAGCGGGCCTACAACAAGAGCCATGCTGCCACACGCAACGTCATTGAGCACACATAGGCATCCTAAAGCAATGCTTTTGCTGCCTGGACCGTTCTGTTGGAGCCCTGCAGTACTCCCCTGAGCAGGTGTCAAGATTCATCGTGGTGAGAACCTGAGCCAGAGGCAGAGGAAGAGGCAGACGAGGAGGAGGAGGAGGAGGAGGAGGAAGAGGCTGAGGAGGAGGGGGAGGAGATGGAAGGGGAAGTGGAGGAAGACGCAAGGCCTGTCTGCCAGGGCTCTGTGTGCTCGCCTGAACCATGAGCGATATCAATAACATGAACGACACCTCCCAAGTCACCACCCGTCCTCTCCCACTTGACCATCAAATCTCCCTCCATATGATTACACATTGCTTCCTCCCTTAGCTCATCGCAGAAATAAAAACCATCACCAAATGCAAATACAAATTCACATTTAAAAATTAACACATGAAATGATGCAAACAAAATGAGTCTATTCACCCTTGTGCATTCCCTTATTACCTGTTGTTCTTGTGCCTTTACCTATCCTAGTGCTCCTACGAGGTGCTTCCCCAGTGGCTGGAGCATGGGTGGTGGAAGGTTGCTGGCCTTCAATGGAGGAGCGTGCAGATGGCCTTGGAGGATGACCTCGAGCGGCTCTGGGCTTCAGACTGCACCATCGCAGCATGGGCTGCAGCAGTCTGGCCTGGCTGGCTGATAGGCAACAGCAAAGGCATCAGCGGAGTGGCAGGGTAGGAATGCCGTTGTCCGGACAGAGGACAGCAGATTCGACTGCCATGGCACCACTGCCACTTGCAAGGGGCAGCGCCATCAGCACTCCTGGTGATCATGGAACCCTGGATTGCTGAGACGCCCTGGAAGCCCCATTCCACAGTGGTCCCCAGAGCCACGATAGCAGTAGTCTGAGCTTCAACCAAAGCATGCAGACCTTTGATCACATCAGTTTGTGCTGCAATGGCAGATGTTGGTGCTGCTATGGAAGCTGTGACATCAGCCATCAGACGCTGCATCATGGTGGGTTCCTTAGGTATGTTGATGGAGCTGACCACCCGTTCCATGTGGGTAAGGATGGGCTCCAAACTCTGTGCAAAGCTCTGTGCCAAGTTCGAGGCGGACTCCTCCATGCCATTTGACATTGTGCGCAGGTTTTCTGGCAGGCTTTCCAGTGCACCAAGCATTTGGTTGTGTACTCCTATCAGCCATCTTCTGTAGCCCGGCCCATCAAAGCCCTCATCTGACACCTCGGCAACAGAACCATTGTGCGACCTTGCCCTCCGGCGAGCTGACACCTGTGGTATCCGTTCCCCCCGCCCCGCTTCCTGCGGACTTGTGCCCGGTATCTCACCACGTGCAGATCCCTCCTCTAACCTAGCCTGTAAAGGATGCGCAGTGTCAGTGTCTGAGCTGGTGGATGCGAATGTCGGATCAAGTGAAGGTGCAGCGTCAGTCTCCTCCTCCTCGGATAGTGCTGGCTCCAGTTCTTGGGTATCTGCAATGACAAAGGGAAACAGGTTGACTTGTGGAGCGGGGAGAGGAGCAAATAAGACGTGCATGCTGAAACCATCTGCAGCACGAGGTCAGAAAAGATTGTGGGATGAGGGAGATGTAGGAAACAAGAAGAAGGATTAGGTATACAGAGACCCCCTTCATCAGGGCCTCCTGTGCCACCATTGGCCATGGCCGCAATTACACAGGGGTGAGGATGTGTAGGCGTGCCTGTCCTCCCTCAGGCTTTTCGTTCTGCCGGCTGTTATGCGGCACCTTCTCCTGCAAGACAGAAGAAAGTGTGTCAGTGAGTATGCTGCAAGGTGTCTGGGTGATGTGCCTGTCATGGTCAATTGGCTGCCAGTGTGTGTGACCTGCAAGTGGTGGTTTTGTGGCCTGCAAGTGTGGTACTATGTGAGGGTGAGATGCAGCAAGCAAAGTGCAGCATTACATACGGATGGGCAGCATTTGTTGATGGGTGGATGATGGGGGATGTCATGCATGGAGCAGTGGTGCAGTTGGTTGGATGTGCCACTTGACCTTGACCACTCCTGTCAAATCATTGAACTTTCTTCGGCACTACACCCACGTGCACGGTGCCATGCTCCTGGTGTTCACCTCCTGGGCCACTCCCTCCCACTGTCTAAGCAGCTGGTGTCTGGAGGGTCTCCTACCACCCCGCGGGTACAGGATGGCCCTCCTTTTGTCCACTCCCTCCACCAGGGCCTCCAGTGCGCCGTCAAAGAACCTTGGTGTGCATTCACTTGCCAGTCCAGCAATCCTGCATGCCATCCTGCACTGCTCTCATTGACTGTGCACCTCCCCTTTAATAGGTGCAGGCTGCCTTTAACAAGTGCTGCCCACGCCCCATTTCGGGCCTCCTGCTTGTGTGTGCAGCCTCTCAACAGCGCGGGTAGCGCTGGATGCATGTAGAAATCATGTTACTGACCAGGCAGCACGAATCTCACGTGCTGCCTGTGTTGGGAGCACCGGGCGTGGGTTAATCGTGGACCGCAATGCCCGTGCCCGGATTTGGGGGTGATCGAATTTAATCCCCAATATCTTTTCAATATTATTACTCAGGAAAAACTGACCTTTGCAAAAATCTAGCTTGTTGTAATCTGTGCCTTCTCATTTGCTTATTTTGTGCTGAAGTTTAAAGATATATTTTTTCTTTAGATGTTTTCTTGAAGGAAACTGTTTTCTTGCCTCTTTTCAACTTAACATTTCCTTCTAAAGTTTTTGTCAAACAACCTTTTGTTAATGTATTCTCCATCGTTTCTGTGTGTTGTTTTATGCCACTTTCTGATCTACAATAAGTTGTGCTATCACATCCTATTACACTATGCATCTCCGCTATACAAAAATAAAACATACCAATGAGGCGATCTTCAAATTCGACCACCGACCTCCAACATAGGACATGGATTTTGAAAATTGGTCCACGGAGACCTTTGACTTGCCAACTTTGTCATCAGCTCGAAACAATCAATTATAGATTCCATCTCTTCCTGTCATCCTGCTGAACCGCTGCATCAATGTAGGAAGCTGTGAAAGATCTATTGATCAGTTCTTAAATCACCATACCAGCGATAGGCTGGTGGCAAAAAGTAATTGGCCTTGGTATATCTTGGCAATAAATGGAGGTTCTGTAAAGTGTTTATGACAGTATCCAGAGCTGGGGTTTATTGACCTTTCACCTTATAGTTTAATAACAGACTAGGGAGAGGATTGATGAAACGAGCTTGAGCAAAATATAAAACCAGGGAAGATTTCCTCTCTGCACTGTGTGTAACAGATCGTAAACCTGTTTAGAAAAAGAATATTCACAAACAGGTATTAGCTGTGGCTCAGTGGTAGCATCCTCACCTTGTATCAGAATACTGTGGGTTCACGCCCCACTCCAGATACTTGAGCACCTAATCCAAGCTGACACTTCAGTTCTACACTGTTACAGATGCTGCCTTTCGGATGAAACGTTAAACCGAGGTCCCGTCTGCCCTTTCAGGTGGACGTAAAAGATCCCATGGCACTATTCGAAGAAGAGCAGGGAAGTTCTCCTTGGTGTCCTGGCTGATATTTATCTCTTAACCAGCATCACTAAAATCAGATTATTATCACATTCCTGTTTGTGGGACCTCGCTGAGTCCAAATTAGCTGCTGCCTTTCCTACATTACAAAAGTAACTGCACTTCAAAAGAAATTAATTGGCTGTAAAATGTTTTGGGACGTCCTATGGTTGCAGAAGGTGCTATATAAATGCAAGTCTTTCTTTCTTTACAATTCCACAACATATAGCACTGAGGCAATCTTCCCTCTATGCTCTCTATTCAATGATCGGCCGACCCCCAACCCCATGCTGGACCACCCACGATGCTGGACCCCCCGATCCCGATGCTGGCTGGACCCCCAATCCCGATGCTGGCTGCACCCCCCCGCCAGATCCTGATGCTGGCTGCAACCCCCCCCCCCCGATCCTAATGCTGTCTGGACCCCACCCCACTCCGATCCCGATGCTGGCTGGACCCCCAATCCCGATGCTGGCTGCACACCCCCCGATCCTGATGCTGTCTAGACCCCACCCCACCCCGATCCCGATGCTAGCTGGAACCCCACCACCCCCACAATTTTGCTTTTGGCTGGACCCCCCATGCCATCCACATTCACCCCCCCATCTCCGATTTGTTCCAGGGCCCATGATCGCTCCCTCTTGCCCCCTCTCTGATTCACTGCTCCTTTCCCATCCAACAGGCAGCCTGCCTGTCAATCTGGCTGCCTGGTGCCTGGGAAGCTCAAATGCTCACCTTCAATTGAGTTGTGATCGCAGATTGCGACGCACTCATTTGTCTTCCAGTTACCCCACGCTAAAATCTAGGGACAGGCTGGGTTCCCGGCTCCAAGTTAAAATCATGCCAATTTTCGTCGATTATTCAATTATTTTCTTTAAACCTGTTTGGACAGTTGCACTTGTGCTGCTTGGTAAAGCAATAGTCACTGCAGAAAGAAACATTACTTATTTCAACTGAGTTAATAAGCGATAACATGTGGTTAAAATTTGCATTTGAAATAAATTACAATGCAAATATTACGAATTTACCAAGATTTCAACTTATTCAAGATTGGCAACTGTTTCAGCCATTTAGGATTAAAGATATGCTGGCTGACATAGAACCAGTCACATCTAGCGTAGATAAAAGACCATATAATTTTCATTCATTGAACTTGTTTTCTTTTTACATGTGTACATTTATTTTATTTAAAAACAACATATGAGGGTAAGTTCACCAATCCCACACTCCCAGAGGACAAGCCACACTTGAAGGGGCTGAGAGAGGGCTACAACACTATACCCCCAATTCTCCTCACGACCCTCCACCATCCCCTTGAGTGCAGCTCCCCGCTGGAAGCACGAGCATGCGGAACGATTCAGGAAGAATTATAGAATCATACAGCACTGAAGGAGGCCATTCGGCCCATTGTACCTGTGCCAGCTCTTTGAAAGAGCTATCCAATTAGTCCCACTTCCCTGTTCTTTCCCCATAGCCCTGCAAATTTTTCCTTTTCAAGTATATATCCAATTCCCTTTTGAAATTTACTATTGAATCTGCTTCCACCACCCTTCCAACTCACTGCGTAAAAAATTCTCATCTCCCCTCTGATTGTTTTGCCAATTATCTTAATTCTGTGTCCTCTCGTTATCGACCCTCCTGCCAACGGAAACTGTTTCTCCTTATTTACTCTATCAAAATCTCTCATAATTCCAAACACCTCTATTAACTCTCCCCTTAAACTTATTATGGAAATGAACAATGCATAGAATTACATAGAATTTTACAGCACAGAAAGATGCCTTTCGGCCCAACAAGTCTATGCCGGTACTAATGGTCAATACGAGCCTCCTCCCACCTTACTTCATCTCACCCTATTAACATATCTTTCTATTCCTTTCTCCCTCATGTACTTATCCATCTTCCCCTTAAATGCATCTATGCTATTCGCCTCAACCACTCCATGTGGTAGCGATATCCACATTCTCACCACTCTCTGAGTAAAGAAGTTTCTCCTGAATACCTTATTGGATTTATTAGTGACTATCTTATATTTATGGCCCCTAGTTTTGAACTCCCCCATAAGTGGAAACATCTTCACTACTTCTACCCTATGAAACCACTTCATAATTTTAAAGACCTCTATCAGGTCATCCCTCCGACTTCTCTTTTCTAGAGAGCGGAGCCCCAGCCTATTCAATCTTTCCTGATAGTTTTACCTTCTCAATTCTAGTACCACTGGACATCACTGAACAGGTGCAGAACATTTTGTGGGGAAAAGGGAACCAGCCAGAAGTCATGGTCCATGTTGGAACCAATGATATAGATGGGAAAAGGGTTGAGATTCTACAGACAGTTTCAGGAGCTAGGGGGGAAGTTAAAGAACAGGACCTCAAAAGTAGTCATCTCTGGATTACTCCCAGTGCCACGTGCTAGTGACAATACGAGCAGTAAGATAAGACAGGTTAATACGTGGCTGGAGAAATGGTGCAGAAGGGAGGGCTTCAGATTCCTGCAGCATTGGGACCAGTTCTGGGGCATGAGGGACCTGTACAAGATGGATGGGTTGCACCTCAACAGGGCTGGGACCAATGTCCTCGCAGAGAGGTTAACTAGTGCTGTGGGGGAGGGTTTAAACTAATTTGGTAGGGGGAGGGGCACCAGGATGAAGCATTAGAGAGGATACACAAGGTGCACAGAGGACTAGGAGAGAAAAACAGCATTAGAATAAAGAGTAGTTCAGAAATAGGAGGGATCAGACAGGAGGGAAATGCGAGGCAGACTAAGATGGGTTTAGGGTGCATGTGCGTAAATGCACGGAGTGTGGTAAATAAGGTTGGTGAGCTGTAGGCAAAAGTAGCTACATGGGACTATGGTATAGTGCCAATAAAGGAGACCTGACATAAATAAGAGGAGGAATGGGCACTTAATATTCCTGGCTACAATGTATTCAGGAAAAATAGGGAAGGAAATAAAGGAGGGGAGGTGGCAGTATTGATCAAAGATACTGTTACAGTACTAGAAAGGGATGATGTACTTAAGGGTTCAAAGAGAGAATTTATTTGGTTAGAATTAATGAACAATAGAGGAGCTATTATGCTGCTGGGTGTATGCTACAGGCCACCTAATAGTGGGCAGGAAATAGAGGAACAAATTTGCAGGCAAATTGCAGAAGGATGCAAGAACTTTAGAGTAGTGATAATGGGGGACTTCAGTTATCCTAACATAAACTGGGAAAATAACAGAGGGGGATTCTTGAAATGGGTACAAGAGAACTTTCTTGATCAGTATGTTTCCAGCCCAATGAGGAAGGAAACAGTGCTGGATCTAGTTCTGGGGAATGAAGTGGGGCAAGTGGAGCATGTTTCAGTGAGACAGCATTTGGGAAAGAGTGATCACAATATCATTATGTTTAGAGTAGCTATGGAAAAGGACAAGGAAAAATCAAATGTGAAAATAATCAGCTGGAGGAGGGATAATTTTAGTGAGTTGAAAAGTGATCTGGCCCAGGTGGATTGGAATCAAGATTGGGAGAAAAAACAGTAAATGAGCAATGGGAGGCCTTCAAAGAGGAGATAGTTCAGGTACAAACTAGACACATTCACACAAGGGGGAAAGGAAGGGCTTCCTAAGCTAGAGGTCCCTGGATGACTAAAGATATAGAAATTCAAATAAAACAGAAAAAGGAGGCTTATAATAAATGTCAGATTCCTAATTCAGTAGAAAACCAAGCTGAATACAAAAAGTACACGGGAGAACTGAAAAAAGAAATAAGAGGGCAAAGAGAGTATATGAGGATCGATAAGTGGGTAACATAAAAGGAAACCAAAAAGTCATTTATAAACATATAAATAGTAAAAGGATAGTCAAAGGAAGGGTAGGACTGATTAGGGACCAAAAAGAAGATCTTCTTGTGGGGGCAGGGGGCATGGCTGAGGTATTAAATGTATACTTTACATCTGTATTCACTAAAGAAGAGGATACTGCCAATGTCACAGTAAAGGAGGAGGTGGTAGAGAAATTGGATTGGATAAAAACAGATAAAAAGGAGGTACTTAAAAGGTTGTAAAGTCACCCGATCTAGATAGGATGCATTCTAGGCTGTTGAGGAAAGTAAGGGTGGACGTTGCGGAGGCTCTGGCCACAATCTTCCAATCCTCCTTAGATATGGGAGTGGTGCCAGAGGACTGGAGGATTGCAAATGTTACACACCTGTTCCAAAAAGGGGAGAGGGACAAACCCAGCAACTACAAACCAGTCAGCCTAATGTCTGTGGTGGGGAAACTTTTAGAGACATTAATCCAGGACAAAATTAATTGGCACTTGGAAAAGTATGGGTTAATAAATGAAAGCCAGCATGGATTTGTTAAAGGCAAATCGTGTTTGACTAACTTTATTGAGTTCTTTGATGAAGTAACGGAAAGGTTTGATGAGGGTTGTGCAGTTGATGTTGTGTATATGGACTTTCAAAAGGCGTTTGATAAAGTACCACATAATAGACTTGTTAGCAAAATTGAACCCATGGGATTAAAGGGGCAATTGCTTCGTAGATACAAATTTGGCTAAGGGACAAGAAGCATAGAGTAGTGGTGGTTATTTGTTTTTCAGACTGGAGGGAAGTGTGCATTGGTGTCCCCCAGCAGTCATTGTTGGCACCACTGCTTCTTTTGATACATATTAATGACCTGGACTTGGGTATACAGGGCATAATTTCAAAGTTTGCAGCTGACACGAAACTCGGAAATGTAGTAAACAGTGAGTAGGATAGTAACAAACTTCAAGAGGACATAGACAGACCGGTGAAATGGGCAGACACATGGCAGATGAAATTTAATGCAGAGAAGTGTGAAGTGATTTGGTAGGAAGAGATAATATAAACTAAATGGTACAACTTTAAAGGGAGTGCAGGAACAGAGAGATCTGGAGATATACGGACACAAGTCTTTGAAGTTGGCAAGACAAGTTGAGAAGGCTGTTAAAAAGGCATACGGGATCCTTGTCTTTATAAATAGATGCTTAGAGTACAAAACACTGGTTCGGCCTCAGCTGGAGTATTGTGTCCGATTCTGGGCACCACACTTTAGGAAGGATGTCAAGGCCTTGGAGAGGGTGCAGAGGAGATTTACTAGAATAATACCAGGGATAAGGGACTTCGGTTACGTGGAAAGACTGGAGAATCTATGGTTCTTTTCCTTACACGGTTAAGGGGAGATTTGATAGAGGTACTCAAAATCATGAAGGGTTTTGATAGAGTAAATAAGGAGAAACTGTTTCCAGTGGCAGAAGGGTCGGTAACCAGAGGACACAGACTTAAGGTAACTGGCAAAAGAACCAGAAGCAACATGAGGAAAAAAATGTTTGCGCAGTGAGTTGTTATGATCTGGAATGCACTGCCTGAAAGGATGGTGGAAGCAGATTCAGTAATAACTTTCGAAAGGGAAATGAATAAATACTTGAAGTGGAAAACAGAGCAGGGGTGTGGGACTAATTAGATAGCTCTTTTGGAGAGCCAGCACAAGCATGATGGGCTAAATGGCCTCCTTCTGTGCTGTATCATTCAACGATTCTATAATTCTATCATCCTTCTAAATCTTATTTGCACTTTCTCCAGTGCTTCTATATCCTTTTTGTAATATGGAGACCAGGACTGTGCACAGTGGTCTAAGTGTGGTCTAACCAAAGTCAGGAAAATCCCAGGTATAATCCTTGATCTACACTTAGTTAGCAGATCTCAATTAGGGAAGTGGAGGGGCAGGGTGGGGGAGGGGCAAGGGAAGCTACACCTGTGCTCCTGAGCTAGGGAGAGAAACAACCAACCAGGGTACCTGCTCCTGGTCATTACCCATTAACTGTCGCTGGAAAGTGTGCTGTGCGGGCACTGAGTGAGGACAGGATCAAACTTGGATCGGTTACCACCCACGGTTGAATAGCTCATTGCTTAGGCTCACGTATGAGAAATGGCCACTTGAAGACCTGTATCCTGGCATGATTCCCCACTTTTGGGAGAGGTGTGGAGAAAATCGGAGCAGGAAAGAAAACAGAGTGGTAATGAACCTGGAGTTCTGTAGGGAAAAAAAATGACGACTTTTCGTCGCATTTAAAATGAACATAACCTGAAATTTATCTCAAGTGGTTTCTGCTTATTATATATGGTGCTCTTCACATCACCCCACACAGGGTAGGGGGCACAGTCTAAAAATTAGAGCCAGACCTTTCAGGAGCTAGATTAGAAAACATTTCTACACACAAAGGGTGGTAGAAGTTTGGAACTCTCTTCCGCAAACGGCAATTGATACTAGCTCAATTGCTAAATTTAAATCTGAGATAGGTAGCTTTTTGGCAATCAAAGGTATTAAGGGATATGGGCCAAAGGCAGGTATATGGAGTTAGATCACAGATCAGCCATGATCTTATCAAATGGCGGAGCAGGCACGAGGGGCTGAATGGCCTACTCCTGTTCCTATGTTCCTATGTTCCTAAAAGGGCTATTTATTATTCAAATAACAAAAGATTACTCTCTGTCCAAACCTGCATTTTGGTGCAATCAGCATAGCCCTTTATTTAAACTATAACAAGATTTTGCTGGTGAAAGGCTGAAATTGCCTGCTTCCTGAGGTATCCTCTCCTCCTTGTTGCTTTCTATTAATGTTGCTACCCATGTTACCAGGAAATACTTGAAAATTAGGGGATTCTGGATTCTTTTCCTATAAAAAAAAGGGCAGTATCCTCATTGTTGTTACTTTTGATTTTGTAAGTTGTTCTATATTTTCGGTCCTAGCGTCTATTTCGGTTACCCCAGTCTTGAAATTGTGATGTAGGCAATTGTGTACATATGTCTAACACATGTATCAGAAACTACTCTTGCTGCTATTGTAGTTCACGTGCTACTCTGCATGGAATGAATGGTTTTAATCCCTCTGCTGAAATAGCAGAGATAGGAATTTCAGAGGAATGCTTTAAGCATTTGTACACCACTACCCCTCACTGCAATCTCGAAGACTTTATTTCCTAGAATACAACTTCAAAAGCACTTCATTGGCCGGAAAGCACTTTGGGATGTCCTAAGGTCACAAAAGGCAATATATAAATTCACGTCCTCTCTCTCTTTCTCTCATTCCATTTCATGTAGGTGGAAAGTTTGCTCTCAGGCCTCTCCCAATACAAATGGTGAAGAAGTGTGTGACAGTATCATGTAGCAGCACTTCCTCTAATTTTCTATCTTTTCTTTTTAAGGAAGCAAGTGTCTATGTTCAATGCATTCCCTCTCCCTTGCCCTTCCCGCTCCTCAGAGCACGCTGGGATTTGGAACATGCTTTAGCGTTGAAATTCCTCTGTGTGCTATTTTTGGCACATCAGCTAAAGCATTCACATCAAATTCCTGCGTGTGTAATTTTAGCAAAGTCATTAACTCATTTAAAAGAGCGGAGCAGGAATTTGGCAGAAGTACATTTATCAGTGTCCTAAAATGAGCTGTGAGAGGAATTTCAACCCCTTTAAGGGGAATTGCAGATGGCAGTCTCTATCCTGCCATTCCACGGATTGGTTCATCAGTGTTCTGAAACTGTGTCCCGTCATACTCCCTCGAAAGAAATAACCTTGAACGAGAGTACCATTCTGTAATGTATAAATACAATAATTATCTGACTAAATGGAGGATGGGGAACAAAGTATTGATCAAATCACACTGTCTTTGAGAAAATGTACTTCTAAAATAAAAAAATCAGCTCATTCAATCAGAAGATCGTGTGCCCTTGATAGAAAATATCCTTCAAATGGCAGGAATGGAGAGTGATTTCACTTACTCCACAGAAGAAAATACATGATAATGCGAATGTACTTGATGGTATCTTTGGCTATTGCAGGGGTGGATGTCTGTGGTAAGGATGCTCACAGATAGGCTTCTAAAACTGTTTGAGAGAAATATCTTGCATTCTGCAGGACAAGGTCAAAACTCTGCACGCCTTGCAGGTATCCTGTAGGATGTTGATGTGACTCTGGATAAAAGGCAACAAACCGTTCATGCATATCTGGTACTGACTAAATGGTTCATGTATATATCGATGCCAAGTTCTGTTCAATATATCCATGTGTTCAGTTCTGGGCACCTCTCCTCAGGAAGGATATATTAGCCTTGGAGGGGGTGCAGCGCAAATTCACAAGAATGATACCGGGGCTAAAAGGGTTAAGTTATAAGGACAGGTTGCATAGACTAGGCTTGTGTTCCCACGAGTATGGAAGATTAAGGGGTGATCTAATTGAGGTGTTTAAGATGATTAAAGGATTTGATGGGCAGATAGAAATAAACTATTTCCTCTGGTGGGGAGTCCGGAACAAGGGGGCATAACCTTAAAATTACAGCTAAGCCATTCAGGGGTGATGTCAGGAAGCACTTCTTCACACAAAGGGTAGTGGCAATCTGGAACTCTCTCAACAACAACTATAACATGTATTTATATAGTGAAGTAAAGTGTCCCAAGTCAAGTGTCACAGGAGCATTATCAAACAAAATTTGAAACCGAGCCACATAAGGAGGCATTAGGACAGGTGACCAAAAGTTTGGTCAAAGAGGTAGGTCTTAAGGAGTGTCTTAAAGGAGGAGAGAGAGGAAGCAAGGCGGAGAGGTTTAAGGAGGGAATTCCAGAGCTTAGGGCCTAGGCAGCTGAAGGCACGGCCACCAATGGTGGAGCGATTAAAATCGGGGATGCGCAAGAGGCCAGAGTTGGAGCAGCATAAAGATCTCGGAGGGTTGTAGGGCTGGAGAAGGTTACAGAGATAGAGAGGGGAGAGGCCATGGAGGGATTTGAAAACAAGGATGAGAATTTTAACATCGAGGCGTTCCCGGACCGGGAGCCAATGTAGGTCAGCAAGCACAGGGGTGATGGGAGAATGGGACTTAGTGCAAATTAGGATAAGGGCACCAGAGTTTTGGATGAGCTCACATTTATGGAGAGTGGAAGATGGGAGGCTGGCCAGGAGAGAACTGCAATAGTCAAGTCTAGAGGTAACAAAGGCATGGATGAGTGTTTCAGCAGCAGATGAGCCGAGGCAGGGGTGGAGATGGGCCATGTTACAGAGGTGGAACTAGGCGGTCTTGGTGATGGAGTGGATATGTGGTCGAAAGCTCATCTCAGGGTCAAACAAGACGCCAAGGTTAGGGAATGGGATGGAGTCGGTGGCTACGGAATGGAGTTTGCGGCAGGGACCAAAGACAATGGCATCGTTCTTCCCAATATGTAGTTGGAGGAAATTTTTGCTCATCTAGTACTGGATGTCGGATAAGCAGTGTGACAAATGAGAGACAGCGAGGGGTTGGGAGAGGTGATGGTGAGGTAGAGTTGGGAATCATCAGCATACATGTGGAATCTGACTTTGTGTTTTTGGATGATGTCGCTGAGGGGCAGCATATAGATGAGAAATAGGGTGGGGCCAAAGATGGATCCTTGGGGGACTCCAGAGGTAACGTTACAAGAGCGGGAAGATAAGCCATTGCAGGTGATCCTCTGACCACTACTGGATAGATAATGGAACCAGGCGAGCTCAATCCCACCCAGCTGGTCGATGGAGCAGAGACATTGGAGGAAGATAGTGTGGTCAACCGTGTCAAAGGCTGCAGACAGGTCGAGAAGGATGAGGAGGGATAGTTTACCATTGTCATAGTCACTCAGTTGCAGGAAAGATAGGCACGGATTTGGAAGGTGACAACACATTCAAGGACTTGAGAGGAAAGGAGGTTGGAGATGAGGCGGTAGTTTGCAAGGACAGAGGGGTCAAGAGTGGGTGTTTTGAGGAGGGGGGTGATGACGGCAGATTTGAAGGGATGGGGGACAGTTCCTGAGGAGAGGGAACCATTAACAATATCAGCTAACATGGGAGCCAGGAAGGAAAGTTGGGTGGTCAGCAGTTTGGTGGGAATAGGGTCGAGGGAGCAGGAGGTGGGTCTCAAGGTCAAAATAACCTCGGAGAAGACATGAGGGGAGATAGGTGAGAAACTAGAGAAAGATGCGAGTTCAGGACTAGGGCACGAAGGAACCTTAGATGAAATTTGGCTTGGTGGGCGAGGGGAAGGGAGGGAAGCAGCAGAGGCAGCTGAACAGATGGTCTCATTCTTAGTGACAAAGAAGTCCATGAGCTCCTCACACTTTTTGTTGGAGGTGAGGGTGGAGGGGGCAGGCGAGAGGGGTTTAAGAAGACAGTTTGTAGTGGCATAGATAAGCCGAGGGTAATCTTTGCAATCCAGGACGATCCTGGAATAGTGAGCAGTTTTAGCAGAGGAGAGCAGGACCCGATAGTTCTTTATGTGGTCCAGCCAGGTCTGGCAATGACTGGTTAAACCAGTTGTCTGCCATAATCATTCAAGTCTGCATCCCTTGGATGAGGGCCATACCGGGGGAATGACCAGGGTGAGAGAGAGGAATGGGTTTAATGGGGACAAGTGCATCAAAGGTGAGGGTGTGACTGAGCAGATCGGTAGCTGCAAAAAATGTGGTGAATGGAGGGCCAAAGGCTGGACAATTGGAAATTTGAAAGTACAATTGTAAATGACTCTCCTCCAAAAAGCTGTTGAGGCTAGATCAATAGAAAATTTCAAAACTAAGATTGATAGATTTTTGTTAGGCATGAGTATTAAGGATTACGGAACCAAGGCAGGTAAATGGAGTTGAGATACAGATCAGCCATGATCTAATTGAATGGAGGAACAGGCTTGAGGGGCTGAATGGCCCACTCCTGTTCCTATGTTCCATACTCTACACTTATCACCATAGAGGAACAGTTAACTCAGAGTGTTACTGGTTGTGAATGTTACTAGCTGTGAGTGGGACAGGCTGTGTTGGCACTGTCGGAGTTGGCAGAAGCCCATGTTTTCTACTGCCAGTGTCGTTTCTCAACTCTGTGGTCTCTCTGACTCACCTTACTTGCTGCCTGGCAACAGTAATAATCGCTAGCAGCGGCATCAAATGACCTTCTATCTTAATTTAAATGTGTGACTGATTCATGTCTCCTGATTGGCATGTACCAGTCTTACCTTTTATGGTGTGGTTCATTGTGCAAAATGGATATTCATCTGAAGGAGGTGTCCCTAGGCCCCGAATTGAATTAAGGAGATTAGTGTTTATCTCAGTGTTACCAACACTCATGGGGTGGGGGGAGGGGGCGATATTTGAGGCCTCCCCCCTGGCAGAAACGGAATTGTAGCACTCTGAAAATCACGGGCAAGAACTTACCGCCCCGTTCTCGCCATCACAGTGACCGTCGCCATTTTGTCAGGGCCCTCGGAATAGGCAGCCCAGGCGGCCACTCGAAGCAAGCACACCGTTAATTTGAGTATTTAAATCAAGGTCCTTTGATGTCAATAGGATCCCGATGCCATTTTAAGACTCAACTGGGTGGATTATGTGTTGTGCAGAGGACCCCAAAGATATGTACTTATTGTCGTGGGGCCAGGGGGAGCAGGAGTGCTCCTCTGGGCTTCACAAAAATAACCTGGTCCGACGCCACACCAGGACCTCCCTGGCCCAAGTGAAAAAGAAAATCTTGATACCAGTCCGTTTAGTCCTTTTACTAGTTTGAACCCACGTCCCCTTGTTCTACTCTCACTGTTTAATTTAAAGTAATATTCCGGATTAATCTTTCCTATACCATTTGCTATCTTATATGCCTCTACAAGCTCATCTCTCAGGTACCTCCTTCCCAGATTGAAAAGCCCAAGTCTCTGCACTCTTCCCCCATAACGCAGATCGTCTTGCGGTTCTACTCTGCACCGCCTCCAGCGGTTGAATGTTTTGTTTGTTTCTCGGCAACCAGAACAGGACGATCAGTTTCTTGCTGTGCCTTTAGTCCTTCTTTTGCCCATCACTTGTTGGATGGGGTCAGGTGGTGACTTGGGCACTGAAGAAAAGGATGGGAGGGGGGAGGGGCACAGTTGAACCATATCCTTTCCAGTGAAACTCTTAAACTTGCACATTTGCAGAAAAAAAGTCAGAGCAGCTATGAGGAAGAGGAGCTATTTACCCAATAAGAATAGCCCAACTCAAGCTGAGGGAGAAGGTTAGAGGTTGATGAACTGATGGCACTGCTTGTGTAATGGTAACCTGTAGTTAGGCTGGTTTTGTTTTGGTCCTAGTTTTGTTTCCTACGACAGCACTCTTAACAAATATGAATCACCATTTGCTCACCTATTCTGGGCCAGGTAATTGGTGTCTATTTGTCACCCTGAGCAAGTCCGTCACAACCTCTCAGTAAATTTCTGGACGGAAATCCAATTGAGATATTACACGCCGTGAGATCGAAACCCCTCGCAGTCTATGATCATCAGGTTTATAATTCGCTGGCAGGTATCTAATATTATTTATAATACATTATGTAGGGAGTGTTTCATAAATGTTTAGGGTGAATACACTGTCATAGCTCATGGCTGATGAATTCTTTGATGTTGCAGCTTTCTGTTTCCTTTGAAGATAAAAGTAATGTCATGTGACTCGGGGCCGTAAAGAGTATGAGTACCGGGAGTATTGCCGAATTATTTTGGACAGACAAATTACAGAATAATTCATCTTCCGCCATAAACTATAAGATGATACAAACCTGTTCTGTTATTCATTTTTGTTATAAATTGATTCAAAATATCGCAACTCATCAATTTCTAATGCAGCCCATTCGTGCAGTACTAATGTGCATTATACAAGGCTACCTAGTTTAACATTAATGGGGAAAAAACATGCTCCAAAATGCCTTAAGCCAAACTGTGGCACCACTTGACCTAATATTAATGGGGTCATAGCTTTGATTAATTATCGGTCCCGACTCGGCAATAAGTCAATTGGTCTAGCATTTCATTTATCAGAGAAATAACCGTTTTTGTAAAAGGTGTTATCCATCACCTGAAAACTGCTAATACAGCTTAACAGCATTAATAATCATGGATTGTCGGGCATGTGCACTGCATAGTATCTGCATTTGTTGTACATCAGCTATAATAATGTTCAACCTGGAGAGCTCTTTAGTCTATTTTTAACACAGTAAAAGAAAGCAAGAGCGATTCCAGCATGATCCCACCACCAAACATATCTTCCCCTCCCCTCCCCTTCCAGCTTTCCAAAGAGACCGCTCTCTCCGTGACACCCTAGTCCACTCTTCCATCACCCTCAACACCCACTCTCCTCCCCACGGCAACATCCCATGTAAGTGCAGGAGATGCAACACCTGCCCTTTCACCTCTTCCCTTCCCACCGTCCAGAGCCCCAAACACTCCTTCCAGGTGAAACAGCGATTTACTTGTACTTCTTTCAATTCAGTACACTGTACCCGCTGCTCACAATGCGGTCTCTTCTACATTGGGTGGACCAAACGCAGATTGCGTGATCGCTTTGCTGAATACCTCAGTCCGCAAGCGTGACTCTGACCTGCCGGTCGCTTGCCATTTTAATTCCCCGTCCCACTCCCACTCTGACCTCTCTGTCCTCGGCCTCTTACACTGTTCCAATGAAGCTCAACTGAAGCTTGAGGAACAGTACCTCATCTTTCAATTAGGCACTTTACAACCTTTCGGACTCAACATTGATTTCAATAACTTCAGATCATAATCACTGCTCCCATTTTTTTATTTATTTTTTTTTTTTTGGTTCTGCTGTTGCCATTTGCAGCTCCTCTGGACCGATTTTTTTTTTGTTTCTTAACTTGTCCCATTACCACCTTCCTTGCCTTGCACCATCATCCCTTTTGTCATTTAATCACTCCTGCCCTCCACCCTATCACAGACCTTCTCGTTTGTTCTTTCCTCCCCTCCCCTCCCTCCCTCCTTTCCCTGGCTCTGGACTTGTTTAAAAACTTTAACTCTTTAACATTTTCCAGTTCTGACGAAAGGTCTTTGACCTGAAACGTTAAATCTGTTTCTTTCTCCACAGATGCTGATTTCCAGCATTTTCTGGTTTTATTATAAAAGAAAGCAAGACTTGCATTTCTATAGCGCATTTCACAACCTCAGGATGTCCCACTGTTGTAATGTAGGAAACACGGCAGCCAGTTTGTGTACAGCAAGGTCCCACAAACAGCAATATGATAATGACTAGATAATCTGTTTTAGTGATGTTGGTTGAGGGATAAATATTGGCCATGGGAGAATTCTCCTGCTCATTGTCGAAATAGTGCCATAGGATATTTTACGTCCACCTGTGAGGGCAGATGGGGCCTTGGTTTAACATCTCATTTGAAAGATGGCACCTCCAACAGTGCAGCACTCCCTCAAGTCTTTGTAGTGGGGCTTAGAAACCACAACCTTCTGACTTGGAGGCAAGAGTGCTATCACTGAGCCACAATTGACAACAGTGAAAGTCCACATCCTGTTGATATGATGTGAGCAGGAACAGGGTACATGATAATAGAAACAGTATAGATGCTCAATGCTGGTCGATAGTATGCCTTTGAGTGAAACCAGCAATCATAACTAAAGAATACCAGTGAGTGATTTTTGAGGCCCTGATTAACAGGCTGTATTAGCGTGAAGCCATTGGAGCCAGTTTTCCAGTCCCAATGCTGAGGCAGCTGAACTGGAAAACAGGAAGCTTAGCACTTGCCAGCATAGCACCAGATCGGCCTTCTGGGATTTCCTCAGATTGACCTCACTATATATTCACAGCCCAGTGAACCTCCCAGTTTGCACTGCCAGCGGACTGCAGGAAGTAACACTGCCTCAGCTATTAAAGGCTGCTGGACGGTAGCTGGGCAGAAAACTGAAAACTACGTCTTATGAAGCCGACTATAACATCTTTACCAATACCGGGATTTACCATTTAATGAGGATGTCTGTGGGGGTGAAATTGGATAACGCCGGCCTGCTGACGCGAACTGGGCACTGGGAACGATCCCTGCACCGGAACATGTGGGCCCGAGGCACACTCGATATTGGGCCTCAGGTCCCATTTGAATTAGACCGGCGAGCTATGGACACCTGCTACACATCCCCAGGCAGCTCGTCGGCAAAGCGGATTTAAATTTTGGGCCACTGCGTCGCTGCCCTCATGTAGGCCCTCAGAGGGGTGGGAGGTGGTCGGGAGATGGAAAGGCGATCGGGAGAGTGGGGAGGCGATCATGGGGGAGGCGTTCGGGAGAGGGTGAGACAATCAGGAGAGGGGACAGGTGATCGGGAGAGACCATCGAGAGAAGGAGAGGTGATTGGGAGGGGAGGAGGCGATCGATTGCGGAGGAGGCAATCGGGAGAGGGGAGGTGTTTGGGAGAGACCATCGGGAGAGAGAAAGGTGATCGAGAGGGGAGGAAGCGATTGGGAGAGGGGACAGGTGATCGGGAGGGGGGAGGTGATCGGGAGAGGGGACATGTGATCGAAAGAGGGGAGGTGTTCGGGAAAGGGGAGGTGATCGGGAGAGGCGATTGGGAGAGGGGTAGAGATGGAGGGGGGAGGCGATCGGGAGCGGGAGAGACGACCAGGAGGGAGGGTGGTGATCAGGAGTGGGGTAGCGATTTGGTTGAGGGGAAGCATTTGGGAAAGGGGGGAGGCGATCGGGAGGGGAGGAGGCGATCAGGAGGGGAGAAGGCGATTGGGCGGGGCCTGAGCAGGGGCTGGCAATGGTGTTCAGGACTGCTCCACCCGGCTCCAAATTCAGGTAAGTATTTCTTTTTAAACTTACCTTTGGTGGCGACCGCGAGTGGTCCCTTTAAGGTCCCTGCTGGTTAGTTCACATGTAGACTTGGTTATCCAGAACGCATCCGGCCCGGTGCTGGCTGCGTTCAGAGCAGCCCAACTTGGGGATGAGGTCTGAATCAGGCATTAGGCCCCCTATATGAATATGCAACGGGCCTGTTTCAGGCATTGGCCCTGAAAGCCTATACTTCAGCCGTTACCAATATGGATGCTTATGTGCCTGTTCTACGCTTGTATAATGGACATGACGTCAATGAATTTCTAGGCCATGCTCTTTTTAAGGTATGGCATATGAAGTCTGAAACTTTTAAATAAGAATGAGATAATAAAGGATGAGCATCCAGAATGAAGAGACTGATAATATTCAAAGTCCTTAGTTGAGTTAAGGCGTCCCATATTTCTGGATGCAAACGAGCTGACACAATAAGCGTTCCGTTGTTTAATCAGTGCTGCAAAGATTAGAATAAAGTAAGCCTCTCTAATAAATAATGTGAGAATATTCTGCTTTCATTGTGTTGCTTCAGTCCCATTCATCACAGATAAGAACTGACTTAGAGATTTTGTGAACAATATTTATCGTCGCTTTTATGTGAATTTAAATACATGCACATAATGAACAAGTAATTACTAGGGAATTAAAAGGAGAATAATGGAAGCCTGGGTGTGATTACAAGGCATTAATCTGATTGAGAGGTTCAGACGTCATCATAAATTGAGATAAAACTTGAGTGGATTATAACTACTGTCTGAACCCTAAGATTAGATTACAGCCATCACATCACTTCTCCTTTAATGCCTGTTTTAATTTATAAAAGAATACATTTAAAGTATAAAGTGAATTTTTATTCTGCTTTTGGACTTATTCTGTTTTTGTGCTCGTGTGGATGCAGGCTGTCAGTTATTTCATTTCACAGTGTGAAATAATGTTCACACAAGGGGGATTAACAATTGTGATTTCACCATTGCTTCTTTACTGAGGAATAATCTTCAGCTGGTCACCAGGAGATTCCAGGTCCAGAATATGAGACCAATAGCAAGTTTTTGATCCTTTGTTTTGTTTAGTTTCCGTAAAGCGAAAGAACTTGGATATATATATGTCCTTTCATGGCCTCAGGACGTCCTAACGTGCTTTACAGTCAATGAAGTACTTTTTGAAGTGTAGTCACTGTTGTAATGTAAATTCAGCACCAATTTGCACACAGCAGGATCCCGCAAACAGCAATGGGATAAATGACCAAGTACTCTGTTTTAGTGGTGTTGCCTCAGGGATAAATGCTGACTCGGGGAACTCCCTGCTCTTCTACAAATAGTGCCATGTGATCTTTAACATCCACTTGAGAGGGCAGTCAAAGCTTCAGTTTAATATCTAACCTGAAAGACAGCACCTCTGACAGTGTAACACTCCTTTGACACTGTACTGAAGCATTAGCCCAGCTTATGAGCTATAGGGCTTGATTTTACCACCCGCTATCGGGTGCGTTCTCGGCGGGGGGGCCCCGAAAATCGGGGAATCCCGGAGCGGGACCGGATCCCGTCTCGAACCCGCCCACTTCCGGGTTCCCCACGGACGCGCCGGCGTGCGCGCGCAGACCCCACAGGTGGGAATCCCGCAGGCAATTAAAGCCAGCAGGATGCCACTTGTAAGTATTTATCTTGCTCGTTCAGGTCATTTACAGGCCTGATTGAGCTGTTTTATTAGGAAGGGTGGGATTTTACCTTGAACCGAGACTGTTTCCCAGACTGGGGGAAACACTCTCACTTCAAACGGACGTGTTGCAGCCAGCAGCCTGTGGCAGCTGCCAAGGTGCATTCCACAGGTGGGGGGGGGGTGGGGAGACCCTTCACCAACGCAGGAGGCCACTCCGTCACATAGGGCAACGCTTGCCCTCCACCACCCTCCTCCAAGCAAGAAGATTCACCGACGTGGAACCGCAACCCCGGTGCGAGGACACACTTACCTACCTTGCAGAACCCCTCAGACCTACACCTTCCAGATGGGGGCCGCCTTGACATCCTCGGAGGACGAACAGCATCACCAGCCTCAGCAGCCTCGCAGGCCACGCCGTCCACCTCTGACACGTGGAGCCCCACAACACGGTGCTGTGGCACATCCACCTGCACAGCAGGAGGGAGGGCATCCGCAGAGAGAGATGCGTCGCAGGAGGCACTACCCTCGGCACAGGGTGTACAGACCGAGGCTCAGCTTCCTGGACCTCTCCGAGGAGCAGTGCATACGGAGGCTCAGAGTCAGTCGCCAGGTAGTCGCCGACATCTGCAGCCTCCTTAATGACGAGCAGCTCCCGGCTGGACCAAGCAGCATCTTCTTACCCGTCGCCGTCAAAGCCACCACTGCCCTCAACTTCTTCGCCTCCGGATCCTTCCAGGGTGCATAAAGCAAGTTACTGATGGGTTGTTCCACAGGGCCTCGCACTACATCAACTTCGCCATGGACGAGCGCAGCCAGATGGAGAGGGCGGTTGGATTCCATGCCATGGCTGGCTTCCCACGGGTGCAGGGTGTAATCGATTGCACCCACATAGCAATACGGGCACCTCCACATGAGCCAGGACTGTTCATCAACAGGAAGGGGTATCACTCCATGAACGCCCAGCTCATCTGTGACCACCGCCAGAGATTCCTACATGTTTGCGCCAGATACCCCGGCAGCTGCCACGAGTCCACCGTCCCGCCCCTCTTCCACTCACCCAACACCGGCAACGGCTGGCTCCTCGGCGACAAGGGGTATCCCCTGCACACGTGGCTTATGACACCTCTGAGGAACCCCATCACCGAGCCGCAGCGTCGATATAATGACGTCCACATTGCTACCAGGTCTACAATTGAGCAGGCTATAGGGGTGCTCAAGATGCGCTTCAGGTGCCTTGATCGTTCTGGGGGAGCGCTCCAATACGCGCCACTCAGAGTGGGACGAATTATAGTTGTCTGCTGTGCCCTGTACAACATGGCACAACAGAGAGGGGTGCCTCTGGAGGAGGCCCCATGCACATCCGCCACCCATATTGAGGACGACGATGAGGAGGAGGAGGAGGAGGAGCAAGAGGAGGAGGAAGGACCCATGGGCCGAACACCGGCTCACCTGGATGCTCGTCAGGCCAGGGAGGCACTCAAATGTCAACGGCTCTCCTAACATCAGACTGTCTGAGGCATCCAGACCTCATCACGTGCACAGAGGAGCGGCCATACCAGCCCCCTCCACAGAAGAGTGGTGCCTGTACTCCTGCACCCACTGTAGTGTGACCCAATGGGTGGGACCAGGTGTTCGTCATCATGATGAGCCCCACGAAAGGGACCTATTGCACAAGCCGCTCAAGAATGGACAAGAGGTGGCAATAGTGGTGAGAACAATTGTGTTTATTGTGTATGTGCAGTAAACGACTATAAATAAAAACATAACAAATTGTCATACACCCTGGTGCATTCCCTTTGTGTTCATAACACCCTAGCCTTACGTTTGCGGGAACCCCTACGTGGTGCTACCCCTGTGGCTCCAGCAGAGGTAGTGGCAGGTTGCTCTTGTTCGTGCCCTGACCGGGTAGATGCTTTGGGCCGACGCCCCCTGGGTTTCGGTGCCCGTGAGGGCACCTCCACAGCCTGCTCCTCCTGCACTTGTGCAGGGGCAGACTCGGCGACCTGGAGAGGAGGCACCATTGCGGGTACTGGTTGAGAGGGGGGCAACGGGTGAGACGTGGGGGCACTTTGAGTAGCGTCCCCACTTCCATGTCCCCGTTCACCATCTTCCCTCTCATGGCCTAGGCCCACATCACTCCTTCCACCCTGCTGGACGGCAGTTTGGATGACCTGTGTGAGACCTTGCAAGGCCACCTCTAATGTATCTGTCAGCCTGTTTATGTCAGCAGAATGTTACTCACCCTGAATCAGAACAGCCGTTGTCAGGGCCTGGATGGACTCAATGTTGAGCTGTGCGTGACACTCGAGGGAGGCTAGCCTTTCCTCCACCGCAGACATTCCCGCACCTACCCGCGACACTATCTCGCGGATACCCTCCTGTACTTGTGCCACCATTGCCCTCATGCAGGAGTTGGACTCCTCCATCACCTGCGCGATTGTGGAGAGTGCGTGTGGCACCTCTTCCAGTACCTCGGCAATGTGCTGGTGCCCCTCGACGACTCTCCTTTTGACTGGTGGCCCCCTGGGTTCAGCATCTGGGTCCGGCTGAGCAGAGCCTGGAGAAGAGTGCTCCCACCGACGCGGACCCTCCGCGGCTGACCCTGCCACCAGGGTCTACTCATGCTCACATGTGCGCGGTGACTCACCATGTGCAATCTCAACTAATTGAGGAGGGGGACCCACCGAGGTGTGTGTATCTGCGCTGGTGGATGCTTGGCTCATATGTGACGATGGACCCTCAGAGACCGGCATGTCCTCTGAGGAATCGCTCTCCACAGACACGGCGCTCGCAGACAGCCCTGCACGAGAACAAAGGGCAATATCAGGCATGTGGACAAATGTTGAGGTGCGGCAGATGCCAAGTGATGCTAAGATCATTCGCGATTATGAGTGCTAGTGTCAGCTTTCCGTTACCGGACGTTTCTGCAGCCCCAGCCTCGCCATCCGCCACGGACAGGCAATGCAGCGTGTGGCTGATCTCCAAGGCGTCCAGCTCTGCGTGCGTTAGAACCACCTTGTGTGGCGGGCCCCCTCCGGTGCGTGCCCTTTCCCGGGCGTTCTTGCATCTCTTCTCCTGTCAAGGCAAAACACAGATGCGTGATTGAGTGATGATTGCATTGTGAGACGCTGCAAGCATTGGTGTGGGTGGGTTGAGCGTGTGGGAGATGGATGGGAGGATGCGTGTGCCACATGCCCATCCCATTGTATGGGGATTGGGGTGTGTGGTAGTGTTTGAATGGGGACAAGGACGGTGGGTACGTGCAGGCACGGTGAGGATGATAGTTGAGTGGCTGTGAGGATTGATGCGGGAGCGCTGTGGTGGCAGTGCAGAAGGGGTTGTGAGGTGTTTGAGGTGATGTGGAAGACGGGGTGTGGGAGAATGCGTTAGTGTACTCACTTTGCCGGACCTAGTGAGATCATTGAATCTCTTGCGACACTGGATCCATGTTCTTGTGGTGTTGCCCCTGCTGCTAACCTCCGTGGCCACCTCCGCCCATGCCTTCCTGGTGGCAGAGGCAGGGCACTTCCTTCCATCGCTGGGGAACAATGTCTCCCTCCTCCTCCTTACCCCGTCCAGCAGCAGCTGGAGTGAGTCGTCAGAAAATTGTGGGGCAGCCTTACCCCTGGGGTGCTCCATGGTGTGCTACTTCTTGTTTGCAGCAGGAGGAGCATTGGTGGACTGCCCCTTTAAATAGAGCTCCACCATCACTCAGACGTCACTGCGCATGCGCAGGCCGCCGGCGCACAGCTGAGCAGCGGAAAACCCGTAACCACAGGTAAATGACTTCAGTTATCCTGTGATCGCGCGGGGACGCACTCATTTCACCGGGCGCGTTACCCACACGCCCGATAGCCCCCCCGCCGGGAACCCGCAGGCCTGCTAACATAGGGCCCATAGTGTCTGGAGTTGGACTTTGAACCTATGACCTTCTGACTGAGCGTTGAGAGTAACACCAACTGATCCAACTGGGTTCTGTAGGCCCAAAGCATTAATTGAAAGCATTGTAGACACTATAATTACTGTGCAAATGTGATTTTTGCTCTGTCTGGTGTTTCTCCCTGAGTGTTGTATTGGCCCACACTAGTGTTCAACACATCAGATGACACAATTTTGGTCAGTATTTTAGCAACCATATATGGAGATCATAGAATCATAGAAATTCAGAACAGAAGGAAGCCATTCAACCCCATAGTGCCTGTGCCAGTGCTAGCCCTCCAATTGAGACCATCTAATCTAATTCCACTCCCTTGTTCTTTTCAATTTGAAACTTCCAATTTTGCCAGAAATTTGATTTCAAACTGCAGCTTTCTAAATAGAGAAATTGCAGTACCAAACCAATATTACTTTGAACTGGTGTCAGTTTAAGAAGAAAGAAAGAACTTGCATTTATATAGTTCATGACCTCCGGACATCCCAAAGCTCTTTACAGCTAATGGAGTACTTAGAGCTGTCACTATTGCAATGCAGGAATCGCAGCAGACAATTTGCGCTCAGCAAGGTCCCATAAATAACAATGGAGATAATGACCAGATAGTGATGTCATCAGTTGAAACCAATTTTGGAAAGGGGCCTGAAATAGGCCCCCGATCTACATAGGCAATGAGCTTAACGCCAGTTTTAGGTGGACGCCATGGGCGAGTTCTGGGCACCCTGACCAATATATCGTGCGGCACATACCCGGCGTGGAATGAGCGCATGCATGCTATTATGAACCCTTGAGCAACTGTGGGATTCAATTTCTAGGCCACAATGTTTTGAAAAGGTCTCTGTTTCCCCTGATAGCACAGTGGATAAATGCACCACCCAGTGTGGCACTGAGTCATACAGAACAGCAAGATCCCAGGTCCAGTGTCTGGTTTGTGCTGAATTAGCTGATGTTAGCCAGAGCCATCCACTATTTTATTAGAGATAATTCACTCACTTAAAATAAATGAGTTACCACCTGTGTTAAAATAGCAAAGAGCGCAAAGTCACATTAACACGTTTATCTACATTTTGCCTACATTTCTCTCCTATTTAAAAGAAAACTGCTGGCAGAGCATTTGTGATTTCAGATAATTATTGCTGTGATGTATTCTTTTTTCCAAATCACCTACAAAAAGGGCAAGCCTCTGATTTCTACGCACACAGATAGACAGAAGGGGTAACCTTGTGAAACTTCAATCCCAGGGTGGAGTCTCACTAGATGGGGGGGGCACGAGTCGGAGATAGCACTATAACTTATAGGGCCACTACTGCAATCTACACTCTTGTCTATTGAGGCATGGAGCGTTATAAAGTTAGGGAGATCAACAGCAAGTAATTTTTTTAAAAATTCATTCTTGGGACCTGGGCATTGCTGGCAAGGCTGGCATTTATTGCCCATCCCTAACAGCTTAGTGGCTTGCTAGGCCACTTCAGAGGGCAGTTAAGATTCAACCATATTGGTCACAATTAAGCATACACCTTGCTTTAGTAAAACAAGAGTCCTGATTTTAACCTGTTGTAAGGTCCAACTTTCACTTCTTAGCGCATCATGGGAGCTGGATGCCTATTGCAGGCAAAGGCCCTTTTCCTCTCTGTAGTGCTTGAGAAATGAGCATTCCTCAGGTGCTAGTGAGAAGTACATCAGGGCCTACAGCTTTAGAAATTATTTCCCCATTCTAAGTGTTTACATTGTGATTTTCTATGCTAAATGTTGGCTTAAAAAGCATGATTGAAGATCATGACAGGATAAGTAAGCCTTGTGAACAGGAAGTGGGCAGCATGCATGAGATTTTTAATATCATATATATTGATGGCAGTCGTTGAGCTAATATTAGATTTTGTTTTGTTTGTGGATTGGCCTGAGTTGCCTCAACAAAGGTTAGAGTTTCACAATGTTCTTTGGTTCCAGTATACACAACACCCAGACATGCTCAGCTGGATGTATCAAACCTGCCGATGCTTAGTGAATCCCTTTACACAAGATTTCACATCCAATATGAATTGGCATTAATTCTAAGTGTGTGTGACCAGATTCAGTTCTGGGTATAAGTATGTTTTTTTAATAGATGACATTTCTAAAATCTTTTTGCGAGCAATAACATTATCTTTCATAATAATCTTTTTGAAACATACCTGTGGATTGCTATGCTCCTCACTCTAGATGTCATTTTAACATGTGCCTTAATCCAATAATTGAATAGAATCTAAATTCCTACAGTGCAGAGCTCAATCTCTACAGGAAGACCATGAGAAGTTCTGGAGAAGATACAGCTCTGCCTGAGTTTTATTCCCTCCCATGTTAGGATTCTGCCCATTTTTAGTCAAATATAATATCAAAAGTAAATACAATTTATAAAAAATGAAGCTGTCTGTGCACAATAAAGTGCCTTCTTTGACATGTCTGCCAATATCATTTAGCTTCAATGTGTGAGTGAGATGAAAATTCTGAATGCTGAATTAATACTGTGCGGACCCTGATAAGTAAACAGCTCTGAAGCTATTTCAGATGTCTAAGTGTGTAACTCTCGATTAGCCTGTAATCTCCTGGATAAAATTGGTTCATTAAAATGTTAATAAAAATAAGCACTCACACAGGTATGGATGTGAATGGGGCTAATGCACAGAGTTGGTCCTGGCAGGCCAGCCTCTATCTCCCTTTAACACCCACTTGACATTTGCCATTCTCCCAGAAAGACCTCGGTGATACTGAAGCATTGGATTGCGGTCCTACTTTGATTCCATATCGGTCGGGCTGCTTATTCATTATGACGGTGTCAGATAGTCTTTATAGTAAATTCAAGCCTCCGAGGTGTTGCAATGGTTTTTAATGCAGTTCTTTGTGAATCAATAGCAGACTTTCAGATATGTAAAGCAGTGTCTCTTGTGTGCAAAATAACAATCCGCTTAGGGATTAACTCACAGAAGAAAAGAAATATTGGTTCCATTTGAGGGATTACCTACCAGACCCTTATTTGACCTCTGGCGTGCCGGTTGTGGGAGCTTAAAGAGAGAGTTTCATCACCAGGATCCCTCATCGAAACTCAAACTATCATGAAGAAACATCGTTGACTTCAGCAGTTCTTTTTTCTTGAATAAACATGTTCACATATGGAACATTTTTGTTTAAACAGGAAATATCTATGACATCCCTTTGGAGGGAATACTGATTTGGAGGCCATAAAAAGTGAATAATGGCCTACAAATCATAACGCAAACTCTGAGTTGGTTGAAATCCCCCTCAGATCATTTTGCATTCTCCAAATAAATTTGCAGGCACTGACAACTCATTATGAAATCCATATGGTTATATCTAGGGGCAGTGTAGCCCTTCATACAATTCCTTCATACAAGAAAATAAGATGACATTGCCTGGTAGCTCATCATCCAGATTTCAGTTCAGTAACCTCACCTAATCATTGTTCAGGATTGAGCTGCACTGATTCCTACAATTGCAGTGGTTCAAGTAGGAGGTCCGCCACTGCCTTCGCAGGGCAACTAGGGATGGGCAATAAATGCTGGCCTGGCCAGTGACTTTGTATGGATGCTCCATCTCAGGGCTGGGACTGGAGGAGCAACTTGCACAGTCAATTTATTTTTGCAGCAAACCCATTCTTTTTGTTGGCCAGTCATGGGCAGAATCAATGGAAGTTATGCAGCATTTCACATTTTCCTGTCCTTCCAGCTGAAGGGGGTTGTGTGGTAGACAAGAGATCCTAGAGATGAGCAATATGGAAGGAGTAAGGGAAGTGGGGGACAAGGGGAATGCGGTAATAAGAACAAGGTGGAGAGGCAGTAGAGGCTGGCCTATATATCTATCAAAAGAATATGGGTTCTGACTGTCAATGAACCAAGAACAAACTCATTATCTTTTTTGTCCTCTCTCTCCATCTCACTCTTACCTGCCATCTTTCACAATTATTTCTTAATAGCCTTATTAATAGTCAAACATTTTTTTTAATATTGATTCTTGGGATTCGCTGGTCAGGCCAGCATTTATTGCTCATCCCATGGACAAGAAGGTGGCAGATGGTGTATAATGTAGGGTGAGGCTATTCACTTTGGTAGGAAGAATAGAAAAACAGAATATTTTTTAAATGGTGAGAAACTATTAAGCGTTGGTGTTCAGAGAGATTTGGGTGTCCTTGTCCACAAAACAGAAAGTTAACATGCAGTTGCAGCAAGCAATTAGGAAGGCAAACGGTATGTTGGCCTTTATTGCAAGGGGGTTGGAGTACAAGAGTAAGGAAGTCTTGCTACAGTTGTACAGGGCTTTGGTGAGACCATACTTGGAGTACTGTGTACAGTTTTGGTCTCCTTACTTAAGGAAAGATAAACTTTCTTTAGAGGCGGTGCCACAAAGGTTCACTAGATTGATTCCTGGGATGAGATGGTTGTCCTATCAGGAGAGATTGAATAGGATGGGCCTCTATTCTCTGGAGTTTAGAAGAATGAGAGGTGATCTCATTGAAACGTATAAAATTCTTAGAGGGCTTGACGATAGATGCGGAGAGGCTGTTCCCTCTGGCTGGAGAGTCTTGAACTAGGGGGCATAGTCTCAGGGTAAGGGGTGGGTGATTTAGGACTGAGATGAGGAGGAATTTCTTCACTCAGAGGGTAATGAATCTTTGTAATTCTCTACCCCAGAGAGCTGTGGCTACTCAGTCATTGGGTATATTCAAGACATGATTTTATTAAATGACAGAGCAGGCACGAGGGGCCGTATGGCCAAGTCCTGCTGCTATTTCTTATGTTCTTATCCCGAGTTGCCCTGAGGAGATGCTGGTGGGCCGCCTTCTTAAACCGCTGCAATTGTGGTGAGTGGATACAGCTGAGCAGCTTGATAGGCCACTTCAGAGGGCATTTAAGAGTCAACCACGTTGATGTGAGAAAGGAGGAACATATAGGCCAGTCTGAGTAAGGATGGCAGGTTTCCTTTCCTAAAGGACATGAGTGAATGAGTGGGTTTTTTGACAATTGGACAGTTTCGTGGTCACTTTTACTGATACCAGCTTTATATTTCCAAATTTTTTTTAAATCCAATTCAAATTCTCAAACTGCCATGGTGGGATTTGAGGATTTCAGGATTGAATTCGCTGGCTGTGCATTATTCTATGAAAATTGAAAATGAGTGTTTTTTTATTTTATAGAGATCCTTTACCTATGTATTTAATTTTTTATCCCTTATCATTTTAATGCTGGAGATGCACAGCAAGATGGTGTGGAAGATGTATCAGTTGTGGGTACCGGGGAGGAGGCGTGGGGTTTAGCTGCGCTGGTAGTGGGCAGACCTGTGCTTTGGTAGCAATGGTGGTGATCCTGGGCTTAGGCAGCAGTGGATAACCCTGGAGTTTGGTAGCACTGGGGCAGGGTTGCCAGGGTACAGCAGCATAAGTAGTTTCTGTGGTATGCACTGAATTGGGTGAGGGGTGGGTGAGCCTAGAGTTTAGCAGAAATGTAGAGTGGGAACCTGAGGTTTGGCAGAACTGGTAGAATGTGGGATTTGGTTCATTGGTAGATTCCTGGAATCTGTCAGCAGTGAGGAGTGGTGAAAGCCTTGGACATGGGTCTGAAAGTACTTGGAGGTGGGTGGGAGCCCTCGAGTCTGACAACACTGGTTTGTAAGTTTTTAAGAGATTTCTGCAAACATGCAGGGGGAATAATTGGAAAAGGGCCACTTTTGGGAGCAGGTAGTATAATGTGCTATTACCCCGCACCCAATGACCCCTGCGTAGGCAGGTCGCAAGTTTCGGCGTTCCATTCCGGGCCTTGCACGTGGAATCAACGTAATTCACACTTTCCACCACCAGGGGAGCTCAATCTCTTAAAGGGAGGATGTGTCATCCAGTGCCTGGGTGAGCGCAGCTCCAACAACACTCAAGAAGCTCGACACCATCCAGGACAAAGCAGTCCGCTTGATTGGCACCCCATCCACCACCCTAAACATTCACTCCCTTCACCACCGGCGCACAGTGGCTGCAGAGTGTACCATCCACAGGGTGCACTGCAGCAACTCGCCAAGGCTTCTTCGACAGCACCTCCCAAACTCGCGACCTCTACCACCTAGAAGGACAAGAGCAGCAGGTACATGGGAACAACACCACCTGCACGTTCCCCTCCAAGTCACACACCATCCCGATTTGGAACTATATCGCCGTTCCTTCATCGTAGCTGGGTCAAAATCCTGGAACTCCCTTCCTAACAGCACTGTGGGAGAACCGTCACCACACGGACTGCAGCGGTTCAAGAAGGCGGCTCACCACCACCTTCTATCTCTCTCTATCTCTCTCTGTCACAGCTGTCATTAATTGAAATGTTTACACTTTCTAGCAAAACACAGTTGATTTTTTGTTCCCCTGAGAAGCTTTCAAAATTCAACTCATTTGTTCTTTATTTTGGGAATAATAAAAAAAACTCAAATTAGAATGAGGAAACTCTCTCTTGCTCTTTCTCTCTCTTGCTCTTTCTCTCTCGTTCCTTCAGCTTCACATGCTTTCTGAAAATGAACAGCTTTTGTCTAAAAGTTTAGTTGAGAGCTTACTCAAGTTCACTATCTGGTTTGTGTACAAATCATTTTCAAACCAAAACTGAAATACTTTTACATTCAGAGACATAATTTAACCTTGCCACTGGGTAAAAATAAATAATAGAGGGGAAGAATTTCTTTGGGGGTTCTCCCAATCTCCAGCTTTAACTTTGGCAGGTCAGCAGAAACCCCATAGAAACGAACATTATCGCTATTTCTGCGGGGTTTCTGCTGATCTTCTGACAAAGTTATGTGGAGAGATCAGGACAACCCTTGTAGGAAATTCAACCCCAGAGTGTTTATAATTCTAACATAAAAGCAATAACAGGTGAGTGATTAGTACAATCTGTCACATTTGAAGTACAGTAAGGTCCAGCATATTTGAAGTCTCTGCCTGTTTCTGTTTCTTTCTCACGGGCAACCACTCCATTTAAAAAAAAATAATCAGTATAAACTTTGCCTGAATAACTTTTGATTTTTTTCCTGTAACTTTCTTCAAATAGTTTTGAAAAACAACCAAGTAGATGCTTCTGGAAGTTAAAGAGAAAGACTGGAGCATTTGGGCTGACAATGCTACAGATGCACCATGGGAAATTGTGTGCACTGCACATGCTCAGACTGCAGTATCTACCTTCAGCTAGCAGAATCACAGCTGCGGATCTTTGTGAGACACTGAGGCCTTGAAGGAAAATCTTTAATGAAGGTATAAAAAGTTACAAAAAAAAATCAATGGGTAAATTTAATCTCGTTATTGTGCAATATGCAATTTCTTCATCTTTTTTATTTGAAATCTTATTTTGGGACATGGAAATGTCAGTTACTCAGAAACAAAATGGCAGCCTTTTTTTCAAAAAATTATTCACTTTTTTCTTTTAATTTTTTTTAATTGATGGTTTCTCTTGAGTCATCATTCAGGATTGATTGTTCTCATAACTCTTTTAGTACTTTCTCACTAGCAGATTTCTAGCCACATCCCTCACTTTTGGTTTACCAGTTCCCCACTGTTAACGGATTTTCCCGTTACTGTGTTTTACTTTGAGCCAAAGTTGTAACGGGAAAAGTGACAACAGTAAGTGCGCAATAGATGCAGTGCTTACCAATAGATTTGTAAAGAGGACCACAAAATGCATAAGCAACAAAGTCACAAAGAAGTGACGTGGAGTTACTAACAAGTAGAATAAAAATATTATTCCATAATTACTTACTGCATGTTTACTATTTGATTCATAGAATTATACAGCACAGAAGGAGGCCATTTGGCCCATCTTGCCTGTGCTGGCTCTTTGAAAGAGCTAGCAATTAGTCCCACAACATAAGGACAAAAGAACATAAGAAATAGGAGCAGGAGTAGGCCAATCGGCCCCTCGAGCCTGCTCCGCCATTCAATAAGATCATGGCTGATCTGATCCTAACCTCAAATCTAAAGAACACAAGAAGTAGGAGCAGGACCCGGCCACTCAGCCCCTGGGCCCGCTCCACCACCCACAGGGCCTTGACCGATCCGAACTCAGCTTCATGTCCAATTTCCTGCCCGCTCCCCGTAACCCCTAATTCCCTTCACTTCTAGGAAACAGTCTATTTCTGTTTTAAATTTATTTAATGATGTAGCTTCCACAGCTTCCTGGAGCAGCAAATTCCACAGACCTACTACCCTCTGAGTGAAGAAGTTTGTCCTCAGCTCAGTTTTGAAAGGGCAGCCCCTTATTCTAAGACTATGCCCCCTAGTTCTAGTTTCACCCATCCTTGGGAACATCCTTACTGCATCCACCCGATCAAGCCCCTTCACAATCTTATACGTTTCAATAAGATCGCCTCTCATTCTTCTGAACTCCAATGAGTAGAGTCCCAATCTACTCAACCTCTCCTCATATGTCCACCCCCTCATCCCTGGGATTAGCCGAGTGAACCTTCTTTGTACTGCCTCGAGAGCAAGTATGTCTTTTCTTAAGTATGGACACCAAAACTGTATGCAGTATTCCAGGTGCGGTCTCACCAATACCTTATATAACTGCAGCAATACTTCCCTGTTTTTATATTCTATCCCCCTAGCAATAAAAGCCAACATTCCGTTGGCCTTCTTGATCACCTGCTGCACCTGCATACTAACTTTTTGATTTTCTTGCACTAGGACCCCCAGATCCCTTTGTACTGCAGTACTTTCCAGTTTCTCGCCATTAAGATAATAACTTGCTCTCTGATTGTTCCTGCCAAAGTGCATAACCTCACATTTTCCAATATTGTATTGCATCTGCCAAATCTCCGCCCACTCACCCAGCCTGTCCATGTCCTCCTCACTCTCTACTTTCCCTCCCATCTTTGTATCATCTGCAAACTTTGATATGTTACACTCGGTCCCCTCCTCCAAATCGTTAATATAGATTGTAAAGAGTTGGGGACCCAGCACCGACCCCTGCGGAACACCACTGGCTACTGGTTGCTCTTTTCCCATACCTCAGAGGACTTTAATACTCCCCACGGACATGTGGGACAGTGATTTTTTTCCCCTTCTTCTGTCCAAGATGCTGAGGTCCATTTGCGTAGTGTTTCATCCAACAAGTTGTTATTCTTCACAAATGGGCTTTGATCATGAGTTTCAGCAGGCTACAGTTTTGAAGGAAATTTTGTACATTGATTAAACATTTTTCAGCAAATGAGCCAAAAGTCTTAGTGTGACTCCATGACTGACGAAATTAAACTATTGAATGTGTAAGCGTAAAGCACAGCAGCCAGATGAATTGAAGAAGTCTGTGCTTACAGAATTTCCAAGATGACAGTCAGAGTGCTGCTGAATGAATCATTGAAGGGCTACAGCACAGAAGGAGTCATTTGGCCCATCAAGCCTGTGCCGGCTCTTTGTAAGACCAATCCAGTTCGTCCCATTCCCCCGCTCTTTCCCCGTAGCCCTGCACATTTTTTCCCTTCAAGCATTTACCCAATTCTTTTTTGAAAGCCACAATTGAATCTGCTTCCACCGCCCTTTCAGGCAGCACATTCCAGATCATAACTACTCACTGTGTAAAAAAGCTTTTCCTCATGTCGCCCTGGGTTCTTTTGCCAATCACCTTAAATCTGTGTCCTCTGGTTCTTGACCTTTCCGCCAATGGGAGCAGCTTCTCTTTATTTACTTTATCTGAACCCTTCATGATTTTGAACACTTCCATCAACTCTCCGTTTAACCTTCTCTGCTCTAAGGAGAACAACCCCAGTTTCTCCAGTCTGTCCATGTAACTGAAGTCCCTCATCCATGGAACCATTCTAGTAAATCTTTTCTGCACCCCCTCTAAGGCCCACAATTGGACACAATACTCCAGTTGTGGCCCAACCAGTGTTTTATAAAGGTTCAATATAACTTTCTTGCTTTTGTACTCTATGCTTCTATTTATAAAGCCTAGGATCCCGTATGCTTTTTTAAATGCTTTCTCAACTTGTCCTGCCACATTCAAAGATTTGTGCACATATACCCTCAGGCCTTTCTGTTCCTGCACCCCCTTTAGAATTATACCATTTAGTTTATATTGCCTCTCATTCTTCCTGCCAAAATGTATCACTTCACACTTCTCTGCATTAAATTTCATCTGCCATGTGTCCGCCAATTCCAGCTGCCTGTCTATGTCCTCTTGAAGTTTATTACTATCCTCCACACTGTTTACTAACTTCCAAGTTTTATGTCATCTGAAAATTTGAAATTGTGCCCTGTACACAAGTCATTAATATATATCAAAAAAAGCAGTGGTCCTAGTACCGACTCCTGGCAAACACTGCTGTACACCTTCATCCAGTCCAAAAAACTACCGTTCACCATTACTTTCGATTTCTTGTCACTTAGCCGATTTTGTATCCATACTGCCACTGCCCCTTTTATTCCATGGGTTTCAATTTTGCTGACAAGCCTATTAATCTGCGGGGAGGTGGTCACCCCGCAGATTAAGAGAGTGCAGGCAGAGAGGGACTGGGTGACCACCAGACAGACAAGGAGGACCAGGCAGGTAGTGCAGGAGTCCCCTAAGGGCATCTCACTCTCCAACCAGTATTCAGTTCTGGGTACTGGTGAGAGAGAGGGTTCCTCTGGGGAGTGCAGCCAGAGCCAAGACCAGAGCACCATGCTCTGGGGGGAGGAGAAAGGGGGGGGAGGAGAAAGGTCGAGAGAGCAATTGTGATAGGGACTTCTATAGTTAGGGGAGCAGACAAGCGTTTCTGCGGCTGCAAACATGACTCCAGGATGGTATGTTGCCTCCCTGATGCCAGGGTCACGGATGTCACTGAACGGCTGCCGGACATTCTGAAGGGGGAGGGTGAACAGCCAGAGGTCGTGGTACATATCGGTACCAACGACATAGGTAAAAAGAGGAATGAGGTCCTGCAAGCAGAATATAGGAGTTAGGAAATGAGTTAAAAAGCAGGACCTCAAGGGTAGTAATCTCAGGATTACTCCCAGTGCCACGTGCTAGTGAGTAAAGGAATAGGAGAATAGGCCAGATGAATGCGTGGCTGGAGAGTTGGTGCAGGAGGGAGGGATTTAGATTCCTGAGGAATTGGGACCAATTCTGGGGAAGGTGGGACCTGTACAAGCCAGACGGGTTGCACCTCAACAGATCCGGGACTAATATCCTCGCAGGGGGGTTTGCTACTGCTGTTGGGGAGTGGCAGGGGGATGTGAACCTGAGCGGGGAGTCAGAAGAGAGTAAAGTTGAAAGCACCAAGAGAGGGGAGGACCCAGGAGGAAATTTACAATACAAATAGTACAAATAGTTGTTCAAGAACAAGTGAAAGGGAACAGCGTAGAGCAGCAGAAAGAAAGTGTACTTTAGGCATTACAGATAAAGTGAAAACTAGAAGGTGTAAAGCGATTAACCCAGCATCAAAGCTGAAGAACACGCTAGGGTGTGTGGCCCAACTAAAAGTTCTATGTACAAACGCACGGAGTATAAGGAATAAATTAAATGAACTACAGGCACAAATTCAAATTGGAGGGTATGACATGATAGCTATTACTGAGACATGGCTGCAGGATGGTCACGATTGGGAACTAAATATACCAGGTTATATGGTCTACAGGAGAGATCGGGAAAATGGAAGAGGGGGAGGAGTAGCCTTAATGATTAGAGATGAAATCAGGTCAATGATAAAGGAGGATATAACGAGAGGTAAGCAGACAACAGAGACCTTATGGGTTGAATTGAGAAATAGGAAAGGATCTGAGACTATAGTGGGAGTTGTGTATCGGACCCCTGGCAGCAGCTCTGAAGTGCTAGATTGTATAAATGCAGAGATTAGACAAGCACGTAACAAAGGCATAATGGTCTTAATGGGGGAGTTTAACCTTCACATAGATTGGGAAAAGCAGGATAGCAACTGTCAGAAAGGTAGTGAATTTCTTGAGTGTGTCCGGGATAGTTTTCTACAGCAGTATGTCCTAGAGGCAAAAAAGGGGCAAGCCATTCTAGATTTAGTAATGAGTAATGAACCACATTTAGTTAACAGCTTAACTGTGCATGAACATCTATCCAATAGCGATCATAACATGATCGAGTTCAAGGTAATATTTGAAAGGGAAAAAAGTGAATCAGCTGCTAAGATTCTAGACTTGGGTAAGGCTGACTTCAATGGGATGAGACAGAGACTGTCCACAGTAAACTGGGCAAATCTGTTAATAGGTAAAACGACTGATGATCAGTGGGAAATGTTTAAAGAAATATTTAACGTGATACAGAACTGGTTTATACCCGAGGGCAAGATCTCTACTTGCCAAAAAAAACAGCCATGGATAACTAAAGAGGTAAGGGACAGTATAGGACACAAGGAAAGGGCATACAAAAAGGCAAAAAATGGCACAGATCCTGGCGAATGGGAAAGATACAAAGATCAACAAAAGGTCACAAAACAGATAGTAAGAGCTACAAAAAGAGAGCATGAAAAGAAACTTGCAAGGGATATCAAAACCAAATCGAAGAACTTTTATAGTTATATTAGGGAAAAGAGGGTGGTCAGGAGCAGTGTTGGCCCCTTAAAAACTGAAAGTGGGAATATTGTCATTGACAATGGGGAAATGGCGGACATGTTGAATAATTGTTTTGCATCAGTATTTACAGTAAAAAAAGAGGATAGCATGCCGGAAATCCCAAGAAAACTAATATTGAATCGGGGACAGGGACTCAATAAAATCAACATAAGTAAAACAACAGTAATGAAGAAAATAATAGCACTGAAGAGTGACAAATCCCCAGGACCAGATGATTTCCATCCCAGGGTTTTAAAGGAAGTAGGTGAGCACATTGCAGATGCCCCAACTATAATCTTTCAAAGTTCTCTAGATTCAGGAACTGTCCCTCTAGATTGGAAAATTGCACATGTCACTCCGCTTTTTAAGAAAGGAGAGAGAGGGAAACCAGGGAATTATAGACCAGTTAACCTAACATCTGTTGTGGGGAAAATGCTGGAGTCTATAATTAAGGATAGGGTGACTGAACACCTCGAGAATTTTCAGTTAATCAGAGAGAGCCAGCATGGATTTGTGAAAGGTAGGTCGTGCCTGACAAACCTGATTGAATTTTTTGAAGAGGTGACTAAAGTAGTGGATAGGGGAATGTCAATGGATGTTATTTATATGGACTTCCAGAAGGCATTTGATAAAGTCCCACACAAGGTACTGTTAACTCAGATAGAAACCCGTGGAATCGAGGGAAAAGTACAGATTTGGTTAGGAAGTTGGCTGAGCGAAAGGCGACAGAGGGTAGGGATAATGGGAAGGTACTCACATTGGCAGGATGTGACTAGTGGAGTCCCACAGGGATCTGACTTGGGGCCTCAATTATTCACAATATTTATTAACGACTTAAATGAAGGCATAGAAAGTCTCATATCTAAGTTTGCCGATGACACAAAGGTTGGTGGCATTGTAAGCAGTGTAGATGAAAACATAAAATTACAAAGGGATATTGATAGATTAGGTGACTGGGCAAAACTGTGGCAAATGGAATTCAATGTAGGTAAATGTGAGGTCATCCACTTTGAACCAAAAAAGGATAGAAAAGGGTACTTTCTAAATGGTAAAAAGTTAAAAACTGTGGATGTCCAAAGAGACTTAAGGGTTCAGGTACATAGATTATTGAAGTGTCATGAACAGGTGCAGAAAATAATCGATAAGGCTAATGGAATGCTGGCCTTTATATCTAGAGGACTAGAGTACAAGGGGGCAGAAGTTATGCTGCAGCTATACAAAACCCTGGTTAGACCGCACCTGGAGTACTGTGAGCAGTTCTGGGCACCGCACCTTGGCCTTGGAGGGAGTGCAGCGTAGATTTACTCGAATGATACCCAGACTTCAAGGGTCAAGTTACGAGGCGAGATTACACAAATTGGGGTTGCATTCTCTAGAGTTTAGAAGGTTAAGGGGTGATCTGATCGAAGTTTATGAGATATTAAGGGGAACAGATAGGGTGGATAGAGAGAAACTATTTCTGCTGGTTGGGGATTCTAGGACTAGGGGGCACAGTCTAAAAATTAGAGCCAGACCTTTCAGGAGCGAGATTGGAAAATATTTCTACACACAAAGGGTGTTAGAAGTTTGGAACTCTCTTCTGCAAATGGCAATTGATGCTGGCTCAATTACTAATTTTAAATCTGAGATAGCTAGCTTTTTGCCAACCAAAGGTATTCAGGGATATGGGCCAAAGGCAGGTATATGGAGTTAGATCACAGATCAGCCTTGATCTTATCAAATGGCAGAGTGGGCTCGAGGGGCTGAATGGCCTACTCCTGTTCCTATGTGGCACTTTATCTAACGTCTTTTGAAAGTCCATATACACAACATCAACCGCATTGCCCTCATCAAACCTTTCCGCGACCTCATCAAAAAACTCAATCAAGCCAGTTAAACACGATTTGCCTGTAACAAATCCTTTCTTTAATAATCCACACTTGTTCAAGTGACTATTAATTTTGTCCCGGGTTATCATTTTTGAAAGCTGCCCACCACCGAGATCTAATCGGCCCCACCCCTCGTCTTACTACCGGTTAACTATTTATATGCCTATAGAAGATTTTTAGATTCCTTTTTATGTTAGCTAACAGTCTATTCTCATACTCTCTCTTTGCCCCTCTTATTTCCTTTTTCACTTCTCCTTTGTACTTTCTATATTCAGCCTGGTTCTCACTTGTATTATCAACCTGACATCTGTCATACACCCCCTTTTTTTGCTTCATCTTACTCTCTATCTCTTTCGTCATCAAGGGAGCTCTGGCTTTGGCTGCCCTACCTTTCCTCCTCGCGGGAATGTATCTAGACTGTACCCGAACCATCTCCTCTTTAAAGGCCGCCCATTGTTCCTTTACAGTTTTGCCTGCCAATCTTTGATTCCAATTTACCCCGGCCAGATCCATTCTCAACCCACTGAAATTGGCCCTCCTCCAACTGAGTATTTGTACTCTAGATTGCTCATCCTTTTCCATAACTAATCTAAACTATGATCACTGTTGCCTAAATGTTCCCCCAATGACACTTGATCCACTTGACCTACCTCATTCCCCAGAACCAGATCCAGCAATGCCTCCTTCCTCGTTGGGCCGGAAACATACTGATCAAGAAAGTTCTCCTGAACACACTTCAGAAATTCATTCCCCTTTTTGCCCTTTACACTATTGCTATCCCAGTTTTTATTAGGATAGTAGAAGTTCCCCATTATCACTACTCCATAGTTCTTGCACCTCTCTGTAATTTCCCTGCAAATTTGTTCCTCTGTATCCTTCCCACTAGTTGGTGGCCTATAGAATACACCCAATAGTGTAATGGCACCTCTATTGTTTCTTAACTCTAACCAAATAGATTCTATCTTTGACCCCTCAAGGGAATCCTCTCTCTCCAGCACTGCAATATTGCCACTAACCCTCCCCCTCCTTTTTTCCTGAACACCTTGGGCATAATTTTATCGGGGAGCCGGGAAGGAGGAAGGGGTTGGAATTCCTAATGGGAAACCTGGAAGTACTGGTTTCCCGAAAGTCCTTATGATTTTGACATAAGGACGTCATTTTTTTTTGTACATCTCCCACCCAACAGGCCAGCCTGATTGCTAGGCTGGCTCTCAGTTGGATGGGAGAGCAGCCAGCGAGAGGACGTGAATAGGTGAGTGTTAGTTTGCGGGGCGGGGGGGGTCTCAGTCACCAGGGATTATCTGGGGGGGTCAGTCATCGGGGATCATCAGGGGGTCAGTCATTGGAGGGCTCAGTCAAGGGGGACTCAGTCATGGAGGGGTCAATCATTGGGGGGCTCAGTCATCGGGAGGCTCAGTCATCGGGGGTGTTCGTGGTGGTCGGGGGGTCACTGGGGGAGGTCAGCCTTCAAGGGGCTCAGTCATCTGGAGGTCAGTCACAGGGTCACTGGGGGTCAAGGGTCACCAGGGGGTCTGTCATCGCATGCTCAGTCAACGGTGGGGGGGGGGGGGGGGGCTCAGTCATGGTGGGGGGTCAACCATCGGGAGTGCCAGAGATCGTGGGTGGTTTGGAGAGCGTGGGCGGTTCGGAGATCATTGGGGGGGTTCGGAGATTGTTGGGGGGTGTCGGAGATCGTGGGAGGGGCTTCGGAGATTGCGGGAGCGGCATCAGAGATCGTGGTGTGGGGTCGGTTGACTGCATTTGTAGGGTCACTGCAGGTAGGCTTGTTGGGCCTGGGGGAAGCACTCCTGCTCCTTCGGGCCCACAATCTGTGCTATAAAGGCACTTACCTTCTACTTCTTGCCTCCTCTCACGTGGCGTGCAGTAGAAGGCCCGGGAATCCTGGCCCCCAGGGATTAAAAACAAAAAGTATGTTAAAATGCTGGCTGGCAGCCTCCTTGAAAGATTTTAGTGACAAACCCACCGCCTGAGAGTGGATTGGTTGCCAGCCCCTCGTTCCGCCTCCGTTAAAATCAGAAAAGGTTGGGTTGGGGGCGGGTTTTAGATTTTGAAAATTTTTACTGTCCCCCAGCCCCGAACACACCCATTTTTCTGAGTTAAAATCATGCCCCTTGTATCCAGGAATATTTAGTACCCAATCCTGCCCTTTTATGAGCCTTGTTTCCGTTATCGCCACTACATCATATTCCCATGTGGCTATTTGCACCTGCAGCTCACCAACCTTATTTACCACACTTCGTGCGCTCTAAACCTATCTTAGACCTTCTCATTTCTCTCAGTCTGATCCCACCTAATACTGTACTATTTCTTACTCTAGTACTATCTGTCTCTCCCAATCCTTTGTGCACCTCGTTTCTCCTTTCTGATGCTACATCCTGGTGCCCATCCCCCTGCCAAATTAGTTTAAACCCTCCCCCACAGCACTAGTGAAGCTTCCCGCAATGACATTGGTCCCAGCTCTGTTGAGGTGCAACCCCTCCATCTTAAGCAGGTCCCTCCTGCCTCAGAACTGATCTCAATGCCCCAAGAATCTGAAGCCCTCCCTCTTGCACTGTGTCTCATGCACGCATTAACCTGCCTTATCTTCCTATTTCTGTACTCACTACTGCAGGGTACTGAGAGTAATCCAGAGATTACTACCTTTTGAGGTACTGCCTTTTAATTTCCTCCCTAGCTCCTGAAACTCTGACTGCAGGACCTCATCCCTTTCATTTTCTATGCCATTAGTACCCACATTGACCACGACATCTGGCTGTTCTTCTTCCCCCACAGAATGTTATACATCATCTCGGTGATGTCCTTTATCCTAGCACCAGGGAGGCAACACACCATGTGGGACTCACGTCACAGAAACGCCCGTCTGTCCCCGACTATCGAATCCCCTATGACACTGCATGTCTACATTTCACTGTGCCCACCCTCCCCGCCTCCCCCCCGTGCAGTCCTTTGCCCCATGGTGCCATGCTCAGGACTGCACTCCTTCGAGGTGTCGTCACCTTCACTGGTATTCAATGCTGAACTCCGGTTTGAGAGTGCCACACACCCAGAAGATTCCTGCACTACCTGCCTCTTCCTATCCTTTCGGATGGCCACCCACTTGCTATCCTGAACTCTCTGTGGCTGCAGGGTGATCACCTCCTGGAACGTACGATCCAGGAAACCTCCAGCCTCCCTTATGCTCTGCAGTGACTCCAGCCGCCCCTCAAGCTCAGAAACCCTCAGCTTGAGCTCGAGCAACTGGAGGCATTTCCTGCACATGTGGCCCCCCAGGACACACAAAGCGTCCTGAAGTTCCCACATGGCGTAGGAATGGATTGGTTTCGGGTTTGAAAGTAGGTCCAGTCAGGATGTTATCCTATGGCTTTCATGGGATAAATACAATTCAAATTCTTATGAAGGCTCCACCCAAAATGTACCCTATCTTGCTTGTTTACTTTAGGCCGACTTGTATTTCCCTACATTACAACAGTGAGTACACTTAAAAAGTACTTAATTAGCTGTGATGCACTTTGGGATGTCCTGAGGTCGTGACAAGTGCTATAGAAATGCAAGTTCTGTCTTTTCTTTGTGCATTTCCTGTCTTTAATTCTTTTTTTAACTCTCTAAATGCTGACTTTAACAGCAGAAATAAAACAGTTCCACAATAAAACTGGTCATGTCAACTTTATAGTTGTACGTACACCTTCTAAATACTCAACAACATGATTACTTCACGCCGCATTCACTCTGAAATCACTAACATCCACTCAGCAATGTCTCCAGTAACGTATCAGCTGTCCATATATCACAGAAAACTTCAGTCTGCACTAAACATAAATACATTAAAAATGGAAATAGATATTAAAATCAGCCATGAGACAGCTCTTCAAAGATTACTGTTCTTAATTTATTTTTCTTTTTGCAATATGTTCTGTATGAAATAGGATATTGTGTATTTTGGATTCTTAATAGGTTGAAATAGTACAATATGTGAAGCTAGATGTTTCAAAAGAAAGCTATCGTCTGCAGCAGAACAAAAATGGAGTTAAGATAAAGTTAAAATGGACTCTGATATCTCTGATCTTTAACCAGTTTGATCCACCTCCCAGGTTATAAGTTAATTTCTCCTGCATTACAGCCCCCATGCCAGATTAGGTATCACAACCTCCTCCTACATCTCTTATGATAGTACTCTGTATTGGGCATTAGGAGATTCACAAGAGAAACCCACTCACTGACAGACACCTCGACTGAGACTGGGCACTCACTCACAGTCAAGAATTAATTTCCATTGCAAGTTAGTATACCAGGGCATTGCATCATCAAAAGGTGAAATTAGTATTTTTAATGCTTTTAAAATGCTGTCTGAAATCACGCTACTTTTGCTCTCATTGTTGTTATTCTTATTTAATCATTGATGTGCAAAGCTCTTTTATGTAATTATTCATAATTTGCTTTTTGCTGCCTTTAGGAAGCCGCAATGCTCAGACAGTGCGGTGCCAGACACACAGACCGCTGGCATAAGCTGATGCAATATTTGTATCATGTTCTTTTCATAATTCTATTCTATTGTACTGCTGCCATCTTGGCATTGAAGGAGACGTGACAATCAGTGTTGATGCACTAATGTCAAGGTTGATTCTTTGTTTAGGGGACGTTTAATGGGCCACCGAACGTTACAGGAGTGCTGTCAAAAGAAAAAGGGTTTTGCTTGCTTTGCACAACATACTTGTTGCGTAAAAGATGATCCTTTCTGTGAATGTGCACTTGCAAATGATCCAATTTCTAGGCTGCGACTCTCCTGTTCCAATCAAAGTATGTGTCAGGATTCTCAGTCAGGAGCCAGCAGTCTCCAAGGACACTGGCTGATGTATGGCGGCTGTACATCAGGAAGAGCCAGGTTGAGATGGTGGAGTGACACGAGGCCACACAACCCATTAGGGTCATAGGCGCAAGCGAGTTATGTCATAGAAATACATAGAAGTTAGCACATCTCCCATGGCATTGCTCACGCATAGTCAGGAGTTTGAAATAGTGTTAAGCTGCGACCATAGAGCTGTGTTTAACGTGGCCTGTCCTTTTAGGGGCTCAAGTACTCCTTGTGGGGAAGGGATTCTGAAAAGACAAATCTAAGCAAACGTAACTGTTTACAAACTCCTGATGTGAATTAGAAAACAAGCAGGAACCATTACATAGCTGCAATGGAACATGCTGGAACATGTTTTATAAAAACCCAAACTGGATCTGAATTAGGTACCAGAAGAAAGATACTGGGAGGGAGAAATTGTTCCTCGTTGCGCCCACTTCCCGGTCTGAGAATGGAGGCAGAAAGGACTAATTTTGCGGTGCTATTTCCCACATGCCAAGCACACCTGAAATATGTCCGATGCTATATTGGCCTTTGACGATATTCAGGCATCCCAGGCGGCTGCCTTAAACCGGTGTTAAGCATCTTGAATATGTTCATTCTCTCCCCTCCTTTGCCGACTGCTCCAGATTCAGAAATTTAGCTCTGTTTCTATTCAATTTAGACATACATGATACAAAAATGTGTAAATATTTGATTCACATTCATTTCAGAATTTTAATCTATTTAAATAGAGTCAAGCTTCTGATTCTGCCTATAGATTGAAAATGTTGAAAATTATTATTTATAATACTATGTGGCCTTGTAACCTCCATAATTACTACATCATCATAATGTTGTGCCATACTATTTAAAGCACAACCACCTTCATGTAAAACATGTTTGGAAAGCTCTTTTCTTGTTTGTTTGCAAACATGTGAATTGTGTTGCTACCCGCCATCACGCCACTTGCTCAACAAATCTTTGTGGCAAAAAATAACATACAGTTCTTCTGGCTAAACAAAGAAATGGGTTGCCAAATACTTGTCTATAAATTCAGCAGCAGTGCTACATTTAAGTTCCTTTTGTAACCCAGCAAGTGGAATTCCAAACCTTTATTTAATAAACAAATATTACTTAAAATACCAAAAGTAAAAATAGAGCCACATTTCTGAATTGAAAGAGAGATTTGCATTTATATAGCGCCTTCCACATCCACATGACATCCCAAAGCACGTAACAGCCAATGTAGTACTTTTGAAGGGCAGCCACTATTGTAATGTAGGTAGACAATATGCACACAGAAATGTGGTAATCTGTTTTAGTGCTGTTGGTTGAGGGATAAATATTGTCCAGGACTTCGGGAAAACTCCCCTGTCATGGGGTCTTTTACATCCACCTGAGGGGTCATACTGGGTCTTGGTTTAACATCTCATTCAAAAGACGGCACCTCTGACAGTGCAGCACTCCACTGGAGTGTCAGCCTAGATTTTGTGCTCAATGCTGTGGAGTGGGACCATGAATACACAACTTTCTAACTCAGAGGCGAGAGTGCTACCACTGAGCTATAGCTGACACTAACTGTGTAAAAAGAATTATTGTCTCTAAGACTGAACCCTTGTTTATAGAATGAGACAGCTAGTTGTTTTGTTAATATTGAACGTTCAGCAACCTGAAGTCTGCAGGTGTCATACAAAGGAGGGGAGAGAACAATCAGCATAAGAACATCATTTTGAGAAATAGGAAAAGGGTATGAGACTCAACAAGCCCATCCTTTTTTTTTGTACATTCTCATCGGTAAATAAGGGGTATTAGTAATGGGGAATGGAAGATTTTCACATTTTGGGTATCCAGTGTCGAATACAAGTATTTCCAGCTCAGTCTATGTGAGCTGCATGCAGATTAAGGCTCCCTGTACTCTGCTTCAACAAGAAACACGAGGCGCAGGAGATCACCTTGTACTACACCAGCCATCTTGAGATTGCCAATTAGTATCAAATGAGGGGTAGTGTGGATTGAGAAGTAATGGGAGCTGGTTTGAGAACCTTTACAGGCCAGCAGAAAGAGAAGAATTTCATCCCGTCAATCTGGGCTGGATTTGAACAGAGGCCCTGCAGATGACAGGCCCGTGTTTTGCAACAACCAATCTTTTTTGATAAGGATACAGAACCCTAATGGCTATGGCACTGGACTAGTAACCAACAGGTCATGTGTTCAAATCCCACCATAACAAGTTGTGAAATTACATTCAATAAACCTGGTAATTTGAAAGCTTGTCATAAAAAGCCAACTAGTTCACTAATGTCCTTCAGTGAAGGGTGCCTGCCACTCCTACCCAGTCTGGACTACAAGTGGCTTTAGTCCCACACATGACTCTTAAATGCTCAGGGCAAATAGAATCATAGAATCATAGAAGTTTACAACATGGAAACAGGCCCTTCGGCCCAACATGTCCATGTCGCCCAGTTTATACCACTAAGCTAGTCCCAATTGCCTGCACTTGGCCCATATCCCTCTATACCCATCGTACCCATGTAACTGTCCAAATGCTTTTTAAAAGACAAAATTGTACCCGCCTCTACTACTGCCTCTGGCAGCTCGTTCCAGACACTCACCACCCTTTGAGTGAAAAAATTGCCCCTCTGGACCCTTTTGTATCTCTCCCCTCTCACCTTAAATCTATGCCCCCTCGTTATAGACTCCCCTACCTTTGGGAAAAGATTTTGACTATCTACCTTATCTATGCCCCTCATTATTTTATAGACTTCTATAAGATCACCCCTAAACCTCCTACTCTCCAGGGAAAAAAGTCTCAGTCTATCCAACCTCTCCCTATAAGTCAAACCATCAAGTCCCGGTAGCATCCTAGTAAATCTTTTCTGCACTCTTTCTAGTTTAATAATATCCTGTCTATAATAGGGTGACCAGAACTGTACACAGTATTCCAAGTGTGGCCTTACTAATGTCTTGTACAACTTCAACAAGACATCCCAACTCCTGTATTCAATGTTCTGACAAATGAAACCAAGCATGCTGAATGCCTTCTTCACCACCCTATCCACCTGTGACTCCACTTTCAAGGAGCTATGAACCTGTACTCCTAGATCTCTTTGTTCTATAACTCTCCCCAATGCCCTACCATTAACGGAGTAGGTCCTGGCCCGATTTGATCTACCAAAATGCATCACCTCACATTTATCTAAATTAAACTCTATCTGCCATTCATCGGCCCACTGGCCCAATTTATCAAGATCCCGTTGCAATCCTAGATAACCTTCTTCACTGTCCACAATGCCACCAATCTTGGTGTCATCTGCAAACTTACTAACCATGCCTCCTAAATTCTCATCCAAATCATTAATATAAATAACAAATAACAGCGGACCCAGCACCGATCCCTGAGGCACACCGCTGGTCACCGGCCTCCAGTTTGAAAAACAACCCTCTACAACCACCCTCTGTCTTCTGCCGTCAATCCAATTTTGTATCCAATTGGCTACCTCACCTTGGATCCCGTGAGATCTAACCTTATGTAACAACCTACCATGCGGTACCTTGTCAAAGGCTTTGCTAAAGTCCATGTAGACCACGTCTACTGCACAGCCCTCATCTATCTTCTTGGTTACCCCTTCAAAAAACTCAATCAAATTTGTGAGACATGATTTTCCTCTCACAAAACCATGCTGACTGTTCCTAATCAGTCCCTGCCTCTCCAAATGCCCGTAGATCCTGTCTCTCAGAATACCCTCTAACAACTTACCCACTACAGATGTCAGGCTCACTGGTCTGTAGTTCCCAGGCTTTTCCCTGCCGCCCTTCTTAAACAAAGGCACAACATTTGCTACCCTCCAATCTTCAGGCACCTCACCTGTAGCTGTCGATGATTCAAATATCTCTGCTAGGGGACCCGCAATTTCCTCCCTAACCTCCCATAACGTCCTGGGATACATTTCATCAGGTCCCGGAGATTTATCTACCTTGATGCGCGTTAAGACTTCCAGCACCTCCCTCTCTGTAATATGTTAACTCCTGAAGACATCACTATTTATTTCCCCAAGTTCCCTAACATCCATGCCTTTCTCAACCGTAAATACCGATGCGAAATATTCATTTAGGATCTCACCCATCTCTAATGGTTCCGCACATAGATGACCTTGTTGATAGGAATGGACAATAAAAAAGCAAGTGTTGGCCACATCCCAAGAACAAAAATATAAGAAAACAATCAACTCCAGTTACCTGCATATTCCTCAGTTCCTTCAATCTATAGAACCACATCCAAATATCTCATCCACCCATTTATACTGGTAACTTATCCCTCAACTTTTCACCCTTTAGGTGAAAATGTTCTGCTTGACTTCCCTTGCATTGCCCTCGATTTAGGGAGCTTTTTTTGTTTTTAAAAAAATTGAACATTTAGACAGCATGGTAAAATCAGAACTTAGCTAAGAGTAGAAAACTAAAACTGTCCCAAAAATAGATGTCAATTGGTATATTTAATTTAGATGCTTAAATGTATGTAAACTTGTACAAATAGGCTTTCGCATGTAAAATACTGTGACTGCACCCTCCCAAAGTATAGAATAATGTGGCTGTGACCTGTGACCTCTTACAGAAGTACGGTTTTCAAATAAATACTTGTTATGCACGTTTGCTTATTTTTTGAAAATCACTTTTTAAAATGTATTTTTCTTAGTTTCCATGTTGAATGTTGCTTTATCCCATCTCTGTGACCCCAGTGAGAGAGCAAGCAGCAGATTTGATGCCGAGCTCCATCAATGCTGCTTTTGAGCTGACTGCATGGAAGTGTTCCCAAGTGACGTGAGGTGACTCCCCTTTCTGTAGGGCAGTGTTTCATTTCCACTCAGCACTTCTTTTCCCCCCAGTCAGCCCAGTTGACATTGGGAACTCACTGGGTGACAGATCAAGTGGTAGAACCTGCATTCCTTCGTTATTTTAAGAACCAATGCACATCACCCAACCCTTTGAAGAGAAATTAAATTTGAAAAAAAAATTCCAGATGAAAACTGGGATTGGAATTTCAGAAAATATATCTGAATCAGGCTTTAATTCTCCCTGTAATTCTTCTATTGTAGGTCTAATTAAGATTCCTGCTTGTGGACTGAGATATTAAAAAATACCAAAGGGCGGGATTGGGTACTAAATATTCTTGGATACAAGGTGTTCAGGAAAGACAGGGAAGTTAAAAAAGGAGGGGGGCAGTGGCAGTATTGATTAAGGAGAATATTGCAGTGCTGGAGAGAGAGGATGTCCTTGAGGGGTTAAGGACAGGATCTATTTGGTTAGAGTTAAGAAATAATAGAGGTGCCATTACACTACTGGGTGTATTCTATAGGCCACCAACTAGTGGGAAGGATATAGAGGAGCAAATTTGCAGGGAAATCACAGAGAGGTGCAAGAACTATAGAGTAGTTATAATGGGGGACTTCAACTATCCTAACATAGACTGGGATAGTAATAATGTAAAGGGCAAAGAGAGGGAGGAATTTCTGAAGTGTGTTCAGGAGAACTTTCTTGATCAATATGTTTCCGGCCCAACGAGGAAGGAGGCATTGCTGGATCTGGTTCTGGGGAATGAGGTGGGTCAAGTGGAGCAAATGCCAGTGGGGGAACATTTAGGAAATAATGATCATAGGATCATAAGGTTCAGTTTGGTTATGGAAAAGGACAAGGAGCAATCTAGAGTAAAACTACATAATTGGAGGAGGGCCAATTTCAGTGGGTTGAGAACGGACCTGGCTCGGGTGAATTGGAATCAAACATTGGAAGACAAAACTGTAATTGAACAATGGGCGGCCTTTAAAGAGGAGATGTTTCGGGTATAGTCTAGGTACATTCCCACGAATGTTGCCCGAGGGGGAAAAGTAGGGCAACCAAAGCCAGAGCTACCTTGATGACGAAATAGATAGAGAGTAAGATGAAGCAGAAAAAGTATGATAGATGTCAGGTTGATAATACAAGTGAAAACGTGGCTGAATGTAGAAAGTACAGAGGAGAAGTGAAGAAGGAAATAAGTGGGGCAAAGAGAGAGTATGAGAATAGACTGGCGGCTAATATAAAAGGGAATCCAAAAATCTTCTATAGGCATATAAATAGTAAACGGGTAGTAAGAGGAGGGGTGGGGCCGATTAGGGACCAAAAAGGAGATTTACGCATGGAAGCAGAGGGCATGGCTGAGGTACAAATGAGCACTTTGCATCTGTCTTTACCAAGGAAGGAGATGCTGCCAAAGTCACAGTAAAAGAGGAGGTAGTTAAGATATTGGATGGGCTAGAAATTGATAAAGAGGAGGTAATATAAAGGCTGGCTGTACTTAAAGTAGATAAGTCACCCGGTCCGGATGGGATGCATCCGAGGTTGCCGAGGGAAGAAAGGGTGGAAATTGCAGAGGTGCTGGCCATAATCTTCCAATCCTTCTTAGATATGTGGGTAGTGCCAGAGGACTGGAGAATTGCAAATGTTACACCCTTGTTCAAAAAGGGTGTAAAGATAAACCCGGCGATTACAGGCCAGTCAGTTTAACCTCAGTGGTGGGGAAATTTTTAGAAACGATAATCTTGGACAAAATTAATAGTCACTTGGACAAGTGTGGATTAATAAAGAAAAGCCAGCACGGATTTGTTAAAGGCAAATCGTGTTTAACTAACTTGATTGAGTTTTTTGACAAGGTAACATAGAGGGTTAATGAGGGCAATGCGGTTGATGTGTATATGGACTTTCAAAAGGTGTTTATAAAGTGCCATATAATAGGCTTGTCAGCAAAATTGAAGCCCACAGAATAAAAGGGGCAGTGGCAGCATGGATACGAAATTGGCTAAGTGACAGGAAACAGAGAGTAGTGATGAACGGTTGCTTTTCGGACTGGAGGAAGGTGTACAGTGGTGTTCTCCAGGGGTTGGTATTAGGGCCACTGCTTTTTTTTTGATATATATTAATGACTTGGACTTGGGTGTACAGGGCACAATTTCAAAATTTGCAAATGTCACAAAATTTGGAAGTGTAGTAAACAGTGAGGAGGATAGTGATAGACTTCAAGAGGACATAGATGGGCTGATGGAATGGGCAGACATGTGGCAGATGAAATTTAATGCAGAGAAGTGCGAAGTAATACATTTTGTCAGGAAGAATGAGGCGAGGCAATATAAACTAAATGGTACAATTCTAAAGGGGGTGCCGGAACAGAGAGACCTGGGGGTATATGTGCACAAATCTTTGAATGTGGCAGGACAGGTTGAGAAAGCAGTTAAAAAAGCATACGGGATCCTGGGCTTTATAAGTAGAGGCATAAAGCACAAAGGCAAGGAAATTATGATGAACCTTTATAAAACATTGGTTCAGCCACAACTGGAGTATTGTGTCCAATTCTGGGCATCGCACTTTAGGAAGGATGTGAAGGCCTTAGAGACGGTACAGAAAAGATTAACTAGAATGGTTCCAGGGATGAGGGAGTTCAGTTACGTTGATAGACTGGAGAAGCTGGGGTTGTTCTCCTTAGAGCAGAGAAGGTTGAGAGGAGATTTGATAGAAGTGTTCAAAACCCTTTGATAGAAGCATTTAGATAAAGTAAATAAAGAGAAACTGTACCAAACTGTATCAGATTTAAGGTGATTGGCAAAAGAACCAAAGGTTACATGAGGAAAAACGTTTTTACGCAGCGAGTAGTTACGATCTGGAATACGCTACCTGAAAGGGTGGTGGAAGCTGATTCAATTGTGACTTTCAAAAAGGAATTGGATAAATACTTGAAGGGAAAAAAATTGCAGGGCTATGGGGAAAGAGCGGGAGAATGGGACTAACCGGATTGTTCGTACAAAAAGCCGGCATGGGCTCGATGGGCTGAATGGCCTCCTTCTGTGCTGTAACCACTGTATAATTCTATGATTCTATAATTCAGAGTTTTTGTAGAAGATATGAGAGACGTATTATTTTAGGGTATTCTAAAATAAGATTTGGAATGAATCACTACAGAAGGAGGTTACATCTAAATACAAATGGATAGGATTTTTTAATATCTAGATTGTCTCAAGATTGATTTATTTGATTTATGTTTCCTGGAAAATATCAGGTTCTTGGCTAAGCTGCAGACTTGCTGCAAATTCTGTCAATCCCTCTATGGAGCCTCTTTCATTTGTCTGCATTTATATTGCTGCACTAATTCTTCTTTATCCGGCTGGGTCTTTGGAGTCTCTGAGAGCAATCATTAACCAAATTGTCAGCCTTGACTCAGTGGTAGCACTCTCCCCTCTATGACAGAAGGTTGTTACTTCAAGTCCCACTCCAGAGACTTGAGCACATAATCTAGGCTGACTCTCCTGTGCAGCACTGATGGAGGTGCTGTCTTTCAGATGACTCGTTAAACCAATGCCTCATCTGCCCTCTCAGGTGGACATAGAGGATCCCATGGCACTATTCAAAGAAGAGCAGGGGAGTTCTCCCCGGTGTCCTGCCCAATATTTATCCCTCAAACATCATCTAAAACAGATTACCTGGTCATTAATTTCATGGCTGTTTGTGGGACCTTGCTGTGTGCAAATTGGTTACCGCGTTTCCTACATTACAACAGTGAATACACTTCAAAAAGTACTTCATTGGCTGTAAAGTACTTTGGAAGGTCCTAAAGTCATGAAAGTCTTTTCTTTTTAAAGCTTTGTGGCCGAAGATGAAACTATGGAACTGCACATCTTTCTTCTGTGTGATGTGGGTCTCACATTTAGCAGAGACTTAAAAAGGCACGAGCCTTACATGGCCTTTTTAATCTTTATGTGGGCGAAATTGGACCTCGTTGCACCCGGGTGGAAAATAGGAGCTCAGAGGTCCAATTTAGGGGGTCAACTTCATGTGCCCTAATATCGTTAGCATTTCGATTCAGGTGCTGTAGAGGGGTTCCTGGAGTCAGCCGAAAACAGGCATTAGGCCATTTGAATATGCTAATTAGGTTGTAGGACCCAGTTTTAGGACCCTTTCTGGAAATTTGTTTGCCCTGGTTGGGCCTGCTCTGCTCAGGATTACCTGTGGCCCAACCAGCATTCCTTAATGGAGCCGTTAGAGGCCACAACCAAAAAGTTACGTTTTTTTTAAATACTTACTTCAATGTGGAGTCGAGGGGAGCAGAAGTGTTCCTCCTTCGCACTACTGCAAGCCATTGCCAGCCCCCGCTCAGCCCCTCGCCAGGACATAACTGAGGGCCATTGCCTGTGTTGAAACAGCTCGACATTCCTCCTCGCTTCACCGGCGAGCTGCCTGGAGTTGACGGCTGCAAATTTCTATCCCTACGTCTTTTACTCTTTACCTCTTACTTAAAAATAGCTAGAATTAAATTATTTAGATCGTTTGTCTTTGAGTCACAAGTTCTTTGGTGCACCTTTATTTAAAAAAAAATCTTGTAAGGTTTGCAATCAATTTGAAGAACAAGATGGTGCCTTTTGCCACTAAAGCAGAACAAGTTCTTAATGTTTTTACCTCTGTTTTTTGTAAGTTAATTTTTCTCCCTCATAGTTTGCCTGCGTCATTCACCATCTCCAGTCTACAAATCAGGCAAGGGATCTGCTTTGCCAATGAGAAGGCACTTTTTTAAAAATTCATTCTCATGATGTGGGCATCGCTGGTAAGGCCGGTATTTATTGCCTATCCATAGTTGCCCTGAAAAGGTGGTGGTCGACCTTCTCCAGATGATGATTTGAGTGATTTGCTAGGCCACTTCAGATGGCATTTAAAAGTCAACCACATTGGTGTGGGATTGGAGTCACATATAGGCCAGGCCAGGTAAGGACGACAGATTTCCTTCCCTAAAGGACATTAATAAACAATGGATTTTTACAACAATCTGAAAGCTTTATGGTCACTTTTACTGATATTAGGTTTCTATATCCAATTTTTAAAAAACTGAATTCATAATTCTCATGGTGGGAGTGAACTCAAATTCTCTGACATTATTAGTCTAGGCCTCTGGATTATTAGTCCAGTAATATAACCACTACACCACGGTGCCCATTTCTCATGCCACCCATCTTGTGGTCTGTGAGTGAGATTGCCAAATTAAGGGCCGTTTTGGGTGGTGCGCCAGCACTAATGGATGAACATTAGTTCAAGGTCCTAATCATTGGAGACTTGAGAGTGGAAAACACCTTCCTAGGGCAGTAATACACCAATATCAGCATCCTCCTGAACTACAAATCCACCATGGGAAGTGAGGAAGGGAATAATTTTTTTAATATACAGCCATGTAAAGAACTGAGAAAACAAGGCTTTGGTGGGGGAGGATGAAGAAATAAACAAATAAGAAAGAAAGAACAATGAACTTCCATTTATTTAGTGCCTTTCATATCCTCAGGAGGTACAGAGCATTTCACAGCCAAAGAATTACTTGTTTAAGTGTTGTAATGTAGGGAATACAGCAGCCAATTTGGACACAGCAAGGTCCCACAAACAACAAGATAATCTATTTTAATGATGTTGGTTGAGGGATAAATATTGGCCGGGACACTGGGGAAAATTCCCCAGCTCTTCTTCGAATAGTGTTATAAGAACTCTTAAGTCCACCTGATAGGGCAGACATGGTCTCGTTTTAAGACAACACGTCCAACAGTACGGCAGCACTCACTCAGTACTGCACTGTAGTGTCAGCCTAGATTACATGCTCAGAACTCTGGAGAGGGACTTGATCTCATGGCCTTCTGCCTCAGAGGCGAGAGAGTTACCAACTGAAAAGAAAAGCACTTGCATCTTAAGCAAATACTGAAAATCCCCCATGTGAATTGGGGCAAAAAATGTAGATTGTATAACATAAATAAATGAAATAAAAGAGATTTTGGGTGAGGGAAGAATAAATAAATGTACTTGCATCTAAGGCAAGTTTTCAAAAGTTGTAGGTAAATAGTAAATAATATTACAAACCTTGGCCTATGCTTTCCACTCCCCCCACCCCCACCCCATTCAACACCCCTCCAGCTGTCGCCCCCCCCCCCCCCCCTCCCAGCCACCCCCTTCCCAATTGGAGCACATCTCCTTTTCTTTCACATGCCTGAAGAGTGGTGGAAGCAGATTCAATAATAACTTTCAAAAGGGAATTGGATATATACTTGAAAAGGAAAAATTTGCAGGTCTATGGGGAAAGAGATGCCCGCCCCTGGCCAGGTTCAGAGAGATATGGCAGAGATTGAGAAGCAGGTTGAACACCTGTCCTCCCTGCAACAGTTGGTGCATCAGTGCAAGGTCTGTTGGAACAAGTGAGGGAAGAAAAATAACTTGGGGGAGAAAAAGAGAGTGAATTGCACCCCAGCAAAAATAATATTTAAGGCGAGATTTCCGCTTTGTCTAAATTAATGCTCAGAAAGTAAAGGTCTGGGGGGTGCATAACTTCCCGATATGCTGGGTGCACTTAAAAAGAAAATCTCCCCTTTAAAGTCTTGCTTCTCTACAATGTAGTGCTGTAGTGTCCCTTCAAACCCTCAGATCACAGAACCAGAGACTACTACACGTTCAACAAATCATCCAATCAAAGGGTGCTGAGTACTGCCAACTGCTTCCGTTGGTGGTTTTTCCTGAGATAAGTGCTGAACAACCCTTTCATATTTCACATATTTCAAAACAGGGTATCCCCCAACTCACCATAAACACTGCCACCGGAGATCGATTAGGACTAATAATTATTATCGTTGTAAATCCATTTTTGCACATCATAAATTCCACTGGGCACAGTGGGTTACATCTATGCCTAAGTATTGGGAATGTACCAAAGCGCAGCCAGAGTTTGCCACATTTCTTCACATGACTTGTCTACAATACACAGATCTGCAGGGCACAAGTACACATGGCAAGGGAAATTTCCAAAGTCAACATTTGTCAAGAGGATAGAGTTACATCCTGTCCCAATTCTCTCTGACTTACCTCTCCCCATTGAAATGTTGTAGATTTAAAAGGAATTATAAGCAACGAATTGGAGGAAGGACCAGTAATTATGAAGACACCCTCCATCTTGAGTGCAACTCATATTAATGGCCAAACTGCACATGTATCCTATGTGAATTTTGTAGGAAAACCTGAACTGAAAATCCCGTATCACTGCCACATGTAGGAAGAATTAAATCTAGATTTAACTTTCATGTTTTATATGCAATGCCATTTGACTTGGGAGTCATCCTACATAAACTAAATCACTTTACAAAACTGTCACGGCTCCTGGTTAATGTGAGTGTAATACAGTACTAAAAAAATTAACTTTAACTATTACCACACTTGGAAGACTTCCAGGATTTGACACAACACTCAATGTACTATTATCAACTACTTTATTTAACTACATTTGTTGGCTACAAGAGCAGGTCAGAGGCTGGGTATTCTGTGGCGAGTGACTCACCTCCTCACTCCCCAAAGCCTTTCCACCATCTACAAGGCACAAGTCAGGAGTGTGATGGAATACTCTCCACTTGCCTGGATGAGTGCAGCTCCAACAACACTCAAGAAGCTCGACACCATCCAGGACAAAGCAGCCTGCTTGATTGGCACCCCATCCATACCCTAAACGTTCACTCCCTTCACCACCGCCGCATAGTGGCTGCAGTGTGTACCATCCACAGGATGCACTGCAGCAACTCGCCAAGACTTCTTCGACAGCACCTCCGAAACCCGCGACCTCTACCACCTAGAAGGACAAGAGCAGCAGGTACATGGGAACAACACCACCTGCACGTTCCCCTCCAAGTCACACACCATCCTGATTTGGATATATATCGCTGTTCCTTCATCGTCGCTGGGTCAAAATCCTGGAACTCCCTTCCTAACAGCATTGTGGGAGAACCTTCACCACACGGACTGCAGCGGTTCAAGAAGGCGGCTCACCACCACCTTCTCAAGGGCAATTAGGGATGGGTAATAAATGCTGGCCTTGCCAGCGACGCCCACATCCCATGAACGAATTTTAAAAATTCTACCGATGGCACCATTATAAGGTATTAGTGATCACAGTAAAAGTAATTGATACTTAGTAGAAATCGGCAGAAACTAGAAAGAAAGGCTTGCATTTATATAGCGGCTTTCACAACCTCAGGACTTCCCAAAGCACTTTACAGCCAATAAAGTACTTTTGAAGTATAGTCACTGATGAACTGTAGGAAACACAGCGCCAATTTGTGCACAGCATGATCCCAGAAACAACATGGTGATAATGACCAGATAACCTGCTATTGGCTGCTGCATTTCCTACATTACAACAGTAACTACACTTCAAAAGTATGTCAAAGTATGAAAGGTGCTATAGAAATGCAACTTCTTTCCTAACTTTCTCCTACCATAACTTTGTGGAAGGTCAGCAGCAACATTGGAGAAAGGGCATGAAACGGCTAAAAAAAGCCACTTGCACCATTTTTCCAGGGTTGCCGCCAATCTTCAGCCAAATTTCCAGTGTAACATCAGGAACACCGCACGGAAATTCGTGCTCAACAATTCTGCCACCCAAAGATCAGAGAACATAAACTATTAAGCCAGATAGATGTACCAGGAATCTCACCTTTAAGGCTAATTGTTTACCTAAATAAACATCAATATTACCAGTCAAAAAGGCAAAAATACTAAAACCCTCTTGGCTCTCGTTAAGTTGTCGTGAAACATTCAGCGGTCACGTTTACTTTACAGACATATTTAGACTTGACTACCAAGAACAAGGCCAGCGAAAATCTTTTTTTTTTTGTTTTAGCCATTCTGCTTGCTCAGTATTGTTTCCACTGTAGCGCCAATATTAATTGAATTAATTTGAAGGAATAAACCCTCTAACTCAACCTATAATTTGAGATTCTCTTACAATTTCATGCCACAATGCCCAATAGGCAGGAATACAATTCCAAAGCATTTTCACACATTATATACGTGATCCCATTCATTGCTATTTCCAGGCAGCCTCCAGCACTAACCTAATATAATTCACAGCTGAGAAGGCCTGGGATTGAGATATGTACCTCTATCACTAGGAGAATATTTTATTGGTAAAAAGATATATAAAACAAATGAAATATTGAAACCAACCTACTCATCCTAATTAAAAGAAAGCGTTTTAATTAGGTTATACAGCTTTTTAATTTATTTCTAATTTTACATTAACTTGTAAAATTAGAATGAAAGTATAAATTACAAAGCCAATAAAGGAAACCAAATAAACATATACTATGTAAAATTATTTCTAGCATTGAATTTTCCCCTTGATCTTGCCTCTGAGTCAGAAGGTTGTGGGTTCGAGTCCCACTCCAGAGACTTGAGCACATAATCTAGGTTCACACCTCAGTGCCATACGGAGGGAGGTTTTTTTTTATTCGTTCATGTGATGTGGGCATGGCTGGCAAGGCCAGCATTTATTGCCCATCCCTGATTGCCCTTGAGAATGTGGTGGTGAGCCGGCTTCTTGAACCGCTGCAGTCCGTGTGGTGAAGGTTCTCCCACAGTGCCGTTAGGTAGGGAGTTCCAGGATTTTGACCCAGCGACGATGAAGGGACGGCAATATATTTCCAAGTTAGGATGGTGTGTGACTTGGAGGAGAACGTGCAGGTGGTGTTGTTCCCATGTGCCTGCTGCCCTTGTCCTTCTAGATGGTAGAGGTCGTGGGCTTGGGAGGTGCTGTCGAAGAAGCCTTGGTGAGTTGCTGCAGTGCATCCTGTGGATGGTACACACTGCAGCCACTATGCGCCGGTGGTGGAGGGAGTGAATGTTTAGGGTGGTGGATGGGGTGCCAATCAAGCAGATTGCTTTGTCCTGGATGGTGTCGAACTTCTTGAGTGTTGTTGGAACTGCACTCATCCAGGCAAGTGGAGAGTATTCCATCACACTCCTGACTTGTGCCTTGTAGATGGTGGAAAGGCTTTGGGGAGTGAGGAGGTGAGCCACTCACCGCAGAATACCCAGCCTCTGGCCTGCTCTTGCAGCCACAGTATTTATGTGGCTGGTCCAGTTAAGTTTCTGGTCAATGGTGACCCCCAGGATGTTGATGATGGCGGATTCGGCGATGGTAATGCTGTTGAATGTCAATTGGGGGTGGTTAGATTCTCTCTTGTTGGAGATGGTCATTGCTTGGCATTTGTCTGGCGTGAATGTTACTTGCCACTTATCAGCCCAAGCCTGGGTGTTGTCCAGGTCTTGCTTCATGCGGGCATGGGCTGCTTCATTATCTGAAGGGTTACGAATGGAACTGATCACTGTGCAATCATCAGCGAACATCCCCACTTCTGACCTTATGATAGAGGGAAGGTCATTGATGAAGCAGCTGAAGATGGTTGGGCCTAGGACACTGCCCTGAGGAACTCCTGCAGCAATGTCCTGTGGCTAAGATGATTGGCCTCCAACAACCACTACCATCTTCTTTTGAGCTAGGTATGACTCCAGCCAAAGTGTTGCAGTGCCAAAGATGTTGTCTTTCAAATGAAACGTTAAACTGAGGCACCATCTGCCCTCTCAGATGGACGTAAAATATCCCAAGGCACTATTTTGAAGAACAGTAGGGGAGTTCTCCCCGGTGTCCTGGCCAATATTTATCTCTCAACCAATATCACTAAAAAAATAGATTATCTGGTCATTTATCTCATTGCAGTTTGTGGGACCTTGCTGCACAAATTGGCTGCTGCGTTTCCTGCATTACAACAGTGACTACACTTCAAAAGTACTTCAAAGCACTTTGGGACATCCTAAGGTCGTGAAAGACGCTGTATAATTGCAAGTCTTTCTTTTTAATTTGGAAAATGTACTGTAACTGATTTCAATTGGGTTTAATTTGTTAAAATGCGAACTGTAAATGAAGAAGCCTAACTGTAGAGGCTGAGTTTCCTCGGTGTTACTCCCGCTTCACCACCGTGACTTCGACGGACATTTGGCGGGAACCCCGTTTGCGCACATGTATAGTGTTCCAGCCGAGATATGGTGGTGGAGCAGGAGACTCCCAAAGTAAATTCACCCCCATACTATTCATTTCCTGTGGTTTTTGTGAGGATGTGAACAAAGCCTAAACCTTCTCAAGGGCAACTTGGGATGGACAATAAATGCTGGTGTTGCTAGCGACGCCCATATCCCCAGAAAGAATAAAAACAAATTGGGTAAGATCTTTGACTCATCTGGCATCCCATTTGGATGTGTTATGGTTCTCAAAAGATAGTGCAAAGCACGACATTAATTCAGTTTATCCCTATAAATAGTCTTGGACCAATCAAAATCAATGTTAAACAAGCCGATTATCAATTCGTCAGTGAAGACGTGCTCTCCGGGTAAATGGATCAATGCATTATTTTCAACCATGTTTCTCAATCAGTTCACCCATTTAAGAGCCATTAGGGAAATATAAGTTCAGCTGAACTGACAATCTGGTCTTTTTTTACTAATTCTGCTGGCACTGAGACCCTCCTGTGCCATATGTTCTGTTTGAAAAAAATATGTTTTCAAAGCTAGGATCTTGCTCAGATGCACATGTGGTGACATCCCAATCTCAGCTCGTTGAGAAAGGGAAAGGGAAAAGAGCCCATGGCACTATTTAGAAAAAAAGCAGGGGAGTTCTCCCCGGTGACCTGGCTAATATTTATCCCTCAACCAACATCACTAAAAATAACAAATTATCTGGCCATTGTCACATTGCTATTTGTGGGACTTTGCTATGTGCAAATTGGCTGCTGTGTTTCCTACATTATAACAGTGACTACACTTCAAAAATACTTTTTGGCTGTAAAGTGCTTTGGGACGTCCTAAGGTTGTGAAAGGTGCTATAAGAATGCAAGTTCTTTCTTTTTTTGGTGAGTCACGATTGGTGCTTTCTCCACTTGAATGGGGGAGGGGAGAACTGAAGGAATCCTCATTAAACGTATTAGGGGTTAAATTGGTTAACCCCCGAAACAGGGCGCGGGTATCGTGATCCGCGATTAACCCGCGCCCGATGCTTCCTTCGCAGGCAGAACGAGACATTCATCGGCCTGAACATTTACCGCAGCCAAACGTTGAAAACTTGCGTTGAATGATGATTCCACGACATTTGCACTTTCCACCAGCAGGGGGAGCCCAAATCTCTTAAAGGGAGACTGTCTCTCTGACAGCCAGCCAAAATCTCTTAAAGGTAGCCGGTACCTGTTACTTGCTAAAAATAACGCTCTGCTGTCTGCACGGAGTCTGAACGGAGATCAGACATCACACACGTAAAGCACAGATGCAGGCCCCATCCCTATGTTTACAAACTGCTGAGTTATGTTAAAACATTGAATAAAGGTTGCGCACCACCAAATCCCACATCCTCCAATCAGCACGCCACACTTCACCAATCTGCCGGTCTGAGTTGGTACCAGGCCTGCGAGAGTGTATGCACCAAGGTTCTCTGCTGATGCACTAGAGGCCTTGGTGCAAGAGGTGGACAGAAGAAGGACCATCCTATATCTGCAGGGGTGGGAGGGGGGAGGAACAAGAGGCCCTCCAGACATATGCTCAAAAGGCAGTGGGAAGCAGTAGGGGATGCAGTCAATGCCAGATGCATAGCACCACGAACATGGATGCAATGCAGGAAGAAGTTCAATGCTTTGACAAGCGTGGTCAAGGTGAGTGAGATCAACTGTCAAGTGGCATCTCCTACCAACTGCACCATTAGCCGCATCCACTGCTCCATGCACTACACCCTCCATCACCCACATACCAACAAATTCTTTCCATCAGTACGCAACTCTTCCAATCAGATGCTTCCTCTCACCCTTATACATTACCGCTGTTGCAAGCCGCACACCCACAACTCAGAGGCCACACACACTGACAGCTATTCAACCATGACAGGCACATCACCCAGACACACGTCCTGTTTTCTTGCAGGAGAAGGTGGCACATAACAGGAGGCAGTAAGTGGCAGTGGCATTTAGCCCCTCAAGCCTGTTCCGCCATTCAATGAGATCATGGTTGATCTGTGACCTAACTCCATATACCCGCCTTAGCCCCATTTCCCTTAATACCCTTGGTTCATAGAAATCTATCAATCTCAGATTTAACTTTCACAAGTGAGCTGGCATCAACTGTCATTTGCAGAAGAGCATTCCAAATTTCTCCCACTCTTTGCGTGTAGAAGCATTTCCTAACTTCACTCCTGCACATTCCCACCTCTAAATGTTAGGCTATGTCCCCTTGTCCTAGTATTCAAGTATAGGAGACCTCCACAAACAGTTACAAATGCATCAGCAGCCAGAAGCAATAATCCAGCAACTAACCTGTAAATCCTGCATGGCCCCTTTAAATAGCGCAGGTGGGGGGTCCTCCAGGCACTCTAAGACATGTTCAGGTGTTCATGGTTAAGACAGAGCATTGAGTGGAGCGTCTAGTGCCAAAATGTGTCTATCACTTTAAATCAGCGTTGCACACTGATCGAACGCATATTCTCCCGACTTTACACGATGCCAGCGTTCGTTATTTGCGCATCCGCTAAACCCTTTACCAAGATGGTGCCCGGTGCATGTCAGGCTAGATGCCATCTTGGATCTCCGGGAGGCCATGTAGCGCTGAAACAACGTTACACGGCCCAATTTAGCGTCCATCTTCCCATTTAAAGGCTCAGTCTTTCTAAATATCGTAATAAACTGACCTCTTAACACATGCAACGGGAGCCATGTGCCCCAGTCAAATTGTCATAACAAAGGGGTCAACTTGCAAAAGGGTGAAAGCGTTCTGGCAGCTTCTCGTTTTAGTTTCAGGTACTGTTGTTTCTAGGTGTTTTTTAAAACGCCATTCATTTTCCAATCCTGAAGTTGTCATGATTTCCAAGCCTTGATACAAGGAACTGTAACAATATTTTTGCCTTTTCTATCACTACCTCACAATTTTCTCTCACGTGCTACTAGTCTTACTTTTCCATTTCAAAATTAAAAATTAGATGTTTCTACGATTTAGATCCACAAAATCTTGGTGAATAGAACCATATCATTGTAATTGTTCTCCCTTCAGTTTCACCTGCACGCTATTCCTCAACTGAGAGGCACAAGTGACTTGCCCCCAGGCCGATGTCCTCTGGATTCTGTTACAGTCCCCATCACATATAACGGGTGCATTCATGCTAACACGCTTTGCCCGCTATAAGCGGTGGACAGTAAAAACAATTCAATGAAATAACTCCCGAAGCGCGAACAGCTCTTGGAGACTTTGGGCCAGCTTCAATCGGCTTTTTTTAATTCATTCTTGGGATGTGGACGTCACTGGCATTTATTGCCCATCCCTAGTTGCCCTTGAGAAGGTGGTGATGGGCCTTCTTCTTGAACCGCTGCAGTCCATGTGGTGCAGCCCAACTGGCCAATCCCTGGAAACAGAGAGCTGGAAGGGTCAGAGGTCAGGTTACTGGTTTACTGTGCAGCCGAGAACTAAAGAGGTTGGAGAGTGTGTCTGCCAGAGCTGCCATAGGGGAGATAACTCAAAAGGGACAAACTTCTCTTCCAGAGAACAGGGCCAACCAGTCACAGAGAAAAGGTACCTGTTCAAAGAGTGTATCCTGTTGTAGGAAGCATTGCAGTGTAGGTCAAAATTCAGAATTTACTTCTCTTATTCGGTCTGCTTCACGATTTTTTTATTGAGCTCATCTCAATAAAGTGTTTATCAGTCTGCCTTCCAGTAAACAGAGGGAGTACATGGGGGTAATCTTCACCTTCACAGTCTGGTCGGTAATCTGGCACAGTGGAAAGCTCATTATAGAACGTGTCCAATTTTTATCCAATTGATCTGCGCCACCAAATTATCCCCCAGCTGATGAAGGTGAAAATTACCCCCCATACGAATGTCACATTTAACACATTGCTGTATTGTTATAGCCTGGCTCACGCTAAAGTTTGACTGGAGATTATATGGTGCCTTTAATGTAGGAAAACATCCTAAGGAGCTGCACAGGAGTGTAATAAGACAAAAATTGACACTGAGCCAAAGAAAGGGATATTACGACAGGTGACTAAAAGCTTAGTCAAAGAGATATATTTTAAGGAGGTGCTTAAAGGAGGGGAGAGAGCTGGAGAGACAGAAAGGTTTAGGAAGGGAATTCCAGAGCTTAGGGCCTAGATGGCTGAAGCACGGCCACCAATGGTGGGGCGAAGGGGGTGGGGGATGCACAAGAGTCCAGAGTTGGAGGAATGAAGAATTCCCGGAGGCTTGGAGGGCTGGAGGAGGATACAGGGATAGTGAGGGGTGAGGTCATGGAGGGATTTGAACAGGAGGATGAGAATTTTAAAATTGTGGCCTTGGTGGACCAGGAGCCAAAGTAGGTCAGCGAGCACAGAGGTAATGGGACTTGGTGTGGGTTAGAATACGAGCAATGGGGTTTTGGATGAAGTCAAGTTTACGGAGGGCGGAAGGTGGGAGGTTGGCCAAGGATCATTGGAATATTCAAGCTGGAAGTAGCAAAAACATAGATGAGGGTTTCAGCAGCAGATAAGCTGAGGCAAAGGTGGAGGCAGTCAATGTTACGGTGGTGGAAGTAGACAGTCTTTGTGACGGAAAGGATATGGGGTTGGGAGCTCAGCTCAGGGTCAAATAGGACACCGAGGTTGCAAACAGGCTAGTTCACCCTAAGACAGTGGCCAGGGAGAGTGATGGACTAGGTGGCGAGGGAACGGAATTTTTGGCCAAGGATAAATCCTTGGGGGACCCCAGAGACAATGGTGCATGGGTGAGAAGAGAGTCTCTGGCTACATTGCAGGAGATTCTCTGGCTATGACTGGGTATATAAGAGTGGAACCAGGCGAGGGCAGTACCACTCAGCTGGAAAATGGAGGAGAGGCTTTGGAGGAGGATGGCGTGATCCACAGTGTCAAAGACTGCAGAGAGATCAAGAAGGATGAGGAGGGATAGTTTGCCATGGTTACAGTCACTGAGGATGTCATTTGTGACTTTGATAAGAGCCGTTTCAGTGCTGTGGCAGAGGCGGAAAGCTGATTGGAGGAGTTCAAACACGGAGTTGCCGGAAAGACGGGCACGGATTTGGGAGGCGACAACACATTCAACAACACTGAAGAGGAAAGGGAGGTTGGAGATAGGGTGGTAGTTAGCAAGGACAGAGGGGTCAAGGGTGGGTTTTTTGAGGAGGGGACGATGACGGTAGATCTGTGCTCATGATTGTAAGGGGCATAGGATCCACTAATGGAAGAGAACTAGGGTTGCCAACTCTGGTTGGACGTATTCCTGGAGGTTCTATCACATGACCTCCTGCCTCCAACCACCCCACCCAGTCAAACAGCCTTTTTCCCCATCTTCAATATTTTTATAACTAATAAACAAAGAAAATTTAAGAAGCACACCATTTGTTTTAATGTCCTTATGATTTTCCTTCTGGGTTGATCACAGCAGTGTCCAGGAGATTAATGTTTAATTCCTGGAGACTCCAGGACAATCCTGGAGGGTTGGCAAACCTTGAGAGAACCGTGATGCTCAGCCCTACAGAATATCAAGAACAGACCCGACATTTGTAAAAGGGACAAACAGGTCCATGTTAACATAATATTTAAACAAATTTATTCATTCACTGAGGGAAATGAAACCTGTTTTTTCCAAAACACATTTCTTTCCCCCTCTCTCTCCAATACATTTGAAGGTAAAATGTACAAAAAAGGACACAATTGCAAATATAGTTTTGCCAGTGATTTATACAGGAATTGGAATAACTTGTTTTGACATATTGTTAATCATATTCTAAATATATCATAGATTTGATTACCTTTGTTGGTAAGAGATTCACATTGACTGGAAGCTTTCTGTGAATCAATAATTACACCTAAATCCTATTCCTTGTCCACCTTTGTTAATATTTCATTGTGAATGAATGAAAGCATCTTGAAGTTGACGACGAGATGGGTACTACAATCTCAAGCAAGTCATTTAAATAATGGGCTCCAATGAGATGCATGGACCCAACATACAAACCTACTGAAACTGACGAGAAGTTAAAGATGGCCTGGAGGGTATTCAGAACTGGATCCGATAGAGGGAAGATACAAAGAAAATATTTTCTGAGAACCCTTTCCTCTCCCAATAAAAAAAATCTTAAAAGATACGGATTTAAACGCAAGAGGAAAGGCACCAGCAATTGGAAAGTTGCTAAACAGGTCATTTTCCAACTTCCTGCTCCTGGAGGGTGAGGGCAGAGGAGGGGGTTTGGGTTATGGAAGTGGCGATCCTCTGTCACCAATAGCGCGTATCGTGAATTCCAGTGTGCGCGCCAAACAATTTTCCAACCATTTTAAATGAAAGGCCATAACATCGTGTGCATTGTGCACCTAAATTTTTGGCAGGTGGTACTCCAAGAGGTGAGTGCATGAGTGCAGAGTCCAAAAACTGCCGCTTAAATGTCTGGCTATCTCGATATATTGGAGGTAATTTTCAACTTTAGTGCCCAGGCAGTAATCTGGCGGAGGGGAGCGCTCACATGTTATAGAACCAGTCTGATTTTAATCCATTGAAATCCATGGGATGAAAACCGGGCGGGTTCCATAATAGACGGACGATCTGTTCCATTAAATTACCACCCAGATGGTGAAATTGAAAACTACCCCATGGAGCAGTTTCCAATCACTTACTTATTCAGACTTGTTTTATGAAGTACGCAGGTAACTCAAAATACATTTTGGCATTGGTTTAGCAATTCTCCATAATCTCCGGGATCGCTAAATATTTGTTTAGTAACCTGTGTGAAGTAATCCTGAGTGGCAGTCAGAGCAGAAGCAGCAGTTGTTTGTCGTCACTATAAGTTCAGCAATGCGCATCTATTTGTTTAGGTCAGCTAGCGGACAGGGTAAACAAAGCCAGGGTTCACAGAGGGAGGGAGGGAAGGAACCTTGGAAAAAAACTGGAGAGAGAGAAATAAAATCAAGCGAGTCAAAGAAATGGAAATGGGGCAATGACTGAGATGGTAAACCAATGGGAAAAAGAAAGAGAAATAGAGCACATATTTACAGATAAGTGAAGATAGATTACAAGCTAGGCTTTTCCCTTGTAGGCGGTTTGCATACATTACTTGCACCTACACAAACGTATTCTGCTATGTGGAAAGCTAACTGGGTCTCGGGATCTATAGTTGGAGGGATAAAGCACAAATCCCAGGAGGTGATAATGAGTCTGCACAAGACATTGTTATGGCCACATGTGGAGTACTGTGTACACTTCTGGTTGCTGCATCACAGCATCAATCCAAACAACACAGAAAAGGGCAATCGAACTGACACTGAGCTTAAGGCATCTGAGTTATGAGGAAGGTTGAAGAGCTTGGGGATGTTTACTCTGGAGAAGGAGAGGCTCAGAGAGATATTATTCAAGATTCTTAAGGGAATGGATAAACTGAACCCCAAGAATATATTAGAGATTGCCACAGACTCTAGAACCCGGGGACACGAGCTCAAACTTAGAAGAGGGAAAGTGCACAGATAGTTTAGATATAATTACTTTATGCAGAGGGTGGTGAACCTGTGGAGTGGCTAACGCAGGGACGCAGCTACTGTGAAGAAATTTAAGGGAGAATTGGATACATATTTGGGAGAGTGGGCAGTTGAGGGGGTTCATTTTTGGGACTAACCAGATGGATTGCAGACATTTCTGTTTATGCACTTTCTTATTTTCCTACAACAAAAGCAAAATGATGGAAATCTAAAATAAAAACAGAAAATGCTGGAAACACTCAGTGAGTCAAGCAGCATCCGTGGAGAGAGGTGCTGATTGTGTTTCTCTACCTGAGCAGTCATTCATTATACCTTGCAATTTCTTTGCATAGTTGTAAAACTTTCCTCCCTAGTGTTGTAATAGATAAACTGTAGATCTTATTTATGATTCATTTGAACCAGTTCATAAATGTGTTGAAGATATAAATACATGCTGCAGTATTGAACTACAGGGAAAACAAGGCAGAGCTTTGTTATATTGATGAGACTTAGAACCACAGCAACAAAATGTAGCTGACAAGATAAGTTGAGGGTGAAATTCATCTTGTGAGGTGACGCAAAACAGGAGATAGCGAATTGGCCGCCCGTTTTAAACTCCACCCGATATTCTTTTCCATTGACTCCTGGAAAATAATATCGGGTGGAGTGTAAGACAGGCTGCCAATTCGCTTTCACTTGTTTTGTGAAACGGACCAAGACAATTACAACCCTTATTTTCTAATCCAATATTTTGGTTACAACTACTTATGCCTAGCCTGGTCAGCATTATCTCCAAAGATTTTGATTGTCAAATCAAGCAGTTCTTGGCCTTTATCAGGAGCCATGATTCGATTTAGAGACAGATTCTGCAGTGATTTTGTGGCTTTTGCCAGTGGCAGTGAAGGTGACACCTGGGGCTCGATTTTGCGATCGCGTTTCCGGCGGGTTTCCAGCGGGTTGGCCCCGAAAATCCCGATATCCGGTCACGTGACCGGATCGCGACGAAATCCCGGCCACTTCCGGGTACCGCGCTGACGTGCGGGGCTGCGCACGCAAGCCCCGCTGGTGGGAATCCCGCAGGCAATTAAAGCCAGCGGGGTTCCACTTGAGAGTACTTAACTTGCTCGTTGTGGTCAGTTAATGAGCTGAAGCAGCTGTCAAAAGAGGAAGTGTGGGATTTTAGGTTCAATGCAGTCAGTTTCCCACACTGGGGGAAACAGTACCTTTCAAACCAGGCGTGTTGCAGCCAGCAGCCTGTGGCAGGTGCCAAGGTGCGCTCCACGGGGGAGAGCCCTCACCCACGCAGGAGGCCACCACGTCACATAGGGCAACCCCTGCCCTCCACCACCCCCCCGCCAAGCCAGAGGACAGACCGACACGAAACCGCAGCCCCAGTCCGAGGACCCACCCACCTACCCTGCACAACCCCTCAGACCAACACCTGCCAGATGGGTGGTGCGTTGACATCGTCGGAGGACGAACAGGATGACCAGCCCCAGCAGCCTCGCAGTCCACGCCGTCCGCCTCGGAGAGGTGGGGCCCCCCAACACGGTGTTGCGGCACACCCACCTGCACAGCAGGAGGGAGGGCAACCGCAGAGAGAGATGCGTCGCAGGAGGCACTACCCTCCGCACAGGGTGTACAGAGCGAGGCTCAGCTTCATGGACCTCTCCGAGGAGCAGTGCATACGGAGGCTCAGAGTCAATCGCCAGGTAGTCGCCGACATCTGCAGCCTCCTTAACGACGAGCTGCTCCCTGATGGACCAAGCAGCATCTTCTTACCTGTCGCCGTCAAAGTCACCACTGCCCTCAACTTCTTCGCATCCGGTTCCTTCCAGGGTGCCACCGGGGACATCACCGGGGTCTGTCAGTCCTCTGCACACAAGTGCATAAGGCAGGTCACTGATGGGTTGTTCCGCAGGGCCTCCCACTACATCAACTTCGCCATGGACGAGCGCAGCCAGATGGAGAGGGCGGTTGGATTCCATGCCATGGCCGGCTTCCCACGGGTGCAGGGTGTAATCGACTGCACCCACATCGCAATACGGGCACCTCCGCATGAGCCAGGGCTGTTCATCAACAGGAAGGGGTATCACTCCATGAACGCCCAGCTCATCTGTGACCACCGCCAGAGATTCCTACACGTGTGCGCCAGATACCCCGGCAGCTGCCACGATGCCTTCGTCCTCAGGGAGTCCGCCGTCCCGCCCATCCTGCAGGCACCCAACGCCGGCAACGGCTGGCTCCTCGGCGACAAGGGGTATCCCCTCCACACGTGGCTCATGACAACTCTGAGGAACCCCATCACCGAGACGGAGCGTCGGTACAATGACAGCCACACTGCTACCAGGTCTACAATTGAGCAGACCATAAGGCTTCTCAAGATGCGCTTCAGGTGCCTTGATCGTTCTGGGGGAGCGCTGCAATACACACCATTCAGAGTGGGACGAATCATAGTTGTCTGCTGTGCCCTGCACAACATGGCCCTACAGAGAGGGGTGCCGCTGGAGGAGGCCCCATCCACACCCGCCACCCACATTGAGGAAGGCGAGGGCGAGGAGGAGGAGGAGGAGGCGGAGGAGGAGGAGGCGGAGGAGGAGGACGCGCCAGAGGATGTTGGACGACCCATGCGCCGAGCCGCGACTCACCGGGATGGTCGCCGGGCCAGGGAGGCACTCATACGTCAACGGTTCTCCTAGAGTCACACACTGCGAGGTGCTCGCATCTCCTCACCTGCACATGCGAGCGGCCATACCAGCCCCCTCCACTGAAGAGTGCTGCCAGTAATCCTGCACCCACAGCAGTGTGCCCAATGGGTGGCAGCAGGTGTTCGGCGTCATGATGGCCTCCACGGAACGCAACTATTGCACAAGCCGCGGAAGAATGGACGAGAGGTGGCAGGAGTGGTGAGAATAGACTATTTAATATCTCGAATGTGACATTATATAAGAAAGAAAGTACGAAATAATAAACACCCTGGTGTTTACACTTTGTGATTATAAGGCCTTTGCAATTCTTTTCCGGGAACCCCTACGTGGTGCTACCCCTGTGGCTCCAGCAGAGGTAGTGGCAGGTTGCTCGTCTTCTTGCCTTGACCGGGTAGATGCTTTTGGTGGACGGCCCCTGGGTTTCGGTGCCCGTGACGGCACCTCCACAGACTGCTCCTCCTGCACCGGGGCAGGGGCAGACTCGGCCACCTGGAGAGGAGGCACCATTGCGGGTACTGGTTGAGAGGTGGGCGACGGGTGGGACGTGGGGACGCCTTGAGAGGCGTCCCCGCTTCCATGTCCCCGGTCACCATCATCCCTCTCTTGGCCTCGGCCCACATCACCCCTTCCACCCTGCCGGACGGCAGTTTGGATGGCATGTGTGAGGCCTTGCAAGGCCACCCCTAGTGTATCCCTCAGCCTGTTGATGGCGTCGGAATGTTGCTCACCCTGAATCCGTACAGACGTTGTGAGGGCCTGCATGGACTCGATCTGGAGCTGTGCGTGACGCTCGAGGAAGGCCAGCCTGTCCTCCACCGCAGACAGTCCCGCACCTACCTGCGACACTGTGTCGCCGGTACCCTCCTGTGCCTGCGCCACCAATGCCCACATGCAGGAGGTGGACTCCTCCATCGCCTGCGCTATTGTGGACAATGCGCACGGCACCTCTGCCAGTACCTCAGCAATTAGCTGGTGGCCCTCGATGACTCTCCTTTTCACTGGTGGCCCCCTGGGTTCAGCATCTGGGTCCGGCTGAGCAGAGCCTGGAGATGAGTGCTCCCTCCGTCGCGGACCCTCCGCGGCTGCCCCTGCCACCAGGGTCTGCTCATGCTCATTCGTGCGCGGTGACTCACCAAGTGCTACCCCAACTAGTTGGCGAGGGGGACCCACCGAGGTGCGTGTCTCTGCGCTGGTGGATGGTTGGCTCTGATGTGACGATGCACCCTCAGAGACCGCCATGTCCTCTGAGGAATCGCCCTCCACGATCGCTTCACCCAAAGACGGACCTGCAAGAGAACAGAAGGCACTTTGAGGCATGTGGACCAACTTGACAGTGCGCCTGATGGCAGGTGATGAGACGGTAACTCGCGATCATGGGTGTTGAGTGTCAGCTTTCCCTTACCGGCCGTTTCAGCAGCGACACCCTCGCCATCGGCCACCGACAGGCAATGTCGCGTGCGGGCGAGGTCGAGCGTCGGTGAGCTCCACCGGTGCGCTCCACCACTTGCGGCGGCCCACCTCCGGTGCATGCCCTTTCCCTATTGTTCTTGCTTCTCTTCTCCTGTGAAGGCAAAACACAGATGTGTGAGTGGGTGCGTCTTGCATCGTGAGATGCATCGAGCATCGGTGTGGTTGGGTTGAGCGTGGCGCGGAACGGATGGGAGGAAGCGTGGGCCACGTGCCCATCCCATTGCATGGGGATTGGGGTGTGTGGTAGTGTTCGGGTGGGGTCAGGGACGGTGGGTACTTGCGTGCACGGCGAGGATGGTGAATGAGTGGCTGTGAGGATTGCTGATGGAGCGCAGTGGTGGCTGTGCAGGAGGGGGTTGTGATCTGCTTGGCGTGATGGTGGGGACGGGATGTGGGAGGGTGCGTTGGTGTACTCACCTTGCCAGACCTAGTCAGGTCATTGAAGCACTTGCGGCACTGCTCCCAAGTCCTTGGGGTGTTGCCCCTGCTGCTCACCTCCGCCGCCACCTCTGCCCATGCCTTCCTGGTTGCGGCGGCAGGGAACTTGCGTCCATCTTCTGGGAAGAGTGTTTCCCTCCTCCTCCTCACGCCCTCCAGCATCAGCTGCAGTGCCAGGTCTGAAAAACGGGGCGCAGCCTTTCCCCTTTGCTGAGCCATCGTCTCAAACCGCTTGCTTGTAGCAGGAGGGGCTTTGGGAGACTGCCCCTTTAACTGGAGCTCCTACATCGCGTCGACGGTACTGCGCATGCGCAGCCGGCCGGCACGCAGCTGGGGAGCGCAGAACCCGGAAGCAGGGCTTAATCGGTCCAATTATCCCGCGATCGCGTGGGGGACGCACACGATTAGCCGTCCGCGTTTTCCACGCTCCCGGAGGACCACCCGCTGGGAACCCGCAGGCCTGCTAAATTCGAGCCCCTGCTCTCACCTCTTATTTTTCTGGTATCTTTTAGGGTCCTATAGAGTGATATTGTAGCCATTAGTTAGTCCACCATATTCAATCATATAAGAGGTTACTTTGTTTGCCTCACCTAAGGGAAAAGCAAATGTAAACAGAGTTGGATTTTTCATCTCCTAACCAATTCCACAGGACTGTCAAGATAACAGATTGTATGCATGTTGAAGTGTATGTGCCTCCTCAGAATGTGGTCCAACTCTACAATCTGAATAGGATGTCTGTAGTGCGCACAACATTGTCAGCTAAGTGTCTGATAATTTACATGGATTGATTCATTCTGTTACAGCTGACACTTGCCAGGCACTGTGACAGGGGTGATAGCTTGCAGGGCTTGCTGTCAGGTGAATCTGTCTTCCATTTTATAACCAGACAGAAGATCTACTTGCAGTATCTGCTACCAGCAGTTTTCCATTCCTAGACTACCTGCCAAAAAAAAGATACATCAGTTTTCAGAATCATTCAGAATCATCTTTCACTTTAATCATAATCAGAATGGGGAACGTCCCTTATATGAACAACAATATTTTTGCATGTACAATGGCGAATCCAAAAGTCAGCCTGAGAATCACTTTTTTCTTATAGTTTACAGTCAAACCAATCCTCTAAATATCGCAAGTCCTACATTTGGGCTGTCAGTCACTTTTCTGCCCAATTATATTTGAGTAGAAGATTATACTTTTAGCTCTTTCACAACGCACTCTCCAATCTGGGTTTCACTCAATGATAACAGAACTTGTGAACTAAAATCGACAGTATGGCCAATCATTAGGAGGTTGGGTCAGTCTGCCATTTTCTGATGCTAAAAAACATTTTCTCTCCCAGTGTTATAAAATAAATATCAAACAGGGTTTATACCATAGACAGACTTAGGTTAATATTCCTTTCTTATAAAAATGCATTAGAACAGAATTTGCAACACAAACTGAGTATTTAAACCTTGCTGAGATTACTGCCTTTCCAATAATTGTAGCAAATGCAACAATGTTAGAAAACTAGATTTTCACTGAATAAAAGGTTTGGAATGGAAGCATTTTTGCAGCAAAAACAATGGGCTCGATTTTAGAATCCAAGTGCGGGTGCGTTGGGGGCGGAGAGGGCTCCAAAAATCGGGGAAATCCCGAGCTGGTTTGGAACCCAGCTCCAACCCGCAGAACTCTGGATCTGGGTGCGTGTGCACCTCCCGAATGTGGAAGTCCCACCTGCAATTAAAGCCAGCGGGATGACAGTTAAGAGAGTTATTTAGATAGTTGAAGTACTTGAAGAACTTAATTTTGTCAATGTTAAGGCAGGGGTCCGATTTTCAAACATCCTCAGTGTGTTTCCCGTGCTGTGGGAAACACTCCATGTTCTACCAGACGTGCTTCATCCAGCAGCCAGTTGGATATTCAAATGCTTGTTTGACAGATGGGGATAAAAGGTGAGTTATTGGTGCAGGGCACTCAGTTCTTTTACACAAACTTTTTGCTGGGAGATCTTTGTGTTTTCACTGAAAATTCTTACTTTCCACTCGCAATTCTTCTGTTCACACATACTTACCAACTTTCAGACCCCCTCAAACTGACACCATCAGGATTGGGGCGCCATAGCTGCATTCACCACTATATCTGAGGACAAGCAACATCACCAGCCTCATCACCCCTCCCTGCACAAAACAGTCCTGCAACTACACATACACCCACAGTAAAGTGACCCACTGGGTGCCATCAAGTGTCGCCGTTCATGGTGAACCTCATGAGAGGGCCCCATCACAAAAGCCAGTCAAGAATGGGCAAGACATGGCAGTGGTGGTTTTAAACATAACATTTAATGTGAGTTTAACAAAAAACAAATATAAATGAAAAACATGACCATGTGTCAAATACCCTTGTGCATAACCTTCATGATCACAAATCCTCAGCCTTTCTCTTCCTATTACTTCTACGTGGTGCATCCCCTGTGGCTGCAGCAGAGGTAGTGGCAGGTTGCTCTTGTTCATGCCCTGACTGCTTAGATGCTTTGGGCCTACGCCCCCTGGGTTTTGGAGCCTGTGAAGGCCCCTCCAAAGACTGCTCCACCTGCACCTGTGCAGGGGCAGATTCAGCCACCTGGAGAGGAGGCAGCATTGCGGTAACTGGTTGAGAGGAGGGCAACGGGTGAGACGTGGGAGCGCTTTGAGTGGCGTCCCCACTTCCATGTCCCCTTTCGCCATCATCCCTCCCCTGGGCCAGGCCCACATCACTCCTACCACTCTGCTGGACAACAGTGTGGTGGACATGTGTGATGAGTTGGAAGGCCACTTCTAAAATTTATGTCAGCCTGTTTAATGTTGTTCACCCTCAGTCCAAACGACCGTTGTTAAGGCCTGAATGGACTCATTTATGAGCCGTGCTTGAAGCTCAAGGGAGGCTAGCCTTCTCTCCATCACAGACATACCCGCACTTACCTTTGACACTATCTCAGACATTTCAGCAGTTACATGCGACACTCTCTCAGACAGTTGCTCATGTCCCTGTAACACTATCTGAGAGATTCCCTCCCGTACTTGTGCCACCATTCCACTCATGCAGGAGTTGGACTCCATCCATCCTCTGCGCTATTGTGGAGAGTGCACAGGGCACCCATTCCAGTACCTCGCAAATGTGCTGCTGTCCCTCGATCATTTCCTTTTAAAGGATGGCCCCCGGGGTTCAGCATCTTCGTCTAGCTGAGCAGAGCCTAGAGAGGAGTGCTCCCACCGACGCGGACTCTCCACAGCTGCACCTGCCACCAGTGTCTGCTCGTGCTCACTTGTGTGTGGCGCATCACCAGGTGCCAACCCAACTAACTCATTACTAGGGCCAACTGAGGTGTGAGTATCTATGCTGGTGGATGGCTCAGGTCCTCTGAGGAATCTCCCTCTGCCGTCACTGTGGTCGCTGAAGGGCCTGTAAGAGAACAGAAGGCAATATTAAGCATGATCACAGATGTGTCATGTTGCGATGAGCATACTGAGATGTTCAACATTCCAATCATTGTTAACATCAATTCATACGGTGTCTAATGAATGTTAAAGTTGTGTCACCAGACGTTTGTGAGGTCCCAGTCTCATCGTCCCCGATGGACAGGCACTCAAGGCTGTGGCTGATCTCCAGCGCCCCCTGCTCCGCGTCTGTGAGGATCACTACTTGTTGTAGTAGTCCTCGCCCCCTCGCGTGCATTTTGCACTCTCTTCTCCTAGAAGGGGAGGAAAAACAGACGTGAGTGAGTAATGGTGAAGTGGCCAATCGATGAATGCATTACTTTGGGTGAGGCTAACCATGAAAGAGGTGCATCAGAGAGTGAGTATGAGACAGAGATATCACATTGGATGAGGATTGGGGTGAGTGGTAATGGTAGGGTGACGAATGGGGAGGTGAGGAAGTGCTGAGGAAGTGCAGGTAAGTTGAGGATAAGCCTTAAGTGGGTGTGAGGAGTGATGTGATAGACTAGAATTGACAGTGCAGAATGAGTTGGGGGGGTGGGGGCGATGATGTGGAACATGGAATGCAGGAGAATCAGTAAGTGTACTCATTTTTGCTGACCTAGTTAGGTCATTGAACCGCTTCCTGCACTGGATGTGCATCTTCCTGTGCAGGAGATGTTGCTGCTGCTGGTGACCTCTTCTGCCACCTCGAGCCAGGCCTTATTGGTGGCAGAGGCAGGGCACTTCCTCCCATCCGCCGGGTAAAATACTTCCCTCCTCATCCTCACCCCGTCCAGTAGTTGCTGCAGTGAGGCGTCACTGAACCTTGGAGCAGCCTTGCCCCTGTGCTGCTCCATTGTGGTTTCTGGGTCTTTGCTCCTGCAAAAGCCTTTGGATGAATGGACCTTTAAATAGAGCTCCTCCATTTGTCAGCCTGTGATGCGGATGTGCAGTCCGCCCTCTGCACAACTCTCCGATGGCAAACCCAGAAGCCATGTTAAGTGGCACCAATTCACTTGCGATCGCGTGGGAAACGGACATATTTTATTGGTCGGGTTACCCATGCACCTATTCACCCCCCCTCCCCCACCGCTGCCATCCCACCTCCATTCTAAAATCGGGGCCAATGTGTATGTTACAAGTGGCACAGAAAAGTTACTTTCCACATGCTTATATTGATGAAAGAAAGAAAAGATTTGCATTTATATAGTGCTTTCCATGACCTCAGGGCATCCCAAAGTGCTTTACTCCAGGGCAAAATAAATGATCATGTGGATAGAAATTTCCAGAAAACATAAAAACTGCGCACAGGTAGCTGAAGAGGTAACATGAAGAGGCAAGTTTTAAATCAGCAAATAATGTGGGAGAAGAAGGAAGGCACTGGATGAAACAATTATCAAATATAATCTGTCGATCCATAATATATTAAATACCTCACATCTGCACGCACTGCCTGTCTGCACCACTTGATTTCCTGCTGTCACATTTTTGTCGCACTTTTTGTGTCAACTTTTTCCATTATAGTTTATTACGTCCACATTTAAAATGAGATTTGCCTACGTAAACTTGTCACACTGATTGCACAATCGCGTGTGAATGTGAAGCAGTTTTCTGTCTGTGCCAGCTCAGCCAACATCTTGTTTTTTTATTGCATTTTGCTGTATATATAAAACTGTACAGGAAAGCTGTTAACTGATATTTTTTTTTACTTTTCACCTTTTTTACGATAACATATAGTTTTAATGTCTTTAAGTATTACATACTGTATTTTATTTAACAATCCCCTGATTGCCGTGGCCTTTGAGTTGTCCTGGTCCCGCTTCCAATGGCATCTCCTCTCTTCTGTACCTACCAGCCTAGTCCTCACCCTTCTCCTGTTGCAGGCATTCAAAAAAAATGGAAATGATTATTCACCCATTTTGGGGGCCTTTCTACCCTTGCCCTACCGATTCCTTGCGGTGGCATTAGGGTCCAGCCTTGGCTCACACTGAGATTCACACAGAGCCCCTCTTATGTTCTGGGTACTTGCGGGCCTCAGGCCAAGTCAGTATGGCCTCACATCCATTCCATTCCCTCCCACTCCCAATACAGCCCCAGACCCGGACTGCTCCCAATCTCTGCTGGAATGCCCTTGGGTGTGACCAATTGCTTCCTACTGCCGAAGTGACCTGAAACAAGACAATTTGTAACCAGCCACCCCTTCCCCATCACCCCCCCAAACTTGAGCATGATCTCAAAAATTGGATCCCCACCCCCCCCCCCCCACCCCCCAACTCAACACTGAGGAAGGGGAGAAACAAGAGCATGGTACAATCCAGACATGCCCTCATGGAGCTTCCTACCAAGGGTCTCAAGTTCCCTGTGGCTCAGCAGCATAGTTACTGGATCAGACGCTGAATCTCTTGGGGTAAATTTTGGTCTTCACTGTAATCTGGTGGAACAGATCGCCCGCCCATTATAGAAAACCTCCGATTTTACTGAATTCAATGGAATGAAAATCGGGCAGGTTCTATAACTCAGTGGGTATAACTGTCTCGGTTAAAGCTGTGGGTGGGCAATCACTCCACCAAATTATTGCCCAGGCGGTGAAGACAAAAATCTGCCTCCCGTGTTATGGGGCTCTATTTTAGCACCCGCTATCGGGTGCGTTCCTGGCGGGGGGGCTCCGAAAATCGGAGAATCCCGGCGCGGTACTGGAGCCCGCCCCAAACCCGCGCACTTCCGGGTTCCCCGCTGACAAGCCGGCGTGCGCGCGCAGCCCCCGCTGGTGGGAATCCCGCAGGCAATTAAAGCCAGCGGGATGCCACTTGACAATATTTATTTAGGTATTTCAGGTCATTAACTGACCTGATTAAGGGATTATGTGGGATTTTAGAACAAAGTGGGACTGTGTCCCACAATGGGGGAAGCACTCCCAGGTCAAATGGACGTGTTGCAGCTGTCAGCCTGTGGCAGCTGCAAAGGTCCATTTGACAGGTGGGGGGGAGACCCTCACTCATTGCAGGAGGCCACTCTGTCCCTTGGGACAAAGTTTGGCCTCCACCACACTCCTCCTGACAGTCAAAGTCACCCACCTGCACACTTACCCCAGGGTCCAGAGACATGTACCTACCTTGCGGACCTCCCTCAGATGTACATCTAGCGGATGGGGGCCGCCGTAGCTGCAGTCATGACCTCCTCGGAGGGCGAACAGCATCACCAGCCTCGCCATCCACGCCGTCCACCTCTGACACGTGGAGCTCCACAACAGAGTGCTGTGACGCATCCACCTGTACAGCAGGAGGGAGGGCTACCGCAGAGAGAGATGCGTCGCAGAGGGCACTACCCTCGCCACAGGGTCCACAGACCGAGGCTCAGCTTCCTGGACCTCTCTAAGCAGCAATGCACACGGAGGCGCAGAGGCACTCGACATGTAGTCGTGGAGATCTGCAGCCTCCTTCATGCCGAGCTGCTCCTGGCTGGCCCGAGCACCATCTTCTTACCTGTCGCTGTCAAAGTCACCACTGCCCTCAACAACTTCTCCTCCGCATCCTTCCAGGGTGCAACCGGGGACATCGCCGATGTCTCTCAGTCGTCTGCGCAATAGAGCCCTGCAAATACACCTACACCCACTCTGCAGTGACACAATGGGTGGCATCAGTTGTGGGTCCTCATAGTGATCCTCAGGAGAGGGCATTATTGCACAAACCAGACAGGATTCGCGAAGACATGGCAGTAGTGGTGCCAATATAATATGTAATGTGAGTTGGTCAGAAATTCAATATAAGTAACACCCATGACAAACCCTCAAACACCCTTGTGCATTCCCTTCATGCTCACGACACGTTTGCCTTACGCTGCCTACTGCACATATGTGATGCATGCCCTGTGGCTGCAGCACAGGTAGTGGCAGGTTGAGTGAGGCTGGCCGTGAAAGAGATGCATGAGAGGGTGAGTATGAGAACGAGCCATGAGATTTGAAGGGATTCGCAAAATTTCACATGTTCTCCCCCAACCCGAAGATTTATTGGAGTTATTAAAGAAACCCTGGTGTGACTGTTTTAAAAAATCCAAGGTCTCTCAAAATGGCTGCAGTCAGACACATGGCCGAGGACCGGCAGATTTGAAATTGCATTCTCAACAACTCGGCAGGCTTCGTGTTTCAGACAGGTTTCTTTAAACAATGCAGCTGCATTCTAGCCCTGAGGCAAGCTATCAACATGGCCGGCCAACACATCAAAATTCGAGCAGGAAGTGATCGCAGGACAAAAGGTGAACCATCAAGGTACATTCGGAACAATGGTAAAGCAGTTATGGAACAGATCGATACAGGAACCGGCCATTAATGTAAATGGGCCAGAAATTAGGTCCTTTATCTTGAAGCAGTTATGGAACTCAGAAATACAGGAATTGGCCATTAATGTAAATGGGCCAGAGATGGGGTCCTTTGTCTTACGTTTCGTGCTTAAATCAAACAATGAAGCAAGCTGATGAGGTATGAAAAAAACCTGTTACCAAGAGGGTATAACTGGGGCTGCCCAGTATCTCTCTCTCTGCTCTTCTCTCTTCGCCTCTTGGCCCTGTCCTGTCTGTCTGCTAGCACCTAAGAAGGAAGCCATTCAGTAAACCTCGCAACCACATGTCGACGGCAACAGCAGGCACAGGGGCCAGGCCTTTTCATCTGTTTTCACCGGTGAGCATTAATTTTCTGGCCGCCACAAGACAACCTAGCATAAGTGTAAGGGTGGGGGTTAAAGGGGATATTGCTAAACTTGTGATTTTAGAATTTTCCCTCGATGTGTCCGTTTCTTCCAACCCGTTAAGCGTAAGACTGTATTACATCCATAGCGATTTCTTTTTATCTTCTGTATAATACTGTTTACTTTGTAGTTTTAGTTTTCTTATTAATAAACATTGGTTTTCCTTGTACCAATCCACTGGTCTGTTTGTCTGTCTTTGTTACCACTCGATAAGTCCTCAGCTCAGAATCAGGAAGGGGTAAGCAATTCGCAACCGCACTGCGGGCAGGGCAGCTCAGGAAAACATAACTGGCTGACCTATTATAAGCCCGAGAAACAGTAAAAAAGAAACCCCTTACAGATTGTATGAGGATTGTGTTGAGTGGTAGTGGCGGGATGAGTACTGGCGAGGTGAGTAGGTGCAGGTAAGATGAGGATGAGGTTTGAGTGGGTATGAGGGGTGATGTGACAGAGTAGTGTTGGCAGTGCTGAAGGAGATGTGGGGTGGGGGCAGTGATGTGGCAGATGGAGTGTAGGGGAATGAGTAAGTGTACTCACTTTGGCTGACCTACTGAGGTCATTGGAGCGCCTCCTGCACTGTATGCAGGTGGGCGATATGTTGGTTGCGCTGGTGACCTCCTCTGCCACCTCGAGCCAGGCCTTCCTGGTGGCAGAGGCAGGCCGCTTCCTCCCGCACGCTGGGAGGAAGATCTCTGTCCTCCCCCTCCTCCTCACCCCATGTATTGATACCTGGAGTGAGGCATCATTAAACTGGCAGCAGCCTTCCCCCTGGGCTGCTCCATGCTGTAATTTTTGCTATTTGTTGCAGCATCTGTCAGTGGAGGACTGCCCCTTTAAATAGAGCGCCTCCAGCTGACAGATCTTACTGCGCATGCGCAGCCCGCCCGACGCACAGATCAGCAGTGGGGAACCCGGAGGAGCAGGTAAGTGGAACCAATTAGTGGTTTGCCTGCTACGATCGCGCGGGAAACTCACTAATTTCACCAGGCGCGTTACCCACGCGCCCGATAGCCCCCCCCCCCCGCCGAGAACCCGCAGCCCTGCTAACATCGGGCCCAAGATGTCCACCCCAGCAGGCATCTCGTCACCACCTTATTCATCCTCCTCCTCCTCTTTCGTAGAAATGATGATGCTGTCTGAATAATGAAAGACTCTGAAGAGATAGATGTGGTAGAATCATCTGTGGAGAAATGAAACAATGATTTTTATTAATTGATTTTGAACTATCCAAGAACTGAAAATGATTTTACAGTGAGTCCTTTCCAGATGACAGAAAACCAATAATTAATTAATTTTATTATGAAGGGTTTTGATAGAGTAAATAAGGAGAAACCTGGAAATTTGAAAGAGCTATTGAAAAAGCTATCCAATTAGTCCTACTCCACAGCTTTATCCCCATAACACTTCATTTTTTTTTCAAGTATATATGCAATCCCCTTTTGAAAGTTACTATTGAATCTGCTTCTACCACCCTTTCAGGCAGTGCATTCCAGATCATAAAAACTCACTGCATTAAAAAAAAATTTCCTCATCTCCCCCCCTGGTCTTTGCAAATGGAAATCCATTTCCATTGGTGTGCCACAGGGCTCAGTGTTGAGTCCCTTGCTGTTTGTGGTACATATTAATGATTTGGACTTGAATGTAGGGGGCATGATTGGCAAATTTGCAGACGACACAAAAATTGGCCATGTAGTTGATAATGAAGAGGATAGCTATAGACTCCAAGAAGATATCAATGGGTTGGTGGAGTGGGCGGAAAAGTGGCAAATGGAGTTCAACCCAGAGAAGTGTGAGGTAATGCACTTAGGGAGGGCAAATAGTTCAAGGGAATACGTAGTAAACGGGAATATATTGAGAGGGGTAGAGGAAGTGAGAGACCTTGGAGTGCATGTGCACAGGTCCCTGAAGGTAATAGTACAGGTAGATAAAGTTGTGAAGAAGGCATACGGAATGCTCTCCGTTATTAGCTGAGGTATAGAATACAAAAGCAGGGATCTAATGATGGAACTGCATAAAATGCTGGTAAGGCCACAGCTGGAGTATTGTGCGCAGTTCTGGTCACCACATTACAGGAAGGATGTAATTGCTCTGGAGACAGTGCAGAGAAGATTTACAAGAATGTTGCCAGGGCTTGAAAATTGCAGCTACGAGGAGAGATTGGATAGGCTGGGGTTGTTTTCCTTGGAGCAGAGGAGGCTGAGGAGAGACTTGATTGAGGTGTACAAAATTATGAGGGGCCTAGATAGAGTAGACAGGAAGTACCTGTTTCCCCTAGCAGAGAGTTCAAGAACTAGAGGACATAGATTTAAGCCGATTGGCGGAAGGATTAGAAGGGACATGAGGAAAAACTTTTTTACCCAGAGGGTGGTGGGTGTATGGAATTCGCTGCCTGAATTGATGGTAGAGGCAGGGACCTTCAACTCTTTTAAAAAATACCTGGACCTGCACCTCAAGTACTGAAAGCTGCAGGGCTGTGGACCGGGTGCTGGAAGGTGGGATTAGAATGGGCACCTGGTTGTTCTTCGAGCGGCGCGGACACGATGGGCCGAATGGCCCCCTTCTGTGCTGTATCTTTTCTGTGGTTCTATGGTTATTTTGCCAATCATTTTAAATCTGTGTCCTCAGGTTACCAACCTTCCTGCCAGTGGAAACAGTTTCTACCTATCTCATCTATCAAAGCCCTTCATAATTTTGAGCACCTCTATTAAATCTCCCCTTAACCTTCTCTGCTCCAAGAAGAACAATCACAACTTCTCTAGTCTCTCCACATAACATTAGAGGGGTGTTGAGGAGAAGTGTTTTCACCCAGAGGGTGGTGGGAGCCTGGAACTCACTTCCTGAAAGGGTGGTAGAGGCAGAAACCCTCATCGCATTTAAAAAGTACTTAGATGTGCACTTAAAGCGCAGTAACCTACAAACTATGGACCAAGAGCCGTAAAGTAGGATTAGGATGGAAAGTTCTTTTTCGGCCAGCACAGACATGATGGCCCGAATGGCCTCCTTCTGTGCCATAAATTTCCATGATCCAAATCCCTCATCCCTGGTATAACTCTGGTATAAATCTCCTCTGCACCATCTCTAAGGCCTTGACATCCTTCCTAAAGTGTGGTGCCCAGAATTGGACACAATACTCCAGCTGAGGCCTAACCGGTGATTTATATTCAGGCAAAACACGGCTGACACCTCCAACCCTATGGATAGGCATTTCTACTGATGTGAGATAATTGCCATTGGCCCTTATTACTTACCTTGGTGCTTTTCTTGAAAGAAAAGACACCTTCTATATGTTCCTCTAGGCATGATGGGTTGTGTAGGGTGCAGGCATTTCACCCCACCAGATCTTCTAATTAATCAGTTGCCCTTCCAATTCATAGGCTCTATTTCTCCATCCTCTCATGTCATCTATAATATTCTGAAGAGCCTCATCAGTATGTCAGACCAACTACCTCCATCAGCATACCAGTTTGTGGACTACACTCACCATTATTCATTGTGCTCAAATGCCTAAATGGGTTAACAAGTGATTCAACATCATTCTTGCATGTTTTCACATAGAATTACATAGAATCTACAGCAAAGAAACAGGCCATTCGGCTGAACTGGTCTATGTCGACGTTTATGCATCCTCCTCCCACCCTACTTCATCTACCTCTATCAGCATATCCTTCTATTTCTTTCCCCCTCATGTACTTATCTAGCTTCCCCTTTAATGTATCTATGCTATTCGCCTCAACTACTCCATGTGGTAGCAAGTTCCACATTCTAACCACTCTCTGGATAAAGAAGTTTCTCCTGAATTCCTTATTGGAATCTCAGTGATATTAATTGTACTGCATTCTAGTTCCAAGGATGCTCTATGGATTTACGTGTATCTGCAAATGTCCTAAAAAAAAGAAAAATAATGAGCTCCCATTTAGTGCACAATCATCACCTTTCACGACCTCAGGACTTCGCAAAGCACTTTACAGCCAATGAGGTACTTTTGAAGTGTAGTCACTGTTGTAATGTAGGAAATGTGGCAGCCAAATTATGCTCAGTAAAGTCCCACAAACAGCAACGTGATAACAACAAGATAATCTGTTTTTTAGTGACGTTAGTTGAGGGGTAAATATTGGCCGGGTCACCGGGAGAACTCCCCTGCTCTTCTTTGAATTAGTGTCATGGGATCTTTTATATCCACCTGAGAGGGAAGATGGTATAACATTGCATCTCAACGACGTTACCTCCGACTGTGCAGCACTCCCTCAGTACTGCATTGGAATGTCAGCTTAGATTTTGTGCTCAAACCCCTGGAGTGGGACTTGAACCTACAGCCTTCTGGCGAGAGTGAGCCACGGCTAACACATTGTACAGTAGATTAGAGAGAGATTTATGCTGCAACTGGCTATGCTGAACCAGATCAGGGAGTGCTTGGTGCTAACACAAGGTTCTGAAAGCCTCACTGACATTTCTCACTTTGACAAGTGCAATATCCAACTTCAAAAGCAAATTTTTTAGAAAAACTTCTTTGCAATCTAAAATATGAAATACCATAATCAAAGGAGAAATCAGCTCTTAATACAGAAGTGAACTTGATCATTTCAATATATTAATGATATTTAGGCAAATTTATCCTTCTACGCTGGAACGGGTTTCTATCACTTTCACGTGTAAAGTGCCGAGCTTCCGACTACATGCTGCTGGCAGGCAGCCTCACCCATCAGCCATTGGGAAAACCGTAGACAATGGCCTGCAATTTCCTACTATGTCTGGACAGGGGCCGATGCTCCCTGCTAGCAGGACGCATTCTGAAAACCAGCCCTCTAAGGATCTGCTCTTCGCAGTTCCATCAATGAGTATATCGTTAGAATTCCACGTGCAATAACAGTTTATGTGAACTTCTTTTCAACAAGAACAAAGTGTCAGCCATTTTATCAATATGTACATTGTACTTGATTAACTGCCACTCACCAACGGATATTACAGTTCCAATTTTAATGGTTCTGAAGTGAAAACTGAAGACAATTGCAAAACTCTGGGATAAACTGTTTAAAATGTTATTCTTCAGCTTTCTGAGCAGATTGATTACATGAATTAGCTGGCCTGCTGGAGGGAGACTTCCCTCTGACCTTGCTCAGTGATGTAATTGTTAATGAAATCACGTACTAATTACTCTCAAAATGGTGCCTGCCTGTGTGGAGCAGTGGATTAATGGTGATGCTGGAAAAAGGCCAATTTCCTACTTAAAATGTAAACAGAGTGATTTTTTTTTTCCCGGGGACAGCTCGGCAGATGCAGACGAAAGCCCCCACTGCTCTCTTCAACAATGTCTCAACCTCAATCTCAGAAGAAAGTCCCTTATGGACAGTGTCAGTGTGGCTCACTTGAGTAACACTCTGATCTCTGACCTTCTCCAGGCTGACACATCAGCGCAGTTCTGAGCAAGTGCTGAATATTTAGAGATGGCTTCCTTTTGGTGAGACACTGGGAGTAAGTTTCAACTTCAGCACCTAACAGAGTGGATTGCCCACCTTTTATAGAACCCGCCCAATTTTTATTGATTTCAATGGAACAAAAATCAGGCCGGTTCTATAAAGAGCGGGCTATCTGCTCCACTAGGTTATCACCCAGTCATTGAAGTTGAAACTGCCTAAACTCCCTTTATAGGACCCTTACAGACTTCAGAGAGAGAAGAGTTTCATCCCCTCAGACTGAGCAATCTTAAAAATCACATCCTAGTGCACTAAGCAACCCCAGGATTTATACTTTACACTCAGCAGGACCGGGAATTGCATGCAATTATGTGTTTTCTGCATTATTTTCTTGACGTTCCCCTTCAATTTTGTTTTGAAAGATTGGAGCTGATGAAAAATGTCAGGTCTGTCATTTTGTGTCTGTGTACTGGCTACTGTATTTGACACTAATGTCCTTCTTACTTTATAACACTGCGATTAAAGATGTTCTGCCATTTAAAGTAAATAAGGCCACCGTGCTGTTGAGTATGACAAATATGAACATAGGGAAAGACTGCCATCTTTTCTGGCTGTGGGAAAACTGATCTCTCTGTCTGCCCTTCCAGGACAGTAATACAGGGGTTTCCACCCACCAGACTTGTATGGAACTTCCCGAAAGAAGGGCCGACAGCCAGAAAGAAAGTTCGGAAATTGTTTATCTGGTGCTGTGGCATCTGCTCTCCATTATAAAGGGGTCCGGATTCCATGGCACCAAAAGTCTCAGTCTGTATCGCAGAACCATTTCTGGAAGTAACTGTGTAACATTAAGATGATACAAATCTCACTCTGAATGATCCTGGATTGCTGCAACCCATCTCCATTCTGTTTAATTTTTAAAAGGGAAATGACCTGACTGGGGAAAATGATTAATTAGCTGAGAGAGTGCAAGGCTTAAAATAAATGGTAAGATTGTTATTACCTTGTGTCTGAAGAGGAGGTTAAGATTAACTTAACCTTGCTTTATATATCTGTGAAAAGGTCTCAGTTTTAATGGAACATTCATAATATATATCAAATATATATTAAAAAGTTTGCTCGCAGAGTAATTAGTAATTGCAGAATTAATTAGAAAACATAAAATCAATTAATTTTATTCTATAGTTTCCAACTTTGTATTGGTGATGTATGCAGTAAGATATTACAGTAACAACGTACTCTATACATGCAAAATAGCCTGAAATGCTAATGGTGTAAGTGGGTTGAAACTCCTTACAGGCATCCAATGGACTTGATGGTGGCAGCTGCCTTAGCTTTGTTTTAGATGCATTTAATTCTTCCATCTATTCCAGGGAGACTCCAGCTGCACATCAGACTTGGCTGCTCCAGTTCAGACGAGTCCTCTGACTGACAGACCATTTGTCTCCAGTCTGATCTCTCCCCTGTGATTGGTCAGCAGATTGTTATCAACTAATCCACTCTAAATTTAAACCATTTCAGACTCGGAAACCAGATGTGATTAGGTCAACACCTGCCTGTGTTGGGGCTACAAAGGTTAATTTTGATTGATGCAGCATCCCTACATTCAAGGTCTTGCTTATCACAGCACATCCAGAGAGCTACTTGTTTTCGACAATCATTTTTGAATTACAATTGAATCCTCCAGTATGGTCTAGCCCTGTCTACATGAGTAAAATAGAACAGCACAAGTTCAGTTCAGTTCAGTTCTGATTTGAATTCTGCTTCTCTGCTTACGCAAAAATGTAAGAATCTATGGATGTGAAGAGATCATTGTTCCCATCGAGCTTGACTCTTATACATAATGTGCTTTAGGAAGACCTATTCATAGATACACTTCCAATCCTTAACCCTCAAAGCATTGGGGTGGTTCTTGACTTTGTGATATAGTGTAAAACGGGTTCTAGTAAGTCAGCATCCTGTTTTACATCTCTCCCGCTTCAATGGAAATAAGGATCGGGAGAAATGTAAAACGGCCTACCGACTTGCTATCACGTGTTTTATCGCACAAAGTCAAGATCTACCCCAGTGTCTCCTCCTGTCAGTTTCTCCTACAATGTAGCTATGCCACTTTACATCCTCCCACACAAGAAATCTGTCTGGTTCCCTCTTGAGAGGGGGTGAAATTGTTCTTCAGCAGTACCACAAAACGGGTGATAACACATCGGCAGCCTGATTGTCTTTTTGGACAGGGTATAAAGCAGGCTGTAGGTTATCGCCCATTTTACCAAAGCCCAATTTCAGCCCCTTAGAATCTGAATTGACACCACTGCACAGTGATGCTGAGTACTGAGTTATAACAGCAGTCACCCATGTTGTGCCAATATGGGGCACAGTGGTCTCTGCTGTGCTCATCTCTTTAAATTAGCGGACACTTGCAGAGATCTACTCCCTCCAATAAACCGTGTACAATTTCCCAGTTTCAAGGGCTTTTCCCCTAGAATTCAGTTTCCTGAGGGTGCTAAATAACTACAATAAATCTCTATGGATGTAATTTTGACTTTGAGTGAGAGTTATAGTGTAAAACGGGTGATATTGAATTAGCCGCTTATTATACAAATCTCCCGATTTTCATTTCCATCGAAGTCAATCAAGAAAGAAAAATCATGAGAGATGTAAAATGTGCGGTTGATTCGATATCACCCATTTTACATTATCATCCAAAGTCAAAATTACCCCTTTCGGATTTTTCACTAAACTCTAAGCATAATGGAGCAAAATTGTAGGGTACTAAACAAACAGTATGATTTACTTTATTTAACCCACGCCAGTTGATATTCACAAAAGACATTACTATATCCTGGTAATAATGTAGCCATAACTGCAGTCCATAGTATTCCATAAAGATTGTCATTACCCTTATATTTAGAACTTATATGTGAAATCACAATCGTAACCAGATATATTTGACAGATTTATTTATTTCAGCATCCATTGCTTTTGTCAGGAGCTCTTTCTTCCACAAATCCACTTTGCAGTAATTTTTCATTGGCACACCAGAGTAGAGGAGTGGGTGGGACTACAGGCTGTCCTAAATTACAAACTAGCATGGGCCTAGAATGGCACAACTGTGGGCTACAACCTTGTAGACTCTCTTCAACTGAGAGTGATGGCTCCAGGGACTCCCCTGAACTCAAGATCCAGGATTCTGAGAGAGGCATATTCCTCTGATTGAAAATTGTTATTTCATAGCAACACCTTGCTGCAGAGTTAGCAGGCCTATGGGGCTCCAGTAATGCCCCAAGCTTTTAATAACCTCCTGTCTTCTGCTGGTTTTGGCAATGTCGTCAGTTGCTCTACAATTAATTTATATTTCTTTCATATAAATTAAGATTGTAGTCCACCCACCCATTTGTCTATTATGGACCCACCCTGAAAACTGGTGGATCTCTACCAGATCCCAGCTCCGCCCCAAATTCAGCCTCCAACCCTGCTGCCACTGCACTACGGATCCACCCTGCCCGGCCCCGGGAATTATGGGCCCTTGGTGCTCAGTTACATTTAAAAACTTCTGGATAACCGAGAACTCCCGGAAGATCTGTCCCTTGGATCCAAAATTGGGCAAATGACAACCCTAGGAATCCACATTAACTAGGAACTGGACTGACACTGCCTAACAGCATTGTAACAGGACCCTTACAAATATCAGAGAGGGAGAAGAAGACTTTCATTCCATCAGGTTGTGCTAGACTTGAATCTCTATCCCAGAGTTAAAAGGCCAGTATCTAAAGCACTATACCTGCCATTCCTCCAAAATAGCCATTATTTATGCTGCTGGATGAATATCTACCGTTATAAAAATCTACTAACGTCTTTCAGGGAAGGGATCCTGCCACCCCCTACCTGGTCTGGCCTATATGTAACTCCAGTCACACACTATGGAGTTGATTATTGCCATTTCAGCTGTGGCTCAGTGGTAGCACTCTCACCTCTGAGTTGGAAGGTTGAGGGTTCAAGTCACACTCCAGAGACTTGAGCATATAATCCAGGCTGACATTTCAGCGCAGTACTGAAGGAGTGCTTCACTGTTGGAGGTGCCAACTTTCAGATGAGATGTTAAACTGAGGCCCCTCTCAGGTGGGCATAAAAGATCCATGGCACTATTCGAAGAAGAGTAGGGGAGCTCTCCTGGCCAATATTAATCCCTCAACCAACATCATTAAAAAGCAGATTATCTGGTTATTATCACATTATGGGACCTTGCTGTGTGGAATTTAGCTGCCGTGTTTCCTGCATCACAACAGATTACAACACTTCAAAAGTACTTCAATAACTATAAAGCACTTTGGGGCATCCTGAGGTCATGAATGGTGCTATATAAATACAAGTTTTTCTTTCTTTCTCTTAATGCCATCAGAGCAACTAAGGATAAATACTGCCTTACCAGAGCCATCCACATCTCAAGGACAAATAAGACAAAATTACTTCATTAGCCTTATATATCAGTTTCATCTAGCTAAGCAGAATGGGTAACAAAGTTAGCATTTAAGCATAATAGCAGACCTCTCCTCAACCATGCATCTGTAAATATAAGAAAGGGAGTAACACATGCTGGATGTGGTAGAGTTGGCATGTCTGGTAATGGCAGGTTTTGTAAAACACAGCAGTCCCTTCCTCTGGTAAATCTCCATATCACAGTAGGGGATTGAGCTGGAACAAAACCGAGAAATGGGAAGAACTTCTTTCATCACTGGCTGATCAGGGTCACAAGTGAAATGTACTCTGACAGTCTTAGTCTTATTCCTAGTGGATCCAAATTCATGACACAAAAACTGACTCTAATTTAGCAATAAAGCTTGGGGACGCTTTGGTCAAATAAATGGTGAATAGAGCTGTCATCTCCTGCAGTATTGCTTACTATCCAGAGGCAAGAATTTAGCCTGCACGAATATGCTGGAAAGTTTCTATCTTCGACCAGTTATCACAGTGTTAAGGGAATAACCTATTGAGCAATCAACTAACGATTATACAATTTTAAAAAAACTTTTATTTCATCTGTGTTTCAATTACTTTCCTTTCTGATCACTTAGACCAGAATAGCATTGCAATATTGTTAACTGTGCACGTATGATAACAGCTATCCCAGGTGACAGCTCACATTAGCAGCAGGATTTAAGCTTCCCTTAAAGATGTTGTGATTGCAAATCACAGCCTGATTATTGGAGGATACCTCTGTCATTTAATAAGCCTTTGATTCAAAAGAGACTTTTGTTAACTGGTCTTTTGTTGGCTGAAGTGCTAATGCTGACTTACTCGGGAAGCACTCGGGAGTCACTTAACTGCTAACACAGGGGACAAATTAAATCATGACCCAGTTTGCAGCAGAAATTTTGTTCCCCAAATGCAGCACCTGATTTAATCAGCTACAGAAGAACATTAAACTGCTTCTCCCCACTCGATTAAGACTTCCATCTTTTCTGCTTTTCTATTCCACTCTGGGCTCAGTGGTGGTACTTTTATCTTTAAGTCTGAAGGCTGTGGCTTCAAAGTCTTAAGTACATAATCTAGTCTGATACTTCAGTGCAGCTCTGAGGGAGTGCTGTATTGTTGGAGGTGCCGTCTTTCCGATAAGATATTAAATTGAGACCCTGCTGTCCTCTTAAGTGGATGTAAAAAATCTCATGACACTATTTGAAGATGAGCAGGGAAGTTCTCCCCGGTGTCCTGGCCGATGCATATCGCTCAACCAACATCACATAACAGATTGTCTGGTCATTTATCTCATTGCTGTTTGTGCAAACTTGCTGGGCGCAAATTGGCTGGTGTGTTTTCTTACATTATAACAGTCATCAATAGTGCGATCAAGCAGCACTTACTCACCAATAACCTGTTCACTGATGCTCAGTTTGGGTTCTGCCAGAACCACTCAGCTCCAGACCTCATTACAGCCTTGGTCCAAACATGGACAAAAGAGCTGAATTCCAGAAGGGAGGTGAGAGTGATCAAAGCAGCTTTTGACCCAATGTGGCACCAAGGAATCCTAGTAAAACTGAAATCAATGGGGATCAGAGGGAAAACTCTCCAACGACTGGAGTCATACCTAGCACAAAGGAAGATGGTAGTGGTTGTTGGAGGCCAATCATCTCAGCCCCAGGACATCGCTGCAGGAGTTCCTCAGAGTAGCGTCCTAGGCCCAACTATCTTCAGCTGCTTCATCAATGACCTTCCCTCTATTATAAGGTCAGAAATGGGGATGTTTGCTGATGATTGCACAGTGTTCAGTTCCATTCACAACCCCTCAGATAATGAAGCAGTCAGTGCCTGCATGCAGCATAACTTGGACAACATCCAGGCTTGGGCTGATAAGTGACAAGTAACATTCACGCCACACAAGTGTTAAGCAATAACAATCCAATGAGGGAGAGTCTAACCTGGACATTCAATGGCATTACCATCGCTGAATCCCCCACCATCAACATCCTTGGGGTCACCATTAACCTGAAACTTAACTGGACCAGCCACATCACATAAATGCTGTGATTACTAGAGCAGATCAGAGGCTGGGTATTCTACGGTGAGTGGCTCACCTCCTGACTCCCCAAAGCCTCTCTACCACTTACAGGGCACAAGTCAGGAGTGTGATGGAATAATCTCCACTTGTCTGGATGGGTGCAGCTGCAACAACACTCAAGAAGCTTGATACCAACCTGGACAAAGCAGCCCACTTGATCAACAGCTCATCACCTTAAACATCCACTCCGTCCACCACCAGTGCACCATGGCTGCAGTGTGTACTATTTACACAATGCACTGCAGCAACTCGCCAAGGCTTCTTCGACAGCACCTCCCAAACCCGCGACCTCTACCACCTAGAAGGAAAAGGGCAGCAGGCGCATGGGAACTCCTTTTCTAACCGCACTGTAGGAGTACCATCACCACACAGACTGCAGCGTTCAACAAGGCAGTTCACCAACACCTTCTCAAGGGCAACTAGGGATGGACAATAAATGCTGGCCTTGCCAGCGACGCCCACGTCCCGAGAATGAATAAAAAAAGAGTGCACGCGCTCTACAGAAATCACTGCTAGGTGTTACCAGGAAGCGCTTTAGTGGGGAAACAATAGAGTTTGGCATCATTTTCACTTACTTACTGTTTTGGGTGGGCACAATTCATTTTGCAAAGCTGATACCAGCAGAAAACATGAGAGAACTTGTTTAGCAGGTTTAAATATGGTGCTATGACAGAACACGGAGATGAAATTTTAACAAAATATGTGCTGAACTCCATTGTTCTCTTAAGGCAAGCGGACTGGCCATTCCAACCAGCGATGTCAACATTAGTTCATGTAGTCTAAAATCTCGGGCAGACATTGCCGAGGGAGGGGTGGGAGTGCTTTATACCAAAAGCAATGCTCTGCAGTCGCAGTCAAACAGTCTCCTTTAAATTACTTTATGCTGCAATTAGGATTTGGTTGTCCTGAACCAGCATCCCCACAGAATTAATTAAAGGCTTTAACAGGAGAGAAACTGAATGAAACGAGCACCATCCCTGTCAGCTCACTCGAACTCAGGCAGCGAGTATATCAAAACCGTTTTAATCTGGTGGGAGATCACATAAAAGAAATTACAGAGAAAGAATTTTAATGAAGGGTCAAAAAGGTTTTATTTCTGTTAATTTAGTAAGAAAATGACAGTGAGAATTCTAAAAAATTAATATTTTAATTACCATAAAATTTACATTTAAAATTCTATCTGAATATACTCCTTATTTTTTTCTGGTTGGATTTTGATTCGCAGCAAATGCAATTATATTTATATTTATTTATACATGTCATATAACAGATATCAGGGTTATACCAACGGGTTCTGCTCAATGACTCACGGCCCAGAGCCCCTAACAGAACAAATTTCCTCCAAACTGTGCGGATGGTCTCATTTATCTGAACATTATGCTTCTGGTGTGTCTTCTGTTGATTTTAATGTCTTTCCAGTTATAAAATGTTGTTTGAAAAATAGGTTTTTGAATTGGATTTTATGGTGATTGAAAATATATAGATTATACCCAGTTGTCAAAATTAATAACCACAGAAAATAAATATCCTCCTGCAACTCTCTGTTTAGTTGATGTTTAGCTACACCATATGGTGAAGAGAAGAAATAATAGACCAACCATGACATCATGTCAAGGAAATGTAAAGTGATATTTTTACGGGAAGAAATTCTAAAAATTCTTACTGGCAGTATTTCAGAACAACCGATAGTTTTTGAACTGCAGCAGGAGGTTCACTGGAGAAAATTAAGTTTTGAAACAAAAAAATCCATTAACATTGACTCTAAATCCACCGCTCCACCCTGTATAGGAGATGATGCATCAAAAACAGAAAATGCCAGGAACATGCAGCAGGTCAGTCAGCATCTGTCCTGAGAACAGCGGTTAACATTTCAGTTACGGACACTTCATCTGACAAAGGGCCCACATCTGAAACACTATCTCGTCTGTCCTCTCCACAGATGCTGACCAAGTGTTTCCAGCACTTTTTGTTTTTGTTTCAGATTACCAGCATCTGCAGTTTTTTTCCTTTTCATTTATAAGACAGAGTGTGACTAATTGTACTGCTGAAGTACGACAGAAATTATATTTCCATCTGTCAATCTGTTGTCCTAATCATCAAAAGGAATATTTTTAGCAGCTTTCGATTTTCCTACAAACTGAGCATTTTGTGTCTTAGCGAAGAGAAAATGGCCAACGTTTTAAACCTATTTTTTTTTTTTAAAAACCATATAAAGACAGAAACAAAAGTAAAATGCTGCGGATGCTGGAAATCTGAAATTAAAACAGAAAATGCTGGAAACACTCGTCTATGGAAACAGCATCTGTGGAGATAGCAACAGAGTTAATGGGGGAATTTTAACACCCACACCACCACCCCCCCCCCCCAACAAAGGGGAGGAGAGGGTCAGAGGGTGGTTAAATTGCTAAAAATGTGAAACCCGACCCGAACGCACCTTCTTCCGATCTAATCGTGGCAGGTTTGGGTCCGAGTAACCCACTCTGGAGAGGTGAGTCCGGCATTAGAATATTTAAATGAGGCTTCGTTCCTCAGATTTTGTGAGCCATTTGAATTTAACGGCTGCGGGCCAGATTTCCCCGGGCTCGGGAAACCCGGCAGCAAAAGGGCGGCGGGAGGTTTTTTAGTGTACTTCTTGTGGGCCAGGTGGAGCAGGAGTGTTTCCTCTGGCCCCTCAAGCAAGCTGCCTCCCTCCCCGCAATCTCTCCCTCCTCTCGATCACTCGCTCCCTCCTCGTTGCCACACTCCGAGCCCCCCCCCCCACCATGCCCCGATCTTCTACTATTGCCTGAGCCCATCCCCTGTGGTCCCCGACTGCGGTCTTCTACCACTGGCTTTCCCACCTGGCAGCTGGCCAGCCTTTCAATCTGGCTGGCTACTGGGCGGGAAACGGAGTAAAAAAATGCAAACGTGGTCCTGCCTTTAAATTCGGCAGGACCTCCGCGTTCCCAGCATTTCCGAGTTTCCCGGCCGCATACACCAACCCCCGCTCCTTCCCCACCTCCCCACAAATATCAGGGCCAACATTTCATGTCGATAACCTTTCGTCAGAACTGGAAGGTGTTAGAGATGAATAGCTGGTTTCTTTTGCTTCAAATATTTATCTACTCTTCCCTCAAAAACTTCAATGGAAACAGCCTCAACTACATTCTGTGTAAAGAAACTTTTCCTAACCTCTCTCCTCACTGTCTTGGTGACTATATAATGGTTGCTCATCACTGACTACCCATGTATGCTTGGAAGAATGTGCGTGGATGGGATCCTTTCTTAGAATTACAAACAGTATAAAGGAAAGCTGAGTGCTCGTTTTGAGTCTCATCAGTGCATTTTTATCTGCCATGCAGATGACAATACAAGGCACACTACAACAGACATATTCATTTGCTTCTGCAAATCCAATAATTGTGCAACCTGAACAGTTACGCACATTTTTTTTTATTCGTTCATGGGATGTGGGCGTCGCTGGCAAGGCCAGCATTTATAGCCCATCCCTAATTGCCCTTGAGAAGGTGGTGGTGAGCCGCCTTCTTGAACCGCTGCAGTCCATTTGGTGAAGGTTCTTCCACAGTGGTGTTAGGTAGGGAGTTCCAGGATATTGACCCAGCGACGATGAAGGAACGGCGATATATTTCCAAGTTGGAATGGTGTGTGACTTGGAGGGGAACATGCAGGTGGTGTTGTTCCCATGTGCCTGCTGCCCTTGTCCTTCCAGGTGGTAGAGGTCGCGGGTTTGGGAGGTGCTGTCGAAGAAGTCTTGGCGAGTTGCTGCAGTGCATCCTGTGGATGGTACACACTGCAGCCAGTGCGCCGGTGGTGAAGGGAGTGAATGTTTAGGATGGTGGATGGGGTGCCAAACAAGCGGGCTGCTTTGTCCTGGATTGTGTCAAGATTCTTGAGTGTTGTTGGAGTAGCACTCATCCAGGGAAGTGGAGAGTATTCCATCACACTCCTGACTTGTGCCTTGTAGATGGTGGAAAGGCTTTGAGGAGTCAGGAGGTGAGTCACTCGCCACAGAATACCCAGCCCCTGACCTGCTCTTGTAGCCACAGTATTTATCTGGCTGGTCCAGTTAAGTTTCTGGTCAATGGTGACCCCCAGGATGTTGGTGGTGGGGGATTCAGTGATGGTAATGACGTTGAATGTCATGGGGAGTGAAGGGATTCGCAAAATTTCACATGTTCCCCCCACCCCGAAGATTTATTGGAGTTATTAAAGAAACCCTCGTGTGACTGTTTTAAAAAATCCAAGGTCTCTCAAAATGGCTGCAGTCAGACACATGGCCGAGGACCGGCAGATTTGAAATTGCATTCTCAACAACTCGGCAGGCTTCGTGTTTCAGACAGGTTTCTTTAAACAATGCAGCTGCATTTTAGCCCTGAGGCAAGCTATCAACATGGCCGGCCAACACATCAAAATTCGAGCAGGAAGTGATCGCAGGACAAAAGGTGAACCATCAAGGTACATTCGGAACAATGGTAAAGCAGTTAGCGAACAGATCGATACAGGAACCGGCCATTAATGTAAATGGGCCAGAAATTAGGTCCTTTTTCTTAAAGCAGTTATGGAACTCAGAAATACAGGAATTGGCCATTAATGTAAATGGGCCAGAGATGGGGTCCTTTGTCTTACGTTTCGTGCTTAAATCAAACAATGAAGCAAGCTGATGAGGTATGAAAAAAACCTGTTACCAAGAGGGTATAACTGGGGCTGCCCAGTATCTCTCTTCTCTTCTCTCTTCGCCTCTTGGCCCGGTCCTGTCTGTCTGCTAGCAACTAAGAAGGAAGCCATCCAGTAAACCTCGCAACCACATGTCGACGGCAACAGCAGGGAACAGGGGCCAGGCCTTTTCATCTGTTTTCACCGGTGAGCATTAATTTTCTGGCTGCCACAAGACAACCTAGCATAAGTGTAAGGGTGGGGGTTAAAGGGGATATTGCTAAACTTGTGATTTTAGAATTTTCCCTCGATGTGTCCGTTTCTTCCAACCCGTTAAGCGTAAGACTGTATTACATCCATAGCGATTTCTATATCTTCTGTATTATACTGTTTACCTTGTAGTTTTAGTTTTCTTATTAATAAACATTGGTTTTCCTTGTACCAATCCACTGGTCTGTTTGTCTGTCTTTGTTACCACTCGATAAGTCCTCAGCTCAGAATCAGGAAGGGGTAAGCGATTCGCAACCGCACTGCGGGCAGGGCAGCTCAGGAAAACATAACTGGCTGACCTATTATAAGCCCGAGAAACAGTAAAAAAAGAAACCCCTTACAGGAGGTGGTTAGACCCACTCTTGTTGGAGATGATCATTGCCTGGCACTTGTCTGGCGCATCTTCAAAATGCTGCTTGATGATAATTGCACACTAAAGATACACACCCAGGAAAGGCATTCTGCTAATCACACACAAGCCCTCAGCAACAGCGATGAGCTACAGCCTCTTCATGAACCTCAAGAAAACAAAGACTAACCTGCAAGTAAGAAAACTTTATGGTCTACCTTCAGTCTTCATCAACACGCAATTCGGATCACCATGGCTCAGTTTACCTATTTGGGAAATGTGCTGTTTAACAATGTGCTGCTTATTGATAGATGAGTACAATCATGTATCAAGAAGGTGAGTTTATTGTTCGGGCACCTGCATGAATGTCATTTAGGTTCAGCATGCCATCACCATGAAGACCATGGTAAAGGCCACCAGTTCTGATGAAGAGTTCATACTTGAAAACTTAACCTGCCCTTTCTCTATCTGGATACTGATGGACCTGCTGTGTATTTCAAACATTTTCTGCTTTTACTGAAGTTCTATATTGCAGCAGTACACCCAATTCTCCTGTACAGCTACAAGATCTGGACATGCTACAGGCATCACGTGAAGCAACTTGGAAAATTTCACATGCATCATTGACGATAAATGCCATGTATAAAAGGGAAGGCAAAGATCACCAATGCAGATGCAGCGAGCCTTTGGCTTAGTGGTAGCATTGCCGTCTTTGAGTCATCAAGTGCAGGGTTTAAACTCCACTCCAGCCAGTTCTGCTGAGGGGGTCCTCGCGTCCAGTGGGTGCGGGTGCTCCCCCCCTCCCCCCACTGTATGATTTGTGGACTAACCACCCCATCGGCTGGTACAAAGATGGATGGAGCATTCATGTCATGGCCTGTCAGACTGTTGGCAAATTCTTCCACTACTTCACACTCTTCTCTAATGGAAGAGTGTGAAGATACGAAAAATAAATAACCCAATGCAGATGTCTGTCACAAACCAATGCATCAAGCAGAAAAGTGGTGCTGAACAAAGCACGGCTTCACTGGGTCAGCCACATTTGTCAGAGGCTGTACAGCAGGCTTCCAAATCAAGTGATCTACCGTGAGCTGGAAAACAGTAAATGTCACTGTGCTGGACAGAAGAAATGGTGTAGAACAGAATGGTACACAGCTTCAAGGCCTGTAACATCCACACTGGTGACTGGCAGGGTTCATTACCCTACAGAGGATGCACCAGGTGATCTGGGACTCTTCTGATGATCGGGACAATCATAGAATGTTTAGCCGATAAGTATTGAGAAGCTGTGGATTATGTTTTATATCCCCTGGTGAGATAACTTACAAGTGTGGTATTACTGTCTTGACATTTAGTAATTTCAATATCTTGGGTTCATTATCAGATATATTTATTAAATATCTAAACTATTTTATATGCATTCAGATCCACCAGATGTGAGAAGAAATGGTCTGCACAGGCTATAAACTTCTTACTCTTTTGAATTTATTGGGTTAATGTTGCTGCAGCTTCTGAATAGACTCCGGTATTCAGTATTATTTCTGCTTACCAAGTGGATTGATAAACTATCCAACAATTTTGCAGTGTTGAAAAACTTTAAATGAGAGTGATAGAATGGCTGAGAATTAGGTCATCACTAAACTGGTAAGAAATGAGCATTTTAAAATGGCTGAGATCCAAAATGTTTGAATCTCCTAATTGCTATCCCACAGAGACAGATGGTTTTAACAGTCTATTCACAGAATAGAAAATGTCAAAAAGAAATGTTAGATGTTGAACCCTATACAGCATTCATCTAAGCTTGCATAGCTGCAGGATCGGTGTTGTCAGGCTGCTTGTCCAACATCTATTCTTGGATGAGTTGCAATTTCCTTCAGCTGAGCATTGGGAAGACTGAAGCCATAGTCTTCAGCCCTGGCCACACAGTCTGTATCGTTGCTATCCTCCCTGGCCACAATCCAAACTGTTCGCAACCTTTGGAATCAGTTCTGGTCTTAACACCCAAATCATACTCCAAGTGGAGCACCTGTGTGAAGCAACTTCAGACTCACAACAATGCTAAACTTGTAGAATGTGAATTCACATATAATGGTGATAATGGTGGCTGATATGTGGGCAATTGAGTAACAAATATGTAAGATAAGCTGGTGTGAGCTGTGGGCTGATATCCCGAAAGGGTCCCATCCCCGGCAAAGGCACATAAATACTTGGAAAAGAACTTGCAGAAATGAACTTGTTTCTGTTGGAGACCAGAGGATGGAGAAGGCACACGATGCAGGTCTTTAAAATACTGAAAGAGGTGGACAATGTAGAAGATTGAGGTTATTTAGATTGAGCAAAGAACTGAAAGGCACAGATAAGAATATAAAAAGCTCCAAACACGTCTGGAGATTAGATAACTATTTTTCCCTCTGCGGTTGTATATGGGCTGTAACAAAACGAATTATTGTTTCGTCATTTGTCTCATTTCAAAAAAAGCTGAGTCGATTAATTCCTTTAACCCTTAGAGAACCAGAAACCTCAGGAATTTGCAAGCTTCCTGGATGACCATTTTTTAAAGTTTACAACTCACGGCAAACTGAAAGTAGGCACTGAAAGTATGATAGCTGGAAATCTGAGCAAGGCCATCTGATGCATATTCAGTTGATGTTTCCATATTAGGATGATCTGTTTCTATTTGTATTATGCATTCCACAGGTGGGGTAATCAATGGCCAAGAGTAAGATACGAGGAAGTAATTCAATCGGGTGCTTCTGATGATTTTTTTTAATTCGTTCATGGGATGTGGGCGTCACTGGCAAGGCCAGCATTTATTGCCCATCCCTAATTGCCCTTGAGAAGGTGGTGGTGAGCCGCCTTCTTGAACCGCTGCAGTCCGTGTGGTGAAGGTTCTCCCACTGTGATGTTAGGTAGGGAGTTCCAGGATTTTGACCCAGCGACGATGAAGGAACGGCGATATATTTTCAAGTCAGTTTGGTGTGTGACTTGGAGGGACACGTGCAGGTGGTGTTGTTCCCATGTGCCTGCTGCTCTTGTTCTTCTAGGTGGTAGAGATCGCAGATTTGGGAGGAGCTGTCGAAGAAGCCTTGGCGAGTTGCTGCAGTACATCCTGTAAATGGTACACACTGTAGCCACGGTTCACTGTTGGTGAAGGGAGTGAATGTTTAGGGTGGTGGGTGGGGTGCCAATCAAGTGGGCTGCTTTGTCTTGGATGGTGTCGAGCTTCTTGAGTGTTGTTGGAGCTGCACTCATCCACGCAAGTGGAGAGTATTCCATCACACTCCTGACTTGTGCCTTGTAGATGGTGGAAAGGTCAGAAGGTGAATCACTCGCCGCAGAATACCCAGCCTCTGACCTGCGCTTGTAGCCACAGTATTTATATGGCTGGTCCAGTTAAGTTTCTGGTCAATGATGACCCCCAGGATGTTGATAGTGGGTGATTTGGGCGATGGTAATGCCGTTGAATGTCAAGGGGAGGTGGTTAGACTCACTTTTGTTGGAGATGGTCATTGCCTGGCACTTGTCTGGCGCGAATGTTACTTGCCACATATGAGCCCAAGCCTGGATATTGTCCAGATCTTTCTGCATGCGGGCTCGGACTGCTTCATTATCTGAGGGGTTGCGAATGGAACTGAACACTGTGCAATCATCAGCGAACATCCCCATTTCTGACCTTATGATGGAGGGAAGGTCATTGATGAAGCAGCTGAAAATGGTTGGGCCAAGGACACTGCCCTGAGGAACTCCTGCAGCAATGTCCTGTGGCTGAGATGATTGGCCTCCAACAACCACTACCATCTTCCTTTGTGCTAGGTATGACTCCAGCCACTGGAGGGTTTTCCCCCTGATTCCCATTGACTTCAATTTTACTAAGGCTCCTTGGTGCCACACTCAGTCAAATGCTGCCTTGATGTCAAGGGCAGTCACTCTCACCTCACCTCTGGAATTCAGCTCTTTTGTCCATGCTTGAACCATGGCTGAAGCCAAGTGGTCCAGGCGGAACCAAAACTGAGCATCGGTGAGCAGGTTATTGCTGAGTAAGTGCCGCTTGATAGCACTGTCGACGATACCTTCCATCACTTTGCTGATGATTGAGAGTAGACTGAGTGGGCAGTAATTGACCAGATTGGATTTGTCCTGCTTTTTGTGGACAGGACGTACCTGGGCAATTTTCCACATTGTCGGGTAGATGCCAGTGTTGTAGCTGTACTGGAACAGTTTAGCTAGAGGCGCAGCTAGTTCTGGAGCACAAGTCTTCAGCACTACAGTCGGGATGTTGTCGGGGCCCATAGCCTTTGCTGTATCCAGTGCACTCAGCCGTTTCTTGATATCATGTGGAGTGAATCAAATTGGCTGAAGACTGGCTTCTGTGATGATGGGGATATCGGGAGGAGGCTGAGATGGATCATCCACTCGGCACTTCTGGCTGAAGATGGTTGCAAATGCTTCAGCCTTGTCTTTTGCACTCACGTGCTGGACTCCGCCATCATTGAGGATGGGGATGTTCACAGAGCCTCCTCCTCTCGTTAGTTTAACTGTCCACCACCATTCACAACTGGATGTGGCAGGACTGCAGAGCTTTGATCTGATCCGTTGGTTGTGGAATCCCTTAGCTCTGTCTATAGCATGTTGCTTCCGCTGTTTAGCATGCATGTAGTCCTGAGTTGTAGCTTCACCAGGTTGGCACCTCATTTTTAGATACACCAGGTGCTGCTCCTGGCATGCTCTTCTACACTCGTCATTGAACCAGGGTTGATCCCCTGGCTTGTTGGTAATGGTAGAGTGAGGAATATGCCAGACTATGAGGTTACAGATTGTGCTGGAATACAATTCTGCTGCTGCTGACGGCCCACAATGCCTCATGGATGCCCAGTTTTGAGCTGTTAGATCTGTTCTGAATCTATCCCATTTAGCACGGTGGTAGTACCACACAACACGTTGGATGGTGTCCTCGGTGTGAAGACGGGACATCGTCTCCACAAGGACTGTGCAGTGGCCACTCCTACCAATCCTGTCATGGACAGATGGATCTCGACAGGTAGGTTGGTGAGGATGAGATCAAGTAGGTTTTTTCCTCGTGTTGGTTCGCTCACCACCTGCTCAGGCCCAGTCTGGCAGTTATGTCCTTCAGGACTCGGCCAGCTCGGTCAGTAGTGGTGCCCCACCAAGAGTACATTCTGTGCCCTTGCTAACCTCAGTGCTTCCTCCCGGTAGTGTTCAACATGGAGGAGGACTGATTCATCAGCTGAGGGAGGGCGGTAGGTGGTAATCAGCAGGAGGTTTCCTTGCCCATGTTTGACCTGATGCCATGAGGTCCAGAGTCAATGTTGAGGACACCCAGGGCCACTCCCTCCTGACTGTATATCACTGTACCGCCACCTCTGGTGGGTCTCTCCTGCCGGTGGGACAGAACATAGCCAGGGATTGTGATGGAAGAGTCTGGGATGTTGGCTGAAAGGTATGATTCTGTGAGTATAGCTATGTCAGGCTGTTGCTTGAGTATTCTGTGGGACAGCTCTCCCAATTTTGGCAGAAGTCCCCAGATGTTCGTGAGGAGGACTTTGCAGGGTCGATTGGGCTTGGTTTGCCTTTGTCATGTCTGGTGCCTGGTGGTCCGATGCCAGGTGGTCCATCCGGTTTTATGCTTATTATGACATTTTGTAGTGAGATTTTCGAACTGGGTGGCTTTCTAGGCCATTTCAGAGGGCAATTAAGAATCAACCACATTGCTGTGATTCTGGAGTCAATATGCTACCGTACCCACTACTTTAACCATTAAGTACAAGACTTAATTTACAACTCTGAGACTTAAGCCCCCTATTGGGACAATTAGAGCTTTCAAGACTGAGATCGATAGATTTTTGTTGGGTTCGGGTATCAAGGGATATGGATCAAAGGTGGGTAAATGGAGTTGAGGTGCCGATCAGCCATGATCCAATTGAATGCAGGCTCGAGGGGCTGAATGGCCTACTCCTGCTCCTAATGTTCTAATGTTCCTATTAACTATTTGATAATTAAATGTATATTTTAAGAGAATTATTTAGCACTGATAATCAAGAAGTTGTTGAACTGCAGAATGTTTCATGTGCGTGTCGTTCTCAAGGTAAATTGGCAGCTGTTCCTTGAACATGCATCATATCCCCACTCAGATTCCTGATGCAAAGAGATGGGACCGAGAATCTAACTAGAAATGCCAAATAAACTACAGTTTTCTTTTCTAAATTCATCTTTCTTTGTGACCACCCAAAACTTGCTGCCATCAAACTATTTATCGGAGGGTACAAGATGGGAGACCAGCCAGGAGAGCATTGGAATAGTTCAGTCCAGAGGTAACAAAGGCATGGATGAGGGTTTCAGTAACAGATGAGCTGAGGCAGGGACGGATATCAGTGATATAAGCAGGTGGTAGAGGTGATAGAGGGGATATAGGATCCAACAACACCCTTGTTTTTCCAGACTTCATTAACACGTCAGGTTCCATATGTACGCTGACGACACCCAGCTCTATCTCACCACCACCTCGCTCAACCCCTCCACTGCCTCTGATTTGTCATGCTGCTTGTCCGACATGGAAGAGCAGAAATTTCCGCCAATTAAGTATTGGGAAAACTGAAGCCATTGTCTTCAGCCCCCGCCACAATCTCCATTCTCTAGTCACCCACTCCATCCCTCTCCTGGCCACTGTCTCAGGCTGAATCAGACCGTTCGCAATCTTGGCATCCTATTTGACCCTTAGCGAGCTACCGATCCTATATCCCCTCTATCACCTCTACCACCTGCTTATATCACTGATATCCGTCCCTGCCTCAGCTCATCTGTTACTGAAACCCTCATCCATGCCTTTGTTACCTCTGGACTGAACTATTCCAATGCTCTCCTGGCTGGTCTCCCATCTTGTACCCTCCGTAAACTTGAGCTCATTCAAAACTCTGCTGCCCGTATCCTAACTCGTACCGTCCCGTTCACCCATCACCCCTGTGCTCGCTGACCTACATTGGCATCGCCTCGAATTTAAAATCCCTCCATGGCCTAGCGTGCGGGAAACTGTGATAAATGTGCAGCTTTTCATTCAAAATATAGAAAATCTCTAGATTGGAAAAGACCAGTGCCTCGACTTTCTAGCTGGGGCCCACTTCCAGCAGGCTGGGACTTTGACCCACCACGAAGACATCATGCTGGCCCTGATTGAATTTACAGCCCTTGGAGTCTGTGCTGGGAGTCAAGCCGAAAAAATAGTGAGAATTTTACATGATAATTTTCACCGCTGCGCCTTGAGCAGGTGCATGGCCACACTCTGAGAAGTCCTACACAGGCTGCTCTTTGAAAACACCTCTGATCACTGAACACCGGGGCTTATCTAGTGGCCCTTGCATCCAGTATTCAAACAGAACTAGAGGTAGGAAATACATTGAGACCGTATTCTCCTCATTTAAGTATGTTTCATGCTGCCTGGCCCACCCTCCAGAAAATGGGGGGGGGAAAGGCAGGGACATAGCAGAGTGCGTCCCCAAGCACTTTCCAACCCTGTGTGTCCCAGATTCACCAGAAAATCATAAGGAGGGGACTGGAAGGTCCAGGCCCATAAGCCCTTCTAATCTGCCTTCCTGCTATCCTAGCAGTTGCAACCAATGATGTGTTTCCCTTCAAGATACTTGTCCAATATTTGCCATTTGATATCATACCCAATAACCTCTTATATTTCACAGGTTGTTAACTGTAGGAGACCTGCCCTGTGATATTCTACCCTAATAGTCCCTTCCCCATTGCCTACTTTGATAGCTCCTCAGTATACACTTACTATTAAATCTGTGAAGCATTAGAAACATGTAAAACTGAAAGAGTGTGATTTTTTTTTCCCACTGGCCAAAACTGAAAAATAGTTAAATACAATATTCGTGGTGTTAAGAAGGTTACAAGAGCAGCAAAGCCAGTTAACAAGATTAAAAGGGCTGAGCTAAGATCTAGTGACTTTCACTCACATCAGCCCATATAACGACATATAACCCTTCTGATATTTTAATAGCGTGTATTTATTGTCTAATTAAAGCAACTTGTAGATCATATCAAAGGTCTGCACAAGCAAAAGAGAATGTGACTGAGGTCTCCCATATGTTTTTTCTTTCCAGCTTATAGCTAGGCTACCATTTAATTCTGGTATATGTGACCTTGAGCATGAACATGCCTTGAGCTTTGGAACTGGTTTCCTGCCTGATAAGGTAATCATAATAAGATCAGAAACAGCAGGAGTGGTTCAGCCTAAGTACAATCCAAACAGAAAAGTCAATAACTGCACAACACGACATGCATCATTTGACATTGTATTGATCCAACCGCAAAAATAGAACAAAGTGAAGAGAGGCGGCCTTTGCCATATATTTAAATAACTTTCACTCCTGTATCAGTTAAACCTCATGTCTTCATGCTGCAATATTTCCTACTTTCTTATGAAAACACTTTATTTGCTTCAGATTAGATCACAAATCACGAGATCTATGCAGCAATAAAACATAAAGCATACCCATCCCTATATGTATAATTTTAGCATCATAAAATGTGATACAAATGTTCCAATGTAACTTCAACTCTCTCCCTGTCTCCTCTCTTCCATGTGTTTTACTATTTAAAGTGTAAAACCAAACAAAACAAATTCATCCTTTACTGAGATGGTTTTCTTGTCAACAAACTGTTTCAAACACTCCATTAAAGTTGCATTATCAATAGGCGAAAAGAAAGAGTACTACAGGCACAAAATCAGTTGATAACCAGCATGTGACTTTAGATATTCTGTAACTAGGCTTCAAGAAAAATGGCTTATTGACTAATTCATTAAAATAAACTTCATAGTATACATTTTTCATGGAACAGATGGAAACTAGATTTGGCAAGTTTTGCATGCACTGAACCTCACCTTATCTCCTTGGGGCAGGTCTTACATAGAGTATATATAATAATATGTATGTACTGCACCAGTCCTCCATAGTTCACTGTTTGGAGGGCAGGATATCAAAGCACTGGTGCAGGAATTAAAAGGCTGCTGCAGCAATTTGAAGGAACAAATGGTTTTGGCGATGAAACTTCTCTGCACTGAACAAAGGATTTTAACAATGAGCAAAGGTGTACAACAGCAACCAATAGGCAGTGTTGGTGGTGGCAAGGAGGCTTGAAGCACAGCTCAGAGTTAAATAGGACACTGAGATTGCACACAGTCAGATTCAGCCTGAGGGATCCGCCAGAGAGTGGGGGAAGAGGGCAGTCAGGTGCTCAGGAAAGGAGTGTTAGGCAAAAAGTGAGCATGATGGCTTCGGCCTTGCCCATGTTGAGTTGAAAGAAATTCTTATTCATCCAGGACTTTATATCGGCTAAGCAGTCAGACAGCACAGCGGTGGTAAAGGAATCAAGAGTGGTAACAAAGAGCTGCGTGTATTAACATATGTGTAAATGCTAACCTACTACCAAAAAGGCAACAAGTAGATAAGGAAAAGGAGGAGACCAAAGATGGAGTTTTGGGAAACACCTGATCTGACCGTAGCACACAGGTCACTGGACACAATAAGGCAGGTGCCAGTTTCAGGATCATGGCTGGAGTAGGCATTGATGATGATGCCGCCTGTCACATGCGGCCCTTCAGCATTGCCCTCACCCCCCAGAAAAATAGCAGAACATGTGGCAGAAAGAGGGCAATACCAAGCAGTCACTGCAGCAGAGCCTGTTACAGAGCCACCTCGTGACCCAGCATATGAAGAGAGAAGACCACCGCAAGCTTGAACAAAGGGAAAAGGCCTGGTAAATAATGCAGCTAAAAAAAAGCCTGCATCCTTTTAATTTTGAATCATAGAATCATAGAAACATAAGAGATGTGTATTATATATATATATAAAACATAAGTAGATAGACTTTTAAGTAAAATGAGGGACAGCTGAGGCCCATTGCCTGCAATTCCTGTGCCATGTGGGAACTCCAGGATGTTTGAACTCAAGCACAGGCTTTCTGAGCTTGCGAAACGGCTGGAGTCACTGCAGGGTATACGGGAGGCTCAGAGTATCCTGGGTCGCACGTTCCAGGAGGTGGTCACCCCGCAGCCACAGAGAGTTCAGGAGGATAGTAAGTGGGTGGCCATCCGGCAGGGTAGGAAGAGGCAGGTAGTGCAGGAATCCTTTGGGAGTGTGGCACTCTCAAACCGGTTTTCAGTACCGGTGAGGGTGACAAGCCAGAAGTCGTGGTCCATGTTGGGACCAACGACATAGGTGGGAAAAAGGTTGAGGTTCTACAGACAGAGATTTCAGGAGCTAGGGAGGAAGTTAAAGAACAGGACCTCAAGGGTAGTCATCTCTGGATTACTTTCAATGTCATATGCTAGTGAGTACAGGAGCAGTAAGATAATACAGGTTAACGCATGGCTGGAGAAATGGTGCAGGAGGGAGGGCTTCAAATTCCTGTGGTGTTGGGATGACTTCTGGGGCCGGAGGGACCAGCACAAGATGGGTGAGTTGCACCTCAAAAGAGCCGGAACCAGCGTCCTCGCTGGGAGGTTAACTAGTGCTGTGGGGGAGGGTTTAAACTAATTTGGCATGGAAAGTGGCACCTGGATGAAGTATTAGAGAGGAGATACAGAGAACTGGGGAGACAAACAGCATTAGAATAAAGAATAGTTCAGAAATAGGAGGGATCAGACAGGGGAGAAATGCAAGGCAGACTAAGATGGGTTTGGAGTGCATGTGCGAAATGCATGGAGCGTGGTAAATGAGGTTGGTGAGCTGCAGGCATAAATAGCCTAGATTGCTGAGGGAAGTAAGGATGGAAATTGCGGAGGCTCTAGCCACAATCTTCCAATCCTCCTTAGATATGATATAGTGGCAATAACGGAGTCCTGGCTCATCGAAGGGGAGGAATGGACACTTAATATTCCTGGCTATAATGTATTCAGGAAAGATAGGGAAGGGAAAAAGGAGGAGGGGTGGCAGTATTGATCAAAGATACTGTTACAGCACTAGAAAGGGATGATGAACTTGAGGATTCAAAGACAGAATCTATTTGGTTAGAATTAAGGAACAATAGAGGAGCTATTACACTGCTGGGTGTATACTATAGGTCACCAAATAGTGGGAAGGATATAGATGAGCAAATTTGCTGGCAAATTGCAGAAAGATGCAATAACGTTAGAATAGTGATAATGGGGGACTTCAATTATCCTAATATAGGCTGGGAAAATAACAGTGTAAGGGGCAAAGAGGGGGAGGAATTCCTGAAATGTGTACAAGAGAACTTTCTTAATCAGCATGTTTCTAGCTAAACGAGGAACGAAGAAGTGTTGGATCTATTTCTGGGGGAATGAAGTGGGGCAAGTAGACCATGTTTCAGTGGGGGGGCATTTGGGAAACAGTGAACACTATATCATCAGGTTTAGAATAGTTATGGAAAAGGACAAGGAACAATCAAATGTGAAAATCCTCAACTGGAGGAGGGCTAATTTCAGTGAGTTGAAAAGTGATCTGGCCCAGGTAGAATGGAAGCAAAGATTAAGAGGTTAAATAGTAAATGAGCAATGGGAGGCCTTCGAAGAGGAGATATATACATTCCCACGAGGGGAAAGGAAGGGCTTCCAAAGCTGGAGCTTCCTGGTTGACTAAAGATATAGAGATTAAAATGAAACAGAAAAAGGAGGCTTATGATAAATGTCAGGTTCATAATTCAGTAGAGAACCAAGCTGAGTAAAGAAACTACAGGGGAGAACTGATAAAGGAAATAGGAGGGCAAAGGGGGGAGTATGAAATAGATTTGTGGGTAACATAAAAGGGAACCCACAAGTCTTTTATAAACATATAAATAGTTAAAGGTTGGTCAAAGGATGGGTGGGGCCAATTAAGGATCAAAAAGGAGGTCTTCTTGTGGAGGCAGGGGGCATGGCTGAGGTACTAAATGAGTACTTTGCATCAGTCTTCACTAAAGAAGAGGATGCAGCCAATATCACAGTAAAGGAGCAGGTAGTAGAGAAATTGGATAGGATAAAAACAGATAAAGAGGAGGTACTTAAAAGGTTGGCAGTGCTCAAAGTTGGAAAGTCACCCAGTCCAGATGGGATGCATCCTGAGGGAAGTTAGGGTGGAAATTGCAGAGGCTCTGGCCACAATCTTCCAATCCTCCTTAGATATGGGAATGGTGCCAGAGGACTGGAGAATTGCAAATGTTACACTCCTGTTCAAAAAAGGGGAGAGGGATAAGCCCGGCAACTACAGGCCAGTCAGCCTAACAGGTACAGTTACCTGTCTGAAACTGGTACAGTTATCTGTTTGAAACTGGTACAGATACCTGTCTGAAACTGGTCCAGTTATCTGTCTGAAACTGGTACAGATACCTGTCTGAAACTGGTCCAGTTATCTGTCTGAAACTGGTACAGATACCTGACTGAAACTGGTCCAGTTACCTGTCTGAAACTGGTACAGATACCTGTCTGAAACTGATAGTTACCTGTCTGAAACTGGTGCAGATACCTGTCTGAAATCGGTACCAGTACCTGATTGAAGTTGATATAAGTAGCTGTACATAGGAACATAGAACAGGAGTAGGCCATTTAGCCCTTCAAGTCTGTTCCACCATTTAATTAGATCATGGCTGATATGTCCTCAACTCCATTTACCCACCTATGCTCCATATCCCTTGATAACCTTACCTAACAAAAACATTTGTCAATCTTAGTCTTGAAAATGTCAATTGACACAGCATTCACAGCCTTTTGGGGAAGGGAGTTCCAAATTTCTACTACCCTTTGTGTGAAAAAGTGCTTCCTGATTTCACTCCTAAATGGCCTAGCTCTAATTTTAAGATTATGCCCCCTTGTTCAGGATTCCCCCACCAGAGGAAATAGTTTCTTTGTGTCAAATCCCTTTATCATTTTAAACACCTTGATTAGATCACCACTTGACATTATAAACTTCTAAACTTAAGGGAATACAAGCCAAATTTATGCAACCTGTCCTCATACTTTAATCCTTTAAGCCCTGGTACCCACTCCAAGGCCAATGTTTTTTTCCTGATATTTGGTGCCCAGGTGGAGATTCCAAGGCTCTGTACAACTGAAGCTTCACTTCCTTACTTTCAACCCCCTTGAGGTAAAGGCCAACATTCGATTAGCCTTTTTGATTACATTTTATACCTGTGCACTCGTGTTTAATGATTTGTGTACATGGACACCTAAATTCCTTTGCTTCCCCCACAGCTCCTAATCTCTCACCATTAAGAATATATTCCAATTTGCCTTTCTCGGATCCAAAGTAGATGACCTCATAGTTCCCTAAGTGGTCTTGTGGATGTGTAGGCACAGGCAAATAGCTCACCCCGATTGCCCATTGTTTTGCTTGCAGTTTCTTCCTGCACGTCTCGCTCCTGGTTCCGTACCGCCGACACAGTATCCAAGCTCCAGTTTGAGTCGAGGTCTGTTGATGAGGGATGAAGAGCAGCGCTCAGCTTCTGGCGGTGTTCCATTGAATCGAGCCGAGCCCCACTCGGGAGACTCACTGTAGATTGATGCCGAGGAGAAAAGAGAAGAGAGCAGAGCACAGAGCAGACAGCAGAGCCAAGCAAGAAACCGTTGCCAAACGGCTCCTTATATCCCCAAAACCCATCACCTTTTCTCCCACCAATACTGATCGATGTATTGATTCAGGTGATCTGTCTGGACTCCCCCCCCCACCCCCGGGGCCTGGAGTGACTCATAGGGCCCGATTTTAGCAGGCCTGCGGGTTCCCAGCGGGTGGTCCTTCGGGAGCGTGGAAAACGCGGACAGCTAATTGAGTGCGCCCCCCGCGCGATCGCGGGATAATTGATCACATTAAGCCCTGGTTCCGGGTTCTCCGCTCCCCAGCTGCGTGCCGGCGGGCTGCGCATGCGCACTACCGTTTTCGCGATGGAGGAGCTCCACTTAAAGGGGCAGTCCCCCAAAGCCCCTCCTGCTGCAAGCAAGAGGCAACACAGGATGGCGCAACCCAGGGGCAAGGCTGCGCCACGCTTCTCCGACCTCGCGCTGCAGCTGCTGCTGGAGGGTGTGAGGAGGAGGAGGGACACGCTGTTCCCAGCGGACGGACGCAAGTGCCCTGGCTCCGTCACCAGGAAGGCATGGGCAGAGGTGGCGGCGGAGGTCAGCAGCAGGGCCAACACCCCCAGGACATGGGAGCAGTGCCGCAAGCGGTTCAATGACCTCACTAGGTCCGGTAAGGTGAGTACACCAACGAACCCTCCCACAGCCCGTCCCCACCATCACACCAAACAGATCACAACCCCTCCTGCACAGCCACCACAGCACTCCCGCAGCAATCCTCACAGCCACTCACTCACCATCCTCGCCGTGCCCGCAAGTACCCACCGTCCCTGTCCCCACCCGAACACTACCACACACCCCAATCCCCATACAATGGGATGGGCATGTGGCACACGCATCCTCCCATCCATCTGCCCCACGCTCAACCCACCCACACCGATGCTTGATGCGTCTCACTATGCAATCTGCACTCACTCACGCATCTGTGTTTTGCCTTGACAGGAGAAGAGATGCAAGAATGACCGAGAAAGGGCCCGCACCGGAGGGGGCCCGCCGCACGTGGTCGAACTGACGGATGCAGAGGTGGAGGCACTCGACCTCGCCGGCACGCAACATTGCCTCTCCGTGGCGGATGGCGAGTCTGGCGCTGCAGAAACGGCCGGTAAGGGAAAGCTGACACTCAACACTCATGATCGCGAGTGACCGTATCATCACCTGGCATCAGGCACACCGTAACGTTTGTGCACATGCCTCATAGTCCCCTCTGTTCTCTTGCAGGGCTGTCTGCGAGCGCTGTGTGTGAGGAGGGCGATTCCTCAGAGGACATGGCGGTCTCTGAGGGTGCATCGTCACATATCAGCCAACCATCCACCAGCGCAGAGACACGCACCTCGGTGGGTCCCCCTCGCCAACTAGTTGGGCTTGCACATGGTGATTCACCGCGCACATGTGAGCATGAGCAGACCCTGGTGGCAGGGGCAGCCGCGGAGGGTCCACGTCGGTGGGAGCACTCATCTCCAGGCTCTGCTCAGCCGGACCCAGATGCTGAACCCCGGGGGCCACCAGTCAAAAGGAGAGTCGTCGAGGGGCACCAGCACATTGCCGAGGTACTGGGAGAGGTACCACGCGCATTGTCCACGATCGCGCAGGTGATGGAGGAGTCCAACTCCTGCATGCGGGCATTGGTGGCGCAGGTACAGGAGGGTATCGGCGACATAGTGTCGTGGGTAGGTGCGGGAACGTCTGCGGTGGAGGACAGGCTAGCCTCCCTCGAGCGTCATGCACAGCTGAACATGGAGTCCATGCAGGCCCTGACAACGGCTGTACGGATTCAGGCTGAGCAACATTCCGCCGCCATAAACAGGCTGACGGATACACTAGGGGTGGCGTTGCAAGGCCTCACACATGCCATCCAAACTGTGGTCCAGCAGGGTGGAAGGGGTGATGTGGGCCGACGCCACGAGAGGGATGATGGTGAACGGGGACATGGAAGCGGGGACGCTACTCAAGGTGCCACCACGTCCCACCCGTTGCCCCCCTCTCAACCAGTACCCGCAATGGTGCCTCCTCTCCAGGCGGCCGAGTCTGCCCCTGCACAGGTGCAGGAGGAGCAGTCTATGGAGGTGCCCTCACGGGCACCGAAACCCAGGGGCCGTCGGCCCAAAGCATCTACCCGGTCAGGGCAAGAACAGGAGCAACCTGCCACTACCTCTGCTGGAGCCACAGGGGTAGCACCACGTAGGGATTCCCGTAAACGAAAGCCAAGGTCGTTATAAGCACAAAGGGAATGCACCAGCGTGTCTGTTCGTTTGTACACTTTTTGTTTATAGTCGTTCACCATGTACATATTAAACACAATCATTCTCACCACTCCTGCCACCTCTCGTCCATTCTTCTGCGGCTTGTGCAATAGGTGCGTTCCGTGCGGCCCATCATGACGACGAACACCTGCTGGCGCCCATTGGCCACACTACTGTGGGTGCAGGAGTACTGGCGAGACTCTTCCGTGGAGGGGGCTGGTATGGCCCCTCGTATGTGCAGGTGATGGGATGTGAACGCCTCAGACTGTCTGACTCTAGGAGAACCGTTGACGTATGAGTGCCTCCCTGGCCTGGCGACCATCCCGGTGAGCCGGTGTTCGGCGCATGGGTCGTACATCCTCCTCTCGCATGGCCTCCTCCTCATCCCCCTCCTCCTCCACCTCCTCCTCCTCCTCATCATCGTCCTCAATGTGGGTGGCGGGTGTGGATGGGGCCTCCTCCAGCGGCACCCCTCTCTGTTGGGCCATGTTGTGCAGGGCACAGCAGACAACTATGATTCGTCCCACTCTGAATGGTGTGTATTGGAGCGCTCCCCCAGAACGATCAAGGCACCTGAAGCGCATCTTGAGCAGCCCTATGGTCTGCTCAATTGTAGACCTGGTAGCAATGTGGCTGTCATTGTATCGACGCTGCGGCTCGGTGATGGGGTTCCTCAGAGGTGTCATGAGCCACGTGTGCAGGGGATACCCCTTGTCGCCTAGGAGCCAGCCGTTGCCGGTGTTGGGTGCGTGGAAGATGGGCGGGACGGTGGACTCCCTGAGGACGAAGGCATCGTGGCAGCTGCCGGGGTATCTGGCGCACACGTGTAGGAATCTCTGGCGGTGGTCACAGATGAGCTGGGCGTTCATGGAGTGATACCCCTTCCTGTTGATGAACAGCCCTGGCTCATGCGGAGGTGCCCGTATTGCGATGTGGGTGCAGTCGATTACACCCTGCACCCGTGGGAAGCCAGCCATGGCATGGAATCCAACCGCCCTCTCCATCTGGCTGCGCTCGTCCATGGCGAAGTTGATGTAGTGCGAGGCCCTGCGGAACAAACCATCGGTGACCTGCCTTATGCACTTGTGTGCAGACGACTGACAGACCCCGGTGATGTCCCCGGTGGCACCCTGGAAGGATCCGGATGCGAAGAAGTTGAGGGCAGTGGTGACTTTGACGGCGATGGGTAGGAAGATGCTGCTTGGTCCATCCGGGAGCAGCTCATCATTAAGGAGACTGCAGATGTCGGCGACTACCTAGCGATTGACTCTGAGCCTCCGTATGCACTGCTCCTCGGAGAGGTCCATGAAGCTGAGCCTCGGTCTGTAGACCCTCTGCGGAGGGTAGTGCCTCCTGCGACGCATCTCTCTCTGCGGTTGCCCTCCCTCCTGCTGTGCAGGTGGGTGTGCCGCAGCACCGTGTTGGGGGGCTCCACGTTGATGAGGCGGACGGCGTGGACTGCGAGGCTGCTGGGGCTGGTGATGCTGTTCGTCCTCCGAGGATGTCGAAGCGGCCCCCATCTGGCAGGCGTTGGTCTGAGGGGTTGTGCACGGTCGGTAGGTGTTTCCTCGCACTGGGGCTGCGGTTCCACGTCGGGGTTTCCTCTGGCTTGGAGGGGGGTGGTGGAGGGCAGGCGTTGCCTTATGTGACGGAGTGGCCTCCTGCATGGGTGAGGGGTCTCCCCCCCCACCACTGTGGAGTGCACCTTGGCAGCTGCCACAGGCTGCTGGCTGCAACACGTCCGATTGGAGTGAGACTGTTTCCCCCAGTATGTGAAACAGTCTGAGTTGAAGGTAAAATCCCACACTTCCTAATAAGACAGCTGAATCAGGTCATTTAATGACCTGAACAAGCAAAGTAAATACACTCAAGTGGCATCCCGCTGGCTTTAATTGCCTGCGGGATTCCCACCAGCGGGGCCTGCGCACGCAGCCCCGCACGTCAGCGTGGAACCCGGAAGTGGCCGGGACCGCGGCGCATTCCGGTCCCGCACCTGGGGATCGGGATTATCGAGGCCCCCCCCGCCGAGAACACACACGAAACCCGATGCTAAAATCAGGCCCATAACCTTTGAAATCTTTGTGAAAAATGCTATTTCGTTTTCCCACTCCAAGGCCTTACACCTGGAGAGACAATGGGTGCTGATTACTGGGTATCTGTCGTTTCCTGAATTGATGGCCCCCAAAAGCAGGTAATGGGTTTCGTTCTCAAACCGATCTTGCTTAACTCACTTCTCTCCTGGAAGACAATGGCCCTGCCATCTCCTGCCTTCCACCAGTTTTCGGTTGGGACTGAGTGTCTCTGAGTTACCTCTCGGGGTATTGTTCCCAGTAATCATGTTAAATGATGATGACTTCAATCGGCCTGGGTTCCCTTCCACCCAGCCTGTCAGTGTGAAATGTCCGTTTGTATATGACTCGCTCACCTGACGAAGGAGAAAGCCTCCGAAAGCTTGTGATTTTCAAATGAAACAGTTGAACTATAACCTGGTGTTGTAAGATTCCTTACATTTGTATATGAATGCACCTTAGTCAGGTTAGCCTGGCTCGAAACTCCTGCCAGTCAATCCTATTCCCTAAGCCACTCCCACAAGCTTGCCAAACAGTACAGTTCTTTCTTGGGGGTATTGGATTTAAAATAGGATTCATAAAAATGGCCAGAACGCTGGTGCTACACTCATTAATATAAGTGGTGAAAAGCTGAGGTCCTAGTGCAGATCCCTGGAGAACACCATTTCCTACATGTCGTCTATCAAAGAATGTTCCCTTTATCCCTGCTCTTTGGACTTTAAATTGGACCTTGTAGCGCCCATTTTGTAGGCACTACGCAGCCTCCTAAGGACCCAAAATGAAGTCGGAATGCATGGACACACATGCGCCGGACGTCATCTTGGTAAAGGTGTTTGTGCACACACAGATAACAAACGCTGGCAGCGTGTAAAGTGGGGAGAATATGTAGTGGATCAGTGTGCAACACTGATTTAAAGGGACCGATACGATTTTGGAAATCAACGCTCCAGCCAACGCATTGTTTTAACCTCATACAGCTGAACAGGTTGTAAACAGCATGGATGACCCCCACTGCCACCAGCACTATTTAAAGGGATCATGCAGCAGTTACAGGTTAGTTGCTGGATTATTGCTTCTGACTGCTGATGCATTTGTACCTGTTTATGGAGGTCTCCTGTACTTGAATACTAGGACAAGGGGACATGGCCTAAAAATTAGAGCCAGGACTTTCAGGAGTGAAGTTAGGAAACACTTCTACACGCAAAGGGTGGTAGAAGTTTGGAACGCTCTTACGCAAAAGGCAGTTGATGCTAGCTCAATTCTTCATTTTAAATCTGAGATTGATAGATTTTTGTTAACGAAAGGTGTTAAGAGATATGGGGCTAAGGCGGGTATGTGGAGTTAGGTCACAGATCAACCATGATCTCATTGAATGGCAGAACAGGCTCGAGGGACTAAATGGTCTACTCCTGTTCCTATGTTCCTGTAATAAAGTTTCAATACTCTACAGGGAGTGGGCTGGCTGGCTGACTGGGAACAGCAAGGGCACTGGCAGGGTGGCAGGGTTGGGACAGGAATGCCATCATCCTGAAAGAGGATAGCAGGTTCATGTTCCATGGAGCCACTGCCACTTCCTGCCTGCTGTCACGCACCACCTTTTCCTGCAAGAAAGCCGGATGTGTGTTGGTGAGTGTCCTGCAAGATGTTTGGGTGATGTGGCTGTCATGATTGAATAGCTGCCAGTGTGTGTCACCTGTGAGTTGTGGTGCGGCTTGCAACAGTGGTAATGTTGAGAGGAAGCATCTGATTGGAGGAGTTTGTTTGTATGTGGTTGATGGGCGATGTAGTGTGTGGAGCAGTGGATGTGGCTAGTGGTGCAGTTGGTAGGTGATGCTACTTGACAGTTGACCTCACTCACGTTGACCACTCGTGTCAAAGCATTGAACTTTTTCCTGCACTGCATCAAGATCCGTGGAGCTATGCGCCTGGCGTTGACTTTGTCCCCTACTGGCTCCTACTGCACTGGGAACATATGTCTGGAGGACCTCTTGCCCGCCCCCCCCCACCCCCGCAGATACAGCTTGTCCCTCCTTCTGTCCACCTCTTGCACCAAGCCCTCTAGTGCATCATCAGAGAACCTTGGTGCACGCTCTTTTGCAGGTCCGGTACAAACTCAGATCAGCAGAATGGTGAGGTCTGGCGTGCAGATGTGGGATTTAGTGGTGCGCAACCTTTATTCAATGTTTTAGCATAACTCAACAGTTTGTAAACATAGGGGCGGGACGTGCATCTGTGTTTTACGTAAGCGATGTCTGATCTCCGTTCAGACTCCGTGTGGACCCATATCTTATATTTTGTAAATAAGACTGCCTTTAAGAGGTGCAGGCTGCCTTTAAGAGGGGCAGGCTGCCTTTTAATGGTGCTAGCCAATCACACAATATTGGGGCCCTCCTGCCGGTGAGCAGCCATTCAACAGCGCAGCTAGGCCTGGCCACTCGCAGGAATCACGTAAATGACCAGGCAGCACGAATCTCACGTGCTGCCTGTATTGCAACGACCCCCGCTCCGGGATTCGGGAATTATCGAATTTAACCCCCTTTGTCTCCTACTGTATAACTGATCTCTAGGAATCTCAAGCAGAAAGTTGATAGTTCTGACTGAAAGTCCGAAATCTCGGGTGGAACTGATGCAGTCTGAGTAACTGCACTCAGTTTTCTGGGCTAATTTACTAATATTGATAATATCTTGGTACGAGGCCCAAAGTGATATTACAAGAATTACAAGAATTTCTAACAGAGGCAAATCCCTTAGGAGTTCTACAATCACTATCTGGGGTAATGGAACAGGAGGAAGGAGATATATTTGTGTTGGGTTTGACCGCGTTATATGTAATGCATCACTCACTACAAATTGATCCTTTCTACATAAAGTCAATAGCGTCAGTTTCTTTGGCCTTTCCTTGTTGTTCTCCCCTCCCCTCTTTGTTTTCTCATAGCGTGTCGTATCTTAACCTTGTCAGACCTATAAAGACACTTCTCCAGCCTGACTGTGGTAGTTCTCATGAAAGGCTTTGGCTGGGACCCATATTTCTATCGCAGCTGTTGATCGACCTGCTGTGAATTTCTAGTATTTTCTGCACTTATTGGAGTCAGTTCCTTTATTAACTAGTTTGTATCTAGTCAAAAGATTGGGGAAAAGATAACTTTATTTACACATAGTCATAATAGCTGTTGATGCAATGTTAAATCTTAGTATGTCAATAAATTCTGAAATTTTCTGATACCTTTGGGATTGGTGTCTGCCAAAATATCAACTGGAACTTTATCATTAGTTTTCAAAATTATTTTACTGTAAAAAAATATTTCCACTTATATAACGCATTATCAGGTCAAAGATATTCAAAGCACTTCCCAGTGCAGTGACTGTTATATATTCATAATTTGCCAGCCATGAACCAGTGGTGGCACTCTCACCTCTGAGTCAGGAGGTTGTGGGTCCAAGTCCCACTCCAGAGACTTGAGCACTTCAGTGCAGTCTTTCAGATGACATGTTAAAGCAAGGCTCTGTCTGCCCTCTCAGAAGGACGTAAAAGATCCCACAGAACTATTCGAAGAAGAGTACGGGAGTTCGCCATGTGTCCTGGCCAATATTGATTGCTCAACCAACACCTAAAGCAGATGATCTGGTCATTTATTTTATTGCTGTCTGTGTGACCTTGCTGTGTGCAAATTGGCTGCCACATTTCTTACATTACAACAGCGATGACAGTTCAAAAGTACTTCATTGGTTGTAAAGCGCTTTGGGATATCGTGAAGTTGTGAAAGGTGCTATATAAATGCAAGTCTTTCTTTCTTTCTTTCTGTTTCTCTTGTTTCTTTTCAATTTTCTCCCTTTCTGGCCTAAGGGTGATGCATCATTGTTGGGGTGTGATTCCACAGTATTACAGTACCTTGCCCTGGTGGCCAATCTCCATAGGTGAACCTGGACAATAAGAGGGTAATTTTAACCTAACCTGCCCAGTGGGAAGCTGCCACAATCAGGTTTTCTGCCCATTTTACACGCCGCCTGATTGTACTTTCCACAAAGCACAATTGGGCGGCATGTAAAATGGGTGGCCAATCTGATCACATCAGTTTCGCATCTTCGTTGGGTTATAATTTTTTCCATGTCTTGGTGGGATGTTCAACTGTGGAGGGCATCACAGCCAAGCCCATTTCTGTCCTCACCCAACACACACACTTCCATTATGAATCACTGGATAACAATTCGGGAGTGGAAAGCCTGGTCATACACTAGCCTGAACATCCACTCGTTCCACCAACGGCGTACCGTGGCTGCAGTGTGTACCACCTACAAGATGCGCTGTAGCAACTTGCCAGGGCTCCTTCGGCAGCACCTCCCAAACCTGTGACCTCCCCCACCTAGAAGCACTCGGACAGTAAGTGTATGGGAATACCATCACCTCCAAGTTCCCCTCCAAGTCGCACACCATCCCGATTTGAACATATATCACCGTTCCTTCATCGTCGTTGGGTCAAAATCCTGGAACTACTTACCTAATAGCATTGTGGGAGCACCTTCACCACATGGACTGCAGCGGTTGAAGAAATATGCCCACAACCGCCTTCTCAGAGCAACTAGGGATGGGCAATAAATGTCAGCCTTGCCAGTGATGCCCACATCCCAAGAATGGTTTCTTTTAAATCACAGAAATAATCAATCAAGCATCTAATTTGTCATCAGCAGAAATAGTGAATATTTTATTCTTCCAACTGTGGAGTGTTTAAAACTCAGTCAAAATGACCCAACATCCTTTTACAAAGCCTGAACACGGAGGTCCTATTAGACAGATTGACCACAATTGATGGCACTTTGACCTGACTCCTAATTGCATTGCAGTCAACCCAACACAACTTACATAGAATCACATAGAATGTACAGTGCTGGAACAGGCAATTCGGGCCAACAGGTCTATGCCGGTGTTTATGCTGCACACATTTTAATAGTTCCAGATGCGGAATCTCCAGCTGAAACATTTTTTTGTTCAACGGCCGTGCAACATTATATTATCTTTGATAATTTTTGAATTTTATTTCAGATGAACTTTTTTTAATAAATTTTGTTTGTATTTTTGCTATTTGACTAGAACTTATCTCTGAAGAGCCCCTAAAGTCTGATTGGTATTACATTCCTTTTGATACCTTCTCTAGCCTTGTGAGCTTTCAAAGCAAGATTTACAAATTAGTGCCAATTAGTGATTTGTTTCATGGTGGTTTTGTGCAAGTAACTCCTGTCAGCTGAAAACTGAATTCTAAGTAGAGTATGGTAGTGTTGTGGATGTGTATAGGACTAATAATCCCATTGGCCTAGACTAATGATTCTAGTAGATCATGAGTTCAGCTCTCACCATGGTAGTTTGAGAACTGGAAAACAGTTTTTTAAAAACCTGGAAGTGAAAAGTGTAAAAATGACCATGAAGCTGTTGAATTGTTGTTAAAAACCCAACTGGCTCAATAATGCCATCCTTAACACCTGCCACCCTTACCTGTCTGAGCCTATACGTGACTCCAATCCCACACCAACGTGGATGATTCAAGTAGCCCAGCAAGCCACTCAGTTGTATCAAAACCACTACACAGAAGTTCAAGAATAAGGCCCACCAGCACCCTCTAAGGACAACTAGGGATGGACAATAAATGTCGGCATTGTCGGCTATGCCCGCATGCCGAGAATGAATAAAAAAAAGTAACAGAACTTATTTAATGTGTTACTCCTTTTCTTCATTAGAGGAAAGATCGTTATGCCCTCCATCTGGGTTGGGTTTGAACCTAGATCCCAGAGGTGAAACTCAGTCTCATGTGTATCGTAGGGAGGGAGAATTTCCTCAGGGTTCCTGCCGCTAAACTGCCATAACTTTGGCAGAAGTTAGGCGGAAATCCCATTTACACAGATATACAGGCCCCGATATTAGCAGGGAGGTGGGATGGCAGGGGGGCGGGGGGCGATTTGGCGCCCAATAAAATCTGTCCGTTCCCTACGCGATCGCGGATTAATTGGAACCACTTATCGCGGCTTCCGGGTTTGCCGTCCGAAAGCTGCGCAGCGGGCGGACTGCGGACCCGCATCACAGGCTGTCAGCTGAAGGAGCTCTATTTAAAGAGGCAGTCCTCCAATGGCTACTCCTGGAGCAAGCACCCACACAGCACAATGGAGCAGCACAGGGGAAAGGCTGCTCCTGGATTTAGTGATGCCTCACTCCAGGTGCTACTGGATGGGGTGAGGAGGAGGAGGGATGTCTTCTACCCGGCGGACGGGAGGAAGTGGCCTGCCTCTGCTACCAAGAAGGCCTGGCTCGTGGTGGCAGAGGAGATCACCAGCAGCAGCAACATATCCCGTATCAGGATCCAGTGCAGGAAGCGCTTCAATGGCCTAACTAGGTCAGTTAAAGTGAGTACACTTACTCATTCTCCTACATTCTGTCTTCCACATCACAGCCCCCACCCCCCAACTCATTCTGCACTGCCAATACTACTCTATCACATCACTCCCCACACCCACTGAAAGCTCATCCTCAACTTACCTACACTTCCTCAGCACTTCCTCACCTCCCCATTAGTCACCCAACCCAATCCTCATACAATGTCATGGCTCTGTCTCATACTCACCCTCTGATGCATCTCTTTCACGGTCAGCCGCACCCAAACCAATGCATTCATCGGTTGGCCACTTCACCATCACTCACTCATGCGACTGTACTTTCTCACCTGAAAGGAGAAGAGAGCCCAGAATGCACAGGAGAGGGCGAGGACCGGAGAGGGGCCGCAACAGATTGTCGTCCTCACAGACGCGGAGCAGGAGGCGCTGGAACTGAGCCGTACCCTCGAGTGCCTGTCCATCCGGGTCGCCGAGACTGGCACCCGACAAACGTCTGGTGACAGGACTTTAACATTCAGCACACACAATATGAATTGATGTTAACATGCCCCGCCATCTTCAGCACCTCAGTATGCTCATCGCAACATGTCATATCTGTGATCATGCTTAATATTGCCTTCTGTTCTCTTACAAGGCCTTCAGCGACCGCTGTGACGGCAGAGGGCGATTCCTCAGAGAACTGCCGGCCTCTGAGGGTGTACCATCACATCTGAGTGAGCCATCCACCAGCGCAGATACATACACCTCATTGGGTCCCAGTCCGTAGTTAGTTGGGGGTCGCACATGGTGAGTTACCACACACATGTGAGCACGAGCAGATACTGGTGGCAGGGGCAGCTGTGGAGAGTCCACGTCGGTGGGTGCACTCCTCTGGCTTCTCATATGTCCTCCAAACAGTTGTCCAGCAGAGTGATAGGAGTGGTCTGGGCCTGGCCCAGGGGAGGGATTATGGCGAAAGGGGACATGGAAGTGGGGACACCATTCAAAGCGCCTTCACGTCTCACCCATTGCCCCCCTCTCAACCAGTACCCACAATGCTGCCTCCTCTCCAGGTGGCCGAGTCTGCCCCTGCACAGGTGCAGGTGGAGCAGTCTTTGGAGGGGCCCTCAAGGGCTCCAAAACCCAGAGGGCATAGGCCCAAAGCATCTAATCAGTCAGGGCATGAACAAGAGTAACCTGCCACTACCTCTGCTGCAGCCACAGGGGATGCACCATGTAGAAGTAGTCGGAAGCAAATGGCGAAGGTTTTGTAAGCACAAAGGGGATACACAAGGGTGTTTGACGGTTGGTCATGTTTTTTATTTGTATTTGCTTTTTGTTAAACTCACATTAAATATTATTATTGTCACCACTACTGCCACATCTTGGCCATTCTTGACTGGCTTCTGTAATAAGGCCCTTTCATGATGTTCACCATGAACGCCCACACTTGATGCCACCCAATGGGTCACTCCACAATGGGTGTAAGTGTAGTTGCAGGACTGTTTTGTGCAGGGGGTGGGGGAGGGGGCTGTCATTGGCGCTGCTCTATCCAGGTGGTGTGAGGACTGGACTCTTCACACTGTCTGATGTTAGGAGAACTGTTCACATATCAGTGACTCCCTGGCCTCACGAGCAACCAGGTGAGCCGCTGTTCTGCCCATTTGCTCCTGCTCCTCCTCCTCCTCCGCCTTCTCCTCCTCAATGTGGTGGCAGGTGTGGATGGGGCCTCCTCAAGCGGCACCCCTCTCTGTTGCACAGGGCATAACACATGACTATAATGTGTCCCACTCTGTCTGGTGCATATTGAACTGCTCCTCCAGAACGATCAAGGCGCCTGAAGCACATCTTGAGCAGCCCTATAGCATGCTCAATTGTAGACCTGGTAGCGATGTGGCTGTCGTTATATGAACGCTGTTGGTCAATGATGGGTTCCTCAGAGGTGTCATGAGCCACGTGTGCAGGGGGTATACCTTGTCCCCGAGGAGCCAACCCTTACAGGTGTTCAGTGCGTGGAAGATGGGCGGGATGTTGGATTCCCGGAGGATGAAGGAATCGTGGCAGCTGCCAGGGTATCTGGCCCACACGTGAAGGAATCTCTTGCAGTGGTCACAAACGAGCTCAGTGTTGATGGAGTGATAGCCCTTCCTGTTAATGAACAGTCCTGGCTCATGTGGAGGCGCTCGTATTGCTATATGGGTGCAATCGATTACACCCTGCACCCATGGGAAGCCAGCCACAGATGGAATCCCACTTCCCTCTCCGTCTGGCTGAGGTCATCCACGGGGAAGTTGACGTAGTGCTAAGCCCTGCGAAACAAGCCGTTGGTGACCTGCCTTATGCACTTGTGTGCAGACGACTGAGAGACCCCAGCGATGTCCCCGGTGGCACCCTGGAATGATCCAGAGGTGAAGAAGTTGAGGGCAGTGGCGACTTTGACAGTGACAGGTAAGGAGATGCGCTTGGCCCAGCCGGGAGCAGCTCGGCATGAAGGAGGCTGCACATGTCTGTGACTACCTGGCGACTGACTCTGAGCCTCCGTATGCACTGCTCCTCAGAGAGGTCCAGGAAGCTGAGCCTCAGTCTATAAACCCTGTTGTGAGGGTAGTGCCTCCTGCGACGTCGCTCTCTCTGTTGTTGCCCTCCGTGCTGTTGTGCAGGTGCCTGTGGCACAGCACTGTGTTGTGGAGCTCCATGTGGCGGAGGTGGACGCCATGCCTGGCGAGGCTGGTGATGCTGCTCATCCTTGGATGTAGTGGTGAATGCAGCCATGGTGGCCTCCATCCCGGTGGTGTGAGTTTGAGGGGGTCCGCAAAGTAGTTAAATATGTTTGCACAGCAGAGTTTTGGGTGGGAAGTGAGAATTTTGAGTGTAAAGACAAAGGTGTTGCAGCCAAAACTTTGTCTGAAGTGACAGAGTGCTCTGCTGCAATAAATGACATTTTCTCCCCACCTGTCAAATAAGCATTTGCATCTCCCACTGGCTGCTGGGTGAAACATGTCTGAAGCAACAGGGAGTGTTTCCCATGGCATGGGAAACACACTGAGGATCCTTCAAAATCGCACCCCTGCCAAAATGTCAAGTCAAACAAGTAGTTCAAGTGCCTCAATTATCGGACAAACTGCAAATTATCATCCCGCCGGCTTTAACTGCCGGTGGGACTCCTGCATTCAGGAGGCCCGCGCGCACCCGGACGCGTCACTGGGGAACCCAGAAGTCAGCGGGCTGAAGCTGGGCTCTGAACCCGCTCAACATTTCAGCGATTTTTGGAGCCCCCCACCCCCAACGCACCCACTTTGTCACCCGAAAATCAGCGGGAAAAGCCCCGAGGAAATTCATGCCCTAGGAATTTTTCACAAGAGGCATTAAGCACTAAGCTTAAATTTTTCACCTACTGATGTGCCCAGAATATTTTTGCTTTTGTTTCTAGGAACGTAGGAATATTAGGAACAGTAGTAGGCCATTCAGCCCCTCGAGCCAGTGTGAGCTTTCAAAGGAAGACTTACAGATTAGTGCCAATTAGTGCCTCTCATTGGATCATGGCTGGTCTGCACCTCAACTCCATTTCCTGCCTTTGATCCATCCATATCCCCTGATACCTTTACCCAACAAAAATCTACCTATCTCACTCTTGAAAGCACCAATTATCCAAGCATCCACAGCCTTTTGGCGAAGAGAGTTCCAGATTTCTACTAACCTTTGTGTGAGAAAAAGCTTCCTGATTTTGCTCCTGAATGGCCTAGCTCTAATTTTACGATTATGTCCTCTTGTTCTTGTTTCCCCCAACAGAGGAAATAGTTTCTCTGTATCTACCCTATCAAATCCTTTTTTAATTTTAAATACCTCGATCAGATCACCCCCTCAATCTTCTATTCTCAAGGGAATACAAGCCAAGTTTCTGCAAACTGTCCACCTTCCTGAGGTATGGTGCCCAAAACTGATGGGGTCGGACCAAGACTCTGTACAACTGAGGCATAACTTCCTCCTCTTTGTATTCCAGCCCCCTTGCGATAAAGGCCAATATTCCATTAGCCTTTTTGATTGCTTTTTGTACCTGTCTACTGGTTTTAATTATGCTACTGATACTGCTACCAAACTTTTAGAACAGAACTGTTGAGTATTCAAGTTAGAAACATGCATCGAAGTAACTAGTTGAAATACTTTGAAGAAGTCTTTGACGTATATTTGCCATATGTAACCAAAATGCATTCAAACACTCCAGAATGACAGCTCTGCTGATTGTTGTGGACGCATAAATATTTCCCTTAATATCATGTGAACAGTCTCCAGGAGAAAGATTGATCCAGCAGAGCTCAAGGGCTGTGATTTATTACTCCACAGCGCTATTTGTAGAACCTATTTTTTCCACAAACGTCCCATGTGGAATTCTGTCAGCCATAAATTTTCATGTGTTGCAGTTACGAGGCCAGGAAAAATTTCTTCCCCACACCCCCCCCCCGACCCCAACCCCAACAACATTTTGACCAAAGACTGTGACTTTGTTTCTTCATACAACTTGCTGCTATGAAACAAGCATTTTTATTAGAAAAAAAATCCTACTTTTCTAGCGTTAGTCAAAGCAGGAATGGCACTAAAGCGGCAGGCAGACTAAGAAGGAGGAATGTAACGTCAAATTGGAGAGGTTGCATGCCAGCCGAGGAAAGGGGCAAAGTCAAATTAGGAAGCTTTTACGCCAAGCCAAGGGAGCAAAGCTAGTCGGGTCCTCAGTGCATGAGGTCAAAAAGGGGCCACGATCAAATTATGGAAGCAATGTTCAAGATAAATGAGAATTGTGCAGTAAAAAAGTTATCCAAGAAGGCTGCTATTTGTTATGTCAGGTAATACATCAAGTTATCAGCTGTAACTTTACCTATTTTACTCTCATGAGAGTAAACTTTAGGAGGCATGATGTTGGCACCTTTTAAAAAGAATATATCACATTCTTACCTTTTACTATTCCAAGGTTCCATAGCATTAATGTAATCCATTCTATTCTCAAGGGAATACAAGCCAAGTCTCTGCAAACTGTCCACCTCAATATATCCTTCCTGAGGTATGGTGCCCGCTGTTATTTGTTATTTATATTAATGATTTGGATGAGAATTTAGGAGGCATAGTTAGTAAGTTTGCAGATGACACCAAGATTGGTGGCATTGTGGACAGTGAAGAAGGTTATCTAGGATTGCAACGGGATCTTGATAAATTGGGCCAGTGGGCCGATGAATGGCAGATGGAGTTTAATTTAGATAAATGTGAGGTGATGCATTTTGGTAGATCAAATCGGGCCAGGACCTACTCCGTTAATGGTAGGGCGTTGGGGAGAGTTATAGAACAAAGAGATCTAGGAGTACAGGTTCATAGCTCCTTGAAAGTGGAGTCACAGGTGGATAGGGTGGTGAAGAAGGCATTCAGCATGCTTGGTTTCATTGGTCAGAACATTGAATACAGGAGTTGGGATGTCTTGTTGAAGTTGTACAAGACATTAGTAAGACCACACTTGGAATACTGTGTACAGTTCTGGTCACCCTATTATAGAAAGGATATTGTTAAACTAGAAAGAGTGCAGAAAAGATTTACTAGGATGCTACCGGGACTTGATGGTTTGCCTTACAGGGAGAGGTTGGATAGACTGCACTTTTTTCCCTGGAGAGTAGGAGGTTTAGGGGTGATCTTATAGAAGTCTATAAAATAATGAGGGGCATAGATAAGGTCGATAGTCAAAATCTTTTCCCAAAGGTAGGGGAGTCTATAACGAGGGGGCATAGATTTAAGGTGAGAGGGGAGAGATACAAAAGGGTCCAGAGGGGCAATTTTTTCACTCAAAGGGTGGTGAGTGACTGGAACGAGCTGCCAGAGGCAGTAGTAGAGGCGGGTACAATTTTGTCTTTTAAAAAGCATTTGGACAGTTACATGGGTAAGATGGGTATAGAGGGATATGGGCCAAGTGCAGGCAATTGGGACTAGCTTAGTGGTATAAACTGGGCGACATGGACATGTTGGGCCGAAGGGCCTGTTTCCATGTTGTAAACTTCTATGATTCTATGATTCTATGATTGGCCACTGTTAAAGGATAAGAGTAATTCCATTGCACTGCTCCAGAAGTCTGTGGGGCCAAATTTCCAGGAGTCCTGCTTCACCGGCGGAAGTTCAATGGAGTGGAATTCCTGGTTGCCTAGACTCAATGACTCTGTTTCAAGTCCCAGTGATGGGGTCATCTGCATCGTCAGAGCCACCAGCACCTGCAAGGATGCTTCAGCACCAAAAGGAGACCTGGAAATTCTGATTGGCTCCATGCCATTCTGAGGGTGAAAGAGAGGCCCAAGAAAGATCCAACCAAAAAGGTACTTTTTTTCCTTTGGCTCCCAATTGAACCAGTGGGGTATCTACTTAAGGTATTGGGAACCTCTGGGAAAGGTTTGGGGCCTTTACAAAAGGCCTCAGGGAGACTCACACTGGCTTTCAGACAGAGCTCCATTGAAGTCTTATAAGATTGTACTGGGCAGAAATCTCAGAGTAGCTCAAGATTCTGCGCCTGAAAAACAGGTGTGGCGTCATCAAATTTCTAGGCCAAAATCTCAGCAGGTAGATTGAAAACCCAATGAGATCACATCATCAGCATGGAATGGAACTGAGATCGTGGGGGTGATTTTAAACCCCAAGGTTGGGGTTGGGTGGGAGTTGAAAATAGTTGTTTTTTGGGTCGCAACCGCAACTCGGCTTTATTTCCAGGTTTAACGTCGGCGCAGAAAAGTACAGGCTTCCCAATGGGAATGAAAAGTCCGAAAATTTTGCGGTTGCGACCCAAAAAAACAACTATTTTCAACTCCCACCTGTCTTGAGGTTTAAAATCACCCCCGTATCTCTACTGCACCAATTGGGAACGGAGAGGGGTTCAAAAAGGGCTTTTGACATTTATGATAAAGGTTGATTTGTGATGTATATGGTTCTGACCTTATTAGGTATTAACTTTCCCAATGTAACTGCACACCACATGTAGCTGATTAATATCTGAATAATTTACGTGATAATAGTGCAATAAATGACCAATGACTGAATAGTATTTATATTTGTTCAATCTGAACAATTGAATCGTCTTTTTAAATCCTGAATTTCCTTTGCAGTATTGTTCAGATTTAATTTCATAGAGAATTCCATCCTACTAAACATTTAAAGGAGAAGTATTCTATATATGTGTATAGATCTACAATATATTTTTAAAATGCATCTCACATGTACTTCTTTGCCAGATTTTCCATGCTTCCCTCCTCCGCTATTCTGCTGTAATCATTTACACCTTCTCTGGACCCATCTTTTTGATTCTATACCTGTCTCATTATCATCTCCTTTTGCCTTGCACCATCATCCCTTTAATCACTCCTGCCCTCCACCCTATCACAGATCTCTCCCTTTTGTTCTTTTCCTGCCCTTTTTTCCCTGGCTCTGTAATTGTTAAAAGCTGTTCATCTCTAACATCTTCCAGTTCTGACGAAAGATCATCGACCTGAAACATTAATTCTGTACCTCTCTCCACAGAAGATGCCTGACCTGCTGAGTGTTTCCAGCATTTTCTGTTTTTATTCAAAGCTGGATGTTACTGTGTGGACAAACCTCCTCTTCCTCCAGCAAAGTTGTAGAACATACATCAGACAATGATAATCTTGGAGACCCTGGAGAGCTGCACTGTTCTGCACACCCTGATCTATCCAGACATTTGAGGGACTGGCCTACTCAATAAATATCCTGGTGTTTTCATGGGCCTGGTTTGTGTCTGCTCTGTGCTTCTGTTTGTGGTTATCACAAGGGTATCATTAGCCAGGCCTGAAGATGGTAGCCTTGAACTTGAAGAAGCCAACCTTGCATCCTCCCTTTGCTTTAAAATAAACTGGGCATAAATGACTGATACAAAATGAAAAGGGGAATTGGATAAATAATTGATGGGAAAGAATTTGCAGGTCTATGAGGAACAAGCAGGGTAGTGGGACTAATTTGATAGCTCTTTCAAAGGCCCGACGGGCCAAATGGCCTCCTTCTGTGCTGTATCATTCTATGATTTTATGATTCTACTCCGTGGCTTTCAAAATACACACAAACTTTGCTTTCCGTCACCATCAGCACAATTTTTTTTATTGTAAACATTGTAGAAGATAGAACTGAAAAATGGAATAAACTATTATTTTTTGTTTTGGTTTATTTTTTAGTTCTGAAAAGGGATAAACACAATTACCACCAACAAAGAGGACAAATTACAGTACAACATTCCAAGATATAATTCAGTTGCAAAATAATCACTGTCGCTACACAATGCACTTGGGAATATACATACAGAATAAAATGGGAATATTTCAATCTCAGTTTTAAAAGATACATATATGCTGTATCTAAGCTGAATTGTCTTATGTCAATATTATCTGTCATTATAATTACCTATTTCATAGTATGAAGCAGCACACATCGCAGAATAGGCTATGAATGCTCAGTATGAACAACAAGAAAAATATACAGCATTGCTTTGCACTTATCTCAAAATAAACCCACAATACAATTGTGTCCAATGTTCTTCTATTTTTGAGCTAATACAGGACAACATATCCTACCTAGATGGACAAAATAAATAATATACAACTGCAGCCCCAAAATGAATCTCTTGCATTTCTTTTTTTAATCTATCAAGTTATATGGAATGTTGCAGCTTTTTTCTTAGATGTACATCAGCTTCTGTTCATGTTCAGAAAGCAAATGGTGAATTCTGGCATTTTATACCATTCAGGACTGTAAGTGATTAAAATCATCAGCAATTACAATGATGTTTACTATTTGACCCAACACAAATTGTACAAAAACATTTTCAAGAAAAACGCTGTGGGTAATTAAAGCAAATGCCACCATCATGGATTAACCTTTTGTTAGTTGCAGCATTTCCAGTGTTGACTGTATGGAGTACCTATTTCTGTTCATCAGGATGAGGGTAGAAGCCTCTTGTGGTGAAGGACCTACTGCACTATTGCTCATAGAGTCTGACACCCTGATCGAATGGTTAAGTACCAGAACTGGTAGTTTGACTCACTTGCCAATACACCTCACCCCCACGCCACCCACCAAATCAGAGCAGCACTGGTAGTGGTCGTAAAAACACCTTCAACTTAACTGTACTGTTCTGCACAGCTGTAGAACATCTTTGTGAAGAAGATCAGTAACTAAATAAAAAATGTTCTGGGAGGGAGAAGGGTAAGGGGAGGCTGTAAGAATTCCTTAATTCCAGATAAGTATTCCACAAAATCTGTTTCCTCATTTTATGTACAAAGAGGACTCCCATACTAACGGCAAATTAGAATCGGATTTAAATGATAGTCTGCTACCATTCACAAAGAAAGGGACAGTCTGTTTAAAAAGTCCACCCAGATCAGGCTTTACCTACCACCAATAACATTTACTGATGTTAAGTAATTGATTTATTGAAAAAAAATCATTCATACATTTCACTTGCATATCTCCAGAAGACAATTTAAAATATCTATATAGATGTGATTTAATGATAATTCTTGCCTCAGTTGAGAAAATGGAGCTTGGATAGTTGACCCATTTTTTGTTTCTATACTTGTCTCATTATCACCTCCTTTTGCTTTGCACCATCATCCCTTTTGTCATTTAACCTCTCCTGCCCTCCACCTTATCACAGACCTTCCCTTTTTTTCTTTCCTCCCTCCCCTTCTTCCCTGGCTCTGCAATTGCTTAAAAGCTGTCCATCGCTAACATCTTCCAATTCTGATGAAAGGTCATCGACCTGAAACGTTAACTCTGTTTCTCTCTCCACAGATGCTGCCTAACCTGCTGAGTATTTCCAGCATTTTCTGTTTTTATTTCAGATTCCCAGCATCTGCAGTATTTAGGTTTACTGGATAGTGAGCTTGTCACAAACTGTGGGCTGCCTAATACAGGATAGAGTAAAGCTGCAGGTGGGTAGAATCTTTTATTAAAAATATACACTTTTAAATCAACAATATTAAGAATTCTAGCACCAACAATGGATATCAAGTAATAACACTTCTTTAAGTATCTGCATAGTCTTTCTTTATAAATTAATTGCCTTTTAACGTAAATCACTGTTAATTGAATTGCACTTGCCTACAGTTGCAGACTTGAACATCCTAGTGGTTCAAAGCCATGAGGGGTTTAAATTGGATATGCCCCGAAAACGGGCGCAGGGATCACGGTCTGCAATTAACCCGCGCCCGTTCATTGCGCTGTAGGCAGGACGTTAAATTGGTGCTACCTGCTGATTTCCATGATTACTGCTTGCAGCCAGCGCTACCCACGTTGTTCCTTGGCTGCATGCATCTGCAGGGGGCTCGATATCACGAGTGGCTAGCGCTACTTAAAGGCAGCCTGCAGCTCTTAAAGGGGAGGTGCACTGTGGCTGATGGATTTGGTGTCCGGAAGTGGATTGCTTGGGAAGACGGTTTGTGAAGAGGTCTCAACCTGCGAAAGAGCATGCACCAAGGTTTTCTGATAATGCACTGGAGGCCTTGGTGCAAGAGGTGGAGAGAATGAGGGACATCCTGTATCCACAGGGGGGGCCAGGAAGCCCTCCAGATATATGCTCAGGAGGGAGTGGGAAGAAGTAGCGGCAGAGGTCACTGCCAGGAGTATAGCTCTAAGAACCTGGATGCAGTGCAGGAAGAAGTTCGATGATCTGACATGAGTTGTCAAGGTGAATGAGTTCAATCTTCAAATCGCATATCCTACTAATTGCACCCCAATCCTCATCCACTGCTCAATTCACTATACCCCCATCACCCACCTACCAACAATCTCTATCAATCAGTACTCAACCCTTCAATTCATATGCTTTATCGCGCCCTCACACACTTAGCACTTTTGCAAGCCTCACACCCACAACTTATTGCTCACAAACACTGGCAGCTATTTAACCATGACAGCCACATCGCCCAAACATCTTGTAGGACACTCGCTGACACACTTTCCTCTTTGTTGCAGGAGAAGGTGGCGCATTACAGGAAACAGCAACAAAAAACAGGAGGAGGACAAGCACACCTGCACCTTTTAACCCCCGTGTAGGAGACAGTGATGGCCATCATGGGAAGGGGCATCGCTGAGGCCGAGGCCGATGGTGAGGGTCTCTGCATACCTAATCCTCCTCTTTCCCACTTCTCCCTCATCTCCCAATCTCTTCTGACTCACAAGCTGCAGATGGTGTAAGCATGCAAATCATAATTTCTCCTCTCCCCTCACCACAACCCAACCCTTGTCCCTTTTTCATTTCAGATACCCAAGAACTGGAACCTTCCCCGTCAGAGGAGGAAGAGGAAGAAGACAGTGATGATGCAGACACACCTTCACTCGATCTTACACTCACAGCCACCAGTTCAGAGACTGACACTGCATATATTTTAGAGGCTAGGATAGAGGAGGGATCTGCATGTGGTGAGACACCAAGCGCAGTTGCACAGAAGCCAGGGCAGGGGAAAAGGATACCACAGGTGCCAGCTCACTGGAGGGCGAGGTCGCACACTAATTCTGCTGCAGAGAATTCAGATGAGGGTGTACCAGGCTACAGATGAAGGCTGATGGGCGTACACAACCAAATGCTTGATGCACTGGAAAGCCTGCCAGAAAGCCAGAATGTCAAGGAGCATGGAGGAGTCTAGCTCCAAATTGGCACAGGGCTTTATGCAGAGCTTAGAGCCAATTCTTTCCAATATGGAACGGGTGGTCAACTCCATCAACACACCTGTGGAACCCACCATGATGCAACGTCCGATGACTGATATCACAGCTTCCATCATAGGAACATAGGAACCACCCATGCTCCAGCCACTGAGGAAGCACCTCATAGGAACACGTAAGGGCACATAAAAGACAGGCATTAAGAAGGACAAGGGCAGCAGGTGTATGGGAACACCAGGGGAACACCTCCAAGTTCCCCTCCAAGTCACACACCACACTGACTTGGACATATATCGCCGTTCATTCATCATCGTTGGGGTCACAATCCTGGAACTCCCTACCTAATGGCACTGTGGGAATACCTTCACCACGTGGACTGCAGTGGTTCAGGGAGAAGGCTCACCAGCACCTTTTTAATGGAAACTAGAGATAGGCAATAAATGCTGGCCTTGCTAGTGACACCCATATCCCAAGAATGAATTTTTTTTTAAATAATCACTTTCATTAGCAGTATAATGGGGGACAAGAATGAATCCATGTTCTCTGGTAGCTTAATAAGGCTGACAATTCAAGACTCATGCTCTGGAATTTCAAGGAATGAACAGAACTCAAAATCTGGTGAGAAAGCAAGCTCTACCCAACATGACCTATCTCATGTAACAGTTGTTACACTGCAATGTTCTAACTGCATTAATTGAGGTAGAAAATACAATACTCTCTGACAGAACAGAAATGCAAATATTTAATACATAATGTTAGTCTCCCCTTCACTGAACAGGAGTTTGTTAAAGAATCTATTTATTACATAATTACTGTACCCTCTGTTAGGAATTTATAGCTTTCTTGGGTTCAGTAGCATCAGTCACTCCTTTAAGCAATCTTATAGTTAAAGTTGCTGAGTCACACTGCCCTTTACCTATTTGTACAATAGTATAACTCAAGAATATAAAAATAGCATCCGCTTGCAATCTGGACTGGATATTCATATCGCTTGCTGGTCTTTTATTTTCTGAAGGCTTTTGATAAGGTCCCACACAAGAGGTTAGTGTGCAAAATTAAAGCACATGGGATTGGGGGGAATATACTGGCTTAGATTGAGAATTGGTTGACAGACAGGAAACAGAGAGTAGGAATAAACAGGTCTTTTTCCCGGTGGCAGGCAGTGACTAGTGGGGTACCGCAGGGATCAGTGCTTGGGCCCCAGCTATTCACAATATATATCAATGATTTGGATGAGGGAACTAAATGTAACATTTCCAACTTTGCAGATGACACAAAGCTGGGGTGGAATGTGAGCTGTGAGGAAGATGCAAAGAGACTCCAATGTGATTTAGACAAGTTGGGTGAGTGGGCAAGAACATGATAGATGCAGCATAACGTGGATAAATGTGAGGTTATCCACTTTGGTTGTAAAAACAGAAAGGCAGATTATTATCTGAATGGTGATAAATTGGGAAAAGAGGAGGTGCAACGAGACCTGGGTGTCCTTGTACACCAGTTGCTGAAAGCGAGTATTCAGGTGCAGCAAGCAGTTAGGAAGGCGAATGGTATGTTGGCCTGTATTGCAAGAGGATTTGAGTACAGGAGCAGGGATGTCTTACTGCAGTTATACAGGGCCTTGGTGAGACCACACCCGGAGTATTGTGTGCAGTTTTGGTCTCCTTATCTGAGGAAGGATGTCCTTGCCATGGAGGGAGTGCAACGAAGGTTTACCAGACTGATTCCTGGGATGGCAGGACTGACGTATGAGGAGAGATTGGGTCGACTAGGCCTATATTCACTCGGGTTTAGAAGAATGAGAGGTGATCTCATTGAAACATATAAAATTCTAACAGGATTAGACAGACTAGATACAGGAAGGATGTTCCCGATGGCTGGGGAGTCCAGGACCAGGGGTCACAGTCTCAGGATACGGGGTATGCCATTTAGAACCGAGATGAAGATAAATTTCTTCACTCAGAGGGTGGTGAACCTGTGGAATTCTCTACCACATAAGGCAGTGGAGGCCATGTCATTAAATATATTCAAGAAGGAGATAGATATATTTCTTAATGCTAAAGGGATCAAGGGATATGGGGAAAAAGCAGGAACCGGGTACTGAGTTAGACGATCAGCCATGATCATTTTGAATGGCGGAGCAGGCCCGAAAGGCCGAATGGCCTACTCTTGCTCCTATTTTCTATGTTTCTATGTCTTCAATCTCTGAAATTTATAACCAAATTCTATTAAAAAAATTATATAACCAATGAATATAAAAATAGCATCCAGAATTGTCCCAAAATCTCCAGGAATTAATGATTAATCTCCTGGACACTGGCGCGAGCAACCGGGGAGAAAAATCATAGGGGCATTTAAAATCATAGAATCATAGAATGATACAGCACAGAAGGAGGTCATTCGGCCCATTATGCCTGTGCCAGCTCTTTGAAAGAACTATCCAATTAGTCCCACTGCACCCCCACCCCTTGCTTGTTCCCCACAGCCCTGCAAATTTTCCCCTTCAAATATTTATCCAATTCCCTTTTGAAAGTTATTATTGACTCTGCTTCCACCACCCTTTCAGGCAGTGCATTCCAGATCATAACAACTCGCAGCGTAAAAAAAAATTCTCATGTCCCCTCTAGTTCTTTTGCCAATTACTTTATTTGTGAACCCTAATCCTAACAGTCTGCTTTTTTCATCTACTTTGAGCATTTTTGTTTATTCGTTATAAAAATATTAGAGCTGGGGAAAAAAGACTGTTTGACAGGGAGGGTCAGTTGGAGGCAGGAGGTCATGTGATGAAATCTCCAGGAATACATCCAACCAGAGTTGGCAACCCCACATTCAACTGGTAATATCAAATCATGATTTTTAAACAATAACTAGCCCATGTAAACAATATCTTGTTACGTGAAACTCCATAGACTGAAGGAAGCTACAACATCCTTGTCTCCTTTCATGAACTTCAGACAGAATCTTTTATTAGAAATATTGCGAATGGCAGGTAACCCATTAGCACAGCAGAGAAAGCAAAGCTTGATTGAGTTGCAAGAATGCAATTAGTAGCTCACGAGCCAATTCATGACATGGTACATGAAAATCCTTCACTGATAAAGAAAGGCTCTTCAAACTTGATGTAATACAAAGCCACAGGTGGTGATTCTGGATTTATCAACAATATCTGCTGCCACCTACCATGAATAAAGGAAAAGAATATCAAAGCTGTGGTAAGAAACAAAATTGAATCCAAGCAGGTATCTGACTCCAAAACTAAGTGCCCACCAGTCTTTTAACAAGGGCACATTAAGATATCCTTCATCAAAGTCTCAAACACTTTCCCCACAACTATGAACATACGAAAATAATGGGCAGGAAAAGTCCAGCTGGTCCATCATGCCTGCCCCAGGCTGGGGTGAGGCTCTTCTATCTGTAAGTTAAAGATTATCCCTTGCCTCTGTTTTAAAGATGAGGGTCACATTTGCTACTTTCCGATCCATTAAAATAGCACTTGATTCCAATGAGCTTCAAAAGATAACAACGATGAGATTTGCAATCTCCTCAGCCAATTCTACCAGCACCTCCGAATAGAAATTATCAGAGGCCGAAGTCTTGTTTACCTTAAACTTCCTCAACCTTTACTAAAATGCCTTCCCTTGTGATACTAAGGGTCCCTAAGTCTACTTCATACTCCTCTCAGGCTTTTGTTAGGCAGCATTGTGCTTGTCAAGTTTTCTTCTGCTTTGTGGCACCCACTCGTTAGCTGGCTACTTTCTTTACTCGGAGAGTGGTGCGAATGTGGAACTCACTACCACATACAGTGGTTGAGGCAAATAGCATAGATGATTTAAGGGGAAGCTAAATAAATACATGAGGGAGAAAGGAATAGAAGGATATGTAGATAGGGTGAGATGAAGTAAATAGAGTGGGAGGAGGCTCATGTGAAGCACAAACACCGGCCGAATGGCATGTTTCTGTGCTGTAAATACTATGTAATTCTATGTTCTGCAGGAACCGGGCAGTCACAATTAATTTGTAATGATCCTCAATTGTCCTCAATAGTGCTCAATGGTCCTCGTGAGAAAGTCTCAGAGCCAGTTCTGCTCCAAGGAAAATTTCACACAGAAAGCAACAGCTGAGAACAGCATGTGCATGGCTCGTTTCATCAACCACGACCCGGAAGCTCTTTTAGATGGGCTTGTGGGAAAATGGGATGGCCTTTTCAGTGTCTGAGGGCTGCTCCCCTAATAAAATCAGGGGGCAAGCTGCTTGGAGAGAAATAGGTCAAGGGACCAACTCTGTAACTCAAAGAAACTGGAAGGATGCTTGGCAGGAGAGCACAACTAGAGGAAGTTCACCAAAGTTAGTAAACAGCATTGTCTTGTGGATGAACACAGATTGCAAGGATTTATCTGAATAAGCAATTGAAACATAATCACGACATATGTATGAACAGCAATATCACTATATGCATGCACACACAGCTAAGAATTTTACAAGGACGTTGGAGCTAATGAAAGAAGACTGGTAATGCTAATTGAATTCCACATGCCGTGACTGAAGAAAAAAAAGCTAATGTATCAAAGAATTAAAAAGGCTCATCATACTGTGTGATAATGAAGTCTAAATGTTCTCTTTATAAGCAAAAATGGCAGTGGAGTGAGGAGTGGTACAGATGGGGTGGGGATGCCCAGAAGACCCTTACTCCCTCTGAGGAAAATATGATTTCCTTCATAGGAATGAAGTCTGTGGAAGGTACGCTGCCTGAGGATTTGGGAGTGAGCCACAGACCAATAAGTGTGCATCTCATTATTGCTATCATTTTATGCTGTGTTGAAAATGGCACATAACCATTTTTATATTCATTGTTATTGCACAGCAATGTAGAAGTTCATGTCAATACTTTGATATACAGGAATGGCCCATCATGCTTCTGTTCAGAGCTCACATACGATAAGGAATATAACCTGAATCTGAAACACTCATTCACCTGAAAACCTTACATCATCACTGACACTGACCCTCCCCACCTGCCTTTTACAGATAGCTGGGACAAAGGGACAATAAGGAGGATGGGGGAGCATTGACTGTAGCACTAGACATTGGTAATGAGGGGGCAGAAATAGTGGTGACATATAATGGCCAAACAGATACAGGAGGGAGGTCAGGCAACCTGACTGCACTTCATGAGGTGCGTCTGGATGATTTGCTTACAGATTCTGCTTTAGCTGTCAGTGGTAGCATTCTCACCCGAATCAGAAGATTGTGGGTTCAAGTTGCACTCCAAAAACTTGAGCATGTAATCTAGACTGACAATTTGGTGCAGTACTGAGGGAGTGCTGCACTGTTGGAAGTGCCATCTTTTGGATGTGACATTAAACCGAAGCTTCTTCTGCTCTGGATGTAAAAGTTCCAATGGCACTCTTCGAAGAAAAGCAGGGAGGTTACCCAGTGTCCTGGCCAATATTTAACATCACCAAGACAGGTTATCTGGTCATTATCTCATTGCTGTGTGTGGGACCTTGCTGTGCACAAATTGGCTGCCATGTTTCCCTACATTACAACAGTGATCACAATGCAAAGTGCTTCATTGGCTGTGAAGCTCTTTGGGATGTCCTGAGGCCATGAAAGGGGCTTTATAAATGCAAGTTCTTTCTCCTTTCTTTCCAGAAGAGATTGATGCAAAACAAATTGATGTTAACAAGGCAGTAATTCAAGGACCGGATAGTGAAATATTTGCAATTCAGTTGTCCATTGATGATAGAGTAGCATCAATGAGAACTGCAGCAGCCATCATAGTAATATGTGATAGTGATCAGAAAGTTATGCACTCACACAGGTCAGTAAGTGTCCTGAGGAAATGGTCCCCAGCAGGTCCACAGGCACAGATGATTTACTGTGATGTTAGTGACCAGTGTCAGCTCTGTGCCATACACAAGGCCCTTAGAATCAAAGAATTTACAGGACAGGAGGAGTCTGTTTGGTCCAATATGCCTCTGCCAATCTTTTGAAAGAGCGATCCAATTAGTCCCATTCTCCTGCCATACCCTTTTATTATTTTTTTTATTTTTCCAGTGTTTACTCCTTCTTAAAAACCATTTTGAATTCTGGTTCTGTGGGACATCCTAGGAACATCAGAAACAGGAATGGACCATTTTGCCCCTCGAGCCTGCTCCACCGTTGAATTAGATCATGGCTGATCTGCTCCTCAACTCCATTTTCCCGCCTTTGCTCCATATCCCTTGATACTGTTACCTAACAAAAATCTAGCAGTCTCAGTCTTGAAAACTTAAATTGTCCCAACATCCATAGCCTTTTGGGGAAGAAAGTTCCAGATTTCTACTACCCTTTGTGTGAAGATGGCCTATGGCCTAACAACCCTTTGTACACTCTTCCTTTATTCTTTTGGTGATGATCTTAAATTTATGCCCTCTAGTTACCGACTCACCAGCCAGTGGAGATAGTTTTTCCCTTTTTACCTTATCAAAGTCCTTCATAACACATCTATCAGCTCTCCTCTTAACCCTCCAAAAGTGGGTACTTCCCATCAAATGAAATACAGGACACTCCAGACTCAGCCCACTGCAGCCAGAAGAACTGCTGACTGACACCACCAATGATACTTGCTGCAGGCAACACTGCTGCCTCCGGGAAGACCCTGGGAAATCCCCCCTCCCCCTTGTTTACTTTATAGCACAGCTGCCAAAGTCAAGACTGACATCACCAGCAAGGTAAAGGGGCCTAAACCATATTCAAGTTGTACTTAAGCAGATAACCTCTGACTAGGTAGGGCAAAATAAAATGCTGATTATTCAAGTACTCTTCATTTCCAACACAGTAAAGATAATGAGCAACATTTAAATTGAAGCTGGAGTGCTGGTAGCAGCAAGAGGAACACCTGCAATGAGATTTCAGGGGAGAAATTCCAATAGAAAGAAAGACTTGCATTTATATAGCACCTTTCACGACCTCAGGATGTTCCAAAGCACTTTTGAAGTGTAGCCACAGTTGTAATGTAGGGAAATGTAAGGAATCTTACAACACCAGGTTATAGTCCAACTGTTTTATTTGAAAATCACAAGCTTTCGGAGGCTTTCTCCTTCGTCAGGTGAGCTCACCTGACGAAGGAGAAAGCCTCCGAAAGCTTGTGATTTTCAAATAAAACAGTTGGACTATAACCTGGTGTTGTAAGATTCCTTACATTTGTCAACCCCAGTCCATCACCGGCATCTCCACATAATGTAGGGAAACACAGCAGCCAGTTTGCACACAGCTAGGTCCCACAAACAGCAATTAGATAATGACCAAATAATCTGTTTTTAGTGATGTTAGTTGAGGGATAAATATTAGCAAGGGCACCAGGGAGAACTCCCCTGCTCTTCTTCAAATAGTGCCATGGGATCTTATACATCTACCTGAGAAGGCAGATAGGGCCTTGGCTTAATGCCTCATCTGAAAGATAGCACCTCCAACAGTACAGCATTCCCTCAGTACTGCACTGGAGTGTCAGCCTAGATTTTGTGCACAAGCCTCGAGTGTGGGACTTAAACCCATAACTTCTGACTCAGAGGTGAGAATGCTACTAACTGAGCCACAGCTGACATGTACAGGAAACTTCACATACAAACACTTAACACATTGATACTATGACCCTCTGTGCTATTTTTTACATGCCTAGGTAAAAATGGTGCACAACGGAATGTGGTTGAGAATTTGTGTGTGTAGTTCGCTGATCAGAATTTCAACCCTTACAATTGCAGCACCATCCTGAATGTGTCTGTTCAGATGAGGTGAGTCAAAAGGCCGTAGATCACAGGGACAAGGTTGGGAAATAGAGAAGGGCAGAACCCAGATGGAAATAACAAGAAAGCAAAGAAGAGGAACAAATAAAAATCGGTGTAAATATTTTCTATTGCAGAAGCCCCGTAGCGTTGCTTCACTACGGGAGAATGTCAGTCCAGTTCATGTACTTAATTCATTATCATTAGCTTGGTATCGCTATCATGACCTTCTCTGAGAAAATTGTAGCGTGATCTCAACACTCTATGAATGGTTTGAGCTGATAAATTGGTGTCTTGGAGGCAGTCTCACATGAGCTAAAATCATCAGATTGACTTTACTTACAAGATGGGTAGAACCATGTTCAAATGCATAAAATAAAATCTCTTCTCTTGTTTTTACAAATACGGAGGCCTGATCAACATGGGAATGTGGCGCTGATCAGCCAGAATGAGCAGCTCATAAAGTCATCAGTTTTCTGGGTCAGCAGTGGCAAATGGTGATAGACATTTCACAGCAGATCTTTCCCCAGAAGAGGTGCAATTTTCTCAACTCCACTTTAATACGTTCTGTGGAAAATGTTGCAGCTTGCTGAGCTGTTAAATTCCCAGGTTGCATGTTTAATTTTATCCTGAGGTATTGGTTTCAATGAATCTTTGAAGGGATTTATTACAATTTGCCTTTTTCATTAAATAGGCAATGTCAGACGCATATGATATTTTAATCTTCTCCTACATTCAACGACTTAAAACTGTGCAAGCAAGGAGAATATCAACCTAACTAATCTCCTTGGCTTGAAAACTTACTTCCGTGTAGGTAAAGCAAAATAAAACTTTGGAGCTTATTATGCAAATTCTCAGTTGCTGTAATACATTTGGTAGGAGCTACTCCTATTCAATTTATGAGCTGGATAGAAAATAACGTGAAGAATAAAACAATTGCAGACAGCTACAAATGGCCACCCAGTATTGGGCATATATACAACAAGTCTCCGCTTTGGACCTGGACCAGGTTACTGTGGAACCACTTTAAGATTAAAATGCCCAAAACCAATTACAACTGTCAAATAATTCCTCGGTATTAAAATAGCTCTTAATGGTACTGTAACTTTTCATGTGGAATTTTATATTAAAAACTGGTTCAACAATCCAAGTGTACACCATTTTTCAGCACACTTTGAGGTAGATTTCCTAATTAGATGCACTGGTAGTGAAGGCACCGATTGGGCAAGCAAGGGGTCAGAGAATCGAGTGAGAAGGCCCTATGTCTGTATCTCACCATTTTTGTAAAGTGCACGAATTCCCAGCATGAGAAACAAACAGAGGCGGAGTGTTCTCACACAAAGCATGCAAGAGCCTCATTAAATTTATGTTAGTTACTGTCAGCTGCGATATTCTCTACTTTTTACATAAGAAATAGGAGCAGGAGTAGGCCAATCGGCCCCTCGAGCCTGCTCCGCCATTCAATAAGATCATGGCTGATCTGATCCTAACCTCAAATCTAAATTCATGTCCAATTTCCTGCCCGCTCCCCGTAACCCCTAATTCCCTTTACTTCTAGGAAACTGTCTATTTCTATTTTAAATTTATTTAATGATGTAGCTTCCACAGCTTCCTGGGGCAGCAAATTCCACAGACCTACTACCCTCTGAGTGAAGAAGTTTCTCCTCATCTCAGTTTTGAAAGAGCAGTCCCTTATTCTAAGATTATGCCCCCTAGTTCTAGTTTCACCCATCCTTGGGAACATCCTTAGCACATCCACCCGATCAAGCCAGGAATGTGCTGACAGGTTTGAATGCCCAGATAAATGGCCTGATACTTGCACTTAACAACTTTAAGGAGGAAGATGAGCTTCTGATGAAGGATCGGAGACAAGTCCAATTATATCCATCCTTACCTCAGCAGCCAGGTCTATAGGGCTGGGCCAAGCTACCTGAATATTTCAGACCAGACTTGGCTTCACTGGCTATGCTTCACAAGAGAGACAGTGACCAAGTTATGCCATCTCCTCGGGCTGGACCTCAGACAATATTAGCCACAGGGATAGCTTTGCCAGTGGCTATGAATTTCAAAACCACTGGATTACTCCAAGCCACCACCTGCCAAATAAGTCGGTCACCCTTGCACCGATGCATCAAGCAGCTTAGTTTTCATCATGATCCCCATGCAAAGGTGGCAACAGCAAAAGAGGGCACAGCACCTTTACCAGGTGGCGGGTTTTCTTAAAATACAAGGCATCACAGATGGTCCCCGTGCAGCCATCTGGCCCCCTAGCAACAACTGCATGGCAGATATAAACAGAAAGGAGTTTCATTCAATATATATGCCAATGATCTGTGCCCCTGTGCATTAGGTATGCCAGTTTATGTCAGATATCCTAGTGGCAATCTATGATGCCACCATTATTTGAAGGAGGAAAGATGGTTCCTCAAGGACCAAGGAACCCTCTAGAGCTCTGGCTGATGACCCACTTGAGACAGCCGTGATGCCAACATAATGAGGTGAATGCCTGCACTAGGATCCTAATGGAATATACAATTGGCATGTTAAAACAAGTTTCGATGCTATAGCTGAATAAGGGTATCCCACAGTATAACTCTGCCAAGATCTCTAAAATCATACTGTTGAATGTTGCACAATTTTGCCATACAGAGAGCAGTTACCATGAACAGGAGCATAAGGTCCCCTATCTCCTACCACTGAAAACGAGGCTGAAGAAGTGAATGGTGAAGCCCAGTTGCAGCCAGCAGGATTAGCGTGCCAAGATCTCATTGACAACACACTTATGTATTTAAATCACCCAAATAACAGACAATTCTGTCCACTTATGCACAATGTAATGGCCCAATAAACATCATGCCTACCATTATCATTTATGCTCCCTTAACTACCACGGGTACCAATCCTTCGATCTGCTGCCATCTTATTTTGCCCCTTCAGAAGTGAAAACTCTGGACAAAGTTGAAATGAAATGCAACCATTTTATTTCCCTACAAATGATGTGGCACAAATGTTTTTTTCACTCTGCGCTTTCATTTAGTGATCGAATATAGTGTGTGTCTTCTACAACCCATGCTTCTTTGAGGTGCTTCCCCAGTGGAAGGAGTAAGTGTCCTGACTGATTGCTGGTTATTTCTGAATGCCTCTTGGAAAGGAGATTGCCTTTTACCTGCTGGGTCATTAGATATCCCTGTACCTGCTGGTACCGCATCTGATGCTGCAGTAGCTGTCTGGTTATGCCCGATATCTGCCACTTCTTCTATCATTTGAGGGAGGGAGCAGCTAGGTGAGCCAAATGTGCTGTTGCCCTATGAGAAAGCAGCCTCATCTGTGGCAATTCCACAGCTCCTGGGAACTCCTTCAACCTGTCTAGGAATCTGCAAGGCAACGGATTGTTAGGCAGGGCTGAGGTGGGTGAAATCTGCATTAAGATTCTCTCAATCCAATCCTCCAGCATTGTTGAATCAGACATGAGAGAGTTCTGCATATTGGAACCCAAGGGGGTAATTTTAATCTCTCCCACCTGGCGGGAAACCATGGATTGGTTCACCTGCCCATTTTGCACCCCGTCCGATTTTACTTTCCTGGCGGGGTGTAAAATGGGCAGTCGATCTGATCCCATTAGCTTCCTGCCGGGCGGGTTTAGCTAAAATTACACCCCTCCCAACAAATTTCTCTGGAGTTTCTTCAGATCTTCCCCCAAAGCTATGGTGGACAATTGGGAGAACACCATAGAATTTGATTGCACAAGTGTTTTGCATGAGATCTCTGTCAAACCCGCACCAGGTTGAGAAGAAACTCTTTGTGGCATGTGGATTACGCCCATATACTTCAAGTAAGCCAATGCTGGGTAAGCTTTCCTTAGCAATCTTGTCGAAACTAGACAACTTCTGCCTGAGTTGTTCCAAAGATCTACAGGCATTGGAGACTGCAGTGAGAATACTCTTCTGCCTCAAAGAAGACAGCCTTTCTTTGCTGCACTTCTTCTAGTAGCACTTTCAGTGCAGCATCTTCTAAAGTATTTCACATATCTTGTCTTCCAAGACTTAATTCTGTAAAGGACCAGCTACTTTCAGCTGTAGCCAATTGTCTTTAACGGCATGCAACAGCCCTTTAAGAGCTGCGTGGGGAACGTAAACAAATTATGTAAATGAGCTGAGCTTGCATCATCCAGTGAGGTGAGACTTTAAAGAGGTGTGTGCTCCCAAAATGGACTCCGATCTGATCTCGCTGAATTTTCACTGGGATAGGAAAATCTACTCAATATCTATCTGCTGTGCGGTACATAAGAACAGGAGTAGGCCATCCAGCCCCTCAAGCCTGTTCTGCCATTTAATTAGATCACGGCTGATCTGTACCTAAATTCCCTTTATCTGCCTTTGATCTATAATACTCAGGGAGAGCTGCACTGTCAGAGGTACTATCTTTCAGATGACACACTAAACGTCTGCCTGCTCAAGTGGACACAAAAGATTCCACGGCACCATTCGAAGAAGAGCAGCGGAGTTCTCCTGGTATCCTGGCCATCATTTATCCCTCAACCAAAGGGGAGTGAAACTTTATTTACAAGGAAAACAAATCAATCAAAAGATAGGTAAAGCCAGTGAATCTCAGCGAATATAGATCCACGCAGAGTGATCCACTGCAGTTACCTGGTATTAGCAGGTTGAAGTTTGTCACTAGGCTTGGCAACATATAGAAGAAGAAAGAAAGACGTGTATTTCTATAGGACCATTCACGACCTCAGGATACCCTAAATCGCTTTACAGCAAATGAAGTAATTTTGAAGTGTAGTCATGCTTCTCTAGCAAAGTAGCATATCTGCCAGGATCTTAGCATGTGCAGTGTATAAATCAGAAATATCATTTGAATCGAGTTGCTTTGCTTAGCTGTATATGCATTGTTCAGATTGCTTCTGGCGTAGTGCTTTGGATTGGGCATGACCTATTTCTTGGGTGGCACTGAATGATAATCTACTTTCCTTGTGGCTCGCGAAGCTCTCATTTCGTTGGCGTCCCAGACTCAAGAGACAGTGAACTGAAAAAGCTTCTGAGCCTTTCAGCTCAGACGTCTGAGGGGGGAGAAAAAGAAAATGAAGATAACTTCCTGCTAAAAGCTGAGTCACAACTGCATGAGGGTGTCCCGAAACATAATTGCTGTAAATTGTAGTTGAAATCAGTCCAAGGACAACCTCCAGATATGTTCAGCTTTTCTTTATTATAAGTTGACAGAACAGTGCTATTTATTTCCCTTGGCTAAGCTTTCCTGTTTGTACTTGAGTTTTGATAGAACAGTCCTAGCAGTCATTCCCCTCTGGATTTCCCTGCGTCCTCATTCTTCTCTGTCACTTCATTAGACATCAATGAATCTGCAGTTAAATCTCCTCAGGCTGCTGTCACTGTAAAGATTGATAGGTGTCCTTGGCCCAGCCTTTAGTAGGACAGACAACAGCGACAAAATTCTTGTCATCATGATTATCAGCACCTTGTCATCATTTTCCGACTAAATTAACTTACACAGGGGAGGGGTGGAAGCATTTGGAGCGAAAGTGAGCAGCAGTTTATTGTGGCAGGGAAAGTATTTGCAGAACTTGAGGATATAAAAATAGAAAGAGAAAAAAAATAGAGGGAGGTAAAAAATCAACTTAGCAGTAACAGTCATTGGAATCGCCAGCTACCAGCTCACTCAGAAAATTGTATACTTGATTTCTCACCAGCATTGCTGCTCTTGTACAGAATGTACAGACGTTTCATTTTGCATTGAGTAGCTATGTCTATAAAAGTACTGTGTTAGAATTCAGTACTCAACTTCCCGCATTTTTGCCAGCACTGCATCTGTCCATTTAAAGCATGTGTTAAAGGCCGAAAAAGTTGTTGCCTGCGGGAAGGGAGCTCTTAAAGGTACTGTCATATCTTGGGATCTTTTTGACTTGATGATTTAGAATAAAGAGTTACTTTTAATGTTGAGTTTTTAAAAGCATGACATATTCACACAAGTTAAATAAAAAGGCTGAGATGATAGGTAGTTAATATGCCAACGAGCCAACGTAGATGTTGTTTTGTCATAAACTAGAAATGATAAGCAATTTTGTTAGCTTGTCTCTGCAATTGAATAATACCTCACACCCACTCTTTTGGGAAGTCTTTTGGCTGTGAGCAGCAAGAGATTTAAATGAGAGACAGACAAAGACTTTTGTTTGAAATAGAATAATGATAACAGTCAGGCTGTGAAAAGGATGGAATACGGGAAAGAGACATTAGAAAATTAGTTTAAGTCAAGCAAGGCGACCCACTGATGTGGGGTAGCATAGCTTATTCATTATTTTTGTATTATTACACAAAGGGCAGTTGTACTGGTTGTATTATGTGAATCTGATCATAACTGTTGCTCTGTATTTTCATCTGCTGTAAAATAAAGCAGCTTAATGATTTATATCAAGCCTTGTCTCACCAAGTGATTGCTCGGTCTGCTTTCAGAGAGATTGAAAAAGTAGACGTGCAAAAGACACGACTATCTAGTCCAGGTCACAAGGAAGTATTATTGTTGCACCTCAGGCTACACTATTGTGGAAGTAGATATGGGGCAGTGTGAGTCAACTCCTATGAAAGTAAGACACTTAGACCGATTATTGGAGTGACAACTGCCATTGAACCCAAGAAGGGTCTATAGCAGATCCGAATTTGTCACAGTTACACAACCAATTTTTTTAATTGCTGCTTTTTTAGCAAGGTCGGGATTGCTTTCAAAGTATTCCATCACACGATTTCATGCAAGAGAATGAAGGGGGCATGCATGAAAATCAGATGATACCAGAGACAAACTGCTTGTACCTCCCCCCAGAGAGCTGAAGCACAGAGCGGGCATCGCAAAGAGAGTGGATCGTGAACCAAGTGGGAACTTGAGAATTTGGTGAGAGTGGGAATTAGGTGTAGAGGGGGAAGGAGTTGCTAAATTTAAAAGAAAAAAAGCAAAAAAGAAACAAAGCAGACTAAAAAGTAATTATTTATAAATAAATATAGACTAAGATATGGCAGAGCAGGTTGTGTGTCTGGACTGCAGTATATGGGAGTTTGTGGACATCGAGAATGTCCCTAGTGAACACATCTGCAATAGATGTCTCCGCCTCGAATCTCTCCAGCTCAGAGTCATTGAGCTGGAGTGCAAGTTGGAGACACTCCAACACACAAGGAAGGGGGAGGAGTATCTGGACAGTTTGCTCCAGAAACTCAGTCGCACCTCGTAGAGAGGTACAGGATCAGAACGGGGTTGGTGTGACCGATAGTGTACAGAGTAAAGGGAACACAGGTTAGATAGAGAACAAGGTTCCACAGAAACTGATCCTATCCAACAGGTACAATGTACTTGCTACCTGTGAGGATGGGGATAAAGACTGTTGGAAGGACAGCCAGAATGCTGACCATGGCACCCTGGAGCAGGAGGCTGTCCAAAGGGAGGAGGAGGAGGAGAAGTGTGATGTGCTAGTTGTAGGGGATTCAATAATTAGGGAGACAGATAGCATCCTTTGTAAGCAGGATCAAGAGTCCCACATGGTATGTTGCCTACCTGATGCCAGGGTGAGGGACATTTTGAACCGGCTTGAAAGGATATTGGAGAGGGAGGGGGAGGATCCTGGCACTGTGGTCCATGTTGGAACCAACAAACTAGGAAAGAGTAGGCAAGAGGTCCTGTTCAGAGAGTACCAGCAGCTAGGAGCTAAATTAAAAGAAAGTTGATGTTAACTCAATTGTTAATTTTAAATCTGAGATTGATAGATTTTTGTTAACCAAAGGTACTAAGGGATATGAGGTTAGGGCGGGTATATGGAGTTAGGTCATAGATCAGCCATGATCTCATTGAATGGCGGAACAGGTTCGAGGGGCTAAATGGCCTACTCCTGTTCCTATGTTCCTGTAGGACCTCAAGGGATATAATCTTTGGATTATTACCCGAGTCACATGCAAATTGGCATAGGGATAAGCAGATTTCGGAGGTGAACATGTGGCTGAAGGAGTGGTGTGGGAAAGAGGGGTTCCATTTCATGGGACACTGCACCAGTTCTCAGACAGGAAGGAACTGTACCATTGGGATGGGCTCCACCTGAACCAGGCTGGGACCAGGGTCCTAACGGAAAGGATAAATAGGGTGGTCACAAGAACTTTAAACTAGTAAGTGGGGGGGAGGGCTCAAGTGGAAAAGGTGGTATAAATAATAATTCTAAACAAACGAAAAGGAAGAGAGTAGAGTGATAGTCAGAAATTATGCTTTAGGCACTACAGGTAAAGGGGAAACTAAAAGATGTAAAGTAACTAAATTAGAAGAGAGAAATAAGAAATGTGTGAGAAAGATAACATTAGAGCAGAAGGACAGGTTAGGGTGTGTGGCCAAAGTAAGTGCTCTTTATACAATCGCACAGAGTATAAGGAAAAAATTGAATAAATTACAGGCGCAAATTCAATTTAGAGGGTACGGCATGATAGCCATTACTGAGACATAGCTGCAAGATGGTCAGCACTGGGAACTGAATATACCAGGTTATAAGGTCTATAGGAAGGATAGGGAAACTGGTAGAGGGGAAGAAGTAGCCTTTGTGATTAAGGATGAAATTACTTCAATGATAAGAGAGGATATAACGAGAGGTAAGCAGGCAGTGGAGACTTTATGGGTAGAATTAAGAAATATAAAAGGATTTAAGACTGTAGTGGGAGTTGTGTGTAGGCCCCTGGTAAAAGCTGTGATGTGGCAGAATGTATAAATGCAGAGATTAGAGAAGCATGCAACAAAGGTAGAGTGGTTTTAATGGTGGATTTTAACTTTCATATTGGTTGGGATAAGCAGATAAGCTCATGTCAGAAAGGTAACAAATTTCTTGAGTGTGTTCAGGACAGCTTTCTGCAACAATGGGCAAGATTTTAACTCAGAAAAACGGGTGGGTTGGGGGCGGGGGGGCAGTAAAAAAATTTTAAAATCTAAAACCTGAACCAACCCACCTCCAACCTGCCCATTTCCGGTTTTAACGGAGGTGAGACGAGGGACAGGCAACCAATCCGTTCTCAGGAGGGATAACATAAAACTAAAAGAAAAAGCACACAAAAATGCACAAAATATCACAGATTCTGGCGACTGGGAGAGATAGAAAGAATAGCAAAGGGTGACAAAACAGATAGTAAGAGCTACAAAAAGAGAGTGTGAAAAGAAACTTGCAAGAGATATCAAAATCAACACAAAAAATGTTTACAATTATATTAGGAAAAAGAGGGTGATCAAGAGCAATGTGGGCCCCTTAAAAACTGATAATGGTGATATAAATGAAAATAAGGAAATGGTGGACATGTTAAATAATTACTTTGCGTCAGTATTTACAGTAGAGGAAGAGGATAGCATGCTGGACACCCCAAGGAAACTAATTTTGAATCAGGGACAGGGACTCACTATATTTAACATAAGCAAATTAATAGTAATGAAGAAAATAATTTTTTGACTAAAGTAGTAGACAGGGGAATGCCTATGAATGTTGTTTATATGGACTTCCAGAAGGCTAAAGTCCCTCATAAAAGATTGTGAGCTAAAGTTGAAGCTCATGGAATTACATAGAGGGCAAATTATTGACCTGGTTAGGAAATTGGCCAAGTGGCAGGAGACAGATAGTAGGGATAATGGGCAGGTATTCAAATTGGCAGGATGTGACTAGTGGTGTCCCACAGGGGTCCGTGTTGGGACCTCAACTATTGACTGTATTTATTAACGACTTAGATGACGGGATAGAGGGCCACATATCCAAGTTTGCCGATGACACAAAGATAGGCAGCATTGTAAGCAGTGTCGATAGAAACATAAAATTACAGAGAGATATTAATAGATTAAGTGAATGGGCAAAACTGTGGCAAATGGATTTCAATGTAGGCAAGTGTGAGGTCATCCACTTTGGACCTAAAAAGGATAGATCTGAGTACTTTCTAAATGGTGAAAAGCTCAAAACAGTGGAGGTCCAAAGAGACTTAGGGGTCTATGTACATAGATCATTAAAATGCCATGGACAGGTACAGAAAATAATCAAAAAGTCTAATGGAATGTTGGCCTTCATATCTAGAGGACCAGAATACAAGGGGGTAAAAGTTATGCTACAGCTATACAAAGCCCTGGTTAGACCACAGCTAGAGTGCTGTGTTCTGTTCTGGGCACCGCACCTTAGGAAGGATATATTGACCTTGGAGGGAGTGCAGCGTAGATTTACTAGAATGATACCTGGACTCCAAGGGTTAAATTACGAGGAGAGATTACACAAACTAAGGTTATATTCCCTGGAATTTAGAAGATTGAGGGGTGATTTGATCAACGTTTTCAAGATATTAAGAGGAACTGATAGGGTATACAGAGAGAAACTATTTCCACTGGTTGGGGAGTCTAGGACTAGGGGACATAGCCTAAAAATTAGAGCCAGGATTTTCAGGAGTGAAGTTAGGAAACACTTCTACAGGCAAAGGGTGGCAGAAGTTTGGAATTCTCTTCTGCAAACGGCAGTTGATGCTAGCTCAATTGTTAATTTTAAATCTGAGATTGATAGATTTTTGTTAACCAAAGGTATTAAGGGATATGGGGCTAAGGTGGGTATATAGAGATAGGTCACAGATCAGCCATGATCTCATTGAATGGCAGAACAGGCTCGAGGGGTTAAATGGCCTACTCCTGTTCCTATGTTCCTGTGTTCCTATGTTCCCATTATGCCACCAACTATATCAGCAGGCCCAGGCACATCTACCTGACAATAACTGAAGAGAACTGCCTCTGCAGACTCCTCATCAGCATGAATATCCATACTTCAGCAGGGCACACATTCAAGCTGCAACTTACAATTGAACGCTTTTGCACACTGATATTTTCAAAGGCCTTCACACATAAAGTCACTGCATCCCCTGCAATCCCCTTGCTGTATGAAGGGCTGCAGGATGAGCACATGTCTGTTACTATGTATGAGTTCCTTCAACTTACAACATCTCAAGACTACGGGGAAGATTTTAACCCTGAGTGGGTTGTAGGTGGGCGGGGGCTGGGGAGAGTGCGAAGTGCACTTGCTAGCCTATGCTTCTGGCCTGAGCTATTTTAACTCCCAAGCCTCATTTAAATTCCGCTGGTTCACTTCCTGCCCAGAACTGGTGGGAAGTGTGTACGGAGGCCATTTAGCATTTAAGTATGAGGCTCCTGGCCGAGTCCAGTAGGGGCTTCATCCAGCGCTAAAACCAACTGCATTAAAATTGGAGATCAGTGGGAACAAAGCAAGAAATGGAGCTGCTTCATTTTAACTGCTCACCCGCTCTGTTCCCGCCCAGCGAGAAGAGTTAAGATACTCCCCTACTTTGAAGACTCCACAACTAAATAGCACGTGTTATAAAGGAACAGGCCCGAACTAGAGGAAGTCTTAGAAATTAAAAACCCTTGACTCCCTTGGAAGTAACCACCCTGGATATCCTTGCATATGAAAGCGTGGAATGAGTAGGCCTTCCCTATACTCAGGGCTAACACCATCCTACTGTTATATCTTGTCACCCTTCTTATTGATTGCCACACAAAGGGTAGTGGAAATATAGAATTCTCTCACCCCCAAAGGCTGTGGATGCTGGATCAATTGAAATTTTCAGGACTGAGATTGATAGATTTTTATTAGGTAAGGGTATCAAGTATATGGATCAAAGGTTAGTAAATGAAGTTGAGGTACAGATCAGCCTTGATCTAACTGAATGGGGGAACGGGCCTGAGGGGCTGAATCGCCTACTCCTGTTCCTATGTTCACACAGGAAAAGATACAACCATACAAATGTCACACACAGTAAAATACAAGCTCTGTTTAAAGTGTCTGTTGGACATAACATTCCAACATTTGATCCTTTATTTGGAAGAGCAGCCTGTCCCAGAACAAGTCAACACCCTGCACCTCTCTTACCAACAATTGCGAACAACAACACAGCTATACACATCCCTGAGACTGCAGTTAGTAAACTTGAGGTGGTAGCATCAGGTGAGTCACAGCACACAGGTGAAGTGAAGCAAGTGATGGTTCCAGAGGACGACCATCTACCTATTGCCTATATGGCCACATAGATGCCATCAGTGACCTTCCATGGAAAGTGAAGCAGTGCAGTGACATTGAGCAGCCATGTCATGCTGCTGTTGCTACTCAGTGGGAAAGGAGACAGAGAAAGGGGAAAGACGTACCAGCGGTGGCAGAGCAGAGCGGCCCTGAGTGGCAACGGGTCCATAAAGAGTTGGGGAGGAGGCCTAGAGACCAGAGGTACCAGCAGGGGGAGAAGCGGAGCGGACATGAGCGGGGGAGGAGTGAAGCGGAGCTGAGCAGGGGACAAGGGGAGAGGACCTGAGTAGGTGGGGGAGGGGAGAGGACCTGAGCAAGGGAGGGAGCAGACCTGAGCGGGGGAGGGGAGGGAGACCTGAGCGGGGGAGGTGTGGGGGACTTGAGCAGGGGAGGGGAGGGGGACCTGAGCGGGGGTGGGGAGGAGGACCTGAGCGGGGAATGGGAGGGGGACCTGAACGGAGAAGGAGAGGGGGACCTGAACGGGGGTGGAGAGGGGAACCTGAGCGGGGGAGGGGAGGGGTCCTGAGCAGGGGAGGGGAGGGGACTTGAGCAGGAGAGGGGTCCTAAGCAGGGGAGGGGAGGGGGACCTGAGCCGGGGAGGGGAGGGGACCTGAACGGGGGAGGTGTGGGGGACTTGAGCAGGGGAGGGGAGGGGGACCTGAAAGGGTGAGGGGAGGGGTAACTGCGGGGATAAGAAGGGGACCTGAGTAGAGGAGGGGAGTGCGACCTTAACCGGGGCGGGGGACATGAGCAGGGGTGGGGAGGAGGACCTGAGCGGGGGAGGGGAGGTGTCCTGAGTGGGGAAGGGGAGGGGTCCTAAGGGGGGGAGGGAAGGGGGACATGAGCGGGGGAGGGGAGGGGGACCTGAGCAGGGGAGGGGAGGGGTCCTGAGCAGGGAAGGGGAGGGGGACTTGAGCCGGGGAGGGGAGGGGTCCTGAGCAGGGGCGTGGAGGGGGATCTGTGCGGGGGAGGGGAAGGGTGGGGTCCTGAGCGGGGGAGGGGAGGGTTCCTGAGCGGGGGAGGGGAGGGTTCCTGAGCAGGGGTGGGGAGGGGTCCTGAGTGGGGGAGGGGAGGGTTCCTGAGCAGGGGTCGGGAGGGGTCCTGAGTGGGGGAGGGGAGGGGTCCTGAGCAGGGGTGGGGAGGGGTCCTGAGCAGGGGAGTGTAGGGAAGGGGTCCTGAGCGGGGGAGTGTAGGGGAGGGGTCCTGAGCGGGGGAGTGGAGGGGAGGGTCCTGAGTGGGGGAGTGGAGGTGAGGGATCCTGAGCGGGGAAGGGGAGGTGTCCTGAGCAGGGTTGGGGTGGAGTCCTGAGCGGGAGAGTGGAGGGGAGGGGTCCTGAGCGGGGGAGTGGAGGGGAGGGGTCCTGAGCAGGGGAGTGGAGGGAAGGGGTCCTGAGCGGGGGAGTGGAGGGGAGGGTCCTGAGCAGGGGAGGGGAGGGGAGGGGTCCTGAGCGGGGGAGGGGAGGGGTCCTGAGCGGGGGAGGGGAGGGTCCTGAGTGGGGCCAAGATCAAAAACAACACCAACAAAAATCAAGGAGTAACATCATAGGACAGCAGGTAAGTGATTGGTTGGTGAGCATTACCTTTTTTTCCTCTCTCTAAACTTCGGCATTGGTTTAAACTAAGAGCTGGGAAACTAAAAAGTAGCAGCTTAATCGGGGTAAGTAAACAGTATGTGGAGTAATAATAAGAGTATTTTAAGTCATTAGTTTATTTCTGTTAAGTTGAGTGAGTAATCTAATGAATAGAAGCATGGCAGGGCACCCCAGTCCCGTGGAATGCGCATCCTGTGCCATGTGGTAACTCCAGGACGCTTCCCGTGTCCTGGACAACCACAGGTGCAGGAAGTGTCATCAGCTTGAGGAACTCGAGCTCCAGGTTTCAAAGCTTGAACAGCAGCTGGCGTCACTACAGTGCATCCGCGAGGCTCTGAGCTACGTGGATAGCAAGTTTCAGGAGGTGGTCTTTTTTTTATTCGTTCATGGGATGGGATGTGGGCGTCGCTGGCGAGGCCGGCATTTCTTGCCCATCCCTAATTGCCCTTGAGAAGGTGGTGGTGAGCCACCTTCTTGAACCGCTGCTGTCCGTGTGGTGACGGTTCTCCCACAGTGCTTTTAGGTAGGGAGTTCCAGGATTTTGACCCAGCGACGATGAAGGAACGGCGATATATTTCCAAGTCGGAATGGTGTGTGGCTTGGAGGGGAACGTGCAGGTGGTGGTGTTCCCTGTTGCCCTTGTCCTCCTAGATGGTAGAGGTTGCGAGTTTGGGAGGTGCTGTCGAAGAAGCCTTGGCGAGTTGCTGCAGTGCACCCAGTGGATGGTACACACTGCAGCCACGGTACGTCAGTGGTGAAGGGAGTGAATGTTTAGGGTGGTGGATGGGGTGCCAATCAAGCGGGCTGCTTTGTCCTGGATGGTATCGAGCGTCCTGAGTGTTGTTGGAGCTGCACTCATCCAGGCAAGTGGAGAGTATTCCATCACACTCCTGACATGTGCCTTGTAGGTGGTGGAAAGGCTTTGGGGAGTCAGGAGGTGAGTCACTCGCCGCAGAATACCCAGCCTCTGACCTGCTCTCGTAGCCACAGTATTTATGTGGCTGGTCCAGTTAAGTTTCTGGTCAATAGTGACACCCAGGATGTTGATGGTGGGGGATTCAGCGATGGTAATGATGTTGAATGTCAAGGGGAGGTGATTAGACTCTCTCTTGTTGGAGATGGTCATTGCCTGGCACTTGTCTGGCGCGAATGTTACTTGCCACTTATGAGCCCAAGCCTGGATGTTGTCCAGGTCTTGCTGCATGTGGGCTCGGACTGCTTCATTATCTGAGGGGTTGCGAGTGGAACTGAACGCTATGCAATCATCAGCGAACAGCCCCATTTCTGACCTTATGATGGAGGGAAGGTCATTGATGAAGCTGCTGAAGATGGTTGGGCCTAGGACACTGCCCTGAGGAACTCCTGCAGCAATATCCTGGGGCTGAGATGATTGGCCTCCAACAACCACTACCATCTTCCTTTGAGCTAGGTACGACTCCAGCCACTGGAGAGTTTACTCCCTGATTCCCATTGACTTCAATTTTACTCGGGCTCCTTGGTGCCACATTTGGTCAAATGCTGCCTTGATGTCAAGGGCAGTCACTCTCACCTCACCTCTGGAATTCAGCTCTTTTGTCCATGTTTGGACCAAGGCTGTAATAAGGCCTGGAGCCGAGTGGTCCTGGCGGAAGCCAAACTAAGCATCGGTGAGCAGGGTATTGGTGAGTAAGTGCCGCTTGATAGCACTGACGACGACCCCTTCCATCACATTGCTAATGATTGAGAGTAGACTGATGGGGTGGTAATTGGCCGGATTGGATTTGTGCTGGTTTTTGCGGACAGGACATACCTGGGCAATTTTCTACATTGTCGGGTAGATGCCAGTGTTGTAGCTATACTGGAACAATTTGGCTAGAGGCATGGCTAGTTCTGGAGCACAAGTCTTCAGCACTACAGCCGGGATGTTGTCAGGGCCCATAGCCTTTGTTTTATCCAGTACACTCAGCCGTTTCTTGATATCACGTGGAGTGAATCGAATTGGCTTCTGTGATGGTGGGGATATCGGGAGGAGGCCGAGATGGATCATCTACTCGGCACTTCTGGCTGAAGATGATTGCAAACGCTTCAGCCTTGTCTTTTGCACTCATGTGCTTGACTCTACCATCATTGATGATGGGAATGTTTGCAGAGCCTCCTCCTCCCGTTAGTTGTTTAATTGTCCACCACCATTCACGACTGGATGTGGCAGGACTGCAGAGCTTTGATCTGATCTGTTGGTTGTAGAATCACTTCGCTCTATCTATAGCATGTTGCTTCTGCTGTTTAGCATGCATGTAGTCCCATGTTGTAGCTTCACTAGGTTGGCACCTCATTTTTAGGTCCGCCTGGTGCTGCTCCTAGCATGCTCGTCTGCATTCCTCATTGAACCAGGGTTGATCCCCTGGCTTGTTGGTAATGGTAGGGTGAGGAATATGCCGGGCCATGAGGTTACAGATTGTGCTGCAATATAATTCTGCTGTTGCTGATGGCCCACAGCGCCTCATGGGTGCCCAGTTTTGAGCTGCTAGATCTATTCTGAATCTGTCCCATTTAGCACGGTGGTAGTGCCACACAACACATTGGATGGTGTCCTCCTTGTGAAGACAGGACTTCATCTCCACAAGGCATGCATGGACAGATGTATCTGCGACAGGTAGATTGGTGAGGACGAGGTCAAGTATGTTTTTCCCTCGTGTTGGTTCACTCGCCACCATGCCGCAGGCCCAGTCTGGCAGCTATGTCCTTCAGGGCTCGGCCAGCAGTGGTGCTACCGAGCCACTCTTGGATGATGGACATTGAAGTTCCGCCACCCAGAGTACATTCTGTGCCCTTGCTACCCTCAGTGCTTCTCAACATGGAAGAGGACTGATTCGTCAGCTGAGGGAAGAGCAGTAGATGATAATCAGCAGGAGGTTTCCTTGCCCATGTTTGACCTGATGCCATGTGATTTCATGGGGTCCAGAGTCAATGTTCAGGAATCCCAGGGCCACTCCCTCCTGACTGTATATCACTGTACCGCCACCTCTGGTGGGTCTGTCCTGCTGGTGGCACAGGACATACCCAGGGATTGTGATGGAAGAGTCTGGGACGTTGGCTGAAAGGTATGATCCTGTGAGAATGGCTATGTCAGGCTGTTGCTTGACTAGTCTGTGGGACAGCTCTCCAAATTTTGGCACAAGTCCCCAGATGTTAGTGAGGAGGACTTTGCAGGGTCGAGTGGGCTTGATTTGGCCTTAAGTCGTGTCCGGTGCCTGGAGGTCCATCCGGTTTTATGCTTATTGGAGCCAGATTGTACAACTGACTGGCTTGCTAGGCTATTTCAGAGAGCGATAAGAATCAACCACATTGCTGTGGGTCTGGAGTCACATATAGGCCAGACCGGGTAAGGATGGAAGGTTTCCTTCCCTAAAGGACATTAGTGAACCAGATGGGTTTTTATTACTATCCGGTAGTTTCATCATTACTGATGGTAGTTTTTTTTTAATCCCTGATTTTATTTAATTAATTGAATTTAAATTCCTTAGCTGCCATGGCAGGATTTGAACTTGTAACTCTGGATTATTAATCCGGGTCTCTGTTTTCCTAGTCCAGTAACATAACCACTATGCTGCCATACGCAGGTGGTCACCTCATAGCTTAAGAGAGTGCAAGCAGAAAGGGACTGAGTGACCACCAAACAGACAAGGAGGACCAGGCAGGTAGTGCAGGAGTCCCCTGAGTACATCTGACTCTTTAACCAGTATTCAGTTACTGGTGAGGGCGATGGTTCATCTGGGGAGTGCAGCCAGAGTCAAGTCCACGGCACCACGGGTAGCTCAGCCATATGGAAGCAAGAGGAGGGAGATCAGGAAAGCAATAGTGATAGACGATTCAATAGTTAGGGGAAAAGACAGGCATTTCTGCAGCCGCAGACGTGAGTCTCAGATGGTATGTTGCCTACCTGGTACGAGGGTCAAGGATGTCACTGAGCGGCTGCAGAACGTTCTGAAGAGGGAGAGTGTACAGTCAGAGGTCATGGTCCATATCGGTACCAACGGTATAGATAGAAAGAGGGATGAGGTCCTGCAGGCAGATTTCAGGGAGCTAGGAAAGAGATTAACAAGCAGGGCCTCAAAGGTTGTAATCTCCGGATTACTTCCAGTGCCACGAGCTGGTGAATATAGAAATAGGAGGATAGAGCAGATGAATGCATGGCAGGAGAGATGGTGCAGGAGGGAGGGCTTCAGATTCTTGGGGCATTGGGACCAGTTCCGGGGGGGAGTGGAACCTGTACAGGTCGGACGGGTTGCACTTCAACAGAACTGGGACCTATGTCCTCGCGGGGAGGTACAGGACTGCTGTGGGGGAGGGTTTAAACTAATTTGGCAGGGGGATGGGCACCAAGATGTAGCATTGGAAAGGAGAAACAAGATGCACAAAGGATTGGGAGAGACAGATAGCACTAGAGTAAGAAATAGTACAGTATTAGGTGGGATCAGACTAAGAGAGAATACGAGAAGGTCTAAGATAGGTTTAGAGTGCATGTGTGTAAACACACAAAGTGCGGTAAATAAGGTTGGTGAGCTGCAGCGCAAATAACCACACGGGAATATGATGTTGTGGCGATAATGGAGACCTGGCTCATAAAAGGGCAGGATTGGGTACTAGATATTCCTGAATACAAGGTGTTCAGGAAAGATAGGGAAGGAAAGAAAGGAGTTGGGGGGTGGGGGGGAGTGGCAGTATTGATTAAGGAAAATATTGCGGTGCTGGAGAGAGAGGATGTCCTGGGGGGATCAAGGACAGAATCTATTTGGTTAGAGTTAAGAAACAATAGAGGCGCCTTTACAATACTGGGTGAATTCTATAGGCCACCAACTAGTGGAAAGGATACAGAGGAACAAATTTGCAGGGAAATTACAGAGAGGTGCAAGAGCCATAGAGTAGTAATAATGGGGGACTTCACTTATCCTAATATAGACTGGGATAGTAATAATGTAAAGGGCAGAGTGGGGGAGGAATTTCTGAAGTGTGTTCAGGAGAACTTCCTTAATCAGTACGTTTCCAGCCCAATGAGGAAGGAGGCGTTGCTGGATCTGGTTCTGGGAATGAGGTGGATCAAGAGGAGCAAGTGTCAGTAGGCGAGCATTTTGGCAACAGTGATCATAGTATCATGAGGTTTAGATTAGCTATGGAAAAGGAAAAGGAGCAATCTAGAATAAAAATACTTAATTGGTACTTCGGGTACTAAACGAGTACTTTGCATCTGTCTTTACCAAGGAAGAAGATGCTGCCAGTGTCTCATTAAAGGAAGATATAGTTGAGACACTGGATGGGCTAAAAATTGATAAGGAAGAGGTACTTGAAAGACTAGCTGTACTTAAAGTAGATAAGTCACCCGGTCTGGATGGGAAGCATCCTAGGTTGCTGAGGGAAGTAAGGGTGGAAATTGTGGAGGTACTGGCCATAATCTTTCAAATATCCGTAGACTCGGGGGTGGTGCTAGAGGACTGGAGAATTACAAATGTTACACCCTTGTTCAAAAAAGGGTGTAAGGATAAACCCAGCAACTATAGGCCAGTCAGTTTAACCTCAGTGGTGGGGAAACTTTTAGAAACGATAATCTGGGACAGAATTAACAGTCACTTGGACGAGTGTGAATTGATTAGAGAAAGCCAGCATGGATTTGTTAAAGGCAAATCATGTTTAACTATCCTGATAGAGTTTTTTGATGAGGTAACAGAAAGGGTAGATGAGGGCAATGCAGTTGATGTGGTGCATATGGACTTTCAAAAGGCGTTTGATAAAGTGCCGCACGGTAGGCTTATCATCAAGATTGCGGCCCATGGAATAAAGGGAGCAGTAGCAACTTGGTACAAAATTGGCTAAGGGACAGGAAACAGACAGTAGTGGTGAACGGTTGTTTTTCGGACTGGAGGGAGGTGTACAGTGGTGTTCCCCAGGGGTCAGTGCTGGGATCACTGCTTTTCTTGATATATATTAATGACTTGGACTTGGGTGTACAGGGCACAATTTCAAAATTTTGCAGATGACACAAAGTTTGGAAGGGTAGTAAACAGTGAGGAGGATAGTGATAGACTTCAAGAGGATATAGACAGGCTGGTGGCATGGGCGGACACGTGGCAGATGAAATTTAACACAGAAAAATGCAAAGTGATACATTTCGGGAGGAAGACAATATAAACTAGAGGGAATATAAACTAGAGGGCACAACTCTAAAAGAGGTACAGGAACAGAGCGATCTGGGGGTAGATGTGCATAAATCGTTGAAGATGGCAGGGCAGATTGAGAAAGCGGTTAAAAAATCATACGGGATCTTAGGCTTTATAAATAGAGGCTTAGAGTACAAAAGTATGGAAATCATGATGAACCTTTATAAAACATTGGTTCAGCCACAACTGGAGTATTGTGTCCAGTTCTGGGCACCGCACTTCAGGAAAGATGTGAAGGCCTTAGAGAGGGCACAGAAGAGGTTTACTAGAATGAGTCCAGGGATGAGGGACTTTAGTTACATCAATAGACTGGAGAAGCTGGGGTTGTTCTCCTTGAAACAGAAATGGTTGCGAGGAGATTTGATAGGGATATCCAAAATCATGAAGGGTCTAGACAAAGTAGATAGAGAGAAACTGTTCCCATTGGCAGAAAGAGTCAAGAACCAGAGAACATAGATTTAAAGTGATTGGCAAAAGAACCAAAAGTGACATGAGGTAAAACTTTTTTACACAGGGAGTGGTTAGGATCTGGAATGCACTGCCTGAGTGGGTGGTGGAGGCAGATTCAATCACGGCCTTCAAAAGGGAACTGAAAAGTACTTGAAAGGAAAAAATTTGCAGGGCTACAGGGAAAGGGCGGGGCAGTGGGACTAGCTAGATTGCTCTTGCATAGAGAAGGCATGGACTCGATGGGCCGAATGGCCTCCTTCTGTGCTGTACCCTTTCTATGATTCTATGGAGGAGGGCCAATTTCAGTGGGTTGGGAATGGATCTAGCCCGGGTAAATTGGAATCAAAGATTGGCAGGTAAAACTGTAATCGAACAATGGGCATCCTTTAAAGAGGAGATGGGCCGGGTGCAGTCTAGGCACATTCCCATGAGAAGGAAAGGTAGGGCAACCAAAGCCAGAGGTCCCTGGGTGACAAAAGAGATAGAGAGTAAGATGAAGCAGAAAAAGAAGGTGTATGACAGAAGTCAAGTTGATAATACAAGTAAGAACCAGGCTGAATATAGAAAGTTCAGAGGGGAAGTGGAAAAGAAAATAAGAGGGGCAAAGAGAGAGTATGAGAAAAGACTGGTGACTAACGTAAAAGCAAATCCAAAAGTCTTCTATAGGCATATAAATAGTAAACGGGTAGTAAGAGTGGGGGTGGGGCCGATTTGGGACCAAAAAGGAGATCTGTGCATGGAGGCAGAGGGCACGGCTGAGGTACTAAATGAATACTTTGCATCTGCCTTTAACAAGGACGAAGATGCTGCCAAAGTCACAGTAAAGGAGGAGGTAGCTGAGATACTGGATGGGCTAAAAACTGATAAAGAGGTGGCACTAGAAAGGCTGGCTGTACTTAACGTAGATAAGTCACCCCGGTCTTGATGGGATGCATCCTAGGTTGCTGAGGGAAGTAAGGGTGGAAATTGCAGAGTTACTGGCCATAATTTTCCAATCCTCCTTAGATACGGGAGTGATGCCATAGGACTGGAGAATTGCAAATTTTACACCCTTGTTCAAAAAGGGTTTAAGGATAAACCCAGCAACTACAGGCCAGTCAGTTTAACCTCGGTGGTGGGGAAGCTTTTAGAAACAATAATCCGGGACATAGTTAACAGTCACTTGGACAAGTGTGGATTAATTAAGGAAAACCAGCACAGATTTGTTAAAGGCAAATTGTGTTTAACTAACTTGATTGAGTTTTTTGATGAGGTAACAGAGAGGGTTGATGAGGGCAATGCGGTTGATGTTGCGTATATGGACTTTCAAAAGCCGTTTGATAAAGTGCCACATAATAGGCTTGTCAGCAAAATTGAAGTCCATGGAATAAAAGGGGCAGTAGTAACATGGATACAAAATTGGCTAAGTGACAGGAATCGGAAAGTAATGGTGAACAGTTGTTTTTCAGACTGGAGGAAGGTATACAGTGGTGTTCCCCAGTGGTCGGTACTAGGACCACTGCTTTTCTTGATATATATTAACGATTTGGACTTGAGTGTACAGGACACAATTTCAAAATTTGCAGATGACACAAAACTTGGAATTGTAGTGAACAGTGAAGAGGATAGTAATAGATGTCATGAGGAGATAGACAGGCTGCTGAATTGGGCAGACACATGACAGATGAAGTTTAACGCAGAGAAGTGTGAAGATTTGGTAAGAAGAACGAAGAGAGGCAAAATAAACTAAAAGGCACAATTCTAAAGGGGGTGCAGGTACAGAGAGACCTGCGGGTATATCTGCACAGGTCATTGAAGGTGGCAGGGCAGGTTGACAAAGCAGTTAAAAAAGCATATGGGATCCTGAGCTTTATAAATAGAGGCATAGGGTACAAAAGCAAGAAGGCAACAGCCTGACATAGCCATACTCACAGAATCATACCTTTCAGCCAACGTCCCAGACTCTTCCATCACCATCCCTGGGTATGTCCTGTCCCACTGGCAGGACAGACCCACCAAAGGTGGCGGAACAGTGATATACGTTCAGGAGGGAGTGGCCCTGGGAGTCCTCAACATTGACTCTGGACCCCATGAAATCTCATGGCATCAGGTCAAACATGGGCAAGGAAACCTCCTGCTGATTACCACCTACCGTCCTCCCTCAGCTGATGAATCAGTCCTCCTCCATGTTGAGCAAGGGCACAGAATGTACTCTGGGTGGGGGACTTCAATGTCCATCACCAAGAGTGGCTCGGTAGCACCACTACTGACCGAGCTGGCCAAGTCCTGAAGGACATAGCTGCCAGACTGGGCCTACGGCAGGTGGTGAGCGAACCAACACGAGGGAAAAACTTACTTGACCTCGTCCTCACCAATCTACCTGTCGCAAATGCATCTGTCCATGACAGTATTGGTAGGAGTGACCATCGTACAGACCTCGTGGAGACGAAGTCCCGTCTTCACAAGGAGGACACCATCCAACGTGTTGTGTGGCACTACCACCGTGCTAAATTGCATAGATTCAGAACAGATCTCGCAGCTCAAAACTGGGCATCCATGAGGCGCTGTGGGCCATCAGCAGCAGCAGAATAGTATTCCAGCGCAATCTGTAACCTCATGGCCCGGCATATTCCTCAATCTACCATTACCAACAAGCCAGGGGATCAACCCTGGTTCAATGAGGAGTGCAGAAGAGCACGCCAGGAGCAGCACCAGGCGTAACAAAAATGAGGTGCCAACCTGGTGAAGCTACAACTCAGGACTACATGCATGCTAAACAGCGGAAGCAACATGCTATAGACAGAGCTAAGCGATTCCACAGCCAACGGATCAGATCAAAGCTCTGCAGTCCTGCCACATCCAGTCGTGAATGGTGGTGGACAATTAAACAACTAACGGGAGGAGGAGGCTCTGCAAACATCCCGATCCTCAATGATGGCGGAGTCCAGCACGTGAGTGCAAAAGACAAGGCTGAAGCCAGAAGTGTCGAGTGGATGATCCATCTCGGCCTCCTCCCGATATCCCCAACATCACAGAAGCCAGTCTTCAGCCAATTCGATTCACTCCATGTGATATCAAGAAACAGCTGAGTGCACTGGATACAGCAAAGGCTATGGGCCCCGACAACATCCCAGCTGTCGTGCTGAAGACTTGTGCTCCAGAACTAGCTGCGCCTCTAGCCAAGCTGTTCCATAACAGCTACAACACTGGCATCTACCCGACAATGTGGAAAATTGCCCAGGTATGCCCTGTGCACAAAAAGTAGGACAAATCCAATCCGGCCAATTACCGCCCCATCAGTCTACTCTCAATCATCAGCAAAGTGATGGAAGGTGTCGTCGACAGTGCTGTCAAGCGGCACTTACTCACCAACAACCTGCTCACCGATGCTCAGTTTGGGTTCCGCCAGGACCACTCGGCTCCAGACCTAGTTACAGCCTTGGTCCAAACATGGACAAAAGAGCTGAATTCCAAAGGTGAGGTGAGAGTGACTGCCCTTGACATCAAGGCAGCATTTGACCGAGTGTGGCACCAAGGAGCCCTTGTAAAATTGAAGTCAATGGGAATCAGGGGGAAAACTCTCCAGTGGCTGGGGTCATACTTAGCACAAAGGAAGATGGTAGTGGTTGTCAGAGGCCAATCATCTCAGCCCCAGGGCATTGCTGCAGGAGTTCCTCCGGGCAGTGTCCTTGGCCCAACCATCTTCAGCTGCTTCATCAATGACCTTCCCTCCATCATAAGGTTAGAAATGGGGATGTTCGCTGATGATTGCACAGTGATCAGTTCCATTCGCAACCCCTCAAATAATGAAGCAGTCCGAGCCCGCATGCAGCAAGACCTGGACGACATCCAGGCTTGGGCTCATAAGTGACAAGTAACATTCGCGCCAGACAAGTGCCAGGCAATGACCATCTCCAACAAGAGAGAGTCTAACCACTTTCCCTTGACATTCAACGGCATTACCATCGCCAAAACCCCCACCATCAACATCCTGGGGGTCACCATTGACCAGAACCTTAACTGGACCAGCCATATAATTACTGTGACTACACGAGTAGGTCAGAGGCTGGGTATTCTGCGGCGAGTGACTCACCTACTGACTCCCTAAAGCCTTTCCACCATCTACAAGGCACAAGTCAGGAGTATGATGGAATACTCTCCACTTGCTTGGATGAGTGCAGCTCCAACAACACTCAAGAAGCTTGCCACCATCCAGGACAAAGCAGCCCACTTGATTGGCACCCCATCCACCACCCTAAACATTCACTCCCTTCACCACCGGCGCACTGTGGCTGCAGTGTGTACCATCCACAGGATGCACTGCAGCAACTCGCCAAGGCTTCTTCGACAGCACCTCCCAAACCCACGACCTCTACCACCTAGAAGGACAAGAGCAGCAGGCACACAGGAACAACACCACCTGCATGTTCCCCTCCAAGTCACACACCATCCCGACCTGGAAATATATTGCCGTTCCTTCATCGTCGCTGGGTCAAAATCCTGGAACTCCCTTCCTAACAGCACTATGGGATAACCGTCACCACATGGACTGCAGCAGTTCAAGAAGGCGGCTCACCACCACCTTCTCAAGGGCAATTAGGGATGGGCAATAAATGCCGGCCTCGCCAGCGACGCCCACATCCCATGAACAAATAAAAAAATGGTTATATTGAGCCTTCATAAAACACTGTTTCGGCCACAACTGGAGTATTGTGTCCAATTCTGGGCACCGCACTTTTGGAAGGATGTGAAGGCCTTGGAGAGGGTGCAGAAAAGATTTACTAGAATGGTTCCAAGGATCAGGGACTTCAGTTACATGGATAGACTGGAGAAGCTGGGATTGTTCTCCTTAAAGCAGAGAAGGTTGAGAAGAGATTTGATGGAGGTATTCAAAATTATGAAGGGTCTAGACAGAGAAGATAGAGAAACTGTTCCCATTGGCGGAAGGATCGAGAACCAAAGGGCACAGATTTAAGATGATTAGCAAAAGAACCAAAGGCGACATGAGGAAAAACTTTTTTATGTAGCGGTTGGTTATGATCAGGAATGCACTGCCTGAAAGGGTGATGGAGGCAGATTCAATCGTGGATTTCAAAAGGGAATTGGATAAGTACTTGAAGGGAGAAAATTTACAGGGCTACAGGGAAAGGGCCAGGGAATGGGACTAACTGGATTGCTCTTGCAGAGAGCCAGCATGGGCTCAGCGGGCCAAATGGCCTCCTTCTGTGCTGTAACCATTCTATATTTCTATGATTTTATAACTGCTGACATCATTCATCTGTTTGATGTGTGTGGACGGCAGATTGGCTAATACTGCCGGTGAACCCTTCGCAAGCCGTGAAAAAGATGGAGGCAGAAAAGTTAGGACCAATGGTGACTCAGACTTCTACTGGCAATAGTATGTTGCAAGTTGCCTGCAGGTGCCTTTGCAGCAGTTGGCATGGGCTGGCAACTGTCTCCATGCTGGCCCAAAGGCTGTGGAGGTAGTTCCCCTTGGTCAGAGCCAGGTACATGCGCCTGGGCCTGCAGATATTGTTGGTGTTGTAATGGCAGGTCTGAGCAATCCAACTCTACTGCCTGCTGATCTTCCTTGTTTGCCTTCTTTCATCTTGAACTACTTCAACAATGAAATACTTTGAAATCAAACACAATTACAATTGGCTTTCCAATAACTTTGCAGACAATATTTGGCTATTTTTGTTTCCATCTTAACATTCCCTACCTTTTCTAATATCATTTTTCTTTTAAATAGAGACAAACACAATGTACCCCCAAAAAAAGAGTGGTAAAAGGGCAAAAAATCATACAAAAAAATCCACTGCTCTTTTAAGAGCTCCTTCACACATGGAACTTACTTTTTTTGTGCCTACTCCAGATGGGCAGAGCACACAGCACAATGCTGTCCTAAACAGGCACAAAATGGTGCAAAAACACAATTGTTTTTCTTTTCTTTCACTTTGAGCGGTGGATATAGAGTGGAGGTATTTAAATTAATTTTAATATTTAAATGAAGCTGTTGCACATATTGTGTGAGAGCACTGTAGGCTATTTGCAATATTACTATTTACAAGGTTGCTATCACGTAGCAGTCAGATGAAGTCTTCGCCTTCGGTGTTGAAGGGATCAAACAGTCACCTCTCACCTGTAGGTGGCGGTTCAAAGGTTACAAGATTAGGTGTTCTTGCCAAGCAGCTTTTCTCAAGGGGTTGGGGATGCTCGCTGGGAAACAAGTAACCCTGTCATCCCTTGAATTGAAGGATGGGGACTTACCTCATGTTATTAACCTCAGGCTGCATAAAGCAGGGAGAGCAGTGTGCTGACAACAAATAAGTGTTTAATCATTGATTGAGAGTTCAGTCTTCTTTGAATTACTGTTGTAACTGTATTTTTTTGACCACTTCATTAACCTCTCCGCAGGAGGGAATGCTGTTTACTTGACTGCTCCTTCTCATTCTGCATCTTTTCAATTTTTATATATGGAGACTGTACATTTTGAAGGCAGAAAATTGCTTGATACCAAACTTCACAGCAAGATATTGCACATTCTGATTGTACAGAGGTCAGAGTACAAATTTGAAATTGGGACAAAGCAAGTGACGGCAGGGATTGTCAACACGCTGCTCCCCTCGCCTGAGGTAGATCATATGAAGCAATTCCCTCTCCTTCTGTACATGTGCCAGGAGTTACAGACCATACGTTGGGTGTGTTTACATTAATGGACATTGATCAGATGGGCCCACGCTGACAATGTATATCACTAGCACAGGTTCGAAATAAAGTATGTTCAATCTCCACTCTATATCCACCGCTCAAAGTGAAAGAAAAAAAAAACAATTGTATTCTCACCTTCTTTTGACCTTATCTGTCCCTCACACTACCTCATATATCACACAAGTCCTTCATATCTGTCATCTCTCCTACCTGTCCCTTTCATTAATCTCTCTTGCATGTTCCTGACATTCTTTCTACTACTCATTATACCACAATTCTTTCCTACACCCCAAATGGTTCCTCTGTTGTCTTCACCATCTATTTTCCCTTCTTTCCTTTCTTCATGATCTTTTATTAAGGGTTACGGTTCATCATTTAAACATCTGCCTCGATATTGAGGGTGTTTAATGCACTGTTGCAGGACTGTGTCGCCCAACATTAGGCTACTACCCACCTTCCACCCTCAGCACGCAGCACGAGTTACATCTTGCATGGATTTGTTAAGAGAAGGTCGTGTCTGAATAAAATAAAAACAGGAAATGCTGGAGAAGCTCAGCAAGTCAGGCAGCGTCTATGGGGAAAGAAACAGAGTTAACGTTTCAGGGCGAAGACCTTTCCTCAGAACTGAAACATTAACTCTGTTTCTTTCTCCACAGATGTTGCCTGACTTGCTGAGCTTCTCCAGCATTTTCTGTTTTTATTTCAGATTTCCAGCTTCCACAATATTTTGCTTTTGATGTCGTGTCTGACTAACTTGATTGAATTTTTTGAGGGGGTAACCAGGAGGGTTGATGAGGGTAGCGCGTTTGATGTAGTCTACATGGATTTTTTGACAAGGTGCCACATGGTAGACTGGTCAGAAAAGTAAAAGCCCATGGGATCCAAGGAAAAGTGGCAAGCTGGATCCAAAATTGGCTCAGTGGCAGGAAGCAAAGGGTGTTTTTGTGACTGGAAGGTTGTTTTCAGTGGGGTTCCGCAGGGCTCAGTACTAGGTTCCTTGCTTTTTGTGGTATATATCAATGACTTAGACCTAAATGTAGGGGACATGATTAAGAAATTTGTCGATGATACAAAAATTGGCCGTGTGGTTGATAGTGAGGAAGAAAGCTGTAGGCTGCAGGAAGATAGCAATGGACTGGTCAGGTGGGCAGAAAAGTGGCAAATGGAATTCAATCTGGAGAAGTGTGAGGTAATGTATTTGGGGAGGAGAAACAAGGCAAGGGAATACACAATAAATGGGAGGATACTGAGAAGTGTAGAGGAACAGAGGGACCTTGGAGTGCATGTCCACAGATCTCTGAAGGCAGCAGGACAGGTAGATAAGGTGGTTAAGAAGGCATATGGGATACTTTCCTTTATTAGCCGAGGCATAGAATATAAGAGCAGGGAGGTCATGCTAGAACTGTATAAAACACTAGTTAGGCCACAGCTTCAGTACTGCGTACAGTTCTGGTCACTACATTACAGGAAAGATGTGATTGCACTAGAGAGGGTACAGAGGAGATTTACAAGGATGTTGCCAGGACTAGAGAATTTTAGCTATGACGAAAGATTGGATAGGCTGGGATTGTTTTCTTTGGAACAGAGGAGGCTGAGGGGAGATTTAATTGAGGTGTAAAAAATTATGACGGGCCTAGATAGAGTGGATAGGAAGGTCCTATTTTCCTTAGCAGAGAGGTCAATAACCAGGATTTAAAGTAATTGGTAGAAGGATTAGACAGGAGTTGAGGAGACATTTTTTCACCCAGAGGGTGGTGGGGATCTGGAACTCACTGAATGAAAGTACTTGGATATGCACTTGAAGTGCCGTAAACTACAGGGCTACAGACCAAGAGTTGGAAAGTGGAATTAGGCTGGATGGCTCTTTTTCAGCCGGCATGGAGACGATGGGCCAAATGGTCTCCTTCTGTGCCGTAAATTTCTATGATTCTATCTCTGGGTGGGTTGGTGTCATCCACACTCAGGAATCGGTGCCACCTGCATCTGTTTTCTTCAAGGAGAGTTTGGAGGTCTGAGTCAGTGAAGTTTTGAGTTCTTTGCTTGTTTGCTGCCATGCCCTTCTGCCCTCTCAGTCCAGGCAGTCACTGCGGTTATAATTCTGTACAAGTATAATAAAAATATTGCTAAAACATGCTGTGAAGATCTTAGAGAGTGAAGTGTAAAGGCCAGTCAATAATCCTTTCTTACCTGTTTGTTTCCCCCTCCCCCAGTTTGCTGCTGAAGATTGTAGGCTGAACTGTCTTTTTAAAGACCCCACAAGAAGTTTCCAGATAGTTCACCTGCTTACATCCATTTTACACGGGTTTTAGACCAATCATTGTGCCAATGGGAACACAAATGAGCAGGCCCGGGAAACTCACATGTAATTTATGGGAACATTTGGAACAGGTGTAGGCCATTCAGCCCCTCGGGCCTGCTCCGCCATTCAATTGGATCATGACTGATCCCTACCTCAATTCCATTTACCAGCCTTCCCTCCATATTCCTTGCTATCCTAACCTAAGAAAAATCTAGCAATCTCAGTCTTAAAAACTCCAATGGTACTAGCAATTCCCTCTGCAAGCCTCCAGTGGGCGCAATTTTTTTTTGAGGGCGACAGTTGTGTAACTCATTTCCAGGAAATTCTGGGCCAACCACCTCAGTCAACAGATTTGGGAAGAAAACTATGCAAGTATTACACCAAATTGTTTTGAGATTTTTTTTTGTCCAATTAATTTAATCAACTTTCTCCATCAATGGCCCGTTTAAATCCTTACGTCCGACACCATTTTATGGCTAAGAGAATGGACGAGGCAGAAGCTTTGAAGCTGCTGCAAAGACTGCTCTTGAACAAACACAATGGTGATAGGGTTGCCAACCCTCCAGGATTGCCCCGGATTCTCCAGGAATTGAAGATTAATCTCCTGGGCATTAAAAAAAAATGTTTTGGAGATAGGGAAAAAAGCTGTTTTACTGGGCGAGGCAGTTGGAGGTGGGTGGTCATGTGATGAAACCTCCAGCAATACATCCAACCAGAGTTGGCGAACCTGAATGGTGGCTAAGATGATCTGAAATCTGACTTTTCTTTCTTCCGCATGCATTAGTACTTGACCTCCACTTGACGCCTTTCCTGGTGACACAGGCAAGATTCTAAACTTCCTGTGTGGGGAAGCCCAGCCATAAATCCTGGGATCCCAGTGCACTGAATCACCACAGCATCTTTCAATTCTTAGGATGGTTTTTCCAAACCAATTTACTATTGTACACTGGGTCGCGCAGCAGGTTAAAACACTGGCCTTTCGTCTCTAGGCCTTAGGTTCAAATTGAGAACTGATTAATGCATCGAGAGGGGTCGACTTTGACTTTTGACCGGCCACCTGTTCTGGTGGCGAAGAGGTGGCCGTGACTTCGAGGCCCCGGCCTCACTTGAGTTTGACAGGTGAGCTGCAGTCGTCAAACGGGCGTCCCGATGCAGCTCGCCGCCCTTCGGCCTCGGGAATGTCGTCTGGCTGGTGCTCACAGGTAGGTCCTCGGAGAGGGGGGTGAAAGAGTGAACACGATGCCAAGGCCGGGTCGACAGCAGCCCACAGTATTTATGTGAAGCCAGGAGGAAACACTCCTGCTCCTTCCGGCTCTACAAAAAAAATCAATTTTTCTGCCTGTTTTCTGATCGGAAACCCAGCTCAAGTGGGCGGAGCGTTCACATCACAAGCTTCCTGTTAGAAGTCTGACTGTTGGGTGACGACAGGATCAGGCATGGCAGTGAGGCACCCTCATGGGTGAATACCCATCCGAATTTCACTGTCAAAGCTCACGTGAATAATGGCCTTTTTTTTTATTCGTTCACGGGATGTGGGCATCGCTGGCAAGGCCGGCATTTATTGCCCATCCCTAATTGCCCTCGAGAAGGTGGTGGTGAGCTGCCTTCTTGAACCGCTGCAGTCCGTGTGGTGACGGTTCTCCCATAGTGCTGTTAGGAAGGGAGTTCCAGGATTTTGACCCAGCGACAATGAAGGAACGGCGATATATTTCCAAGTCGGGATGGTGTGTGACTTGGAGGGGAACGTGCAGGTGGTGTTGTTCCCATGCGCCTGCTGCCCTTGTCCTTCTAGGTGGTAGAGGTCGCGGGTTTGGGAGGTGCTGTCGAAGAAGCCTTGGCGAGTTGCTGCAGTGCATCCTGTGGATGGTGCACACTGCAGCCACAGTGCGCCGGTGGTGAAGGGAGTGAATGTTTAGGGTGGTGGATGGGGTACCAATCAAGCGGGCTGCTTTATCTTGGATGGTGTCGAGCTTCTTGAGTGTTGTTGGAGCTGCACTCATCCAGGCAAGTGGAAAGTATTCCATCACACTCCTGACTTGTGCCTTGTAGATGGTGGAAAGGCTTTGGGGAGTCAGGAGGTGAGTCACTCGCCGCAGAATACCCAGCCTCTGACCTGCTCTTGTAGCCACAGTATTTATATGGCTGGTCCAGTTAAGTTTCTGGTCAATGGTGACCCCCAGGATGTTGATGGTGGGGGATTCGGCGATGGTAATGCCGTTGAATGTCAAGGGGAGGTGGTTAGACTCTCTCTTGTTGGAGATGGTCATTGCCTGGCACTTGTCTGGCGCGAATGTTACTTGCCACTTATCAGCCCAAGCCTGGATGTTGTCCAGGTCTTGCTGCATGCAGGCTCGGACTGCTTCATTATCAGCAATGGACCAAACAGTGACCACCACCCTGGGACTATACCTCAGCAAGGAGTCAATGTGCTGTAAAATGGCAGGTAACGTTCGTTCCACGTAGGTGCCAGGTAATGACCATCTCAAACAGGAGAAAGCCCAGCCATCTTCCCCTGAACTTCAACAGCACCAATGCTGCTGATTCCCCCACCAGCAACATCTTGGGGATTACCATTGACCAGCCGTATCCACACCGTGGCTACAGGAGCGGGAAAAGGCCGCTACTTTGTGATGAGTGGCTCATCTCATGACCCCTCAAAGCCTCTCCACCATCCACAAGGCTTGTCAGGAGTGTGATGGAATACTCACAACTCTCCTGGGTGAATGCAACCAAACAATATCCAAGAAGCTCGATACCATCCTGGGCAAAGCAGTTTGCTTGATCGGTGCCCCTGCCATTGAACTCAACAACCAGCCCCTCCACCATCAGTACTCTGAGCTGCAGTATGTACTATCTAGTCAATGCACTACAGCAACTCACCGAGATTACTTCAACAGTAGCACCTTCCATTGCGAGCCCTACCACTCGGAAGGACAAGAACAGCAATGTTGTGGGATGGGATTTTCTTTTCTGCACTGCACCCAGGCAATACTGAACTCCCAGGCAATAAAAATGTAAATCTGACCCAATGGGGGAAAAATTCGATAAGGGTCGTTTTTGGGCTGGGGTAGTGCAATGCGCTAGTACCCCACGCCCGATGGACCCTACCCAGGCAGCACGTGAACTTCGTGCTGCCTGCTAATTATCATGATATCTCCGTGCAGCCAGCGCAACCCGCGCTGCTGAGAGGCTGCATGGAGAATGAGGAAGTTAAAAATGGGCCGTGCACAGCGCATGTCATCAGCGGCCTGCACCTCTTAAACATGCAAGTGCACATTTCAAATGGCAGGTACACGGCTTACTTGGAGGAGGGAAAGATGGCTACAAGAATAGCAGGACCGGCACGAGAAAGGACTCCACGCTTCTCCAATGATGCTCTGGACGCCCTTGTGGAAGGGGTGGACGAAAGGAGGACCAACATCTACCCGCAGGATCTCCGGAGACCCTACAGACTGCAGTTCCGCAGGCATTGGCAGGCTATGGCGCAGGAAGTAAATGCCAGGGACCTTGCACCACCCACGTGGGTACAGTGCCGAAAGAAGTTCAATGATTTGACACGAGTGGTCAAGGTGAGTGAATGCAAGTGTCAAGTGGCACATCCTACCAACTGCACCACTGCTCCACGCATCACACTCCCTGTCACCCACCCACCAACAAACACTGCACATCCATACACAATGCTGCACTCGGCATGCTGCATCTCACCCGCACGTAGTACCACACTTGCAGGCCACACAACCACCACTCACAAGTCACACACACTGGCAGCTATTTGACCATGACAAGCACATCACCCACACACCTTGCAGGATACTCACTGACACACTCTCCTCTGTCTTGCAGGAGAAGGTGGCGCATAACAGCCGGCAGCAGGAGGGACCTGTTTACAAATCCTCACCCCCCTAGAGGAGACAGTGCTCAGGATCATTGGGTGGGCCGTCGCTGCAGCCGTCACAACATGCTGCGCTGGGGGTCCCGATGAAGGGGGTCTCTGCATATCTAAAGCTCCTTCTCCTTTTCAACATCTCCCTCCTCCCATAATCTTTCAGTTTCACGTGCTGCACATACTGTCAGCACAAACCTCTTACTTGCTCCTCTCCCCGCTCCACAATTCAATCTGTTTCCCTTTCTCATTGTAGATACCCACGAACACGCGGCTGCACCGTCCGAGGGGAGGAGGAGGAGGAGGAGGAGGATACTGAAGCTCAGAGACTGACACTGCGCGTCCTTTAGAGATTAGGTTAGAGGAGGGATCTGCTCGTGGTGAGACACCGAGCACAAGTGCACAGGAGCTGGGGCGGGGGGAACGAATACCACAGGTGCCAGCTCACCGGAGGGTGAGGTCGCTCACTAGTTCTGCTGCAGAGGAGTCAGATGAGGACTTCGATGGACTAGACTACAGAAGACGGCTGATGGGCGTACACCACCAAATGCTTGGGGCACTGGAAAGCCTGCCAGAAAGCCTGCGCACAATGAGAAGGGGCATGGAGGAGTCCAGCTCCAACTTGGCACAGGGCTTTGCGCAGAGCTTGGAGCCCGTCCTTTCCAAAATGGAACGGGTGGTCACCTCCATCAGCACACCTGTGGAACCCAGCATGATACAGCGTCTGATGACTGATGTCACAGCATCCATTGCAGCACAAACATCTGCCATCCAAGGTCTGGCTGCTGCATTTGCAGCTCAGACTGCTGCCTTGGAAGCTCAGACTGCTGCTATCGTGGGTCTGGGGACCACTGTGGAACGGGGCTTCCAGGGCGTCTCAGCACTCCAGCAATCCGTTCTCCAGCCCATCACCAGGATTGCTGAGGCACCGCCCCGGGAGAGTGGCAGTGGTGCCATGGCAGTCGGACCTGTTATCCTCTCTCGGGACAACAACCTTCCTGCTCCCATCCCTGACACTCCGCCAATACCCCTGTTGTTGCCTATCGGCCAGCCAGGCCAAACTGCTGCAGCCCATGCTGAGATGGTGCAGTCTGAAGCCGGGCACTCCCGGCCCAGAGCTGCTCGAGGTCGTCCTCCAAGGCTAGTGCATGCTCCTCCATTGAAGGCCAGCAGCCTCCCACCACCCATGCTCCAGCCACTGGAAAAGCACCTCGTAGGAGCACTAGGATAGGTAAAGGCACACAAACAAAAGGCACTAAGGGAATGCACAATGGTGAATAGTTCTGTTATGTTTGCATAATTTCATTTATTCATCGATAAATGAGACTTTGATTTTGCATTTGGTGGTGGTTTTCATTTATGCAATGAGCTGAGAGGGACATCAATGTGTTATCAGATGGAGGGTGATTTGATTGTCTTGTGTGAGTGGAAAGGTGGGGAGTGTAGGACTGTTGGTGAGTTGGGGGATGTAGTTCAAATTATTGATAGCGGGCACAGATCAGGCGAGCACGCACAGCCCTTGAAGACAAGGCGTGTGGTTCCTGTTGCACCCTTGCGTCTTCCTCCACTTCCTCTTCCGGCTCCACCACCTGCTCCTCCTCCTCAGCCTCTTCCTCCTCCACCTCCTCCTCCTCAGCCTCCTCCTCCTCCATCTCTGGCTCAGAGTCTTCTCCAATCATTGGTGGCAAAATCTGGTCCCTCATGATGGTGAGTTTGTGCAGCATGCAGCAGACCACCACAAATCTGCCCACCCGCTCAGGGGAGTACTGCAGGGCTCCTCCAGACCGGTCCTGGCAGTGGACGCGTTGTTTGATGAGGCCTATGGTGTGCTCCATGATGTTGCATGTAGCAGCATGGTTCTCATTATAGGCCTGCTGCGCACGTGTGCGTGGGTTCCTGACTGGTGTCATGAGCCACGGTGTGAGGGGATAGCCCTTGTCGCCCAGTAGCCAGCCTTTGACTTGCCAAGTCGGGTGAAAGATAGCTGGCATGTTGGACTGCCGCATGACAAAGGCATTGTGACTGCTCCCAGGGTAATGGGCATCGACCTCCATGATTCGATGCATGTGGTCACATACCAGCTGCACGTTGAGGGAGTGGAAGCTCTTTCGGTTGACGAAGACGGCTAAGTGGATGTGCGGGGCACGCAGGGCAATATGCATACAGTCAATGGCACCCTGCACCATGGGGAAGCCAGCAATGCGAGCGAACCTCCATGCTCACTCATTCTGCTTGTCTCTGTGGAGAACCTGTTCCTCATCTGGTGCAGTGCGTCTGTGACCACCCTTATGCAGCAGTGCACTGCATACTGTGAGATGTTGCACATGTCACCAGCAGACGCCTGAAGTGATCCTGAGCTGTAGAAATTCAGCGCAACAGTGACCTTCACAGCCCCAGGCAATGCTGTCCTCGCCCTGCTCTGAGGCTGCAGTTGTGGCCGCACCAGTTGACAGATCTCGGTCACGGCTTCCTTGGTAAACTTCAGGCATCGGATGTAATCCTCCTCGGTCATGTTGAGGTAAGAGAATTGGTCCCGGAAGGCCCTCATTGGGTAAGGCCTCCTGCTCAGTGCCCTGCGCCTCCTCGTCCTCTGTCTCCTCGCAGCTTAACCTGCTATTCGTGGCCTCTCTGTATACTCCCAGTCATGCTCAATGCCCAGCGGGAGCCCTAGCAGACTGCCCATGTTTGGCAGGAATGTTGTTCAACCACGGTTGTAACTTTCCGACCCATAAGGCAGTACCTGCCAAAGCACTCTCAAAAGTAGTATAGGAACTCTCAATAAGAATAGGGAGCTTCAAAAAACACTTCCTACTCCTCCAGCAGCCAGAAGCAATAATCCAGCAACTAACTTGCAACACCTGCATGGCCCCTTTAAATAGCGCTGGCGGAGGGTCCTTCAGGCACTGTAAGACATGTTCAGATGGTCGGGGATACGACTGTACGTTGAGTTGAGTGTTAAGGTCCAAAATGGTGTCTATCACTTTAAATCAGTGTTACACACTGATTGCATGCATTTTCTCCCTACTTTACATGCTTCCAGCATTTGGTATTTGCGCCTGCACTAACTCCTATACCAAGATGGCGTCCGGTGCACGTCACGCTGGAAATGTGCGTGTGCATCCAAGACGCCATCTTGGATGTCAGCGACGCCGTGTAGCGCTGAAACAATGGGCGCTACACGGCCCAATTTAGCGCTCAATATCTTTAGCCATGTGGATTTTTTTCTTAATGGAACTGGGATGAGTCATTAAACCAAGGCCCCCGTCTGCCCTCTCAGGTGGACGTAAAAGATCCCATGGCACTATTTGAAGAAGAGCTGGGAGTTCTCCCTGTTGTTCTGGCCAATATTTATCCCTCATCCAATATCTCTAAAATAAACAGATTATCTGGTCGTTATCATATTGTTGTTTGTGGAGCCTTGCTGTGCACAAATTGGCTGCCGCGTTTCCTACATTACAACAGTGACCACACTTCAAAAGTACTTAGTTGGCTGTAAAGCACTTTGGGACGTCCTGAGATAGTGAAAGGCACTGTATAAATGAGGGGGTGGTGGAGGCAGATTCAATCATGGCCTTCAAAAGGGAACTGGATAAGTACTTTAAAGTAAAAAATTTGCAGGGCTACGGGGATAGGGCCGCCGTGGACTAGATGGGATGAATGGTCTCCTTCTATGATTCTATGATCTAAATGCCAGTTCTTTCTTTTTTTATCTTGGATTATCTTGGCCAGTGGCTGGGATATTGTAACACATTCGTTGTGCCCACGTTCACACCTGGCACAATACCACACAGACCCGGCCTTCAGGTATGAAATTCTCTCTTCATAAAAGGCCTGTCTGTTTTCAGGCACTGGTATTCAATGAAATCAACAATGTAAGAAGGGGAATCACTTCAGCTATTCCTTGTCGAGGATTCTTTATGATGGCTTGCTTCGCTTGGCAAGCTGAAAAGGACATGTACATTATCGTGTTGATAATGAAAATTATAGTTATTTGCAGGAAAATACACAGGGGAGATTGAATTCCTAGTCAGACCTCTAGCGATTTGTCCTCCTGCATATTGGCCCTAAGCCCTGGTAACACAATCACTGCGAGTTAGCAGCAATAGAGCTGTGCAAAATAGAATCAACACCTTTTTACAGGGGCATTACCAGAGTAATAGAAAGCGTTGCTTGGCACTCCATTACTTAGGCACTGGGTCACATATCCATGTCTCCAGATGGCTCTTAGAGCAATTCCTTTTAAGTGACATTCAATATCTTCAAGCCCAGATAAAAAAAAAATCCTGCCACCCCTCAGATTACTGAGTAAGGAGTTTTCACAGGCTAAAATGAAGCAGCAAAGGAGCTCCTTGCAGTTGCAGAAGCTGTCTTTGGCTCACAGTGAAATGGAGTTTCGAAGCATTTCCTGAGGTATCTATTGCATGGCCAGTAAATGGATACCGGCCTTTATCACTATTGGCATCTAAAGCAGGTGAGACATGGCATACTCAGAGCTCTGTCATTTTCTCAGTGTATGACTAATGCACTGGTTTGTATTACAGACCTACATCACCCATCCATCATCCTGGCAGCTGATTGCTATAGAGAGACAACACAGATTTAAGACAGCGCCGCTGGGTTTCCCATCAGTCAGACGTAATTACATTGTTGTTCATGAATATTTGGTCCATGAAGAGACATGCATCATGTTTATTGAAATGAGTGTAAATAAATAGGCAGCAAACCCGTGCTTTACAGCTGTTATCCAGGGTCATTGACCAACGCAAGTGGAAGGAGCCAGGCCATGCAACGTCTTCCATTAATGGCGTGCAAGTCACTTAAACCTGGATTTTAACCCAGCCGGACCTGCACGAATGGGTGGATAAAATGGCGGTCAGGGTGCCTTGCCACCCACCGGTAGACGGAGCCATCCCAGCCAGGGGGCACCTACTCAAAATGCTGAACTCGCTGCCCAATGAAATCATTGGCATCGCAAAACAATTTTAACTGCAAAGATGGTGATGCCCTACATGGTGCCGAACCCACCAGTAATTGTTGGTGACAATCAGAAGAGACCCAGATATTACATAGAATTTTACAGCACAGAAACAGGCCATTCGGCCCAACTGGTCTGTGCTGGTTTTTATGCTCCACATGAGCCTTCTCCCATGCTACCTAATCTAACCCTATCTGCATAACCTTCTATTCCTTTCTCCCTCATGTACTTATCTAGCTTCCCTTAAATGCATCTATTCTATTCACCTCAACTACTCCATGTGGTAGCAAGTTTCACATTGTAACCACTCTCTAGATAACTAAGTTTCTCCTGAATTCTTTATTGGATTTATTGGTGACTATCGTATATTTATGGCTCCTAGTTTTGGACTACACCCTCCCCCCTCCAAGAAGAAACATCTTTTCTACGTTTACCCTATCAATGCCCTTTCATAATTTTAAAGACCTCTATTAGGTCACCACTCAGGCTTCTCTTTTCTAGAGAAAAGAGTCCCAGCCTGTTCAGGCTTTCCTGATAGTTACAACCTCTCAGTTCTGGTATCATCCTTGTAAATCTTTCTTGCGCCTTCTCTAGTGCCTCTATATCCTTTTTATAATATGGAGACCATAACTGTACACAGTACTCTAAGTGTGGTCTAACCAATGTTCTATACAAGTTTAACATAATTTCCCTGCTTTCAATTCCTATTCCTCCAGAATTGAACCCCAATGCTTTGTTTGCAGTTTTTATGGCCTTGTTAACTTGCGTTGCTACTTTTAATGATTTGTGTATCTGTACCCCTAGATCCCTCTGCTCCTCTACCCCATTTAGACTCTTATTTTCCAAGGATTATGTGGTCTCCTTATTTCTCCTACCAAAATGCACCACCTCACACTCTCTATTTTAAATTCATTCGCTATTTACACGCCCATTCTGCAAGTTTATTAATATCTTCTTATAGTTTATCAGTGTCTTCCTCAGTATTAACTATAACCCTCAATTTGGTGTCATCCACAAATTTTGAAATTGTACTTTTGATTCCCGAGTCCAACTCATTTATGTAAATAGTGAACAGCAATGGCCCCTGCACCGATCCCCATGGAACATCACTTCCCACCATCCACCAGTCTGAGTAACTACCTTTAATCCCTACTCTATGCTTTCTGTTTTGTAGCCAGCTTGCTATCCATTCTGCTACTTGTGCCCTGACTCCACATGCTCTGACCTCAGTCATGAGTCTACTATGTGGTATCTTATTGAAGGCCTTTTGAAAATTACATCTACTACATTACATCTACTTGTCGACTCTTTCTGTTACTTCTTCAAAGAATTCAATAAGGTTGGTCAAGCATGACCTTCCCTTTTGAAATCCTTGCTGCCTATTCTTGATTATATTTGTGGTTTTTAAATGTATTTCTGATATATCTTTGAGTAAAGATTCCATTATCTTTCCTACATTTCCAATATTAAGCTAACTGGTCTACAGTTCTCTGGACTTGTTCTATCTCCTTTTTTAAATATATTTTATATATTAGCTGCTCCTCTGGCATTACACCGTTTTCTAACGAAATTTTATAAATATATAATAGTGCCTCTACTATCTCTTCCCTAGCTTCTTTTGTATGCGCAGATGTAATCCATCCAGACCAGGGGTTTTATCCTCTCTAAGTTTAACTAGTTTATCGATTATCTCCCCCCTCTCTATCTTAAATGTCAGTATCTTTTTTGATCTCTTCTTCTAATGGCATATTCCTCCTCGTTAGTCTCCCTGGTAAATACTGAGGTAAAGTAATTATTCAATATTTCTGCCATTTCGCAGTCATTACCTGTGAGTTTATCTTGTGCCTCCCTTAGTGGCCCTATCCCTATCCTGATTTTCCTTTTGTTATTTATATGTGTGTAGAATACTTTACTATTTCTTTTTATGTTGCTTGATAATTTAGCTTTGTAGTTTCTCCTTGCTTTCCTAATTGATTTTTTGACTTCTTTCCTAACCTCTTTGTATTCCTCTCCTTTATTGTCTATATACTTAGTGTATGCCTTTTTCTTTAGTTTCAGTTTTGCCCTTATCTCTTTATTCACCCTTGATGTTTTGTTATTGGCTAGTCTGTTCATGCTGTTTAGCTAAATATATTTCTCCTGAACACAATTGATCACCTTTCCAAACATTTCCCACTGCTGTTCTACCTCCTTGTTAGTATTTTTTCCTGTTTACCTTCCCTAGTTCCATTCTCATTCCCTCAAAATTAGCTTTTTTCCAATCTATTACTTTGGTCTTTGCTTTACATATGTCTTTCGCAACCATTATTTTAAACCTTTTTATGTTATGATCGCTATTGCCTAGATGTTCCCATACGCTTACTTCTCTTATCTGCTCTGGTTCAATTCTCATTACTAGATCCAGCAGTGATATTTCTCTTGTTGGGCTTCTTATGGGTAAAAAAGGAGTCCTGCACATATTGTAAAAATTCCATTCCCTTTTCCCCTTTCCCTCCCCCTTCTTGACAGTTTGTTTGGAGGTATTTGAAATCTCCCATGATTATTATTCTATGTCTTTTATTCATTTCAAAAATTTGTTTATATGTTTCTTCCTTCACTTCCCTTCCACTATTAGATGGTCAGTAGAATACACCAATAGCATGCTTGATCCCTTCTTATCCTGATATTTTGGCAGCCATTTAAATTTAACACTGGCTGGCTATGTTGCCCAAGGCTCGGGAAACCCGACAGCTAAAGGGAGGTGGGAGCAGCCAGATTCAGCAGGTAAGTGCTTTTTATGGCACTATTTGCGAGTCAGGAGGACCAGGCATGATTCCCCTGGTCCCTCAGGCAAATCTTCTGTCATGATCAACCACCCCCCTCAAAAGCCACGATGTTTCTTGGTTCCCCCCTCCCTCCTGATTGCTGGTCTGACCCCCCCCCCCCCACCAACAACCCGTGATGTCTCCCGGTTCCCCCTCTCTCCTGATTGCCGGTCCGACTCCCCCCATCAACTGGCGATGTTTCTCAGTTCCCCTTCCGCCTCGCTCCAGAAACTTAAGCACATAATCTAGGCTGACACTCCAGTGCAGTACTGAAGGAATGCTGCACCATCGAAGGTGGCGTCTTTCCGATGAGATGTTAAACCGAGGCCCCGTCCGCCCTCTCAGGTGGATGCAAAAGATCCCATAGCACTATTTTGAAGAAGAGCGGCGGAGTTCTCCTAGTATCCTGGCCAGCTTTTAGCCCTCAACCAACATCACCAAAACAGATTATCTGGTCATTTGTTGCATTGTTGTTTTTGGGATCTTGCTGTGCACAAACCGGCTGCCGCGTTTCCTACATTACAACAGTGACTACACTTCAAAAGTACTTAATTGGCTATAAAGGGCTTTGGGACATCCTGAGGTCACGAAAGGCGTTATATAAATGCAAGTCTTTCTTTCTTTCTTTGCAACCCCTGATTTTATTTTAGTATCAGCCTTGTCTCAGTGGTAGCACTCAGAACTCTGAATCAGAAGGTTGTAGGTTCAAGCCCAGCTCCAGAGAGTTCAGAACATAATTTGGGTTGACACATCACTGCGATACTGAGGAAGTGCTACACTATCGGAGGTGCCGTCTTTCGGATGAGATGTTAAGCCTCTTTTGTCTCTCTCGAGTGGATATAGAGATCCTATGGCACTATTCGAAGAAAAGCAGAGTACTCCTGGTGTCCTGGCCAATATTTATCCCTCAACCAACACTACTAAAACAGATTTTCTAGTCATCTTTCTCATTTCTATGGAGAACGGGGGGCTGAGGGGGGGGGAATGACACGCATAAAGCATAGGTCTAAATCTTTGAGTGAGGTCTCCATTCATTGTTATTTATACTGCATTACTTAGCGACAGTCTGATGTGAAGACACCACTTCCAGTGGAGTCTCATTTTACTGTCTCTAATCAATATATCATTACTTAGAGGGTTGTCGATGAAGACTAAGTGTTGGACATAGCAAGAAAATTAAAAGACAATGTTCAGTTTGTCAGCAAGTTAAAGTCTTACTGGATGCAGAACAGATCTCTAAACCCATTAAAAACTGTAAGATTGGCACATGTTTTAATCCCTACAGTACTGATCTCAACAGCTAGTTATTTTCTAATAAAAGCTACACATGTTGAGTAAGAGCAACTTCACCTATTCTAAGGGACGTGGTTAAGAGTCAGTAAAATTTTTAGTCATGATCCATAAGCTTCACTAGACAAATACTTCTCCGACAATCAGGTAATTACCACTTGACTGTCGTCTAGGCAACAGGTTTTTTTTGTGCTTATAGATTTTGAATTTTTGCTAAACCTACTTTTGATGCCACGGTTCATAGGAACATAGGAACAGGAGTAGGCCATTCAGCCCCTCGTGCCTGCTCCGCCATTTGATAAGATCATGGCTGATCTGTGATCTAACTCCATATACCTGCCTTTGGCCCATATCCCTTAATACTTTTGGTTGCAAAAAAGCTATCTATCTCAGATTTAAATTTAGCAATTGAGCTAAATTTATGGGATCCAATATGGTTCCATCCATATACAGAAGTTGCTCACTAGTCCTCCATCACTATGTCTGAAATGCTTACAGCATGACTTATGAAAAGCAATGTATGCCCACAGAGGGGACTTTGTGTCTTTGTGGGCGTGCTGTGCTGTTTTTTCCAGAGAAAAGCCAGTCCCATCCTGACACAGCCTGAACTGGACAAGGTTCAGGTGTTCAGACATTCGATCCACTTCAGGTTTCATACCGAACAGATTGGGGTCCACCCATTTTGCTAGGTTCCATGTGATATCAATCAGCACCAAAATGGCTGCTGGACATATACACCAGTTGGTTGCACTATCACACTGATTAAAGCAGAAAGAATGCATAGTTCAATGGCTATTGCCAATTTATTGGCTGAATGAGCTTTAAGAGAAGAACCATAAAAGGTTTAATTACAAGAACAGACTCTCCTGGATCAAGTTAATGGCCATTTAAAACCATTTAATGGTACAGAAGCATGTTTAGGAACAGAAAAATGTGATTAGGCCCACAGGACGATTCTTACCCATCTTTCACCATTTCCCTCAATTCTGTCTCCTGAAACAGATTTAATTACCCTTCTATTTTGTTCTGCGTCTTCCTTCCACATCTGAATGCACTGACCTCTGGGTTATGGTTCAACGTTAATGCCCCCGCTCTGGTACCTCATCCAAGTGGCCATTCTTCATTTGTGAGCCTTGTCAGCGAGTGTCATCAGTCTACTCGAGCGGTAGTGGGGGCATCACCACTGAGGCTGATATTCCTTGCCCGATGTTCATACATACACTTGAGGCCATTGGCCTAGAGCCTTGTCAGAGTTCAAGTAACCAGCGATCAAACCTGGGGCCTTCCTGATCTGTACGGCTCAACTTCAGATGAGGAAGTACAATTGTCCACTAATTCAGTTATCAGAGAACCTTTACAATCTCTCTTTCCCCTTGTGATTGATCTGTGTGATCCTAAATGCATCTGTCGATTAGTAAGTTGATCTAATAAGAGAATTTGAATTGCTATTTCATACAGTGGTGTGAAAATTTATTCACACAACAAAATATATATGCATGGCCTTATTATCATGCTTTTGAACCTTGTATGGTCTGTTTATTGGGAATACAGTCATGGCCAACTTCACCCAAGATCTCAAATTGAAACGGTGCGAAAAAGATGGTAGAATTCAGATGTGGATTTTTTTCCTTACAACTATCACTTTGGTAGTCTTTTTCCCCAACATATTTCAGCCTGGGTACAGACAGGATTATAGTGCACACTGCAGTACTGAGAGAGGGCAGAACTGGTTCCCCCTTCAGTGGAGTCAATTATTGGGCTAGCTCATAGACTTGTCTGAACCACAGGAAGATTTCTCACCTAAAAACCAAAGTCAGTTTCAATATTCCTCGTCCCCACCCCCACCAATCGCAAGAGAGTGTTCAGCATATCCCTCCCCCACTGTCAGTCTGAGCCAATGAGACAGCTCCACTGGGGCCCAGGGTAGCAAAACCTTGCTTTACTTGGAACCTATTTAAAATAGCACTTTATTTTGTGGGGAAGAGGAGAGAGGAGGGGGAGGGGGTGAGGGTGAGGGTGAGGGTGAGGGTGCGGGGATGGGGTGGAGTGGACTGCTCTGGTAGTGTACACCCAAGTCTGCATTGCCAGGAGTAGCATATCTAATTTTGCTGGAGCAAAATGACATTTTATTTTTACATTTTTAAGCATGTGATTGCTTACACTTGCTAACATAATGCTAACCCGGACAGTAAATAAAACAAATAAAAACAGAAAATGCTGGAAATTCCTGACAAAGGTCATCTCCACAGATTCCGCCTCACTTACTGAGCATTTCCAGCATTTTCTGGTTTTATTTCATATTTCCAGCATCCGCAGTAATTTTGCTTTTGATTTAATAAATAAAGCAATTTGATTCAGTAGTTCCCAAAACTTTTACTTTAAACAAAATGGCTCCAGGAAAAACAATTCTCATTTCTGATACTGGTTAGGCTGAAAAATATTGTCCCTCCTTCACTTGTTTGTCCCTCCCTTTCCTCCTTCATTTCTATTCTCTCTCATCTTACTCTCTTACTCACACACCTCCATCCCTTCTGCTCTCTCACTCTTCCGTCCCTTCGGTCTTTCTCCCTCCTTTTTCTCTTCTCTCTCTCACTCTTGCTTACCTCCCGCCTCTCTTTCACTCCTTTTTCACAGCCATCCCTCCTGTCTCTCTTACTCCTCCTTTTCTTTCTCGCATTCCTCATTCCTTCTGTCTCTTATCTTCTTCCCTTCGATTATCTGTGACAACCGACATGGAAAGCTCACATAAAATGGACAAACCGCTAAGTTACTCTTAAAAGTGCTGTCATCCAAGTGAAAAGACTTGTAAACAGAAGAGTGCAAATATATGATCGACACTCCAATGTGATTGTGCCTCGAATTGTACTCATAACCCACTTTGTAGTTGCTCACACTGAAGCAGATATTATGGCATCTACTGAAGCACAGATTTTCCCAGTGACCAGTCATCAGTTCTGGTCAAAGTCACTGACAACATTCTCTGTGACTGTGATGTATAATACCTCCTCATCATCCTTGACCTCTCTGAGCTTTTGACAGTCGACCCCACCATCCTCCACTCCGTTACAGTCTACCTCTGTGGCTCTGCCTTCAAATGGCTCCATCCCGACCTGTCACAATGTAGCTGCACCATCTCCATGATGACTCTGCTGCCACAGCTACCTCCGGTGTGGCCCAAAGTTCTATTCTTGAACCCCTCCTATAGCTCTTCTGTAGCTTGGCTACACTTTCCATAAGCGTGAGTTCAACTTCCATTGAGAAGTAAGCCACAAACTCGGTCAAAAATTTTTGTATATAAGCGGTTCCTTTGTTTCAAGAGAAGAGTTAATAGGATTTCTGCAAATGTAATATAGAGCAGAGAGAAAGCTGTTATGGGTCTAATCCCATTATAGAAGGTCATGTAAGCCTGATCACACAATAGAAACACCGTGTATGGTCCATCAGCAAAACATACAGATAAGCTGAATAGGACTAGTTAGTCGGTATCTTGGGAGGACAGACGGCCATCATTGACCCAGCTGAGATGTCCCAGGTTGGGAGTATGTGATACTTGTAACTTGTAATGGAATAGGTAATATAGCATTATGATCAACCTGTAACTGTAACACTCTGCTAAGCTTTTGTGGACTTTGGACTAATAAATTTATGCCTTAAACTGTACTGTGCCTGTGAAATGCTTGCCTAAACCGGAGTAGAATCATCCTGGTCAACAGCTTCCATAGATACACCAACAATACCCATCTTTACCTCTCTGTCACCATCCCTGTCATTGTGTGTCCACAGCTGGTCTGACATCAAGTCATGGATGAGCCAGAATTTTATGTAATTCAACGCTGGCAAGACCAAACCCATCCTGTTTGTCCCCTGCCAGAAACTCCATGCAGTAGCTCATCTTCCTCCCTGGATGCTCGGTGAAGATCAACCCAAGATCACAGTGTCAGTGCCCTGCTTGATCCTGAGCTGAGCTTCAAACTCCACACCAGGTCCATCACCAAAACTGCCTATTTCCATCTCTGAAATATTGCCTATGTCTGTCTCCACCTCACTGCCACTGCTGCTGAAACCCTCATCCACACTTTTGTCACCTTCAGACTCAACCTTTCCAACTTTCCAATTCCTGTTGCCTACCCAAACTCCACCGTAACAAACTCCCAATTTATCCGAAGCTCCACGGTCTGCATCGTATCACATTTGAAGTCCCACTCACCTGTCATCACTGTCCTCACTCACCTCCCCCAGTACCTTACTTAAAATACCCACCATACTAATCCTTCTGTTGCCTCGCTCTACCCAGCCTCCGCAGCCTCATCAGCCATGTGTTCCTGCTCGCACTCTCTGCTCTTCCAACTCTGGTTTGCCCAGCATTCCTTCCTCCAATGGTACTTCAAACAATGGTCTATGGGGCCCGAGCTCAGGGGCACAACGCCAAATATGGGCCTCCCAATAAAACTCACCATAAGGGCCGTACTCACTGTTCCACTGGTTACTCTCCCAATGGCCAGTCCTCCACCGCTGTTCTTGCTGCTCCTCTGGGCACTCTCCCACTGAACAGTCTCTCACTGGACATTCTATCACTAGACACCCCCTCACTGGACACGCTCTCACTGGACACTCACTGGACATTCCCTCACTGGACACTCAAACTGGACACTCTTCCACTGGACATTCTCTCACTGGACACTCAAATTGGACACTCTCTCACTGGACACACTCTTACTGGACAGTCCCCCACTGGACACCCACACTGGACACTCTCGCACTGGACACTCTCACTGGACACATTCTCACTGGATGTTCCCCCACTGGACACTCTCACTGGACACACTCTCACTCGACACTCCCCCACTGGACACTCTCTCACCGGACACACTCTCGCTGGACACTCTCCCACTGGCCGCTCTTAAACTGGGCACTCTCCCAATGACCATGCCCCCATCAGCCATACCCGCTGCTCCACTGACCACTCCCTCACTGGACCATCTCCCACTGGCCATACACACTGCTCCACTGGCCACTCTCTCATTGGACACTCTCACTAGGCATTCTATCACTGAACACTCTCCCACTGGACACTCCCCCGCTGGACATTCTGAAACTGGACACTCTCCCACTGGAGGGTCTCTTACTGACCGTATTCGCTGACCCCCTGGTCGATTTTGGTGCTTCTCTCCCTTTTGGTCTTGGCTGAAACCCACTGCTGCTCTTCCTAGGATGCTGTTCCCACTGAGACCCACTGCTGATCCCGGGACCGACTGTCCCTCCTTCTCACTGCAGCATTTACCAGCTTGAATTTCACAACCCTTGAGGCTTGGAGGTTGTTCTCTGAGCTGCTATTGGTGGATGGACTAACATTAACAGGGAATAAAAGCAGAAAATGCTGGAAACGCTCAGCAGGTCAGGCAGCACCTGCAGAGAGAGAAACAGAACTAATGGGCATGATTTTAGCCCGGAAAAACGGGTGAGTTGGGGGCGGGGGGAACAGTAACAATTGCAAAATTCTAAAACCCGCCCCCAACTCACCTTTAACCTGCCCATTTCTGGTTTTCATGGGGACGGGATGAGGGGCGGGCAATGAACCCACTCTCAGGAAGCAGGTTGGGCATTTAAAGCTTTTAAAGAGGCTGTGGGCCTCCAGTTTCAAAGCTTTTTTGATTTTAGCCCCTGGGGGGCCAAGATTCCTGGGCTTTCTCCTTCACACCACGTCAGAAGAGGCGAGAAGGCCAAAACTGCAGGTTAGTACCTTTATAGCACAGCTTGTGGGCCCAGAGGAGCAGGATTGCTTCCCTCAGGCCCAACAAGCCTACCTGCAGCGACCGCCCCCATGTTCTCTGACCGCCCCACTATCTCCAACCCCCCTACGATCTCTGACCCCGCAATGACCCCTGAACCCCCCCAATGACTGACCACCCCCACCGTTGACTGACCCCCCGGTGGTCCCGACCCCATGGCTGAACCCCGGGTGACCTCCTGCCCCCCCCCGGTAACCCCCGAACACCCCAATGCCCCCCCCCCACATCTAAGACTTACCTGTACACGTCCTCTTCTTCTCCTCCCATCCAATTGAGAGTCAGCCTGTCAATCAGGCTGGCCTGTCGGGCAGGAAACCGGCAAAAAAAAACGACGTCCTTACGTCAAAATTGTAAGGACGCCCGGGAAACCCGTACTTCCGGCTCTGGACTAAAATCATGCCCAATGTTTCAGGTTGATGACCTTTCATCAGAACTGGCATCCACAGTATTTTGATTTTGTAACGTTAACAGAATTGCTTTGCTGCAGCATTAACAGTTTGTTTGCTGTAGCATTACTGCTATGTACTGCTAACTAAACGACATTAAGGGAGATGATCTAAATGGACAATACTAAAACAGAGGGAACTAACTCAGGCTTACATCTCACACCAGAGTTTTGCCAGATGCTGGGAAGGAAATTGGGATCACTTAAACATTGTTGCCGGTGTTTATTTTATTTTAAAATAAACGGGTTAATGCCTGCATTAAAATAGCAGAGGAATTTTCACATGTACACATTAAGCAATTGCCCACTAATATCGCCAGTGGAAATGTCTAAACTGCAATGAGCCACTTCCTCCTTTAGGTTTACAGAGAAATTAATTATGAACCTTTTTTTTTAATAAAAGACATCAAAACGATTGAGAAACCTCCTCACCCTGACCCACAAAATTTGATTCACATCAGCAAGTCATTAGGAGGTGGAGTAATATACATTGAAGGTGCTGAAGATAAGACAGCCCTGTGAATGGATCAAAGTAGCACTAAAGCACTAGGCACTTAAATAAAACCTCTGCTTCCTCCTGAGCAATGCTCTCCACACATGTGCTGCTGCCAATGAGAAAGCATGGAATGTAAACCCGTATCTGTCATAAATCTGACACTACAAAGGCATTAGAAATGGTTTTGGTATTCTATATTCTCTGTTCATTCCCAGTTACTGGGCCTCGAATCCCTGTTTTTCTTTCAATAGCAATATGAAAGAGGCTGCCCCATCTTGAAGACAGCTCTCATACATTTGCAGCTGTGATAATGATTTTGGTGCTCAGTGAACAATTTTGTGTTTTCTGTTTATTATTTTAAAACAAAAATATCCCAGTAAAGTTATCGTAATGGCAAATCCAAGCGACATGGGAACTTGCGCTGCATTCGATGGAGTGGCTCTATATTAGAAGACTGCAACATCACCTGCACCCCAGTGTCGAACAGTTGTGATTTAAAGGCACACTCTTTGTCCTTAAAGGCTGGACATTACACATGAATTTTCATCACAACGACATTGCATGCAAACCATGCAATCGTGCTTTCACAACGAACTGGCATGATTCAGTGCAATTTGCATTGACACGTTGCAGCAATTACAAAACACAGAGGTTGGACAAATGCTTCCTAATAAAGCCAACGTCCCTTTAATGCTGGGGTCCATTCATTTTTCCAAGAAAAAAGTGAATTCGTACAACCACAAATCTCCACTTGGCCCCCAACCATGTCACCTCCAGGTCAATGCAATTAATTTGCTATTGAACAGGAGAACAATAGCTTGATAACGAGCTTCCATCTGCCATATCATTCTTGTCTGTCACCTTGTCTAAATGTATAAATGCGTAGGCTTCAAGGAGATCTTGAAACATTTGCCTGAGGAAGGAGAAAATCTCCGAAAGCTTGTGAATTTAAAATAAAATTGCTGGACTATAACTTGGTGTTGTAAAATTGTTTACAATTGTCAACCCCAGTCCATCACCGGCATCTCCACATCATGACTACCATCGACACCACAAACTGCCGGCTCACAGTGGAAAGGATATCCAAGAAGATCGCGCATTTAGACACAGACATCAAGTTTTTACAGAGCTGCAAGAAAGCAGACAAGATCCCGAAAGGACTCCAGATCACGAACCCACTCAAGTCCACATACAACTCGGATTACGCTGAGAGACTCTGCCGCCGTACCTCTCGCACACTCCGCAACCATCTCATACACCAACTCTACAGCAGACGCCACAACCTCGAAACCAAGATAGAGTCCATACTCTCAACCTGTACTCAGGACACAGCAGACCAGCTACGTTATACCGCCAAACAGACGAGGCAACGGAACTACGCTGCCTACATGAAAACCAAGAGCAGGAAGCTTGAGAAACTCGGCATCACCACCAGCAACGACCAAGCTTCCCCTGGTACCACGGTTGCAACCACAGGGAAGTCTATTGTCAATTTATCCGACCACACCCTTCAACCAGACAAAATCGAAGTTCTCAGCCGAGGGCTCAATTTCTGCCCCACTACCAAAATGGACCCCACTAGTCTCGCGGCGGACACAGAGGAATTCATCAGGAGAATGAGGCTCCGGGAATTCTACCACAAACCCCAAGATTTCAGCAGCGAACCCAATGAGACAATCGACGATCCGGAACAGCAGACAGAGGGATCCGCGGTACAGCAACCGAAGAGGAAAGAGTCAAACTGGACTCCTCCGGAGGGTCGCTGCCCTCAGCTGGACATGTATGCTCAAGCTGTCAGGAAATGCGTCAATGCCAGATTCATCAGCCGCACTCAGAAGACAGTCCAGAATGTCACCCGAGCACAACGCAACGCCATCAACGCTCTCAAGACCAACCGCAACATCGTCATCAAACCAGCGGACAAAGGAGGAGCCATAGTCATACAGAACAGAACAGACTATTGCAAAGAAGCATACCGACAACTGGACAACCAGGAACACTACAGACGGTTACCCGCAGATCCGACCAAAGAACACACCCACCAGCTCAACAAACTGATCAAGACCTTCGATCCAGACCTTCAAAGCATCCTACGCATTCTCATCCCACGTAATCCCCGCGTGGGAGACTTCTACTGCCTCCCAAAGATACACAAAGCCAACACACCCGGACGTCCCATCGTATCAGGCAACGGAACCCTGTGTGAGAACCTCTCTGGATACATCGAGGGCATCCTGAAACCCATCGTACAGGGGACCCCCAGCTTCTGTCGTGACACTACAGACTTCCTACAAAAACTCAGTACCCACGGACCAGTTGAACCAGGAACACTTCTCACCACGATGGACGTCTCGGCACTATACACCAGTATCCCCCACGATGACGGCATCGCTGCGACAGCATCAATACTCAACACCAACAACAGCCAATCTCCGGAAGCCATCCTACAACTCATCCGCTTCATCCTGGATCACAATGTCTTCACCTTCGATAACCAGTTCTTTACCCAAACACACGGAACAGCCATGGGGACCAAATTCGCACCCCAATACGCCAACATTTTCATGCACAAGTTCGAGCAGGACTTCTTCACTGCACAAGACCTCCAACCAACACTATACACCAGATACATCGACGACATTTTCTTTCTATGGACCCACGGCAAGGAATCACTAAAGAGACTACACGATAACATCAACAAGTTACATCCCACCATCAAGCTCACCATGGACTACTCCTCAGAATCAGTTTCTTTCTTGGACACACGAATCTCCATCAAAGACGGGCACCTCAGCACCTCACTCTACCGCAAGCCCACGGACAACCTCACGATGCTCCACTTTTCCAGCTTCCACCCTAACCACGTCAAAGAGGCCATCCCCTATGGACAGGCCCTGCGAATACACAGGGTCTGCTCAGACGAGGAGGAACGCGATGGACACCTACAGACGCTGAAAGACGCCCTAGTAAGAACGGGATATGACGCTCGACTCATCGATCGACAGTTCCGACGGGCCACAGCAAAAAATCGCATAGACCTCCTCAGGAGACTAACACGGGACGCAACCAACAGAGTACCCTTTGTCGTCCAGTACTTCCCCGGAGCGGAGAAACTACGCCATGTTCTCCGCAGCCTTCAACATGTCATCAATGAGGACAAACACCTCGCTATGGCCATCCCCACACCTCCACTACTCGCCTTTAAACAGCCACCCAACCTCAAACAGACCATCGTTCGCAGCAAACTACCTAGCTTTCAAGAGAACAGCGTCCACGACGCCACACAACCCTGCCACGGTAACCTCTGCAAGACATGCCAGATCATCGACACAGATACCACCATCACACGAGATGACACCACCCACCAGGTGCATGGTTCATACTCCTGTGACTCAGCCAACGTTGTCTACCTCATACGTTGCAGGAAAGGATGCCCCAGAGCATGGTACATTGGCGAGACCATGCAGACGCTGCGACAACGGATGAACGGACACCGCGCAACAATCGCCAAACAGGAGGGTTCCCTCCCAGTCGGGGAACACTTCAGCAGTCATGGACATTCATCCACCGACCTTCGGGTAAGCGTACTCCAAGGCGGCCTTCGAGACACACGACAACGCAAAATCGTCGAGCAGAAATTGATAGCCAAGTTCCGCACCCATGAGGACGGCCTCAACCGGGATCTTGGGTTCATGTCACGCTACACGTTACCCCACCAGCGAACAAATGTTATCTGTTTTTAATATAATGGGTCATTTGCTGGCTCTCTCTGCCTTCCGGATGTTTCTGCCTCTCTCTGTGTTTTTTTTCTCTGTTTTTTTTCCCTGTTTGTTTTTTTGTTGAATGTGTATTCGGAGGTTCTGCAGGTAACACCTCTCTGTCTGAACACGGTGATTGCCTTGGCAACGGGCAGTTGCAGGGGCGGTCTGTAAACACCATGTATTATTGTTCAATATGTATAAATGCGTAGGCTTCAAGGAGATCTTGAAACATTTGCCTGAGGAAGGAGAAAATCTCCGAAAGCTTGTGAATTTAAAATAAAATTGCTGGACTATAACTTGGTGTTGTAAAATTGTTTACCTTGTCTGATAACTTTTCTGGTGCTGTGTCCTGTCAGGAGATTTGTATTTACACTCACATACGTTGCAGAAGTAGAAACTTTTACCCTTCGTTAAAACAGCTGTAGAATGAGATTTTATTTGAAACTCCGCACTCTGATAGCTGCTATTACTGATATATCTCTGGCACTGTGCAATATTATCAACAAGTATTCCTAGCTTTTTTTAAAAAAAGCTGCCCTTCCACAGCACTTTATTATCTTAACTCCTCTTTGAACAAAATGATTGACTCTCGGCAATGGCGACATGGGAAGATCTTCCAGTGTGTAACAAGGATAAGGCTGATCTTAAATAATACAGATGTAAGGAATCTTACAACACCAGGTTATAGCCTGGCTATAACCTGGTGTTGTAAGATTCCTTACATTTGTCCACCCCAGTCCATCACCGGCATCTCCACATCTTAAATAATATAGGAAATGGGAAAAACAAATACAGATTACGTGTTTTATATATACGCACTTTGCTGTGGCTCAGTGGTAGCACTCTCACCTCTGAGTCAAAAGGTTGTGGGTTCAAGTCCCACTCCAGAACCTTGAGAACAAAACTCCAGGCTGACACGTCAGTTTAGTACTCAAGGAGTGCTGCACTGTTGGAGGTGTCATCTTTTGGATGAGATGTTAAAAGGAGGCCCCGTCTGCCCTCTCAAGTAGACATAAAAGATCCCACGGCAGTATTTCGAAGAAGAACAGGGGAGTCCTCGGTGTCCTGGCCGATATTTATCCCTCAGCCAACATCACTAAAACAGATTATCTGGTCATTATCTCATTGCTGTTTGTGGGACCTTGCTGTGCAAAAATTAGCTGCCACATTTCCTACCTTACAACAGTAACTACAATTCAAAAGTACTTCATGCCCTGTAAAGGGCTTTGGGACGTCCCAAGGTTGTGAAAGGCACTATATAAATGCAAGTCTTTCTTTCTTTCTTTAATTAACAGTAGATCAATGAAGAAAACTTATTTGCCCTAGTGTACATATTTGATTGAAGTGTGTTTATTATCATTGAATGCAAAACTGACACATTGTGTTGTTACCTAGTTGCAGTGTCAAATACTGTAGCATCTTGAAGGGCAAACTGGACCCTCTGTGGATGGAATTGAATACTGCCCTTTACTGCCCTCTAGTGGATGCTGGAGAAATATAAATTGATGCAGCAGTGCGACAGGAAGCCTGAATCATCTGGAACAAAGGAACAGGAGTAGGCCATTCAGCCCCTCCAGCCTGCTGTACCATTCAATTAGATCGTGGCTGATCTGTACCTCAACTCCATTTACCCACCCTTACCTGTTGGCCAGAGGCTGCAGAAAACTACTGAGTTTAATTCGAATTGCTAACAAAGACACGAACTTTTGAACTGAAGTGACCTGGAGTTCAGTCACTGGTCTGAGCTGGCTGAAACCGGTTTGAATTCGTTCCGCTTCTAAGAGACAAAAGGAGCTCTGATGAGACACCAGTCCTTATTTAGAAAAGGAGTAATGAGGTGATGCTACCTAGCCCCTTGGAACAGAGCCAATCAGGTGATGACACCGACCACTCGAGGAACTTTAAGCCAACCGGAGAAGACAGCCGGAGAAGATCATTCGAAAAGACAGGCTTGAAGTTAAAACTGAAGGATTGCAGGCTTGGTGCCAGTGTGTGTGTGTGTGCGAAGACTCCGGAGACTAACCATCGCAGAAGTAGGGACCCTACGTCAGGGACGTAGAGACTACGTCAAGAGAGAGCGAATGAAACGCCTGGCCAGGGTTATCTCTCCTTTCCGGGTAATATAATATCCTTTCTATTCTGTGACCACTCAGGGAGTGTTAGTCAGAGAAACCTAGTGGGTGTGCATTTAAATCCTAGTTTGAGTATAAAACTGTATAACCTGCTGTAAACTGCATGCCTATATCTAACCAGACGTATAAGCGGTATGTACATGATCTAATAACGTTAATAAAGCGAATTGAGAATTAAGAGAGAATTGACTCTTCCCTGTGTACTAAGCCAATAATTGTAACCGGTGACTTCTGGTCAACATACCCAACAAAAATCTATCAATCTCAGTTTCGAACTGTCCCAGCATCCACAGTCTTTTGGGGAAGGGAGTTCCAGATTTCTACTACCCTTTGTGTGAAAAAGTGCTTCCTGATTTCCGTCCTAAATGGCCTAGCTCTAATTTTAAGATTATGTCTGCTCATTCTTAATTCCCCCACCAGAGGAAATAATTTCTCCAAATCTACCCTATTGAATCCTTTTAACATTTTAAGCACTTCGACCAGATCACCCCTCAATCTTCTATACTCAAGGGAATGCAACTCAAAAAGAGAGTTCCAGAAATAAACAGGAAAACTGATATGAGCAGAATGTGTAGTCTTAATCAGTACTGTTCCCCTTAGACCTGCTAAATGGAACCTATGCATGTAAGGAGATTTACCTTAATCGAAAAATAAGCCTAAAAATGTTTTCTGATATTAATGAGATCTTATTGCAGATGATATTTCCCTGTATGCTATTTTAGTGGAGGTTAAACTAAATTTTTAGTCTATACATTCTTTTATTTTCATCCGATGTTGTATTTATTTTCTAAAACTGATTTGTAGGAATAATTTCTCTTTATGTTTCCCCATCCAAAATCAGAAGTCTTTTAATCTGGATTGACTTCAGTGTAACATCTTTCAAACTGCAATATATTACCACTTTATTGAAATAGCTAAGCTTCAATTATCTGTATGGTTTCAGTAGGGTTTTCACAGATTTAGGACTATTTGCGTCAATTAAATATAACACCTATGACAGAATGATTTTTTTTTCTGGGAGTCAAAGCTTTTCAAACTGGGATCCAGGATCCTAGAGGATCAGCAAGCGTATCCCAAGGGCCCTTGAGATCATTACATTACTTTCAGTCTCTCGGATTTGTTAAGGGGTTTTCTGACACAGAACAGCTTAAAAACCACTGCTGTTAACTTAAGAAAGGGGAAGCTCTTTTAGCCCCATCTCACATGTCTATCTTCTCACTGTCACTCTCAATCCCTTCTCTTTTCAGAAACTTGCCTTTTGAACCCATTTATATTCTCTTTTCTTCTTTTCTATTTTGTTTTTCTGACTCAGCACCATGGACCATTCTTTGGCCAAAATAGGTAAAAAGGCAGCGTGCTTCCAGGTCTCTGGGAATGCCATTAGGTAACCTATGTAGAAGCGCGCACGAGCAAATCACATGCATTCGTACCCCAGATTTACATCACTGTATTAGATGAGGCACCCAAGCTTAATTCAGCGCTGTCTCAGTGGAAGGGTTAAGATCAGCATCTGACCGTGTAGTGATCAACAGCAACTTGCATTTATGCAGCGTCTTTAACATAGTGAAATGTCCCAAGACGCTTCACAGAAGTATAATCCAACAAAATTGACTCCGAGCCAAGGAAGGAAATATTAGGACAGGTGACCAAAAGCTTGGTCAAAGAGGTAAGTTTTAAGGAGCTTCTTAAAAGGCGAGAGAGAGATTAGGGAGGGAATTCCAGAGTTTGGGACTTAGACGGCTGAAGGCATGGCCACCCATGGTGGGACGAAGGATATAGGGGATATACAAGAGGACTGCAGAGTTGTCGGAGGGCTGTAAGGCTGGAGGAGGTTGCAGAGATAGGAAGTAGCAAGGCCGTGGAGGGATTTAAGCATGAGGATGAGAATTTTAAAATCGAGGTGTTGGTGGAGAGGAAGCCAATGTAGGTCAGCAAGCACAGGGGTGATGGGGAAACAGTGTGTTTAAACCCCTTTTTCACTATTGTGTGGAACAGTACTGTACTACTGCACTACCAAAGCCCTGTACAACTAACTATACCACCCAGTGAATTAAGCCTTTTCAGTTGGCATCATCTAGAACATGGTAATACTAATCGAGGATAAACTGCCCCATTGTGAAGTGTCACTTTTGTGCAACACTGTAGGAACCATTGCAGTCAATTTGGTTGCTCCCAAATTACCTTGAGATTGCTGACTTGTGTGCATTGCATTAGCAGCCTGAAATGTTGGCCATAGCCTAAACTCAAACTGGTATTTTTATTTTTGTTAGGTACTGGGTGAAAATGATTGCAGGATTTATAAATGTGTTGCCTACTGTGCGGTCTTCTATATATATGATGTGAGAAACCTTGCTCTTCGCTGCTTAAGAATCACATTAACGAATTGTAACATTTTAGCATAACATTGTTGGAAATGTGGTAAACGAGAAAGAAAGTGACATTATCAATAATCAATATTGACAGGAACTGAATAGCTTCCAAGTTGACATAATTGAAGAGACAGATTTTAGAAGTCCATCCTCAAAATAAATAGAGTGTTATTGATCACCAAATGGCTTCCTAATGGTGGGAAGTGGAGACTTGCTCTGTTCCTCTAAAATTGGTATTTTCTCAATCAAGCCTCCAATTCTAGTTTTTTCCAACCTTGGTTTAAGTTTGTTGTATTGATTCAGTCCAAGTTGGTCAATTGTGAACATTGAACGGTGTACTTTTGTTTAATCAATTACCAGAAATTACCATCGGCTCCATTTGCACTGAAGAGTGTTAACCACATTCTGACTGAGGATTCTAACTGAGAAGGAAGAGGCAAGTAGCTAAGTTTGAACCTCAAATCACTTTGACTCGTTCAACCAAGACAAAACTCATTCTCCCCATACCCCCATTGCAACTCTTCCTTAAAATGTGCCTAAAACTCTACTATTACAAGTGATCTTATCACAATACATTGGGGCCATAAACTATAGGGACTGGCCATATCCAACCACCCTTCCCTTTGTAACCTCTATTAGATGAAACAATGTTACGGGTTCCTATGTTTTTTTCTTTACTTGCCTGCAAACAGCTTTTGTTGCAGTTCTTTCAAATGGTACTTTTTCAATAGTACCAGAATTTTCCAAAAGATCCTTTGGGCCTTGGACAACACTGACTCTGGTCTTGATGAGTAGCTTATGCCAGCAAAAAAAGACTGCACTTCCACACAGGAACAGGAAAGACATGGAGAAAGCCAGACATCTAACAGTCTGCAATGTTAAAAAAAAATGGAAAGAATTTGAATTTATGTAGCACCTTTCATGACCTCAGGACATCCAAAAGTGCTTCAAGACCAACTAATTACTTTTGAAGTGTAGTCACTGTTGTAATGTAGGAAACGCAGCAGCCAATTTGTGCACAGCAAGGTCCCACAAACAGAAATGAGAGAAATTACCAGATCTTCTGTTTTTAGTGATGTTATTTAAGGGATAAATATTGGCCGGGTCACCGGGGAGAACTCCCCTGCTCTTCTTTGACAGGGCCTCAGTTTAATGTCTCGTCCGAAAGATGGCACCTCTGATAGTGCGGCACTCCCCCAGTACTGCACTGAGGTGTCAGCCTAGATTATGTGCTGAAGTCTCTGGAGAGGGACTTGAACCCACAACTTACTCTCTGCAGCCTTTGACACGGTTGACCACACCATTGTCCTCCAACAGCTCTCCTCCGTCATCCAGCTCGGTAGGACTGCCCTCGCCTGTCATAGCCAAGAATCACCTGCAATGGCTTCTCTTCCTACTCTCGCACCATTACTTCTGAAGTCCCCCAAGGATCTATCCTTAGCCCCCTCCTATGGAAGAACATAAGAACATAAGAAATAGGAGCAGGAGTAGGCCATACAGCCCCTCGAGCCTGCTCCCCCATTCAATAAGATCATGGCTGATCTTTGACCTCAACTCCACTTTCCTGCCCGATCCCCATATCCCTTGATACCCCTAGAGTCCAGAAATATGTCTATCTCGGCCTTGAATATATTCAACGACTCAGCATCTACAGCCCTCTGGGGTAGAGGATTCCAAAGATTCACAACCCTCCAAGTGAAGAAATTACTCCTCATCTCAGTCTTAAATGGCCGACCCCTTATCCTGCGATTATGCCCCCCTAGTTCTAGACTCTCCAGCCAGGGAAACAACCTCTCAGCAACTACCCTGTCAAGCCCCCTCATAATTTTATGTGTTTCAATTAGATCACCTCTCATTCTTCTGAATTCCAGAGAGTATAGGCCCATTCTACTCAGCCTTGCCTCATAGGACAACCCTCTCATCGCAGAATTAATCTAGTGAACCTTCGCTGCACTGCCTCTAAGGCAAGTATATCCTTCCTTAGATAAGGAGACCAAAACTGTACACAGTACTCCAGGTGAGGTCTCACCAAAGCCCTGTAGGATGAAGTCCTACAAGCTGAATTTAGGGAGTTAGGAGTTAAACTAAAGAGTAGGACCTCAAAGGTAGTAATCTCAGGATTGCTACCAGTGCCACGGGCTAGTCAGAGTAGGAATGACAGGATAGCTAAGATGAATACGTGGCTTGAGAGATGGTGCAAGAGGGAGGGATTCAAATTCCTGGGCCATTGGAACCGGTTCTGGGGGAGGTGGGACCAGTACAAATTGGACGGTCTGCATCTGGGCAGGACTGGAACCAATGTCCGAGGGGGAGTGTTTGCTAGTGCTGTTGGGGAGGGTTTAAACTAATGTGGCAGGGGGATGGGAACCGATGCAGGAAGTCAGTGGGAAATAAAGTGGTGACAGAAACAAAAGGCAGTAAGGGAGAGTGTACAGAACATGACCGGACAGATGGTCTGAGAAAGCAGGGCAAAGACCAAGGGAAGACTAGATTAAACTGCATTTATTTCAATGCAAGAAGTCTGATGGGCAAGGCAGATGAACTCAGGGCATGGATGGGTACATGGGACTGGGATGTTATAGCTATTACTGAAACATGGCTAAGGGAGGGGCAGGACTGGCAGCTCAATGTTCCAGGGTACAGATGATATAGGAAAGATAGAGCAGGAGGTAAGAGAGGAGGGGGAGTTGCGTTCTTGATTAGGGAGAACATCACGGCAGTAGTGAGAGGGGATATATCCGAGGGTTCGCCCACTGAGTCCATATGGGTAGAACTGAAAAATAAGAAGGGAGAGATCACTTTGATAGGATTGTACTACAGACCCCCAAATAGTCAACGGGAAATTGAGGAGCAAATATGTAAGGAGATTACAGACAGCTGCAAGAAAAATAGGGTGGTAATAGTAGGGGACTTTAACTTTCCCAACATTGACTGGGACAGCCATAGCATTAGGGGCTTGGATGGAGAGAAATTTGTTGAGTGTATTCAGGAGGAATTTCTCATTCAGTATGTGGATGGCCCGACTAGAGAGGGGGCAAAACTTGACCTCCTCTTGGGAAATAAGGAAGGGCAGGTGACAGAAGTGTTAGTGAGGGATCACTTTGGGACCAGTGATCATAATTCCATTAGTTTTAAGATAGCTATGGAGAAGGATAGGTCTGGCCCAAAAGTTAAAATTCTAAATTGGGGAAAGGCCAATTTTGATGGTATTAGACAGGAACTTTCAGAAGTTGATTGGGAGAGTCTGTTGGCAGGCAAAGGGACGTCTGGTAAGTGGAAGGCTTTCAAAAGTGTGTTAACCAGGGTTCAGGGTAAGCACATTCCTTATAAAGTGAAGGGCAAGGCTGGTAGAAGTAGGGAACCTTGGATGACTCGGGAGATTGAGGCATTAGTCAAAAATAAGAAGGAGGCATATGACATGCATAGGCAGCTGGGATCAAGTGGATCCCTTGAAGAGTATAGAGATTGCCGGAGTAGAGTTAAGAGAGAAATCAGGAGGGCAAAAAGGGGATATGAGATTGCTTTGGCAGATCAGGCAAAGGTGAATCCAAAGAGCTTCTACAAATACATAAAGGGCAAAAGGGTAACTAGGGAGAGAGTAGGGCCTCTTAAGGATCAACAAGGTCATCTAAGTGCGGAACCACAAGAGATGGGTGAGATCCTGAATGAATATTTCACATCGGTATTTACGGTTGAGAAAGGCATGGATGTTAGGGAACTTGGGGAAATAAATAGTGATGTGTTGAGGAGTGTACATATTACAGAGAGGGAGGTGCTGGAAGTCTTAACGCGCATCAAGGTAGATAAATCTCCGGGACCTGATGAAATGTATCCCAGGACGTTATGGGAGGTTAGGGAGGAAATTGCGGGTCCCCTAGCAGAGATATTTGAATCATCCACCGCTACAGGTGAGGTGCCTGAAGATTGGAGGGTAGCAAATGTTGTGCCTTTGTTTAAGAAGGGCGGCAGGGAAAAGCCTGGGAACTACAGACCAGTGAGCCTGACATCTGTAGTGGGTAAGTTGTTAGAGGGTATTCTGAGGGACAGGATCTACAGGCATTTGGAGAGGCAGGGACTAATTAGGAACAGTCAGCATGGTTTTGTGAGAGGAAAATCATGTCTCACGAATTTGATTGAGTTTTTTGAAGGGGTAACCAAGAAGATAGATGAGGGCTGTGCAGTAGACGTGGTCTACATGGACTTTAGCAAAGCCTTTGACAAGGTACCGCATGGTAGGTTGTTACATAAGGTTAAATCTCATGGGATCCAAGGTGAGGTAGCCAATTGGATACAAAATTGGCTTGACGACAGAAGACAGAGGGTGGTTGTCGAGGGTTGTTTTTCAAACTGGATGCCTGTGTCCAGCGGTGTGCCTCAGGGATCGGTGCTGGGTCCGCTGTTATTTGTTATTTATATTAATGATTTGGATGAGAATTTAGGAGGCATGGTTAGTAAGTTTGCAGATGACACCAAGATTGGTGGCATTGTGGACAGTGAAGAAGGTTATCTAGGATTGCAACGGGATCTTGATAAATTGGGCCAGTGGGCCGATGAATGGCAGATGGAGTTTAATTGAGATAAATGTGAGGTGATGCATTTTGGTAGATCGAATCGGGCCAGGACCTACTCCGTTAATGGTAGGGCGTTGGGGAGAGTTATAGAACAAAGAGATCTAGGAGTACAGATTCATAGCTCCTTGAAAGTGGAGTCACAGTTGGATAGGGTGGTGAAGAAGGCATTCAGCATGCTTGGTTTCATTGGTCAGAACATTGAATGCAGGAGTTGGGATGTCTTGTTGAAGTTGTACAGGGCATTGGTGAGGCCACACTTGGAGTACTGTGTACAGTTCTGGTCACCCTATTATAGAAAGGATATTATTAAACTAGAAAGAGTGCAGAAAAGATTTACTAGGATGCTACCGGGACTTGATGGTTTGACTTACAGGGAGAGGTTAGACAGACTGGGACTTTATTCCCTGGAGAGTAGGAGGTTAAGGGGTGATCTTATAGAAGTCTATAAAATAATGAGGGGCATAGATAAGGTCGATAGTCAAAATCTTTTCCCAAAGGTAGGGGAGTCTATAACGAGGGGGCACAGATTTAAGGTGAGAGGGGAGAGATACAAAAGGATCCAGAGGGGCAATTTTTTCACTCAAAGGGTGGTGAGTGTCTGGAACGAGCTGCCAGAGGCAGTAGTAGAGGCGGGTACAATTTTGTCTTTTAAAAAGCATTTGGACAGTTACATGGGGAAGATGGGTATCGAGGGATATGGGCCAAGTGCAGGCAATTGGGACTAGCTTAGTGGTATAAACTGGGCGACATGGACATGTTGGGCCGAAGGGCCTGTTTCCATGTTGTAACTTCTATGATTCTATACTCCAACCACCTTGCAATAATGGTCAACATTGCTTGCTGTACCTGCATGCTAACTTTTTGTGTTTCTTGTATGAGGACACCCAAGTCTCTCTGAGCACCAGCATTTAATAGTTTCTCACCATTTAAAAACTATTCTGTTTTTCTATTCCTCCTACCAAAGTGAATGACCTCACATTTCCCCACATTATACTCCATCTGCCACCTTCTTGCCCATTCACTTAACCTGTCTATATCTATTTCTCATCGACATGCTGCCCCTTGGTGACATCATCTGAAAAAACGTCAGGTTCCGCACAGACGCTGACAACACCCAGTTCTACCTCACCACCACCTCTCATGACCCTTCCACTTCCTCTGATTTGTCACGCTCCTTGTCCGACATCCAGCACTGGAGGAGCAGAAATTTCCTCCAACTAAATATTGGGGGACTGGAGACAATGGCCCCAAGCTCTGTTCCCTAGCCAACAACTCTCTACCCCTCTCCCTGGCCATTGTCTATGGTTGAACAAGACCGTTCACAAACGTGGTGTCCTATTTGACCCTGAGATGAGCTTCCGACCACATATCCGCTCCATCACCAAGACCGCCTACTTCTACATCCTTAACATCCCCCATCTCCACCCATGCCTCAGCTCATCAGCTGCTGAAACCCTCATCCATGCCTTTGTTACCTCTAGACGTGACTATTCCAATGTTCTCCTGGCCAACCTCCCATCTTCCACCCTCCATAAACTTGAGCTCATCCAAAACTCTACTGCCCATTTCTTAACTCGCACCAAGTCCCGCTAACCCATCACCCTGACCTACATTGGCTCACGGCCCGGCAATGCCTCGATTTTTAAAATTTTTATCATTGTTTTCAAATCCCTCCATGGCCTCGCCCCTCCCTATCCCTGTAACCTCCATCAGCCCTACAACCCTCCGAGATCTCTGCGCTCCTCCAATTCTTGCCTCTTGCGCATCCCCAATTTTAATCGCTCCACCATTGGCGGCCGTGCCTTCAGCTGCCTAGGCCCTAAGCTCTGGAATTCCCTCCCTAATCCTCTCCGCCTCTCTACCTCTCTCTCCTCCTTTAAGACGCTTCTTAAACCTACCTCTAGTTACAAGCTTCTGGTCTCCTTATGTGGCTCGGTGTCAAATTTTGTTTGGCAACACTCTTGTGATGCGCCTTGAGACGTTTTACTACGTTAAAGGCGCTATATAAATCCAAGTTGTTGTTGTTGTTCTGAATCAGAGGCAAAAGTGCTACCACTGAGCCACGGCTGGAACCAATACCCAGTTATTTCTATCAGATGGAACTGGGAGATGCAGAGACTTTTCAAATTCCTGTTGGTGAGGTTCTTCTCTTGCAGATATTTCACTTCCTCTACTAGATTCCATATCTCGAACCTGGTTAACATACTTCAGTGCAAAATGAAACCAATTGTAATTTTTGGTCATTGGTCAAGCAGAAATACCGCTTTAAATTTTCAGAATTCCACCACTGAAGCTCAAGGCTCGAGCAACATCTGCACACGTACAGCGGCTCGTTGGTCTAGGGGTATGATTCTCGCTTAGGGAGTTTTATTCTTATAGAAGTAAAGGGAATTAGGGGTTATGGGGAGCGGGCAGGAAATTGGACATGAAGCTGAGTTCGGATCGGTCAATGCCCTGTGGGTGGCGGAGAGGGCCCAGGGGCTATGTGGCCGGGTCCTGCTCCGACTTCTTGTGTTCTTTAGATTTGTGGTTGGGATCAGATCAGCCATGATCTTATTGAATGGCGGAGCAGGCTCGAGGGGCCGATTGGCCTACTCCTGCTCCAATTTCTTATGTTCTTATGTTCTTACTTATAGAAACAAGCGAACTTTGTGTCTAAAAAGTACCAAGTTCTGTCAATTCATGGTGCTGCATTGGAACCAAAGCTTTAAGGAGTCCATTGTCCATCTCTCGAAGGAAAGACCATGACCTGTAAGTGAGTGAGTGAGAAAGAACAGAAAGCAAATTGTGGAGACAGCGTCAAATATCAAATTGGCCCACTCTAGTGAGGGGTAATATAGGGTACGGTTATGTCATTCAACTTGTAATCCAGAGAAAGTGAGTTCAAATCCCACCATTTTAATTCAGTTCAAAAAATCTGAAAGCGACCATGAAGCTGTCGGACTGTCGTAAAAACCCAACTCGTTTACTGATGTCCTTTAGGGAAGGAATCCTGCTGTCCTTATCCAGCCTGGCTCATAACTGCCCCCTGAAGTGGTCTAGCAAGCCATTCAGTTGCATGAAACTGCTCCAAAGGACTACAGCGGTTCAAGAAGAAATCTCACTACTACCTCCTCAGGGCAACTAGGGATGGGCAATTAATGCCGGCCTTGTGACACCCACATCCTGAGAATAAATTTTTTTTAAATTCTTTGTGGTGTACAGAATTGTTAGTGTGCTATGTGAAACTTGATCAATGAGCAGGGATGGTATACCCACTGTCAGAGGTATGGTAGCTGGCAGAAAATCAAAGACAAAAATTCAAACATTTTCTTCCTCCAATTTTCAAAGTAACTTTATTTGAAAATGCACTTGGATTTTTCCATACAAGCTACATTGATTCAGGAATGATATTGATGGTTGTCCATGTTATGTACAGACACGCACGGACACTAAAACCAAAAGAAAGGAAGTGAGTCCTATATGCAGACTTCATTACATGCAGTGCCATTTCTTATGAGAGAGAGATATTTTAGTTAGTATGCACTGTGTGATGCCACACCACCTGTGTAATTATACCAAGTAATCATCCTTCACAAAGCTCATCCTTTCAGACTATCTGAGGGAATAGGATTCCATCCATTGTACCCTGTCCTTCTTTGCACGTTTTCAGACTCTATAATTAGTCCCCCTTCATAGCTTATTTTTACATTTGTTTTACTTAATTAATCCCGGAGCTGATTCTATTCAACTTCAAAAAAGTGTGTCACGTTCACAAAGTGATTCACTTTGTGAAATTCTGGCTGCCTAAAGCTCGGGCTAACATGCTGAGTGATCTTTTATAAATGTATGTTGTAACTAGTTTAGGACTGTTCGTTGTAGTTATTACACCACTAAAATATATTGAGGTTTAATGAATATTTCTCACAGACCCCATTAAGCTGTGCTGTGGATCTGTTCCTCTGGCTATGTTAAACTTATACAGAACCTTGGTTAGACAACACTTAGAGTACTGGGCACAGTTCTAATCTCCATATTATGAAAACGATATAGAGGCACTGGTGAACAAGCAAAAAAGATTCACAAGGATGATACTAGAACTGAGAGGCTCAGGAAAGGCTGAACAGGCTGGGGGTCTTTTCTATAGAAAAGAGAAAGCCGAGGGATGACCTGATCGAGGTCTTTAAGATTATGAAAGGGTTTGATAGGGTAGAGATAATGGGCGCTAAATTCGGCTGTGTAGCGCCTGTTGTTTCGGCGCTACACGGCCTCTCCGACATCCAAGATGGCGTCTTGGATGCACACACACATTTCCAGCGTGACGTGCGCCGGATGCCATTTTGGTATAGGAGTTAGCGCAGGCGCAGATAACAAACGCTGGAATCATGTAAAGTAAGGAGAAAATGGCTTCAATCAGTGTAGAACGTTGATTTAAAGTGATAGACACCATTTTGGGACTTAACGCTCAACTCAATGCACAGTCTTAACCCCGACCATCTGAACGTGTCTTAGAGTGCCTGGAGGACCCCCACCAGCATTATTTAAAGGGACCATGCAGGATTTACAGGTTAGTGGCTGGATTATTGCTTCTGGCTGCCGAGACCTTTGTAACTGTTTTTGGAGGTCTCCTATACTTGAATACTAGGACGCAGGGACATAGCCTAACATTTAGAGCCAGGATGTGCAGGAGTGAAGTTAGGAAATGCCTCTACACGCAAAGGGTGGGAGACGTTTGGAACGCTCTTCTGCAAACAGCAGTTGATGCTAGCTCAATTGTGAATTCTAAATCTGAGATTGATAGATTTCTGTGAACCAAGGGTATTAAGGATATGGGGCTAAGGCAGGTATATGGAGTTAGGTCACAGGTCCACCATGATCTCATTGAATGGAGGAACAGGCTCAAGGGGCTGAATGGCACTGCCACTTGCTGCCTACTGATATGCGCTACCTTCTCCTGTAAGAAAACATGACGTGTTTCTAGGCAATGTGCCTGTCATGTATGAATAGCTGCCAGTGTGTGTGGCCTGTGAGTTGTGGGTGGACGGCTTGCAACAGTGGTAATGTGTCAGGGTGAGAGGAAGCATCTGATTGGAAGAGCTGAGTACTGATGGAAAGAGTTTATTGGTAGGTGGGTGTCAGGGGGTTTTAGTGCGTGGAGCAGTGGATGTGGCTAGTGGAGCAGTTGGTAGGAGATGCTACTTGACAGTTGGCCTCACTCACCTTGACCACTCATGTCAAAGCATTGAACTTCTTCCTGTACTGCATCCACGTTCATGATGCTGTGCGCCTGGCATTGAATTCATCCCCTACTGCCTCCCACTGCCTTTTGGGTGTATGTCTGGAGGGCCTCTTGCTCCCCCACACCGCTCCCCGGATACAAGATGTCCCTCCTTCTGTCCACCTCTTGCACCAAGGCCTCTGGTGCATCAGCAGAGAACCTTGGTGCACGGACTCTCAGATCGGCAGATTGGTGAGGCCTGGCTTGCAGATTGGAGGATGTGGGATTTAGTGGTGTGCAACCTTTATTCAATGTTTTTTAACATAACTCATCAGTATGTAAGCATAGGAATGGGACCTGATCTGTGCTTTACGTGGGCGATGTCTGATCTCCGTTCAGACTCCATGCAGACAGCTATCTTTAAGAAATTTCAAACAGAAAGCCTGCCTTTAAGAGATTGGTGCTCCCCCTGCTGGTGGACAGTGCAAATTGCATGGAATCCTCATTCAACGCAGATTGCAGGCGAGTCCTCAGGCCTGACAAAAATCTCGTCCTGCCTGCGCAGGGACCATTGGGCGTGGGGTAATACCAGATCGTGCTACTCCCGCCCAAAAACAGGCCCTATACAATTTTCCCTCCAATGTTTCACTTGTGAGGAAGTCCAAAACTAGAGGTCATAAATATAAGATAGTCACTAATAAATCCCACAGGGAATTCTTGAGAAATCTCTTTACCCAAAGATTGGTAAGAATGTGGAACTTGCTACCACGAGTATTTAAGGCGAACATCATGGATGCATTTAAGGGTGAGCTAGATAAGAACATGAGGGAGAAAGGAATAGAAGGAAATGCTGATAGAGTTAGATGAAGAGGGGTGGGAGGAGACTCGTGTGGAGCATAACTGCCGGCATAGAACATTTGGGCCGAATGGCCTGTTTCTGTGCTGAAGACTCGATGTAACTATGGAACGCTGCAACTGAATTCCTGAAGCAAATCCCATTTGATATACACGTACAGTGATTAGTTAGATGGTCCCATCAAGATATGATTGTCGCCAGCATTAGATAGTGACATTAGTCCATGATGGTGTTTATTAGAGCACAGGGTGGGATATTTCAACATACATTAGCACAAGAGTTTTCATCACAGTACTTGAACATTTTCTAAATTTCCACCCTCCATAAACTAGACTTAAGGCTATGCTGCCCGTATCCTAACTTGCACCAATTATCATTCACCCATCGCCCCTGTGCTCGCTGACCAACATTGGCTCACGGTCCACCAACGCCTCGATTTTAAAATTCTCACCCCTGTGTTCAAATCACTCCACGGTCTCGCCCCTCCCTATCCCTGTAACCTCCTCCAGCCTTACAACCCTCCGAGAACTCTGCATTCCTGAAACTCCAGCCTCTTGCGCTTCGCCCACTTCCTTTGCATCACCACTGGGGACTGTAGCTTCAGCCATCTAGGCCCTAAGGTCTGGAATTCCCTCCCTAAACCCCTCCACCTCTCCTCCTCTCTCTCCTCCTTTAAGACCCTCCTTAAAACATACCTCTTCGACCAAGCTTTTGGTCACCTGTCTTAATATCTCGTTCTTTAGCTCAGTGTCAATTATTGTCTGCTAACGCTCCTAGAAGCACCTTGGAACGTTTTACTATGTTAAAGGTGCTATATAAATGCAAGTTGTTGTTTTGTAATGCTTACTTTTGAAAACTAGAGAAGAACAGTTGACCCTAACTGATCCAGAATGCAGTATTTAGCATCACAGACTTTGTACTAACCACTATTTAAAAAAGGAGGGAGGTAAAAAACAGGGAATTACAGACCAGTTAGCCTAACATCAGTAGTGGGGAAATTGCTAGAGTCTATTATAAAGGATGTGATAATAGAACACTTGGAGGGCATTAACGGGATTGGACAAAGTCAGCATGGGTTTATGAAAGGGAAATCATGCTTAATAAATCTACTGGAGTTTTTTGAGGATGAAACTAGTAACCAGTGGATGTGATGTATTTGGATTTTCAGAAGGCTTTTGATAAGGTCCCACACAAGAGGTTAGTGTGCAAAATTAAAGCACATGGGATTGGGGGGAATATACTGGCATGGATTGAGAATTGGTTGGCAGACAGGAAACAGAGAGTAGGAATAAACGGGTCTTTTTCCAGGTGGCAGGCAGTGACTAGTGGGGTACCGCAGGGATCGGTGCTTGGGCCCCAGCTATTCACAATATATATCAATGATTTGGATGAAGGAATTAAATGTAACATTTCCAAGTTTGCAAACGACACAAAGCTGGGGTGGAATGTGAGCTGTGAGGAGGATGCAAAGAGGCTCCAATGTGATTTAGACAAGTTGGGTGAGTGGGCAAGAACATGGCAGGTGCAGTATAACGTGGATAAATGTGAGGTTATCCACTTTGGTTGTAAAAACAGAAAGGCAGATTATTATCCTAATGGTGATAGATTGGGAAAAGGGGAGGTGCAACGAGACCTGGGTGTCCTTGTACACCAGTCACTGAAAGCAAGCATTCAGGTGCAGCAAGCAGTTAGGAAGGCGAATGGTATGTTGGCCTTCATTGCAAGAAGATTTGAGTACAGGAGCAGGGATGTCTTACTGCAGTTATACAGGGCCTTGGTGGGACCACATCTGGAGTATTGAGTGCAGTGTTGGTCTCCTTATCTGAGGAAGGATGTCCTTGCCATGAAGGGAGTGCAACAAAGGTTTACCAGACTGATTCCTGGGATGGCAGGACTGACGTATGAGGAGAGATTGGGTCGACTAGGCCTATATTCACTAGAGTTTAGAAGAATGAGAGGTGATCTCATCGAAACATATAAAATTCTAACAGGACTGACAGACTAGATGCAGGGAGGATGTTCCCGATGGCTGGGGAGTCCACAACCAGGGGTCACAGACTCAGGATACGGGGTATGCCATTTAGAACCGAGATGAAGAGAAATTTCTTCACTCAGAGGGTGGTGAACCTGTGGAATTCTCTACCACAGAAGGCAGTGGAGGCCAAGTCATTAGATGTATTCAAGTAGGAGATAGATATATTTCTTAATGCTAAAGAGATCAAGGGATATGTGGAAAAAGCAGGAATAGGGTACTGAGTTAGACGATCAGCCATGATCATTTTGAATGGCGGAGCAGGCCCGAAGGGCCGAATGGCCTACTCTTGCTCCTATTTTCTATATTTTCTATGTTTTCTATGTACACACTCATTGTATGTCTCTCTGCCTAGCATACTCACTCCATCTCTCTCTTACATGCTCACTCAGGCCAGTTTTGTTATCCGCTGTTGGAACCAGTCACAAGCATGTGGCAATAATGGCCACCCAAGTCCATGAAGGCTGAACTCAGTCAAGTTTACAGGCTTACTTTGCAAATTGTGAGCGGCTTGCAGGCCCGAGATTGGCAGCTTCTCCATCAGGGAGGCAGGAAATCACATGCTGCCACAGGTCTTAAGGGCCTACAGCAGCATAAAGGGGCATTATACTTTTTTTGGCCAAAGGCAGAAAAGAACATGCAGGGCTTTTAGTGGAACATAGGAACATAGGAACAGGTGAAGGCCATTCAGCCCCTTGAGCCTGTTCCGCAATTCAATTAGATCATGGCTGATCTGTATCAACTCCATTTACTCATCTTGGTTCCATAACCCTTAATAGCTTACCTAAGAAAAATCTATCAATCTCAGTTTTTACATTTTCAATTGACCTAGCCTCAACAGCCTTTTGGTGACGAGAGTTCCAGATTTCCACTATGCTTTGTGTGAAGAAGTGATTTCTGTCGTCACCCCTGAACGGCCTAGCTCTAATTTTAAGGTTATGCCCCCATGTTCTGGACTCACCCACAAGAGGAAATCGTTTCTCTCTATCTACTCTGTCAAATTCTTTAATCATCTTAAACAGCTCAATTAGATCACTGCTTAATCTTCCATACTCAAGGGGATACAAGCCTAGCCTATGCAACCTGCCCTCATAATTTAACCCATTTAGTCCCGGTATCATTCTGGTGAATCTGCGCTGCATCCGCTTCCTGTAGTCTTGAGAGCGGCAGGGCATTTCAACTTTGTGATGCTACTGGAGGAAGTCAATCTGTGCACAGCATGATCCCACAAACAGCAATGAAATAAATCAACCAATCATCTTTGGTTGAGGGATAAATGTTGGTCGGGATGATGACAACACCAAGAACAAAAACAACAACTACTTGCATTTATATAGCACCTTTAACATAGAAAAACATCTCAAGGTGCTTCACAGAAGTATAGTCAGACAAAAAATTGACACTAAGCCAAAGGAGGAGATATCAGGACAAGTGACCAAAAGCTTGGTCAAAAAGGTAGGTTTTAAGAAGAGTCTTAAAAGAAGAAAGGGAAATGGAGAGGCGGAGAGGTTTAGGCTGGGAATTCTAGAGCTTATGGCCTAAATAACTGAAGGCACAGTCACTAATGGTGGGGCAAAGGGAAGGAGGAGGCACGAGGACAGAGTTGGGGCACAGAGTTCTCGGAGGGTTGAAGGACTGGAGGAGGTTACAGAGATATGGAGGGATTTGAACGCAAGGATGTGAATTTTAAAGTCTGGAGTTGGGAGGCAGGTTGCCAATGTAGGTCAGTGAGCACAGGCGTGATAGGTAAGTTTTGGATGAGCTGAAGTTTATGGAGGGTGGAGAATGAGCGGCCAGCCAAGATAGCATTGGAATAATCGAGTCTGGAAGTGACAAAAGCATGGGTGAGAGTTTAGGCAGCAGATGGGCTGAGGCAGACAATGTTACAGAAGTGGAAGTGGCAGTCTGTGTGATAGAGAGGATATGGGGCCAAATAGGATGCCAAGGTTATGAACAGTCTGGTTTAACCTGAGTCAGTGCCCAGGGAGGGCATTGAAGGTAAGGAGTTTGAGACGGGGCCGAAGGCAATGGCTTCAATCTTCCCAATGTTTAACTGAAGGAAATTGTGGCTCATGTCGACCAAGCAGTCTGACAACATAGAGGCAGTGGAGAGGTTGAGAGAAGTAGTGAGATAGGAAAGAAATGTATACCTTCCTGCTGATCTTCAAATAGTGGCATTGGAATTTTTTTTATTCATTCGTGGGATGTGGGCATCGCTGGTGAGGCCGGCATTTATTGCTCAACCCTAATTGCCCTTGAGAAGGTGGTGGTGAGCCACCTTCTTGAACCGCTGCAGTCCTTGTGGTGAAGGTTCTCCCACAGTGCAGTTAGGTAGGGAGTTCCAGGATTTTGTCCCAGTGACAATGAAGGAACAGCGATATATTTCCAAGTCAGGATCGTGTGTGACTTGGAGGGGAACATGAAAGTGGTGGTGTTCCCATGCACCTGCTGCCCTTGTCCTTCTAGGTGGTAGAGGTCACGGGTTTGGGAGGTGCTGTCAAAGAAGCCTTGGCGAGTTGCTGCAGTGCATCCTGTAGATGGTACACACTGTAGCCACGGTGCGCCGGTGGTGGAGGGAGTGTATGTTTAGGGTGGTGGATGGGTTGCCAATCAAGCGGGCTGCTTTGTCCTGGATGGTGTCGAGCTTCTTGAGTGTTGTTAGAGCTGCACTCATCCAGGCAAGCGGAGAGTATTCCATCATACTCCTGACTTGTGCCTTGCAGATGGTGGAAAGGCTTTGGGAAGTCAGGAGGTGAGTCACTCGCTGCAGAATACCCAGCCTCTGACGTGCTCTTGTAGCCACAATATTTATGTGGCTGGTCCAGTTAAGTTTCTGGTTAATAGCAGTCCCCAGGATGTTGATGGTGGGGGATTCAGAGATGGTAATGCCGTTGAATGTCAAGAGGAGGTGGTTAGACTCTCTCTTGTTGAAGATGGTCAATGCTGGCACTTGTGTGGCATGAATGTTACTTGCCACTTATCAGCCCAAGCCTGGATATTGTCCAGGTCTTGCTGCATGTGGGCACAGACTGCTTCATTATCTGAGGGGTGGCAAATGGAACTGAATACTGTGCAATCATCAGCAAACAGGCCCACATCTGACCTTATGATGGAGGGAAGGTCATTGATGAAGAAGCTGAAGATGGTTGGGCCAAGGACACTGCCCTGAGGAACTCCTGCAGTGATGTCTTGGGGCTGAGATGATTGGCCTCCAACAACCACTACCATCTTCCTTTGTGCTTCCTTTTATGGACACCTGAACAGGTAAATCTCTGTGAAGCACCGTAGGACATTTTTCCATGTTAAAGGCACTATATAAATGCTTGTTATTGTTGTTGGTGTCATAGATAGGGTCTCTTTTTAACATCTTAATTGAACGCCCTTACCTCCAAGGATGCAGCACTCCCTCACTACTGCACTGGAGTTTTGGTCTGGATTACGTGCTCAAGTCTTGTAGTGAGGTTTGAACCTGCAACCTCCCGACTCAGAGCTGAAAGTGCTTCCATAAGCCAAGCTAACATGTAACTGCATGAGCTGGAGCACTGGCAGACTGTGGAGGGACATCCCCTTTGACACTGGGTTCCTGATCTCACTCAAGCTGCATGAGGAATTGGTGAACAAAGGCCAATCATCTCTCCATCTAAAGGAAGGAGAATCATAGTGCAAATCATCACTAGCCAAAGGGCAGGATTGGTGGTGATGTAAATGTAAGCTAGTAAGCAAGGAGAGGAAGAAAAATGCTTAAAAACAGGAAGAACATGTACCCTCCCCATTATGAAAAAATAAATAAGGCACCCACTGAGAGTGAGGCTCCAGCTGGTCATAATTTTTCACTCTATTGTGCTGATGCTCAACGTAAATCCTTGGGTGTTAAAGTGGCATTTTTGTGTGTTCCTCTCCCAGTTCCTGAAAGCAAACTTATGTAATGGCCATGCATTGTTTTGATTCCATGGCACTATTTGAAGAAGAGCAGGGGAATTTTCCAAGTGTCTTTGGCTTTAAAACACTTTGGGGTGTTCTGAGGACGTGCAAGGTGCTATATAATTGCAAGTTTCTTTCTTCTTCTGATCCCTTAATGTGTAAGAGCCTTGTATCTTTCTGGTACCTATCTATCACTGTGTGTAGCCAGGGTATAGAACCCTTGATAAGGGCCCCTCCTTACTAAAGGTACAATTAAATCAAGGTATTAAGTCGTAACATATACTTTTCCATGAGTTGAGTGTTCTTTATGCTGAATATACAAAACAGTTGTGCTGTTGACTTCAGGTAAGAACACTTATTTCCTGCTCACATTAATGGTTTGGAGCATGGGATGTGGAAATCTAAACCCAACCTAACCACACAGAACCTGTAAGATGGAAAAAGTCTAATTGTCCTTAACCTTTTAAATGAGCTTACAACAGGAAGAGTTACAACAGTATATGAACGATTAACGCTTTATTAATCTCAGATTTCACTATGTTGTTTCCCTTTCCAAGGCGGTTAGTGATGGATGATTCATATTGGTATAAGTTTTATAATAAAAATCACACGATAATATTTAATGGCTCTGAAATTCCTGAGGGCCTGTTCCACTGGTACAAGTACGGAGGAGCAGAGCCCCCATCCGCCCTAGGCCCCAGACGGAGACCTGTCCCAAATCCTGGGAATGGGATCATTTGTATGATTGGGGCAGGTGTATCAGTGGTGTTTGCCCAAGTCCACTGAGCGATGTCAGAGCAGCACCCAGCCGGTCCAACTGGGAGACTCCAACTTCCTTCCTGGGTTGAAGAAATGCTGCCTCGTATTTTATATTTGCTCCTAAGGAAGCATTTTAAAGGTAATCACATCCTTGAAGGGATCAATTACCTCTCTGTCAGAAGTTCCTCAGGCCTTTCCTGGGTCCTCAGCAGAACTACTCAGCAGCTCTCAGCTGGCATGAGTTCCACTGGGGTCTTTTAAGGGCAGAATAGGTGGACTATCTGGTGGGAGCCCATGACTTCCCACAGACATGCCTCCTCATTGTGGTGGGGGCAGAAGATACGCCATGGTCCCATTGGGTACAATTTCTGCCCTAAACTCTTTGACTTTGTTGGGTGGAAATCTTGATTCTTGTTCTCTCTGACCAATGTGTTTACTCAAGATAAGTGAATTAATTACAATGGACTATTTCTAAAACCAACTCTTTATGGAATCATATGTCACATCAAGTCATGTGTGCATGCACCCAAAAAAGCAATGTAAAAATGTTATCAGTGGAAATCAAATTCAGCTCCAAGTCTCAGAGATGAAAGATCCATGCATTAGGCCATCAATCGTTCATCTCTGAGACTTGGGTTTGAATCTGGCTTCCATTGATAAGATTACATTTTCCTCTCTCTACCACATGTGAGCATACTAAGTGAAATGAGTTTGGGTAGTCTTAGCCCAGTTCACTACTAGCATAATCCCATGGAAGAAAACTTTCCATAGTTCAACACAAATTGATAACCTCGCGGAGAAAAGTTATAAGAATGGTTGATGTAGATAATTAAGATGTTACTTTGCTACAATTGGGGATGGGCCTCTGTGACTGGATTTAAGGTACATCGTTGGGTTAGATTTCATAGAATCATAGAGTGACACAGCACAAACGGAGGCCATTCGGCCCATCGTACCTATGTCGGAGGAAGCTTCATTGTTAGGTTAGAGTTGAGGGAGCTTCATCATTGGGTTAGAGTTGAGAGAGCTTTCTCATTGGGTTAAAGTTGAGGGAGCTTCATCATTGGGTTAAAGTTGAGGGAGCTTCATCATTGGGTTAACGTTGAGGGAGCTTCATCATTGGGTTAAAGTTGAGGGAGCTTCATCATTGGGTTAAAGTTGAGGGAGCTTCATCATTGGGTTAAAGTTGAGGGAGCTTCATCATTGGGTTAAAGTTGAGGGAGCTTCATCATTGGGTTAAAGTTGAGGGAGCTTTCTCATTGGGTTAAAGTTGAGGGAGCTTCATCATTGGGTTAAAGTTGAGGGAGCTTCATCATTGGGTTAAAGTTGAGGGAGCTTCATCATTGGGTTAAAGTTAAGGGAGCTTCATCATTGGGTTAAAGTTGAGGGAGCTTTACTCTAATACTGTTCACACTATTCACAATCAATATGGAGCAAGGTACCTCTAATAAATATTATAACATTTGGCAATCACCCCAAACTCTGCAGCCTTGAGTATAATGGAGATTGATAGCAAACTGATCAAAGTTATTTGAACAAATTAAGTGGGTGGGGTGAGAAATGGCTGATGGACCAGGAAACATGAAGACGTACATAATTAATGGGTCCTATTTTGCAATCCATTAACAAAGCTGGAAAAGGAAAAGGATTTGTGTGTGATTATTGATCTTTCACTGAAAGTATCTAGTCAATGTGAACCTGTTTTAAAGAGTTATCAAATGCCAGGATGCATCTCAAGGGCATTTGGCTATAGGTCAAAATAGCTTATTTTAACCCCGTAGAACTCATCAGTAAAGCTACATTTAGAATATTGTGTACAATTTTAGGCACCGGAAGATATTGATGTCAGAGAAGAGCAATAATGATGATTACAAGGAATTCCTAAGCTCTAAGTTTTGAAAAGAACTGAACTTGTTTCCATTAGGGAAGATAAATTCAGGAAATTTTAACTCTTAGATGGTAGCTGTGGCTCAGTTGTAGCATTCTTGCCTGTGGCCTGTGGGTCAGAAGGTTATGAGTTCAACTCCCACTGGAGCACAAAATCTAGGCTGACACTTCAGTGCAATATTGAGGGAATTCTACTCTGTCAGAGTGGTTGACTTTCAGATAGCAACACTAAACCGTAGCTCCATCTGCCCTCTCAAGTGGATGTAAAAGATCCCATGGCACTATTTTGAAGAAGAGCAGGGGAGTTCTCCCTAGCCAATATTTATCCCTCAGCCAACATCATTAAAACAGATCTGGTCATTATCTCATTGTTGTTTGTGGGAGCTTGCTGTGTACAAATTGGCTGCATGTTTCCTGCATTGCAACAGTGACTATGCTTCAAAAGTAGTTCTTTGGCTGTAAGGTGCTTTGGGACGTCCTGAGGTGATGAAAGACGCTATGGAAATGCAGGTCTTTCTTCTTTCCACTGCCAGTGAGCCACCAACCTGTAAACTAATTTGGGAGATTTCTTTCTAGCTTATGCCATGAGTGACCATTAAGAAGTACCACCAAAGTAACAGCTATGCTGCTGAGATACCAGTTTGAATTGACATTTACAGCAGTATGAAAGTTACACAAAGGCCAAAGTTAACTAAAAATATTTTCTGACGATTTTCAGGTCATCGACCCGAAACATTAACCCTGCCTTCCTCTCTCAACAGATGCTGCCTGACCTGCTGAATGTTTCCAGAATTTTCTGTTTTTATTTCAGATTTCCAGTATCTGCAGTACTTTGCTTTTTGTTAAAAATATTTTCATGCTTGTATCTTTATTATAGTTACTGTACCAGTTTTGTACTGGAATACTGTTGTTATTTATTTACAAAATACTTAGGATCTGAAATTCCTGTTATGGTGGGGAGGCGGGGAGCACATCACTGATGGATCACCTACAGCAAGGCAGGAACTTGGGGAGGAACTTTGATCCACCAGGTTTCCAATCCATCCATCCTAAATTCCAAAGAGGAAACACATGGACAAATCTTCCCCCACATCTACAGCAAGATTTGCCCCTCGGGTGTCTAAGGTAATTCCCAGGCTATCATGGGAATTCTGCCCAGTAGACCCAGTGAAACATATGGCAGCTCTCAGATCCTGTACTGGCTCCAGAAAGGCCCCAAGACTGCCCGAAACACAGGCAATCAACCCCAGAGGACATTGATTACCTTTAGAAAAATGACCTCTATAATTACGGGCTGTCCATCCCAAATATGGAAATGACACCGTCCCTGTGATTTGGGATAGGGTCAATGTCCTCCTGAGCAGGTGTCCATGAGCAGACTTACAGCGTTGGAGCAAGGGCCCCAGAATTTCATGCTTCAAAAGTGTGCTGTGCACAAATTAGAGATCAAATGCTTAATACTTTCATACCTAATTCTTTTTTCTGCATTTTCACAAAAGCATTAGCCTGTTTAAAAATATGTGGGTTAACGTCTCTGGTAATATGGCGGACAGAAGAATAGCGTACAAACACTTTAAACGATCATTCACTAATATTCATGCAGGATAACATCTCGTTCCCATTCTCGTCACTATTGCATTAATCTGATCGAGGTGTTTAAAATGTTAAAAGGATTTGATAGAGTAGATACAGAGAAACTATTTCTTTTAGTGGGGTAATCAAGAACGAGGGGCATAATCTTAAAATTAAAGCTAGGTCATATAGGAGGGAAAGCAGCAAGTACTTTTTCATGCAAAGAGTAGTAGAAATCTGGAATTCTCTTCCCCAAAAGACTGCGGATGTTGGGACAATTGGAGCTTTCAAAACTGAAATCGATAGATTTTTGTTAGGTAAGGGTATCAATGGATAAGGAGCATAGACGAGTAAATGGAGTTGAGGTATGGATCAGCCAAGATCTAATTGAATGGTGGTGGAGCAGGGTCGAGGGCCTGAATGGCCTATTCCTGTTCCTAATGTTCCTATGTTCCTATAACTTCAATGTACAGGGGTAATAGTTCCTCTGTTTGCTATTTTTAACTTCAGAAAAATAACAGAGAGGAATTTTAGCTGAATCCGTTAACCACTTTATTAAGAATACAGCAATTCCTAGAATTTGCTGACCCGGAGCCAAATGCCTCGATTCTTCACATCCGACCTCCCGAGATTACCACTCTTTTATTTATTAGGCAGATCAGGATTCCCTTCAGCAGATTTGTGTTACTCTTTTGACCAACATTGAAAGTGCAAAGATCAAGCTGACTTTATTCCTGAGGTGTTTTACGATGCAGCAATAATTACACAACAATTTATAATTCAGTCATTTACTAGCAGCAATTTTTCCAGAAGCGAAAAAAATGTACAGATCTCAAGAACATGTGCCAAGGTGCCTCTTTCCAGCTCAGATCACCAACATAAATCATTGGTTGTCAGCCTTGCTCCAGCTGCCCTTACTGGAGGCCAGTATGTATGATCTTCTAATGAACAAGTTTTGTTCATACGTCCCCAGTTGATGAATGCGCCATTTTCCAAACACATCTCCACTGATCCAGAGAAATGATGACCTTGAGGTTTCTCTCCCGTGATGTCTTTAATCCAATCAGGATATTTGGATTATGGATGAGCAGTGACTAGATATTTATATAACTTTGAAGTAAAATACTTTCTGTGTGTACTTTCCTGAAAGTAACTTCCCAGAAAAAAACACTTGATACAAACCTACACGTCGCACAAAAGTGATTGGGTTTTCCAAATAGTGCCAGGGCACTATTTGGAAAACCCAATCACTTTTGTGGGTAGCAAGGGCACAAAATGTACTCTGGGTGGGGGACTTCAATGTCCATCACCAAGAATGGCTCGGGAGCACCACTACTGACCGAGCTGGCCGAGTCCTGAAGGACATAGCTGCCAGACTGGGCCTGCGGCAGGTGCTGAGCGAACCAACACGAGGGAAAAACTTACTTGACCTCGTCCTCACCAATCTACCTGTCGCAAATGCATCTGTCCATGCCAGTATTGGTAGGAGTGACCACCGCACAGTCCTCGTGGAGACGAAGTCCCGTCTTCGCACTGAGGGCACCATCCAACATGTTGTGTGGTACTACCACCGTGCTAAATGGGATAGATTCAGGACAGATCTAGCAGCTCAAAACTGGGCATCCATGAGGTGCTGTGGGCCATCAGCAGCAGCAGAATTGTATTCCAGCACAATCTGTAACCTCATGGCCCGGCAATTTCCTCATTCTACCATTACCAACAAGCCAGGGGATCAACCCTGGTTCAATGAGGAGTGTAGAAGAGCATGCCAGGAGCAGCACCAGGCGTACCTAAAAATGAGGTGCCAACCTGGTGAAGCTACAACTCAGGACTACATGCATGCTAAACAGTGGAAGCAACATGCTATAGACAGAGCTAAGCGATTCCACAACCAACGGATCAGATCAGTCCTGCCTCATCCAGTCGTGAATGGTGGTGGACAATTAAACAACTAACGGGAGGAGGAGGCTCTGTAAACATCCCCATCCTCAATGATGGCGGAGTCCAGTACATGAGTGCAAAAGACAAGGCTGAAGTGTTTGCAACCATCTTCAGTCAGAAGTGCCGAGTGGATGATCCATCTCAGCCTCCTCCCGATATCCCCACCATCACAGAAGCCAGTCTTCAGCCAATTCGATTCACTCCACGTGATATCAAGAAACGGCTGAGTGCACTGGATACAGCAAAGGTTATGGGCCCTGACAACATCCTAGCTGTAGTGCTGAAGACGTGTGCTCCAGAACTAGCTGCGCCTCAAGCCAAGCTGTTCCATAACAGCTACAACACTGGCATCTACCCGACAATGTGGAAAATTGCCCAGGTATGTCCTGTCCACAAAAAGCAGGACAAATTCAATCCAGCCAATTACCACCCCATCAGTTTACTCTCAATCATCAGCAAAGTGATGGAAGGTGTTGTCGACAGTGCTATCAAGCGGCAATTACTCACCAATAACCTGCTCACCGATGCTCAGTTTGGGTTCTGCCAGGACCACTTGGCTCCAGACCTCATTACAGCCTTGGTCCAAACATGGACAAAAGAGCTGAATTCCAGAGGTGAGCTGAGAGTGACTGCCCTTGACATCAAGGCAGCATTTGACCGAGTGTGGCACCAAGGAGCCCTAGTAAAATTGAAGTCAATGGGAATCAGAAGGAAAACTCTCCAGTGGCTGGAGTCATACCTAGCACAAAGGAAGATGGTAGTGGTTGTTGGAGGCCAATCATCTCAGCCCCAGGGCATTGCTGCAGGAGTTCCTCAGGGCAGTGTCCTAGGCCTAACCATAACCATCTTCAGCTACTTCATCAATGACCTTCCCTCCATCATAAGGTCAGAAATGGGGATGTTCGCTGATGATTGCACAGTGTTCAGTTCCATTCGCAACCCCTCAAATAATGAAGCAGAGTGAGCCCGCATGCAACAAGACCTGGACAACATCCAGGCTTGGGCTCATAAGTGGCAAGTAACATTCACGCCAGACAAGTGCCAGGCAATGACCATCTCCAACAAGAGAGAGTCTAACCACCTCCCCTTGACATTCAACGGCATTACCATCGCCGAATCCCACATCATCAACATCCTGGGGGTCACCATTGACCAGAAACTTAACTGGACCAGCCATATAAATACTGTGGCTACAAGAGCAGGTCAGAGGCTGGGTATTCTGCGGCGAGTGACTCACCTCCTGACTCCCCAAAGCCTTTCCACCATCTACAAGGCACAAATCAGGAGTGTGATGGAATACTCTCCACCTGCTTGGATGAGTGCAACTCCACCAACACTCAAGAAGCTCGACACCACCCAAGATAAAGCAGCCCGCTTGATTGGCACCCCATCCACCACCCTAAACATTCACTCCCTTCACCACCGGCGCACTGTGGCTGCAGTGTGTACCATCCACAGGATGCACTGCAGCAACTCGCCAAGGCTTCTTCGACAGCACCTCCCAAACCCGTGACCTCCACCACCTAGAAGGACAAGAGCAGCAGACACATGGGAACAGCACCACCTGCATGTTCCCCTCCAAGTCACACACCATCCTGACTTGGAAATATATCGCCGTTCCTTCATTGTCGCTGGGTCAAAATCCTGGAACTCCCTTCCTAACAGCACTGTGGGAGAACCTTCACCACACGGACTGCAGCAGTTCAAGAAGCAGCTCACCACCACCTTCTCAAGGGCAATTAGGGATGGGCACATCCCATGAACGAATTTTAAAAATCACATCCAGATTAAATTTAGCGGTGAGTGGAATGCAATTAAGTTTTAAAAATGGATTATCGGGGACAGTTTTGCTTGTATTGGGATTTTGTATTTAACTGTTAAGCTTGAGTCACAAATTCTACTTAAAGACAACACTATCAACTAAAAATAGCTGTGTCTGAGGTACTAACGAGGTATCGCACATCTCAGAGAAGTGAATCCCTATCTTTATACCTGTGATCTTATTGAAGGAGATCATAGGGTCTTCTCTTCTTTTCTCTTTCTGAAAAACAACTGTATTTACTCACCTAAACCTTGGATTCTCCCATAGTGATACCTCAGGTCCAAAAATAAAATATAATCGAACATTTGCTCTAACCATTCAACATTCCCCTTTAAAATGCATTCCACAAAAGAATTATCTTTTAAAAGAGCTTTGCCTTCACAAAGAAGGGTTTACCAAAGTGTGATCTTGTCATTTTCATTCCGAGAACATGGCTCATAAATAATGTATTGATGTGTTTCAGTGAGATTTATCTCATTGTGTATTTTAAGATAAATGAAAAATAAAACTGCCAAGCAGTTTTACATGAAGATACTTCTCCCTGAACTTTTTCCATAGTATACATATAGGAATAATTCAGGCTTCATTGATCAAGCAGGCAAACAGACTTCATTCATGTGAAGGTAGTATTCTGGATGTCATTTTAATAAAAATTATTTTTTTTATATAAAAAGCCAAAGAAATAATTGAATAATTAAAGAGACAGAGGGAAAAAATAAATTAAATTTTTAATTTTTTAATTTTAATTTTTTTTTAATGACCAAAAACTATGAAAATAAGGAGTAATATGAGACTCCACACTTTTAAAATTTAATTTTTAGTTGTTTGGCAGTTATTAAGACTAACCGTGCTTTCAAAACTTAGTTTAGACCTGGTATTTTTAAGCATACCTGTTTGGTGACGTAATTAGTTACTTTCCAGCTGGGCAGATAAGTAAGTTGGCACTTTTTCAATGATTTCTCTGATTGCAGCGTGCGATGGCCCTTTAATTCAAAGCTGTCGAATCTCCGGCGAACCAATAGGAGCAAGTTCACGATTTGCGCGTTTTAGTGCGTATGTGCAAATGCGGGAACTTGCTCCTTCAATTCGCCATAGAAAACGGAGAGCGCTGTTGAGCTCCTCCGTTATTTCGGGAGCAATTTCTGGCCCATTATGTCAAGGAAGCTCAGAACTAGAAAGGACAATTTGATCCATTACGTCTTCTCCTTCTGCAGACCATGTACTATGAACCCTACTGTGGACGATACCTCACTCATTTAATTCCTGAACCTGTGACCCCTTGTCCTAGTTCCACTGTTTAATTTAAGTATACATCTTGTGGCAACAGGTTGACAATAGTGGTTTCTAATCCTAACCACTAATCCCAACCCCAACTCCTAATCCTAACTACTAACCCAAACCACTAACCCTAACTAAATGGTGAGAAACTATTAAATGTTGGTGTTCAGAGGGATTTGGGTGTCCTTGTACACGAAACACAAAAAGCTAATATGCAGGTACAGCAAGCAATTAGGATGGCAAATGATATGTTGGCCTTTATTGCAAGGGGGTTGGAGTACAAGAGTAAGGAAGTCTTGCTGCAATTGTACAGGACTTTGGTGAGACTATACCTGGAGTACTCTGTACAGTTTTGGTCTCCTTACCTAAGGAAGGATATACCTGCCTTAGGGGCAGAGCAACGAAGATTCACTAACTTGCTTTCTGGGATGAGAGGGTTAAGAACATAAGAACATAAGAAATAGGAGCAGGAGTAGGCCATATGGCCTGTCGAGCCTGCTCCGCCAGATAGATCTTGACTTTGTGCGATAGTGTAAAACGGGTGATAGCGAATCGGCAGCCCGTTTTACATCTCTCCCGATTTTTATTTCCATTGAAGTCAGATTTAAAGTTCACGTTCACTATTAAGTAACCATTCGAAGAATGCAAATTCTAATGTCACCATCTCGCAAATAAAAAATGTGTGTCCTCATGCTGTGCAATATTTTTTATTAACAGAAAGGCCACAGGCCCAAAAGGAGCACTGCAAGACTGTTACACACACATCAGAACATGAGGCAGAACATGAAGCAGGCTCCAGCCCAAATGGACACACTTTCAAGGATATCAGTGGGCTTGATGTAGCAACGTAGTTTGAGCCACTGATTGTGGGTGAGAAAGGGGCCAGTGACATTGGTTTCAACAGGGCTGAATATGCTCTGCAAAAGTACAGCACATTCAGCCCTCGTAGGCCTTGTTGAGTTCCCCAGTTCCCCAGTAAATTCAATCCCACAGAGCCACCAAAGAAATGAAGGAACCTTCACAAACATGTAAAAGTAGAGGCTCAGTGGAATCTCAAATAGGAATCTTCCAGGCTTACTGCTTCTACTAGAAATGGGAGTACACAAGAAAGAACATGGTGCACCAATTCACAGAGCACAAGTGGACAGCACATTTGGACTCGTGACCCTTGGCTCATTAACATTTTTGGCAAGTGGGCCTCCTTAATTGAGTATCTCTGTTCTATGACACGGTGCTGCAGGCATCAACAGGAGACATCACTCGGTTCAGCCACAATGTAGTTCACTGCTACATCACTGACGTAACCGATGCCCTCTTCCACCATGCATTAAGTTCAACAGTGGCATACAGCAGCAGCTGGAGAGACAGATTCAATGTTATCACTCATGATGTGCCTGAGGACAAGGTGCCATTGATTCCACTCCTGTTGCTACCCATGCCCCTACATGCAGTGAGTTCCCATTTATCAACAGAAAGGGTTACTGCTCCCTCATGCAAATTAATGCTCATTTTCCAGAGAATGCTCACAACACATGGATCTTGAAGTAATCAATGGGTCGATAACTAGTGAAAATACAATGTGAGGTCGGCTTCTCAGATATGGGTTATTGTAGAAATTAAAGCAAAGTGGGAACGAAGCTAATCCTGAATAAATTTTCACATTCCACATTAATTGCTGCATCCAAAAAAAGCAAAAAAAAAGCTGATTCTATGCGTTAATCTGCATTTACTCCCAAGAGTAAGTTTAAAAGCATGAGCAATTATCAACAGATCTAGGCTAGATGTCAGGAGGTGGTTCTTTTCCCAGAGTAGAGTGGACCTCTGGAACAGGCTCCTGGCTTGTGCAGTGGATGCCAATTTGCTGAATTCCTTCAAGCGCGAGCTGGACCTGTTTCTGGTTGGAGCAGAAACCACCTCTTACAAAAGGAAGGTACTGTAAAGAATTATCAGGGCCAGAGTGATCTCCTGGATTAGTTGCGATCTCCAAAGGGGGTGGAGAGGAATTTCCCAGATTTTATTCGCCCAAATTGGCCTGGTTTTTCACCTCTCTCAGGATTTAAGGTGATTGGCAAAAGAACCAAAGGTGACATGAGGGGGTGGTGGAGATAGATTCAATCATTGCCTTCAAAAGGGAACTAGATAAGTACTTGAAAGGAAAAAATTTGCAGGGCTGCGGGGATAGAGCAGGGGAGTGGGACTAGCTGTATTGCTCTTGCATTGAGCCGGCACGGACTCGATGGGCTGAATGGCTCCTTCCGTGCTGTACCCTTTCTATGATTCTATGGCTCTAGAAGATCACAAAGTTTCGGGTGAGGTGGAGAGTGCATATATTGTGCTGCACAAGAAATTGCAGTTGTGTGGGACAGGCTGGGTGGACCAGAGGGTCTTTCCCTGTCCGCATTGTTTGTATGTTCGTATGTTCATAACATCTGCTCAATTATTGCCAAACCATAATATAACGATCCCGTCATGTAATAATCTGGCCCCCAACGAGCACCACCAGTGCTGGTGCAATCCAGACACTCCATCTTCCCGATAACGGAAGGCCAGCTCATTCCAATATTTTTCAGGCACTCTGGGCACGTCGTTATTGACTCACTGGGAGCGCTGGGAGAATGGGGAAATTCAAGTGCCAGCAGTCAGTCAAGGGCCCATAGAAGATCGGTAGCAATTTCTGGCATCAGAGGGTGGGAGCTCCACAGGGTTACAGGGCAGAGGCAGCACAGGGGCAGGAGCAGCATGGGTGGCAGGGACACCAGGCAGGGGATTTAAATCTTGTTATATAATTGGGGCGTCCCCTTCAGTGCCTGTTCCAAACAGACACTGTGAGGCTGGAATGCTGTGCAGACCCTCCTTTCGCAAAATAGGGAGACCTCCTAATTCAGGAAATTTAGGGGCCTCATGGGCTTTGGACAAAATTTGTGCACAAACTTCCGGTGCTCTTTACACTATCCGACCACATCAAGGCACACTAGATTCCTCAGGAGCATCGCCAGCTTCAGGCTTCCACACCCAATATTAAAGGGAGCAGGCACTCAAAGACTGGAGTGCAATGAACACCTGCCATCAGACCTATTGGCCCCAATTAGTACATATGCCAACTCTAATAGAACAAGTTTAAACCCAAGGAGAGCTCAAACTAACAGTGACAGTTCCATTAACTGTGGGAAGAATTTCATGTACAGATTTTAAAAAGGCACAATGAAGGTGGTCCCCCAGTGGGTTAGTGGTTAAAGGCACAGGCAGCGAGCTACTAAACGTTCAGCACAGCAAGTCCCAGGTTTGGACCATGGCCGTGCTGAGTTAACTGATTTCAACTGTGGTGGTACTCAGGTGCTTCAATGGCCACAGCCCCATCCCTTGGGATGGGCAGGGGTGGAAAGATCAGCCAGGGTTCCCACTGTTGCAGTCCCTGGAACTTTAATCCAGCAAAAGTTGGGGCCTTCAGGAGAGGTCAGTGCAGAAAATTGCAAAAAAAAATACATGCGACAGATTTTTGAACATGAATTAGGTACTGTATGCCAGGTAGTGGAATCTCCCTATATTGACATTATCTCAACAGTGACTTAATTCAGAATAACCCTTCCCTCACATACAAAAAAAACGAGGGGAGAAGTTTTCTCTATTCGGTATTTGTAGCGAAATCATGAGTGTTTGTAACACTTTATACACGTGTCTATAATTTCACATTGGTTAGCAAAAAGAGGATTCTTCCCTCTTGACTGCTCCAAATAACTACTTCTTGTTTGTTTTGCTTACTCGGATTCTAACTGTAGCTGTATCATATGAGGCATAATGAGCGGCAAGTAGGATAACTGAGTCACATTCAACCAGATGGTTCTGATGCATAAAGAGATAGATATTAATTGTAGGCATAAATCTCTATTTCTTGCCGTAATGTACAATATTATATTGAGTTCAAAGTACGACACACTTATTGAAGACAAATCAGACTATCTATTTCTCTCTTGGGGTTTAACAGCTGTATGTATTTCTTCATCCCGATTGCAAAAAGGAAACTAATAAATATCAGCCTGAAAAACAGAGGCAGCCTTGACCTAAGTGCTACTGTAGTCTCAGGTTTTTTTTCGTGAGCTGAGCACATTACATAGAATATACAGCACAGAAACAGGCCATTCGCCCCAACAGGTCCATGCCAGTGTTTATGCTCCATACAAGCATCCTCCCTCCCTACTTCATCTAACCCTATCAGCATCATCCTTCTATTCCTTTCTCCCTCATGTGTTTATCTAGCTTCCCCTTAAATGTATCTATGCTAGTCACCTCAACTACTCCTTGTGGTAGTGAGTTCCACATTCTAACCACTGTCTGGGTAAAGAAGTTTTTCCTGAATTCCCTATTGGATTTATTAGTGACTATCTTATATTTATGGCCCCTAGTTCTGGTCTCCCCCACAAGTGGAAACATCATCTCTACGTCTACCCCATCAAACCCTTTCATAATCTTAAAGACCTCTATCAGGTCAAACCTCAGTCTTCTCTTTTCTAGATAAAAGAGTCCCAGCCTGCTCAATCTTTCCTAATGGGTATAACCTCTCAGTTCTGGTATCATCCTAGTAAATCTTTTTTGCACCTTCTCCAGTGCCTCTATATCTTTTTATAATATGGAGACCAGGACTGTTCACAGTACTCCAAGTGTGGTGTAACCAATGTTCTATACAATTTTAACATAACTTCCCTGCCTTTCAATTCTATCCCTCTAGAAATGAACCCCAGTGCTTGGTTTGCTTTTCTTATGGCCTTATTAACCTGCATCGCTACTTTTAGTGATTTGTGTACCTGTATCCCCAGATCCCTCTGCTCCTCTACCCCATTTAGACTCTTATTATCCAAGCAGTATGTGGCCCCTTATTCTTCCTACCAAAATGTACTACCTCACACTTATCTACATTGAAATTAATTTGCAAATTACACGCCCATTCTGCAGGTTTATTAATGTTTTCCTGTACTTTGTCGCAGTCCTCCTCGGTATTAACTATACCCCCCAATTTGGTGCCATTTGCAAATTTTGAAATTGTACTTCCGATTCCCAAGTCCAAATCATTTATGTAAGTGGTGAACAACAATGGTCCCAGCACCGATCCTTGTGGAACACCACTTCCCACCTTTTGCTTTTAAACTAAAAAGGTGTGGGGTGGGGGGGTGTTCAGGTAAGGGTAAATTTATAAATCTAAAGAGAAAAGTCAAAGCCATGGAGCAGTGTAACAATTTGGGTAAAGAAAAGCAGAGTGTGTCAGGAAGGAACAGAGAGTTTAACGGTAATAGTGCACCAGTGAATAAGGTCAAATCAGAGAAAAATAGTAAAAAGTTAAAATTAAAGGCACTTTATTTGAATGCACAAAGCATTCGTAACAAGATAGACGAATTAATGGCACAAATAGAGAAAAATGGGTTTGATCTAGTAGCCATTACTGAGACATGGTTGCAAGGTGACCAAGGTTGGGAACTAAATATTCCAGGGTACTTGACTTTTTGAAAAGAGAGACAAAATGAAAAAGGAGGGGAAGTACCCCTTATAATAAACGATGACATAAGGACAGGAGTGAGAAAGGATCTTGGCTCAGAAGATCAGGAAGTAGAATCAGTATGGGTGGAGATAAGAAATAACAATGGGCAAAAAACGTTGGTGGGAGTAGTTTATAGGCCCCATAACAGTAGTTATACTGTTGGACAGAGTATTAATCAAGAAATAAGAGGAGCTTGTAACAAAGGTATTGCAATAATGGTGGGGGACTTTAATCTTCATATAGACTGGGCAAATCAAATTGGCAAAAACAGTTTGGAGGACAAGTCCATGGAGTGCATTTGAGGCAGTTTCCTAGAACAATACATCATGGAACCAACCAGGGAACAGGCTATTTCAGATCTTGCCTTGTGTAATGAGACAGGGTTAATTAGTAATCTCATAGTAAGGGATCTTCTGGGGAAGAGTGATCATAATATGATAGAATTTCACATTGAGTTTGAGAGCAATGTACTTAAGTCCGAAACTAGAGTCTTAAACTTAAACAAAGCCAATTACATAGGTATGAGGGGTGAGTTGGCGAAGGTTGATTGGGAAATTTGATTAAATATATGACGGTAGATAAGCAATGGCAAACATTTAAAGAAATATTTCATAATTTTCAATGAACATACATTCCATTGAGAAATAAAAACTCCACAGGAAAAGTGATTCATCCATGGCTAACTAAAGAAGTTAAGGATAGTATTAGATTAAAAGAAGAGTCTAATAATGTTGGCAAGAAGAGTAGTAAGCCTGAGAATTGGGAAAGTTTTAGAAACCAGCAAAGGATGACCAAAAAATTGATAAAGAGGGAGAAAATAGATTACGAGAGTAAACTAGCAAGAAATATAAAAACAGATTGTAAGAGCTTCAACAAGCATGTAAAAAGGAAGCAAGTAGTAAAAGTAAACGTGGGTCCCTTAGAGGCTGAGACAGGAGATAGGGCCTCATCTATTTATAATCTATATTAATGACTTAGATGAAGGGACCGAGTGTAATGTATCCAAGTTTGCTGACGATACAAAGCTAGGTGGGAAAGTAAGCTGTGACGAGGATGCAAAGAGCTGCAAAGGGATATTGACAGGTTAAGTGAGCGGGGCAAGAAGGTGGCAGGTAGAGTATAATGTGGGGAAATGTGAAGTTATTCACTTTGGTATGAAGAATAGAAGAACAGAATATTTTTTAAATGGTGAGAAACTATTAAATGTTGGTGTCCAGGGGGATTTGGGTGTCCTTGTACATGAAACACAGAAAGTTAACATATAGGTACAGCAAGCAATTAGGAAAGCAAATGGTATGTTGGCCTTTATTGCAAGGGGGTTGGAGTACAAAAGTAAGGAAGTCTTGCTGCAATTGTACAGGGCTTTGGTGAGACCACACCTGGAGTACTATGTACAGTTTTGGTCTCCTTACCTCAGGAAGGATAAACTTGCCTTAGAGGCGGTGCAATGAAGGTTCACTAGAGTAATTCCTGGAATGAGAGGGTTGTCCTATAAGGAGACAGTGAGTAGAATAGGCCTATACTCTCTGGAGTTTAGAAGAATGAGAGGTGAACTCATTGAAATATTGACGATTCTGAGATGAGGAGAAATTTCTTCACTCAGAGGGTTGTGATTCTTTGGAATTCCCTACTCCAGAGGGCTGTGGATGCTCAGTCGTTGAGTATATTCAAGACTGAGATCGATAGATTTTTGGACTCTAAGGGAATCAAGGGATATGGGGATCGGGCAAGAAAGTGGAGTTGAGGTCGAAGATCAGCCATGATCTTATTGAAAGGCGGAGCAGGCTCGAGGGGCCATAATACCTACTCCTGCTCCTATTTCTTATGTTCTTATGCCAGTCTGAGTAACTACCTTTAATCTCTGCTCTCTGTTTTCTGCTTTGTAGCCAGCTTGCTATCCATTCTGCTACCTGTCCTCAGAATCCACATGCTCTGACATTAATCATGAGTCTACTATGTGGTACCTATTGAAGGCTTCTTGAAAATCCAAATTTATCTCCATTAAGCTTTTCAATGTTCTAATCACAGCCATGGCACAGCTCACTTTATATCTGATTCCAGTGTGGACACAGATGCAAACTTAATGTACCAAGGTGATGTGAATGCACCTATCGTGGCTCATGTGTCCAATTCAAATTTGCTCATTGTAAGGTACAGATTGTTTTGGTCATTTAAATGCCATGAACGTTTGAATCTTTGGCTAATGAAAAGAACCCAGCCTGTAAACTAATCAAAAACAACAGACTTTTGTCCACTGCTGAGAAAAACAACAGAAAACAGACATTGAACAGAAAAAGACCATGGGGGAACAGTTAGATAAGGGTCCGTTTCGGGCGGGGGCAGTGAATGAGCTAGTACCCCACACCCGATGGACCCTACGCAGACAGGATGCAAGTTTCGACCCACCCGAGGACTTGTCTGCAATCAGCTTTCCTGTCCAGGCCTTGCACATGGAATCAATGCAATTTGCACTTTCCACCACCAGAGGTGGTGATACATCGAGGGCATCCTGAAACCCATCGTGCAGGGAACCCCCAGCTTCTGTCGCGACACTACAGACTTTCTACAAAAATTCAGTACCCACGGACCTGTTGAACCAGGAACACTTCTCACCACGATGGACGTCTCAGCACTCTACACCAGTATCCCCCACGATGACGGCATCGCTGCGACAGCATCAATACTCAACACCAACAACAGCCAATCTCCAGACGCCATCCTACAACTCATCCGCTTCATCCTGGATCACAATGTCTTCACCTTCAATAACCAGTTCTTTACCCAAACACACGGAACAGCCATGGGGACCAAATTCGCACCCCAATACGCCAACATTTTCATGCACAAGTTCGAGCAGGACTTCTTCACTGCACAGGACCTCCAACCAACACTATACACCAGATACATCAACGACATTTTCTTTCTATGGACCCACGGTGAGGAATCACTGAAGAGACTACACAATACCATCAACAAGTTCCATCCCACCATCAAGCTCACCATGGACTACTCCTCAGAATCAGTTTCTTTCTTGGACACACGAATCTCCATCAAAGACGAGCACCTCAGCACCTCACTCTACCGCAAGCCCACGGACAACCTCACGATGCTCCACTTTTCCAGCTTCCACCCTAACCACGTCAAAGAGGCCATCCCCTATGGACAGGCCCTGCGAATACACAGGGTCTGCTCAGACGAGGAGGAACGCGATGGACACCTACAGACGCTGAAAGACGCCCTAGTAAGAACGGGATATGACGCTCGACTCATCGATCGACAGTTCCGACGGGCCACAGCGAAAAATTGCGTAGACCTCCTCAGAAGACTAACATGGGACGCAACCAACAGAGTACCCTTCGTCATCCAGTACTTCCCCGGAGCGGAGAAACTACACCGTGTTCTCCGCAGCCTTCAACATGTCATCAATGACGACGAACACCTCGCTATGGCCATCCCCACACCTCCACTACTCGCCTTTAAACAGCCACCCAACCTCAAACAATCCATCGTTCGCAGCAAATTACCCAGCCTTCAGGAGAACAGCGTCCACAACACCACACAACCCTGCCACGGTAACCTCTGCAAGACATGCCAGATCATCGACACAGATACCACCATCACACGAGAGGACACCACCCACCAGGTGCATGGTTCATACTCCTGTGACTCGGCCAACGTTGTCTACCTCATACGTTGCAGGAAAGGATGCCCCAGAGCATGGTACATTGGTGAGACCATGCAGACGCTGCAACAACGGATGAACGGACACCACGCAACAATCGCCAGACAGGAGGGTTCCCTCCCAGCCGGGGAACACTTCAGCAGTCAAGGACATTCAGCCACCGACCTTCGGGTAAGCATACTCCAAGGCGGCCTTCGAGGCACACGACAACGCAAAATCGTCGAGCAGAAATTGATAGCCAAGTTCCGCACCCATGAGGACGGCCTCAACCGGGATCTTGGGTTCATGTCACGCTACACGTAACCCCACCAGCGAACAAATGTTATCTGTTTTTAATATAACGGGTCATTTGCTGTCTTCCTTCCGGATGTCTCTATGTCTCTGCCTATCTCTCTCTTTTTTTGGGGGGGGGTTTGTATATTCGGTGGCCTTGTAGGTGACACCTTTCTGTCTGCTCACTGTGATTGCCTTGACAACGGGCAGTAATCACCAGGCATTGTTCTGTGATTTATAAATGCGTAGGATTCGAAGATTTCATTTCCACAACACTCACCTGAGGAAGGAGGAAGCCTCTGAAAGCTTGTGAAATTTAAAATAAATTTGTTGGACTATAACTTGGTGTTGTAAAATTGTTTACAATCACCACCAGAGGGAGTGCAATCTCTTAAAGGGAGGATGTTTCTTAGAAATCTCTTAAAGGTAGCTGGTACCTGTTATTTGATGAAAATAACCGTCTACTGTCTGCATGGAGTCTGAATGGAGATCAGACATTGCACACATAAAATACAGATGTGGGTCCCATCCCTATGTTTACACACTGATGAGTTATGTTAAAACATTGAATAAAGGTTACGCACTACTAAATCCCACATCTTCCAATCTGCACGCCAGACCTCACCAATCTGCCGATCTGAGTTGGTACCAGGCCTGCGAGGGTGCATGCACCAAGGTTCTCTGCTGATGAACTGGAGACCTTGGGTCCAAGAGGTGGACAGAAGGAGGGACATCCTATATCCCAAGGTGGGGGGGGCGGGGGGGGCAAGACGCCCTCCAGACATAAACTCAAAAGGCAGTGGAAGGCAGCGGGGGACGAAGTCAATGCCAGGTGCACAGCATCACGAACATGGATGCAGTGCAGGAAGAAGTTCAATGCTTTGACATGAGTGGGCAAGGTGAGTGAGGTCAACTGTCAAGTGGCATCTCCTACCAACTGCACCATGCACTACGCCCCCCATCACCCACATACCAATAAACTCTTTCCATCAGTATTCAACTCTTCCAATCAGATGCTTCCTCTCACCCTTAGACATTACCACTGTTTCAAGCCGCCCACCTACAACTCACAGGCCACACACACTGGCAGCTATTCAACCATGACAGGCACATCACCCAGATACACGTCCCGCTTTCTTGCAGGAGAAGGTGGCACATATCAAGAGCCAGCAAGTGGAATTGGCATTTAGCCCCTCGAGCCTGTTCCGCCATTCAATAAGATCGTGATGGACCTGTGACCTAACTCCATATACCCGTCTTAGCCCCATATCCCTTAATACCCATGGTTCACAGAAATCTATCAATCTCAGATTTAACATTCACAAGTGAGCTAGCATCAACTGCCATCTGCAGAAGAGCGTTCCAAACGTCTCCCACCCTTTGTGTGTAGAAGCATTTCCTAACTTCACTCCTGTACGTCCTGGCTCTAAATGTTAGGCTATGTCCCTGCATCCTAGTATTCAAGTCTAGGAGATCTCCAAAAACAGTTACAAATGTCTCGGCTGCCAGAAGCAATAATCCAGCCACTAACCTGTAAATCCTGCAAGGTCCCTTTAAATAGCGCTGGTGGGGGGATCCTCCAGGCACTCTAAGACACGTGCAGATGGTTGGGGTTAAGACTGTGCGTTGAGTTGAGCGTTAAGTCCCAAAATGATGTCTATCACTTTAAATCAGCGTTGCACACTGATTGAAGCGATTTTCTCCCTACTTTACATGATTCCAGCATTCGTTATCTGCGCCTGCGCTAACTCTTATACCAAGATGGCGTCTGGCGCACGTCACGCAGGAAACGTGCGTGCGCATCCAAGACGCCATCTTGGATGTTGGAGAGGCCGTGTAGCACTGAAACAATGGGCACTACACAGCCCAATTTAGCGTCCCATGACTTTGGACACTGTGACAAAAAAATGACAGAGGAGGCCCCTTTTCTGGTAGGCGGAAACCATAAGACTCAGCCTCAAAACCATTTAAAAGGAGAACGAACTGTGCTACCATCAAGAGAAGGCAAGATGAAGAAGACAAGGAAGAATCGCTTGGGTAGACATAGAAACATAGAAATTAGGAGCAAGAGTAGGCCAGTCGGCCCTTCGGGCCTGCTCCGCCATTCAAAATGATCATGGCTGATCATCTAACTCAGTACCCTGTTCCCGCTTTTTCCCCATATCCCTTGATCCCTTTAGCATTAAGAAATATATCTATCTCCTACTTGAATATATTTAATGACTTGGCCTCCACTGCCTTCTGTGGTAGAGAATTCCACAGGTTCACCACCTTCTGAGTGAAGAAATTTCTCTTCATCTCAGTTCTAAATGGCATACCCCGTATCCTGAGACTGTGACACCTGGTTGTGGACTCCCCAGCCATCGGGAACATCCTCTCTGCATCTAGTCTGTCTAGTCTTGTTAGAATTTTATATGTTTCGATGAGATCACCTCTCATTCTTCTAAACTCTAGTGAATATAGGCCTAGTCGACCCAATCTCTCCTCATACGTCAGTCCTGCCATCCCAGGAATCAGTCTGGTAAACCTTTGTTGCACTCCCTCCATGGCAGGGACATCCTCAGATAAGGAGACTTAAAACTGCACACAATACGCCAGATGTGGTCTCATCAAGGCCCTGTATAACTGCTGTAAGACATCTCTGCTCCTGTACTCAAATCCTCTTGCAATGAAGGCCAACATACCATTCGCCTTCCTAAGTGCTTGCTGCACCTGAATGCTCGCTTTCAGTGACTGGTGTACAAGGACACCCAGGTCTCGTTGCACCTCCCCTTTTCCTAATCTATCACCATTCAGATAATAATCTGCCTTTATGTTTTTACAACCAAAGTGGATAACCTCACATTTGTCCACATTATACTGCATCTTTCATGTTCTTGCCCACTCACCCAACTTGTCTAAATCACATTGGAGCCTCTTTGCATCCTCCTCACAGCTCACATTCCACATTTCTGGCCCTCCCCACAACAATGGTCTAGTCAATCAGTGTTCTAACCGTATTCCACAAGTTGTGAGAATTGCTTAGAGCTGTTGCTTATTGTCATTTAGCAATCGAATAAAGTGTTTACTAATCTTAGCACCAGTTTCTGTGGTTGTTGTCTCCACTCAAGGTTAGAACTAGTAATAAGGTTATTTTCCTAAACATGGGGACAAACAAAATTAATAATATTAATCCTACAGAATCCCTGGTCTTATTAAATGCACCCATATAATTATTGGCCTAAATTAGTTCATAAATAACCCAAATTTACTTTAATATATCTAGTGTAAGTTTTTGCAGAGAATAGAGTATATTGTATAGTTGTGTGTGGGATAGCGGAAATATTGCATGAGTGACGTGACTTTATCACTCCACTAAGTGGGTTATAAGTTCAAACAATTCATGCAATACTTTTCCCAGTTATTAGTGGTTTGCACGGGTCAGCTCCTGAATGGAATAGTGTCTGTATCCTTACGGCTCAAGATGGGTCGTCAGCCATGTTTGGAGCAGACTACCAGCACGGGTAATGGAACAAGAAACTTAATGGCTTTCAAGAAGGAACGAGGCAGGTTCTTGTCAACGAATGCAATTCAGTGTTATTAGAAACGCACCAAGGGAATACTGTGGATAGGTGGGCTAGATGGACCAACAGTCTTCGCCTGCCTAAAACTATTGCTATGTTACTACTACTACTAAATTCCCGTCCATCAGCTCAGCAGCAACGATGGGGCTGAATGAATTCACTCCACTGTTGTCGATTCTGAACTAGCCTGGCTGCTTCAATCATCTGTACCCATTGTCTTCAAAGCCCAGTGTACAATGGGCTGGTCAACAGCAGGTGTGAATTGGTGGGTAACAGTTCCAAATGCAAATTGCTGGGATTAAAAGTCCTGGTGGCAGCTCTCCCACAGGAATTTCTTTTCTAACAATGACTCCTGGGGCATGATTTTTACTTGGAGCCAGGACCTCAGCGGGTAGGTAGATTTTTGCTGGGAAACCTGGAAGTAAAGTGAGCGCATCAGAATCTGCGATCGTAACTCAATTGAAGGCAATTATTTTTGCTTTCAGACTTCCCGCGCGACAGCCAGCCTAATTGGTTGGCTGACTGCCTGTCGGGAGGGAAAGCACCAGGGGAACGGATGCCAGGTATGTCTGAGACGGGGACTGGGTCGGAGACATCACGGGGTTGGGGGGGTCTCGGCCATCGGGGGGGGTCTCGGCCATCGGGGCGGGTCTCGGCCATGGTGGGGGCCTCAGCCATTAGGCCGGTCTGGGCCATCGGGGGGTCTCGGCCATCAGGGGGGTGTCTCAGCCATTGGGAGGTCTCAGGGTGAATGTCGGTTTAAATCCTAATTAGCAATTTCTGAGATGGAGATGGTTGGGGATGAATGAGAGTTTGTGATCCTATGCCAAGATTTCCGCTCAGTGGCGGGGAGGAGAAGGTTTGTTGTCCTATCCTGGAATTTCTGCTATGTGTTTGTGGTCCTATGCTGTGGGGACGCATTTGGGCTGATGGTCATTTTTTTGGGGGGTTGCTCTCGCATATATACTAATTGGGTTGGTTGTCAATCTTTGCTCAATGGGTGGGGCTTGATTTGGCTTTTTTTCTCAGTTGAGTGCGGGCCACATTGATTATTCTACCGGGAGATGTAGAAAGTGATGCAACGGTGGAGCTGTGGGGGAGAGATTTATTTTCATTGGTTGTAGCTTTTGCTAGTTGATCTCCCCTGGCATTGCACATGGGGAGTCAAAACCAGTGAAACTTTTCAGGTTAACCAAGGGAGATAATTGAACCAAGACAGGGAGGGGAGGGGTGAGAGAAACGGAGAGGGCGAGAACAGTGAAGGCAGACTGAGTGAGGAGGAGAGGAAGGGTACGGAAGGGAGACAGGGCAAATAGAGGGTGAGGACTGGGGAGAGGGGTGAGGGAGAGATGAGGGGGAGGAGGATGGTAAGGGAGAGGAGAGAGGGAAAATGATAGAGGAGGGGAGGAATAGAGAGGGGGTAGGAGGAGGGGAGAGGGAGACAAGAAAGTACGGTGGAAGAGGAGAGAAGCAGGTGAGGGGGAGAGAGGGACAAGTTGGGGACAGGGCAACAAGGCAGGAGCTTGAGATTTATCCAATTTCTGGATGGGGTGTCTTGGTGCTTCCCAAGTACTCAACAACAGGTCCAATTGATAGTTTCCTTGGCAGGTTGGAAGTTTGCTGAGCTATTTGCAGTACTCGTACACCTACCATCAGCCACAAGGGTCATTCAAGTAGATTTATTAACAAACTTTTTCAATCATTTTTGGTTGGCTTCTGTGCTTCATGTTATTTGGGATTCATTCTTTGGAGTTGCCTATTGCTCTGAGGATTCTATTGTTGATTCTGTTTGTGTTTCCACCATCCTGGATTTCCATGGACATTTACTCTTTGCAGGTTACACAACTTGGTGTATTTTTAAGGTACTCTACACTTTCTTATGTTTACAAACAACTTTAGGCTTTTTATTACTGACTGTATATTGGTGGGGAGAAGCCAGCACACAACATATTCCAATGTTAACCAAGGAAAGACCCGCGGCCAATGTACTGAAGTTGAGCAGGGAGCCAATGTGAGCCACCAGCATCTCGCACCCACTGCAGTACATGTCGGTCTGCATTGAGGCTGCACCGGGAGGAGGGCATGAAGAGCTGGCTCCAGATTCAGGCCAGGAATAAGGAACATATACCAGGGTGAGCAGGAGAGAAGTGATTTGATGATCAGTGCAATATAAGTGATATTCATATTTTGAACTTCCTAACAGCACCAGCACCAGCATTAACATTAAAAGATGAAAAGAATAACGGATGTTATTTTCTACTGCATATGGGAAATCTGGTGGATTCAATCTAAGGGCCTGTCAACCACTGCTGAGAGAAGACTCAGCTGAGGAAAAAGAAGGACCTTTAGGAACTCTGGTGTGGAAAGTAGATTTATTAGAGCAGATATGACAGAGAAGGAGAAAAATAGAGAAGGGGATGAAGTATTTACTGGAATTAGGCTGGGAAGAAACACAACCCAAATAGTTGTGGGGGTCCGAGCTTGTAATAAATATCTGTGTAAAGCCTATTGCCAAAGACAGAGAAAGAGAAAGGCAGAAAGAGAAGGGAGGAGAGGGACCACACAAAGGTAAAGATCGGATGTGAATTGGAAACATATTTGGAGTACTAAAATTTATATTTGCAAAAGAGCCAAGTTCTTAAAAAAATTTATGATTCTTTCAAGTAACTTGACGACAGAATATTCCAATATTTCAGATTTTGTCATCATTTGTAAAAATATAAACTTGTGAGCATAATCAAGATTAATTCAGGATGTTAACAATTGATTATTTTCTGAATATTTAATTTAATTGAGTGATGGCTGAAAGTGTGAGTAGAGACCTAACACAAAGAACTCTCAGCCAAACATTTGCCTGAGGGAACTGAGAGACCAGCTGCAATACCTGAGCTGTTATTGAGATGTGTCAATCACAGGTTTAAAAGGCCAAATCTACTTTGGCTGCATCTCGCCTCCATTTTAATGACAAGATTCAGAAGCCATGGGAAATCCGTGCAGGTGAGATAAAATTAATTTCAGGCTCAGAATCAACAAAAAATTACCTACCTCAAGTATTTCAAGTAGGTAAATTGCCCCTTTAATGACCTGCCCACCGGCATTAATTGGGGATGGAATTCTGGGTTTCGGCTGCAAATGTGTCCAAGTTAAACCCAGAATTGAGCACATTGGAGCCCCCAATCCACCCATTCTTTGGGGTTAAAATTAGCGCCCTGCTCTCTGCCTAAAGATAGGCAAACTCATCAAAATACCCATCGGAAGACAAGGAAGCAGAGACATGACCTATGGCCCAGTGTGCTCTGTATTCCTAAAACAGACCAAGTACTGCACATAACACAATGATAAGACTAGCACTTCTGACATTAAAATGTTTAGGGCCTTTTCAAGGACTAACATAGAAGAAAAACAAGCAACAAAAAAAGCTCCAAACACTTGAAAGGTCTGGTTAACAACAGTTACTGCAACATGAATCCTTAAAAAGGTAAACATGGCATGATTTATGGAGAGTCTGAAAGCAAAGTCTCATCGGGCATCCTTTCAAACTAGGAGAGGCATAAAATAGAGACGGAAATCACCACAGGAGATTGGCTACCGACCGTGCGCATTCTTGGGTTATATAAACATTAGACATCCAGAGAGAAAAACAACCAGAGAGGACACAACTCACCCATGAATTATGAATGTGAGCAAAGGCAGAAATTATAATGGGAGAGAAATCCAGTTCAGGGAGTAGGACTGACACAAAAAGGAATATCTACGCTATACAGTAACAACCAAGGCTGGGACTCGAACCAATGACCAGAACAGAAAGTGAGAAAGGAAAAGGAACTAAACAGCTGTGCTGGGACCACAGGCCCTCCCTGAAAAGGCTTAAAAGAAATGAATCCCCAGGGTTATATTGCATTTATTCCAGAGTGTTGAGAGACACTAACGAGGAGATTTGTGAGGCACTGACAATCATTTTGAGGAAGTCAATGGACACTGGGGAGGCGTCAGTAGTTTGTAAATAAGCTAATGTGGTGTCCATATTCAAAAAGGATGACAGACTACCCAATAGTCTTACTTCAATTCAATGTAAAATCATGGAATTGATTATGAGGAGTAAACTCGAGGATTATCTGTACAACAGTGACTTAGTAAACAGCAGTCAACACAGCTTTAGATGGGGCAGTTTCTATTTAATCACTCTCCATGATTTCTTCGAGGAAGTGACAACCCAAACTGACTATGGTAAACCGTACAATGTGGTGAAGAACTTCCAAAAGGTTTTTGATAAATCTCCACATGAGAGACTGCTAATTAAGCTCAAAACCGTGGGATTCAGGGCAAAACTTGGGTCTGGATAAGAAATTGGCTGAAGGGTAGAAAACAACGGGGGTTAAATTGGATAACCCTAGAAAATGGCCACCGGTATCAAGGTATACGATTAACCCACGCCTGTCCATTGCGCTGCAGGCAGCATATTAAATTGGTGTTGCCTGCTGTTTTACATGATTGCTGCGTGCAGCCAGTGCTACCTGTGCTGTTCATTGGCTGCGTGCATCAGCAGGGGGCTCGATATCGCGAGAGGCTAGCGCTACTTAAAGGCAGCCTGCACCTCTTAAAGGGGAGGTGCATTGTGGCTACAAAAAGTGGTGGAAGTCGTTTGAAAACTGAATCTGTGCTGTGATACTTTGAGGAACGGTTGAACCTGTGAGGGATCATGAACCAACGTTTTCTGATAATGAACTGGAGGCCGTGGTGCAAGAAGTGGAGAGAAGGAGGGACATCCTGTAACCACAGGGGGCAGGGGGCCCTCCAGATATATGCTTAGGAAGCAGTGGGAGGAAGTAAGGGTGGTAGTTAATGCCAGGGGTATAGCTCCAAGAACGTGGATGCTGTGCAGGAAGAAGTTCAATGATCTGACATGAGTTGTCAAGGTGAGTGAGTTCAATCTTGAAATGGCATATCGAACCACTGCACCACTAGCCTAATCCACTGCTCAATTCACTACACCCCCATCATTCACCTACCAACAATCTCCATCAATCAGTAGTCAACCCTCCAATTCATATGCTTTACCACATCCTCACACACTTAGCACTGTTGCAAGCTTCACACCCACAATTCACAGCTCACACAGGCTGGCAGCAATTCAACCATGACAGCCATATCACCCAAAAATATTGCAGGACACTCACTGACACACTTCACTCTTTCTTGCAGGAAAAGGTGGTACATAACAGGAGACAACAACAAACAAATGGAGGAGTAAAAGCGTGCTTGCACGTTTTAACCACCATGAAGGAGATAGTGCTGGCCACCATGGGAAGGGGCATCGCTGAGGCCACTGGAGGCACTGGAGGGATCAATGATGAGGGTCTCTGCATACCTAATCCTCCTTCTCTCTTCCCATTTCTCCCTCACCTCCCAATCTCTTCTGACTCACAAACTGCAGATAGTGTTGACGCACACTTCTTACTTTCTCCTCTCCCCTCCCCACAACTCAACCTGTGTCCCTTTTTCATTTCAGCTGCCCAAGAACTGGAACCTTCCCAGCCAGAGGAGGAAGAGGAAGAAGACAGTGATGATGAAGAGACACTGTAACTCGATCTTACACTTGCAGCCACCAGCTCAGAGGTTGTAACTGAGACTAGGATAGAGGAAGGATCCGCATGTTGTGAGACGCCGGGCACAAGTGCACAGGAAGCAGGGCTGGGGGAAAGGATATCGCAGGTGCCAGATCGCCGGAGGGCATGGTCACACGTTAGTTCTGCTAAAGAAGAGTCAGATGAGGACGTCGACGGTGCAGGCTACAGAAGAAGGCTGATGGACGTACACAACCAAATGCTTGGTGCACTGGAAAGCCTGCCAGAAAGCCTGTGCACAATGTCAAGGGGCATGGAGGAGTCCAGCTCCAACTTGGCACAGGGCTTTGCACAGAGCTTGGAGCCCATCCTTTCCCATATGGAACGGGTGGTCACCTCCATCAGCACACCTGTGGAACTCACTGATGTCACAGCTTCCATTGCAGCACAAACATCTGCCATCCAAGGTCTGACTGCTGCCTTGGAAGCTCAGACTGCTGCGTTACAAGCTTAGACTGCTACTAACATGGTTCTGGGTGCCACTGTTGAAAGGAGCTTCCAGGGCATCACAGCAGTCCAGCAATCCATCTCCAACAGAACACCAGGATTGCTGAGGCACCGCCCCATGCACGTGGCAGCGTCACCATGGGAGACGAACCAACCGTCCTCTCTCAGGATGACAGCATTCCTGCTCCCACCCCTGCCATTCTGCCAGTGCCCTTGGTGTTGCCTGTCAGCCAGCTGGCCCAGACTGCTACAACCCAGGCCAAGATGGTGCAGTCTGAAGCTGGGCCCTCTAGGCCCAGAGCTGCTCGAGGTCATCCTTCAAGGCCATCTGCACTCTCCTCAATTGAAGGCCAGCAACTTTCCACCACCCATGCTGCAGCCATTGTGGATGCACCTCTTAGGAGTACAAGGAAAAGTAAAGGCACACGAAAGACAGGCACTAAGGGCGAATAGTCTCATTTTGTTTATATTATTTAGTGATTGAATTGATAAACTTGGATTTGAATTTGCATTTGGTGGTGGTTTGTTTTTCCACGGTGAACTGAGGAAGGAATCAATATGTGTTGTCAGAAAGAGGACAATGTGATGGTCAGTGAGAGTGGAAAGGTAAGGAGTATGGGATTGTTGGTGAATGGGGAAGTGTAGTTGAGGTTACTGGTATCGGTATCTGATCACAAAGAGTCCTGGCAGAAAGGAACAGTCTACATTGTAGCCTCCATTCCTCTTCCTCATCCTCCACTTCCTCGTGCACTTCTTCCTCCTCCACTTCCTCCTCCTCTTCCACCTCTGCCTCCGCCTCCTCCTCAGCTTCTCGTCTGAAATGTGGTGGCAAGGGTTGTTGCCTCATAATGGCCAGGTTTGCAGCATGCAGCATACCACGACAAATCTCGATACCCGTTCAGCTGAGTACTGCAGGGCCCCTCCAAAGTGGTCCAGGCAGCGGAAGCGTTGCTTGAGGATGCCAATGGTGTGCTCCATAATTTTCCTTGTGCCAGTATGGCTCTGATTGTAGGTCTGCCGTGCACGTGTCTGTGGGTTCCTGACTGGAGTCATCAGCCATGTCTTAAGGGGGTAACCCTTGTCGCCTAGTAGCCAGCCTTTGACTTGCTGTGCTGGTTCAAATACAGGTTGAACAGAGGGCTCCTGCAGAATTAAAGAATCATGACTGCTGCCATCATATGGGTATTCACCTACATGATGCATTGTCTGCAGTCGCACACCAGCTGCACATTGAGGGAATGGAATCCTTTTCTGTTGATGAATATGGCCAAATTCAGATGAGGAGCACGCAAGGCAATGGGATGCTTTCAAAGTGGAGATAGTTCGGGTACAGACTAGAAACATTCCCACGCGGGGGAAAAGGAAGGGCATCCAAAGCTAGAGCTCCCAGAATGACTAAAGATATAGAGATTAAAATGAAACTCAAAAAGGAGGCTTATGATTAATGTCAGGTTCATAATTCAGTAGAGAACCAGGCTCATTGCAGAAAGTAAACTGAAAAAGGAAATAAGAGGGGCAAAGAGGGTGTATGAGAATAGATTAGCAGATAACATAAAAGGGAACCCAAAAGTCATTTATAAACATATAAATAGTAAAAGGTTAGTCAAAGGAAGGCTGGGGCCAATTAGGGACCAAGAAGGAAATCTTCTTGTGGAGGCAGGGGGCATGGCTGAGGTACTAAATGAATACTTTGCATCTGTCTTCACAAAAGAGGATGCTGCCAATGTCACAGTAAAGGAGGAGGTAGTAGAGAAATTGGATTGGATAAAACAGATAAAGAGGAGGTACTTAAAAGGTTGGCAGCGCTCAAAGTAGAAAAGTCACCCAGTCCTGATGGGATGTATCCTAGGTTGCTGAGAGAAGTAAGGGTGGAAGTTATGGAGGCTCTGGCCACAATGTTCCAATCCTCCTTAGATCTGGGAGTGGTGCCAAAGGACTAGAGAATTGCAATTCTTACACCCCTGTTCAAAAAAGGGGAGAGGGGTAAACCCAACAACTACAGGCCAGTCAGCCTAATGTCGGTGGTGGGGAACAATAATCCAGGGCAAAATTAATTTGCACTTGGTAAAATATGGGTTAATAAATGAAAACCAGTACATATTTATTAAAGGCAAATCGTGTTTGACTATTTTGATTGAGTTCTTTGATGGAGTTACGGAGAGGGTTGATGAGGGTAGTGTGTTGTGTATATGGACTTTCAAAAGGCATTTGATAAAGTACCGCATAATAGACTGGTTAGCAAAATTGAAGCTCACGGGATTAAAGTGGCTGCATGGATAGGTAATTGGTTAAGGGACAGAAAGCAGAGTAGCGGTGAGCAGTTATTTTTCAGACTGGAGGGAAGTATACAGTGGTGTCCCCCAGGGTTCGGTGTTGGGACCATTGCTATTTTTGATATATATTAATGACCTGGACTTGGGTATACAGGAAATAATTTCAAAGTTTGCAGATGACACGAAACTCGGAAATGTAGTAAACAGTGAGGAGGATAGTGACAGACTTTAGGAGGACATAGACAGACTGGTGTGAAGTGTGAAGTGATTCAGTTTGGTAGGAAGAATGAGGAGAGGCAACATAAACTACATGGTGCAATTTTAAAGGGGGTGGAGGAACAGAGAGACCTGGGGGTGTATGTACACAAGTCTTTGAAGGCGGCAGGACAAGTTGAGAAAGCTGTTAAAAAGGCATATGGGATCCTGGGCTTTATAAATAGAGACATTGAGTACAAAAGCAAGGAGGTTATGCCAAACTTTTATAAAACACTGGTTAGGTCCCAGCCAATTGTGGCCAATTCTGGGCACCACACTTTAGGAAGGATGTCAAAGCCTTGGAGATGATACAGAGGAGATTTACTAGAATAGTACCGGGGGTGAAAGACTTCAGTTACGTGGAGAGGCTGGAGAATCTGAGGATATTCTCCTTAGAGCAGACAAGGTTAAGGGAAGATTTGAAAGAGGTGTTCAAAATCATGAAGGGTTTTGATAGAGTAAATAAGGAAAAATTGTTTCCAGTGGCAGAAGGGTTGGTAACCAGAAGACACAGATTTAAGGTAATTGGCAAAAGAACCAGAGGCGAGATGAGGAAATTTTTTTTTATTCAGCAAGTTGTTATGATCTGGAATTCATTGCCTGAAAGGGTAGTGGAAACAGATTCAATAATAACTTTCAAAAGGGAATTGGATAAATACTTGAAGGAGGAAAATTTGTAGGGCTATGGGGAAAGAGCAGGGGAGTGGAACTAATTAAATAGATCTTTCAAATAGCCAGCACAGGCACAATGGGCCAAATGACCTCCTTCTGTGCTATATCATTCTATGGTTCTATGATTCTAGGAGCACGCAAGGCAATGTGCATGCAGTCAATGGCAACCTGCACCGTGGAGAAGCTTGCAATTGGTGTAAAACCTTGTGCTCACTTCTCCTACTTGTCTCTGGCAAGCTGGAATGAGATGTACGTGTTTCTCATTGTATAGAGAGCCTCAGTGACCTCCCTTATACAGCATTGCACTGCAAACTGCGAGGTGTTGCTTATATCTCCAGCAGCAGCCTGAAAAGAGCCAGAGGCATAAAAATTAAGAGCCATGGTCACCTTGACAGCCACAGGCAATGCTGTCCTTGCCCTGCTTTGAGGCTGCAATTATGGCTGCAGCAGTTGACAGATTTCAGTCACCACCTCTTTTATGAACCGAAGCTGCCTCATACACTGGTCTTCTCTGAAGTTGAGGTAAGAGAATTGTTCCCTGAAGATCATCCATGGATATGGCTTCCTGCTGAGTGCTCTGCTCCCACTCCTCCTCCCCCCTCCAGTAGCTTGTCCTGCTTTGGGTGGCTTCTCTTCCTTCTTCCAGTCATTTGTAAACAATTTTACAACACCAAGTTATAGTCCAACGATTTTATTTGAAATCTACAAGCTTTCGGAGGCTTCCTCCTTCCTCAGGTAAATGTGAAGCCTCCGAAAGCTTGTAGATTTCAAATAAAATCGTTGGACTATAACTTGGTGTTGTAAAATTGTTTACAATTGTCAACCCCAGTCCATCACCGGCATCTCCACATTTTCCAGTCATGTTCAAATCCTAGAGGAAGCCCATCCAGGCCACCCATGTCTGGAAGCAACTTCTTTCAGCACAATATTTTAAATGACACAAAAAGCTCTGCAAGACCAGCCAAACCACTTCCTGTAGAGTATTGAAACTTTAGCCAAGAATAGGAACCTCCAAAAACGTGTACAATTGCACCAGCAGCCAGAAGAAATAATCCAGTGTAGAATTCAGTAAATTCCACCTTTTGCCTGAGTCTGTAAAATTTGGCCATTGACCAAAATTCTAAGATGGAAGGTGCAGTTGAAAGGTCACCAAACGAATCAACAAAACACAGTGGAATGTGGGGAAAAAAAAAGGTTGAATTAAACAGCCACCTCCCAGTGAATCAAATCTCCAGACATGGTGGGGGCATGTCTTTGTTTTAAAGCAAAACCGATCAACACCTAGGATGTTGGATACAAAAGGAGCCCAGTATAGCAGGTGATCAACAATCAGCATTAATTCGAAGAACAATAGGCCATCGAGAGAGGCAACTGCAGCAAGACGAGGGGCCATCGAAACCCATCAAGGACTGTTAAGAGGCTTTGAAAGAACTTTTAAATGAACATTGAAGTAACCTTGTTAATGTTAAAAATTATTGTAAGAGAGGGGTATAAAAGTGGAAGCCCGAAACCCCCTTTTTCTCTTTTATCTCTCGGATTCCTCACTCGTGCAACTCAGCCCTGACTTTTGGGCTGATTGCTCCGCCACCCGAGAGAGGAGAGCGGCTTCCAGCGAAACCAACAAACCCTACGTGAGAGAACAGGTCAGCCAGACCTGCATGTGAGCAAGGATTGGTGAGCCTCGACCACGTGTGTGTGTGTGTGTGTGTGTGTGTGATAGGTGTCTCCAGGGTCCCCACCAACTTCTTAGTTTAGTGGGGTAGTGTATTGTAGTGTGTGTGTAACCCAATATACTGCGTAGGACCATTTTAATCATCATTTTCTTCGCGTTGGCGGTACAATAAAACCAACCTTCCAATTCAAAAATCAAACATCGAGTTTGTGTGTTCTCTGTGCTATTCGGCTACATGATCCATCACCGGGTGCGTTAACATAAGTCCCGGTTTTCCCGGTCCCCGATCCGTGAGGTATAGGTGTTCCTGGGCTAGACCGGGGACCCAATATCTGCACCGATCAATAGGGTGAGAATGCCCCCAAAACACCCTCCACCAGCAACTAACCTGTAAGTACTTTATGATCCCTTTAAATAGCACTGATGGGGGCTCCTACATGCCGTTTAACATCATGTTCAGTTGTGTGAGGTTGGCTGCAGCATGGAGTTGCAAAATGACAGCGGTAGCTTCAAATCAGCGTTGCACACTGATTCACATCATATTCTCCCAACTCTACATGCTGCTGGCGGGCGTTAGGTGAGCGCGCACAAACCCCTTTACCAAGATGGCTTCCTCCGCACCTCCTATCGGAAGGGTGCATGTGCATCTTGGACCCCATTTTGAAACCTAAAAATTGGGCATTACACAGCCCAATTTAACCCCCAATGAGTACTGGTTAGAGGGGTAATGTCAGGATGGGAGGGAAGTACTGACTGCAGTGCCCCAAGGATCAATATTAAGGCCACTACTGTTTCTAATTTCCATCAGTGATTGGGGAGGAATTTTAACCCCCCCAACAATGGTTGGGAGAGGGTCGGGGGTGGTGTTAAAATTGCAAAAATTTGAAACCTGACCCCCAACCCACCAAGAACGTGCCTACTTTCACTTTAACCAAGGCGGTCGAGTAGCCCGCTCTGGAGAGGTGGGTCAGTGATTAAAACATGTCAATGAGGGTCCATTCATGAGATTTTGGAAGCGATTTGAAATTATCGCCTCCTGCACAGGTTTCCCAGGGCTCGGAAAACTCGGCAGTAAAATGGAGGAGAGATTGAGCGGCACTTCATGAGGATGGTTAAAGGTCAGGTGTGCTGATATGAATAAAGGCTTAGTGCTCACAGCTGATTTCTCCGCACCCTCTGGGAAACGGTTTAGTGAGAGTACTTCTTGTTATTTGTACAGTTTAGAAGTCATACAAAGACCATCAGGATGGGTGGTGCCATAGCTGCTTTAGATTGGACTTCAGATGAGGAATACAATCACAATCCACACCAGCAAGGGCGTGTTGTGGAGGGAGCTACAGGTGGACAACAGAGAGGGGAGCAACAGAGGGGCCTCCTTCTGTGCTGTAAATTTTCTATGGTTCTATGATTCTATGATGAACCCCAAGAGCGCTACAACAACAGCCATATGTCAACCAGATATGTCATCAAGCAAGCCATTGGCATGCTCAAGATACACTTCAGATGCCAGACAGGTCTGGAGGTGCTCTTCAGTACTCACCAGCGAGGGTCTCTAGGTGGTGTGCTGTGTTCTGCACAACACAACACAGCAGTGAGGATTAGAGATGGAGGACGAACAAACCGCTCATTACTCATCATCTGATGAGGGTTCCAGTAGAGAGGAGGAGAAGGATGAGGAGGAGGAAGAGGAGGAAGATGAAAATGGGGCACCCAGTGCCAGACCAGCCGCTCACATTTTTACTCGGGATGCCAGAGATTCCCTAATGGCTCAAAGGTTCAGTTAGTCATTCACACTGGACCAAAGTAACTATCACATCCCCCGTCCCCTCCCACCCCCCACCCCACTGACACAGAGCAGTCCTGTAACCAACTGTCCACCCATTGCACATGCACCAACTGGTAACCGTCAATTCATGTCTTCATATCAGTCACCAAACAACTGAAAAGGCAAGTTGCCACTCGGCAGGCAAGAATAGTGAACACGGGAAACTGGTGCAAAATAATAAATTTTATGCGAATTGATAAAAAAAGGAAACTTAATAACATAACATTTTCACGAACACCCATATGCATACACTTGGTGAACTACAAAGCTTTTGTTTTCCTTTGCCTGCTGCTCCTACATGGTACAACCCTTGTGGCTTCAACAGAGGTAGAGGCAGGCTGCTGTGATCCCTGCTTCGACTTTTGAGAAGCTCTTGGCCGACGAGACATGATTACTCACCTTTCCTGACCTGATTAGGTCATTAAACCACTTCCTACACTGGATCCAGGTACGGGGCACAATGCTCCTGCTGCTGTCCTTCTCAGCCACCTCTAACCACGCCTTCTTGGTCACAGCAGCAGGTTTCTTCTTGCCATTGCCTTGCTCCATTCTTCTCCAGGTTACCTCCTTCCTGCTCCCAGCAGTACATCAAGTGATGCTTCTTTGAAACAGGGCGCAACCTTTGACCGTCCTGACTCCATCTTCGAATTTTTCCATGTTTTTACAAATGCTTCTAACTCCTCCAAATTTTCCATTGGCCCTTTAAATAGTCGAGTTGAGATCGCGTCATGCAGGTGAGCATCACGCCCGCTCACACGCATTGGTGACGTGAAACCCGGAAGAAAAATGATAATGAGGCATCCATGTTGAAATCAGACATTCCCACACGTCCAAATATCTTTCGGGTTTCGCACCCGCTATCGCCACCCCCGCCCCCCTCCCCCACTCAGAACTCGCCTCTGCATTATTATAGGGCCCTTGGATTTAGAAACTCAATGCAAAGTGGTCAAATTTTCAGATGATACCAAACTAGGAGCGGCATTGGAATCGAAGGAGGCAGCCCAGAAATGTTCAAAGCCATTCAGCCACCCCTCCCTGAGGCCAGTAACTATTATTCAGTACAATGAACAACTTAATGCAACAAACGCATTTCATATCACCCCATCATATTTGTTATAGCAAGACTATAGCTAAAGATCACCTTACAGCGTAAAACATCGAGATACTAGAAAACAAAAAGAAACCACCACTCCAGTCTAGCAAATAAAATGATTAGCAAAGAACTGACACTCAGACAAAGCAAAGTTTTAAAAAAGGACAGAAAGTGAGAGGAGGAAAAAAGATGAGACACACCCCACCCTCCCAGATCCTGATCGACAGAAAGGTTTTTTTTTAGCACAGACTGTGAGTTAAACATAAAAGCTCACTGCAAGCTAGAGCTCTAGTTTCTGGTAAGCATTTCCCCTTTTTGTCACAAACTCACCTCGTAGCTCGGTTTTGGATATAAACCACAGGAATATGTAATGTTGCATGCCCAGGAGTTCAAAAGGATTCTGGAAGAATCTTATTAATGGAAGATATCATGTTGGACTTTTCCAACTCATCAGCCAAATCAAAAACCATGATATCACATCAGCTAGTCCTGTTGTCAAGGTTGTCCACCTCGCTGGACAGGACTCAAACCCTTTCAAAAAAAGATATCCACCTTCTTCTCCAGGTTACAAAAGCATGGATCTTCCTCACAAGTCTGGGCCTGAGCACTGGCTGTCTACTCATTAACTTTCACAACAGCCTTAAGTCCAGTCCAATAAGAGATCTGAGCATCAGCAAGCTCAGCCTAACAGCTTTAATCCCCGAAAGGGACACTGCTGACAGGCCGAGGATCAGCACCAGGCAAGGGAGCTCCTACAGCTCCGCATTTTGTTGGGGAGAATTCAGTGAGAAAGACAACTCAGACCTCAACACAAACCTGGTCCTTGCAGCAGAAATAAGCCAATGAAGTCTCTCCTTATTGTTAACCTCACACATCTTGATAAAGGGTGATTTAGGACTAAATAAGAACAACTGGAGAAATTACTGAATGAAATAAGGGGCATAAAAGGGTTTACTTTGGAGGACCTCTCCAGTGTAGCAGCTTCTGCATATCATGACATCACCAAACCTGATCATTTTTTTCCATTAAAACATATTAGGATAGTGGAAGGCGAACTAGATGGACCTTGGTCTTTTTGGTCTGGCAATTCCTTTGTTCCTAAAGCTCGTTGACAATCTATTAATTTTTTTAAAGAAAACTATACAGGTGATCATTTCTGCTGAGGCCATGCTGTGCTAAATGGAGCTGGATATTACAAATGGAGACTTACCAGTGTTACTGTTCATCAAAAAGTAGCCTAGGTTCAGATTTATAAGGGCAGATTTTAACTATCGAGCAGCGATTTCAAGGGCCAGGCCTCATTACGTTTCTGCCAGTGAGCCGACCGGTCATCCCGTTGCATCTTACCAGCTCCGGCCCAGCGCAGTATCAGGCGACCCGGAAGCGGGGGGGGAGTGACGACCGTGGAAGGGCAGCGCCCTGGGGGGCAGCACCCCACATTATTCTTGTGGAGCCCAGAGGAGCACTCTTTCTTCTCCTAGCCCCACAAAACTAATTTTAAATTATTTAAAGTAACAATAGACTTACCTCTTGGGGACCTCTCCCTCTTGACTGCTAGGTTTTACTAAGCAAATTGTCCACAGCGCAGGCTCAGCCTAGTAGGCCCTCAAAACTGCACTGGCGTCCAATGTATACTACAAGACCCTGATTTGCATAGATTCAGGCAGGCGCCCGGACTGCCCAGCGGAAGGCCCAAGTTAAAATGGCATTGAAGTGGGAACGGGGCAATAAGTCGGCCAGCCCAATTTTAACTCTGCTACTGCCTCTCTCCTCCCAACGGAGGAAGTTAAAATCCCCTCAACATAGGCAGTGTAGCACATCACTGGGTCACAAGGTACCACACAAGTGGATGTTATTCAGTGATTATCAAAGCAACTTACATGCATAAATATGCATCAAAAATAAATCGAGTTCTGCATCGCAGATTTAATGAAACTGTTTGATTAGATACCTGGCAACATAATCTTTACAGGCATCAGAAGATTGAGTGAAACACCCAACACTGCAATCTTCAGCTACTCACGTTCACTCTATCTTTTTAGCCAATTCTCTTTAACCACCTGATTTAACCTGTGGTCGAGTTATCTATTCCCGACATGTTCTCACTGCTGGTGCAGTGGACAAGACAACCCAACCTGCAGTATTGGGTCTCTGATGGATGCCTTAAAACAGGTCAAAGATTGAGCCAGTTCCCATCTATTCTGGCCGTCAAAATGCAGACTTTGAAGATGGGTTTTGTGGCCAATTAGAACCCAAAGGGCTCGATTTTCAACTTGCTGGTTGAGAACCAGGAAGCAGAGGAAATAAATTATGTGTTCTTAAACATTTTTGAAAATTTGGAGTAGGTTTTATAGACGTTAGAAAAAAAACTTGTAAAATAAGAAAATAGCTGATCTCCGTTCACGCTAAGACATACGTGAACTTCATGCTGCCGGCTACTTACCATGAAATCTCCATGCAGCAAGCGCAGCCCTCGCTGCTGAGAGGCTGCACGGAGAATGAGGAAGTTGGAAATGGGGCGTGCACAGCGCACGTCATCAGCAGCCTGCACTACTTAAAGGTGCAGGTGCACATTTCCAATGGTAGGTACACAGCCAAGTAGGAGAAGGGACAATGGTATTGTGAATAGCTGCACCGGCAAGAGAGAGGACTCCACGATTCTCAGACGATGCTCTGGAGGCCCTGGCGGAAGGCATGGACCAAAGGAGGGCAAGCATGTACCCGCAGGGTGGCCAGTGATCCTCCAGACTATAGCTGAGTAGGCATTGGCAGGCTGTGACGCAGGAGGTGAATGCTAGGAGCATTGCACTACGCACGTGGGTGCAGTGCCGGAAGAAATTTAACGATTTGACACGAGTGGTCAAGGTGAGTAAATGCGAGTGTCAAGTGGCACATCCTACCAACTGCACCAATACTCCATGCACGACACCTCCCATCACCCACCCACCCACCAACAAACATTGTCCATCCATACGCAATGCTGCACTCGGCATGCTGCATCTCACCCGCACATAGTACCACACTTGCAGGCCACACAACCACCACTTACAAGTCACACAAACTGGCAGCTATTCGACCATGACAGGCACATCACCCACATGGTCGGAGGCCTTCGTCAACTGAAAGGGCATCCACACATGTCGCCAGCAGAGGCCTGAAATGATCCTGAGCCACAGAAATTCAGTACCACGGTGACCTTCACAGCCACAGGCAATGCTGTCCTTGCCCTGCTCTGAGGCTGCAGTTGTGGCCGCACCAGTTGACAGATCTCAGTGACTGCTTCCTTGGTGAACCTCAGGCGTTGGATGCAATCGTCCTCGGTCATGTTGAGGTCAGAGAATTGATCCCAGAAGGCCCTCATTGGGTAGGGCCTCCTGCTCAGTGCCCTGCATCTCCTCGTCCTCCGTCTCCTCGCAGCTTGAGCTGCTGGGCGTGGCCTCTCTGCATGCTCCCAGTCATGCTCAATGCCCAACAGGAGCCCAAGCAGACTGCCCATGGTTGACAGGAATGTTGTTCCACCAGGGTTGTAACTTTCGTAAGGCAGTACCTGCCAAAGCGCTCTCAAAAGTAGTGTAGGAGCTCTCAATAAGAATAGGGAGATTCAAAAAACACTTGCTACTCCTCCAGCAGCCAGAAGCAATAATCCAGTAACTAACCTGCAACACCTGCATGGCCCTTTAAATAGCGCTGGTGGGGGGTCCTCCAGGCACTGTAAGAAACGTTTAGACGGTCGAGGATAAGACCGTGCGTTGAGTTGAACTTTAAGGTCGAAAATTATGTGTATCACTTTAAATCAGCGTTGTACTATGATTGCAGTCATTTTCTCCCTACTTTACATGCTTTCAGCATCCTATATCAAGATGGCGTCTGGCACACATCACATAGAAAACGTGTGTGCGCATCCAAGACGCCATCTTGGATGTCGGAGAGGCCGTGTAGCGCCGAAACAATGGGCGCTACACGGCCCAATTTAGCGCCCGAGGTTTCAAGACTTTTACCACCATTTTGGGGATTCCATTCCATAATTCTACCAATTTACAATAAAGGCCATTGAATTTTAATGAATGAATAAACCAAATTCCATATAAATTACATATTGATCTCCCTCTGGTATTGCTCACATTAAGCAGGGCTATGGGGAAAGAGTGAAGGAGTGGGACTAATTGGATAGCTCTTTCAAAGGGCTGTCACAGGGACGATGGGCCAAATGGCCTCCTTCTGTGCTGTAAGATTCTATGATTCTTAAGCAGTTGATGCGTATTTTATAAGTACAGGAACATTGTACCATATAACATGCAGTGTAATATTCATCTGCTAAAGGATATGACGTGCATCCCTTTAAGGCTGCCAGATGCAGGGTATGGCAACCAAGTGGTTATGATACTGGACTCGTAACTTTGGTGATTATGAGTTCAATCTGGTGCCATGGCAAACTGTGTCATTAAGTTCAATAAATCTGGTGATATGTGGGCTGGCACCAGAAAAAACTACCTTGAAAGCTGCTCAATTGTTGTAAAAACCCAACTGGTTCACTAATGTCCTTCCAGAACGGAAAATGCAACCCTACCCAGGCCCCATCCTCTCCTGCTCCTCCTCCTCTGTGATAATGGTATACAAAGGGTACGCCCATAGAGAATGCCATATCTTATTTATTATTATTAATTCTCAGGGTGTGTGCGTCACTGGCAAGGCCGGCATTTATTGCCCATCCCAAGTTGCCTTGAGAAGGTGGGGCCTTCTCTTTGAACCACTGTAGCGGTTTGATATAACTGAGTGGCTTGCTAGACCACTTCAGTTAAGATTCAATCACATAGGTTGTGGGACTGGAGTCACATATAGGCCAGACCGGGTAAAGATGGCAGGTTTCGTTCTCTCAAGGACATTAATGAACCAGTTGGGTTTTTATGACAATTCGACAGCATCATGGTCATTTTTACTGATACTAGCTTTCTATTTCCAGATTTTCTTTTGACTGAATTCAAATTCTCAAACTGCCTTGGTGGGATTTGAACTCATCAGCCCCAATATTTCCGGACAGGCGGGGAGGGAGCGGGGTGTGGTGTTGGGGGGTGGGGGGGTGGGGGTTGGAGTTTGGTCATAGCAGCCAGAAACCTGGAGATGCGGATAACCCAGAGATCCTGCCGAATTTAATGGCCGGCAGTCGGGCAGATTGAGAGGCTGGCTGGCTGCGGTACGGGGAGGCCTGCGGAACCAGGCCAGAGCCAGGGAGGGAGGGAGGAAGAGATCGGAAAGGCCGGAGGTGAGATCTGAGGTCGGAGGTCTTGGGGAGATCAGAGGTTGGGGGGGATCGTGGATCGGGGAGGGAGATCGGATCGCGGGGAGGGGTCGACCGATCGCGCAGAGGTGGGGGGTCGGCCGATTGCGGGGAGGGAAGCAGGTTTGCTTGGTGGGCCGGGGGAAGCACTCCTGTTCTTCCTGACCCACAAGCAGTGCAGGAAAAACACTTACGTGCTGGATCCGGCTGTTCTCGCCTCCCTCCAGCAGCTGGTTTTCCCAAGCCCTGGAAACCCAGCCCGCAGGTGTTAAATCTAAAATGCTGCTAAAATATGAGGCACACAGCCTCATTAACATATTTAAATAACTGACCCGCCTCTGGAGAGTAAGTTGGTTCCTGCCCCCCAACCCGCCTCCATTAAAACCAGAACTGGGTGCGTTGGAGGTGGGTTGGGGTTGGGTTTCTGATTTTTGAAATTTTAACCCACCCATCCTGGATTATTAACCCACATTCTCTGGATTATTAGCGCAGGCCTCTGGATTACTAGTCATAACATTTAACTGTTAACATCCAGTAACATTACACTACCTGCTCCTGAGAAGCCTTCACTGTGGGGAGGGGGTCAGAATCTGGCAGTGGTCTCACACTCACACAAGCAAAAGAAAAAAGAAAGTACTTGCATTTATATAGCGGTTTTGATAACCTCAGGACCTCCCAAAGTTCTGTACAAGCAATGAAGTACTCCTGAACTGTTGTAATGTAGGGAATGCAGCAACCAATTTGCACACAGCAATCCCCACAAACAGCAGTGAGATAAATGACCAGATGATCTGTTTTTTTAGTGATGTTGGTTAAGGGATAATCATTGGCCTGGACACTGGGGAGAACTTCTCTGCTCTTCTTCGAAATAGTTCCATGGGATCGTTTACGTCCACCTGAGAGGGCAGATGAGGCCTCGGTTTAATGTTTGATCCAAAAGTCGGCACCATTAACAGCACAGCACTCCCTCAGTACTGTACTGAAGTATCAATCATGAATCAAGGCATGGAATGGGACTTGAACCCACTACCTTCTGACTCAGAGACAAGAGTACTACCGGCTGAGGCAAGTTAGGCTTAATATCTAAGTAGCTTTGGCACAGTGTGTGAACTGAAAATATACAAAAATAGCCAGCCCGAGGAGACTGGAATTTCCCAGCGTAAGGGTTAACTCTGAATGATTAACAACCACCTTCACAAATTCTCTCACAACACAAGTGACAGAGTCACAGATTGAGGTGCATGGTGTAAAGGGACAAAAGCATAAAGCTCTCTGAAGATTCAGTGAAGTATGAAAGAAAATGTGTTAATAATTTGTCTGTAAAGGATGCAAAACCATCGACGGCAGGTGTAAAAAGAAATGTTAACTGTTGAAGCTTAAAACCATAGGGGCTGTTTGAGATGTAAGAGAAAATGAGTGGGGCAACACTTCCCTAGGCAATACTCATTCATTTCTATACTTTATTTCCTCAGATGACACTGTATTACAATTCATTTTCGCAATTAAGGTAAGGTGTTCAGTCGTAGAATTGCACTTTGATTATACTATGGATGCAAGCTTTTCTCTGTCTGATGGTCTAATAGATTGCAAAGTCGTTATATCTGATCAGAATGATATATAGATACAACAAATATGTAGACCTGCCGGTAGGAACTGGACTCAATGAGAGATCCCTGCTGCGGGACGGGTAGGCCCGAGGCACACTCGATATTGGGCCTCATTTACATGAGACCGGCGAGCTGCAGTCACTTGCTGGGTGTCCCCAGGCAGCTCGCCGGTGAAGAAGATTTCAATTTTGACACCAGCAATGGCCCTCAGATAGGTCGTGGCAGGCGGGAAGCGATAAGGAGAGAGGAAGCAATCGGGAGTGGAGAGGAGATCGGGAGGGAGGGGGGCAATTAGGAGGGGGGAGGTGATTGAGAGGGAGGGAAGCAATCAGGAGTGGAGAAGTGATCGGGAGGGAAGGGGCAATCAGGAGGGGGGAGGTGATCGGGGTGGAGGAGGTAATCGGGAGGGGGAGGTGATCGGGAGGTAGGGGGGCAATCGGGAGGGGGGAAGTGATCGGGAGGGAGAGGGCAATCGGGAGGGGGGAAGTGATTGAGAGGGAGGGAAGCAATCAGGAGGGGGGAGGTGATCGGGAGGGGAGGGCGATTGGGAGGGTGGGGGTGATCGGGAGGGAGGGGGCAATTGGGAGGGGGGAGGTAATTGGGAGGGAGGGAGGAAATCGGGAGGGAGGGAGGAAATCGGATGGGAGGGACGTGATCGGGAGGGAGGGGCAACTGGGAAAAGGGAGGTCATCGGGAGGGAAGGGGCAATCAGGAGAGGGGGAAGTAATCGGGAGAGAGGGGGGCAATCGGGGGAGGGGGGAAATGATCAGGAGGGGGCCAAGCAGGGCCTGGCAACAGTCTTCGGCACTGCAGTGGAGCTGAGTGATGTCGGCTGCAGCAATCCCTTTATGGACCGCTGGTTAGGCTCAAGTAGAACACATTTTCCTGAATGCAGCCAGCGCGGCACAGGCTGAGTTTAGGGCAGACCAATTTGCATATGAAAGGGGCCTAACACCTGTTACAGGCACGGGCCCTGGATGTCTCTTTTATTGCTGTTACCAATATGGCAGGTGGTGCACTTCTGGTGTATAATGTGTGGGTGCATTTGCATGCCATATTGGATGCTTAGATGCCTGTTTTATACCTGAATAACAGGAGCGGTGCCATCGAATCTCTAGGCCATAATCTCTTGAAGATTAAGGATGAACTCTAATTTCTGAGAAAAGTATGAGGGGGGTTAAATTGGTTAACCCCCGAAAATAGGCCTGGGATCGCGGTGCGCGATTAACCCGCGCCTGGTTGTTGTGATGCAGGCAGCACATAACATTTGTGCTGCCTGGTGATTGCAGTGATTGCTGTGTGCAGCCAGCGCTACCTGCCCTGTTGATTGGCTGCACGCACTAGCAGGGGACCCCGATATCGGGAGTGGCTGGCACCACTTAAAGGCAGCTTGCACCTCTTAAAGGGGAGGTGCACTGTGGCTGCAGGGAGACCTGGAATTGGGATGGCAACTAACTCTGTGATGGAATATACTGAGGAATGGCTGGGCCTGCGAGAGACCGTGCACTAAGGTTCTCGGACAACACATTAGAGGTTTTGGTGCAAGAGGTGGACAGAAGGAGGGGCATCCTTTACCCACAGGGTTGCAGGAGGCCCTCCGGACATGTGTTGAAGAGGCAATGGGAGGCTGTGACGGACAAGGTAAATGCCAGGAGCATTGCACCATGCACATGGGTGCAGTGCAGGAAGAAGTTCAATGATTTGACATGAGTGGTCAAGGTGAGTGACTTCAACTGTCAAGTGGTATATTCTGCCAATTACACCATTAGCCTCATCCACTGCTCCACACACTACACCACCCATCACCCACATACCAACAAACTCCATCAGTACGCAACTCTTCCAATCAGATGCTGTATCTCACCCTCACACATTATCACTCTTGCAAGCTGCACACCCACAACTCACAGGTCAACTGGCAGCTATTCAACCATGACAGCCATATCACCCAAACATCTTGCAGGACACTCACTGTCACATGTCGTTCTTTCTTGCAGGAGAAAGTGGCAGATAACAAGAGGCAGCAGGAAAGACCTGGGGGAGAACAGGCACATCCTCACCCCCATGGAGGAGACAGTGCTGTCCCTCTATGATGGGCCGTCACTGCAGCCGAGGCCACAGGTGGTGCTGGAGATATCAATGACAAGGGTCTCTACATACCTAATCCTCCTTCTCGCTCCCCACAACTCCCTCATCCCACAATCTTTTCTGCCTCATGTGGTGTGAACTCGTATGTCTTACTTTCTCCTCTCCCCTCACCACAACTCAACCTGTGTTCCTTTGTCATTACAGATACCCAAAAACTGGAACCGGCACCGTCAGAGGAGGCAGAGGACGATGTCAGTGATGATGCAGACACACTGTCACTCGATCTTACGCTCTGAGACAGACACTGCATGTACTTTAGAGGCTAGTTTAGAGAAGGGTTCTGCACGTGGTGAGACACCGGGCACAAGTGCGCAGGAGCCGGGGCGGGGGGAATGGATACCACAGGTGCCAGTTCGCCGGAGGGTGAGGTCGCTCACTAGTTCTGTTGCTGAGGAATCAGATGATGACTTCGATGGGCCAGGCTATAGAAGAAGGCTGATGGGCGTACACAACCAAATGCTTGGTGCACTTGACAGCCTGCCAAAAAGTCTGCTCACAATGTCAAGGGGCATGGAGGAGTCCAGCTCCAACTTGGCACAGGGCTTTACGTAGAGCTTGAAGGCCATCCTCTCCAACATGGATGGGTGGTCACCTCCATCAGCACACCTGTGGAACCCACCATGATGCAGCGTCTAATGACCGATGTCACAGCTTCCATTGCAGCACAAATATCTGCCATCCAAGGTCTGACTGCTACCTTGGAAGCTCAGACTGCTGCTATCATGGCTCTGGGCTCCACTGTGGAACGGGGCTTCCAGGGCGTCACAGAACTCCAGCAATCTGTTCGCCAATTGATCACCAGAATTGCTGAGGTGCTGCAACATGGACCACGGTCCTGCTGTCCTCTCTCATTCCTGGTCCCACCCCTGCCACACCGCCAGTGTCCTTGCTGTTGCCTGTCAACCAGCCAGCCCAGACTGCTGCAGCCCAAGCCGAGATGGTGCAGTCTGAAGCCGGGCCCTCTCTGCCCAGGGCTGCTCAAGGTCGTCCTCCACAGCCAAGTGTACTCTGCTCAATTGAAGGTCAGCAGCCTTCCACCACCCATGCTCCAGCCACTGGGGATGCATCTCTTAGGAGCACTAGGAAACGTAAAGACACACGAACGACAGGCACTAAGGGAATGCACAATGGTGAATAGTAGCATTTTCTTTGAATTATGACGTGTGTTAATTTACAAATTTGGATTTGAATTTACATTTGGTGTTGGTTTTTATTTCTGCGATGGGCTGAGGGAGGAATGTGTAATCATAAGGAGGACGATTTGATGGTCATGTGGGAGAGGAAAGGTAAGGCGTGTGGGACTGTTGGTAAATGGAGAGGTGTCATTGAGGTTACTGGTATCGCTCATTAATCAGCTGATCACAGAGCCCTGGCAGACAGGGCCTGTCTACCTTGTTGCCTCCCTGCCTCTTCCTCCACTTCCTCCTCCACTTCCTTCTCCGTCTCTCCCTCCTCCCTCTCCTCCTCTGCCTCTTCCTCCTCCTCCTCTGCCTCTGGCTCAGTTTCTCACCTCGATGGCGTGTGCGCAAACGCCTAAATGGCGTCCTGCACACATCGCGCCGGAAATGTGCACACACATCTCAGATGCCATTTTCAGGGCTTAGGAGTGCATGTAGCGCCTACACAACAGGAGCTACGCGGTCCGATTTTGCCCCCTTCATGTTAAGGTTTGCGTTGAGTATGAGTCCAGTATCTCATTTCTACGATACACCCCATAATGCAATCACTGCTCCATTTTTCTCATGTCAACATGGAATGTAGATATTAACTGCATGTGAGCCAGCAAGTTGAATAAAAACAAGGACGACTATTCTATGTAATGGCAGCAATAGAAATCGTGTTTTAGTACAGTTTTTTTAATGTCACACTGATGATTTTGCATTGCCAATGTAGGACCTAGAAGTTGTGTCGTTACAAAATGAACTCCACTAAGAGAGAAGGAACTTGAGGGCTAACTCCCACATCTAGAACTCCCAGCGAGGAGCGGAGGTTACAAGGTCAGAAAATCTCAGGCCTACCGGCCACTTAATCTAATGGATGGAGGATCAGGAACTGCGAGCCTTTGATTTCCTGAGCAGTGCTTTCTGTGAGTGCCGTCTGTCGCTAGGACTGCCCAATCGGGAATTGGCCCTTTGAAATTTTCAAGGACCTTTCACATCCTCAGGTTGTTTCAAAGCCCTTCACAGGCCATGAACTACTTTTTTGGAAATTTATTTGCTGTTGTTTTGTAGGCAAACACAACAGCCAATTTGCACACAAGAAAGTGCCGTGAACAGCGACTGAGATAAATGACCAGTTATCTGTTTTGGTTGTATTGTCTGAAGGATAAACGCTTGTGCTGTGAATGGGGACATGGAATGCATTACGCCCAGCTGAACAAGTTTAACACATACGGCACCTCCGACAATACAGCGCTCCCTCGGTGCTGCACTGAACTGTCAATCTAGATTACATATTTAAGTCCTCTAATAGTCCTTACTGACTCAGAGTGGAGTGCTACCAACTGAGCCAAGCTAACACTAGAACATTATTGTACCAATCTAAAATTCTTCTTTTCATGGAACCCCTATAAGGAAAACTCCTACCTCACTCAAAGACATTCATAAAAGACTACTCAGAATGCCTGCTCCATTTTGATTGACTTCTGTGTCTGTAACACCATAGAAAATTGGGTGCATTAGATGTGCAACTTTAACACAACCCAATTAGAGTTAATAATGGTTTTGTTAGAAGAGCTATTACTACATTTTTCTGTCTGACCTTAAGCTGCGATCTATGTGATACTAATCCCTTATTACTGACAGTGTTGAAATGTAATTTAGCCATTATCAGTACAACTGTGAATAGGAAAAAAAGGGTCATTTGCTACGAGTTAAGTAGGAGCTATCTATCTGAGTCAGTGAACTGCGGCAGTGTCTGCAAACAGATTCTCATTCTTATTTACCCTATTGGCATTGTTACTTCCAAAGGTGATGCTTTACAGAATTGCTAGACCTCCCGGTCCCCAGCACGTTTCAATTTAAAGAAGCGTCAGACAAAGAGAGTGAGCATCATTAAAAAAATGTGTTAAATAAAATTAGAAAAGACCTTTAGTGGTAGACCTTTAGACTCCCAATCCAAGGCTTACTGATTCATTAAAACTTGCGTAACCTCCCAGACCAAGTTGCAGAAGCATAAGCCCGACTGCAAATGAATTATGGCATCCATGGACATGCATCACCTGACTCTGCTCTTTGATTAAACAACTGTGCTTACTTGTCACAAGCCTATGACATTTACGCATATTTAAAATATAAATATTGAATCTGAGTGTGGACTACTCCAAGAAAATAATTTTTTGTCATGCTGCAAAGACAATTCAGAGTGCGGTTAAGTTCAAGTAGATTTAACACAAAAAGCCACTCCCACAGTTTTCCTTCTTGTCTGATTACATTTATATTTCCCTATTTGATTCCCTCCTAACCCTCAGTAATCTTGATCACCAGTCCTCACCCTTCTCCATAACAGTGATGCTGGTATATGGAACAAGTTTTGCCACATTATATAATGAGAGCGGTTGTGTGCTGCATTTCAGAGCGAAGGGAAATGCACACGACCAGCCCTGCCCCAAAAAGTGGACTTCTTCTCAGCCTATTATATGGCAGTACCAACGATGCTTCTGCCCTGCCAAAGTCCACAACCCAGACGGCCCCATCTTCCCAACTGAAGGAAGTAAAGGAGGCAACCTAAGAACAGGGGCGAGTGAGAGAAACAAGTCAAGGGTATGGCATCTAAAGCACCAGCGTTCTGGCCATTTTTATGAATCATATTTTAAATCCAATACCCCCAAGAAAGAACTGTACTGTTTGGCAAGCTTGTGGGAGTGGTTTAGGGAATAGGATTGACTGGCAGGACTTTCGAGCCAGGCTAACCTGACTAATGTGCATTCATATGCAAACGGACATTTCACACTGACAGGCTGGATGGAAGGGAACCCAGGCCGATTGACATCATCGCCATTTAACATGATTACTGGGAACAAAACTCCGAGAGGTAACTCAGAGACACTCTCCTGGAGATGGCCGGGCCATTGTCTTCCAGGAGAGAAGCCAGAAACGACAAACACCCAGTAATCAGCACCCATTGTCTCTCCAGGTGCAAGGCCTGGGAGCGGGAAAACAAAATAGCATTTTTCACAAAGATTTCAAAGGTTATGAGTCACTCCTGGCCACAGGGGAGTCCAGACAGATCACCTGAGTCAATACATTGGGCAGTATAGGATCTGCTGGGCTATGCTCTCTGTTTCTCTCTCTCTTCTCCTTGGCATCAATCTACAGCGAGTCTCCCAAGTGGGGTTCTGCTCGATTCAACAGAACACCACCAGAAGCTGAGCGCTGCTCTTCATCCCTCATCAACAGGCCTCGACTCAAACTGGATCTTGGATACTGCTTCGGCGGCACAGGACCAGGAGCGAGATGTGCAGGAAGAAACTGCAAGCAACAACGGGCAATCAGGGTGAGCATATTGCCTGTGCCTACACATCCACAAGACCACTTAGCTGTGTGAGGGGGAGATTGTAAGTCCCAACCAAACCTTAGAGGGTTTTAGTGCTGGGGGGGGTTCTGTGTTAGTTTATTTCATGGGGGGGTTATTCTCATATTAGGCCGTGGTAATTTAGCACGGTAGGGCTTATTGAACAAGCCAGGGTTGTACTGTTTGTACTGTTTACTAGTGTCATTGTTAATCTTATTAAACACAATACGGTTGAGCCCGAAAACGTGTGTCCGAGTCTGATCTGTCCTTATAATCCCTATAGTTCCAGTACTTATAGTAAGAGGTGTGTTTTTGGTACGCCCAAGAAAACCACTTACACATCTCCCTTACATTGTTTTGTACTGCCAGTTTTAGCCTCTGCCAGTTGATGATACTGGAATTACAAACGTCTTATGAACCTAACAGAGAAAAGGGAACATAGGAACAAGACAGAAGTAGGCCATTTGGCTCATTTGATAAAGGCGTTTGATAAAGTGCCACATAACAGGCTTGTCAGCAAAATTGAAGCCCGTGGAATAAAAGGGACAGTGGCAGCATAACGAAATTGGCTAAGTAACAGGAAACAGAGAATAGTGGTGAACAGTTGTTTTTCGGACTGGAGGAAGGTATACAGTGGTGTTCCCCAGGGGTCGGTACTAGGACCACTGTTTTTTTTGATATATATTAATGACATGGACTTGGGTGTACAGGGCACAATTTCAAAATTTGCAGATGACACAAAAGTTGCAAGAGTAGTAAACAGTGAGGAGGATAGTAATAGACTTCAAGAGGACATAGACAGGCTGGTGGAATGGGTGGACACACGGCAATTAAATCTAATGCAGAGAAGTGCGAAGTGATACATTTTGGCAAGAAGAACGAGGAGAGGCAATATAAACTAAATGGTGCCATTCTAAAATGGGTGCAGGAACAGAGAGACCCGAGGGTATATGTGCACAAATCTTTGAAGGTGGCAAGACAGGTTGAGAAAGCGGTTAAAAAAGCATTCGGGATCTTGGGCTTTATAAATACAGCACAAAAGCACGGAAGTTATGTTGAACCTTTATAAAACACTGTTTCGGCCACAACTGGAGTATTGTATCCAATTCTGGGCACTACACTTTAGGAAGGATGTAAAGGCCTTAGAGAGGGTGCAGAAAAGATTTACTAGAATGGTTCCAGGGATGAGGGACTTCAGTTACATGGATAGACTGGAGAAGCTGGGGTTGTTCTCCTTAGAGCAGAGAAGGTTGAGAGGAGATTTGATAGAAGTGTTTAAAATCATGAAGGGTTTAGATAAAGTAAATAAAGAGAAACTGTTCCCATTGGCAGAAGGGTCAAGAACCAGAGGACACAGATTTAAGGTGATTGGCAAAAGAACCAAAGGCGACGTGAAGATAAACTTTTTTACGCAGCGAGTAGTTATGATCTGGAATGAACTGCCTGAAAGGGTGGTGGAAGCAGATTCAATCGTGGCTTTCAAAAAGGAATTGGATAAATGTTTGAAGGGAAAATATTTGCAGGGCTATGAGGAAAGAGCGGGGGAATGGAACTAACTGGATTGCTCTTACAAAGAGCCGGCACAGGCTCAATGGGCCAAATGGCCTCCTTCTGTGCTGTAATGATTCTACGATTGTATTCTATGATTCTATTTAGTTTGCACTGCCAGTTTGTTTGCAAAACCCTTTCTTCCCAAATACCTACCTCTCTTTTGAATATCTCAATTGATTTTACATCAAGGGTCTTCTGGCACAGTGCGTTCCACATTCTCAAAACCCTTTGTGTTAAGAAATATTTCCTGGATTCACTCCTATCTAACTTTGTTCTAGTGTTAAGATTAGGTCCCCCTCTTCTAGTCTTCTGTCTTTGCCTGTGTCGCTTCTAATTGTTGTTTTATTTTGTTCTCACTTCCTGAGCTTTTGAACTCCAAAAGCCTCAAGCATAAGCTGCAGCAAAATGATGATAATTCCTGAGGAAAATGTGCAACTTTCTGTATTTTAGGATATAGTCTCTCTGGCTATTTTCATGGTTAAAATGAAGTCTGGAAATCCCAAGGATTGAGCAGTCTCAGCAATCTCCTGTCTGTGTTGCTTTTTGGACTGGGAATTCTGTGAAAAGCTGTAATATTTATAGGAATGGGACCAATCTTCTAGTGGAGAAGGAGGTATAGGGTTTGTTGGGGATGTATATGACCAAAATTCAATATGGTGGCAGCTATGTTTATTATTCTGGGTGAATATACAGCTGTCACAGCTGCCTGACAAATACTCATTGTGGTAGGATATTAATCAATAACAAGTCAGTCAGTCTGTCGCCGATCAATCTCAGACCTGGTCATCTGGGTGGACTCCTACTGTGTCCGTTCAGACATGGGCAACACCATTCAAAGAAAGAAAAAAAACTTGCCTTTATGTAGCAACTTTCACATCCTCAGGATATCCCAAAGCAGTTCTCAGCCAATGATTTACTTTGAAGTGCAGTCACTGTTGTTTTGTGGCTAAACAAGATAGCCAATTTGTGCACAGCAAGGTTCCACAATCAACCAATGAGATGAATGGCCAGCTAATCTGTTTCTGGTGGTGTTTGGTTGAGGGCCAGGACACCGGGAGAACTCCCTGCTCTTCTTTGAATAGTTACATCCACTGAATAGGCATATGGGACCTCAGTTTAACTTCTCACCCCAATGACGGCACCTCCGACCATGTTCCGCCAGTACTGCACTGAAGCATTAGCCTAGACTATGTGTTCAAATCTTACACCCACAACCTTCATGACTCAGAGGCAGAAGTGCTACCAACTGTGCCAAGTAACCACTTCAAATGTCATTTGTTCACGTAATCTGATGTGATAGTTCCTTTCATTGATCATAAGAACAATCATCTGAAAAACTAGGCCTCTTCAAAATTCCTGTTGCCTGACCCTCAGGCGTAATGCTCAATTTTTAGTAGCAGAGATCTGCAAAAGTCCTACACAAAATGCTAAGCACAAAAGCTCCAAATTCTTTTGTGGTGATCACTACTGGTTTCACCATAATCTTCTGTTATGTTCACTGTGGTGTAACCTCTAGCTGGTTTCACATGTGACACCCCATCTTCATCCCATTTTTCTGTTTCCTTCTGAGAACCATTCAGCTTTAAGAGACTGGTCCCATTATCACTGTTCTTGTGCTGCTCAAGATGTTGTTATAAGGATTAAGAGTTGAGTTTGGTCAGTGTCTGATGAACAAATGTAAGAAATGATTTCACAAACTACAGGTGGTGAGGGTAGCCTGGAACTCACAAATGGACTGCGGCCTAGAATCTAACTGAATTTGCCCCCAGGAGCTCTGATAAGGCAATGACTAGAGACTTTAACATTTTAGTTGTATTTTCAATACAAAAAAAATTTCTTGCTTGAAGCTGGTGGGATCATTTCCCTGGACACCTCTGCACTTGACCACTCCTTCACACTGAAGAGTTGCAAGTGTTATAAATGGTCCTCCCTTGATAAACCCACCTGTGTAGATTTTTACATTCACTTAAACAGGCATATATGGCCTTAGTTTAACTTCTCATCCAAAAGGAGAGCACGCCCTCAGTTCTACACTAAGGTGTCAGCCGAGATTACGTACTTAAGTCCAGCAGTACTAAGTACAATGCTGCACTGACTCAGGTGCTGCCTTTCAGATGAGATGTTATACCGAGGCCCCGTCGGTCCTCTCAGGTAGATGTAAAAGATCCCATGGCACTATTTCGAAGAGCAGGGCAGTTCTCCCCGGTGCCCTGGCCAATATCAACCAACATCACTAACAAAAACAGATGATCTGGTCATTTATCACATTGCTGTTTGTGGGACTTTGCTGTACGCAAATTGGCTGCTGTGTTTCCTACATTACAACAGTGATTGCACTTCAACAGTACTTCATTGGCTGTAAAGCATTTTGGGACATCCTGAGGTTGTGATAGGCGCTATATAAATTCTTTCTTTCAAACAGGCCTCTTATTTGCATATGCAAAGAGTCTAATGCCTGTTTCATTCATGGGCACTGCAAACCGAATTTTTGGCCTTTACTAATATGGTGGGCTTGTAATGAGCATGTGCTTCCATATGCCCACCAGATTGGAGGATTAGGAGGCCGTTTAGCACCTGTAAAAGGGTGCTTCGTGACCAAATTTCTAGGCCTTAATGTGTTTGCGTGACATTCCTCTGTCTAAATGGGGTCTTAACCTGTTTATGCAAAATGGGTTAACTGCTCCATTAAGATAGCTAACAAAGAAATATCTTCTAACCATGTTAACTGCTCATCGGCTATTATTGACAATAATCATTTCTAGCCCCAAATGCATATGGAAAGCCAACCATCATAACACAGCTCTCTGTACATGAGACAGCCGTCAGTGGGGGGAGGGAACCTAATAATTACAAAGAGAGCTGAGTATTAACATGAGGAACTGAATATTGATTGGGTCAAGCCTTACATGTGTCAAAAGAACTAGGGGGAGATGAGGAGAAATGTTTTTACACAGCGAGTTGTTATGATCTGGAATGCACTGCCTGAAAGAGTGGTGGAAACAGATTCAATAGTAACTTTCAAAAGGGAATTGGTTATAAAAGGAAAAAATTGTAGGACAATGGGGAAAGAGCAGGGAAGTGGGACTAATTGGATAGCTCTTTCAAAGAGCTGACACAGGCACAATGGGACGAAGGGTCTCCTTCTGTGCCATTTGATTCTATGATATATGATATTTGAACCCTTTCCTGGAATGTTCCTTTAAAGGATTCTAGTGTCTTTTAAAGTGGATGTTTAGTTATTGCAGGTCCCATATGTCTATTTTTTGAATTATGATTTTAAATAAAGGTGATTTTAGGAAATATTGACTATTGTAAAATCACAGTAGATTTAAGGGACTAGAAGGACTTATCTCAGTCTGTGGACATTTCTGTTTTATAATATGTACAATTTCAGTCTCCATATCACTCAGTCATATAGCCCAGTCTGTCGTAATTTTATTGCAAGGGTTCTTCCACAGTGCTCAAAGGGCTCTCTCGAGGACTAGGACGATGGTTAATGTCAGTCATATAATTTTGACTGAAAAATACAGTAATAACACAGACAGAATTAAAAATAAGATATCAATAACTAAAACAGCACTTAATCCAAACTCTCTCTTTGTTCACTGTATACGATCCTGTAAAATAAATTTAGAAGCTTGCAGTTGCAGAGCAAAGAATGAGATGGAGCAGCGAGAGAAAGAGAGAAAAAGGAAAGGGAACAAAAGACCAAGGTAAATAGAAAAGAGACGAAGATGAAAGCACAAATAGTGAGGAATATAAATGTAGAATTAAAGAACAGGCACAAAAAGCACGGGTTCTCATCAGTAATAACTTTCACTAACTCATGTAGCTGACACATTGAGATCCAGTGACCTTGCCTGCTCACATAAATTCTGCAGAGCAGATAGTAGGAGAAGGTTTTTTTTTTCCCTTGCACACAGCACGAAATATATTGGAAACCCTTTTATCATTTGAATATTTCTCTTGGTACGTTTGCACTGGTGTGTACGCAAGGAAAGGAAGTGGGGGAGGGAGAGCAGTGTCCTTGTAGAGGAACAGTCTAATGATATCGGAACGATGGGCTAGAAATTCGACCGTGTAGCGCCCATTGTTTCGGTGCTACATGGCCTCTTGAAGTTCCAGAATGGCATCAGGGATGCGCGCATACGCTTCTAGCGTGACGTGTGCTAGATGTGTCTTAACCATGACCAGCTAAATGTATCCTAGATGGCCTGCAGAAACCCCAGAAGCGCCATTTAAAGGGACCGTGCAGGATTTACAGGTTAGTTGCAGGATTATTGCTTCTGGCTGCTGATGCATTTGTACCTGTATTTGGAGGACTCCAATACTTGAATACTAGGATAAGGGGACATAACCTAAAAATTGGAGTTAGGACTTACAAGAGTGAAGTTAGGAAACGCTTCTACATGCAAAGGTTGGGAGAAATTTGGAACATTCTTCCGCAAACTGTAGGTGATGCTAGCTCAATTGTTAATTTCAAGTCTGAGATTAATAGATGTTTGTTATCCAAGGGGATTAAGGGTTATGGGGCTAAGGCGGGTATATGGAGTTAGGTCACAGATCAGACATGATCTTATTGAATGGCGGAACAGGCTTGAGGGGCTAAATGCCATTGCCACTCACTGCCTCCTGTTACGCGCCACCTTCTCCTGCAAAAAAGCAGGATATGTGTCGGTGAGTGTCCTGCAGGATGTTGGGGTGATGTGACTGTGATTGTTGAATAGCTGCCAGTGCGTGTAACCTGTGAGTTGTGGGTGTGTGGCTTGCAACAGTGGTAATGTGTGAGGGAAAGCATCTGATTGGAAGAGTTGAGTACTGATTGGAAGAGTTTGTCGGTAAGTGGGTGATGGGGGGTGCAGTGCTTTGTGCAGTAGATGAGGCTAGTGGTGCAGTTGGTAGCAGATGCCACTTGTCGGTTGACCTCACTCACCTTGACCACTCATGTCAAAGCATTGAACTTCTTCCTGCACTGCGTCCATGTTCGTGGTGCTATGCGCCTGGCATTGACTTCGTCCCCTACTGCCTCGAGAGCATATGTCTGGAGGGCCTCTTGCGCCCCCCCCCCCCCCCCCCCTACTGCGGATATAGGATGCTCCTCCTGCTGTCCACCTCTTGCACCAAGGCCACTAGTGCATCATCAGAGAACCTTGGTGCACGCTGTCTCGCAGGCCTAGTACAGACTCAGACTGGCAGATTGGTGAGGTCTGGCATGCAGATTGGAGGATGTGGGATTTAGAAGTGCGTAACCTTTATTCAATGTTTTAACATAGCTAAACAGTCTGTAAACATAGGGACGGCACCTGCAACTGTGTTTTACCTGTGCGATGTCTGATCTCCATTTAGACTCCCTTTTCTTATTTTATGCAAATAAGAGGTGCAGCCTGCCTTTAAGAGGAGTGAGCAACTCACCCAAGATTTGGGCCCCTCCCTGTTGGTGAGAAGTGGAGAGAACAGAGAAAATGGAGAGACGAACGCAGCTAGGGCTCCACGGGGCGCATCTGTCAGGTAAACGAAGTTGCAGCGCCAAGCTAACGTACTGGCTGCATTGGTACCTCCAGGAACAGGCTAATTGCGCACCTCAATGCCCGCGCTCGGATACGGGGGTTAACCAATTTAATCCCCCCTGTATTTAGTCTTTTTCTACTGTCACCAGAATGAAGTCTTGGCTGTATTTTTATTAGGATAAACGACACAATCAGCAACTTAATGAAGCTACAATTTTTGCTTTTTTAATTTAAAGGAAGAGAAAAATTAGAAAAACATAAACTTATAAAATGAACAATGTGAAAAATGCTCTCACTCCATCTCCCAGACCTGGTTCGATGGGATGAAAATTTCCTTTCTCTGCTGACTGGAAGGGTCCCAAGTAAAATAAGCTTGATCAGCCAACCCAATTTCTTTATAGGCATGGGACCACATCACAAATGAGTTTATAATTTAGCACTAATTGACTACGTTGGCATTCTTGCTTAGAGGGGTGATAAGGAAGGCTGGTTGCGAGATGGAAAATTATGAACTAGTGCAATAGAGGGTGCTTTTCTGAGGCTAATGCTGAAGTACATTGCTCAGGCAGGCCAAGGGTTTTTTAATCTGCATCTAACCGTGGCATGACTGATCGGGGAGTGCCTGATGCTGACACAGAGTGACAAAAGTGGAAAAAACATTCAATTCCCTTATAAAGACATTCCTCACTTTGATGAACAGAGAACTTCCCCTCCCCCCTTAAAAGAAAGACGAAGACTACAGCAAAAGAAAAAAGCTATAAAGCAAAACAAGAAATGACAGCATGACACATTGGGACTCATTTTTACCTTCACCACTCGGGCTGTGAACTGGCGGAGTGGATTGTCCATGTATTATCGAACCCACATGATTTTCATTACATTAATTTCAACAAAACGAAAATGGGGGGTGTTCTATAACGGGCAGGCGATACACTCTGACAATTTACAGCCCAGGCAGTGAGGTTGTAAATTAACCTCCATCGGATCTGCCAGCGTCTAAAAGCGAATGACAGCTCAATTTTTTGGGTGCAGACGTTCAACAATTACACTTGAAGCGCCGGCCCTGAATTTCCTAGGACGTGCTGTCGCTGCGCCACTGTAACTCCGTCGTAAGTGCGCCGTTTAATTCAGGGCCCTTATCTTTCTCCTTCAGAAGCTGACTGGCCTGTTGTGCCTTTCCAGCACTTTATGACAACAAGTTAGCCTGCCTAAAAAAAATCCCCGATACGGCTGAACCAGCCCAGCAAATCAATGGTCATTTCCCATTGGGATTGATACTGTAAATATACAACGACAACAACTTGCATTTATATAACACCTTTAACATAGTAAAACATCACAAGGTGCTTCACAGGAGTGCAATCAGACAAAAATTGACACCGACCCAAAGAAGGAGACATTAAGACAAGTGACCAAAAGCTTGGGAGGGAATTCCAGAGCTTAGAGCCTCAACAGCTAAAGGCAAGGCCACCAGTGATGGGGCGAAGTGAGTGGGGAATGCACAAAAGACCATAGTCTGAGGAATGCAGAGTTCTCGGAGAGTTGTAGGGTTGGAGGAGGTTACAGACATAGGGAGGGCGAGGCCATGGAGGGATTTGAACATGAGGATGAGATTTTTAAAATCAAGACCTTGGTGGATTGGGAGCCAATGTAGGTGAGTGAGCACAGGGACTTGGTGTGAGTTAGCATACGGGCCGCTGAGTTTTGGATTAGATCAAGTTGGAGAGTGGAAGGTAGGAGGCCGGCCAGATAGGAAACCGGCCAGGGAGCATTGGAATAGTCAAGTCTGGAGTTAACAAAGGCAAAAGGGGTCGGAAGCTCATCTCAGGGTTAAATAGGAATGACTCAGCCTGAGACAATGGTCAGACAGGGGAATGGAATCAGTGCCTAGGGAATGGAGTTTGTAGCGGGGGCCGAAGACAATGGTTTCAGTGTTCCCAATGTTTAATTGGAGGAAATTTCAGCTCATCCAAAACTGGATGTCAGATAAGAAGCCTGATAACACTGAGGCAATGGTGGGGTCGAGAGAGGTGGTGGTGAGATAGAGCTGGGTATTGTCAGCGTACATGTGGAACCTGACGTCATGGGAGCAGGTGAAAAAAAGGAGTGATGACTGCATCTCAGTCATAACATTGGAAAACAGTTGGCTGCCAGGTCACTGACGGATTGCCTGCACTGCCAATAGTCCCGTTCAAAATAGCTGCTGAGCTTTGCACTTACGAAAGATAAAGAGGTTTGAAGTCGTCCTGGGTTTCAAATCCTAGTTGCAGAATCCTGCACCAGCAGGAAACTGGCAAATGTCCAACACGGATTCAACTCATTATTGACTGAACTGAAAAATGGGTTATCTATGAGCGGAGGGATCATTAAATTCAATGAAAGATAATTTGTCAAGAGGCACAAGATGTGTCAAGTGAGATTACCTAGACTCTGTCTCACTTTCAAAAGGAAGATGATGAAAGGCCTAACTGCTGTGAGAAAATAAAGTTGTAGCAGGAAGAGATGCCACGCGAGTAGACAGGCGGCAATGATTACTTTTATCTCTGCTACCTCTAGCCACTGGGGACATTTTACTATTCCTTGCTTGTTCTAACATCAAAGGAGGGAAGAACTGCCTGACCTGGAAGTAGGGCTAGCACTGATTTAAAGGAGAGGCCCAAATGCTAACCCACCATGAAACATCAGAATCTAAAAATAACTGTGGTATTTTTGACTGAAAGTTGTTCTTAAAAATATGCCGATCTTCTCTCCCTAATTAACATTCTACTTTTGAGCTTTTCTTGCAATCAAATTTTTGAATGCAGTCAGAAATACTGTAGATTAATTCTCCTGGTGAGTTAGTAGTTGTATTTTAGAGTAATTTTGCTTTCAGGTGTTGCACAGGTATTTTGAAATCGAAATGTGACATTAACCCCTCGAAAAGTTCGTACTGTTAACTAATGGATCCTATGGTCTAGTTTATCGTATAGGAGTGCCTCTAAAACAACATAGCTATAGCTAACACCTGAGCATTTCCTGATGGTTCGGTAGATAAATAAACTGTCAAGAGTTGAACCAAGTCATGTTTTGATTCCCAGTCTATGCTGAGCTAGCTAGTCTCAATCAAGGCAGTGATGGAGGAGCTGGAATTGTTTTTAAAGTTTGTGATTTTCATTTGGTCTCGCAATGTAGGCGACGCTGGCAAAGTTGTATTCATTCCCCATCTCTGGTTGCCCTGAGAAGGTGATGGTGGGCCTTCTCCTTGAACTTCTGCAGTCCTTGTGGTGATGATGCTCCCCACAATGGTGTTAGATAGGGAATTCCAGGATATTGACCCAGTGATGATGAAGGAACAGCAATATTCATCCAAGTCAGGATGGTGTGCGACTAGGAGGGGAATCTTGGAGGTGACGGTGTTCCCACAACTTGCTGCTCATGTCGTAAGGGAGGGAGGGGCCAGTGAAGTAAGCTTGGTCTCAGTGCCTCCAAAGAGATAAAAAAGAGACAGAATTTCTGCTCCTGATTGCTAACCAGCGAACCCTGCTTGGAATGTGCATGCACCTGGATGTTGGGTGATGACCCATGTGGGTTCAGCTGTAATTGCCTTCCCCCCCTCAATTATTGAATAGCCTCACATTTAAGTGAGATAGCAGAAGGGAGCTGGCACCAATGGATTCATACAGCAGCATTAGTCAACACCCTCAGTAGAACAGAGGAGAAAATTAGGGGGGAGAGCAGAGACCATCTGAAAGGGAGACAGAGAGGTAGGTTTCATTACACTGAAAGAAAATCAAACGAACGTTCTCGAAATTAGATTGGGAATAATTCCTCATTCTGTACGTATATCAGTAGTTTTATTCAGCATGACAGACAAGCAAGCCCAACATTAAGTGTCAACATTGACTAATTACAGACCGTCATTTTGGTTTTTAATCAAAGTGGATTTTGTCAATTTAGCATTATTGCTGTGGGACTGAAACGTTAGCAGAAGCTGATAGCCCATGTAAGAGTTTACGTGCAGCTTCTCGTCGCGCTGTGTGTAGGTACTCACGCAATTGGATGCTTTGCAGAGCGAATCAGACTCTCAGTGCTTTCTGATGGGGGCAGATGGTAATTGCAATATAGATGCCGTCAGTCGTAAAGCAGATCTTTCTCGCTGGACGGTACATGACAATGTTTGTTTAGGAGAAGAATGAGAATCAGATGTGGCTATTGGGTTCCACCACAGATTCCATCAATACTTCCTTGGTGTGAAACACAGTCCCAGTTTTCTAGTTTTTATGGCACCTTTTCATGTTTCAATTGTCATCAGAATGTTTTCTAGTTTATTAAATGAAAGAATGAAGAAATGTTTCCCATTCCCAGCGGTAACTAGTATGTTCTATATACTTTTGTGCAAAAATATCCCACTGGGAGAGAAATTTGCCTTGTGCTCAAAACGGGCGGCAAGTTGGCAGAGCGATTGCTCCACCTGCCGGTCCTGAGGCTCAAGTCAAATTCACCATCTGGCCTCATTTGCTTGGAAGCGGCAAGCTGACGGCGTCAAACTGGAATCCCGATGTAGCTCTCCAGCCAAGCCAGCTCACAGGCAGATCATGGCGGAGCTGAAACCGAGGCAGGGAGGCCAAGCCCGGGCCAACAACGTCCTGCAGTATTTTTGTGGAGCCAGGAGCTCTCCTGAAAATGTTTTGTGATTGTTTTTTGAGCAGCCTCCATCGATCCCTTTAAGGTTAGGCCTTCAAGTTTGGCCACTCAAGACCTAGTTGGCCTTAGGTACAACTAGGCGGCGCCCATTTGTACCTAACTTTTGCATAATGGTCCTACAACCGGCGTTGAACCGCGATTTACATAGTAAAGCAGCCTTATGCCTGTTTCAGGTGGGCAGTCTGCTTGTCAATTTACATGCCCGCCTGAATATTGCACCAGGCGTGACTAGGACGTCAATGGGGTGGTCGAGGTGCCTCACCCTCCCACCCCCCACCCCCGATTTTCAACACCTGGTCGCCCGTCTTTCAGGCACAAAATGGACAGCCGTAAACTAAATTTCTCCCCTATTGTTATTTCCACGATAACAGAACAAAAAACAATCAGAAAACTGACATTTTCGGCTCGATTTTAGCACCCGCAATCGGGTGCGTTCGTGGCGGGGGGGGGGCTGCGAAAATCGGGGATTCCTGGGGCGGGTCTGGAGCCCAGCTCCAAACGGCCCACTTCCGGGTTCCCCAGTGACGCGCTGACATGCGCGCGCAGCCCCCGCAGGTGGGACTCCCGCCAGCAATTAAAGCTGGCGGGGTGCCACTTAAAGTACTTGAACAGGTACTTCAGGTTGTTTACAGACCTGACTGACCTGATATTTTAGGAGGGCTGGGATTTTGCAATGAACTGAGACTGTTTCCCGTACTGGGGGAAACACTCCCAGTTGAAATGAACGTGTTGTAGCCACCAGCCTGTGGCAGCTGCAAAGGTCCATTTGACAGCTGGGGGGGTGGGGGGGGAGACCTTTACTCATTGCAGGAGGCCACTCTGTCACTTTGGACAAAGTTTGGCCTCCACCACCATCCTCCTAACAATAAAATTCACCAACTTGCACACTTACCCCGGGGTCCAGAGACATGTACCTACCTTGCGGACCCCCTCAGATGTACATCTTCCGGATGGGGGCCGCCGTAGCTGCAGTCATGACCTCCTCGGAGGGCGAACAGCATCACCAGCCTCGCCGGCCACGCCACAGAGCTCCACAACACAGTGCTGTGACACATCCACCTGCACAGCAGGAGGGAGGGCAACCGCAGAGAGAGATGGGTCGCAGAGGGCACTACCTTCGGCACAGGGTCTACAGACTAAGGCTCAGCTTCCTGGACCTCTTTGAGCAGCAGTGCACATAGAGGCTCAGTGCACATTCGACATGTAGTCGTGGACATCTGCAGCCTCCTTCATGCCGAACTGCTCCCGGCTGGCCCGAGCACCATCTTCTTACCTGTCGCTGTCAAAGTCACCACTGCCCTCAACAACTTCTCCTCCGCACCCTTCCAGGGTGCCACCGGGGATATCGCCAACGTCTCTCGGTCGTCTGCACAAAAGAGCCCTGCAAATACACCTACACCCACTCTGCAGTGACACAATGGGTGGCATCAGTTGTGAGTCTTCATAGTGATCCTCAGGAAAGGGCATTATTGCACAAACCAGACAAGATTCGCAAAGACGTGGCAGTGGTGGTGCCAATATAATATGTGATGTGAGTTGATCAGAAATTAAATATAAGTAAACACCATGACAAACCCTCAAACACCCTTGTGCATCTCCTTCATGCTCACGACACGTTTGCCTTACGCTTCCTACTGTACATATGTGATGCATGCCCTGTGGCTGCAGCACAGGTAGTGGCAGGTTGAGTGAGGCTGACTGTGAAACAGATGCACGAGAGGGTGAGTATGAGATAGAGCCATGAGATTGTATGAGGATTGGGTTGGGTGGTAGTGGTGGGATGAGTACTGGCGAGGTGAGTAAGTGCAGGTAAGATGAGGATGAGCTTTGAGTGGGTGTGAGGGGTGATGTGATAGAATAGTGTTGGCAGTGCAGAAGGAGATATGGGGTGGGGGCGGTGATGTGTCAGACGGAGGGGAGGGGAATGCGTAAGTGTACTCACTTCGGCTGACCTACTTAGGTGATTGAAGCGCCTCCTGCACTGTATGCAGGTGCGCGATATGTTGGTGGTGTTGGTGACCTCCTCTGCCACCTCGAGCCAGGCCTTCTTGGTGACAGAGGCAAGCCGCTTCCTCCCGCCCGCCGGGGGGAAGATCTCTGTCCTCCCCCTCCTCCTCACCCCATCCAATGATACCTGGAGTGAGGCATCATTAAACTGGGAGCAGCCTTCCCCCTGGGCTGCTCCATGCTGTAATTTTTCCTATTTTCTGCAGCATCAGTCAGTGGAGGACTGCCCCTTTAAATAGAGCTCCTCCAGCTGACAGACCTTGCTGCGCATGCGCAGTCCGCCCGCCACGCAGCGTTCCAGCGGGAAACCCGGAAGCACAGGTAAGTGGCTCCAATTAGCCTGCGATTGCGTCCGGAGCACACTGATTTCACCGGGCACGTTACCCACTGAGAACCCGCCGCCCTGCTAATATCAAGCCCTTTGTTTCAGTAAAGATTATTTTATCCCCTCCTGTTCCCATCTCGAGTTCCTTACATAAGAAAGAAAAAAAGAAAGAACTTGCATTCATATAGCACCTTTCATGACCTCAGGAAGTCCCAAAGCACTTTACACCCAATGAAGTACTTTTGAAACGTAGTCACTGTTGTAATGTAGGAAACGCGGCACCCAATTTGCGCACGGCAAGGTTCCATAAACAGCAATAAAATAACCAGATTATCTGTTTTAGGTATTGGTTGAGGGATAATATTGGCCAGGACACCAGGGAGAATTCTCCTGCAATTCTTCGAATAATGCCGTGGGATTTTTTACGTCCAGAAAGGTGTCCCTGCCAGACTCTATTAGCCTATGCTTTCCTGACATTACTCCTAGTTCACTTTCCGAATACTCTTCTCACATCTTCTTTCTTGACACTTTTTTGCACCTTAATTTAAACTGGAATTACACAATATCTTGAGTCTACCTGCTAAAACTGTAAACTCAACTTTGTCCCGTATTTTCAGCAAAGTATTTCCAAACTCTGTTCAACACTAGCACTTGTAGAGTTTTATTGAGGGGCTGAAACCTGTCACATTTCTGTCACAGAAACTCTACATTCCAAAGTCCATTCACCTGCCACCAGTTTAGTAACAGTGCAAAGGCAGAACCATTTCCTTTTAATACTAAACTTGGAGTGTAAATCAGGCACCCAGGCTTGAACTGAGTCCAAGGTGATGGAAGACAACCTTCCCCAGGGAGTCTAACTCAATTTGGTTCATGCGCCAGGTCGGGCCCTGGAAGTGCGACGAAAACCCCATTTACACGTGTAAAGCAGGGTTACTATCATACCTCCGGTGAGGTTAAGATGGTGGAACGTCAGCAGCTCTACGGGATTTTCTGCCCAATGCCACAATAATTCAATAACACACACACAATGTATGCATACACACATCACACATGCATGCGCGCACATATACATGCAGCATTTTTAAATGCAAAAATACAATTTACCGGAAACCGTGCTGAAAACATCAACAGCGGCAAATGACAAGTGTTTTTTTTCTATTTTACTCTTGTTGCCCTAATATAGATGGTAAGTTGACAACCTATTCAGTTGTTACTCGAGTGCCTGCATGACAGGAGGTATAATCTCTTTACAGCAGTCAAAATGGTTTAATAATGCATGTCTCAAACCTGCATTTTGTCAGATGGTTGATGAGCTTTCTCTCAAGAATTAAAGGAGTTGCTGACAGCCCCTTCATTTGTCAATCGCACATTGTTAATGCGGAGCCAAGCACTGTCCTTTTCTGTCAGAAGTGATTTTATTTTAATTGATATGTTTAAAAACTAAAATACAACCAATTTGTTTTGTGCATTTGGAAAGAAAAAGGGGAGATAGAGCACCTAACAAGCAGCTAGAAGATTCATACAACAGAATGGATGCTTTTTACCAGATTTTCCTCTGTTTATAGTGAAAAGGTCCAAATATACTGAAATGGATTAATTTATCAACCGTTTCAAATCAGGAGTGTTCTTCTGTGTGAAAAAAGGAAGCTGGACCAGAGTGATATCAAGTGAGGATTGCTTCTCAGGGCACGTTTATCTATATCAAATATAAACAGAATGTTACACAAGTTTCCTCTAATAAGCTTGACCAGACACAGAGCAAAATAAGACCGGTCTCTTTGGGCTCGATTTTCCCAGGAAAATGCGGGTGTGTTGGGGGCCGGGGGCTCCAAAAATCACAGAAATCCTGTTCGAGTTCGGAGCCCGACTCCAACCCGCCAACATCCGAGTTCCCCATGGACGCATCTGTGTGCATGCGGGCGTCCTGAGTCCGGAAGTCCCGCCGGCAATTAAAGTCGGCGGGGTGATAGTTAAAGAGCCAAATGTAGCTCATTGAGGTACATAAGGCATTTTACTTGTGACAGATTACGAACTTAGAATGATTTTTAACTTACCTGGACGGCTTTCCCACCGCTTCTGATTCACGCCTGAACGCCCTGATGTCTCCCTCTCCGATCTCCCCTCCTTCACCACCACCCCCCCCCCCCATATCCCCCCGATCTCTCTTTTCCACCCCCTCGATATCCCCCCGATTTCCCCTTCTTCACCCCACCGATCTCCCCTTCACCCTCGCGCTCCCCCCGGATTTCCCCTTCTTCACCACCCCTCCCCCGATCTCCCCTCCTTCACCCCCCCGATATCCCCTGATCTCCCTTTTCCACCCCCCGATATCCCCCGATCTCCCCTTCTTCACCCCCGCTCTTCCCCTGATCTCCCCTTCTTCACCCCCGCTCTCCCCTCCTTCACCCCCCGATCTCTTCAACCCCCCGATCTCCCCTTCTTCAACCCCCTCCCCCGATCTCCCCTTCTTCACCCGCTCCCCCGATCTCCCCTACTTCACCCCACGATCTCCCTTCTCCACCACCCCCCCCGATCTTCCCCTCCCCCCCCAATCTTCCACTCTCTCCCCCACCCCCGATCTTCCATTCCAGCGCCGGATGATGTCTAACTCTCTCTCTTTCTCTCCCCCCGCCCCTCGTGCTGCAGCTCCTGACGGCAGCCAGCCTGTCAATCAGGCTGGTTGCCAGGTGCAAAACCCGGAGAGCACCTTAATCATCATCAATTACGATGCGATTGCATCGGAAATGGTGAGGTTTGTTTATTCGGGTTTGCCACATGCACCTTCAACTGCCCAACCACTGCCAACGCGCCACCATTTCAAAATTGAGCCCTATGACTCCAATTTACAGATATTTTCATTAATAAGTTTGGCTAGCACCAATACCAAGTGAGTCCAATATGCATTGCTGATGGGATACTCTGTTGGGGGCATAATGCTTGTTGCATGCATGCAACAAATAAAATTAAAAAAGAACATACATTTCTATGGCATCTTTCACAACCTCAGGACGTCCCAAAGTGCTTTACAGCCAATTAAGTACTTTTTAAAGTGTAGTCACTGTTGTAATGTAGGAAATTCGGCAGCCAATTTACAGATAGCAAGGTCCCACAAACAACAATGAAATAAATGACCAGATAATCTGTTTTAGGTGTTGGATGAGGGATAAATTTTGGCCAGGACACCAGGAGAACTCCACTGCTCTTCTTTGAAAAGTGCAGTGGGATCTTTTACATTCTTTGGAGTGGGATTGGATCTATGACCTTCTGACTCAGGGCGAGAGTGCTACTACTGAGCCATGGATGACACTTTGGGCAAATGGGCATTCATTTGATTTGAGTTTGCACACTATAGGCATCCATACTCTCACTCAGGTCAGAAAACTTCCTCCTCATCTATTCCTAGATCTATAGATGTGGGTGACTCTGTGGGGAATCTCCTGTCATGCTTGTGGCACATTGGCTCTGACAGGAAAGTTTCCCTCTGCCTCAAAAATGAAATCCTTCCTCTGATGCGCCTTCTCAAGTAACACGTCCACCTTTTCCTGACCGAAGAGGGCAGTTACATAGGAACATAGGAACTGCTGAACGAAAAAGGACCAAGGTCCATCTAGTTCGCCTTCTACCATCCTAGTAGTCGCATGATACAATGATAATGGAGTAGTTCTAACACTTGATCCTTGGTGACACTTAATCTTCTCTGCAGCATTCAGACAAAACAGCATTGTACACTAGGAAGGAACAGCAGCTCTTTAAGAGCTGCTGCACACTTCATTCCCTTATCACTTGCTGCCATAGTGCTTCCTGTGCAGTGAGTGTGTTGAAATGGCCAAATTACCAAATCTAGTGAGATCAGCTCCCCTCTACACCATTGCGAAAGCATTGATGTATACCGCGATCTTGGTGCCATTACAAATTGTCGGGGTAGAGGTATCACAATGGATAGGTTCGGAGCCTGAGAACTTCTATCTCAAGTGCCTCCCTACTGACCACTATCGCTGGCAAACCAGACTGCAGTTCACTAGCCAGGGAGGGGAGATTCATGTCTTAGGCTCGAGAATAGTTAACCACACCAATAAATAGATTAGTTTAAATAATTAATTGTTTATTTAGCATCAGATTTCTCCACATAAATCTCACTTCAGGTGGCTTAGTTCAGCAAAAAGGCAGGCATATAACAGAACAGTTTACATACACAGCAGCAATATAGCCAATAAATATGTAAGCTCACCCACAATCAATCTATTGTCTGCCAAGCAGGCAGCTACAGATCATCGGCAGTTACAGTTCATCTTCCACTAAGGGTTCATCACCCTAGGGATTTGGTTTATATCCCCTTCTGATTCACAGCGAAGTCCTCTCCTCCTGCAATGTCACTTCATTATTATATTTGCCCCTCTTTTCTAAGTAAGCTGTCATTTTCTTTTCTTCCCCTTCCATAACACCTACTTTCTTCTAAGTCGCGTCCCCTTGTGCCTAGAACCGTCTGTTCCCTTCCAGAGGCAATGGCCCATTAAGCAGGAAGGGGCCCCATTTTTCTGCAACAACGTTGCAATAGTAGGGACAGTATTCTGGAAGAGGTGGGGGGGTGGGGTCAAATGATCTGAAGTACCTTCATCAAGATACAAACCTATCTTGTGATCTTGAGTGACATGTCTATGTTTATACACTTGTACCAAGTGTATAACTGACTGCTTGGATGGACAGTCAACAAAAAAGCATTTGGATATAGGAAACTGGCAACAGAGGCCATAGAGGATGTAGGCAAGAGAGAGTTTAGTAGCTTTCGACCATCCCAACGAACTGTCCTCTCTTCCACGTCTTCTTGCTTGGTCTTTAAGCTCAATGATTCAGAAACGTTCTCACACATCCACCCAGCAGCAGCATGCCATTATATTGGCCTTGCCAGTATGCACAGAACCATTTCCTGCATATGCCATGTGAACACATGTTCCTTTTCTTTTTGTGGAGGAGCCTCCCTAGATGATGTCCCTGACAAGAGAGATTGAGAAGGAAGCTGGCACCTCACGCAAGCACCCGTCAAGTGGCACCAGCCCCCCCACCTCATTCCCAGTACTACCTCACATGCATCCACCTTGCTGGGATTTGAAAGAAAAGGTCCCAAGGTATCAACTGGTGAATCATCCTGTACGAATAAGGAGGAGCAAGTCAAGGTGGCAGAAGCAGAAGAAATTAATGAAAAAACAATAATCCAGAACCAGCAGTGAGAAAAGCCAAACAATGAGCCAAATTGCAATGTGGTGCAAATCTGAACAGCATTTATACAGGCGAGCAGTACTGTAAGAGAGGCCAGAAAACTCACAGACTTCAGTGAGGAACCTTATAATGTACCTTAGTCTCAACCTCAGAAGAGCACCCATACTTCATCATTTTCGTGCACCATGCATCCCTGTGGTCATTCTAAATTAGGAGCATGTTTCAGCTTTGGGCAGATTGAGACTGTCTAACTTCACATCATATAAAACCCTCACCACTGGTACTGAGATCAGTCTGGGTTTGATTTGAACTCAGGTCCCAGATGAGGAAGACTAGTAAACTATCTTGCTCTGCCACCCAGGGCCCTCATTATTCTTGTGGCAAGATCATGATCGTACTCTTTCTTACCACCATTAGAGAACAAGTCGGCCTGTGGGCATGCACCTCCCAGATTGCATCTTAAAAATGTCATTGCTGTAGACCTGAGAGTAGGTAATTTCCCCCAAGGGGTGGTGTGTTGGGACTTAAAGCAGGGAGAAAATAACTTGAAGGGATGAGAAAAGGAAAAAAAATCACCAAGGCCCCTTGTAAAGCCAGTGGCCAATGCCTTCTGATCCTTAATTCCAAGTTTCTGATCATCCTGGGCTAAGACTTCGAATGTGTGCCATTCAAAATATATGCAGCCAGCAAAATGAGTTTTACATTCAACCGCCTGAATCGTAAATTATCATTCTGCATGCACAAAGGAATCAGATTTTGTTATAATTCAAATTAAAGTCATAGCCATGTAATTATCACAGTATAATTGCAAACCCTGCAACCTTACCTCTTTGTAACTACACATAGCATTCTGCTGATATGGTTTGCAGAAAAGGCATTCATTGCACAACCAATGCTCATATATAAATGAACAATAGCAGCAAATTACTCAGCTAACATGTAATTACAGGTTGTTTCGCTGCTGCAGCTTCACAACTGTATTTTAGGGCAAATTATCTCCTCAAAGAAACACCCAGAGGTACATGGATAATTAGTCCGAGAACAAGTTGAATAATTCACTGCAGCACTGCTCTCTAAACTAATCCTCTCGCGCTGTCTTGGCAGAGCAACAAAATTTCAGGTCAAATTGTTTGTGAACCACTTCCTTCATCTTTATAATGCACTTATACTCTGTACTCCCACCTTCGCCTATTGCTCAGTTCAATCTTCCATCTGCCTTGGAGAGGGTGCAAAGGAGATTTATCAGAATGATACCAGAGAAGGAAAAAAAGGAGTGGGGGGTGGCAGTATTGAGTAAGGAGAATATTGCAGTGCTGGAGAGAGAGGATGTCCTTGAGGGGGTCAAAGACAGATTCTATTTGGTTAGAGTGGAGAAACAATAGAGGTGCTATTACCCTACTGGGTGTATTCTATAGGCCACCAACTAGTGGGAAGGAGATAGAGGAGCAAATTTACAGGGAATTTACAGAGAGGTGCAAGAACTTTACAGTAGTGATAATGGGGGACTTCAACTATCCTAATATAGACTGGGATAGTAATAATATAAAGGGCAAAGAGGGGGAGGAATTTCTGAAGTGTGTTCAGGAGAACTTTCTTGATCGATATGCTTCTGGCCCAACGAGGAAGAAAGCATTGCTGGATCTAGTTCTAGGGAATGACATGGGTCAAGTGGAGCAAATGTCAGTGGGGGAACATTTAGGGAACAGTGATCACAGTATCATAAGGTTTAGATTAATTATGGAAAAGGACAAGGAGCAATCCAGAGTAAAACTACTTAATTGGAGGAGGGCCAATTTCAGTGAGTTGAGAACGGATCTGGCCCGGGTAAATTGGAATCAAAGATTGGCAGGCAAAACTGTAATCGAACAATGGGCAGCCTTTAAAGAGAAGATGGTTCGGGTACAGTCTAGGTACATTCAAAAAGAAGAAGGAGGCATATGACATGCATAGGCAGCTGGGATCAAGTGGATCCCTTGAAGAGTATAGAGATTGCCGGAGTAGAGTTAAGAGAGAAATCAGGAGGGCAAAAAGGGGATATGAGATTGCTTTGGCAGATCAGGCAAAGGTGAATCCAAAGAGCTTCTACAAATACATAAAGGGCAAAAGGGTAACTAGGGAGAGAGTAGGGCCTCTTAAGGATCAACAAGGTCATCTATGTGCGGAACCACAAGAAATGGGTGAGATCCTGAATGAATATTTCACATCGGTATTTACGGTTGAGAAAGGCATGGATGTTAGGGAACTTGGGGAAATAAATAGTGATGTGTTGAGGAGTGTACATATTACAGAGAGGGAGGTGCTGGAAGTCTTAACGCGCATCAAGGTAGATAAATCTCCGGGACCTGATGAAATGTATCCCAGGACGTTATGGGAGGTTAGGGAGGAAATTGCGGGTCCCCTAGCAGAGATATTTGAATCATCCACCGCTACAGGTGAGGTGCCTGAAGATTGGAGGGTAGCAAATGTTGTGCCTTTGTTTAAGAAGGGCGGCAGGGAAAAGCCTGGGAACTACAGACCAGTGAGCCTGACATCTGTAGTGGGTAAGTTGTTAGAAGGTATTCTGAGGGACAGGATCTACAGGCATTTGGAGAGGCAGGGACTAATTAGGAACAGTCAGCATGGTTTTGTGAGAGGAAAATCATGTCTCACGAATTTGATTGAGTTTTTTGAAGGGGTAACCAAGAAGATAGATGAGGGCTGTGCAGTAGACGTGGTCTACATGGACTTCAGCAAAGCATTTGACAAGGTACCGCATGGTAGGTTGTTACATAAGGTTAAATCTCATGGGATCCAAGGTGAGGTAGCCAATTGGATACAAAATTGGCTTGATGACAGAAGACAGAGGGTGGTTGTAGAGGGTTGTTTTTCAAACTGGATGCCTGTGTCCAGCGGTGTGCCTCAGGGATCGGTGCTGGGTCCGCTGTTATTTGTTATTTATATTAATGATTTGGATGAGAATTTAGTAGGCATGGTTAGTAAGTTTGCAGATGACACCAAGATTGGTGGCATTGTGGACAGTGAAGAAGGTTATCTAGTATTGCAACGGGATCTTCATCAATTGGGCCAGTGGGCCGATGAATGGCAGATGGAGTTTAATTTAGATAAATGTGAGGTGATGCATTTTGGTAGATCGAATCGGGCCAGGACCTACTCCGTTAATGGTAGGGCGTTGGGGAGAGTTATAGAACAAAGAGATCTAGGAGTACAGATTCATAGCTCCTTGAAAGTGGAGTCACAGGTGGATAGGGTGGTGAAGAAGGCATTCGGCATGCTTGGTTTCATTGGTCAGAACATTGAATGCAGGAGTTGGGATGTCTTGTTGAAGTTGTACAGGGCATTGGTGAGGCCACACTTGGAGTACTGTGTACAGTTCTGGTCACCCTATTATAGAAAGGATATTATTAAACTAGAAAGAGTGCAGAAAAGATTTACTAGGATGCTACCGGGACTTGATGGTTTGACTTACAGGGAGAGGTTAGACAGACTGGGACTTTTTTCCCTGGAGAGTAGGAGGTTAAGGGGTGATCTTATAGAAGTCTATAAAATAATGAGGGGCATAGATAAGGTCGATAGTCAAAATCTTTTCCCAAAGGTAGGGGAGTCTATAACGAGGGGGCATAGATTTAAGGTGAGAGGGGAGAGATACAAAAGGGTCCAGAGGGGCAATTTTTTCACTCAAAGGGTGGTGAGTGTCTGGAACGAGCTGCCAGAGGCAGTAGTAGAGGCGGGTACAATTTTGTCTTTTAAAAAGCATTTGGACAGTTACATGGGTAAGATGGGTATAGAGGGATATGGGCCAAGTGCAGGCAATTGGGACTAGCTTAGTGGTATAAACTGGGCGACATGGACATGTGGGCCGAAGGGCCTGTTTCCATGTTGTAACTTCTATGATTCCCACAAGAGGGAAAGGTAGGGCAATCAAAGCCAAAACTCTCTGGATGGCGAAAGAGATAGAGAGTATGATGAAGCAGAAAAAGGGGACGTATGACAGATGTCAGGTTGATAATACAAATGAGAACCAGGCTGAATATAGAAAGTACAGAGGAGAAGTGAAAAAGGAAATAAGAGGGGCAAAGACTGCGGCCAACATAAAAGGGAATCCAAAAGTCTTCTATAGGCATATAAATAGTAAACGGGTAGTAAGAGGAGGGGTGGAACCGATTAGGGACCAAAAAGGAGATTTACACATGGAGGCAGAGGGCATGGCTGAGGTATTAAATGAGTACTTTGCATCTGATTTTACCAAGGAAGATGCTGCCAAGGGCACAGTAAAAGAGATGGTAGTTGAGATATTGGCTGGGCTAAAAATTGGTAAAGAGGAGGTACTAGAAAGACTGGCTGTATTTAAAGTAGATAAGTCACCCGGTCCGGATGGGATGCATCCTAGGTTGCTGAGGGAAGTAAGGGTGGAAATTGCAGAGTTGCTGGTCATAATCGTCCAATCCTCCTTGGATATGGTGCCAGAGGACTGGAGAATTGCAAATGTTACACCCTTGTTCAAAAAAAGGTGTAAAGATAAACCCGGCAACTATAGGCCAGTCAGTTTAACCTCGGCAGTGGGGAAGCTTTTAGAAACAATAATCCAGGACAAAATTAATAGTCACTTGGATAAGTGTGGATTAATAAAGGAAAGCCAGCATGGATTTGCTAAAGGCCAAATCGTGTTTAGCTAACTTGATTGAGTTTTTTGATTAGGTAGCCGAGAGGGTAGATGAGGGCAATGCAGTTAATGTTGCGTATATGGACTTTCAAAAGGCGTTTGATAAAGTGCCACATAATAGGCTCATCAGCAAGATTGAAGCCCATGGAATAAAACGGGCAGTGGCAGCATGGATATGAAATTGGCTAAGTGACAGGAAACAGAGAGTAGTGGTGAACGGTTGTTTTTCGGACTGGAGGAAGCTATACAGTGATGTTCCCCAGTGGTTGGTACTAGGACCATTGCTTTTTTTGATATATATTAATGACTTGGACTTGGGTGTAGAGGACACATTTTCAAAATTTGCAGATGACGCAAAACTTGGAACTGTAGTAAACAGTGAGGAGGATAGTGATAGGCTTAAAGAGGACATAGACAGGCTAGTGGGATGGATGGACACATGATAGATGAAATTTAACGCAGAGAAGTGCAAAGTGATACATTTTGGCAGGAAGAATGGGGAGAAGCAATATAAACAAAATGGTACAATTCTAAAGGGGGTGCAGGAACAGAGAGACCTGGAGATATATGTGCACAAATCTTTGAAGGTGCAGGACAGGTTGAGAAAGCAGTTAAAAATGCACACGGGGCCCTGGGCTTTATAAATAGTGGCATTGAGTACAAAAGCAAGGAAGTTATGTTGAACCTTTATTAAATATTGGTTCAGCCACAACTGGAGTATTGTGTCCAATTCTGGGCACCATGCTTTAGGAAGGATGTGAAAGCCTTAGAGAGGGTGCAGAAAAGATTTACTAGAATGATTCCAGTGATGTGAGAGACTTCAGTTAGATGGGTAGACTGGAGAAGCTGGGGTTGTTCTCTGTAGAGCAGAGAAGGTTTAGAGGAGATTTGATAGAAGTGATCAAAATCATGAAGGGTTTAGATAAAGTAAATAAAGAGAAACTGTTCCCATTGGCTGAAGGGTCGAGAACCAGAGGACACAGATTTAAGGTGATTGGCAAAAGAACTAAAGATGACATGAGGAAAATCTTTTTTACGCAGTGAGTAGTTATGATCTGGAATGTGCTGCCTGAAAGGTGGTGGATGCAGATTCAATCATGACTTTCAAAAAGGAATTGGATAAATACTTGGAGAGAAAACATTTTCAGGGCTACGGGGAAAGAGCAGGGGAATGGGGTTAATTGGATTGCTCTTACAAAGATCCGGTATGGGCTCAATGGGCCAAATAGCCTCCTTCTGTGCTGTAGCCATTCTATGATTATATGTGGAGAGATTGGTGAAGTTAGGATTGTTCTGCTTAGAGTGGCGAAGGTTAAGGAGGGAATTTAATAGAGGTGTTCAAAATTACGATGGGTTTTGATGGAGTAAATAAGGAGAAACTGTTTCCACTGGCAGTTGGGTCAGTAACCAGAGCACACAGATTTAAGATAATTGGCAAAAGAACCAGAGGGGAGATAAGGAGAAGATTTTTTACGCAACGAGTAGTTATGATCTGGAATGCACTGCCTGAAACGGTGGTGGGAGCAGATTCATTAGTAACTTTCAAAAATGAATTGGATAAATACTTGAAAAGAAAAAAATTGCAGGGAAAGAGCAGAGGAGTGGGACTAATTGGACAGCTCTTTCAAAGAACCAGCACTGGCATGATGGGCTGAATGGCCTCCTGTGCTGTATGATTCTATGATTTGTTTGAACTTTGCTACTATATGCCATTTTGTGTTTAAAAATCAAATAAATAAGCATAGCGATAGGTTCCTCACCATGCAAGGGATAGAGCTTTCACCCCTTCTGAGTATTCTAATTCATGAAGCTTTGGTGCCACAAGCAAATTTCATCAGAGAGTGTGTCTATGGGGAACTGCAGCAGTATATCCCAACACTGCCATCACTGCCCACTCAGTCCTCAATAGAGGGGTCAGCACATGGTGATTCAGAGCACAAGTGAGCAGGGACAGGTGCAAGTAGAAAGGACAGCCTATGAAATGACTCATTGGAGGACAAGTTTGGGTCCTTGCTCTACTGAAGAGGACAAAGATGCAGACTTTAGGGGCCCAACCTTTAAACATAGAATTCTTTCTGTGCACCATCAATTGATGAATGTATTGGTCTCTCTGCCAGGGAGCTACCGCAACATGTTAGAGATGGCAGAGGAGTCCACTACCAACTTGTGTGGAGTTCTGGTGCACGGTATTGACACTCTGCAGTCAACCATGGAGAGTGTGGTCACCTCAATGGACACTACCACTGAGCTCTTCTTGCAGGAGTCTGTGGCATTAGTAGTAGCATCTCTCAGGGAAAGGACTATGGATTCCACCATTTCTTCTGCCTTGGACAGGCTGGGAGACTGAATGGATAGAGGCTTCAACGGATCACGGATGTCCTACTGTCTACACTCATACAGATAGCAGGGGGAGTCGTGCAATGGGAGTGGAACGTATTGGCCTCTCTCAGGATGACAGATGCACGTCTGCACCCTGGCCACCTACTCAACCAATGCGCAAACTGGTGCCAGAAAGCCAGCTGGGCTGGTTTGCCCCAGCAGCCACTAAGTTGCTGCAGTCTGCAGCTAAGCCCGCTCAGGCCCGATCTCCTAGAGATCTCTGACCCAGAGCATCTCAAGAGCCCTTGACTGAGCCACAGCAGCTTCCCTCTGCCCATGCTGCAACCACTGGGAGCTTCTCATAGAAGGACTAGAGTAGGTAAGACAGCACTTAAGACAGGCACTTGGGGCTCACACCAGGGTGATAATGAGTGTGTAGGAATTTGTGTAAGCCAGTGAAATAATAAAGCTTTTTGAAATTTTTATGTGCAGAGTGTTCCTGTGGTAGCTGGTGACTGTGCAATGTCAAGTCACATGAATATCAATGTTGGTCTTTGGGCAGATGTAGGTTATTGGCAGTGGAAGAATTGGGACAGATGTTGAACATGACTGTTAATGCAGGAGAGGGATCGTTCAACTGAAGTGCTCTTCAATGAGCTGCTGCCGAAGAGCTCTGGCTACAGGCAGGTGTTGGAGCACTCACCGGCTTCTTCACCATCCTCTATCTCAACAGGGCCCTCTCCGTCCTCTTGCTAAAGGTCCTCCTCCAATGGTGGCTGCATGTATTATCCCTGTTGCAAAGCAGTGTTATACAGCATGCAGCAAACCACTATCATACGGGAATTCTTTCTGGCCTGTATTGCAGGAAGCTATCAGACTGTCCAGGCAGCAGAGTCGTTGGTTAAAGACTCCAATGGTCCACTTGACAAGGGCTCTAGTTGACCCGTGGATCTGATTGTGGCATGTTTCAGTCGCCAAGCATGTCTTCCTGAGAGGCTGCCTTTATCCCCCAGCATCCAACCTCTCACTTGATGTGCAGTGGCAAAGAGTGGGGGTGGGGGGTGGGAGGGGGCGCAGGGAATGGAGGATTGCCACAGTATAAATGCCTCAGGGCAGCTGCCAGGAGAGCAGGAACAGACCCGCACAATACATTGCTGGTCATCACACACAGTTGGACGTTAATGGAATGGAAGCCCTTGCAATCCATGAAAGCAGCAGAATTATCGGAAGGACCCTGGAGGACAACATGGGTGCAGTCAATAAAGCCCTGGACTTGAGGGAAGCCTGTAGTCTGCACGAACTCCAGATCCCTGTCCTGCTATTTCTAGTTGCCCATGGGGAAAGTGATGAAAGTGTTTGCATTAGCGAACATAGCATCAGTCACCTGCTTAATACAAGCATGAGCTGCAGATTGACTGATGCTGCTGATCTCCCCTGTGGCAGCCTGGAAGGAGCTGGGGGCTGCAGTGACCTTGACTGGAACAGGCAGTGCTGTGCTAACTGTGGCAGTTGGTTGCAGGTCTTGGTGCAGGAGGCGACACAATGCTGTGACAGCCTCCCACTAGAGAAGTGCAGCCTTCTTATGCACTGCTCCCCAGAGAACTTCAGGTACATTATTCTGGGCCTATAGACTCTGCTGGGAGAGTAAGGACTCCTGCAAGAACACACCCTAGCTGGCTCCCCTGCATCTGCAGCTCCACATGCTCCTTCCACCTGTTGCTGTTGCTCCTCTTCCTCTAGCTAGTATGGAATTGCGAGAAGGATTCTCATTTTGCTAGTGGCCCCTTGAGATTCCTGAAGATTGTCCCACCACTGCAAGCACTTTAAAATGAGTAACTTTCCAAAAACCACTACAAACTACCAGCAAAATGATTCCCAAACCTTTGCAGTATTTTAGAAATAAGAGCAGGCGAGGATCCCTTTAAGTAGAGCTAAAATGGCTGCCTCCTGACCTGTGCCGCACGTGATTTGTGGGCGGGTTGAGGAAGTAACTGAGGCAGCGCTGATTAACATGAAAATCATGTTGGGGTCGTAACTGCGTCATCTGACTCCTATTTGAATATATTAATTAGGCCCCCGCCTGTTTCCGGCAGGGGCACAGGTCACCTAAATTGAGATCCACCCAAAAATTGGAACAGGCAGATCTGGAGCAATAAGTAGGCTTTTTTTTGTAACCTGATTTTTGTCTCACTGTACACAGCATTAGAGTAAAGATCAAAAATCCGCAGATCACAGGTCTGTCCTAACAGTTCCCTTTACGATAGCACACAGCAACAAGCCTGTGGATTGGTCACTATTGCAAAGATTAGTTTAAAGGTTAAACTCGTGTCATGTAACTAGCTTTATTTCAACGTGTAATTTACAGCCTTTCGCCCGGGACGTGCTGCACAAGAATATTCCAGCTACGGGAGTTCCGACCATGTCAGTTTCTGGCCAGTTTCACAAATTCAGAATCAACCGCCCATTGATCCCCGTACACAAGAGCAGACAACATGAGAGGCAAATCATCCCCGACATCATAACTACACTTTACAGAGAGAAATGAACAGCAAGTCCATCAACTGTGCATCCTGTTATAGATTGCTACTTTTTTAAAGGGCCGTTTCAATGGATTATTTTGGTAATTGAATATTCTATTGATTGTAGTAATGATTTATTGAATTTGGGGGAAAAAAGTAAACCCAGATATAGATGTCAGCTCCCTGTTAAAATGTGCATTCCGGATCTGACGCAGCTGTTCATTGGCAACACACTGGATCCACTCCTTGCTTGTTCAGATGAAATATTTTCATCCCGTGCACTTGTTCGTTGCCTCATGAGCAAATGGAAAGACACAAATCACATTCCAGACTGTTATAAAGTGGAATTGCCCTCAGTTTGTTTTACTCATAGACGTAATCACTTCAGTGCGGTACTGAAGGAGTGCTGCGCTGTCGGAGGTGTCGTCTTTCGGATGAGACGTTAAACTGAGGCCTTGTCTGCCCTCTTAGGTCTATGTAAAACTGGGTACAGTAACGTAGTGCTTATGTTATTAGACTAGTAATCCAGAGGCCTGGACTAATAATCTATGGAATATGAGCTCAAATCCCACCATGCCTGTTTGAGAATTTGAATTCAATTTTAAAAATCTGGAAATAAAAAGCTGGTATCAATAAAAGTGACCATGAAGCTGTTGGATTGTCCTAAAAACCCAACTGGTTCACTAATATCCTTTAGGGAAGGAAACCTGCCATCCTCACTCAGTCTGGCCAATATATGACTCCAGTTCCACACCAACATGGTTGACTCTTAACTCCTATCGGAAATGGCCTAGCAAGCCACTCAGTTGCATCAGAGCAACTAGGGATAGACAATAAATGCCAGTCTTCCCAGCAACGCCCACATCCTGAGACTTAATACAAAAAGACATGGCACCATTCGAAGGAGAGCAGGGAGTTCTTCTGGTGTCCTGACCAATATTTATAGAGCAAAATGGCTGCGTGGGGGAGGTTTCAGAGCACGGTTTGTGCCCACAGAACTGTACGCAGCATGAATCACCACTAGGAGAGGAAGAAGCATTCGGCGCGAAGATGGTGTTTTTATATGTGCAGCAATGAAAATCAGGTTGAGCATTCTGTGATTCTCAGCTAAAGCTGTATTCCTGACCTGAAGTTTACAGTTCATTGAAACTAAATGAGACCAGTCAGGCAGTGGTTAGATATTAAGCAGAATTTTTCCTTTGGTTTATGCAAATAGGATTTGCATAACACTTGCATTGAAGCAGATGGGAGTAAATCAGCACTTTTTTATCCAAGTTACATGCAAAGGGATTAGACTCGTACTATATATGTGTGTGTGTTGCAAGTGTGTGTGTTTGGGGGGGGTGTGTGGGTGTGCGTAAGCATGTACACGTGTGTGCTATTTTATGTGATCGTGTGCTATTTTATGTGTGTGTGTGCCTGCATATGTATATATATCACACATTGTGTAATTCTGAGCACTCACAGTACTTCCAACGACCTCTGTGTGTGGGTTGTAGAGAGAACTCCGGTTGCTGATATGTCTGTTCAAGTGCTTTAGCCTTTAGCGAGGTGGCTGTGTGGCAAATCCTGGACTCAAGGCGCCATCTTCCCCGCATGTCTCCCTCGTTATGCTTTGTCCATTGGATGTTGGTTCTCTGATGCTGTCAGATTATGTCCTGTCCTTTTTCCTCCTCAGATGCTAGAAGAAGCAATTCTTCACCCAGAAACTGAGAAACTTGTGTAGGACGCAAGATGAACCACACCTGAAAATATGAATGTAGGAATTTTGAATGTGTAGGTTTACCATCTACTGAGGGTGTTTTTAAACTGAGATTTTTGAACTCTATTTCCTGTACTTTAGGAACGTAACAAAAGAAGACAAAGAATATTTTATGCGCATCACAATATATTACACAAAGTGAAATGGACAATCAGCTCAAGGCTTTCTGCACTACGTGTTGCTTATATTTATAATAATGAACAAAATACAACAATGTAACTCACCCAGCCCTCAGTAGATATGGGGTTCACCTCTCATGTTAAAAAAATGATTGCTTCTTCCCACTGATAAGCAGGTAATTTTTCAACTCTTGGCATTCTTCTTTAATTATCATCTGTCTTTAATTGCCTTTTTAAGATCATCCAGGCAGCATTACATTCCACAGTCCCATTGGTACTCTCGGAAATGCTCAGATAAATCAGCTGTTTCAAAGCACAGAACACGACTGTACAGTACTTTGCTGGAATGTTCATAATTGTGCACTTGTTATATTTTGTTGGACAACATTTATAGTTCATGAAAGATCACAATTCATTCCTATAACTCAGTTTAGGTGCTATTTTCCACACTTTCATTATGTGCTTACTGTAAACCATACATGTTATCAAATGTTAAATGGCCCTTTAGCAGTTAAGCAATTACAAAATTTCACCTATCTTACCATTGGATATTTTACATTACCGCTGCTGTAAGTTATTGTGGAAACAGTTGGGCACTGATGGCAGAGTGTCATTTATCCACTATCTGCATATAGTTAGTACTAAATTGCTTTGAAATGTTTAATTGTATCATTAACATTGTGCCAAATTTGTTTATTCACACTATTGAGACACATGTGAATTGAGTCATATGTGTAAATATGAGGAAAAGTTTAATGTGCAACTGTAAGATATGTTCTTGTGAGATGTGTTCCTGACCTACATTGGCTCCTGGTCCACCAACGCCTCGATTTTAAAATTCTCATCCTCATGTGCAACTCCTTCCTATCTCTGTAACCTACTCCAGCCCTACAATCCTCTGAGAGTTCTGCGTTCCTCCAGTTCTGGCCTCTTGTACATCCCCCACTCTCTTTGCCACACCATTGGTGGCTGTGCCTTCAGCAGTTTAGGCCCTATGCTCTGGAATTCCCTCCCTAAACCTCTCTGCTTCTCCACTTCTCTCCTCCTTTAAGACGCTTCTTAAAACCTACCTCTTTGACCAAGCTTCTGGTCCCTTTTCCTAATATTTCCTTCTTTGGCTCAGTGTCAATTTTTGTCTGATTACAGTCCTATGAAGCGCATTGGGATGTTTTACTATGTTAAAGGCGCTATCTAAATGCAAATTGTTGCATGAAGTACATTGCAGGCTGCACCCGTGTAAGCCTTGTTCATACTGCCACCTGCTGAAAAGTCAGTGTTAATAACCCTACCTAAATTGAGCCTAGTTTATCATAACAATTTACCTCAGGTACAGTTGTGATTTAACACAAGTCAGGCTCCTTATTATAGCCATTGGGCCAAGTTAATTGCATTTGGTCAGGTTTCTCCTGCATTATTTTGAGGGGGGGGGGGAAACGGTGGGGGGGGGGGAGGAGCATAGTGGAGTTGAGATTTTCTATCCTATTAAAGGTCTATACATGAAGGACATCTACTGTTTCAGCCTGTGATTAAGTTGCTGAAACTGGAGGTTGCCAGTATTTGTCCAGCTTACATACACCTACTTGTTTGTTGATTAAAGTTAATATTGTCACCAAAAGTCAGCTAACCTTTGATTTGCACGATGTTCCGAAATATTCTTGTATCTTGGCATTTAACACTGTAACTAGTCATTAGCTACACAGTGACAGCTTCACTGTCAACCCTGTAAATCTGACTTTTGAAGGGTTGGGGGAGAGCGATGTGCAAACCTACTAAAGGTGACCGGATCTTTTAAACTTTTCATTGTCAGTTAACAGTTCCCTCATATTCTAGGGGGAAACATACTTCTGTGAATAAACTTAAGTCAAATTTACAGGCAGAATAAGCATATATAAATATTAGACTACTGCAGGCATTCACATGACACAGAGGACTAAAAGATTATTTAAAATTATCCAGTAGCACAGCTACACAAACAAAATATGTTTGTCAAGCATTGAGTAATGATTTATTTTCCCAATTACTGTGCAGTTAAAGGTTACACCTAGCCATCTTAGAGAATATGCAATGTATAAGTTATGTCTGTGGTATTTACAGGATTATATACACACAAGCCTTGTATGCTCATCACACCTCAAAGTGTCACAAACTCCCCCTTAGCCTCGAATTGAACTCTGTATGTACCTATTTACATAATTGCTGTAATCCAGCACATGGGTCGGAGCCCCGATTTTAACACAATGCACCCGGCGAGAACACCCGATTTACACCCCACCTGATTTTACGCGCCACTGACTTCGATGGGACCGAAAATCGAGTGGGGTGTAAATCTAGGCAGACACTTCAGTGCGGTATTGAGGGAGCGCTGCATCATCAGAAGTGCCACGTTTTGGACGAGACATTAAACTGCCCTCTCAGGTGGACGTAAAAGATCCCATGGTACTATTTCTCCTTCAGCCAGGATTCAAGGCTGTCCAGTTTCCATTTCCAAAGCTGCTGTCCTCCTATGACTGTCCCACAGAAAAGCTTCTATGGAATTAGACTGCTTCTGACACTTTTTTAATTTTGCCTATTACACAGCTGTCTGCAAGTGTTAGGTAAGTGCTCCACCTGGTGGTCAGTTCAAGTAGTAGCATAATCTACCCAATGAGGATAATGAAGTGAAGGTTGGTGTTCAAACCAACATCCTTTAGCTGAGGCGGGGAAAATTACTGCTGGAAGCACCAGGCAGGACCTACATGTTTTACTAATCATCTTATTGATATTGTGTTTATTGCAAATTACTGATGGTGCTACTTTAATTAGCTGATATTTTGTTAGCAGTGCATGTTGTGATTGTTTAAAAAATGTTTGTGACACATTTTCATATATTTTCTCTCCTGCTCTATATGTTTTACAGCACCGTTCCCCAAACTGAGAGCTTGTAACTAGCTGCTAACAAAACAGGAGAAATCAGTTGTCTCACTCTTAATATTCCTTCCTTCTGAATGAAGATCAAAAATTCCCTACACAGAGAATCACAGAGATAACCCCAATAATTGGTTGGAATGCATTTAAAGTATTAAGAAAAGCTATGATCAGAACTTCATATAACAAGAAAAGTTAAAGTACACCAGCACTAAATCTCAGAGTCTTTGGTCACACTTTGCTTATATCAAGTACACTAACAAGTTGACTCAATTGTGATAAGCTTGTATCATTCTAATACCATTTTATCCAATCCTGTCTAAACATTCAAACTGATGAAAGCGATGACTAGATATATCACTGCTTAAAAGTGAGCCTTAAGCTATTTAAGCAATATTGGTATAAAAATAACAGAATTTACATTACTGATACAAAACAATCATACAATCTTCCTCCCTCAGACTTGGCATAATACAGTTATTCATACAGAGTAAAGTTCTAGGAATTAGACAATGTAAGAAGAGGATAAAGTACACTGGCTCAACCCTTCAGACTTCAACAACCAGGACAGAAGTACATTGACCCATGAAACTTGGTGAGGTTCTTTAATGACTAGATCATAGATATCGGCATACCAAAAACCTGGTGCACACATCTTGCTTGTATTTTCAATGTTGAGCAGTCAAGTAATAAAAGATCACAGCATACAAATCAACAATTTGCCTTTGATCTAGAAAAATCCCAAAACACTTCATAGAGCAAGGGGAACGGGGACATGGAGCCAAGGAGGGAATGATTAGGAGAGGCGACCAATAACTGTTCAAAGAGATGGATTTTGTGAAAGACTTTAAAGGTGGAGAGAGAAATGGAAGGGTGGGAGGAGCTTCAGAGGCAGCAATAGGTTCTGGCACTATTTGACATTTCCATTTCACACACCATTCTAACTAAAATGGCTAATTTAATAGCAGTTTCTGCACTGGTGCATACTCATTGGCATTGAGACCGTCCACATTCATTTCTTGGGGGAAAGTAGGACTTTCATCCTATCGCTCTGAGCTGGATTTATAGCCAAATCCCAGAAGTAAAAAGCTAGGGTCTAATTCCACTCTGTCACAACCAGTCACTTCTTCTCAGGCCTGTCCTTTCAACTAAGAGATCAGGCAAGCAACTTGCTGTAAGACCTCTGCATGCAAGACGGGCACTTGCGTGCATTAAGATCTATTACCACATCATTCTGATTCCCTTTCTATGTTCCAGTCATCAAGTCAAAACTGTGTAGAGTTGATTACACTGAGTAAAATCTACTGACCTCGGTGCACATTTGGAATGTGATTTCTGAGATTCTCTTCAGCCTGCTAGCTTTCTGTACAGTTAATGCTGGATTACATCAGGTTCAGATCATGCTACCAGAAAAGATTCATGTCCGGATAACATCTTAACGTTTATAAAGATTCCACTTAAAATAAAACAAGAAATCAAATACAAAACTCTTCCACATCAGCATCTTGATCAAGTCAAAGATAATTAAAACCAATTATGTACAGGTGGGGTTATTTTATAACTCAAAAGCTAACTTCTTAAATGGAACGTTTACCAAACCTTTGTTAAAAAAGAGATATCTAGAACTTTAATCAGTTTCTTAATTTCAAGCAAACTCCAACCATTGTGAATAAAAGAGACATGTAATTCAAGTCTGTATTTCCAACAGTTATGGCCCATTTGTACAATACTGTGTGTAAAATCATTTAAGGATTGTGTTTGGTGTCAAAATGAGCAAAATCATTTCAAAATGATTTGCCAGTGGTAATTTCTTCCAAATTACATGCACATTATTCAACAAGAAAAACCTTACAATTAAAATGGAGCAGTTGGAAAAAGGAAAGATCTCATTTGAAAAAATGGGTAATAATTAAAATTCATGTGGACAATTTCATCTCTGAGACTAGGGAAGTTATACTGACCTGGTGGATTTAATTGCTTAACAAGGAGGAACCTTTATTTTCAGATTTCTTTTGAGGGCATGTGTGAATCTCTCATGACAGTTAAATACATATTTTCAATTCCAAAGCTTTGAAATCCATTCTAATATCCAACGAGTACAAAATGAATATGTTCATTGTATCTAGACTAACTCCTTTTATACTTCAAGGAATTTCCATTATTTTCCAACCCCTGGAAGATAAGAATGTAATTCAAGGAAAATAAGATTTCTAGTTGCAATTATAGGAAGATGGCTCATTATATGGAAATAATATCACCTTTAATGGTCATTAGGTTTCCTGAGATCTATGAACCTATCAAGAATTCATTAAAAGTTGATAGCTGAATGCACCATGTAGTGTGGTATTGAGTCATACTGATCCCTGTAAGGGGTTTTGTTTCAGGGGCTTATCGTAGGTCAGCCAGTTATGTTTTCCTGAGCTGCCCTGCTCGCTGTGCGGTTTCGAATCGCTTTCCCCTTCCTGATGCTGAGCTCAGGACTTATCGAGTGGTAATAAGGACAGACAAACAGACCAGTGGATTGGTGCAAGGAAAACCAATGTTTATTAATAAGAAAACTAAAACTACTAAGTAAACAGTATTATACAGAAGATAAACTGAATCGCTATGGATGCAATACAGTCTTACACTTAACGGGGTGGAAGAAACGGACACATCGAGGGAAAATTCTAAAATCACAATTTTAGCAATACCCCTTTAACTCCCACCCTTACACCTAGCTAGGTTGTCTTGTGGCGGCCAGAAAAAAAAATAATGCTCACCGTGAAACAGATGAAAAGGCCTGGCCCCTGTGTCCTGCTGCTGCCTTCGACATGTGGTTGCGATGTATACTGGACGGCCTTCCTTCTTGGTTGCTAGCAGGCAAGCAGGACACTGGGCCAAGGCGAAGAGAAAAGAGAGAGAGAGGTTCTGGGATGCCTCCAGTTATACCCTCCCCGGTAATGGGTTAATTTCGCGCCTCATCAGTTTGCTCCATTGTCCGATTTGGCCGTGAAAACGTAAGACAAAAGGGGTCCCAATCTTGGCCCATTTACATTAATGGCCGGTACCTGTACTGATCTGTTCCATAACTGCTTTCCATTGTTCCGAATGTTCCTTGATGGGCTATCTTTAGTCCTGGGATTTCTCCTGCTCGAATTTTGATGTGTAGGCCGGCAACGTTGATGGCTTGCCTCAGGGTGTGAATGCAACTGCATTGTTCAAAGAGCCCTGTCTGAAACACGGAGCCTGCCAAGCTGTTAGAGAATCCAATTTTAAATCTGCCGGCCCTTGGCCATGTGTCTGACCGCAGCCATTTTGAAAGACCCTGGATTTTTTTAAAACACAGTCACACCAGGGTTTCTTTAATAACTCCAATAAATCTTTGGTGGGGGGTGGGGGGGGACATGTGAAATTTTGCGAATCGCTTCATCCCAGGCTAGCTTGTTTAAAACTAACAGTTGCTCCAGGTAAACTGAGCAGTGTAGACTTTATAATGTAAATGAAACTGCAATAATAATCATGGGAGATTTCAACTACCCCCAAATAAACTGGCCAGAAGAGGTAGGGAAAGTGGAAAGGGGAATGGAGGTTTTACAGTGTGTACATGACTTCTTTCTTACCCATGTGAGAAGCCCAACAAGAGAAGAATCACCGCTTGATCCAGTAATGGGAAATGAACCGGAGCGGATAAGAAAAGTAAGCATAGTGGAGTATCTAAGCAATAGCGATCATAACATAATATGGTTTAAAATAATGATTGAGAAATCCATAAGTAAGACAAAGACCAACGGAATAGATTGGATAAAAGCTAATTTTGAGAGGATGAGAATGGAACTAGAGAAGGTAAACTGAAAAAAAATTTTGACAAAGAGATAGAACAACAGTGGGAAATATTTAAAATGATGATCAATAGAGTTCAGGAGAAATATATTCCTCTAAAAAACAAGAACAAACTAGCCAATAATGAAATACCATGGATGAATAGAGATAAGGTAAAATTGAAACTAAAAAAGGCATACTCTAAGTACATAGACAATAAAGGAAAAGATGACAAAAGGGAATACAAAGAGGTTAGGAAGGCTGTCAAAAAAACAATTAGGAAAGCAAAGAGGAACTACGAAATTAAATTATCGTGGAATATAAAAAGAAATAGTAAAGTATTCTGCAGACACATAAATAACAATAGAAAAATCAAGATAGGGATAGGGCCACTAAGGGATACACACAATAAACTCACAGGTAATGACAGCAAAATGGCAGAAATATTGAATAGTTACTTTGCCTCAATATTTACCAGGAAGACCAATATGGTGGGTATGACACTAGAAGAGGAAATCAAAAAAGGTATAAACTCATTTAAGATAGAAAGGGGGAAATAATTGAACAACTAATCAAATTTAGAGAGGATAAAACCCCTGGTCCGGATGGATTGCATCCACGCATATTAAAAGAAGTTAAGGAAGAGATAGCAGAGGCTCTATTACATACATATAAAAATTCATTAGAAACGGGAATAGTGCCAGAGGATTGGCGGACAGCAAATGTGATTCCTATATTTAAAAAGGGAGATAGAACAAGCCCAGGGAACTATAGACCAGTTAGCTTTATGTCAGTGGTAGGAAAGATAATGGAATCTTCACTCAAAGATGTTATAGAAAAATATATAGAAAATGAAAATATAATAAAGAATAGTCAGCACAGATTTCAGAAGGGAAAGTCATGCTTGACCAACCTTAATGAATTCTTTGAAGAAGTAACAGAAAGAGTAGACAAGGGTAATGTAGTAAATGTAATATATTTGGATTTTCAAACGGCCTTCGATAGGGTACCGCATTGTTGACTCATAACTAAGGTTAGAGTAGGTGGAGTCAGGGGACATAGTCAGCACAGATTTCAGAAGGGAAAGTCATGCTTGACCAACCTTAATGAATTCTTTGAAGAAGTAACAGAAAGAGTAGACAAGGGTAATGTAGTAAATGTAATATATTTGGATTTTCAAACGGCCTTCGATAGGGTACCGCATTGTTGACTCATAACTAAGGTTAGAGTAGGTGGAGTCAGGGGACAAGTAGCAGAATGGCTAGCAAGCTGGCTACAAAACAGAAAACAGAAAGTAGGGGTTAAAGGTAGCTACTCAGACTGGCAAAAGATGGGAAGTGGTGTTCCACAAGGATCGATGCTGGGACCACTAATGTTCACAATTTACATCAACGCTTTGGACTCGGAAATCGGAAGTACAATTTCAAAATTTACAGACGACACAAGATTGGAGAGTGTAATTAATACAAAGAATGCGTTGAAGTGCGAGAAGACATTAACAAACTTGCAGAGTGGGCGTGTAATTGGCAAATGAATTTCAATATAGATAACAGTGAGGTGGTGCATTTTGGTAAGAAGAATGAGATCACATACTGCTTGGATAATAAGTCTAAATGGGGTAGAGGAGGAAAGGGATCTCGGGGTACAGATACACAAATCACTAAAAGTAGCGATGCTGATTAATAAGGTAATTAAAAAGGCAAACCAAGCACTGGGGTTCATTTCTAGAGGGATAGAATTGAAAAGCAGAGACGTTATGTTAAACTTGTATAGAACCTTGGTTAGACGATACTTGGGAGAAATGTGCACAGTTCTGGTCTCCATATTACAGAAAGGATATAAGAGACATTGGAGAAGGTGCAACAAAGATTCATGAGGGTGAATCCAGAACTGAGAGGATATACTTATCAGGAAAGACTGACCAGGCTGGGCGCTTTTCTCTAGAAAAGAGAAGGCTGAGGGGTGACCTGATAGAGGTCTTTAAGATAATGAAAGGGTTTAATAGGGTAGATGTGGAGAAAATGTTTCCACTTGTGGGGGAGTCCAAAACTAGAGGTCATCAATATAAGATAGTCACTAATAAATCCAATAGGGAATTCAGGAGAAACTTCTTTACCAAGAGTGGTAAGAATGTGGATCATGTTACCACAATGCAGTTGAGGCAAACAGCATAGGCGCATTGAAATAGGAAATAGGAAGAGGAGCAGTGGGCCATATGGCCCTTCGAGCCTGCTCCACAGGGGAAGCTCGATAAGCACACAAAGGAGAAAGGAATAGAAAGATATGCTGATAGGGGTAGATGAAGTAGGAGGAGGCTTGTGTGGAGCATAAACACCGGCATTGACCAGTTGGGCCGAATGGCCTGTTTCTGTGCAGTAGACGCAATGTAAAATTAATAGTAACATTTTTTTTATTCGTTCACGGGATGTGGGCGTCGCTGGCAAGGCCGGCATTTATTGCCCATGGTCAAATGCTACCACCTCACAGGTTTGATTTGCTTTGCAGCACATTATATGTTCAGTCCACGATAATTATCACTTGTTGCACCCTCATAGACAACCATCAGCCCACTGCTCCCAAACTAAAATCCTCCTACACATCTGTTATATGTTCCTTTAAATCTCTCTCCTTCCCCCTTCCATTTTTTTTCCCTGAAGGTGCTAATTTCTCCTAAGGTACCAGTCCACAGGTCTTGGTAGTGCTCCAGTACTTTGCCATTCTTCATGTATAAACCGAGCCCGTGAGTACAAGCAGGCTTTTTTTTTCAGGGAGGATTTTTTTCCCTGGCTGGGGTGTCCAGAACGAGGGGTCAGTTTCAGGCTTCGGGGTAGGACATTTAGGACTGAGATGAGGAGAAATTTCTTCACTTAGAGGGTGTGCACCTATGGAATTCTCTACCACAGAAGGCTGTGGAGGCCAAGTCACTGAATATATTTAAGAAGGAGCTAGATAAATTTCTAGATACAAAAGGCATCAAGAGGTATGGGGAGAAAGCGGGAATATGGTATTGAGATAGAGGATCAGCCATGATCATATTGAATGGCAGATCAGGCGCGAAGGGCCAAATGGCCTCCTCCTGCTCCTATTTTCTATGTTTCTATGTTTATTCGTTCATGGGATGTGGGCATCGCTGGCAAGGCCAGCATTTATTGCCCATCCCTAATTGCCCTTGAGAAGATGGTGGTGAGCCGCCTTCTTGAACCGCTGCAGTCCGTGTGGTGAAGGTTCTCCCACAGTGCTGTTAGGTAGGGAGTTCCAGGATTTTGACCCAGCGACATCGAAGGAATGGTGATATATTTCCAAGTCGGGATTGTGTGTGACTTGGAGGGGAACGTGCAGGTGCTGTTGTTCCCATGTGCCTGCTGCCCTTGTCCTTATAGGTGGTAGAGGTGACGGGTTTGGGAGATGCTGTTGAAGAAGCCTTGGCGAGTTGCTGCAGTGCATCCGGTGGATGGTACACACTGCAGCCACGGTGCGCCGGTGGTGAAGGGTGTGAATGTTTAGGGTGGTGGATGGGGTGCCGATCAAGCGGGCTGCTTTGTCCTGGATGTTGTCCAGCTTCTTGAGTGTTGTTGGAGTTGCACTCATCCAGGCAAGTGGAGAGTATTCCATCACACTCCTGACTTGTGCCTTGTAGATGGTGGAAAGGCTCTGGGGAGTCAGGAGGTGAGTCACTCGTCGCAGAATACCCAGCCTCTGACCTGCTCTTGTAGCCACAGTATTATGTAGCTGATCCAGTTAAGTTTCTGGTCAATGGTGACCCCCAGGATGTTGATGATGGGGGATTCGGCAATGGTAATGCCGTTGAATGTGAAGGGGAGGTGGTTAGATTCTCTCTTGTTGGAGATGGTCTTTGCCTGGCACTTGTCTGGTGCAAATGTTACTTGCCACTTATCAGCCCAAGCCTGGATGTTGTCCAGGTCTTGCTGTATGCAGGCACGGACTGCTTCATTGTCTGAGGGGTTGCGAATGGAACTGAACACTGCAATCATCAGCAAACATCCCCATTTCTGACCTTATGATGGATGGAAGGTCATTGATGAAGCAGCTGAAGATGATTGGGCCTAGGATACTGCCCTGAGGAACTCCTGCAGCAATATACTGGGGCTGAGATGATTGGCCTCCAACATCCACTACCATCTTCCTTTGTGCTCGGTATGACTCCAGCCACGGGAGAGATTTCCCCCTGATTCCCATTGACTTCAATTTTACTAGGGCTCCTTGGTGCCACACTCGGTCAAATGCTGCCTTGATGTGAAGGGCAGTCACTCTCACCTCACCTCTGGAATTCAGCTCTTTTGTCCATGTTTGGACCAAGGCTGGAATGAGGTCTGGAGCCAAGTGTTTCTGTCGGAACCCAAACTGAGCATCGGTGAGCAGGTTATTGGTGAGTAAGTGCCACTTGATAGCGCTGTCGACGACACCTTCCATCACTTTGCTGATGATTGAGAGTAGACTGATGGGGTGGTAATTGACTGGATTGGATTTGTCCTGCTTTTTGTGGACAGGACATACCTGGGCAATTTTCCACATTGTTGGGTAGATGCCAGTGTTGTCGCTGTACTGGAACAGTTTGGCTAGAGGCGCGGCTAGTTCTGGAGCACAAGTCTTCAGCACTACTTCAGCCGGGATGTTATCGGCACCCATAGCCTATGTTTTATCCAGTGCACTCAGCCGTTTCTTGATATCACTGGAGTGAATCGAATTGGCTGAAGACTGGCTTCTGTGATGGTGGGGATATCGGGAGGAGGCTGAGATGGATCAGCTACTTGGCATTTTTGGCTGAAGATGGTTGCAAACGCTTCAGCCTTGTCTTTTGCACTCACGTGCTGGACTCTGCCATCATTGAGGATGGGGATGTTTGCAGAGCCTCCTCCTCCCGTTAGTTGTTTAATTGTCCACCACCATTCACGACTGGCAGGACTGCACAGCTTTGATCTGATCCGTTGCTTGTGGAATCGCTTAGCTCTGTCTATAGCATGTTGCTTCTGCTGTTTTGCATGCCTGTAGTCCTGTGTTTTAGCTTCACCAGGTTGGCACCTCATTTTTAGGTACGCCTGGTGCTGCTCCTGGTATGCTTTTCCACGTTCCTCATTGAACCAGGGTTGATCCCCTAGCTTGTTGGTAATGGCAGAATGAGGAATATGCCAGGCCATGAGGTTACAGATTGTGCTGGAATACAATTCTGCTGCTGCTGATGGCCTACAGCGCCTCATGGGTGCCCAGTTTTGAGCTGCGAGATCTGCTCTGAATCTATCCCATTAGCACTGTGGTAGTGCCACACAACACGTTGGATGGTGTCCTCAGTGTGAAGACGGGACTTCATCTCCACAAGGACTGTGCGGTGGTCACTCCAATACTGTCATGGACAGATATATCTGCGACAGGTAGATTGGTGAGAACGAGGTCAAGTAGGTTTTTCCCTCGTGTTGGTTCGCTCACCACCTGCTGCAGGCCAGTCTGGCATCTATGTCCTTCAGGACTCGGCCAGCTCAGTCAGTAGTGGTGCTGTCAAGCCACTCTTGACGGACATTGAAGTCCCCCACCCAGAGTACATTCTGTGCCCTTGCTACCTTCAGTGCTTCCCCCAAGTGGTGTTCAACATGGAGGAGGACTGATTCATCAGCTGAGGGAGGGCAGTAGGTGGTAATCACCAGGAGGTTTCCTTGCCCATGTTTGACCTGATGCCATGAGATTTCATGGGGTCCAGAGTCAATGTTGAGGATTCCCAGGGCCACGCCCTCCTGACTGTATATCACTGTACCACCACCTCTGATGGGTCTGTCCTGCCCGTTGGACAGGACATAGCCAGGGATGGTAATGGAAGAGTCTTGGGTGTTGGCTGGAAGGTATGATTCTGTGAGTATGGCTATGTCAGGCTGTTGCTTGACTAGTCTGTGGGACAGCTCTCCCAATTTTGACACATGTCCCCAGATGTTAGTGAGGAGGATTTTGCAGGGTCGACTGGATTTGGTTTGCCTTTGTCGTGTCCAGTGCCGAGTGGTCCGATGCTGGGTGGTCCGTCCGGTTTTATTCTTATGACTTTTTGCAGTGAGATTGTACAACTGAATGGCTTGCTAGGCCATTTCAGAGGGCAATTAAGAATCAACCACATTGCTGTGGGTCTGGAGTCACATATAGGCCAGACCAAGTAAGGACAACAGGTTTCCTTCCCTAAAGGACATTGGTGAATCATTCAATCATGAAGGACTTCACTGCTGATCCCAACTTCCATGTGGCAGTGTCACTGGAAAGCAACAGGTGCCAGAACACTGGCTGGCTCTTTCTTCTCTAGCCATAGGAACTGAGCCAACTGCAATGTCCTCCATCACTCCCCTAGGTGAAATCAATTCATTCATCAAACCGGGATTCTTCTCATCCAGTAGTTCGTGTAATGCGGAAGGCAGCCGCCATTATGCTGAAGTGCGTGGGGTGATATTACCTACAATTGGTAAAAAAGCAGTTGAAACTGCATCCAACAACAAAATTAAATATGCCTTGGTTACGTAGATCCATTTAATCTAGTGCTGTGGCAATTGAGATGTCACATTACAAAGTGAAGAGAAATTTATCACCCAATGTATCATCACATCTAAAACTCCATCTCCTGGAAACTCAGCAGTGCCCCCTGCAACATTACAGGTGTCATCATCGCTTAATTCAATCAGCCATCATATTCAGTCAGCTCTTCCACCAATACTGGATAGCTGCTACATTGCACCCGTTTATAGATGTGATTTCGTGAGGGGGAAGAAAACTAAAATTTTAAATCTTTGCACCTATTTATTCCAACAAAGCACTTCTGGTCAGATTTTTAAGAATTAGGTAGTATGATAGCACAGTAAAATGGGGCTGAAACATACTTTTGCAGTGTGTGAGAATACTAACCAATGCTTGCAGTTCTGCACAAGGTGCATTTCCATTAACATAGAATCACACAGCACAGAAGGAGGCCATTCAGGCCACTGCCTGTACGGGCTCTTTTGAAAAAGCTAGCCAATTAGTCCCACTCCCGTTCTTTCCCCATTGTCCTGCAATTTTTTCCTTTTCAAGTATATATCCAATTGCCTTTTGAAAGTTATGATTGAATCTGCTTCCATCACCCTTTCAGGCAGTGCATTCCGTTTCATAACTCGCTGCATTAAAAAAACCTCATCTCCTCTGGTTTTTTTGCCAATTATCTTAAATTTGTATAGTCTGGTTACCAACCCTCCTGCCAGTGGAAACAGTTTCTCCTTTTTTACTCTATCAAAGTCCCACATAATTTTGAACACCTCTATTAAATCTCCCCTTAACCTTCTCTGCTTTAAGGACAGCAATCCCAGTTGTGCAATTTAGAAGAGGTGCTCAAAACAATCAGAAACTTCACCCTCAGGAAGCCAAACTTGGACTGCAAGTCACCGCAGGCCATGATGGGCATCCTACTATACAGGACCAAAATCAGCCCAGGCAGATGACTGACAATAGATTACCTGACTGCCCCTTCAGTCAGCAAGTGGCATAAAAAAACAAGGATGGGGAAAAATAAAATTGAACGAGACACAAAAATATTTAACTACCTCAATACTTCCATTGCTGTTTCCCACAAGCAGACACCACTGTTCTAAAGTTCACATTATGCCATGGAGCAATTTCCAGCTGTAAGGGAGGCTAAGCAATCTGCTCCAAAGCTTCCACCATTGCCAGTCCAGGTAGGAAATGGCACAGTAAAACAGCCCAAGGTGATGACCTGTGCTCCAGTACCTGTCCATGACAGCGCACAGTGAGAACCCAATACGGGAACACCTATGCCCTACTACAGCATGTCAGCAATGCAGTATGGCACCATACTCTGCTGGTGAGTGGGGAAGAACTAAGTGCAGGCATCCAATCTTCAAGGAAAAAAATAAAATCCTAGATAAAATCCTGGCATGTAAAATTCAATGACATGATTAACTGGAGCACTTTGAATTAGGAGGGATTAAAAAAAAACTTAGCTACACTAGAGGAGATACAATAGCAAAATGTCTTCAACTGAATAGAGGATGAATGGTGAGGCTTCATGGGTTGAAACTGGACAAATCCTGAGCAGACCGTATCCCACTGCCAGAGCCACAGCTGCCGATGAAGGAAGCTGCTCAATGAGTAAGCTTATTAAGTAGTTTGAGCCTGGGGGAGATTATGATTCCCAAGTGACATCACAGAATTTAAACCTCTTTATAAAGTATTTGCAGTCAATTTTCAAAACAAAAGCTAAGGAAAGAAATTCATGGTACATGACAAAGATTCCATCATGATGCAAGATCACAAAAAGAAGAAAATAATTCTGGAGTTCAGCAGAGAAATCACATAATCCTTTATTTCCAAATGTAGAAGTTACTTTTTTAGGCAAAGTACTTAGAAAAATGGTAGCCCCTGCAATTATTCTGTAGGTGGGTTAAACTCATTTTGTACATATATACTTCAGCATCTTTTTACTTTGTTTAAGTGCTTGCATATCAAACAACCATTTTTTCAAATAAACAATTTTTTTTAATAAAACAGAAACAAATTTACTAGTTGTTGCAAGTAAGTACTGGTTTACAAACATTTTCTGCATGGAATTTCTGCTTTACATTTGACAGAACTCAATTACAACGGGTGAGATGAAGGAAAATACTGGGTTATGTTTTTTTCCTGTTCAGTGGATACTAAATGGGGAACATAGTACAGAATTTATTCCATGAGTGGCAAAGAACTAAGAAGCGCAGTTATATTAATTGTGTGAGAGATAAAAACAGAAAGGAGGCAAAGAGAAACAGAGAGAGTAATAGAGAGAAGGAACTTACATTAATATATTGCTTCACCACGTCCTCAGGACGTCCCAAAGCACTTCTAAACCAATGAATTACTTTTGAAGGTACTGTTGTTACCTAAGCAATGTTGCAGCCAGTATGCACTACTCTGGATGTATAAACGCCTCTTGCAGTTAGAATGGCTCAGTTGGCAGCAGTGATGGAATGTAAATCTCTACTTTCCCTTACTGTGAGGCTGCTACGTAACATGAATTTGGGCAGTCTTAACCCATGGACAGCGCTCCAAAACACAAAACTATCCTAATTCAGCATTAAATGGGCACTCACTCGGAAGGAACACATCTGTCTGTGCGAGAAATGGAAGCAACACAGCTGTCCAGCACAGGTCACACTTCGGAGCTTGGGAGTTAAAGCATTGTTTGGTTAGTTTTACTCTGCAGCTAATTGTTCTAAACCTGAACCGGGAGCACCTGAATTGGGGAAGTGTTTCCATTTTTGAATATGAGCATTCCTTCATTGTGATAAACACTCAAACATTCACCAAAACAATTGCCAATCTGATGCCAAATTTTGGATCATTTACTGCTGCAGTTTGATGCCTGGTAGGAACTGGGTTGAATCTGCCCAAACTCTTCACATGCAATCCACACAGCTAATGGACAAAAGAAATCTTTGTTCCATTAGGCTGGATCAAACTCAATCCCAAGTCCCAGAAGTGAAAGGATATTTTCATTTTCACTCAGTTTTCTACTCTCTCCTTTCACTAGCTGCCTACCCGATAGCTTAACTAAGATCAAGAGCTCCAATATAGTTAAACATAGTCATGAACATGCATACTTCCATGCCGCTTAAGTCAAGACATTGTACGAGCAAGGATTTATCGTTTGTTTGGCATATATTATCCTTATTACCATAAACAAATATACCTTACAATGAAGGTACACTTAAGACGATTTAGACTCGCATTTCCTCTTCTATTCCTGTACTTTTTCCGAGTTTCTCGAGGTTTTTGCTGAAATTGGATTATATTCTGTATTCCAATTTCCTCCCCTTTGTTTACAGAAATTTTGGGCCCTAAAACACTGAATTACATAAATGAAGGATAAGTTTCATCACATAATTATGTTTATCAGTCTTTATGCCCCAAAGTCAATTATACAGATAAAAATTTTCAAAGCAGAGCACGTTGGTAACAGCACAGTAATTCATTAGAGACAACTAACATTTTAACTATTCCAAAAAAACTCTTAAATTATTCTAACAAATGGTAAAAACTAGAAAAGTTTTATTGCATGTGAAAAGGTTTATCAAGCTGTGTGTCCAGATACATCAACTGCACTGGATACAAATTTTCAAAGCAGGATACTTTTAATATATTTCAAAAACAGAATAGCACTAGTGGTGCATAAAAAAGCAGGTTAATGTTCCAACTATTCCAAAATGCTCTAAACTATTATGAAAAATACAGTACAAATGTACAAAAAACACTACTGGCACAAAAATTGCTCCTCACAAATACCGTTTTCTCATCAAGCTGTTTAATCCATTTTGGCTCCTTTCAACTGTGTAAAAAGCAGAACAGCCTCAGTATCCAGAAGATTTGTAACATTGTACGTGTTACCTGCAAAAGAGGAAACAAAGATTATTCAGGCAGTAGACTAATTTTTCACATTCTAAGTGTAAAGACGTTAGATTTTGAAAATTTACTTTTGAAAATTACAAAAAACCCTGCTCTGGCTAGATCTGTCGGCCATCTTGTGGCCTGTCCTTCATCTTTTAATTACTGGAGCAATTTAATCAAGTAGTAAGCAGCTTTTGAAATCTTGTGCACTAATGCATGCCAGCAATCGGTTGGCATAATCAAACAGTGCTGAGGTGCTCAATTAACTTGGCTACTGATTCAACTTCTGGCAAATCTCACGTGCGATTACAATCCCACAAAATCAATTTTGTGCCTCAGTGACTCAGCTGCTGTTTCAGCTCCTTGGTGAAATATGTAACCCCTTCAATCTGCAGAGGTAGGATTTGTGCGGGCATATGTTTCATTTAGCTGTGAATCTAGGGGGTACTGTAGTGTGCATACTGACCAGGATTGTCAATGTGTGTATATTTTGATTGACTGGCATTTAGATGATTCTAAAATGAAACATGGTAGCTCTTTGTAAGGCACAAATTTTTAAAAAATCAAAAGAAAAAAGATCATTTACCTGAAGGCACGAAGAAGTAATCCCCTTCTTTGAGATGGTATGTGGTACGGTATATTGTAATACCTAGGTCTCCTTTTAGGATATGAAATATCTGTAATACAATTAACATGTATCAAAAAAAAAAGCTAGGTTCGAGCACAAAAGCCACACCCAGAATTCTTGCAATGCTAAAAATCTGCTGATGTGATATTATGGCAGCTTCATCAATCCAATAAAGAACCAATTTGTGATTCTGGAAACAGATTGCGTGCAGATCCTGTGCACGCAGACTGAAAGTTTGTAATCTAGAGACCATGTACTGAACTGTAGTTGAACCTCAAAGTACTGCATTTTCACACAGCTTAAATAGAATCAATGCTTTCAAAAAGTGCCACTAGAGATTTTAATGTTTAATAAAGTTTGATACAAAATTTGGAAAACAATATAGCTCCATTGTATAGTATAATTATCTATTTAAGTAACCACTAGCAGTCAAAAGGCTGGGGACATCTTAAATATTGGATCCAGAATTGAAATTTGGGAGGTTCAAAAACTGGATCTTAAAAGATCAGCAAGGTTCTGTTTGCCACTGGCCCTGGCAAATTCAAACAGGTGAACCCACTGCTGAATGTTCAAATTCCTACTTTCACACTGACTAAGTAGACTGAGTAGGAGACCGACGCTGACGAACAGGCAGCTACCACAACACTTATGCTAGGCCTTATTAGGTAAGCTTTTGTGTGCTTGTTTCAGCAAAATAAAAATCAATCAGATTGGCATAGTACCCAGCTAATCAAAAACCTCGACATGTTGACTGGGAGATTGGAAAATCCAGAATAGATAGGAGAGTAGGATTGGGCTAGAAGCAGGTAAATGCAGCTTGAAGACAGAGTCACATCAACTGGATCATCTCCTTTCCTGAAGGTGTTTAGTATCGACGCAGCTGGTCAGTAATATGACTTCTGATATCCTGGCAGAGCCCATGAACGCTAACTACATAATACAAAAATGGCCATGTAGTTAACAGGAACCAATCCGTTTTGAGATTTAAGTCATGTGGTTCACACAAATCAATAGGTCAGCAATGATGGATACTAAATATGCTCACATTGGAATATTTTTTTCAGTTCTATGTGAACAAACAGCAGCATTTGTATTGCAGCTCATATAAAAGAACTTTATAAAGAGAAGAGCTTTAAGGAGGCTTCTAAAGTAAGGGAGAAAGATGGGAAGGTCTTGGAAGACATTTCTGAAGGATGGGTTTCTGATGGTTATGTGGAGTATGAGAAGGAGATCGAGTCAGAGGACTGGAGAGTGCAGGCTGGGACATACAATTATAAAAGATCACTCAAATAAGGCAAAGCAAGACCTTGAAGTCGATATACTGGGAAACAGGCATCTACTGGAGTTCGGCATGGGTGGGAGCGTGAGGTGCATGGGGCTTTATGCCCAAGAGGATTCAAGTCAGAGTGGAGTGGTAAATTGGGGATTGGGCAGGAAATCGGAGTTGAGGTCAAAGATCAGCCTTGGCCTGATTGAATGGCGGAGCAGGTTCGAGGGGCCTTATGGCCTATTCCTGCTCCTATTTCTTATGTTCTTAATTAATAAAAATGTTAATAATACAACACACCCAAGGTTTCTATGAAGAATAAATCATTACAAGCAAAAACTTACTCACCATGGTATCTTTATAAACCATCTGACAGCCCTTTTCTTTGTAAGGTCCCAACACCAGTTTGCCACAAGAAAATGTCTTCCAATTTAAGCTCTTGCATATGGCAATGGACCTATTATCCTCATACTCTGTCTTTAAGGGATAGAAGAAATTACACATTTCTGAGGTTCTAACGCAGTCTGAAAGTCCAAAAAAAAACATGATTAGAAGATGTACAATACATTGACACCAAATTCAAAATGGTGATTACTGGGCACAAGAAAAGAAACACTGACACATTATTGCCTGAGCCTATTTGTTGTACATTTTAATTTATTAATTTAAACAGCAATCATCTGCTTTCTACTTCCACTCTTTTTATGGTTTCTCTCATGCACACTACAACCGACAAGGCCAAAAGGAGATGACCAGAGTGAAAGAATTGACCAAAATAACGCAGCTCTCAAATCAAGTGACTTGAATGTGACAGCAATAACATGCATTCCAAGACCAGAAGTTGACTATCAGCGAGACTAAAACAAATGTGTAATTTTTTTTAAATATAAGACTGGTAACATGAAACATAATGTATTAAAAAGGAAACTGTTTTAAACAGTTAATGGAACTTGAAGTTAGTAAGTTAGTAAGTCAACAGGCCCCGAGGGATCCTCTGAAGAATATTTAGAGAGGTTGGTGATGAAATAGCAGCACTAATCAGAAGTTATCAAAATTCTCTGGAACAAGAATTGTTCCAAAGGACTGGCTATGAGTGTTATACCCATTCAAAAATGGGGGAAGGACTAAGCCAGCTAACAAGTTAGTAGCAAAAATAATGAAGGATGACATTAACGAATCCTTGCAACAGTATGGGCTAATCGAGGAAAAACAGCACAGAGACTTGTAAAGGGCATGTCACCTTTGACTAGCTTACATAGAATGTACAGCACAGAATCAGGACATTCAGCCCAACAGGTCCATGCCGGTGTTTATGCTCCACATGAGCCTCCTCCCTCCCTACTTCATCTAACCCTATCAGCATATCCTTCTATTCCTTTCTCCCTCGTGTTTTTTTTTTAATTCGTTCATGGGATGTGGGCGTCACTGGCAAAACCAGCATTTATTGCCCATCCCTAATTGCCCTTGAGAAGGTGGTGGTGAGCCGCCTTCTTGAACCGCTGCAGTCCGTGTGGTGAAGATTCTCCCACGGCGTTGTTAGGAAGGGAGTTCCAGGATTTTGACCCAGTGACGATGAAGGAACAGCGATACATTTCCAAGTCGGGATGGTGTGCGACTTGGAGGGGAATGTGCAGGTGGTGTTGTTCCCATGTGCCTGCTGCCCTTGTCCTTCCAGGTGGTAGAGGTCGTGGGTTTGGGAGGTGCTGTCGAAGAAGCCTTGGCGAGTTGCTGCAGTGCATCCTGTGGATGGTACACACTGCAGCCAGTGTGCGCCAGTGGTGAAGGGAGTGAGTGTTTAGGGTGGTGGATGGGGTGCCAGTCAAGCGGGCTGCTTTGTCTTAGATGGTGTCGATCTTCTTGAGTGTTGTTGGAGCTGCACTCATCCAGGCAAGTGGAGAGTATTCCATCACACTCCAGATTTGTGCCTTGTAGATGGTGGAAAGGCTTTGGGGAGTCAGGAGGTGAGTCACTCACTGTGCAGAATATCCAGCATCTGACCTGCTCTTGTAGCCACAGTATTTATGTGGCTGGTCCAGTTAAGTTTCTGGTCAATGGTGACCCCCAGGATGTTGATGGTGGGGGATTCGGCGATGGTAATGCTGTTGAATGTCATGGGGAGGTGGTTAGACTCTCTCTTGTTGGAGATGGTCATTGCCTGACACTTGTCTGGTGCAAATGTTACTTGTCAGGTGCAAATGTTACTTGTCACTTATCAGCCCAAGCCTGGATGTTGTCCAGGCCTTGCTGCATGCGGGCACGGACTGCTTCATTATCTGAGGGGCTGCGAATGGAACTGAACACTGTGAAATCATCAGCAAACATCCCCATTTCTGACCTTATGATGGAGGGAAGGTCATTGATGAAGCAGCTGAAGATGGTTGGGCCTAGGCCACTGCCCTGAGGAACTCCTGCAGCAATGACCTGGGGCTTCCCCTTAAATGCATCTATCCTACTAGTTGCCTCAACTACTCCCTGTGACAGCGAGTTCTACATTCTAACCACTCTCTGGGTAAAGAAGTTTCTCCTGAATTCCTTATTAGATTCATTAGTGACTCTTATATTTATGGCCTCTAGTTCTGATCTCCCCCACAAGTCGAAACGTCTTAACTGAATTCCTTTTGGAAATTAGCAGGTGCAGAGGTAAAGAGAATGTAGTGGACATGGTATAGTTGGACTTTCAAAATCTATTTAATAAAGTGCCACATAAAACAGACTTATTGAAAAGATTAAGGCCCATAACATTAAAGTTGAAGTGGCAGCATGGTTAGAGGGATAGCTGAAGGATGGCAAACAGAGAGTAAGAATAAATAGTTTCGCAGATTGGCAAGATTCAGCTAATGATGTGCCCCATGGATCTGTGTTGAAATCTCTTGTTCTCCATATACTTAAATTTGACATGCATTTGGAAGGAATATCAAAATTTGCTGATTACATCAAATAGGAGGAATGGCAAACTGTGAGAACAATGTAGGGGGATACAAGTTAGGAGAATGGCAAATATAGTTCAATGTAGATATATATGAAATAGTATACTTGGAAAAAAACAGAATGGGAAATAAAAATAATAGTTTAATGCAAAAGGTTATTAGAATATAGAACGCATAACCGAAAGTGGCTATTGAAGCAGAGTCAATCATGACATTAAGAGGTAATATATTAAAAAGGGTACAGAGAAAGAGCAAGGAAATTGGATTAGACTAAGTAGCTCCAATATGGAGCTAATACAAGCACACTGGGACAAATGGCCTCCCCGTGCTGAAACCGCTACCATTTTATCAAGATTAACTTCATCCTTATGCTCCAACAGAATGTACTACTGCAAATGATAAAGCAAAAAAAAAGGTGCATCCCTAGAATGGACTATGGGGTAAGAGAAGGACACATGACCAATTATGGGCCCAGTATTTTAAATAAGAAATTGCCCCAGTGATGCCCTATTGTTTCAATGATGGGCTATTCAATTTTATGTGGAGGTTGAATACATGAGCAAAAATAGATAAAAGTGCTCAAGGGTAAGTGAAACCATGGAAACTTGGTAAATACTTGCTTCTGTTCATCAGACCTGACTGCAATTAGATTAAGAAAACCATAGAAACAAACACTCCATCTGCCGTCATTGCTCAATCTCCTGCTACTCAAAATATGAACAAGTACAAAATGTAGAATGTGTTCTTGAATCTACAAACTTTGCATGTACTGCTTTATAGAGTTTCTGTAAAGGCACTAACCTACAAGTATTTCCCTGCTTTCCTTTACATTCCACACACAGGTAGGTTTCAAACTTTCTTGTACATCTACTTCAGATGGCTCCTTCTCACAGTTACAACCTATTCAAATAATAGAACAGATTGAAGTTATTAGAAAGTACTTGAAATTTCATAATGTCGTTATCATAGTATAATATTTTTGGTATATTTAATACACTATTGAAACTGGTAAATAATATTGATTATAGGCCAGAGTTAATCCACAACTATACCCAAGGCAGACATTGGTCTCCGAATGAGGATCTACTGCACATGCCACAGATCAGCTCGTCGAAGGCCACAGAAACCAATGCATTCTTACCCCTTTTTAAAAAGCTGCTGTCTAATTTCTGTTATGAGTAATTTTATTAATGGATTCACTAATCATTCAGGTACAAGGAAAGAAGAGCCAGTTCTGGGATTAAAAGGCATTTAATCAAGTCACTCAACATCTGATCAGTAAGAATGTATAGCAAGATTTTCTAGGATTCAAAGACAAGAAACAGGGCAGGCACATGGGATTAGGACTATTGCGCACATGGAGGATAAATACCAACACGAAGCAGCTCGACCCAATGACCTGTTTCCATGTTGTAATTTCTACATAATTCTATGACTTGGTCAATACAGAATTCAAAATATATTCAGGAAGAACTGACATCGACAAGTTGTCTCTCCTACATTTTTGAACAATCCAAATTTTGCACCCTTTCTGGAAAAAAATCAGAGGCATTCCCACAAAAATGAGACACAATTGAAAAGTTGCCCAATGTAACTCAACAGTAATAATAGACTCTGCACTCTGTAGAAAAAATAAACACCGCACCTACAATTCTAAACTGAAGATCCGTACTCCAACTCCCACAAGAAATATAAAGCCTAGCCTGTCTTGTTTCAATTCCGTTTTGTGTGGAGCTCATACATGCTTCATTTCCCCTTTTCAACATAGAAGAGGATATGGTGGAGACCTTCACTCAGAAAGCAAGGCCTCAGCAGCTGGTAAGTTAACTCATCCCCCAACCCATTTAGTCTCTTATCCACACCGTAAGTCAATCAGTAAAGAAACTTCTGAGCAATGGCTTATGGTGTGGATAATAGACTGGAACTGAGGAGGCAGGTTTATATTAAGTAAGCTAACTAGGTCCTCTTAAGTAAGAGGAACTGGTTTTATGAGCGAGTTGGCTCAAAGCCATACCCTAAAGGATTGTACTCATTATTCAGAGATTAATGAATACTATCCACTAAGTATTCTAAGTTTTAAAGTGGATGTTTTTTGCCACAACTGCGGGAGGAAACCATTTTTATCAAATGAAGGCTGAGGCATGCAGTACAATATCTAATGCTCCATCTGTAAAAATCCTATCCGCATGGAATTAGCATGTGAAAATCAGCACAGTTCCAACATCCAAAGAACTCTTAGCCACCACAAAGTAACTGAGATTACTAATGTCCCTATATTTGGATCGGCTCAAGATGTCACTGTTATCAATAGAGAAAAAGTACTTATAAAACTAATGGGACTAAAAGCCGATAAGTCTCCTGGACCTGATGGCCTACATCCGAGGATTCTAAAAGATGTGGCTGCAGAGGTAATGCATTGGTTATGATCTTCCAAAATTCCCTAGATTCTAGAACGGTCCCAGTGGACTGGAAGGTAGCAAATGTAAATACCGCTATTCAAGAAAGGAGGGAGAGAGAAAACAAGGAACTACTAGCCAGTTTGCCTGACATCAGTCGTCAGGAAAACATTGGAATCCATTATTGAGGAAGTGATAACAGGGCACTTAGAAAATCATAATGTGATTAGGCAGAGTCAACATGGTTTTATGAAAGGGAAATCATGTTTGACAAATTTATTAGTTTTTTGAGGATGTAACTAGCAGAGTAGATAAAGGGGAACCAGGGGATGTGGTATATTTGGATTTTTAAAAAGGCATTCGATAAGGTACCATATGAACGGTTGTTACACAAGGTAAGGGCTCATGGGATTGGGGGTAACATATTAGCATGGATAGAGGATTGGTTAATGGACAGAAAACAGAGAATAGGGATTAACAGGTCATTTTCAGGTTGGCAGACTGTAACTAGTAGGGTACCGCAAGGATCGGTGCTTGGCCTCAGCTATTTACAATCTATATTAATGAATTAGATGAAGAGACCGAGTGTAATCTATACAATTTTGCTGATGATATAAAGCTAGATGGGATAGTAAACTGTGAGGAGGATGCAAAGAGGCTGCAAATGGATATAGTCAGGTTAAGTGAGTGGGAAAGACGGTGGTAGGTGGAGTATAATGTGGGGAAATGTGAGGTTATTCACTTTGGTAGAAAGAATAGAAAAACAATTTTTATTTTAAATGATGAGAAACTATTAAATGTTGGTGTCCAGAGAGACTTGGGTGTCCTGGTACAAGAAAGTTAGCATGCAGGTACAGCAAGCAATTAGGAAGGCAAATGACATGTTGGCCTTTATTGCAAGGGAGTAGGAGTACAAGAGTAAGGAAGTCTTCTACAATTGTCCAGGGCTTTGGTGAGACCTCACCTGGAGTACTGTGTACAGTTTTAGCCTCCTTATCTAAGGAAGGACATACTTGCCTTAGAGGCGGTGCAACGAAGGTTCACTAGATTAATTCCTGGGATGAGAAGGTTGTCCTATAAAGAGAGGTTGGGTAGAATGGGCCTATACTTCCTGGAGTTTAGAAGAATGAGAGGGGATCTCATTGAAACATATAATAATCTGAGGGGGCTCGACAGGGTAGATGCTGAGAGGTTGTTTCCCCTGGCTGTAGAGTCTAGAACTAGAGGGCACAGTCGCAGGATAAGAGGTCGGCCATTTAAGACTGAGATGAGGAGGCATTTATTCACTCAGAGGGTTGTTAATCTTTGGAATTCTCCACCCCAGAGGGCTGTGGATGCTGAGTCATTGAGTATATTCAAGGCCGAGATAGATAAATTTCCAGACTCCAGGGGAATCAAGGGATATGGGGATCGGGCAGGAAAGTGGAGTTGAGGTTGAAGATCAGCCATGATCTGATTGAATGGCGGAGCAGGCTCAAGGGGCCGTATGGCCTCCTATTTTTTATGTTCTTATGTGACATTCTACACCAATTCAAAGTTTTCTGAGACCCAGACAAATCTAAAAAGCTTCCATACATGGATTTAAAACACCAAAACGTGGCCTTTTGAAAATGGCTGTACTGCTTAATAAATAAATGCGTTTCCACTTCACTGACATGGATTAGACAGATCAGAGGCTTATTTAGATATACATGCCTTGTTTTACCTCTGTGAAGCACCATGGTGTTTTTTTTAAATGTTAAGGGCACTATACAAATGCAAATTGTTGAATCCATTTCTTGCACAATGTCAATCACCAAGTAATCTTACAAGGTCTAACTGTTACAAAGTTATAGAACATTTTCAGCCCATTATACAATAATCCACAAGTGTCTCTAAACTGTATGAAGGTGTAAGAATATGGTTTAAATCCAAGCATGGTCAATATCCCATCTCACATTGCTCATATAAAGCTCCCAAGCACCTTAGCAAGAGGGCGGTGCTAATAGGAAGGGGGGCGAAGTCGTGTCACGATGTGTGCGTGAAAGAGACAGAGAATGCTGAAACTTCTGAACTATAAACACCCAAAGGTCAAGAGATGGCCCATTTCTAGATGCTATAATGTCAGAAGGTGATTTACACCAAAACAAGAGATGTGGTTGCTAAGAAACCACATACTGTAAAGAACAGAGGTTGCAGGAGCCATGTTCAAGGCTGACGTGGAACAAAATGTTTATGCAGCAGAGATAAGGTAGCCACTCTAACCAAGGATTGTTTATACTGAGAGTCAGCAAAGTGGGATGGTTTGCGGCCATGAGATAAGACCAGCGGTGCTTAGGTACAGAACAACACAGCCTAGTATAGAGATAGGGCATACTCCCTCAAAAGTTAGGGCTCTCAAGAGGGGACGATCGAAAGTCCACTGCCACAGGCAGTCCGCGAAGATCATGTCTGATCATCCTGAATTCACGGACAGATCAGACTGTATTGATTGATTGTCATTAATGTAATCTGTAGACAGTTGTATTATAACTATAATACTGTTGAATGTAAGGTTGAAGACAGCTGTGGTGCAATGCTGTGTATGTCAATCTATTAACCCACAGAAGGATTAACAACCCACAGTTGTGACGGTAACGGGAGAAATCCGCTAACAGACGGTAAATACCATAGTGTGCTTTCCATTTGGAAAACCAAAGCATCCCAAACAATCTAAAATCACTGAGGTGTTTTTGGTTTAAAAAACCTTAATATATCTTGAGGTCTATGAATTGAAATTCCTATTACGATAGTGACACTGAGTGCCTTGGCTGCGTGCAATCAAAGGGTTTGCAAACTGAATGATATACATTAGTACATTTGCTTTATTCTTTAATTAACCAACTCCCTCCTTTATTCCTTACCCGGTCTAGCCTATATTTGACTCCAGTCCCACACCAACATGGATGACTCTCAACTTCCCTTGAAAGTAGGCTAGCAAGCCATTCAGTTGTATCAAACCATTACTCAGTGGTTCAAGAAGGAGGCCCACCAAAACCATCTCAGGGGGTACTAGGGATAGGCAGTAAATACCACCCTCACCAGCAGCACCCACATCCCTAGAATGAATAAATAAAACATCTGAAGATGCTTCATTAGATTTAGAACAAACATGGATGTTTTAGTCCAGTGTTGGGATGTGATGATAGCTATTTAAAGGTTGTCAGTCATTTTTGTTTCTAGGATTCCCTATGAGCAAAGTTGCTCTAAAGCCCTTTGTCTTTTGGGCAACATGACATTACAAAACTGAGTTTCCCTGGCCTTCTCTGTTAGACCTTAAACGCACACCATACTAATTGAAATCCATCGATTCAAATATGCTCAGTCATCGAACCCAAGAAACAATGACTCATTACAGACTTCAGATACAGCGACAAGGGTGGCAGAAAAACACCATATAAAGGCCTGCTATGCTTTTGGAGTTCTATAAATGATAAATGATGCAGATGTTATCAATACTTTTTTTTAAAAAGAGGGTAAAGAGGAAGAACAGCTTAATGTGGTGCAAGTCTGTCATGACCTTTTTATGTTTTATTATGTTTTGATAATATGGAGCCAATTCCGGTCTCCCAGGGAGCAAATTGTCAAAAATGAGGGCAAGGGTAAACACAGTGTCAATGACTGTACAGAAGTTAAAACCCTGAAAATTGTAAAATTTGAAAAAAAACTTACAAAAGACCAAAGGTTCTAAACAATAATTAATGTGAAAAGATTAAGTAAAATAGTGAAGGAAGAACACCTTTCCAGACATGCAAGCAACAGAACAAATTGCTGCTGACAAGACAAAAAGAACAGAAACACACCAGAACAAAGGTGGCCGGCCTTTGGTCAAGATGCGTTTACATGGCTCTTGTATGACGGCAAACTCAAAAGGAACAATGTCCCAGTGAATCCCTCACCCCAGTTTGGATAACAGCCTATATAGAAGTTGGAAGGTCAAACAGCCACCCAAATTATGTTCCATTTGATTTTGAATCTTTAGCTCCACTGATGGTAGTCTTCAGTTTCTGTAACTGAAGATTTTGACTACACCATACTACCACACAGTCCATGAAATCAAAGGGAACACCAATTAACATCAAGCGTAAATTTTGAAGCTTAGTCATCATCAATGCTAGATATGCTGTACAATGCAGTGAAATTAACTGTGCTGCCGCCATTTATCCCACAAATAGTTTAGAATTTTAACTACATGTCAGCAGTTTTCTCCCAACCTACCTGTCCTGTCCCACCCAAACCATGGGCTTCAGAAAAACTGCAGCAATTTAACGAAAAGCTTAGTTTATCTGTGCAACATAGCTGCTAGTGCTCAATGCTATCTACAACCAATTTCAGTTTTGAAAGGAGCTAATGGCATAAGAAACAAGTGATCTGATCTGCCTCACCGACTTAGTATAAGTGCAGATGAACACCATATTTATACTCTACCCTTCACTTTTAGGGATTAGACAGTGTTAATGAATTAGACAGGGATTAGACAGTAAGTTGAGAAAATCAAGTTACTGTAACAGTAATGTTACAGTATGACAATTATTGTTCTAATTGTATAAGATGCAATTGTTGGCAGCAACTTACTATCTTCTGGTCCAGAGTTGCCTGGATCTGCATCAGTTTGAACAATGTTGCTAACTGCAATAGAAGTGGGAAGAAATTGGTTAGCATAAATCCAATTAATTTTTTTTTTAAAGTTCTCACCATTGAATTATTGAACCACAAGTCATGTACAGCATTAGTTCTGTTAAGGACAATTAAACCTGTACAGCTTATCGCCCTGAATAAATTTTGAAAAGTAAAATGATTTGCCACACATGGTGCAAATACTAGCAAGATTCTCATACATTTCCAATGTCTACTTCCAATGGAAATCATTACCTAAGCTTAACATCAAATATTTCCATTAAATCCACTCAGTAGAAATAAGTACTCAAGCATTTACCTGAAAAAATGGGTTTTAAACACCTGATAAACGCGAAAAAACACCCGAAAATCTACTAAATTGCAGGCTGACTAAGGATTAAGTGGTGCCTAATGCCCCATTTCAAACCCAAAACACAGGGTTTAAAAGAAGACGGAAACCACTGTCTTCAGCCCTCACCATGAACTCTGTAACTTTGCCATCAATTCCAAGCCCTGTCCAGCCACTGTCATGGATTGAACTGGACAGTTTGCGACCTTGGCATCCTAGTCAACCCCGAGTTGAGTTTCTGATACCATATCCTCTCCATCACAAATTTCCACCTCTGGAACATTGCCCGCCTCGACTACTGCCTCAGCCCATCTGCTGCTGAAACCCTCAGCTATGCCATTGCCAGCTCCAAACTTGACTATTCCAATGCTCTCCTGGCTGTCCTCCCATTCTCCATCTTCCGTAAACTTTAGATCATCTTAAACTCTGCTGCCCGTATCCCATCTCACACCAGGTCCTACTCATCAAATTTTAAATTCTCATCCTCATGTTTAAATCCCTTCATGGCTTTGTGCATCCCATCTCTTTAAACTCCTCCACCAACCCTCCACCCCCCTGCCCCTCCTCTGGCCTCTTGTGCCTCTCTCCTCCCTTCGCCCCATCACTGGCTCAGCGTCCATTTTGTGAGCATCTTGTGACATTTTTCTACATTAAAGGGGCTATATAAATGTACGTTGTTGTTGAAAAACGGAGCGGGGAATAGTAATCACTTTTTAAAAAAAAAACTCTTCTACATGCCAGCTAATGGCCACAGCCTGCAATTGTAACCATTGACATAGCAAGGTTGAATATTAAAAGTTGACACAAAATTGTGACCAAAAATTCATAACAATAGAAACTAATCTTTTGTGTACAGGAAAAGCATGTCTTGCATAGGATTTATAATATAATATAGATTTATCAGTGGATCTGAATGATCAAGTTCAGTGAATCAAAGCCCAAGAGTCAGCACATCAGGGCTGTGATCTGGTACAGAATTACTATCAGGCCAATCATGTCAAACAGCTACTCAGGAGACTGTTATAAGTGAATAGCATCTAGCCATTAGAGCATCTACAAAAGGGAAGAAGTAATCCCATGGCGGAATCTTCAGAACAGTAGCCAATTATACCTGAAAATGTTTTTTTTTGAAGGACCTTACACAAATGTGCATTCAAAGTTAAAAACAAATACATAACAAGTAAACAATAAAATAATTTATTCAACCTGAGGAATACCTGTAGACAACTGTGACTTGCAGTTTCAGATTATATTTTGCAAACATTTGAAGACTGTTGAAGAAGCAAACTAATGGTAAAATTAGTACGCTCTCGACCTCTCTTCAGCAGCACTGACTCACTCTATTTCAGAGTTGTCCTGGTCTGCAGTTCCATTTCATCCTTCACCTCATCCGGCTTGTAACAAAAAACCTTTTTTCTTCCTTTCAGGTGTCAAGGACTGCAAGCTTCAACAACTCTTAGATACCAATGCCCCTCCTGATCCTTCTTTTCTTCCACTTTTCTCTGACCCAATCCCTCCTTCCAATCTCACCCGTTGTCGTGTTTTCACCATCCCCTCTGACCCCGAACGCTCAGTCTTCAGCAAAGGCCTCAGCTTCATCCCGACGCGCCCAACTCAATGAATTTTGAGCTCAACACGACGTTGAGTTCTTCTTCCGCCGCCTTCACGCCCACTTCTTTGGCCAGGAGTCTTCCTCCCACAGCAGACCTTTCCCCAGTCTTCAGAATTCTCGTTCCACCTGGACCCCTTCCTCTGGACTCTTACCCTCTCGATCTTTTCATTGGGAACTACCGGCGTGACATCAGCCGTCTCAACTTCTCTACTCCCCTCGCTCACTCTATCCTACCTCCCTCTGAACTTGCAGCACTCCATTCTCTCAGGTCTAACCTGATATAGTCATTAAACTCGTTGACAAAGGGTGGCACTGTTGTTGTTTGGCAAACGGACCTATACCTTGTGGAAGCTGAACGCCAATTCCCTGACACCTCCTCCTACCTCCCCCTGGACCACGATCCCACCGCTGAACATCAAGCCAGTTTCCCAGACCGTCAATGACCTCATCACCTCTGGAGATCTTCCCTCCATGGTCTCCTTTTCACCATGGACATCCAGTCTCTCTCTACCTCCATTCCCCACAGGATGGCCTGCAGGCCCTCCGCTTCTTCCTTGAACGAAGGTCCAACCAGTCCCCATCCACCACCACCCTCTTCTGCCTGGCTGAACTTGTTCTTACGTTGAACTTCTCCTTTGACTCTAATCACTTCTTCCAAATAAAAGGTATCGCTATGGAATCCCGTGAAAGTCCTGGCTATGCCTGCCTTTTTGTGGGATGTGTGGAATATTCTTTGTTCCAGTCTTACTCAGGTACCTGCCCTCACCTCTTTTCTCGGTACATTGATAATTGTATCATTGCCATTACCTGCTCTCACCCCAAATTGGAAAATAACAACTTTGCTTCCAATTTCCACCCTTCCCTCGTCTTCACATGGTCCATCGCCGACTCTTCCCTACCTCGACTTCTGTCTCCATTTCTGGGGATAGGCAGATAACCCGTATCTACTATAAGCCCACCGACTCCCACAGCTACCTTAATTACACTTTCTCCCAGTCCGCTCCCTGTAAGGATTCTATTCCATTCTCCCAGTTTCTCCGTCTCATCTGTTCTGACGATGCCACCTTCCACACCAATGCTTCTGATGTCTTCCTTTTTCCTCAACCGAAGATTCTCCTCCACTGTAGTTGACAGGGCCCTCGACTGTGTCTGTCCCATTTCCTGCACTTCTGCCCTCATCCCTTCCCCTCCCACCCAGAACCATCATAGGGTCCACATGACCTCACCTTCCACCCCACCAACATCCACATTCAACAGATCATCTTCCGCCATTTCCGCCACCTCCAGTGTGACGCCACCACCAAACACATCTTCCCCTCCCCTTTCAGCATTCTGATGAGGACGTTCCCTCCGCGACACCCTGGTCCACTCTTCTATCACCTCCAACACCCGCTCTCCTACCCACAGCACCTTCCTGTGTGAGCGCAGAAGATGCAACACCTGCTCTTTCACCTCCTCCCTTCCAACCATCCAGAGCCCCACACACTCCTTCCAGATGAAGCAGCGATTTACTTGTACCTCTTTCAATTTAGTATACTGTACCCGCTGCTCAAAATGTGGTCTCCTCTACACTGGGTGGACCAAACGCAGATTGGGCGATCACTTTGCTGAACAGCTCCACTCAGTCTGCAAGCGTCACTTGCCATTTCAATTTTCTGTCCCACTCCCACTCCAACCTCGGCCTCCTACACTGTTCCAATAAAGCTCAACAGAAGCTCAAGGAACAGCACCTCATCTTTCGATTAGGCACTTTACAACCTTCTGGACTCAACACTGATCTTAATAACTTCAGATCATAACCACTGCTCCCATTTTTTCAAGACAGCAGGTACTGGTAATGGATCTGCTGTTGCTATTTACAGCTCCTCTAGACCCATCTTTTGTTTCTTTACTTGTCCCATTACCACCCTCCTTGCCTTGCACTATCATCTCTTTTGTCATTTAATCACTCTTGCCCTCTAACCTATTACAGACCTTCCCTTTTGCTCTTTCCTCCTCCCTCGCGCCCTCCCCCCACCACCACCACCTTTGCCTGGCTCTGTACTTGCTTAAAAACTGTTAAATATTTAACTTCTTCCAGTTCTGACAACAGGTCATCGACTTGAAACATTAACTCTGTTTGTTTCTCCACAGATGCTGCCTGACTTGCTGAGTATTTCCAGCATTTTCTGTTTTTATTATAATAGTAAAATAATCCCTTTCTGGTGCAGTAGCAACAGAATTAACTATATACATAGAATTTACAGACAGAAACTGGCCACTCAGCCCAACTGGTTTATGCCAGTGTTTATGCTCCACACGAGCCTTCTCCCACCCCATCTTCATCTAACTATCAGCATAACCTTCTATTCCTTTCGCCTTCATGTGTTTATCTAGCTTTCCCTGAAATACATCTATGCTATTCGCCTCAATGACTCCTTGTGGTAGTAAGTGCCACATTCTAACCACTCTCTGGGCAAAGAAGTTTCTCCTGAATTCCCTACTGGATTTATTGGTGACAATATCTTATTAAAAAAATATAAGATAAAGAGGAACGGATAGGGTGGATAGAGAGAAACTATTTCCACTGGTTGGGGATTCTAGGAGTAGGGGGCATAGTCTAAAAATTAGAGCCAGACCTTTCAGGAGGGAGATTAGAAAACATTTCTACACACAAAGGGTGGTAGAAGTTTGGAACTCTCTTCCGCAAACGGCAATTGATACTAGCTCAATTGCTAAATTTAAATGTGAGATAGATAGGTTTTTGGCAACCAAAGGTATTAAGGGATATGGGCCAAAGGCAGGTATATGGAGCTAGATCACAGATCAGCCATGATCTTATCAAATGGCGGAGCAGGCACGAGGGGCTGAATGGCCAACTCCTGTTCCTATGTTCCTATTTTTGGCCCCTAATTTTAGACTTCCCCATAACTGGAAACATTTTGACTACGTTTACCCTATCAAACCCGTAAAATCTTAAAAGACCTGTATCAGGTCACTCCTCAGCCTTCTCTTTTGTAGAAGCCTGTTCAGTCTTTCCTGCTAGGTACAATCTCTCAGTTCTAATACCATCCTTGTAAATCTTTTTTTCACCTTCTCCAGTGCCTCTATATCCTTTTTGCAAAATGGAGACCAGAACTGTGCAGAGTACTCCAAGTATGGTCTAACTAAGGTTCTATATAAGTTTAACATAACTTCTCTGCTTTTCAATTCTATCCCTCTAGAAGTGAACCCCTGTACTTTGCTTTTTTTAATGAGTCACTAGTTTTAATGATTTGTGTATCTGTCCCCCGAGATCCCTTTGCTCCTCTACCCTATTTAGACTCTTATTTTCCAACGAGTATGTGGCCTCCTTATTTTTTTTACGAAATTGCACCACCTCACACTTATCTATATTGAAATTCATTTGCCAATTACATGCCCGTTCTGCAAATTTATTGATGTCTTCTTGTAATTTGTCGCAGTCTTCCTCAGTATCGACAATACCTCCCAATTTGGTGTCGTCCACAAATATTGAAACTGCACTTCTGATTCCTGAGTCCAAATCATTGATGTAAATGGTGAACAGCACCGATCCTTGTGGAACACTACGTCCCACCTTTTATCAATCTGAGTACTTCAGAAGAACCAAGCTGCATTATCAGAGCACAGTCTCATATACAGAAGGGCTGAAGAAAGACCATATGCTTTAATGGCACCAAACCTTTAAATGGAGTGTGTCTTCATGCACTGTTGTCCAACAGAAATCGCTGACTAGCCACAGCTGTGGCTACAGCAATGCCATTTTAGCCATAGGCACATGCACTAAATTTGCTGGTGTTTCCGCCCCTGTTACATAGCATTTTAGCAAATAACCAATAGGCAATAAACAAGGAATTAAAGCACTCATCAAAAAACATTCGTAAACGCTGCTTTACATCATACCATTTTACCAACAAAAGCAAAATACTGTGGATGCTGGAAATCTGTAATAAAAACAGAAAATGCTGGAAAAGCTCAGCAAGTGAGGCAGCATCTGTGGAGAAAGAAAGAGTTAGCGTTTTACTAACAAACGGACAAAAAGGTTAAAGTACACATGCATACGCCGTGCAAATGAGTATTGATATTACATGACCAACGGAGTCTATTACTCATTTTTTATTTAATCAGAAATGTGATTTTCCACATCTGAATTCCCAATTCGCCATATGTGTCTAATGGCTAATGTATTGGACAACACAGTCTTAGTGGCCCATCACACCTTTCCCCTAAATTGAAGGATAACAATCATTTGTAAATGATAGGTTAATAGTATCTACCCAGAGTTGACCTCATTAAGCCATACCTGATTCTTCTGTTTCATAAATCACACGTTCTCCCAACCTGTACTTCACAGGCTTCACTTTGGTTCTTTTCGAACGTCCAACAATAGGTGTATGTTTGGGATAGACTATTGACAAAAATATAATATCACAAGGGATCTTCAGTATCCCAAACAATGGTCTTCAGTTTTACAAGAGTTTCTAGACCCAAAGAACATATTACAAAAAATGAAGAATTCTGGACACCTACACACTCTAACGTCATATTTTGAAGTTAAGACCCCAAATGTGAATGAATTCTCAAGTCAGATCAGGACCAGTGGTCTTCTAAATGGATAAGATTTTTTTCTTCAACTGTCTCCTGCTTATTTAATGCCTGTGTTACAGCAAGTACATTAAGGCTGATCCCCCTGACATTAAATCACGAGACTAAGAGAACAACCATTATATAATTGGATTTCTTTCCATTGCCAATGATAGAAAGCCAGTTACATTGTTTTCTTTTGTATGAAGCTGTTTAATTGTATTCCATCTCATGCATCTTCAGATTGCACACAAATTTATACAAACTAGCCAGTTTAAAAAAAAAATCAGCAAGTTCCAATAGCTAGCTAGTGGCTTTTAATAAGTATTTTGCTGGAGAGATTATTTAACATCGAAGAGAATATTGTCATTATTTCATATTGTACCTCAAGAACTTAAAATAACAGGGCATTCACACAGTGAAATTGATGTTCTTTCCTCGGCTTGTAATATACAAGCCAGTACTGTTGTTTCATGTCCCAAGTGGATAACTTTTAAGCAGAACTGCTCTACTCTTATGTTGCATACAATGTAGGATGGCTCAACACAAAGCTCACTTAGTCAATGAGCTATGCCTCGAGCCAACTGTGCTGCTACTTTCCAATACAATAACCTGAGGTTTATGATGGCAAGCTGTTCAAAAGAAGTTTGTGTACTAATAGGCAATGGTACCATAAAATGGCAATTATTTGAAGCTATTAGACCGTTCTTCTAAACTGGAAAATAATGTACTGCTCCCCCAAGAATCTCATGACCTATCAAAAGCAGAAATGATTGCTGAGTTTACTCAAGTGAAAATGTGCTCAAGCCGTCCATCAAGTAGAGCAAGTAAGTAATTCATCATTTCTGCCAAGTTGCATGTGATTGCACCTACGTTTGGACCTTAGCACTATTGTGTGAATGACTTCTATATGTAGTCTGATAAAAGCAAACCGAATATTAAATCGCATGGATAAACTTAATCCAGAATACTACATCAAGGCAATACTACAATAAGGGGGCATAGGTTAAGTGAGTGATGGGAAATTTAGGACAGATGCCAGGAATAACTCTTTCTACATCTCTCTCTACATGTATTAAATATCAAGTCATCTTTTAGTTTCTGCGGTAAAACCTTTCACATTCTAGTTTCTGACATAATTTCCATTTTCAAAATCACATTTAGAAGTGCTTTGTCTTCAGAACCATTTGCCCATCACGGTTATGTTCTCCAATCTGCAAACTATTCTTAATATTTTCCAACAATCAATTTAACTGCAAGAACAGGGAGACATCCATTTATATAACATCTTATCACAATTTTTTTTTAAACTGCTTCAGATATACAATGAGAATAGATTCAGAAATGCAGTGAATTTTATGTAGGAGAATACAGCAGCCATTTTGCAGACAGCTAGATCCCACAAATAAGAATGAGATAAATGACCAATTAATCTGTTTTGTTGATGGAGGGAAGAGCAATGACCAGAACACCAGACTAGTCTCTGTTCCTGTTTGAAAGGTGCCATGGCACCTTCCAACATTCACCTGAACCATCAGAAACAAAGTAGACTGACTCATCCAAAAAAACAGCACCTTGGACAATGCAGTACTTCCTCAGTATTGCATTCGTATCAGCATCGATTATGTGGTCAAGTCCTGGAGTGGGGCTTAAACCCACTGCCTTCTGACTCAGAGGCAAGAGTGCTACCAATTAAGTCAAATTGATACCAGTAGCACTAGTAACTCAATGCATTTCTGCTGTTTTACACCCAGTGCTTTAAACCTGTGTTGAATTGATCATTTTCCTCACTGATACTCTCTTTTGTATAACGGACATCCTCATTAGCATCACCGAAGTCTGGAAGGGAAAAAAAGAGTATAAATAGATACGCACTACAGATGTAGTCTTCCTCATTCTTTGAAAGTAGTGCAACTTCTAATAACAAATCATGCAATCAAACATGGTCCTCCTATCTCAACTTGTCAGATACAGTCCCCCACCGAAGTTTCCACCAGAACCAGAAGGCCAGCAACTGAATCAATGTTGGAGAGAGGAGGATTTTTTCCTACCCCTCTGCTGTCCGACCTGCCTAGGTTGTTTGGATCCTGGGATGAGACTCCCCTTACACCCAGAAGGGCCCATATATTATTTAACAGGCACATTGGATCTGCTAGCTTAAAGTACATTTCTAGTCTGTCCTGGACATAATTTTAGAGAAGGAATCCAAAGTCTATCTATTCCATGGTGGAACTATTACAAACTGGCCTTCTTGTGAAAATGATCATACTTCTGAAAGTCATGTAACTTTGGAAGACAGCATAAACAAATTTCAATTCTGGAAATCACTGGGAAAAATCTGTTATATTCAACTTTTAAAACTGGAAACTGCTACTGACCAAAAGTTGAGGAGTCCAGCAGAGCCACACCCACTGACATAGGCAGCAGTGGACAACATGGAGGTGCAATGAAGTGTTAGCCAAGGAAACTGCCGTTAACAAACAAGGAAAAAGGAAACTTCTCCAAAAAAACAATAAACTTTCAAAAAGACTTCACAGCCCCTCCCAAAGGCTCAGTTGGTAAAGCAAGCAGGGAGCTGAGCCATACAGAACAGATGATCCCAGGTCTGATTCATGGTTTGTACAGGATGATCTATCTATCCATTAGGGTGGTAGTAGCAACCATTACAAGTGGCCTCTGCTCCTCCAGCCAGCAAGGAAAAAGAAATCAGGCAGTTTCCACTCCTGATTGCTATCCAGTGATCCCTGCTGCAAAGTACACTTGAGTAAACATCAGATGAGGATAAAGTTGGGTTCAGCTGTAATGTTCCTTTCCCTTCCCCCGCCCCTCCAAAAAAAGATGGAACAATCTACCAAAAATCACTTCCTATCCTCACACACAAAGAATGATAATTTGGGCAAGATAGTAGAGGGCTAAGAGAGAAATCACTTAACCAAAATGACAGCATAATGGCAAGAATTTGTTTGAAACACTGTTCTTAGGTTCCTTCTCACATTTAAACGAGGCGATATTTTCTGCAGATTATTTTATTCATACCCATTGTTTCTTCGTGATGATCAAAGTTTCCACTGTCACCTGCATCTGAAGATGCATCTTCATAATTCACACATGGCCCAGGCCCACTCTTATTAAAAACAGGTCTAAAAATAAAAAACACATCCTTGAACTTATTACTGTTGAAATACTCAAATTAGAAATTATGAGCAGACTACAAATTGTTTTTATGTAGGAATGTTAAGTAGTACATATGTAAAAATTGTAGTTCTCAACTCTACCTGAGTGCATAGCTTAAAACTCTCTAAAGGCCTGCATGAAAGAGGTGTATATTATATGAATTATTTACTGAAAACACCGCCTGCCGACACACAACCACCACCACCCCCCGCCCCCTCCTGCTAATGAAACACAAGTAACATACCTCTGTATGCAGATGTACATGTAAACATTACTAATTCCTACAAATTTTCTTTAAACCATTAATGCATATTTATCAAATGTAAAAGCACTGTAGATCAATATCCACAGTTCTACAGCTATTTTCCCATTGCTGGTTAAGTGCTAGGTAATACCCACAAGCTGAATGATCGAAGGTTCATTCATTACAATATCCAAGTCCTTGAACAAAGTTAGCCTACTTACAAAGCACTGCAGGGAAGTCCTTGCTTTAAAATTCCCTTGCTTTGCACAGAAGTGCTGGGTTCTGGTTCGTCATCCTCCTCACTCTCATCCGATGTCTGTTCACAAAGCTGAGAAGGGAAAATTTTATCTTGGTACTTCATGGTGTCAGATTTTCTGGGGCGCATTACAACTCGATTTGGAGTACCTGCGGACACCTTGGTATTTGCTGGCAGTCGATCAGCAGATTTGGTGATGGACTTTCTGGGGCTCATTACAACCCGATTTGGAGTACCTGCAGACACCTTGGCAATTGCAGGAAGTCTGTCAGCAGGTTTTTGTGGAGTCTTTTTGTCAACATAAGCTGCACCAAACGATGCTAAAGATTCTCGAAAGGGTTTTTGTGATGTTGGCTTGGATGATAAAGAGATATAGTCCTTAGTTTGCCTTGAGGTTGTACAAACATGAGCAGGTCTTGAAAGTGGACAGTACTCCTCCTCCTCTTCCAATTCAATTTTATCTTGCACATCGAAATTGTGAACCTTAAGCTTCAGTATAGATTTTTGTTTTTTGGGCGAGTGCATGTCAGAGGGTTTTGCCTTTTCTTCTTCAGCCTCCGAAAACAATCGCTTTTTTGGCAAAGATGATGCAGAAGAATACTTTCGTTGTCTACTAACTGATACACTACCAGAATGATTGTCCCCTTGATTAGCTGTCTCCCGTTGCCTTGGGGGTTTTGACTGGCTATGTGGTGGGCTACCCGGCGAACAATCATTTTCAAAAACATCCTCCTCAAAATTTTGCTCCTCTGAACTACACACGTCAGTCTCTAATGGCTTTGTTTGAGCACGTGAAGATCTTCTTTTCAAAACCATCTGCTTTTTCTTCATTTGTGATCTTGAAGATTTTGCCTTTACCATCCTGTCTTGTAAACTGTCATTCAGTGCTGACAAATAATCTGTCTTCAATCTCTTTTGCGGATGATTGCCATCGTGCTGTACAACCCACCACTTCGGTGGCGGTCTGGTAAGACGTCGGCTCCTTGTATATACATCCAAAGCATTACCTTGGGGAAGACTCTCATCAAGCTCATAGGGAGAAGGGATGCATTTCTTAGAATAGCCAGGTTTCTTCAGTCGAGTTCCCTTTTTTGACATTTCTTTTTCTTTTACTGAAATAAAAAGGCAGTATTCAATCAAAGCAACTTTGAAAAGAAAGAAATTGCCTTTATATAGATCCTTTCATGATCTCAAGACATCCCAAAGCTCTTTAAAGACAATGAAGTACTTTTGAGATGTAGTCACTATTGTAATGTAGGTAAACCCTGCAGCCAAGGTCGCACAAATGGATGAGATAATAATCAGATAATCTGCTTTAGTGATATTGGTTGAGGGATAAATATTGGCCAAGACACTGGACTCCCTTGCTCTTCTTCAAATAGTGCTATGGGATCTTTTACATCCACCTGAGTGGGCAGACAAGTCTCATCTGAAAGACGACACCTCCGGTAGTGCAGCACTCCCTCAGTACTGCACTGAAGTGCCAGCCTAGATTATGTGCTCAAGTCTCTGGAGTGGGGCTTGAACCCATGACCTGACTCAGAGGCAAAAGTGCTATCACTGAGCCAAAGCTGCCACCTTGGAGGGGGAAAAAAAAACATATTATTGGACTAGAAAAAGTTGTTTCTCTTTTTACTAACTACCCACTTAACAGTTACATCCACCTATCTCAGTATCTGGATTAAATACACTAAAAACACATTTTAGATTCAGATAGGTTTTATACTGAATTAAGGGAGGGGAGAAAGAGAGCGAACAGAATGGAGGAACACATTAGCGTAAGGTCCACTATGATCAAAACCGGTTGGATATATTTTTACCCATCAGCATTTGGTTGAAGTGTTGTATTAACATGCTTATTTTTTCCATGCAGTTTTATCTTCTATATACCCATGATTGGTCCATTGTCCAGGCAGTGGAGAAAGTTAATGGGGACAGGATGGCTTAAAAGATTCATACAGGAGTACCCTCACACTTGATATATCACAGCTCCCATAACCATGCCATCCAAATACCAACCCCTATGGGGACAAACTCTATCACTGAATGGGAGCTGAACAGTACCATACAAAGAAAAATTAACCAAAATCATGTATATATGTTCCAAAACTCATGGTGAAGAAAGCAGAGTGGGAGCTTAGCATCCTTAGAATAAAGCTACATTCAAACTATGAGGACCAAACTAAAAGGGAAGAAAAGTATGATTAAACAACCTGTAGAGTCTTCATCATTGTTTGAATGATACTAAACACAAACTATTGTTTTGGGGAATCACTTTTTTTTGTCCTGATGTCAATGGGACTGGCCACTGTGACTCACTTTTTAAAAAATTCGTTCATGGGATGTGGGTGTCGCTGGCAAGGCTAGCATTTATTGTCCATCCATAATTGCCCTTGAGAAGGTGGTGGTGAGCCGCCTTCTTGAACCGCTGCAGTCCGTGTGGTGAAGGTTCTCCCACAGTGCTGTTAGGTATGGAGTTCCAGGATTATGACCCAGCGACAATGAAGTTCCAGGACTCTACACCAGTGGCCTTGACTACAACTGTATCTAGTGTTTTTCTGCCAGTCGGTTGCCACTAAAGCAAAATATATTTTGCAGTTCATTTAGCAACATAGTGTTGAAATGGGTTTACCTAAAGTCTTAATATTACGAGAAGGAAACAAATTGTTCAGAACATTTGAGTACTCATTTAGTTTGAATGTAGGTCCACATATCAACAATGTTTGTGAGCAGAGTTCGGAGTTGATGTTACACCTTAAATTATTCAGCCTTCACCATTATACAAGGAAAGGCACAGTGAGACCAATACTGCACCTGTCAATTTACTCAAACCCAAGACAACACAGAAGTTGGCATGGACTTTTAGTTTGAGAGTGCATTAGCATGATGCAGTAAATTCATGTTGCTAATGGTATAAGGCATAACAATGCACAACAGTAATGTTTTACATTACCATGATCAACTGTAAACTCAGTACCAATGTTACATCATGAGGGAAGGAAAATAATTTTTAAAAGGAGAGATTTCTTTTAAAATAAAAGCTGCTGTTGTGCTATTATATATTTTTGCCCAGTTGTGAGACCATCCTCCCCAACATAATTTTTTTTCTTAAAAAGTTTGAACCACACTTGTGTAGTTAAATCAGTTCTTTGTGCAATGATTGCTACTGTATCAGCATTCTAAATGTATTCAGTACAGTGAAGCAGCCGCCTGGTTGGTGGTTAAATTTTAAAAATTGTAAAGATATGGCCCTAGCTTTACTACAAACATAATGTACTACATATATAAAAGTTGCAAAAGTAATGCAAGCACAAGGGTCAAGGAACAGTCGCCACATGTTGTGGTTTGGATGCAAGTGATTTATAGTCAGAACGTGGTCCACCATTTGAGTAGTCCCAATCTAAATCAAATAGAAAGGCAGTGAAACTTGTGTCATGTTAGCATCCAAGAGATGTGGCGGCAGATAACATTTCTGCACCATAATCTCTTCAGAGAGATGAAATTCTGAGGCTAACTTAAAAAAGAATTTTGAAGATTCTGGCAATATTATGCTACACTAGAAGTTAATTCTGAAATTTATTTTGGCTCTGGTTTTTAAAGCACTTAAGTTTATTACCCCTTACTGCCTAACAATATCAAGTGGTAAAAAACAGAAAACAAAACTTAACCAACTTTCTCACTTGGGATTGACGCTATACCAGAGACCCTGCCCTCCAACTCACCCACCTCACTGGACCCTGAGGACGCTATTCCCATTAGTGTAAATTTATCGGTCATCATACTGCTGCTTCACAGACCTCAGTGGTCTTGTTACCATTCAGGCTCCTCCAAATACCTTTTATTATGATGAACAGAAAAGTCAGCTCCTATAGGGAAGCCCGTACTTCATACGGAGGGGCCTTGCATGCAAGTAATCTGGGATGGAAACCCTGAGTAAACAATAGAATTATTTTTAATCTCTTGTTTATACGTAGGAATTCTACTACAGGCCCATGTCATTACAGAAGACAATTAGTATCAGTCACACCAGACACTTGCAACATACTAAACTACGATACAAGTTTATTCACAAATACAGAAGCAAGCAGTAATAACAAGATGAAATCAGTCCAAATCATACAACAGTTTTCAGCAGTTTGAGATGAAAGGGTGAGTTCTTTTAATCAGCTTTCTTTGCAGATATTTTAAAAAGAAATACGCTTCTTGACATGTAAATAGGTGAATAAACTTGTATAGTAGTTTACTATGTGACAATGTCTACTGGATGCAGTTTTTCTCAGAATTATTTTCTACAGAACTGCCTCCACATCTGTTTCAGTCATGTCAAAATGGAAACTAACCAGCCTCATCTTGGAGAAGCCAGTCTGCAAGAGGTACTTTACCCAAACAATGGACAGCAAACACCTCAGCGTAAAAATAAAGATTTTTAAAGTCAGGTGTTTTTTCCAATTTAGAAACACGGTCATGACACTGGATTTTTTGACCATTTGTTCACAGTAAAGATTTTGAAAAAGAGTTACTTTTAAAGTGTTTTCAAAGCATATCATATTACTGCAAGTTTTTTTTTTAAATGGTAGGTAAAGATCTTCATGAGTTATCCTAGATGTTGTTTACTCAGTATGAATAATGACTCCATAATTGATAAAACACCTCACATCCATTGTGTTGGAAAGTTTTTGATCCTTTTTTGACCATGAACACTCAGAATAAATAATAATAATGTCAGACACTTAAAAAGCAGTCTGGCTTTTGCAGCAGAAGCTGCAGCTGAAGCAGAAGCAGAAAGGCCCCAGAAAAGACAGGCTCAAAAAAGGCAGACTGCAGAGGAGTTGGTCTGTTTAAGTCAAGCAGGATGACCCACCGAGGTGGAGGTAGCAGAGCATGTACATTATTTTCATTTTATTACCCGTACGTAAGTTGTAATGATTGAGCAGAGTGAATCTCATTATAACAATTGCTCTGTACGTTCACATTACTGTGGAATAAAGGAGCTTAACAATTCAAACCAAACTTCACCTCATCCAAGGGTTGAGTTTCCACTTGTTATCAGTGCAATCCAAGCAGAATCAGCCGAACCAGTGCAAAAGACAGTGTAATTTTAAACGCAAGTGAGTTATGCTCAAGACCAATTACATTTATGTTTTCTGCGATCTTTTACGCTGGTTCAAGATTCAATTTACCCAAATCAAGCCCCACCCACAAAACTGGCCACGCCCCCAGGTCAAAGCTGCGAGATTCCGCTGGTACAGGATAGCTCGTCAAATTGTGCTCATTTTCTTATGAAAAACCTTTTAAAACATGTGCCTATCAAAAAATATTTAATTTACTAAGAAACTGACTAGTGTACACCGGTGAAACTATTAAATGGTTCAGTATAGTTTTTTTTAAAAAGTCATTTTCAGTAATTTTAAATCAGGTTACTCAGCCTTATTAAAAATGATTTTAGTTTTGCTGATAAACCCATTTTCAGCTGTATTAATAAAACTGCACCAGGTTACCACTCTTAAATACATCAAAGAATACCTTTTAATATAAAGAAAAAAAAGAAACAATTACCTTCTATCACACGGCCTGACTGCATTGGTTCATGGAAGATTACACATTTGTGATTATACAAATGAATTTTAGCAGAAACTTGAAGCCTAACAAGTGCCATTTAAAGTGCACTTTGGGCACAATTTCCCGATTGTGCCCAACGTGGAAAGCTTGCCCCCTAATGTTAACTTGTTCCACCTTTGGAGAGATTGAAGGAATACACAGGTATTCAGTTTAGATTACAAGAGGAGGTTCATTTGTTACACCCCTGTATCCTGCTATCATGGAAGTAGATATAGGGCAGTGTGAGTCAACTCCCATAAAAGAACACAAAACACTTAAAGAAGCAACTGACCACTGAACTCAGGGACGTAGCTACAATAGACCCAAATTCATAACATCCAGGTTTATTCTGATTTTTTTTACACTAAAAATGGGAGAAAAATCAAGGTAATTTAAGAAATTTTTATCTTGAATGTCACTAAACTTCAAAAAAACAAGACAAATAAGGCACAGTTAATCTAAATGATAAAGAACAATTATTTACAAAGATCATGGACATCATTTTTATGAGCCTCAATGGCCGTTCCGAAAGTATTTTGTGATCATATCGCAGCATTACTGTCAATGTATTTTACTGCTAAAATATCTTAACAATATTTGTGAATGGACCGTGCGATGCAATGGGCCCGATATTAGGAGGGAGGCGGGTTGGCAGCGGGGGTTCGACTGGGTGCGTGGCTAATGCGCCCAGTGAAATCGGGGTGCTCCACACGCAATCCCAGCTCGATTGAAGGTACTTACCTTTGCTTCCGGGTTTCGCACTAGAAAGCTGCGCAGCGAGCGGACTGCACAGGCGCATCATAGGCTGTCAGCTGGAGGAGCCCTATTTAAAAGGGGCAGTCCTCCACTGACTGATGCTGCAGAAAATAGGCAAAATTAAAGCATGGAGCAGCCCAGGGGGAAGGCTGCTCCCAGGTTTAATGATGCCTCACTCCAGCTCTTATTGGATGGGGTGAGGAGGAGGGGGAGGATAGAGATCTTCTACCCGGCAGGCGGGAGGAAGTGGCCTGCCTCGGTCACCAAGAAGGCCTGGCTCGAGGTGGCAGAGGAGGTCACCTGCACCACCAACATATCGCACACCTGCATACAGTGCAGGAGGCGCTTCAATCACCTAAGTAGGTCAGCCGAAGTGAGTACACTTACTCATTCCCCTACACTTAGTCTACCACATCACCGCCCCCACCCCACATCTCGTTCTGCACTGCCAACACTACTCAAAGCTCATCCTCATCTTACCTGCACTTACTCACCTCGCCAGTACGCATCCCACCACTACCACTCAACCCAATCCTCATACAATCTCATGGCTCTCTCTCATACTCACCCTCTCATGCATCTTTCACGGTCAGCCTCGCTCAAGCTGCCACGACCTGTGCTGCAGCCACAGAGTATGCATCACATATGTGCAGTAGGAAGCGTAAAGCAAACGTGTCGTGAGCATGAAGGAGATGCACAAGGGTGTTTGAGGGTTTGTCATGGTTTGTACTTATATTTAATTTCTGATCAACTCACATTACATATTATATTGTCACCACTACTGCCATGTCTTTGTGAATCTTGTCTGGTTTGTGCAATAATGCCCTTTCCTGAGGATCACTATGAAGACCCACAACTGATGCCACCCATTGTGTCACTGCAGAGTGGGTGTAGGTGTATTTGCAGGGCTCTTTTGTGCAGACGACTGAGAGACAGCAGCGATGTCCCCGGTGGCACCCTGGAAGGAGAAGTTGTTGAGGGCAGTGGTGACTTTGACAGCGTCTGGTAAGATGATGGTGCTGGGGCCAGCCGGGAGCAGTTCGGCATGAAGGAGGCTGCAGATGTCCACGATTACATGTCGAGTGACTCTGAGCCTCCATGTGCACTGCTGCTCAGAGAGGTCCATGAAGCTGAGCCTCTGTCTGTAGACCTTGTGGCGAGGGTAGTGCCTTCTGCGACGCATCTCTCTCTGTGGTTGCCCTCCCTCCTGCTGTGCAGGTGAGTGTGTCACAGCACTGTGTTGTGGACGTGTCAGAGGTGGACGGCGTGGCTGGTGATGCTGTTCGTCCTCAGAGGTCATGACTCCAGCTCCGGCGGCCCCCATCCGGAAGATGTACGTTTGAGGGGGTCCGCAAGGTAGGTAAATGTGTCTGCACACCGGGGTAAGTGTGCAAGTTGGTGAATTTTATTGTTAGGAGGAGGGTGTTGGAGGCCAAACTTTGTCCAAAGTGACAGAGTGGCCTCCTGCAATGAGTGAGGGTCTCCCCCCTCACCTGTCAAATGGACCTTTGCAGCTGCCACAGGCTGATGGCTGCAACACGTCCATTTCAACTGGGAGTGTTTCCCCCAGTATGGGAATCAGTCTCAGTTGAGATGAAAATCCCACCCCTCCTAAAATATCACGTCAATCAGGTCTGCTAACAACCTGAAGTATCAAAATAATTACCTTAAGTAGCATCCCGCCGGCTTTAATTGCCAGCAGGAGTCCCGCATGCGGGGGCTGTGCGCGCATGTAAGCGCGTCACTGGGGAACCCGGAAGTGGGCAGGTTGGAGCCAGGCTCCGGACCCGCCCCGGGAATCCCCGATTTTCGGAGCCCCCCCCCCCGCCACGAACCCGCCGGCTCGGAGGTCCGAAAATCGAGCCCAATATGTTGATTGCTAGTTTAAAGTAGGTATCACCACCGTAGCATTGTGAAGCACAAATATTGCTCAAAACTGACTAAAATATGAAATAGTTGACGCTAAATTTTAATTTTGTAGTATGTGCTAGGAATGGTTTATTATCATTGGTCAGTATATCCCTTTTATAACATATAATACAGTCACCATCGATGCTCTTAAGCATAGGCCTTGACAGTACAGATGCAATACATGCATATCTCTGGACCTGAGTTTTGGTAAGAAAACAATAGGAAATTTCAAGTGAGAGGAGGGTTTCCTCATATTCAGGAAGAAATCAGTTCTAAATTAAAATCTGGGAATTTATCGGTGGAAATTGGTATGAACTGATTTTAAATGTCCCTATGTATGACCCGAGTCAGTCTTTGATTGATGACCTCCATCTTCAGCCAATTATCCGTGTGCTAACTCTGTCAGTGCACTGCTGTCCTTGCTCCATAACTAACCAGGAATGGCATACCAATATTTGCTGTAGTATAAAAAATACTCTCACTGGAGTACCTAGGTCCCCTTAAAAAATACCCTCACTGCAGTACCTAGGTCCCCTTAAAAAAAAATCCAACTTGCATAACCTCTGTTTCTCTTCCTGCCAAGATTAGCTCCAGAGATGTGTGCAAATCAGCGTATGCACAAATGTCAGATGCAATGCATCCGTATCTCCGGACACGATTTTTGGTAAAAAAAAGTGGAAAATTTAATTTTTCTCCCCCCTCAAATTCAGAAGGAAGATTTTTTTTTCGATTTGCCACCTGAATGAAGAATCCATTCTTAAAAAATTAAAAAGTCTGTGCACATAAAAGCATGTTAATGGTCAACTGTGAAGTTTTACCAATGCCCTCTGTTAGGGTAGTATGGATTAAATTATATCACTGATTAACACAGCAGTGGTACATGTTAATTATATCTAACACTTGGTGACTGCCCGCATACTTGTGTACTAATCAACTGCATTGCCTTTTTTGTGTATACATTACACACATGCTTCATGCAAAGTAAAAAGAGTCATACATGCTAAACTAGAAAGCTAACAACACTTGATAGATAGCTTTTAAAAAAAACTGACAACTTGAAAAACAGCCCCAGCATACGTCTTTGACTGGGGCCACTGATTTACAGTGACTGAGTGAAATTCTGTTTTTATTACTCGAGATTCCAGAATTTTTTTTTTAAAACTAGATCACATTCCACAATTTGGTCAGTTTTTTTTGTGAAATCCTATAATGGCCTTGGTTGTGAAATATAGTTATACGGAGAGTGCAGTGGGACATGAAGTTGTCAGAACTTGAGCTGCAAGTTATATTCAATATCCCATCACTTGTATAAATTACAGGAAAAAGTGTGTGTTTTTTTGCAGTATCAGGTTTAGAAATTTCTGAAAAGGGATGCAAAACTTTGCAAGCTTGATTTTTTTTTTAAAAACAGGGTTAGAGCGGGAAGGGGAGTCTGTGACGATTGCACACTCAGGAAATGCTAAATAGATTAAAAACACTGGGCCAGAAATCACGCTGAGAAGCATGGCAATGCTCTCTGCAGCGAATTAAAACAACGAATGTCGCAGAGTACATCGACTTGCTTGATTTTGAAGTTTTGTGAAATTGTGCACTATCAATTCAACCTCTCAGCAACGTAAGATGATTTGCATGGAACAGTCTGTGGGAATGGAAGACACGTCCACAAAATCAGTCAGGAAGAGAAGTTACACCCACAAGCAGGCAAGCAGGCTTCATTCATTTAAAGTTAGCATTCTGGAAGTCATTGTAAACAAAATTGTAAATAAAAAGGTCAAAGAAATAATTGAATTAAATTAAAGAGACAGAAGGGAAAGTTAAAAAAAGTTAATTTTAAAATTTTTTATTTAATGACCAAAAACTATTAAAATAAGAAGTAATATGACACTCCACATTTTTTAAAATTTAATTTTTAGTTGTTTGGTATCATTAAGAGTTATCACGCTTTTAAAACTTAGTTTAGACCTGGTATTTTTAGGTGTACCTATTGGTCGCATAATTAGTTACGTTCCAGCTGGACAGATGAGCAAGTTTGCAATTTTTCAGTGATTTTCTGTAGCGTGTTATGGCCCTTTAATTCGAAGCTGTCAAATCGCCTGCAAACCAGAGCAAGTTTACGATTTCCGCGTTTTAGTGTGCATGTAAAAACGCGGGAACTTGCTCCTTCGATTTGCCGTAAAAAACTGAGCGCGCTGTTAAACTCCTCAGGAGCAATTTGTGCCTCAATATTTCTGCATTTATTTGCTCGCATCTCCCAGTGTTGAGTCTTTACCCAGTACAGGATTATACGCTGAGCAAATGACAGTATTAACCTAGCCCAGCTTTCTAAAACGTTGACCTATCTTGAGGCTAAATTTGCTGCTACTAGGCGAAAGCAAGAGAATCATCACGCATCTGCGCACAAGTTTCGTGCATGCACTCGAGATTTGTCACGCGTTCTGGGGTTGACAAGGCAGCATGTTTAAATATAAAGCAGATTTTCGTTAGTAAGCTCCGACAACCAAACACAGCACCAAAAAAATTGCTCAGGGTTGTTATGCAAGTGCAGAAGCCATTCTCTCAGCTTGCAGTTGCAGAAGCAGTTTGAGACTAAAACCTTACTTAAAGTAATCCAATTCAAACTAAGAAATGCAGTAAAAAGTAAGAAAAAACATATAAGCTATGGGAAAATATTCTCCAGTTATTTTCCACAGACTTCCATACGGTCTGATATCACCTGGATAAAAGAATCTGCTGAAGCTGCGAGGCCTGGCTCTTTGAAGCGAGTTTGAGCGGGAAAAAGCCTTGCCCTGCCGATCTGGATTATCGATTGCCACGAGTTACTTAGTGATGTGTCCCAGCTTGTGGTGCTCAAATGAAGTGTCCTGGGTGCAAAAGTGTTTGATATTTTATGCCCTATTCAGTTCATCTGAAAATAACGGTCTCTTACCTGCTCATATATACGGAGAGGAGGTCGTCTGGGGAACAAATGCAACCAAATCAACCGGCCACCTCACTCCAATAGGTATGTGTCTACCGGACATCGGAAGTAGGTTCCTTGCAGCAGAAAAAAACTTCTCTAAAGTATCCTTTTTAAAATAAAATCCTCCAACCGCAGGCTCCAACCAGGCTGAACTTACCCTTATACGGAATCTTGATTCTGATTGACAGCCCGCCTGTTTGTTGTCTGGCACACGATGTACTTTTTATAAATTTAGATTTGCGGATTGTTATTTTTTTCAGATGAATTTGCAAACTAGACAGAGGGATTTTTGCTTTATGAATCCTTACTCGAAACTCCCAATCTTTAATTTGACCGACGGAGTTAATATTAATGCTTACATTTATTTTGCATCTGATGACTCCGATAAATGGATTCTTATGTTGTTCAGCAATTTGTCATTTACATTGTTTGATTAAATGAAATGTTCCCGCACAAGAGTATAAATAACTGAATTTTATTAACAACCATCTAGGGTGTCTTTTGTAATTCCCCCAACTCAAGTGTTTTTGTCCTACTATTTTTAAAAGGAGGTTCTGGACTATTGTGCATGTAACATTTTTAGTCACTTTGTATCTAAATTTATCCTAGCAGGAATCCAATGTACTTTTTAGGACTATTCGTAAGCATTATCGGAGGTAGCAATTTGATGTATAGATGGGAATGTATTTCTGCCTTGCAGATACTTCAGATTTATCGAAATGCCATTGCACATCATTCTGGGCTTGTTTATTTACATCGTTAGTTAAATTTTCTTGGTTTTGGTGGGAGAAGCAATGTCTACAATTTGTTGTTTGGTTCGGCAGTCGATCATAGAATCATGGGCTTATATAAATTGGTGGCAATTGTTTTGAACACGGCGACCAGCTCTTAATACTAAAAGTAGATTTTTGGTACCCGAAATTGTTCTGTTACATTGATTAACGGCTGCTTTAGTGCCTATCACATTAAAAATTCACACAATTAATTACTTTGAAGTGAATGATTCGTTACCTTGACAAAGGTGGCAGTCATCCTGTACCAGCAATGTCCGGTATATACTAATCAAATGTAAGGTAACTTTTTTTCCTGCTATTAGTTGAGGGAGGAACATTCGTTGGGACTCAAAAAAACCTCACAGTTCTTCGAATAGAATCGTGGATGTTTAATATCCACCTGAAACACCAGGGCAGGCAGACAGCTTTGGTCTGAAAAAACAGGACCCCCGACACTATTGCACTGCAGTGCCAAACTAGTTTAGCTCAAAGCCCACGGGAGCTCCAACCCACAATCCTCTGGGCCAGATGCAAAAGTACTACAACTGGGCAAAGCTGACAGCATGATATGCACTCTAATATTTTCCTCCTTTTTTGCCTTCTGCTTAAACCCATATTATTCATTATATGTAAGTTGATTATTGAACTCCTGGATGTGGTAAGAGAAAAGAAAGGCAGCAAAGGGTGGGAGAGAAAGAAAGTACATTTGCTTAAAGCAGAGGTTCCCAAACTGGGGGGAGGGCGACTATATTATTGGGGGCACGAGGAAAACAGGCTGGCTCACAGCATCGATCAGAAGAACGTGCTGCTGGAAGAGACAGAACGGGTGGACATTGACGATTTGCTCTTAGCTTAGAAGAAAAAGCAAAAATGTAATGGGAGAATGCAGCAATAATGTGCAGAGTACAGGAAATGCCTGATTATGTTGTAGGGGCCCGGAAAGTGTGACCTTTACAGTTACTGTTGCTTGCAATGCCTGTTTGATGGGTGCTCGCAGCCCACACCCTGCACCACTGGAGATAACTCAATCCTGGAGTTCAAAGATCAAGGAAAAAGCTCACCAGTAATAAAAGCCACCCACTTCCAGGCCCTGAAATCAAACCCTGCCCTCAATATGTTATCATTCATTACCTTTCATGTGTAAACCAAAGAATACAAATGTTTACTTTTCCCATAAGCAGTACAGATAAAAATACAGATAGTACTATAAGTTTGGTAAATGTGCCTTATGCCATAGGCTGCACTGTTAATGTCCTTTGAGAATGATTGTCACAGTGCAAGGTTTGTTCTTTATGTTGGCATTCCAGAATGTGGTGAATTCAGCTGTAACAAGACTGAAATTGGATCGTCATCGCAAGAAATCGTATTGCTAAGTTATTACAGGCGATATAACCACCATTTATAAAAATATAATGGCAACACTGGCAACAAAGAGAGAGAAAGAAAACAAAATGGCCACCATCCAAATATTTTCACACTACTTCTACATGACACACATGAATCTGAATTAGGAACTGTGGGTCCTCAGTAATGCAGATGTTGAAGCACAATTTGAGAGACCACCCAGGGAGGTGGGATAACAAAGAGGCCTTCTGGCACATGATTGAATAACCAGATTGAATTTGTGTCCGAAATCTAAGGACAGTTGAAATAACTATGCATTATGGGTAACTAACACATCAAGGGTAATGGAAATGGTCAAGAGAAGATGATCAGAAATTAAAGGTGGAGGATTGGCATTTTCATTTGAAGTGGGATACACCACCCAGCTGGCCAAGCAGTGAGAATCCCATCCATACCCAATGAAGCTTCTTGTACTCTTCAGAGCTCAGGTTTATTGCCTTTAAAAAGACTATCAGCCTTCGCTTTTCAAAAGAGGAGTACAATTTTCTGTCTCTTGATGTGTATATTGTACTAGTTTGACAGTACCCATTACATCATATTCAAGGAAGGAAATTAAATCAGCAGCACTCAAACCACCCCGAATGGATGCTTATCGTGCATTCCACTGCTTCTTGCTCAAAGTTACTTCCCTTCAGCAGCAAAACAAATGCAAGACATACACAATGGATGGTGAGCTGCCTCCAAGTTGGGAACTATTTTAATAAATAAATGCAGATCTCCAATATCTCAAGAAACATAGGAGCAAAACCTTAACATGTAAATGAGGTAAAATGGCAGTCATGTAATCCCCTAATCTGAGGCCTTCTCCTGTTCCCCCCACCCTCTCTCCCCCTTGCACTTAAGACATTAGGCCTCCTCATCCTATATATCTTGATTGGACAGAGGCAGGTGTGCAATGCCCTGTGTGCAATACAGTTGACCCCTATTCTATAACCAATGGAGTACACAGCTCTACATCCAAGTTTCTACACACCTAGTTAAAAGTGCAGTCAGTCTTTCCCAAAATCATTTTACTACACCTTGGAGCTACTCTAGCAAAGATAAGGGAGTAACATTCTCCAAGAGTCTCACTCACCCATGTTAAAGTTTCTAATCTTTATTACAAAAATGCAGGTTTATAGATTGCTTCTGGAATGGCTGACCTCACTATGAGAGAAAACCATGTGCTACACCACAAACTGTGTCCATCAAGTTACTTAAAGGGCCTTGACAAGCCTGAGCCAACCATGAGAATAAACTTTAGTTAAAAGGTTAATCCAAGATAGAACTTTGTTTTCCCAAAAGGATATGCATTTTGGGGAGTCAGAAAGTGTTTTTTTTAAATTGTTAAAGCAATTCTAAATCGTGCATGAATCGAAGATGTTGTCTAACTCTAATGTCGATTTTCTAGTATGTAATAAATGATTGGTTTATGTCTGAAGTTTCTTTAGGAAAAAGAGCCCATTAAGTTAAACATGAAATTAAATCATGTGGAGATAGTACGGCATTTCTCCAAATTAAATAACAACACATTGTACCATTTGTCTCTACATAGTTTCGCTGGTAATTCTCTCAGTATTGCTGGGTGTAATGACAATAAATCAGTCGTTATTGGGAGCATGGAGGCAGTAGGCGAGAGCATTTTTTCTGGGCCGTCATTGTCCTCGTCTGATTCTTTCAAACTCAGGTTACGAAGCCTCCTCTTTTGGAATTCTACTTTAATCACATGGAGCTTCAAAGCTCACCTATTGTTTTTGAAAACTCTTCAGTGTCTCTTCAACTATAGAGATGTTTACTTACTTGCCCATAAAGATATTTCCCAGAAAGAAATTTGCAACAGCGCTGCCAAAATTTCCTAGGGGAATTTGAAATTCTACTCCAGGCATGCCGGCATAACAAAATTGTCTGGTTGCAGTCCACATTGGCATTTCATAGAGAGACTGTTACAAGTGTTTTGTGGTCTGTATTATTTTAGTCATATTGGAAAGAAGGTTGCCTGAAATGGAGCCTGAGCCACCACATTGACTTGTGGCAATGGCTTGTACAGGAGTCATTAAAGTTAGCTTGCAGGTGCAAAAAGTGATTAAAAAAAAGAGTAATGGGATGCTGGGCTTCATCACAGAATATCAAAGCAAAAGTGCTAGAGCAATTACTGGTAATGCCCTGAATTACCTTCTTCCCTAAAACATGCATATTTATGATCCTTTTTCCAAGTATAGGATTTAGCGACAACGTTCACATACATATAGATACTATTTCAAAGTAATTATACACTCAGGGTACGCTGAGTGCAAGCATTATATATGATGAAACAAAATCTGACTAGGATCTGAAATATAGGAAACATGGCTGTCCTCTTCCTCACATTCAGTTCTTCCTGAAAATTGAAGATGTTCGCTAATCATTGTGGATTTAGAGTAGCCACTTACATCAACCTACTGGCAATTAATATGTAGAACAGTAACTCTACTGATATAGCTAGTGACTGGCGAAATCTCAGCAAAGTAGCCGATCACAATATCTGTATTTTAATTTTAAACATATAAATAAAGCGAGGATCCGAATTACTGTTGGAAAAACTGAAATAGTCAAATGAAAAAAAACAAGTTACCTGTTGGTTTGTGTTTCTGTCTTTTCTTTGCTCTCTTTTTGTTTTGAATTCCTGGTTTTGCAAATGAAGTTAGCTTCGATTTTACTTCATCAATATGTAGCCCCCTGGGCAAATTTACTGAACTTCCAGATTCTGGGAACTTCTTATAATTCATTTCACTGTGCTCGGACACTTCAGACTTTTCAGTTCTGTTTTCATTTTCCTCAACACGGAAAGAATGTTCTTCTTGAAATTCCTCTTGTTCTTCAGCTCGGTCAGACTCACCTAGAGTTTTTTTTCTTGGTTTTCCTTGTTTTTTATTCCCTAACTTTGTTTGCTTGGGAGTCAACAAATGTTTAGAGTGGGATAAAGGCATATTAACTGAACTTCCAGATTCCGGGAGCTTCTTAGAAGTAATCATACCCTGCTCAGACAGTCTGGACTTTTCAGTTCTGTTTGCTTTTTCCTCAACACGGAAAGAAGGTTCTTTGTGTAATTCCTCTCGTCGTTCTTGTAATTCCTCTTGCTCTTCATCTCCGTCAGATTTAACTATAGATTTTTTCCTTGGTCTTCCTCGTTTTAGTTTTCCTAATTTTCTTTGTTTGGGAGATAACAAACGTTTAGAGTGGAATAAAGATTCATTTTGTATTTGCCGTTGCTCTTTCTCAATATTGACAACAGCTTTATTCTTTTTCAACAGACATACAGCAGATCTCTTCCCAGATTCTTTTGGTTGATTTTCATTTTTTGCCTTGTTTTTTTTGTTCCGAGCCAATTGTTTTTCATCATTGTTCTTTTTTGATTGAATGGTAACTTCTTTTCTTGTTGTTTCTGTCTTCTGTATTCTTTCTTTCTTTTTCATTTCCTTTGCATCCAAGACAGATTTATTTTCCTGTTCAGTTGGGTCCTGGTTTAGTACAATGGCTTTCTTCGGTATTGTAATCCATGACTCAAAACAGAAGCTCTCCTCTTCCTCCAATTCAAATTCAAACTCACGGTTAGGTGCTGAAGTAATGGGAATTGCTTGTTTTGGTTGTGGTAATGCAGAAACAGCTGGCCTGTGAAGTAAATATTTTTCAAAAAGTTATCAATTCATATTCTAGACTAGGCATTAAGCCTAAGCAAATATGTAATAGTGGCCAGTAATGTTGGGAATATGGTATAATGCTCTCTTACCATCCATTTTAAAATTGCTGTGGGAAGACATTTTGATCAATTTATACAAAAGGTCAATTATATTGGCAGGTTAGGTGCTCAAGAGCCCCATTTTGCAAACTAAAGTATTGTTCATTTATTGTGTGCATCACTCACTTGGGATAGGCATTATTGGAAAGGCTGCAGTAAGAAAACTGAAGCCTACATTTAAAGGTGAGCTGCTTTAAAATTTCTTTCCACTTTCTAGATTTTTGCACATTATAGGGATGTCCTGTCCACAAAAGCACAACAAATCTAATCCGGCCAATTACCGCCCTATCAGTCTACTCTCGATCAGCAGCAAAGTGATGGAAGGTGTCGTCGACAGTGCTATCAAGCGGCACTTACTCACCAATAACCTGCTCGCTGATGCTCAGTTTGGGTTCCGCCAGGACCACTCGGGTACAGACCTCATTACAGCCTTGGTCCAAACATGGACAAAAGAGCTGAATTCCAGAGGTGAGGTGAGAGTGACTGCCCTTGACATCAAGGCAGCATTTGACCGAGTGTGGCATCAAGGAGCCCTAGTAAAATTGAAATCAACGGGAATCAGGGGGAAAACTCTCCAGTGGCTGGAGTCATACCGAGCAGAAAGGAAAATGGTAGTAGTTGTTGGAGGCCAATCATCTCAGTCCCAGGATATTGCTGCAAGAGTTACTCAGGGCAGTGTCCTAGGCCCAACCGTCTTCAGCTGCTTCATCAATGACCTTCACTCCATCATAAGGTCAGAAGTGGGGAATGTTCGCTGATGATTGTACAGTGTTCAGTTCCATTTGCAACCCCTCAGATAATGAAGTAATCCGTGCCCGCATGCAGCAAGACCTGGACAACATTCAGGCTTGCATTGATAAGTGGCAAGTAACATTCGTGCCAGACAAGAGCCAGGCAATGACCATCTCCAACAAGAGAGAGAGTCTAATCACCTCCCCTTGACATTCAACGGCATTACTATCACCAACATCCTGGGGGTCACCACTGACCAGAAACTTAACTGGACTAGCCACATAAATACTATGGCTACAAGAGGTCAGAGGCTGGGTTATTCTGCAGCAAGTGACTCACCTCCTGACTCCCCAAGCCTATCCACCATCTACAAAAGGCACAGGTCAGGGGTGTGATGGAATACTCTCCACTTGCCTGGATGAGTGCAGCTCCAACAACAAGAAGCTCGACACTATCCAGGACAAAGCAGCCTGCTTGATTGGCACCCCATCCTCCTCTTTAAACATTCACTCCCTCCACCAACGGCGCACCGTGGCTGCAGTGTGTACCATCTACAAGATGCACTGCAGCAACTCGCCAAGGCTTCTTCGACAGCACCTCCCAAACCTGCGAACTCTACCGCCTAGAAGGACAAGGACAACGGGCACATGGGAAGAACACCACCCGCACGTTCCCCTCCAAGTCACACACCATCCTGACTTGGAAATATATCGCCGTTCCTTCATCGTCGCTGGGTCAAAATCCTGGAACTCCCTACCTAATAGCTCTGTGGGAGTACCTTTAACACACGGACTGCAGCGGTTCAAAAAGGCGGCTCACCACCACCTTCTCAAGGGCAATTAGGGATGGGCAATAATGCTGGCCTTGCCAGTGACACCCACATCCCAAGAATGAATATAATAAAAGAGAATGGTACTGAAATTGGCAAAGGAGGACCACCAACAGCTGGAAAAGGCTACCAGGTACATAACGCGTAGCATCAAATCCCACCACTCCACTACTGTAGCAGGGAGTTATCTGGTAATGGAAATAGGGATGTGCCTAAGGAGCTAAGGTTTAACAGGGAAGCAGTGACAATAGCGGTGCCATCTCCTTTACGAAAACCTCCAGACAACATGCAACGGCTGTATAGCACTGACCTTGCCCAAAGTCAGCATGGCCCTTGGTTTTTATGCATCAAGCTCTCCCCTGGCTAGCAGAGAGGACATCTGCAGTGTTAGCTGTATCAAGGTGGTGACAGATGTATAATTTAGCAGAGACAATGATATCACCACTTTTACCACTGTCCAACATCAAATAACGCAAGGCGGCAACACAGTTCTACAGAATTGCTTTCCCACAGCCCAGGGTGTCATCTGCACCATGTCGTGCTTCAGACGTCTACACAAATCTGTGCCCTAATGACCCAAAGGGATTTTAGTCTCTTAATGTGGCCACCAGCAGAGAACCAGCAGGTCAATACCTACTTCCTCAAAAGCACTCAAGATGTCTTAATTTGAAGTCAGACATCTGTGCCACCCTTTATTTGAAGAGAAATGAAGAATGGAGGGATGGCAGCTAATGCTACAACTATAACGATCAAATATACCATTGGGATCTTGAGGCAACACTTCAGATAGCTGAACTCATCTGTAGCATCCTTTCAATACAACCCACCTTCCCAAGAGTGCTTCATTCTGAAATGACCAGGATGGCAAAGCAAGACCATGAAAATGCCACTGAGGAATCAGCAGCAGTACTAGCAATCCAACAGCATAGACTAATGAGCCAGACATTAATTCCACAATTCCAGATGCCTTCCCATGAGTGTCACAGCTATACTATTTCTTAAAAAGCCAAATCATATCTGCAAACTAATTGTACCCAAACCACCTTGTCCTCCATTTTCATGCTCAGTTTTTCAAATACTATCTTTTGCCATCTCGTTGTTGGCTCCTAATGTACTGGATTACAATTACAAATAAATACTTAGCGCAATATTTTATATTTTGTGTGAATGTTGACATCTTGAGTTGGTAGTGTTTCCCCTTACCACTCCTTCTGAGGTGATTACGTTATAGAAGGAGTAAGTGTGCTGGCTTCAGGTTTTACTGACTGCCGGATTGGATCCTGGTGGCCCGAGAACTCCATGGGTTGTACATTATGAAGGCCTGGTACATGAATCTGTCACATCTGGGAATGCTGTGGCCGATTGATGCTGTCTGCTTCCTGGCACCTCCTCCTATGCCTAATGCACCAGGCACTTCAGAGTAGGATTTGGCCAGTTGTGAAGTGCTTGACTCCTCTCCCTGATTCCTTGCTGTCGGGTTGCTAATGCCTGTCCAGTAAACTTGTCTTCCCTAAATCTAATGTTCGATACTTAGCAAAATGGCTGCAGAAAACATCTGCGTGTATCTTCACACTACTAATTCAGCAGTCTTAATGCAGTCCACAGCAGAATAAAAGATTTAGTGCCTCGCCCTTGTCATTTTCCAGCCTGCTGTGTGGTAGGTACATCCCACATTAGCCCACTGACTAGAAACAGCAACAATGTGTGTAAACCAGTAGGCTTGTTACTCCCAAAAACTGATAATAACCCACAGCCAACCCCCACATAGCACATTAACAGCAATTTCTAAGTTTCTACATTAAATGTACTCACTTTTTCACCTAATAAATATATAGTTTTCATAACTCAGTACTGAAAGAACATTTATTGATCTAGGAAGACACAAGGTGGTAATATCAAGGTGATATTGAGACATTTAAGATAGATACGAGGGAGATAATTGATAAACCAGTCAAACCAAGTGAGGATAAAACCCCGCCTCCGGATGGATTGCATCCATGCATACTCAAAGAAGCTAAGGAAGAGATAGCAGAGGCAATATTTATATATATTTATATTCAAGAGAGAAGGGAATAGTGCCGGAGACTGGCGGACAGCTAATGTCCTATATTCACGAAGGGAGATAGAACAAATCCACGGAACTATACACTAGTTAGTTTAAAGTCGATGGTAGGAAAGATATTGGAATCCAGTACAGTAGGAGCCAACGAGATGGCAAAAGATAGTATTTGAAAAACTGAGCATGAAAATGGAGGACAAGGTGGTTTGGGTACAATTAGTTTGCAGATATGATTTGGCTTTTTAAGAAATGGTATAGCTGTGACACTCGTGGGAAGAAATCTAGAATTGTGAAATTAACATCTGGCTCATCAGTCTATGCTGTTGGATTGCTAGTACTACTGATTCCTCAGTGGCATTTTCATGGTCTTGCTTTGCCATCCTAGTAATTTCAGAATGAAGCACTTCTGGGAAGGTGGGTTGTACCGAAAGGATGCTACAGATGAGTTCAGCTATCTGAAGTGTTGCCTCAAGATCCCAATGGTATATTTGATCATGATGTATCACGATCATGATACTCAAAGGTGTAATAGAAAAATATCTAGAAATGAAAATATAATAAAGAACAGTCAGCACAAATTCTAAAAGGGAAGATCATGCTTGACCAATCTTAATGAATTCTTTGAAGAAGCAACAGAAAGAATAGACAAGGGTAATACAGTGGATGGGATATACATGGACTTTCAAAAGACCTTCGACAAGGTAACACATAGTAGACTCATGACTAACTTCAGAGCATATGGAGTCAGGGGACCAAGTAGCAGAATGATTCAGAAGGCTTTTGATAAGGTCCCACACAAGAGGTTAGTGTGCAAAATTAAAGCACATGGGATTGGGGGGGAATATACTGGCATGGATTGAGAATTGGTTGACAGACAGGAAACAGAGAGTAGGAATAAAAGGGTCTTTTTCCAGGTGGCAGGCAGTGACTAGTGGGGTACCGCAGGGATCAGTGCTTGGGTCCCAGCTATTCACAATATATATCAATGATTTGGATGAGGGAACTAAATATAGCATTTCCAAGTTTGAAAACAACACAAAGCTGGGGTTGAATGTGAGCTGTGAGGAGGATGCAAAGAGGCTCCAATGTGATTTAGAAAAGTTGGGTGAGTGAGCAAGAACATGGCAGATGCAGTGTAATGTGGATAAATGTGAGGTTATCCACTTTGGTTGTAAAAACAGAAAGGTAGATTATCTGAATGGTGATAGATTGGGAAAAGGGGAGGTGCAACGAGACCTGGGTGTCCTTGTACACCAGTCGCTGAAAGCGAGCATTCAGGTGCAGCAAGCACTTAGGAAGGCGAATGGCATGTTGGCCTTCATTGCAAGAGGATTTGAGTACAGGAGCAAGGATATCTTACTGCAGTTATACAGGGCCTTGGTGAGACCACATCTGGAGTATTGTGTGCAGTTTTGGTCTCCTTATCTGAAGAAGGATGTCCTCGCCATGGAGGGAGTGCAACAAAGGTTTATCAGACTGATTCCTGGGATGGCAGGACTGACGTATGAGGAGAGATTGGGTCGACTAGGCCTATATTGACTAGAGGTTAGAAGAATGAGAGGTGATCTCATTGAAACATATAAAATTCTAACAGGACTAGACAGACTAGATGCAAAGAGCACGTTCCCGATGGCTGGGGAGTCCAGAACCAGGGGTCACAGTCTCAGGATACGGGGTATGCCATTTAGAACAGAGATGAGGAGAAATTTCTTCACTTAGAGGGTGGGGAACCTGTGGAATTCTCTACCACAGAAGACAGTGGAGGCCAAGTCATTAGATGTATTCAAGGAGATAGATATATTTCTTAATGCTAAAGGGATCAAGGAATATGGGGAAAAAGTGGGAACAGGGTACTGAGTTAGACGATCAGCCATGATCATTTTGAATGGCGGAGCAGGTCCGAAGGGCCAAATGGCCTACCCTTGCTCCTATTTTCTATGTTTCTATGTTTGCAAACTGGCTACAAAACAGAAAATAGAGAGTAGGTGTTAAAGGTAGTTACTCAGACTAGCGGAAGGTGGGAAGTGGTGTTCCACGGGGATCGGTCCTGGGACCACTGTTGCTCATAAATGATTTGGACTCTGGAATTGGAAGTACAATATCAAAATTTACACTTGACACCAAATTGGGGGGTATAGTCAATACTGAGGAAGACTGCGACAAAATACAAGACGACATTAACTAAAATGCAGAATGGGCATGGGAATGGCAAATGAATTTCAATATCGCTAAATGTGAGGTGATGCATTTTAGTAGAATGAATAAAGAGGCCACCTACTCATTGGAAAAGAAGAGTCTAAATGGGGTAGAAGCACAAAGGGATCTCGGGGCACAGATTCACAAATCATTAAAAGAATCAACACAGGTTAACAAAGCCATAAAAAGTGCAAACAAAGCACTGGGGTTCATTTCTACAGGAATAGAATTTAAAGGAAAATAAGTTATGTTAAACTTATATAGAACCTTGGTTAGTCCACACTTGAAGTACAGTGTACAGTTCTGGTCTCCATATTACAAAAAGGTAATAGAAGCACTGGAGAAAGTGCAAAAATGATTTACAAGGATGATACCAGAACTCAGAGGATACAACTATCAGGAAAGACTGAACAGGCTGGGGCTCTTTTCTTTAGAAAAGAGAACACCGAGAAGTGACCTGATAAAGAATTATGAAGGGGTTCGATAGGTTAGACGTAGAGAAGATGTTTCCACTTGTGGGGGCGTCCAAAACTACGGGCCATAAATATAAGATAGCGGCTCACCACCACCTTCTCAAGGGCAATTAGGGATGGGCAATAAATGCTGGTCTTGCCAGCAACGCCCACTTCCCATGAACAAATGAAAAAAACCTAATAAATCCAATAGGGAATTCAGGAGGAACTTTACCCAGAGAGTGGTTAGAATGTGGAACTCACTACCACAAGGAGTAGTTGAGGCAAGTAGCATAGATGCATTTAAGGGAAAGCTGGACAAGTACATGAGGGAGAAAGGAATAGAAGGATGTGTTGATAGGGTGAGATGAAGTATGGTGGGAGGAGGCTTGTGTGGAGCATCAACACTGGCATAGACCCATTGGGCCAAATGGCCAGTTTCTGTGCTGTAAAATTCTATGTAATAGATTAAACATGTATACTTTCAGACAGAAGCAACTGAGAACACATCAGCACTGAATAATAAATATCAACTTCAATAAAATTTAACATTTGTAACAGTTATGCATACGTTCAAATCCTGGTCTGAATTTTACAAATGTGAAAACACAAAGTTAAAGGCTCATACAAGGAATATTCTAATTACCTACCTTTGGGGTCCCTTCCTCAAATCATTGAATGTAGTTTCCACATATAAATGTCCAAACAGGAGAAATGCCAGGACACTATCCCTCTAAGACTTCTCTCAAGAGCCTCACAATTCATGTAAATTCCCCCAGCATGCACTGAACATATGCTTTCATTCTGGTTCCTTCCCTAACAGCAGCAGAAACCAAGTTGACAATAATAAGAAGTTATATACTCAGTAGCAAGGATGGGGGTGGGGTGGAGGGAGAAGACAAAATGAAATTATAGTGCATTATATAGGAAGTAACAAAGATAAAGCTTTATATTTGCAGGATTAACCACATTCACAAAACAGGGAAGACTAAGCCCAGATATGCAATGATAAATCATCTATATAGGTATAATCTCCATGGTTCTTTGAAAGAAGTTCAACCTCCAGATAAGAGTATGAACTGGTATCGTCCAACAATTAAAAAAAAGCACCCGGGATATTAAACTTAAGAAGTTTCACATATTGGATGGTCAGGTAACTGTGCCCCACTCCGCTACATCGCAACCTCAATTTGAGGCAGGCCTTTAGCTCTTTGCCTGGAGGAGGCCTCAATGAAATCAAAAGGTACCAACAAGAGCACTGAAATACAATAAGTAAAACCTGTTAGAGAATATGTACCGTATACTTACAGTAGGCTTACAATGCCAAGTCAAAGCATTTTGCCCACCGGTAGCATGACTATCATTTTAGTATTATGCAGAAGCAATTCATTTGTGTTTACAAAAACTGCTGGATGAGGGAGTCTCTCATGGTTCAGGATTTTTTGGCCATTTTTCCACAGAAAGGATTTCGAAAAAAAGTTACTTTAAATGTTGTATTTTAAAACCTAGTAGATTCCTGAAAGTAAAAGAAAAGGGGGTCTAAGATGGTTGGTAGTTGAGATGCTAATCAACTAGCTCTAATGTTGTTGCTTCAAAGATCACAAATAAGCAATTTGTTAGCTTTTCTCAGTAATTGATAAACGCCTCACACCCACTGTTTTGGAAGGCTTCTGATTTCTTTCTGGATGCGAACAGCCAGAAAATAAAGCATAAGGGAGGCTGGCTTTCAGAAACAGGATGCTACACAGGCTGCAAAAAGGATGGAGGACAGGTGAGAAATTTAAAAATTAGCTTTAATCAAACAACTGAAGTAGGGTAGTGCAGCGTATTCACTACTTTTACATTACGCAAAGACAAGTTGTATTGATGAAAATAAGTGAATGCGATCATGTGATTCTGTATCCTCATCAGATGGGAAATAAAGCAGATTACTGATTCATATCAAGTCTTGTCTTACCAAGCTTGGTACACCTTTGAAGAGATTAAAGAAATACACGTGCGAAAGGCATAAGTATCCGTCACAATCACAAAGGGATTGTTGGCCAGGAGCTGCAGAAACTACTGAGTTTATTCCAAACTGCTGACACACAGGCAAAAGCAACTTTTGAACTGAAGTAACCTGAGATTCCCAGCTGCTGACACACAGGCAAAAGCAACTTTTGAACTGAAGTAACCTGAGTTCAGTCACTGGTCTGAGCTGGCTGGAACCGGTTTGAATTAGCTAAGTTTTGTGAAAGACAAAGAAGATGTGATAAGACACAAGTCCTTATTTAGAAAAGGAGTAATGAGGTAATGCTACCTAAGTCCTTGGGACAGAGCCAATGAGGAGAAGACATGGACTAGGCGAGCAAGCCTAAACCAACGGGAAAGAGACAGCACAGCTTGAAGAGATAAGATTCGGAATAAGAATGAAGAATCTGGGGCGTGGAGCCAGAGCGAAGACTCCGGAGACCAACCATCACGGAAGTGGAAGAACCTACGTCAGGGACGTAGAGACGACGTCGAAAGAGAGAGAGAAGGAACGCCTGGCCAGCGTCAGCTCTCCTTTTCGGGTATTATCTTTTATATTCTGTGACCACTCAGGGAGTGTCAGAGAAACCTAGTGGGTGTGCGTTTAGATCCTAGTTTGGGTATAAAACTGTATAACCTGGTGCAAACTGCATGTCTATATCTAACCAGACGTTTAAGCTATATGTATATGATCGAACGATGTGAATAAAGCGAATTGAGAGTTAAGAGAGAATTGACTCTTCTCCTCTTTGTACTAAGCCAATAACCGTAACCGGTGACCTCCGGTCAACAGGATACAACTGTTACATCCTTGGGTTATGGTAGTATACAAGTAGATATAGGGCTGCACGAATCAACTCCTCTAAAAGTAAGGCCCTCAGACCACTTAAGAGAGGGACTAACACTACTGAATCTGAGAAGATATATACAGCAGACCCAAATTCATATCAGACTTAGTCCAAGCGCTTGCTGCCTGATTGTGGAACTTATTAGAAATGGCAACAAGAATCACCCCATGGTGTTTCATTTAATAAAACTTGGACCATCATCATGTATTTAGCCTATTCCTTCATCATGGTCCTATGTAATTGGTCCCTCAAATGAATCAGGGCCAGTTAATACACTTTTGAGCTTACGTCTGTTTTTATGCCTCGAATCAAAGGCAAGATACTTGTGCCTAGGTATCCTCTAAATTAGCTCACCATTCTATAAATTTTTTAAAAATTTGTTCATGGGATGTGAGCGTCGCTGGCAAGGCCAGCATTTATTGCCCATCCCTAATTGCCCTTGAGAAGATGGTGGTGAGCCGCCGCCTTGAACCGCTGCAGTCCAAGTGGTGAAGGTTCTCCCACAGTGCTGTTAGGAAGGGAGTTCCAGGATTTTGACCCAGCGACGATGAAGGAACGGCGATATATTTCCAAGTCGGGATGGTGTGTGACATGGAGGGGAACATGCAGGTGGTGCTGTTCCCATGTGCCTGCTGCCCTTGTCCTTCTAGGTGGTAGAGGTCGCGGGTTTGGGAGGTGCTGTCGAAGAAACCTTGGCGAGTTGCTGCAGTGCATCCTGTAGATGGTACACACTGCAGCCACGGTGTGCCGGTGCTGAAGGGAGTAAATGTTTAGGGTGGTGGATGGGGTGCCAATCAAGCGGGCTGCTTTTCCTAGATAGTGTCGAGCTTCTTGAATGTTGTTGGAGCTGCACTCAGCCAGGCAAGTGGAGAGTATTCCATCACACTCCTGACTTGTGCCTTGTAGATGGTGGAATGGCTTTGGGGAGTCAAGAGATGAGTCACTCGCCGCAGAATACCCAGCCTCTGATCTGCTCTTGTAGCCACACTATTTTTGTGGCTGGTCCAGTTAAGTTTCTGGTCAATGGTGACCCCCAGGATGTTGATGGTGGGGGATTTGGTGATGGTAATGCTGTTGAATGTCAAGGGGAGGTGTTCAGACTCTCTCTTTTTGGAGATGGTCATTGCCTGGCATTTGTCTGGCGCGAATGTTACTTGTCACTTATCAGCCCAAGCCTGGATGTTGTCCAGGTCTTGCTGCATGTGGGCACGGACTGCTTCATTATCTGAGGGGTTGCGAGTGGAACTGAACGCTGTGCAATCATCAGCGAACATCCCCATTTAATGATGGAGGGAAGGGAGGCAGTCACCAATATAAATGCTGCAAGAGTTGCAGCTTGCTCAGTACATTGGTGCTCTGTGTCCACTAATAGAGGATATTAGCAACTATATGTTGGTACCATAACCAGCTCAGTGTTGAATGGGTTTGCTTAACTATTTCAGCAGCAAAGACAACTGCTCTTGACTGTGCCAGAGGCTCAGCCATTAGAATTTAAAACTAATTAGCAAAATCAAAATGGAACTTTCTCTGATGTGGGAGACAACAGTCTTGCTGCCTTGACAGAAAGATATAAGGGCTTGCCTCAGAGTATGGCTGCATATGCCAGAGTAGATCATGTGACAAACTAGGGCAGAAAATTTCTTGGACTGTATCCCATGTGATTCTCCCATGAATTATAGCAAATTTGTATTCATATGTGGAAGTCCACGGCACTTCCAATGAAAAATAGTTATGGACTACAAAACTCAACCATACTGCTCTGGCAAAAAGACACAGACACATTGAGCCAAATGGCTTCCTTCTGTGGTATAAACATATGAGGGTAGAGCTTCCGCTTGTTTACGTCAGTAGAATCAGCACAATTCAGGAGGTATCGGACGAACCAGCACAAGAGGTCAGGGAATTTTAAGCGTGAGTTTAGTCCAAGACCACTGATGTTCGTGTTTTCCGCAATCTTTTACGTTAGCTTAAAGGTTCAATTCACCGGATCAGGACCCGCCCACAAAACCGGCCATGCTCCCAGGTCGAAATTGCGAGATTGGGCTGGAGGTTCTTCAAATTGCGCACATTTTCTTAGGCGCACAGGCACTAGTAGGCACATTCTAAAAATCTTTTCATATCAAAAATATTTAATCTACCAAGAAACTGACTAATGTATATCAATGAAACTAATAAATGGTTCAGTATAGTTATTTAAAGTCATTTTCAGTGATTTTATATCAGGTTACTCAAAGGTGGACAACTGGACACTATGAAAAATGTTGATTTTTGGTGATGAACCCAATTTCAGCTGTATTAATAAAACTACATCAGGTTACCACTCTTAAATACATCAAGGAATACTTTTTAATGGAAGGAGAAAAAAGAAACAATTACTTTCTATTATGCTGCCCAAATGCGCTGGTTCATGGACGATTTTACATTTGTGATTATGCAAATAAATTTTAGCAGAAACTTGAACAGTAACCTAACCAGCACAATTTCCGGATTGCGATGGTTCTATGCTTGGCAAACTAATTCTGTGACTATTCTTTACTAGATCAGAACTTAAATCATTTTAAAGGTATTCAGAAAAATAAAAGTAAGCCATATTGAGAGATCATCATCATAAAATTCCTATTAAGAAGGTATGAAGACTTACCTTATCCCAAAACTGTAAAATGACGGCTTAGGAAACAGAGATGCTTGTTCTTTCTTTTGTTTTTCAAATCCAGAGGTGGACGGGACAACATTCTCAGTTGGATACCCCTTTTGTTTGTTATCCACACATATGCTGTTCAAGACAGCAGGTGTTTCACTTGCATTCAAGCTCGGTCTGCAACATAGTTAACGAGCACAACTTATCAGTGACAACACAAAAGAAAAATCTAGCTTTTAAGGAGGTAAGGAGAGTTTTTAAGGACGAACCTATAAAAGAATGCAAATTTCTTGAACTATAATTTATCAAGTAGAAGTTGCTTCAGCTTTCTACAGAAATGTGATACAATAACAGCTGGTGATTACCAAGTATACAACATTGCCCAAACTGCAACTGTCAATATGTTAAATTTCATTGAATCATATAGCACAGGAGGCCATTCAACACATCATGCCTGTTCCAGCTCTTTGAAAGAGCTATCCAATTAGTCCCACTCCCCTGCCCTTTCCCCATAGCCCTGCAATTTTTTTTGCATTTCAAATATATATCCAATTCCCTTTTGAAAATTACTATTGAATCTGCTTCCATCACCCTTTCAGCAGTGCATTCCAGATCATAATAACTCACTGAGTAAAAAAAATTCTCCTCATCTCCCTGCTGGTTCCTTTGCCGATTATCTTAAATCTGTGTCCTCTGGTTACCGACCCTCCTGGAAACAGTTTCTCCTTATTTACTCTATCCAAACCCTTCATAATTTTGAGCACCTCTATTAAATCTCACCTTAACCATCTCTGCTCCAAGAAGAATAATCCCAGCTTCTCTAGTCTCTACACATAACTGAAATCCCTCATCCCTGATACCATTCTAGTAAATTGCCTCTGCACCCTCTCCAAGGCCTTGACATCCTTCCTAAAGTGCGATGCCCAGAATTGGACACAATACTCCAGCTGAGGCCTAACCAGTGATTTATAAAGGTTTATAAAAGTTTCCCCAAGGTTTTTGCAAATACTGTTACAGAGGACCTCCTAATCTTAATCTCTTGTGGATAAGTTCGACAACATTCCTCTCCAAGCCAAAAAGATAATAGAACAGTTTTCAAACCTTTCATCTTGGGGACCACTTCCTGATCACAACTTTCGAAAGGAAGTGTTGGCTACCCAAAGAAAAATGGTGCCATCCATCATTGCAGAAAACTTATTCGTGTACTAACTGATCTCCCTGGGCATTGCTCATCATTGGTCTGAGATCTGCAGTGCATTTGCAATATTTAGCATGGCCCTATTCTAAATTGGAGAGTGCAGTACAGATTTAAAAAGTGACGCCACGGCATGTTGAGAGTGTTGAATCTGGTTATGGTTTTCCTTCAGGTCACTATTTCAAACAAACTGGTAACTCACCACAACCAATTCTGAAAAATCTCCATGCAGTTATTACCCAGAATGTTCCAAAACATTTCCCCAAGCAGGGCCCATATTAGTAAGATAGCTTCTGTCTGTGAGTCAATTATATTATAGCACCTACTTGTTGGGAACTGGCAAACTGTGATGACCGCTGTACTGAGGTAATTACCTCCCCTGCAACTGAAGGCTGTATCTGGGAGACCATTTGTTTTGTTCTTGCAATCTGAAAATTGGGATACGTCTTTAAATCACGAACTCTTTTTTTAAAAATATACTTGATAGCAAGGCTGTTTATTAATAAAGTATGACATGACTTCCTGTTTGCAAGCCCCATCCTCCTTGTCTAGTATTAGTACCAGTAATTTGCAGATTTAAGTTGATACTGTAGACTAGTGACATGCACAGTGACACTGGTGCAATATGGGAGGTGTAATCCACTAATGCAAATGCACAGGACAAGACTGGTGCACTTTAGGAGTCGACTACAAGGTTAAGTATCTTCATTCAGGCTCAGCCTAAGTACAGAGTGGAAGCTGGAAAATGCAGTGGAATTCAAGCTCCAAGCCACAGAAACATTGCATGTGTCAGGAGCTTGGTTATCCTGTCTTGGTGCATGCAGATACATTAAATTCCCTACCAGCACATATACTTAAGCAGCAGTTTATCTGAAAATCAGTAAGAAAAACACTCAAGGGACAAGTCTGGCTGTTTTAACCCAGTCCCCAGAACCTTGTTACTGTTATGCTGCTGCTTAATACCTCACCTACATTACCTGTTTCTCCAGTTTATAAACAAGTCTGATTAATAAATTAGTCAGTCACCAAAAAAGTGTCCTCCAAAATGACACAAGATGTGGTGGAATCCTACTACCATCCAGTGGCAAGTTTATAGCAAAAATGTAAATTGCCTGCCTGGTGGTTTGTATAGCCCATATTTTTAAACACATGATGGTTAAGTTTCAGTTTATAGGAAATATACTTGCTTGTAGGAGGTGCCTGTTGTGGTGAGCATGAGTGGGGAGTATTGGGAAAGAGAACCTGAATCAAAATATTCAAAATGTTTTGACAATATCTAAATTTGGAGGGACCATCTGCCATTGGCATACAGTATGGTAGCAGACTTCGGGAGACTCTTGTAGAAAGCAATTTGTGCATCAATTTTAAAAAAAATCCTAGTTTCAGAGTTCAAATCTCAATGGTCAGCCTGGTCTGGAACAGGAGTGAACAGCAGTGAACAGCAGCATCTGTCTGTGTCCATTGACCCACAGCAAACAACGGGGCGATTCTCTTAAATTTGAGACCGCTGACTTTAAGATGCCCGCGCTGCTGTTAACTGAGAAATCTTGCTGGGGGCTGACAATCTCTGATGCTTTTCAATTTGAAGAGGCAGCAACTGTACAATGGAGAACATCAACTGAAGTAGGAAAAAAATGTCAAAATGCAAAAGTTAACTTCCATACATTTTGCCTCCAGGAACTGGGGCTGCAAAAACAGTTTAAACAACTTTGATATGTCAAGGCTCTGCTTCATGTTTTTTTCAGAGCGATATATTTCCTTTCTGCATCACTTTAAATGATCTAAAAAATTTTGCATCACTTTAAATGATCTAAAAAATTTACAAGCTTCTATTTTATTTAGTTCTCCTTCCAACCTAACCCTACCACAACTTTTCTTATAACCCAAATTTTGTTCTAAAATCATTCACATCCAGTGTTATTTTAGGTCATAACCTTTATTTCAATATCAAATCTAACCGTACAATGACCACCCAGTCAAGATCAATTGATATATTTAAAGGGGAGCTAGATCAATATCTGTTGAGAAGAGAGAGAAGATGGAATTGAAGGTTGTAGAGATATCAACAGCATTGCTCGATTTCCTGCTCCGTCCCCATGGAAGGCAGGTAAAGGAACTTGGTGTTTCTCAAAGTAGGGAATCAACAGGCGATGGTGGGAAAGTGCATGATAAAATGATCATACGAGACTTTGGATGGAGCGGACAGAGATACTTCTATGATTCTATAAGTGCAGGCAATTGGGACTAGCTTGGTGGTATAAACTGGGCGACATGGACATGTTGGGCCGAAGGGCCTGTTTCCATGTTGTAACTTCTATGATTCTATGATTCTATACCCAGGAAGAATTCGTATAATAGCACAATCAGTTCTGTGGCTATTTTCCCTCTGTAAAATGTTAGGAGTGTACTCAACCATCCATTCAGCTATCTGTTGCTTAGTCACAGTTTTCCATTATGTTTTTGCACCATTATAAGCAAACAGCTGCCTTTTAAGTTTCGAAACTGCTCTGTGCAAGAGACAATAAATTAATGCTCTACCTAATGGAAGTGTCATTCCAATTCTGACTTGTGTGGCAGCTGATAAAACAGTGGGGCAATTTCATGGCCCAAATGAAACTGGGAAGGAACTTAGGTAAAAACTCCGGTTGAGTCATAAGGATCACGCGGTGAGAATTCCAACTTAAACACAGCTGGGTTACATTGTGCCCACTTGGACATCAAAGAGGGACATATAAGAAGGCCCGTGTGTTATCTACTTTGCTGTAGCATGTCATGAGCTAAAAGGACCTCTGTGAGGAATTACTTTCAAACTGATAAGGTAAAGTTAAGTACTGCATTGTTAATTTTATCTACTGATTTAATATGCTCCTGTATAACTTTTTTTGAAATAAACAATTCACAGTTTAGCCTGAAATATATGGTTTGAGCATGGTGATTTTCCACCCATTAGATCAGGAGTACGTTGTGGACAATCAATTCTATGACCGATATAACCCAACTGCAAAAACATAGATTGCTAGCCCTGTAGCAGTCTACATCGCATTCATAAGTTTTACTTTATAAGAGGCACAGCTGCTTATCAAAGCAGCCTTACATAATGAGTACAAGCGTGTTGGCAGCTAGCCCAATTTGTAACACCACTAATGATTCAAATGCAATTGGGAGATGAAGGACTGAAACACTACATGATCTAGGTTTTAGACCAATGTCTAACAGATACTCCAGAATGTGTGGGACGTCACATCAGGGAACACCAGTGCACAAATCTTTGCCGTTTTATGCCACAAGTTCAATTAGCGGAAGGCTTGTAAAAATTAATCAGTTTAGACCAGAGATGGGAGGCCCTGCTCTAATAGTCGTCATCTTTCAATAACCAGGCCTTCCTATTTGCTTGCAGTATTGATCACCCAACTGTGAAAGGAGATCTCTTCGGCAAGGAAGTGGGATCCTGCCTTTGCTCATTGCCAAGATGTCCGAGATCTATCGTTTGCAGGGCCAATGAGGAGTCCGACTCTGTCTGCTCTCATCTATTAAACTAAAGATGGGGGTAAACGGGAAGTGCACATAGAAGCTTTTGCCTGTAGGAGACCCCACTCCAGGCTGACATGGCCTCTATCTTCAAGCATTGATATAAGTAGGACCTGTGTTACTCCAGAGAGGAGAACAGATCTAATTCCTGAAAATGTTTCTAAGTTACTCACAGTGCAGCTTCCACTTGTGAGGGTGAAATGTGAGACGAGCATCTGCAGCTATGTTGTCTACCCCGAGCAAAGAGAGTAATCTTATGACTCAGTCAGTCTCATTGTAGTAGGATTGCAACCTGAAAAAGGAAGCAGAGGACAGTTCCTCCTCCATTACTGACCTAATGGACCATCATGTTGCCTCACATACACTGTACTGTTCCAGAGATCACCTTACTTCCCTTAATTCCAGTTATTTGTCGTGTCAAGTGGACTGCTCCATTGACTGGATTTGAGCTTACTGACCTACATTGGCTCCAACTCCACCAACGCCTCAGTTTTAAAATTCTTATCCTTGTGTTCAAATTCCTCCATGGTCTCGCCCCTCCCCATCCCTACAGTCCTCAGAGAACTCTGTGTTCCTCCAAATCTGGCCACTTGTGCATCCCCCGCTTCCTTCATCCCACCATTGGGGGCTGTGCCTTCAGCCATCCAGGCCATAAGCTCTGGAATTCCCTCCCCAAACTTCTTTGCCTCTCCACCTCTCTCCTCCTTTAAGACGCTGCTTAAAACCTTCCTCTTTGACCCAGCATTTGTTCTCCAGTCCTAATGTCTACTTCTTTGGCTCGGTGTCAATTTTTTGTCTGATTATACTCCTGTGAAGCACCTTGGAACATTTTGCTACGTTAAAGACGCTATATGTTTGCAAGTTGTCGTTGTTGTTGAAACTAAAGCCTCACTTTTAACCCGTCGCCCAACGAGAATGATGTGTGCGAGGAGTTAAGATTAGGCTGAGTTGACTTACTGGACTGGGGTCGCTCTGCATGCCAGAACTCACTTTCTGGACTTACACATTAAGAAAAGCCACTTGCAGAAGGCTGCCAGAACTTGTGGAACCATGTACCAGCAAGAGTCAGCTCACTTTTGAGAGAGGAAACTGGAAGAAGCCAAAAAGCAAAATCAGTATTTATTTTACTTGTACTGCCCTATTAGCTTTCGTACCCTTTTGATTTAATTCTTTGTGGAAGTCTTGAATTTACACCGGCATTCACATTGGTTGCTTCCTTGTTCTTCCCACTGAACAGGCTGGTCCTTGATTGTTGTGTTTCCGACCCAGCTAATTTGTCATTTTCATCAACATCTGCTATGGTTTCAGTCAGTGGCATAGATACCGGATTCACACATTTAGTGAAACTGTAATGATCTGTAATGAAAGTAGGGCAGAAAATGAGATTATGTAGTCGCTGTAAAGCTATTATCAAAGTGCTCTGGATAAACCTTAAAAAAAACATTTCAGTTTCCACATTGAACTGAGAGATAAGCAATGGGACACTGTTTGACAGTTTGAAATAACATAGGAACTACATTGTTAAAGTGGTCCTTCCTCAACCCTTTCTGGAAGTGTACCTCAGTTCTTTTGAAAGCATACAGCAAATTAAATCAAAAAACCAGTTAAGCACCAGTTGCGCTGACCAATGATATGGCCTTTCATGAGCCTTAAGAAGCCTTCATGAGCCTGAAGGAATACTGGGGGAGGGGAAAGAGAATCCCCTTACTAAAAATATACTTTCCTCAGAAAAGATGGAATAGACTTCCAAAAGTTCTGGATCGAATCCTACTAATTCAAGACACCCAAACAGCCTCAGGTAAGACACTGGTGTTGGAACTACTACTAATCCTGTGCATTAACATTAGAGCTAAGGGGGCTGCCACTGAAGCAAATTAGGCAAACTCAGCCATTTACCTGATAAGGGTTTGACAGCTGTTGTCAGGAGGCTACATGATTCTCTCAGGAGTTTTCTGATCAAAGATCCTTTGAAATATTGCTGCATTTAAGGGAGATATCACCAGCTGATGTTCCTCTCAACAATACGATCGGTACCAATTGGGACCAGATTCTCCCAATTTTCCAAAAGTAAGAACAAAAATGGATATAGAGAAAAGACAGGCAAAGGGGTAAGAATAGATAGCTCCAGTTGAAGAGCTTGCACTGGAAAAGGCTTGATGGGCCAAATGGCCTCCTTCATTACTGTAATTTCTATGATTCTATCTGGAAATGGTTGATTTGACAACATCTCTATTTGTAAGGATGATAACTTGCATTAATTAGGCTTTTCTTTGTTCATGGTCTTTGCATGGCCAGGAAAGACACAGTTAACAGATTATAGATCTAATAAAAATGTATTTTGCAGCTTACACATACACTTGATAAAAAAAATGCTGGAAAAGGATTAGTATATAATTACTAACACATTTAAATGATGTTTATAAATTTATATTTAGCCTCCATTGAGCGATTATAATGCACATTTTATACATTACATATAAACTATTTCTGTATAGCTTGTTATGTACATTAGTTTATATTACACATTTGTACATTTACATTTATTGTGTCCTTACAGTCACACAATTGTGATACTGACAGTGATCACTGAGTGCTTTATTTGCTATGCTAAGTGTCCAGGATAGCGGTGAAGAGCTACTGATACTTGTCCCAACAGAGTTAGTGCTGGATGTGCCCAGCCCCGACCCACTGCCAGCAAACAAACGTGGAGCCAAGGACAGTAGAGTCTGATTCACTGTGAATGGAGGCAGATAAAGGGGATCCATGTGTATGGTTGAAGAGGAAAACCCGGCATGAGCTTCAAGAGCATGAAGAGATAGAGCTGAACATTTCTTCTAAGCAGGGAGATCTTGGACAGGGGAGGGGGGGTGCTGGAAGAAGGGAGGATAACTAGTCCCGAGTCCCGTGATTTTCAGGATTTTCTTTTAATGCTCACCGTTCATATGGGAAATTTAACCCCGTCAAAAACTGTGTTTAATCATGAGGATTAAAATAACTTCTGCAAATTGCAGCTCTAAGTGTGAGCAATTCTGGGCCTGCAACTGCTGCTCAACACCACAGTGCCCCAAATGCATTCCCCTATCCTTCTCAGTGCTCAACCACTTCAAACTGACTTCTGATTTTAGAGAGGAATAAATCTGATTTTTTTTTTAAAAACAAGTCATTCACCACAAGTTTGCATTTCAAATTTCAAGATGCAAATTCACAGGCCACCAAGATTATTCTTTAAAAAAAGTTAAATAAAAAATGGTCACAAACAAATTATGCAGGTTTCCATAACTAAAGTATAAGATAGATATTGGAAAACTCCCACATATGTGCCAAAAAAATGGACAACTTTTGAGTAGTATAAAACCCGTAAACAAAGTTGTATGTTATGACTGAAGATTTTTTGTTCAATAAGTAGAAGACTACAAGGGGCATCACAGAATGCATCCAGCAGTCATCATTAACCCTTCTAGTTTGTTCAAGGAGTATGCAGCAAAGTAGCTTGTTTCCTGATTAGTAGGACTTGGCTTTGGTGTGGAAATGAATTTGCTTCTATTTTGTTTAGATGATGTTTGTGCAAGTTTTTTGTGGGTTATAGTTTTTTTTACTCTGTCAGCTATGTAGCATGAACAGATGTTTGTGTACTGAAGCTTCAGAATGCTTGGACCAGGTGAGGCATCTGCTACTGATCGAGCTGGTTCACTGATGAGGTGTGTGAGCACACAGCGGCTTGAATTTTAAACAGCCAAAGGCTCACAGTAAAGTAATTCTGATCAGTTACTTCACATACTTGAATCACTTCTATGCAGGAGATAACCATCATTAATCAATCATATGCTGTTTTAAAGTACATATAAAATTATTTACCTGATGACATTGGTCCTTTGACAACTTTATTTTTGTTTGGAGTTTCAGGTCCCGTACACAAAATTATTTTGAGTCTTTTTCTGTTACTTGCTACTGCTTTGGGCAAATTGACCGAACTACCAGATTCTGCAGAGTTCTTAGAATTTACTGCACCCTGCTCAGACACTCTGAACTTTTCTGTTCCGCTTGCTTTTTCTGCATCACATAAAGGTAGTTCTTCCTGGAAGGCCTCTTGTTCATCTCTGTTGCTCTGAATTATAGCACATTTTTTTCCTGATTTTCCTTGTTTTTGATATCCTAATTTTGTTTTTTGTTTGGGAGTCAAAGATAGTTTAGAGGAGGATGAAGGTTCAGTTTGTAATTCCTCCTGTTCTCCCTCCACATTATTCCTCAAGAGAGGTACAGCAGACCTTTTGCCAGCTTCTTCTGGTTTAATTAGTTTATTCAGTTTGGGAGTTTTTTTGCCCTCCAACTGTTTAGGAAGGGACAAGGGCTCATGTAGTAATTTCTCTTGTTTTTCATATGTGGCAGCAACTTCCTTTCTTGCTGTTTTCTGGTGTTTTTCTTTCTTTTTTATTTCCGTTATGTTTGACACAGATTTATTTTCCTGCTCATCTGGCTTCTGGCTTAATACTTGGGTCTTCCTTGGTATAATAATCCGTGACTCAAAACTGAAGCTCTCCTCTTCCATCAATTCAAACTCAAAGTCATTACACTTGGGAGCTGAAATACTAGGCACAACTTGTGCTGGTGGTGGCAGTGCAGAAACAGCTGGTCTGTGAAAGGAACGTGATAAACAGATTTAAATTAGAGACTGCAACCTAGTTCTTTTATAAATGCTCATCTCACTGCCTCAAAAAAAAATCCATACTTTTTAGCTCACTGTCTATTAAACTCACCAGTGTCTTTTTTTGTGTGCAGAAAGATTATGAAGCTTAAATTGCTGGTTTTATTTTACTTAATTTTCAGGCACTAGTTTTTGATTAGAATTAGCATTAGGATTCTTTCACAAGGTAATGGGGGGCATTTGGCCAGTGAAAGACATATTTTATTCTAGGTTCCAGTTTGTGCGTGTGAAACAATCATGCAAATTGTTCTCCATCAAGAGATACATCATCGCTCTGGGTCAATTGTTTCTCCACTGTCAACTTTATATTTGAATGTAAATGTCACAAAAATTATGTATTTGTTTCTGCTCTCTTAACCTTTCCTTAAAACCCAATTCTTTGACCAAGCTTTTAATCACTCCACCTAATGTCTCCTTCTTTGGCTTGGTTTTTGTCTGATTATGCTTCTGTGAAGCACCTTGGAATGTTTTTCTATGTTAAAGGCACTATATAAAAATGCAAGTTGTTGCTGTTGTTGTAGCATTATTGTGGTAGCTGTCCCTTTAAGGGAGGGTCTTTGTACAGCGGGATTTTAACAGCTAGTCATGCACCTGGTCTAACCCAATACAATGTTGAGGTATTATAGTCTCCCTGCTAGCAGGCTTGAGAAAGTGCAACACTATTTTCAAATATATGCAGACTTCAGAAATGGTTAGTTTGTATTTGACTGACAGCTGCTTTTCAAATCCGAGAGGTCAACTATCCAAAATACAGAATATCCTGGCTTACTCTCTTCTGGGACATAAAAGGAAGGTTAGGTTTAAATCAAGAGTTTTAGAAGGTTCTCTTGAAGGGCAGTTGGATACAGTCTATGGGTAAACTCTGGGTGCTCTGAGAATCGAGGCTTAGAGGGAGAAATTTCTGAAGAAGAAACTGGTGACAGTTTGAAATTGCAGGTTTAATAAGAAATATGATTATGTTTAAAAGTATTATAGATGAAATTCATTTTTTTTTAAAACTGAGTTGCATTCATTTGTTTTTATCTATCCAAGCAAAGACAAAAAATGTTCTGCTGAAATTATATAAATATTTATATCCCTGTTAGATTATTTGCATATTTATTGTTTGTTTAATAAATTTGTTTAAACTCTGAACAAGGTTTTGCATTGCTCTACTGCTTTCCAATTATGAGGGTATAAGACAATCTAGTACCAACTGTAATAGGGTTTGCTGTTCATTTTCCAGGCACATTATCAAAACCATTCACGGCAAGGACAGACACTCTCAAAGGTTTGAGGAGATGAGACTTGCTTGAGAGTGATGTGAAAAATATGACCGCTTAAGTAATCCAGAATAAGGTAGCTTAAAAAGACCCAAAAACTTAACAGTAATAATATCTGAAAACCCCTACTTCAAAGAATTCAGAGTTTAAAAATGTGAGGTTCAGGAGTTCTTCCGAAATTCTAGTGATTGATTCAGACGATGACTTGCTTTAAATTCCCTACTTAAGAGATATAGCATAATGTACAGAAAGTGTTACAAGAAGACAGAACCAACTGAATTAACTGCAGCAGTGTCTGAATCCGTACCTCACTTGGCATTGGGAAGTGAAAACTTATACAGTGTTCAACCGTCTTATCTCCATGTTCCTAAAGGATATGACACGGTCACAGCTTAAAGTAGTTCACGACAGAAGCTCTACTAATGCAGCTAACAGATAAAAATTTAATTTCTCCAAAAATAGAGCAGGTTGGGCTGTGGAAGGTCATGGGCTACCATAGAAGACTAATCCACAATTTATTTATTTTCATATAAAAACAGTCCCATACATCACAAAATACAAAAAATGAATACCTATCACATCAGCACATTTAATTCAGTATTAAAATCAAATATATGAAATTAAAGTTAGAAGGGAGGGAATGGAATTCATTTCTTTTTCAGGTCAGCTTAAGGTTCCCAAGCCGCCCGGTTTCAGCTGGACTCTCCCGAATGCTGCTGCTGGCAACTTGGGAGAAAAGTTTGTTGTATTGCCAGTTTGCGTACTCAAGTCGGTGCTGCAGTCTGTCCTTGTGCAGACACTATGGTTAATGGACAGAAAACAGAGAGTAGGAATAAATGGGTCATTTTCGGTTTGACAGGTTGCAACCAGTGGGGCTCCGGAGGGATCTGTGCTTGGGTCTCAACTATTTACAATCTATATTAATGACTTGGATGAAGGGACCGAGTGTAATATATCCAAGTTTGCTGATGATACAAAGCTAGGTGGGAAAGTAAGCTGTGAGGAGGGCGCAAAAAGTCTGCAAAGGGATATAGGCAGGTTAAGCAAATAGGCAAGAAGGTGGCAGATGGAATATAATGTGGGGAAATGTGAGGTTATTCACTTTGGTAGGAAAAACAGAAACACAGAATATTTTTTAAAATGGTGAGAAACTATTAAATGTTGGTGTTCAGATGGATTTGGGTGTCCTTGTAAGCAAAATACAGAAAGTTAGTTTGCAGGTACAGCAAGCAATTAGGAAGGCAAATGGTATGTTGGCCTTTATTGCAAGGGGGTTGGAGTACAAGAGTAAGGAAGTCTTGCTGCAATTGTACAGGGCTTTGGTGAGACCACACCTGGAGTACCGTGTACAGTTTTGGCCTCCTTACCTAAGGAAGGATATACTTGGCTTAGAGGGGGGCAATGAAGGCTCCTTAGATTGATTCCTGGGATGAGAGGGTTGGTCTATGAGGAAAGATTGAGTAGAATGGGCCTAAACTCGCTGGAGTTTGGAAGAATGAGAGGTGATCACATTGAAACATATAAGATGCTGAGAGGCTGTTTAACCCTGGCTGGAGAGTCTAGAACTAGGGGGCATAGACTCGGGATAAGGGGTCGGCCATTTAGGACTGAGATGAGGAGAAATTTCTTCACTCAGAGGGTGGTGAATCTTTGGAATTCTCAACACCAGAGGGCTGTGGATGCTCAGTCATTGAGTATATTCAAAACTGAGATTGATAAATTTTTGGAATCTAAGGGAGTCAAGGTGATCAGGCGGGAAAGTGGAGTGGACGACAGCCATGATCTTGTTGAATGGTGGAGCGGGGGGGGGGGGGGGGGCGGATAAAGAGGACCCCCCCCGGCAGCCACGGGGGCGGGGCGGACCCCTCCGCAGCCACGGGGGCGGGGCGGACCCCTCCGCAGCCACGGGGGCGGGGCGGACCCCTCCGCAGCCACGGGGGCGGGGCGGACCCCTCCGCAGCCACGGGGGCGGGGCGGACCCCTCCGCAGCCACGGGGGCGGGGCGGACCCCTCCGCAGCCACGGGGGCGGGGCGGACCCCTCCGCAGCCACGGGGGCGGGGCGGACCCCTCCGCAGCCACGGGGGCGGGGCGGACCCCTCCGCAGCCACGGGGGCGGGGCGGACCCCTCCGCAGCCACGGGGGCGGGGCGGACCCCTCCGCAGCCACGGGGGCGGGGCGGACCCCTCCGCAGCCACGGGGGCGGGGCGGACCCCTCCGCAGCCACGGGGGCGGGGCGGACCCCTCCGCAGCCACGGGGGCGGGGCGGACCCCTCCGCAGCCACGGGGGCGGGGCGGACCCCTCCGCAGCCACGGGGGCGGGGCGGACCCCTCCGCAGCCACGGGGGCGGGGCGGACCCCTCCGCAGCCACGGGGGCGAGGCGGACCCCTCCGCAGCCACGGGGGCGAGGCGGACCCCTCCGCAGCCACGGGGGCGAGGCGGACCCCTCCGCAGCCACGGGGGCGAGGCGGACCCCTCCGCAGCCACGGGGGCGAGGCGGACCCCTCCGCAGCCACGGGGGCGAGGCGGACCCCTCCGCAGCCACGGGGGCGAGGCGGACCCCTCCGCAGCCACGGGGGCGAGGCGGACCCCTCCGCAGCCACGGGGGCGAGGCGGACCCCTCCGCAGCCACGGGGGCGAGGCGGACCCCTCCGCAGCCACGGGGGCGAGGCGGACCCCTCCGCAGCCACGGGGGCGAGGCGGACCCCTCCGCAGCCACGGGGGCGAGGCGGACCCCTCCGCAGCCACGGGGGCGAGGCGGACCCCTCCGCAGCCACGGGGGCGAGGCGGACCCCTCCGCAGCCACGGGGGCGAGGCGGACCCCTCCGCAGCCACGGGGGCGAGGCGGACCCCTCCGCAGCCACGGGGGCGAGGCGGACCCCTCCGCAGCCACGGGGGCGAGGCGGACCCCTCCGCAGCCACGGGGGCGAGGCGGACCCCTCCGCAGCCACGGGGGCGAGGCGGACCCCTCCGCAGCCACGGGGGCGAGGCGGACCCCTCCGCAGCCACGGGGGCGAGGCGGACCCCTCCGCAGCCACGGGGGCGAGGCGGACCCCTCCGCAGCCACGGGGGCGAGGCGGACCCCTCCGCAGCCACGGGGGCGAGGCGGACCCCTCCGCAGCCACGGGGGCGAGGCGGACCCCTCCGCAGCCACGGGGGCGAGGCGGACCCCTCCGCAGCCACGGGGGCGAGGCGGACCCCTCCGCAGCCACGGGGGCGAGGCGGACCCCTCCGCAGCCACGGGGGCGAGGCGGACCCCTCCGCAGCCACGGGGGCGAGGCGGACCCCTCCGCAGCCACGGGGGCGAGGCGGACCCCTCCGCAGCCACGGGGGCGAGGCGGACCCCTCCGCAGCCACGGGGGCGAGGCGGACCCCTCCGCAGCCACGGGGGCGAGGCGGACCCCTCCGCAGCCACGGGGGCGAGGCGGACCCCTCCGCAGCCACGGGGGCGAGGCGGACCCCTCCGCAGCCACGGGGGCGAGGCGGACCCCTCCGCAGCCACGGGGGCGAGGCGGACCCCTCCGCAGCCACGGGGGCGAGGCGGACCCCTCCGCAGCCACGGGGGCGAGGCGGACCCCTCCGCAGCCACGGGGGCGAGGCGGACCCCTCCGCAGCCACGGGGGCGAGGCGGACCCCTCCGCAGCCACGGGGGCGAGGCGGACCCCTCCGCAGCCACGGGGGCGAGGCGGACCCCTCCGCAGCCACGGGGGCGAGGCGGACCCCTCCGCAGCCACGGGGGCGAGGCGGACCCCTCCGCAGCCACGGGGGCGAGGCGGACCCCTCCGCAGCCACGGGGGCGAGGCGGACCCCTCCGCAGCCACGGGGGCGAGGCGGACCCCTCCGCAGCCACGGGGGCGAGGCGGACCCCTCCGCAGCCACGGGGGCGAGGCGGACCCCTCCGCAGCCACGGGGGCGAGGCGGACCCCTCCGCAGCCACGGGGGCGAGGCGGACCCCTCCGCAGCCACGGGGGCGAGGCGGACCCCTCCGCAGCCACGGGGGCGAGGCGGACCCCTCCGCAGCCACGGGGGCGAGGCGGACCCCTCCGCAGCCACGGGGGCGAGGCGGACCCCTCCGCAGCCACGGGGGCGAGGCGGACCCCTCCGCAGCCACGGGGGCGAGGCGGACCCCTCCGCAGCCACGGGGGCGAGGCGGACCCCTCCGCAGCCACGGGGGCGAGGCGGACCCCTCCGCAGCCACGGGGGCGAGGCGGACCCCTCCGCAGCCACGGGGGCGAGGCGGACCCCTCCGCAGCCACGGGGGCGAGGCGGACCCCTCCGCAGCCACGGGGGCGAGGCGGACCCCTCCGCAGCCACGGGGGCGAGGCGGACCCCTCCGCAGCCACGGGGGCGAGGCGGACCCCTCCGCAGCCACGGGGGCGAGGCGGACCCCTCCGCAGCCACGGGGGCGAGGCGGACCCCTCCGCAGCCACGGGGGCGAGGCGGACCCCTCCGCAGCCACGGGGGCGAGGCGGACCCCTCCGCAGCCACGGGGGCGAGGCGGACCCCTCCGCAGCCACGGGGGCGAGGCGGACCCCTCCGCAGCCACGGGGGCGAGGCGGACCCCTCCGCAGCCACGGGGGCGAGGCGGACCCCTCCGCAGCCACGGGGGCGAGGCGGACCCCTCCGCAGCCACGGGGGCGAGGCGGACCCCTCCGCAGCCACGGGGGCGAGGCGGACCCCTCCGCAGCCACGGGGGCGAGGCGGACCCCTCCGCAGCCACGGGGGCGAGGCGGACCCCTCCGCAGCCACGGGGGCGAGGCGGACCCCTCCGCAGCCACGGGGGCGAGGCGGACCCCTCCGCAGCCACGGGGGCGAGGCGGACCCCTCCGCAGCCACGGGGGCGAGGCGGACCCCTCCGCAGCCACGGGGGCGAGGCGGACCCCTCCGCAGCCACGGGGGCGAGGCGGACCCCTCCGCAGCCACGGGGGCGAGGCGGACCCCTCCGCAGCCACGGGGGCGAGGCGGACCCCTCCGCAGCCACGGGGGCGAGGCGGACCCCTCCGCAGCCACGGGGGCGAGGCGGACCCCTCCGCAGCCACGGGGGCGAGGCGGACCCCTCCGCAGCCACGGGGGCGAGGCGGACCCCTCCGCAGCCACGGGGGCGAGGCGGACCCCTCCGCAGCCACGGGGGCGAGGCGGACCCCTCCGCAGCCACGGGGGCGAGGCGGACCCCTCCGCAGCCACGGGGGCGAGGCGGACCCCTCCGCAGCCACGGGGGCGAGGCGGACCCCTCCGCAGCCACGGGGGCGAGGCGGACCCCTCCGCAGCCACGGGGGCGAGGCGGACCCCTCCGCAGCCACGGGGGCGAGGCGGACCCCTCCGCAGCCACGGGGGCGAGGCGGACCCCTCCGCAGCCACGGGGGCGAGGCGGACCCCTCCGCAGCCACGGGGGCGAGGCGGACCCCTCCGCAGCCACGGGGGCGAGGCGGACCCCTCCGCAGCCACGGGGGCGAGGCGGACCCCTCCGCAGCCACGGGGGCGAGGCGGACCCCTCCGCAGCCACGGGGGCGAGGCGGACCCCTCCGCAGCCACGGGGGCGAGGCGGACCCCTCCGCAGCCACGGGGGCGAGGCGGACCCCTCCGCAGCCACGGGGGCGAGGCGGACCCCTCCGCAGCCACGGGGGCGAGGCGGACCCCTCCGCAGCCACGGGGGCGAGGCGGACCCCTCCGCAGCCACGGGGGCGAGGCGGACCCCTCCGCAGCCACGGGGGCGAGGCGGACCCCTCCGCAGCCACGGGGGCGAGGCGGACCCCTCCGCAGCCACGGGGGCGAGGCGGACCCCTCCGCAGCCACGGGGGCGAGGCGGACCCCTCCGCAGCCACGGGGGCGAGGCGGACCCCTCCGCAGCCACGGGGGCGAGGCGGACCCCTCCGCAGCCACGGGGGCGAGGCGGACCCCTCCGCAGCCACGGGGGCGAGGCGGACCCCTCCGCAGCCACGGGGGCGAGGCGGACCCCTCCGCAGCCACGGGGGCGAGGCGGACCCCTCCGCAGCCACGGGGGCGAGGCGGACCCCTCCGCAGCCACGGGGGCGAGGCGGACCCCTCCGCAGCCACGGGGGCGAGGCGGACCCCTCCGCAGCCACGGGGGCGAGGCGGACCCCTCCGCAGCCACGGGGGCGAGGCGGACCCCTCCGCAGCCACGGGGGCGAGGCGGACCCCTCCGCAGCCACGGGGGCGAGGCGGACCCCTCCGCAGCCACGGGGGCGAGGCGGACCCCTCCGCAGCCACGGGGGCGAGGCGGACCCCTCCGCAGCCACGGGGGCGAGGCGGACCCCTCCGCAGCCACGGGGGCGAGGCGGACCCCTCCGCAGCCACGGGGGCGAGGCGGACCCCTCCGCAGCCACGGGGGCGAGGCGGACCCCTCCGCAGCCACGGGGGCGAGGCGGACCCCTCCGCAGCCACGGGGGCGAGGCGGACCCCTCCGCAGCCACGGGGGCGAGGCGGACCCCTCCGCAGCCACGGGGGCGAGGCGGACCCCTCCGCAGCCACGGGGGCGAGGCGGACCCCTCCGCAGCCACGGGGGCGAGGCGGACCCCTCCGCAGCCACGGGGGCGAGGCGGACCCCTCCGCAGCCACGGGGGCGAGGCGGACCCCTCCGCAGCCACGGGGGCGAGGCGGACCCCTCCGCAGCCACGGGGGCGAGGCGGACCCCTCCGCAGCCACGGGGGCGAGGCGGACCCCTCCGCAGCCACGGGGGCGAGGCGGACCCCTCCGCAGCCACGGGGGCGAGGCGGACCCCTCCGCAGCCACGGGGGCGAGGCGGACCCCTCCGCAGCCACGGGGGCGAGGCGGACCCCTCCGCAGCCACGGGGGCGAGGCGGACCCCTCCGCAGCCACGGGGGCGAGGCGGACCCCTCCGCAGCCACGGGGGCGAGGCGGACCCCTCCGCAGCCACGGGGGCGAGGCGGACCCCTCCGCAGCCACGGGGGCGAGGCGGACCCCTCCGCAGCCACGGGGGCGAGGCGGGGGGGGACCCCTCCGCAGCCACGGGGGCGAGGCGGACCCCTCCGCAGCCACGGGGGCGAGGCGGGGGGGGGACCCCTCCGCAGCCACGGGGGCGAGGCGGACCCCTCCGCAGCCACGGGGGCGAGGCGGGGGGGGGACCCCTCCGCAGCCACGGGGGAGAGGCGGGGGGGGACCCCTCCGCAGCCACGGGGGCGGGGCGGACCCCTCCGCAGCCACGGGGGCGGGGCGGACCCCTCCGCAGCCACGGGGGCGAGGCGGACCCCTCCGCAGCCACGGGGGCGAGGCGGGGGGGGGACCCCTCCGCAGCCACGGGGGCGAGGCGGACCCCTCCGCAGCCACGGGGGCGAGGCGGGGGGGGGACCCCTCCGCAGCCACGGGGGCGAGGCGGACCCCTCCGCAGCCACGGGGGCGAGGCGGGGGGGGGACCCCTCCGCAGCCACGGGGGCGAGGCGGACCCCTCCGCAGCCACGGGGGCGAGGCGGGGGGGGGACCCCTCCGCAGCCACGGGGGAGAGGCGGGGGGGGGACCCCTCCGCAGCCACGGGGGCGAGGCGGGGGGGGGACCCCTCCGCAGCCACGGGGGCGAGGCGGACCCCTCCGCAGCCACGGGGGCGAGGCGGGGGGGGGACCCCTCCGCAGCCACGGGGGCGAGGCGGACCCCTCCGCAGCCACGGGGGCGAGGCGGACCCCTCCGCAGCCACGGGGGCGAGGCGGGGGGGGGACCCCTCCGCAGCCACGGGGGAGAGGCGGGGGGGGGACCCCTCCGCAGCCACGGGGGCGGGGCGGACCCCTCCGCAGCCACGGGGGCGGGGCGGACCCCTCCGCAGCCACGGGGGCGAGGCGGACCCCTCCGCAGCCACGGGGGCGAGGCGGGGGGGGGACCCCTCCGCAGCCACGGGGGCGAGGCGGACCCCTCCGCAGCCACGGGGGCGAGGCGGGGGGGGGACCCCTCCGCAGCCACGGGGGCGAGGCGGACCCCTCCGCAGCCACGGGGGCGAGGCGGGGGGGGGACCCCTCCGCAGCCACGGGGGCGAGGCGGACCCCTCCGCAGCCACGGGGGCGAGGCGGGGGGGGGACCCCTCCGCAGCCACGGGGGAGAGGCGGGGGGGGGACCCCTCCGCAGCCACGGGGGCGAGGCGGGGGGGGGACCCCTCCGCAGCCACGGGGGCGAGGCGGACCCCTCCGCAGCCACGGGGGCGAGGCGGGGGGGGGACCCCTCCGCAGCCACGGGGGCGAGGCGGGGGGGGGACCCCTCCGCAGCCACGGGGGCGAGGCGGGGGGGGGACCCCTCCGCAGCCACGGGGGAGAGGCGGGGGGGGGACCCCTCCGCAGCCACGGGGGAGAGGCGGGGGGGGGACCCCTCCGCAGCCACGGGGGCGAGGCGGGGGGGGGACCCCTCCGCAGCCACGGGGGCGAGGCGGGGGGGGGACCCCTCCGCAGCCACGGGGGCGAGGCGGGGGGGGGACCCCTCCGCAGCCACGGGGGCGGGGAGGGGACCCCTCCGCAGCCACGGGGGCGGGGAGGGGACCCCTCCGCAGCCACGGGGGCGGGGCGGACCCCTCCGCAGCCACGGGGGCGGGGCGGACCCCTCCGCAGCCACGGGGGCGGGGCGGACCCCTCCGCAGCCACGGGGGCGGGGCGGACCCCTCCGCAGCCACGGGGGCGGGGCGGACCCCTCCGCAGCCACGGGGGCGGGGCGGACCCCTCCGCAGCCACGGGGGCGGGGCGGACCCCTCCGCAGCCACGGGGGCGGGGCGGACCCCTCCGCAGCCACGGGGGCGAGGCGGGGGGGGGACCCCTCCGCAGCCACGGGGGCGAGGCGGGGGGGGGACCCCTCCGCAGCCACGGGGGCGAGGCGGGGGGGGGACCCCTCCGCAGCCACGGGGGCGAGGCGGACCCCTCCGCAGCCACGGGGGCGAGGCGGGGGGGGGACCCCTCCGCAGCCACGGGGGCGAGGCGGACCCCTCCGCAGCCACGGGGGAGAGGCGGACCCCTCCGCAGCCACGGGGGCGAGGCGGACCCCTCCGCAGCCACGGGGGCGAGGCGGACCCCTCCGCAGCCACGGGGGCGAGGCGGACCCCTCCGCAGCCACGGGGGCGAGGCGGACCCCTCCGCAGCCACGGGGGCGAGGCGGACCCCTCCGCAGCCACGGGGGCGAGGCGGACCCCTCCGCAGCCACGGGGGCGAGGCGGACCCCTCCGCAGCCACGGGGGCGAGGCGGACCCCTCCGCAGCCACGGGGGCGAGGCGGACCCCTCCGCAGCCACGGGGGCGAGGCGGACCCCTCCGCAGCCACGGGGGCGAGGCGGACCCCTCCGCAGCCACGGGGGCGAGGCGGGGGGGGGACCCCTCCGCAGCCACGGGGGCGAGGCGGGGGGGGGACCCCTCCGCAGCCACGGGGGCGAGGCGGGGGGGGGACCCCTCCGCAGCCACGGGGGAGAGGCGGACCCCTCCGCAGCCACGGGGGAGAGGCGGGGGGGGGACCCCTCCGCAGCCACGGGGGCGAGGCGGGGGGGGGACCCCTCCGCAGCCACGGGGGCGGGGGGGGGACCCCTCCGCAGCCACGGGGGCGGGGAGGGGACCCCTCCGCAGCCACGGGGGCGGGGAGGGGACCCCTCCGCAGCCACGGGGGCGGGGAGGGGACCCCTCCGCAGCCACGGGGGCGGGGAGGGGACCCCTCCGCAGCCACGGGGGCGGGGAGGGGACCCCTCCGCAGCCACGGGGGCGGGGAGGGGACCCCTCCGCAGCCACGGGGGCGGGGAGGGGACCCCTCCGCAGCCACGGGGGCGGGGAGGGGACCCCTCCGCAGCCACGGGGGCGGGGAGGGGACCCCTCCGCAGCCACGGGGGCGGGGAGGGGACCCCTCCGCAGCCACGGGGGCGGGGAGGGGACCCCTCCGCAGCCACGGGGGCGGGGAGGGGACCCCTCCGCAGCCACGGGGGCGGGGAGGGGACCCCTCCGCAGCCACGGGGGCGGGGAGGGGACCCCTCCGCAGCCACGGGGGCGGGGAGGGGACCCCTCCGCAGCCACGGGGGCGGGGAGGGGACCCCTCCGCAGCCACGGGGGCGGGGAGGGGACCCCTCCGCAGCCACGGGGGCGGGGAGGGGACCCCTCCGCAGCCACGGGGGCGGGGAGGGGACCCCTCCGCAGCCACGGGGGCGGGGAGGGGACCCCTCCGCAGCCACGGGGGCGGGGAGGGGACCCCTCCGCAGCCACGGGGGCGGGGAGGGGACCCCTCCGCAGCCACGGGGGCGGGGAGGGGACCCCTCCGCAGCCACGGGGGCGGGGAGGGGACCCCTCCGCAGCCACGGGGGCGGGGAGGGGACCCCTCCGCAGCCACGGGGGCGGGGAGGGGACCCCTCCGCAGCCACGGGGGCGGGGAGGGGACCCCTCCGCAGCCACGGGGGCGGGGAGGGGACCCCTCCGCAGCCACGGGGGCGGGGAGGGGACCCCTCCGCAGCCACGGGGGCGGGGAGGGGACCCCTCCGCAGCCACGGGGGCGGGGAGGGGACCCCTCCGCAGCCACGGGGGCGGGGAGGGGACCCCTCCGCAGCCACGGGGGCGGGGAGGGGACCCCTCCGCAGCCACGGGGGCGGGGAGGGGACCCCTCCGCAGCCACGGGGGCGGGGAGGGGACCCCTCCGCAGCCACGGGGGCGGGGAGGGGACCCCTCCGCAGCCACGGGGGCGGGGAGGGGACCCCTCCGCAGCCACGGGGGCGGGGAGGGGACCCCTCCGCAGCCACGGGGGCGGGGAGGGGACCCCTCCGCAGCCACGGGGGCGGGGAGGGGACCCCTCCGCAGCCACGGGGGCGGGGAGGGGACCCCTCCGCAGCCACGGGGGCGGGGCGGACCCCTCCGCAGCCACGGGGGCGGGGCGGACCCCTCCGCAGCCACGGGGGCGGGGCGGACCCCTCCGCAGCCACGGGGGCGGGGCGGACCCCTCCGCAGCCACGGGGGCGGGGCGGACCCCTCCGCAGCCACGGGGGCGGGGCGGACCCCTCCGCAGCCACGGGGGCGGGGCGGACCCCTCCGCAGCCACGGGGGCGAGGCGGGGGGGGGACCCCTCCGCAGCCACGGGGGCGAGGCGGGGGGGGGACCCCTCCGCAGCCACGGGGGCGAGGCGGGGGGGGGACCCCTCCGCAGCCACGGGGGCGAGGCGGGGGGGGGACCCCTCCGCAGCCACGGGGGCGAGGCGGGGGGGGGAACCCCTCCGCAGCCACGGGGGCGAGGCGGGGGGGGGACCCCTCCGCAGCCACGGGGGCGAGGCGGGGGGGGGACCCCTCCGCAGCCACGGGGGCGAGGCGGGGGGGGGACCCCTCCGCAGCCACGGGGGCGAGGCGGGGGGGGGACCCCTCCGCAGCCACGGGGGCGAGGCGGGGGGGGGACCCCTCCGCAGCCACGGGGGCGAGGCGGGGGGGGGACCCCTCCGCAGCCACGGGGGCGAGGCGGGGGGGGGACCCCTCCGCAGCCACGGGGGCGAGGCGGGGGGGGGACCCCTCCGCAGCCACGGGGGCGAGGCGGGGGGGGGACCCCTCCGCAGCCACGGGGGCGAGGCGGGGGGGGGACCCCTCCGCAGCCACGGGGGCGAGGCGGGGGGGGGACCCCTCCGCAGCCACGGGGGCGAGGCGGGGGGGGGACCCCTCCGCAGCCACGGGGGCGAGGCGGGGGGGGGACCCCTCCGCAGCCACGGGGGCGAGGCGGGGGGGGGACCCCTCCGCAGCCACGGGGGCGAGGCGGGGGGGGGACCCCTCCGCAGCCACGGGGGCGAGGCGGGGGGGGGACCCCTCCGCAGCCACGGGGGCGAGGCGGGGGGGGGACCCCTCCGCAGCCACGGGGGCGAGGCGGGGGGGGGACCCCTCCGCAGCCACGGGGGCGAGGCGGGGGGGGGACCCCTCCGCAGCCACGGGGGCGAGGCGGGGGGGGGACCCCTCCGCAGCCACGGGGGCGAGGCGGGGGGGGGACCCCTCCGCAGCCACGGGGCGAGGCGGGGCGGGGACCCCTCCGCAGCCACGGGGCGAGGCGGGGGGGACCCCTCCGGAGTCAGGGATGTGGGAGCAGAACATCACATGATCAAACCTCCAGGAATGCCTCGAACCAGAGTTGGCATGAACCTCCAGCTAATTAATTTTCATTCAAAACCTGCACAGGATGTCCAAGAACGAAGCTTTGTGAGCCAAAAAGTGGTTCTCTCTGAACCCCAAATTATTGCATATATATATATGAAATCATGGGCTGCACCTGCCATATACTTCCTACAAGTGCTGCATCTGACTGGTAGCGCCTGATCAAAGAATCATCCCCCTGTTGGATGAGCCTTTCATGAATGGAAAATGACAAGCTACAAGAGCACAGATCGCCACTGGTAACATCAGATTGTGCAAGCCTGGCCTAAAACCTCCTACTGTAACTCATTCATTCCCAGGACCTCAACTGTGGAACTTCTGATCTCGCTCAGTCTTTCTTTCCTCATAAATTGTTCATGCCTTTGAAACCCAAGCTTGGTGTCATCCAATCATCAATTTCCTGATTTACCTTATTTTCTCTTTTATCCTTTTCAACCATGATGGTGTTCTGGCCCTCCACCTTGATTTCTCAATAATTTTTTTAAAAAAGCAACTCTGGTTTTTAATTAATGTTTATCTGATAAAGAAATAAATGAATACTATAATGATTTTGATAATGCAGCATATGTAGCTATTTTTAAAATGGTTATGTTATTTTTAAAATTCAACAATGGCTCCTCTATGGCTCAGCTGTTCACTATCTGAACTACATCAGGAAGTTTGATTGCCAGTCTGTGCCATTACCTCATCTCAGTCAGCTCAGTGACCTCGATACCTCTGGATTAGGGATGGGAAAATAATAAGCAACAGTTCCTGTCCTAATCACTATTCAGCGACCCCTGCGCAAGTCAAGGGAGAATAGGACTGGGCTTAGCTGTAACGGTCCTCAAAGTTGAATAGCCTACTGATACTCACTGCTTAGGCAACACAGGCAAAGATCCAAAGGGCACCTGGTGCCCATGGAACCATACCCCTGCAAGAAGCCAATGCCTTTCGGAAGAGGAAGAGATAAAAATGATGAGAAAAATGTTGTAATGTTGTCATATTGTGAAACTCTAAACAGAATGGTCCTTTAAACATTTAAAGACGTACTTACTTCTTTCCAAAATAGTTGGACAAAATCTTCTGTTTTTCAAGTCCTGAAGTAGATGAGGCAATATTCTTTCCTTTGATTCCCACAAGTGGACTCTTCAAGACTATGGGTGTTACACTGGTGTTGAAACTCAGCCTGCAAAACATAATTTAGTAAATCGAGCTCAGTGGTGATGACACAAACATTAGCAAACGTGCAAAAGAAAATGTGAGCTTTAAAAAGAATTGCCCTTTGAGTTACCAGATTTATAGAGCTATATAAATGGTATGAAGTAAAGTTGGCACTGTCCCAAAAAGTTAATATAAAAACATACATAATTTGTAAGCTGTTTGAATTTCTACCCTGCAAAATAAAAATACATCTACACTTTTTCAGAAGAATGAGTTGACATTAGGAAGGTTAGAGGTTTACTGCTACTGTTAACATCTGCCGAAGTCCAAGAACTATCATTTAACTCTACTTATATAAAAGCTGGTGGCTTAGTACCTCATTTTTGGTTTAGCTTCTCGTTTTAGCTTTGAAGGTTTAGGAGTTGAGTTTACAATTGATGTTTCTGCATTATAAGTGATCCCGAATTTTTCCACAGTGGACATGTCTGCTTGTGGCACTAGGGCCTCTACATCAATGAGGATGGGCTCTTCTGCTTCATCAGCAAAGTCTCCTTCATCACCACCACCACCACCCACATTGGCTTGGTCATCAACAACAGCTACTGATAGAGCCTCAGCTACTATGTGTTTACTTGAACTGCAGTAGCCTTCAAAGAGAAAAGAAAGAAAATTATCATCCTTGTAAAACTAATAGAAACAGCCGTTTTAAAAAACAATTTCCAGATTTAATTTAAAAATAAATTCCACTTCAATTTTCACCAAACAATTTAGGCTACCAATTTTTTTTTGATCTGGAAAGCACAAAGACTAACTAGTAGATGCAAAAAAGCACATGACACACAGCAACAGCCACCTGTCATTACCAGTAGTCACTAAAGACCACAGCATCAGCACACTATTACCAGCAGTGTGCGTGAGGCAATGACTTCAATTGTGATTTAAAGACGACCATGACAAACAACAAATGACAGGTTCAACAGAGAAATAGCAAAACTTACATGGGTTTATGTAATGTCACCGCTTCTTAAAAAGTAAGAAAAGTCGGATGAAAAATGTTTCATTCAGCACATTGAAGATCATCCCTCATATTTTAACTCTTTCCAGCTAATGTTTACCCTCTTATTTGAATTTGAATTATCTGCCTTCTCAATTCTCCACATTTTTATAGGAAAGTGCTTTATGAGACATCTCCACATTATACAGTTCCCTAATTTTTCTTTGGTTATTTGTATTTCATCTCCTTTTCTTGGTGAATAAAACTACATGATGTTTCCTTTCTTATTTATTGTTATATTTGTCTTCATTCCCATACCAAGGGTATTACTGCACCATATGCACAAGACCAGATTTTAGGGACTCTCAATTATCTGTCAATTCCCACCATCAATTCGGAGTACCTCATTTTATTTGGTGTAACTTTCCCGTTCTTGCAATAAGTACCTTGTTTGTTATGTGTGACAAAAATGTATCTTTTGTCTGTATTCAATGATTGATTTAAGTGTCTTATTATTAGAAACAGTAAACTGAGTCAATTGTGGTTTTCTGCAAGTCACAGATAACACTTTAAATTATGGCAAATGAAGGTCAATTAATATGCAGTGGTTTCTGTAAAACAAAGATGTTTTCATATGTTAGCACAGGTTGAATGCAGAGGCATTGTGTGGTACCTGTGTTATAATATCTCAAATGGCATGACGGAAGAAAAGTTAAATTCCAGCTATCACAGATCTCAACTAGAGGACAAACATCCAATGCTTGTCAAAGGATGGCAGCTCCATCCTAAGTAATCAAAGATGCTAATGTGTTTTGAGTTTTTTGTTCTGACATGTCTATAGAGGTAGTGCAATGTGCCCCGACCCAGATCAAAGAATCATTGGGATGGTGTCTTTGATTGGCAGTGATGTCTGGGATAGAACATCACCTGCGAGAAGGGGGCAAGATCAATGACTGGCTGTAATCCCTTTTGACAGACAGCTTTAGCCAGGGATCTCCAATTACTGGGTTATATTGGATTTCATGCACTTAACTCGTTAGTCTACATTCAATCTGGGCTGTAGCTGGGAGTCGCAGTCCACAGCTTCAGCCAGCTGGAAAAGCTTTGTTAGTTTGATTACAAGGTACGTTTCACCATGTAAAAATGAACATCGGTTTTCAAGGTTCAAAATATGTTGATAGCCTTGGGGAAAGGTCTATTATTTTGATATTCACTGAAGAGACTAATAAAATTTAATATATTCACTGGATGTGCCGGGTTATGTTCATTTACCTGCTTTATTTAACATTTTATTTAGAGCCCAAATTTAGGTATGACAAAGTGTATATTCAATCCAACCATTGAAGAGAAGGGAATCATGTGGCAGCGCGCGATACATTCAAATAAGCTAGGGCAGTGACAAAGGTTCTCTGTTCTATCCCTAGATCTCACTATCATTGACCCACATATTGGGCAGGTTAAGGCAGACTCTGGATCCTAGGGGGCATGAACTCCACTTATAGGAGTGGTGGATGACACTGAACCAGAGAAAAATGTCTAACATAAAAATCCAAAAATGTGACAGTATGTTATTCTAAACATTCTTTGCCTTTTTTTTCCTGTGTCGATCTATTCTAAATTCACTTTTCACTAATCTTCAATTATGTCCTCTGGCCCTACTTTCTTGATGGGTTTTACGCTTTTGGATCTTCTAATCCCCTTTATCCTGGATTATTTCTGCTCTCATATCTAAGACCACTCTCATGCACGAGTCCCAACTCCTTATATCTTACAGGATATCTATCTAAGCAAGCTTTTGGTAATGTATTCAAGACACAAACAGCAAGCCCTGTCTAGTCATTTATGTTAGCTACTCAGCTTATATCTCTATAAGCTCTCACTCCGGTCTTCAAAAATGGTAGAGCATTGCATTGGATCTAATTTTAAATTTAAAATATCAAGCAAATTTATTTTACAAAAAGATGAATAAGCACCAATCACGGTTGACATCCTTTCACCTAACTCCTTAGGTAGGCAAAATAATAAGAGGATTGCAACACAAAGAATTAAGTTAACTCTTGAATTTCTTTCCATTGCTAGAACCTACTTAATCTATACTTTTTTCCCCTCTCTTTCAGACATTTCAAACTGACTCCTCAAACAGTACTTTTGATTTGAACAGAACAGCTCTTTTTTATATTCTGGAAAAGAAGAGTTACTAGGACTTCCTGGATTTTGAATATCTGACCATTCAAATTTAAAAAGAACTGTCAGTCATATGCAAACTGAACCTCTTACACAGCATTGTTTAAGTTTCTCTAGTCTGTATCTGACAAAACCTGCAACATTTTCTGTTAAAACTACACCCATCAATCCTGCAAAAGCAATAAGCTGCTGAGGCAACATCACCACAAAAGGACAAATGAAGCAAGTGATACAAACCATTATTTTCCGTTATCTTGTCTGTGAACAATTCTGCCACCTGATGAGATTGGTTATTTTCAGGTAGTTGTAACGGTAATCTGGCAACAGACGATTTCTAGGAGGAAAAAAAAATGAAGTTTTGTTTTAAAAAGATAACATTTTCTTTTAACATTTATTTATTTAAATATAGACATTGGGGATTACCGTAAACAAGTACTTTCCCTGGACTTTCCATCTTTGTTAAGTAAGTGTCCCAAGTATCCGGGCCTTCAATTTTTAATCGTAATTGGACCACACTTAACCTGATCTTGAGGAAAGCAAATTGGGTTTTGTTTTGTACACTGACAGAAGATGGTTCTCATTACATCTGGACTAAACTGGCAAGTAGCTACAGACATGAATCCATCCTTTCACCTCTGGGATCTGGGCTTAAATCCAGCCCAAACTGATGGGATGAAGGTCCTGTTACATTGCCGGCTAAAAGGGTCCTAATTGAAAAGAGTCTGGGTATCAATGCAATTCAGAGTAGGCACAGCACACAACAGAAATTATACAGGTGGCTATAAGTTTGGATGCTGCAGGAAACCTATCACAAGGTTGGAGCTAAGGCACACTGGAAGCTATAAAATGCAGTTAGCTCATGCCATACCTGACCTGAAAGTCCTGGATGTTGACACTATGAGGGGAATTTTAATCCCCAAGAACGGGTGGGTGGGAAGTTAGAAATAGTTGTTTTTTGGGTCGTGACCGCAACATTTTCTGACTTTGCATTCCCAGTACTTTCACGCACCCACGTTAAACCCAGAAGTGGAGCCAGGTTGCACTCCCACCCACCTGTTCTTGGGGGTTAAAATTCCCCCAAGAACGGGTGAGTGGGAGTGCAACTGGGTGCCTGAAAACATGTTCGTTCCCCAACAGAAAAAAAAATCCACTATCGACTAAGAAAATAGCAATTCTAAACATAATCTAGAACTTTACTATAATGGAAAAATATTGCAGCAATTTTACAATGTAGAACTCCAACAAAAGACTAGAAAGAGGTTAAAGAAAAATCAGAAAGTAGTGATGTAGAAACCAATTAAGATAACATAAAAGTAATGAGTTTGATCACCTTTTTACCCTGGAGATCCTTTGTAGATTCTTTCACTAAATTTTTCTCTTTTGAAAACTGGACTTCTAAGTGGGATGCAGAATCCAGCAGTGAGCCACTATTATTAATACTGTCTGAAAAAGGATTAAGAATTAATACCTGTAAATCACTCCTTGTTCAGTCCTTCCTAACAAGCCACACTTTCAAACCTGATGAATTATAACAGCAGCCAGCTATTTCAGCAATGTGGCTACAGAATTAACTAAAGCAAACTTCTCAACTCAATACATTGTACTAAATATGTAGTGCAGCATTCAGATATTTTAATCTTTGATGGTCATAACTGGAACATGGCGGCACTATCATAACATGCCTCAATGGATATAACTGGCAGGATTAGGATTCTACAAATTAATTTTTTTTTGGAAAGAAAAAGTCCTTTAGGACAAAAGCAGGAATGATGGTGATTAGTGTGCAAAAGTTACACCATGCCAGGATAGGATTCAATAGAGCAGCTGGTCCTATCCTATCCTATCATCCTTTTTCAATGTTTATTCAGAGGTCTTTTTGGCTGAGATATATACTGGAGGTTTCCCGCAATATGTTTAATTCAGTTCGGTTCAGTTTCTGGATTTGGGCCAAGGTTTTCCAATTGTAATGTTGACAGTTACCCATTTAAAATGAATGGCTTACGATTGGAAAACCTAGATCTAGGCTAATTGGGTTTTGTTTTGTAAACTGGCCTAGAATATCTTGGGCCAATCTACGAATTGCATCACTCACATACAAAACTTCACATCAGGTTGTCTCCTCCTAAAGACATCCAGATTATGAGACTGTATAAGAAATATATTCTAAAGAGGATATTTCAGGCCCAGGTGGAATGGTTCAATCTTTATCATTTCCTGAGTATTTGTACCATCCGTTCTTGCTATATATTTCAATATCTGTGCAATTATCTTACTTGTCCTAGCAGAATGCTATTTACCACCTTTCAGAGTAGACAGGACAACACGTTGGTCATCCTATAGAATCTCTAGTACTTTATACATAATTAAAGGGTAATTAGCCTATGGTACAGTATTCCACTCATTATGTATATAAATGCACAGGTTTCAGTTCATATGAGACTATCTGCTTATAGAAGCTGTCTTTGCGAGCACATTGAAGTATCGAGAAGAAGCTAAATGATAACACCCTGCACTGTCATTTATCGCATGGAAAAACTGAGCAGACAGCAGCTATATGTTTTTGGCCATCTACTGTTTATTATCCTTTTACAGGAAGCCCAAGGTCCAGAAACAGATGCAATAGGATTACTATCCCATCTGCCATTCCTGCTGTTAGGGACAGGCTTAAAAAAAAAGTACTCTCCAAAGGGATAACTGCAAACTTTACTCTCGAGCTCCTTTGAATATTAAATATTCAACACAAGACAAACCAGTCTTTTACAGCTCTAAGTTTACTTGTCTGGGCTCCATCAGGTTGCGAAGAGTAGTTAATTATCAGGAATATTTTTGCAAAGATTGACTACATGCACTTGTCTTAGAAAAAAAACTGTTTAGTTTGGATCGTGGGAGCAGAAAGACAGAAGTAAACGAACATAATGGGGCCGATACCATCTCATGAAGACTAACTGCCCTCTCTGTCTGTCTTTCTTTCTTTCTCTCTCCCCCCCTCAAAGTTTTTTCCCCTTACTGTTCTCAGCTCACAGCTCAGAAGTCAGGTGAGCACCATGCTTGTAGGACAATGCCAAATCCTTCCTTGACCACTGCTGAATACCTCTTAACGACACTTCATCCAACTTTCCTTCACCCTAACCTCCATTAGTTGCAGCTGAGATCAGGTACTCGACAAGCATGGAAATCAAATCCACATATTACAATTCAGCTCATTTGTGCTGAATCATGCATTGCCACTATGTAGAGTTTAATGTATCCCATTTAAATTGGGTATTTAAGTAAACTTCACCTAGTCCAGCCAAGAAGTTATTTAGAATGGTTGATGCATTGGCATTTTTCTGTGAGATGATGGTGATAGGTTTTCCTGTCAGCCTAGAAAGTTTGAAAGAAAGATGTAAAATGAGAAATACTTCGGACACATTTTAATGCAATTATAAACACCTATACTTCAAATCTATCAAATCCAAATAAGTGCTGCACGAGACAATTTGACAAGTTACATTTACATGAAACCTGAAGACTTAGGTATTATAAAATTCTGCTACAACTTATAGGGCTTTAACCAAATTAGCATGTTAAATACCTATGCAGCATGTAACATCCATGTTACTATTAAAGAACACACACACACACACACACACACACACAGGCCACATCAACCTCACTCCTTCTGACAGGATCAGTACAACATGTACCATCACAAACTCTTCCCAAATTATTCAGTCTTGAGGAAAGTAAACAATTACACATGAAACTACCAAGACGATAAAGCCATATTAACAGTTCTCCATGGCACGCAAGGTACTGGAACAAGAACTTCAGATGAGTTAAACATTACACCCGACAACTCTGGCCATTATATTTCACAGATGATAGTTCCATGGTCTAAGGATTAATAGAACCAGTGTCCCATACAGCCTATATTTTTAAATTTCAGCTTTCTAGTGAGTCCATAAGGTTAGATTACTTTCCACTTGGGCATGGGTATTGCACACAATGCCAGCACAGCATCTCAGAACTCTTTATTCTATATCATTTCTCTATATCTTACCGTACTAGCATATTATATCTATTATTGTACTAATAATTGCTGCACTAAATATTGCTGCACTAATAACACTGCATTCCTTTCCTAACATTGTTTCAGAGGCTAAGGCACATGGTCTCAGGAGTAAATCAATCTTTACAACAGAAAAGTTTAAAAACCACTGTGGAGTTTTGACTATTTCCATCTAGCCTTTGAAGCCTTTAATTCCCTTCTTAACCAGATATTTATCCAGAATCTGAGACAACATTTACTATTTTTAATGGGAATTAAAGAGGGGTTCTTCTCATCTCACTTGAGGCTCAAAAATTAACAGGTCCTCTGGTTCTGCAATCTAAATCCAAATTAAATAACCTGCTTATATCAACTTATTTCAACATTTAAAGAGCTGGAGCATGTACCTTCTCAGTTATCAGTGCAAGTGGATTTTTAAAAAAAAATCCCACTGCACTGCACCTACATAGCAACACGGACTGCACTTGAATGTAATTAAATGTACGTGACGAACTTGGAGCATCTGAGACATGATACGGTGCTGTATAAACTGTTGCTTTCTTTTTATCCTTCTGCCAATGAAATAGGATTCAATTCTGCAAGTCTTTTATCAACAATACTTCAAATGCTTTAACCACGACTCATTTTTCTCTGCACACTCAATACACAAATATCCTTTGAAGGTAGGGTGTCCAAAATTGTACATGATATTCTGAATGTGGTCTTACTAATAATAAAAGATTAAAATAATCTGTGTCAATTGATCAGATACCCTCAAAATGGATCCCAGTGCATGATCGGCCTCATTAACAGCTTTCAGTGGCTGGTCAACAACCATATCCAAATCCATTGCCCAGATATCTCTCCATTATAAGAACATACGAAATAGGAGTAGGAGTAGCCCATACGGTCCCTCGAGCCTGCTCCGCCATTCAATCAGATCATGGCTGATCTTCAACCTCAACTCCACTTTCCTGCCCGATCCCCATATCCCTTGATTCCCCTAGAGTCCAAAAATCTATCCATCTCAGCCTTGAATATATTCAATGACTCAGCATCCACAGCCCTCTGGGGTAGAGAATTACAAAGATTCACAACCCTCTGAGTGAAGAAATTCCTCCTCATCTCAGTCTTGAATGGCCAACCCCTTATCCTGTGACTATGCTCCCTAGTTCTAGACTCTCTAGTCGGGGAAACAATCTCTCACCATCTACCCTGTCAAGCCTCCTAATAATCTTATGTTTCAATGAGATCATCTCTCATTCTTCTAAACTCCAAAGAGTATAGGCCCATTCTACTCAACCCTCTCATCCCAGGAATTAATCTAGTGAACCTATGTTGTACCACCCCCTAGGCAAGTATGTCCTTCCTTAGATAAGGAGACCAAAACTGTACTCAGTATTCCAGGTGGGATCTCACTAAAGCCCTGTATAACTGTAGTAGGACTTCCTTACTCTTGTACTCCAACCCCCTTGCAATAAAGGCCAACATGCCATTTGCTTTCCTAATTGCCTGCTGTACCTGGATAATAACTTTTTGTGTTTCTTGTACAAGGACACCCAAGTCTCTCTGAACACCAACATTTAATAGTTTCTCATCATTTAAAAAATATTCTGTTTTTCTATTCTTCCTACCAAAGTGAATAATGTCACATTTCCCCACATTATACTCCATCTGCCACCTTCTTGACCTCTCACTTAATCTGTAGATATCCCTTTGCAGACACTTTGTGTCCTCTCACAGCTTACTTTCTCACCTAGCTTTGTATCATCAGCAAACTTGGATACATTACACTCGGTCCCTTCATCTAAGTCATTAATATAGATTGTAAACAGTTGAGGTCCCCCGTTAGTTACAGCCTGCCAACCTGAGAATATCCCTACTTTCTGTTTTCTGTCCTTTAACCAATCCTCTATCCATGCTAATATATTACCCCCAACCACATGAGTCCTCACCTTGTGTTACAACGTTTTATGTGGCACCTTATCGAATGCCTTTTGAAAATCCAAATATACTACATCCACTGGTTCCCCTATCTACCCTGCTAGTTACATCCTCAAAAAACTCTAATAGATTTGTCATACATGATTTCCCTTTCATAAAACCATGTTGACTCTGCCTAATCATGTTATCATTTTCTAAGTGCTCTGTTACCACTTCCTTAATAATAGATTCCAGTATTTTCCCGACAACTGACGTCAGGCTAATAGGCCTGTAGTTCCCTATAGTGGGGTAACATTTGCTACCTTCCGGTCGACTGGGACCGTTCCAGAATCTAGCGGATTTTGGAAGATCATAACCAATGCATCCGCTATCTCTGCAGCCACCTCTGTTGGAACCCTAGAATGTAGGCCAACAGGTCCAGGGAATTTGTCGGCTTTTAGTCCCATTAGTTTGTCCAGTACTTTTTCTCTACTGATATTAATTGTTTTAAGTTCCTCACTCTCATTTATCCCTTGATTCCCCACTATTTTTGGTATGCTTTTTGTGACTTCTACCGTGAAGACAGATACAAAATATTTGTTTAACGCACCTGCCATTTCCTGATTCCCCATTACAATTTCTCCTGTCTCAGCCTCTAAGGGACCAACGTTTACTTTTGCTCCTCTCTTCCTTTTTATATATTTGTAGAAACTCTTACAATCAGTTTTTAGATTTCTTGCTAGTTTACTTTCATATTCTATTTTCTCCCTTTTTATCAATTTTTTCGTCGTCCTTTGTTGATTTCAAAAACTCTCCCAATCCCCAGGCTTATTACTCTTCTTGGCAACATTATAGGCCTCTTCTTTCAATCTAATACTCTCCTTAACTTCTTTAGTTAGCCATGGGTGGATCACTTTTCCCGTGGAGTTTTTATTTCTCAATGGAATGTATACTGGTTGAGAATATTAAAATATTTCTTTAAATGTTTGCCATTGCTTTTCAACTGTCAAACCCTTCAATTTAATTTCCCAATCTACCTTTGACAACTCGCCACTATGTTCACCTATCAATCTAAGTTATCTACATTAAAACCATTTGCCATTCTTCAGCTTAGCTACTTAATATGTCCAAATCTTTCATTGCTAATAATCTCCTTTATGTAGCAGGTAGTCAACTGCAAATCTGATAATTCAGAAATATCCTCTTCCATTTTGGTTACACAGTGTTAACAGCAAGAGTCCCAGCACTGATTCCTATGGAGCTTCACTAGTCATCAAACCCCAGGCACAGTTAGCATATGCATACACGGCCAGATTTGCTGGAGTGGGACATCTCACAGCGTACCCCGTTAGTTAGACTTATTCGTGCACATTTATACAGAGTAGAGCCCACAGCACAGAAACAAGCCATTCAGCACAACTTGTCCATGCCAGCGTCTATGCGCCACACGAGCCTCTTCCCACTCCTTTTCATCTAACCCGATCAGCGTATTAATCATTCATCATTCCTTTCTCCCTCATGTGCTTACCTAGCTTCCCCTTAAATTGATCTATTCGCCTCAACCACTCCATGTGGTAGTGTGGTCCACATTCTTTCCACTCTCTAGCTAAAGAAATTTCTCCTGAATTCCCTATTGGATTTATTAGTGATTATCTTATACTTATGATCTCTAGTTTTGGACACCCCCACAAGTGGAAACATCTTCTCTACATCTACCCAATCAAACCCTTTCATTATCTTAATGACTTCTATCAGGTCATCCCTCAGCCTTCTCTTTTCCAGAGAAATGAGCCCCAGCCTGGTCAGTCTTTCCTGATAAGTATATCCTCTCAGTTCTGATATCATCCTTGTGAATCTTTTTTGCACCTTCTCCAATGCTTCTATATCCGTTTTGTAATATGAAGACCTGAACTGCACACAGTACTCCAAGTGTGGTCTAACCAAGGTTCTATATAAGTTTAACATAACTTCTCTTCTTTTCAATTCTATCCCTCTAGAAATGAGTCTCAGTGCTTGGTTTGCTTTTTTTATGGCCTTATTAAACTGCAGTGCTACTTTTAGTGATTTGTATATCTATACCCCAGATCTATTTGCTCCTCTACCCCATTTACACTCTTATTATCCAAGCAGTATGTGGCCATCTTATTCTTACTATAAAAATGCACCACTTCACACTTTTCTATATTGAAATTCATTTGCTATTTACTTATCCATTCTGCACGTTTATTAATGTCTTCCTGTATTTTGTCGCATTCTTCCTTTGTATTAAGTACACCTCCCAATTTGGTGTCTTCCTCAAATTTTGAAATTGTACTTCCGAGTCCTATTCTTAATGTAAATTGTGAACAGCAATGGCCCCAGCACCAATCCCTGTGGAACACCACTTCCCATCTTTTGCCAATCTGAGTAGCTACCCTTAACCCCACTCTGTTTTCTGTTTTGTAGCCAGCTCGCTATCCATTCTGCTACCTGTCCCCTGACTCCACATGCACTGACCTTAGTCATGAGTCTACTATGCGGCACCTTATCAAAGGCCTTTTGAAAATCCAAACATATCACATCTACTGCATTATCCTGTCTGCTCTGTTATTGAATTCTTTGAAGAAGTAAGGTTGGTCAAGCATGACTTTCCCTTCTGAAATCTGTGCTGACTACTCTTTATTATATTTTTGTTTTCTAGATGTTTTTCTATTACATCTTTGAGTGAAGATTCCATTAGCTTTCCTACCAGCGACGTTGAGCTAACTGGTCTACAGTTCCCTGGACTTGTTCTATCTCCCTTTTTAAATATAGGAATAACATTAGCTGTCCGCCAGTCTTCTGGCACTATTTCCTTTTCTAATGAATTTTTATATATCTGTAATAGTGCCTCTGCTATCTCCTCCTGAACTTTTTTTTAATATGCGTGGTTTGATTAGTTTATCAATTATCTCCCCTCTTTCTATCTTTAGATTTTAAAATTTTTTGCCCACAAAGTTGCTGGAAGTGCGAGCTGAAAACGAGTACAGTGGGACCTTAGTGCATAACGGGACAAACAGCATATCTCCTTAGCCAATGAGATTTAAGAATTAAGAAATAAACAGAAGGAGGGTGAATTAGAGTGGTGGATTCAATGTCAAATCAGGTACAGAAAGAAAAATAAAGAGAGGAAAAGAAAGATTGGATTGAGAGAGAGGGAAAAAAAGAGGCAGAAATGAAAAGAAAAATTTTAAATCTCCTAAAACAACCTGATGAAATGAGACTCCACACTTTTAATTGTTCACTTTCTGGGCAAGAAAGGTTGATTGGCAGTCATTAACAATTATCACGTTGTTAAAAGGATACTTATGCTATTAACTATTAGACTTAACTTTGTGGCGAGTTTAATGGGCAATTAACACGTAAATGTAGCAACTTCAAGAAAATCACAGGGCGGTTAAGGGCAAGATGCCGTCTTCGTGAAGCTAACGGCAGAGCGGCACAAATCGGCCAGCAACGTGTGGCGATTTGTAATTCACAGGGTATCTCTTCCTCGTTACAAGTTGCTGGTCGATTTGCACATTAATAACGACGTGCGTCATTCAGCCATTGATACCTTTTTCAGCAAAATCTGGGCCAATATATTGAACCACCTTTAGCCTTGAAGCAGGGCTTGAAGTGGAAAAATTTGCAGGGCTATGGGGAAAGAGCAGGGGCATGGGTCTAATTGGATAGTTCCTACAAAGAGCTGGCATGAGCACAATGGGCCGAATGGCCTCCTTCTGTGCTGTGTCATTCTATGTACTACACTCCAGATCTATGTTGGTATCTTTGTAACAGGCTCACGTTTTCACCCACATGAAAAGAGGGCGAAGGATCATTTTTGGAATATTTTGTTGAAAGCAATTCCAAATAAGAGACCGATCAATCATTTAGGTGTGATTTGTTTCATTTATACTTTGACCACTTCTTTTATTAGTAAAGCAGTCCCGAATCTGGTTTTAGAAAAACTAAAATATTTTTTAAATCATCTGAACAAACATGGATATTTTGAAAGCTGAGGTTTCCTACTCAAAGTATAATCAGCTTGAAGCCCAAGTTTAAATAAATTACAGATTCCATTAGATAATATAATATTGCTACATTATTTTTGAATTAGGTTACGTGTTTTGGTTAATCCCATGTTATTCTATGTCAGGTGAAATTGGCTTTGAGGAGTTTAAGCTGACACACAAAAGCACAAGACCAAACCCATATACTGAAAAAATATCAACTGTTCCTGTTACAAATGATTTTGGAATCTGATTCAAATATGGGTCACTAAAAGTTATAATCAGGCTGAGTATGCTTTTGATCTTTCTAATGACTTTTGAATAGAGAATGCTGATAACATGATTGGGAGAACTAAGAGGAGTTACTAAGCCCAACAGCGTGAGGGAACTGAAAGAGATAGTTCTTTTCAACTGCTCGGTTGTTAGAAGTACCGAATACCGAGTAGAATTTAAAAGTTACTGGACAGTTGTTTTGCTGCTGCTTTCACTTTAGCTGTTTAAAATATCTTTAAAAACAAGCAGTTCAAAGAAATTTAATTTGTTTTCAATGAATAATAAATTAATTTACTCCAAAGGCACTTAGTTCTCACCATGGAGATCACAAATGAAATGGTGAATGTGTAACCTGTACTCAACATGATTGGGTGCCTCCAAACCCAACAGGCAAGCTAACCTTCCCCCACACCCAGTGCTTCTTGGTTCTACATTCTCTCGCAGAGAATAGAGATTCTAGGAATATTACTGAGATACAGGGCTATTGAACACTTGCTCAAAAGAACATGAAGGAAAAGTAAACATTACAATCTACCTACAACTCTACTCCGGTGAAAAAAAAATTGGATGTAGGTTCTGATCCCTTAATAATCTTAAAATTGCAAAGCTATAGCAAGAGCTGCAAAACAAAAAAAAGTAGGAATAAAATTCTACTCCGCAATATCACCAGCCGAATCAATTTTTAAAAATTGGGATGATTTTCCAGAACCACTCATTTTGATATATACTAATCTATTTCATTAAAATAAATAAATTGGTCAACAGCTTTAAGTAAATGAGAATTTAATCTGTACCAGCACAAATACCCTCAACCAAGTATATACATTCTAGTTAAAAACAAAACAAACTTGACTGAATACATTTCACAGACTCTACAAATGCAAGGTTTTATTACCTCCCAATTGCTTGGTCTCTGTAGTATCTACTTCTATAGGGCTGTTTTGGCAATTCCTGCAAAACAAAAAGACACATGTAAAAAAACTAACATTTTGTCACTGCGACATCTGTTAACACTAACTTTCAGCATTTCTGAAAATTTTCTAAGCATATAAATTCCCCCCCTCCCGTCTCAGTGGTAGCACTCTCACTTCAGTCAGAAGGTTGTGGGTTCAAGTCCCACTCCAGAGACTTGAGCACACAATCTAGGCTCACACTTCAGTGCAGCACCGAAGGAGTGCTGCAATGTCGGAAGTGTCATCTTTTGGATGAGATGTTAAAACGAGGCCCCGTCTGCCCTCAGGTGGACGTACTAAAAGAGCCCATGATACTATTCGAAGAAGAGCAGGCGAGTTCTCCCTGGTGTCTTGGCCAATATTTATACCTCAACCATCACCACTAAAAAACAGATTATCTTGTCGTTATCACGTTACTGTTTGTAGGACCTTGCTGTGTGCAAATTAGCTGCCACGTTTCCTACATTACAATAGTGACCACATTTCAAAAGTACTTCATTGATTGTAAAGCACTATGGGTCGGCCTGAGGTTGTGAAAGGCGCTATATAAATGCAAGACTTTCTTTTTCTTTTCACAGAAAATCTTCAAAATGCATCTTACATGAACGTTCATGCTACTGATCAGTTACTGTCAAATGATCCTACACAATATTGAGTACACTTCCCAAGGACCTGAAAGGTGATATATAAAAGCAGATACCTAACAATGTACTCTTTATACTTAACAGCTTGATTGGAATAAAATAGTGACAAAGTAAGTTATGAGGAAAATAACTTCTCGGGAGAGTTTGTGTTAATGCTCAATAAATAATTTGCACCACAATCTTTCCCGCCAAATGAACTTTTCCATGTGAAAAAAATTTAGCATTAAAGTTCCCTATTCTTAATGAATTTTCACAGGTTGACACCACACTGTCAAAAGGGCGGGGTGTGGGGAGGCAAGAGAAAGATTTAGTAGATACTTGGGTTTCATTCCAGAACGGCTCAGTGAGTTTATGAAGCTTTGCATAAAATTCTGCATGTCAGAGTGAACATACATGGTCCATATGATTCATTTTTTCTCTCGACAAAATATATAAATTAATGAAGTTAATCCATCATTAAGAAAAGCATGATTGTAGCATTTTAGAAGTCTGTGCTGGAGCAATCCGTTATGGATGAAAACAATAAAAGTTTTTTTAATACAAAGTACTAAGAAAGTGGTAGAGCTATTTTTGGTTTCAAATTAGTGATTACATGCGTATTTCCATGGAAATTGTAATTCAGTGGCCTTTATTATTATTGTATGTTTAACTATGTGCTCATTTTATTACAGCCCAAGGCTTACAGGAAAAAGGAGTAAGAAAGATGTTTTAAGTAGGTAGGCAGCGTGTGGCAGTACTGGGGAGCGGGAGGATTATATGGTTTAGTAATGCAGCAGGGTGACCTTGGCGTCTAAGAGAAGGAAGGTGACGTAGGGGAGGGGCGGAGGCGTGCTGGGGTCTGCGAGTACTGGTGAGAGGTTCTTGGATCTGGGAATTGTGGGACATTTAAGTTCTTTAAAGCACTGTCCTCACTTAATGGACTCGATTTTCAAACGGCGGAGGGATGGGATGGGGCAAACCCAGATCATAAAATCTCACCATTTCCCAGGTGATCTTGAGGTAATTGATACTCATTAATCTTCTTTCCCGGTTTCGAGCCCGTCAACCAGCCTGATTGACAAGCTGGCTGCCGACAGGAGCTGCATCACCGGAGGGGGGAGGGGGAAGGGGAAGAGAAAGAGAAATATATATCTCTATCTATCACCCGGCACTGCAAGGGAGAGTGGGGGGATTGGAGAAGACCTTGGAGAGACAGGGGAGGGGGGAGACATCAGAGCAGGGGGGTGCAAGTGCGATCGTTTCAAAGGTAGATTTATTTTTTTATATGTTGCAAAATGTTATTTTATTTCATTTCATTTATGTACTTTATTCTTGACTGATCCAGCCCCGTGAATCGGAAGCCACGGGAAAGCCGCCCAGGTACACTGAAAATTGTTCTAGCTACCTAATATATAACAAATAAAGTACCTTAAGTACCTCAGTGAAGTACATTTGCTTCTTTAAATATCGTTCCGCTGGCTTTAATTACCGGCGGGACTTCCGGATTCCAGAACCCCGTGAACACACAGGTACGCCTGTGTGAGACGCAGAAGTCAGCGGGTTGAAGCCAGGTTCCTTACCCGCTCCAGATTTTCGCTTCCTCCCACCCCCCGGAGTTTAATTTGAAAATCGAGCCCAATATCTTAGTAAAAGCACAGTAAAAAGAACTTAATAGAGGCTCCCAGTGCTGCCAAAACCCATGGTTGTCCCCACCCCCCAGTAATATTACGAGCAAGCTATCCATCTCTAACCTGTATCAGGTTAGAGGTAGGTATCTGGCTCAGTGGTAGCACTTTCACCTTGAAGTCCGAAGGCTGTGGGTTCAAGCCCCACTACAGAGATTTGAGCACAAAATCTAGGTTGACACTCCAGTGCAGTACTGAGGGAGTGCTGCACTGTCAGAGGTGCCGTCTTTCAGATGAGATGTTAAACAGAGACCCCATCTGCCCTCTCAGGTGGATGTAAAAGATCCTATTTCAAAAGATGATCAGGGGAATTTTCCCCAGTGTCCTGGCCAATATCCCTCAACATCACAAACAGATTATCTAGTCATTATCACATGGCTGTCTGTGGGGCCTTGTGCGCAAATTGGCTACCGCATTTCCTACATTACAGCAATGGTTTCTCTTCAAAAGTACTTCAATGGCTGTAAAGCGCTTTAGGACGTCCCAAGATCATGAAAGGTGCTTTATAAATACAAGTTTTTCTTTCCTTCTTTATATCCTGCCTACCACCTTGCCCAAGTTGGACTTTAAAAAAGGGAAGTGATAAACATTGAGTATATAAATTGAAAAAACATCCACTTTTTAATTTTAAAAAGCAGCCACTGAATTACATTTTCACATAAATATGAACAGTCACACAATTCATTAACAATTAATAACAGTTTTACAATGGTAAAAGTTCCAGGTAATACAGAATCTGACATGGTCACCATAAATCACCGGCTTGATAATGCACTGTGCATTACAATCTACTCTTGGTAAGTCACAGTTATTTTTGCACAAAATAATTTGAAATATCCAGTAATTTAAATTAAGGAATTGAAATGAACAGCACAGGAAGCTTTTTCAGCGCTGAAATAAATGAATTATCTGGTCATTTGAACTAAACCCCAATATCATTAGGTTTAGAGTAGTTATGGAAAAGGACAAGGAACAATCAAGCATAAAAATACTCAACTGGAGGAGGGCGAATTTTGGTGATTTGAAAGGGGATCTGGCCCAGGTGGATTGGAATCAAAGATTGGCAGGGAAAACAGTAAATGAGCAATGGGAGGCCTTCAAAAAGGAGATAGTTCAGGTACAGACTAGACCTATTCCCCGAGATGGAAAGGATGGGCATCGAAAGCTGGAGGTCCCTGGATTTCCAAAAGTATAGAGATTAAAATGAAACATAAAAAGGCTTATGTCAAATGTAAGGCAGGTGCACCAGCACTTCCAAGAACGGGGGAGATTGTGGGCTGAAGCTTAGGATGGGGATTCCCCCACACATCTAGTGGGGTGGTCTGCACCTCTGGTGTCCATCTGCCGCCTTCTTCCACCACACTCCTGGGTCACTGAAGCCTTCTCCGTTCTGCCAGTTAGTCCATGCTTCCCTCCACCTCTACCATTTTGCCATAACCATTCACAAATCCTCTGGGTCTCAGGCATATATTTTATTTCTCTAATTTCTTTCATTATTGCCTCTATTTCTTACACCATTATCACTTCTCATTTGATCATCTCCTGTCCTCCACCTAATCACAGACCATTTTGTTTTCCTCCCCACCCACCCCCCCCTTTTTTCCCTGGCTCTGTTCCTACCTACAAGTTGTTCACCTGTAACATGGCCTGGTTTTGACGAATCAGCTGAAATGTTAACGCTACCTTCCTCTCCAGAAATGTTGTCTGACCTGCTGAGCGTATCCTGCATTTTCTAATTTCCAAATAACTTAGGGTCCTATACATGACCTTAACCCTGTCAGTGAGTGGATGATGCTTCCACATCATCAGTGTTGTCAACGGGCTTATTTAGTATCTTTGTGCCAACACGTTATTGGGGGGGGGGGGGCGGGGGGAAGCTATTACGCACTTTAATACCGTGCAGTACACTCTTACTTAAGATACTCTTAATTCATCCCGCCACAAATTGCTCCGACCAGCAGTGACAGATCTATAACGGCCAGTGCTTCAGCCGGGTGTTTTGTAACTAAAATGGACGCAGGGGGGGGGGGGGGGGTGACTCGGGTTTCAGGGGCGACCGGTTGCGGAGTCCCGATCCCCTTCCTCAAACGGTCTCACATCTCACCACAAGTGATCCGCCAACCGGATCAACGAAGGTGGCCCCTGCCTCAGTTCAGTTCAGTTCACTCACCAGTCTGGGCAGTGCCGCCTCCCCGCTCATCCTAGCCTGCTGCCGGCCCACCCGCCGCCCTCGAGCTCCGTCTGTTATTTTCCTTCCGCCCGCGGTCTTGATTTTCACGTCGTCCTTTCGTTAATTTCAAATCCGTCGCGCGGACAAGCGTCATTCGCGTGCGGACACCCGTCAGCCAATCGCAGCTCAACGTGTCCGGTCGGATCGCGCGCGCGCGCGCCCCCCCCCCCCCCCCCCAACAAAAACAGCGGCGACGTCATGGGAACGTGACCAGACGAGCGGAAGGATATGCGAGAGTGTTAATGGAAAAAGCTGGCGGCAGGTACCTGCAGTGAGGAGATTCTTACTATATTACTAATCGATCCGCATTGGTGTTGAACAGGAAGAAAATGTTATGTCTCTTACCTGTCGTCTTCATGTTGCTGTTTCTCTGCCTTTATCCTCTTTCCTAGTCAGAAAGTTGTACATACAAGTCCCACTGTAGAAACTTGAGTACATAGTCTAGGCTGACACTCGAGTGCAGTATTTTCAAATGAGATGTTAAACTGAGGCCCCGTCTACCTGCTCAGATGGTCATAAAAGGTCCCATGGCACTATTTGAAGAAAAGCCCCAATTATGCCTCAACCTCTTTCCTTCATCCCTTTGCCCTCTCCTGTTCCTATCAAAGAGGCATTATTTGCTTTCAAAATTCATCTTGTATTTTTAAAGAAATCAAGTTAGAATGAGGAAAGACAATGTTTCTCTACCTCTCTATTTCATGATGTGGAGATGCCGGTGATGGACTGGGGTTGACAATTGTAAACAATTTTACGACACCAAGTTATAGTCCAGCAATTTTATTTTAAATTCACAAGCTTTCGGAGGCTACCTCCTTCCTCCTCCTTCCTTTTCCACATCGTTCACCTGAGGAAGGAGGTAGCCTCCGAAAGCTTGTGAATTTAAAATAAAATTGCTGGACTATAACTTGGTGTCGTAAAATTGTTTACAATTGTCAACCCCAGTCCATCACCAGCATCTCCACATTTTCCACATCGTTCACCTGAGGAAGGAGGTAGCCTCCGAAAGCTTGTGAATTTAAAATAAAATTGCTGGACTATAACTTGGTGTCGTAAAATTGTTTACAATTGTCAACCCCAGTCCATCACCAGCATCTCCACATTTTCCACATCGTTCACCTGAGGAAGGAGGTAGCCTCCGAAAGCTTGTGAATTTAAAATAAAATTGCTGGACTATAACTTGGTGTCGTAAAATTGTTTACAATTCTCTATTTCATGATGTGGAGATGCTGGTGATGGACTGGGGTGGACAAATGTAAGGAATCTTACAACACCAGGTTATAGTCCAACAGCCATAAGCTATCCATAAGATATGCGATTTGAGAACCTCTCATTCACTCACTCACCTGACGAAGGAGATAATCTCCGAAAGCTTGTGATTTTCAAATAAAACTGTTGGACTATAACCTGGTGTTGTAAGATTCCTTACATTTCTCTATTTCATGGCTGCTAACAGTTAGATCCTGTCTCACAGTTGTAAGCAATTAACAACTATCTTTACTCACTGTCATCAAAACACAAGTGAGAATTAATTGACTTCAAATATCAACTGGTATTTTTTTGAAAATTGAACTAACAGCCTGAAGAAAAATTATCTCTCAATGACTCCAGTCTCTCTCCCTCAGCTTAATACACTTTTGGAAATTTATAAAATACTACAACAGGTATGTAATTAATAATCAGTTTTCTCACTGACATAGACTCATTCTGTTTTTTTTTAAAAACTCAATATAAACTTTCTCAGTATAGCTTTTGAAATTCATCCCCTTGTTTTTCAAAGTTATTTGAAGAAATGCTACTCCACAGAAACTGCTAGAAGAGAAATAAGAGAATTCCAGCGATACAGCTGACTCTGGTACTGATGCATCCTGGGAAATTAGGCAGACCGCACGTGCTCAGACTTCACAATCCAAATTCAGTCAAAGTGCTGGGCAAAAATATCCAATCTAAGCCAAGGCTTTGGGGAGAGTCAAAGGCTTCAAATAAAAGGCATTAAAAGATCATTAATTATATAAATGTTAACTATGTTATGAAATAAGTTTAAAGTTTTGAAGAGGAGAAATTTCATTACTGAGGAAAATGGTAGATTTCTTTTTCAGAAGGCATTTCAAGTAATTTGTGGGGAAAATATATCAATGAATACCCTACAGAACATTCACTGAAACAGAGGGTGAAATGTTAAATGCAGTGGTGTGTGACAGGTAGGAGTTTTGTGACAGCTCTAACATTGAAAATCCTATTAGTATCGTCTACAGGCATAACAGTATTGCAGGAAAATGTGGACACTTATGGGTTTTCCCATTAAGAGCAGGTTGACATACGCGTTTTCAATGGAACATTATAAATGTGGAGACAGGAAATTATAATGGGAAAAGAATTGCCTGTATAAACATCTCATTGTAATTATACCCTTCTGGCAGTGGTAGCGCTGTAGCACCTTGTTTTACATTTCCCAGCACCTCAGTCTATACTGCAGAGAAACTCCTATGTTGCAACTGACTCGACTTCTGTGCCTTCTCAATTGCCAGGAGTTTTGTCAAAGTATTATATAAAATAAGGACAGAATGTGTGACTTTAAAATAGGGATTGAATTATATCTGCATGCCCTAGTCCAATTATCTCCCTTCCTCAAATCTGTCATCTGAAAACAATCCCAATGTGCAATGTCATGGAGATCGACTAATAAATTAATTTTGTTACATGCTTTTGTGTTTGCAGTAAAATTTTGATCCACGATTATGCTATATTCACAATGCACTTTGCTTTTCTTTTTTCTTTTTGCTGCTTATTACTTTCCATTTTTCTACTTGCTGTTTCACTCCCCATCTTTTCACGTTGTTGTTCCTTTTTTTCCTCTTTCATAAGCTATTTTTGAAATTTAACAAAATCTTGTTCTGATGAAGAGTCACCCCCAAAACAATAACCTTTCATTGTATAGATCTGCTTTGTGTTTCCAGCATTTTCTGTTTTTATTGGAACTATTTTTGAAGTTTACTGGATATAAGAAGCCCCTAATCCCATCCTTTTGTAGAAGGCCCTACCCAGTCCATATTTCTCCCAGGCTTCCTTTAAAGTATGCAATTGGCAGGCTTACCAGGATAGCACTGGATCAGTCCTCATATTACATACACTGGCTCTGGCTCTGTGGTAAGACTCTTGCCTCTGAGTGAGAAGTTTGTGGATTTAAGCTTCACTGTAGGACTTGAGCATGTAAACTAGGCTCAAAAATTACAACAGTGACTAAATTTTTAAAAATGCTTCAATGACTGTAAGGCGGTCATGAAAGGTGCTATATAAATGCAAGTTCTTTAGAACTCTGCACTATTGAAGATGCTTCCTCTCAGATGAGATGTTGAAGCGAGATCCCGTCAGCCTGCTCAGGTGGATGTAAAAGGTTCCGTGGCACTCCTCAACGAAGAGCAGGAGAACATAAGAATATAAGAAATAGGAGAAGGAGTAGGCCATATGGCCCCTCGAGCCTGCTCCGCCATTTAATAAGATCATGGCTGATCTTCAACCTCAACTCCACTTTCCCACCCGATCCCCATATTCTTTGATTCCCCTAGAGTCCAAAAATCTATCGATCTCAGTCTTGAATATACTTAATGACTGAGCATCCAACCCTCTGAGTGGAAATTCCTCCTCATCTCAGTCCTAAATCGCCCACCCCTTATCCTGAGACTATGCCCCCTAGTTCTAGACTCTCCAGCCAGGGGAAACAGCCTCTCCACATCTATCCTGTCAAGCCCTCTAAGAATTTTATAACTTTCAATGAGATCGCCTCTCATTCTTCTAAACGCCAGAGAATATAGGCCCATTCTTCTCAATCTCTCATAGGACAACCCTCTCATCCCAGGAATCAATCTAGTGAACCTTTGTTGCACCCCCTCTAAGGTAAGTATATCCTTCCTTAGGTAAGGAGACCAAAACTGTACACAGTACTCCAGGTGTGGTCTCACCAAAGCCCTGTACAATTGTAGCAACTCTTTTTAGTCTGGTACTGCAACCCCCTTGCAACAAAGGCCAACATACCGTTTGCCTTCCTAATTGCTTGCTGTACCTGCATGTTAACTTTCTGTGTTTCATGAACAAGGACACCCAAATCTCTTTGAACATCAACATTTAATAGTTTCTCACCATTTAAAAAATACACTTTTTCTATTCTCTCTACCAAAGTAGATAATTTCACATTTCCTCACATTATACTCCATCTACCTCCTTCTCGCCCACTTACTTAACTTGTCTATATCCCTTTGCAGACTGTTTGTGTCTTCCACACAGCTTACTTTTCCACCTAGCTTTGTATCGTCAGCAAACTTGGATACATTCCACTCGGTCCTTTCATCTAAGTCATTAATATAGATTGTAAATAGCTCAGGCCCAAGCACCGATCCTTGCGGCACCCCACTAGTTACAGCCTGCCAACCTGAAAATGATCCGTTTATTCCTACCCTCTGTTCTCTGTCCATTAACCAATCCTCTATCCATGCTAATATATTACTCCCAACCCCATGAGACCTTATCTTGTGTAACAACCTTTTGTGTGGCACTTTATCGAATGCCTTTTGAAAATCCAAATATATTAAATCCACTGGTTCCCTTTTATCTACCCTGCTAGTTACATCCTCAAAAAACTCTTAATAGATTTGTCATAAATGATTTCCCTTTCATGAAACCATGTTGACTCTGCCTAATCATATGATTTTCTAAGTGCCCTGTTACCACTTCCTTAATAATGGATCCAGCATTTTCCTGACTACTGATGGCAGGCCTACTGGCCTGTAGTTCCCTATTTTATCTTTCCCTCCTTTCTTGAATAGCGGTGTTACACTTGCTACCTTCCAATCCATTGGGACCATTCTAGAATCTAGGGAATTTTGGAAGATCAAAACCAATGCATCCACTATCTCTGCAGCCACCTCTTTTAGAACCCTAGAATGTAGGCCATCGGGTCCAGGGGATTTGTCAGCTTTTAGTCCCCTTAACTTCTCCAATGCTTTTTCTTTACTAATATTAATTATTTTAAGTTCCTCACTGTCATTAGACCCTTGGTTCTGCACTATTTCTGGTATTTTTTTGTGTTTTCTACTGTTAAGATAGATACAAAATATTTGTTCAATGTCCCTCCCATTTCCTTATTCCCCATTATAATTTTTCCTGTCTCAGCCTCTAACAGACCCACATTTACTTTCGCTACTCTCTTCCTTTTTACATACTTGTAGAAGCTCTTACAATCTGTTTTTATATTTCTTGCTAGTTTACTCTCATTCTACTTTAAGAACATACGAAATAGGAGCTGGAGTAGGCCATACGGCCCCTTGAGCCTGTTCCACCATTCAATAAGATCATGGCTGATCTTCAACCTCAGCTCCACTTTCCTGCCCAATCCCCATATCCTTTGATTCCCCTAGAATCCAAAAATCTATTCATCTCAGCCTTGAATATACTCAAATACTCAGCATCCACAGCCCTTTGGGGTAGAGAATTTCAAAGATCCACAACCCCCGAATGAAGAAATTCCAACTCATCTCAGTCTTAAATGTCCGACCCATCAGCTGGGGCAGCAGAACAGAGGAGAGGGAGCGGCCCATAAAAAGGCGGGAGTCGGAGGCCCGAGAGGAGCGGAGGAGAGGGAGCGGCCCATAAAAAGGCGGGAGTCGGAGGCCCGAGAGGAGAGGGAGCAGCCCATAAAAAGGCGGGAGTCGGAGTGCAAGCGTCAGGGTGAGAGAGAAAAAAAAACAAAGTGACGTCAGCACAGGAGAAGGAGCTGATTGGTGGGTAGCTGGTGAGTTTTTTTCAAGTCTTTAGTTTATTTTTGTTAAGTTTAGTTAATAATATAATAAATCGAGGCATGGCAGGGCACCTCACTCCCGCGGAATGCACATCTTGTGCCACATGGGAACTCCAGGATGCTTCCCAGTCCTGGACAACCATTGGTGCAGGAAGTGTTGCCAGCTGGAGGAGCTCGAGCTCCGGGTTTTGGAGCTTGAGCAGCAGCTGGCTTCACTGAACTGCATCCGCGAGGCTCAGAGTTTCGTGGATAGCACGTTTCAGGAGATGGTCACCACACAGTTAAGAAAGTCCAGGCAACACGGGACGGGGTGACCGCCAGACAGGCAAGGAGGACCAGGCAGGTAGTGCAGGAGTACCCTGAGGGCATCTCACTCTCTAACCAGTATTCAGTTCTGAATACTGGTTGGAGAGAGAGGGTTCCCCTAGGAAGTGCAGCCAGAGCCAAGACCATAGCACCATGGGTGGCTCAGCTGTATGGGGGGAGGAGAAAGGTCAGGAGAGCAATAGTGATAGGGGATTCTATAGTTAGGGGAGCAGACAGGCGTTTGTGCGGCTGCAGACGTGATTCCAGGATGATATTTTGCCTCCCTGGTGCCAGGGTCAAGGATGTCACTGAAAGGCTGCAGAACATTCTGGAGGACAAGAGTGAACAGCCAGAGGTCGTGGTCCATATTGGTACCAACGACATAGGTAGAAAGAAGGATGAGGTCCTGCAGGCAGATTTCAAGCAGTTAGGAACGAGATTAAGAAGCAGGACCTCAAAAGTAGTAATTTCCGGATTACTGCCGGTGCCACGTGCTAGCGAGAATAGAAATAGGAGGATACAGCAGATGAATGCGTGGCTAGAGAGATGGTGCAAGTGGGTGGGCTTTAGATTCCTGGAGCATTGGGACCAGTTCTGGGGGAGGTGGGACCTGTACAGGCCAATGTCCTCGTGGGGAGGTTCGCTAATGCTATTGGAGGGGGTTTAAACTAATTTGGCAGAGGGATGGGCACCAGAAGGTAGAATTGGAAAGGAGAAACAAGATGCACAAAGGATTGGGAGAGAAAGATCGCACTAGAGTAAGAAATAGTACGGTAGTAGATGGGGCCAGACTCCGAGAGAGTACAAGAAAGTCAAAGACTGGTTTGCAGTGCACGTATGTAAACGCACGAAGCATGTTAAACAAGATTGGTGAGCTGCAGGCGCAAGTAGCCACATGGGAATACGATGTTGTGGCGATAATGGAGACCTGGCTCAAAAAAGGGCAGGATTGGATACTAAATATTCCTGGATACAAGGTGTTCAGGAAAGATAGGGAAGGGAAGAAAGGTGGGGGGTGGTGGTGGTGGTGGCAGTATTGTTTAAGGAGAATATTGCAGTGCTAGAGAGAAAGGATGTCCTGGAGGGGTCAAGGACAGAATCTATTTGATTAGAGTTAAAGAACAATAGAGGTGCCATTACACTCCTGGGTGTATTCTATAGGCCACCAACTAGTGGGAAGGATATAGAAGAGGAAATTTGCAGGGAAATTACAGAGAGGTGCAAAAGCTATAGAGTAGTGATGACAGGGGACTTCAACTATCCTAATATAGACTGGGATAACAATAATAACATAAGGTGCAAACAGGGGGAGGAATTTTTGAAGTGTGTTCAGGAGAACTTTCTTGACCAGTACGTCAACAAGGAAAGAGGCATTGTTGGATTTGGTTCTAGGGAATGAGACGGGCCAAGTGGAGCAAGTGTCAGTGGGGGAGCATTTAGGGAACAGCGATCATAGTATCATAAGATTTAAAATAGCTATGGAAAAGGACATGGACCACTCTAAAGTAAAATCCTCCATTGGAGGAGGGCCAATTTCAGTGGGATGAGAACAGATCTGGCCCGGGTAAACTGGAATCAAAGATTGGCAGCCAAAACTGTAATTGAACAATGGGCGGCCTTTAAGGAGAAAATGGTTCGGGTACAGTCTAAATACATTCCCATGAGGGAGAAAGGTAGGGCAACTAAAGCCAGAGCTCTGTGGATGACAAAAGAGATAGAGAGTAAGATGAAGCAGAAAAAAGGGGCATATGACAGATTTCAGGTTGATAACACAAGTGAGAACCAGGCTGAATATAGAAAGCTCAGAGGGGAAATGAAAAAGGAAATAAGAGGGGTAAAGAGGGATTATGAGAATAGCCTGGTGCCAAACATAAAAGGGAACCCAAAAGTTTTCTATAGGCATGTAAATAGTTAACGGGTAGTAAGAGGAGGGGTAAGGCCGATCAGGGACCAAAAAGGAGATTTACTCATGGAGGCAGAGGGCATAGCTGAGGAACTAAATGAGTACATACTAACATACAAACATACGAATTAAGAGCAGAAGTAGGCCAGTCGGCCCCTCAAGCCTGCTCTGTCATTTGATAAGATCATGGCTGATCTGATTGTGACCTTAACCCTACTTTCCCGTCTACCTACTATAACCTTTGACTCCCTTGTTAATCAGGAATCTATCTAACTCAGCCTTAAAAATATTCAATGACCCTGCCTCCACCGCTCTCTGGGGAAGGGAGTTCCACAGACTCACCACCCACAGAGAGAAAAAATTCCTCTTCATCTCCGTCTTAATTGGGAGACCCCTTATTTTTAAACTGTGGCCCCTAGTTCTAGTGTCTCCCACAAGGAGAAACATCCTCTCAGCATCTACCTGTTCAAATCACCTCAGGATCTTATATGTTTCAATAAGATCACCTCTCATTCTTCTAAACTCCAATGTATACAGGCCCAACTTGTCCAACCTTTCCTCATTAGATAACCCCCTCATCCCAGGAATCAGCCGAGTGAACCTTCTCTGAACCGCCTCCAAAGCAATTATGTCCTTTCTTAAATAAGGAGACCAAAACTGCACACAGTATTCTAGATGTGGTCTCACATATGCCCTGTACAACATCTCTATTTTTATATTGCATTCCCCTTGCAATAAATGACAACATTCCATTTGCCTTCCTAATCACTTGCTGTACCTGCATACTAACTTTTTGTGATTCATGTACTAGGACACTCAGATCCCTCTGTACCTCAGAGTTCTGCAATCTCTCTCCATTTACAATTATATGCTGCTTTTCTATTCCTCCTGCCAGACTGGACAAGTTCACATTTTCCCACATTATACTCCATCTGCCAAATTTTCACCCACTCACTTAACCTATCTATATCCCTTTGCAAATTCCTTATGTCCTCTTCACAACTTACTTTCCTACCTACCTTTGTGTCATCAGCAAATTTAGCAACCATACATTCGGTCCCTTCATCCAAGTCATTGATATAGATTGTAAATAGTTGAGGCCCAAGCACTGATCCCTGTGGCACTCCACTCGTTACACCTTGCCAACCTGAAAATGACCCATTTATGCCTACTCTCTGATTCCTGTTAACTATCCATAGAATCATAGAATCATAGAAGTTACAACATGGAAACAGGCCCTTCGGCCCAACATGTCCATGTCGCCCAGTTTATACTACTAAGCTAGTCCCAATCCTTTATCCATGCTAATATGTTACCCCCTACACCATGAGCTCTTATTTTGTGCAGTAGCCTTTGATGTGGCACCTTGTCAAAGCCTTCTGGAGATCCAAGTACACCACATCCACAGGATCCCCTTTATCCATGTTGCTTGTTACCTCCTCAAAGAACTCTAATAAATTAGTCAAACACAATTTCCCTTTCACAAAGCCATGTTGACTCTGCCTGATTGCATTGAGATTACTTTGCATCTGTCTTTACCAAGGAAGAAGATGCTGCCAGAGTCTCAGTAAAGGAAGATGTAATTGAGATACTGGATGGACTAATAATTGATAAAGAGGAGGATCTGGAATGCACTGCCAGAGGAGGCGGTGGTGGCAGATTCAATCATGGCTTTCAAAAGGGAACTAGATAAGAACTTGAAAGGAAAAAATTTGCAAGGCTACGGGGATAGGGCGGGGGAGTGAGACTAGATGGATTGCACTTGCATAGAGCTGTCACGGACTCGATGGGCCGAATGGCCTCGTTCCGTGCTGTAACTTTTCTGTGATCCTATGATCCCTTATCCAGAGACTATGCTTCCTCGTTCTAGACACCCTCTTTATCAATTTTTTGGTCATCCTTTGCTGGTTTCTAAAACTCTCCCAATCCTCAGCCTTACTATACTGCAGAAAGACCAGAGGAGTATATAATGTGCAGGGGTGAAATTAAAAAGGAAATTAGGAAAGCAAAGAGGGCGTGAAAAAATAATGGCAAATAAAATTAAGGAAAACCCTAAAATGTTTTGTAAATGCATAAAGAGCAAGAGGACAACTAAGGAAAGAGTAGGGCCTAATAGAGACCAAAAAGGTAACCTATGTGTGGAACAAAAGAGGTGGGTATGATTCTTAATGAATACTTTACATCTGTCTTCACAAAGGAGAGGGACAATGCAGAGATCATAGCCAAGTAGGAGGAGTGTGAAATATTGGATGGGATAAGCATAATGAGAGAGGAAGTATTAAGGGGTTTAGCATCTTTGAAGTAGAAAGTAGATGTATCCCAGGCTGTTAAAAGAAGAAAAGGAGGAAATAGCAGAGGCTCTGATCATCATTTTCTGATCCTCCCTGGCTACAGGTGTGGTGCCGGAGGATTGGAGGACTGTTAACGTTGTACCGTTGTTTAAAAAGGGAGAAAAGGATAGACGGAGTAATTACAGGCCAGTCAGTCTAACCTTGGTGGTGCGCAAATTATTGGAATCAATTCTGAGGGACAGTATAAACAGTCATTTAGAAAGGCACGGATTAATCAAGGACAGTCAACATGGATTTATTAAGGGAAGGCCGTGTCTGACTAACTTGATTGAATTTCTTGAGCAGGTAACAAGGAGGGTCGATGAGGGTAGTGTGTTTGATGTAGTGTAAATAGATTTTAGCAAAGCTTTTGATAAGATCCCGCATGGCAGGATGATCAAAAATGTACAAGCCCATGGGATCCACGGGAAAGTGGCAAATTGGATCCAAAATTGGTTCAGTGGCAGGAAACAAAGGGTAAAGATCGACGGGTGTTTTTGTGATTGAAAGGCTGTTTCCAGTGCGGTTCCACAGGGCTCAATTCTAGGGCCCTTGCTTTTTGTGGTATATATTAATGATTTAGACTTAAACGTAGGGGGCATGATTAAGAAGTTTGCAGATGATACAAAAATTGGCCGTGTGGTTGATAGTGAGGAGGAAAGCTATAGCCTGCAGGAAGATATCAATGGACTGGTCAGATGGGCAGAAAAGTGGCAAATGGAATTCAATCCAGAGAAGTGTGAGGTAATGCGTTTGGGGAGGTTAAACAAGGCAATGGAATACACAATAAATGGGAGGATACTGAGAGGTGTAGAGGAAGAGAGGGACCTTGGAGTGCATGTCCACAGATCCCTGAAGGTAGCAGGACAGGTGGTTAAGAAGGCATACGGGATACTTTCCTTTATTAGCCGAGGCATAGAATATAAGAGCAGGGAGGTTATGCTGGAACTGTATAAAACACCAGTTAAGCCACAGCTTGAGTACTGTGTACAGTTCTGGTCACCACATTACAGGAAAGATGTGATTGCACTAGAGAGGGTACAGAGGAGATTTACGAGGATTTTGCCAGGACTGGAGAATTTTAGCTATGAGGAAAGATTGAATAGGCTAGGGTTGTTTTCTTTGGAACAGAGGAGGCTGAAGGGTGATTTAGTTGAAGTGTAAAAAATTATGAGGGGCATAGATAGAGTGGATAGGAAGGACCTATTTCCCTTAGCAGAGAGGTCAATAACCAGGGGGCATAGATTTAAAGTGAGTGGTAGAAGAAATAGAGGGCAGCTGAGGATTTTTTTTCCACCCAGAGGGTGGTAGGAGTCTGGAACTCACTACCTGAAAGGGTGGTAGAGGCAGAAACCCTCATCACATTTAAAAAAATACATGGATATGCACTTGAAGTGCCATAACCTACAAGGCTATGGATCAAGTGCTGGAAAGTGGGATTAGGCTGGGTAGCTCTTTTTTGACCGGCACAGAAATGATAGGCTGAATGGCCTCCTTCTATGCCGTAAATTTTTCTAATGTTTGACAACATTATGAGCCTCTTCTTTTAATCTAATACTATCCTTAACTTCTTTAGTTAACCACTGATGGATCACTTTTCCCCTGGAATTTTTATTTCTCAGTGGAATGTATGTTCGTTAAGAATTATGAAATATTTCTTTAAATATTTGCCATTGGTCATCTACAGTTATACCTTTTAATCTAATTTCCCAGGGGACTTCTTCTGGTGTCATGGCCAATATTTATCCTTTAACAAACACTAATACTCAATTGGCCATTTATGAAGCTGTCCTTTCTGTCTCTTCACTGAAATTCCTTTCTTTTCTTCAATTCAGTCCCATACCAGTTTCAGTTGTCTAAATTTTTTTTCTTTTCTTGATTTTAATTTCTAACCATTTATATTGTATTTTTCAATTATAAAATTCCAATCCTTTTTCTCAAAAACAAAAAGTGCACAATCTTATATATTTCTTCCCCTCATTTCATTTCAAGTCTTTGTGTTGCATAAAAAAACTATAACAAGCAAGGGAGAATATCAGAAATGAGACGGGGGCCTGCAGTCAATTTTATTCCAGGCTCAGGTGGAAGCTGCTGCCCATAAAGTTTGCACTAGGAGGTCTAGAGAAGGATTCTGCCACCATAGTTAGGGACTGAAATGATGAATAACTGGTTGCCGTTTAGGAGGAAATGCTGGGACACTGTGGGGGGCCCTGAAAATAACGTTTTCAAAATTAATGTCATCTACTGAAAGCAAAATGCACTCTCAAGTATACAGCAGGTAGTCATCATTACGATTCCAGGAAATTACCTTTTTGTCATCAGGATCAGCCAATCAATGTCTCCATGTAGACGTTTAACCCCATCAGGTTCATTTTAAAAAAGGACTGATATATGAGACTGTATTATGGATTGAATCTTGGTGTTTTATCTTAAATTGTTAAATTATATTATACAACAATACTAAGCCAAAGTTCCTCAAGACTAGTCAGTTATAGAAGTGATAATTGAAACATTGGCCCTAGAATCTCCAGTAGGTCACTCTCAAGTGAAATGGGTCAATGTCCAGATGAGTGTTGCACCTTCAATAATAACATTCTTACATAAACCAAACCTACCTGAACTGGGTCAGAAAAGATCCTATACACAATTTCATACTTGGAGAGCTTTGTTAAAGACTACACAAGGGCTGATGAAACACCTTTCCCAATACCACTCAGTGCAGTATCTAATTCATTAAATTAAACATTGATAACCTTCACTTTCTGTGCACTTCTTCACCCCCCCCCCCCCAATTTGTGCACCCACCTCTCATACTCACCCCAATCCTGATGCAATGTGATCAATCTGTCTGATAGTCGCCCTCTGAGGCATCACATTCATTGTCAGCCTGACCCAGAGCAATGCATCCATTGGATGATCCCGTCACCCTCACTCACTCACACGTCTGTACTTTCTCCCCTTGTAGGAGAAGAGAACGCAAAATGCAAGGGAGAAGAGTCAGACTGGAGGGGGGCCTCCACAAATCGTGACCCTTATAGAGGCGGAGGAGGAGACCTTGGAAATTAGCCGAATGGTGGAGTGCCTGGCCTTCAGGGATGCTGAGACTGGCACCCCCCGCAAATGTCTGGTAACAGAACTTTAACATCCCTCACACAAAATATGGATTAATGTTATCAATAATTGACCCGTTCCACACCTCAGTATGCTCATCGCAACATTACTTCTGCAATGAATCTTAATAATGCTGTATGTTCTCTTCCAGGGCAGTCAAGGAGTGAAGACATAGACGAGAGCGATTCCTCAGAGGAGCTCCTTGCCTCTGAAGGCGCACCGTTACATCTTAGTGAGCCATACACCAGTGCAGATACTCACACCTCGGTGTGTCCTATTAGAGAGGTAGTTGGGTTGTCACCTGGTGAGTCACCACACACAAGTGAGCACGAGCAGACATTGGTGCCAGGGGGAGTGGTGGAGAGTCCGCATCGGTGGGCGCACTCCTCTCCAAGCTCTGCTCGGCTTCGTACAGACGCTGAATCCCGGGGGCCATTCTTGAAAAGGAGAATGATAAAGGTACAGGCGCACCTTTGCGACGTACTGGAAGACTCGTCACGCTCAGTCTCCACGATAATGGAGAGGATGGAGGAGTCCACCTCCAAAATTAGTGGACTGGTGGCGCAGGTAAGTGTGGGAATGTCTGCAATGGAGGAAATGGCAGCCTCCATTGTGCTCCATGCACAGCTCACAAATGAGTCCATTCAGGCCCTGACAATGGCTGTGTGGACTCAGGGTGAACTACATTCTGCTGCCTTAGACAGGCAGATAAATACACTAGCCCTGGCCTTACAAGGCATCACACATGTCCTCCAAACTGTTGTCCAGCAGAGTGGTAGGAGTGATGTGGCCCTGGCCCAAGAGGGGGATAATGGCGAAAGGGGACATGGAAGTGGGGACGCCACTCAAAGCGCTCCCACATCTCATCCTTTGCCCTCCTTCAACCAGTACCCGCAATGCTGCCTCCTCTGCAGATGGCCGAGTCTGCCCCTGCATAGGTGCAGGTGGAGCGGACTTCACGGGCTCCAAAACCCAGAGGGTGTAGGCCAAAAGCACCTAAGCAGTCAGGGCATGATTCTGAGCAACCTGCCACAACTCCTGCTGCAGCCACAGGGGATGCACCATGTAGGAGCTGTAAAGAGGAAGTCGAAGGTTTTGTAATCACCAAGGGAATGCACAAGGGAGTCTGACAGAATGTCACGTTTTTCATTTATATTTGTTTTTGGTTAAATGCACATTAAATGTTATGATTCTCACTACCACGTCTTGGCCATTCTGGAGTCCCTTTTGTGAAAGCGCCCTTAGATGTGCTTCATCATAAACCGCGAGACTTGATGACACCCATTGCGTACGTTTACAATGGGAGTACGTATAGTTGTAGGAATGTTTTAGGCAAGCGGGTGGGGGGGGTGGTGCTGGTGTTGGTGGTCGCGATGGTCATTCCAGATGGTCTGAGTACTTGACTATCATGTGCTAGGTATGACTCCAATAATTGGAGAGTTTTCCCCCTGATTCCCATTGACTTCAATTTTACCAGAGCTCCTTGGTGCCACTTTCGGTCAAATGCTGCCTTGATGTCAAGGGCAGTCACTCTCATCTCACCTCTGGAATTCAGCTCTTTTGTCCATGTTTGGACCAAGGCTGTAATGAGGTCTGGAGCCGAGTGGTCCTGGCGGAACCCAAACTGAGCATCGGTGAGCAGGTTACTGGTGAGTAAGTGCCGCGTGATAGCACTGTCGACGACACCTTCCATCACTTTGCTGATGATTGAGATTAGACTGATGGGGCGGTAATTGGCCGGATTGGATTTGTCCTGCTTTTTGTGGACAGGACATACCTGGGCAATTTTCCACATTGTCAGGTAGATGCCCGTGTTGTAGCTGTACTGGAACAGTTTGGCTAGAGGCACGGCTAGTTCTGGAGCACAAGTCTTCAGCACTACAGCCGGGATGTTGTCGGGTCCCATAACCTTTACTGTATCCAGTGCACTCAACCGTTTCTTGATATCACAGGGAGTGAATCGAATTGGCTGAAGACTGGCTTCTGTAATGGTGGGGATATCGGGAGGAGGCCGAGATAGATCATCCACTCGGCACTTCTGGCTCAAGATGGTTGCAAACGCTTCAGCCTTGTCTTTTGCACTCACGTGCTGGATTCCGCCATCATTGAGGATGGGGGTATTTAGAGCCTCCTCCTCCCATTAGTTGTTTAATTGTCCACCACCATTCACGACTGGATGTGGCAGGACTGCAGAGCTTTGATCTGATCTGTTGGTTGTGGAATCACTTAGCTCTGTCTATAGCATGTTGCTTTAGCTGTTTAGCATGCATGTAGTCCTGAGTTATAGCTTCACCAGGTTGGCACCTCATTTTGAGGTATGCCTGGTGCTGCTCCTGGCATGCTCTTCTACACTCATTGAACCAGGGTTGAGGGAATATGTTAACTGAAGACACTGCGAGACATCTCTACTTTTCGTTGAATAGCACCATGGGATCTTTTAATCCACCTGAGCAGGCAGCCAGGACTTCAGTTTAACGTCTATTCCAAAAGTTGGCACCTCTCTCGATGCAGTGGTCTGTCTGTAAAACACTGAAGCATCATGGTAATATGGTTCAGCACAGGAAGCTGCTATTCAGCCCACCTTGCCTGTGCCGGCTCTTTGAAAGAGCTGTCCAACTGGTCCCATTCCCCTGCTCGTTCCCCATAGCCCTGTAAATTGTTCCCTTCAAGTATTTATTCAATTCCCTTTTGAAAGTTACTATTGAATCTGCTTCCACCACCCTTTCAGGCAGCACATTCCAGATCATTACAACTCGCTGCATAAAAAAACGTTTCCTCATGTTGCCTCTGGCTCTTTTGCCGATCACCTTAAATCTGTGTCCTCTGGTTACCAACCCTTCTGCTACTGGAAACAGTTTCTCCTTATTTACTCTATCAAAACTGTTTATGATTTTGAACACCTCTATCAAATCTCCCCTTAATCTTCTCTGTTCTAAGGTGAACAACCCCAGCTTCTCCAGTCTCTCCCCATAACTGAAGTCCCTCATCCCTGGTACCATTCTAGTAAATCTCTTCTGCACCCTCTCTAAGTCTTGAAATCCTTCCTAAAGTGTGATGCCCAGAATTGAACACAATACTCCAGCTGAGGCCTAACCAGTGTTTTACAAAGGTTTAACATAACTTCCTTGCTTTTGTACATACACCCCCAGGTATCTGTTCCTGCACTCCCTTTAAAATTGTACCATTTATTTATATTGCCTCTTCTCATTCTTCCTGCCAAAATGTATCACTCCATACTTCTGTGTTAAATTTCATTTGCCATGTATCTGCCCATTTCACCAGTTTGTCACTATCCTTCACATTGTTTCCGAGTTTCATGTCATCTGCAAACTTTGAAATTATACCCTCTATACCCAAGGCCAGGTCATTAATATATATCGAAAAGAACAATGGTCCTAATGCTGACCCCTAAGGAACACACCACTGCACACTTCCCTCCAGTCTGAAAAACAACAGTTCACCACTACTCAGTTTTCTGTCCCTTAGCCAATTTTGTATCCATGCTGCGATTGTCACTTTAATCCCATGGGCTTTAATTTTGCTAACAAGTCTATTATGTGGTACCTTATCGAATGCCTTTTGAAAGTCCACGTACACATCAACCACACGACCCTCATCAACCCTCTCTGTTACTTCATCAAAGAACTCAATCAAGTTAGTCAAACACTATTTTCCTTTAACAAATCCCTGCTGACTTTCATTTATTAGCCCATAATTTTCCAAGTGCCAACTAATTTTGTCCCGGATTATTGTCTCTAAAAGTTTCCCCACCACTGACGTTAGGCTGACTGGCCTGTAACTGCCGGGTTTATCCCTCTCCCCTTTTTTGAACAGGGGTGTAACAGTTGCAATCCTCTAGCACCGTCCCCATATCTAAGGAGTATTGGAATATTGTGGCCAGAACCTCCGCAAATTTCCACCTGTACTTTCCTCAGTAACCGAGGATGCATCCCACCTGGACCGGGTGACTTTTCTACTTTAAGTACCTCCTCTATCAATTTTTATCCTATCCCATATTGCTACTACCTCCTCCTTTACTGCTACATTGCCAGCATCCTCTTTAGTGAAGACCAATGCAAAGTATTCATTTAGTACCTCAGCCATGCCCGCTACCTCCACAAGACGATCTCCTTTTTTGTCGCTAATGGGTCTCACCCTTCCTTTGACTATCCTTTTACTATTTATGTTTATAAAATACCTTTGGGTTGTCTATTATGTTAGCCACTAATCTATTCTCATACTCTCCACTTGCCCCACTTATTTCCTTTTTTAGATCTCTTCTGTGTTCAGCCTGGTTCTCTGCTATATTTAGAACCTTAAATTTGTCACAAGTCTCCATTTTTCTGTTTCATTTTAATCTCTATATCTTTGGTCATCCAGGGAGCTCTAGCTTTGGACACCCTTCCTTTCCCCCTCTTGGGAATGTGCCTACTTTGTACCTGAACCATCTCCTCCTAGAAGGCCTCCCATTGTTCAATTGCCTACCAATTTTTGATTCCAATGCACCTGGGCAAGATCACTTTTTAACTCACTGAAACTAGCCCCCCTCCAGTTAATTATTTTCACATTTGAGTGCTCCTTGTCCTTTTCCATAACTACTCTAAACCTAATGATATTATGATCACTTTTCCCCAAATGCTCCCCCACTAAAACATGCTCCACTTGCCCCACTTCATTCCCCAGAACTAGATCCAGCACTGCTTCCTTCCTCATCGGGTTGGAATCACAAAGATCAAGAAAATTCTCTTGTACACATTTCAGGAATTCCTCCCCCTTTTTGCCCTTCGCAGAACTAGCTGCGCCTCTAGCCAAGCTGTTCCAGTACAGCTACAACACTGGCATCTACCCGACAATGTGGAAAATTGCCCAGGTATGTCCTGTCCACAAAAAGCAGGACAAATCCAATCTGGCCAGTTACCGCCCCATCAGTCTACTCTCAATCATCAGCAAAGTGATGGAAGGTGTCGTCGACAGTGCTATCAAGCGGCACTTACTCACCAATAACCTGCTCACCGATGCTCAGTTTGGGTTCCGCCAGGACCACTCGGCTCCAGACCTCATTACAGCCTTGGTCCAAACATGGACAAAAGAGCTGAATTCCAGAGGTGAGGTGAGAGTGACTGCCCTTGACATCAAGGCAGCATTTGACCGAGTGTGGCACCAAGGAGCCCTAGTAAAATTGAAGTCAATGGGAATCAGGGGGAATACTCTCCAGTGGCTGGAGTCATACCTAGCACAAAGGAAGATGGTAGTGATTGTTGGAGGCCAATCATCTCAGCCCCTGGGCATTGCTGCAGGAGTTCCTCAGGGCAGTGTCCTGGGCCAAAAAATCTTCAGCTGCTTCATCAATGACCTTCCATCCATCATAAGGTCAGAAATGGGGATGTTCGCTGATGATTGCACAGTGTTCAGCTCCATTCGCAACCCCTCAAACAATGAAGCAGTCCGAGCCTGCATGCAGCAAGACCTGGACAACATCCAGGCTTGGGCTCATAAGTGGCAAGTAACATTCGTGCCAGATAAGTGCCAGGCAATGACCATCTCCAACAAGAAAGTCGAACCACCTCCCCTTGACATTCAACAGCATTACCATCGCCGAATCCCCCACCATCAACATCCTGGGGGTCACCATTGACCAGAAACTTAACTGGACCAGCCATATAAATACTGTGGCTACGAGAGCAGGTCAGAGGCTGGGTATTCTGCAGCGAGTGATTCACGTCCTGACTCCCCAAAGCCTTTCCACCATCTACAAGGCACAAGTCAGGAGTGTGATGGAATACTCTCCACTTGCTTGGATGAGTGCAACTCCAACAACACTCAAGAAGCTCGACACCATCCAAGATAAAGCAGCCCGCTTGATTGGCACCCCATCCACCACCCTAAACATTCACTCCCTTCACCACCGGCGCGCCGTGGCTGCAGTGTGTACCATCCACAGGATGCACTGCAGCAACTCGCCAAGGCTTCTTCGACAGCACCTCCCAAACCCGCGACCTCTATCACCTAGAAGGACAAGAGCAGCAGGCACATGGGAACAACACCACCTGCACGTTCCCCTCCAAGTCACACCATCCCGACTTGGAAATATATCGCCGTTCCTTCATCGTCGCTGGGTCAAAATCCTGGAACTCCCTTCCTAACAGCACAGTGGGAGAACAGTCACCACACAGACTGCAGCGGTTCAAGAAGGCGGCTCACCACCACCTTCTCAAGGGCAATTAGGGATGGACAATAAACGCCGGCCTCGCCAGCGACGCCCACATTCCATGAACGAACAAAAAAAAAAACTATTACTGTCCCAGTCTATATTGGGATAATTGAAGTCCCCATTATCACTGCTCTATAGTTCTTGCATCTTTCTGTAATTTGCCTGCAAATTTGTTCCTCTGTCTCCTTCCCACTATTTGGTGGCCTATAGTATATACACAGTAGTGTAATAGCTCCTCTATTGTTCCTTAATTCTAACCAAATAGATTCTTTCTTTGACCCCTCAACTGCATCATCCCTTTCCAGTGCTATAATATTTTCTTTGATCAATACTGCCACCAACCCCACCCCCCAAATTCCTTTCTTTCCTTCCCTATCCTTGATGAATACCATGTTGCTAGGAATATTAAGTATCCAATCCTCCCCTTCTTTGAGCTAGGTCTCTGTTATGCCACTGTTTCATAGTCCTATGTGGTGACTTGTGCCTGCAGCTCACCAACTTTATTTACCACGCTCATTGCATTTACGCACATGCACTCCAAACTCATCTTAGACTGCCTCACATTTGCCCCGTTTGATCCCTCCTATTTCTGAACTATTCTTTACTGCACCCTCAGTGATGTTCTTTACCCTGGCAACAGGAAGGCAACACACCATGCGGGACTCATGTCGGCAGTTGCAGTAACGCCTGTCTATCCCCAACTATCATATCCCCTATAACGACTGCATCTCTTATACCCCCACTGTGCAGCCGAGTCTCCCATGGTGCTGTGGATTTGCTCCTGACTGCGCTCCCCTGAGGTGTCTCACTGGTATTCAACACTGAATACTGGTTTGTGAGTGCAACACACCCAGGGGATTCCTGCACTGCCTGCCTGTTCCTCCTAATCTATCTGGTGGTCACCCACTCCCTCTCCAGCTGAACACTCTTCAGCTGCAGGATGACCACCTCCTGAAATGTGCTATCCACGAATCTCTCAGCTTCCCGTATGCACTGTAGTGACGCCAGTCGCCCCTCAAGCTCAGAAACTCGAGTTCCAACTCCAACATTCGGTAGCACTTTCTGCATATGCATGGACAAGTTTATGTCCCCAAGTCCATTGTGGAGCTTGAACCCACAACTCCGACTCTGCTGAGAATGCTACCAATGAAGCTAAACCACCCTGTGCATACACAGTAATTGTTCAGTAGTTACAGTGGCTGTCAATTTTCACAACAGTACAAAGAATGGTCAATTAAATGAGTTATCGCTCTTGGGTATACTTTTTTGATGGTTCACTTCACATTATTATATATTACTCTAACTTGGGAGGGGGCAGGGTTAACCACTCCACAGGGTTTATACAGATTCATACTAGATTGGGTTGAAGGGAGAAAATGAGGGAGGTATAAGGTTTTAAGTGTACAGATACACTTTGTCCTTAGGTATAAGTAATTATACAGATCACTGTCTGAAAAAGAATGCTACTGTACATTATTCTGTTTAGATCAGGTATTCATTTATCTATTTCATTGTGCATCATGCAGAATAATTCCTAATTTCTGTGAAGTAGTAACGCCTGCAGTGTTTATTCCTGCCCTTGTTAGATCAAAATGAGCAGTTGTGTTCACACAAAGGGAATCTAAGTACAACAACCAAAGAAAACCCATAGCTTTCCTGCAAAATACTTTTTGTAACAAAAATACTAAATGCTACTCCAAATGAGAATCGAAAACGCAGAATGCAGTATTTCGAGTAGAATACCACCGCAGTTCACATCACTTTCATTTCATTCAACTGATCACTCCCAAGGGTTGTGATGAATCTTTGAGAACTGAAATTAGGAAAAATTTTGGGCATATGTCATTAAAGTGCATGTTTAAAAAAATCTTGCCATATCCTATGCAGAATGAATGTGACAGACATTGGAGGAAGTGAGGTAATGAACTACTGAGTAAATCAATCTGTTTTATTAGCCATTAATGCATTGACAAATAAGACACTTATTTCCAGATAGAGAAGTATGGGACTAAATTAACAGAATCTATAATGTGTTTATTACATAGATCCCTGTTTACAAAGGTTTCAATTTTGTTTGTTCTATATATACATATATGCTGTTGTACAATCTATAGATATTACAATATTTCCATATTAAAAAATGCAACTTGTGTAACATTTTCTGATAATTGTCCAAAATAAGATTATTTTCTGCAAGTCCCTTCAATATATCCCAGAAGAATCACACAGATTAAGACTATGTTAGATTTAAAAGTAACTGTGCAACCAAATCATTATTTTCCATAAGTTAAGGTCGATAGAAGAGCAAACATATCCCATTTTGCACTTGGAATTTATTCTTCGAATGCTTTAAATGGCTGCAATGCCCTATTTCTTTCCTGCCATTTTAGGAGTGTCCCATCCAGCAATACAAAATTCCTACCATACATCACTTGCTATTTCAACTACATGTACCCAGATAAAATTACACAATGTATCCTTCATTAAGCAATTACATGCCAAGATATACAAATATGCAACAAATTGAGATCCTGCTTCTGTCTTGACATGTACTCTCCCAGCAAGCATTTCGGCCATAGCCTTTCAAATTAATACCAAAAACAGATGCTATGAGCGTTTGTTTCAAGTTCAACAGTGGTGTTCACTGCTCATGTAAACAGTTCAGCTGTGAAACCACCTCGTAAGCCACATCATTATCTTTGTTCATTGTAATTGTCAAGCAAACAGTTACTTGGGAAACATCAGCTTATCAGAAAAGCTCGATGAAAGAATTCTCACAAGGTATGCACTGTTTCTTCGTGTTGACTGCAAGCACATAAATAAAGTGTATGACAATATCAAAAATGTTGCCTTTTTTTGTTAAATACTGTGTGGTCTAGCGTTCCATGTGTAGCTCTGGTCTGCGTTGGATATCCCATGCTGAACACCTGGGTTTGAATCCCAGCAACAGTTGACACTTAAATTTGCCGGGTCTCAGCCAGATTGATAAACAAATCCCCTTGCAGTAGTGGGATAATCTCTCCAGACTGGAAAAAGAAATCACCAGGGAGATGCACTTTATAATATGCAACAGCACTGCTGGCAGATACAAAGAAGTCTGACCTATGTCTTTCCATCCTCCTGCCTGAAGTATGACACATGAAGGCAACAAAAGGGAGCAGAGAGGTAAAAATGATTTAAAAATTACCTTTAAAATACCGATGGAATATTAGGAAAACCACATTATATGACTAAATTTCAATATGTAATTTTGGAAGTGTTTGTAATACAGATTCTCTCATGCCTTTCTTCATTAACCAACAGCCAAGTAATTAATTCTCATCCTTTGAATATAGCAGCTGCATCAGTAACACATTTTTCCATAGGAAACTTGTGCCTAGTTGATCCAGATTTACAAACGTGATTTCTGTCACGCGGTAGCGTCTCTGGGGTAAGCTGAATCCAATGTGCAGAGATTGTGTTGGTTACCACAGTATGAATTAAAACACACTGTACCAAATCCACTAAACTACAACTCACTTCAGTTCAAAATACCATACTTAGATTTGGAATTGAGCATTTACGCAGGTGAACCCACACCGGCTTTCACATCAAGAACAGAAGAGAACGGACTTTGATATTATAATTCAATACCAGTTCTGTGCAGCCTCACCATTCATCCATTTCTTTATTTCAGAATAGAAAACTACTCAGTTAATTCTGGACAAACGGTGACCATATAAAACAGGACCTTTGAATGGAAAGCACGGCAGGAGATTTCTCCTTTACGTACATGACAAAAGAAAATCTTCCTAAATTTCACCTCTTGGAAAGTTGTGCTCAGTGGACAGTCAACCAAAAGGAGGCTCGAATGTAAACTGCAAACACTTTCAATTTTTACAAGAAAAAAGTAACAAACATTTACTTCACTTTAAGTTATTACAAATCATTTCTCAGAGGCGTTGGCTGACACTTGAAGACCCACATGCTGAAATCGCAGCAGCGACATGCTAAACCTTTGAATATGGTGCATAACCATTTTCAATAATAATTGCAATCTGCAGCAGGAACATAATGTTTCAAAGTTTGTCAACACCCTAATTCACAGCACATAATATATACTCACAAACAGCAAATTTACATTATTACAGAAATCAACATGAAAATGAGAAAGCTGGGGCTTGCTGATAGAAAGCTCTAGTTTCAGAAAGATATAAATTATAGTCCACATAGGCTAACAAAATGAACATTGCTTCTGGCCAATAACCTTTTGGGTGGAGGTTAACTGAAATGGACAAAAGGCAGCATGATAAAATTACAGACAAAATATGGTAAACAAACATGAACAAAGACTACAGAAGATAGGGGGGTGGGGGGACGCTAACAGGAATGCTTCATCTCCAACTTTTAAAGGCAAGACAATGTTGAATATTTTACATAAAGTTACTAAGCCTACAAACTGTACATTTTTAGAGCTGGTCTTCATATTACTTCATTCTTCCTCTGAAGCCTTCTCAAAATATTTACACCCTGCATTTTCATCTCTGTCAAAAAACAGACTGGATTTTCAAACAGGTTTCAAATGCAATTGATTTTAAAGATAAAAATGTGTTTTTTTAAGAGGGCTTCTAAGCACTGCCATCACCCTGCAGCAGAAAAGGATTGTCTTAATGATGCAGGAAGTGCATCAATCAAGAGTTTGTAGGAAGAACTCCATACATTTTAAACTACAGCTCTGTCGTAACATTTCATGAAAGTGAAGTTTTAAGACAACTGAAGAAATGATGATCTTTTGCAGTGGTTTTTCTGGAAGAAGATAAAAACAGACCAACATAGCACATGGAGCAGCCGTATCTATTATATCCAGCAGCTCGGTACTTCAGAAGAGTGCCTTTGACCCCTGGTTTTCAAATTCTGACCAAGCATCACTCAGCTCCATGAAGATCATTTTGGCATACTGTTCGTAGGGCTCACCTGTAGCCTTAATAGTAAAAAAAATATATACATTTAATACCCAGTTCATAACTACTACTGGGTGTTTTACTTCAATGTATGTTTGGAACTTTAAATGCAAATCACATGACAGGCAGAACCTATCACACAAAAATATTTATGATGGATCCCATCAGGATTTAGTAATCATTTATTGAATCCCCTGTATATTGAAGTTTGGGCTCTAACGCCCCATTTTTTCCTGTTGGTATAAAATGCAAAAATTAAGTTAAATTCAATCGTAGTATTCTATTTTCTTTCGAATTGTTTTAAAATACTGTGTGCTTTTCATAATGTTAATTCTGAAAATCTGTGAATGATTCCCCAGATTTTCAGCTTTACTCCTGTTGATTTGTCTTGACAATGTCATGTTGTTAACGTTACCTTGTCCGGATGAACCACAAGTACAGCTTTCCTATAAACCTTCTTCACTTGGTCTGGGTGTACTAAGTCTGCCATGCTCACAGGTTTCCATTTGGTTTCACCCTCCCATAGTACTGTGTGCAGAGTAGACAGTAAAGCCCTTATATTTCTCTCTTTTCCTTCAATCCAGTCGAAGATCTAGCAAAACAATCAAAATTTTAATTCATACTTTAATAACCTATAAGAATTTATTGAATAAGACATGACATCTTAGCCTCACATATGATGTTTAAAAATAGCACTATGGCAGTGGGTTATTGGACAAAAATCACATGGGTTTCCAAAATTTCATGCAGAATTAGAATTTAAATTTGTTTTCACAGAAAAGAAAACAAATAAGTCAGTAACATTTTACAATGTTGGCTATCTTCTAATTTTTCAAAGAAAGAAAGAAAAAGTCACCCATAATAAAACTTCAATAGACAATGTTTACAAAGCTTCATGCCACTAGACATAGACATAGAAAATAGGAGCAAGAGTAGGCCATTCAGCCCTTCGGACCTGCTCCGCCATTCAAAATGATCATGGCTGATCGTCTAACTCAGTACCCTGTTCCCGCTTTTTCCCCATATCCCTTGATCCCTTTAGCATTAAGAAATATATCTATCTCCTTCTTGATCACATCTAATGACTTGGCCTCCACTGCCTTCTGAGGTAGAGAATTCCACAGGTTCACCACCCTCTGAGTGAAGAAATTTCTCCTCATCTCAGTTCGAAATGGCATAGCCCGTATCCTGAGACTGTGACCCCTGGTTCTGGACTCCCCAGCCATCGGGAACATCCTCCCTGCATCTAGTCTGTCTAGTCCTGTTAGAATTTTATATGTTTCAATGAGATCACCTCTCATTCTTCTAACCTCTAGTCAATATAGGCCTAGTCGATCCAATCTCTCCTCATACGTCAGTCCTGCCATCCCAGGAATCAGTCTGGTAAACCTTTGTGCACTCCCTCCATGGCAAGGACATCGTTCCTCAGATAAGACGACCAAAACTGCACACGATACGCCAGATGTCGTCTCACCAAGGCCCTGTATAACTGCAGTAAGACATCCCTGCTCCTGTACTCAAATCCTCTTGCAATGAAGGCCAACATACCATTCGCCTTCCTAACTGCTGGCTGCACCTGAATGCTCGCTTTCAGCAACTGGTGTTCAAGGACACCCAGGTCTCGTTGCACCTCCCCTTTTCCCAATCTATCACCATTCAGATAATATTCTGCCTTTCTGTTTTTACAACCAAAGTGGATAACCTCACATTTATCCACTGCATCTGCCATGTTCTTGCCCACTCACCCAACTTGTCTAAATCACATTGGAGCTTCTTTGCATCCTCCTCACAGCTCACATTCTACCCCAGCTTTGTGTCGTCTGCAAACTTGGAAATGTTACATTCAGTTCCCTCATCCAAATCATTGATATATATTGTGAATAGCTGGGGCCCAAGCACTGATCCCTGCGGTACCCCACTAGTCACTGCGTGCCACCCGGAAAAAGACCCGTTTATTCCTACTCTCTGTTTCCTGTCTGCCAACCAATTCTCAATCCATGCCAGTATATTCCCCCCAATCCCATGTGCTTTAATTTTGCACACTAACCTCTTGTGTGGGAACTTATCAAAAGCCTTCTGAAAATCCAAGTACACCACATCCACTGGTTCTCCCCTCTCTATTCTACTTGTTACATCCTCAAAAAACTCCAGTAGATTTGTTAAGCATGATTTCCCTTTCATAAACCCATGCTGACTTTGTCCAATCCCGTTAATGCCCTACAAGTGTTCTGTTATCACATCTTTTATAATAGACTCTAGCATTTTCCCCACTACTGATGTTAGGCTAACTGGTCTGTAATTCCCTGTTTTTTCTCTCCCTCCTTTTTTAAATAGTGGGGTTACATTTGCCACCCTCCAATCCAATATGGGATATGAATCAAGGCCGAATAAATGGAGTTGAAGTACAGATTAGCCATGATCTAAGTGAACGGTGGAACAAGCTCAAGGGGCTGAATGGCCTACTCCTGTATGTTCTACTTTACCCTCAAGTTGTACAAATGCTGTGTGAAGCATGAACTTCACTGCTGTCCGTAGAGACGTATTTATATAATGATGCAAAAAAATCAATAGTATCACTGTATATTAGGCTTTTTCATTATTTAGGTATCACTAACAGCAACTGACTGCAGATAAATCAAAATGCAACTAATCACTGCACAGCCCTATAATTTTAATCAAATTAAAAGTCACATACTCAAATTGATACTGTAGCAATTTGAAAATACTGTGCACTTAGTTTGCTAGAAGCAGCTGAAGAATTGGAAATGAAGAACAGTTTGCCAATTACAGTTGAAAATACTAAACAGCCACCAAACCAACCTCTCTTCATGATCCTTATTAATCTGTCTTTTTTTTTTGTAATACTAATATCTGGGATGTCAATATATTGTCAAGCTATGATGTGGTAATGTATTACCAATTATAAGATCAGATCACATCACAAAGATTTGAAGGCACCTTGTAATAAAAGGATTGCATCCAACTACAATGAACGGATGAATGGAAGATGCTCTAGTAGCTGAAGCAAGCACTTTTTGTTGGGACGTTTCATTTACCTTTTCTAAGTGGCTAAGATAATTTGATTTGAGCAGTTACACAGTGAATGCACATTTAATGAGCTTTACATGGGGGTAGCTCCCTCTTTCACTCCTCCAATTCATTTCATAAATCATAGAATCATATCGCACAGAAGGAGGCCATTCAGCCCATTGTGCCTCTGCTGGCTCTTTAAAAGAGCTATCCAATTAGTCCCACTCCCCTGCTCTTTCCCCATAGCCCTGCAGTATTTCCCTTTTGAAAGTTACTATTGAATCAGCTTCCACCACATTTTCAGGCAATGTATTCCAGTTCATCATAAAACGCTGGGTAAAAAAATGTCCTCATCTCTCCTCTGGTTCTTTTAAAAAAACAAATCAAAAGTTTGGAATGGAGCAGGGACAAATTTGCAAACTCAGGAGCAGCAGTTACATACTCAACGTAGAATTAAATCTGTTCTACAGGTTACAAAATAAAGGAACTCCTCAACGTTAAACAGAGACTGAAGGTCTGTGCACACGTGTATATATTCTCCAAACCTTCAGTTTTAGAGGATCCATTTCTTTAGTCAGCTCTTCTCTCCGCATTTCTGCGATAGTCTTTGGTCCTTTTCTGTCCATTGTACTGGAAAATCCGTGGTCAGGCAACAGATCCTTAAAGTCGTTTTCAGAAACTTTTGGTTTTGGTCCTGTAGGGGGAAAAATTGACTGAACAATAGGAATCTACGGTGCAAATTTCCTTTAATGATCAGCATTAAATGGTATTAAGAAATACAAAAAAAAACTTTTTTTAAAAAATGGGGCTGTTTTCATCAGAACAGAGAAGATTAGGGGGCGATTTGATAGAGGTGTTTAAAATTATGAAGGGATGCAGAAGAATAGATAGAAACAGTGGTTCATGGAGGGCCCAGAATGAGGGAATATAGACTTAAGATTAAATGTATGAGATTTAGGAGGGAGAACAGGAGACACTTTGGTCTCAATATTAACCCCCCCATGACAGGCAGGAGAGGGTTGTGGGGGGGGGTTTAAAAGTTTTAAAACTGGGAACGTGCCCCAACCCGCCGGGTAGACACCCGTTAAATGACACAAAACCCACCGCAAAAACAGCAAGTGCCCAGCCGTGGAGAGCTAGGACATTTGGTTAACGTATTCAAATCAGGCTCCCACAGCGCAATTGGGAGCCTGATTTAAATTTGACAGTTGCCACATGGGTTTCCCAGGGCTCAGGAAACCCGGGAGTACAAGGGAAGCGAGAACTGCCGGCTCGAGAAGTTAAGTGCCTTTTACAGCACTCCTCGTGGGCCAGGAGTAGCAGTACTCACCCCGGCCCCTCAAGGAAGCCATCGGCCTCCCTTCTGCCAATCACGGCCTCTCTCCCCACCCCCATCTCCCCCCGCTGCATTAGCGGACATCCCCCCACCCCCAAGCCCCGATCACTATCTCTGCATGCTGCGATTGCGGCCAACCCCGTCCCCCATCCTCAAGGGTCCCCGGCTGTGGCCTGCTGCCACTGGTTTTCCCGCCCGGCAGCCGGCCAGCCTGATAATTTGGCCAGCTGCCGGGCAGGAAACTGAAGAAAAAAATTATAATGAGGTCCTACCGTTAAATTCGGCAGGACCTCCACATCCCTGGCCTTGCCGGGTTTTCCCTGCACACCCTCCCTGTAAATATCAGGGCCTTTGTTTAACAGAGGGCTGTGAAGCTGTGTAATACACAACTGGAGTTAGTGATTGAAGCAGAGAGCATGTCAACATTTAAGAATAGGTTAGATAGGTGGTTGAAGGAAAGGGAAATAAAGGGATATGGGAACAGAAAGGCCATATGGGGTCAGGACTACTGCTCGCATTGAGGTTACACACCAGCTTGGACTGGTTGGGCCGAACGGCCTGTTTCTGTGTTGTAATTTCTGTGTAATTCAAAAATAGTTTTTTTTTTAAACTGAAGGTTGAAAAATAACTTTTTTCAAAAAAAAAAGCTGAAATACAACATAGGAAAAAAACATACCAAATCCAGGCCCACGGATGCCTCGTTCCTCACGTTTTCCAATCACGCTAAAATTCAAATTGTAGTTAGGTTTGCTCTGAGCTGCTGGTCTAGGATTTGGCTGCGGTGTCTGTTGCCGTGAAGTATTATTGCTGCCCAGTGTTCTGTTTGCCTGCCATGAACCACTGCCCATTGCTGGCTGAGCAGGTTTCTGAGTGAATCCACCTCCAGCTGTGAACCCTCCACTCAAGGAACCTGGCAGAGCATCAAGCACAATCATCAATACGAACGTAAAACAACCGTACACAGTTTATGTTATTTCACCAGTGAATTATCCAGGTTTTCTCCTCACGTGAAATGCAACAGATTACTCAGCAATTAAAACATTTGTGTTCTTTTTCATAATAAGTGGCGAATCATTATACCATGTCAAACAATACAATACATTACCTACATAAACTTGAGCTCATCTAAAACTTTGCTGCCCCGTATCATAACTTGCACCAAGTCCCATTCACCCTTCACCCATGCTCGCTGACCTACAATCCACCAACGCCTCGAATTTAAAATTCTCATCTTCGTGTTCAAATCCCTCCATGACCTCGCTCCTCCCTATCTCTGTGACCTCCTCCAGGCCTCCGAGAACTCTGTGTTCCTCCAATTCTTGCCACTTGTGCATCCTCCAATTCCTTTGTCTCACCATTGGCAGCTATGCCTTCAGCTGTCTAGGCCTTAAGCACTGGAATTACCTCTCTAAACCTCTCTGCCTCTCCATCTCTCTCTCTTCTTAAAATCTACCTTTTTGACCAAGCTTTTGGTCACCTGTCCTAATGTCTCCATCTTTAGCATGTCAATTTTTGTCTGATTACACTCCTGTGATGCACCTTGGGACATTTTACTATGTTAAAGGCACTATATAAAAGCCTTTTAAGTTGTTGTTGAAATCAGGTCTTACACTTATTATAACCCTGGTCCATCACGATCATTTTGTAAAATAATGACATGGAGCTGCTGACAAAATTCGGTACCATAACATCAATGGAAGATACAGGAAACAGGCTATTTTAGATCTTGTATTATGTAATGGGACAGGGTTAATTAGTAATCTCACAGTAAGAGATCCTCTGGGGAAGAGTGATCATAATATGATAGAATTTCACATTGTGTTTGAGAGTGACGTACTTAAGTCAGAAATTAGAGTCTTAAACTTAAATAAAGCCAATTACACAGGTATGAGGGGTGAGTTGGCTATGGTAGGTTGGGAAACCAAATTAAAGGGTATGACGGTTGAAAAGCAATGGCAAACATTTAAAGAAATATTTCAATATTCTCAACAAATATACGTTCCATTGAGAAAAACTCTACGAGAAAAGTGATCCACCCGTGGCTAACTAAAGAAGTTAAGGATAATATTAGATTAAAAGAAGAGGCCTATAACGTTGCCAAGAACAGTAGTAAGCCTGAGGATTGGGAAAGTTTTAGAAACCAGCAAAGGATGACCAAAAAATTGATAAAAAGAGAAAATAGAATATGAAAGTAAACTAGCAAGAAATATAAAAACGGATTGTAAGAGCTTCGACAAGTATGTAAAATGGAAGAGAGTAGCAAAAGTAAACGTTGGTTCCTTAGAGGCTGAGACAGAAGAAATTATAATGGGGATTCAGGAAATGGCAGAGACATTAAACAAATATTTTGTATCGGTCGTCACAGTAGAAGACACAAAAAAATACCAGAAATAGTGGGGAACCAAGGGTCTAATGAGAGTGAGGAACTTGAAGTAATTAATATCAGTAGAGAAAAAGTACTTGAGAAACAAATGGGACTAAAAGCTAATAAATCTCCTGGACCTGATGGCCTACATCCGAGGGTTCTAAAAGAGGTGGCTGCAGAGATAGCGGTTGCATTGGTTGTGATTTTCCAAAATTCCCTAGATTCTAGAACAGTCCCAGCGGATTGGAAGGTAGCAAATGTGACCCCGCTATTCAAGAAAGGAGGGAGAGAGAAAACAGGGAACTACTAGCCTGATATCAGTCGTTGGGAAAACGCTGGAATCCAATATTAAGGAAGTGGTAACAGGGCACTTTGAAAATGATAATATGATTAGGCAGAGTCAATATGCTTTTATGAAAGGGAAATCGTGTTTGACGAACCTATTAGCGTTTTCTGAGGATGTAACTAGCAGGGTAGATAAAGGGGAACCAGTGGAAGTTGTATATTTGGATTTTCAAAAGGCATTCGATAAGGTGCCACATAAAAGGTTGTTATACACGATAAGTGCTCATGGGGTTGGGGGTAATATATTAGCATGAATCGAGGATTGGTTAACGGACAGAAAACAGAGAATAGGGATAAACGGGTCATTTTCAGGCTGGCAGGCTGTAACTAGTGGGGTGCCGCAAGGATCGGTGCTTGGGCCTCAGTTATTTATAATCTATATTAATGACTTAGATAAGGGACCGAGTGTAATGTATCCAAGTTTGCTGACAACACAAAGCTAGGTGGGAAAGTAAGCTGTGAGGAGGATGCAAAGAGGCTGCAAAGGAATATAGATAGGTTAAGTGAGTGGGCAAGAAGGTTGCAGATGGAGTACACTGTGGGGAAATGTAACATTATTCACTTTGGTAGGAAGAATAGAAAAACAGAATATTTTTTAAATGGTGAGAAACTATTAAATGTTGGTGTTCAGAGAGACTTGAGTGTCCTGGTACAAGAAACACAAAAAGTTAGCATGCAGGTATAGCAAGCAATTAGGAAAGTAAATGGAATGATGGCCTTTATTGCAAGTGGGTTGGAGTACAAAAGTAAGGAAGTCTTACTACAATTGTACAGGGCTTTGGTACCTCACCTTGAATACTGTGTACAGTTTTGGTCTCCTTATCTAAGGAAGGATATACTTGCCTTAGAGGCAGTGCAGCGAAGGTTCACTAGATTAATTCCTGGGATGAGAGGGTTGTCCTATGAGGCAAGGTTGAGTAGAATGGCCTATACTTTCTGGAGTTTAGAAGAATGAGAGGTGATCTAATTGAAACATATAAGATTATGAGGGAGCTTAACACCGTAGATGCTGAGAGGTTGTTTCCCCTGGCTGGAGAGTCTAGAACAAGGGGGCATAGTCGCAGGATAAGGGGTCGACCATTTAAGACTGAGATGAGGAGTAATTTCTTCACTCAGAGGGTTGTGAATCTTTGGAATTCTCTACCCCAGAAGGCTGTGGTTGCTGAGTCATTGAATATATTCAAGGCTGATTTCTGGACTCTAGGGGTATCAAGGGATATGGCGATCGGGTAGGAAAGTGGAGTTGAGATCGAAGATCAGCCATGATCTGATTGAATGGCGGAGCAGGCTCTAGGGGCCATGTGGCCTACTCCTGCTCTTATTTCTTATGTTCTAAGACAGAGGTTCAATATTTTAAAGCTCAATGAAACACAGACACTACAATTAATTCCCCATGTCTGGGAACGCAGTACAGAGAAATTCAATTTACCAACTTTAGAATGGGAGTGTCCAATCTTTTTAGCTTTGGAGTCACTTAGGAGCATACTATGGAATGTCAAGATCCACGAATAAAGTTTAAGTTATTATTCCCATTAATTTGCATACATCGCAAGCTGCAGATAATGAATCTTAACACTCTGTTACTTCGCTGTTGGAAAAATCCTAAATCAGAGTTAAGAACTGCTGTTTCCAAACCTTCAGCTCCACAAAATTTAAACATGTAACAGTTTAATCATTTCTTTACACAGAGTGGTGAGAATGTGAAACTCGCTGCCATATGGAGTGGTTGAAGCAGAGAGTATTGACACCTTTAAGGGGAGGCTTGATGCACACGGGGGGAGAAGGGAATGTAGGGCAAGGTGGGAAGAGGTAATTAGAGAAGGAAGAGCCCCATGTGGAGTATAAACACCGCCACAGACGAGTTGGGTCGAAGGGCTCATTTCTGTGCTGTAGATCTAGTGCGTGTAAATAATATAGAAATATAAGCACAAATACATGCAGTTGCCTGGGCCACACTGCCAGGGTTCGTGAGTTACATGGTCCACGGGCTGTAGCTTGGACATCATCACCAAACCCAAGCTGCATCTGAACAAGGGGGAATAAAATCTGTGATCCTCCTATAAACAGATCAATCTCATCAATACCAGTTTCATGGAAAGGACCTTTGCCATATGTCACTCTTAAAATGTCAACTATGAGTGAATAAATGCAAGGCCCCAAAGGCAACAAGGATTATTTTAGTAACTGGATCCAGGATGTAATGCAGGTTCTACATTAATAGCTTTAGAACATTACCTGGTAAATTGGAACCAAGGTTGCCGATGTCAGCAAACGGATCGAAGCTCTGCGACTTTGACTGACTAAATGATATACCTGATGAAGCACCGGAGGCAGCACCAGATGTTGAAGGAAAAGTTGAACCTACATTAGAAACAACCCAGCACAAGTTATTTACAGGCCAGCAGCAATACAAGGGCAATAACAATGGTACAATTTATATTACATTATCCTGCTGGCCAAAACAGAGAACAGATCCCCTTCAATATACTATGTATTTGTATAATCAAAATAAACATGATATATAATGGTCAATATTTGAATGCAAATTCATATCAGCAAAAATGCTTTTTTAAATAAGTCATCACTGCATTCGTATTCTATCATGGAACTTGTTTCACTGTGGAGTATAAATAGGTATGCAGATGTATATGTATATCTGCAAATTGCAGAGCGAAGAGTCAATACACTTGTGCACATACTGGTAAAGTTTGTTGTTTTTACCAATATTCCATGGTTTATTCCACACAGCCAGGAGAGTCAGGTTCCTTATCTACCTCTTCCTCCAGGGCAAATTGGCCACCTATTTACATTATCCATCCTTTGGATGAGACGTTAAACCGAGGACCATTCTGCCCTATCAGGTTGACATAAAAGATCCCATGACACTATTCAAAGAGCAAGGGAGTTCTTCCCGGTGTCCTGGCCAATATTTATCCCTCAACCAACACCACTAAAGAACAGACTATCTGGTCATTATCACATTGCTGTTTGCGAGACCTTGCTATGTGTAAATTGGCTGCCGCATTTCCTACATTACAACAGTGACTACACTTAAAAAGTACTTAATTAGCTATAAATTTGGGATGTCCTGAGGTCGTGGAAGGCGCTGCATAAATGCAAGTTCTTTATTAATTTTCTTTCTATTATAACCAGAACACTAAGGCAATCAAGGGATATGGGGATAGAGCAGGAAAGTGGAGTTGAGGTAGAAGATCATGGTAGAAGCCATGATCTTATTGAATGGCGGAGCAGGCTCGAGGGGCCATATGGCCTACTCCTGCTCCTACTTCTTATATTCTTATGCAGAACACTGGTGGTGTGTATTTAGCCTCACTGTGACTGAATATCTCATTCAATGGAAGAGTATATCATAGACTTAAAAAAATTGTACAAAAGGTTGCAAAGTTCAAACTGGGAATCCCTGGATCAGTTCTAGCGTTTAAATTACTAGATTGTGCGACGGTGTCTCATGTGGACAGGCAACTGGTCCTAACTGGCATCCAGTTCTCAGAAAAGGAGACTCTGTTGGATTAAATGTCTGCTGCCTTAAATAAATTCCAGGGGCAACAGTCATTCCCTTCAGCCTTCATAGAACAAATGAGGCCTTCCGCTGTGACACAAAGAATAGAAGATTTGATGTTTACCAGGTTTCAAAATGTTCCAGATATGAAACGCAGGTGCCAGCCCAGATTTCAAAATTTTCAAGAGACCAGACGCAGGCGTCAATATGACGGAAGGATTAAAGACAGAGAGATTGGTGATGAAAGCTGGCACAGCAAATCCAGTTATATCAACAGAAGACAAAATTGGGACAGTAATAAAGGGCGAATGAATTCCGGGAATACCCAAGGAAAAATCAGGAGATGCTTTAGATGTGACTCTAAGTATCATTATGCGGCAAATTGCCCAGTGCGAAGTCACAGGTTCTTTGAAATGACGCATGAAGTAGTTCTGAGGAAGAGGATGAAGATAATGATAAACATGAACAGATTATACTGGTCACAGGAGTTTTAATCCTGTGATGAATGTATTAGTCTCAGATTCCTTTAATTGTGCGGTGTTAGTGCATGTACTTCAACTGTATATGGGGTAGATTGGTTAAAATGTTATCTTGATTCACTAAGTAGTGAGGATTAAAGCAAGGTTAAGGAATATAAAAGTTCTACATGTTTTAGGTTTGGAGATGACAACATCATGAGGTCACTCAAGAGAGTGGTAATTCCATGTAAGATAGCTGGAATAAGCCATTTTAAAAGTATGGATATGGTCTCCAGTGAGATACCTATGATTTTGGGTAAACCTTCCACGAAAAAGGCAAAAATGAAACTTGGCATGGAACACGATGAGGCAATTACTTCTGGGAAATCGGTTGATCTGCAGTTTACCCAGTCAGGGCATTATTGTATCCCCTTAATAGAACCTGATGTTTCTCATCAGCGTGTTCGGCAAGTATTAATGGCATCAGGTGATAAGGATAAGAAAGAAAAAAAACAAATCGTCTTAAAGTTACACAGACAATTTGCCCACCCTACTTGTCAATGTTTAAAAATCCTGCTAAAAGGTGCAGATGTCGTTGATGAGGAGTATACGAGGCTAATAGAAGAGATTAGTGAGAACTTGTGAAATCTGTAAGAAGTATAGACGGACACCCCCACGTCCTATTGTAAGTATTCCATTAGCACGTGACTTTAATGAGGGAGTTGCCATGGATTTAGAGGTATGGGACAAAGACAAAAATGTTTTCATCTTACATTTTATTGACATGACTACAAGATTTAGTATTTCTATACTAATATATAGTAAGGAGAGGAAGAATATTCTAGATAAAATTATAGAAAAATGGATAGGGACTGGACTTCGGACATCAGCAAAGTTTTTGACCGATAACGGAGGTGAATTCACTTATGTGGAGTTGAGAGATATGTGTGAGATTATGAATATAATTGTCATGAATACAGCAGCTGAGAGCCCTTTTAGCAATGGTCTTTGTGAAAGAAATCATGCTGTGATTGATAACATGTGCATAAAATTTTGGCTGATCGAACAGAGTGTAAATTGTCAACTGCCCTAGCATAGGTAGTTTATGCAAAGAATTCTCTTCAGATGGTTGGAGGATATCGTCCTTACCAACTAGTCTATGGGCGCAATCCCGAATTACCTTCTGTTCTTTGTGATAATCCTCCTGCTCTGGAAGGTACTACAATTAGTGCCATTTTTCTGAACATTTAAATGCTATGCATGCAGGGAGACAGGCTTTTGTCAAGGCTGAGGTATCAGAAAATTCGTAGAGCACTGTGGCATCATATTAGACCATCTGAGACAGAGTTCAATTTAGGAAATTTGGTATACTATAAGAGAGAAAATCAGAGAATGGAAAGGCCCTGGTAAGGTAATAGGTCGTGATATTAAGACAGTACTTATCCAACATGGCAATCAAACTGTTAAGGTTCATTCCTCACAATTAATTGGAATTAATTATAAAATCTCGGACTCTGAGCAGTTAATAGAAGTAAACGAGGCACCTTGTGTTCATGATTTTTTGATGAGGTTCCTCAGGGCTGGACAGTGGTAATGTCAGTGATCAAGAAACACATGACAGAGCTATCACATCCACAGAACTATTATCCAAAGTGGGTACATGGTGACATATGTTCCAGAAGGGACTAACGAATGGAGGGATGCAATAATTTTGGGCCGTGCAGGCAAAGCTACTGGAAGGTTTAAATTTTGGTTGAATGTTCAGGATGATGGCCAAGAATCGAGGTCCATGGACTGGCAGAATGAGGTAAAAGAGCGACGAGTAGGAAAGCGGAGTGCAAGTAATAATAGGGAGTCCGGAAGTGAATCTCACATCAGAAAATGAGCATGAACTAGAGATGAAAGCGGGAGATCTTGCAGTGGTGGTCCCTACAGACATAGAAGTAGAAGCAGGAGACATGGCTTGACTAGGTCAGACAATGAAACAAAGACCACAGAACAGTCACGTAGCAGAACTAGAAGCAGATGTCCGCACGATCGTGAAGTTTTGGTGGCTGCCAATAAACTTGAGGATAAATGAGTAAGAAAGGCAAAACAAAGCGAGTTAGATAGTTGGAAAGAATTTGGAGTTTATTCTGAGGTAACAGATAAGGGTCAACCAGCTTTGTCGCATAGATGGGTTTGTACTGAGAAAGTCCTTGCAGATGGGACTTATAAGGCTAAAGCGAGATTGGTAGCTAGGGGTTTTGAAGAGAGACTGGGTGATACAGATGTTTGAGTGGATTCTCCCACTGCTGGAAAGGTAATCTTTAAAATCTTTTTGGCTCTTTTGGCGACATTTTCATGGCAGTGTAGATCAATTGACATAAAAGACGCATTTCTGCAGGGCGATACTTTTCAGAGAGAAGTGTTTCTGAAACCACCTAAAGAGGCAGCAGATGCGGAAGGAAAATTATAGAAACTAAACAAATGCGTCTATGGCCTGAATGATGCTTCCAAGGTATGGTATTTTCGGTGAGATCTGTTTGGCTGAAAAATAGGTTGTGTTCAAATAAAAGCAGATCCCACAATGTTTTATTGGTACCATAAAGGAAAACTTTCAGGCATTTTCATGATGCATGTTGATGATTTCTCATGGGGTGGTACTGCGGAATTTGAGAAATTCGTCATTGATAATAGTAGTCCCTGGCAACCATGTGTGCAGGAAGTGTGTCCAGCTGCAGCTACTGGCTAACCGCATTTCGGAGCTGGAGCTGCGGGTGGATTTACTGTGGAGCATCCGCGATGCTGGGATTATCATGGATAGCACGTTCAGTGAGGTGGTCACACCGCAGGTAAAGATTATGCAGGCAGAAAGGAAATGGGTGACCACCAGGCAGAGTAAAAGGACTAGGCAGGTAGAGCAGGAGTCCCCTGGGGCCATCTCCCTCTCAAACAGATATACCGCTTTAGATACTGTTGGGGGCGATGGCTTATCAGGGGAAAGCAGCAAGAGCCAAGTTCGTGGCACCACGGGTGGCTCTGCTGCACAGGAGGGGAGGAATAAGAGTGGCAGGACTATATTGATTGGGGATTCAATTGTAAGGGGAACAAATAGGCGTTTCTGCGGCCGTAAACATGACTCCAGGATGGTATGTTGCCTCCCTGGTGCTAGGGGCAAGGATGTCATGGAGCGGCTGCAGGGCATTCTGGAGGGGGAGGGTGAACAGCCAGTAGTCGTGGTCCATATCGGTACCAACGACATAGGTAAAAAAGGGATGAGGTCCTGCAAGGTGAATTTAAGGAGTTAGGTGATAAATTAAAAAGCAGGACCTCAAAGGTAGTAATACTTCCAGTGTCACGTGCTAGTGAGTATAGGAACAGGAGAATAGACCAGATGAATGCATGGCTGCAGGGATGGTGTAGGAGGGAGGGATTTAGATTCCTGGGACATTGGGACTGGTTCTGGGGAAGGTGGGACCTATACAAGCGGGACGGGTTATACCCGAGCAGGACTGGGACCGATGTCCTCGCGGGGGTGTTTGCTAGTGCTGTTGGGGAAGGTTTAACCTAGAATGGCAGGGGGATGGGAAGCTGAGCAGGGAGACAGAGGAGGGGGAAACAAGGATGGAAACAAAAGACAGAAAGGGAAGAAGCAATAGTGGAAGGCAGAGAAAACAAGTGCGAAAAACAAATAGGGCCATAGTGCAGAATAAAACTAAGATGACTAGCAATCTTAAAAAGACAAGTCTAAAGGCAGTGTGTCTAAATGCGCGGAGCATTTGCAATAAGCTAGATGAATTAACAGCGCAGATAGATATTAACGGTTATGATACAGTTGCGATTACGGAGTCATGACTGCAGGGTGACCAAGGATGGGAACTGAACATCCAGGGGCATTCAATATTTAGGAAGGACAGGCAAAAAGGGAAAGGAGGTGGGGTAGCATTGTTAGTAAAGGAGGAAATCAATGCAACAGTGAGGAAGGATATTGGCTCGGAGAACCACGATGTGGGATCTTTATGGGTGGAGCTAAGAAACACCAAGGGGCAGAAAACATTGGTAGGGGTTGTCTCCAGGCCCCCAAGCAGTAGTGGAGATGTAGGGGAGGGCATTAAACAGGAAATTAGAGATGCATGCAAGAAGGGTACAACTATAATCATGGGTGACTTTAATCTACATGTAGATTGGTCAAACCAAATTAGCAAAATACTGTGGGGGAGGAATTCCTGGAGTGTGTACGTGATGGTTTTCTAGACCAACTAGAGAACAGGCGATCCTAGACTGGGTATTGTGCAATAAGAAAGGATTAATTAACAATCTTTTTGTGCGGGATCCCTTAGGGAAGAGCGACCATAACATGATAGAATTCCTCATTAAGATGGAGAGTGAAGTAGTTGAATCCAAAACTAGATTCCTGAATCTAAATAAAAGAAATTACGAAAGTATTAAGTGCGAGTTGGCTATGATAGATTGGGGAACTTTACTAAAAGGGATGACGGTGGATAGGCAATGGCTAATATTTAAAGAACATGTGCAGGAATTACAACAATTATTCATTCCTGTCTGGTGCAAAAATAAAACAGGAAAGGTGGCTCAATCGTGGCTTACAAAAGAAATTAGGGATAGTATTAGGTCCAAAGAGGAGACATATAAAATTGGCAGAAAAAGCGGCAAGCCTGAAGATTGGGAGCAGTTCAGAATTCAGCAAAGGAGGACAAAAAGAGATTGATTAAGAGGGGAAAAATAGAGTATGAGAGTAAATTAGCAGGGAACATAAAAACTGACTGTAAAAGCTTCTATAAATATGTCAAGAGAAAAAGATTAGTGAAAACAAATGTAGGTCCCTTACAGTCAGAAATGGGGGAAATTATAATGGGGAACAAAGAAATGGCAGAACAATTAAACACATACTTTGGTTCTGTCTTCACAAAGGAGGACACAAATAACCTCCCAGAAATGTTAGGGAACCAAGGGTCTAGTAAGAGGGAGGAACTGAAGGAAACCAATATTAGTAAAAAAAAGTGCTAGGGAAATTAACGGGGCTAAAGGCTGACAAATCCCCAGGGCCTGATAATCTACATCCCAGAGTACTAAAGGAAGTGGCCCTGGAAATAATGGATGCATTGATGATCATCTTCCAAAATTCTATAGACTCTGGAACAGTTCCTACAGATTGGAGGGTGGCAAATGTAACCCCACTATTTAAAAAAGGGAGAGAAAAAAAACAGGGAATTACAGACCAATTAGCTTAACATCAGTCGTGGGGAAAATGCTAGAGTCTATTATAAAAGATGTGATAACAGAACACTTGTAGGGCATTAACGGGATTGGACAAAGTCAGCATGGGTTTATGAAAGGGAAATCATGCTTAACAAATCTACTGGAGTTTTTTGAGGATGTAACTAGTAGAACAGATAGGGGGGAACCAGTGGATGTGGTGTACTTGGATTTTCAGAAGGCTTTTGATAAGGTCCCACACAAGAGGTTAATGTGCAAAATTAAAGCACATGGGATTGGGGGGAATTGGTTGACAGACAGGAAACAGAGAGTAGGAATAAACGGGTCTTTTTCCGGATGGCAATCAGTGACTCGTGGGGTACCGCAGGGATCAGTGCTTGGGCCCCAACTATTCACAATATATATCAATGATTTGGATGAGGGAACGAAATGTAACATTTCCATGTTTGCAGACGACACAAAGCTGGGGTGGAATGTGAGCTGTGAGGAGGATGCAAAGAGGCTTCAATGTGATTTAGACAAGTTGGGTGAGTGGGCAAGAACATGGCAGATGCAGTAGAACGTGGATAAATGTGAGGTTACCCACTTTGGTTGTAAAAACAGAAAAGCAGATTATTGTCTGAATGGTGATAGATTGGGAAAAGGGGAGGTGCAACGAGACCTGGGTGTCCTTGAACACCAGTCGCTGAAAGCGAGCATTCAGGTGCAGCAAGCACTTAGGAAGGCGAATGGCATGTTGGCCTTCATTGCAAAATGATTTGGGTACAGGAGCAAGGATATCTTACTGCAGTTATACAGGGCCTTGGTGAGACCACATCTGGAGCATTGTGTGAAGTTTTGGTCTCCTTATCTGAGGAAGGATGTCCTCGCCATGGAGGGAGTGCAACAAAGGTTTATCAGACTGTTTCCTGGGATGGCAGGGCTGAAGTATGAGGAGAGATTGGGTTGACTAGGCCTATATTGACTAGAGTTTAGAAAAATGAGAGGTGATCTCATTGAAACATGTAAAATTCTAACAGGACTAGACAGACTAGATGCAGGGAGGATGTTCCCGATGGCTGGGGAGTCCAGAACCAGGGGTCACAGTCTCAGGATACGGGGTATGCCATTTAGAACAGAGATGAGGAGAAATTTCTTCACTCAGAGGGTGGTGAACCTGTGGAATTCTCTACCACAGAAGGCAGTGGAGGCCAAGTCATTAGATGTATTCAAGAAGGAGATAGATATATTTCTTAATGCTAAAAGGATCAAGGGATATGGGGAAAAAGCAGGAACAGGGTACTGAGTTAGACGATCAGCCATGATCTTTTTGAATGGCGGAGCAGGCCCGAAGGGCCGAATGGCCTACTCTTGCTCCTATTTTCTATGTACTAGAGAATGTTTTACGGACAAATAAAACATTATGAAAATTAAATATAGATAAATGCGTACTTAAGTTCTCATCCTTAGGTGACCCAAAGGAAATGAAGCTAGTTATCTTTAGCAATACTTCACATGCTAATCTTCCTGATGGGTATTCTAGTGCAGCTGGTTTCATAGTGTTTCTTATGGGTGAGAATGAGAAATGTTGTCCGTTAACTTGGGAAGCGAAGAAAATAAAAAGCATTGTTAAAAGTACTTTGGCTGCTGAAACACTGGCTCTTGTAGATGCAGTAGATATGGAATTCTAGTTGGCAAATACCTTGAGTGACATCCTATACAATGGGAATACTGAAGATAGTATACCCATTGAAAGGTTATGTAGACAATCATTCATTGTGCAATAATGTACACTCTATGAAAAAATCTGAGTGAGAAAAGATTACCTTGGATTGACCTTGCTGGCTAGAACAAATGCTGGAGAGAAAGGAAATCTCTAAAATTAAATGGGTGGGTTCAATCCATCAACTGTCAGATTGTTTTACTAAAAGAAGTACATGTATGAAGAAATTATTAGGGATCCTGGAGAAGGGTCGCTTCACAATGTAATGCTTTGAATAGTATAAGTTGTACAGAGTATGGAAGTTTTTCATTTTTGAAATTTTGTTTGTATTGTATATATAAAATTTAATTTTTTACATTTTATTTGAGAAGGGAATCTGTTAATTGTATCCATGTGATTTACACAAACTCATGTTAATTATATCCAGGTGCTGGGTATCAATTGGGGACTCTTATATCCATTTATAGGAGGGTGTGTAATGGGATCTCGGGGGAAATAAAGGCTTGGAAGCAACTGAAGACTAGGCTCTAGTATTCTATCCTTCACCACTTGGCTATCCAACTTTTTACACGTGATGCCCAGGAAGCAGGTTTACTGAAAATGTATTTTAAAACAAGCACGTTACTTTGTGCTGTAGTTCCAAACGTAGCCTTATTATTCTGTTGTGGAACCGTGTTGCTGCTCGGAGCCCAGGCATCCCAGCCACTCATCAGGTCCGGTTGACTGGCAGAAGACGATACTTTTGATGACTCAGGTGGTGCATTCCCTGGAAGTAAGCACAATTTGTAAATTTGTACTAATTCAAACATTTTCCCAGAATCATTATAATACTCAGGATACTAAAAAGCACCATGATTATTTATAACCAAAACAACAATTGAATATTCAACAAATTACAACAAGGCCTCGCTACAAAGACCATTTTTAGAATTGTATCCCGCATACATGGAGGGTGTGAGTTTTAATGCTCCATTGTACATAAAAATGATCCATTTTCACTTGTTTTAAAATGTGCTTTTGCAAACGGTCAAGGAATGCAAAAAAAACACACACCATGTGAGGCCCCTCAGATAGACAATGAAGACTTGTTTGAAGTTCTAAGGATTTTTCTGAATGCACATTTTACAAAATATAAACAGCAAACAAGACCAATCAACTTTGGGTAAGCAACCAATTACTTTGGACAGCAGTCAATTACAAGTGAAATAAAAGATTGAATAGTATAAGTAATATTTATTAAATGGGGAATCCAAGTGGATTGTGACAAGAATTACAATATTTAAATACATGCAGCAACTCAGAAACCTTATCCCTAACTGGCTGCATTACTGTGCACTAAGTGAAGGAACTCTGTGGCGCACTGAAGTTAGAGATGATACTGGGGGTTAAAGGGTTAAATTATGAGGACACATTGCATGAACTTGGCTTATATTCCCTTGAGTATAGAAGACTGAGGGGTGGTCTAATCGAGGTGTTTAAAATAATAAAGGGATTAGATGAGGTAGATAAAGAGAATCTATTTCCTCTGATGGGGGAATCCAGAACAAGAGAGCATAATCTTAAAATTACAGCTAGGCCATTCATAGAATCATAGAAAGGTTACAGCATGGAAGGAGGCCATTCGGCCCATCGAGTCCACGCCGGCTCTATGCAAGAGCAATCCAGCTAGTCTCACTCCCCCACCCTTTCCCCGTAGCCCTGCAAATTTTTTCCTTTCAAGTACTTATCTAGTTCCCCTTTGAAGGCCATGATTGAATCTGCCTCCACCACCCCCTTGGGCAGTGCACTCCAGATCCTAACCACTCGGTGTGTAAAAAAGTTTTGCCCTCATGTCACCTTTGGTTCTTTTGCCAATCACCTTAAATCTCTCTCCTCTGGTCCTTGACCCTTCCACCAATGGGAACAGTTTCTCTATATCTACTCTGTCTGGACCCATCATGATTTTGAATATCTCTATCAAATCTCTTCGCAACCGTCTCTGTTCCAAGGAGAACAATCCCAGTTTCTCCAGTCTATCCACGTAACCAAAGTCCCTCATCCCTAGAATCATTCTAGTAAATCTCTTCTGCACCCTTTCTAAGGCCTTCACATCTTTCCTGAAGTGTGGTGCCCACAACTGGACACAATACTCCAGTTGTGGCCGAACCAGTGTTTTATAAAGGTTCATCATGACTTACATACTTTTGTACTCTATGCTTCTATATATAAAGCCCAGGATCCCGTATGCTTTTTTTAAACAACTTTTTTAACCTGCCCTGCCACCTTCAACGATTTGTGCACATATACCCCCAGATCTCTCTGTCCCTGTACCCCTTTTAGAGTTGTGCACTTTAGTTTATATTGCCTCTCCTCGTTCTTCCTACCGAAATGTATCACTTTGCATTTTTCTGCGTTAAATTTCATCTGCCATGTGTCCACCCGTGCCACCAGCCTGTCCATATCCTCTTGAAGTCTATCATTATCCTCCTCACTGTTTACTACCCTTCCAAGCTTTGTGTCATCTGCAAATTTTGAAATTGTGCCCTGTACACCCAAGTCCAAGTCATTAATATATATCAAGAAAAGCAGCGGTCCCAGCACTGACCCCTGAGGAACACAACTGTACATTTCCCTCCAGTCCGAAAAACAACAGTTCACCACTATTCTCTGTTTTCTGTCCCTTAGCCAATTCTGTATCCATGTTGCTACTGCCACCTTTATCCCATGGGCCGCAATCTTGATGATAAGCCTACCGTGCGGCACTTTATCAAACGCCTTTTGAAAGTCCATATGCACCACATCAACTGCATTGCCCTCATCTACCCTCTCTGTTACCTCATCAAAAAACTCTATCAGGATAGTTAAACACGATTTGCCTTCAACAAATCCATGCTGGCTTTCCCTGATCAATCTACCCTCGTCCAAGCGATTGTTAATTCTGTCCCAGATTATCGTTTCTAAAAGTTTCCCCACCACTGAGGTTAAATTGTCTGGGTTTATCCTTACACCCTTTTTTGAACAAGGGTGTAAGATTTGCAATTCTCCAGTCCTGTGGCACCACCCCTGTATCTAAGGAGGATTGGAAGATTATGGCCAGTACCTCCGCAATTTCCACCTTTACTTCCGTCTGCAACCTAGGATGCATCCCATCCAGACCGGGTGACTTATCTACTTTAAGTACAGCTAGCCTTTTAAGTACCTTTTCTTTATCAATTTTTAGCCCATCCAGTATCTCAACTATACCTTCCTTTACTGAAACTGTGGAAGCATCTTCTTCCTTGCCACCTTCAACGATTTGTGCACATATACCCCCAGATCTCTCTGTCCCTGTACCCCTTTTAGAGTTGTGCACTTTAGTTTATATTGCCTCTCCTCGTTCTTCCTACCGAAAGACAGATGCAAAGTACTCATTTAGTACCTCAGCCATCCCCTCTGCCTCCATGAGTAGATCTCCTTTATGGTCCCTAATTGGCCCCACCTCTCCTCCTACTACTCGTTTACATGCCTGTAGAAGACTTTTAGATTCCTTATTGTGTTGGCCACCAATCTATTCACATACTCTCTCTTTGCCCCTCTTATTTCCTTTTTCACTTCCCCTCTGAACTTTCTACATTCTGCCTGGTTCTCACTCGTGTTATCAACCTGACATCTGTCATACGCCCCTTTTTTCCATTTCATCTTATTCACTATCTCTTTTGTCGTCCAGGGAGCTCTGACTTTAGTTGCCCTACCTTTCTGCCTCATGGGAATGTGCCTAGACTGTACCTGAACTATCTCCTCCTTATAGGAGGAGTGTAATCAGGAAGCACTTCTTCACACAAAGGGTAGTAGAAATCTGGAACTCTCTTCCCCAAAAGACTGTGGATGCTGGGATAATTGAAGTTTTGAAGACTGAGAACGATAGATTTTTATTAGGTAAGGGTATCAAGGGATATGGGTCAAAGGTGGGTAAATGGGGTTGAGATACAGATCAGCCATGGTGGAACAGGTTCAAGGGACTGAATGGCAGACTCCTGTTCCTATGTTCCTAGAGGATAAGTTGAATCTATTGTATGTTATTGGTGGCAATACAATTGGAATGTTTTCTGTCTGTTTATAAATACTTTAAAAAAAAAACTAGCCTCTGATAAGTATTTTCTATCAGGACAGTTAATTAAATCTGTACTAACCATACACCGCTAAGAATAAATTCTGTCCTGGTTCAAACAAATACACATTTGACAATAGTGATCTCTTTAATTTGCAATCAATGCAGCAACAGATCCACAGCGAACTCTGTAACCCTGCAAAATGTGGAATTCAAAAAACGTTCTCTTTGCTACTCAGGAAAAGGTTGGTAACAGCTTTAAATATTCAAGTGAAAGCATGTTACATACATTGTTTTGTGCAAATTTTCCTTGAGGGGTGAGGATTTTGAATTCACAAAAACTTTCATCGCTGTTTCCCTACTGGAAAGGAAAATGCTCTTTAACATTGAGCAGGACAAGCAAGAAACTCTGGAGAGAAGGCAGACAGCGGGTATGATATGTGGGCACAGTCTCTCCATTGAATATAGCCTAATGTAAGTGGAAAATAAATAATGGAGGAAGAATTAAACATTATTGAGACAACCTTACCTATACTGAAGTAATCGGAGCTTGAGGATGGGTGAGGGATGCCATTTGTGGATGGAAAAGCAGGTGCATTAGGACTGAAAAACTGTCCAAACAAATCTGGCTCAATTTGATCAAGCTTGGCTGTTGAAGATGCAGCACCAAATGGATCAAAGGAGTCTGCTGGGAAAAAAGTTAACAGGTAAATAAATCTGTTTTAGCGTTATCAGTCAACGATCAACTGAAAATGCACAGTGCACATTACTGACTTACATAAATCTTAAGTTCGCCTAAAAAGTGAGGAGCTGACTGGTGCTGCATGACTGGAGAGAAATTTTGCTTTATCGTGAGTTGAGTTGTCAATCAGCTTGGCGTATTTACAAACTCATCTATTAAGATCATTCAGCATGACTAATGTTTCAGAATAACAACTGAGTGTGAAAAGGTACCAATACTCTTATACTTCAGCTTCTGCCTGTTGATTTAAGGGGGATGTAAAATGGATAATGGCCTCAAATTAAAGTGGATAATGGAAGTGAGCATTGGGGACCTGTGGGTACCCTCCTTAATGTGACAACTGATCAAGAAGCCATTCAGGGAATAGGAACAGAAGTCTTAAAAGGGTACAGAGTTTCTTCTGAACAATTCCAGCTGGTCTGAAATTATAGATTCCAAACACTTAAAGGACACATTTTCTACCACACTGCAAGAACCTTAATGGATGACCAGTTATCTAAATGGAATTAGAGACAGCAGTTTCAACTCTCCAATGACCTACATCTCAATATGCAAAGTCACTTCCTATTCATTCCCAACATACACAATTCCCAATTCATGCAGAGCTTTTAAAATGTAGACTACTAGTTCTGGCTACCTATGCTTTTAGAAGAATCCCTACTATTTTGTCTACACCATTTCCTAATCCACTGATAGTAACTGGTGCCACAATCACAACTACGCACACTGCACACAGAGTTAAAGATTTCCCCTTACCCCATAAAAATTAAATTGGCATACCTTAGTGTAATATACTTGAGCAGAACTATAATCATCAAAAAAAAATTGAGATGCTAGACCTGGGTTCTCTCCCTAAGTAAATATAGAACAGGGTACCTGCACTGTTACAAGGCAGTAGAGACTGAAATGATGTTGCAAACCACAATAGTGAAGCTCAGACACATTATCGTCAGCTCAAGCTTTAAATGCATTACTGCCCCATAACACATTATTCCATATAGAAAAACAGCAATTTCTTAGTTTTTGCTGGTGACCATGACATGAAGGACACTGATGATTGGCAGGGTCCTCTGATAAAACCATGCAATTTGAGAGATAGCAGTTTACTGTACTGAACAATATAGAATCATAGCTTCTATTTGTTATACAGTGTGCAGTCTCACACCGTTTCACAATGTTGCCCTTCTCGGATTTGAACTCTTGTGTTTTCTTTATAACGCGCTTTCCAAACCAAACATGAAGCTTACAGGGGCAGTCTGGCAACTTCAGTCATACTCTATTCTGAATCAGGTCATGTGTTCAAGTCAGCTGCTCGACACTACAACCTACATGCCTTGGTGGAGTAAGTTAATGAGCAATTTGCTGCACCAGCAGATAGATAGAATGCTACCTAGAGGCAAAGGATTGCAGTTTAGAAAGGAGGTGGAAGAGGAACAGATTATACCAGCTCAACCACTTTGAATTGCACCTCCAACTAACCTCAAGTGAAACAGTGACCATGGATAAGTCTACAGTTCATACTAACAGAAGGTGATGAATTGTTTTACTCGAAACCAAAACTTTTGAAGGGGGGGCAGGGCAGACGTGGAGATATTTTCCTCAATCTCTGCACCTCAAGACACAAAAGCATCTTTTCTGTTTGATCTCTAGACCAATCAGAACTTCCCAATTTAACAAAAAAGCATCCTAAATTGATAGTTCTGGTTATTCAGTAGACGTGAGTGATCTCCATCTGTAGCAATACCTACCTGCTGAAGTGTGCACTGCAGAAGATACTGGAACTGGTTCCACTGGCGGTGGAGGTGCTCCACTGAAGAAGAAATCATTCCCTCCCCCAATAAGGTCAGCTGAGAGATCCTGCTGCATTTCTGGTGCACCTCCAGCAAACAAATCATTCAGCAGATCAGCATTGCTAGATGAACTCTTCATTTCCGTTGTAGGAGGGGCAATGTCAGACTGGACATCACTATTCAGTCCAAGTAAATCCACGTTGTCCTCGGTAGGAGATTCTGTGGCTTGCTCTGCTGGCGATCCAAAATCTGCTTCGAAGAAAAAGTTTATAGTGTCCGTTTGTTCTGGTTCAGTTGGGCTTTCTGGCTCATCAACCTTCACTGTGCTGCGCTCACTAGAAAAAGTAGCAAACTCATCATCTGATGGCCCGCTTTCATCCACCAAGCCTGTATGACCTTCATCTGGAGACTGTCCTTCTGCGGCCTTGGAATCCTCTTTTCCTTCTGATAAACAAACAAAGCGTTAGGCCGAAACTGACCATGTTCACACAAGCCGTTAAAATCACTCCGTGTACATTCATTTTTCCTCCTTCCAATTTCCCTCCTCATTGTCCTTAGATGGTAACTTATAACAATGGCTCTCTGCTATCTCACCAACTCGCTATATTTCAAGTGACTTTGGTCAGTGAATCGGTGGGCCATTTGACCATGAGGGTCATCTCAGCTACATCTGTCTTCAGCTGGCGTCCAAACACAAACACTTTCCATCAGAAAACACTGGGGAACAGTGGCGTCCAAGAGCATGGAGTCAACTGTAGTGCTCCCACCAATTACTTGGCTGAGGTCAGCTAACTTAGCACAGAACAGGGATCATAACTGCAACCTTCCTGGTCTGTATTGCTTAGTATCACACCAGGTAGCGCACTGACCCAACTGGGTAAGCTTCTACAAAAAACCCTTTGGTGTGTTTCCTCGATGGCTCAGCAAACAGCCAATGTCTCTCGGAGAGAATTGAAAATTGGTGGGGGAAAAAAAAATCCCTCCATGAAATAGTTTCAAAGCAGAGAGCAATAAAGAAAAATAAAAGAGTTTCTATAAACATAGTTACACCAGCTTGAAACAAAAAAAAATAAGCAGGCTAAAATTAAAGAGCATGCTATGCTGTTGATGGACCCAAGTTATGAGAAGTAAATGTTACCCTCCCCCCAATTAAATTCAAGAAGTGCACAAATTCAAAGTAATTGATGGTGTTTAACACAGACTAATTTCAGACATTCTACATCCTGATTAATACTACTTGGAAAGATGCCCACCTAATTTTCAGCAGCAAAATAATTATTTATGTCTTTATTGTTTATCCAAAGTTTCTGTGTAAGAGCGTAGTTTTAACTGCTGTTTTAACTGATTTCACAAACACAACAACACATGTATTCAGGTGGCTAACTAACCAGAATGGTTGCTGAAGAGCAGTAGTTCAGTGAAGATTAGGTCAGGATTAATGCTTGCACTACATACAATTGATAAGATGGTGAAGCTAGTCCAACATGAAATGTAGAACTAATAACTTAATAGTTTTATTTACTTGTGAATTCGATAATAAGCATTCTCAACTCCTGACTAAGTTATTGTTAACTGCAAGGTCTTGCTCCTTTTAGCAGGTGCAGTGGAACTTTTTTTTAAAAAAATACCCCTTGAAACAAAAATCAAGGAATTATTAATAAAATGAAGTCTCTATATACTGCACTAGTTGAAATCTGAGCAATTCATCCAGATCAGGCAACATTCACCTTCCCAATTTAGTGTTTCGAAAAAACTGTTGGAGGTGTCACTGTTCTGATGCGATGCCTCATCCTCGCTTGTATTCTCTGAAGCGTGGTCCGATTTAGGGGTCTCTGCATCATACTGTGCTGTCGACCCTGGTTGTCTGGGCAGTTCAGGTTTTCCTTTATATGGTGAGAAAAACATTTATAAATCTCAAAATTTTCTCAAGTAATATATTTTTGCTACATCTACGGATTTTTTTTTGAATATTAGGCACAATTTTTACTAACAATAAAATTGTTCTCACACTTCACTGTCACTACTCAATAAATATTGGCCCGTGAGCATGGCAGTACAGTAAAATTCAAAAATCAAACCAATCTAGATGCCTCCACTGAGGAAGTTCTTTGTATTGCATAAACTTATTCTCACCTATATAATACAAAAATTATCAACAAAATCTAATGCATTAGTTATGTGACTATGGGTTACTAATGAGCATTAATTTGTGCATACATCCAACCTACAGAGAAACAGTGCCAGAACAGAGAACATGCAAAACTTTTCACTCTTTGCCTAAAATAGTTTCTTACACAAATTGTTCAATGCCTAGAATTCATGCTTACAGAAAATATGCTTATAGATACAGGAGTAGGGCAACAGGGAGGGGTAGAATAAACGATCACTGGGAGTACAAATTACACATTAACAGAAGGTTCCAATGCTTTCCAAAGTGCTGGCATGAGTGAGCAAGGGATCAGAAAACAGCAAAGAATTGAATTCTCTGAGCTGCTACACACAGCTCAGCTCAGAAAAAATAAGACATTTTCCTCCCCAGCCACCAAAGAATCTTACAGCACAGTAGGAGGCCACTCAATCCACTGTGCCTCTGCCGGCTCTTTGTAAGAGCTATCCTATTAGTCCCCTGCTCAATACTCCAGCTGAGGCCTAACCAGTGATTTCTAAAGGTTTAGCATAACTTCCTTGCTTTTGTACTCTATGCCTCTATTTATAAAACCTGTATGCTTTTTTAACAGCCGTATCAACTTGTCCTGCCACCTTCAAAGATTTGTATATGTCACTAGACCTGATAAAGGTCACTCAGTACAAAGGAATCACTCACTGTGGTTTGAAATGTGCCCTATTCAGATATACAGTATATCACTGCTCCCTATGTATAAACAGAATTACAATATGTGTCACTCTTACTGATCACAAATGTTACTCTTAGCATCTCCTTCATGTTGACAGCTCTGAGCTGCAGCTTCTGCAACTGTTTGCACTGAGGCAGTCAGTTCCTTTATGAATCTGCCTAATTTGAAACTTTTGTGTCAAACAAGCGTCTACAGAACTTCTTGATTTAGACTGTACTCCATCTGCACTCTTGCAACCAACATATATTACCTCATACTTTACTTTGAACTGCCATCTGCCACTGTTCTGCCTGCTCGCTTAATCCATGTTCTATTGCATTCTTCTGCTCTCTTCCTCTCAATTCCTAGCTTAGTATCAACTGCACACTTGGATATACTTCCTTTGTATCATAGTGGGATTTTTATTGATTTAATTTAGGGGGGGATTTTTGGTTTAGTTTACATTATGTTACTGATACAAAGTTAAGCTCAGGTTACACAGGGCTAATTAAACTTCCAGAGTTCCAGTATTACCTTATGACTTGATAGTAAAAAAATCTATAGGCACTGAATATTGGTTGGTTGGGAATATTCATGTGCTATCCCGAGGGAAAATGAGATAGCCATTAAAACTGTTTACTTTTACATACACACATTCATTTTGAGACAATGGGAAGCCTTTGAGCTTGCATCTGGGGACAGAATGGGTTTTAATTCAATACACCGAATGTACAGAGAGCTGAGGAAGGAGTCAGAGGTCAGCTTTTATCATTCTATGTCTCTCTGGACAAGTCAGTCTAGGGAGTCTGAGTCAGCCAGACAGGTCTTGCTTTCTCTTCAGCCAGCAAGGGAGGCTATAAGACCACAGGCTATGGTATGAATGCATGTAACTTGTAAGAGAAAATGATAATACCACTTACTTTAGGGACTGCTAACTCGTAAAGTGAGTTCAGCCTGTAACTAGGCAAAGTTGCGCATTTTGTTATTTGTCATGGTATGAGGTACAAAAAGAAATAGATCTCATTGGGATATACTGTGTTCTGTTCATTCATACATTTCATGTAAAGTAAACCAGTTTGTTGGTTTGCAATTGGCCTCATCTTGCTACAATGCTTTTCAGTTTGCCTCCCAAAAAGATGGGAGAAGTGAGCTTTCAAAGATTTCCGATTTCTCATCTATTTCTTTTAATACCCTTGGGAAGAAACTGGGGCCTGGAGACCTATCTGGCTTTGATACCATTAATTTAAATTTTTCAATTCTTCTGTTTATATAATCCCTGTAAGTTTCCCTCCTTCATTAATTCCCTGTACACATGGCACTGTGTTCTACTTCTCTGCTGTGAAGACCGAAACAAAATATTGAGCACTTTTGCTACCCATTACCACTGTCATGCCTATAGCCGTTTTTAATAGGCCCTTTATCACTCTCCAGGCTCTTTTATCACTCTCTTGAGGTAGCTTTGCTCGTATCCTTGATACTATCTGCAAGATGTTTTTCATACTCCTTTTTTGCCCTCATTATAGTTTTTATAATTTTCTTGGTTTCGTTTTGTTGCTTTCTATATTTCTCCCACTCCTCATTCTTGTCCAATATTATTTGCCCTTACATAAGCAGTTACTTAAATTCTTTTCTACAAGCTGCACATATAGGTAGCCTGGATACTAGTTTGGGTCCCAAACATACCAAATTTAGACAGCATCTCTTGCTGCTCTTCACGGCTAGAGAAGAGAATCTTGGGATTGAGTCCCTTTGTCATAAAGTTTTCCCAGGGTGGCATATTACTGTTGGTGTCTCGAGGCTCCACCTCTACTTCCAGAGTTACCTGGAAGAGGTCTGGATATTTCTCCTGAATGTCACATGCATCAAGATCATACCTGCAAAACAGAATCACCATTTTATCAGAATCATTTTACAACTAAACCTTCGAATTAGCTTTGTTCTGATCCCTGTGTTCATGATACTGGGACATACAATCCCGTTGAGCATACTACTGCACATACAATGTAACGCATACTGAATTACAGTAAAACGTAACTACTTACTTCAAGTTTGTAAAATATATAAGTCAGACAGTATCTCTCATCCACAATGTTCACATTTTTAACCACTAATAGTAATCGGTCACTGAGCCCTCTAGATTGAACTCAGAATGAACCAATTTCTTGATGTTTATCATCGGAGTATAAACACCAACTGCAGTAACGACATTTCTCTGAATATTCAAAAGCAAAATACTGCAGATGCTGGAAATCTGAAATAAAAACAGAAAATGCTGGAAATCTGAAATAAAAACAAAAAATGCTGGAAATACTCAGCAAGTCAGGCAGCATCTATAGACAAAAAAAAGTTAACATTTCAGGTTGATGACCCTTTGTCAAAACTGGAAGAAGCTGAAGATTAAACAGTTTTTAAGCAAGTACAGAGCCAGGGGAAGTGGGGTGGGGGGGGGGGGGGAGGGAGGAAGGGGAGAGGAGGAAAGAACAAAAAGGAAGGTCTCTGATAGGATGGAGGGCAGGAGTGATTAACTGACAAAAGGGATGATGGTGCAAGGCGAGGAAGGTGGTAATGGGACAAGTAAAGAAACAAAAGATGGGTCTAGAGGAGCTGTAAATAGCAACATTAGAACCATTACGAGCACTTGCTGTGCGAAAAAATGGGAGCAGTGGTTATGATCTGAAGTTATTGAAATCAATGTTAAATCCAGAAGGTTGTAAACTGCCTAACTGAAAGATGAGGTGCTGTTCCTCGAGTTTCCATTGAGCTTCATTGGAACAGTGTAAGAGGCTGAGGACAGAGAGGTCAGAGTGGGAGTGGGACGGGGAATTGAAATGGCAAGTGACCGGCAGGTCAGAGTCACGCTTGCGGACTGAACGGAGGTGTTCAGCAAAGCGATCACCCAACCTGCGTTTGGTATCCCCAATGTAGAGGAGACCGCATTGTAAGCAGCGAATACAGTGTACTAAATTGAAGGAAGTACAATCGCTGTTTCACCTGGAAGGAGTGTTTGGGGCCCTGGACGCTGGGAAGGGAGCAGGTCAAAGGGCAGGTGTTGCATCTCCTGCGCTCACACGGGAAGTGCCGTCGGGAGGAGAGCAGGTGTTGGGGGCGATGGAAGAGATTTTCTGAATATTCTGAGATATTTCTCTGACTATTGCTGGCAAAACATTAAAAAAATTAAATTAGTTCATAAGCAGAATCATCTGCCAAATGCTCCAAATTGAACCACATAATGGAGAAATCTGCTTGAAGCATTGCATCTCTTTTCCCCAAATAGGCTCCAAACGTTTTCCCTGCTAGTCGTTTTGTCGACAACTGAGAATGCCCAGACTATACCTGCATCAGGCAAATCGCACAATCCTGCACGAGGTTCCCACTGAATACAGAAGAGTTGGTAGGCTTCGCAAAGGAGATGCTAACCGAAATGGGGACAAGCGTAACAAGCTAAATGCTATCATGTATACAAAAACTCATCGGGATTTTGCTGGTTTAAGTAAAGAAACAGTTTGTTTTTTAAATAAGCTTGATCCCCTCAAAACACTGATAGAAAACATAAATATTAAATTTATAAAATTATTAACACTCTCGTCACATTCCTTCTTTCAGGAATACTAAGGTGTACTGAATTTGCACATCTAATTATAAATACAGTGCTCTTCATACTGATCATTACTGATTTAAAGCAGCCTTGAATTTACTCACGCTTTGCTTACCAGTGCTCCTCCACTTTTTGAGTAGGCATCAATTGCTTATTAAAATTACATTGGTTCCTTGACTCAACATCGACTGTAAGGCTCCCTATGAACTCATGTTATTTGATTACTCTTGTAAGACTGCATGTACAGGTGGCAAATATTCCCAGGGAAAATTAACAATTTTCAGGACTAATTCATTTAACAAACAGCACCTTACAGAACAATATCCAGTTTTGGAAATTGCCTTGTACGATTACTAGTCTAAAAAGAAATGTACTTAAAACTGAATATTACTACATACGAACAATGGCGGACAGGAAAGGATCCACTGGTCCAACCAGCCTGTCCCACACAACTGCAATGCCTTGTGTGTCATAATATATACACTCCCCACCCCACCCAAAAGCCATGTGATCTCTTGGGAGGGGTGAAAACACAGATAAAAGCCCAGGCCAATTAGAAGATAAAGTATGCAAAATTCCTCTCCGACCCTCTTGGGCGATCAAAACTAATCCAGATCATCACTCTGGCCCTGATTAATAGTATACAGTAGGTACTGTATGGTATCAGGTATGTGAGTAGCTAGAAGGGCAAGCGACTGGCAGGTCAGGGTCACGCTTGCGGACTGAACGGAGGTGTTCAGCAAAGCGATCACCCAACCTGCGTTTGGTATCCCCAATGTAGAAGAGACCGCATTGTGAGCAGCGAATACAGTGTACTACTATCAGGTGTGTGACAGTGCTAGAATCATCTTATAAAACTATCCCAGAAGAATATATCTATGTTTAGTTTGTATTGTGCAATTTGATGCACGCTTAATAATTCAAAATTGTTCTTTTTACACAAAAAAATTCAAGTTATCCAGTAATTCGAATTAATTGACGAAGTGCAAAAAAATTCCAATTATCCAATATGAATTAAGAATAGATTGTATTAACCAAAATAATCTAGCTGAGGGAGAAAAATAAAATATTTAAATCGGACTTCCTCTAATGATCCAACTAGAGGGGAAAAAATTCAAATAAAAATTAATCATATCTTTGGTGCGATGTAAAAAAGTAAATACAGCAGTTACATACATATTAAATTTATGTTTACTTACAAGAGAATAAGTTTAAAAAGACTTACTTTGCAAATTTGACCAAGGTAGCATTCCTGGGTACAAATCCAGTGTGGAACTGAATCTGGAACATCTTCATTGAAGTCATCTGAAACAAATGGTCAGTCAACGTTTGCATATCTCTTGCAATCATTCAAATCCTGACAGGCAGCACTCAGATTTTCTAGTTCATTACCTCAACCATCATGGAAAAGCATACACTATTTAGAAAATCTCTTAACATTTATGAAACTGGGTGTTTATGAAATGCTGCATCTCCAACACTTCTTACAAGAAACCAAGATCCTATGAAAAAAATATCCACTAAAGCAATACCTACATGTCCATCTCCTTTTCCCAGTGCATCTACAGCAAGTACTTATTTTATTGACTGTGCAAGATTCTCATTCGTTAACATTAGAGAATTAATCCAGAACCTCTTATCAAGCAAGGTACTGAAGTTAAATCCGTTTGCAGTGTTAACAAATATGTTAATTCACCACTACCAGAATAAATGAATCAAGAACAATTGTTTAGTTTTTCTGTACCTTTGCCTGCAGTCTTCCTCCAAGTGTTGATCTGGCATGAAAGATCACAATGAGGATATCACCTTGGACACTTAAACCCAGTGGAATTATTGCCCTGCCAGCTTCCATTTTAAATTCACTGAAAGAAACAGATGCCAGGTAATCCTTCACTCACAATACAATAAGGTACAATCTAAATTCTAGTAAGAAAATCCTCTATCGCAAATCATTTGAGATCAGTACTGCTCATGCTGAACAATTTGACAAACCCAATGCCTCAATGGCAGTTTGGTTTATATCATTTGCTGCATTGTCCAACCAATAAAAATAACATGAGGATATAAAATGTTGGTGGGCTGTTAATCATAGCGTCATCACATCCAAGCCCAAAACTGTTCATCTGGTACCCATACATATGCACTTCCAAGAGGAGATGTTAGATAGTGATCAGGCCTGGCAAACCTGAGCCAATCTTTCCCCTTTCTGCTCATGTACACTGAGGCCAAGTTACCCCCACACGACTGCCCAGCTAATTTAAGTTGACTCAATGTAACACCGTACATTTATATATAATCTTTAACGTGGTGAAACGTCCCAAGGTACTTCACAAAATCGAGGGGGTGGGGGGGGGGGGTTAACAGTCACTGAGCAGGAGTTGGGAGAAATAGAAGAGGGCAGGTAACTGAAGATGTGGTCAATGAACTAGGCTTGAACTTTTGACCCTTCCTGGTCAGTATGGAGCAGTGCGCTACCAAGCATTGCACATAGCTGCTGTCCTATCAGTCACATCAATGTGATTAACCAAGCCATGCTATAGCCAACTGAGTTTGGCAATTTAGTGCGAAATTATGGATAGTTTTGTCCCAACAAACCCTGCCACTGCAAAGTGGCCGACTCATCCCTTTTGGCCAGGAGAAAGATGAGACTTTCATCCCATCAGTCCAGCTGGATTGAAACAGAGATCACAAGGGCACAGAGACTGTGCCAATAAACTGCAGACAGCTAGATAAATAAATAGTATTTACCTCAATTTATCATATTCTTCAGAAGTGGTCATTACTCGATCATCACCCACGTATATCTCACAGAAGGGGCGGCAAGCATTACGTTGTTTGTTAAATAAAGGAACGGGTGTCATCATGATTGACTTGATCATGATGGGTTTGTTATGGGGGATTATAGGCTCTTCAGCCATCATGTCACACATGTATTCCACATACCTATAAACACAAGGGAAAAGGTACAGATATCTAGCAGCATAGTAGTAAGCTATATTAAAACGCACACACAGAACACTCCTATTAATGTATATCACTGCCAAGAACATTGTGTACTTTGCCTGTACAATTTCAGACTGGTTATTCTGAATGTTCAACCTTCACTGAGCTTGCCCAAGGCCTTGTTCACACTCAGTAGTTACAATTATTACCACAATTAAATTTTGTTTCAGCTATTTCAATAAAACACAGATCTCCCATGGTTTCGCTTATGGTCAATCAGAGGGGATTCCATTTTATAACTATACGGGCATTAAAACCAAGTGCCGCACAATGTTTTACTGAATAACAGTGCCATTGCTTGTGGAGGAAAAAAATAAAAACAGAATTCTCTCATTTCCTGCATCTGTGCTTCATTCTTTCCTAATCTCTCACTCAGTGTCTATGTTTGTCAGCAACTCTCAATAGTTCTGATGGTTTTGTCATTGTGCTACCTGTCCACGAATATTTTTCTCACTGCTTTTATGTCTTTACTGTGCTACGTCTGCTCGCTTTTCCATTTATTTTCCAATTCATGTTTATGGTTCTCACATATGTTGCTTTGCCTATGTACTGAATTTTCAACCTTTCATATCCAGGAAATACAGCAACATGGCAGGCAACATCTACCAGGGTGGAGGAAGGCAATGGGATCAGGAAGGGAGAAGCTCTATAAGATGTGGTGAGTACATGCAAGTGAAACAACAAGCAGGGTATTGGGAAGTCAGGTGGGAGGAGGTGGGGAAGTAGGGAATGGCAGGTCGCAAGGTTGGCACGTGAGGGAATCAGTGAGTCTAGAAGAGCTGAACCTGTTGGGGGTGGGGGGTTAAAGTCTGGCAGGTCTCATGAGGGTCTGGGAGCACTCAATGAGGCTGGGCTTTGGCCGCAAAGCATGGGAAGGTACTACCTGGGACCATCTGATAGGTGGGGTGAAGAAGCGAGTTAGGTCTCTCAGTACTCTGTGGGAGATAGGGGAATGCTTTGGGAGCATTGACCTTTAGCAATCAGATGGAGAAAAACAAAATGGCCATGGCCAACACTACCACAAGAAAACTAGTGCATTCCAGATCATTACAACGTGATGCATTAAAAAATGTTTCCTCATGTCCCCTCTGGCTCTTTTGCCGATCACCTTAAATCTGTGTCCTCTGGTTACTGACCATTCTGCCACTGGTAACGGTACAACTCTGTCACTTACCACTTTAACTCTCTGCCTTTGGCCTTCTAAACTGTTCTAGTGAAGCTCAATGCAAGCTCGAGGAACAGCCCCTCATCTTACTATTAGGTACTTTATCACTTCTGGCCTTAACAAGAATGATACCAGAACTGAGAGGTTATAACTATCGGTAAATACTGACCAGCCTAGGGCTTTTTCTCCAGAAAAGAGAAGGCCGAAGGGTGATTTAATAGAGGTCTTTAAAATTATGAAGGGGTTTGACAGGGTAGATGTAGAGAAGATGTTTCCACTTGTGAGGGAGTCTAAAACTAGGGGCCATAAATATAAGATAGTCACTAATAAATCCAATAAGGAATTCAGGAGAAACATCTTTACCCAGAGAGTGGTGAGAATGTAGAACTTGCTACCACATGGAGAGTCGAGGCAAATAGCATAGATAAGTTTAAGAGGAAGCTAGAAAAGTACATGAGGGAGAAAGGAATCGAAGGATATGCTGATATGGTAAGATGAAGCAGGATGGGAGGAGGCTCGTGTGGAACATAAACACTGGCACAGATCAGTTGGGCTGAATGGCTTGTTTCTGTGCTGTAAATTCTATCATTCTACATCAAAAGCAGTAGGCACAATTTAAAATATCATATGTGCGTGCTATTCTGACCCTAGGGAAAATATGAGACCAAAGCTAAGCCCAGGCTATTAATTGAATCTCCAATTAAATTAAGTCCAAAACGAGCCTCAGACTGCGGACTCGTGAGTCGGTCTCCGCAAGAAAAATGTTTTCCAGGGGTTTAAAACACCAAATAGGTAACTTTTAATAATAAGTATTTCATTCTGAATTAGGCTTTAATGGATTTCTTATGTTATATAAACGTTAAATTACTGGTAAATTTTCAGCCAAGTGAAAAACTAAAGATGGCAGCTCAAACCAGCTTCACAAAATATTAGAGATTTAACTGGTTGGTTCCTGCTATTTGCCAATTCAGGACTGATGGGTTCATTCGATTTGCTAGTTACTCGTTTCTCATTGGTAATTACCGACTCAAGCAAACTGCTTTTGCTTTGTTCATGATTACTCAATAAGAAATTTGAGTGTTAGCTCAATGGATAATTCTTATTTCAGCCACTCACTAATTTTTGGTTTACGAACGAATGATACTTAGAGGTGTGATGCTTTGAAGTGTGACACCCTGCAATGTGGCAGTTTCAGATGTGGTGACTTTGAAAGGCATAACATAACAGACACTCACTAGATTCAAGACTTCAAGCTATAAATATGCAGTTGGTGCATTCTGTAATGTCTAAGGTCTATCAATGATGTGTTAAGATTTCTTTTTAAAATTATCTCTGAAGAAGTCAACTGAAAAGTGAACCTCATTTAGGACTTCCATGATTACTTTCTTTAATTAATTACAAATTTGATCAAACTCACAGTGAAGCACCACCTCAGTCTGTCAATATACTCTGGAACAATGCAGCAGTGCACTAAATATACCTAGTACATCTGTGCTGACAACATGCTCTCAGCTACTGGTTCATGTTTTGTTGGTGTGTGCACAGTTTACCAAGGGCAGAATAATTCCGCTTCTTATGCCATAATCAAAAATTAAAACATGTATGCCTTTTGTGATTAAATAGTTTTAATTAGATACGACTCAAAGAGCAGGCATAGGCAAGATGGACTGAATGGCCTCCTTTTGTGCTGTATCATTCTATGATTTTTATGATGAACATGGAATTTATGTTGATAATTTCTGGTTTCTGCTAGGTCTTAAACTACAATTTTAACCACACTCAAAATGAAGCTTACACCTTCACTATAAGTCAGCGCATTTACTCAGAGAGGAGGTGTTTATTATTGCCACAGCACCTATTTGAAGAGAACAAAGTATTTTGACATGTAATGTTTTGATGACAAACTAACTATACATATGATTCCCTCCTCAGTTGGATTTGCCATACTGTTACCTTACTGAAGTGTTTTATGAACAGTGTATTCGTCCTGTAATCTCATCAGGACAGACTGCTGAGCATTATCTGAAAGAAAATTGCCTTTTAGGAATTCCAGACATCAATGTTACAGAACTGCTCGGTGTGACTCAGTTCAGTTTCTCTTGCCATGGTGCATCAGATGAATTGAGCTCCAATGGCTGACACTACACTTACATAATGTGGAGATGCCGGTGATGGACTGGGGTTGACAATTGTAAACAATTTTACAACACCAAGTTATAGTCCAGCAATTTTATTTTAAATTCACAAGCTTTCGGAGACTTCCTCCTTCCTCAGGTAAATGTTCAGGAGCTCCTTGAAGCCTACGCATTTATACATATAGAACAATACATGGTGTTTACAGACTGCCCCTGCAACTGCCCGTTGCCAAGGCAATCACCGTGTTCAGACAGAGAGGTGTCACCTGCAGAACCCCCGAATACACATTCAACAAAAAAACAAACAGGGAAAAAAAACAGAGAAAAAAAAACAGAGAGAGGCAGAAACATCCGGAAGGCAGAGAAAGCCAGCAAATGACCCATTATATTAAAAACAGATAACATTTGTTCGCTGGTGGGGTAACGTGTAGCGTGACATGAACCCAAGATCCCGGTTGAGGCCGTCCTCATGGGTGCGGAACTTGGCTATCAATTTCTGCTCGACGATTTTGCGTTGTCGTGTGTCTCGAAGGCCGCCTTGGAGTACGCTTACCCGAAGGTCGGTGGATGAATGTCCATGACTGCTGAAGTGTTCCCCGACTGGGAGGGAACCCTCCTGTTTGGCGATTGTTGCGCGGTGTCCGTTCATCCGTTGTCGCAGCGTCTGCATGGTCTCGCCAATGTACCATGCTCTGGGGCATCCTTTCCTGCAACGTATGAGGTAGACAACGTTGGCCGAGTCACAGGAGTATGAACCATGCACCTGGTGGGTGGTGTCCTCTCGTGTGATGGTGGTATCTGTGTCGATGATCTGGCATGTCTTGCAGAGGTTACCGTGGCAGGGTTGTGTGGCGTCGTGGACGCTGTTCTCTTGAAAGCTAGGTAATTTGCTGCGAACGATGGTCTGTTTGAGGTTGGGTGGCTGTTTAAAGGCGAGTAGTGGAGGTGTGGGGATGGCCTCATTGATGACATGTTGAAGGCTGCGGAGAACATGGCGTAGTTTCTCCGCTCCGGGGAAGTACTGGACGACAAAGGGTACTCTGTTGGTTGCGTCCCGTGTTAGTCTCCTGAGGAGGTCTATGCGATTTTTTGCTGTGGCCCGTCGGAACTGTCGATCGATGAGTCGAGCGTCATATCCCGTTCTTACTAGGGCGTCTTTCAGCGTCTGTAGGTGTCCATCGCGTTCCTCCTCGTCTGAGCAGACCCTGTGTATTCGCAGGGCCTGTCCATAGGGGATGGCCTCTTTGACGTGGTTAGGGTGGAAGCTGGAAAAGTGGAGCATCGTGAGGTTGTCCGTGGGCTTGCGGTAGAGTGAGGTGCTGAGGTGCCCGTCTTTGATGGAGATTCGTGTGTCCAAGAAAGAAACTGATTCTGAGGAGTAGTCCATGGTGAGCTTGATGGTGGGATGGAACTTGTTGATGTTATCGTGTAGTCTCTTTAGTGATTCCTTGCCGTGGGTCCATAGAAAGAAAATGTCGTCGATGTATCTGGTGTATAGTGTTGGTTGGAGGTCTTGTGCAGTGAAGAAGTCCTGCTCGAACTTGTGCATGAAAATGTTGGCGTATTGGGGTGCGAATTTGGTCCCCATGGCTGTTCACTGCACAAGACCTCCAACCAACACTATACACCAGATACATCGACGACATTTTCTTTCTATGGACCCACGGCAAGGAATCACTAAAGAGACTACACGATAACATCAACAAGTTCCATCCCACCATCAAGCTCACCATGGACTACTCCTCAGAATCAGTTTCTTTCTTGGACACACGAATCTCCATCAAAGACGGGCACCTCAGCACATCACTCTACCGCAAGCCCACGGACAACCTCACGATGCTCCACTTTTCCAGCTTCCACCCTAACCACGTCAAAGAGGCCATCCCCTATGGACAGGCCCTGCGAATACACAGGGTCTGCTCAGACGAGGAGGAACGCGATGGACACCTACAGACGCTGAAAGACGCCCTAGTAAGAACGGGATATGACGCTCGACTCATCGATCGACAGTTCCGACGGGCCACAGCAAAAAATCGCATAGACCTCCTCAGGAGACTAACACGGGACGCAACCAACAGAGTACCCTTTGTCGTCCAGTACTTCCCCGGAGCGGAGAAACTACGCCATGTTCTCCGCAGCCTTCAACATGTCATCAATGAGGACAAACACCGCGCTATGGCCATCCCCACACCTCCACTACTCGCCTTTAAACAGCCACCCAACCTCAAACAGACCATCGTTCGCAGCAAATTACCTAGCTTTCAAGAGAACAGCGTCCACGACGCCACACAACCCTGCCACGGTAACCTCTGCAAGACATGCCAGATCATCGACACAGATACCACCATCACATGAGAGGACACCACCCACCAGGTGCATGGTTCATACTCCTGTGACTCGGCCAACGTTGTCTACCTCATACGTTGCAGGAAAGGATGCCCCAGAGCATGGTACATTGGCGAGACCATGCAGACGCTGCGACAACGGATGAACGGACACCGCGCAACAATCGCCAAACAGGAGGGTTCCCTCCCAGTCGGGGAACACTTCAGCAGTCATGGACATTCATCCACCGACCTTCGGGTAAGCGTACTCCAAGGCGGCCTTCGAGACACACGACAACGCAAAATCGTCGAGCAGAAATTGATAGCCAAGTTCCGCACCCATGAGGACGGCCTCAACCGGGATCTTGGGTTCATGTCACGCTACACGTTACCCCACCAGCGAACAAATGTTATCTGTTTTTAATATAATGGGTCATTTGCTGGCTTTCTCTGCCTTCCGGATGTTTCTGCCTCTCTCTGTTTTTTTTTCTCTGTTTTTTTTCCCTGTTTATTTTTTTGTTGAATGTGTATTCGGGGGTTCTGCAGGTGACACCTCTCTGTCTGAACACGGTGATTGCCTTGGCAACGGGCAGTTGCAGGGGCAGTCTGTAAACACCATGTATTGTTCTATATGTATAAATGCGTAGGCTTCAAGGAGCTCCTGAACATTTACCTGAGGAAGGAGGAAGTCTCCGAAAGCTTGTGAATTTAAAATAAAATTGCTGGACTATAACTTGGTGTTGTAAAATTGTTTACACTTACATAATTCACACAAAAGACTATATTCAGTTTTCACTGAACAAGCTAACCTTATTTCTTTGAGGAGTACTCCCTCTTAGGTTCTGTAAAAAGAATTCAAAGATCTTGTCTGACTTATTTGTTTGATTATCACTCTTGTGAACTGCTTCCAGATTTCTAGTACTGTATTGGACTGTTCAATACTTCACCCACACTGTTTGCTTCTATAAATAATTCTATTTGTGAATAAACTTGTTTACTAGTTTAACCTGGTACGAAAAGTGTCCAAATGTGGCTGATATTATTTGCCTTCTGTAGTGATACAAAATGTAGCAGAATCCTTTCTATGACTCAGTAGCAAGTTTACAATAGAAGGGAGGATTGCTTGCCCTGTGGCATACTATATCCTGGATACTAAATGCATTAGGATCAGTTTCAGACAATAAGAAGCATGGGCTCATCTATGTGAGTTGCCTTTTTAAAGTATTGGGAGCAACCCCTAACTAACTACATTAACATTGCCACATCAGGAGACTTCTCAAGGAAGAGCTATTCACTTTAACGAAAGTTGTTTTTCTGAAGAGAAAAGTTCAAGATAATTTTGTATGAATGTACATTTATAAAAAAAAGTTCAAAACTATTGTTTGCACTTTTAAAAAATGTATGCACATGATAAGAAGTTTTAATATTTTCTGTTGAGGGAAAACTTAATTTATGAATAGGCCAATTCATTTCTGTATCCCTATGATGGTTTACATCCTGGACTTACAAGGATACATGGATGGTTTCAACTAATTGATAATTTATGCAAAGCTGGGCAGTCATGATTTAGTTACGAGTAAAAATTTTGTACTGACTTTTTGTGGGCATGTAGCACAATATAAACCAGAAGGTCCCTTCTATTTTGAGCTATTTGGTCCAAGCTTTGAGTTATTCCCCAATTGGGGAACAGGCATCTGACTTATACCTGACACAATGTGCCTGTCAACTAAGGTGTCCTCTCTCCCTGTGACAACGCACCATCGATCCATTCTTTGATGGACAAGTTGAGGCCAAGCAACTCATATCTTAAGAGTTAGAATTAAAGATATTAACTCATGTCCTACCACATTGCGGGGAGTTTCATTCGTCTCTGACTAGATACAAAAGCACAGCTAAAATCACAAAGAATTATTACATCAGATTCTGTGAGGTCGTACGAAATAAGTCATAATTCTTCTTTAATCTTTTGCTGACCGGTCATTTTTTAAATATACTCTTGGTATTTGTTTTTGTATTCATTAAGTGAGGGATGTGAGTGATGGGAAATGGAACTCTTTTCATTTCAGGCATCCAATGCATCAGGCATTCCCAGGTCTGGTGTCGCGTAACCAGATGCTCCCTCTACTCTCTCCAATGGACATGCCCCTTGCAGACAAAGGAGACTTTCATCCTATCAGTCCGGGCTAGATTTGAACTCAGATCCCTGAGGTGAAAGTTCAGCATCTAACCTACTGTGCCAGTTTCCCCCTCAGTACCTTTTTATTGTAGATGTATGTACCCACTTTGCCTGCTTTTGATTGACATGCTACCTACTTCCTGAGTTGTGATTTGTTGCAGTTTCAGGTGGTAGTACGGGGTTTCTTTTACCAGCAGTTTGTATTAGCAGAACAAGCTTGGAATTTCTTCTGCTCCCACTTCAGATTTGGGAAGGTATCTTCTCCCCTTGAAAAGACAAGGAGGGCAAGTACCCTGTTCCCCAATTACTAAGAGCTGCACAGAAGCAGTGTTAATTGTCTTGTGTTCCAGTTAGTGTATCAACAAGCTGCACAACCTAGTGGGATTGCTCTGTTCAACAATGTTTGGTCGGCTTAACACAGTTAAGCTTTATCTTATAAAACCAAATGAAGCGTACCTTTTGTGAGAAGGCCAGATACCAGGTGGTGACCTCTTCATACTGAACATGTACACTGCAGCTTCGGCAGTGGTGAAGAGACGGCAAAAGCACAGGAAAGAACAGACCACCACTGCAGATGCTGCTCGACCATCCTGTTGTAAAAGATTTGAATAAAAGTCCATAGGTATGAAAAAAAAACATATGCATACCACCCAACTCTAGATAAATAAACAGTTGAGCACATTTGGCCGGGAGTAGGCAGGCTCACCAGTTCAGGAACATAGGTATTGGCACAATACAATGATTGCTTCTACCAGTGTTTTTGCTTGTGTTCTTTTCCCATCTTAACCACTCATGCCTTCCCGTCCCTACTTCAAAGACAAGTGAAGGAGATACAACAGAAGATGGGCTAGTGCTAGTGCATCTACTATTTCAAAGCATTCCATCTTGCAGTCCAGTTAAGAATCAGTGTCAATCACATGTAGTACAGGCTGGGATTCAAACCCAAGACCTATAACGAGAGTCAAACACAACAAAGCTGGAGGTGACATTTCTTTTATTTATAGATAACATTTACTGATATTTTTTAATTAAAAGTTTACATGAATTTTTGGCTCATCAAAGTGAGGGATGTCATGCTGGAGATGGGAACACTTTTCCTACCTTTGTTACCCAATGTTAGCATTAACTGTAGCGTAAAGCTCCCTTTACCCAATTCCAGTAATGTGCCTTAATGCTCAACCTCAGGAGAGCACCCACTATAACATTAGTAAAGTTTTTCACATCCCAAAACAGCCACTCTTACCAAGTTGGAGTGAGATTGCAAATTGGTGTCAAATTAGGGGCAATTTTGTGCCCCACTAGGAACTGCGTCGAGATTGCCCAAACATATAAAGGCCCTTTATAGCCATAGAACAGAGAAGGTTTTCGTCCAATTAACCAGGGATGGATTAGAACCCAGGTCTCAGAAACCCCAGTGTTTAACCCATTACACCACCAATTCCCCAACAGTTACCATAAACTGGGGGTTGCTTCTACATATGCAGATGGCATCCAACTCTACCATTCTGCCTCCTCCATTAAATTTGCTCCAGCTCAATGCTGGCAAAACCAAAACTATCCTTTTTGGCTCCTGGCAGTACCTGGTTTGGACCTCATCAAATTCTTCAATTGTCACTTAAGAATGAGTCAAGGTGGTGAAGTTTGCCATACTGGTCAACCAGCATCCTCCCCCACATCCTCTCTGTTACCAAGATCATTTCTTTCCACCTCCACAACACTGCCCACATCTATCGTTATTTCCCCCCCCCCCATCAGCAAAACCACGTCTTCATCACCTAAAGGCTAGACTTCTCCAACAGTCTCCTAGCCAACCTCACTGCCTCAGCCCTCCTCAAGCTTCAACACATTCAAAACACTAGTCTGCATCCTCACAAAATTCTGCACTCTCATCACCTCTATCCTCTTCAAGCTAACAGAAGCTCCAAGCTTCAGCAAGTAGACTTCAAAATCCTCGTTCTCACTTTCAAATCTCTCTAAAGCCTTGCTTTGCCCTATCTTAGTGAACTCCTCCTGCCTTACTAACCCAATATGCACCCTTATTCCTCTAACGCTGGGCTTCTGCTGATCCTCCATTTCCTCTACTCCACCGTTGGTGCTCGCTTATTCAGCCACTATGCTCCTGTCCACTGAGTCTTCCCGTCCAATACCCTCTGGTTTTCCACCTCCCTTCCTGCTTTTAAAAACTGCTTCAAGCCATTCTCTTCATCCATGCCTTTGCTCCACCACCCCCCCCCCCCACTCTTTCTTTCCTCCTGTTCAGCATACAGTTATGTCCTCTTTAATGTACAGACTTTGAAACGTGCGATGTCTTCCTGCACATAGGAGCAACAGAGAAACTAAAGTGGTCATAAACTGTTATTAGCTTCCTACGAGATAAGTTACAATGCTTATTTTGGATTGTTCTTATTTTTCCAAAAGATAATTACAGATGAGGAATGTCAATCAGCCCATCTTAATTCATCCAGAAAGAAAGAAACTAGTCCCGCTAACTGTCGCAGCAAATTGTTTCTTAAATGATTACAGGTTTTTTGCCTCCACCACTGTCTAGAAGTACGTTCCAAAAGCTCATCACTCTGTGTGAAGAACTACTTCTTGATATGAGCCTTAAATTTACCGTTTACCACTTTGAACCCGTGTCCCCTTGTCCTACTCTCAGTTTAATTTAAAGTAATATTGCGGATTTAGCTTTTTTTATTTCTTTACCTATCTGACTATCTTATGCACCTCTATAAGGATCACCTCTCAGATGCCCCTTTTCCAACAAGCAATTTGCCTTTTGACGTATTGTAAAGACACATATTTCTGCACTACTTACAAGACAATGGACAACACAAATATTCTTCTGATCTTGCTTCAACCATAAGTGCATATTCCTGCAAATATTGTACAAGTTCTGCAGACTTGGGGCACGTCTTGTTGGCCAACCACATTCAGAAACCTAGGGTTATCAAAAGCAGGGCAAATGCTTTACAAAATATTCCTGTATTTTTTTGAAACCAGTATTACAGTTACAGTATATATATATATATATATATATCCAAGTACAATCCAAAACATAGCAAAATTAAACTGATGCAGCAATTAAGTTCAAGTATCACATTTACTAATATAAATAAAGTATATTTAAGCTTGTGCCATTGGACTTTTTTGGTGGGGGGTCATGTGTCAGCCATGGCTCAGCGGTAGCACTCTCGCCTCTGAATCAGAAGGTTGTGGGTTCAAGTCCCATTCCAGAGACTTGAGCACAAGTTCTAGGCTAGTTCCAGTGCAGTACTGAGGGAGTGCTGCACTGTCGGAGGTGCCGTCTTCCGGTTGAGATGTTAAACCAAGGCTCCATCTGCCCTCTCAGGTTGACGTAAAAGATCCCATGGCACTATTTTGAAGAAGAGCAGGGGAGTTCTCCCCGTTGTCCTGGCCAATACTTATCCCTCAACCAACATCACTAAAAAATAGATTATCTGGTCATTATCTCATTGCTGTTTGTGGGCCCTGCTGTACACTAATTGGCTGGCAAGTTTCCAACTTTACAAACTACACTTCAAAAGTACTTCATTGAGTGTGAAGCGCTTTGCGGTGTCCTGAGGTTGTGAAAGGCGCTATATTAATGCAAGTCTTGCTTTCTTTCTTTTAGTTGCAATCACCTATTTTGACGCAACACTGCAATATAATGATTCTGAACTTTGGGCAGGATATACAAAACTGATCAAGTTCACCCTGTACAAAATTGACCTCTATATTTAAGTAAATATTCCAGTCTCAGATTAAAACAAGTAGCAATTTTGTCAAAGCTTGCCATTAACAAAAATTTGCAATTGTAACTGCAAAATTGAGCAGATTAAAGGCCAGAAAATGAGCTTTTCACTTCTAATTATATGTTTCCGGTCACTCCAAAGGCATAACGACTGCTGACTGTACAAAATTCAGCAAGTTTAAAACCAAAAAGATTACGGATTTAATGCGACTTTCTCTCCGATAGCTTGGTAGGTAAATAGACTACATCGTGTGGTACTGAGCTAAATACAACCAGAAGGTTCAGGTCTGTGCTGAGTTTGTCAATTTCAGCCATGTGACAAGCAGTGAGAGCATGACAAGTGACTGCAGTATCCCTGGACTGATAAGATGAGGGAACAAAATGATTAGAAACCTTGTTCCCAGTCACTAACCAATGACACCTGTTGAAATTTCTGGCAGTCAGGTGAGCACAGGATCAGACTTGGCTACAATGTCTCTTAACAGGTTGCCTCAGGTCATACATGAAGAACTACCTTTTAGATGAGGAATTGGAAGGCTGGATTTACTTCTCTGTTATAAGTCAGTCTTCAGGAGAGAAAAAAATAGAAAGTTGGGGGATAAAAGGTGGCACAATTTAACTATTGAGGAATAAAAATTCCTCAATGTGATTCCCCAAAGTTAGTAGCCCATCAGATACTTTTAAAATTCAAACAGTTCCCTTTAACAGCCTCAAAAACATTTTTATTACAAAAAATATGCTGTTCCTTATTCAGCAACCGAGTTACCCACTGACCCTCACAGTTGTCAGTTGAAAAGGGCTGTTATAGGCAGCACAAAGTACCAACACCAATGAGATACTTAATCTTTCCTTCTCAGCTTCAATATTAAAGCAAAACATCTTTCCCACAATAATCTGTTCAGCCAATAGTTTCATAGGTCTAGACACCAGTTACGCAGTTCAAAAGAAAGCAACATTAAATCAATCGATAAAATTTAAGGTATAAATTTCCAATTTTAATTTTTTTACCAGACATGTAGCTGTCAGAATTTTAGAAGTGTTTACGGTTTAGGGATTTGCCTTGAAGAGGATGTAAAGTTACATTTGTGATAAAAATTATAAATACATTTCAATTGTGTAATATTTCATTCAAATCTATAGCAATATTAAAGTTATTACAGTTTTAAAATTCTTAGAATCCAATAAACAAGTGTGTTTTGTTTTGATTTCCTAAACATTTTTCCTCAAGATTTGATAAGCAGCATAATTTAGATATAACCAGCACATCCAGCATTTATTTCTTTTTAAAACAGAGGCTCATTTCTCACAATTTCGAATGTTTCCCACATTCTTGATGTGGAATGTTGTACACAACAATTTAGTAACTAGGTTTTTAAAAAAAAAATAGAAAGTGTTCAACTGAACAGCTACTTACCAGTCATATTATTGCACATGCAGCTGCATTGACTTGAGCAACAAAACATAGAAAGGACAGGTGCAACCATTAAGAACACAACATAACTTCAAATCTGCTCTAAGTCTACATAGATTTAAGGGCAGCTTTAGCAACCCCACAGCAGTATGTATGTAGTTTCATTAGAAAATAAACTTGAATTAAATTTAAGGATACAAAGCTTGAGCAGTGCATTGAAGTTTTCTCATTTCAATTCACTTTTGGTAGCTTTGCATTTTTTATACATACCCTGTTATGGAATTTGGAGGACCTGTAGGTTCGTTGTGAGAGATTGTAAACTGCGTAATGGCCTGGATGGCGGGAATCTAGAAACAACCTAACATCTTCAATATTGTTTTTGATTGCAGACTCAACGCCTTCGGCTGGAAATGACATAACTGGGGGAAAATATAAAATATATCACAAATACTTGGCACAGAAATGCACGGTCATAAATTGCAATTCATTCAAATGACATCGGAACTCCTTAATTAGATTACTGTCTTGTACTCTCTGGTGTCTATTATTCTCTGTGGAAAACATTTATCTAAGAATTGTAATTAGAATGACTACTCTGTAATTATTGCTCAATGTTCCATGAGCTAATTCAGAACCTGCTTATTGTGGATCACCCTTTAATTATGCCTTTTACTGATTATTTGACTTATAATAAATGTCTATTTTTCAAAAACATTTCCCACTAATTTCTTTTGTGAATGCTAGGTGGTCACAGAGGTAGCATTTGATGAATCACAAAAAATAAAAAGTCAGTTCAAGACTTCAAATTAAAGCAAACAAAAGCCTCAATATAGATTGTGTAGCTGAAGAGGTTAGTACAGCACATTGAGAAATCAAAGAGTGTTTTGTTTCTAATATAATTTCCAGTATGTTGTGAAATTCTGGTAGGCACAGGGGCTTTGTCATAATAAAGTTTTCTGTAAAAAAATAACCTCTAAATAGGATCATCAATTCAATAGTACATTTAATGGTATTGCACAGTCACTGCTTCCTGTATATGTAATTTTGAAAAGTTTAACAATTGTGAAGTGGGATGATACACAGTTGTGCCATAGAATCTAGGCCATGAACAAGTAATTCTCAGTTAATAGTTGGCTCTCTGGTACAAAAAAAATCTATTGTTGAAAGCAGCTAATTCTTATGCAAGTAGTTTTATCCCTGAAACACGAAGGATTTCTGACTTACCAGCTATTCTTGAAGTAACGTATGAAATGTCCAAATCTCCTTTAGCATAGCTAGACAAAAAAAAGCATAAAAACAGCACGTAAGCACACACTGTAAAGTAGGGAAGAGTGGGAGAAACAGCTTAACCCTTGAACAAGGAACGCACCTAATCAGGAGCTACTTTTAATTATTGGGAAATAAACACCCAGAGGGCAGTTACAGCTCATCATTACAGAGATAGTTGTTATTTCATAGAATCATACAGCACAGAAGGAGGCCATTCAGCCCATCGTGCATGTGCTGGCTCCTTGAAAGAGCTATCTAATTAGTCCCACTCCCCTGCTCTTTCCCCATAGTCATGCAAATTTTTCCTCTTTAAGAATATATCCAATTCCCTTTTGAAAGTTACTATTTAATCTGCTTCCATCACCTTTTCAGGCAAATCATGTAGAACAAAAATTCGCTTGGGTCCCAGAGACCAAAACAGAAACACTGAATGAAAATCAACAAAGACAATTTCACATCAGATTAAAGGGGAAGAAAAGACCAAGAGGAATATATTCGTTATAAAGTACTTCCTCACATACAAACTAGAATAAGTGAACCCAGCCAGTTCTAAGGTTCTCCCAGCATGAGCTTCTCCAAGCTGGTCCAAAATACCAACTCCAGTCCAAATGAATGGGACATAGGTGAGCCACCTCTGGGTGCAAGCAAATGCCTAAAATAACAGGTCTCCATGAAAGGGGAAATACATCACTAAAATGAAGATATCTCATTCCTGATAGGAAACATCATCTTCAGTGTTTTATTTTGAATACTATAAGAGGGAATGTACTTCATATTGAAAATCTAGCATTTAAATCGGAATACAGGAATGTGCAGGATCAAAGAGACCATTGTGGCTCATCCCAACGTTTGAAGAATTCCATAAACTACTTTCTAATACCCCTTCATTACTTTCTCTACCAAACATTTAAGTTCCCCCCCCCGAATATGCCATTACTATCCACCCCCACTGCCACCCCAAGCAATCTCTTCTATATTTTCACCACCGCAGTCTAAAGTGCTTAAAGCTAAACTGTCTGTTCATCTTCCCTTGCCTGTGTTTTGCTTCTTCATGCATCAACAGACTTCTGTCGACAACAAAGCTAAAAACTGCTCTTCATTCCTGCTGTTGATGTGTGGTAATATTGCACTTCCAGAATCAAGCAATACAACATTGATGGAATCCCAGCCATAATGGCTATTTGAATTCTGCTTTTCCCGATGAGAAGCCTTGTTTTATAGAATCTTACAGCACAGAAGGAGGTTATTAGGCCCATCGTGCCTGCGCCGGCTCCTTGAAAGAGCTATCCAATTAGTCCCACTCCCCTGCTCTTTCCCCATAGCCCTGTAAATTTTTCCTTTTCAAGTATATATTCAACTTCCTTTTCAAAGTTTCTATTGAATCTGCTTCCACCTCCATTTCAGGTAGTGCATTCCAGATTATTATAGCTCACTGAATAAAATAATTTCTCCTCATCTCCCCACCTCTGGTTCTTTTGCCAATTATCTTAAATCTGTGTCCTTGGTTATCGACCCTCCTGCCAGTGGAAACAGTTTCTCCTTATTTACTCTATCAAAACCCTTCAGAATTTTGAACACCTCTATTAAATCTCCCCTTAATCTCCTCTGCTCCAAGGAGAACAATCCTAGCTCTGCTAGTCTTTCCACATAACTGAAGTCCCTCATCCCTGATACCATTCTAGTAAATCACCTCTGCACCCTCTCCAGGTGTACTGAGGCCTAACCATTATAAAGATTTAGCATAAATTCCTTGTTTTTGTACTTCATGCCTCTATTTATAAAGCCCAGGATCTTGTAAGCTTTTTTAATAGCCTTATCGGCTTCTGCCACCTTCAAAGATTTGCGTACGTGAACCCCCAGGTCGCTCTGTTCCTGCACCCCTTTAAAGGTTGTACCAAAGGGGCATAAAGGATCGGGGGGGGAAAAGTAGCACTAAAGGAAGTAATAGTACAGTATTAGGTAGGATCAGACTAAGAGAGAGTACAAGAAAGTTGAAGACTGGATTGCAGTGCATGTGTGTAAACGCACAAAATGTGGTAAACAAGGTTGGTGAGCTGCAGGCGCAAATAGCCACATATCGTGGTGAAAACGGAGACCTGTCTCAAAAAAGGGCAGGATTGGGTACTGAATATTCCTGGATACAAGATGTTCAGGAAAGATAGGGAAGGAAAGAAAGGGGGGGGGGGGGGGGGGAGTTGCTGGCAGTACTGATTAAGGAGAATATTGCAGTACTGGAGAGAGAGGATGTTCTGGAGGGGTCAAGGGCAGAATCTATTTGCTTAGAGTTAGGAAATAAAAGAGGTGCCGTTACACTACTGGGTGTATTCTATAGGCCACCAACTAGTGGGAAGGATATAGAGGAGCAAATTTGCAGGGAAATTACAGAGAGGTGCAAAAGCTATCAAGTAGTGATAACTGGGGACTTCAACTATCCTAATATAGACTGGGATATCAATAATAATACAAGGGGCACAGAGGGGAGGAATTTTTGAAATGTGTTCAGGATAACTTCCTTAACCAATACGTTTCTGGCCCAACAAGGAAGAAGACATTGCCGGACTTGGTTCTTGGGAATGAGGTGGACCAAGTGGAGCAAGTGTCAGTGGGGGAGCATTTAGGGAGCAATGATCATAGTATCATAAGGTTTAGAATAGCTATGGAAAAGGACACAGACCACTCTAAAGTAAAAATACTCAATTGCAGGAGGGCCAATTTCAATGGGATAAGAACAGATCTGGCCCGAGTAAATTGGAATCAAAGACTGGCAGGCAAAACTGTAATTGAACAGTGGCGGCCTTTAAGGAGGAGATGGTTTGGGTACAGTCTAGGCACATTCCCATGAGGCAGAAAGGTAGAGCAACTAAAGCCAGAACAGAATCCAAAAGTCTTCTACAGGCATGTAAACAGTAAACGGGTAGTAAGAGGAGGGGTGGGGCCGATTAGGGACCATAAAGGAGATCTACTCATGGAGGCAGAGGGGATGGCTGAGGTACTAAATGAGTACTTTGCATCAGTCTTTACCAAGGAAGAAGATGCTGCCACAGTCTCAGTAAAGGAAGATATAGTTGAGATACTGGATGGGCTAAAAATTGATAAGGAAGAGGTACTTGAATGGCTAACTGTACTTAAAGTAGATAAGTCACCCGGTCTGGATGGGATGCATCCGAGGTTGCTGAGGGAAGTAAGGGTGGAAATTGCGGAGGTACTGGCCGTAATCTTCCAAACATCCGTAGATACGGGGGTGGTGCCAGAGGACTGGAGAATTGCAAATGTCACACCCTTGTTCAAAAAAGGTCCAAGGATAAACCCAGCAACAACAGGCCAGTCAGTTTAACCTCAGTGGTGGGGAAACTTTTAGAAACGATAATCTGGGACAGAATTAACAGTCACTTGGACGAGGGTGGATTGATTAGGGAAAGCCAGCACAGATCTGTTAAAGGCAAATCGTGTTTCACTATCCTGATAGAGTTTTTGATGAGGCAACAGAGAGGGTAGATGAGGGCAATGCAGTTGATGTGGTGTATATGGACTTTTGATAAAGTGCCGCACGGTAGGCTTATCATCAAGATTGCGGCCCATAGAATAAGGGGGGGCAGTAGCAACATGGATACAGAATTGGCTAAGGGACAGGAAACAGAGAGTAGTGGTGAACATTGTTTTTCGGAATGGAGGGAGGTATACAGTGGTGTTCGCCAGGGGTCGGTGCTAGGATGACTGCTTTTCTTGATATATATTAATGACTTGGACTTGGGTGTACAGGGCACAATTCCAAAATTTGCAGATGACACAAAATTTGGAAGAGTAGTAAACAGTGAGGAGGATAATGATAGACTTCAAGAGGATATAGACAGGCTGGTGGCATGGGCGGACACATGGCAGATTAAATTTAACGCAGAAAAATGTGAAGTGATACATTTCGGTAGGAAGAATGAGGGGAGGCAATATAAACTAGAGGGCACAATTCTAAAAGGGTTACAGGAACAGAGGGATCTGAATGTATATGTGCACAAATCGTTGAAGGTGGCAGGGCAGGTTGAGAAAGTGGTTAAAAAAGCATACGAGATCCTGGGCTTTATAAATAGAGGCATAGAGTACAAAAGTATGGAAATCATGATGACTCTTTATAAAACACTGGTTCGGCCACAACTGGAGTAGTGTGTCCAGTTCTGGGAACCGCACTTTAGGAAAGATGTGAAGGCCTTAGGAAGGGTGCAGAAGAGATTTACTAGAATGATTCCAGGGATAAGGAACTTTAGTTACGTGGATAGACCAGAGAAGCTGGGGTTGTTCTCCTTGGAACAGAGACGGTTGTTGGGAGATTTGATACAGGTATTCAAAATCATGAAGGGTCTAGACACAGTAGATAGAGAGAAACTGTTCGCACTGGAGGAAGGGCCAAGAACCAGAGGACATAAAATTAAAGTGGTTGGCAAAAGAACCAAAGGTGACATGAGGAAAAACTTTTTTACACAGCGAGTGGTTAGCATCTGGAATGCACTGCCCAAGGGGGTGGTGGAGGCAGATTGAATGAAAACCTCAAAAGGGAACTGGATAAGTACTTCAAAGGAAAAAGTTTGCAGGGCTATGGGGAAAGGGCGAGGGAGTGGGGCTAGCTGGATTGCTCTTGCATAGAGCCGGCGCGGACTCGATGGGCCGAATGGCCTCCTTCTATGATTCCATTTAGTTTATATTGCCTCTTCATTCTGCTTTCTGAAAGGCATCACTTCATACTTCACTGCGTTAAATTTCATCTGCCATGTGTCTGCCCATTTCACCAGTCTGTGTCCCTCTAAAGTCTGCTACTATCCTCCTCACTGTTAACTACATTTTCAAATTTTATGTCACCTACAAACTTTGAAATTTTGCCTCCTATACAAAAGTCCACGTCATTAATATATATCAAAAAGAACTGTAATATCGACCCCTAATAATGACCGCATTGTTTGCGTGGAACTTTTAGAGTGCCCTCTGGTAAAAACACATTTCATTAGGGGAAGGAAAGTAAAATCAATCGGAAAGTAAATTCTATCCCACCTTGCTAAGCAGGCTTCCTATTGGCCAAAATAAAGTCATATTGGCAGCGGTCGTCATGAAGTCTGTTGTTAACACCATTCTACATGCCGAGATGAAAGAATGACTTAGAGGCAGCAAAGTAGTGAGGAAGGATGAAATAGGGAGGAGATGGTTCAACAACAACTTGCATTTATATAGCGCCTTTAACATAGTAAAACATCCCAAGGCGCTTCACAGGAGCAATTTTCAAACAATTTGACACCGAGCCACATAAGGAGATATTAGGACAGGTGACCAAAAGCTTGGTCAAAGAGGTAGGCATTAAGGAGCATCTTAAAGGAGGAGAGAGAGGTAGCGAGGCGGAGAGGTTTAACGTGGGAATTCAGGAGCTTAGGGCCTAGGCAGCTAAAGGCTCGGCCACCAATGGTGGAGCGACTGAAATCGGGGATGCGCAAGAGGCAAGAACTGGAATCAATTAAAATTAAAATCAAACCCGTAAGTCATATAAATGGGATCCATAACCACAAGCATTACAAACATAAGGGGTACAAAGTAGACATGAGATGCTGTCCTTTGCTTTGCGCTTGTCTACTTTTTGCTAAAATTAGCAAACGGGGCATAATAGAACCTTAAGTTTGCAAATTTACAATATCACTCTTAATTAGTTCCACATTTGTTTTAAATTTAAATGTAATTTGTTTTATACAAGCCAGTGGGGTTCCAGTGGTATTGCTCCTGGTGAGTTGCAGGATTTCATCATATGTTAGACATAGAAAGGAAAAGAGAGATCAGAGATCAGAGATGCCGAGCAAATCTGGGATTTGGAACGAATTTTGAGAGAGACTTGCTCAGAGACAGTAACAGCATCAACGTGCTTTTTGACTCTGCAAAATTTGAATGAATCAGAAGTGCCAGATTTGCTGTGTTCCAGATTTAAAGTGTGGTGCATACTAAAAGCAAGACTTCAAATATATTCATAGATGTTGATAAAAATTAATACAATTGGTCATTAGCAAGTCAGTTGCTGACACATTTTATCCATCACCAAGATCATTTCCGCCCACCTGTGCCCCTACCTCACCCCCACTCTTACTGAAACCCTCATCCACGTTTTTGCCACCTTCAGACACGATTGCTCCAATGCCCTACTTGCCACTCCCCATTTATCATTCAACCTGGATTACCTCTCCTAACTCTCCAATCACGGCTCGGTATCCACTCCATTTTATTTTTTCCTCCCCGTGAGGATGCTTAGGATGTTTTTCTACATTAAAGGTGCTATATAAACGCAAACTAGTTGGTGTTGTTGTTCAACTATATAAACAGGAGTTCTGTATCCAACACCTCGTAACCACTACTCACCGGAATGTGCAGAATAACTGCTTAAAGGGTCAAAATGTTAAATAAGATGAAACAGATCCCTAAATTTAGATTCGTAGAAAATTTACGGCACAGAAGGAGGCCATTCGGCCCATCGTGTTCGCACCGGCTGAGAAACGAGCCACCCAGCCTAATCCCACTTTCCTGCACTTGGTCCGTAGCCCTGCAGGTCACAGCTCTTCAAGCGCACATCCAGGTATTTTTTTTTAAATGAGTTGAGGGTTTCTGCCTTTACCACTCTCTCAGGCAGTGATTTCCAGACCCCCACCACCCTCTGGGTGAAAAATGTTTTCCTCATTTCCGCTCGAATCCTTCTACCAATCACTTTAAATCTATGCTCCCTGGTTATTGACCCCTCCGCTAAGGGAAATAGGTCCTTCCTATCCACTCTATCTAGGCCCCTCATAATTTTGTGCACCTCAATCAAATCACCCCTCAGCCTCCTCTGTTCTAAGGAAAACAACCCCAGCCTATCCAATCTGTCATCATAGCTAAAATTCTCCAGTCCTGGCAACATCCTCGTAAATCTCCTCTGCACTCTCTCTAGTGCAATTACATCCTTCCTGTAATGTGGTGACCAAAACTGTGCGCAGTACGCAGGCTGTGGCCTAACTAATGTTTTATACAGTTCCAGCATAACATCCTGCTTTTATGTTCTATGCCTCAGCTAATAAAGGAAAGCATTCCATATGCCTTCTTAACCACCCTATCTACCTGTCCTTCAGGGATCTGTGGACATGCACTCCAAGGTCCCTTACTTCCTCTACAACTCTCAATATCCTCCCATTTATTGTGTATTCCCTTGCCTTGTTTGCTCTCCCGAAATGCATTAGCTCACACTTCTCCGGATTGAACTCCATTTGCCACTTTTCTGCTCATCTGACCAGTCCATTGATATCTTCCTGCAGTCTACAGCTTTTCTCCTCACTATCAACCACATGGCCTATCTTTGTGTCATCTGCAAATTTCTCAATCATGCCCCCTACATTTAAGTCCAAATTGTTAATATATACCACAAAAAGCAAAGGACCTAATACCAAGCCCTGCAGCACACCACTGGAAACAGCCTTCCAGTCACAAAAACACCCCGCTTCCTGCCACTGAGCCAATTTTGGATCCAATTTGCCACATTTCCTTGGATCCCATGGGTCTTTACTTTTTTTGACCAATCTGCCATGTGGGACCCTATCAAAAGCCTTGCTAAAATCCATGTAGACTACATCAATTGTGCTACCCTCATCGATCCTCCTCGTCACCTCCTCGAAAAATTCAATCAAGTTACTCAGACGCGACCTCTCATTAACAAATCCGTGCTGACTGTCCTTGATTAGTCCGTGCCTTTCTAAGTGACAGTTTATCCTGTCCCTCAGAATAGATTCCAAAAATTAGCCCACCACCGAGGTTAGGCTGACTGGCCTGTAATTACTCGGTCTATCCTTCGCTCCCTTTTTAAGCAATGGTACAATGTTACCAGTCCTCCAATCCTCCGGCACTATACCTGCATCCAGTGATTTCCAGTTTGGAAAATGATTGTTAAAGCCTCCGCTATTTCTTCCCTGGCTTCTTTTAACAGCCTGGGATACATTTCATCAGGTCCTGGTGATTTATCCACTTTCAAAGATGTTAATCCCCTTAATACTTCCTCTCTCACTATGTCTATCCCATCCAATATTTCACACTCCTCCTCAACTTCAATCCCTGTATCATCCCTCTCCTTTGTGAAGACAGACGTAGTGGTTGTTAGAGGCCAATCATCTCAGCCCCAGGGCATTGCTGCAGGAGTTCCTCAGGGCAGTGTCCTAGGCCCAACCATCTTCAGCTGCTTCATCAATGACCTTCCCTTCATCATAAGGTCAGAAATGGGGATGTTTGCTGATGATTGCACAGTGTTCAGTTCCATTCGCAACCCCTCAAATAATGAAGCAGTGCGAGCCCGCATGCAGCAAAACCTGGACAACATCCAGGCTTGGGCTCATAAGTGGCAAGTAACATTCGCGCCAGACAAGTGCCAGGCAATGACCATCTCCAACAAGAGAGAGTCTAACCATCTCCCCTTGACATTCAACGGCATTACCATCGCCAAATCCCCCACCATCAACATCCTGGGGGTCACCATTGACCAGAAACTTAACTGGACCAGCCACATAAATACTGTGGCTACAAGAGCAGGTCAGAGGTTGGGTATTCTGCGGCGAGTGACTCACCTCCTGATTCCCCAAAGCCTTTCCACCATCTACAAGGCACAAGTCAGGAGTGTGATGGAATACTCTCCACTTGCCTGGATGAGTGCAGCTCCAACAACACTCAAGAAGCTCGACACCATCCAGGACAAAGCAGCCCGCTTGATTGGCATCCCATCCACCACCTTAAACATTCACTCCCTTCACCACCGGCGCACCATGGCTGCAGTGTGTACCATCCACAGGATGCACTGCAGCAACTCGCCAAGGCTTCTTCTACAGCACCTCCCAAACCCGCGACCTCTACCACCTAGAAGGACAAGAGCAGCAGGTACATGGGAACAACACCACCTGCACGTTCCCCTCCAAGTCACACACCATCCTGACTTGGAAATATATCGCCGTTCCTTCAATGTCACTGGGTCAAAATCCTGGAACTCCCTTCCTAACAGCAGTGTGGGAGAACCTTCACCACACGGACTGCAGCGGTTCAAGGCAGCGGCTCACCACCACCTTCTCAAGGGCAATTAGGGATGGGCAATAAATGCCGGCCTCGCCAGCGACACCCACATCCCATGAACGAATAAAAAAAAGTATTCATTAAGAACTATACCCACATCTTCTGCCTCCACACATAGTTTACCTTTTTGGTCTCTAATAGGCCTACACTTTCCTTAGTTATCCTCTTGCTCTTAATGTATTTATAAAACATCTTTGGGTTTTCTTTGATTTTACCTGCTAATATTTTTTCATGCTCTCTCTTTGCTTTCCTAATTTACTTTTTAACTTCACCCCTGCACTTTGTATTCTCCTCTAAGCTTTCCGTAGTATTGAGTTCCCGGTGTCTATCATAGGCTTTCTTTTTCTGCCTTATCTTACCCTGAATGCTTCTCGACATCCAGGGGGCTCTAGATTTGGCAGCCCCTCCCTTTTTCTTTGTGGGAATATGTTTACCCTGAACCCCTTGAATCACCCCTTTGAATGACTCCCACTGCTCTGACACTGATTTACCTTCAAGTAGCCATAACAAGGTTAATTAGGAAAAATGCAACAGAAATATTTCTGAAAGACACAGTACAAGGAAAAGTGAACTTTGAACTACATGCTATAGTCATATCCAGGCTGTTTTCAAACACCCTTAAAAATAGACCACACATAAAGCTTCACAACACTGCAAGGCTGTATTTTTAACATGTTACCTTATGAACAACTCGATACAGGCAAAATTAACTGCAAACATGTACCATCACAACATGAGGTACATATAGCCCAGATCAATTTTAATTTTACAGGCCCCGGCATTAGAATCATAGAATGATATGGCACAGAGGAGGCCATTTGGCCCATCGTGCCTGTGCCAGCTCTTTGAAAGAGCTATCCAATTAGACCCTCTCCCCTGCCCTTTCCCCATAGTCTAGCAAATATTTTCCATTCAAGTATTTATCCAATTACCTTTTGAAAGTTATTATTCAATCTGCTTCCACCACCTTTTCAGGCAGTACATTCCAGATCATAACAACTCGCTGCGTAAATTTTCTTTTCCTTATGTCGCCTCTGTTTCTTTTGGCAATTACCTTAAATCTGTGTCCTCTGGTTACTGACTCTTCTGCCACTGGAAACAGTTTCTCCTTATTTACTCTAGCCCTTCAAAAGAAAATGCATGCAAACACCCCTATTCTGAGGTTCGAGCTTCAGGGAAAAGTTAATGAACGCCATTCAAAAGGTGGGCAAAATCCAGTTAATACAAAACCATAATTTAGCAGCACACAAAAGAACCAAAATATTTACCTGGGATAGCTACCAGAGGCACAGAGTTGTTGTAAAAGAAAGAAATCGAGCAATGAATACTCAAAACACAAACAACAGTGACAAGCAGCAACATTCACAATGGGAAACAAAAACGCAAAGCGCATGATACTCTTCAATATCAAATTTTTAAAAACATATTCCTAGGCAAAAGATAGCAAATTAAAAGGGAAATGCAAATATCAAAATAGCTGATTGTACAGCAAGAATGACGCATCTAGTTTGGACCATACAATTTAATACTCTTTTGATTGACACCCCAAATTCTGGAGAAGGCGGGCATCATGACATATCTCACTCAAATTCATTAACGGGTTGCCCTCGAATGAGGAAAACAAACAGAAGCTTAACTATCCTTTCAGGGAGACAGTTGCCTCCTGCTAGCTGACCTAAGCAGAGCAGTGGCCTTAGCTGTGAAGGATACAGCTGTTCTATTAGCTTACAATAATGGGTGGGAGCAGAAAGGTTAAGCAGAAAAAAGAGGGGGTGGAAAAGAGAAAGCTCTGAGTTGTTGCCATCTTTCTGGCTTCTCATGTGCGTCCACACACATACTTTAGCACAATAGCTGTAAATATCTGTGCTTACAGCACCAGAAAAGGGCAAAATGATGCAGCATGAATTGAGGTGATTGTGTTCTTTTCAAAAGACTAAATTCTAGGTCCATTTTAAACAGAAATTCCCTTTTTTAAAGAAATTATTTAACTGTTCAAAAGGTAAGAATAAATTAAATATGTCATCAATTTTCTCCACTGCCATATTTATCTTTATCCTTAAAATCTGTGGTACAAAAGAACACATCAAGGCCCCATCACTGGTAGGACAAAGCACACTGCCATTGGCCCCTAGTTACACAGAAATAGTGACACAACCCAAAAATACTCCTAGCCCCTGCACGTCTCTGTCCCATTGTGCTGTCCCACCTCATGTCGCCCCATAACTGAAGTGTTACTATACAAATATGCTACCCATGTGCCCTTTTGTAAATATCATGTTGAGAGTATAACCCAACATTACATGATGTGAAAACCAGGGTACAATTTTTCTTTTTAAACACTTTTGAATATAAAAAATATTTATACCTGGATTGTTAATTGTTAAATGTTTGCCAGCTTTCCTGTTTGACCTTGTAATCTGTTTGTTTGCAATGTTTGGCTTTTTAAAATAAAGTGTTTATATAAAAAGACGCTAATACATCTGTAACTATTGAATAAAACATCTTTAGTATGATCTAACACAGGCAAAGATTTCATTATCACTCACCGCGATAACGTCCTATTTAACGTACAAAAGAAAGCTGACAAATTAAAATAATCTGTAAACAAAATCAATGCAATACGTGAATTTAACTCATGAAAAGATATGCAAAATCAATGAGGCACTTGGCATCTAAAGTAACAGGTTAGCTGGAAGCCGCACTGCGTTGATCAATAACTTACCGAAGTTATTGAAGTTACTGATAGTTAAGAACTTTCTTGTAATAAAGGAAAGGTGAAACACATTTAGTTACACTTTACTGTGTTTGTACATTTAATTGTTCCAACATTTCCACAGTAGTTGTTAATCCCTGGACATTTACCACCTGAATGTTTAAGTCCAACAATGGCAGCTCTGTGAAACAAGCGTACTGAAACGTGGTGACTCTCTGGAACACACGTACTGAAATGTTTGCACAGCCCTCATCTTCACTTACTTGGCAACTGACTGGATCATCTTTGAGGATGTATCCTTGATGTTACTCAGGAAGCGCTCTGTGCCACCTTTAAGGATATCAAACAATCCTCCAGGGTGCGATATGTCATTTTCAATACCTAAGGAATAAATAAGATGAACAAATAATCCACGAACCACCAATAACTCATACTTCAATTGCCTTGTTCCCTTTTGCACATTTCCCATAACCTGCCTTCTACTTATTACAATTTCAATAAATAATAATGTTTTTTGGAATGTTTTTAAATATTTACCAAACATATGCAATTAACTAACCCAGTAATTGCACTAGAAGATTAATACCATCAACTGTAATACTACAATTTATTTCACAAGTAGAAAGGCTCTGAAAACTCACTGCACATGTGTATGGACATAGTTTAAGTTATCCAGGCCTTTCCACAACAGTCTGCGTGCCATTCTATGTTATTTTTGGTAACTATGCACTTTTCGGAGATGGGTGTTTTGTTAAGTAAATCCAAGATACAAATTGGACTAGAAATATTTAAACTATGTTGAAAGAATATAACTGATAATTTGGAAGCCATGTGTGAAGCAACACATACAAATTGAAAGAGGGAGTGTTGTCATTAGAATTTGGGCAAAGTGTGATGGTGCGCATGTGAGATCTTTGTACTATGCCCACCCAAACTTTGGGAAAACATTCATTGGTATAATATACAGATTCTGTCCTTGCAAACTTGAGCTGTGCAGAGAGAGAATTTTCAGTTGTACAGCACTAGGGTGACGTGCTAACAGGTCAGTCACTGGTGAGGTCAGTGGCGGCAGCTATTTGAGGTGGTGACTTAAACCAATCTACTTCTTGTGTGAGATTCTTAAGTGTGATTTTTCTTATGGTATATTGGCCTGTTGAAAACAGAAGATTGGGCCAATTAAGATAAACCATTGCTTGCACCCTCTCCTCACATTTGTATAAGTGAAATTCCAGGTGAAACTGATGGGGCTGTGGTGGAAAGTGCAAAATGATGCACATCTTTGTACTTTATTGGCTGTGAAGCGCTCTGGGACATTCTGAGGACGTGAAAGGTGCAATTTAAATGTAATTTCTTTTGGAATCTAATGCTGCTGGTAGTGTCTTACAGGCAATACCCCAGCTCCTGACAGAGACAAGCATATTTCAGTGGGCTTGGTAATGGCCCCATTAAACATCAAAAAATTTGTTGGGCTTCTTCCTCACTGTAGCTCACTAATGTATCCCACTGAAGTGGAAACAGGTGAAACTCAAGCTGTGGGTAGAAATGCTGTGGGAGATAGCTCAGTTTGAAAATATACTTGTGGACTGAAGCAGGAGAAATTCTTCACAACTGATTCCCCGTGTCAAAACTACTTGCAATCCCTCCCCACTTCAAAATTAACACCAAACCTAAAACCACACACAACATCCAAACCAACTGGAAAAAAACAAGTAATTAGGCCTAACCAACTTTAACCCCCCTACCCCCACTTTAAGGTACTAAACACCAAAATAAGCTGCCAGGGTCATCACACAGACCACCGTTTATTGTACCTCACTTGCCAGATTCTCATTATATTATGCAAGTTGAAACGGTTGCTAAAAAGTGCACAAACTATGCTCTATGCCAAGACACCATCTGTAAAACACTTGCAAAACAACAAATACAACATTTTAGAAACAACTAAATTGACTGCACTGATTTAAATGGGAAATTAGAGCTGTACAATGTGCAGCCTTCATCCCATAAGATCATAATTCAAAATGGAACATCTCAATGCAGCCAGACACAGACTGGTACTGAACTGAGCATAATCACAGCACACATTTTTTTTGCCTTGTATGTTCCACCAAAACTGTTTGTTTAGCTTTTCAGTTCTGTTTATCTGGCTCATCATTGTTGATGTACCAAAAAATTTCAAAAGGTCACAAAGAGGCAAAAAGGGAGATCATAGAACTGAGAAACTATAACACAATGTGTCCTTTCTGTATACTGCTCAATCATTTATTAATGCACCTTGAAATGCATCAATTAAATGGGTTAACCAATGTTCTTCAATAATCAGCTATCATCCTTATAGACAGACCCACTGTAATTGAAGTAATTATAGAAAGAAGAAAGAACTTGCATTTATATAATCGCCTTTCATCACCTCAGGACGTCCCAAAGCGCTTTCCAGCCAATTAAGTACTTGTGAAGTGTAGTCACTGTTGTAATGTGGGGAATTATACCAACATTGCTTACTTTTACAATGTTCTACATTAAATAATGGATAATAGCTTGGGGAAAGCAAAACGTTTCCACTTTATACTCAGTGAATACATGGAGCATTCTTAGACTCCTTACCATACATGATCATAAGTGCAAATACTAACACCATTGATTTGAACCATCTATCAGACAGACTGTTGAATCAGTCCTGATCACTGTTTGGATCAAGAGCCTTTTTTTTCCTAGGAATGGGACTGCATTTGCCCCAGTTATTTTTATTCAGGATAGAAAGGGATCGGAGACAGAGAGCTTACAATTTAATTTCTATAATGCTGTTTTCAGATTTCATCAAAATTAAATTCAGAACTCTGATGAGAAATACAATGTTTATATACTTTTTTTCAAAAGTTTGTTTGAAATCTAGCTAAGGCCTCAATGAAGGTCAGGCTAAAATGATAATCTTAAAGCAATATGCAATCATCCAATTTTTGACCCCACATTACACTGGGAAGGGGGAAGAGAAAGGAATGCAAATGGACCTCTTTAAAATACCCAACTTAAACGACCAGTGACATTTTTTGTGAACTTGGTTTTGATTATGATTGTGATTTTAATTTAACAGGGCTATATGCTCCAAACAAACTAATTAGTCCACTGGGTAGGACTTGTTACTATAATTCTGCAGATTCAATAGGGAAACAAACCAGAGCCTGTCCTGTTTTTTAATTAGTCAGCAACATAAAGCATGATAATAAATGAAATAATCAAATAAAAATGAGCGCACCAGATCGCTGGCGACCTGATTTCCACATGCACTTCCTAACTTGCATACATTTGTAGAACCAAGAAGCAGTCCTGAGCCTAAATGACCAGACAGCAGGATTTCAACCACTAAATCCTCTTAAGTAGCAAGATGACTGCTGTTGGCTATCAGTCGGAAACAAACTGTACAGCTTTGACTTGAATGTATTTGATGCGACACATCACACATTTTTATGGTCTAATACTGGAGAGTCCACTTCTACTCCTTCATTTTTTTTTGTTAAAAAGTAGGTTGCATACCTGCATTGTGCATGTTGTTCAGTGGTCCTGCTGGCTTGCTCCACTGTGGTGTTGAACTTGCCATTGTACTGTTGGCCACCCCTCCATTCTGCTCCAGGAGCTGTAAGGATTGGTAGCCGTCACAATTGATTTTTCTCAGATAAGAGCCCAGCAGACTCATGAGAGAACAATTCAGACACAAATACAACAAAGAAAACCAAGATTCCTAGCCACCAGTTGCAAATTATTCTGCAATCCTGTCACAGAAGCAAGGATCTTCTCTCCGGAACAGAGCATTGCTGTGTTAGTGCCATTTCAATGCTCAGCTGTAGCACTTACAAGCGGGCCCAGCAGGATATTCAATTTGGCTTTAGGCCCAGCCTTGATAGTATATGCAGCTGACTACACTATGCCTGCTTGACACTTAAACTGATTAATTTGAAGATGAGCAGATTATTCTCAAAATTCTCATTACAAATGTAAAAATGGACAGTCTTATTCATTTTAGGGTAGGTCCCACTTTTACAAATTTTCTTAAGACCATTTAAAAATGTTCCAACATGCTAAATCACAAAAGAAATACTATGTTTCACAAACTGGGCAAATAATTACCACATAATAAAAAAAAATCTTCAATAACTGTTTCCAAGTCCCTTCAACTAATTATACTTTGTAAAGATCTAAAACTTCTTATTCTACAATGACCCACAATAAAATCCAACCCGCTTGAATCACATGTTTTCCAGCCAACACGTTAATTGCCCCATTTAAACATGGCCTGAAAATACATTCGTGTGTTTGCTTTAAAAATGGGATCAGTCTTTTAGTAAAGTAGGATCTGACTTGATGTAAGTGCAGTGCTGGGTAATCCCTTACTTTGGGTGGCAGAAACTGTGTGTCTTTTCAAGGTTTTCTATGGAATAAATTAATTATTGCACAAAACTGCAGTGCTAGATTTAGCACATATGTGAGAAAGAAAAAAAAGTGTTTATTCCTCCTGACTACTGCCATAAATTTGCCACATTCAGACATTCAAAACATTCAAAACAGTTCCATTACACCAACACTCTACTACGTGGAAATGAAGCAATGAGGCTGGTTGTTTTTGTACCTCACTCAACTAGGAATGATTTAAAGGAGCACATTTTCTACATGACATTTATATCAAGATTAGTGCTAAATATTCACAACAGTTTCCCCATTCAGTGACCGAGACAAGCCTGCAGATTCAATATAAAAATCAGTTTTCTTTTTGGCAGGGGAGGGGGAAGAGAAAAAAAAAGCCTGAGAGTGTGAGCGCAAGAGAGATATTTCCATTTGACAGAGGGAGCAATCTACAAGCACGGCCTATGTCTGGATTATTATCCAAGAAAATTAATAACATAAAATATTAGGTTACCTCCCTTCACAATGGTATTCTTTATTATGTAATTGGGGGTACCTATCACTCAAGAATGTACGTGCAAATCTGGAACCCAATGCAAACAAATGGCTGAATATTGACATGATTACAGCTAAAGCAATACCACCAGCCAATGGACGCCTCAACTGAACTCACATGAAAAACAATCAACATTTCAAAGCCAGAAGTCAACACTGATGACGCTGCAAAACAGCGAACGAAAATCTGCTTCACAGGACTATGAACTACTTAAATATGATTAACCATACAGGAAATTAAATAATGTTCAACTTTTGATTTGTGTGTGGAATCAATACTGAACTGCTGTCAAGGACTGGACCTGATGAAGGAACAAAGCCTGAGACAGCAGGGGCTGAGGAAAGCTCAATGCTTTCATAGCTATTCAAGGCCCCAACACTATTAGACAGACACATTACCAAATGGTTCCCCCAGCTTCCCTGTTTTGATGGTTCATTCATTTGTACCTAGAGGCAGAATGAACAATTGATAGGTTGTAAACAAAAAATTTCTATACAATTCCGACACATGCTGTACAAATATAGTATATGGAGCATAGCATCATACAATGGTTACAGCACAGAAGGTGGCCATTCGGCCCATTGAGCCCATGCCAGCTCTTTGTAAGAGCAATCCAGTTAGTCCCATTCCCCCGCTCTGGAAAATTTGTTCCCTTCAAGTATTTATCCAATTCCTTTTTGAAAGCCACGATTGAATCTGCTTTCACCACCCTTTCATGCAGCGCATTTCAGATCATAACTACTTGCTGCGTAAAAAAGTTTTCCCTCATTTCGCCTTTGGCTCTTTTATCAATTACCTTAAATCTGTGTCCTCTGGTTCTCGATCCTTCCGCCAATGGGAACAGTTTCTCTTATTTACTTTTTCTAAACCCTTCATGATTTTGAACACATTTATCAAATCTCCTCTCAACCTTCTCTGTTCTAAGGAAAATCACCCCAGCTTCTCCAGTCTATCCACGTAACTGAAGTCCCTCATCCCTGGAACCATTCTAGTAAATCTTTTCTGCACCCCCCTCTAAGACCTTCACATCCTTCCTAAAGTGCGGTGCCCAGGAATTGGACGCAATACTCCAGTTGTGGCCAAACCTGTGTTTTGTTAAGGTTCAACATAACTTCCTTGCTTTTGCACTCTATACCTCTATTTATAAAGTTCAGGATCCCATATCCTTTTTAACCGCTTTCTCAACCTGTCCTGCGGCCTTCAAAGATTTGTGCACATGTACTCCCAGGTCTCTATTCCTGCACCCCTTTTAGAATTGTACCATTTAGTTTATATTGCCTCTCCTTATTCTTCCAACCAAAATGTATCACTTCACACTTCTCTGCGTTAAATTTCATCTATCATGTGTCCATCCATTCAACCAGCCTGTCTATGTCCTCTTTAAGTCTATTACTATCCTCCTCACTATTTACTACACTTCCAAGTTTTGTGACATCTACAAATTTTGAAATTGTGCCCTGTATACCCAAGTCCAAGTCATTAATATATATCAAAAAAAAAGTGGTCCTAGCATCAACCCCTGGGGAACACCACTGTACACCTCCCTCTTGTCCGAAAAACAACCGTTCACCTCTACTCTCTATTTCCTGTCACTTAGCCATTTCTGTATCCATGCTGCTACTGCCCTTTTTATTCCATGGGCTTCATGCCTATTATGTGCACTTTATCAAACGCCTATTGAAAGTCCATATACACAACATCAACCGCATTGCCCTGATCGAACCTCTCTGTTACCTCATCAAAAAACTCAATGAAGTTAGTTAAACATGATTTAACTTTAACAAATCTGTGCTGGTTTTCCTTTATTAATCCACACTTGTCCAAGTGACTATTAATTTTGTCCCGGATTATCGTTTCTAAAAGTTTCCCCACCACTGAGGTTAAACTGACTGGCCTGTAATCGCCGGGTTTATCTTTACACCCTTTTTTGAACAAGGGTGTAACATTTGCAATTCTCCAGTCCTCTGGCACTACCCACATAATCTAAGGAGGATTGGAAGATTATGGCCAGCACCTCTGCAATTTGCACGCTTACTTCCCTCAGCAACCTCGGATGCATCCCATCTGGACCGGGTGACTTATCTACTTTAAGTACAGCCAGCCTTTCCAGTACCTCCTCTATCAATTTTTAGCCCATCCAGTATCTCAACTACCTCCTCTTTTACTGTGTCTATGGCAGCATCTTCTTCCTTGTAAAGGCAGATGCAAAGTACTCGTTTAGTACCTCAGCCATGCCCTCTGCCTCCATTGCAAGATCTCCTTTTTGGTCCCAAATCGGCCCCACCCCTCCTCTTACTACCTGTTTACTATTTATTTGCCTGTAGAAGATTTTTGGATTCCTTTTTATGTTAGCCATCAGTCTATTCTCATACTCTCTCTTTGCCCCTCTTATTTCCTTTCTCACTTCTCTGTACTTTCTATATTCAGCCTGATTCTCTGACTTGTATTATCAACCTGACATCTGTCATACGCCCCCTTTTTCTGCATCATCTTATTCTCTATTTCTTTCGTCATCAAGTGAGCTCTGGCTTTGGTTACCCTACCTTTCCCTCGTGGAAATGTACCCGATGAGTGTACCTGAACCATCTCCTCTTTAAAGGCTGTCCATTGTTAGATTATAGTTTTGCCTGCCAATCTTTGATTCCAATTTACCCGGGCCAGATCCGTTCTCAACCTGCTGAAAATGGCCCTCCTCCAATTAAGTAGTTTTACTCTAGATTGCTCGTTGTCCTTTTCCATGACTAATCTAAACCTTATGATACTCTGATTACTGTTCCCTAAATAATCCCCCCCACTGACAGTTGCTCCCCTTGACCCACTTCATTCCCCAGAATTAGATCCACCAATGCCTCCTTCCTCGTTGGGCCAGAAACATACTGATCAAGAAAGTTCTCCTGAACACACTTCAGAAATTCCTCCCCCTCTTTGCCCTTTACAGTATTACTATCCCAGTCTATATTAGGATAGTTGAAGTCCCCCATTATCACTACTCTATAGTTCTTGCACCTCTCTGTAATTTTCCTGCAAATTTACTCCTCTATCTCCTTCCCACTAGTTGGTGGCCTATAGAATACGCCCAGTAGTGTAATGGCGCTTCTATTGTTTCTTAACTCTAACCAAATAGATTTCATCTTTGCCCCCTCAAGGACATCCTCTCTCTCCAGCACTGCAATATTCTCCTTAATCAATGCTGCCACACCCCTCTTTTTTCTTTCTTTCCCTATCTTTCCTGAACACTTTGTATCCAGGAATATTTAGTACACAATCCTGCCTTTTATGAGCCTTGTCTCCGTTATTGCCACTACATCATATTTCCGTGTGGCTATTTGCACCTGCAGCTCACCAACCTTATTTACCAAGCTTCGTGCACTCTAAACCTATCTTAGGCCTTCTCATATTCTCTCAGTCTGATCCCACCTAATACTGTACTATTTCTTACTCTGGTGCTATCTGTCTCTCCAAATCCTTTGTGCACCTTGTTTCTCCTTTCTAATGCGACATGCTGGTGCCCATCCCCTGCCAAATTAGTTCAAACCCTCGCCCACAGACATTGGTCCCAGCTCTGTCGAGGTGTAACCTGTCCGTCTTGAACAGGTCCCTCCTGCCCCAGAACTGGTCCCAGTGCCCCAAGAATCTGAAGCCACACCTCTTGCACCATGTCTCTAGCCACGCATTAACCCAACTTATCTTCCTATTTCTGTACTCACTAGCGCGTGGCACTGGGAACAATCCTGAGATTACTACCTTTGAGATCCTGCTTTTTAAGTTCCTCCCTAGCTCCTGAAACTCTGACCGCAGGACCTGATCCCTTTCCTTTCCTATGTCATTGGTACCCACATAGATCACGACTTCTGGATGATCCCCTTCACTCCGCAGAATGTTCTGTGCCCTCTCCGTGATTTTCTTTACCCTGGCACCAGGAAGGCAACGCGCCATGCGGGACTCACATCAGTGGTTACAGAAACGTCTATCTGTCCCTCTGACTATCATAGAAACATAGCAAATAGGAGCAGGAGAAGGCCATTCGGCCCTTCGAGCCTGCTCCGCCATTCAATATGATCATGGCTGATCCTCTATCTCAATACCATATTCCCGCTCTCTCCACATACTCCTTGATGTTGAGAAGTCTATCTAGCTCCTTCTTAAATATATTCAGTGACTTGGCCTCCACAGCCTTCTGTGGTAGAGAATTCCACAGGTTCACCACCTTCTGAGTGAAGAAATTTCTCCTCATTTCAGTCCTATATGTCCTACCCCGTAGCCTGAGACTGTGACCCCTCGTTCTGGACCCCCAGCCAGGGGAAACATCCTCCCTGCATCCAGTCTGTCTAGCACTGTCAGAATTTTAAAAGTTTCAATGAGATCCCCTCTCATTCTTCTAAACTCTAGTGAATACAGGCTGAGTCAACCCAATCTCTCCTCATACGACAGTCCTGCCATCCCAGGAATCAGTCTGGTGAACCTTCGCTGCACTCCCTCTGTGGCAAGTATATCCTTTCTTAGGTAAGGAGACCAAAACTGCACACAATACTCCAGGTGTAGTCTCACCAAGGCCCTTTTAACTGCAGTAAGACATCCTTGCTCCTATACTCAAATCCTCTTGCAATGAAGGCCAACATACCATTTGCCTTCCTAACTGCTTGCTGCACCTGCATTTTTGCTTTCAGTGACTGGTGTACAAGGACACCCAGGTCCCTTTGTACATCAACATGTCCCAATCTATCACCATTTAAATAATACTCTGCCTTTCTGTTTTTCCTTCCGAAGTGGATAACTTCACATTTATCCACATTATACTTCATCTGCCATGTATTTGCCCACTCACTCAACTTGTCTAAATCGCCTTGAAGCCTCTTTGCATCTTCCTCACATCTCACAATCCCAACTAGTTTTGTGTCGTCAGCAAACTTGGAAAAATTTGGTTCCCTCATCCAAATCATTGATATATATTGTGAATAGCTGGAGTCCAAGCACTGATCCCTGCGGTACCCCACTAGTCACTGCCTGCCACCCCGAAAAAGACCCATTTATTCCTACTCTCTGTTTCCTGTCTGTTAACCAATTTTCAATCCATGCCAGTATATTACCCCCAATCCCATGTGCTTTAATTTTGCACACTAACCTCGTATGTGGGACTTTATCAAAGGCCTTCTGAAAATCCAAATAAACCACATCCACTGGTTCTCCCTTTCATAAATCCATGTTGACTTTGTCTAATCCTGTTGATATTTTCTAAGTGTCCTGTTATCACATCCTTTATAATAGACTCTAGCATTTTCCCTACTACTGATGTTAGGCTAACCAGTCTATAGTTCCCTGTTTTCTCTCTCCCTCTTTTTTTAAATAGTGGGGTTGCATTTGCCACCCTCCAATCTGCAGGAACTGTTCCATAATCCATGGAATTTTGGAAGATGACAACTAATGCATCGACTGTTTCCATGACTACTTCTTTTAGTACCCTGGTATGCAGTTATCGAATCCCATAACGGGATCCTTGGCTCTATTAATAGAGGCACAGAGTACAAAAGCAAGGAAGTTATGCTAAACTTTTATGAAACACTGGTTAGGCCTCAGCTGGAGTATTGTGTTCAATTCTCGGCACCACACTTTAGGAAGGATGTCAAGGCCTTAGAGAGGGTGCAGAAGAGATTTACGAGAATGGTACCAGGGATGAGAGACTTGATAGAGGTGTTCATAATCATGAACAGTTTTGATAGAATAAGGAGAAACTGTTTCCTGTGGCAGAAGGGTCAGTAACCAGAGGACACAGATTTAAGGTGATTGGCAAAAGAACCAGAGGCAACATGAGGAAACATTTTTTTTTAACACAGCGAGTTATGATGATCTGGAATGCAATGCCTAAAAGGTGGTGGAAGCAGATTCAATAGTAACTTTCAAAAGGGGAATTGGATAAATACATGAAGGGAAAAAAATTTGCAGGGTTTTGGGGAAAGAGCAGGGGGGTGGGACTAATTGGATAGCTCTTTCAAAAAGCCGGCACAGGCACGATGGGCCGAATGGCCTCCTCCTGTGCTGTGCCATTCTATGATATTTTAATATCCCAAGTAAAGTACTCAAGTAAAAGAGCTTCAGAATCTGTTTGTGTATAATGATAATTTTCCTACCATATAAAAAACATTTGACCATTTCTGCTATTACATATTATGTCTTTAAAATCTAAAATCTAATATCTAATAGACAAAACAAAATGAACATCAACATAACAAGTAAAGGCAACACCAGGAGTTTGCAGAGAAGCTTCTAGATCTAATTCCTGATGAAAGTCCCTCTCTTTACCTCTGTCACCTTCCCTCACACTGGTATGGTTCCTGCTTCAGTCAGACAATAGGACAGTCCAGGTAACAGAATTCTCCCCAGACTCGACCAATGCTGCTCCACAACTGGGTAACTGCACTTCCATGGGTCACAATGGCTCTCCCAGATTTGTTTCACTCTCTTGAACAGAAGTCAATTGCTGCCAAGAACCTAACTGAGCAGTTGGTTAGAGAAATAACAAAGCCTGCCCATTGATAGCAGTTAAATTTCAATTAAAGGCTGATTTCAACAGGCTATTGCTGGAGCTATTAACCCACTATCAGTTTTCAGTATTCACATAGATCACCAAGACAGAAAAACTGCATGCATCTATTCCATCAACATCTATCACACCTAAAAAGTGCATAAAATAAAAATCAGACCATTTTAACACTGGCCTAACCTTCTATAAGGACCAATACAGCATTTGGACAGTAGAAATGTTAGCTTATTTTGAGATTTCAAAAGCATAGGAGCAGAGGAAATCACATTGTCAGCAAGACATCTCCTGCCATCACAATCATACGATGAGAGATCAGAAGCATCAAGGCATACAAAAATTAATTGATCTTTCCTGCTATTACCAAGATACCAGACTCAAGTGAAGAGACTCAGCAGTGCATTGTGAGTGATACTGTGAACAACTCAGTTTTAATCATTTCCCATCTGGTTACTGATCAGCTGATTACCAACATAGATGATGCAGGAAGTCAATTCCTGGCCAAATCTGCGTAAAAATGTTGTCCACATTGATTCCGTGAACGATCTGATATCTTCAACAACATTAGAGATATGGGCATAACACCTTTTAATCAAAGAATTTATTGCTATCAAATCGGCCATAATATTAAGAACTGTTTTTTTGAATTCTGAAGGATCACTTATAGATTCTGAACGCTTATTCATAAACAGCAAATCTGTTTATAGGTTCTGCTGTTGTTTGTACCATGTGACACTTTTTTTTCTTACTTTGTCACGTGCCGTAATTCTTTAAAACAGCACTTCTTATTGGTTGATACAATTCTGATTTACCAAATACATGACTTGATTGGACCGAACGGGCTGGCTCAATCATTCATTTTAGTAACCTAAAACGATTTCTTCCACTGAAAGTTACGCAAAAATATGCAAACCACAAACCACATGGAAGGGTAAATTTTACAATATTATCGTGATTTTCAAAGAGTTTTCAAGTTCTGCCACGGAGGGGACCACAAAACTAACAGCTACGGTCAGACACCCGGCTAACCGAAATGTCAGTTTCGTTTCCAGTGAAATTAACAGTTACTAGAGACTTCAGTTGATGATTCAGCTACAAGCTTTCTTTGTCCGAGCCTCAGATATCTCAGCTGTCCTCCTAAGGATTAACTCCTCCAAGGGTACATCTGTGCAAAGCAAGTGTTAACTCATCTGGCTTAGGCCCCTGTAACTGTCTCCAGTTGAATGATTTGATTGACAGCTCAGTAAAGGCAAAGCCATGAAAAAGTGTGGGGAGTGATTTCTGTTAAAACTGGAGTATGGCAGCTAATTAGATGAGGTAACGCAGATTCTCACGTAGCCAGAGTGAAAGAAAGGTATAAAAAGAGGGGTGCTGAAATAGATGCTTCAGAATTCGACAACGCTTGGCCCTCGAGCTCAAAACCTGTGACGCGGTGAATTCCAGGCTAATTTTTTTTTAACCGTAAATGTCTCAAGTATATGTGTGATTATTTTTAGTAATGGTTATCATTGTATGTGTGTAGTTATTGGTAATAATAATCATTGTAAGCTTAATTTCTATGAAAGTCAATAAATGCCTTTGAACCATATTATCTTGTGGAATAACTTATAAACTTGTAAGAACATCCATTCCCCAACAATTATACTGAGAAATGTAACTAGTTGTACGTGGAATTCATGTCAATTACCAGAACAAAGTAGCAGTAAGCATCTGTGCATTTCAACAGCTTAATGATATGAAGACCTTACAAAAAGGACTGCTTGCTCCTCAGAATTTCAAGACGAATATTAATTAATCATGTACTACAATTTTTCTGTAAAACATGCTTATTTACTTCATTAAAGTTTACAACTCCAGCAGGGGGAATTTTTTCCTCCAAGTGCAGTTTCAAGACTCCCTCCCGACTTCTTTTGGATGGGTCAATGGGGGAAATGCACTGCCCAGTTGGATGAAAGGTATCAGGTGCGACCATGGTCTGTGCTAAGATGGCCTCTTGGAGGTGGAGCAGGATTTGGGGTGGGGGGTGGAATTCAACCAAGGTTCCTGCTGCTGATCATTATCCCATGATCTTTGCTGAAAAGTGCATGCATGGATGTCAAGTGAAGACGAGACCAAGCATGGCTGTGATGACCTGCAATTAACCTGCCAATATTCACTATCTAAGTTAACACATGAAGAATGGCTGCTTGATGAAGGAATCAGGGCTAGTCGAACAGTAGCCCACCATGAACCAACTACCTTCTGGAGAGGGGAGAAAATCTGAGAAACTGTTCCGATGATGAGCCTCCTTATTGAAATGTGATTAGTGATATTAAAAAATTCTGATTATAATACATTAATGCAGTATGACATTAGGCTGTGCATTCACCCTGAGCCGGATTTCCTCAAACCAGGTGAAGTTATCTGTCCTCCAGAGAAAGCCCTGTGCAAAATTTAAATTCTGATGCAGAAGTGTAGGTAACATCTGAACAAACAACAAGAATGAAACCTCCAGTAGCGGATGGACATAAAACAGAAACCGTATGGAATAGCACTGAAACTTGGGAAGTTGGAATCAGATGATTTGGCAGCACAATGTTCCTGACTGGAAATTCCCATTACTGAGTGATGAGAAGGAAAAGGAATTGATAGCTGGCTTATAATTGGACTCTTTACATAGTATGGGAGTGAGAAAATATAAAATCTCTCTCACAAGACTTCAGACACTGTATAACTCCTGGAAGGACACAGTCCCAGTGGACAACTGGCTTGTCCTAAGCATGCAGAGTATAAGTAAATAAGGAAGAATCTGAATTTATAAATTACAAACTCTTTTTTCAATGTGATTTCTAAAGCAGCATGAACCCCTACCGTACAACTTCACAACTAATATCAAGCTTCCTACCTCTGTAATTGGAGATTTAAGATTAATATTCCTAGCTGCAGCTATCTCCTGCAGTTGATTCACCACCTCTGTAATAGTCAATCTCTCATTGGGATTTATCTTCATCATATTATCTACAGCAACAAAAGGGGAAAAAATGTAAGTCATCATGCTACCTTCAGGTAGTAAGTGTTCTGAGGTAACAAATGTGATTAAAACATAGTACTAGGACCAACATTGCAATTTCGCCCATGGAGTCTAGTTACCAGTTAGAATTAAGGAATCACAGCTTTAAAGAAACGAACAAACAAACTTGCATTCATATAGCTGCTTTCCCATTCTCAGGATGTTCCAAAGTGTTTCAAAGCCAGGAATTATTTTGAAATGTAGTCTACTGTGATGTTGGCAAATATGGCAGCATATTTACACACAGCAAGGTCCCAAAACAGCAATGAGGTATTCACCAGCTAATCTGCTTTATTTGTGGGCGTTGAAGGATAAATGTTGGCCAGGATATTGTGAGAATTCCCTTGCTCTTCTTCGAATAGTATCATGGAATCTTTAACGTCCACATGACAGACAATTTGGGCCTTAGTTTACCATCTTAACCAAGAGACTGCACCTCCAACAGTGCACTCCCTCACTACTGCACTGAAGTGTCGGCTTAGATTATGTGCTCCAGTTCTGGAGTGCAGCTTGAATACATAACCAGCACAGATTTACACCAATGTGATATTGTATCAAAACATTAAAGTGAGTATAATCTGTCTCAATCTGGATAAACCAACATCAACTCAAAACACAATGGAATATTTTGGCTCTTTCATGTCTTATAAAATGAACCCAGGTCACCGATTCCAGTCCCAACTCCCACTATTACAGACAAACCACCAGGCTATACTACTCCATTGCCTTATCTGGAGCAGTCAAGAGGTTTGCCTGCAACTGAGAGAAAAGGGGCCAGCACATGTGACCCAAGATCTTCCCACATAGATCAGAAGTAATCTAGTTGAATTTTTTGAGGAAGTAACCAGCATGGTGGATAGGGGAGTGTCTATGGATGTTGTTTATGTGGACTTCTAAAAGACATTTGAGAAGGTTTTTCACAAGAGATTATTAGCAAAATGTGCATAGAATTGAAGGTAACCTTGACATGGGTTGGTAATTGGTTGGAAGGTAAGAGACAGAGAGTAAGTGTAAACAGTTCTTTCTCTGATTGGCAGGATGTGACAAGTGGTGCTCCCCAAGGATCTGTAGTGGGGTCTCAGCTTTTCACTATACATATTCATGACGTAGATGAAGGCATAGAGAGTTATATATCCAAGTTTGCAGATGATACTAAGTTAGGAGGCAAATTAAGTTGTATAGATGGGAGAAGGTAGTTACAAAAGGTACACAGATAGACTAAGTGAATGGGAAATACTGTGGCAGATGGAGTTCAATGTGGGGAAGTGTGAGGTCATCCATTTTACATCCAAATTGGAATATTTTCCTGATGGTGAGAGACTAGGAGCTGTGGAGGAGCATTAAGATTTAGGTGTCAGTGTACAAAAATCACTAAAAACTAGTGCAGAGGTACAAAAAGTAGTTAAAAAGGTAATGGAATATTGGCCTTTATCTCAAGGGGATTGGAATACAAAACTGAGGAAGTGATGCTTCAGTTGTACAGAGCCTTGGTCAGTTTTAGGCAATGAACCTCAGGAAGAATATATTGGCCTTAGATGGGGTACAGCGCAGATTCACCAGAATTATACCAGGGATTAAAAGGTTAAAATTATGAGAACAGATTGCATAAACCTGGCTTGTATTCCATTGAGTTTAGAAGGTTGAGGGGTGATCTCATTGAGGTGTTTAAAATGATAGAGGGATTCGATAGGATAGCTACACAGAAACTATTTCTTCTGATAGGGGAATCTAGAACGAGACACAATCTTAAAATTAGAGCTAGGCCATTTAGGAGAGAAATCAGGAAGCAATTTTTTCACATATAGTGGAAATCTTGAACTCTCCCCCAAAATCATAGAATCTCACAGCCCATCACACCTGTGCCAGCTCTTTGAAAGAGTTATCCAATTAGTCCCACTGCCCAACTCTTTCCCCATAGCCCTGCAAATGTTTACTTTTCGAGTATATATTCAATTCCCTTTTGTAGGTTCCTATGAATCAATTTTCACCACTCTCAGGTAGTGCAATCCAGATCATAACAACTCACTGGGTAAAAAAAATTTCCCCTCATCTCCCCTCTGGTTCTTTTGCCAATTATCTTAAATCAATGTCCTCTGGTTACCAACCCACCCACCGGTGGAAACAGTTGCTCCTTATTTACTATATCATAACCCCTCATAATTTTGAACACCTCCATAAATCTCCCCTTAGTCTTTTCTGCTTTAAGGAGAACAATCTCAGCTTCTGCAGACTCTCCACATAACTGGAGTCCCTCATTCCTGGTATCACTCTGGTAAATCTCCTCTGCACCCTCTCTAATGCCCTGACATCCTTCTTAAAGTATGGTACCCAGAATTGGACACAATACTCTAGCTGAGGCCTAATCAGTGATTTATAAAGGTTTAGCATAACTTCCTTGCTATTGAAACCTACAGCTGTGGATGCTGGATCAACAGAAATTTTCAAGACTGAGATTGATAGGTTTTTGTTAGATAATGTGTATCAAGGGATTCGGAGGAAAGGCAGGTAAATGGAATTCAGGTACAGATCAGCCATGATCTAACTGAATGGCGGAAAAGGCTCAAGGGGATGAATGGCCTATTCCTGTTCCTACGACCTAAAGTGTTGTTTTCTCCCTGAAGAGGACAAAAGTTCATAAAAACTCTCAATCACTATAAAGTGTGTAACAAAAAGAATGTTTCATCTGTAAACTTAGGAATCGTATAACTCTAAAGAAAGACACAAAATTGGTTACATACAGTATCTTAAACAATTACAGGGCAGTAGTCCTTGTTTAGATAATTAAGAATACATTAAGCTAAAAGTTAACTTGCTATTTAAGTAGCATACCACAATGATGTGCTGATAAGTGCTGCAATAAAACAGGAGTTCACAGTCCTGGCAAACAATCTCAGTGAGTAGGTTAGATAACATCAGATCATGAGAGCCAAGTACGTATGGTTAATAATATGTTTAGAGTCTCTCATTCATTCTTTATTTAAAAAAACATACTTTGTGAAGTTAGCCATGAACCTGCGTGTCTCTCTCTCTCTCTCTCTAGTTTCTTTCCTCATGCTTTCTCTGTGCTCATCTCACCCAAAAGACCCTCTTCCTGCACCCTTGACACCATTCCCACTAAACTGCCGACCACCAAAGTTCCCTTTCCGGCCCCCACGATAGCTAACATCGTAAATGGTTCCCTCTCCTCATGTACTGTCCACCTTCCTTTCAAAACCACTGTCATCACCACCCCTTCTCAAAAAAACCACCCTTCACCTCTGCCATCGCCAATCTCCCTTTCTTCTCCAAACTTTTTGAATGTTGTTGCCTCGAAAATCTTGTCCTCCTTTCCTGCAAATCCCTGTTTAAGTCTCTCCAATCAGGTTTCTGCCACGGCACAGAACTGAAACAATCCTAACTAAGTGTCACAAATAACATTCTCTGTGACTGCGATCACGATGCATTATCCCTCCTCCTCCTTGACTCCCTGCAACCTTTGACACGGTCACCACACTATCTTCCTCCAATGCCTCTCCTCTGTTGACCAACTCAGTGGGACTGCCCTTGCTCAGTTATATTCTTACCTACCTGATCATAGCAAGAGCATCTCCTGTAATGGCTTCTCTTCCCACCCCTGCACTGTTACCATCGGAGTCCCCCAAGAACCAATCTTTCACACCTACTTCTTCCTCATCCTTAGCGACATCATCCGCAGACGGGGTTAACTTCCACATGAAGGCTGACAAAACACAACTCTATCTTTCCACCACCACTGTCGACCCATCCACTACCACTGTGCTGTCCGACTGCTTACCTGATATCCAGTCTTAGGTGAGCCTTAATTTCCTCCAGCTGAACAATGGGAAGACTGAAGCTATTGTCTTCAGTGCCTGCCACAAACTCCATATCCTTGTCACTGATTCCATTTCCTTCCCCAGCCACTGTCAAAAGCTGAATCAGACTTTTCGCAACCTCGGCCTCCGATTCGACCCCGAGCTGAGCTTCCAACCCCATGTCCTGTCCATCACAAAGACTGCCTACTTCCACCTCCAATACATCACCCACTTCTGCCCCTACCTCAGCCCCAGCCCATCTGCTTCCGAAACCTTCATCCATGCTGTTGTCAGCTCCAGGCTTGACTATTTCAATGCTCTCCTGGCCAAACTCCCATCCTCCACCCTCCATAAACTCCTGCTCACCATAAACTCCTGTTCATCAAAAATTCTGCCTGTGCCCTATTCTGCACCAAGTTCCACTCACCCACCACCTTAGTGCTTGCTGACCTACATTAGCTCCCAATCCCTCCACTTTAAAATTTTCATCCTTGTGTTAAATTGCCTTCACGGCCTCAACTCTCCCTCTCCCTGTACCTGCAGTCTCCTCCAGCCCTTCAATCCCACCCCGAACTCTGTTTCTCTGACTCTAGCCTCTTGTGCATCCCCCAAATGGCAGCCTGCCTTCAGCTGCCTGCTCACCACACTCTGGAATTCCCTCCTTAAAACTTTCCACCTCCGTCTCCTCCTTTAAGGCCCTCCTTGAAACCCACCTCTTCGATCAAGCTTTTGGTCACCACTCCTAAAATCTGCTTTCTTGGCTCAGAGTCCATTTATTCCTTAGGCATCTATGAAGCAACTTTTTTCTCCTACATCAAAGGCACTATATGAATGCAAGTTGTTGTTAGTGGGAGTATTTTTTTCAATTTTATTATATTCTTCGGCAGCGAGGGAATGTCATGGCACCCATTGATGCCCAGGCTATTCCAGGTACTTAATGAATGAAAGCATCCACACTGGAGGGTTAATTATCAGGACACCTTCCCCAGTTCATTGTTGCGAAATTATCAGGCAATCATCTACAGTTAATTATCAAAAAACGAGAGTTAGTGTTCATCTTGCATAATTATCCTGATCAAACTGAGATACAACTTAGTTTGTGCTCAATACTTACGAATGAGATCATGAAAAACGGTGTAGCTGGTGTCATTCTGAGGAATAGAGTACTTTCCATTCACGATTCCAAGTTTAGCACCATCTTCAAATGGATGCTGCTTAAAGCACAACAGGTAGAGGATGCAACCCAACGCCTAAGGAAAGTTATAAAATACATTTTTACTGAACAGCCACGTGCTAATTACAGAAGGTAACTCTATGTAATTAACGGCAAGTTCTTGCCCATAAGTAACTTTTTGATTTTGATTTTCTTTCCTGAAGGCAGCAACTTGTGTCACTGCGCAGCTCGACAGGGGCAAGCAACTCACCAGTACCTCTGTTCCTGCAACTCTACTTCGTGTTCAAGTCTAGAAAGCAGTGTCATTAGTCTGCTCAACCATAAAGGAAGGATAACAGGCCTGATAATCCACAGTATATTTTCTAGTAGGAATACCAATTGGAAGAGGGAAGCGTGGGTGATTCTTCCCTCCTAGTCCAAGATCACTGAGGCAAACGATAGCGTCCCTCTTGGTGCCCTGGCAGAGGTCAGTTAAATCAGCACAGAGCATGGACGTTTTACTACGCTAAAGGCACTATATAAATACAAGTTGTTGTTGGATCTGGAACCTTCCTGGTCCAACATCAAGGAATACATTGCATTTATATATCTGGCCCCGGCTACGTTTGCTTTTTTAAAAAAAAAATTAAAACTCTCCATTTAGTTCAGCAAACAATAAAGCAGTCAATGGAGTGACAACAGCCAGGAGATTTCCTTGGAGCACATACACTGATAAATCCCTTCCTCCTCCTCCTCTCCTGAAGGCATTGACTCTTACCGAGATAGGGTTCCACATGCAAAAGTCACACCTTCCGATGCCTAGCCCAAGTGACTATTCTTCACGTGGGAACCTGAACTGTGAGTTTTGATAGGATATTTAACTGCAGTGTATCAAAGCTGAGGCTGATTCCGTCCTAACCTAACATCCGTTTTCAATAAGGGTCACTGAATAATCAGTAGCAATCTTTTCCTCCTCAAAACTAATTGTAGCTCCTCTAGCGCCACTTAGCTGAAATCAGCTAACTCTGCACAGAGCGGGGGTTGAATCTCCAACAATCCCAGTCTGTAAGACTCAGCTACTCACTGCATTCAGTTTTAAATGATATCTCTGCTAAAGTTGCAATCTATGGCCTGTGCACCTTAACAAATCTAGATTAATTCCATTTGCAACTGAGTGAAAACTCGCATCTTTCTCTAGTTTCTCTCCTATCTCCTCTCATGCCCTCTCCGAGCTCATCTTGACCATGGGACGCATCTCCTGCTCCCTCGACCCTATTCCCACCAAAATGCTGACCACCCAACTTCCCTCCTGGCCCCCACGTTAGCTGATATTGTTAACAGTTCCCTCATTTCAGGTACTGTCCCCCTCCCCTTCAAATCTGGCATTATCACCCCATCCTTCAAATACCCACCCTTGACCCCTCTGTCCTTGCAAACTACCGTACAACCTCCCTTTCCTCTCCAAGTCCTTGAACGTGTGGTCGCCTCCCAATTCCGTGCCCATCTTTCCCACAACTCCATGTTTAAATCCCTCCAATCAGATTTCCACCCCTGCCATGGTACTGAAACAGCCCTTATCAAAGTCACAAATGACATCCTATGTGACTGTGACCATGGTAAACTATCACTCCTCGTCCTTCTCGACTTGTCTGCAGCCATTGACACGGTCGACCACACCATCCTCCACCAACGCCTCTCTGTCGTCCAACTGGGTGGGACTGCCCTCGCCTGGTTCCATTCTTGTTTATCCAGTCGTAGCCAGAGAATCACCTGCAATGGCTTCTCTTCCCACCACCGCACCGTTACCTCTGGAGTCCCGCAAGGATCGAACCTTGGCCCCCTCCTATTTCTCAAATACATGATGCCCTCGGCAACATCAACCAAAAACACGTCAGATTCCACATGTACGCTGACGACACCCAGCTCTACCTCACCACCATCTCTCTCGACCCCTCCACTATCTCTCATTTGTCACACTGCTTGTCCGATATCCAGTACTGGATGAGCAAAAATTTCCTCCAACTAAATATTGGGAAGACTGAAGCCATTGTCTTTGATCCCCACCGCAAACACCATTCCCTAGCCACCAACTCCATCCCTCTCCCTGGCTACTGTCTAAGGCTGAACCAGACCGTTCGCAACCCTGGCATCCTATTTGACCAAGATGAGCTTCCAACCACATATCTGCTCCATCACCAAGACCGCCTCCTTCCACCTCCATAACATCGCCCGTCTCTGCCCCTGCCTCAGCTCATCTGCTGCTGAAACCCTCATCCGTGACTTTGTTACCTCTATATTCGACTATTCCCACGCTCTCCTGGCCAGCCTCCCAGCTTCCACTCTCCATAAACTTGAGTTCACCCACAACTCTGCTGCCCGTATCCTAACTTGCACCAAGTCCCATTCTCCCATCACCCCTGTGCTAGCTGACCTACATTAGCTCCCGGTCTGGCAACATCTCAATTTTAAAATTTTCATCCTTGTTTTCAAATCCCTCCATGGCCTCGCCCCTTCCTATCTCTGTAACCTCCTCCAGCCGTACAACTCTCCGAGATCTCTGCGCTCCTCCAATTCTTGCCTCTTGCGCATCCTCGATTTTAAATCGCTCCACCATTAGCAGCCGTGCCTTCAGCTGCCTAGGCCCTAAGTTCTGGAATTCCCTCCTTTAACCTCTCTGCCACTCTACCTCTCTTTCCTCCTTTAAGATGATCCTTAAAACCTACCTCTTTGACCAAGCTTTTGGTTATCTGTCCTAATATGTGCCTCAGTGTCAAATTTTGTGTGATTACGCTCCTGTAACACGCCTTAGGACGTTTTACTATGTTAAAGGCGCTATATAAATACAAGTTCTTGTTGTTATTGCATTGGTACGCTAATACTTGGAGTGGTATGTGCAAGTTCACAATAATGATTTCCTATAGGAGGAGTTACTAAACCTAGAGTGACATCAAGTGGAGCTCAGTTGCTTTCCAACCGGGAGCAACAGAAGATTTGTGCATTAACTTGAATCTTGTTTTCTGCTCGGAGGTTGGATTAGTAAGCTGAGTAACTCTGGGGTGGTCTTGTGGTAGTAAGGCTACAGTTTGAAATCAGGAACTGGATCGTCACAAAAAAAAAAGATTCTGTACTGACTGTATCTGAAATTTTTGTAATTTACAATGAAGCCCAGTTTCCTTAAAGGGCCAGTAATGGCTGGACAGAAGCACTAGTGGGAGAGGACTCTGATCAGCCAGGTGCCTAGATGAAGACAAATACGTAGCTACTGTAACCAGAAAAATACTGCCACTACAGACAGGCACTTAGTGAACACTCTGGCTGCTAATACAAGGCCAAATGAGAGTACCTTGCACTGGTTGTGGCTCACTACCATCATAGCAAGTCAACACCCTGAGAAGGTTTAAGGCTTTGTTGGTATTATTTAAATCCTCTAAGGTGGTTTCAACTTTGATCACCAAAATCTCCTTTCCCTAGGAAAAGAAGCTCCTGGAACTTAATTTGAATGCCCAAAGAGAACCCTGTAGTTCTCAGCTTATCTGTGGAGCCTGACATGCAGGGGTGTTGTCCTCACTACTGTGTCAGGTTGCAGCAAATGGTTGCTTATTTAGGTAACATTTTATAAGCATCAGCCTGGGCACAATCCTTGACTTCAGAGGCTTTTGTGGTTTATTAAAGTACAAAACTGACCCAATGAGCCTGGGATAATGTTATTTTCAAGGTGCATTGTGATTATAATTTTCTGCCCCAGCTATCAGCCTTTTTTCCTGCCATGGATGAATAAGCATCTCCCTCGGCACTAGGGATTTCCCATCTCTTGTCTCAATTAAAAATCACTGGGGAGTCTACTACAGGTGGGTAAACATAGGTTCCTTGGTGGCTTTAAGAAATCTAAACTCTGCAACAGCTACAAACCATCACAGATACTATTTTAGGGACAGACTGCAAATATGGTGGATTCCTCAAGTCAACAAAACTCCACTAGATCTAGATTCCGACTGCTTGTTTTCTCTGGAATGTGAACTCCCATCTATGCGAATATGTGGAAATTATAATTTTAAAAAATGTGATCTTCAGAAAAGACCAAAACAATTTCCTTAGTTGATGACTTCCTCTTGGAAAAGGTGAGTTAACGGGTTGGACTAAAGCCATTTCTCCTGTTGTGCATTGGGAAGCGCTAATCTGGAGGCAGCCTCATCAACCAGAATGGATCACTACTCTGAAGACAGTGCTAACACGATACACGCGCCAGCTGAAGACCTTGCTTACATTGTTAGTTCTGCTGAGTAATAGTAAAGCTGCTGCAGGTTCCCACAGGTTTGGAACTTGGTTTAGTGCTCATCTCCAACATGAATTGTACAGTATATACATACAAACTTCACAATCCTTGGAATGAAGTTGGAAAAAATTATATCCACTGGTCAGTGAGTCAGTAACTAGAGGGCATAAATATAAGATCATGAAAAGGACAAAGGGAGAGATGAGGATTTTTTTTTAATTGAAAGGGTTGTTTGGATGTGGAATGCCATATCAGAAACAGTTAAGAAAGCAGAATCCATAATAGCATTAAATACTTGGAGAAGAAAATTTAAAGTGGGAAAGGGAAAATGCAGGGGAACAGGACTAAGTGAATGGCTCTTTGATACCTATCTCAGGTGCAATGGGCTGAATGGTCTCAATTGGTGCTGTAAAATTCTATGATTCAAAGCAGTTTTATAATAAATTATTATAACATGTCTGCTATACCAAATATCCTGAAATAATGCAGAAATTTTAACATGAGTAAATTGGAAGTGAAGATCCAGTAATTAAATAAAAGTGATTGTAATGCTCTTAATTGCACTATCATGAAGGTGGGTACAACACAGAATTATGAGTAGCAAAGACAGAGTAATAAAGCTGTAATTTAATCATAGAATCATAGAAGTTTACAACATGGATACAGGCCCTTCGGCCCAACATGTCCATGTCGCCCAGTTTATACCACTAAGCTAGTCCCAATTGCCTGCACTTGGCCCATATCCCTCTATACCCATCTTACCCATGTAACTGTCCAAATGCTTTTTAAAAGACAAAATTGTACCCGCCTCTACTACTGCCTCTGGCAGCTCGTTCCAGACACTCACCACCCTTTGAGTGAAAAAATTGCCCCTCTGGACCCTTTTGTATCTCTCCCCTCTCACCTTAAATCTGTGCCCCCTCGTTATAGACTCCCCTAATCAAAACAGTTAAGATAACTTCAAACCACAGAAACAAAGCTTAAGTGAATCACAATATTTTACTCTGTACCATCCATTATGGCTAATAAATATATACTCAAATTTTTAAAAATGCAAATGACATTCAAAATTTGTGCCAAAATGAAACTACCATGATGCCATTATTACTGACAGGTAGAATAATGTGCAAATTATTTAGCAGTTAAAAAGCATAATACTTTATGGCGGACATACCCAGATATCCTGTTTTTCATTGATTGGATAGTTGGAATAAAGATCTATTATCTCTGGTGTTCGGTACATTGGTGTTGTATTTCTTGTAATCTGGAAAAAAAAGACAAATACATAGTGCCCATTGCTTCATTATTCACTGTGGATGGAACACAGGAACAGGAGTAGGCCATTCAGCCCCTCGTGCCTGCTCCGCCATTTGATAAGATCATGGCTGATCTGTGATCTAACTCCATATACCTGCCTCTGGCCCATATCCCTTAATACCTTTGGTTGCCAAAAAGCTATCTACCTCAGAGTTAAATTTAGCAATTGAGCTAGTATCAATTGCCATTTGCGGAAGAGACTTCCAAATTTCTACCACCCTTTGTGTGTAGAAATGTTTTCTAATCTCGCTCCTGAAAGGTCTGGCTCTAATTTTTAGACTGTGCCCCCTACTCCTAGAATCCCCAACCATGGGATGGAAATATAAATTGCACCAATGCATAGTTACTATGAACACCATTTACAATACATTCTCATTATTACTACACACAGTAAATCAATGCCCAAGAGTGATTGTAAGGCAGCAACCAAGAGGCTTCAAAAAGCACCAATGAAGCTGGAATAATTCATGATCAGAATGCTGTAACAGTGGAATATAAATCTACAGGAGCTGTACTAAGAATTTACAGTCCCTGGTCAGACCACACTTAGAGTGTGGGCACAGAATGTACTCTGGGTGGGGGACTTCAATGTCCATCACCAAGAGTGGCTCAGTAGCACCACAGCCGACCGAGCTGGCTGAGTCCTGAAGGACATAGCTGCCAGACTCGGCCTGCGGCAGGTGGTGAGCAAACCAACACGAGGAAAAAACCTACTTTACCTCGTCCTCACCAATCTACCTGTCGCAGATGCAACTGTCCATGACGGTATTGGTAGGAATGACCACCGCGCAGTCCTCATGGAGACAAAGTCCCGTCTTCGCTCTGAGGACACCATCCAACGTGTTGTATGGCACTATCACCGTGCTAAATGGGATAAATTCAGAACAGATCTAGCAGCTCAAAACTTGGCATCCATGAGGCACTATGGGCTATCAGCAGCAGCAGAATTGTATTCCAGCACAATCTGTAACCTCATGGCCCGGCATATTCCTCACTCTACCATTACCAACAAGCCAGGGGATCAACCCTGGTTCAATGAGGAGTGTACAAGAGCATGCCAGGAGCAGCAACAGGCGTACCAAAAATGAGGTGCCAACCTGGCGAAGCTATAACACAGGACTACATGCATGCTAAACAGCGGAAGCAACATGCTATAGACAGAGCTAAGCGATTCCACAACCAACAGATCAGATCAAAGCTCTGCAGTCCTGCCACATCCAGTCGTGAATGGTGGTGGACAGTTAAACAACTAACGTGAGGAGGAGGATCTGTAAACATCCCCATCCTCAATGATGGCAGAGTCCAGCACGTGAGTGCAAAACATTACAGTCCAGAAAGAACTTTGCAAAGGGGGAACCTCAATAAAAGTACATGAAATAACAAAGGTAAGGTTAAAAAAAACTCATTACATCACAGTAAAATAGAAAAGTAGCAGAAGACAAATGGAAAGTGGATCAAAAGTAAATTTCAAACAGGTATCATTGGAAGTGTTTGGAATATAATTGACCTTGTGGCTGCAGGGCAGTTGTTCAAGACAGCTGAATACTCTGATGGGAGAGTTAAGAGTGTTAGGTGGCGAGGGAGGGTTGAGCTTCAATCGGCTAAATAGCCTTTTATCATTACTGATTTATTTTCTTAAAATCAAGCCTTGAAATCAGTGTTAGAAATTATTTTTAACTTGATATTATGATGTGCAAGGGAAGTTTTATTCTGTTATGAGCATTTCCTACATCATAGCAGCATTTCCTACATCATAAAACTTCAAAAAACATATTTCATTGTCTGTAAAGTGCTTTGGGAGGTCCTGAGGTTGTGAAAGGCCTGATATAAAAGCAAGTTCTTCGCTCACAGCGCTTTCAATGCCCTTTAATGTGGATACTGGACAACACCCACACTAATGAATTAACAACGATGACGCAATCACTACAAGTTTAGAATAAAACAATTGAACAACACACGCTGATTCACCCCTTTGCCAAAATAGTTTTATTCAATCAGTTTTGATTGAAAGTTATGTCTAAAGTTCAGTTTTTACACCAGATATTTATTTTTAGATACAATTTGAAGTTTTTCTCAATGTTTATCTTTTTTACATATACTTGCTGTAAATAGCCCCATGCAGCTTGAGCTCAAAACATATTTTCAAAGAAGAGAGCAACAGCATATGAATAAAAGCTTTTGCCCAGTTGGGAAGAAATTTTGCACCAACTCACTCTGATTGAAAAAGTTAAATGTCAAGTACTGTTATCACACGATATATTATTTAACTTCAGGTACTTATTTTCTTTTGACAGAGTCATGAATCATTCCAAGAGGTAATCTCAAAGAACATACACTAAAAATAAGTCCTGACCATGATTTCCCCTCCCCATATTAAAATGTGGCTTATATAAAATAAACTGTACTTTACATAATGGATAAACAGAATACTTGTAAAGGACTAGCAGTTTATGCATAATTAACCACATATTGTGGTGATAACTTAGTCACAACAGTGGGATGTCAAGAGTTATAAAGGAAAAGGAAAGAGCTTGCATTTATAAAGCACCTTTCACAGCCTCAGGTCGTCCCAAAGCGCTTTACAGACAATTAAGTACTTTTGAAGTGTAGTCATTGTTGTAATGTAGGGAGACACAGCAAGCCAATTTGCCCACAGCAAGGTCATACAAACAGCAATGAGATACATGACCAGACAATCTGTGTTAGTGATGTTGGTTGAGGGATAAATATTGGCCAGGACACCAGGAGAACTCTCCTGCTCTTCTTCAAATAATGCCATGGTGCAATCTGTGCCATTCAACGTGTATCCCCAATAAACAATAAAAGTACACAAATACCTCTTCCTCCACCATTGCTCTCTTCTGCGCAGACCAGGTATAGTCTGGATAGTGTGCTATACTTGTAGCACTGCCAAAATCACAGAGCTTGATAGTGCCTTGGTGACTGACCAAGAGGTTTTCAACCTATATTGGACACAAAGAATACAGCAAAAGTAGGATCAGCAAATGTTAACGTAACAAATCTTGAGAATATTGGAAGTGCATTTCCCCCCCCACCACCCAAGAGGAAAAGGGGGGTGGGCAAGGGGGAGCAAGAGAGGGAGGATTTATGTAAACATTATCTATTCAAAGAGGTTTCAGAAAATTTTACTACCTTACAGGAACAGTGGGGTAGAATTTCCTTGATGGTTTCCCAATCTCCCGTGGTGACTTCAGCTGAAAACCACGAGAAGTGGCAGAAGGGCCAATCATAGGGGTTTCTGAAAATGTTCCTATTTTACAGAGAAACATTCTACCAAACAAAACTTCAGCTCCTATGTTAATCCCCACCTGCCACACCATGAATCTACAGGGAGCAGATTTCAGACAGGAAAATGTTAAACAAAGAAAGAATGTGAGCCACAATTGGCTATTTTTGGAGGGGGGGGGGGGTGAAGTTTTAAAATAAAAAGTGAAAAGCATAGGTTTGCAAACCACAGCTTCCAAGACAATTCCAGGAGACCCTCTTAAGTCATCAGATTGCTGTAGCTTTATGTACATATTGATCTACTTGTGTATTACTTCTGTTGCTGTATACAAATAAAAAAACATTTTTGCATTGATAACACTGTTTTCTTTTTGGACCTTAGGAGAGGGGGATCCCAGGTGGTGTCAATATTTGCAGGATGTTGCATGCACAGAAAGTTTGAAAAATACTGACAAAGAAAAATCAGAGTCCTAGGCCTTTAGAAGCCTGTGTCTCAATTTGTAAGCAAACCATGTACAATGATTTGGGACTCAATTTACGAGGAGCCAAATATAAAAAGGCACAACTGGGTTAGGTCAGGGACACAGAATTATTGATCTATTCATTTTCTTAAAAAAAAATGTGAAGATCAATGTAGGAGATGCACCACTTCCCTCTCGTCCTCAATATTTGGCACAATGAAGAATAAGGAACAGGAATATTAAATGATTGCCATACATTGTAGACAGTTATTTATCATCAAAAAATACAATGAGATTTAAAAGGAAAACAAGAGTACTTCAAGTATATAAAAGTTCAAGGAAGTTTATAAACCTTCTTCCATCCTACTTGAATTTGTGTCAAGAGCAAATCTCCACAATGGTAAAGTAGTTATTTAGTAATGCTTTTGGGCAGTTTGCAATGTCATTATGTAGGTGGTACAATCACAGACAGCAATTCTACCACAATAAATCGCACTTAAACCAAGAATTATAAAATCTGCATCTTAAGGGGCTCAACTCTGACTACGGAGTCTTTATTTGGGTTTGAGAGCAAGGACTGGCATCGGTTAGCAGGAAGTATGTTGGTCCTTGCTTAATTGATTGGTAGCTAGCCAGGGATGGACGCAGCAAATATGTCACCTGAGCAACTCTTTTCCGGTCAAGAGATCTGTTGCTTTCAGATCTCCAACAATTAAAAATATGTCCAAGCGACACTAACTTGCCATATTTAATAATGGAGACTCAGAATTTTTCAATAAAGTCCACCTGTCTGAATTTTCTTGCAATTTCTTCGAGTTTCCAAAACTCCAAAATATAGTAAATTTGGCATCCATCTCTTCTCAGCTACAATATGACAATTTTGTCCTCTCAACACTTTCTGGGAAGTGAGAATGGATTACTTTAGATTTAAATTACTTATTTTCCTTCCTCCAATACAGTGAAACATGCTCAATAAAAGAATGCAGAGCATTAAACACAGAGTAACTAAAGAATGTTCTACGTTTCTATGGAAACTAAAAATCTACTGGAAAAATAACATGGAAAATAGATTTTGTCATAGCTTAAGCACTTAAGCTTTTGTAAAACTGGAGGCAATACATATTAAACAATATTAGTCAATTCATGTACCACAAGGATATTGCATATAAAGAAAGCAAGAATTTAACTTCACAACATGATTTGGTACACAGATTCAGCTGCAATTAAAGCACTGAAGATCATGCAAGTGCACATTCTTATATCAGGTACATGAAAAGACTCTACAAGGAAGAAACTCTCACCCATTCAACGCAGAACTACTGCACTCATTCAATACTAAAACTTAAAAACAAAAGCAAAGTACTGCAGATGCTGGAAATCTTAAATAAAAACAGAAAATGCTCGAAATACTCAGCAGGTGCTGCCTGACCTGCTGAGTATTTCCAGCATTTTCTGTTTTTATCTCTAAAACTTAAAAAGGTAGCTTTGCACCAGTTTCCAACAACTGAACTGTAATCAAAGCGGTATAAAACTACCTTCTCCAAATGATCTCACTCAATGCAAAATGCCAAACTGATACCAGTTCAGTGGCTGCAACCATGCAGCAATACAGAAATTGCAGTAACTCCAAGTGTGCTATATAGCTGCATTATAGGAGTGTAGCATGTGGACATCTAGAAGAGAAGACTGTAGAAAGCAATGCAATCAAAAATAATAAAGGCTCAGAAGTTTTTTTTAAAAAAGCAACTTAATTTTAAGAACTGAAAATATAATAAAGAGTCAGATCGGATTTCAAAAGGGAAGGTCATGCTTGACCAACCTTATTGAATTCTTTGAAGTAATAGAAAGCGCAGGCAAGGATAATGCAGTAGATGTAATATATTTGGATTTTCAAAAGGCCTTCGATAAAGTACCGCATAGTAGACTCATGACTAACGTCAGAGCATGTGGAGTCAGGGGACTAGTAGCAGAATGGATAGCGAGCTGGCTACAAAACAGAAAACGGAGAGTAGGGGTTAAGGGTAGTTATTTAGACTGGCAAAAGGTGGGAAGGTGTTTCACAAGGATCGGTGCTGCTGGGACCACTTGTTCATCATTTACATAAACAATTTGGACTCGGGAATCGGAAGCACAATTTTAAAATTTGCAGACGACACCAAATTGGGAGTTATAGTTAATGCTGAGGAGGACTGCGACAAAATACAAGAAGATATTAATAAACTTGCAGAATGGGCGTGTAATTGGCAAATGAATTTCAATATAGAATAAGTGTGAGGTGTTACGTTTTGGTATCAAGAATAAGGAGGCCACATACTGCTTGGATAATAAGAGTCTAAATGGGGTCGAGGAGCAAAGGGTTCTAGGGGTACAGATACACAAATCACTAAAAGTAGTGACGCAGGTTAATTAGGCCATAAGAAAAAAAGCAATCTAAGCACTGGGGCTCATTTCTAGAGGGATAGAATTGAAAAGCAGAGACGTTATGTTAAATTTGTAAAGAATCTTGGTTAGACCACATTTGGAGTACTGTGCAAAGTTCTGATCTCCATATTGTAAAAAGGATATACAGGCACTAGCAAAGGTGCAAAAAAAATTTACAAGGTTGATACCAGAACTGATAAGTTATATCTATCAGGAAAGATTGAACAGACTGGGGCATTTTTCTCCAGAGAAAAGTTCTCTCGGTGACCTGAGAGGTCTTTAAGATTATGAAAGGGTTTGATAGGGTAGATGTAGAGAAAATGTTTCCACTTGTGGGGAGACCAAAACTAGGGGCCATAAATATAAGACAGTTACTAATAAATCCAATAGGGATTGCAGGAGAAACTTCTTTACCCAGAGAGTGGTTAGAATGGGGAATGCACTACCACAAGGAGTAGTTGAGGCGAATAGCATGGATGCATTTAAGGGGAAGCCAGATAAACACATGAGAGAAAAGAATAGACAGTTATGCTGATAGGGTGAGATGAAGAGGGGTGGGTGCAGGCTCGTGTGGAGCATAAACACTGGGATAGACCTTTTGGGCCGAATGGCCTGTTTCTGTGCTGCACATTCTATCTAATTCTATGTAACTATCATATCCTATTCAGGAGCCAAGGACATTTGCTTTTTTTTTTGGACACTGGCAAGTGTGCAGAAGCTGTTCCTTACTTTGAGATCTCGATGAATAATTGGTGGTTTCTGTTTGTGCATATGCTGCACTCCACGACAGGTCTGATAAAATATCTTGAGCACGGTATTACATGGCAGCGGGCTATTTGCTTCAGCCCTCTTCAAAAACTCTACCAACTGGCCTAGAAACAAAAGGGGGCACAAGGATTAACAGTTATTGTAGTATCAAATGGTTAGGTTGTGAATATATACAAATGAAAAAGGATTATTTTTATTTTTCCTTCCCAGTCAGGCTAAATATCAACCAGAAAAAAGGCATCCAAAAAGTAATAAGCAAAATCGATGTTTATCCATACTAGTATAGAACTTTACCTTCACATAGTTCTGAGAGTATAAGGTATTCTCCTTGTCCAGTATCAGATTCTTCTTTCCCTATAGAGGCTGCTGAGCTAAACTGCACAATGTTCGGATGCCCTGAAAGTTTTTTCTGAAGTTGCTTGGTCAAGGAGCTGTATTTTTCATTAAGCTATAAAGGTGTGTCGATGTTTAATGCCTTTTACCTTTAGTTATAAAGACTGCCGCACTGGATCAAAGGGACATCTAATCTTTTAAATACATCTTGCACACTGGAGTGCATGAGAAAGGTATGACAAATAAAAGGGAAAATTCAGTGATGCTGCGCTCCCCACACTATTGTCTTGCAAGTGTCCACTCCGAGCTTCAATGAATGTGCCCTATACTGCCACAAAGTCCCAAGAAAATGAGAGTTCAGGCAAAAAATACTTTCAAAATGTAGCCTAACGGCAACCATTTGTTTTAACAGTTGTTAGGAGTCACAGGAAAAAGCAACAATAGACAGTTCTCAACCACTTATTACAGCAACATTGCTGGAGACAGGGGTGCAGGACTCACACCGATTAACCAGAAGTGGAAGGATATATCAGTGAGTAATATTCATTCTTCATTATTCCTTGACCCACTTAAAGTGTGAAACAGTAAACTGCTTCTGAGCCTCTGTCAACCTGTTTGGTGGGGTGGGGAGAAGAGGGCAACTGTGAAGTTAGCAACAAAGAAAAGTCAATCAGCCCATTCAATCTCACAAATCACTTAGGTCTATGTTCAGGAGCCACATACAGCGTTCATCTCAGTCCTGCCTTGGAGCAGTAGCCCCACTCACCCCCCTTCCCAACTGCCATTTACAGAACTAATCAAAACTGTATTGGTCACTTCAGGTCAGTTATTGTAGACTGTGGTGAAAACCCTAACCCACAGAGAATGGAAAATCTATTGGAAAAAGGGTATAGAAGAAAACGGTCATTAAAACCTGTGAATTTTGGGAGTTATTATTTAAAAAAATAATTGGCAATGCCAGACTTTTTTTTTAAAAACAGTAAATATTTTCATAGTAAAAAAAAACTGAACATCAAGGATGGCACAAGTGGAACAATAGATTAGTGAGGAGATAGGTTAATTCCTGTGATTTGCCACAATAGCTAGCCCCCAAGCCAGGAAAATTATGTACTTCCTCACTAGAGGAAAGGGAGGGAAAATTAGATAAAAATTGGACAGTGAGTCACCCTAAACCAGTCTCTCATACCACTGTGTGTTGGCTCAAGAGCAGCAACTGCAATTTCCTAAAAGCATTAGCTTAGAAGCTGATCAGCTAAAGAACAGTATGTGTGTTTGGGGAGTGAGGAAGGGTTTATAAAGTGACAATAACACAAAAGGCCCGGAATTTTCTGGAACTCATTGGCGTAACTATGGTGCAAGAGCGAGGTAGCGACATTTTCTCCCCCAAGGAAATTTGCATGTACATGATTTACACCTGTTTTACACCACAACATTCATATATATATATTTTTGATATATATTAATGATCTGGACTTGGGTATACAGGGCATAATTTCAAATTTTGCAGATGACACAAAACTCGGAAATGTAATAAATGGTGAGGAGGACAGTAACAGACTTCAGGAGGACATAGACAGACAGGAGAAATGGGCAGATACATAGCAGATGAAATTTAACGCAGAGAAATGTGAAGTGATTTATTTTGGTAGGCTGAATGAGGAGAAGCAATATAAGCTAAATGGTACAATTTGAAAGAGGTGCAGGAACAGAAAGGCCTGGGGGTGTACGTATACAAATCTTTGAAGGTGGCAGGACAAGTTGAGAAGGCTGTTAAAAAGGCATATGGGATCCTTAGCTTTAAAAATAGAAGCCATGATGTGGAAATGCCGGTGATGGACTGGGGTGGATAAATGTAAGGAGTCATAACCTGGTGTTGTACGACTCCTTACATTTAAAAATAGAGGCACAGAGTACAAAAGCAACAAAGTCATGCTAAACCTTTATAAAACACTGTTTAGGCCTCAGCTGGAGTATTGTGTTCAATTCTAGATACCACCCTTTAGGAAGAAAGTCAAGGCCTTTGAGAGGGTGCAGAGGAGATTTACCAGAATTATACCAGGGATGCGGGACTTCAGTTATGTGAAGAGAGTAGAGAAACTGGGATTGTTCTCCTTACAGAAGAGGAAGTTTAGGGGAGATTTAATAGGTGTGCAAAATTATGAGGGGTTTTGATAAAGTAAATAAGGAGAAACTGTTCCAGTGGCGAAAGGGTCGGTAACCAGAGGATACAGATTTAAGATAATTGGCAAATGAACCAGAGGCGACATGAGGAAAAATATTTTTTTTGGCGCAGCAAGTTATGATGATCTGGAATGCACTGCCTGAAAGGATGGTGGAAGCAGATTAAATGATAACTTTCAAAATGAAATTGGATAAATACTTGAAGGGGAATAACTTGCAGGGCTATGGGGAACAAGCAGGGGAGTGGGACTAATTGGATAGCTCTTTCAAAGAACCGGCACAGGCACGATGGGCTGAATGGCCTCCTTCGGTGCTGTATCATTCTATGATAGACATGAATTTGCTCCATCATTTGCGCCATTTCCAAGAAATGACCGGCGAAACCCTCTGCCACTCATATACACAACGCCCCCCCCAGTGCAAAAGACCAGTTCATGAGATTTTCCTGCATTCACACCAGTATTGCGCTAAGATAAATTTACGCCCAAAAAAAGTAAGCGGAGCATGTCCCGATGTCACCCGATTTCAGCCTAACTGAGATTTCTGGAGTTTTGATTTTTTTTTTCTTACCACGACCTGGCCTATACTTAAAGTTCTGTTGGTCTCAGAAGGACCAAAAACAGCTGGAATAGCATTCCCAATGAGCATACCCCTGTTCTGCATATTAATGGAAGAGGTAGAGGAGCAGCAGAGGCAAAAGGCTGCGACAGCATTGGAGGCACAGAACTTGTGCTTGCTTTACACCGATTTTTACGTTCCGGCATGGGCATATGGGCTCCGTGGGAAATTGCGGCATTCAGTTCCTGTTGGCAAGATCGGCGACGAAGCCAGCATAATTTCTGTATAAGAGTGATCCAGAAAATTCTGGACCAAAGTTTTATCTTGCTCACAATTTAATAGGTGAAATGATTCCTCAGGGCAGTGTCCTAGGCCCAACCATCTTCAGCAGCTTCATCAATGACCTTCCCTTCATCATAAGGTCTGTCATCATAAGAAGTGGGCATGTTTGCTGATGATTGCACAGTGTTCAGTTCCATTTGCAACCCCTCAGATAATGAAGCAGTCTATGCCCGCATACAGCAAGGCCTGGACAACATCCAGGCTTGGGCTGATAAGTGGCAAGTAACATTCGCGCCAGACAAGTGCCAGGCAATGACCACCTCCCCTTGACATTCAACGGCATTACCATCACCGAATCCCCCACCATCAACATCCTGGAGGTTACCACTGACCAGAAACTTAACTGGACCAGCCACTGTGGCTACAAAAGCAGGCTGGGTATTCTGTGGCGAGTGACTCACCTCCTGATTCCCCAAAGCCTTTCCACCATCTACAAGGCACAAGTCAGGAGTGTGATGGAATACTCTCCACTTGCCTGGATGAGTGCAGCTCCAACAACACTCAAGAAGCTTGACACCATCCAGCACAAAGCAGCCCGCTTGATTGGCATCCCATCCACCACCTTAAACATTCACTCCCTCCACCACTAGCGCACCATGGCTGCAGTGTGTACCATCCACAAGATGTACTGCAGCAACGTGCCAAGGCTTCTTCGACAGCGCCTCCCAAACCCGTGACCTCTATCACCTATAAGGACAAGGGCAGCAGGTGCATGGGAACACCACCACCTGCACATTCCCCTCCAAGTCACACACCATCCTGACTTGGAAATATATCGCCGTTCCTTCATCATCACTGGATCAAAATCCTGGAACTCTCTACCTAACAGCACTGTAGGAGTACCTTCATCACACGAACTGCAGCAGTTCAAGATGGCGGCTCACCACCACCTTCTCAAGGGCAATTAGGGATGGGCAATAAATGCTGGCCTCGCCAGCGATGCCCACATCCCTTGAATGAATAAAAAAAATGATTCTCTACACCCCCCCTCCTCTTGCTGCCCACTTTCCAAATGTTTTCTTATGACAGCAAAAGGAATAAGATACTTTTGGAAAGCTCAACACATCTCCAGCTAAACAAATATCACTCTCTGTTTTAAAGATAAATTAACGTCAGTCGGCTTTTTCAGTTTCTGCCAGCAGGTTCTGTATGACAAACACCAGAAGCCTAGCTTAACTCCCATTTATAGAGATTTTACAAATACAAATTTAAGATAATCAGAGCTTTTGGAAGCCTGGAACAGACAGGTAACCTGAAGCCTGGGCTGATATCAGTACAACTTTGGAAACGGGTTTCTGACTGGTTAGATGCAGGTGCAGCATGGAATTGTTACATGGACTGCTTCTCGCTAGAATCCTAAGTGTCTGAATGCTTGCTACATCACTCCATAGCCTAGATGAAACAGTATATAAACAAAGTTAATCTTTTACATTCAGTGAGCCAAAATTAGGTATTTAAAAACAAGGCAGGGAACTCATGGTGCTTTAATGTTACCTCATATTTACAGTACTTGAATGGCCACACAGACTACTGCTCCAACATTAGCCAGTCACTGTTAGGGGCAGTTACAGTATTAGTTATAAAACACTTGTACAAGCCCGTAATGAAAAAAAAACAATACATGCCACATCAAATTACAATGTGTTATTTAATACACTGAATAGCAGTCAGTCTTGCCTGAATAGTTACAGCTCTAATCCTTATTCTACTCACAGTCTGTTAAATCCAGAGACAAATGCCTCTATTCATAGCGGTTCTGTTACAAAAGCAAGTTTTTCCGACTACTTGTAACCAAAGCACTATAACAAAAGAACTGGAACAAAAATGCTATTTAAAAAGCATTGAAGTTCAACAAGAGTGTCACAAATTTCTAGATTTACCTTCGATTTTAAACACTATGTGCTATTGTATTTGTTAAAGACAAGGTATCCACTTTCAATTCAAAACTCAGAAAAACCTTCTCATCAGACATTTAGCAATGCTAAAGAAAGTCCCTCCATGTCACTGCTGTAAGACATGTTATGAAGTCATCATAAAGATTGCAGATAGGTTTTCATGACATAGCTGCTATACAGTATATTCATGTACCAGAGGAAAAAATGTATAAGCTTCACTATTTACAAATATAAAGTACAGTTGAGAGGTTACAGGGTTGGAAATCTAATGTCCCAAGTTAAACACTAATCCATCTTCCAAGAAATATTTGTTCGAAGTCTCACAAACATAAACTACACAAGGCTGACACCTTACAGAACAAAGCATGAAACCTGCAGTGCAGTTTGATGCAATGCCAAGCAATACTCATACTGTACCTTTGTTACCTCTAGACTCGAATGTTCCAATGCTCTCCTGGCCAGCCTCCTACCTTGTGCCCTCCGTAAACTTGAGCTCATCCACAACTCTGCCTATATCCTAACTCACAACAAGTCCCATTCATCCATCACCCCTGTGCTCGCTGACCAACATTGGCTCTCGGTCCTGCAACGCCTCAATTTTAAAATTCTCATCCTTGTTTTCAAATCCCTCCATGGCCTCGCCCCTCCCTATCTCTGTAACCTTCTCCAGTCCTACAACCCTCCAAGGTTGCTGCTCTCCTCCAATTCTGGCCTCTTGTGCATTCCTGATTTTAATCGCTCCACCATTGGAGGCTGTGCCTTCAGCTGCCAAGGTCCCAAGCTCTGGAAATCCCTGCCGAAATCTCTCCGTCTCTCTACCTTTCTCTCCTCCTTTAAGATGCTTCTTAACACCTACCTCTTTTACCAAGCTTTTGGTCGCCTGTCCTAATATCTCCTTATGTGGCTGGGTGTCAAATTTTGTTTGATAACGCTACTGTGAAACACTTTGGGATGTTTTATTATGCTAATGGCGCTATATAAATGCAAGTTGTTGTTGTACCACATATAACTCAAGTCCTTTAGCTGACTGCAAATTGCAGGAAAAGAGGAGTTTGTTTTCTGCACCGGTACCATGAAAGCGAAAATTATTTGGTTATGTAGATCAAAATCAATATTAAAAAGAGGTACAGCATGTTTTGAACAGTAGAATGTTTACAGGTTACAGATCTCAGCCATGCTGTTGTGGGAATAGAATACAGGAGGAAAGGAGAACTGAAGACTCCCAAGACATATCATCCCATGCAGAGCAACACCATCATGGGAAGAGAAACTGGATGCCTCCAGTCAGGGGTGGCGTAGGCTGCAAGGAGACAAGAGGGGAAGGAGGAAACAAAATGTAACAATGAGGCTAACTACTGGAGTGACTGTAACTGGCAAAGGCACGTTGGTCACTGGCATGCACACAGAGGTATGGGTTACCGCATGGCTGCACTGCAGAGAAAAAGTACAAGTCACCACAATAATATTTCCTCAGATGGACCACAAAGATAATCATTACATCTGTATCTAAAAGGACTGGTTACATCATTACTATATGTGGGCTTGGTAACAACCTGCAAACAAGAACAATTCTCACAAATTTGCTTGCCATGGTGATTGTGTTCATGTCAATTTGACTCATAAAAGCAAAAATGAGAGAAAAACTTATATAGCCTTATTTCTTTCGGAAAAAAACATGTAGTGTTGTGGAACGGCGATGAGCAGGTTCAAACCCTTACACTGTCGAGTCTTTGCTAATGCATAATGATGATGCAGCTGCTGCTGAGAAGCACGAAGTGGAGCACCTCCCCAGAGGGGGAATGAAACTGCAAGAAAGAAGGCATTTATAAAATGCTTTTCACAATCTCAAGATATCCCAAAGTTGTTGTGATATAGGCAAACTTGGCAGCTAAATTGCACACAGCAAGGTCCCACAAATAGTGATGAAATAAATGACCAGATAAGCTGTTTTTGGTGGTGTTGGTTGAGGGATAAATATTGGCCAGGACACTGGGGAGAACTCCTCTGCTCTTCTTCAAAGTAATGCCATGGGTATTTTACATCCATCTGAGAGGGCAGATGGGGCCTTGGTTTAATGTATCATCCGAAGGACAGCACCTCAGGCAGTGCAGCGCTCCCTCAGTGCTGCAATGAAGAGTCAGCCTAGGTTATGCACTCAAGTCTCTGGAGTGAGGCTTGGACCTACGAGCTTCTGACTCAGAGACAAGAGTGCTACCACTGAGCCACAACTAAATGGGAAGTATCCACTGGGCTTCTTTCATGACCTTCTGGTGTTCAGTCAAGGGCAGCAATGCAGGTGGCCTAGAAGAAACTACTTGACTTATTCCCTTGTACACAGGTGTATGGTATGGAGGGGAGAACCAGTGAGGAAGAAAGCTTTCAAAGTTAAAAGTAGCAGCAGGGATCTTGAAGTGAATGTTTTGTGAATTAATGTGGTTTCCTCACTTACCATGGAAAGGGCGCAAAATTTGTAGAAGTCAGATTTCAGATATATTTTAATTTTTTTTTTAAAAGTGGAAGCTATTGTTCCACGAAAGCACAAGTATCAGCTCTCCCTAAGGGGTATTTAAGGGCCTTCTCCTTAAACAAGAAGTTAGAACCAGCACAATTTCAAATAACTGAAAAGGATACCATAAAGCAAACTTCTTGAATGATTGCTCTGGTCTTCTCTTCCTCGTGTGACAGAAGTCTCTGCAACACAAAATAAGATCACATGAATATTCAACAATTAAGCACAATTACACTTGACTTTGAATTGACTAAACAGACCAAAATACCATCGATTTCCTGTGGACTAAATCTTGACTTGCATGAGTCACTACACCAATAACCTGTTCAGCAAAATAGTGCGACCAGTTAATTTGTTAAAATGTGATCTGTATCCCCTTGTTAAATTGACATTAACATTAACAATTTACGTTTATATAATGCTTCACAGGAGCATAATCAGACAAAAATTGACACTGAGCCAAAGGAGGAGACATTAGGAGAGGTGACTAAAAGCTTGGTCAATAAGGTAGGTTTTAAGGAGAGTCTTAAAGGAGGAAAGTGGGGTGCAGAGGCAGAGAGGGATTGGGAGGGAATTCCAGAGCCTAAGGCCTAGAAGGCTGAAGGCACGGTTGCCAATGGTGGGGCAAAAGGAGTGGGTGATGGGTAAGAGGCAAGAGTTGGAGAAACGTGGAGTTCTCAGAGGGTTGTACGGCTTGAGGAGGTTACACAGATAGGGAGGGCGAGGCCATGGAGGGATCTGAACATGAGGATGAGAATTTTAAATTCAAGGCGTTGGAGGACAGGGAGCCAATGTAGGTCAGTGAGCACAGGGGTGAAGGGTGAATAGGACTTGATGTGAATTAGGATACGGGCAGCAGAGGTTTGGATGAGCTCAAGCTGTTTATGGAAGATGGGCTGGGAGAGTATTGGAATAACCGTGTCTGGAGGTAACAAAAGCATGGATGAGGGTTTCAGCAGCAAATGGGATGAGGTGGGGCGGAGGCAGGTGATGTTACGAAGGTGGAAGCAAGCAGTCCTGATGATGGAGAGGATGTGGGGTTAGAAGATCAGCTCAGGGTCAAGTAAGACGTCGAGGCTGCGAACAATCTGGTTGGGATGGAATTGGTGGCAAGGGGATGGAGTTTGCAGCAGGGGCCGAAGACAATGGCTTTGGTCTTCCCAATGTTTAATTGGAGGAAACTGCAGCTCATCCAGGACTGGATATTGGACAAACAGGCTGATAACAGGGAGGCAGTGGAGGAGTCAAGAGAGGTGATGGTGTGGTAGAGCTGGGAGTCGTCAGCGAACATGTGGAACCTGACGTCATGTCTTCGGATGATGTCACTGAGGGACAACATGTAGATGATAAATAGGAGAGACCCAAGGATAGATCCTTTGGGGACTCCAGGAGTGGGAAGAGAAAGCATTGCAGAGCATTCTCTGGCTACAACTGGGTAAGTAAGAGTGGAACCAGGCAAGGGCAGTCCCATTTAGCTGGGCAACGGAAGAGAGGCATTGGAGAAGGATGGTGTGGTCAATCGTGTCAAAGGCTGCAGAGAGGTTGAGAAGGATGAGGGATTGTGCACCAAGGTCACGTGATATAATTTGTGGCTTTGATTAGGGACATTTCAGTGCTGTGGCAGGGACAGAAACCTGATTGGAGAGGTACGAACAAGGAGTTGCGAGAAAGATGGACACAGATTTGGGGAGTCAACAACATGTTCAAGGACTTTGGAGAGGAGAAGGAGATTGGAGATGGATGGTAGTTTGCAAGGACAGATGAGTCAAGGGCAGTTTTTTTTTTGAGAAGGGGCATGATGATGGGGGATTTGAAAGGGAAGAGGAAGTACCTGAGGAAAGGTAACAGTTTACAATGTCATGGGGGCCACAAAGGGAAGTTAGGTGGTCAGTAGTTTAGTGGGAATAGAGTCGAGAGAGCAGAAGGTGGGTCTCATGGGCAAGATGAGCTCAGAGAGGGCACGACAGGAAATAGCAGAGAAACTAGAGAAAGATGTGGGGTCAGTGCTAGGTGGGCAAGGGGAAGGAAGGGACGTGGCAGAGGCAGCTGAACGGATGGTCTCAATCTTAGAGACAAAGACGTCCATGAGCACCTTGCATTTGTTGTTGGATGTGAGGGTGGAGAGGACAAGGGAGGCGGCTTTATGGAAACAGTTGGTAGTGGAGAAAAGATGCCGGGTGTTATCTTTGCATTCCAAGATGATCCTGGAATAGTGAGCTGATTTGGTACAGGACAGCAGGTCCTGATAGTGTTTGATGTGGTCCAGCTAGACATGATCATCCAAGGGTATAATAGCATAGTGGTTATGTTTCTGGACTAGTAATCCAGAGGCGTGGGCTAATAATCCAGAGACATGAGTTCAAATCCCACCAAGGCAGCTAGGCAATTTAAATTCAGTTAATTAAAATAAAACCTGGAATAAAAAGCTAGTATCAGTAATGGTGACCACTACCGGATTGTCGTAAAAGTCCATCTGATTCACTAATGCCCTTTAGATCTGGCTTATATGTGACTCCAGACCCACAGCAATGTGGTTGATTCTTAATCGCCCTCTGAAATGGCCTAGGAAGCCACTCAGTTGTACAATCCTGCTACAAAAAGACATAAGAATAAAACCGAATGGACCACCCGGCATCGGACCGTCACCATTAGGCACTGGACACGACAAAGGCAAACCAAGCCCAGTCGAGATGCCAACCTGGTGAAGCTATAACACAGGACTACATGCAAGCTAAACAGCGGAAGCAACATGCTATAGACAGAGCTAAGCAATCCCACAACCAACAGATCAGATCAAAGCTCTGCAGTCCTGCCAGTCATGAAAGGTGGTGGACAATTAAACAACCAACGGAAGGAGGAGGCTCCATGAACATCCCAATCCTCAATGATGGCAGAGCCCAGCACGTGGATGCAATAGACAAGGTTGAAGCGTTTGCAACCATCTTCAGCCAGAAGTGCCGAGTAGATGATCCATCTCGGCCTCCTCCTGATATCCCCACCATCACAGAAGCCAGTCTTCAGCCAATATGAATCACTCCACGTGGTATCAAGAAATGGCTGAGTGCACTAGATACAGCAAAGGCTATGGGCCCCGACAGCATCCCGGCTGTAGTGCTGAATACTTGTGCTCCAGAACTAGCCGTGCCTCCAGCCAAGCTGTTCCAGTACAGCTCCAACTATCCGACAAAGTGGAAAATTGCCCAGGTATGTCCTGTCCACAAAAAGCAGGACAAATCCAATCCAGCCAATTACCGCCCCATCAGTCTACTCTCAATCATCAGCAAAATGATGGAAGGTGTCGTCGACAGTGCTATCAAGCGGCACCTACTCATCGATGCGCAGTTTGGGTTCCGCCAGGACCACTCGACTCCAGACCTCATTACAGCCTTGGTCCAAACATGGACAAAAGAGCTGAATTCCAGAGGTGAGGTGAGAGTGACTGCCCTTGACAACAAGGCAGCATTTGGCCCAGTGTGGCATCAAGGAGCCCTTGTAAAATTGAAGTCAATGGGAATCAGGGGGAAAGATCTCTATTGGCTGGAGTCATACCCAGCACAAAGGGAGATGGTAGCGGTTGTTGAAGGCCAATCATCTCAACCCCAGGACATTGCTGCAGGAGTTTCTCAGGGCAGCGTCCTAGGCCCAACCATCTTCAGCTGCTTCATCAATGACCGTCCCTCCATCATAAAGGCAAAAATGGGGATGTTTGCTGACGATTGCACAGTGTTCAGTTCCACTCGCTACCCCTCAGATAATGAAGCAGTCCATGTCCGCATGCAACTGGACCTGAAAACATCCAGGCTTGGGCTGATATGTGGCAAGTAACATTCATGCCAGACAAGTGTCAGGCAATGACCATCTCCAACAATGAACTAACCACCTCCCCTTGACATTCAACGGCATTAGCATCGCCGAATCCCCCACCATCAACAACCTGGAGGTCGCCATTGACCAGAAACTTAATTGGACCAGCTACATAGATACTGTGGCTACAAGAGCAGGTCAGAGGCTGGATGTTCTGTGGCGAGTGACTCGCCTCCTGACTCCCCAAAGCCTTTTCACCATCTACAAGGCACAAGTCAGGAGTGTGATGGAATACTCTCCACTTGTCTGGATGAGTGCAACTCCAACAACACTCGAGAAGTTCAACACCATCCAAGACAAAGAAGCCCGCTTGATTGCTACCCCATCCACCATCTTAAACATTCACTCCCTCCACCACCGGCGCACTGTGGCTGTAATGTGTACCATCTACAAGATGCACTGCAGCAACTCGGCTTCTTCGACAGCATCTCCCAAACCCGCAACCTCCACCACCTAGAAGGACAAGGGCAGCAGCTGCATGGGAACCACCACCACCTGCACGTTCCCCTCCAAGTCACACACCATCCCAACTTGGAAATATATCGCCGTTCCTTCATCGTCGCTAGATCAAAATCCTGGAACTCCCTACCTAACAGCACTGTGGGACAACCTTCATCACATGGACTGCAGCGGTTCAAGGCGGCGGCTCACCAACACCTTCTCAAGGGCAATTAGGGATGGGCAATAAATGCTGGCCTTGCCAGCGACGCCCACATCCAATGAATGAATAAAAAGTACAAGTAGCTCTGCACTGTTTAATTGCTTATCTCCACTGACTAGATATAGCAACATCACCACTTTCAAATCACACACCATCCTGACTTGGACATATATCGCCATTCCTTCATTGTCACTGGGTTAATATCCTGGAATTCCCTACCTAATATTGTGGGAGCACTATCATCACAAGGACTGCAGCAGTTCAAGAAGGCGGCCCACCACCATCTTCTTCCTGGGCCTCAGAAAGCTCTCCACTGCCATGAATGGAAACACCCTGGGGTAAGTGAAGTTATCAAAGCGGATAAGGAGGAATGGAGACCAAATTCATGATGTAGCTAGCTTGATGATAATTTAGAAAAGATGATGATGTTTCCAAAATAGAGCTGTGGACGTTGGATGGGGGGAAAACTTTGAACCGAAAGTACTACACCAAGCTTTACCTCCCCTTCAACCCCAACAATTTTCATCCATGCAGCAGAGTGTTGGCCATTCTTGGGCGGGCGGGTGGGTGGGGGGGGGGGGGGGGAGGTGGCATCAAAGTGGAGCCAGATTCTGTTCTCTCTCTCCCTCCCCACCAAGGACAAACACTGTAGCAAGTAGTCAATGGATACAATGCGAATCCTGGCTGATTTTTCAGCTCCCTAAACAATGGGTGCTGAGACCAACTACAGTACAGTGCCCACCCCACCATCCCAGCTGAGGTCAGCTACTTCACCATAGACGGGAGGTCAAAACAAAGGGATTTTTGGACTGTATAATTCAGTACTGCATTGAGTGGTGCATTCACCCACTGCGCCATTAGGACATTCATAATTTGTCTTAATATATTACAGCAGTATTATAACTGAATATTGGAATAATTAAATTGATTGGCACTTTCATTTCTCCTTCCATTTCTTCCCCAAACACACATCCCCTGAAACCAGCAGTGATACGGTCCACGATTGGCAGGAACTGCATTGCCAACAGGGGCTCATTTTAGCCAGTGCACGGAGATCGTTCAATCTAATGCAGCAGAAGGAGTCGGCAAAAAGCAAGAGGAGAAAAAAAAACTTTCTACAGCATGGGTTTGCAGAAAATATTTTAGCAACATGGGCTAAGTGTTCCTGCTCTAAGCGGTAGATTTTTTAAATGTCCCTTTTGAGTTAAGTACTTGATCCTACTGAGTTACAAACATAATGTTATTCACACTCAATAGTGACATTACACTCACATAAGCATAACCTCCCCACATTGAGCTGCAGATTAAGATCTGACATACAATCCCCCCAATCGTATCCTCATCTCACCTCCACATTCATGCACAGACCACACCACCTGGGATCCTCCTAGTTTGTGTGGCTCAAACTCTGTACCACAATATGTGATACTTTTATTTTATCTAGAAACACTCAACCCCTTACCAGTCTGGGTTTGGATATTTTCCACGATTTATGAATAGCTGTTTCAGTTGTAAGCTGCACAACTAGATAGGACTCGGAATGGGGCAATGTCCACAGTGTGGCAAAAATAACCCACTGGAGTGCACTTAACCCTAGCCAATGACTGCAGAAGCAATGGAAATGTCTCTGACCTGGCACGAAGATAAAAAATGCCTTTAACGCAATTTTTTAAATAGTTCCAAAGTTCTTAAAGTATGACTCACCTTTAAAGCATAATCTCTTCCACTACCAAGATCCTGTGCTTCATAGACAAAGGCAAATCCACCTGTTAAATCAGAAATACATTTCTAGAGTGAGAATGCATCAATACCATACTGTGGAGATTATATACCTGTATATCAACTAACAGAAACCCAAGGTAATTAAAAGGCTGTAATTTCATTGAGGGGTTCAGATGATGTAGTAAATCATGATGTAGTAAACCATGAGAACAAATAGTTTCAAAGAGTTATTGAAACCCCAAAATGAGATTACTGCCGTAGTCACTTTTTAAGGCATTTCACATCTGCTAGGATTAATCAGTTTTGTTTTCACTCCTTGTTTTTGTTAACGAAGTAAACATATATTATCAGAGAACATCAACGGTCAAACTGCGCAGCTCAGTTGATGTTTGCAGATGAAAGATTGATAACTGTGACATAATCGCTGTAGCTGATTGACACAAAACTATCAGCAATCCAAATTCAGTTGTTCAAATTATTTTGAATGAAAGAAGGAAGTATGAATAGTGTAAGAATGCCAAGACGAGATTACAACCAGTCACTCCTCACTTGAATTATTTTTTCATTTCAATTAATTTTCTCCATTAACTTAGTTTCCTCGCACCCCTATTCTCTCCCCCTCCCCAAGCACCAATCCCCTGCTAAAACATCCAACATACTACTCTCAAGATTTCAATATAATTCTGTAACCAGCCACAGTGAGATAAACAAGAGCAGTCCAAGATCATTCTCTCACTCACTGATTTTCACTCCTTCCCATAGAGAGAAATGTACGACTAGCTCAGACAGCCCACTGAGATCTGTAAGCTGCTGTGTAGGAAATCAGAACAAACCTGCATCCTACCACTCTGTTACACCAATGTGTTGCACTGCCAGACTCACTGCCATTTTAACTTTCTAAATATTGTACAGTTTTAAAAATCCTACCTTGTTTAAATACAACAGTCATTGATTTTGGACACTTCCAGATTCATCAACTAATTAACTGTTATAAGTAAATCTCATTGACTTTCAAGAAGGGAAGTTATACTCAGTTGTAGCACAGACACTTAAGAATTAGGTCATCATGGGGTAATAGTTTACAGGGTGGCTAGGAACATACTTTATCCTTTCAAACTTATGAAGACCAAAATTTATAATATATTAAATTTGCTATGTATGCCGTGCACTCCTTATTTTGGCATCACTGTTCACATTACTATCTTGGAGTCTCATAATCTTCAGATCCCCATACCTCGGATGAGACATTAAACCGATGCCTCGTCTGCCCTCTTAGGTGGATGCAAACTATCCCGTGGCATTATTCAAAGAAAAGCAGGGGAGTTCTCCCAGTGTCCTGACCAATATTTATCCCTCAACCAACATCATAAAAAAGAGATTATCTGGTCATTATCGCATTGCTCTTTGTGGGATCTTGCTGTGCACACATTGGCTGACACATTTCCTAAATTACAACGGTGACCACATCTCAAAAAAATACTTCATTGGCTGTAAAGCACTTTGGGTCGTCCTGAGGTCGTGAAAGGCACTTTGGCTCAGTGGTAATGCTCCTGCTTCTGAGTAAGAAAGTCGTGGGTACAAGCCTCACTTCAGAGACTCGAGCACCTACATCGACACTTCAGTGCAGTACTGAGGCGTTCAATTGTCCAAAATGCCATCTTTCGGATTAGATGTCTGCCCTCTCAGTTGGACGTAAAAGACCCCATGACACTATGCAAAGAAGAGCTGGAGAGTTCTCCTCGTGTCCTGGCCAACGTTTATTCCTTAACCAAGATCATGCAAAAAAAAATTTAGCCGGTCATTAATTTCACTGCCGTTTGTACAACTTTGATGTGCACAAATTGGCTGCTGCATTTCCCTACATTACAACAGTGATCACTTTTCAAAAGTACTTCAATAACTGTGAAGTGCTCTGCAATGTCCTACGATCGTGAAAGGTGCTGTATGGTTCATGGGGTGGGAAGACCACGGACCTGAGAATTTTATGCACACAAACTTAAAAAAAACTTTTGCAAAGAAGACAGTCTACCAACACAATATAATCTGGGTACATTTTCCTGCAGATCTCAATATTCCACCTGTTAAAACATTCTTTTTTTTCCCCCAACATAAACTGCTGGAAGTTATTTTGGCAAAAAGTTCTACTCGTTACAGGAATAAATTGAAACTTTTCCTGAATAAAAATGTTCTCAATTTCAAAACATTTTCTGCTAGTCAAAATTACTAGCAAATTAAAGGAATGCCAAGGAGTGCAAGAAAAGCACTTTTTGGATAAAATGACACGATGCAACATCAGCATATGAAGGTTTTAGGAAATGCCTTTGCATGCCATTTTAATTGAGGCATTTACCAGTTTCGTTTAAATGGATAAACATGTTTCTTGAAAATGTGTGCAGAGGAATTTCATACAATTGCCTCGACATGTTCAAATACTAAAATCACACTGTCCAATTTCAACCAATTTGCTTCTTTGTTGTATTGTAATGGATTCCTGGAAATCAAAACCACACAACAAACTTTCTTGTAAAAGCAGCACCATAGAAACATTTTCGAAAGTGCTGACAGTGTGTAAGTAAAACTGCCACACTGCCAGATGGGTGGATGCAGACTCAGCCTGTAATTCTTCCCTCTCACACACAGTACTCTATACTCTCCCTCCCATAGTATCAGGGCTGGAGTTTCCTCGACGAAGAATATATGTTTCACTTAGGCTACTATCTTCAAGCAGCTGGTTATCAATCAGCACCGGTAAAAAAAAGTGGAAAGGTGGGGAAGAAAATTGACTTTTTTTAAAAATTAGGAGACACAGAGAATTTTTTTTTAAAAAAAGGATAGGTTGTCACATTTATTTTATCTCATAAAATTAAGGCGACAAATCAAAACCTTGAAAAGGTGCCATGACTGTGTACTAGATTGAAGCTCTGTACCGGGGAGGAGGAGGACTCCGAGTTGCCACTATAATGCCCCACATAGAGAGTTATCAATTGCAGCCATGTTATAAAGAACCACACAATAGGGGCCTGGCATACTCCCAGAGGGAGGCCCAGCCAGGATCACTCGCCCCTTCTTCCAGCCAATTAGTGAGTGGCCTCAACAAAAAGCATCAAAGTGGGATGTCCAACAACTTCTTGCTCAGGGATGAATAATAAACAGGTTACAAAATAAGACCAGTTTACAAGCAATGATAGTTCCGTTAATCTAGCCAATTTTAGCTGACTGTATTGTATTTTATTCTGCAGGGTTGGGGGTAGTGAGAAGGCCAAATAGGCAGCAAATTAAAAACCAAGAGAAAGGTTAAGGACAATGACAAGAACAGACTCAAGGATTCCCCAATAATCACTAATAGAAGCAAATGGTGAGCTGTTGTATCAGTTTCAGGGTAAACAAAAAGATTTATCCAAGATTAGTTTTTTGGGAGATAGCAAACTCTGAATTATCTCTCAACAACTTGCATTTATGTAGTGCCTTTAATGTAGAAAATCATCCCAAGGCACATCACAGAGGTAAGCCAAAGAAGGAGACATTAAGAGGGCTGAGCACAAGCTTGGTCAAAGAGGTGGGTTTAAAGGAGGGTCTCAAAGGAGAAGAGGAGGTGGGGAAGTGAAGGTTTAGGAAAGGACCAATGGTGGATCAAAGGAAAGAGGGGGTGCATAAGAGACCAGAGTCCCCATGTATAACAACTGGAAGTCAACATAGTTATTGGAGGAGTTATTTTAGAATCAAAAGTTATTTTATTAGTAGCCAATAACATTTCTAAAGATGCACATATACACATTCAATGAAAGCAGAAGTAATGGTCTCTGCCTCAACTACTCCCCGTGACAAAACTGTCACAGGGGTGGTTCAAACAGAGACCACGGCACCTTTTCAGGGAAAGTTGGAATAACAGAGGGAGATACAGGTCTATGGGGAGTTACGGGATTAGTTTTGGATTTCTCTCGTAAAATGCCAGCACAGGCTCCAAGGGCCGAATGGCCGCCTCCTGTGCTGTATGATTCTATAGTGTAACGTATTATCAAAAGGTATAAAGGCCATAGAAATGTATTTGAAAACATGGAACAAGGGACATGCTAAATATAGTGCATTACGTTACTAGAATGTAGAGGCTCGACACTGGTTAAAAGAAGTGTTTGCACATAATACAGATCATATAGAAGCTGAGTGACTGTGGACTATTAGCATTAAAACAGCACTCATAAGCGACTGATAGCCATCGATTCCAACCCAGTGACACAAGATGCACTCAAATTGCACTGCAGCTTTCAGTGCAAAATCGTCAAAGTTACAACCCTGTCTGTTTTAAGGAGCTGTATTACTTACCTAACATGACCTTTGAGTATGTTTATCTTCAAAAAAGGTCTCAATGTCAAGTTTTATGTAAAACCATAGACATATTAAAAATAAATACATAACAAAGAAACTGTAACCTTGACATTCTACGGTCATATTAACTATTATCACACCACAGAGCAAGTTTCCTCGTCCAGCTAAATGCAGTTTCCCAAATCTCACCTGTCTGAAACCCCTATCAGAAAAATGTACCAACATTTGACAGGACATCATCCTATTAATCTTCTGGTCATAGAGTCATAGAGAGTCATAGAGTCATACAGCACGGATAGAGGCCCTTCGGCCCATCGTGTCCGTGCCGGCCATCAGCCCTGTCTACTCTAATCCCATATTCCAGCATTTGGTCCGTAGCCTTGTATGCTATGGCATTTCAAGTGCTCATCCAAATGCTTCTTGAATGTTGTGAGGGTTCCTGCCTCCACAACCCTTTCAGGCAGTGAGTTCCAGACTCCAACCACCCTCTGGGTGAAAAAGTTCTTTCTCAAATCCCCTCTAAACCTCCCGCCTTTTACCTTGAATCTATGTCCCCTTGTTATAGAACCCTCAACGAAGGGAAAAAGCTCCTTAGTATCCATCCTATCTGTGCCCCTCATAATTTTGTACACCTCAATCATGTCCCCCCTCAGCCTCCTCTGCTCCAAGGAAAACAAACCCAATCTTCCCAGTCTCTCTTCATAGCTGAAGCGCTCCAGCCCTGGTAACATCCTGGTGAATCTCCTCTGCACCCTCTCCAAAGCGATCACATCCTTCCTGTAGTGTGGCGACCAGAACTGCACACAGTACTCCAGCTGTGGCCTAACCAGTGTTTTATACAGCTCCATCATAACCTCCTTGCTCTTATATTCTATGCCTCGGCTAATAAAGGCAAGTATCCCATATGCCTTCTTTACCACCTTATCTACCTGTTCCGCCGCCTTCAGGGATCTGTGAACTTGCACACCAAGATCCCTCTGACCCTCTGTCTTGCCTAGGGTCCTCCCATTCATTGTGTATTCCCTTGCCTTGTTAGTCCCTCCAAAGTGCATCACCTCGCACTTTTCCAGGTTAAATTCCATTTGCCACTGTTCCGCCCATCTGACCAACCCATCTATATCGTCCTGCAGACTGAGGCTATCCTCCTCGCTATTTACCACCCTACCAATCTTTGTATCATCAGCGAACTTACTGATCATACCTTTTACATTCATATCCAAGTCATTAATGTAGACCACAAACAGCAAGGGACCCAGCACCGATCCCTGTGGTACCCCACTGGCCACAGGCTTCCAGTCACAAAAACAACCTTCGACCATCACCCTCTGCCTTCTGCCACTAAGCCAGTTTTGTATCCAAAGTGCCAAGGCACCCTGGATTCCATGGGCTCGTACCTTCTTGACCAGTCTCCTGTGGGGGACTTTATCGAAGGCCTTACTGAAATCCATGTATACCACATCCACTGCGTTACCCTCATCCACACGCCTAGTCACCCCCTCAAAAAATTCAATCAAATTAGTCAGACATGATCTTCCCTTGACAAAGCCATGTTGACTATCCCTGATTAATCCTTGCTTCTCCAAGTGGAGACTAATTTTGTCCTTCAGAATTTTTTCCAATAATTTTCCTACCACTGATGTTAGGCTCACTGGCCTGTAGTTCCCCGGTTTTTCCCTACTCCCCTTCTTGAATAATGGTATTACATTAGCGGTTCTCCAGTCCTCTGGCACATCCCCTGTGGCCAGAGAGGTTCTGAATATATGTGTCAGAGCCCCCGCAATCTCCTCCTTTGCCTCACACAGCAAGCAACCATTTGGTTGACTGTAACGAAAAACCACAATCTAATTTTTTGTAATCAATCAACAATTATTTTTTTTAAATCTGCTCTTATCTCCAAGTTGCCAGAGACACAGATGCAGGATGAGATTTTTTTTAAATTGGACTTGACCCACCTGGCCTCAAATACCTGAGTTGGGGAAGAGGAAAGAAAAATCAAGCTGGAGGTCCCACTCCTGATTGTTTTCCAGCGGCCACAGCTGGAATGTATGTATGTGGAAGTCAGGCTTGGTGTGATCACTCCTTTCTCCTCTTCCCCCACCAACCTAATAGTTAATTAGTAAGACACACACGAGCATTGGCCTGTTTGACAAGGCAACATAGGATCTGGCCAGCACCACTGAAATCCTACCCCAGCAGGAAATCAATGCCTTCAGGAGAGGAGGTATTCAGTCAAGAAAATGCTTATGTCCCGTAGCCTGACCTCCCACAGCCTCCCCCCTCAAAATCTATTGCCAGCTCTAGGGTCCAAAAATGTATCTCTCAGCCTTGAATATATTCAACGACTCAGCATCCACAGCCCCCTGGGGTAGAGATTACAAAGATTCACAACCCTCTGAGTGAAGAAATTCCTCCTCATCTCAGTCTTAAATGGCCAAACCCTTGTCCTGCAACTATGCCCTCTAGTTCTAGACACTCCAGCCAGGGGAAACAGCCTCTCAGCATTTACCCTGTCAAGCCCCCTCATAATCTTATATGTTTCAATGAGATCACCTCTCATTCTTCTAAACTCCAGAGAGTCTAGGCTCATTCTACTCAACCTCTCTTTACAGGACAACGCTCTCATCCCAGGAATTAATCTAGTGAACCTTTGTTGCACTGCCTCTAAGGCAAGTATATCCTTCCTTAGTTAAGGAGACCAAAACTGTACACAGTACTCCAGGTGAGGTCTCACCAAAGCCCTGTACAATTGTAGTAAGACTTCCTTACTCTTGTATTCCAACCCCCTTGCGACAAAGGCCAACATGCCATTTGCTTTTCTGATTGCTTGCTGTACCTGCATGCTAACTTTGTGTTTCTTGTACGAGGACACCCAAGTTTCTCTGGACACCAACATTTAATAGTTTCTCACCATTTAAAAGATATTCTGTTTTTCTATTCCTCCTACCAAAGTGAATAACCTCACATTTCCCCACATTATACTCCATCTGCCACCTTCTTGCCAACTCACTTAACCTGTCTATATCCCTTTGCAGATTCTTTGTGTCCTCCTTACAGCTTACTTTCCCACCTAACTTTGTATTGTCAGCAAACTTGGATATATTACACTCGGTCTTGGGTAAGGCAGAGCACGAAATGCCCATAGTACATTGGAACAGGGGTAGACCATTCAGCCACTCGAGCCTCTTCCTCCATTCAATTAGATCATGGCCGATCTGTACCTCAACCCCATTTACCCACCATGGTTCCATATCCCTTGATATCCTTATCAAACAAAAATCCATCAATCTCAGTTCTGAAAGCTCCAACGGACCCAGCATCAGAAGCCTTTTGGGAAACAGAGTTCCAGGTTTCCACTACTCTTTGCGTGAAGAAGTGCTTCCTGATTTTGCTCCTAAATTTTAATTTTAAGATTGTGCGCCCTTGTTCTGGATTCCCTCACTAGAGGAAATAGTTTTTCTTTATCTACCCCTTCGAACTTTTTATCATTTTAAACACCTCAATTAGATCGCCCTTCAATCTTATAAACTCAAGGAAATACAAACCAAGTTTATGCAACTTGTCCTCATAATTTAACCCTTTAAGCCTCGTTATCCTCTTTGAGTCTGTGCTGTAACAGAGCAAAGTGCATTCTCAGCCAGGAATTTGCACGGAATAAAGTTCAAAATTCATTCATGCAAAATATAATTCTTCCTTTGACTTGAAATTCTTCGTTGGTCCTTCTTGATTGACATGAAGCTGGTCCAGTGCACCGACATGTTTGTATCAAAACTAGATCCACGGGCAAGGACAGGAAGCGCTTAATCCAACGGCAAGTGGAAAAACCCATGACAAGCTGAGTCTCCAACGTCACTAAAAGTCCAGAGGTCAGATCCTTTATATTTAAGAGTCCCATCAACAGCAGGAGAACTAAAATGTCAAATTATATTATTCACATTAACACTGAACCTCAACTTTTAAAACACAATTCACCTCCTGATAATTGGAAGCATAACAAACTTCCTCTGTTCGGATTCAAGTGATTTATTAACTTTCTTTTCAACTGATCCGCTCATTGTTTTAAAATCTAAATTGCATTTCCTTTCACTCCATTTAACTGAAGAGAACAGTTTCAAATTTAAACAACCTAGTGGTCAAAATTCTCTGTGATTCCTCCTAATCAATCGTTCAGGTGCAATAGAGCTCCGTTGGAAGAAAGTAATGGTGATCTTAAGAGAATGCAATATTCTTGATATAACCTCGTGCCACCTCACTAAATTACAACACCTTCAGACCAGGGATGCGTTGCCAGCAACATGCAGCCCAATACTCTGGTTTGCTGTTTAGTTGCAATCTCACATTACAACGGCACAAACACTCATCTAACCAAAACCAAGTTGCTTATCTTCATCTGCCTTCATCAAGCTACATGAATTGACCTTGTAATCTAAAATTATTTTCTCATGCAAAGTATTACATTCACAAAATGACCATTCACCCAAATGAGCAGACCCCAATTCCCTCCGTATAACCACATTCCCCTCCACTGCACATTTTTCTCCCGACACAACTTGATCTCGCAACTAAACCAATTCATCTTCTAAACTTGCTCAATTACCTACATTGTGGAAGGTGTAATACCAACAGTATCAGTACTCCTCACCTTCAAGTGAGTGTCATTATCTGCATTTAAAAAAAAATCAGTTGAAAAATTAATTGTGATAAATTATAACTTCTTTTGCTCATTACAGTTTTTTTTTAAATTGTAAACACAGCAAAGTTGAAGCCAATGGAATAAAAGGGGTAGTGGCAGCATGGATACGAAATTGGCTAAGTGACAGGAAACAGAGTAGTGGTGAAAGGTTGTTTTTCGTACTGGAGGAAGGTATACACTGGTGTTCCCCAGGGGTCGGTACTAGGGCCACTGCTTTTCTTGATATATATTAATGACTTGAACTTGGGTGTACAGGGCACAATTTCAAAATTTGCAAATGACACTCAACTTGGAAGTGTAGTAAACAGTGAGGAGATAGTAATAGACTTCAAGAGGACATAGGCTGGTGAAATGGGCGGACGTGTGGCAGATGCAATTTAACACAGCGAAGTGCTAAGTGATACATTTTGGTAGGAAGAACGAGGAGAGGCAATATAAACTGATGGGTACAATTCTAAAGGGGGTGCATGAACAGAGAGATTTGGAGGTATATGTGCACAGGTCGTTGAAGGTGGCAGGGCAAGTTAAGAAAGTGGTTAAAAAGCATACGGGATCCTGGGCTTTATAAATAGAGGCATAGAGTACAAAAGCAAGGAGGTTATGATGAACCTTTATAAAACACTGGTTCAGCCACAACTGGAGTATTGCGTCCAATTCTGGGCACCGCACTTTAGGAAGGATGCGAAGGCCTTAGAGAGGGTGCAGAAAAGATTTACTAGAATGGTTTCAGGGATGAGGGACTTCAGTTATGTGGATGGACTGGAGAAGCTGGGGTTGTTCTCCTTAGAGCAGAGAATTGTAAACAATTTTACAACACCAAGTTATAGTCCAGCAATTTTATTTTAAATTCACAAGCTTTTAAAATAAAATACAAGAATTTAAAATAAAATTGCTGGACTATAACTTGGTGTTGTAAAATTGTTTACAATTGTCAACCCCAGTCCATCACCGGCATCTCCACATCATAGAGCAGAGAAGGTTGAGAGGAGATTTGATAGAGGTGTTCAAAATCATGAGGGGTCTAAACAGAGTAGATAGAGAGAAACTGTTCCCATTAGCAGAAGGGCTGAGAACCAGAGGACACATATTTAAGGTGATTAGCAAAAGAACCAAAGACAACATGAGGAAAAACTTTTTTACGCAGTGAGTGGTTATGATCTGGAATGCACTGCCTGAGGGGGTGCTGGAGGCAGATTCAATCGTGGTTTTCAAAAGGGAATTGGATAAATACTTGAAGGGAAAAAATTTGCAGGGCTACAGGGAAATTGCGGGGGTGTGGGACTAGCTGGATTGCTCTTGCAGAGACCCAGCACGAGCTCGATGGACCGAATAGCCTCCTTCTGTGCTGTAACCATTCTATAATTCTATGATTCTATGAACACGACAGGAAAAGTGGGTCAGTTACTGAAACAGTGTCTGAGGATGACTCAATGCATTGTTGAAACTGAATCACTGCTGGTTAATCAATTATATAAACTTCTGCTGATACCAAGGGCCCTTAGTGTTTGCAATTGAGTAACTTCCACCATCCAGTAATCAGCACTCGTGGGTTAAAGAAAAGCAAAGTTCCTCGCCTGACAAAAAGGAATAGATAGCAAGACAAAAACGGTTAAAGGTGATCGCATTTCTCATTAACTGCTTTGGTTTTTAAAGAATAGTACTGTTGGCGACTGTCACACTTCCAATTTTTTTTTAACCTAGATGTTTCCCTGTATATCTCCCCTGATACAGGAAAAGCAGTGCTTCATATTAATATATTTTTATATCTTTCAAAGACATATTAACATATCTTTCAAAGTTCTCTAGATTCAGGAACTGTCCCTCTAGATTGGAAAATTGCACATGTCACTCCGCTTTTTAAGAAAGGAGAGAGAGGGAAACCGGGGAATTATAGACCAGTTAGCCTAACATCTGTTGTGGGGAAAATGCTGGAGTCTATAATTAAAGATAGGGTGACTGAACATCTCGAGAATTTTCAGTTAATCAGAGAGAGCCAGCATGGATTTGTGAAAGGTAGGTCGTGCCTGACAAACCTGATTGAATTTTTTGAAGAGGTGACTAAAGTAGTGGACAGGGGAGTGTCAATGGATGTTATTTATATGGACTTCCAGAAGGCATTTGATAAGATCCCACATAAGAGACTGTTAGCTAAGATAGAAGCCCATGGAATCGAGGGAAAAGTACGGACTTGGTTAGGAAGTTGGCTGAGCGAAAGGCGACAGAGAGTAGGGATAATGGGAAGGTACTCACATTGGCAGGATGTGACTAGTGGAGTCCCGCAGGGATCGGTCTTGGGGCCTCAATTATTCACAATATTTATTAATGACTTAGATGAAGGCATAGAAAGTCTCATATCTAAGTTTGCCGATGACACAAAGATTGGTGGCATTGTAAGCAGTGTAGATGAAAACATAAAATTACAAAGCGATATTGATAGATTAGGTGAATGGGCAAAACTGTGGCAAATGGAATTCAATGTAGACAAATGTGAGGTCATCCACTTTGGATCAAAAAAGGATAGAACAGGGTACTTTCTAAATGGTAAAAAGTTAAAAACAGTGGATGTCCAAAGGGACTTATGGTTCAGGTACATAGATCATTGAAGTGTCATGAACAGGTGCAGAAAATAATCAAGAAGGCAAATGGAATGCTGGCCTTTATATCTAGAGGACTAGAGTACAAGGGGGCAGAAGTTACGCTGCAACTATACAAAACCCTGGTTAGACCGCACCTGGAGTACTGTGAGCAGTTCTGGGCACCGCACCTTCGGAAGGATATATTGGCCTTGGAGGGAGTGCAGCGTAGGTTTACTAGAATGATACCCGGACTTCAAGGGTTAAGTTACGAAGAGAGATTACACAAATTGGGGTTGTATTCTCTTGAGTTTCGAAGGTTAAGGGGTGATCTGATCGAAGTTTATAAGATATTAAGGGGAACAGATAGGGTGGATAGAGAGAAACTATTTCCGCTGGTTGGGGATTCTAGGAGTAGGGGGCACAGTATAAAAATTAGAGCCAGACCTTTCAGGAGCGAGATTAGAAAACATTTCTACACACAAAGGGTGGTAGAAGTTTGGAACGCTCTTCTGCAAACGGCAATTGATACTAGCTCAATTGCTAAATTTAAATCTGAGATAGATAGCTTTTTGGCAACCAAAGGTATTAAGGGATATGGGCCAAAGGCAGGTATATGGAGTTAGATCACAGATCAGCCATGATCTTATCAAATGGCGGAGCAGGCACGAGGGACTGAATGGCCTACTCCTGTTCCTATGTTCCTAATATGCATTCTTTGGCCTATCTACAATTTAGTTAACACAAATAATCTGCAAGACATATGAACCACCAACAAACTGCAAAAATGCAACTTAATGGAAATCAAAATATCATGTTTTAAACAGACACTGTCACCCTGGAAAAGTTATAAAGGAAAGTTTATAAAGTGAGACATGTACACGAGAAAAGAACCAGATTCAATCTCAGGCCGTGCTAAGTTAGTGGTTCTAAATTGGCTCAACAGCAGAAAAATTGGCTATGGTTTCTCCTGTTCACTTCCCAGCAAACCCTGATGGAAATGCCCTTGTGGGAACATCAGGTGAGGACAGAGTCAGGCTTGGGTCAATGACCTGCCAACACTCAGTGTCAAGGTGTGTGTGTTGCCAGCTAGGTAAGGTACCAAAGGTCAACCAGCATCCATGAGACAGTACATCAGGAATGAGTGAATGACCTCAGGAAGGGGGAAGAAAAGAAATGGTAGAGAAAATTGATGAAAAAAGAGAGACTCAGGGAGGGTCAAGGAAAAGCTTTTTCACAAACACAGTACATCATTATTCAGATTGCAAACACATCGCAGCATTGCAAAAGCATCACTCCTGCAAGATGTCACACGATGCCAACATAAACTACACTCAACTCTTCTCCCCAAAAATGGCGACGGGATGTCCTCTTAAAGGCAGCTGAATCTGATAATGTTGTTTTGACACTAAAAACTATGAACTAAATATTCCAAACCTTTGCAAATAGCAGGTATATACGATCATGCTAAGATTACAGAAACTGACTGCTTGTCACAATTTCCACAGAAGAGGTAGAATGGTGGGAACCAAAAGTGTACGGAAGAGATTAAAATCACAAGACACACTAACTATCCCCCACCCCAGGGAATCACAGACACACTGAATATCCCCCACCCAAGGGGTCAGTGACCCTGAATATCCCCCACCCAGGGGATCACTGACACACAATGTCCCCCACCCCAGGGTATCGCTGACACTGAATAATAAGGAGGGATAAATTAGAGTACAAGAGAAAGCTAGCTAGAAATATAAAAAGATAGTAAGAGTTTCTACAAGTATTTAAAAAGGGAAAGAGTAAGTAAAGTGAGCATTGGTCCTCTAGAGAGTGAGTCCAGGGAATTAAGAACAGAGCATAAGGAAATGGTGGATGAATTGAACAGATATTTTGCGTCCGTCTTCACTGTACAGGATACAAATGACATGCCAGAAATAATTGTGAATCAAGAGGTGAAAGGGAGGGAGGAACTTAAAACATTTACAATCACCAGGGAAAGGGTTTCTGAAAAAATGAGAACTAAAAGCTGACAAGTCCCCAGGTCCTGATGGACTTCATCCTAGGGTCTTAAATGAAGTGGCTGCAGAGATAGTAGATGCATTGGTATTAATTTTCCAAAATTCCTTAGATTCTGGAAGGGTCCCATCAGATTGGAAAATAGCGAATGTAACTTCTCTATTCAAGAAAGGGGGGAGACAGAAAGCAGGAAACTACAGGCCAGTTAGCTTAACATCTGTCATAGGGAAAATGCTAGAATCTATTATTAAGGAGGTTATAGCAGGGCACTTCAAATATCTCAATGGAATCAGGCAGAGTCAACACGGCTTTGTGAAAGGGAAATCGTGTTTGACTAATTTATTAGAGTTCTTTGAGGAAGTAACAAGCAACGTGGATAAAGGGGATCCTGTGGATGTGGTGTACTTGGATTTCCAGAAGGTTTTTGACAAGGTGCCACATCAAAGGCTACTACACAAAATAAAAGCTCATGGTGTAGGGGGTAACATATTAGCATGGATAAAGGATTGGTTAGCTAACAGGAAACAGAGAGTAGGCATAAATGGGTCATTTTCAGGTTGGCAAGATGTAGCGAGTGGAGTGCCACAGGGACCAGGCCTCAACTATTTACAATCTATATCAATGACTTGGATGAAGGGACCGAATGTATGGTTGCTAAATTTGCTGATGACACAAAGGTAGATAGGAAAATAAGTTTTGAAGAGGATATAAGAAGTCTGAAAAGGGATGTAGATAGGTTAAGTGAGTGGGCAAAAATTTGGCAGATGGCGTATAATGTGAACTTGTCCAGTCTGGCAGGAGGAATAGAAAAGCAGTATATTATTTAAATGGAGAGAGATTGCAGAACTCTGAGGTACAGAGGGATCTGGGTGTCCTAGTACATGAATCACAAAAATTTAGCATGTAGGTACAGCAAGTGATTAGGAAGGCAAATGGAATGTTGTCATTTATTGCAAGGGGAATGGAATGTAAAAGTAGAGATGTTTTGCTACAGTTGTAGAGGGCATTGGTGCGACCACATCTAGAATACTGTGTGCCGTTTTGGTCGCCTTATTTAAGAAAGGACATAATTGCTTTGGAGGCAGTTCAAGACGGTTCACTCGACTGATTCCTGGGATGAGGGGGCTATCTTATGAGGAAAGGTTGGACAAATTGGGCCCGTATACACTGGAGTTTAGAAGAATGAGAGGTGATCTTACTGAAACATATAAGATCCTGAGGGGATTAGAAGGGGTAGATGCTGAGAGGATGTTTCCCCTTGTGGGAGAGACTAGAACTAGGGGACACAGTTTAAAAATAAGGGGTCTCCCATTTAAGATGGAGATGAGGAGAATTTTTTTCTCTCAGAGGGTCATGAGTCTGTGGAACTCCCTTCCCCAGAGAGCAGTGGAGGCAGGGTCATTGAATATTTTTAACGCTGAGTTAGATAGATTCCTGATTAACAAGGGAGTCAAAGGTTATAGTAGGTAGGCAGGAAAGTAGGGTTGAGGTCACAATCAGATCAGCCATGATCTTATCATATGGTAGAGCAGGCTCGAGGGGACGAATTGCCTACTCCTGCTTTTAATTTGTATGTTTGTATGAATATCCCCCACCCCAGGGGATCACTGACACACTGACTATCCCCCACCCCAGGGGATCACTGACACAGAATAGCCCCTACTCCAGGGGGTCACTAGCACACAGAGTATGCCCCAACCCTGACACACAATAACCCACACCCCAAAGGGTAAGTGACCCTGAATAAACCCACGCAAGGGGTCACTGACACACTGAATATCCCCCACCCTAGGGGATCACTGACACACGATATTCCCCACCCCAGGGGTAATTAACAGTGTATATATCCCCCACCCCAGGGGGTCACTGACACTGATAATCCCCACCCCAGGGGGTCACTGACACTGAATAATTCCCACCCCAGGGGAACACTGACACTGAATATCCGCCACTCAGGGGGTCACCGACATACTGAATGACCCCACCCCGGGAGATTACTGACAGTCTTAATTTCCTCCTGCCAAGTGGATAACTGACATACAATACTGACATACCAGGGGCTCAGTGATACTGAAAATTCTCCACCCCAGGGGATCACTGACACACAATATCACCCACTCATGGGATCACTGAAACACAATATTCCCCACCCCAGGCGATCACTGACACACAATATCCCCTATCCAGGGGGTGACTACCACTGAATATCCCCTACCCAGGGGGTTACTACACACACTGAATATCCCACCCACCCCAGAGGGTCACTAACACACTAAATATACCCCACCCCAGGGGAACACTGGCACTGAATATTCACCAGCCAGGGGTGCACTGACTCACAATATCCCACAGCCCAACGGGTCACTGACACAAAGACTGACCCCCACCCCATTGGATCATAGAAAATTTACGGCACAGAAGGAGGCCATTCAGTCCACCATGTCCGCACCGGCCGAAAATGAGCCACCCAGCTTAATCCCACTTTCCAGCACTTAGTCCGTCGCTTTGTTGGTTACGGCACTTCAGGTGCATATCCAGGTACTTTTTAAATGTGACGAGGGTTTCTGTCTCTACCACCCTTTCAGGCAGTGAATTCCAGACCCCCACTGCCCTCCAGGTGAATTTTTTTTTCCTCAGCTCCCCTCGAATCCTTCTACCAATCACTTTAAATCTAAGTCCCCTGGTTCTTGACCTCTCTAAGGGAAATAGGTCCTTCGCATCCACTCTATCTAGGCCCCTCATAATTTTGTACATCTCAATTAAATCACCCCTCAGCATCCTCTGTTCCAAAGAAAACAACCCCAGCCTATCCAATCTTTCCTCATAGCTAAAATTCTCCAGTCCTGTCAACATCCTCGTAAATCTCCTCTGTACTCTTTCTAGTGTAATTACATCCTTCCTGTAATGTGGTGACCAGTATCCAAGCTGTAGCCTGACTAGTGCTTTATACTTTTCTAGCATAACCTCCCTGCTCTTATCTTCTATGCCTCAGCTAATAAAGGAAAGTATCCCATATGCCTTATTAACCACCTCATCTACCTGTCCTGCTACCTTCAGGGATCTGTGGAAATGCACTCCAAGGTCCCTCACTTCCTCTCAGTATCCTCCCATTTATTGTGTACTCCCTTGCCTTGCTTCCCCTCCACAAATGCATTACCTCACAGTTTGCCAGATTGAATTCCATTTGCCACTTTTCTGCCCACCTGACTAGTCCATTGACATCTTCCTGCAGTCTACAGCTTTCCTCCTCACTATCAACCACATGGCCAATTTTTGTTTCATCTGCAAACTTCTTAATCATGCCCCCTACATTTAAGTCCAAATCATTCATATATACCACAAAAAACAATGAACCTATTAGAGAACCATGCAGAACCCCACTAGAAACAGCCTTCCAATCACAAAAACAACTGTCAACCATTACTCTTTGCTTCCTGCCACTGAGCCAATTTTGGATCCAACTTGCCACTCTCCCTTGGATCCCATGGGCTTATACTTTTTTGACCAATCTACCACGTGGGACCTTGTCAAAAGCCTTGCTAAAATCCATGTAGACTACATCAAACACACTACCCCCATCGTCCCTCCTTGTTACCTGCTCAAAAAATTCAATCAAGTTAGTCAGACATGAACTTCCCTTAACAAATCCGTGCTGACTGTCCTTGATTAGTCCGTGCCTTTCTAAATGACGGTTTATCCTGTCCCTCAGAATTGATTCCAATAATTTGCCCGCCACTGAAGTTAGACTGGCTGGCCTGTAAGCTCACTGACACACGATATCCCCCGCCCCAGGGGATCACTGCCACTGAATATATCCCATCCCAGGGGAACATTGACACTGAATATCCACCACCTAGGGGGTCACTGACACACTGAATATCCCCCCACCCCAGGTTATCACTGGCACACTGAATATGTCCTAACCCAGGGGACCATGGAAAAACAAAATACCCCATCAAGGGGTTCACTGACACACAGAACATCCCTTTGCCCGGGTAAAACTGACACACAGCTCACCCGAGGGGGTCACTAACACACTGAATATCCCCCACCCGAGGGGGTCACTTAAACACTGAATGTACCCCACCCGAACACCCCCCTACCCGGGGGAACAATGACAAACCGAACACCCCCTCCCCGGGGGATCAATGACAAACCGAACACCCCCCTCCCCGGGGGATCAATGACAAACCGAACACCCCCCTCCCCGGGGGATCAATGACAAACCGAACACCCCCCTCCCCGGGGGATCAATGACAAACCGAACACCCCCCTCCCCGGGGGATCAATGACAAACCGAACACCCCCCTCCCCGGGGGATCAATGACAAACCGAACACCCCCCTCCCCGGGGGATCAATGACAAACCGAACACCCCCCTCCCCGGGGGATCAATGACAAACCGAACACCCCCCTCCCCGGGGGATCAATGACAAACCGAACACCCCCCTCCCCGGGGGATCAATGACAAACCGAACACCCCCTCCCCGGGGGATCAATGACAAACCGAACACCCCCCTCCCCGGGGGATCAATGACAAACCGAACACCCCCCTCCCCGGGGGATCAATGACAAACCGAACACCCCCCTCCCCGGGGGATCAATGACAAACCGAACACCCCCCTCCCCGGGGGATCAATGACAAACCGAACACCCCCCTCCCCGGGGGATCAATGACAAACCGAACACCCCCCTCCCCGGGGGATCAATGACAAACCGAACACCCCCCTCCCCGGGGGATCAATGACAAACCGAACACCCCCCTCCCCGGGGGATCAATGACAAACCGAACACCCCCCTCCCCGGGGGATCAATGACAAACCGAACACCCCCCTCCCCGGGGGATCAATGACAAACCGAACACCCCCCTCCCCGGGGGATCAATGACAAACCGAACACCCCCCTCCCCGGGGGATCAATGACAAACCGAACACCCCCCTCCCCGGGGGATCAATGACAAACCGAACACCCCCCTCCCCGGGGGATCAATGACAAACCGAACACCCCCCTCCCCGGGGGAGCAATGACAAACCGAACACCCCCCTCCCCGGGGGATCAATGACAAACCGAACACCCCCCTCCCCGAGGATCAATGACAAACCGAACACCCCCCTCCCCGGGGGATCAATGACAAACCGAACACCCCCCTCCCCGGGGGATCAATGACAAACCGAACACCCCCCTCCCCGGGGGATCAATGACAAACCGAACACCCCCCTCCCCGGGGGATCAATGACAAACCGAACACCCCCCTCCCCGGGGGATCAATGACAAACCGAACACCCCCCTCCCCGGGGGATCAATGACAAACCGAACACCCCCCTCCCCGAGGATCAATGACAAACCGAACACCCCCCTCCCCGGGGGATCAATGACAAACCGAACACCCCCCTCCCCGGGGGATCAATGACAAACCGAACACCCCCCTCCCCGGGGGATCAATGACAAACCGAACACCCCCCTCCCCGGGGGATCAATGACAAACCGAACACCCCCCTCCCCGGGGGATCAATGACAAACCGAACACCCCCCTCCCCGGGGGATCAATGACAAACCGAACACCCCCCTCCCCGGGGGATCAATGACAAACCGAACACCCCCCTCCCCGGGGGATCAATGACAAACCGAACACCCCCCTCCCCGGGGGAGCAATGACAAACCGAACACCCCCTCCCCGGGGGATCAATGACAAACCGAACACCCCCCTCCCCGGGGGAGCAATGTGGAGGCTGTGCAAACTGCGACTCTCCTCCTCCTGCTGAGGGAGACCGGCGGGCGCGCAGTAGGCCGGAGCGGGGCCTGTGCCGGGACCGGGTTTTCCTGGTTCCCTCTCCCCGGGCCTCACACTCTTACCCTCGGCGATGACCCGCTTGATCCGCAGTTTCACGTCGCCCAGTTCCACCGTCTGCCCCACGAAGTCGTTGTGATCGCGGCCGGCGGCCGAGCCCGGGGAGCCGGCCAGGAAGTCGAAGGCCGACTGGAAGATGGACATTGCGGCCGGGCGGAGCGGGCGAGCGAGAGGCCGAGGCCGAGGCCGGACTGAGACACAGTTGGGGCCCGGGCCTGGGGCCGCGCGGACAGGCAATGCGCAGGATACCGCCCGCGACCCGGATCAGCGACACCGCTCCGGATAAACCGCCCGCGACCCGGATCAGACGGCGCTTCCGCAACAAACGTCAGCAAAGCAAACCGGTTCATGGGAGGGGCCAGAGAGAGAGAGAGAGAGAGAAGGAAGGTGAGAGGACAAATAGAGAGAGAGAGAGAGAGGGTAACAGGACAAATAGAGAGAGAGAGAGAGAGGGTAACAGGACAAATAGAGAGAGAGAGAGGGTAACAGGACAAATAGAGAGAGAGAGAGAGGGTAACAGGACAAATGGAGAGAGAGAGAGGGTAACAGGACAAATAGAGAGAGAGAGGGTAACAGGACAAATAGAGAGAGAGAGAGAGAGGGTAACAGGACAAATAGAGAGAGAGAGAGGGTAACAGGACAAATAGAGAGAGAGAGAGAGAGGGTAACAGGACAAATAGAGAGAGAGAGAGAGAGGGTAACAGGACAAATAGAGAGAGAGAGAGGGTAACAGGACAAATAGAGAGAGAGAGAGAGAGGGTAACAGGACAAATAGAGAGAGAGAGAGAGAGGGTAACAGGACAAATAGAGAGAGAGAGAGAGAGGGTAACAGGACAAATAGAGAGAGAGAGAGAGAGGGTAACAGGACAAATAGAGAGAGAGAGAGAGAGGGTAACAGGACAAATAGAGAGAGAGAGAGGGTAACAGGACAAATAGAGAGAGAGAGAGAGAGGGTAACAGGACAAATAGAGAGAGAGAGAGAGGGTAACAGGACAAATAGAGAGAGAGAGAGGGTAACAGGACAAATAGAGAGAGAGAGAGAGGGTAACAGGACAAATAGAGAGAGAGAGAGAGAGGGTAACAGGACAAATAGAGAGAGAGAGAGAGAGGGTAACAGGACAAATAGAGAGAGAGAGAGAGGGTAACAGGACAAATAGAGAGAGAGAGAGAGGGTAACAGGACAAATAGAGAGAGAGAGAGGGTAACAGGACAAATAGAGAGAGAGAGAGAGAGGGTAACAGGACAAATAGAGAGAGAGAGAGAGAGGGTAACAGGACAAATAGAAAGAGAGAGAGAGAGGGTAACAGGACAAATAGAGAGAGAGAGGGTAACAGGACAAATAGAAAGAGAGAGAGAGAGAGGGTAACAGGACAAATAGAGAGAGAGAGAGAGGGTAACAGGACAAATAGAGAGAGAGAGAGAGGGTAACAGGACAAATAGAGAGAGAGAGAGAGGGTAACAGGACAAATAGAGAGAGAGAGAGAGGGTAACAGGACAAATAGAGAGAGAGAGAGAGGGTAACAGGACAAATAGAGAGAGAGAGAGAGGGTAACAGGACAAATAGAGAGAGAGAGAGAGGGTAACAGGACAAATAGAGAGAGAGAGGGTAACAGGACAAATAGAGAGAGAGAGAGGGTAACAGGACAAATAGAGAGAGAGAGAGGGTAACAGGACAAATAGAGAGAGAGAGAGGGTAACAGGACAAATAGAGAGAGAGAGAGAGGGTAACAGGACAAATAGAGAGAGAGAGAGAGAGGGTAACAGGACAAATAGAGAGAGAGAGAGGGTAACAGGACAAATAGAGAGAGAGAGAGGGTAACAGGACAAATAGAGAGAGAGAGAGGGTAACAGGACAAATAGAGAGAGAGAGAGAGGGTAACAGGACAAATAGAGAGAGAGAGAGAGAGGGTAACAGGACAAATAGAGAGAGAGAGAGAGAGGGTAACAGGACAAATAGAGAGAGAGAGAGAGAGGGTAACAGGACAAATAGAGAGAGAGAGAGAAGGAAGGTGAGAGGACAAATAGAGAGAGAGAAGGAAGGTGAGAGGACAAATAGAGAGAGAGAAGGTAGGAGGACAAATAGAGAGCGAGAGAGAAGGTAACAGGACAAATAGAGAGAGAGAAGGTAACAGGACAAATAGAGAGAGAGAAGGTAACAGGACAAATAGAGAGAGAGAAGGTAACAGGACAAATAGAGAGAGAGAGAGAGAGAGGGGGTAACAGGACAAATAGAGAGAGAGAGAGAGAGAGGGTAACAGGACAAATAGAGAGAGAGAGAGAGAGAGAGAGGGTAACAGGACAAATAGAGAGAGAGAGAGAGAAGGAAGGTGAGAGGACAAATAGAGAGAGAGAAGGAAGGTGAGAGGACAAATAGAGAGAGAGAAGGTAGGAGGACAAATAGAGAGAGAGAGAGAAGGTAACAGGACAAATAGAGAGAGAGAAGGTAACAGGACAAATAGAGAGAGAAGGTAACAGGACAAATAGAGAGAGAGAGAGAAGGTAACAGGACAAATAGAGAGAGAGAGAGAGAAGGTAACAGGACAAATAGAGAGAGAGAGAGAAGGTAACAGGACAAATAGAGAGAGAGAGAGAGAAGGTAACAGGACAAATAGAGAGAGAGAGAGAGAAGGTAACAGGACAAATAGAGAGAGAGAGAGAAGGTAACAGGACAAATAGAGAGAGAGAGAGAAGGTAACAGGACAAATAGAGAGAGAGAGAAGGTAACAGGACAAATAGAGAGAGAGAAGGTAACAGGACAAATAGAGAGAGAGAGAAGGAAGGTAGGAGGACAAATAGAGAGAGAGAGAAGGAAGGTAGGAGGATAGATAGAGAGAGAGAGATGGTAGCAGGACAAATAGAGAGAGAGGGGGAGAAGGTAGCAGGACAAATAGAGAGAGAGAGAGAGAAGGTAGCAGGACAAATAGAGAGAGAGAGAGAGAAGGTAGCAGGACAAATAGAGAGAGAGAGAGAGAAGGTAGCAGGACAAATAGAGAGAGAGAGAGAGAAGGTAGCAGGACAAATAGAGAGAGAGAGAGAAGGTAGCAGGACAAATAGAGAGAGAGAGAGAGAAGGTAGCAGGACAAATAGAGAGAGAGAGAGAGAGAAGGTAGCAGGACAAATAGAGAGAGAGAGGGAGAGAAGGTAGCAGGACAAATAGAGAGAGAGAGAGAGAGAAGGTAGCAGGACAAATAGAGAGAGAGAGAGAGAGAAGGTAGCAGGACAAATAGAGAGAGAGAGAGAGAGAAGGTAGCAGGACAAATAGAGAGAGAGAGAGAGAGAGAGAAAAGGTAGCAGGACAAATAGAGAGAGAGAGAGAGAGAGAGAGAAGGTAGCAGGACAAATAGAGAGAGAGAGAGAGAGAGAGAGAAGGTAGCAGGACAAATAGAGAGAGAGAGAGAGAGAGAAGGTAGCAGGACAAATAGAGAGAGAGAGAGAGAGAGAAGGTAGCAGGACAAATAGAGAGAGAGAGAGAAGGTAGCAGGACAAATAGAGAGAGAGAGAGAGAAGGTAGCAGGACAAATAGAGAGAGAGAGAGAGAGAGAGAAGGTAGCAAGACAAATAGAGAGAGAGAGAGAGAGAGAAGGTAGCAGGACAAATAGAGAGAGAGAGAGAGAGAAGGTAGCAGGACAAATAGAGAGAGAGAGAGAAGGTAGCAGGACAAATAGAGAGAGAGAAGGTAACAGGACAAATAGAGAGAGAAGGTAACAGGACAAATAGAGAGAGAGAGAGAGAGAGAGAAAAGGTAGCAGGACAAATAGAGAGAGAGAGAGAGAGAGAGAAGGTAGCAGGACAAATAGAGAGAGAGAGAGAGAGAGAGAAGGTAGCAGGACAAATAGAGAGAGAGAGAGAGAGAGAAGGTAGCAGGACAAATAGAGAGAGAGAGAGAGAGAGAAGGTAGCAGGACAAATAGAGAGAGAGAGAGAAGGTAGCAGGACAAATAGAGAGAGAGAGAGAGAAGGTAGCAGGACAAATAGAGAGAGAGAGAGAGAGAGAGAAGGTAGCAGGACAAATAGAGAGAGAGAGAGAGAGAGAAGGTAGCAGGACAAATAGAGAGAGAGAGAGAGAGAAGGTAGCAGGACAAATAGAGAGAGAGAGAGAGAAGGTAGCAGGACAAATAGAGGGAGAGAGAGAGAGAAGGTAGCAGGACAAATAGAGAGAGAGAGAGAGAGAGAAGGTAGCAGGACAAATAGAGAGAGAGAGAGAGAGAGAAGGTAGCAGGACAAATAGAGAGAGAGAGAGAGAGAAGGTAGCAGGACAAATAGAGAGAGAGAGAGAGAGAAAGTAGCAGGACAAATAGAGAGAGAGAGAGAGAGAGAGAAGGTAGCAGGACAAATAGAGAGAGAGAGAGAGAGAGAATGTCGCAGGACAAATAGAGAGAGAGAGAAAGAGAAGGTAGCAGGACAAATAGAGAGAGAGAGAGAGAAGGTAGCAGGACAAATAGAGAGAGAGAGAGAGAGAAGGTAGCAGGACAAATAGAGAGAGAGAGAGAGAGAAGGTAGCAGGACAAATAGAGAGAGAGAGAGAGAGAGAAGGTAGCAGGACAAATAGAGAGAGAGAGAGAGAGAGAAGGTAGCAGGACAAATAGAGAGAGAGAGAGAGAGAAGGTAGCAGGACAAATAGAGAGAGAGAGAGAGAGAAGGTAGCAGGACAAATAGAGAGAGAGAGAGAGAGAAGGTAGCAGGACAAATAGAGAGAGAGAGAGAGAGAAGGTAGCAGGACAAATAGAGAGAGAGAGAGAGAGAAGGTAGCAGGACAAATAGAGAGAGAGAGAGAGAGAGAAGGTAGCAGGACAAATAGAGAGAGAGAGAGAGAGAGAAGGTAGCAGGACAAATAGAGAGAGAGAGAGAGAGAGAAGGTAGCAGGACAAATAGAGAGAGAGAGAGAGAGAGAAGGTAGCAGGACAAATAGAGAGAGAGAGAGAAGGTAGCAGGACAAATAGAGAGAGAGAGAGAAGGTAGCAGGACAAATAGAGAGAGAGAGAAGGTAGCAGGACAAATAGAGAGAGAGAGAGAAGGTAGCAGGACAAATAGAGAGAGAGAGAGAGAGAGAGAAGGTGAGAGGACAAATCGAGAGAGAGGGAAGGTGAGAGGACAAATAGAGAGAGAGAGGGTAACAGGACAAATAGAGAGAGAGAGAAGGTGAGAGGACAAATAGAGAAAGAGAGAGAGAAGGAAGGTGAGAGGACAAATAGAGAAAGAGAGAGAGCGAGAAGATAGGACAAATAGAGAGAGAGAGAGGGGGAAGGTGAGAGGACAAATAGAGAGAGAGAGGGTAACAGGACAAATAGAGAGAGAGAGAGAAGGAAGGTGAGAGGACAAATAGAGAGAGAGAGAGAAGGTAACAGGACAAATAGAGAGAGAGAGAGAGAGAAGGTAACAGGACAAATAGAGAGAGAGAGAGAAGGAAGGTGAGAGGACAAATAGAGAGAGAGAAGGAAGGTGAGAGGACAAATAGAGAGAGAGAGAGAAGGAAGGTGAGAGGACAAATAAAGAGAGAGAGAGAGAAGGTAACAGGACAAATAAAGAGAGAGAAAGAAGGTAGCAGGACAAATAAAGAGAGAGAAAGAAGGTAGCAGGACAAATAAAGAGAGAGAGAGAAGGTGAGAGGACAAATAGAGAGAGAGAAGGAAGGTGAGAGGACAAATAGAGAGAGAGAAGGAAGGTGAGAGGACAAATAGAGAGCGAGAAGGTAGGACAAATAGAGAGAGAGAGGGGGAAGGTGAGAGGACAAATAGAGAGAGAGAGGGTAACAGGACAAATAGAGAGAAAGAGAGAAGGAAGGTAAGAGGACAAATAGAGAGAGAGAGAGGGTAACAGGACAAATAGAGAGAGAGAGAGAAGGTGAGAGGACAAATAGAGAAAGAGAGAGAGAAGGAAGGTGAGAGGACAAATAGAGAAAGAGAGAGAGAAGGAAGGTGAGAGGACAAATAGAGAAAGAGAGAGAGAAGGAAGGTGAGAGGACAAATAGAGAGCGAGAAGGTAGGACAAATAGAGAGAGAGAGAGAGAGGGGGAAGGTGAGAGGACAAATAGAGAGAGAGAGGGTAACAGGACAAATAGAGAGAGAGAGAGAGAAGGAAGGTGAGAGGACAAATAGAGAGAGAGAGAGAATGTAACAGGACAAATAGAGAGAGAGAGAGAATGTAACAGGACAAATAGAGAGAGAGAGAGAAGGTAACAGGACAAATAGAGAGAGAGAGAGAAGGTAGCAGGACAAATAGAGAGAGAGAGAGAAGGTAGCAGGACAAATAGAGAGAGAGAGAAGGTAGCAGGACAAATAGAGAGAGAGAGAAGGTAGCAGGACAAATAGAGAGAGAGAGAGAAGGTAGCAGGACAAATAGAGAGAGAGAGAGAGAAGGTAGCAGGACAAATAGAGAGAGAGAGAGAAGGTAGCAGGACAAATAGAGAGAGAGAGAGAAGGTAGCAGGACAAATAGAGAGAGAGAGAAGGTAGCAGGACAAATAGAGAGAGAGAGAGAAGGTAGCAGGACAAATAGAGAGAGAGAGAGAAGGTAGCAGGACAAATAGAGAGAGAGATAGAAGGTAGCAGGACAAATAGAGAGAGAGAGAGAAGGTAGCAGGACAAATAGAGAGAGAGAGAGAAGGTAGCAGGACAAATAGAGAGAGAGAGAGAAGGTAGCAGGACAAATAGAGAGAGAGAGAGAAGGTAGCAGGACAAATAGAGAGAGAGAGAGAAGGTAGCAGGACAAATAGAGAGAGAGAGAGAAGGTAGCAGGACAAATAGAGAGAGAGAGAGAAGGTAGCAGGACAAATAGAGAGAGAGAGAGAAGGTAGCAGGACAAATAGAGAGAGAGAGAGAAGGTAGCAGGACAAATAGAGAGAGAGAGAGAAGGTAGCAGGACAAATAGAGAGAGAGAGAGAAGGTAGCAGGACAAATAGAGAGAGAGAGAGAAGGTAGCAGGACAAATAGAGAGAGAGAGAGAAGGTAGCAGGACAAATAGAGAGAGAGAGAGAAGGTAGCAGGACAAATAGAGAGAGAGAGAGAAGGTAGCAGGACAAATAGAGAGAGAGAGAGAAGGTAGCAGGACAAATAGAGAGAGAGAGAGAAGGTAGCAGGACAAATAGAGAGAGAGAGAGAAGGTAGCAGGACAAATAGAGAGAGAGAGAGAAGGTAGCAGGACAAATAGAGAGAGAGAGAGAAGGTAGCAGGACAAATAGAGAGAGAGAGAGAAGGTAGCAGGACAAATAGAGAGAGAGAGAAGGTAGCGGGACAAATAGAGAGAGAGAGAGAAGGTAGCGGGACAAATAGAGAGAGAGAGAGAGAAGGTAGCGGGACAAATAGAGAGAGAGAGAGAGAAGGTAGCGGGACAAACAGAGAGAGAGAGAGAAGGTAGCAGGACAAACAGAGAGAGAGAGAGAAGGTAGCAGGACAAACAGAGAGAGAGAGAGAAGGTAGCAGGACAAACAGAGAGAGAGAGAGAAGGTAGCAGGACAAACAGAGAGAGAGAGAGAAGGTAGCAGGACAAACAGAGAGAGAGAGAGAAGGTAGCAGGACAAACAGAGAGAGAGAGAGAAGGTAGCAGGACAAACAGAGAGAGAGAGAGAAGGTAGCAGGACAAACAGAGAGAGAGAGCAGGTCGCAGGACAAATAGAGAGAGAGAGAGAGACGGTAGCAGGGCAAATAGAGAGAGAGAGCAGGTCGCAGGACAAATAGAGAGAAAGAAAAGGTAGCAGGACAAATAGAGAGAGAGAGAGAGAAAAGGTAGCAGGACAAATAGAGAGAGAGAGAGAGAGAAGGTAGCAGGACAAATAGAGAGAGAGAGAGAGAGAAGGTAGCAGGACAAATAGAGAGAGAGAGAGAGAGAGAAGGTAGCAGGACAAATAGAGAGAGAGAGAGAGAGAAGGTAGCAGGACAAATAGAGAGAGAGAGAGAAGGTAGCAGGACAAATAGAGAGAGAGAGAGAGAGAAGGTAGCAGGACAAATAGAGAGAGAGAGAGAGAGAGAGAAGGTGAGAGGACAAATAGAGAGAGAGAAGGAAGGTGAGAGGACAAATAGAGAGAGAGAGGGTAACAGGACAAATAGAGAGAGAGAGAAGGTGAGAGGACAAATAGAGAAAGAGAGAGAGAAGGAAGGTGAGAGGACAAATAGAGAAAGAGAGAGAGCGAGAAGGTAGGACAAATAGAGAGAGAGAGGGGGGGAAGGTGAGAGGACAAATAGAGAGAGAGAGAGGGGGAAGGTGAGAGGACAAATAGAGAGAGAGAGGGTAACAGGACAAATAGAGAGAGAGAGAAGGAAGGTGAGAGGACAAATAGAGAGAGAGAGAGAAGGTAACAGGACAAATAGAGAGAGAGAGAGAAGGTAACAGGACAAATAGAGAGAGAGAGAGAAGGAAGGTGAGAGGACAAATAGAGAGAGAGAGAGAGAGAGAAGGAAGGTGAGAGGACAAATAGAGAGAGAGAGAGAAGGAAGGTGAGAGGACAAATAGAGAGAGAGAGAGAAGGAAGGTGAGAGGACAAATAAAGAGAGAGAGAGAGAAGGTAACAGGACAAATAAAGAGAGAGAAAGAAGGTAGCAGGACAAATAAAGAGAGAGAAAGAAGGTAGCAGGACAAATAAAGAGAGAGAGAGAAGGTGAGAGGACAAATAGAGAGAGAGAAGGAAGGTGAGAGGACAAATAGAGAGAGAGAAGGAAGGTGAGAGGACAAATAGAGAGAGAGAGGGTAACAGGACAAATAGAGAGAGAGAGAAGGTGAGAGGACAAATAGAGAAAGAGAGAGAGAAGGAAGGTGAGAGGACAAATAGAGAGCGAGAAGGTAGGACAAATAGAGAGAGAGAGGGGGAAGGTGAGAGGACAAATAGAGAGAGAGAGGGTAACAGGACAAATAGAGAGAAAGAGAGAAGGAAGGTAAGAGGACAAATAGAGAGAGAGAGAGGGTAACAGGACAAATAGAGAGAGAGAGAGAAGGTGAGAGGACAAATAGAGAAAGAGAGAGAGAAGGAAGGTGAGAGGACAAATAGAGAAAGAGAGAGAGAAGGAAGGTGAGAGGACAAATAGAGAAAGAGAGAGAGAAGGAAGGTGAGAGGACAAATAGAGAGCGAGAAGGTAGGACAAATAGAGAGAGAGAGAGGGGGAAGGTGAGAGGACAAATAGAGAGAGAGAGGGTAACAGGACAAATAGAGAGAGAGAGAGAAGGTAGCAGGACAAATAGAGAGAGAGAGAAGGTAGCAGGACAAATAGAGAGAGAGAGAGAAGGTAGCAGGACAAATAGAGAGAGAGAGAGATGGTAGCAGGACAAATAGAGAGAGAGAGAGAAGGTAGCAGGACAAATAGAGAGAGAGAGAGAAGGTAGCAGGACAAATAGAGAGAGAGAGAGAAGGTAGCAGGACAAATAGAGAGAGAGAGAGAAGGTAGCAGGACAAATAGAGAGAGAGAGAGAAGGTAGCAGGACAAATAGAGAGAGAGAGAGAAGGTAGCAGGACAAATAGAGAGAGAGAGAGAAGGTAGCAGGACAAATAGAGAGAGAGAGAGAAGGTAGCAGGACAAATAGAGAGAGAGAGAGAAGGTAGCAGGACAAATAGAGAGAGAGAGAGAAGGTAGCAGGACAAATAGAGAGAGAGAGAGAAGGTAGCAGGACAAATAGAGAGAGAGAGAGAAGGTAGCAGGACAAATGGAGAGAGAGAGAGAAGGTAGCAGGACAAATGGAGAGAGAGAGAGAAGGTAGCAGGACAAATGGAGAGAGAGAGAGAAGGTAGCAGGACAAATAGAGAGAGAGAGAGAAGGTAGCAGGACAAATAGAGAGAGAGAGAAGGTAGCAGGACAAATAGAGAGAGAGAGAGAAGGTAGCAGGACAAATAGAGAGAGAGAGAGAAGGTAGCAGGACAAATAGAGAGAGAGAGAGAAGGTAGCAGGACAAATAGAGAGAGAGAGAGAAGGTAGCAGGACAAATAGAGAGAGAGAGAGAAGGTAGCAGGACAAATAGAGAGAGAGAGAGAAGGTAGCAGGACAAATAGAGAGAGAGAGAGAAGGTAGCAGGACAAATAGAGAGAGAGAGAGAAGGTAGCAGGACAAACAGAGAGAGAGAGAGAGAAGGTAGCTGGACAAACAGAGAGAGAGAGAGAAGGTAGCAGGACAAATAGAGAGAGAGAGAGAGAGAAGGTAGCAGGACAAATAGAGAGAGAGAGAGAGAGAGAGGGTAGCAGGACAAATAGAGAGAGAGAGAGAGAGAGAGAAGGTGAGAGGACAAATAGAGAAAGAGAGAGAGAAGGGAGGTGAGAGGACAAATAGAGAAAGAGAGAGAGCGAGAAGGTAGGACAAATAGAGAAAGAGAAAGAGGGGGAAGGTGAGAGGACAAATAGAGAGAGAGAGGGTAACAGGACAAATAGAGAGAGAGAGAGAAGGAAGGTGAGAGGACAAATAGAGAGAGAGAGAGAAGGTAACAGGACAAATAGAGAGAGAGAGAGAGAGAAGGTAACAGGACAAATAGAGAGAGAGAGAGAAGGAAGGTGAGAGGACAAATAGAGAGAGAGAGAGAAGGAAGGTGAGAGGACAAATAGAGAGAGAGAGAGAAGGAAGGTGAGAGGACAAATAGAGAGAGAGAGAGAAGGAAGGTGAGAGGACAAATAGAGAGAGAGAGAGAAGGTAACAGGACAAATAAAGAGAGAGAAAGAAGGTAGCAGGACAAATAAAGAGAGAGAAAGAAGGTAGCAGGACAAATAAAGAGAGAGAGAGAAGGTGAGAGGACAAATAGAGAGAGAGAAGGAAGGTGAGAGGACAAATAGAGAGAGAGAAGGAAGGTGAGAGGACAAATAGAGAGCGAGAAGGTAGGACAAATAGAGAGAGAGAGGGGGAAGGTGAGAGGACAAATAGAGAGAGAGAGGGTAACAGGACAAATAGAGAGAAAGAGAGAAGGAAGGTAAGAGGACAAATAGAGAGAGAGAGAGGGTAACAGGACAAATAGAGAGAGAGAGAGAAGGTGAGAGGACAAATAGAGAGAGAGAGAGAAGGTGAGAGGACAAATAGAGAAAGAGAGAGAGAAGGAAGGTGAGAGGACAAATAGAGAAAGAGAGAGAGAAGGAAGGTGAGAGGACAAATAGAGAAAGAGAGAGAGAAGGAAGGTGAGAGGACAAATAGAGAGCGAGAAGGTAGGACAAATAGAGAGAGAGAGAGAGAGGGGGAAGGTGAGAGGACAAATAGAGAGAGAGAGGGTAACAGGACAAATAGAGAGAGAGAGAGAGAAGGAAGGTGAGAGGACAAATAGAGAGAGAGAGAGAATGTAACAGGACAAATAGAGAGAGAGAGAGAAAGTAACAGGACAAATAGAGAGAGAGAGAGAAGGTAGCAGGACAAATAGAGAGAGAGAGAGAAGGTAGCAGGACAAATAGAGAGAGAGAGAGAAGGTAGCAGGACAAATAGAGAGAGAGAGAGAAGGTAGCAGGACAAATAGAGAGAGAGAGAGAAGGTAGCAGGACAAATAGAGAGAGAGAGAGAAGGTAGCAGGACAAACAGAGAGAGAGAGGGAAGGTAGCAGGACAAACAGAGAGAGAGAGGTAAGGTAGCAGGACAAACAGAGAGAGAGAGGGAAGGTAGCAGGACAAACAGAGAGAGAGAGAGAAGGTAGCAGGACAAACAGAGAGAGAGAGAGAAGGTAGCAGGACAAACAGAGAGAGAGAGAGAAGGTAGCAGGACAAACAGAGAGAGAGAGAGAAGGTAGCAGGACAAACAGAGAGAGAGAGAGAAGGTAGCAGGACAATTAGAGAGAGAGAGCAGGTCGCAGGACAAATAGAGAGAGAGAGAGAGACGGTAGCAGGGCAAATAGAGAGAGAGAGCAGGTCGCAGGACAAATAGAGTGAAAGAAAAGGTAGCAGGACAAATAGAGAGAGAGAGAGAGAGAAGGGAGCAGGACAAATAGAGAGAGAGAGAGAGAGAAGGTGAGAGGACAAATAGAGAGAGAGAGAGGGGGAAGGTGAGAGGACAAATAGAGAGAGAGAGAGAGCGAGAAGGTAGGACAAATAGAGAGAGAGAGAGGGGGAAGGTGAGAGGACAAATAGAGAGAGAGAGAGGGGGAAGGTGAGAGGACAAATAGAGAGAGAGAGGGTAACAGGACAAATAGAGAGAGAGAGAAGGAAGGTGAGAGGACAAATAGAGAGAGAGAGAGAAGGTAACAGGACAAATAGAGAGAGAGAGAGAGAGAAGGTAACAGGACAAATAGAGAGAGAGAGAGAGAAGGAAGGTGAGAGGACAAATAGAGAGAGAGAGAGAAGGAAGGTGAGAGGACAAATAGAGAGAGAGAGAGAAGGAAGGTGAGAGGACAAATAGAGAGAGAGAGAGAGAAGGTAACAGGACAAATAAAGAGAGAGAAAGAAGGTAGCAGGACAAATAAAGAGAGAGAAAGAAGGTAGCAGGACAAATAAAGAGAGAGAAAGAAGGTAGCAGGACAAATAAAGAGAGAGAGAGAAGGTGAGAGGACAAATAGAGAGAGAGAAGGAAGGTGAGAGGACAAATAGAGAGAGAGAAGGAAGGTGAGAGGACAAATAGAGAGAGAGAGGGTAACAGGACAAATAGAGAGAGAGAGAAGGTGAGAGGACAAATCGAGAAAGAGAGAGAGAAGGAAGGTGAGAGGACAAATAGAGAGCGAGAAGGTAGGACAAATAGAGAGAGAGAGGGGGAAGGTGAGAGGACAAATAGAGAGAAAGAGGGTAACAGGACAAATAGAGAGAAAGAGAGAAGGAAGGTAAGAGGACAAATAGAGAGAGAGAGAGGGTAACAGGACAAATAGAGAGAGAGAGAGAAGGTGAGAGGACAAATAGAGAAAGAGAGAGAGAAGGAAGGTGAGAGGACAAATAGAGAAAGAGAGAGAGAAGGAAGGTGAGAGGACAAATAGAGAAAGAGAGAGAGAAGGAAGGTGAGAGGACAAATAGAGAGCGAGAAGGTAGGACAAATAGAGAGAGAGAGAGGGGGAAGGTGAGAGGACAAATAGAGAGAGAGAGGGTAACAGGACAAATAGAGAGAGAGAGAGAATGTAACAGGACAAATAGAGAGAGAGAGAGAAGGTAGCAGGACAAATAGAGAGAGAGAGAGAAGGTAGCAGGAAAAATAGAGAGAGAGAGAAGGTAGCAGGACAAAGAGAGAGAGAGAAAAGGTAGCAGGACAAACAGAGAGAGAGAGAAAAGGTAGCAGGACAAACAGAGAGAGAGAGAAAAGGTAGCAGGACAAACAGAGAGAGAGAGAAAAGGTAGCAGGACAAACAGAGAGAGAGAGAAAAGGTAGCAGGACAAACAGAGAGAGAGAGAAAAGGTAGCAGGACAAACAGAGAGAGAGAGAAAAGGTAGCAGGACAAACAGAGAGAGAGAGAAAAGGTAGCAGGACAAACAGAGAGAGAGAGAAAAGGTAGCAGGACAAACAGAGAGAGAGAGAAAAGGTAGCAGGACAAACAGAGAGAGAGAGAAAAGGTAGCAGGACAAACAGAGAGAGAGAGAAAAGGTAGCAGGACAAACAGAGAGAGAGAGAGAAGGTAGCAGGACAAACAGAGAGAGAGAGAGAAGGTAGCAGGACAAACAGAGAGAGAGAGAGAAGGTAGCAGGACAAACAGAGAGAGAGAGAGAAGGTAGCAGGACAAACAGAGAGAGAGAGAGAAGGTAGCAGGACAAACAGAGAGAGAGAGAGAAGGTAGCAGGACAAACAGAGAGAGAGAGAGAAGGTAGTGCTGTTGGGGAGGGTTTAAACTAAAGTGGCAGGGGGTTGGGAACCTGAGCAGGGAGAGAGAGGAAAGCGTAACAGGAAGGGACAGAAGGTATGGAGTAATAGGTAAAGTGTTAAAAAAGGAAAAAGCAGGAACTAAGCGTCACAAAACAGATTTGAAAGTTCTTTATCTGAATGCACGTAGCATTCGTAATAAAATGGACGAGTTAACGGCACAAATAACTACGTATGGGTATGATCTTGTGGCCATTACAGAAACATGGCTGCAGGGTGACAACGACTGGGAATTAAATATGCCAGGGTATTTAACAATCAGGAAGGACAGGCAGGAAGGAAGGGGAGGTGGGGTGGCTATGTTAATAAAGGAAGGAATCACTGTAATACAGAGAAATGATATTGGGACAAAGCATCAAGATAATGAAACAGTTTGGGTGGAGATAAGGAATAATAAGGGAAAAAAAACATTAGTGGGCGTAGTATATAGGCCTCCTAATAGTTGCAACTCTGCTGGAAGAAGTATTAATCAGGAGATAGTCGGGGCATGTAATAAGGGAACAGCCATAATTATGGGGGATTTTAATTATCATATTAACTGGACAAATCAAATTGGGCAGAGCAGCCTTGAGGACGAGTTCATTGAGTGCATCAGGGATGGATTTCTTGAGCAGTATGTAACTGATCCTACAAGGGGGCAGGCAACCTTGGACCTGGTCCTGTGTAATGAGTCAGGATTAATTAATAATGTCCTAGTTAAGGATCCCCTTGGAACGAGCGACCACAACATGGTTGAATTCCATATCCAATTAGAGGGTGAGAAGGTTGATTCTCAAACAAGCGTACTGAGCTTGAATAAAGGAGACTATGATGGTATGAGAGCGGAATTGATTAAAGTGGACTGGGAAAATAGATTAAAGGGTAAGACGGTACATGAGCAGTGGTGTTCATTTAGGGAGTTATTTTACAACTTTCAAAATAAATATATTCCACTGAGGAAAAAAGGGTGTAAAAGAAATGACAGCCATCCGTGGCTAAGTAAAGAAATCAAGGATAGTATCCGACTAAAAACAAGGACATATAAGGTAGCCAAACTTAGTGGGAGGATAGAAGATTGGGAATTCTTCAAAAGACAGCAAAAAGTAACTAAAGGATTGATTAAGAAAGGGAAGTTAGATTATGAAAAGAAATTAGCAAAAAATATAAAAACAGATAGCAAGAGTTTCTATAGTTATATAAAAAGAAAAAGGGTGGCTAAGGCAAACATAGGTCCCTTAGAGGATGAGACCGGGAAATTAATGGTGGGAAACATGGAGATGGCAAAAATGCTGAACAAATATTTTGTTTCAGTCTTTACAGTAGAGGACACTAAGAATATCCCAACACTGGACAAACAGGGGACTCTCGGGGGGGAGGAGCTAAATACGATTAAAATCACTCAGGAGATGGTACTCAGTAAAATAATGGGACTCAAGGCGGATAAATCCCCTGGACCTGATGGCTTCCATCCTAGGGTCTTGAGGGAAGTGGCAGTAGGGATTGTGGATGCTTTGGTGATAGTTTTCCAAAATTCCCTGGACTCAGGAGAGGTCCCGGCAGATTGGAAAACTGCTAATATAACACCGTTAGTTAAAAAGGGTAGTAGGCAGAAGGCTGGAAATTATAGGCCAGTTAGCTTAACATCTGTGGTGGGTAAAATTTTGGAGTCTATTATTAAGGAGACAGTAACGGAACATTTAGATAAGCATAATTTAATAGGACAAAGTCAGCATGGCTTTATGAAGGGGAAGTCATGTCTGACAAATTTGCTTGAGTTCTTTGAGGATATAACGTATAGGGTGGATAAAGGGGAACCAGTGGACATAGTGTATTTAGACTTCCAGAAGGCATTCGACAAGGTGCCACATAAAAGATTATTACTTAAGATAAAAAATCACGGGATTGGGGGTAATATTCTGGCATGGGTGGAGGATTGGTTATCGAACAGGAAGCAGAGAGTTGGGATAAATGGTTCATTTTCGGACTGGCAACCAGTAACCAGTGGTGTTCCACAGGGGTCGGTGCTGGGTCCCCAACTCTTTACAATCTATATTAACGATTTGGAGGAGGGGACCGAGTGCAACATATCAAAATTTGCAGATGATACAAAGATGGGAGGGAAAGTAGAGAGTGAGGAGGACATAAAAAACCTGCAAGGGGATATAGACAGGCTGGGTGAGTGGGCGGAGATTTGGCAGATGCAATATAATATTGGAAAATGTGAGGTTATGCACTTTGGCAGGAAAAATCAGAGAGCAAGTTATTTTCTTAATGGCGAGAGACTGGAAAGTACTGCAGTACAAAGGGATCTGGGGGTCCTCGTGCAAGAAAATCAAAAAGTTGGTATGCAGGTGCAGCAGGTGATCAAGAAAGCCAACGGAATGTTGGCTTTTATTGCTAGGGGGATAGAATATAAAAACAAGGAGGTATTGCTGCAGTTATATAAGGTATTGGTGAGACCGCACCTGGAATACTGCATACAGTTTTGGTCTCCATACTTAAGAAAAGACATACTTGCTCTCGAGGCAGTACAAAGAAGGTTCACTCGGTTAATCCCGGGGATGAGGGGGCGGACATATGAGGAGAGGTTGAGTAGATTGGGACTCTACTCATTGGAGTTCAGAAGAATGAGAGGCGATCTTATTGAAACATATAAGATTGTGAAGGGTCTTGATCGGGTGGATGCAGTAAGGATGTTCCCAAAGATGGGTGAAACTAGAACTAGGGGGCATAATCTTAGAATAAGGGGCTGCTCTTTCAAAACTGAGATGAGGAGAAACTTCTTCACTCAGAGGGTGGTAGGTCTGTGGAATTTGCTGCCCCAGGAAGCTGTGGAAGCTACATCATTAGATAAATTTAAAACAGAAATAGACAGTTTCCTAGAAGTAAAGGGAATTAGGGGTTATGGGGAGCGGGCAGGAAATTGGACATGAAGCTGAGTTCGGATCGGTCAATGCCCTATGGGTGGCGGAGAGGGCCCAGGGGCTATGTGGCCGGGTCCTGCTCCGACTTCTTGTGTTCTTTAGATTTGTGGTTGGGATCAGATCAGCCATGATCTTATTGAATGGCGGAGCAGGCTCGAGGGGCCGATTGGCCTACTCCTGCTCCAATTTCTTATGTTCTTATGTTCTTATGTAGCAGGACAAAGAGAGAGAGAGAGAAGGTAGCAGGACAAATAGAGAGAGAGAGAGAAGGTAGCAGGACAAATAGAGAGGGAGAGAGAAGGTAGCAGGACAAATAGAGAGAGAGAGAGAAGGTAGCAGGACAAATAGAGAGAGAGAGAGAAGGTAGCAGGACAAATAGAGAGAGAGAGAGAGAGAAGGTAGCAGGACAAATAGAGAGAGAGAGAGAGAGAGAAGGTGAGAGGACAAATAGAGAGAGAGAAGGAAGGTGAGAGGACAAATAGAGAGAGAGAGGGTAACAGGACAAATAGAGAGAGAGAGAAGGTGAGAGGACAAATAGAGAAAGAGAGAGAGAAGGAAGGTGAGAGGACAAATAGAGAAAGAGAGAGAGCGAGAAGGTAGGACAAATAGAGAGAGAGAGAGGGGGAAGGTGAGAGGACAAATAGAGAGAGAGAGGGTAACAGGACAAATAGAGAGAGAGAGAGAAGGAAGGTGAGAGGACAAATAGAGAGAGAGAGAGAAGGAAGGTGAGAGGACAAATAGAGAGAGAGAGAGAGAAGGAAGGTGAGAGGACAAATAAAGAGATAGAGAGAGAGAAGGTAACAGGACAAATAAAGAGAGAGAAAGAAGGTAGCAGGACAAATAAAGAGAGAGAGAGAAGGTGAGAGGACAAATAGAGAGAGAGAAGGAAGGTGAGAGGACAAATAGAGAGAGAGAAGGAAGGTGAGAGGACAAATAGAGAGAGAGAGGGTAACAGGACAAATAGAGAGAGAGAGAAGGTGAGAGGACAAATAGAGAAAGAGAGAGAGAAGGAAGGTGAGAGGACAAATAGAGAGCGAGAAGGTAGGACAAATAGAGAGAAAGAGAGAAGGAAGGTAAGAGGACAAATAGAGAGAGAGAGGGTAACAGGACAAATAGAGAGAGAGAGAGAAGGTGAGAGGACAAATAGAGAAAGAGAGAGAGAAGGAAGGTGAGAGGACAAATAGAGAAAGAGAGAGAGAAGGAAGGTGAGAGGACAAATAAAGAGAGAGAGAGAGAGAAGGTAACAGGACAAATAGAGAGAGAGAGGGTAACAGGACAAATAGAGAGAGAGAGAAGGTGAGAGGACAAATAGAGAAAGAGAGAGAGAAGGAAGGTGAGAGGACAAATAGAGAAAGAGAGAGAGCGAGAAGGTAGGACAAATAGAGAGAGAGAGAGGGGGAAGGTGAGAGGACAAATAGAGAGAGAGAGGGTAACAGGACAAATAGAGAGAGAGAGAGAAGGAAGGTGAGAGGACAAATAGAGAGAGAGAGAGAAGGAAGGTGAGAGGACAAATAGAGAGAGAGAGAGAGAAGGAAGGTGAGAGGACAAATAAAGAGAGAGAGAGAGAGAAGGTAACAGGACAAATAAAGAGAGAGAAAGAAGGTAGCAGGACAAATAAAGAGAGAGAGAGAAGGTGAGAGGACAAATAGAGAGAGAGAAGGAAGGTGAGAGGACAAATAGAGAGAGAGAAGGAAGGTGAGAGGACAAATAGAGAGAGAGAGGGTAACAGGACAAATAGAGAGAGAGAGAAGGTGAGAGGACAAATAGAGAAAGAGAGAGAGAAGGAAGGTGAGAGGACAAATAGAGAGCGAGAAGGTAGGACAAATAGAGAGAAAGAGAGAAGGAAGGTAAGAGGACAAATAGAGAGAGAGAGGGTAACAGGACAAATAGAGAGAGAGAGAGAAGGTGAGAGGACAAATAGAGAAAGAGAGAGAGAAGGAAGGTGAGAGGACAAATAGAGAAAGAGAGAGAGAAGGAAGGTGAGAGGACAAATAGAGAGCGAGAAGGTAGGACAAATAGAGAGAGAGAGAGAGAGGGGGAAGGTGAGAGGACAAATAGAGAGAGAGAGGGTAACAGGACAAATAGAGAGAGAGAGAGAGAAGGAAGGTGAGAGGACAAATAGAGAGAGAGAGAGAATGTAACAGGACAAATAGAGAGAGAGAGAGAAGGTAGCAGGACAAATAGAGAGAGAGAGAAGGTAGCAGGACAAATAGAGAGAGAGAGAAGGTAGCAGGACAAATAGAGAGAGAGAGAGAAGGTAGCAGGACAAATAGAGAGAGAGAGAGAAGGTAGCAGGACAAATAGAGAGAGAGAGAGAAGGTAGCAGGACAAATAGAGAGAGAGAGAGAGAGAAGGTAGCAGGACAAATAGAGAGAGAGAGAGAAGGTAGCAGGACAAATAGAGAGAGAGAGAGAGAAGGTAGCAGGACAAATAGAGAGAGAGAGAGAAGGTAGCAGGACAAATAGAGAGAGAGAGAGAAGGTAGCAGGACAAATAGAGAGAGAGAGAGAAGGTAGCAGGACAAATAGAGAGAGAGAGAGAAGGTAGCAGGACAAAGAGAGAGAGAGAGAGAAGGTAGCAGGACAAAGAGAGAGAGAGAGAAGGTAGCAGGACAAATAGAGAGGGAGAGAGAAGGTAGCAGGACAAATAGAGAGAGAGAGAGAAGGTAGCAGGACAAATAGAGAGAGAGAGAGAAGGTAGCAGGACAAATAGAGAGAGAGAGAGAAGGTAGCAGGACAAATAGAGAGAGAGAGACGGTAGCAGGACAAATAGAGAGAGAGAGAGACGGTAGCAGGGCAAATAGAGAGAGAGAAAAGGTAGCAGGACAAATAGAGAGAGAGAGCAGGTCGCAGGACAAATAGAGAGAAAGAAAAGGTAGCAGGACAAATAGAGAGAAGGTAGCAGAAGAAATAAAGAGAGAGAAGATACCAGGGTAAACAGAGGTTATGGAGGTAGCAGGGCAAATAGAGAGAGAGAGAGAGAGAATGTACCAGGGTAAATAGAGTGGGAGAAGGTAGCAGGACAAATAGTGAGCGAGAATGAATGGTCGCAGATCAAAGAAAGAGAGAGAGAGAATCAAGGTAGTAGGGCCGATAGAGAGAGAATGAATGTAGCAGGGCAAATAGAGAGATAAGGTAGCAGGTTAAATAGGGAAAGAGAATGAAGTTAGTATGGCAAATAGAAAGAGAGAGAGAGAAGGTGGCAGGGCAAATAGGGAGAGAGAATGAAAGTAGCAGGGCAATTTTTTTTATGTTTGTTCATGGGATGTGGGCGTCGCTGGCAAGGCCAGCATTTATTGCCCATCCCTAATTGCCTTTCAGAAGGTGGTGATGAGCCGCCTTTTTGAACCACTGCAGTCCGTGTGGTGAAGGTTCTCCCACAGTGCTGTTAGGTAGGGAGATCCAGGGTAAATAGAAATACAGAGAATCAATCAAGGTAGCAAAGGAAATAGAGAGAGAGAATGAAGGTAGCAGGGCAAATAGAGAGAGAGAAGGTACCAGGATAAATAGAGACAGAATGAAGGTGGCAGGGCAAATAGAGAGAGGGAGTGCATGGAGGTAGCAGGGCCAAAAGAGAGAGAATGAACGTAGCAGAGCAAATAGAGAGAGAGGGAAGTTGACGGTCAGTGAAGAGAGAGAGAGAATGAAATAGCGGGGCAAATATATAGTGAGAGAAAGTACCAGGGTAAATAGAGAGGGAGAATGAATGTACCAGGGCAAATAGAGAGAGAAGGTACCAGGGCAAATAAAGACAGAGAGAATGAAGGTAACGGGACAAGTAGAGAGAGAGAGAGAAGGTACCAGGGTAAATAGGGAGAGAGAATGAAGATAGCAGAGGAAATAGAGAGAGAATGAAGATACCAGGGCAAATAGAGAGAGAATGAAGATACCAGGGCAAATAGAAGAGAGAGAGCACGTACCAGGGTAAATAGGGAGAGAGAATGAAGTTAGCAGGGCAAATAGATAGGAAAAGAGAAGGTAGCAGGGTAAATATATATTGAGAGAAGGTACCTGGTTAAATAGAGAGAGAGAGAAGGTACCTGGTTAAGTAGAGAGAGAGAGAGAAGGTACCTGGTTAAATAGAGAGAGAGAGAGAGAGAGAGAGAAGGTACCTGGGTAAATGGAGAGAGAGAGAGAAGGTACCTGGGTAAATGGAGAGAGAGAATAAAGGTAGCAGGGTAAACAGAGAGAGAGCATGGAGGTAGCAGGGCAAAGAGAGAGAGAGAGAGAACATACCAGGGTAAATAGGGAGAGTGAATGAAGGTAACAGGGCAAATAGAGAGAGAGAATGAAAGTAGCAGGGCAAATAGAGAGAGAGAGAGTGAATCAAGGTAGCAGGGCAAATAGAGAGAGAGAATGAATGTAGCAGGGCAAATAGAGAGAGAGAGAACATACCAGGGTAAATTGGGAGAGAGAATGAAGGCAGCAGGGCAAATAGAGAGAAAGAGAGAGAAGGTACCAGGATAAATAAAGAGAGAAAATGAAGGTAGCAGGGCAAATAGAGAGAGAGAGCGAGTGAATGAAGGTAGCAGGGCAATAGAGAGAGAAAATGAAGTAAACAGGGCAAATATAGAGAGAGAGAGAAGTTGACAGGGTGAATAGAGAGAGAGAATGAAGGTAGCAGGGCAAATATAGAGAGAGTAGGTATCAGGGTAAATAGAGAGGGAGAATGAAGATGGGGCAAATAGAGAGAGAGAGAATGTAGCAAGGTAAATAGAGAAAAAGAGAGAGAAGGTACCATGGTAAGCAGAGAGAGAGGGAGTTTGTACAAGGGCAAATAGAGAGAGAGAAGGTACCAGGGTTAATAGAGAGAGAGGGTACCAAGGCAATTAGAGAGAGAGAAAGAGAAAAGGTACCAGGGCAAATACACTGAGAGAGAGAGAAGGTAGCATGGCAAATAGAGGGAGAGAGAGAAGGTTGCCTGTTAAATAGAGAGAGAGAAGGTAGCAGGCAAATAGAGAGAGAGAGTGAATCAAGATAGCGGGGAAAATAGGGAGAGAATGAATGTACCAGGGCAAATAGAGAGAGAAGGTACCAGGGCAAATAAAGAAAGAGAGAATGAAGGTAACGGGACAAGTAGAGAGAGAGAGAGAGAGAAGGTACCAGCGTAAATAGGGAGAGAGAATGAAGATAGCAGGGGAAATAGAGAGAGAATGAAGATACCAGGGCAAATAGATAGGAAGAGAGAAGGTAGCAGGGTAAATATATATATAGAGAGAAAACGTACCTGGTTAAATGGAGAGAGAGAATAAAGGTAGAGGGTAACCAGAGAGAGAGAGAGAGAAGGTACCTGGGTAAATGGAGAGAGAGAATAAAGGTAGAGGGTAACCAGAGAGAGAGCATGGAGGTAGCAGGGCAAAGAGAGAGAGAGAGAGAGAACATACCAGGGTAAATGAGAGTGAATGAAGGTAACAGGGCAAATAGAGAGAGAGTGAATCAAGATCAGAGGGAAAATAAAGGGAGAGAATGAAGGTAACAGGGCAAATAGAGAGAGAGAATGAAAGTAGCAGGGCAAATAGAGTAAATGAAGGTAGCAGGGCAAATAGAGAGAGAGAATGTACCAGGGTAAATAGGGAGAGAAAATGAAAGTAGCAGGGCAAATAGAGAGAGAGTGCATGAAGGTACCAGGGCAAATAAAGAGAGAATGAATGTAGCAGGGTAAATTGGGTGAGAGAATAAAGATAACAGGGCAAATCGAGAGAGAGAGAACATACCAGGGTAAATTGAGAGAGAGAATGAAGGTAGCAGGGCAAATTATTTTTTATTCGTTCATGGAATGTGGGCATCGCTGGTGAGGCCAGCATTTATTGCCCATCCCTAATTGCCTTTCAGAAGGTGGTGATGAGCCGCCTTTTAAACCACTGCAGTCCGTGTGGTGAAGGTTCTCCCACAGTGCTGTTAGGTAGGGAGATCCAGGGTAAATAGAAATACAGAGAGTTAATCAAGGTAGCAAGGGAAATAGAGAGAATGAAGATAGCAGGGCAAATAGAGAGAGAGAGAGAGAGAGAGAAGGTACCAGGATAAATAAAGAGAGAAAATGAAGGTAGCAGGGCAAGTAGAGAGAGTGAATGAAGGTAGCAGGGCAAATAGAGAGAGAGAATGAAGTAAGCAGGGCAAATAGAGAGAGAGAGAGAGAGAAGGTACCAGGATAAATAAAGAGAGAAAATGAAGGTAGCAGGGCAAGTAGAGAGAGAGAGCGAGTGAATGAAGGTAGCAGGGCAAATAGAGAGAGTGAATGAAGGTAGCAGGGCAAATAGAGAGAGAGAATGAAGTAAGCAGGGCAAATAGAGAGAGAGAATGAAGTAAGCAGGGCAAATAGAGAGAGAGAGAGAAGTTGACAGGGTGAATAGAGGGAGAGAATGACGGTAGCAGGGCAAATATAGAAAGAGAGTAGGTACCAGGGTAAATAGAGAGGGAGAATGAAGGAAGCAGGGCAAATAGAGAGAGAGAGAGACAGTACCAGAGTAAATAGAGAGAATGAAGGTGGGGCAAATAGAGAGAGAGAGAGAACATAGCAAGATAAATAGAGAAAAAGAGAGAGAGAAGGTACCAGGGTAAGCAGAGAGAGGGAGTAGGTACAAGGGCAAATAGAGAGAGAGAGGGGTACCAAGTCAATTAGAGAGAGAGAGAGGGCGAGAGTGATGGCACCAAGGCAAATAGAGAGCGAGAGAGAGAAAAAAGGTACCAGGGCAAATACAGTGAGAGAGAGAAGGTACCATGGCAAATTGATAGAGAGAGAAGGTAGCAGGACAAATAGAGAGAGAGAAGGTACAAGGGCAAATAGAGAGAGATAGAGAGAGGGTAGCAAGGCAAATAGAGAGAGTGAGAAGGTACCAGGGTAAATAGAGATACAAAGAAAAGATACCAGGGCAAATACAGTGAGAGGTAGATGGTACAATGGCAAATAGAGAGAGGGAGAGAAGGTACTAGGGTAAATATAGAGGGAGAATGAAGGAAGCAGGGCAAATAGAAAGTGAAAGAGAGAGACGGTACCAGGGTAAATAGAGAGAGAGAGATGGTACCAGGGTAAGTAGAGAGAGAGGGAGAAGGTACAAGGGCAAACAGAGAGAGAAAAAGTACCAGGATTAATACAGAGAGAGAGAGAGAGGAATACCAAGGCAAATAGAGAGGGTGAGAGTGATGGTACCAAGGCAAATAGAGAGAGAGAGAAAAAAGGTACCAGGGTAAATACAGAGAAAGAGTGATGGTACAATGGCAAATAGGGAGAGGGAGAGAAGGTATTAGGGCAAATAGAGAGAGAAGGTTGCTGGGCAAATAGAGAGAGAGGGTAGCAGGGCAAATAGAGAGAAGGTAGAGAGCAAATAGAGAGAGAGAGAGGGTAGCAAGGCAAATAGAGTAAGAAGGTACCAGGGTAAATAGAGATAGAGAGATAAGGAACCAGGACAATTAGAGAGCGAGAGAAGGTTGCAAGGAAAATATAGAGAGGGAGAGAGAGAGAGAGACGGGAACTTAGGCAAAGAGATACTGAGAGAGACAGGTATCAGGGCAAATAGAGAGAGACCGAGCGAGAGAGGTTGGGGGGGGGGGGGGGTAACTGTCTCTTTCTACAAAGTACGTGCACTTACTAAATATTTACAGTAACAATGTAGCAGAGGGAAATCATCTAACTGAGCAGCCTGCCCTAATGTACAGCCTTATTGCATTGTTCCTTGTACAGAGAAACCACAGTCACGTCTTGTGTACATGTCTGTTTCAAAATGATTACTGGGTAAGGTGGGTCTCTTTCTCCATTTCCCTGGTCTCTGTCTCTTTCTCTCTATCTGCCCTGGTTTCGTTTTCTTTCTCTCTCTCTCTTTATTTGCCCTAGTACATATCCCTCTCTCTCTATTTGCCCTGGTACCTGTGTGTGTCTCTCTCTCTATGTGCAAAGGGAGACTGAGAGACAGGTACCAGGACAAATTGAGAGTGATTGAGAGAGGTGGGTGTACCAGAGAAAAGGAGAGAGAGAGAGAGAGATTGAGGCTACCAGGGTAAATAGGGAGAGAGAAGGTAGCAAGCAAATAGAGAGAGATGTGAGAGGAGGAGAGTGAGACAGAGAGAGAAGGTACCAGGACATATACAGAGAGAGAGAGGGTACCAGAGCAAATGGAGAGAGAGAAAAGGTACCAGGGTAAATAGAGTTAGAGAGAGAAGGTACCATGGCAAATAGAGAGAGAGAGAGAGAGAGAAAGATGGTACGAGGACAAATAGAGAGAGAAGGTAGCAGGGCAAATAGAGAGAAAGAGAGAGAGCAAGAAGGTACCAGGGTAAATAGAGACAGAGAGGTAAGGTACCAGGGCAAATAAAGAACGAGAGAAGGTTGCAAGGAAAATATATATAGAGAGAGAGACAGGTACCTAGGCAAAGAGATACTGAGAGAGACAGCTATCAGAGCAAATAGAGAGAGAGAGACAGGTACCTGGGCTAAGAGAGACAGATACCTGGGCAAATAGAGAAAGAGAATGAAGGTAGCAGGGTTAATAGAGAGAGAGAATGATGGTAGCAGGGCATATATAGAGAGAGAGAAGGTAGCAGGACAAATAGAGAGAGAGAATGTAGATAACAGAGCATATTTTTTTTTATTATTCGTTCATGGGATGTGGGCGTCGCTGGCAAGGCCAGCATTTGTTGCCCTTGAGAAGGTGATAGTGAGCCGTCTTCTTGAACCGCTGCAGTCCATGTGGTGAAGGTTCTCTCACAGTGCTGTTAAGTAGGGACTTCCAGGATTTTGACCCAGCGACGATGAAGGAACAACGATATATTTCCAAGTCAGGATGGTGTGTGACTTGGAGGGGAACGTCCAGGTGGTGTTGTTCTCATGTGCCTGCTGCTCTTGTCCTTTTAATTGTAAACAATTTTACAACACCAAGTTATAGTCCAGCAATTTTATTTTAAATTCACAAGCTTTCGGAGGCTTCCTCCTTCCTCAGGTGAACGTTTGTTGGAAAACAAACGTTCACCTTTTTTCCAACAAACGTTCACCTGAGGAAGGAGGAAGCCTCCGAAAGCTTGTGAATTTAAAATAAAATTGCTGGACTATAACTTGGTGTTGTAAAATTGTTTACAATTGTCAACCCCAGTCCATCACCGGCATCTCCACATCTTGTCCTTTTAGGTGGTAGAGGTCACAGGTTTGGGAGGTGCTGTTGAAGAAGCCTTGGCGGTTTGCTGCATGCATTCAGTAGATGGTACACACTGCAACCACGGTGCGCCGGTGGTGAAGGGAGTGAATGTTTAGAGTGGTGGATGGGGTGTCAATCAAGCGGGCGGCTTTGTGCTGGATGGTGTCAATCTTCTTGAGTGTTGTTGGAGCTGCACTCATTCCATCACACTCCTGACTTGTGCCTTGTAGATGGTGGAAAGGCTTTGGGGAGTCAGAAGGCGAGTCACTCACCGCTGAATACCCAGCCTCTGACCCGCTCTTGTAGCCACAGTATTTATATGGCTGGTCCAGGTAAGTTTCTGGTCAGCGGTGACCCCAGGATGTTGATGGTGGGGAATTCGGCAATGGTAATGCTGTTGAATGTCAAGGGGAGATGGTCATTGCCTGGCACTTGTCTGGCACAAATGTTACTTGCCACTTATGAGCCCAAGCCTGGATGTTGTCCAGGTCTTGCTGCACGCAGGCACAGACTGCTTCATTATCTGAGGGGTTGTGAATGGAACTGAACACAGTACAATCATCAGCAAACATCCACATTTCTGACCTTATGATGGAGGGAAAGTCTTGATGAAGCAGCTGAAGATGGTTGGGCCTAGGACACTGCCCTGAGAAACTCCTGCAGCAATGTCCTGGGGCTGAGATGATTGGCCTCCAACAACCACTACCATCTTCCTTTGTGCTAGGTATGACTCCAACCACTGGAGAGTTTTCCCTAGTTTTCCCATTGACTTCAATTTTACAAGGGCTCCTTGGTGCCACACTGGGTCAAATGCTGCCTTGATGTCAAGGGCAGTCACTCTCACCTCACCTCTGGAATTCAGCTCCTTTGTCCATGTTTGGACCAAGGCTGTAATGAGGTCTGGAGCTGAGTGATCCTGGTGGAACCCAAACTGAGCATCGGTGAGCAGGTTACTGGTGAGTAAGTGCGGCTTGATAGCACTGTCGACAACACCTTTCATCACTTTGCTGATGATTGAAAGTAGACTGATGACTGATATATATAGAGAGAGACGGTAACAGGACAAATAAAGAGAGAGAGAAGGTATCAGGACAAACAAAGAGAGAGAAGGTACCAGGGTAAATAGAGAGAGAGAATGAAGGTACCAGGGCAAATAGAGAGAGAGAATGTACTAGGCTAAATAGAGAGAATGAAGTTAGTGGGGCAAATAGAGAGAGAGAAGGTATCAGGGTAAATAGAAAGAGAGAATGAAGGTAGGGCAAATAGAGAGAGAGAGAAGGTACCAGGATAAATAGGGGGTGAGAATGAAGGTAGCAGGGCAAATAGAGAAAGACAGAGAGAGAGAATGAAGGTAGCGGGGCAAATAGAGAGAGGAGGTACCAGGGTAAATACGAAGAAAGAGAATGTACCAGCGTAAATAGGGAGAGAGAATGAAGGTAGCAGGGAAAAAGAGAGAGAGGAGTTAACAGGGTAACTAGAGGGGGAGAATGAAGGTAGCAAGGCAAATAGAGAGAGAGAGAAGGTACCAGGGTAAATAGAGAGAGAGAAATGAAGGTAGCAGGGCAAATTGAAAGAAAGAGAGAGAGAAGATACCAGGGTAAACAGGGAGAGAGAATTAAGGTAGCAAGGCAAATTGAGAGAGAAGGTACCATGGCAAATAGAGAGAGAGAGAAGTTCCACTGGTACCAGTCTCTCTCTCTCTCCCCCTCTTTATGGGCAAAAGGAGACTGAGAGACAGGTACCAGGGCAAATAGAGAGTGAGTGAGAGAGAGAGACACGGGGGTGTACCAGAGAAAAGGAGAGAGAGATTGAGGGTACCAGGGTAAATAGAGAGAGAATGTACCATGCAAATAGAGAGAGTATGTACCAGGCAAATAGAGAGAGAGAGAGCATGAGTGTGTGTGTGAGAGAGAGAGAGAGAGTAGGTACCAGGACAAATACAAAGAGAGAGAGGGGTACCAGGGCAAATAGAGGGAGAGAGAAGTTGTGCTGGTACCAGTCTCTCTCTCTCCCCCTCTTTATGGGCAAAGGGAGACTGAGAGACAGGTACCAGGGCAAATAGACAGTGACACTCACCTGACGAAGGAGAAAGCCTCCGAAAGCTTGTGATTTTCAAATAAAACTGTTGGACTATAACCTGGTGTTGCAAGATTCCTTACATTTGTCCACCCCAGTCCATCACCGGCATCTCCACATCGTGAGAGAGAGTGGTATACCAGAGAAAAGGAGAGAGAGATTGAGGATACCAGGGTAAATAGAGAGAGAATGTACCATGCAAATAGAGAGAGAGAGAGGGAGAGAATGTACCAGGCAAATAGAGAAGGAGAGAGAGAGTGTGAGTGTGTGTGTGTGTGAGAGTGAGTGAGAGAGAGAGAGAAGGTACCAGGACAAATACAAAGAGAGAGATGGGTACCAGGGCAAATAGAGGGAGAGAGAGATGGTACCAAGGCATCTAGAGAGAGAGAGAGCGAAGGTACCAGGGTAAATAGAGTGAGAGTGAAGATAGCAGGGCAAATAGAGAGAGAGAAGGTAGCAGGGCAATTAGAGAGGGAGAAGCTACAAGTGCAAATGGAGAGAGAGAGAGAGAGAGAGAAGGTACAAGGGCAAATAGAGAGTGAGAGAAGGTAGCAGGGCAAATAGAGATAGAGAGAAAAGGTACCAAGGTAAATACAATGAAGGAGAGATGGTACAATGGCAAATAGAGAGAGAGAGAGAGAGAAGGTATTGTGGCAAATAGAGAGAGGAGGTACAAGGGCAAATCGAGAGAGAAGGTAGCAGAGCAAATAAAGGGTGAGAAGGTACAAGGGCAAATACTGTGAAATAGATAGAGAGAGAGAACGAGAAGGTAGCAGGGCAAATAGAGAGCGAGAGAAGGTTGCAAGGAAAATATAGAGAGGGAGAGAGACAGGAACCTAGGCAAAAAGATACTGAGAGAGACAGGTATCAGGGCAAATAGAGAGAGAGAGGGAGAGGGGGGGTGGTACCAGTGCATAGAGATAGAGAAGGTACCAGAGCAAATAGAGAGAGACAGGTACCTGGGCAAAGAGAGAGAGAGAATGAAGGTAGCAGGGCAAATAGAGAGAGAGAAGGTGCCAGGGCAAATAGAGAGAGAGAGTGAAGGTACCAGGGTAAATAGAGGGAGAGAATGAAGGTAGCAGGGCAAATAGAGAGAGAGAGAAGGTTCCAGGGAAAATAGAGAGAGAGAGAGAAGGTTCCAGGGTAAATAGACAGAGAATGAAGGTAGCAGGGCAACTAGAGAGAGAGAAGTTATCAGAGTAAATGCAGAGAGAATATGACGGGAGCAGGTCAAATAGATAGAGAGAGAAGGTACCAGTGTAAATAGACAGAGAGAGTGAAAGTAGCAGGGCAAAAAGGGAAAGAGGAGTTAACAGGGTAACTGGAGAGAGAATGAAGGTAGCAGGGCAAATAGAGAGAGAGAGAGAGAAAGTACCAGGGTAAATAGAGAGAGAGAATGAAGGTAGCAGAGCAATTAGAGAGAGAGAGAGATGTACCATGGGAAGTACAGAGAGTGGGAGAAATTTACATGTACCAGGGCAAATACAGAAAGAGAGAGCGAGACATGTACCAGGGCAAATAAAGAAAGAGAGAGCGAGACATGTACCAGGGCAAATAAAGAAAGAAGGAGAGGAACATGTATTAGGGCAAATACAGAAAGAAGGAGAAAGATATGTATCAGGGCAAATACAGAGAGTGGGAGAGAGTGAGAGACATGTACCAGGACAAATAAAGAAAGAGGGAGAGAGACATTTACCAGTGCAAATACAGAACAAGAGCGATGTACTAGGGCAGAGAGAGTCAGACAGACAGGCAGGTACCAGGGCAGATAGAGAAAGAGACAGGTACCTGGGCAAATAGAGAGAGTTAGACAGACAGGTACCTGGCAAACAGGGAGAGAGAGTCATGTAACAGGGCAAATAGAGTGAGAGAACTGAATCAGGGCAAATAGAGAGGGAGAGAGAGAGACAATTATTAGGGGAAATAGAAACAGAACAAAAGAGATGGATTTGTACCAGGGCAAATACAGAAAGAGAGACATGTGCCAGTGCAAATAGAGACAGAGATGGACAGATATATGCCATAGCAAATAAAGCGAGAGAGACAAGTTCCTCAGAAAATATATAAAGTTGCAATACAGAAAATAGATAGGGAGAGGAGACATGTACCACAGCAACTACACAGAGACGTACAATGCTGTAAATACAGAGAGAGAGACATTTCCCACTCTGAATATAGATATATGCGCCACACAAATACAGCATGAGACATTTACCACACTAAATACAGATAAAGAGACATATACTGTGAAAACAGATAGACATGTACCACATCACTGACTGAAACATGTATCATTCTAAATACAGATTTCTAGTTATTTATCACACTATAAATACAGAGAGGTGTCACACCAGATACAGATTTCTAGTCATTGACCACACTATAAATATGTAAGGAATCTTACAACACCAGGTTATAGTCCAACAGTTTTATTTGAAAATCACAAGCCTTCATCAGGCACACTATAAATACAGAGAGGTGTCACACCAGATATGGACTTAGTCATATACCATGCTAAATACACAGAGACATGTCTACCGTAATAATGCAGATAGAGGCATGATTCACGCTAAATATGAACAGAAAGAAATGTACCACTCTACATATGAATAGAGAGACATGAGACACACTAAATACAAATAGAAATATGTGACACACTTCAGATCGAGAGATGTAGAACATTAAATACTGATTGGCGATCATGAACTATACTAATTATTGATAGAAACACATGTACTCCACTAAATATAGATAGACAGGTATTGCAATAAATATAGATATACATATACCACATCAAGTACAGAGAGAGACAGGTAGCACACTAAATACACAAAGAAAATTATAAATTTTAAAATTAAATACAGATAGATATGTATCACAATAAGTGTAAATAGAAAGACGTTAAAATATTAAATACAGATGGGGAGATATTGTACTGCACTAAATACAAATAGGGAGACATCTTTAAGAACAAAATTACAGATGCAAAATGCCATAAATAGAAATACTGAGGTCCTGGAGGGGTGGATTTATATAAAGGGACATTAAATACAAAAGCAAGAAAGTGATAATAAATTTCCACATCCCTTTTTATGCATCTGGTACTAATCCTAAATTTATGTCCTCTTGTTACTGATTTGCCAGTCTGTGGAAATAAGCTTTCACTGTTTACCCTCTCAAATCCTTTTATAGTTTTGAACATTTCTATTAGATGTCCCTTGCATCTTCTCTGCTGCAGTGAGCACAGCACTAGTTTTTCAAGTCTTTCCTCACAAAAATATCATCCCGCGCCTGATATCGTAGGACCAGAGGACACAGCCTGCACGTGAAGGAGAGTAAATTCAAAGCTTATCTGCGGAAACAATGGGGTAATTTTAACCCCCAAGAACGGGTGGGTTGGGGGCAGGTCGAAGGTCAAAAAAGCCGGCTCCTACGGACCCACTTCCAGGTTTAACGTGGGCACGCTTGGATGCGAGCGTGCAGCAGAAATCTAGACGTCGCATCCCCAATTACTACTGGCAGGTGGGTCGTTAGTGGGGCAGTTAACCTCATCGAAATAGTCACGGAAGGTTTTTTATTATTTAATGCTACTCACCTTAAAATTTAACACCTCCAGGATGGTATTCCCAGGGCTCAAGAATCTTGCCAGGTGAAAGGAGGCAAAAAGGGCTGGATCCTTGCAGTACTTGTGGGCCAGGAGAAGCAGGAGTGTTTCATCCAGGCCCATAAGCTTACCTGCCACGATCGGACCCCCTCGATCGGTCAACCCCCAAGTTGGGAGACCCCCGATGAGAAGCCCCTCCCCGATAGCCGACCCCTCCAATGGGCGAACCCCAATGGGAGACACCCCCCACCGAGAGCCAACCTCTCCAATGGGAGACCCCCCAGCCGATGAACAACCCCCACTATGGGAGACCCCCCACAATGGCCGACTCCTCCTGACCTCCAACTCCTCCCGATCTCCGATCGTCCACCAAACTCTGATCCTCTGCTGACCTCCAGTCTTCTGCGCTGCCGATCTTCTGCCCTGCCAATCACCTCCCGGCCTGCGATCTTCTCCACGGGCCCCCCCCAACCCGATCTCCTGCCGACATCAGCCCCCCCACCGCCCCCCCCACCCCCGATATCCTCCTGGTATCAACGCGATCTCCTCCATGCGATATCCCCAACGCGATCTCCTCCACGGCCCCCACCCCGATGATCTCCACAGCCTCCCCCTCATTTCCCGATGTCCTTAACGGCCACGACCTTTCCCTCTTTCCCTCCTCTCCGATCCCTGGCCTTCCTGCCCAACAGCCAGCCAGCCTGTCAATCTCAGGTGGGTGTAAAAGATCCCATGGCACCATTCGACAAAGAGCAGGGGAGTTCTCCTGGCGTCTCGGCCAACATTTATCCATCGACCAACGTCACCAAAAAACAGATCATCTGGTCCTTTGTTTCACTGCTGTTTGTGGGACCTTACTGTGTACAAATTAGCTGCTTTGTTTGCCTACATTGCAACAGTGACTACACAGCAAAAGTACTTCACTAGCTGTGAAGCACTTTGGGACATCCTGAGGATGTGAGAGGTGCTATATAAGTTTTTTCTTTCTTAATCATCATCTCTTTGGTTTTGTATTCAATGTTCCTACACATATTTGTCAATCTGCACCCCTCGATCTCTTTGTTTCTCCACTTCATTGTGAATTTTACTATTATGGTTACATTTCCAATTTGTTTTTTTTTGCCCCAAAATATACAAATTCATATTCATCTACGTTGTAATGTATTTACCACATAATCTGCTGACTTCCCTAACCGACTTCTTCCTCACAATTTGCCATGTACCATAATTTGGTATCACCAGCAAGTTTTATTATTCCCTCTATGTTCATGTCCAACTCTTCATGTGTATGGGGAACAAGCAAGGCCCCAACACACAGGTTCCTAGAGTGTGGTACTAGCTGCATCTCGGCAATTCTAGAAACATTCACTTATATCTGCTCTCTATCGTTCAGCCATGTTATTGTTTTGCCTTTTATACAATGGACCTTAACCTTCACAACAAATCTCTTATGTTACACTTCATCAAACATTTTCTGAAAGCCCAAATGTAGCACATCCACTGTATTCCCTAAGTGGAATTTTCAGCTCCCAAATTTGGGCTGATCTGGGGCACACGAGGAAGCCGTTCAGCATGCTCTCTATTAATTGCCACCACTTCCAGAATTTTCCATCAGAAGTGATGACAAATGTTGAATACGTCTTGCTCAAATATGACGGCAATGATGGTATGACATCCTACATTTTCCATCATGACTGTCACATAAAGAAGGCCATTTTTTCAAGAATTGTTTCAAGAAAGGTGTGCTGGGCAATCCAGCAAGTAACAGGAGGAGAAGGCCTGATGAGCACTCGCATTCTCAATTATGGTACAGCCCAGCACAGGACTGCAAGACATAATGCTGAGGTGTTTGCAAATGTCTTCAGGCCAAAGTGCCAAACGGACAATCCCACTTGGCCCACACCTGAAGTTACCACCATCATAGATACCAGCGTTCAGCCAACGCGGTTCGCTCCACGAGCAGCTCAGTGTACTGAACACAGCAAAGGCTCTGGGCCCTGATAACAACCCAGAACCAGCCACCTACCCAACAAGATTGCCAAGGTATCTCCTATCCACAAAGCAACAACAACCTTCATTTATATAGTGCCTTTAACGGATTGAAACATCTCAAGACACTTCACAGGAGTGTAATCAGACAAAAAAATTGACATCGAGCCAAAGAAAGAGATATTAGGACAGGTGACCGAAAGCTTGGTCAAAGAGGTAGGTTGTAAGGAGCGATTTAAAGGAGGAGAGAGGTGGAGAGGTTAGGGAGGGAATTCCAGAGCATAGGGGCTAGGCAGCTGAAGGCACGGCCATCCAATGGTGGAGGCGAAGGAAATCCAGGATGCACAAGAGACCAGAGTTGGAAGAACACAGAGTTCTGGAGAGGGTTACAGAGATAGGGAGAGGTCATAGAGGAATTTAAACACAAGGATGAGGATTTTTAAATTCGAGGTGTTGGTGGACCAGGAGCTAATGTAGGTCAGCAAGCACAGGGGTTAAGGATGAATGGGACTTGGTGCGAGTTTTGGATGAGTTCGAGTTTACGATAGGCGGAAGATGTGAGGCTGGCCAGGACAGCAATGGAATAGTCAAATCTGGAGGTAATAAAAGCACGGATGAGGGTTTCAGAAGCAGATGGACTGAGGCGGGGCAGAAACGGGCGATATTACAGAAGTGGAAGTAGGCATCTTAGTGATTGTAAACAATTTTACAACACCAAGTTATAGTCCAGCAATTTTATTTTAAATTCACAAGCTTTCGGAGGCTACCTCCTTCCTCAGGTGAACGATGTGGAAATGAAATCCTCGAAATGAAGTCGCATTTATAATTCACAGAACAATGCTTGTTGATTACAGACAGTTTTTTCAACTGCCCGTTGCCAAGGCAATCAGTGTGCAGACAGACAGGTGTTACCTGCCAGGTCTCAGAATATACAAATCACCAAAAAAAAACAACAAACAAAAAAAAACAGAGATAGAGAGGTAGAAACATAGAAAAGACAGCAACTGACCCGTTATATTAAAAACTCGGCTGCTTCATTAATGATCTTCCCTATGTTATAAGATCAGGAATGGATCTGTTCATTGATAATGAAACAATGTTTAGCTCCATTCACAATTCTTCCAATAATGGAGCAGCTTATGTCAGCCTACAGCAAGACCCGGATACATACAGGCTTAGGCTGACAAGTGGCAGGTAACATTTATGCCACATAAGTGCCAGGCAATAACCATCTCCAACAAGACCCAACCACCCCTTCTTAACCTTTGATGGTACCACCATTGCAGAATCCCTCACCATCAACTTCTTGGGGGTCATCATTGATTAGAAGCTTCACTGGACCAGCCATATCAACAACATGGCTATGAGAGGAGGGCAGAGGCCAGATACATTGCAGTGAGTTGTTCATCTCCTGACCTCTCAAAGCCTCTCCACCATCTACAAGGTTCATCAGGAGTGTGATGAAATACTCATCACTCAACTGGATGGGTGCAACCACAACAACACTCAAGAAGCGCAACACCATCCAGGACAGAGCAGTTTTCTTGATCAATGCCCCACCATTAGAATCAAAATCCACGCCCTCCACCACTGGCGCACTGTGGCTGCAGTATGTACTATCTACTGGATGCACTGCAGAAACTCACCAAGCTTACTTTGACAGCATCCCCCAGTCCCGCAACCTCTAACTGCAAGAAAGACAAGAGCAGCAAAATCATGGGAGAACTTATTACCTCTAAGTTCTTCTGCAAGTTGCACACCATCCTCATATACTGACATTCCTTCACTAGATTAAAATCCTTGATATTCCTATCTAGCATCAGCATAAGGGCTGCAGCAATTAAAAAGAAGACCCACCATCACCTTCTCAGGGTAACTATGGATGGGCAATAAAAATGGTGGCTTTGCTAGCATCGTCCACATCCCAGGAACAAATGAAGAGGAATGCCAGTATGTTCCTGGCATCCAGAGTTGCTATGGTGTTTGGAGGGGAATTTAAAAATCAAAAGGCCCTGTAAAGGGGTGCAATCAATTGCAGGGCAAGCACGCGCACTTTCCAACGTCATGAATTTTTAAAAATACTGGCCCACCTCTTCAGCTGCCAGCCGGCTCCACTCTGCACTTGCAGATGCCCAAGATCTGCAACAGCCATTTTCATCCTCCATCCCAAGGTGGGTTTGTTTCCCAGCCGGGTGTGTGCCAAAATTATGTTGATTGGGCTGACCCCAGGAAATTTGCCAGGATTAGTGGTGGAGAAGTTGGATGGGCGTGAAGCTTGTCCATGTTGACTTTTCTCTTGCCTCCTTTGTCTACACACTCGGAAATTTACTTGAACTGTTCAATTAAACTAGTCTATCCTGACCTGACCATCACAAATCCTTGTCATGTGCCTCAGATTAGCCCATATTTTTCTCACAAAAGCCATTAATGCTGTACTAAATACAGATAGATACACATAAACAGAGAAATGTAGCACAACAAAAACATATAGACACACACACACACACACACACACAAAACTAACACACATATAGATAGACATACACAAAGGTAGGTATCACATCTACAATAGAGATATACACATAGAGTATGTACCACACTAAATATGCTTAGAGACACACACATAAAGACAGAAATGCACAGTGACATCCACCAGTGATACAGGTAGAGATGCACACATAAACAGATAAAAACACACAACTTCATAGATTCATATACATACAGACACATGCACATACTCATGCAGAGACATATCCCATGTGCAGATAGAGGCGCACACACACACACATACAGAGGGACGTGTACAATACACATTGATCATACAAATTTTGGTGGAAGAGATCACGTAACCCATTGTGCTGGTGCTGGTTTGAGCTCCTCCACCCAGAGCTACCTATAGAGATACACACAGAGGAATGTACCACACATACAAATAGAGAAAAGTACACAGGGAAATGTACCAGATGTACAGAGATACACATCTAAATATAGAAATATGCCATACAGAGAGACACACGCTGTTGTAATTTCAAATCTTTTTTAAAAAGTTGTCTCTCAACAGTTCCACAACAGTTCCCTTATGCAGATCTTATGCCCTAAGATCTGGAAGCTATATCTTTCCGGTTATCTGCCTTTGCAAGGTTGTATTATCCTACTTACAATAATCTGTTAACTGGAATAAACCACACTCACCTCACATTGGCAGATATTAAACGCAGATCAGAGTTTTTACAGACTGCAGAAACTAATGGGCCGGATCTTGCTGTAAAAATAATAGTGAAGCTAACAGCACTCACTGTTATTTCTGTGCAAACCATACATCAACTTCCGGTGAGTGCTTATGCACAGTTAAACACAGAAATCTGGAAGTTGCTGTACAAGACGCGATCCTCCTCTGTAAGCACCGTGAAAACTGCATCTTGCCGTCTGACTCACCGTTCAAATGAATGGAACAGCATGAAGTTCCTGCACTGACATTGTAGATACGGACTAATCGTGCCAGAAAAAATTAGAGCTTGTCCATTCTGATGTAAGTACCCTTTTAACAGTGTGGTAAGTCTTAATGACTGCCAAACAACCTCTCTGACACTGAAAATTAACTTTAACAACTGTGGAGTCTCATTCCTTCAGATTTTAATTGTTGCTGGACATTTTTTTAAAAATTAAATACTTTTTTTTTAACTTTTCCTTTCTGTCTCTTTTATCTCTGTCTCTTAATTCAATCTTTCTTACCTTTTCTTTATTTCGCTTTTTGTACCTGATTTGACATTGAATTAACTATTCTAATTTACATTTCCTGGTTCAGTCTCTGTGCAGCTTATTAACAATGCTTCAATTTGATTGGTTAAGGAGTTACCCTGTCCACCTAGGTCCCAGATGCCCTGTAGAGGGCGTTGTGCTTTTTGGCTCTCTAATTTAGAGGAAGTTGCTGCGCAAAAGCTCATAGAAAGTCTATGGGCAAGTGCAAATCTAACGAATGGCGGGTGCTGTTCGTTCGTGCTCACAGCAGAATCCAGCTCAATGTGCTTATTTACAATTAAATCGAAATATGAAGCACAAAATTTTAGTAAAATATTGAACACAAAACAAATACAACGAGAAAAGTTTTAATTGATTAATTACCTGTCAAGGGAATAATTTTGTATATAAAAATAAAATATCTAATAATTATTTGTAAAAAGTTCTATCTCCCTTGTCGTCTTACATGCATTCCTAATTTTTAACTATTTTTTGATCCCTTGTAGCCAAACTAATATTGAAATAGTTTATTTCAGCTACTAATGAGTTCAACGTCTACTTGGTCCATTTAAATTACAGTCATAGGACAGCAATTCCAATTAAGAAAGAATTGCCAGCTTGGCCCAGTGGTGGTACTCTTGTTTCTGAAGGTTGTAGGTTCAAGCTCCACCAGCGACTTGATCTAGGCTGATACTTCAGTGCAGTACTGAGGGTGTGCTGCATTGTCAAAGGTATCGTCTTTCTTTTAAACTGAGGTCTGCCTGTTCAGATGGATGTAAAAGATTCCATGGCACTATTCGAAGAAGAACAAGGGAGTTCTCCTGATGTCCAGGCCAACATTTATGCATAGAAATATATAAAAACTACAACACGGAAACAGACCATTTAGCCCAATCAGTCTGTGTTGCCATTTACCCTCCATGCAAGCAAGTAGTTCTAACTACATTTATCCACCCTGTTCCCATATCTCTTCAACTCCTTTTCCTTCATCCACCTATCTGATCTAATCTTGAGTATTTATGCCTCAATCACTAACCCCGGGAGTGAATTCCAAAGTCTCACAACTCTCTGTGTAAGAAGTTTCTCCTGCCCTCTGTTCTAAATCTCTTATTTTTAACCTTGTGTAGGGTTATTTAAATGTCATGAACTTTTGACTCTTTGGCTAATGTAAAACCCATTAAGCACAAATTACAGACTTTTGTCTACTGCTAAGGGCAACAATAGAAAACAGACATAGAACAGGGAAGATTGTGACTTTCAACACTGCAACAAAAAAACATGATGACTCCCTTTTGTGGGAGTCAGAAACCATAAGACTAAGCCTCAAACACTGTATAAAAAGAAAAGGCAACATGAAGAAGGCAAGGAAGAATTGCTTCCGTAGACACTCCTGGCCTTCCCCAGAACAACGGCCTTGTCAACCCATGGTCTGAACTGTGTTCCCAGCTGTGAGTATTATTTAGATCTGTTACTTATTGTTGTTCAGCAATCGAATAAAGTGCTTAGTAATCTTAGTACCAGTTTCTGTGGTTGTTGTCCTCTCAACATTGTAACTAGTAATAAAGTTATTCCCTAAACAGAGGGACAAATTAATAATAATAATCTTACACTTGTATCCCTGGCCCCTCGCTCCTGACCCCTCATCTACTGGAAACAGTCTGCTTCTTTATACTCTGTCCCATCCTTTCAGAATTTAAACTCTTCTATTATATTGCCCCATAATCTGCATTGTTCTCACAAAAAAAGACACAATTTTTCAAGTTTTTCTTCATTTCCTTGTACCAGGCAGCATCCTAGTGAATCTGCACTGTACCCGCTCTAAAGCTCAATATCCTTCCTATGGTGTGGAGCTCAATACTGCACACAGTGCGCTATCTGAGGTCTTATTAGGGTTTTATATAGGCTCATCGTTACCTCTTGAACTAAAACCTAAAATTCTATTAGCTTTTTTATTCAACCTTATCAACCTGAGGTGCTGCCTTTAATGTTCTGTGAACTTGTAATCCCAAATCCCTCTGCTCTTCCACAGCAAAATTTGCAGTTGACACCAAATTGGGAGGTATATTTAATACTGAGGAAAACTACGACAAAATACATGAAGACATTAAGAAACTTGCAGAATAGGCGTGTAAATAGCAAATGAATTTCAGTATCGATAAGTGTGAGGTGGTGTATTTTGGTAGAAGGAATAAAGAGGCCACCTACACCCTGGAAAATAAATTTAAATGGAGTGGAGGAGCAAAGGGATCTAGGGGTACAGATTCACAAATCATTAAAAGTAGCGATGCAGGTTAACAAAGGCGTAAAAATGCAAACTGGGGTTCATTTCTAGAGAAATAGAATTCAAAAGCAGAGAAATTATGTTAAACTTTTATATAGAACCTTGCTTAGACCATACTTAGAGTACTGTGCACAGTTCTGGTTTCCATATTACAAGAAGGATACAGAAGTGCAAAAAAGATTTACAAGGATAATACCAGAACTGAGAGGGTACAACTATCTGGAAAGACTGAACAAGCTGGGGCTCCTTTCTCTAGAAAAGAGAAGACTGAAAGTTGACTTAATAGAAGTCTTTAAAATTATGAAGGGGTTCGATAGGATAGATGTAGAGAAGATGTTTCCACTTGTGGAGGAGTCCAAAACTGGGGGCCATAAATATAAGATGATCACTAACAAATCCAATAGGGAATTCATTAAACTTCTTTACTCAGAGAGTGATGGGAATGTGGAACTCGCTTCCACATGGAGTGGTTGATGCATTTAAGGGGAAGCTAGATAAGTACATGAGGGAGAAAGAAATAGAAAGATATATTGAAAGGGTGAGATGGAGTAAGGTGGGAGGAGGCTCATATTGACCATTAGTACCGGCATAGACCTGTTGGGCTGACTGGCCTGTTTCTATGCTGTAGATTCTATGTAATTCCTTGTAACATTCTCTCATAATCTTCCATGTGGTACCTTGTCAAATGCTTTCCATGTACACCACATCCACTGCGTTTCCCCCATCTACTATGTCTGTTGCCTCCTCAAAGAATTCTATGAGGTTTATTGGACATGATCATCCCTTTTGAAATCCATGCTAGCTACTGCTAACTATTTTTCTTTATCCAGATATGTGGTAATGTCATCCTTCAATAAAGAGTTTAAAATTTTCCCTTCCACAGATGTGAAACTAACTGGCCTGTAATTACCCCGATTAGCTCTACCTCACTATGCCGGCACACATCCAAATTCAATAGAACCCTAAAATATAATTTCTAGAGCCTCTGCAATTTCCTCCCTCAACTCCTTCAGGATCCCAGGATAACTAACCTTAGCCTAACTTATCTAACATTTTTCTTTTATCCATCACAATATCGCTCACATTGCTCTCAACCACACCTCCAAAAACAAACGAACTAGTCGTAAGCAACTTATGGGCTGTGATGCGCTTTGGAATGTCTTGAGGACATGAAAAGTGTTATACAAATATAAATTCAAGTTTGCTATGTTAACTGTCACAATGTAGTCATGATGTGGAGATGCCGGTGATGGACTGGGGTTGACAATTGTAAACAATTTTACAACACCAAGTTATAGTCCAGCAATTTTATTTTAAATTCACAAGCTTTCGGAGACTTCCTCCTTCCTCAGGCAAATGTTTCAGGATCTCCTTGAAGCCTACGCATTTATACATATAGAACAATACATGGTGTTTACAGACTGCCCCTGCAACTGCCCGTTGCCAAGGCAATCACCGTGTTCAGACAGAGAGGTGTCACCTGCAGAACCCCCGAATACACATTCAATGAATGTCCATGACTGCTGAAGTGTTCCCCGACTGGGTTCCCTCCCAGTCGGGGAACACTTCAGCAGTCATGGACATTCATCCACCGACCTTCGGGTAAGCGTACTCCAAGGCGGCCTTCGAGACACACGACAACGCAAAATCGTCGAGCAGAAATTGATAGCCAAGTTCCGCACCCATGAGGACGGCCTCAACCGGGATCTTGGGTTCATGTCACGCTACACGTTACCCCACCAGCGAACAAATGTTATCTGTTTTTAATATAATGGGTCATTTGCTGGCTCTCTCTGCCTTCCGGATGTTTCTGCCTCTCTCTGTTTTTTTTCTCTGTTTTTTTTTCCCTGTTTGTTTTTTTGTTGAATGTGTATTCGGGGGTTCTGCAGGTGACACCTCTCTGTCTGAACACGGTGATTGCCTTGGCAACGGGCAGTTGCAGGGGCAGTCTGTAAACACCATGTATTGTTCAATATGTATAAATGCGTAGGCTTCAAGGAGATCCTGAAACATTTGCCTGAGGAAGGAGGAAGTCTCCGAAAGCTTGTGAATTTAAAATAAAATTGCTGGACTATAACTTGGTGTTGTAAAATTGTTTACAATTGTCACAATGTAGTTGAAGACTCTGGCCAATAGGTGGCTTCATTGAGTCTGACGTCTCTCTCCCAACTTTATCCCCAGCTTGTACCTAACAAAAAACTTATTTGATCTATTACAAATAGACTGTGAGATGACATCTCATTGCAAATTAGGTATTAGCCATTGATTTTGGTTACTGGGGCCTGGTGATGGCTTACAGCTGATGCTGGTGTCTTGTTTAGTGAGCTACGGTGCTGGCAGGCTGCTAGTGCAAGACTTCTCTGCAGGAGGTACACTCATCAGTCCAATGTTAGTGCAGTGGTTGTGGTACTAGATAGACTAGCAACCCAGAAATTGAGAGTTCATAATCCCACCATGAAAGTTGTGAAATTGATTTCAATAAATCTGGTAATTCGTGGGCTGCCAACAGAAAAAAATGACCTCGAAAACTGCTGAATATTTGTTTTAAAAACCCAACTGGTTTAGTAATGTTTTTCAGCAAATGGAACCTATCACCCTTACCTGGTCTGGCCTACGCATGACTCAGATCCCACGATACATGGTTGACCCCCTAATACCCTCTGAATTTTTTTTTCTTAAAATATACTTTATTCATAAAATTTGCAGCAATACATACAAAACAGTTGTGATATCACATTCCAAATGTACACAATACAGATTATACAATTTGCAGGTACAGTTCAATGAACACATTGTACATAATTACAGTTCATGACACTCTAGGGTGTTTCATTGCATTACATTCAATAAAGATTATTGATTACAGATTCATTACAGGTACATTACATCAATTTGAATTTTACATTCTGCCCGGGGGGGGGGGGCGGGTGTTTCCCTGATTGCAGCCCCTCGGTATACAATGGGTAATACCCTCTGAAATGGCCTAGCAATTGCAAAACAATTGCTAATAGCAACATTGCGGGAACACCTACGGCTTCTGTTTTTAGCTTTATATGATGCCATGTGGGATGGTCAGGGAGATAAGCCATTGGGCACAGTATCCACCAGGTCCCAGATACGATATTGATATCGCTATGCCGTTATCGGATCAAGGGTCCAGCAATTTGCGGTGCAGATATAATGCGACGTCAATGGTGAACATAAAAGTCCAATTAACGTTGTTCGCTGCCAATATCGACATTGCAGTAATTTCTGGCCCCATTACTGTAAGAACTGCAATGTTTCAAGAAAAAGGCCCAACGCCACCTTCTCAGGGCAACTAGGGACGTACAATAAATGCCAGCCTTGCCAGCGTCACCCACATGCTGAGAACAAATTTTCAAAATTCTGATTTGCTTACTGCACAGCCTGTTTAGAAATGTTGGCAATTAAACAGCATCACGACCTGCTTGAGAAGTGTGAAAAGGAGCATTTGTGCAAGTATGTGCTGATTGGTCAGTTTCTGCTGAGTGGAGATGATCAAATTCAGGAGGCACAAATCTAACTGGAAGAAATGCAGTTATGTGGAGAAACTAGAGAAGCTGGGATTGTTCTCCTTAGGGCAGAGAAGGGTAAGGGGCGATTTAATAGAGATGTTCAAAATTATGAAGGGTTTTGACGGAGTACATAGGGATAAACTGTTTCCACTGACAGGAGGGATAGTAACCAGAGCACACAGATTTAAGGTAATTGGCAAAAGGACTAGGGGAGATGAGGAGAAATTTTTTTTGCGGCAAGTTGTTATGATCTGGAATGCACTGCCTGAAAGGATGGTGGAAGCAGATTCATATAGTAACTTCAATAGCAACTTTCAAAAGGGAATTGGAAATATATTTGAAAAGAAAAAACTTGCAGGGTTATGGGGAAAGAGCAGCGGAATATGACTAATTGGATAGCTCTTTCAAAGAGCTGGCACAGGCACGATGGGCCTAATGGCCTTCTTCTATGCTGTACGATTCTATGATTCTAAATCCAGATGGACGCGTGCCATTTGCAAACAGAAAGAGGCAAACTTTACTACTTACTTCTAAAGGAGGAAGATATATCGGCTGTAACTCTGCACGTTTTGCTTGGATTTACTAACATAATTCTAATGATAAAATTGCTGACACACCTTAGGTCAGTAGCTACACTTAATGATATTAGAGCTGTCATCCCACACAATCAGGTTCTCCCAACCAGTTCTGCTGATGTTGTCAGTATTCACTTATAAAACAATATCAATGAAAATAGGCAGAAAAATAGGAGGTAACTTTTTTTTAAGATGTATAAATAATGCAATTCTATGTTTAAAAAATCTCCCAAAGTTCCTGTTAGTCAGAGTTTCACATGAGTTTAAAGCTTTGTCACTAAAAAATTGATGAGAACATCCATTTATTGTGGCAGTGTGGGAATTTTTTAATATCTTATTTCTCTATATCCTATTCTTAATATTTTGGGATACTGTATATGAGTAATTTTTTTTTTTATTCGTTCATGGGATGTAGGTGTCACTGGCAAGGCCAGCATTTATTGCCCATCCCTAATTGCCCTTGAGAAGGTGGTGGTGAGCCGCCTTCTTGAACCGCTGCAGTCCGTGAGACATAACATATGATAAGTATAGCATGCTTGGGAGGAACAAGTGACTTTGGACCCAAGGTTCCCAAAACTTTCCACCGCTGGGGCTTTTCCTCGTCTCATGTCTGGATCTGTTGTAGACTAATTGATAGAGATTGATTGTTATGATTAGTCAAGAACGCCATTATTGTTGTATCACGTGAATACCAGGATGGTAGAAGGTGAACTAGATGGACCTTGGTCTTTTTTCATCTACCAATTCTTATGTTCATATGTTAACTCAAAGTTGCTTAATTCAAATTCCATTTTTAGCACAAAATTCCCACTTTGTTGTGTTATTTACTTTCCTTAATTCAAATTATTGGATACTTAATTTTTTTGGCACAAAACAACTACAAATTATCAAGAGTACACTGTATCTATCAATAAAAACATCACACTGAGCGTGCACTTTCTATCTGCAAATTTTACTTACTGTCACAATTTTTGGTCATACTTTAGTGCAGTCTCTGACGAGGTGGTCAACTCTGCTGCCATCTTGTGTCAACATTTATCACGGTCAACATTTCCAATTCAATTTTACTATGTCAACTGTTAACTGCTGACTCTGACTACTAGGTTGTTTCTTAGAGTGAGTTCTTTAAGTTTCTCTCCTAACTCTGTAGCCATCTAGTATTCAAAAAAACATGTATTTGTCAACTGACTGTGAGCAATATCATGGGCAATTTACTGGTAATAGAAACATAGTAACATAGAAATAGGAGCAAGAGTAGACCATTCGGCCCTTTGGGCCTGCTCCGCCATTCAAAATGATCATGGCTGATCGTCTAACTCAGTACCCTGTTCCCGCTTTTTCCCCATATCCCTTGATCCCTTGAGCATTAAGAAATATATCTATCTCCTACTTGAATACATCTAATGACTTGGCCTCCACTGCCTTCTGTGGTAGAGAATTCCACAGGTTCACCACCCTCTGAGTGAAGAAATTTCTCCTCATCTCGGTTCTAAATGGCATACCCCGTATCCTGAGACTGTGACCCCTGGTTCTGGACTCCCCAGCCATCGGGAACATCCTCCCTGCATCTAGTCTGTCTAGTCCTGTTAGAATTTTATGTTTCGATGAGATCACCTCTCATTCTTCTAAACCCTAGTGAATATAGACCTAGTCGACCCAATCTCTCCTCACACGTCAGTCCTGCCATCCCAGGAATCAGTCTGGTAAACCTTTGTTGCACTCCCTCCATGGCAAGGACATCCTTCCTCAGATAAGGAGACCAAAACTGCACACAATACTCCAGATGTGGTCTCACCAAGGCCCTGTATAACTGCAGGGCCTTGTAATATATTAAAAGTCTTCAAATGTCATGTCAACATTAAGCTTACTTTCTGTAAAACATGACAAAACTCCATCTCCACTCAAATTCAAATTCCAGCTGGAAGATGAATTTGAATTATTGGGATCCTCTTGAATGGCTACTGTCTTCATCAATTCTGCAAGCCCCCTTCATTCTGGCTCTTAGTTCAGTTAAATAAATGTACTTTTATGATAAAGGCAGCATACTATTTTGAGGCTTAAAGGCAATTTTTTTGTGTAAAAGAGCATAGAAATCTGTAAACTATGAACATTTGAGCATTTTATTTCTTCTTTGTTTATTAAAGACTGTATAAGTCAACAAGTGCACTAACAGTGCTTTAAGGAAGGAACTTGAAGGCAGGAAGTGGCTGATCACAGGGAAAGCAGTAGAGAGTCTGATCCTATCATCAGCTAAGATCCACAAACACTCACTTACCAGCATGGGTCACTCAACAGCAATTGATAATGGCATCCCTGGCTGATTTTGTTCCCCCTCTCCAGTTCAGGAGCACTGAGGATCTGAGATTTTTATACATCAGAAGTACACCATTTAGGCTGCCCAGTACATGGTCACAAGAATCTAAGAAGTGCTGGAAGTCTGATGCAAATTCTATGATTATTTACACTGTGCTGAGAGCACACAAGTTTTCCAAACTGCAGTGCATTATAATTTTACCTTGTGAAGATCATCATTGATAGTTCTAAAAATATATAGTGCTAAAATTTGTTCAGACATCAAGGCAATTCACTTACTCTCCCTCATAAATTTAATAAATATTCTGAAAAACCATTGAGGATGTGAGGAAGGTTGATCTGTAGCTGGATAACAACCAACTCAGAGCAAACATCAATAAAACCCAAGTGTTGCTGCTTGGCTCATCCTTGAATCTTGTCTCAGGAGGTTCCCTAGTAATCAATATGCATAGGATTAACCTTGAGAATGGTCATTGCCTAAAATGCAGAAACATTCAGCTAGGCAACAGTATCCTTTAAGGATCATAGGCTAGAAATTACCCTGGCAATGCTTAATACATGCACTGTTGTTATGGGTGAGCAATTTCATGAATGCTATAAAGCACTAATTTTGTCTGGATTTATTGCACATTGTGAAATTATTCCCAGCATGAAGTGGCTGTTCATTGTCACTGTGTTTTTGCGCTTATAACCTTGTTAATTCCGGCATAGTTGACATTTAAAAGTAACTTGCAATTATATTCCATTGCTGTCACTTAACATTAGCAGTGCGCTCAGAACGCTGATTTAAAACTGGCATCGCAGCAGTAGCTATGGTTGGTTTTGTTTCAGTCACAGCAGATCAGCAACAGAAGTGAGGACTGGATGAGGATTGGATTTAGTGCGCCTCCAGCACTGCAGTTGGCAGAGGAGAATGCTGAGGAATGCAGAGAGCAGCTTGTGAGGTTAGGTGTCACAGAAGGCATATAATCAGGTCTTGCTGGTACCCATGCATTTGGTGCATTGTCCTAGATATGAACTATCTGTGACTTACAGAGCAGCAGCCACTCCGGAGACTGAGCTAAGCAGGGAGGCTGTGGCAGAACTGTGCCAATTGCTACAAATAAAATTGCAGACCAAATCAAACATTAGCGCAGTGCTATCAGTAAAAATTATCATAGGCACTGAATTTCTATTATTCAGGATTATTCTAGTCAAGCACTGGTGACGTTTACAATGTCAGCCAGTTTGCTGCCTATAGATGCATCACAGAGATGCTATGCTAACACTTTCATCCAGTTCAATTGTGGACCAAAAACATCATTAGGATAGGGCAACACATTTTTATCATACAGCTGTCTTCCAAGGAGTGCAAGGACTCATTAGCTGTATCCATGCTGTCATTCATGCCCTTGTGCACAATGCCACCCCAATATAAAACAGATTCCCGAACTGTCCAGCTGCTATGTGACCGCTTGATAAATTTATTTTAAGGCAATCCACACTTTCACTTTTGTTCAAAATGGAAATAGGAAGGGTGGCTACTTGGCTCCCTAGCCACTGACTCCATCCCTCTCCCAGGTCACTATCCAAATTGAACCAGACCATTCACTACCTTGGTGTCCTATTTGACCCTGAGATGAGTTTCTGACCACATATCTGCTCCATCACCAAGACCGCCTATTTCCACCTCTGTAACATTGCCGTCTCCACCCCTGCCTCAGCTCATCTGCTGCTAAAAACCTCATCCAGGCCTGTGTTACCTCTAGACATGTCTATTCCAATGCTCTCCTGGCTGGCCTCCCATCTTCCACCCTCCATAAACTTGAGCTCATCCAAAACTCTGCTGCCCGTATCCTAACTCACACCAAGTCCCATTCTCCTATCACCCCTGTGCTCACTGGCCTACATTGGTTCCCGGTCCAGCAATGCCTTGATTTTAAAATTCTCATCCTTGTTTTCAAATCCCTCCATGGCTTTGCCCCTCCCCATCTCTGTAACCTCCTCCAGTCCTGCAACCCTCCGAGATCTCTGCGCTCCTTCAATTTTTGCCTCTTGCGCATCCCTGATTTTATTCGCTCCACCGTTGGCGGCTGTGCCTTCAGCTGCCTAGGCCCTAAGCTCTGGAATTCCCTCCCGAAACCTCTCCGCCTCTCTCCCCCTTTAAGATATTCCTTAAAACCTACCTCTTTGACTAAGCTTTTGGCCACCTGTCCTAATAGCTCCTTAAGTGGCTCCGTATCAAGTTTTGTTTGATAACGCTCCTGTGAAGTGCCTTGGGACGTTTTACTACGTTTAAAGGTGCTATATAAATGCAAGTTGTTGTTATTATTAGAGACCAAGAACATCTATTGTTGTCGATGACACCATTAAACCACCCATGTACAGCAGCAAAGCACAGGTTTAACAAGGCTCATGTCACTACAAGATTGTTAATCAGCATATGATTTGGATCCCAAAGCATTGACCAAGGGGCAGGAGGCATTGCTGTCCAATGTCCACAGGGTCTTCAGAATGATCAACATATGTTGCAGAACTTCACTCTTCAAAGAGATGCCACCGTACAGCATTTAGAAACCATGTGGCCTAGAGTAAAGATGAAGAACCCCCAATGTGGAAAGATAGACTGATGCAGTAGGCACTAATAAGTGATGTCTTTCAATAACTCCTGCAGACGGTCCTTAAGAAAGGAATGACCAGAAATGCCTAGCACAGCATAGGCAGAAGCAAAATACAGCAAGTACCTATCAGTACAGTGTTTCAAATACTCTAGTGGGAACTCTCGCAAAAATAGGAGCTCCCACCTACAGCATATCGAGGCCACAATCCCTACCGTTGTAAACAATTTTACAACACCAAGTTATAGTCCAACACCGGCATCTCCACATCACAATCCCTACCGTTAGTGCTGGGAGCAGCGCTGGTGTGGTGCAACAGCAGCTGAGCTCAGGTAAGATCAGGACTTGGTGGGTGGCAGGGTATAAATGGGTAAATGGATAGCAATGAAAAGGGGAAAATGGATTCCAATGAAGATGGGCAAATGGGTAGCAATTGAGGTGTGCGCTTTGGAGAGGGATCACAGCGGTTCCCGTCTTTTCTTTACAGGATTGTGTTTCCACACTATAAGCATCAAGTCTTCGCTGTCGGGTGTGCTTTGGCAATGCCCTCCGTGCAACCGATCCCGGGGGGCTGAGGAAGAACATTGCAAGTCCTCGAGCTTCACTACAGCTCTCAGCAGCATCCGTTGCGTCTGAAGGCGGCGGGGGACTGGGGGGACGGCGGCACCACCGTACTGCAAGGTGGGGGGTGTGCAGCGAGAGCCAGCGCAAGAGCGGGGAGCGGGCGGCGGCACCACCGTGCTGCAAGAGGGAGAGGGGGGGGGAAAGGTGCAGCGAGAGCCGGCGGGCAGCGGCACCACCGTGCTGCAAGGGGGGGGAGGGTGCAGCGAGGGCCGGCGGCACCACTGTGCTGCAAGGGTAGTGGGGGGAAGGGTGCAGCGAGGGCCGGCGGGCAGCGGCACCACCGTGCTGCAAGGGTAGTGGGGGGAAGGGTGCAGCGAGGGCCGGCGGGCAGCGGCACCACCGTGCTGCAAGGGTGGGGGGTGGGTGCAGCGAGGGCCGGCGGCACCACCGTGCTGCAAGGGTAGTGGGGGGAAGGGTGCAGCGAGGGCCGGCGTGGAAGGAGGGGAGGGGAGGGGATCACGTGACGCGCGGGCCCCGGGATCACGTGCTCCGGATCACGTGCTCCGGGACGCTTTGTTACACTGGGCGTCGCGCGGCCATGGGCTCTGCAGCTGCGGAGGTGCGAGTGCAGCGGGCGAGGATGATGAACTATCGGCCGGGCTTTCCCGCAGCCGCTTCGGACAACGACGAGGACGAGGATGAAGAAGAAGAGGTGGAGGAGCAGGAGGAGGGAAAAGGATGCAGACTCCTCTCCAACATGGCATGGCAAAGTCAGGTACTGTCCCTCAGCATCCCGGTGATGCCCGATCAGTTTGTGATTAATGATCCAGTTGCACATAACAACACCGCGGCACCCTCTGGGAATGGCCAGTGTGTTACAAGCGCTGCAATAGCCTTTTTTTTGTTGGATTCCGACCGGCCACCATCAACCAAGTGAGGAGCAAGAGTGTGAACCCTAATTAAGATTGTAGCAAAAATAACATCACAGTTCCAAAGTAGTGACTTGTGATCTTGTGAGACGAATCAGATCAAATAGAATGGCCTTCTTCATCTGAACCCACTTGTGATTTGTAAAAAGTAGATTTAATTTGCTAATACAAAACTATTTTCGGTATTTCACTCACTTTGCATAAAGTAGACTCGGCATTTTAATACCGTTAGACTTTGCTTCTAAATGTTACTATTTTGAAAGGAAGATATCCTGGTGATTGAGAACGGATCGAGTAGAGCGACATTGGTTCTCTGTTTTGAAAAAAATTGTGTTTGGATCAATGCCAAGAGTAAACTGATTTTTGATGTACAAAGTGAAAGGGGGTGCACAGCTTCAAGCTGTTAATAGGGTGACTTTGGTGATCTGTCCTCCAACTCTGGTCAAGACTAAGACACTAATTCTGTGTTCTGGTGATCTGCCTGATAGAATTTCGTGGGATGGAAAATAAGTGACTCTCTTGGGGCCCTGGCACACTTTAACACGATCAAGAATCTTTTTACACTGGAACAAGAAAGTGAAGATGTGACTGATGGTAAAAAGTTGTAGGATTTATTATTGGGATTTATCTAATGGAGTGGTGGAGGACGAATGGTCACTTGAACCTACCTGGCTCCAACTGAAAAGATGTTTGACTGATGGTGTGACCCAGCCTCTTTGTTCTTTTGTGTAAGTAATAAACATGTATATGAGATACCCAGGCCTGCTTTCAGGAAAGTGTGCTGTCCAGTTAGTGAAGACTGTATCTCATTTGGAATTGTAGTATGGATTTAAAATTAAAAAAAAACACAGCTATGTCATCTTTTCCCCCAAACTTGAGTTTAGCTAGAATCTATAGCTATATATTTTTTCCCCATAATGGACCTTTCATTTCTTTTTAATCCCTCAAAAATATAACTGGACCTACGAATGACCAGTTGTAGAATCTAAATAAACAGAAGCAATGCTAAGGCTTCAGAATGCACTGGTTCGACTTGAGTACTGTGCTTTGGTTTTGGTTGCCACACCGCAAAAATATACATCTGCATTAAGTTTGGACACTGAATCTCAGAAAAGATATATGGGTCTTGAAGATTCACCAGAATCATATCAGGGCTTAAAGGGTTAAATTATGAGGAGACATTGCATAAACTTGGCTTATACCCTCTTGAATTTAGAGGATTAATAAGAGTGATAAAGCATAGAAGGCTGAAACTGGCTGGTCATTCCTTCATAGCGAGAGAGGAGTTGGTTTCAAACCTATTCTGGGAACCAAAACATGGAAACAAAAAGAGAGGTCGGCCTAGAATTAAGTGCAATGCTCAACTTTTGTGGGATAGGGGTATGGTGGTTGTGTTACTGCACTAATAATCCAGAGAATGAGTTCAAATCCCACCATGGCAGTTTGAGAATATGAATTCAGTTTTTAAAAATAAAAATAAATCAGTAAAAATGACCATGAAGCTGTCGGTTTGTCGTAAAATCCCAACTGGTTCACTAATGTCCTTTTAGGGAACTGCTGTCCTTACCTGGTGTGGTTGTGTAACTCCAGTCCCACACCAATGTGGTTGACTCTTAAATGCCCTCCAAAAAGACCTAGCAAGCTACTCAGTTGTATCAAACTTCAGCACCACCTTTACGGGGCAACCAGGGATGGACAATAAATGCCGGTCTTGCCCACGTCCCGAGAACGAATAATTTTTTTTAAAATACAGAAATTCTCATACAAGTTGAATAAAGTGGTGTGGAGGACAGTGGCAGGAGCTCTGATAACAGTCAACTGATGATGTTATGCTACATTTGCCTGGCTAGTACAATTGAAGCACATTAAATAACACTGCCTCACCTGTGCTGACTGGGTTTCACTTCCTTTATATGATGATGCTCCAGTGATACTTAGGGTACCACTGTGCAGTTTGTTTCTAGTTGGGACAATTGTAGATTGTGGGGTGGCTTCAATCTGTGTGTATGATAAAATATTGGGAGGCATGTTGATTGGATTCTGTGGTGGGGTCAGCTCATGCTACATGTCTGCAATTCAAAGCTTTGCCACTCTACTGAAGGGTTACAGGAAATGGGCGGGGGAGTGGGACTAGCTGGATTGCTCTTGCAGAGAGCCAGCATGGGCTCGACAGGCCGAATGGCCTCCTTCTGTGCTGTAATCATTCTGTGATTCTTTACTGCTTAGTCACTTCTTTGGGTGAGCTTCAGGGAGTTTATGTAGCAGAAGAGGGAGTGAGATTCAACTACCCTGTACTATTTTTGCTAAATCTATGCGGGTCGAAGCAGGCATGAGTGGTCCTGACTACCTTGATTGGACAGGTATCAGTAATCAGTTCTTGGTCGCTGATCACCCTTACTTTAGCAATCTGATGCTCTTGCTCCATATGTTGATTAATCAAAATAGGTAATTGGCAAGAAACATTGTCCTAACGATGGCTCCTGCTGAAGAGATTGTGTGAACATTACTGTTTCCATGGATGTAGGGGTAAGGGAGTCTTCATTTTCACAATATTGGCACATCTTGATAAGCTGGGAGTAGAAGTGCTGGCACCACTAGTCTTTTAGCAGAAGACCAAAGATATGAGGACTTCATTCCGTTGGGACCACTGTCCCTGTGATCAGCACACCTTCGCCCAGAGGCCTGAAAAGCTAATACAAGAGCAGAAAGCATGTAGGAATGTTCATCCTCTGCTGTTAGATATGATAGAATGATACAGGGGCTTAGGAGGTTAAAGTATGAAAACAGGTTGCTTAAACTTGGCTTGTATTTCCTTGAGCAAAGAGGGGTGATCTGATGGAGATGTTAAAAGGATACGATACGGTCGATACGGAGAAACTATTTCCTCCGGTGGGGGAATCTAGAACAAGGGGATTATTCTTAAAATATCTTGAAATTAGATCATTCCATTCAGGGGTGAAATCAGGAAGTACTTTTTTCACACATGTGGTGGTAGAAATCTGGAGTTCTCTCTTTCCCCCCCCCCCCCCACCCCATCCAAAAGGCTGTGGATGCTGGGACGATTGGAGCTTTCAGTACTGAGATTGATAGATTTTTGTTAGTTTAGGGTATCAAGGAATATGGAGCAAAGGCAGGTAAATGGAGTTGAGGTGCAGATCAGCCATGATTTAATTGAATGGCGGACAGCCATGATTTAATTGAATGGCGGAACAGGCTGGAGGGGCTGCATGGCGGAGCAGGCTCGAGGGGCTGAATGGCCTACTCCTGTTCCTAATGTTCCTAATGTTCCTAATTGTGGGGGCATGTGACTATATAGAGACTGCATAGTATGACTGTAGAAGTACAATCGCCACGACTTCTAGCAGGCGCATTGGTCCTAATGTGATTAGCCCACTATAAGCGTTGGACGGTGTATCATCTTTCAGAGACACAGAGAGAGAACGGGAACATTTAACATGGAAAGGGATCAACAGATGGTTTGTCCAGGATTTAAACCAAGGGTTTTCCAATGTTCCCAAATTACTAATTGTAGATTCGGGAGCTGGTGAAATGCAGGAGGGAAAGGATTTCTTAAATCTCTGCAGCAGTTACTGGTAACTGAGCTGTGGGTGGAATTCTAGTTAGATTGTTAACAACGAGTGAGATTGTTGGCTCAAAACACATCTATGGAGGGATTTAAATACCTAGGGTCTTAAAAGAAGTAGCTGCAGAGATAGTAGATGCATTGGTATTAATTTTCCAAAATTCCCTAGATTCTGGAAGGGTCCCATCAGATTGGAATCTAGTGAATGTAACTCCTCTATTCAAGAAAGGAGGGAGACAGAAAGCAGGAAACTACAGGCCAGTTAGCTTAACATCTGTCATAGGGAAAATGCTAGAATCTATTATTAAGGAATCTTACAACACCAGGTTATAGTCCAACTGTTTTATTTGAAAATCACAAGCTTTCGGAGGCTTTCTCCTTCGTCAGGTGAGCTCACCTGACAAAGGAGAAAGCCTCCGAAAGCTTGTGATTTTCAAATAAAACAGTTGGACTATAACCTGGTGTTGTAAGATTCCTTACATTTGTCAACCCCAGTCCATCACCGGCATCTCCACATCATTATTATTAAGGAGGTTACAGCAGGGCACTTAGAAAATCTCAATGCAATCAGGCAGAGTCAACACGGCTTTGTGAAAGGGAAATCATGTTTGACTAATTTATTAGAGTTCTTTGAGGAAGTAACAAGCAACGTGGATAAAGGGGATCCTGTGGATGTGGTGTACTTGGATTTCCAGAAGGCTTTTGACAAGGTGCCACATCAAAGGCTACTACATAAAATAAAAGCTCATGGTGTAGGGGGTAACATATTAGCATGGATAAAGGATTGGTTAGCTAACAGGAAACAGAGAGTAGGCATAAATGGGTCATTTTCAGTTTGGCAAGGTGTAACGAGTGGAGTGCCACAGGGATCAGTGCTTGGGCCTCAACTATTTACATTCTGTATCAATGACTTGGATGAAGGGATGGAATGTATGGTTGCTAAATTTGCTGATGACACAAAGGTTGGTAGGAAAATAATTTGTGAAGAGGACATAAGAAGTCTGCAAAGGGATATAGATAGGTTAAGTGAGTGGGCAAAAAATTGGCAGATGGAGTATAATGTGGGAAAATGTGAACTTGTCCACTTTGGCAGGAGGAATAGAAAAGCAGTATATTGTTTATATGGTGAGAGATTGCAGAACTCTGAGGTACAGAGGGATCTGAGTGTCCTAGTACATGAATCACAAAAAGTTAGTATGCAGGTACAGCAAGTGATTAGGAAGGCAAATGGAATGTTGTCATTTATTGCAAGGGGAATGGAATGTAAAAGTAGAGATGTTTTGCTACAGTTGTACAGAGCATTGGTGAGACCACATCTAGAATACTGTGTGCCGTTTTGGTCTCCTTATTTAAGAAAGGACATAATTGCTTTGGAGGCGGTTCAGAGAAGGTTCACTCGACTGATTCCTGGGATGAGGGGGTTATCTTATGAGGAAAGGTTGGACAAGTTGGGCCTGTATACATTGGAATTTAGAAGAATGAGAGGTGATCATATTGAAACATATAAGATCCTGAGGGGGCTCGAAGGGGTAGATGCTGAGAGGATGTTTCCCCTTGTGGGAGTGACTAGAACTAGGGGACACAATTTAAAAATAAGGGGTCTCCCATTTAAGATGGAGATAAGGAATTTTTTTTTCTCTCTGTGGGTGGTGAGTCTGTGGAACTCCCTTCCCCAGAGAGCGGTGGAGGCAGGGTCATGAATATTTTTAACGCTGAGTTAAATACATTCCTGACTAACATGGGAGTCAAAGGTTATAGTAGGTAGACGGGAAAGTAGGGTTGAGGTCACAATCAGAGCAGCCGTGATCTTATCAAATGGCAGAGCAGGCTCGAGGGGCTGAATGGCCTACTCCTACTCTTAATTCGTATGTTCGTAAATATGATAACGAGGTGTGGAGAACTTATTGAACTGCCTGAAATAGCCGGCGCGCTTAATGTTTTAAGTGGCTCCTTTGTAACTGACTTCAGTGGAAATGACACGTGGTTTATGCCATTTGCCCTATATAGGCGGCTGCCCATGATAAGTGTGGATGGTGTAAGTGGTTGGGACTGCACTAGTTCATTGTGATCGGTATCATTTTCTATGGTGCTTTTACATTTTGTATTTGTTTGTGTGATTTATATCACAGGAGGGAGTATGTCCGTGTGCCAGGTTTACGTTGCCAAAACCAGTTCCCTCATCTTGACAGCAGAATTGTAGGCCTACAGAAACTGAGAGTCTGTGACTCTGCTATCAGCATAAGGGGGCCAGTTCTAGCAGTGTGACGCCGGTGCATGGATGTTGCTCTCCTGCAATACCACCCACTACTCTCTGGGAAAAGAAGAACCGCCTAACATCTAGCCTATTCCCACTCTTGCGTAGCTTAAATGCTTGTCCCTTGGTCCTCCCCAATCTGAAAATAATCTATCAATGGATACACAATCCAGCCCTTTCAATATTTTACATACCTCTATCAGATCGCCACTAAGTCTATGCTGATCTGTGTGATAATGGACAATGGAAAGAGGAAGGCCGATGAATCCTATTTCTACCACAAGAAGCCACTGAAGCATTAGACAGCTAAGTGGCAGATTCTGGTGGTAGAAAGTGTGTACTGCAATAGCAAGTGTATTTTCAGTGTATTTTCTTTTAGCTTGTGCTGGTTGACTCTCCCTGCTTTTCTTTACGTTTTATGGAACTTGTGGAACTATTGGTGCTGACTAATATCTTAATCATTACGACGCAGCAGGTCTAGGATAGATATTTGCGCTGTGCCAGCAGACTGCATCATCTCCGTTACTGTGTTACTCAGCTTCTAAAACCGTTCGCTGTATTAACAGCGGTGGAAGCAGAATTCAGGGAAGTGGATGAATAATTGAAAAAAAGAATAAATTAGGAGTATAAAGAAAAGGCAAGGGAATGGGACTAAATGAATAATTATTGGATATCAGCCTTGGCTCAGTGGTAGTACTCTCGCCTCTGAGTCAGAAGGTTGTGGGTTCAATTCCCACTCCAGAGACTGGAGCCCATAATACAGGCTGACACTCCAGTGCAGTACTGAGGCTGCACTGTCGGAGGTGTAGCCTTTCGGAGGAGACATTAAATGGAGGCTCTGTCTACCCTCTCAGGAGAACGTAAAAGATCCCAGACAATTTTCAAAGAAGAGCAAGGGAGTTTTCCCCGGTGTGCTGGCTGCTATTTATTCCTCAACCAACATCACTACAAATAGATTATCTGATCATTATCTCATTGCTGTTTGTTGGGTTCTTGCTGTGCGCACATTCGCTGCCGCGTTTCCTACATTACAACAGTGACTACACTTCAAAAGAACTTCATTGGCTGTAAAGCTCTTTGGGGCATCCTGAGGTTGTGAAAGATGCTATTCGTTTCTTTATCTCATTGAGCTCGCACAGACACGATGGGCCAAAATGACCACCTTCTGTACTGTGCAATCTAGCTCGCTCCCTAACGTGAGTGGGTTCAGCTGTCCTTTGCTGCTTGCTAATTTGCAATGTCTACCAAATCCTAGGTTTATACGGGTGGAGTAGAGAGCGTTTGTCACAAGCAGCAGGAGTTGGTGAAGAAGACGATGGAATGCAGGTGGAGGCTGGCTGAAGCCCAGCAGAGACTTTGCGATTTGGAGCTGCACAACTCTGAGTCTTTGGAACAAGAACGGGCCAAAGCGCAGACTGAATTCTGGGAGCTGAAACAGAAAGAAGATGAATGGAGGCAAAAGGAGGAGGAGCTGATCTGGAATGAGAGGATGAGCTCATGGAACGTTGATACAATCAGTAAGGAGGGGTTTAATAAGGTACAGTATATATTTTCAGTATTAATCACAGTAAAGGGGGCACGGTAGTATAGTGGTTATGTTACTAGACTAGTGATCCATAGGCCTGGATTAATAATCCAGTGAACATGAGTTCAAATCCCATTGTGGCTGTTTGAGAATTTGAATTCAATTTTTAAAAAAAATTTGGAAATAAAAAACTGGTATCAGTAGACGGGATTGTCGTAAAAACCCAACTGGTTCATTAATGTTCTTTTAGGGAAAGAAACCTGCCATTCTTACCCGGTCTGGCCTATATGTGTCCCCAGTTCCACACAAACATCACTAAAAACAGATTATCTGGTCATTATCACATTGTTGTTCTTTGTGGGATCTTTCTGTGTGCAAATTGTCTGCCGTGTTTCTTTCTAATACAACAGCGACTACTCTTCAAAAAAATTGCTTCGTTGGCTGTAAAGCACTTTGGCACGTCGTGAGGATGTGAAAGGTGCTATATATAGAAAGAAAGCACTTGCTTTTATAAAGAACAGAATGAGTTACATTTCAGCCCAATTAACATATGTAGTTGCTTGTGTAAACTTCTTGTATGTGGCAGTCAGTGCGACACTCAAGTGGCATTAGTCAGTTCAAATGCCCTTCCCGAAATTGGCCAGAGGGATAAAACATTTTGTTGGACGGGTAAATTCCGACACCAGTCGACAGGAGTGTTACCAAAGCCAAGTTTGCATCCAGCCTTCTCATCCACATGAATTGTTAATGTGGCTCTCTCTGTAGGTCTCCACATAGGCCATTCTCATAGTCCTCTGACACTTCCTGTACTGTCAAATTCCTCACAACACACTGCCACTCTTCGCACCTCCTTGAAGATCCTCATTGTTTGCCATCCTCCACCCCTCTCCACCAGGCCAGGCCCTCTGACACCTTTCTTACCAAACCTCTTAGCTCCTGTCCTCATTTAGTGTTTGCACTAAGCAACAACACATCCTCCAACTTCAACCTCCGCCCGTCATCCTCCAACTTCAACCTGGAGGAGAAATCTTTTCTCCCAGAGGGTGGTGGGGATGTGGAACTCACTGCCTGAAAGGGTGGTAGAGGCAGAAACTCTCAACTCATTTAAAAAGTACTTGGATGTGCACTTGAAGTGCCGTAACCTACAGGGCTATGGACCAAGTGCTGGAAAGTGGGATTAAGCTGAATATCTTTTTTTCGGCTGGCATGGACACAGTGGGCTGAATGGCTTCCTTCTGTGCCGTAACTTTCTATGATTCTGTGATTCCACCTAAATCTCCCCTGATTTCAATACCTTCCATTGCCCTCCATATAAACTCCCTCCCATACAGACACAGTCACCTTCTTGATCTTGGAACCACACAAATATCTCTCACTAATGGGGCCATTTCCAATCACTCCCTCATTCCTTTGTCTGCCCCTGCACCCTCTCCTCCTGTCCTTGGTGGTTGGGAGATTTAAAAACTACATTCAAAACTTTCATAATTGCACGCTGAGATTCCCAGTCCCTCATAATTATCCTTTCCGATTCCCAACGTACTCTTCTTTGGCCCATTACCTGCAGTGTCCTTCATGCCTCCTGTAATCTAGCCTTGCCTCCACTTTTGATGCTTTCATCTGTAATAGATCCTGGGCAATCTCCAACCACCACCATTCCCCCAATACAACAACCACTTGTGGGAACTCAAGTGCATGGGCCACAAGATAGTGGCTACATGATGTATGAACAACCTGGCAGTCCACCGCCAGAATTGGCTTGAATAGATCAAGCCATTACCAATACCAGACTGCCCCAACTGACTTCACTTTCCATCCCATCGATGTAGGCTGGATGCAAATCCACGACCCAGAGATGAAAATTTTCGACTTGCTGCACCATCCAGTGTGCTGAGCATGTACATTGAATACTGATCATGACAATCAGTAGTAGCCTTGTGTTTTCATTTAGCTGGGAGGAGATCATCAAACCTCATCTGGACTATACATTCAATCTTCTATACACGCCTCCAATTTCACGCAGGTGACATCTGATTTCTTCAACCAAGTCGTGTTTGTGGCAAATGCCCATACATGGAGAAAATTTCGCCCAGCCAGGAGTATGTTATAAGGCAGTAGCATGTAGAGGAGTTCAGATGGCAACGTGAAGTGCAAGAGCAAAGCTTAAGCATCTTATGAATATCACTTGAACCTGGAAATGCATTGAAAAGTAGGCCCAAATATAGCTTTCTTTATAATTTATAATTTACTAGTTGATCTCCTGAGACATTACTTCTGAACAGTTTAGATGTATTGTACTTAGGTTAGGGAGGAACATGGGTCACAATCTCAAAATATATAAAGCCAGAATTACGTTAGATGTTAGGAGGTTCTTTTCCGAGAGAATAGTGGACCTGTGGAACAGGTTGCTGACTAGTGCGGTGAACACTGATTCGCTGAATTCCTTCAAGGGGGAGTTGGACCTGTTGCTGCCTGGGGGTGGAGATTTGTGTAATTTTTCCTTTGGTTTCTTAAGTTTATGACAGTATTCTTTGTACAAGACCTTGCTTAGGCCTCAGAGTATTCCCCTGAAGTGAGGCTATTTGTTAGGTGCTTGGGTTATTGTTTGAAGCAGTTTTAAGATGCCAGTGCTCTAAGTGCTTGCAGGTTCACTATCTGACTCCCAAGACACCCTGATTCTACTTACCTGTTTCTTATCGGCCTTTGTTGTTGCACAAGCTGAAAGTTGTGAGACGCTCAGTGCAAATTCTGCAGTCCTGAAAATGGAGCCTGATGTAAGGAGAGATTTAAGGTTGATTGGGAAATTAGATTAAAAGATATGACATTAGATAAGCAATGGTGAACATTTAAAGAAATATTTCATGATTCTCAATGAATATATATTCCATTGAGGAATTAAAAACTCCACAGGAAAAGTGAAAAGAAGAGGCTTATAATGTTGCCAAGAAGAGTAGTAAGCCAGAGGATTGGGAGAGTTTTAGAAACCAGCAAAGGATGACCAAAAAATTGATAGAGGGAGAAAATAGAACACGAGAGTAAACTAGCAAGAAATATAAAAACAGATTGTAAGAGCTTCTACAAGTATGTAAAAAGGAAGAGAGTAGCAAAAGTAAACGTGAGTCCCTTAGAGGATGAAAAAGGAGAAATTATAATGGGGAATAAGGAAATGGCAGAGATGTTAAACAAATATTTTGTATCTGTCTTCACAATATTGGACACAAAAACATAGCAGAAATAGTTGGGAACCAAGGGTCTAATGAGAGTGAGGAACTTAAAAGTAATTAATGTTAGTAAAGAAAAAGTACTGGAGAAATTAATGGGACGAAAAGCCGACAAATCCCTTGGACCTGATGGCTTACATCCTAGGGTTTTAAAAGAGGTGGCTGCAGAGATAGTGGATGCATTGGTTGTGATCTTCCAAAATTCCCTAGATTCTGGAACGGTCCCAGTGGATTGGAAGGTAGCAAATGTAACACCGATATTCAAGAAAAGAGATAGAGAGAAAACAGGGACCTACAGGCCAGTTAGCCTCACATCAGTAGTCGGAAAAATGCTGGAATCCATTATTAAAGACGTAATAATGGGGCACTTAGAAAATCATAATATGATCAGGCAGAGTCAACATGGTTTTATGAACGGGAAATCGTGTTTGACAAATTTATTAGAGTTTTTTGAGGATGTAACTAGCAGGTTAGATAAAGGGGAACCAGTGGACGTAGTATATTTGGATTTTCAAAAGGCATTCGATAAGGTGCCATACAAAAGGTTGTTACACAAGATAAGGGCTCGTGGGGTTGGGAGTAATTTATTAGCATGGATAGAGGATTGGTTAACGGACAGAAAACAGAAAGTAGGGATAAACGGGTCATTTTCAGGTTGGCAGGCTGTAACTATTGGGGTGCTGCAAGGATCAGTGCATGGGCCTTGGCTATTTACAATCTATTTTAATAACTTAGATGAAGGGACTGAGTGTAATGTATCCAAGTTTGCTGACGATACAAAGCTTGGTGGGAAAGTAAGCTGTGGGGAAGACACAGAGTCTGCAAAGGGATATAGACAGGTTAAGTGAGTGGGCAAGAAGTTAGCAGATGGAATATAATGTGGGGAAATGTGAGGTTATTCACTTTGGTAGGAAGAATAGAAAAACAGAATATTTTTTAAATGGTGAGAAACTATTAAATGTTGGTGTCCTTGTACACAAAACACAGAAAGTTAACATGCAGGTACAGCAAGCAATTAGGAAGGCAAATGGTATGTTGGCATTTATTGCAAGGGGGTTGGAGTACAAGAGTAAGGAAGCCTTTTGCTGCAAGTCTGCTTGTCAGCAAAATTGAAACCCATGGAATAAAAGGGGCAGTGTCAGCATGGATACAAAATTGGCTAAGTGACAGGAAACAGAGAGTAGTGATGAATGGTTATTTTTCAGACTGGATGAAGGTATACAGCGGTGTTCCCCAGGGGTCTGTACTAGGGCCACTGCTTTTTTAAAAATATATTGATGACTTGGACTTGGGTATACAGGGCACAATTTAAAAATTTGCAGATGACATACAACTTGGATCTTTGAAGGTGGCAGGACAGGTTGAGAAAGCCGTTACAAAAGCATACGGGATCCTTTATTAATAGAAGCATAGAGTGCAAAAGCAAAGAAATTATGTTGGACCTTTATAAAACGTTGGTTCGGCCACAACTGGGCACTGCACTTTAGGAAGGATGTGAAGGCCTTAGAGAGGGTGCAGAAAAGATTTTTTAGAATGGTTCCAGGGATGAGGGACTTCATTATGTGGATAGATTGGAGAAGCTGAGGTTGTTCTCCTTTAGAGCAGTGAAGGTTGAGAGGAGCTTTGATAGAAGTGTTTAAAACCGTGACAGGTTTAGATAAAGTAAATAAAGAGAAACTGTTTCCATTGACGGAAGGGTTGAGAACCAGAGGACACAGATTTAAGATGATTGGTAAAAAAACCAAAGGCAACATGAAGAGAAACTTTTTACGCAGCGAATAGTTATGATCTGGAATGCGCTGCCTGAAAGGGTGGTGGATGCAGATTCAATCGTGGCTTTCAAAAAGGAATTGGATAAATATTTGCAGGACTACGGGGGAATGAGACTAACTGGATTGCTCTTGCTAAGAGCCAGCACAGGCTCGATGGGCCAAATGACCTCCTTCTGTGCTGTAACGACTCTATGATTCTTGTTGTACAGGGCTTTGGTGAGACCGCACCAGGAGTACTGTGTACAGTTTTGGTCTCCTTTCCTAAGGAAGGATATACTTGCCTTAGAGGCAATGCAACAAAGGTTCACTAGATTGATTCCTGTGATGAGAGGGTTGACCTATGATGACAGTGAGTAGCATGGGCCTATTCTCTCTGGAGTTTAGAAGAATGAGAAGATATTTCATTGAAGCATATAAGATTATGAGAGGGCTTGACAGAGTAGATGATAAGTGGCTGTTTAACCCTGGCTGGAGAGGCTAGAACTAGGGAGCATAGTCTCAGGATAAGGGGTCAGCCACTTAGGACTGAGATGAGGAGGAATTTCTTCACTCAGAAGGTTGTGAATCTTTGGAATTCTGTACCCCAGAGGGCTGTGGATGCTCAGTCATTGAATATGTTCAAGACTTTGCTCAATAGATTTTTGGATTTTAGGGGAATCAAGGGATATGTTGACCAGGTGGGAAAGTGGAGTTGAGTTCGAAGGTCAGCCATGATCTTATTGAATGGTGGAGCAGGCTTGAGGGACTGTATAGCTTACTCCTGCTCCTATTTCTTATGTTCTTATGAGACAAGCAGTTGGGAAAAACTGAAAAGGGGAAGAAGGAAGGGAGTATTTACAACTGGTCGACTTTCTGGATGTTGGATTCCTTTTCTTTGTCCTCTTTTTACAGAGTGTGATCAACAAAAGCATAGAGAGTAAAGAAGTAGAGGAAGAGAAGGATGGAAAAGATGCAACATTTGGACAGAAATACGAGCAACAGATCAGGCACTTTGGTAAGTGGACCACTCTTTAGGACAAGTTGAGGTGCACAGTGAGGTACTAAGTTATCTGATATATTTTTAAAAGAACCAATTTCTACCCTGAACAGATCTGGAGCTGTGTTCGCACTACGTGTAAAATATCTCTGTGTCTGGAAAGTGAATTGCCAGTGAAAATGCGTGGCAGCAGAAACAAGAATAATTAGGGGAGTAACTGCATTGATACCTATAATTTGCAAAATAAGTCCACAGAAGTACTGGTTTCTCTCTAAATTTGGAAACAAATATAAGTTAAGTCAGTAGCCAGTGAAAATACCAAAACTTTTTTGAACTGTACTTTGTCGTTCCCTCCTCCGAATGTAATGATTGTCACATTGGTAACAAAATGGTGGAATAACATACTTTTTCAAATGTTGCATCTTATAAACTTTTTAACTTTTATGTTTGTAAATGATGCTAGGCATTTAACAAATGATTTGTACTGTGCTCTGGAATAGTGGGATTTGTAGCTGTCGTTATTATTATACCTGCATTGGCTCCCGTTCCCTAAACGCCTCAATTTAAAAATTCTCATCCTCGTGTTCAAATCCCTCCATGGCCTTGCCAGCACTAAAGCCCTCAAAAACTCTACGTTCCTCCAACTCTGGCCTCTTGCGCATTGCCCACTTCCTTCACCCCACCATTTTCGGTCATGCCTTCAGCCATCTAGGCCCTAAGCTCTGGAATTCCTTCCTCAAACCTCTTCGCCTCTCCACCTCCCTCTCCTCCTTTGTGATGCTCCTTTAAAACCAGGCTTTTGGTCGCCTGTCCTGATGTCTCCTCCTCATGCTCACTGTTAAATTTTGTCTGGTACCGCTCCTGTGAAATGCCTTGGGATGTTTTACGACGTTAAAAGGCGCTATATAAATGCAAGTTGTTGTACATAGAGTTGCTTTATGGTAGGCTTGTGAGAGCAGCCCTCTCACAAGTCACTGCCTGGGATTGCAGCATTCGCTGTTGATCGTTGTTTTTGAATCCCTATTTGACCAGCTTGTTTGCAATTCTCATCATTGCTGCACTCCCACATTACATTGCACGTTGGTGACGCTCTAAACAAGTTATAATTTATCACTGATTTCTCTTTTCCTCCCCTTACCGTCCCATAGCATGCAACCATCTAAATGTAGATAAGGCCATTTATTGAAACTAACTTCTAATGTGAACAGTGATAATCCTAATGACAACTTCAGGGCACCATAGTGTAGTGGTTATGTTACTGGCCTAGTAATCCAGAGGCCTGAACTAACAATCCAGAGCATGTGAGTTCAAATCCCACAAAGTTTGAGAATTTGAATTCAGTTTTTAAAAATCTGGAAATAAAAAGCTAGTATCAGTAAAAGTGACCATTAAGCTATCAGCTTGTCGTAAAAACCCAACTGGTTCACTGATGTCCTTTCGGAAAGGAAACCTGCCATCCTTACTCCAGTGACTCCAGTCCCACACCAATGTGGTTGACACTTAATTGCCCTCTAAAGTGGCCTAGCAAGTCACTCAGTTGTATCACCAACTAGGGATGGACAATAACTGCTGGATTTGTCATTTTCTCATAACAGTGTGAATTTACTTCCAGGAATATTCAACTTTTAGAAAATGTAATGATTGTATTGAAAATGGCACCGCTATTTACATCAAGTCATTCATGCTTTTGGCTGTGAAATCTCATTAACTACTCTTACACTATTATACAGTAGTGGGGAAATGTAACTGGAGGGAGCTCCCATTGCAACATGAACACTTGGCTTATGTTGCACCATTGTTTCTAAGGACGAGGATACATTCTGTAAAGCTTTTTTCCCTGTCACTGCAGGTATGTTGAAGCGCTGGGCCGATAGTCAGAGATATTTATCGGACCACCCTCACCTTGTTTGTCAAGAGACTGCTGATTACCTAATAAAATGGTGTTTTCATTTAAAAGAGGAGGAGGTAAGCCAAGAGCAAAAAGTAACTTTAACAGTGTAGGTTTGATCCAGACTACTTTTAGTTCCCCCTCGCTTTTATGACTGTATTTTTGTATAGTGTGAGGTAGTGACTAATATTCAGTTGTACTGACAAACACAAATTCAATTTGAACAATAAAACAAAAGCAAAATACTGCAGATGCTGGAGATCTGAAATAAAAACAGATAATGCTCGAAACACTCAGCGGGTCAGGCAGCATCTGTGGAGAGAGAAACAGATTTAATGGGGTCGATATTAACTCCCACACGATGGGCAGGAGAGGGATGGGTGTGGAATTAAAAATCTTGAAATATCTTGGAGAGGCGGAGCACTTCATTACAATATTTAAATCAGGCTCCCACAGTGCAATTGGAAGCCTGATTTCAATTTAACAGTTGCTGGTCAGGTTTCCCAGGGTTTAGGAAATCCTGCAGCTAAATGGAGTCTGGAGCAGCCAAGATTTTTTTTAGAACACTATTGTGAGCCAGGAGGAGCAGGAGTGCTCCTTCCAGACCCTCAAGCAAACCTTCTGCCAATCGTGGCCTCTCCTCGCTGCCGCAGTGGGACAATCCCCCCCCAAGCCCTGATCTTTCCCTCCCTCCCCATTGCCAGGCTCTGAACCCCGTCCATCACGAAGACGTGTTCTTTCCCGAATGGAAGAATTCCAATCAATTCTCATCCTCCCATTTATATTCCCAATTAATGCCAGCTTTAGTGTCATCCATCACGAGCTCAGCAGTGTTGAATCTGTCAAATTTCAAATCTGACAAACCACCTGAACAGAGGATCTTTCAAGTCAGCATTTGTCTGGAGGAAATGCAGGCTTTCCCGCCTGGCAGCGACCAGCCTGTCAATCTGGCCGGCTGCTGTGTGGGAATTGGAATTAAAAAATAATAATGAGGTCCAACCTTTAAATTCGGCAGGATCTCCGCCTCCCCGGGATTTTCGGGTTTCCCCCGCAATCGTGCTCCCCTACTCCCTCCGCTCCTCCCTTTAAAAATTGGGGCCAATGTTTCAGGTCGATGACCTTTCATCATCTGAACAATTATTCAGGAACTTTTTAATTGAGTGACAGTCAATCATGGACAGTGGCATTTAGAAAATAATCCATTATTAAGTTGAATTATAAGACATTGGGGTAACTGAAGTATACTCAATTACAGTAAACTATCCATTAACCAGTCTATTGCAGTGGCGTCCACTTGTGACTAATGTTTAAATAGTAGTAATAGCTGGGCGTTCCTTTTATAATTTTTGGAGTAATAATTAAACACACAGTTTTGACATGATTCATATTGAGTTGCTATGTTTTCTTGTTTATGAACAGGCATTTGATATCTGTTGATATCCAGTCTGCAAGGCTGATTGTTGATATATAATGTGGTTGGGGTACGGGTGAACTGTTATCGAAATTTATTTTGATCTATAATAGCCAACCTGTCTTAGACTTATAAGAGTAAATGTAAATTCAGTTGGCTGTGCATCTGGTGTGGAGCCTGACGATGGGAGCACAGTTTGAGGAACGGGGATGGGAGGTCATTGTGCCTGATTTATTTAGTTGCTGATTTTCCTTCAGTAACTTTATATAAATCCTTGTTGAATCTATCCTATAAAATGATGAGGATTGAAATTGCACCCAAGAATTAAAATTTTTCTTGTCTCTCCAATTTTCCACCACCCTCTCCTGAAGGTCTGGTAGCCCATGAAAACCCATGGGCCCTGTGACTAATTGAGGTCCGTCGTGGTTCAAATTACAAAATTGTGGTGTATATTTGTTCCTTTACTCTTTAATTACATATGTAGGGAATAGGCAAATGATTTTTCTGAACTGGCTGGTGGTAAAATGCATGCTTTTATCCGTCAAAGTCACCAGTGGAGAATAATGGCATGCTGTCTTTGAGAGCACAGGCCAGATTGTTTGATCTGATAAGGGGATATCGTATTTGTATTACGTCATCACTAGCATTTCATAACTATCACAGGTTTCACATGGGAGATGAGAATTTTTTTTACGCACGAGTTATGATCTGGAATCCACTGCCTGAAAGGGTGGTGGAAACAGATTCAATCGTAACTTTCAAAAGGGAATTTATACTTGAAGAGGAAAAATTTGCAGGGCTATGGGGAAAGTGCAGGAGAATGGGACTAATTGGATAGCTCTTTCAGGCACGATGGGCTGAATGGTCTCTTTCTGTGCTGTATGATTCTATGAATACATTCTATGAATTATAACATTAATATAGCAGTTGTCACTTAAAAGAACATCTAAGAGCAGCTCAGAAGTGAGGGAGGGGTGGGGTGGGGGGAGGGTTTTAGATACCGAGCAGGAAGAGAAGAAAGTTTTGTGAGAACATCAAGAAGATGGAGTTTATGGAAACTATTGAAAACAGGGAGCGATTCAGCAAGGAAAACTTGTTTTAAAAGAAAATTCCAAAGGCAGAGGTGTAATGGGTGAAAGATCAGCTGCACTGGTGCAGCAGAGTGAATGAGGAATAAGCGGTCATCTAGAGTCAGGAATGCTGTGTGTGATACAGGGCTGCTCAAGATTTCCCATATTGGGTGGCATAAGGCCTGGGAGAACTTAGAAAAAGAGGATGAGTACCATAAAATCTTTACATTAAGGTACAGGCAGCCAGTGGTAAGGATTGGGTCGATGGATGCTTGGGTGAGAATCCGGTTAAAACCGAACTATTCAGTATTGTTCTGTAGGGTAAATAAAAACACCCTATCCTTGTAAATTGCATTAAATATTGGGCGTATTTGATATATTTCACCAGAGTAACAGAACAAGGCCTCTCTTGAGTCCCATATATTGAATTACTAACCTAGCCAGGTCCCCTGGAAGAGGTGATGAACAGAAATGAGACCTTGCGACCAAGGGGAATGGCATCCTGAGGGCAGGTTAACCTACACCCCTCTCGCATACCTCGTGGCCAGTTTAAGGTGGCCACCGATGGAAGCAGGTTTCCTTAACTACAGAATGGTGTGTGGCACAGTGGGGTCTAAAGGGGAGAAATGATTTATGTGAATGGGAGGGAATTAAAAATGATGAATAATGGAGTAGCATCATTGGTAAACCAGCGTGTGTCCTTGCAGTGGATTGCAGCAGGTTTAATCCAAGCCTCTGCTGCATGAGGTTTATTAGTCTGGTGAAAAATGTCTTTTGGGTAGGAAAGGAATAGAAGGATTTGATGTACAACTTCCGCCCCCCCCCCCACCACCCCCCTCAAAAAAACAGCACTTGTTCATTTAGTCTCTTTCATAATCTACCTCTTGTTTTTATTTACAGAAACAAGCGCTGATGGAACAGGTGGCACACCAGGCTGTCGTTATGCAGTTCATTATAGAACTGGGCAGAAGCCTTCATGAAGATCCTCGAGGCTGCTTCAGACAGTTTTTTGAGAAAGCAAAAGTAAGAATATTAACATAAGAGGGAAAAAGAATTGCCATTTTAGAGTTCCCTCCCCATAAATGATGGGGATTCTCACTATAATATTCAATCTAGGCATTGCATAAGTTTTATTTAAAACTGTATTTTCAAATTGCCATTAACTGGAGCTGTTGTATCCTTTAAGGTACTGCTCCAATGCTTGCTTCTATATATAGTGCAACTTTGCACCCTCAAAACTTATGGAAGCATAAAGCATCTACTGTATTTGTTGAACTTGTTCCTTCCTTTCTTCCACTTTACTGTTGGGTACAATAGAAATAACTAGCCCCCGCTCTAGAGAATCTTCAGTAAGTTAGGGGGGAGTTTTGTAGAAATTACACAGCGCTAACGCCATCAGAGTCCGTGGCAATATGAACTGCACATAGTTCATTGGAAGGAGTGAACTTCATGGGCCAAATGGACTTTCTTTGGCCCGTTGTGTTCAGAACCATGGACGCTTACACCACAGAAGGAGGCGACTCGGCCTGTTGTGTCAATGCCAACTCTTTGTTAGAGCAAACCAGCTGGGACCGCTGTCCTAGGAGGAGTGTTTGCTAGTGCTGTTGGGGAGGGTTTAAACTGAAGTGGCAGGGGGTTGGGAACCTGAGCAGGGAGAGAGAGGAAAGCGTAACAGGAAGGGACAGAAGGTATGGAGTAATAGGTAAAGTGTTAAAAAAGGAAAAAGCAGGAACTAAGCGTCACAAAACAGATTTGAAAGTTCTTTATCTGAATGCACGTAGCATTCGTAATAAAATGGACGAGTTAACGGCACAAATAACTACGTATGGGTATGATCTTGTGGCCATTACAGAAACATGGCTGCAGGGTGACAACGACTGGGAATTAAATATGCCAGGGTATTTAACAATCAGGAAGGACAGGCAGGAAGGAAGGGGAGGTGGGGTGGCTATGTTAATAAAGGAAGGAATCACTGTAATACAGAGAAATGATATTGGGACAAAGCATCAAGATAATGAAACAGTTTGGGTGGAGATAAGGAATAATAAGGGAAAAAAAACATTAGTGGGCGTAGTATATAGGCCTCCTAATAGTTGCAACTCTGCTGGAAGAAGTATTAATCAGGAGATAGTCGGGGCATGTAATAAGGGAACAGCCATAATTATGGGGGATTTTAATTATCATATTAACTGGACAAATCAAATTGGGCAGAGCAGCCTTGAGGACGAGTTCATTGAGTGCATCAGGGATGGATTTCTTGAGCAGTATGTAACTGATCCTACAAGGGGGCAGGCAACCTTGGACCTGGTCCTGTGTAATGAGTCAGGATTAATTAATAATGTCCTAGTTAAGGATCCCCTTGGAACGAGCGACCACAACATGGTTGAATTCCATATCCAATTAGAGGGTGAGAAGGTTGATTCTCAAACAAGCGTACTGAGCTTGAATAAAGGAGACTATGATGGTATGAGAGCGGAATTGATTAAAGTGGACTGGGAAAATAGATTAAAGGGTAAGACGGTACATGAGCAGTGGTGTTCATTTAGGGAGTTATTTTACAACTTTCAAAATAAATATATTCCACTGAGGAAAAAAGGGTGTAAAAGAAATGACAGCCATCCGTGGCTAAGTAAAGAAATCAAGGATAGTATCCGACTAAAAACAAGGACATATAAGGTAGCCAAACTTAGTGGGAGGATAGAAGATTGGGAATTCTTCAAAAGACAGCAAAAAGTAACTAAAGGATTGATTAAGAAAGGGAAGTTAGATTATGAAAAGAAATTAGCAAAAAATATAAAAACAGATAGCAAGAGTTTCTATAGTTATATAAAAAGAAAAAGGGTGGCTAAGGCAAACATAGGTCCCTTAGAGGATGAGACCGGGAAATTAATGGTGGGAAACATGGAGATGGCAAAAATGCTGAACAAATATTTTGTTTCAGTCTTTACAGTAGAGGACACTAAGAATATCCCAACACTGGACAAACAGGGGACTCTCGGGGGGGAGGAGCTAAATACGATTAAAATCACTCAGGAGATGGTACTCAGTAAAATAATGGGACTCGAGGCGGATAAATCCCCTGGACCTGATGGCTTCCATCCTAGGGTCTTGAGGGAAGTGGCAGTAGGGATTGTGGATGCTTTGGTGATAGTTTTCCAAAATTCCCTGGACTCAGGAGAGGTCCCGGCAGATTGGAAAACTGCTAATGTAACACCGTTATTTAAAAAGGGTAGTAGGCAGAAGGCTGGAAATTATAGGCCAGTTAGCTTAACATCTGTGGTGGGTAAAATTTTGGAGTCTATTATTAAGGAGACAGTAGTGGAACATTTGGATAAACATAATTTAATAGGACAAAGTCAGCATGGCTTTATGAAGGGGAAGTCATGTCTGACAAATTTGCTTGAGTTCTTTGAGGATATAACGTATAGGGTGGATAAAGGGGAACCAGTGGACATAGTGTATTTAGACTTCCAGAAGGCATTCGACAAGGTGCCACATAAAAGATTATTACTTAAGATAAAAAATCACGGGATTGGGGGTAATATTCTGGCATGGGTGGAGGATTGGTTATCGAACAGGAAGCAGAGAGTTGGGATAAATGGTTCATTTTCGGACTGGCAACCAGTAACCAGTGGTGTTCCACAGGGGTCGGTGCTGGGTCCCCAACTCTTTACAATCTATATTAACGATTTGGAGGAGGGGACCGAGTGCAACATATCAAAATTTGCAGATGATACAAAGATGGGAGGGAAAGTAGAGAGTGAGGAGGACATAAAAAACCTGCAAGGGGATATAGACAGGCTGGGTGAGTGGGCGGAGATTTGGCAGATGCAATATAATATTGGAAAATGTGAGGTTATGCACTTTGGCAGGAAAAATCAGAGAGCAAGTTATTTTCTTAATGGCGAGAGACTGGAAAGTACTGCAGTACAAAGGGATCTGGGGGTCCTCGTGCAAGAAAATCAAAAAGTTGGTATGCAGGTGCAGCAGGTGATCAAGAAAGCCAACGGAATGTTGGCTTTTATTGCTAGGGGGATAGAATATAAAAACAAGGAGGTATTGCTGCAGTTATATAAGGTATTGGTGAGACCGCACCTGGAATACTGCGTACAGTTTTGGTCTCCATACTTAAGAAAGGACATACTTGCTCTCGAGGCAGTGCAAAGAAGGTTCACTCGGTTAATCCCGGGGATGAGGGGGCGGACATATGAGGAGAGGTTGAGTAGATTGGGACTCTACTCATTGGAGTTCAGAAGAATGAGAGGCGATCTTATTGAAACATATAAGATTGTGAAGGGTCTTGATCGGGTGGATGCAGTAAGGATGTTCCCAAAGATGGGTGAAACTAGAACTAGGGGGCATAATCTTAGAATAAGGGGCTGCTCTTTCAAAACTGAGATGAGGAGAAACTTCTTCACTCAGAGGGTGGTAGGTCTGTGGAATTTGCTGCCCCAGGAAGCTGTGGAAGCTACATCATTAGATAAATTTAAAACAGAAATAGACAGTTTCCTAGAAGTAAAGGGAATTAGGGGTTATGGGGAGCGGGCAGGAAATTGGACATGAAGCTGAGTTCGGATCGGTCAATGCCCTGTGGGTGGCGGAGAGGGCCCAGGGGCTATGTGGCCGGGTCCTGCTCCGACTTCTTGTGTTCTTTAGATTTGTGGTTGGGATCAGATCAGCCATGATCTTATTGAATGGCGGAGCAGGCTCGAGGGGCCGATTGGCCTACTCCTGCTCCAATTTCTTATGTTCTTATGTTCTTATGTCACTGCTCTATCTTCCTCTTTATCTACTCTTCCCTTAAAGATGCAATGATGTCTGCCTCAACCTACTCCCCAATATGGTCCTAAAATAATTAAATTTAACTTGGCTAAAGGTAACCTTTTTATTTTTTTTTGTTTCTCTTTCCCCCCCCCCCCCCCACCCACATAGATAGCTGATGAGGGATATATGGAAGCATTTAACACTGAACTAGCAGCGTTTATCCAACGGGTCCGAGAATTTGCGGAAGCAAAAGCTGCGGAGACGGTAACAATGCACAAAGTGGCTCGGCACCGGAATCACCTGGATGTTCGAGGTCTGCATCCTATGGAAGTGTTCGAATCTTTGCCACAGGTAAGCACCCTGCACACTTGAAAAATTACATGAGGTTCACTTTCATCCATCTGGGTGCAGGTTTGCAAGGCAAGACGTTTTCGTAATTAAATTTAATATTCATGAGTGTGTATTTTACTTCTGCAAATGAATTAGTGTATGCTGAATTCAGCAAATTGAATGTTCAGGGTTGCAGCATTCAAAATAAGTGTTTCGGGCCATGCGCATCTTTTTACTTTAACACTTTGTTGTCCAACTTTCTCATTTATTTTCTTCTCTGGACTCCGCCTTCCTCCACTTTGTGTGTGTGTGTGTGTGTGTGTGTGTGTGTGTCCTTTACCACTTCCCACTGTGGCTTACTTACTGCCTCAGTTTTATCCTGTCTTGGCTGACAATTCCACTTTTGTTGTACCAACCATTTGGGTTCATCCATTTTGTTCTATTTTTCCCAACTGGAAAGCAATTCTTCCTGGTGCAGAACCAATGGAAGTTAATCTATTTAAGTTGGTTAGCCCCATTGTTACTAGCCACATTCATTTAACATTGTTTTGGTGCACAATACAGGTGAACTGTGTTACTTCAACGCTCAGATACTTCCTACAAGTTTATCACTCGCACTGCACTTCTAGAAGCCATAATTGCTGGATATGAAAGTTTTACAGACCTAGGAATGAAATGCCATGGGGTAATTCTGTGCTCCCAGCGAGGAGCCCCACTTGCAGGGAGCGTGAGTCGGAGATATTGCCACAACACTTTCTCCAATCCGATAAACTCAATCCCCCGCTCCCTGCAGGAAATGGGAATTGTGGAATCGGCCCTGTAGTCTCCTTTTATAATGACTTCTATCTTCCTTCTAGGAGCTTAAACGGTGTTTCCAGTTGCAAGATGTCCACCTTCTCCAGAACGTGCTTAGCAACATGAACCCTCAGGTACGTTTTATGGGTGTTAGTTCTTTTATAAATTCTGATCACGTTTAAAAAGATCCTGTTTTATTTCTGATTTGCCTCCTGCCTGCTTCCCATCTTCTTTCTAAGGACTGTACTATTTCCCATGAAGGTGGGAGTGGAGCCAGTCCCCCAGCCTGTGTGTGTTTTTATTTAAGCTGGCGTTTGGGTATTGGGAGGAAATTAACCTCCTTTCGAGCTGCAGTGGGTGAATCCACTTCCTCCCAGTGTGACTGAGAGCACAATGCTGACCTTGTTCTCCTTTCCATGGCATATCATATAATCCCAAACTATGCCTTGCAGCGTAATGCTGCTATGTGAAATAGAATTAAGCCGTTGTTGTTAAAGTTAGGGATCCTCTTAATTTAATAAGCTCCCATCATCTATACTTGGATATTCATTATACAGTATAATTTCTTTTTGTATAATTTGTTTTGGAAATTCTCATCCATTCCAGATATTTATGAATAAATTATTGGTGTAATAGGATTGAGAAATTGGCCATTGATGGAAATGCTATGTTGAAATATTTGATATGATACTGTTTGCTACTTGTAAGTGGTGTTTGTAGTCTCTCCCTTTTTATTCTAGTGGAAAGCAGTGTATTTGGACACAAGTTGATCTGAGTGCAGGCCTTTGGTGCATCACATGCTGGAGCATCAATGTGCATTGCCAAGTAGTGTGGAATACGGAAATAAAAGAAGAAAATGCTGGAAAACAGGTCGGGTCGGGCAGCATCTGTGGAAAGAGAAAGAGTTAATGTTTCAAGTCAGTGACCTTTCATCAGAACTCATTGACCTGAAACGTTAACTCAGTTTCTCTCACTGCAGATGCTGCCTGACCTGCTGAGTGTTTTCCAGCATCTACAGTATTTTACTTTTGTTTTAGTGTGGAGCATGGATTCAGTTTGCCTCCATGTTGGAGATGAGCTGATAGTGGCAGGGAAAGTTGCAGATACTGAACATCCTGCCCACTCTGTCCATATATTTTTTAATGGAAATCTTTTTTTTTATTCGTTCACGGGATGTGGGCGTCGCTGGCAAGGCAGGCATTTATTGCCCATCCCTAATTGCCCTCGAGAAGGTGGTGGTGAGCCGCCTTCTTGAACCGCTGCAATCCGTGTGGTGACGGTTCTCCCACAGTGCTGTTAGGAAGGGACTTCCAGGATTTTGACCCAGCGACAATGAAGGAACGGCGATATATTTCCAAGTCGGGATGGTGTGTGACTTGGAGGGGAAGGTGCAGGTGGTGTTGTTCCCATGCGCCTGCTGCCCTTGTCCTTCTAGGTGGTAGAGGTCGCGGGTTTGGGAGGTGCTGTCGAAGAAGCCTTGGCGAGTTGCTGCAGTGCATCCTGTGGATGGTGCACACTGCAGCCACAGTGCGCCGGTGGTGAAGGGAGTGAATGTTTAGGGTGGTGGATGGGGTGCCAATCAAGCGGGCTGCTTTATCTTGGATGGTGTCGAGCTTCTTGAGTGTTGTTGGAGCTGCACTCATCCAGGCAAGTGGAGAGTATTCCATCACACTCCTGACTTGTGCCTTGTAGATGGTGGAAAGGCTTTGGGGAGTCAGGAGGTGAGTCACTCGCCGCAGAATACCCAGCCTCTGACCTGCTCTCGTAGCCACAGTATTTATATGGCTGGTCCAGTTAAGTTTCTGGTCAATGGTGACCCCCAGGATGTTGATGGTGGGGGATTCGGCGATGGTAATGCCGTTGAATGTCAAGGGGAGGTGGTTAGACTCTCTCTTGTTGGAGATGGTCATTGCCTGGCACTTATCTGGCGCGAATGTTACTTGCCACTTATCAGCCCAAGCCTGGATGTTGTCCAGGTCTTGCTGCATGCAGGCTCGGACTGCTTCATTATCTGAGGGGTTGCGAATGGAACTGAACACTGTGCAGTCATCAGCGAACATCCCCATTTCTGACCTTATGATGGAGGGAAGGTCATTGATGAAGCAGCTGAAGATGGTTGGGCCTAGGACACTGCCCTGAGGAACTCCTGCAGCAATGCCTTGGGGCTGAGATGATTGGCCTCCAACAACCACTACCATCTTCCTTTGCTAGGTATGACTCCAGCCACTGGAGAGTTTTCCCCCTGATTCCCATTGACTTCAATTTTACAAGGGCTCCTTGGTGCCACACTCGGTCAAATGCTGCCTTGATGTCAAGGGCAGTCACTCTCACCTCAACTCTGGAATTCAGCTCTTTTGTCCATGTTTGGACCAAGGCTGTAATGAGGTCTGGAGCCGAGTGGTCCTGGCAGAACCCAAACTGAGCATCGGTGAGCAGGTTATTGGTGAGTAAGTGCCGCTTGATAGCACTGTCGACGACACCTTCCATCACTTTGCTGATGATTGAGAGTAGACTGATGGGGCGGTAATTGGCCGGATTGGATTTGTCCTGCTTTTTGTGGACAGGACATACCTGGGCAATTTTCCACATTGTCGGGTGGATGCCAGTGTTGTAGCTGTACTGGAACAGCTTGGCTAGAGGCGCAGCTAGTTCTGGAGCACAAGTCTTCAGCACTACAGCTGGGATGTTGTCAGGGCCCATAGCCTTTGCTGTATCCAGTGCACTCAGCCGTTTCTTGATATCACATGGAGTGAATCGAATTGGCCGAAGACTGGCTTCCGTGATGGTGGGGATATCGGGAGGAGGCTGAGATGGATTATCCACTCGGCACTTCTGGCTGAAGATGGTTGCAAACGCTTCAGCCTTGTCTTTTGCACTCACGTGCTGGACTCCGCCATCATTGAGAATGGGGATGTTTGCAGAGCCTCCTCCTCCCGTTAGCTGTTTAATTGTCCACCACCATTCACGACTGGATGTGGCAGGACTGCAGAGCTTTGATCTGATCCGTTGGTTGTGGAATCGCTTAGCTCTGTCTATAGCATGTTGCTTCCGCTGTTTAGCATGCATGTAGTCCTGAGTTGTAGCTTCACCAGGTTGGCACCTCATTTTTAGGTACGCCTGGTGCTGCTCCTGGCATGCTCTTCTACACTCCTCATTGAACCAGGGTTGATCCCCTGGCTTGTTGGTAATGGTAGAGTGAGGAATATGCCGGGCCATGAGGTTACAGATTGTGCTGGAATACAATTCTGCTGCTGCTGCTGATGGCCCACAGCGCCTCATGGATGCCCAGTTTTGAGCTGCTAGATCTGTTCTGAATCTATCCCATTTAGCACGGTGGTAGTGCCACACAACACGTTGGATGGTGTCCTCAGTGCGAAGACGGGATTTCATCTCCACGAGGACTGTGCGGTGGTCACTCCTACCAATACTGTCATGGACAGATGCATTTGCGACAGGTAGATTGGTGAGGACGAGGTCAAGTAAGTTTTTCCCTCGTGTTGGTTCGCTCACCACCTGCCGCAGGCCCAGTCTAGCAGCTATGTCCTTCAGGACTCGGCCAGCTCGGTCAGTAGTGGTGCTACCGAGCCACTCTTGGTGATGGACATTGAAGTCCCCCACCCAGAGTACATTTTGTGCCCTTGCTACCCTCAGTGCTTCCTCCAAGTGGTGTTCAACATGGAAGAGGACTGATTCATCAGCTGAGGGAGGACGGTAGGTGGTAATCAGCAGGAGGTTTCCTTGCCCATGTTTGACCTGATGCCATGAGATTTCATGGGGTCCAGAGTCAATGTTGAGGACTCCCAGGGCCACTCCCTCCTGACTGTATATCACTGTACCGCCACCTCTGGTGGGTCTGTCCTGCCGGTGGGACAGGACATACCCAGGGATGGTGATGGAAGTGATGGAAGAGTCTGGGACGTTGGCTGAAAGATATGATTCTGTGAGTATGGCTATGTCAGGCTGTTGCTTGACTAGTCTGTGGGACAGCTCTCCCAATTTTGGCACAAGTCCCCAGATGTTAGTAAGGAGGACCTTGCAGGGTCGACTGGGCTTGGTGTTTTGCCGTTGTCGTGTCCAGTGCCTAGTGGTCCGATGCCGGGTGGTCCGTCCGGTTTTATTCTTATTATGACTTTTCGTAGCGAGATTTTACAACTGAGTGGCTTGCTAGGCCATTTCAGAGGGCAATTAAGAATCAACCACATTGCTGTGGGTCTGGAGTCACATATTGGCCAGACCGGGTAAGGGCGGCAGGCTTCCTTCCCTAAAGGACATTAGTGAACCAGATGGGTTTTTACGACAATCCGGTAGTTTCATGGCCATCATTACTGATACTAGTATTTTAATTCCAGATTTTTATTTAATTAATTAAATTTAATTAATTAATTGAATTTAAATTCGCCAGCTGCCGTGGTGGGATTTGAACTCATGACTCTGGATTTTAGTCCAGGCCTCTGGATTACTAGCCCAGTAACATAACCACTATGCTACCGTAAGGTCCTTGAATTCAAGGCATTCTTGTGTGTTGGCACCATATGCCTTGGAGTAATTCGACTGTGGCATACATAATGAGCATCTGAACTCATCTAGAGTTGCTTGATGAGGTACTGAGTAGAAATGAGTAGTTCCTCCTTCGTTCTGTTCCCTTGTTTCCCAACCCCCTTTCCATAAGGGAGAGAAAATGAGAGGAATTAAGTTGCTTCATTCATAGCGCAATTAGTGGGGCACAGCGTGGGTGGGGGGAAAAAGAAAGAACGAACTTGCATTGATATAGTGCCTTTCGCATCCTCAGGATGCCCCAAAGTGTTTCACAGCCAATGAATTACTTTTGAAGTGTAGTCAATATTCATAGGCAGACGTGGCTGCCAATTCGTGCACAGCAAGATCCCACAACCAGCAATGATTTTGTTCTGGAGCTGTTGACTGAAGGATACATGGTGGCCAGGAAACTGGGAGGACTCCCCCATTCTTCAAATATCCGATGGGATCTTTTTATGCCACACTGAAGAGGCGGATAGGGTTTTGGTTTAACTTCTCATCCAAAAGACGGAACCTCTGACAATATAGCACTCCCCCCAGTTCTGCACTGCAGAGTCGCCACATTATGTGCTCACATCCTGATTGGGACTTGAACCCACCGTCTTCTGACTCAAGTGAGAGTGCTACCACTGGACCAAGCTGACAGGAGGGGAGGGAATTTTGCCTTTGTGCATCAGTGTAAAATGGGCGATAGTGAATTGGCAGCCTTTTTTTTTTCTCCCAATTTTAATTTCCATTGAAGTCAATGTATGATATGATAGTTGGGATCTAACATGTAAGAAAATAACTTTTGAAATGAGTAAAATACCTGATATTAAAAAAAGGTTTATTCCAGATAGTGGTCACTCCCAGTCCAGATTTTGCACCTTTATCCTCGCTGTAATGTCAACAGTGCACTTTTATCATCAGGGTATTAGCTTTGCATTTCTATCCACTACAGGTTGCCGAACATTACTTGCAGCATTGTATAGGTGCAGGCCTAAGGATCTACAATACTAAAGAAGCCAAAGAAGAAAGAAATGAAGAACCTAAAATGGACATATCTTAAATGTTTGGCAATAACGCTGTCTACTAGACATCTGCATAAAACATTTTCAGTACAGTGGAAGAAAAGCCGGCTATTTTTGTAGGTAACTGTTAACTTGCCTGTTCGAATGCTGCACTTTATACTCGTCAGGATTGTTTAAAAAAAAAAGTCTAGTTAATAAGTTTTATTGAAACCCAAATTGTTGGTAGTATGATTTGGATCTATTCAAGTGTCTGATGCTGACTGTTTTGAAGTACAGGATTTGCTAGTCGCCTTTTTCCCTTCTTCCCATCCTACGCTGGCCAAGATCTCTTTTGGTTTAGTTTTGCTAAGTATCAGTCGGATTGCACAGTGAATTATGCTGGAGTGCAGATTTTACCCTCCTTTGTTGCTCGGGTGGATGAGGGCTTGCTCGGGTGGATGAGGGCTTGCTCGGGTGGATGAGGGCTTGCTCGGGTGGATGAGGACTTGCTCAGGTGGCTCCTGGGTGGCAAGCTCCAACAGGAGCAGTCCAGTCAGAAACATTTATTTAAAAAAAATACAAAATCAAGTTACACACTAACAAAATAGGGAATAGAGTTGGGGTAACGTGGGCTGGTGCCTTTGATTTTCACCACATGGTATATTTTTCTCCTTTTGATATTGTTAGCAATAAAGTTGTTAGAGTATGAAACAGATTTCCCTACTCATACCGATTTTTCAATAATGTTAGTGGAAAATACACCTGTAAGTTGATCAGATCCAAAATGCTGAAGCCCAGAAATTTAAAAATAATGAAATGAAAATTTATGGAAAACAAGGAAAGGTGATGCCTGTTCTTTCAAGGTGAGTCCAATTACACCAAGTCCCCTTGTCTCCCATGGTACTGTTCTTGGTTTTAAAAAAAAATTGTCCTTTGCAATGGTGGTTTTGTATCTGTTTAATTCTTCTATAAGAAATGCTGTTTTAGCAATGTCTGTACTATTGACTAAATTTAATAAGCTGACCAGATGGAAGGTATTGATTCCAAAGGACTTGCAAAGAACTAAAACTGCGTTCCCCTTTTATGCACATAGTATTTCAGCCTTTACCTAAGAATTAATGGAGCTGGAATGTCGACTGAGTACACAGAGTAGTGGAGCTCCCTCAGTTGCTTTCAGTATGACAGCCAGCTGAGAGAATTTACACCTGTACACTGTCTGCAATGGAAAAGAATCCTGATATGTGCAATGCATATTTTAGAGAACAAATTGCTGTGGAACAAGTCCTGAGACAGGTGCCTGTGGTACGTAGAGAGGATGGAGCAGAGGATTTAAGCAGGGCAGTTCAGTCTTGACTCCATTGTCAGATTATACTTGCACGCCTTCAAATCGGCATGACTGTGAAACCAGCTGTCCATCTCCCTGCCAAGTGGGTCTGGATTACAGTAGCACAGATAGATCTGAGTAACCATAAAGCGTTTGAGAGGTCAGAATTTACTGATGCTGGTTTCCAGTTAACCTGTAAAACATAATGAACCTTTTAATTATAACTGGTTTTGTATGTTTTTCCACAGAGTGCCTTTCTTCTGTGTGGCCCTTGAAGTTCTGTGAAGTTGATAGGGGGAATCCAATAATTTGCCTAGATTTTAGGAGACTTCCATACAAATCGTTAACCTCTCTCAACTTTGCAGAGCTGCAGGGACTTAGAGAAATTGTACTTCATGAAAAACACACATTGATTTGATGTACTCTTGTGAATAAACATTCCAGCCATTGCTGTGAGAGATGGGAACGAATGTAAAAAGCTCTACTGAATGACTGGACAAATTAAACCTGATTCAGAGTACCAAGGCTGGTACAGCACATAAGGTGTACAACCACATGTACTCCACTTAGACGAAGAGCTTGATGCCAGAATGTGTGGAGTTAGGTTACAGTTCTAGAGTGAGCCTCACTCAACTGCCAGCCATCGATCTCGTAGAGAGAGAGTTTTAAACTCTATTCTGATTAATCTGTTACTATTTACTGATGGTTTTCTCAATCTTGTACTGGCCAATTTAATCAGCATTTATAATGTACCTGCTTGTGGGTAAATCATATTATTTTGCCAAGTCTCTTTACCTACAAATCTGCACAGGTGGGCAGTAAAATGTGCACTTTTGATTAGTATTAAGAATGCTGAACAGACTTAATTTTTGCACTGATGTATTTACAATGCTTTTTTTAATGGTTAACGATAGTTGCTTGGTCCTGCATAAATGTATTAAAATATGGAAGATAGTGTTAGAGATAATCCCTTCTCCCCCACCGTGGTGTCTCTGAAATGAGATTTTGAAAGTATCAGATGCTTGGTTTGGTTTGGTTTTAGCTTTGGTTTGGTTTTAGCTTTGGTTCTTTACTTTCCTACAGCATTATGCTGGTTCTGTAGCATATAATTCTTCTTTGAATTACTGATGCCATCTTTGGTATTGGCTTGGCATGCCTACCTCGGTTAGTTTAGTCCTGGGTGAATCCACCAATGTTCACTTCAGAATCTGCATAAGTCAGGCAGGGCTCCTAGCTCAAACTGTTCGCTAACGTTGAGCATCTTTGGGTTCATTCTGGATGATTCATCTGAGGCAATAGCTACTTTCTGGAATTGCAGCCAGAATTTCTTCTCAAGGGAGAAGGAAATTGGGGAGGCATAGTCAGCCAGTAGCAACCTTAAACAACAGCTTCTGGTTCACGGTGTCCTGTTGGTGCAATCCAGGTCTTGTATACTGAATGGCATTTTGGACAGGGGAAACTTGGTTTGATAATTAGAAAAGCTTTATTCAGGTAATAAAACTGGATAGAAATGCTATTTATTTTCTCTTGTTTCTCCCCTTTTTTTCCAAGGAAAAAAATGTAATATGGAAATGGGTTTCACAGTCAGTATATTTAACAATAATTCAGAATTGTTTGTAATGATTAACAGAAAAAACATGTGTGTATACATAATAGCGTGGCGGAATGCTTTTTGGTTTGGTTTCAAATTGAGTTTGTGCGCAGCCTTGCTTATCAATGAGTTTGAATTAAAACGAGCAAAGTTCAAACACTAAATTGCTTCTAGTTGAATGTGCAAAGTTTGCTTTCTGACAATTACAAAAATTGTAATTAATAAAATGGCTGTATTTTACATTTATTTGGCTAATCCTTTTGGGTATAACAAACTCCTGTGCTTTCACTTAAGGGGTAGATTTTGTACACATGAGGACTTTCTACACACAACACACATGAAACGTTTTTTATGTGGATCTTGGAATAATAACATCAAATATGCAATTCAACTTCAAATATGTAGTAATGTATGGTCGTTACTGCACCTGCTTGAGTACATCAGGCAACCTATGAGAGCCACCAAATGGAAATCATGTAAGTAATAGTCAACAACTCCATTATTGTTATCATGTGACTACCAGGATAGTGGAAGGTGAACTAGATGGACCTTGATCTTTTTTCATCTAGCAATTCCGATGTTGAGAGCTGCAGGTTGGAAGAAAAAAATTGTTTTCACAGGAAACTAGTTAGTGTTAGCTAATACTTGTAGAATTTGCTCCATTTATTTCATTTATATTGGGTAGTCATTTTTCCTCTTTTTTTAATGCCAAGGATTGATTTCTTGCCAGGGTACGGTTCTGGAACCTTGACCCAAGGGACCGATATTCATGAGGGAGCCTTGACAGTGAGTGTTGGCAGGCTATTTGACTGGGGAATCACAAGTGTGCCAAATCCTGTCCTTGCACATCTATATTTCCAGCAGGAGTTGCTGAATAGCAAACAGCAGCAGGAACCCTGACTCTACCTTCCCTAACCTGGGATACCAAGGCCTCCAACTGCCCTGCCAGAGATCATCTAACTCAGCACAAATCAGCGATCGAACCAGAGTCATTCCTAGTCTGTATATTTATTTGGCAAAAGTCTAATCCGTTTTTTGTCTGTATAGCTCAGCTACTCACTTGATAAACTCGGTCTTCACTCAAGACATATTTGGTATTTTTAATCCTGTATTAATTTACTCCCTCGCCCTCCCAACACACGCTTTTTAAAATTGTTTAGTTGTAAGTCCTTCTGCATGTTAATTCACTTGTGATATAGAGTAAACTCTTTGAAGGTGGTCAACATACATATTACACTGCATGCTCGTGGCAACTAAACACATTGGTTAATAAAACAGTAGTAATTATTACATTGTCTCAAACTTAAAAGAACTCTCTTACTCATTAAGTCAGCAATACTAGGAGATATCTGAACTTGGCAAGTACCACCTTAAATGTCTGCATGTAGAGATCCATTTGTAACAACATTTTCATTACAGTTGTGAAGAGAAGCTGAAATTAAAGCTTATGGTCTATTAATTTCAAACACTAAATAAGGAGAATGTTGAACAGAACAGTACCATTTTAATTCACCAGAAGAAATTTCAAGGCTGTTCTTTTATTTTGTGGAAACGTTGGACCACTAATAATGTTCAGTTCTTTAAATTAAAACCAGCTTATTGTGGAAGAGGTTTTGCTGGTGTTAGAAGATTGTTCATGGTATTAGAGGAAATTACTTGTTTTTTGGTTGAGCTTTTCAATCTATTTTTTATTGGAAACTAATGTGCCTTCACTGATGAAGCTCCAAACACCTTGGACTTCATTTTAGCACTCGCTATCGGGTGCGTTCCTGGCGGGGGGGGGCTCCGAAAATTGGGGAATCCCGGAGCGGGTTCGGAGCCCGGCTCCAACCCGCCCACTTCCGGGTTCCCCACAGACGCGCCGGCGTGCGCGCGCAGGTGGGAATCCCGCAGGCAATTAAAGCCAGCGGGATGCCACTTAAAAGTATTTACGTAGGTATTTCAGGTCATTAACAGACCTGATTAAGTGAATATGTGAGGAGGGGTGGGATTTTATAGACAACTGGGACTGTTTCCCATACTGAGGGAAACACTCCCAGTTGAATTGGACGTGTTGCAGCTGTCAGCCTGTGGCAGCTGCAAAGGTCCATTTGACAGGTGGGGGGTGGGGAGACAAAGTTTGGCCTCCACCACCCTCCTCCTGACAAGAAAATTCACCAACTTGCACACTTACCCCCGGGGTCCAGAGACATGTACCTACCTTGCGGACCCCCTCAGATGTACATCTTCCGGATGGGGGCCGCTGTAGCTGCAGTCATGACCTCCTTGGAGGGCGAACAGCATCACCAGCCTCGCCGTCCACCTCTGACACGTGGAGCTCCACAACAGAGTGCTGTGACACATCCACCTGCACAGCAGGAGGGAGGGCAACCGCAGAGAGAGATGTGTCGCAGAGGGCACTACCCTCGCCACAGGGTCCACAGACAGAGGCTTAGCTTCCTGGACCTCTCCGCGCAGCAGTGCACACGGAGGCTCAAAGTCACTCGACATGTAGTCGTGGACATCTGCAGCCTCCTTCATGCTGAGCTGCTCCCGGTTGGCCCGAGCACCATCTTCTTACCTGTCGCTGTCAAAGTCACCACTGCCCTCAACAACTTCTCCTCCGCATCCTTCCAGGATGCCACCGGGGACATAGCCGACGTCTCCACAAAAGAGCCCTGCAAATACACCTACACCACTCTGCAGTGACACAATGGGTGTCATCAGTTGTGGGTCTTCATTGTGATCCTCAGGAAAGGGCATTATTGCACAAACCAGACAAGATTCACAAAGACGTGGCAGTAGTGGTGCCAATATATGTAATGTGAGTTGGTCAGAAATTCAATATAAGTAACAACCATGACAAACCCTCAAACACCCTTGTGCATCCCCTTCATGCTCACGACACGTTTGCCTTACGCTGCCTACTGCACGTATGTGATGCATGCCCTGTGGCTGCAGCACAGGTAGTGGCAGGTTGAGTGAGGCTGACTGTGAAAGAGATGCACGAGAGGGTGAGTATGAGATAAAGCCATGAGATTGTATAAGGATTGGGTTGAGTGGTAGTGGCGGGATGAGTACTGGCGAGGTGAGTAAGTGCAGGTAAGATGAGGATGAGCTTTGAGTGGGTATGAGGGGTGATGTGACAGTAGTGTTGGCAGTGCAGAAGGAGATGTGGGGCGGGGGCGGTGATGTGACAGATGGAGTGTAGGGGAATGAGTAAGTGTACTCACTTTGGCTGACCTACTTAGGTCATTGGAGCGCCTCCTGCACTGTATGCAGGTGGGCGATATGCTGGTGGTGCAGGTGACCTCCTCTGCCACCTCGAGCCAGGCCTTCCTGGTGGCAGAGCAGGCTGCTTCCTCCCGCCCGCCGGGGGGGGGGGGGGGTGAAGATCCCTGTCCTCCCCCTCCTCCTCACCCCATGTATTGATACCTGGAATGAGGCATCATTAAACTGGGAGCAGCCTTCCCCCTGGGCTGCTCCATGCTGTAATTTTTCCTCTTTGTTGCAGCATCTGTCAGTGGAGGACTGCCCCTTTAAATAGAGCTCCTCCAGCTGACAGACCTTACTGCACATGCGCAGATCAGCAGTGGGGAACCCGGAAGACCAGGTAAGTGGATCCAATTAGGCTGCGATGGGGGGGGGGGGCAGACTAATTTCATTGGGCGCGTTACCCACGTGCCCAATAGCCCCCCCGCCACGAACCCGCAGCCCTGCTAACATCGAGCCCCTTGTATCAGTTTTTCTGCTTTGTCATCTTTAATAACTTTTTGCCCAGTGTCCTTGTCTGGTGCCAATTGCTAGTAAGCAGAGATAAAGATTTGCTGAAAATCGACATAGGTTGGACTCCGCGAGTGGGCTTCACTAAATCAAGAGGGACAGATGCTGTGAAACTTGATAGAGCAGAGTTCTGGTTGGATGCTGCTGTCATGGCAATTGGTTCTAAGCTTGGACTGAGTTACCTTCAGGCTATCTGGCCCTATCCCACCTAGCATAGTTTGAAGATCATTTCCCAGCACTACACCTAGTCCCTTGATAGGGCAAATAATGAGAAACTGTTTCCACTGGCAGGAGGGTCAGTAACCAGAGGACGCAGATTTAAGATAACTGGCAACAGAACTGGGGAGAGATAAGGAGAATTTTTTTTACGCTGTGAGTTGTTATGATTTGGAATGCACTGGTGGAAGCAGATTCAGTAGTAACTTTCAAAAGGAAATTGGATAAATACATGAAAATGCAAGATTTGCAGGGCTATGGAGAAAGAGCAGAGGAGTGGGACTAATTGGATAGCTCTTTCAAAGAGCCGACACAGGCATGATGGGCTGAACGATTCCTGTGTTGTAAGATTCTATGATTAGCATCCATATTGTGTTCTGCTAATAAGCAGCGTGTCCAACCAGTGCTGAAAATGCTGATGTTTGGAGTGGATTAAACACTAACACCGGCAGAGGCAGAGCTTTATTAAATTTAATTTAAATGCAAAAACTTTAAGTTTTTGACCACTGCAGGTCCACAGCAGAGTATCTGAAAGTGGCAACTAACTACTCCTGGGAAGTAGTGGAGCAGTACATGAATGAGAATCTTAACATCGGTATCAAGAAATGTCTTAAAGGGACATTGCACCAGTGATTCCTGGACTTGAACAATTTTATGTGAAAGCACAAAGAATGGTTCATTGTAAGCAGGGAGGGAGGAAGGGAGAAGACAAGTGCTGGTTTTTAGGGAGGGTGTTCCAAACAGAAGGAAAGTAATGACAAAGAACACTCAAAATTGGTGGAGCAGAGGGTGAACAGGATGAAGAACCTTTCAGCTGCAAATGCACAGAGGTAGAAGATATCACAGAGGTAGGGTGATGTGAATCTATGAAAGGATTTGAAAAGTAAGTGGATCTTCAAATCAATTTGCTGGAGCTTGGTAAGGACAGAGGAGATGGGTGTGCAGGAAGGGGTTTGAGCATGTTGAAATTTGTGGAACGTGAACACAGGAAGGGCCAGCAAGGTGAGCGTTGAAGAAAAGTCAAGCGTCAAGGTGGTAAAGGTATGGGGAGGAGGTAGAGACTGGCCACATTTGAGTCGGAAAAAAAGGCTATTGGCATCAAACTCTGTTCCCTAGCCACCAACTTCATCCCTCTCCTGGCCAGTCTGAGGCTGAACCAGACCGTTCGCAAACTTGGCTTCCTATTTAACCCCGACCCCATATCTGCTCCATCACCAAGACCGCCTACTTCCACCTCCATAGCATCGCCCGTCGCCGCCCCGCCTCAGCTCATCTGCTGAAACCCTCATCCCTGCCTTTGTTACCTTTAGACTTGATTATTCCAATGCTCTCCTGGCCGGCCTCCCACCTTCTACCATCCATAAACTGGAGTTCATCCAAAACTCTGCTGCCTGTATCCTAACTTGCACCAAGTCCCATTCACCCATAACCCCTGTACTCACTGGCCTACAATGGCTCCTGGTCTGGCAATGCGTTGATCTTAAATTCTCATCCTCGTTTTAAAATCTCTCCATGGCCTCGTCCCTCCCTATCTCTGTAACCTCCTCCAGCTCTGCAACCCTCAGAGATCTCTGATTGTCCACTTGCACATCCCAGATTTTCATCGCGTGACCATGTCTTAGGAATTCCCTCCCTAATCCTCTCTGCCTCTCTTCCTTCAAGATGCTTTTTAAAACCCACCTCTTTGACCAAGCTTTTGCCTGCTGTCCTGATATCTGACGTGGGTTGGTGTCAAATTTTGTTTGATAACACTCGTGAAGCGCTTTGGGACGTGTTGCTACGTTAAAGGCGCTATATAAATGTAAACAATCTTACAACACCAGGTTATAGTCCAACAATTTTATTTGAAAATCACAAGCTTTCGGAGGCTTCCTCCTTCGTCAGGTGAATGTCAGGAAATCCTTGAACGTTTCGCATTTATATTCAGAGAACAATACCTGGTGATTACAGATAATCTTTCCAACTGCCCGTTGTCAAGGCAATCAAAGTGTTCAGACAGAGAGGTGTTACCTACAGGACCACTGAATATACAAACGGCCAGAACACAAAAGAGAGAGAGAGAGAGAGGGAGAAACATCCGAAAGGAAGAGAAAGACTGAAAATGAACCGTTGAATTAAAGACAGATAACTTTTATTCGCTGGTGGGGTTACGTGTAGCGTGACATGAACCCAAGATCCCGGTTGAGGCCGTCCTCATGGGTGCGGAACTTGGCTATCAATTTCTGCTCAACGATTTTGCGTTGTCGTGTGTCTCGAAGGCTGCCTTGGAGTACGCTTACCCGGAGATCGGTGGCTGAATGTCCTTGACTGCTGAAGTGTTCCCCGACTGGGAGGGAACCCTCCTGTCTGGCGATTGTTGCGCGGTGTCCGTTCATCCGTTGTTGCAGTGTCTGCACGGTCTCGCCAATGTACCATGCTCCGGGGCATCCTTTCCTGCAACGTATGAGGTAGACAACGTTGGCCGAGTTACAGGAGTATGAACCATGTACCTGGTGGGTGGTGTCCTCTCGCGTGATGGTGGTATCTGTGTCGATGATCTGGCATGTCTTGCAGAGGTTGCTGTGGCAGGGTTGTGTGGTGTTGTGGACGCTGTTCTCCTGAAAGCTGGGTAATTTGCTGCAAACGATGGTCTGTTTGAGGTTGGGTGGCTGTTTAAAGGCGAGTAGTGGAGGTGTGGGGATGGCCTTAGCGAGGTGTTCGCTGTCATCGATGACATGTTGAAGGCTGCGGAGAACACGGCGTAGTTTCTCCGCTTCGGGGAAGTACTAGACCACGAAGGGTACTCCGTTGGTTGTGTCCCGTGTTAGTCTTCTGAGGAGGTCTATGCGATTTTTCGCTGTGGCCCGTCGGAACTGTCGATCGACGAGTCGAGCGTCATATCCCATTCTTACGAGGGCATCTTTCAGCGTCTGTAGGTGTTCATCGCGTTCCTCCTCGTCTGAGCAGATCCTGTGTATTCGCAGGGCCTGTCCATAGGGGATGGCCTCTTTGACGTGGTTAGGGTGGAAGCTGGAAAAGTGGAGCATCGTGAGGTTGTCCATGGGCTTGCGGTAGAGTGAGGTACCGAGGTGCCCGTCTTTGATGGAGATTTGTGTGTCCAAGAAAGAAACCGATTCTGAGGAGTAGTCCATGGTGAGCTTGATGGTGGGATGGAACTTGTTGATGTTATCGTGTAGTCTCTTTAGTGATTCTTCGCCGTGGGTCGTCGATGTATCTGATGTATAGCGTTGGTTGGAGGTTCTGTGCAGTGAAGAAGTCCTGCTCGAACTTGTGCATGAAAATGTTGGTGTATTGGGGTGCGAATTTGTTCCCCATGGCTGTTCCGTGTGTTTGGGTAAAGAACTGGTTATCGAGGGTGAAGACATTGTGATCCAGGATGAAGCGGATGAGTTGTAGGATGGCGTCTGGAGATTGGTTGTTGTTGGTGTTGAGTATTGATGCTGTTGCAGCGATGCCGTCATTGTGGGGGATACTGGTGTAGAGTGCCGAGACGTCCATCGTGGTGAGAAGTGTTCCTGGTTCAACTGGTCCGTGGGTACTGAGTTTATGTAGGAAGTCTGTAGTGTTGCGACAGAAGCTGGGGGTTCCCTGTACGATGGGTTTCAGGATGCCCTCGACGTATCCAGAGAGGTTCTCACACAGGGTTCCGTTGCCTGATACGATAGGACGTCCGAGTGTGTTGGCTTTGTGTATCTTTGGGAGGCAGTAGAAGTCTCACGCGGGGAGTACGTGGGATGAGAGCGTGTAGGATGCTTTGAAGGTCTGGATCGAAGGTCTTGATCAGTTTGTTGAGCCGGTGGGTGTGTTCTTTGGTCGGATCTGCGGGTAACCGTCTGTAGCGTTCCTGGTTGTCCAGTTGTCGGTATGCTTCTTTGCAATAGTCCGTTCTGTTCTGTATGACGATGGCTCCTCCTTTGTCCGCTGGTTTGATGACGATGTTGCGGTTGGTCTTGAGAGCGTTGATGGCGTTGCGTTGTGCTCGGGTGACATTCTGGACTGTCTTGTGAGTGCGGCTGATGAATCTGGCATTGACGCATTTCCTGACAGCTTGAGCATACATGTCAAGCTTAGGGCAGCGACCCTCCGGAGGAGTCCAGTTTGACTCTTTCCTCTTCGGTTGCTGTACCGCGGATCCCTCTGCTGTTCCGGATCGTTGATTGTCTCAATGGGTTCGCTGCTGAAATCTTGGGATTTGTGGAAGAATTCCCGGAGCCTCATTCTCCTGATGAATTCCTCTGTGTCCGCCGCGAGACCAATGGGGTCCATTTTGGTAGTGGGGCAGAAATTGAGCCCTCGGCTGAGAACCTCGATTTCGTCTGGTTGAAGGGTGTGGTCGGACAAATTGACGATAGACTTCCCTGTGGTTGCAACCGTGGTACCGGGGAAGCATGGTTGATGCTGGTGGTGATGCCGAGTTTCTCAAGCTTCCTGCTCTTGGTTTTCATGTAGGTAGCGTAGTTCCGTTGCCTCGTCTGTTTGGCGGTGTCTCGTAGCTGGTCTGCTGCGTCCTGAGTACAGGTTGAGAGTATGGACTCTATCTTGGTTTCGAGGTAGCGGCGTCTGCTGTAGAGTTGGTGTACGAGATGGTTGCGGAGTGTGCGAGAGGTACGACGGCAGAGTCTCTCAGCGTAATCCGAGTTGTATGTGGACTTGAGTGGGTTCGTGATCTGTAGTCCTTTCGGGATCTTGTCTGCTTTCTTGCAGCTCTGTAAAAACTTGATGTCTGTGTCTATATGCGCGATCTTCTTGGATATCCTTTCCACTGTGAGCCGGCAGTTTGTGGTAGCCATGATGTGGAGATGCCGGTGATGGACTGGGGTTGACAAATGTAAACAATCTTACAACACCAGGTTATAGTCCAACAATTTTATTTGAAAATCACAAGCTTTCGGAGGCTTCCTCTGCAAGACATGCCAGATCATCGACCCAGATACCACCATCACACGAGAGGACACCACCCACCAGGTACATGGTTCATACTCCTGTGACTCGGCCAACATTGTCTACCTCATACGTTGCAGGAAAGGATGCCCCGGAGCATGGTACATTGGCGAGACCATGCAGACACTGCAACAACGGATGAACGGACACCGCGCAACAATCGCCAGACAGGAGGGTTCCCTCCCAGTCGGGGAACACTTCAGCAGTCAAGGACATTCAGCCACCGATCTCCGGGTAAGCGTTCTCCAAGGCGGCCTTCGAGACACACGACAATGCAAAATCGTCAAGCAGAAATTGATAGCCAAGTTCCGCACCCATGAGGACGGCCTCAACCGGGATCTTGGTTTCATGTCACGCTACACGTAACCCCACCAGCGAATAAAAGTTATTTGTCTTTAATTCAACAGGTCATTTTCTGTCTCTCTCTTCCTTTTGGATGTTTCTCCCTCTCTCTCTCTCTCTCTGTTTTGTGTTCTGGCCGTTTGTATATTCGGTGGTCCTGTAGGTAACACCTCTCTGTCTGAACACTTTGATTGCCTTGACAACGGGCAGTTGGAATGATTATCTGTAATCACCAGGTATTGTTCTCTGACTATAAATGCGAAACGTTCAAGGATTTCCTGACATTCACCTGACGAAGGAGGAAGCCTCCGAAAGCTTGTGATTTTCAAATAAAATTGTTGGACTATAACCTGGTGTTGTAAGATTGTTTACATTTGTCAACCCCAGTCCATCACCGGCATCTCCACATCATGGCTATATAAATGCACATTGTTAGTCACAGAATATATGTCATTAGCACAGTGCATTATAAAGTAATTGATCTGGGGAACTGATAAAGGAAAGATATGCATTTATACAGAATTGTCACATTTTTAGAGTTTGTACACCAGATATTTTGAGGTTCACTGTCACCAGCCATTCCTGTAAGTGGACCTCTTGGATCCAGAGCACACTTTTTCCTGCCTAACATTTAGGCAAACAATAACAAGAGGCAGGGATTGTAAGAACCAAAAGCAAAATGCTGCAAGATATTGGGAATCTGAAACAAAAACAAAATGCTGGAAACAGGCAGCATCTGTGGAGAGAGCAGTCAGGTTAATGTTTCAGGCATGGATCCTTTATCAGAACAGAACATCAGTTCAGGTGAAGGGTCTACCAATGGTCTGTTCTCTCCAGTCGCTGCCTGATCCGCTGTTTGCAGGAGAGAACCCTTACTCTGTACATCAACTACTAGAATGTATCACATGCCACTGAGTGATTCTCTTTTCAAAAGATCACACTTACTAGACACTCAGGCTTTGAACCAACAACTGGTTTCATTTACCTAAAACAGATGACCAGTTAACTGTATAAGTGAAAGTTACTTTACACTCAACGTGTAAATAGACACCACTTGCTTTCGGTGTAAACGTGGACATTGCTTACCCTTTGGAACCACTTGAAATTTATCTCTGCTGTTTTAGCTGACTGGTCCAAACATTTCAAGCACAGGCAATCCATCTTGCTGGTTGCAAAACTGAAATTGACTGTAGACTTGACTCCCTGGTAAAACAGGCTTCCCATAGAAATACAATCAGACCTCCTTTGAAGTTATACAGAAAAAAGATAGCTACAATTAAAAGATAATTTGTATTCATATAGTGCTTTTCATGACCTCAGGAGGTCCCAAAACACTTGATGGCCAATGAAGTACTTTTGAAGTACATACGAACAATGACAGACAGGAAAAGACCCTCTGGTCTGTCCAGCCTGTCCCACACAATTGTGATACCTTGTGTATCACAATATATACACTCCCCACCCCACGCCATGTGGTCTCCTAGGAGAGGTGAAAAACCAGACAAAAACCCAGGCCAATTTGGTTGGGGGAGGGGTGTGGGGAGTCTGGAAATTCCTCTCCGACGCCTTTGGCAATTGAAACTAATCCAGGAGATCAGTCTGACCCTGAATTCTATTCATTACGTTACCTACCTTTTGTAAGAAGTGATCTCCGCTCCAGCCAGAAAAGGGTCTAGCTCTCGCTTGAAGGAATTCAGCAAATCGGCGTCCACTGCACGAGCTAGCAGCCTGTTCCCAGAGGTCCACTATTCTCTGGGAAAAGAACCACCTCCTGACATCTAATCTAGATCTGGCCTTGTACAACTTAAAATTGTAACCCCCTGGTCCTCCCTAACTTATTTAATTGGAACAAACTGTCAACTGGAACATAATCTATTCCTTTCATCATCTTATAAACCTCAAACAGATCACTTTTAAGTCTATGCTTCTCTAAAATGTAGAGTCCCAGCTCTTTTAACCTATCTTGATAACTAAGATGCTTTAAGCTGGGAATTAATCTAGTGGCCCTCCCATACACCGTTCCCAAAGCCTCAATATCACCCATCATGTGTTGAGACCAAAACTGGTCACAGTATTCCAAACGAGGTCTTGTACAAGGACAAAATAGTATACTTTGTCTTATAGTTAATTGTCCTTCAAATGCACTCCAACACCCTATTCGCTCTAGCTATTGCTTCACTGCATTGCTCATGAACCTTTAGAGATCTATGCAGTAGAACGCCCTGATCTCTTTCTTTCTCCACCTGCTTTAATGCTTTTCCCTCAAGGGTGTATGTATGTTGAGCATTTGTCCTGTCCACATGCTTAATACTACACTTCTCCAAATTAAATATAATTTGCTATTCACGAATCCTCCAACAGATCAAGATCCGCCTGAAGCAGTCGAGCATCGTCTACAGTCCCAACACTCGCACAGATCTTGGTGTCATCTGCAAACTTGCAGATTGTACCCCCAACTCCTACATCTGGATCATTAATAAAAATAGTAAAGAGCTAAGGTCCCTACACCGATCTCCGCAGGAATCCAAATCCATCTATAACTACTTTCTGCCTACAGTCTTCCAGCCAGTTAGTTCTCAATCCAGTTCAATATGTTACCACTGATACTGGAGGCTTCGATCTTGTAGAGATACCTCTTTTGCGGTACCTTGTCAAAAGCTTTTTGGAAGTATAAGTAGACGATGTCTACTGGGCCTCCCTCATCCACCATCTTGGTGACTTCTTTCAAAAATATAATCAAATTTGTTAGACATGACCTTTTTTTGAAGCCATGTTGGGTGTCCCTAGTATGTCCGTCTCTATCCAAGTAATCATATATTACATCCCTAACGATTGCCTCAAGCATCTCTCCTATTGCCGATGTCAAACTAATGGGCTTTAGTTACCCAGATCCGTCTTGTCTCCTTTTTTAAAGATGGAGACTACATTAGCCCCCTTCCAGTCTACGGGAACTGTCCCAGAGTTTTAAAAATTTGTTCACGGGATGTGGACGTCACCGGCAAGGCCAGCATTTATTGCCCATCCCTAATTGCCCTCGAGAAGGTGGTGGTGAGCTGCCTTCTTGATCAGCTGCAGTCCGTGTGGTGAAGGTTATCCCAGAGTGCTGTTAGGTAGGAAGTTTTAGGATTTTCACCCAGCGATGATGAAGGAACGGCGATATATTTCCAAGTCGGGTTGGTGTGTGACTTGGAGGGGAACGTGCAGGTGGTGTTGTTCCCACGTGCCTGCTGCCCTTGTCCTTTTAGGTGGTAGAGGTTGTGGGTTTGGGAGGTGCTGTTGAAGAAGCCTTGGTGAGTTGCTGCAGTGCATCCTGTAGATGTTACACGCTGCAGCCACGGTGCGCCGGTGGTGAAGGGAGTGAATGTTTAGGGTGGTGGTTGGGCTGCCAGTCAAGTGGGCTGCTTTGCCCTGGATAGTGTCAAGCTTCTTGAGTGTTGTTGGAGCTGCACTCATCCAGGCAAGTGGAGAGTATTCCATCACAGTGCAGTGAGCTATTAAAAATACGGGCAAGGGGCTCGCACAGCATGTGTCCCATCTCCCTGAGGACCCTCAGATAGATATCATCCGGCCTGGGTGCACTTTCTATTTTTAGGTTCTTAACTCTATCTAAAACAATATGATCTTGCATGTTAATATTACTAATTTTATTAACATCATTGAATTGTAACAGTCGAGCATCGTTTTCAAGAGTGAAGACTGATGCAAAGTACTCATTTACTATTTCTTCCATACCCAGCGAGTCCTTCGTGACCTGTCCTCGAGGGTCTTTAAATACAGTCTTTGACAGTTCTCTGATTCTTCATGTAACTTTTCCTATTACTTCTGCAATTGTTTACAATCCTCTTCTTCATTATCCTTTTAGCTGATCTAATAGCAGCCTTAGTTTTCTTTAGCTGTTCTTTGTACTTAACTCTGTTTAGTTAAGTATTAGATGCCTTAAGATTATGGAAACATTTTTGTGTAGTCACTGTTGTAGTGTGAGGAAACACAGCAGCCGACCGATATGATCCCACAAACAGCAATAAAATAAATGACCAGATAATCTGTTTTGGTGATTTCTTTTTAAAAGAGATAAATGTTGGCCAGGACACTGGGATAACTCCCCTGCTCTTCTTTGAAAGTACCAAGGGATCTTTTATGCCCACCTGAGAGGGGGGCAGACAGGTCCTTGTTTAACACCTCATCTGAAAAATGGCACCTCAATGAGTGCAGTGCTCCTTCAGTACTGCACTTAAGTGTCAGCCTAGATTATGTGCTCAAGTCTCTGAAGTGGGGCTTCAAACTATAACCTTCCGGCTCAGAGGCTAGAGTGCTACCACAGAGCCAAGGCTGATACATTAGATCAAACAGCCAGTCACCATTACTGAAAGGGTACTCAACCTTGGGCAACAAAGTGAGACGCAAGCTGAACGCATTAAACTGGGCTGAGCTGCTAACAGGTAAACAGACAGAGAAGGGAGGTATTCAAAGTATTTAGTACAATACAAAACCAATACATACCCCTAAAGAACAAAATTTCCACTTGTATAGTTAAGCAACCACGGTGAACATATGAGATAAGACGGAGTATAAAACTAAAGGAAGTGGCTTACACAAATGCCAAGAAAAGTGGTCATCCAGCGGACTTGGAGACATATAGAAAGCAACAAAGGAACACAAAGAAAATATTAAGAGCTGCAAAAAGGAGTTCAAAAACGATAATTGAAACTAATATAAAGGCAAATAGTAAAAGTTCTTATAAATATATTGAGAGTAAGAGAGTGGCTAAGGGAGATGTGGGCCTATTACAGACAGGCTCAGGTGATACTGTACTATAAGAGACATCAAGATAATGGAAGATTTATCTGTTTTCACAGAAGAATATCGGTGATAAAAGGGAAACTAAAAATAAATCAAGGGGAGGAACTTATTGGATTCAATAGAAGTAACAAAATGGTAATGGAAAAAATAATGGGACTTAAAATAGATAAATCTCCAGGACCTGATGGTTTCCACTCCAGGATCACAAGCAGAGGACAGGAGGGTGTGGTGGAATGAAGTTCATTTGTAGACAGCAGAGTCAGTTTGGAGCAGCCTACCAACTTGCTCAAGTTTGGAGTCAGTAGTAAAGAAGGGCTGGATCCAGGAGCCAATGGAGTGGCTGAGTATTAGTTGACGTGCTGGTGGAAGTTGTCCAGTCGATTCAGCGAGTTGAAGGCGGGGGAGGGAAAGAGAGCTAGCTAAGCAAAGGGAACAGCGTGCTTTCCAGTAGGAGCAGAAAAGGAAAGGTAAGGCCCATCTGCACTAATTAGAAGTGCTTCAACCAGAGGCTGAAAAGCAGAAGTGCAGGTATAAGGCTGAAGAAAAGGATCAACACCTGCATGCGGCAGAAGAAGCATCAGAAGGATAGGGAGGATTAAAAGGAGTGCCAACATCAACACAAGGCGGCATTGTGCAGACATGAGGAACAGCCAAGGCTTCATCGGCAGCAGCTCCCAAACCCACGACCTCCACCACCTAGAAACACAAGACCGCAGGTGCATTGGAACATCATCACCTCCAAGTCACTCACCATCCCGATATGGACATATATCGCCGTTCCTTTATTGTCGCTGGGTCAAAATCTTGGAACTCCCTGCCGAACAGATTTGCGGGAGCACCTTCACCACATGGACTGCAACGATTCAAAATGAAGGCTCACCACCACCTTCTCAAAGGCAACTAGGAATGGGCAATAAATGCCAGCCTTGCCAGTGACACCCACATCCCAAAAATGAATTTAAAAATACATTATCAGTTATCCATAACAGCTGTGTGACCGTTTTTACGGTACTGCATGGCAATCCAGTTTGCATTCCATTCTTAGATTCTTGCCAAACTAATCAGTTAAAACTGATAAACAAATGGAACAGTTAAGTGAATAAAATTATTTGGCAAGATCATTATTCATTTAACGGTTTGCCTCTGTATTTGAAGAACTCAAGATGCTAACAATTGTGCTTATTACTTTTTCACCTGCTTTTGCTTGTCATTTAAATTTTGCTCAATTCTGTTGCCTATATTTTTTTTAAAACCTTCTGCATATCCCCAATACTACTTTTCATATTCCTACTTAGCCACGTTTACAGTGTTGGCTTTATCCCTTCTCATGGACAGATACAAAAAATAATTTAAAAGGCTAATAGAATGTTGGCCTTTATCTCACGGGAGCAAGAATACATGGGGGTGGAAGTTATATTACAGCTGCAGAGAGCTCTGGTTAGACCCTATCTGGAGTATTGCATTCAGTTCTGGGTACCTCACCTCAGGAAGGATATATTAGCCTTGGAGGGGGTTCAACACAGATTCACCAGAATGATACTGGGGCTAAAAGGGTTAAATTATGAGGACAGGTTGAATAGATTAGGCTTGTATTCCCTTGAATATAGAAGATTAAGGGGTAATCGAAATGATGTTTAAAATGATTAAAGGATTTGATAGGGTAGATAGGGAGAAACTATTTGCTCTGGTGGGGGAGTCCAGAATAAGGGGGCATAACCTTAAAATTAGAGCTAGGCCGTTGAACGGTGATGTCAGAAAGCATTTCTTCACACAAAAGGTAGTGGAAATCTGGAACTCTCTCCCTCAAAAAGCTGTTGAGGCTAGGTCAATTGAAAATGTCAAAACTGAAGACATAAAATTTTTATATAACATTTTTGTGAGGCAAGGGTATTAAGGGTTATGGAACCAAGACAGGTAGATGGAGTCAAGATACAGATCAGCCATGATCTAATTGAATGGCGGAACAGGCTTGAGGGGCTTAATGGCCTATTCCTGTTCCAAATGTTCCTTCCTATGTTCATTTGGCCAGAATGAATTTCAACTGTAGCTTCACCAACATTTCCTTAAGTACTTACCACTTTTCTACTGTTGATATTCCAACAACTATTGTGTTATAATTGACCTTCTAAAACTCAATTTACATTCCTTCAAAGTCTGCTCCAAATAGTATCCACACTTCAGGATGTCTTCCAATCCTTGAAGGTACGTCACAACCATGTTCTATTGGAGTCACGTACTGTAGAAATAATAGTCTTCATTGGATTAGGTAGCATCATCTGCCTCAGTCCCCAGATACTAAATTACTTGCCAGCCGATATTCCAGAACTATTCATATCGAGTTCACTTTTTGTGTGCACTAACAATAAAACACTGTAGCTGGATGTGAAACATGTAACCGGGACCGAACAAATCAAGGTGTTTAATCCAACAATTTTATTTGAAAATCACAAGCTTTCGGAGGCTTCCTCCTTCCTCAGGTGACTTGGTGTTGTAAAATTGTTTACAATTGTCAACCCCAGTCCATCACCGGCATCTCCACATCCAGGTGTTTAATCGTTTCCTCCCCCAAACGCATACACAAATAAAATGGGCCAAAATAATATTCTCTGGTCTAAGGTATGCCTTTTTGCATTTTATTGTTTTGCTAATTGCACATAATATATTTAGTCATTATAGCTTGACATAGGAAAATAGATAATGGTTTAGTTTGACAGGGAATTTAAAAAAAATTACTTTAGTATTTTAAAATCATTTATATGATGAAGGTTCTCTGAAACCAAATATATTCATGTTGCCCTATCTAACCAGTATAGTCCAAGATTCCTTCCATTTTATTCATTAGTTTAAACATACCAATTTCCCTCTCAATTCTACTTCTTTCAGTTTTTGGCTTAAGTTTTGCCCTCTTGCACAAATGAATCAATTGGGATAGCTCTCATAAGCATCTAAAGTCAAATCAACTGCCAATGAAGTTTCTCCACAAAAAGAAAATTGTAGAGATAACACAGTAACAATGATAAATGTTTTACATTGCTGAACAGGTATGAACACTTTGGCATAGAGTATAAATGATAAACGGATTCAGTTGGTTGCGGAAGGCTGTCAGAGCAGGTTACATCTGGTCAACCTGTTTACACAACTCACCTTTTCCTAGGCTGCCCTCTTTAGTAGTAAAGCTAATGGATCTTCTTTGAGAAATCAGACGGAGGCTGTAGCTTGGCAGTCAGTATGACTTAACAATATGATAGATCCCATCAACAATTCTTCCCATGAAACTTGATTGTTCTACAAGATTAACCACTTGCCTTTATTTAAAACATTTAAAAAAAAAATTGTTCTAAAATTACAAACTATTAATATTTATTTCTAAACTGCAATTTTCAATTGTAAATTGTGTATTTAGTTTTAATGTCCGGGGATCCTTGAGAGCAAAACGCACCTTAGCATGCTGCTTTTTCTACTTAATTTTAGATGGGACACAGCTTCTTGCTACAGCTTACGTACTTGATATAGAACACTATGCTGTACTGCCTGACTTAAAGGGGAAGTCCAGGGACTACCATTTTGTTTAAATTATTCACTTATAACTCATAACTACTAACCAGAATTTTGACATTTTTGCTTAAAAAAAGTGAACATTATTGCCTGCATGTAGATCCTCAAATCAGTCTCCCTTCCCGCTAGGCTGCTCTGGTGAGGTAAGTGGTGGGAAGTGTCTCGGTGCAGCACCACAAGTACGGCACAGTCCGTCAGCCACTCGCCCCAGGAAGACACGGTACTATACCTGATTGGGGATACTTCTGAAAGAACAGAGAATTATATGTACCATCCTGTGCCAGATTTTAGTTTATAAATCTCACACATACCAAGTCAGGAACAAATCTTGTGTTCCAATCAACCAGTTGATCTGCAGTTCCTGGGCAACAATATGTACAGGCATTTGCTTCTCTTGTTTGGAGAAATGCCGAATCGAACACTTTGTAGTTAACCATTCATAGCATACCCATCGATCTGCATCTTGATTAGTTGTGTGAATTATTGGTCAGTGTGAAATAATTGTTGATAGCTGATAATTTGTTGCACTATGCAATCAAACTAGTTCTTTGAATTCTTAACTGTAATTAAATGGTAGTTTTGCTAGTTTACTCTAGTCAGTCATAACAATCATTTCAGAATGTTTTAAAAAGTTTTCCGCTACTGAGAAATGTTCTTTTCTTAAAAATCCATACCAATTTTTAAAAAAAAAACTCCAATCAAAACTCAGTTTCACATTTTTCCCTTCTAGTGATCAGCCAAGATGCCACTTGATGGAAAGTTTGTCTGCTGTCTTCTTACTGTTGCACTCTTTGATTTAACGGAGTGTCGGCAGCTTCTTGCCGAGGAAGGCATGCACGTGAGGCCAAATCTTGTTGGTTTCTGTTCCCGAGAAGACTTCTAAAATGCCTTTATTTCTATAAAAAGCACAAAAATTAACCTTCACTCATAGAATAGACCCTCTATCGGGCACTCCAATATACATAAGAACATAGGAATTGGTAGATGGCAAAAGACCAAGGTCCACCTCGTTCATCTTCTACCATCCTGGTGGTCGCACGATTCACTGATTATGGAGCAGTTGATTAATCATAGCAATCGATCTCTATCAATTAGTTTACAACAGACCCAGACATGACGTGAGGAAAACTCCAGTGGTGGAGATCTTTGGGAACCATAGGTCCAAAGTAACCTGTTCCTCCCAAACATGTTACACTTACCACATGTCATGTCTCAAATTACTCATATATTCTATCCCAAAATGTTATTTTCTGAAATTAATTTAATTTGCATTTGAATGAATCAATACTAACTGCTTCCAACATCTCCCTGGGGCATCTGTTCCATAGATTGACCACTCACTCGCTGAAATATTGTTTCTGCATATTAGTTTTGAATTTACCCTACTTCAAGCACAGGCCATGTCCTCTGGTTCTGCTGTTCTGGACAAGGTGAAACAGCTCATCATGGTGTACATTATCCGGTCCCTTAACAGCAATCATATCACCTCGCAACCTTCTCTCTTCCAGTGAGAACAAGCCCAATTTACATATACTTTTTCATTAAACTAACATGTATAAAAATCAAGCCTTTGTAATAGGTTTGTTACTGCATTGCTACCCTGAAAATCTGACTCCTAATTTTTCTGCAAGTATGCTGATTATTAGCTACACAACTCTGTCAAATAGGAGAGCAGAATTGAATGGCCCAGATACCAATGTTTCACGAACACCCAAGGGGCACGATTCGGGGAGTAGAGCTTTCACATTGTTAGAAAAAACCAGTTTCACCACTTACTGATAGTATTCCAAAACTGGCTGCGTTAGTTCTTCATATGCCCGAAGCCTTAAAGTCACAGTTTCTGGCTTGTCATCGTCACGCTGAATCAGAGGTTCCCCCGTTAGGTCATCAATCCCCTTTTTTTGGAATAATTCAGAGAACAAAACAATTAATGCATAAGTGAAGCAAAGAAGTTTGTATTTCAGCCACAAAAAAACTACCTTTAACATTTCCCTCCAGAATAACCCTGTTAGCACAAAAGATGCCATACTACAAGTGGGTCTCTAGGTAGGCTTTCAAGGCAGTGCTGTGGGCAGGCGAATGTACAAAACTGCACATCGTAGTAGTTTCTGAAATCAGCAGTTTGAAATATAGAGTGAAACGCATGTGAAGGAGTTCTTTTGTCAATATAAAAAAGTGCCAGCAATAATTTAATGTCAAAGAACCTATGAATTTTATGCCAAGGTATGTATGTTACACATCACTCAATTCTAAAATTTTTTTGTTAAATGCAAACAAAAATTTAAGCAAATAAAGGTAAATGTTATCCTTCCTGGTTTACTGGTAAGGATGGTAAACTATGTGGGCCAGGGCAGCACGCAACAATGTTGGTAGAAACTAATTGGCTCCATTGATCGCTGGCACTTGCTGTTCAATCCTCAGTCGTAGTTGTACCATTGTGATTACGTGGGATGGTTGATCAAAAGACTCAAAACCTAGCTTATAGCTGTAGAGGAATAATTTCAGGCCAAAGCAAATTTTTTTTGTCTTATTCATTCTTGGGAGTTGGGCATTGCTGGCAAGGCCAGCATTTATTGTCGATTCCTAGTTGCCCTGAGGTGGTGGTGGTGGGTCGTCTTCTTGAACCACTGCAGTCCATGTGGTGAAGCGGTAGTGGTTTGATACTAGGCCGCTTCAGAGGGCAGTTAAGAGTCAACCACTTTGGTGTGGGATTGGAGTCACACATAGCCCAGACAAGGCAAGGACAACAGATTTCTTTCCCTGAAGGACATTAGTGAACCATTTGGGTTTTTATGACAATCCGTTAGTTTCATGTTCACTTTTACTGATACCAACTGAATTCAAATTCTCAAACAGTCACGGTGGATTTGAACTCACGTTCTCCGGATCATTAGTCCAGGCCATTGGATTACAAGTCCAGTAACGTAACCACTACGCTGTCGTACCCCTGCTTTGCACAGTCAGTGCAGTACAGTACATCAGCAACATCTGCTCAGTCCAGGCCGCTGCTAACATTCTTAACAGAATGACAAGGTGCCAATCAATACTTTTGTCTAGTGCTAGGGAAGTGAATATGGGTCTTAGAGGGATCGACATTGAAAGATTCAGCAATAATAATGGTGACACTAAACACTTCTTATTGTTTAAAACCCATGGTCCTGGGAAATAGGGGCCTCTGACTCTGGACGGTGTTGAGAATGCCTCTATACCAGCTGTTGGAAATGCCCACTGTCGATACATGCAAAACCCTGATCGTGGCATTCACCCAAAAAGCTTTGAGACTGTACTTTGACCAGAAAGGAACATTGTCCCACAAATTGCAAATTAAGTACTTAATACAGAAAATTAACCAAAACAGGAGATTCAACACTAAACTGGTAAAGAAACCAAAATGACTGTTTATAAAATGACTAGATACTGGACTCCAAATGAATTAAGAACATAAGAACATAGGAAATAGGAGAAGGAATAGGTCATAAGGCCCCTCGAGCCTGCTCTGCCATTCAATAATATCATGGCTGATCTTCGACCTCAACTCCACTTTCCCGCCCGATCCCCATATCCCTTCATTCCCCTATAGTCCAAAAATCTATCTATCTCAGTCTTGAATATATTCAATAACTCAGCATCCACAGCTCACTGGGACAGAGAATTCCAAACATTCTCCACCCTCTTGGTGAAGAAATTCCTCTTCATCTCAGTCCTAAATGACCGATCCCTTATCCTGAGACTATGTCCCCTAGTTCTAGACTCTCCAGCCAGGGGGAACATCCTCTCAGCATCTACCCTGTCAAGCCCTCTTAGAATCTTATATGTTTCAATGAGATCACCTTGCATTCTTCTAAACTCCAGAGAGTACAGGCCCAATCTACTCAATCTTTCCTCATTGGACAACCCTTTCATCCCAGGAATTAATCTAGTGAACCTTGGTTGCAGTCCCTCTAAGGCAAGTATATCCTTCCTTAGGTAAGGAGACCAAATCTGTACACAGTACTCCAGGTGTGGTCTCACCAAAGCCCTGTACAATTGCAGCAAGACTTCCTTACTCTTGTACTCCAACCCCCTTGCAATAAATGCCAACATACCATTTGCCTTCCTAATTGCTTGCTGTACCTGCATGTTAACTTTCTGTGTACAAGGACACCCAGTTCCCTCTGAACACCAACATTTAATAGTTTTTCACCATTTAAAAAATATTCCATTTTCCTACCAAAGTGAATAACCTCACATTTCCCCACATTATATTCCATCTGCCACCGTCTTGCCCACTCACTTAACCTGTCTATATCCTTTTGCAGACTCTTTGCGTCCTCCTCACAGCTTACTTTCCCACCTAGCTTTATATGATCAGCAAACCTGGATACGTTACACCCGGACCCTTTATCTAAGTCATTAATATAGATTGTAAATAGCTGAGGCCCAAGCACCGATTCTTGCGGCACCCTACTAGTTACAGCCTGCCAATCTGAGAATGACCCTTTTATCCTTACTCTCTGTTTTCGATCCTTTAACCAATCCTCTATCCATGATAATATATTACCCCAACCCCATGAGCCCTAATCTTGTGTAACAACCTTTTGTATGGCAGCTTATCGAATGCCTTTTGAAAATCCAAATTTACTACATCCACTGGTTCCCCTTTATCGACCCTGCTCGTTACACCCTCAAAAAACACTAATAGATTTGTCAAACACGATTTCCCTTTCATAAAACCATGCTGACTCTGCCTAATCATATGATTTTCTAAGTGCCCTGTTACTACTTCCTTAGTTCTTCCCGAAGTCCTGGCCAATATTTATCTCTCAACCAACATCACTTAAAAAAAAGATTATCTGGTCATTATCACATTTCTGTTTGTGGGAGCTTGCTGTGCACAAATTGGCTGCTGCGATTCCTATATTACAACAGTGACTACATTTCAAAAGTACTTCATTGCCTGCAAAGCGCTTTGGGATATCTTGAGATTGTGAAAGGCGCTACACAAATGCAAGTCTTTCTTTCTTTGCAACACTTTGTATTCCAGCCCCCCTGAGATGAAGGTTAACATTCCATTAGCCTTTTAAATTATTTTTATACCTGTCCACTAGTTTCTAACTGATTTCTGCACATGGACCCTTAAATCTCTCTGCTCCTCCAGTTTAAAGCTTCTCATCATTTAGGAAATATTCTGTTCTATCTTTTACGTCCAAAGTGGTCCAAACATCCAATCTACTTGTTGAAACCAATATTTTAAAAGAGTATTTTTGAATTGTAAATTAAAGGGAGTACAATCCAGAGAAAACAGCATTAGATACTCTACTTCCACTGAATAAATCGAGTTGAAAAAAATGTTTCACTGACATGCGAAAGCACATTGTCAGCTCCTAACAGGTGGTAGATGAAAAAAACAGAATTTTTCTGTGGACGCATATTGGGCGCTAAATTGGGCCATGTAGCGCCCGTTATTTCAGCGGAATGCGGCCTCCTGAATGTCCAAGATGGCATCCGGGATGCGCATGTGTGCGCCAGACACCATTTTGGTAAAGGGTTTATCACATGCGCAGATAACGAATGCCGGCATCATGTAAAGTAGGGAGACTATGCGTTTGATCAGTGTGCAACGCTGATTTGAAGTGAGCCACACAATTTTAGCACTTAATGCTCCACTCAACGCACTCTCTTAACCACGACCATCCAAACATGTTTTAGAGTGCCTGGAGGACCCTCCACCAGCGCTATTTAAAGGGACCAAGCAGGATTTACAGTTTAGTTGCTGGATTATTGCTTCTGGCTGCTGATGCATTTGTAACTATTTTTGGAGGTCTCCTAGACTTGAATACTAGGATGAGGGGACATTGCCTAACATTTAGAGCCAGGATGTGCAAGAGTGAAGTTAGAAAATGCTTCTACACGCAAAGAAGTTTGGAACGCTGTTCTGCAAACGGCAGTTGATGCTAGCTCAATTGTGAATTTTAAATCTAAGATTGACAGATTTCTGTGAACCAAGGGTATTAAGGGATATGGGGCTAAGGCGGGTATATGGAGTTAGGTCACAGGTCCATCATGATCTCATTGAATGGCGGAACAGGCTCGAGGGGCTAAATGCCATTGCCGCTTGCCGCCTCCTGTTATGCGCTACCGTCTCCTGCAAGAAAGCGAGAAGCATGTCTGGGTGATGTGCCTGTCATGGTTGAATGGCTGCCAGTGTATGCAGCCTGTGAGTTGTGGGTGGACAGCTTGCTACAGTGGTAATGTGAGGGTGAGAGGATGCATCTGATTGGCAGAGTTGAGTACTGATTGAAAGTGTTTGTTGGTAGGTGCATGATGGGAGGTGTAGTGTGTGGAGCAGTGGATGCGGCTAGTGGTGCAGTTGGTAGGAGATGCTACTTGACAGTTGGCCTCACTCACCTTGACCACTTGTGTCAAAGCATTGAACTTCTTCCAGCACTGCATCCATGTTCGTGGTGTTATACGCCTGGCATTGACTGCATCCCCTACTGCCTCCCAATGTCACTTGAGCATAAGTCTGGAGGGCCTCTTACCGCTCTCCCCCCCCACCCCCCCCCCCCGCGGATATAGGATGCCCCTCCTTCTTTGCCCTCTTGCACCAAGGCCTCTAGTGCATCAGCAGAGAACCTTGGTGCACACACTCTCGCAGGCGTGGTACCAAATCGGACCGGCAGACTGGTGAGTTCTGGCACGTAGATGGGAGTATGTGGGATTTAGTGGTGCGCAACCTTTATTCAATGTTTTAACATGACTCAACAGTTTGTAAACATAGGGACGGACCTGCATCTGTGTTTTACGTGTGCGATGTCTGATCTCTGTTCAGACTCCGTGCAGATCCGTATCATATTTTTTGCAAATAAGAGGAACAGGCTACCTGTCAGAGGTACAGCCTGTCTGCCAGTGATTCGGGCTCCTTATGCTGGTAGAAAGTGCGAATGTCGTGGAATCATCATGTCAATGCAGGATTTCAACGCTTGGCTGAGGTGAGTGTTCAGGCAGGACGAATGCCTCGTAGCACCGGGTGCGGGTTAATCATTGACCACGATGCCCACACCCGGTTTCAGGGGTTATCGAATATAACCTCCTCTTACTTTTTCAAACGCGTTAACGAAGCCTATTCACGTTTCAACATTGGATACTTAACTGTTACTTTTGGAGGATTGAAGTCAATATTGTACACTCTACCGCTGCCTGGGTGGATCCAGCGAGATGTCAGTCGTTCTTTAATCGTCTCAAAGGGGACGTTCAACTTGATTACAGCGTCTGGTTGGTAAACTTTATGCAGTTCCTCTGCCTGAGGGACTGTCCTGGGAAACCCTTTTAAATCATGGCAAGAAATAGACAATGCAGTAAATCATACTTAACTTAGAAAAACTTTAACTAGCCATCTTAAAAATAAAGGTTTTCCTTTCTGGCGTTTAAAGGAGTTTTAATTTACTAAAACACAAAAAGACACATGCAACCCACTGAAAGAAAATGTTTGTGAGACCACGTGGAGTATAAAAGGAATATTTACTTAGCTACAGTTTATTCGGCACTGAAGAACTAATCAACATTACTACTTCCTAAAGTAGGGGAATGGTGGCCTTACCAATACCCTAAACAAGACGAACGTTGAATTAAAGGGGAAGTCCATTTTCTAATTAGTGTTGTATATAGACCAACTGTATGAATCTGGCCCAGACTCAAAAGAGCACGGTCTTCAAGTTTCATAAAGACGTGTATTTTTAATTTTTTTAAACTACATGTGTTTTTAGAATTTACTTCTGCTATTCAAGCATAATCATACCCTTCTAGTTGTGAGGGGGATGGTGGCAGTGCACACACACACACTTTTTAGTGCATTGTGCTACTCACCATGCCACTTGTGAGGGGCTCCTAGTACATGTTTTCCATCAAGCAAGAACTCAACTCCATGTTCATCAGTTGATTAACCAACTATCTTCCTTGTTTGGGAGGGCGGGGGGGGGGGGGCGGTAAACAGGGGTCTCCTTGGAATCAAATTGGCTACAAGGTGGCATGTCTGGAATGGAAGTTGTGAATGGCATTGACCTTTCGTGGCAGACTCAGTAACCCAAAATCACTGAGTAAGACCAGTCTGCAATGCTGTAGGGTATGGTTGATGCTTGACCAGTCATCCAGGCTCACCAATGGAACCTGGAGAGGTAGGCCTGTCATTGAGAGCAGAGATTCCTTGCACCCAGATACCCTGCAAGCCAATGTCCTGATGGACAGATACTTTTGACTGAACAAGCAGCAGGAAGCTTATCAATGCTCTGGGATGGTAGGCGACGTAGTTCTAGCCTGGAGGGTCCCTAAGCCACGGTTCTGCAAAACGTGCCTAAGTTCTAGGAACACAGGCTCAGCAGCTGGCCATTCGGCCCCACAAGTCCACTCCGCCATTCAATTAGATCTGCATCTTAACGCCATATCACTTGATAACCTTACCTAACAAAAATCTATCTATCTATCTCAGTATTGAAAGCTCCAATTGGGGGAGGGGGAGCTTGGAAGGAGAGAGAATTCCAGATTTCTGCTACCCTTTGTGTGAAAAAGTGCTTCCTGATTTCGCTCCTGAATGGCCTGGCTCTAATTTTAAGATTGCAACCCGTTGTTCTGGATTCCCCCACCAGAGGAAATAGTTTCTCTGTATCTAACATATTGAATCCCTTTTAACATTTTATACACCTCGATCAGTTTACCCCTCAATCTTCTATACTCTGTGGAATTCAATGAATATTGTGAGCACTTCCTATTGGGTATAGAGATTTCTCAGTGGCTCGATGTGGGATCTCAAACGTGTTGGTGGGTTTCCTCAGACGTCAAGGTACCCAGCTGACCAAAATAAAAAAATTCCAGCAGGATCAATAGGTAACAGAGACAAGAATTCCTCAAAAATAACAGTGTGCCCTTGGTGACTTGGCAGCAGCACGAGTTATTGCTCAGAGACCTTTAAACAGTTGGCCTGAGCTCGTTTGTTTAGTTTCCGGAGAGCCTGATTCCCTAGCCGAATGCTGCTTTTAGTGGGGGCGGGGGTGTTAAATCATACAGCAACTTCGCTCACAATTTATCACAAAATCAAATGCCAGAAAAAGAGAGTTTAAAAATCAGAACAATTAAATCATTTTTTTTAAAAAATCGGAAACACAGCACACCCTAGTCAGCACCTTCAATTCCCTCCTGGCGAATCGGTTTTCCAGGAACAGCGTCAAGATGCGTCGCAGCAACCGTTATTTTATAGGCCCGAGCGGATTCCTCTTCAGGGATGTGCTTGAATTATCCCCGAGACCAGCTGCTCCTCCCCGGCCACTTCCCGAGTAGGGGGCTGACTTCCCCCAGCTCAGCAAATACATTCGGTGAATCGCTGGGATAAAAACAGCCGCTTCCGATTCGCCACCATCCTCGCTGCGGCCTATTTGAATTAGAAATGCAGGAAAATACGGAGGAACTTTCTGACAGCGAGTATAGATGGCTAAATCAATAGTGGCGTACGTCGACGATCTTGCCATTGCGGGAAAATCTGGGCCACTATCTCAATTCATACCGAAGATATAATCTAGGACCTTTCTGGTCTGGAAGGCCCAACTATTCAATGTCTTAACTAGGTGACGAAGGAGGAAAGCTCCGAAAGCTTGTGATTTCAAATAAAGCTGTTGGACTAGAACCTGGTGTTGTAAGACTCCTTACATTTGTCCACCCCAGTCCATCACCGGCATCTCCACATCTTAACTAGGTGAACCATGGGAGTAGCTTGCTGTATTTTTTCAAGTGGCCAAGCAAAATCTCTTGCCATAACCATAACTGTTCAAACCGGGACTTGATACTTGTGGTTCATTGATCAAAGTTGTGCAATGCAGCAAATATCCCAGCATTCAAGGTTTTCAGGTACTAGACTTTTGCAAAAGGAGCATTTTACGTACACAGTTGGAGCTCTGTACATAGTGCATATGTTCTTACCATCCAGCAGCCAGTGGGACTGGTTCATTTCTTTCAGTTTATGCAATATGATCCGAGTGATCACGTCATCTGGCACCAGATTTCCCTCATCAATAAAGGTCTTGGCTAGCAACCCAACCTCTGGAAAACACACCAAACACTGAATTAATATAGTTATAACCATCCAAAGCCAGAATACATGTGCTTTACTTTAGAAGTGTAAAGTTCTATCTCCAGTTTTCTCCCCTCGTCTCCTGGAGGTGCTGGCTTATGGTCCACAGATGCTGCTGGCCCTCCGGTAGCTCAGCTAACTAGCCAATCTTCGTGTTAGTAGATGGGTTGTAATCACTTCCTATCTTCCACCAGTCTGTGTAACTACCTTTAACCCCTACTCTCTGTTTTCTGTTTTGTAGCCACTTTGCTATCCATTCTGCTACTCGTCCCCTTACTCCACGTGCTCTGACCTTAGTCATGAGTCTACTACGTAGTACGTTATCAAAGGCCTTTTGAAAGTCCATGTATATTACATCCATTGCATTACCCATGTCTACTCTTCCTTTTACTTCTTCAAATCAATTGTCTGCATACAGAATTGCAACTCAGCATGGGACTGTCCCAAAATGTTAATGCCTTATAGGCAGCTTTTGCTCAAAACACATTTTAAAATCACTTGTGTCCAAATCTTCTCTGTGGGGAAATGGCCAAAGAATCCCAAACCATGACATACCTCCGCCTCCCTCCCCCCCTCACCCCACCCGCCGGGTAGATTCCCTGAAAGTGAGCCCTACAGCTCACTTGCCAAGACCGTGTGCTCCTCATTAAGTGCACCGCCATGCCAGCCAATTATCGCAGACCCCAGGAGCCTACACGGTGCATCGAAACCCGCCCAAGAGGCGTGCAGCTCCTGCACCTCCGACTCCTTGTGCCAATCACAGTTCCAAGTGTTGTGCGGCGATGTAAGCAGGCTCCATCTAGTGGGCCCTGAATAGACGCTGAAGCCCATGCAACTGGTCCGCCATGCTTTGACCCAGGATAGCAACTGGGAGCAGCTCCTGGGTTCTGCCAAAGGCTGCATATGCCTGTCCATCTGCCACCTAGATAAGGCAGCCATGCCCTATCACCCCCACCCACCCCCCAGAGTACCACGTGACCCCCCCCCCCTCCCACCCCCGAAGCAGGTAAAACACAAAGCTATTCCCTCCTGCACACTGTGTGGAACAGACCTGCTTCCTGAACACCTCGTGTTGTACTGGGCGGCTGAGCACATCCTCTGAGGCTGTCGTGCCCATTTAAATTCAATTTGCAGGCAACTATGCCTTTTACATAATGGCAGTCTTTCACCAGGCTACCATCTAATATCGTAACGAGCAGCCAGTGTCTCACAACCTCCTTACGATTGTCCCATTCACAGTGACTGGGTGAAGGCAAGGGGTCAATCTATCTACATTGTTAGTCACCTGATAACTGGTCATCTCATATCTTACGAGCTCACGCAGCCTCCCAGTTTGCAATGCGGGAGACCAGCACTGGTTTGCTTTGTGGCTTGCCTTGCCAACTTTAAAATGCCCATTGCCCTTTTTCTGCTAAGCTGCCAACTCTCTGGCCCAGCCCAGAGTGGATCGAGCGGTTAGTTCACCAAGCGGCGTTTCCGTGGGACAGTGCGAGGCATTGGGTCCCCCACCTGTGCAACAGCTTACTTGTGTTCGTGAGGCCATAAAATGATCAGCATGTGCACCTAGCTCAAGAGTTTTACATCTCTGATCAAGTAACCAGATTCTTAAACCATCTGAGACTATTTCCAGGAATCTGTCCTCCGACCCTGATAGAAAGAACTTGCATTTATATAGCGCCTTTTATGACCTCAGGACGTCCAAAAGCACTTTACAGCCAATTAAATTCTTTTGAAGTGTAGTCACTGTTGCAATGTAGGAAATGCGGCAGCCAATTTGCACGCAGCAAGGTCCCACAAACAGCAATGAAATAAATGACCAGATCATCTGTTTTAAGTGTAGGTTATATGAACATACAAATTAAGAGGAGTAGGCCATTTGGCCCCTCGAGCCTGCTCTGCCATTTGATAAGATCATGGTTGATCTGATGGTGACCTCAACCCTACTTTCCTGTCTACCTACTATAACCTTTGACTCCCTTTTTTAAAAATTCGTTCATGGGATGCGGGCGTCGCTGGCGAGGCCGGCATTTATTGCCCATCCCTAATTGCCCTTGAGAAGGTGGTGGTGAGCTGCCTTCTTGAACCGCTGCAGTCCGTGTGGTGAAGGTTCTCCCACAGTGCTGTTAGGAAGGGAGTTCCAGGATTTTGACCCAGCGACGATGAAGGAACGGCAATATATTTCCAATCTGGAATTTATCTAAGTCAGCCTTAAAAATATTCAATGACCCTGCCTCCACCGCTGTCTGGGGAAGGGAGTTCCACAGACTCACCACCCACAGTGAAAAATTTTCTCCTCATCTCCGTACTAAATGGGAGAGCCCTTATTCTTAAACTGTGGGCCCTAGTTCTAGTCTCTCCCACAAGGGGAAACATCCTCTCAACATCTACCCCTTCAAGTCCCCTCAGGATCTTATATGTTTCAATAAGATCACCTCTCATTCTTCTAAACTCCAGTGTATACATGCCCAACTTGTCCAACTTTTCCTCATAAGATAAGGTTGAGGGATAAATGTTGGCCAGGACACTAGAAGGACTCCCATAGGGTCGTGTGAGCTTTTATGTCCACCTGTGAGGGCAAATGGGGCCTCGCTTTAATGTCTTATCCAAAAGAGGGCACCTCCGACAGTGCAGCACTCCCTCAGTGAAGTGCCAGCCTAGATTATGTGCTCAAGTCTCTGGAGTAGGGGTTGAATCCACAACCTTCTGACTCAAGAGGCAAGTGTAACCACTGAGCCAAGGCTGACAATGTCTGTTATGCTATTGCTTTCTAGCCATATCAGCGATGTGTCTTCGCGCTGGATAACCATTTCTCTATAAATGCTATCAAGATCCTTTCTTAGTTTCTTCAATTTTCAAGGTTGGTAGGCTGTAACTAGTGGATCGCCACAAGGATTAGCTATTTACAATCTATATTAATGACTCAGATGAAGGGGCCGAGTGTAATGTATCCAAGTTTGATGATACAAAGCCAGGTGGGAAAGTAAGCTGTGAGGAGGACACAAAGAGTCTGCAAAGGGATATAGACAGGTTAGGTGAGTGGGCAAGAAGGTGGCAGGTGGAGTATAATGTGGGAAAATGTGAGGTTGGTAGGAAGAACAGAAAAGCAGAATATTTTTTAAATTGTGAAAAACTATTAAATGTTGGTGTTCAGAGAGACTTGGGTGTCTTTGTACAAGAAACACAAAAAGTCAGCATGTAGGTACAAGCAAACAATTAGGAAGGCAAATGGCATGTTGGCCTTTATTGCAAGGGGGTTGGAGTACAAGAGTAAGGAAGTCTTACTACAATTGTACAGGGCTTTGGTGAGACCTCACCTGGAGTATTGTGTAGTTTTGGTCTCGTTATCCAAGGAAGGATATACTTGCCTTAGAGGCGTTGCAACAAAGGTTCACTAGATTAATTCCTGGGATGAGAGGGCTGTCCTATGAGGAGAGATTGAGTAGAATGGCCCTAGACTCACTGGAGTTTAGAAGAATGAGAGGTGATCTCATTGAAACATACAAGATTCTGAGGGGGTCTGACAGGATAGATGCTGAGAGATTGTTTCCTCTGGCTCGAGAGTCTAGAACTAGGGGGCATAGTCTCAGGATAAGGGGTCAGCCATTTAAGACTGAGATGAGGAGGAATTTCTTCACTCTGTTGTTAATCTTTGGAATTCTCTACCCCTTAGGGCTGTGGATGCTGAGTCGTTGAATATGTTCAAGGCTGAGATAGATAGATTTTTGGACTCTAGGGGAGTAAAGGGATATGGGGATCGGGCAGGAAAGTGGAGTTGAGGTCGAAGATCAGCCATGATCTTATTGAATGGCAGAGCAGGCTCGAGGGGCCGTATGGCCTACTCCTGCTCCTATTTCTTATGTTCTTAATTTCTGCCTGTATACTTCAGGCGCTAAATCATAAGGCTCAATAACAGCATGCTTTACAACATCATAGTCCATACTATTGGCAGAGTTAACGAGAGAATGCAGCGCTTAATGATGTCATGAATTGGTTGGCATTCTCTTTTGTAACCAGCTAGTAAATCCCATGCCCAGATAAAACTATTGCTATCATTCCCCTCTTTAAAATTTGGCATGAGATTTGATTTAAACCTAAGTTCCACAATTACCCTCTAGGCCAAAGAAGAGCAGGAGTCTACAGCAATAGTACAACCTCACATCAACAAGGAAAAGGCAGAGCAATTAAACAAATACTAACAAGGAAATGGCAGAGCAATTAAACAAATACTTTGGTTCTGTCTTCACAGAAAAGGACACAAATAACTTCCTAGAAATGCCAGGGAAACAAGGGTCTAGTGAGAAGGAGGAATTAAAGGAAATTAGTATTAGTAATAAAAAGAGTGCTGGAGAAATTAATAGGACTGAAAGCCGATAAATCCCCAGGGCCTGATAATCTGCATCCCAGAGTACTAAAAGTGGTAGCCATGGAAATAGTGGATGCATTGGTTGTCATCTTCCAAAATTCGATAGATTATGGAACAGTTCCTGCAGATTGGAGGGTGGCAAATGTAACCCCACCATTTAAAAAAGGAGGGAGAGAGAAAACAGGGAAGAACAGACATCAGTAGCAGGGGAAATGCTAGAGTTTATTATAAAGGATGTGATAACAGGACACTTAGAAAATATCAATGGAATTAGACAAAGTCAACATGGATTTATGAAAGGGAAATTGTGTTTGACAAATCTACTGGAGTTTTTTGAGGATGTAATTGGTAGAATACATAAGGGAGAACCAGTGGATGTGGTGTATTTGGATTTTCAATAGGCCTTTGATAAAGTCCCACATAAGAGGTTAGTGTGCAAAATTAAAGCACATGCGATTGGGGGTAATATACTGGCATGGATTGAAAAGTGGTTAACAGACAGGAAACAGAGAGTAGGAATAAATGGGTCTTTTTCGGGGTGGCAGTCGGTGACTAGTGGGGTACTGCAGGGATCAGTGCTTGGGCCCCAGCTAGTCACAATATATATCAATGATCTGAATGAGGGAACCAAATGTAATATTTCCAAGTTTGCTGACGACACAAAACTAGGTGGGATTGTGAGTTGTGAGGAGGATGCAAAGAGGCTTCAAGGCGATTTAGACAAGTTGAGTGAGTGGACAAACACATGGCAGATGCAGTATAAAGTGGATAAATGTGACGTTATCCACTTCGGAAGGAAAAACACAAAGGCAGAGTATTATTTAAATGGTGATAGATTGGGAAATGTTGATGTACAAAGGGACCTGGGTGTCCTTGTACACCAGTCACTGAAAGCAAACACGCAGGTGCAGCAAGCAGTTAGGAAGGCAAATGGTATGTTGGCCTTCATTGCAAGAGGATTTGAGTACAGGAGCAAGGATGTCTTACTGCAGTTATACAGGGCCTTGGTGAGACCACACCTGGAGTATTGTGTGCAGTTTTGGTCTCCTTACTTAAGAAAGGATATACTTGCCATAGATGGAGTGCAGCGAAGGTTCACCAGACTGATTCCTGGGATGGCAGGACTGTCGTATGAGGAGAGATTGGGTCGACTAAGCCTGTATTCACTCGAGTTTAGAAGAATGAGAGGGGATCTCATTGAAACGTATAAAATTCTGACAGGGCTGGACAGACTGGATGCAGGGATGTTTCCCCTGGCTTGGGGGGGGGCGGGTCCAGAACGAGGGGTCACAATCTCAGGATACGGGATAGGACATTTAGGACTGAGATGAGGAGAAATTTCTTCACTCAGAGGGTGGTGAACCTGTGGAATTCTCTACCACAGAACGCTGTGGAGGCCAAGTCACTGAATATATTTAAGAAGGAGATAGATAGATTTCTAGACATAGAAGGCATCAAGGGGTATGGGGAGCGAGCAGGAATATGGTATTGAGATAGAGGATCAGCCATGACCATATTGAATGGCGGAGCAGGCTTCAAGGGCCGAATGGCCTACTCCTGCTTCTATTTTCTATGTTTCTATCCCACCAACCTCAAGCCACTGACCACCAATGTTCCCATACTGCACACAGACAATCCCTTTTCAAGCCCACTTTTTCCATGTGTCGGTATTTTTCTCCTCCTGCACCACAACCATCAGCCTTTGAATATGGTCAGGTAATAAAGAACTCCAAGGCCTGTCCATTGCTACCTAAACCAGGTGGTAAAGATAACTTGATAGGCATTAAGGCACTTGAGACATCAACTATAAGTTCTACAACAGTACTTCAGTACACCAGCTTACTAGGCCTGTTAGAAACTTTAAATCAAGAGATCTGATCCTAAGTAGTAGGTTTATCGAAAGAATTGGACTTGAAAAAAGAATGTCAATTAAGAGTAAAATCTGCTAACCATTTACACCTCATTTGGGCCCATCTTTTGTTTCTATACTTGTCCCATTATCACCTCCTTTTGCCATCATTCCTTTTATCATTTAATCACACTTGCCCTCCACCCAATACACAGACCTTCCCTTTTGTTCTTTTCCTGCCCCCTTTTCCCTGGCTCTGCACTTGCTTATAAACTGTTCATGTCTAACATCTTCCAGCTCTGATGAACGGTCATCGACCTGAGACGTTAACTCTGTTTCTCTCTCCACAGATACTTCCTATTCCGCTGAGTGTTTCCAGCATTTTCTGTTTTTATGTAGAATTAACAGCACAGAAATAGGCCATTTGGCCAAACTAGGTTATGCACCACAAGACTCCCTCCACTCTTCATCTAACCCTATCAGCATAACCTTCCATTCCTTTCTCCCTCATACTTATCTAGCTTTCCCTTAAATGCATCTATGTTAGTTGCCTCAACTACTCCTTATGGTAGTGAGTTCCATATTCTATCCAATCTCTGGGTAAAGAAGTTATTCCTGAATTCCTTATTGGAATTATTGATGACTATCTTATATTTATGGCCCTAGTTTAGGACTCCCCCACAAATGGAAACATTTTCTTTACGCGTACCCCGTCAAACCCTTTCATAATCTTAAAGACCACCATCAGGTCACTTTTTACTCCTCTTTTCTAGCCAAAAGAGCCCCAGCCTGTTCAGTCTTTCCTGATAGGTATAACCTCAGAGTTCTGGTATCATACTTGTAAATCATTTTTGCGCATTCTCCAGTGCCTCTATATCCTTTTTATAGTATGGAGACCAGAACTGTGCACAGTACTCCAAGTATGGTCTAACTAAGGTTCTATATAAGTTTAACATAACATCTCTGCTTTGCAATTCTATCCCTCTAGAAATGAACCCTGGTACTGTGTTTGCGATTTTTATGGCCTTATTAACCATGTGTCGCTACTTTTAGTGGTTTCAGATTTCCAGCATCCGCAGTATTTTGTTTTTATTTTGAATATAATCTGTTTTTTCAAAATTAATTTCATAAACAGAAAAGCAAGTCGCCTTTAAAAAAAAATACATGAAAACAATCAAATAGCACGGATTAGAACATAAGAAATAGGAGCAGGAGTAGGCCATACGGCCCCTCGAGCCTGCTCTGCCATTCAATAAGATCATGGCTGATCTTCGACCTCAACTCCACTTTCCTGCCCTATCCCCATATCCCTTGATTCCCTTAGTGTCCAAATAGCCATCGATCTCAGTCTTGAACATAATCAATGACTGAGCATCCACAGCCCTCTTGGGTAGAGAATTACAAAGATTCACAGCCCTCTGAGTAAAGAAATTTTTCCTCATCTCAATCCTAAATGGCTGACCCCTTATCTTGAGACTATGACCCCGAGTTGTAGACTCTCCAGTCAGGTGAAACAGCCTCTCAGCATCTACCCTGACAAGCCCTCTAAGAATTTTATACATTTCAATCAGAACGTATAAGTACAGAAGTTACATCAGTTCTGACTTTATTTGAACATAAGAAATAAGAACATAAGAAATAGGAGCAGGAGCAGGCCATATGGCCCCTCGAGCCTGCTCCGCCATTCAATCAGATCATGGCTGATCTTCGACCTCAACTCCACCATCCAGCCCGATCCCCATATGCCTTGATTCCCCTAGAGTCCAAAAATCTATCGATCTCAGCCTTGAATATACTCAACGACTGAGTATCCATAGCCCTCTGAGTAGCGAATTCCAAACATTCATGACCCTCTGAGTGAAGAAGTTCCTCTTCACCTCAGTCTTAAATGGCCGATCCCTTATCCTGAGACTATGTCCCCTAGTTCTAGACTCTCCAGCCAGGGGAAACATCCTCTCAGCATCCACCCTGCCAAGCCCCCTCAGAATCCTATATGTTTTAATTAGATCACCTCTCATTCTTCTAAAGTCCGGGCAGTATAGGCCCATTCTACTCAATCTCTCCCCACATAAGAGGGATTAACGATGTGATCTGCAAAAGGAATTCAGTGTGTGCCATACAATAGTATCTTTCCTTTCCCCCCTCCAAAAAAAAAATAATTTTTTTTTAACAGTCATTCCCTGGGTCTCAGTTTAAAGTCGTCTCCTTGATGTAACACACTCATGCTGTGAGAAAAGAATTTAGTAACTAAGCAGCCTTTAAATGTCAGTGGTAAAGACAATATTTAACACTATTGGTAACCACACACACAATACAAACTCTGCCATACTGAAACTTTAGTACACTCTGTTCTGGGGTGGTGAGATAGATGCAGGCATCGCTGACAAGTCAACACCCATCTTACTCATGCAGGCCAGGAAATCTTAATTGCACAAGACAATGTAGGTATTAAATGTCTTAGATCAACTTGTCCAACAACGCAAACTAATTATGAATCACCTCAGGTTAATTTCGTAATCAGGCACTTTCGGGTGTTGGGTTAGATTTTTTTTAAGAATAAGATGCATTTTTAAGTGATGTCAACATGTCAGAAATAAAATGTTAAAATGATTAGAAATTAAACAAGAACCCCATGTGACTCAGCAAAACATTAAAAGTAAGTACACAAGCTACTGCACAGCTGCAGCGTGGTGGTTGGTGCTGAACCTTAGTTCATGTAAATTAATTACTTAGTACAGAATGCAGTGTTAAGTGAAAAGTTATCAACTGACTATAACTGGATGAAGTAAAACCTCTTGTGCCAAGTGCATAATTTCACCTGCAATTTAACACGGCATCGACACCATATCCATCATCTCCCATTTCTCTAACTGGCATTTTTAAAAAAGTTTTAAAAAGAAGATATTGAGCCACATTGTGGGTTCAAGACCCACTCCAGAGACTTGAGCACGTAATCCAGGCTGACACTCCAGTGCAGTACTGAGGGAGTGCTGCATTGTCGGAGATACTGTCTTTTGGATGAGACGTTAAACTGAGACCCAGTCTGCCCTCTCAAGTGGGTGTAAAAGATCTCATGGCATTATCTGAAGAGCAGGGGAGTTCTCCTGATGTCCCGGCCAACATTTATCCCTCAACCAACATCTAAAACAGATTATCTGGTCATTTATTTCATTGCTGTTTGCAAATTGGGAGCCACATTTTCCCTGTGAACAGTGACCACACTTCACAGATCATTGTTTGGCTGTGAAGCACTTTGTGACTATGTGAGGATGTGTTTTCTACACTACAACAGTGACTATACTTCAAAAGTACTTCATTGGCCGTAAGTGCGCTTTGGGAAGTCCTGAGGTCGTGAAAGGCGCTATACAAATGCAAGTCTTTCTTTCACTTATCACAAATACTTTCTGAAGATCCTTTGCACAGAAGTGAGATTGAGAGGCATTTGCCTGGAGGCATTTTCTGTGGCATAGTTCCTGAGAGTTCAACGAGGATGGTCACCTTTAATTTTCCTGAGAAATGTATTCAGATTATGTAAGACGAGTCTGAATCATCTGTGGGTTAATAGAAATAAAATTCCCAGCGTTTTCTGACATTGAGGCATCTCTTTGATAGTATGAGAGGATAATACTTCCCACATCATTTAATAATGTCAACTTGTGCAAATACATCTCAATCAAAGGAAATCAATCAATGTCTCTCTATTTAAGATATACCAATTTGAATCTGACACAGTGCCTTATATTATCCTCTTGGTTTAAGAACATAGGAAATAAGAAATAGGAGCAAGCCATATGGCCCCTCAAGCCTGCTCTGCCATTCAATAAGATCATGGCTGATCTTCGACTTCAACTCCAGTTTCCTGCCCTATCCCATATCCCTTGATTCCCTTAGCGTCCAGAAATCTATCGATCGCAATCTTGAATATACTCAATGACTGAGCATCCACAGCACTCTGGGGTAGAGAATTACAAAGATTCACAACCCTCAGTGAAGAAATTCCTCCTCATCTCAGTCCTAAATAGCTGACCTCTTATCTTGAGACTGTGACCCCAAGTTCGAGACTCGCCAGCCAAGAGAAACAGCCTCTCAGCATCTACCCTGTCAAGCCCTCTCAGAATTTTATACGTTTGAATGAGATCACCTCTCATTCTTCTAAACTCCAAAGAATTTTGGCCCATTTTATGCAATCTCTCCTCATAGGACAACTCACTCATCCCAGGAATCAATCTGGTGAACCTTTGTTGCACCCCCTCTAGAGCAAGTATATCCTTCCTTAGGTAAGGAAGCCAAATTTGTACACAGTACTCCAAGTGTGGTCTCACCAGAGCCCTATAAAATTGCAGCAAGACCTCCTTACTCTTATACACCAACTCCCTTGCAATAAAGGTTAACATACCATTTGCCTTCCTAATTGCTTGCTGTGCCCACGTTAACTTTCTGTGATTCATGTACAAGGACACCCAAATCCATCTGACTATCAACATTTCTTTCATGTCTCACCTTTTAAAAAATATCCTGCTTTTCTATTCTTCCTACCAAAGTGGATAATTTCACATTTCCCCACATTATACTCCATCTGCCACCTTCTCGTCAACTCACTTAACCTGTCTATTTCCCTTTGCAGACTCTTCACGTCCTCCTCACAGCTTACTTTCCCACCTAGATTTGTATCGTCAGCAAACTTGGATATATTGCACTCGGTTCCTTCATCAGTCATTGATATAGATTGTAAACAGCTGAGGCCCAAGCACTGATCCTTGCGGCACCCCACTAGTTACAACCTGCCAACCCAAAAATGACCCGTTTATTCCTACTCTCTTGTTTTCTGTCCGTTAACCAATCCTCAATCCGTGCTAATATATTACCCCCAATCCCATAAGCCCTAATCTTGTGTAACAACCTCTTATGTGGCACCTTAGCGAATGTCTTTATGAAAATCCAAATAATACTACATCCATTGGTTCCCCTTTATCTACCCTGCCAGTTACACCCTCAAAAAACTCTAATAGATTTGTCAGACACAATTTCCCTTTCATAAAACTGTGTTGACTCTGGCTAATCCTATTATGATTTTCTAAGTGCCCTGTTACTATGTCCTTAATAACAGATTCTAGCATTTTCCCTACTACTGATGTCAGGCTAACTGGCCTATAGTTCCCTGTTTTCTCTCGCTGTAGTAAATGAACACAAATTTAAATTACATTAATTCCTCAAAGAAGTAAAGGGCTGACGTGTGATCAATAAAAAAAAGCTTAGAAGCTCCACTTGCTAATGTTTATAATGGCAGTGGTGAATTGAACTTGTGAGAAAAATATGTTGAGTTCCTTGGGCCATTGTGCACATTCAGTGACAGTCAATATTATTTACTGAAAGGAGGAGTGCATTTGTTAGTAGGAGCCCAGCAACTACCTTATTACAGGACTGTTCTATGGCAAGCATCATTGGTGCTCGTCCACTTTATAGCACATTTTAAAGGCCATAGAAAGTGCAGTATAGTCTGTATAAGTTACCCCAGCGGCAGATGCTACTAATCCAGTTGCGGACAAAAGTCTTTCTTTCTTTAGACCGGATGTCTCAGCAATACATGCTGCTTTGCTATTTGAAAAGACAAGAGCAGTGAACTTTCCTGTTTGCATAAATTCTACCTGGCCTTTCAAATCACTCCACCAGAACAGCTTACAAATTCCAGAAATCTTGCAGGTGTGACTGTTCTGGATAGATTTCTCAAGTTTGAGTTGGCATCCTGGAACAAATCACTGCAGCAACATCACTTGGAGAGTAGGTTTGTCTCTTTTTCTCCCCTGTCTCATCTGCCCTCTTTCCAAACTCACTCTTCCTGTCTCCTGACTGTCAAGTCTTAAAGACTAAATAAGGTTAGGGAGGCGGTGGAAGCAGTTAGTGTTGATTCACTCAAAATTAAATTAGATAGATTTCTTTCAGAAAATAACATTTTGCGATATAGTATATGAGTAATTTGAGACATGATATGTGGTAAGTGTAGCATGCTTTACATAGAAACATGTAGAAAATAGGAGCAAGAGTAGGCCATTCGGCCCTTCGGGCCTGTTCCGCCATTCAAAATGATCATGGCTGATCGTCTAACTCAGTACCCTGTTCCCGCTTTTCCCCCATATCCCTTGATCCCTTCAGCATTAAGAAATATATCTATCTCCTTCTTGATTACATCGAATGACTTGACCTCCACTGCCTTCTGTGGTAGAGAATTCCACAGGTTCACCACCCTCTGAGTGAAGAAATTTCTTCTCATCTCGGTTCTAAATGGCATACCCCATTATCCTGAGATTGTGACCCCTGGTTCTGGACTTCCCAGCCATCAGGAACATCCTCCCTGTATCTAGTCTGTCTAGTCCTGTTAGAATTTTATATGTTTCGATGAGATCACCTCTCATTCTTCTAAAGTCTAGTGAATATAGGCCTAATCGACCCAATCTCTCCTCATACGTCAGTCCTGCCACCCCAGGAATCAGTCTGGTAAACCTTTGTTGCACTCCCTCCATGGCAAGGACATCCTTCCTCAGATAAGAAGACCAAAACTGCACACAATACTCCAGATGTGGTCTCACCAAGGCCCTGTATAACTGCAGTAAGACATCCCTGCTCCTTTACTCAAATCCTCTTGCAATGTAGGCCAACATACCATTCGCCTTCCTAAGTGCTTGCTGCACCTGAACGCTCGCTTTCAGCGACTGATGTACAAGGACACCCAGGTCTCGTTGCACCTCCTCTTTTCCCAATCTATCACCATTCAGATAATAATCTGCCTTTCTGTTTTTACAACCAAAGTGGATAACCTCACATTTATCCACGTTATACTGCATCTGCCATGTTCTTGCCCACTCACCCAATGTGTCTAAATCACATTGGAGCCTCTTTGCATCCTCCTCACGGCTCACATTCCATCCCAGCTTTGTGTCGTCTGCAAACTTGGAAATATTACATTTAATTCCCTCATCCAAATCATTGATATATATTGTGAATAGCTGGGGCCCAAGCACCGACCCCTGCGGTACCCCACTAGTCACTGCCTGCCACCCGGAAAAAGACCCGTTTATTTCTACTCTCTGTTTCCTGTCTGTCAACCAATTCTCAATCCATGCCGGTATATTCCCCCCAATCCCATGTGCTTTAATTTTGCACACTAACCTCTTGTGTGGGACCTTCTGAAGATCCGAGAACATCACATCCACTGGTTCTCCCCTATCTATTCTACTAGTTACATCCTCAAAAAACTCCAGTAGATTTGTTAAGCATGATTTCCCTTTCGTAAAGCCATGCTGACTTTGTCCAATCCTGTTAATGCCCTCCAAGTGTTCTGTTATCACATCTTTCATAATAGACTTTAGCATTTTCCCCACTACTGATGTTAGACTAACTGGTCTGTAATTCCCTTTTTTTTCTCTCCATCCTTTTTAAAATAGTGGGGTTACATTTGCCACCCTTCAATCTGTAGGAACTGTTCCAGAGTCTATAGAATTTTGGAAGATGATCACCAATGCATCCACTATTTCCAGGACCAGTTCCTTTAGTACTCTGGGATGTAGATTATCAGGCCCTGGGGATTTGTCAGCCTTTAGCCCCATTAATTTCCCTAGCACTATTTTTTTTACTAATATTGGTTTCCTTCAGTTCCTCCCTCTTACTAGACCCTGGGTTCCCTAACATTTCTGGGAGGTTATTTGTGTCCTCCTTTGTGAAGACAGAACCAAAGTATGTGTTTAATTGTTCTGCCATTTCTTTGTTCCCCATTATAATTTCCCCCTTTGGAGGAAAAACGTGACTATGGACGTATGGTTCCCAAAGCTCTCCACCACTGGGGTTTTCCATGCGTCATGTTTGGGTATGTTTTAGATTAATTGATAGAGATTTATTGATACGACTAATCAACAGCTCCATTACTGCTGTATCGTGCGACTGCCAGGATGGTAGACGGTGAACTAAGCATACTAAGTATGTAGACAACAAAGGAGAGGATGACAAATGGGAATACGAAAAGGTTAGGAAAGAAGTCAAAAAAATAATTAGGAAGGCAAAGATAAACCACGAATTTAAATTATCAAGGAACATAAAAAAAATAAAGTATTCTACAGACACACAAATAACAAAAGAAAAATCAGGATAGGGATAGGGCTACTAAGGGATACACACGATAAACTCACAGATAATGACAGCGAAATGGCTTCAGTATTTACCAGGGAGACTAATATGGTGGGCAGGACATTAGAAGTGGAGATCAAAAAAGATGTAAAGACATTGAAGATAGAAAGTGGGGGAGATAATTGATAAACTAATCAAACTTAGAGAGGATAAAACCCCAGGTCCGGATGGATTACATCCACGCATATTAAAAGAAGTTAGGGAAGAGTTAGCAGAGGCACTATTACATATATATATATAAAAAATCATTAGAAAAGAGAATAGTGCCAGAGGACTGGCTGACAGCTAATGTGATTCTTGTATTTAAAAAGGGAGATAGAACAAGTCCAGGGAAATATAGACCAATTAGCTTAACGCTGGTGGCAGAAAAGATAATGGAATCTTCACTCAAAAATGTAATAGAAAAACAACTAGAAACTGAAAATATAATAAAGAATAGTCAGCACGGATTTCAAAAGGGAAGGCCAATGCTTGACCAACCATATTGAATTCTTCAAAGTAACAGAAAGTGTAGACAAGGGCAATGCAGTAGATGTAATATATTTGGATTTTCAAAAGGCCTTTGATAAGGTACCGCATAGTAGACTCATGACTAAGGTCAATGCATGTGGAGTCAGGGGACAAATAGCAGAATAGATAGCAAGCTGGTTACAAAACAAAGAACACAGAGTAGGGGTTAAAGGTAGTTACTCAAACTGGCAAAAGGTGGGAAGTGGTGTTCCACAAGGATCAGTGCTGAGACCACTGTTGTTCACCATATACATAAATAATTTGGACTTGGGAACTGGAAGTACAATTTCAAAATTTGCGGATGTCACCAAATTGGGGGTATAGTTAATACTGAAGAGGACTGCAACAAAATACAGGAAGACATTAATAAACTTGTAGAATGGGTGTGTAATTGGCAAATGAATTTCAATATTGATAAGTGTGAGGTGGTACATTTTGGTGGGAATAATGAGGCCACATACCCTTTGGAAAATAAGAGTCTAAACGGGGTAGAGAAATAGAGAGATTTAGGGGTACAGATAAACAAATCACTAAAAATAGCGACTCAGATTAATAAGACCATAAAAACAGCAAACCAAGCACTGGGGTTCATTTCGAGAGGAATAGAACTGAAAAGCAGAGAAGCTATGCTAAACCTGTACAGAACCTTGGTTAGATCACACTTGGGAGTACTGCGAACAGTTTTGGACTCCACACTATAAAAAGGATATAGAGGCACTGGAGAAGGTGCAGATTTACTAGGATGATCCAGAAATAAGAGGTTATACCTATCAGGGAAGACTGAATAGGCTGGTGCTCTTTTCTCTAAAAAAAAGACTGAGGGGTGGCCTGATAGAGATCTATAAGATTATGAAAGGGTTGATAGGGTAGATAGGGTAGATGTAGAGATGATGTTTCCACTTGCGGGGAGACCAGAACTAGGGGCCATTAATATAAGATAGTAACTAACAAATCCAGTAGGGAATTCAGGAGAAACTTCTTTACCCAGAGAGTGGTTAGAATGTGGAACTCGCTACCACAAGGAGTAGTTGAGGCGAATAGCATAGATGCATTTAAGGGAAAGCTAGACAAACACAAGAGGGAGAAGGGAATAGAAGGATATGTTGATAGGGTTAGAAGAAGGAGGATGGGAGGAGGCACATGTGGATCATAAACACCGACATGGACTTGTTTCTGTGCTGTACGTTCTTTGTAATTCTTTGTAAGATTGACCTTGGACTTTTTTCATCTAGCAATTCCTTTAACCGAATTACTGATTAGGTTACGTTTGATTGACAGTTTCAATGAATTGTGAGGTCACGCAGCTTTAAACATGCAACAAATCATTGGATTGATAACTTCTCCCCGCGAGCCACTAATAATTTTATCTGACAATGCCATCTAAACCAGCTACATCTACCGACTAAACTAGACATCACAGTGGTCAGATTAGTTCTGGAAGGGGTAGTCCTTGTAAAGATTAGCTTCTGTACAACAAATAAAAGTAGAAAGCTAATCTTAGAAATACAGTCTATGCCTGTATTGAGTTTTTCTACGTTAAAGGTGCTATATAAATGCAAGTTGTTGTTATCTTTAATACACAAATTAAAATAAAGGTTTGATATAGAGATAGGCCTGCCTGGGTCTGGCAGTGGGAAAATGTGTCACCTGGACTTCTAGAATTCTACGGGTACAGTAGCATAGTGGTTATTTTACTTGACTAGTAAATCAGAGAACATGAGTTCAAATCTCACCATGGCAGTTTGAGAATTCACTTTAAAAAATCTGGAGATAAGTAAAAGTGACCATGAAGCTGTCGGATTTTCATAAAAACCCAACTGGTTGACTACTATCCTTTAGGGAAGGAAAACTGCCATCTTTACCCAGTCTGGTCTATAAGTAACTCCAGTCAGACACCCAAGTGGTTGACTCTTAACTGCCCTCTGAAGTGGCTTAACAAGCCACTACATTGTATCAAACCACTGGGCAACAAGGGATGGGCAATAAACACTTGCCTTGTCAGCTGCAGCCACACCCAAGAATGCATAACAAAAAATTGTAATCCAGTAGCCTTACAGTTCAGGTATCCTTTCTGGCCACGTATTATGCCAGAAACCAGGCTGTATGGTGGCTTGTTGGAGTTATAATTTGGTTGTCCATTCTGAATGTCCATTCTCAGCTGGGTAGTGAAGTATTGGGAGAGTGGAGTGGTGTACCTGGGTCATTGAGACCAGGGATGGGGGAGCATTCAGCCCTGCATGGAAGGTTGGGGAGCAAAGTTGTTTGGAGAGACTGGAAAGTGGAATGGTTAAACTTATGAAAGTCTGAATTTCCAAGGCTTCAGTTGATAAATGTTATTTTTGATGATACACAGTGGTGTGGATGGGCAACTGTCAGAATGCTGTATGTCAGGGAACTTTATTGGTGGAATGCAATTGGTCTTTTTCTGGAATATGATTCGATCCACATTGGTGAAGAAGGTGATTGATCTAGAAAGATATCCTGACAAGTTCAAAGAAACATGAGTCTACACTAACCCAATTAAAACCTTTGCACAAGACTTCAGATATTTTCATTCTGTACAGTATTATAAGTTACACTGCACACTTCCACAGTGAAACCACTTCACAATGGCACAAAATATGAAGTATAACTGAAGCCAAACTTGAATCAGTTCAGTTTTCAGCTTCTGCTGCCAGACTTTCTCAAGGAGTTGGACTTTACACTTACATTTAAATTTAAAAAGTTGCAGTAATTTTAGTTGTTAAAAAATGTTGCCATGTTGGCCTCTGGGCCACTGTTAAGTTTCTAACTTTAGGAAAGGGCTCCACTAATAACTCAGCGTGTTTATCTAGTGAGTAGTTGAGCCAGAGATCAGGAAACTCCCAGTCTATGATCAGTTACAAGATCTCTGCAGGGAGTTATAAGATGTCTGACATAATTGTCCCAAGTCTCTCCAGGTTAGGGGTGGGGGAAAGAAATGGAACAAAGCAGGGATGGGTGGAAAGGGGGAGTTGACCACAATTCACAATCCTGACTGCTATCCAGCAACCTCTACTGGAAGTGCACGTGCAGTGTCAGATGAGGACAGGATCAGATGTCATGTCCCTTCCATAGTCAAATAGCTTGACGACACAAGGTGTCACGGCTCACACATGAATAGTTGCCTCTTGGGGAATGCCTGCTTATCCTTCGGCCTTTAGTTCTGAGGAAGGGTACTCACCTCAATCATCATAAACAGTGTCCTACTTGGCTCAGTGGTAGCACTCTTGCCTATGAGGTAGAAGGTCATGGGGTCAAGTTCCACTCCGAAGACTTGAGCACATAAGGTTGGCTGACACTTCAGTGTCAGAGATGCTGTCTGCCCTCAAGTAGAAATGAAAGATCCCACGGCAATATATAAAGAAGAGCATAGATTCTCCTGGTGTCCTGGCCAATATTTATCCCTCAGCCAATGCCACTAAGCACAGATTTTCTGGTCATTAACCCATTGCCGTTTGTGGGACCTTGCTGTGCACTAATTGGTTGCTATATTTCCCTACTACACTTTAAAAGTACTTCATTGGCTGTGAAACACTTTGGGATGTCCTGAGGTCATGTAAGGTGCTATATCAATACAAGTCCTTTCTTATCTTTTTTCTTTACAGGTTCTGATTAACCTGCTGTGGTATTTCCAGCCTTTTCTGTTCTTTAATCCAGAATTACTACTGGCAGGGCAATGCCAGTTTTAACATACATCAATTTAATGAGCCTTGTCAAATCAACTAATAGTCTACTATAATGGTCTGCTGTTAAAAGCCTTATACATTCTTTTGTTACCTCTGGACTTGACTACTCCAGTGGTCACCTGGCTAGCCACCTACCCTCTGTAAACTTGAGTCCATCCAAAACTCTGCTGCCCATATCCTAACTCGCACCAAGTCCTGTTCACCTATCACCCCTGTCCTCCCAGATCTACATTGGCTCCCGGTCCAGTAACGCCTCGATTTTAAAATTCTCATCCTTGTTTTCAAATCCCTCCATGGCCTCGCCCCTCTCTATCTCTGTAATCCTCTTCTAGCCCTACAACCCTCCGAGATCTCTATGCTACTCCAATTCTGGCCTCTTGCGCATCCCCAATTTTCATCGCTCCATCATTGGCGGCCGTGCCTCCAGCTGCCTAGGCCCTAAGCTCTGGAATTCCCTCCCTAAACCTCTCTGCCTCTCCACCCCTCTCTCATCCTTTAAGACGTTCCTTAAAATCCACCTAACATATGACACAAAACTAGGTGGGATCGTGAGTTGTGAGGAGGATGCAAAGAGGCTTCAAGGCGATTTAGACAAATTGAGTGAGTGGGCAAATACACGGCAGATGCAGTATAATGTGGATAAATGTAAAGTTATCCACTTTGGAAGGAAAAACGGAAAGGCAGAGTATTATTTAAATGATGATAGATTGGTTAATGTTGATGTACAAAGGGACCTGAGTGTTCTTGTACACCAGTCACTGAAAGCAAACATGCAGGTGCAGCAAGAAGTTAGGAAGGTAAATGGTATGTTGGCTTTCATTGCAAGAGGATTTGAGTACAGGAGCAACTTACTGCAGTTATACAGGGCCTTGGTGAGACCACACCTGGAGTATTGTGTGCAGTTTTGGTCTCCTTACTTAAGAAAGGATATACTTGCCATAGAGGGAGTGCAGTGAAGGTTCACCAGACTGATTCCTGGGATGGCAGGACTGTCGCCTGAAGAGAGATTGGGTCGACTCGGCCTGTATTCACTCGAGTTTAGAAGAATGAGAGGGGATCTCATTGAAACATATAAAATTCTGACAGGGCTAGACAGACTGGATGCAGGGAGGATGTTTCCCTTGGCTGGGGGTCCAGAACGAGGGGTCACAGTCTCAGGATACGGGGTAGGACATTTAGGACTGAGATGAGGAGAAATTTCTTCACTCAGAGGGTGGTGAACCTGTGGAATTCACCATCACAGAAGGCTGTGGAGGCCAAGTCACTGAATATATTTAAGGAGGAGCTAGATGGATTTCTAGACACAAAAGGCATCAAGGGCTATGGGGAGAGAGTGGGAATATGGTATTGAGATAGAGGATCAGCCATGATCGTATTGAATGGCGGAGCAGGCACGAAGAGCCGAATGGCCTACTCCTGCTCCTATTTTCTATATTTCTATACATACACCTACACACTCACCACACGCGCGCGCGCGCCCGTCGACGCCCGCGCGCGCGCGCCGCCCCCGTCGACACCCACTGCGCTCGTGCATCCGTCCGTCGACACCCACTGCGCTCGTGCATCCGTCCGTCGACACCCACTGCGCTCGTGCATCCGTCCGTCCGTCGACACCCACTGCACTCGTGCATCCGTCCGTCGACACCCACTGCTCTCGTGCATCCGTCCGTTGGTCGACACCCACTGCGCTCGTGCATCCGTCCGTCGACACCCACTGCACTCGTGCATCCGTCCGTCGACACCCACTGCTCTCGTGCATCCGTCCGTTGGTTGACACCCACTGCGCTCGTGCATCCGTCCGTCGACACCCACTGCACTCGTGCATCCGTCCGTCGACACCCACTGCACTCGTGCATCCGTCCGTCGACACCCACTGCTCTCGTGCATCCGTCCGTCGACACCCACTGCACTCGTGCATCCGTCCGTTGGTCGATACCCACTGCGCTCGTGCATCCGTCCGTCGACACCCACTGCTCTCGTGCATCCGTCCGTTGGTCGACACCCACTGCACTCGTGCATCCGTCCGTCGACACCCACTGCGCTCGTACATCCGTCCGTCCGTCGACACCCACTGCACTCGTGCATCCGTCCGTTGGTCGACACCCACTGCGCTCGTGCATCCGTCCGTCGACACCCACTGCGCTCGTGCATCCGTCCGTCGACACCCACTGCGCTCGTACATCCGTCCGTCCGTCGACACCCACTGCGCTCGTACATCCGTCCGTCCGTCGACACCCACTGCGCTCGTACATCCGTCCGTCCGTCGACACCCACTGCGCTCGTACATCCGTCCGTCCGTCGACACCCACTGCGCTCGTACATCCGTCCGTCCGTCGACACCCACTGCACACACATCCGTGCATCCGTCCATCCATCTACACACACTACAGACACATCTGTCCATCTACACATACTACAGACACGTTCATCCATTTACACACACAATTATACACACTATATACATATACACACGACATACATATACACGTGCTACACACGAGCACGTGTATATACCCACGCACACGTATACCCGCGCACGCGTATAGACACGCGCTATGCACGCCTATGGACCCGCGCACGCCTATAGACACGTTATATATGCACATGCCTGTATACACACGCTGTGTGTGTGTGTGTGTGTGTGTGTGTGTGTGTGTAAACACACACAAAATGCGGTTAGTGTGTGAGTGTAAGTTTCTAATTATTGGTATGCTTTACAAAATCCTTCATATTTTTGTCAATTTTAATCAATTTAGAAAGCAAGGCTCAAGAAAATGTTTTCTTTTAAAGTGGTTTAGTTTACTGAAAAAAGGAACGTTTTGCCCCGTTCACTAAGCACTTTCAAATGTAAGGAATCTTACTACACCAAGTTATAGTCCAACAAATTTATTTTAAAATCACAAGCTTTCGGAGATTATCCCCTTCGTCAGGTGAATGAGTGAAAGGTTCTCAAATCGCATATCTTATATATTAGGCTGGGACGGCATCACACCAATCAAAAGGTGTCGTTGGTGTTCGGACAGATTAGCCACGGAGAACAGTACGTTCCAGTACACTGAATATACATTGTGTCAAATTACACAGACAGAGAGAAAGAGACCCAAATGGCAGAGAGAGAGAGAGAGAATATTAAAAACAGATAACTTTTTTTTCCCCTTGCTGGTGGGGTTACGTGTAGCGTGACATGAACCGGTTGAGGCCGTCCTCATGGGTGCGGAACTTGGCTATCAATTTCTGCTCGACGATTTTGCGTTGTCGTGTGTCTCAAAGGCTGCCTTGGAGAACGCTTACCCGAAGATCGGTGGCTGAATGTCCTTGACTGCTAAAGTGTTCCCCGACTGGGAGGGAACCCTCCTGTCTGGCGATTGTTGCGCGGTGTCGACGAACACCTTGCTAAGGCCATCCCCACGCCTCCACTACTCGCCTTCAAACAGCCACCCAACCTCAAACAGACCATCGTTCGCAGCAAATTACCCAGCTTTCAGGAGAACAGCGTCCACGACACCACACAACCCTGCCACGGCAACCTCCGCAAGACATGCCAGATCATCAACACGGATACCACCATCACACGAGAGGACACCACCCACCAGGTACATGGTTCATACTCCTGTGACTCGGCCAACGTTGTCTACCTCATATGTTGCAGGAAAGGATGCCCCGGAGCATGGTACATTGGCGAGACCATGCAGACACTGTGACAACGGATGAACGGACACTGCGCAACAATCACCAGACAGGAGGGTTCCCTCCCAGTCGGGGAACACTTTAGCAGTCAAGGACATTCAGCCACCAATCTTCGGGTAAGCGTTCTCCAAGGCGGCCTTCGAGACACACGACAACGCAAAATCGTCGAGCAGAAATTGATAGCCAAGTTCCGCACCCATGAGGACGGCCTCAACCGGGATCTTGGGTTCATGTCACGCTACACGTAACCCCAACAGCAAGGGGAAAAAAAAGTTATCTGTTTTTAATATTCTCTCTCTCTCTGCCATTTGGGTCTCTTTCTCTCTGTCTGTATAATTTGACACAATGTATATTCAGTGTACTGGGTCGTACTGTTCTCCGTGGCTAATCTGTCTGAACACCAACGACACCTTTTGATTGGTGTGATGGTGTCCCAGCCTAATATAAGATATGCGATTTGAGAACCTTTCACTCATTCACCTGACGAAGGGGATAATCTCCGAAAGCTTGTGATTTTAAAATAAATTTGTTGGACTATAACTTGGTGTTGTAAGATTCCTTACATTTGTCCACCCCAGTCCATCACCGGTATCTCCACATCATAAGCACTTTCAGGCAGCACATTCCAGATCATAACTACTCGCTGCGTAAAAAAGTTTTTCCTCATGTCACCTTTGGTTCATTTGCCAATCCCCTTAAATTTGTGTCCTCTGGTTCTTGACCCTTCCATCAATGGGAACAGTTTCTCTTTATTTACTTCATGATTTTGAACACTTCTATCAAATCTCCTCTCAACCTTCTCTGCTGTAAGGAGAACAACCTCAGCCTTTCAAGTCTATCCACCTAACTGAAGTCCCTCATCCCTGGAACCATTCTAGTAAATCTTTTCTGCACCCTCTCTAAGGCCTTCACATCCTTCCTAAATTGCGATGCCCAGAATTGGACACAATACTCCAGTTGTGGCCAAACCAGTGTTTTATAAAAGGTTCATCATAACCTCCTTGCTTTTGTACTCGATGCCCCTATTTATAAAGCTCAGGATCCCGTATGCTTTTTAAACTGCTTTCTCAACCTGTCCTGCCACCTTCAAAGATTTGTCCACATATACCAAGTCTCTCTGTTCCTGCGCCCCCTTTAGAATTGTACCATTTAGTTAATATTGCCTCTCCTTATTCTTCCTGCCAAAATGTATCACTTTGTATTTCTCTGCATTAAATTTCATCTACCATGTGTCCGTCCATTCTACCAACCTGTCTATGTTCTCTTGAAATGTATTACTATCCTCCTCAAGTGTTTACTACACTTGCAACTTTTGGGTCATCTGCAAATTTTGAAACCGTGCCCTGTACACCCAAGTCAAAGTCATTATATCTCAAAAAAAGCAGTGGTCCTAGTTCTGACCCTTGGGGAACACCACTGTATATGTTCTTCCAGTCTGAAAAACAACAAATACAGAGACGTAATTCCCCCCCCCCCCCCCAACTACGTTAACTTGTATTGACATAGTGCCTTCATGGTTGCAACTACTCAGTTTCTATGTTGAAACAGATGATAGAAATCAAATATCAGGCCACTGTTTCTACAAAAAAAACCTTGCTTCACCTGATATACTAAAGAAAGAAAGACTTGGTCACACAAACAACAATGAGATAATCACCAGATTCATGTTTTTTTTTTAGTAATGTTGAGTGGGGGATAAATATTGGCCAGCACGCCGGGGAGAACTTTCCTGCTCTTCTGAGGAACAGTGAGGAGGGATCTTTTACATCCACCTGAGAGGGCAGACGGTTTAACAGGTCATCCGAAAGAGGGCACCTCCGACAGTGCAGCACTCCCTCAATGCTGCCCAGAAGTGTCAGACTAGATCACTTGCTCAAGTCTCTGGAGTCGGGCCACTGAGAGAAAGCTGACTAAACTTAACACGATGTGGAGATGCCGGTGATGGACTGGGGTTGACAATTGTAAACAATTTTACAACACCAAGTTATAGTCCAGCAATTTTATTTTAAATTCACAAGCTTTCGGAGGCTTCCTCCTTCCTCAGGCAAATGAGGAAGGAGAAAATCTCCGAAAGCTTGTGAATTTAAAATAAAATTGCTGGACTATAACTTGGTGTTGTAAAATTGTTTACAATAAACTTAACACAATTAAGAAGGTTAAACAACGTTATATATGTCCTGAAGCCAAAAAGTTAACCCAACGTCCATCATGAACTAACGCTTCTCTTATTGTTTTATATTAATGACATTTACTTATAATCGGTTCTCACATATTTCGCCGCCTTTCTCCAGTAACTTTTAAAAAACATACTGGTTCAATCGGCATAATTCTTGAACCAAACTTTGTGTCAAATCGTGCAGTGAGCAAAGACTTAAAGTTGCAAATATATATAATTATATTAGTCGCCAGCGCCGCACTTTAAAACCATTCATTTGCTGCGCAGAATTACAAGTGAAGTCTGAACTTGCAACGAACAGAATTCAGCCTTTGGGGAGGGGGTGTCGATGTTCCCAGCGGGTTAAACCTCCCCCGGTGGGGGCCGGGGCCGGGGCCGAGCCGCTGCTCCCGGTACCTGTTTGACTCCGGAGGTTTGCTCGCAGCAGGTCTCCGCTGGACAGATGCTCGAGTCCGAAGGTCTTCACGATGCGCTGGGACACGGTTCCTTTCCCGAGCCGGGAGGGCCCATGATGATGGCACGGAACAACACCCGGGCCACCATGGCTTGGGATTAACAGTGAAGGAGGGAGACGACCATCATCATCATCGAGAGGAGAGAGGAGAGCGCCGGCTTCTCTCACCGGACCCGGGACCCGGACTCGGGACTCTGCCGTCCGCCCGCCCTGGACTCGGGGCAAAGAGGCGGCACAGGGCTCCTTAGCAGGAAGTGACACTGTACGAGGAGGGAAGAGCAGAGGATGTGCAACCCGGGGGAGGGGGCTCGATAATCCCGGAGGGGGAGGGGGGTCTATAATCCCGGAGTGGGAGGGGGGTCTATAATCCCGGAGTGGGAGGGGGGTCTATAATCCCGGAGGGGGAGGGAGGGGTCTATAATCCCGGAGGGGGAGGGGGGTCTATAATCCCGGAGGGGGAGGGGGGTCTATAATCCCGGAGGGGGAGGGGGCTCGATAATCCCGGAGGGGGAGGGGGGTCTATAATCCCGGAGTGGGAGGGGGGTCTATAATCCCGGAGGGGGAGGGGGGTCTATAATCCCGGAGTGGGAGGGGGGTCTATAATCCCGGAGGGGGAGGGAGGGGTCTATAATCCCGGAGGGGGAGGGGGGTCTATAATCCCGGAGGGGGAGGGGGGTCTATAATCCCGGAGTGGGAGGGGGGTCTATAATCCCGGAGGGGGAGGGGGGTCTATAATCCCGGAGGGGGAGGGAGGGGTCTATAATCCCGGAGGGGGAGGGGGGTCTATAATCCCGGAGGGGGAGTCTGTAATCCCGGAGGGGGAGGGAGGGGGGTCTATAATCCCGGAGGGGGAGGGGGGTCTATAATCCCGGAGGGGGAGGGGGGTCTATAATCCCGGAGGGGGAGGGGGGTCTATAATCCCGGAGTGGGAGGGGGGGTCTGTAATCCCGGAGGGGGAGGGGGGTCTATAATCCCGGAGGGGGAGGGGGGGTCTATAATCCCAGAGGGGGAGAGGGGTCTATAATCCCGGAGGGGGAGGGGGTCTATAATCCAGGAGGGGGAGTGGGGTCTATAATCCCGGAGGGGGAGGGGGGTCTATAATCCCGGAGGGGGAGGGAGGGGGGTCTATAATCCCGGAGGGGGAGGGTGGTCTATAATCCCGGAGGGGGAGTCTGTAATCCCGGAGGGGGAGGGAGGGGGGTCTATAATCCCGGAGGGGGAGGGGGGTCTATAATCCCGGAGGGGGAGGGGGGTCTATAATCCCGGAGGGGGAGGGGGGTCTATAATCCCGGAGTGGGAGGGGGGGTCTGTAATCCCGGAGGGGGAGGGGGGTCTATAATCCCGGAGGGGGAGGGGGGTCTATAATCCCAGAGGGGGAGAGGGGTCTATAATCCCGGAGGGGGAGGGGGTCTATAATCCAGGAGGGGAAGTGGGGTCTATAATCCCGGAGGGGGAGGGGGGTCTATAATCCCGGAGGGGGAGGGAGGGGGGTCTATAATCCCGGAGGGGGAGGGGGGTCTATAATCCCGGAGTGGGAGGGGGGGGTCTGTAATCCCGGAGGGGGAGGGGGGTCTATAATCCCGGAGGGGGAGGGGGGTCTATAATCCCAGAGGGGGAGGGGGGTCTATAATCCCGGAGGGGGAGGGGGGTCTATAATCCCGGAGGGGGAGTGGGGTCTATAATCCCGGAGGGGGAGGGGGGGTCTATAATCCCGGAGGGGGAGGGGGGTCTATAATCCCGGAGGGGGAGGGGTGTCTATAATCCTGGAGGGGGAGGGGGGTCTATAATCCCGGAGGGGGAGGGGGGGTCTATAATCCCGGAGGGGGAGGGGGGGTCTATAATCCCGGAGGGGGAGGGGGGTCTATAATCCCGGAGGGGGAGGGGGGTCCATAATCCCGGAGGGGGAGGGGGGTCTATAATCCCGGAGTGGGAGGGGGGGGTCTGTAATCCCGGAGGGGGAGGGGGGTCTATAATCCTGGAGGATAGGGGAGGGGGAGGGGGAGGTCTATAATCCCGGAGGGGGAGGGGGGCTCTATAATCCCGGAGGGGGAGGGAGGTCTATAATCCCGGAGGGGGAGGGGGGTCTATAATCCTGGAGGATAGGGGGAGGGGGAGGTCTATAATCCCAGAGGGGGGTCTATAATCCCGGAGGGGGAGGGGGGTCTATAATCCCGGAGGGGGAGGGGGGTCTATAATCCCAGAGGGGGAGGGGGGTCTAAAATCCCGGAGGGGGAGGGGGTCTATAATCCAGGAGGGGGAGTGGGGTCTATAATCCCGGAGGGGGAGGGGGGTCTATAATCCCGGAGGGGGAGGGGGGTCTATAATCCCAGAGGGGGAGGGGGGTCTATAATCCCGGAGGGGGAGGGGTGTCTATAATCCTGGAGGGGGAGGGGGGTCTATAATCCCGGAGGGGGAGGGGGGTCTATAATCCCGGAGGGGGAGGGGGGTCTATAATCCCGGAGGGGGAGGGGGGTCTATAATCCCGGAGGGGGAGGGGGGTCCATAATCCCAGAGGGGGAGGGGGGTCTATAATCCCGGAGTGGGAGGGGGGGGTCTGTAATCCCGGAGGGGGAGGGGGGTCTATAATCCTGGAGGATAGGGGAAGGGGAGGGGGAGGTCTATAATCCCGGAGGGGGAGGGGGGGTCTATAATCCCGGAGGGGGAGGGGGGTCTATAATCCCGGAGGGGGAGGGGGGTCCATAATCCCGGAGGGGGAGGGGGGTCTATAATCCCGGAGTGGGAGGAGGGGGTCTGAAATCCCGGAGGGGGAGGGGGGTCTATAATCCTGGAGGATAGGGGAGGGGGAGGGGGAGGTCTATAATCCCGGAGGGGGAGGGGGGCTCTATAATCCCGGAGGGGGAGGGAGGTCTATAATCCCGGAGGGGGAGGGGGGTCTATAATCCTGGAGGATAGGGGGAGGGGGATGTCTATAATCCCAGAGGGGGGTCTATAATCCCGGAGGGGGAGGGGGGTCTATAATCCCGGAGGGGGAGGGGGGTCTATAATCCCAGAGGGGGAGGGGGGTCTATAATCCCGGAGGGGGAGGGAGGGGGGTCTATAATCCCGGAGGGGGAGGGGGGTCTATAATCCCGGAGTGGGAGGGGGGGGTCTGTAATCCCGGAGGGGGAGGGGGGGTCTATAATCCCGGAGGGGGAGGGGGGTCTATAATCCCAGAGGGGGAGGGGGGTCTATAATCCCGGAGGGGGAGGGGGGTCTATAATCCCGGAGGGGGAGGGGGGGTCTATAATCCCGGAGGGGGAGGGGGGTCTATAATCCCGGAGGGGGAGGGGGGTCTATAATCCCGGAGGGGGAGGGGGGGTCTATAATCCCGGAGGGGGAGGGGGGTCTATAATCCCGGAGTGGGAGGGGGGGGTCTGTAATCCCGGAGGGGGAGGGGGGTCTATAATCCCGGAGGGGGAGGGGGGTCTATAATCCCAGAGGGGGAGAGGGGTCTATAATCCCGGAGGGGGAGGGGGTCTATAATCCAGGAGGGGGAGTGGGGTCTATAATCCCGGAGGGGGAGGGGGGTCTATAATCCCGGAGGGGGAGGGAGGGGGGTCTATAATCCCGGAGGGGGAGGGGGGTCTATAATCCCGGAGTGGGAGGGGGGTCTATAATCCCGGAGGGGGAGGGGGGTCTATAATCCCAGAGGGGGAGGGGGGTCTATAATCCCGGAGGGGGAGGGGGGTCTATAATCCCGGAGGGGGAGTGGGGTCTATAATCCCGGAGGGGGAGGGGGGGTCTATAATCCCGGAGGGGGAGGGGGGTCTATAATCCCGGAGGGGGAGGGGTGTCTATAATCCTGGAGGGGGAGGGGGGTCTATAATCCCGGAGGGGGAGGGGGGGGTCTATAATCCCGGAGGGGGAGGGGGGTCTATAATCCCGGAGGGGGAGGGGGGTCCATAATCCCGGAGGGGGAGGGGGGTCTATAATCCCAGAGTGGGAGGGGGGGGTCTGTAATCCCGGAGGGGGAGGGGGGTCTATAATCCTGGAGGATAGGGGAGGGGGAGGGGGAGGTCTATAATCCCGGAGGGGGAGGGGGGCTCTATAATCCCGGAGGGGGAGGGAGGTCTATAATCCCGGAGGGGGAGGGGGGTCTATAATCCTGGAGGATAGGGGGAGGGGGAGGTCTATAATCCCAGAGGGGGGTCTATAATCCCGGAGGGGGAGGGGGGTCTATAATCCCGGAGGGGGAGGGGGGTCTATAATCCCAGAGGGGGAGGGGGGTCTATAATCCCGGAGGGGGAGGGGGTCTATAATCCAGGAGGGGGAGTGGGGTCTATAATCCCGGAGGGGGAGGGGGGTCTATAATCCCGGAGGGGGAGGGGGGTCTATAATCCCAGAGGGGGAGGGGGGTCTATAATCCCGGAGGGGGAGGGGTGTCTATAATCCTGGAGGGGGAGGGGGTCTATAATCCCGGAGGGGGAGGGGGGTCTATAATCCCGGAGGGGGAGGGGGGTCTATAATCCCGGAGGGGGAGGGGGGTCTATAATCCCGGAGGGGGAGGGGGGTCCATAATCCCAGAGGGGGAGGGGGGTCTATAATCCCGGAGTGGGAGGGGGGGGTCTGTAATCCCGGAGGGGGAGGGGGGTCTATAATCCTGGAGGATAGGGGAAGGGGAGGGGGAGGTCTATAATCCCGGAGGGGGAGGGGTGGTTTATAATCCCGGAGGGGGAGGGGGGTCTATAATCCCGGAGGGGGAGGGGGGGTCTGTAATCCCGGAGGGGGAGGGAGGGGGGTCTATAATCCCGGAGGGGGAGGGGGGTCTATAATCCCGGAGGGGGAGGGAGGGGGGTCTATAATCCCGGAGGGGGAGGGGGGTCTATAATCCCGGAGGGGGAGGGGGGTCTATAATCCCGGAGTGGGAGGGGGGGGTCTGTAATCCCGGAGGGGGAGGGGGGTCTATAATCCCGGAGGGGGAGGGGGGTCTATAATCCCAGAGGGGGAGGGGGGTCTATAATCCCGGAGGGGGAGGGGTGTCTATAATCCTGGAGGGGGAGGGGGGTCTATAATCCCGGAGGGGGAGGGGGGGTCTATAATCCCGGAGGGGGAGGGGGGTCTATAATCCCGGAGGGGGAGGGGGGTCCATAATCCCGGAGGGGGAGGGGAGTCTATAATCCCGGAGTGGGAGGGGGGGGGTCTGTAATCCCGGAGGGGGAGGGGGGTCTATAATCCTGGAGGATAGGGGAGGGGGAGGGGGAGGTCTATAATCCCGGAGGGGGAGGGGGGCTCTATAATCCCGGAGGGGGAGGGAGGTCTATAATCCCGGAGGGGGAGGGGGGTCTATAATCCTGGAGGATAGGGGGAGGGGGAGGTCTATAATCCCAGAGGGGGGTCTATAATCCCGGAGGGGGAGGGGGGTCTATAATCCCGGAGGGGGAGGGGGGTCTATAATCCCAGAGGGGGAGGGGGGTCTATAATCCCGGAGGGGGAGGGGGTCTATAATCCAGGAGGGGGAGTGGGGTCTATAATCCCGGAGGGGGAGGGGGGTCTATAATCCCGGAGGGGGAGGGGGGTCTATAATCCCAGAGGGGGAGGGGGGTCTATAATCCCGGAGGGGGAGGGGTGTCTATAATCCCGGAGGGGGAGGGGGGTCTATAATCCCGGAGGGGGAGGGGGGTCTATAATCCCGGAGGGGGAGGGGGGTCTATAATCCCGGAGGGGGAGGGGGGTCTATAATCCCGGAGGGGGAGGGGGGGTCCATAATCCCAGAGGGGGAGGGGGGTCTATAATCCCGGAGTGGGAGGGGGGGTCTGTAATCCCGGAGGGGGAGGGGGGTCTATAATCCTGGAGGATAGGGGAAGGGGAGGGGGAGGTCTATAATCCCGGAGGGGGAGGGGGGGGTCTATAATCCCGGAGGGGGAGGGGGGTCTATAATCCCGGAGGGGGAGGGGGGTCCATAATCCCGGAGGGGGAGGGGGGTCTATAATCCCGGAGTGGGAGGGGGGGGTCTGTAATCCCGGAGGGGGAGGGGGGTCTATAATCCTGGAGGATAGGGGAGGGGGAGGGGGAGGTCTATAATCCCGGAGGGGGAGGGGGGCTCTATAATCCCGGAGGGGGAGGGAGGTCTATAATCCCAGAGGGGGAGGGGGGTCTATAATCCTGGAGGATAGGGGGAGGGGGAGGTCTATAATCCCAGAGGGGGGTCTATAATCCCGGAGGGGGAGGGGGGTCTATAATCCCGGAGGGGGAGGGGGGTCTATAATCCCAGAGGGGGAGGGGGGTCTATAATCCCGGAGGGGGAGGGGGTCTATAATCCAGGAGGGGGAATGGGGTCTATAATCCCGGAGGGGGAGGGGGGTCTATAATCCCAGAGGGGGAGGGGGGTCTATAATCCCAGAGGGGGAGGGGGGTCTATAATCCCGGAGGGGGAGGGGTGTCTATAATCCTGGAGGGGGAGGGGGGTCTATAATCCCGGAGGGGGAGGGGGGTCTATAATCCCGGAGGGGGAGGGGGGTCTATAATCCCGGAGGGGGAGGGGGGTCCATAATCCCGGAGGGGGAGGGGGGTCTATAATCCCGGAGTGGGAGGGGGGGGTCTGTAATCCCGGAGGGGGAGGGGGGTCCATAATCCTGGAGGATAGGGGAAGGGGAGGGGGAGGTCTATAATCCCAGAGGGGGAGGGGGGTCTATAATCCTGGAGGGGGGTCTATAATCCCGGAGGGGGAGGGGGGCTCTATAATCCCGGAGGGGGAGGGAGGTCTATAATCCCGGAGGGGGGGTCTGTAATCCCGGAGGGGGAGAGAGGTCTATAATCCCGGAGGGGGAGGGGGGTCTATAATCCTGGAGGATAGGGGGAGGGGGAGGTCTATAATCCCAGAGGGGGGGTCTATAATCCCGGAGGGGGAGGGGGGTCTATAATCCCGGAGGGGGAGGGGTGTCTATAATCCTGGAGGGGGAGGGGGGTCTGTAATCCCGGAGGGGGAGGGGGGGTCTATAATCCTGGAGGATAGGGGGAGGGGGAGGTCTATAATCCCAGAGGGGGAGGGGGTCTATAATCCTGGAAGGGGAGGGGGATCTATAATCCCGGAGGGGGAGGGGGAGGCCTATAATCCCAGAGGGGGAGGGGGGTCTATAATCCCGGAGGATGGGGGAGGGGGGTCTATAATCCCGGAGGGGGAGGGGGGTCTATAATCCCAGAGGATGGGGGGAGGGGGGTCTATAATCCCGGAGGGGGAGGGGGGGTCTATAATCCCAGAGGGGGAGGGGGTCTATAATCCCAGAGGGGGAGGGGGGTCTATAATCCCGGAGGGGGAGGGGGGTCTATAATCCCGGAGGGGGAGGGGGGTCTATAATCCCGGAGGGGGATGGGGGGGTCTGTAATCCCGGAGGGGGAGGGGGTCTATAATCCTGGAGGATAGGGGAGGGGGGAGGGGGAGGTCTATAATCCCAGAGGGGGAGGGGGCTCTATACTCCCGGAGGGGGAGGGAGGGGGTCTATAATCCCGGAGGGGGTGAGGAGTCTATAATCCCAGAGGGGGAGGGGGGTCTATAATCCCGGAGGATGGGGGGAGGGTGGGTCTATAATCCCGGAGGGGGAGGGGGGTCTATAATCCCGGAGGGGGAGGGGGGGTCTGTAATCCCGGAGGGGGAGGGGGGTCTATAATCCTGGAGGATAGGGGAGGGGGAGGGGGGGGTCTATAATCCCAGAGGGGGAGGGGGGTCTATAATCCCGGAGGGGGAGGGGGTCTATAATCCCGGAGGGGGAGGGGGGTCTATAATCCCGGAGGGGGAGGGGGCTCTATACTCCCGGAGGGGGAGGGAGGGGGTCTATAATCCCGGAGGGGGTGAGGAGTCTATAATCCCAGAGGGGGAGGGGGGTCTATAATCCCGGAGGATGGGGGGAGGGTGGGTCTATAATCCCGGAGGGGGAGGGGGGTCTATAATCCCGGAGGGGGAGGGGGGGTCTGTAATCCCGGAGGGGGAGGGGGGTCTATAATCCTGGAGGATAGGGGAGGGGGAGGGGGGGGGTCTATAATCCCAGAGGGGGAGGGGGGTCTATAATCCCGGAGGGGGAGGGAGGTCTATAATCCCGGAGGGGGAGGGGGGGTCTGTAATCCCGGAGGGGGAGGGAGGTCTATAATCCCGGAGGGGGAGGGTGTTCTATAATCCTGGAGGATAGGGGGAGGGGGAGGTCTATAATCCCAGAGGGGGGTCTATAATCCCGGAGGGGGAGGGGGGTCTATAATCCCGGAGGGGGAGGGTGGGTCTATAATCCCAGAGGGGGAGGGGGTCTATAATCCCGGAGGGGGAGGGGGGTCTATAATCCCGGAGGGGGAGGGGGTGTCTATAATCCCAGAGGGGGAGGGGGTCTATAATCCCGGAGGGGGAGGGGGGTCTATAATCCCGGAGGGGGAGGGGGGGGGTCTGTAATCCCGGAGGGGGAGGGGGGTCTATAATGCTGGAGGATAGGGGAGGGGGAGGGGGAGGTCTATAATCCCAGAGGGGGAGGGGGTCTATAATCCCGGAGGGGGAGGGGGGGTCTATAATCCTGGAGGGGAGTCTATAATCCCGGAGGGGGGCTCTCTAATCCCGGAGGGGGAGGGAGGTCTATAATCACGGAGCGGGAGGGGGGTCTATAATCCCGGAGGGGGAGGGGTGTCTATAATCCCGGAGTGGGAGGGGGGGTCTGTAATCCCGGAGGGGGAGGGGGGTCTATAATCCTGGAGGATAGGGGGGGAGGGGGAGGTCTATAATCCCAGAGGGGGAGGGGGCGTCTATAATCCCGGAGGGGGAGGGGGGTCTATAATCCTGGAGGGGGGTCTATAATCCCGGAGGGGGAGGGGGGCTCTATAATCCCGGAGGGGGAGGGAGGTCTATAATCACGGAGCGGGAGGGGGGTCTGTAATCCCGGAGGGGGAGGGGGGTCTATAATCCCGGAGGGGGAGGGGTGTCTATAATCCTGGAGGATAGGGGGAGGGGGAGGTCTATAATCCAGAGGGGGGGTCTATAATCCCGGAGGGGGAGGGGGGCCTATAATCCCGGAGGGGGAGGAGGGGTCTATAATCCCAGAGGGGGAGGGGGTCTATAATCCCGGAGGGGGAGGGTGTCTATAATCCCGGAGGGGGAGTCTATAATCCCAGAGGGGGAGAGGGGTCTATAATCCCGGAGGGGGAGGGGTGGTCTATAATCCCGGAGGGGGAGTGGGGTCTATAATCCCGGAGGGGGAGGGGGGTCTATAATCCCGGAAGGGGAGGGGGGGTCTATAATCCCAGAGGGGGAGGGGGTCTATAATCCCGGAGGGGGAGGGGTGTCTATAATCCCGGAGGGGGAGGGGGGGTCTGTAATCCCGGAGGGGGAGGGGGGTCTATAATCCTGGAGGATAGGGGGGGAGGGGGAGGTCTATAATCCCAGAGGGGGAGGGGGGGTCTATAATCCCGGAAGGGGAGGGGGGTCTATAATCCCGGAGGGGGAGGCGGAGGTCTATAATCCCAGAGGGGGAGGGGGGTCAATAATCCCGGAGGGGGAGGGTGGTCTATAATCCCGAAGGGGGAGGGGGGTCTATAATCCCGGAGGGTGTGGGGGGTCTATAATCTCGGAGGGGGAGGGGGGTCTATAATCCTGGAGGATAGGTGAGGGGGAGGGGGAGGTCTATAATCCCAGAGGGGGAGGGGGGTCTATAATCCCGGAGGGGGAGGGAGGGGGTCTATAATCCCGGAGGGGGAGGGGGGTCTATAATCCCGGAGGGGGAGGGGGGTCTATAATCCCAGAGGATGGGGGGTGGGGGGTCTATAATCCCGGAGGGGGAGGGGTGTCTATAATCCTGAAGGGGGAGGGGGGGTCTGTAATCCCGGAGGGGGAGGGGGGTCTATAATCCTGGAGGATAGGGGGTGGGGGAGGTCTATAATCCCAGAGGGGGAGGGGCGTCTATAATCCCGGAAGGGGAGGGGGGTCTATAATCCCGGAGGGGGAGGAGGAGGCCTGTAATCCCAGAGGGGGAGGGTGGTCTATAATCCCGGAGGATGAGGGAGGGGGGGTCTAAAATCCCGGAGGGGGAGGGGGGGTCTATAATCCCAGAGGGGGAGGGGGTCTATAATCCCGGAGGGGGAGGGGGGTCTATAATCCCGGAGGGGGAGGGGGGTCTATAATCCCGGAGGGGGAGGGGGGTCTGTAATCCCGGAGTGGGAGGGATCTATAATCCTGGAGGATAGGGGAGGGGGAGGGGGAGGTCTATAATCCCAGAGGGGGAGAGGGGTCTATAATCCCGGAGGGGCAGGGAGGGGGTCTATAATCCCAGAGGGGGAGGGGTGTCTATAATCCCAGAGGGGGAGGTGGGTCTATAATCCGGAGGATGGGGGGAGGGGGGGTCTATAATCCCGGAGGGGGAGGGGGTCTATAATCCCAGAGGGGGAGGGGGGGTCTGTAATCCCGGAGGGGGAGGGGGCTCTATAATCCTGGAGGATAGGGGAGGGGGAGGGGGAGGTCTATAATCCCAGAGGGGGAGGGGGGTCTATAATCCCGGAGGGGGAGGGGGGTCTATAATCCTGGAGGGGGGTCTATAATCCCGGAGGGAGAGGGGGGCTCTATAATCCCGGAGGGGGAGGGAGGTCTGTAATCCCGGAGGGGGAGGGGGGTCTATAATCCCGGAGGGGGAGGGGGGTCTATAATCCTGGAGGATAGGGGGAGGGGGAGGTCTATAATCCCAGAGTGGGGTCTATAATCCAGGAGGGGGAGGGGGGTCTGTAATCCTGGAGGGGGAGGGGGGTCTATAATCCCAGAGGGGGAGGGGGGTCTATAATCCCGGAGGGGGAGGGGGTCTATAATCCCGGAGGGGGAGTGGGGTCTATAATCCCGGAGGGGGAGGGGGGTCTATAATCCCGGAGGGGGAGGGGGGGTCTATAATCCCAGAGGGGGAGGGGGGTCTATAATCCCGGAGGGGGAGGGGTGTCTATAATCCCGGAGGGGGAGGGGGATTTATAATCCTGGAGGATAGGGGGGAGGGGGAGGTCTATAATCCCAGAGGGGGAGGGGGGGTCTATAATCCCGGAAGGGGAGGGGGGTCTATAATCCCGGAGGGGGAGGGGGAGGTCTATAATCCCAGAGGGGGAGGGGGTCTATAATCCCGGAGGATGGGGGGAGGGGGGGTCTATAATCCTGGAGGGGGAGGGGGGTCTATAATCCCGGAGGATGGGGGGAGGGGTGTCTATAATCCCGGAGGGGGAGGGGGGTCTATAATCCCGGAGGGGGAGGGGGGGTCTATAATCCCAGAGGGGGAGGGGGGTCCATATTCCCGGAGGGGGAGCGGGGTCTATAATCCCGGAGGGGGAGGGTGGTCTATAATCCCGGAGGGGGAGGGGGGTCTATAATCCCGGAGGGGGAGGGGGTCTATAATCCCAGAGGGGGTCTGTAATCCCGGATGGGGAGGGGGTTCTATAATCCTGGAGGATAGGGGAGGGGGAGGGGGAGGTCTATAATCCCAGAGGGGGAGGGGGGTCTATAATCCCGGAGGATGGGGGGAGGGGGGGTCTATAATCCTGGAGGGGGAGGGGGGTCTATAATCCCGGAGGATGGGGGGAGGGGGGTCTATAATCCCGGAGGGGGAGGGGGGTCTATAATCCCGGAGGGGGAGGGGGGGTCTATAATCCCAGAGGGGGAGGGGGGTCCATATTCCCGGAGGGGGAGGGGGGTCTATAATCCCGGAGGGGGAGGGTGGTCGAGAATCCCGGAGGGGGAGGGGGGTCTATAATCCCGGAGGGGGAGGGGGGTCTATAATCCCGGAGGGGGAGAGGGGGTCTGTAATCCCGGAGGGGGAGGGGGGTCTATAATCCTGGAGGATAGGGGAGGGGGAGGGGGAGGTCTATAATCCCAGAGGGGGAGGGGTGTCTATAATCCCGGAGGGGGAGGGAGGGGGTCTATAATCCCGGAGGGGGAGGGGGGTCTATAATCCCAGAGGGGGAGGGGGTCTATAATCCCGGAGGATGGGGGCAGGGGGGTCTATAATCCCGGAGGGGGAGGGGGGTTTATAATCCCGGAGGATGGGGGAGGGGGGTCTATAATCCCGGAGGGGGAGGGGGGTCTATAATGCCGGAGGGGGTGGGGGGGTCTATAATCCCAGAGGGGGAGGGGGGTCTATAATCCCGGAGGGGGAGGGGGGTCTATAATCCCGGAGTGGGAGGAGGTGTCTATAATCCCGGAGGGGGAGGGGGGTCTATAATCCCGGAGGGGGAGGGGGGTCTATAATCCTGGAGGATAGGGGAGGGGGAGGTCTATAATCCCAGAGGGGGAGGGGGGTCTATAATCCCGGAGGGGGAGGGGTGTCTATAATCCTGGAGGGGGGTCTATAATCCCGGAGGGGGGCTCTATAATCCTGGAGGGGGAGGGAGGTCTATTATCCCGGAGGGGGAGGGGGGTCTATAATCCTGGAGGATATGGGGAGGGGGAGGTCTATAATCCCAGAGGGGGGGTCTATGATCCCGGAGGGGGAGGGGGGTTTTTATCCCGGAGGGGGAGGGGGGGTCTATAATCCCAGAGGAGGAGGGGGGTCTATAATCCCGGAAGGGGAGGGGGGTCTATAATCCCGGAGGTACAGGGGAGGTCTATAATCCCAGAGGAGGAGGGGGGTCTATAATCACGGAAGGGGAGGGGAGTCTATAATCCCGGAGGGACAGGGGAGGTCTATAATCCCAGAGGGGGAGGGGGGTCTATAATCCCGGAGGATGAGGGGAGGGGGGTCTATAATCCCGGAGGGGGAGGGGGGTCTATAATCCCGGAGGATGGGTGGTGGGGGGTCTATAATCCCGGAGGGGGTGGGGGGGGTCTATAATCCCAGAGGGGGAGGGGGGTCTATAATCCCGGAGGGGGAGGGGTGTCTATAATCCTGGAGGGGGGTCTATAATCCCGGAGGGGGCTCTATAATCCTGGAGGGGGAGGGGGGTCTATAATCCCGGAGGGGGAGGGGGGGTCTATAATCCCGGAGGGGGAGGGGTGTCTATAATCCCGGAGGGGGAGAGGGGGTCTGTAATCCCGGAGGGGGAGGGGGGTCTATAATCCTGGAGGATAGGGGAGGGGGAGGGGGAGGTATATAATCCCAGAGGGGGAGGGGTGTCTATAATCCCGGTGGGGGAGGGAGGGGGTCTATAATCCCGGAGGGGGAGGGGGTTCTATAATCCCAGAGGGGGAGGGGGTCTATAATCCCGGAGGATGGGGGCAGGGGGGGTCTATAATCCCGGAGGGGGAGGGGGTTTATAATCCCGGAGGATGGGGGAGGGGGGTCTATAATCCCGGAGGGGGAGGGGGGTCTATAATGCCGGAGGGGGTGGGGGGGTCTATAATCCCAGAGGGGGAGGGGGGTCTATAATCCCGGAGGGGGAGGGGGGTCTATAATCCCGGAATGGGAGGAGGTGTCTATAATCCCGGAGGGGGAAGGGGGTCTATAATCCCGGAGGGGGAGGGGGGTCTATAATCCTGCAGGATAGGGGAGGGGGAGGTCTATAATCCCAGAGGGGGAGGGGGGTCTATAATCCCGGAGGGGGAGGGGTGTCTATAATCCTGGAGGGGGGTCTATAATCCCGGAGGGGGGCTCTATAATCCTGGAGGGGGAGGGAGGTCTATAATCCCGGAGGGGGTGGGGGGTCTATAATCCTGGAGGATATGGGGAGGGGGAGGTCTATAATCCCAGAGGGGGGGTCTATGATCCCGGAGGGGGAGGGGGGTTTTTATCCCGGAGGGGGAGGGGGGGTCTATAATCCCAGAGGAGGAGGGGGGTCTATAATCCCGGAAGGGGAGGGGGGTCTATAATCCCGGAGGTACAGGGGAGGTCTATAATCCCAGAGGAGGATGGGGGTCTATAATCACGGAAGGGGAGGGGGGTCTATAATCCCGGAGGGACAGGGGAGGTCTATAATCCCAGAGGGGGAGGGGGGTCTATAATCCCGGTGGATGAGAGGAGGGGGGGTCTATAATCCCGGAGGGGGAGGGGGTTCTATAATCCCGGAGGATGGGTGGTGGGGGGTCTATAATCCCGGAGGGGGAGGGGGGGTCTATAATCCCAGAGGGGGAGGGGAGTCTATAATCCCAGAGGGGGAGGGGAGTCTATATTCCCGGAGGGGGAGGGTTGTCTATAATCCCGGAGGGGGAGGGGGGTCTATAATCCCAGAGGGGGAGGGGTGTCTATAATCCCGGAGGGGGAGGGGGGTCTGTAATCCTGGAGGGGGAGGGGGGTCTATAATCCTGGAGGATAGGGGAGGGGGAGGGGGAGGTCTATAATCCCAGAGGGGGAGGGGGGTCTATAATCCCGGAGGGGGAGGGAGTGGGGTCTATAATCCCGGAGGGGGAAGGGGGTCGATAATCCCAGCGGGGGAGGGGGGTCTATAATCCCGGAGGATATGGGGAGGGGGTGTCTATAATCCCGGAGGTGGAGCGGGGTCTATAATCCCGGAGGGGGAGGGGGTGTCTATAATCCCAGAGGGGGAGGGGGTCTATAATCCCCGAGGGGGAGGGGGGTCTATAATCCTGGAGGATAGGGGAGGGGGAGATCTATAATCCCAGAGGGGGGGTCTATAATCCCGGAGGAGGAGGGGCGTCTATAATCCCGGAGGGGCAGGGGTGGTCTATAATCCCAGAGGGGGAGGGGGGTCTATAATCCCGGAGGGCGGGTGGGGTCTATAATCCCGGAGGGGGAGTTGGGTCTATAATCCCAAAGGGGGAGGGGGGTCTATAATCCCGGAGGGGGAGGGGTGTCTATAATCCCGGAGGGGGAGGGGGGTCTATAATCCCGGTGGGGGAGGGGGGTCTATAATCCCGGAGGGGGAGGGGGGCTCTGTAATCCCGGAGGGGGAGGGGGGTCTATCATCCCGGAGGGGGAGGGGGGTCTATAATCCCGGAGGGGCAGGGGGGTCTATAATCCCGGAGGGGGGTCTATAATCCCGGAGGGGGAGGGGGGCTCTATAATCCCGGAGGGGGAGGGGGGGTCTGTAATCCCGGAGGGGGAGGGGGGTCTATAATCCTGGAGGGGGAGGGGGGTCTATAATCCTGGAGGGGGAGGGGGGCTCTATAATCCCAGAGGGGGAGGGAGGTCTATAATCCCGGAGGGGGAGGGAGGTCTATAATCCCGGAGGATGGAGGGAGGTCTATAATCCCGGAGGGAGAGGGAGGTCTATAATCCCAGAGGGGGAGGGAGGTCTATAATCCCGGAGGGGGAGGGAGGTCTATAATCCCGGAGGATGGAGGGAGGTCTATAATCCCGGAGGGAGAGGGAGGTCTATAATCCCGGAGGGGGAGGGAGGTCTATAATCCCGGAGGGGGAGGGGGGGTCTGTAATCCCGGAGTGGGAGGGGGGTCTATAATCCTGGAGGGGGAGGGGGGTCTATAATCCTGGAGGGGGAGTGGGGCTCTATAATCCCGGAGGGGGAGGGATGTCTATAATCCCGGAGGGGGAGGGAGGTCTATAATCCCGGAGGATGGAGGGAGGTCTATAATCCCGGAGGGGGAGGGAGGTCTATAATCCCGGAGGGGGAGGGAGGTCTATAATCCCGGAGGATGGGGGGAGGTCTATAATCCCGGAGGGGGAGGGGGGTCTATAATCCTGGAGGATAGGGGGGGGGGAGATCTATAATCCCAGAGGGGGGGTCTATAATCCCGGAGGGGGAGGGGCGTCTATAATCCCGGAGGGGCAGGGGGGGTCTATAATCCCAGAGGGGGAGGGGGGTCTATAATCCCGGAGGGGGAGTGGGGTCTATAATCCCGGAGGGGGAGTGGGGTCTATAATCCCGAAGGGGGAGGGGGGTCTATAATCCCGGAGGGGGAGGGGTGTCTATAATCCCGGAGGGGGAGGGGTGTCTATAATCCCGGAGGGGGAGGGGGGTCTATAATCCCAGAGGGGGAGGGGGGGTCTGTAATCCCGGAGGGGGAGGGGGGTCTATCATCCTGGAGGATAGGGGGAGGGGGAGGTCTATAATCCCAGAGGGGGAGGGGGGTCTCTAATCCCGGAGGGGGAGGGGAGTCTGTAATCCCGGAGGGGGAGGGGGGTCTATAATCCCAGAGGGGGAGGGGGGTCTATAATCCTGGAGGGGGAGGGGGGTCTATAATCCCGGAGGGGGGTCTATAATCCCGGAGGGGGGCTCTATAATCCCGGAGGGGGAGGGGGGGTCTGTCATCCCGGAGGGGGAGGGGGGTCTATAATCCTGGAGGGGGAGGGGGGTCTATGATCCTGGAGGGGGAGGGGGGCTCTATAATCCCGGAGGGGGAGGGAGGTCTATAATCCCGGAGGGGGAGGGAGGTCTATAATCCCGGAGGATGGAGGGAGGTCTATAATCCCGGAGGGAGAGGGAGGTCTATAATCCCAGAGGGGGAGGGAGGTCTATAATCCCGGAGGGGGAGGGAGGTCTATAATCCCGGAGGGGGAGGGAGGTCTATAACCCCGGAGGATGGAGGGAGGTCTATAATCCCGGAGGGAGAGGGAGGTCTATAATCCCGGATGGGGAGGGAGGTCTATAATCCCGGAGGGGGAGGGGGGGTCTGTAATCCCGGAGTGGGAGGGGGGTCTATAATCCTGGAGGGGGAGGGGGGTCTATAATCCTGGAGGGGGAGTGGGGCTCTATAATCCCGGAGGGGGAGGGAGGTCTATAATCCCGGAGGGGGAGGGGGGTCTATAATCCTGGAGGGGGTGGGGGGTCTATAATCCTGGAGGGGGGCTCTATAATCCCGGAGGGGGAGGGTGGTCTCTAATCATGGAGGGGGAGGGGGGCTCTATAATCCCGGAGGGGGAGGGAGGTCTATAATCCCGGAGGATGGAGGGAGGTCTATAATCCCGGAGGGAGAGGGAGGTCTATAATCCCGGAGGGAGAGGGAGGTCTATAATCCCGGAGGGGGAGGGGGTTCTATAATCCTGGAGGATAGGGGGAGGGGGAGGTCTATAATCCCAGAGGGGGAGGGGGGTCTATAATCCCGGAGGCGGAGCGGGGTCTATAATCCTGGAGGAGGAGGGGGGCTCTATGATCCCGGAGGGGGAGGGAGGTCTATGATCCCGGAGGGGGAGGGAGGTCTATAATCCCGGAGGGGGAGGGAGGTCTATAATCCTGGAGGGGGGTCTTTAATCCTGGAGTGGAGGGGGAGGTGGTCTATATTCCAGGAGGGGTGTGGGAGGGGGTCTTTAATCCGGGAGAGGTGGGGGAGGGGGGGTCTATAATCCGGGAGTAGAGAGGGAGGAGGGTCTATAATCCCGGAGGGGAGGGGAACGGAGGGGGATTATAATTCCGGAGGGGAGGGGAACGGAGGGGGATTATAATCCCGGAGGGGAGGGGAACGGAGGGGGATTATAATCCCGGAGGGGAGGGGAACGGAGGGGGATTATAATCCCGGAGGGGAGGGGTACGGAGGGGGATTATAATCCCGGAGGGGAGGGAGGGGGGTATATAATCCGGGAGGGGGATTATAATGCTGGAGGGGAGGGGAGGGAGGGGGGGTATATAATCACGGATGGGAGGGAGTATAATCTGGGATAAGAACATAAGAAGTAGAAGCAGGAGTAGCCCATACGGCCCCTCGAGCCTGCTCCACCATTCAATCAGATCATGGCTGATCTTCAACCTCAACTCCACTTTCCCGCCCGATCCCATATTCCTTGACTCCCATAGAGTCCAAAAATCTATCTATTTTAGCCTTCACGACCCTCTGAGTGAAGAAATTCCTCCTCATCTCAGTCTTAAATGATCAACCCCTTATCCTGAGACTATTTCCCCTAGTTCTAGACTCCCCAGGCAGGAGAAATACCCTCTCAGCATCCACCCTGTCAAGCCCCCTCAGAATCTTATATGTTTCAATTAGATCACCTCTCTTCTAAACTCCAGAGTTTCGGGCCATTCTACTCAAGCTCTCATCATAGGACAACCCTCTCATCCCAGGAGTCAATCCAGTGAACCTTTGTTGCACCCCCTCTAAGGCAAGTATATCCTTCCTGAGATAAGGAGACCAAAACTGTACACAGTACTCCAGGGATGGGAGGGGGGTATAATCTGGGGGGAGGGGGGTATAATCTGGGGGGAGGGGGGTATAATCCAGGAGGGGGGCTATAATCTGGGAGGGGAGGGGGGCTATATTCCGGGAGGATTGGGGAGTTTAACCTGGGAGGGGAGGGGGTTTTAATCCGGTAGGGGAGGGAGGGTATAATCCGGGAGTGGGGGGGCATAATCTGGTAGGGGTGGGGAGTATAATCTGCGAGGGAGGGGGCTATAATCCAGGAGGGGATGTAGTCTGGGGGTGGGGGGGGGAGCGGTAATCAGGGCGGGTGTTTTTTGAGGGTGTAACTAGCAGGGTCGATAAGGTGCCATACAAAAGATTGTTACACAAGATAAGAGCTCATGGGATTGGGATAATATATTAGCATGGATAGAGGATTGGTTGACGGACAGAAAACGGAGAGTAGGAATAAACGGGTCATTTTGAGGTTGGCAGGCTGTAACTAGTGTGGTGCCTCAAGGATCAGTGCTTGGGCCTCAGCTATTTACAATCTATATTAATGACTTAGAAGAAGGGATCGAGTGTAACGTATTCAAGTTTGCTGATGATACAAAGCTAGGTGGGAAAGTGAGCTGTGAGGAGGACATAAAAAGTCTGCAAAGGGATATAGACAGGTTAAATGAGAGGGCAAGAAGGTGGCAGATGGAGTATAATGTGGGGAACTGTGAGGTTATTCCATTTGATAGGAAAAATAGAAAAACAGAATATTTTTTAAATGTGAGAAACTATTAAATGTTTGTATTCAGAGGGATTTGGGTGCCCTTGTACACGAAACACAGAAGTTAACATGCAGGTACAGCAAGCAATTAGGAAGGCAAATGGTATGTTGGCCTTTATTGCAAGGGGGTTGGATACAAGAGTAAGGAATTCTTGCTGCAATTGTACAGGCTTTGGTAAGACCACACCTGGAGTACCGTGTACAGTTTTAGTCTCCTACCTGAGGAAGAACATACTTGTCTTCGAGGCAATGCAACAAAGGTTCACTGGGTTGTTTACTGGGTTGAAGAGAGATTGGGTAAATGGCCCTGTACTCTTTGGAGTTTAGAAGAATGAGAGGTGATTTCATAAAAACATATAAGATTCTGAGAGGGCTTGACAGGGTGGATGCTGAGAGACTGTTTCCCCTGGCTGGAGAGTCTAGAACTAGGGTGCATAGTCTCAGGATAAGGGATCAGCCATTTAGGACTGAGATGAGGATTAATTTCTTCACTCAGAGGGTTGTGAATCTTTGGAATTGTCTACCCCTGGGGGCTGTGGATGCTCAGTTGTTGAGTATATTCAAGACTTTGATCGATAGATTTTTGGACTCTAAGGGAATCAAAGGATATGGGGATAGGGCGGGAAAGTGGTGTTGAGGTCAAAGATCAACCATGGTCTTATTGAATGACAGAGCAGGCTCGAGGGGCTCCTATTTCTTATGTTCTTATGTAATGTGGGCAAATATGGCAGTCAATTAGCACACAGCAAAGTCCCACAAACAGCAATGAAACAAATGACCAGATAATTTGTTTTAAGTGATGTTGTATGAGGTATAAATGTTGGCCAGGGCACCAGCACTCCTCTTCAAAGAGAGGAACGGGATCTTTATACATCCACCTGAGAAGGTAAGAATATTACATCCAAAAGGCAGCACCTCCGACAGGCAGAACATTAAGAGAAATGATCGCTATTCTTATTTTGGTCTGGTCTGCACCTTAAACAGCAGTTTAATTGTGATTTAGGTCTGTATGTACAAAACTATTACAGATATGTTGAATTCAATGTGAAAAATTTAAACTTTTGGTAATTAAAAAGGAAGACTTGCATTATATGGTGCCTTTCACAACCACGGGACAGCCAATGAAGTACTTTTGAAATGTAGTCACTGTTGTAATGTAAGAAACACGGCAGCCAGTTTGTGCACAGCAAGGTCCCACAAACATCAAGGTGATAAATGACCAAATGATTTGTTTTAGGTGTTGGTTGAGTGATATATATTGGCCAGGACACCAGAACCTGCTGTTCTTCGAATAGTGCCGTGAGATCTTTTACATTCACCTGAGAGGGCATACTGGGCCTCAGTTTAACGCCTCATCCGAAAGAGTAGCACTATGGCCTAAATACCCATACCAATAGTAGCCATAGACAGTAATATTGCTAAAGGTGGTAGAATTATAGCCGATATATTTTTTATTGGCAAATTGTTGGTGGAATGATCATGATATTAGACATTATTCTTTTGTGTCAAAAGCCTTATGACACTTCTTTAATTAGCATTGATGATAGAATTGCTAATATTAAGATTGTATCACTAACAATTTGCCAACTGAGAACATATAAGTTCATACAAAAGTGTTTACAAAAGTAGAATTCCTGCAACCACTTTAATTGTGGGCAGGCTCAGGAGACTGCAGCTATTCAGAAACATTTATCTGCCCCTTGATTTCTGCCCCTTGATTCCCCCCCCCCCCCCCCCCGGCCCCAACCCCCGACGGTAGATGATGCTGTGATAGGTGTGATATTCCTTCTGTCACTTCAGTTGATATGGATGGAGGAGAGATTTGCTTCCATGCTTGGTACTTGGTTCACACCATGGAAAGGGGATAAATAAAGTAACATATCTGCACACAGCTATCTGTTTAACACAAGACCATGATCACAGTCTAAGCCACCATATTTACAGAAGTAAAGCAAATCGCTAAACGGGAGTTTCTTTCCTGAAAAGTAACAAGGGGCAAGGCAACTCTTTTGTCTCATATTTTAATTCAATAAAGGAAAAGAATAAAATAATGTGCTTCAAATGTTTCCTATTTTCAAATGAACATGAAGATGAGCTGGTGAATGAAACCCTTTTCCACTTTTAGTACTCCCCATCAGCATCAATCATTCCCAGGTCAGGTACCATAGGGTAGATGGTGAAAGTTCCCTCATCAATAAGTTGTCTTAACCCACACCAAATCATTTACACAGATTTTCAATTTGGGAATGATTTCTGTTAAAAATTTTAGATGGCTTAATGGCATGTTCTTCTTACACATCCACATATTTGCAATCAACATAATCAGACACCACAAAGCCTCGCCATAACCCTACTCTCCTTTGCTAGCTTTTGCAGCTGTCTGCTGGTAATCTTCTACTCAAGACTTCCCACACACAGAACCACATTTCAGTTTTGGTTTTCCCTGTGTGGCCCTTTCCTTGCTACAGATTTTCCACTATGTTGTAAACATCTCCGACCATGCAATCTTTTCAGCTTAAGTCATTCTATTACGATACACAGGCCACTTCTTGTCGTTTTTCAGCATTGATTACTTTGTGCTCCCAGCTGGTACTCAATATCCTCTATCCACAGCTTATCCTAAAAGCATTAAGCCTTTCTTCTGTGCCTTTTTCAGCATCCAAATTTCAGTGCCATATAGAAGTGTTGACTACATGTGAGCTACACGTGTATGAGCTTTCACATCCCATGATATGTCTCTCCTCTTCCAAAGTTGTTTTCATAATCTGTCAAAAACACTTTCCGACAGAGAACTATGGCTTTGCACCTTTCTTGCAAGCCTCTCATTGAGCATAAAACTTCCCAGGAATATAAACTCATCCACCGCATTCACCATCTTCACTATCAAAGTCCACTTGTTCCCTGGATATTGTCTCAGGCTGAACCAGAATGTTCGCAATCTTGATGTCCTATTTGACCCTGAGTTGAACTTCCATCCCCAGATCCTCTCCATCACCAAGACCGCCTACTTCCACTTCCATGATATTGCCAGTCTCTGCTCCTGCCTCAGCCCTTGAAACCCTCATCGATGCTTTCGTTACCACCAGACTTGACTATTCCAATGGTCTCCTGGCCGACCTCCCATCTTCCACCCTCCATAAACTTGAGCTCATCCAAAGCTTTGCTGCCCGTATCCTAACTCACACCAAGTCTTTTTCACCCATCATCCCTGTGCTCACTGGCTCACATTGGCTCCCGGTCCAGAATCTTTTGGTCACCTGTCGTAATGTCTCCTTCTTTGGCTCAGTGTCTGATTACCCTCCCTTGAAGTGCCTTAGGATGTTTTGTTACGTTAAAGGTGCTGTATAAATGCAAGTCGTTGTTGTTCAGTATCATTTCATCTTTCTGTGCTCTTCTTCATAAAGTAGGTCTACCTTGGTCTTTGGAAAATTGACACTGAGCTCCAACTTCTTTCTTTCATCACCCAGTTCCTTAGGCTTTGTGATGATGACAACCAAGGATCCAGTAAGAATGCCAACACCATCCATACTCCAGGTTCTTTACCAAGTTAACCACCTTCAGTGTCTCGATGTGTCTACTTCTCATTACCTCGCTCATGACCTAGTCCAGAAACATTGAAAAATTTACGGCACTGAAGGAGGCCATTCGGCCCATCGTGTCTGTGCCGGTCGAAAAAGAGCTACCCAGCCTAATCCCACTTTCCAGCTTTGTAGGTTATGGCACTTCAAGTGCAAATCCAAGTATTTTTTAAATGTGATGAGGGTTTCTGCCTCTACCACTTTTTCAGGTAGTGAGTTCCAGACCCCCACCACCCTCTGGGTGAAAAAACTTTTCTTCAGCTCCCCTCTAATCTTTCTACCAATTCCTTTAAATCTATGCCCCCTGGTTATTGACCTCTCTGCTAAGGGTAATAGGTCCTTTCTAACCATTCTATCTAGGCCCCTCATAATTTTATACACCTCAATTAATTCACCCCTCAGCCTCCATTGTTCCAAAGAAAACAACCCCAGCCTATCCAATCTTTCCTCATAGCTAAAATTTTCCAGTTCTGGCAACATCCTTGTAAATCTCCTCTGTACCCTCTCTTGTGCAATCACATCTTTCCTGTAATGTGGTGACCACGACTGTACTCAGTACCCAAGCTATGGCCTAACTAGTGTTTTATACTGTGCTAGCATAACCTCTCTGTTCTTATATTCTATGCATGGGCTAATAAGGGAAAGTATTCCATATGCCTTAACCACCTTATCTACCTGTCCTGCTACTTTTGGGATCTGTGGACATGCACTCCAAGGTCTCTCTCTTCCTCTACACCTCTTAGTATCCTCACAATTATTGTGTATTCCCTTGCCTTGTTTGACCTCCCCAAATCCCCACTGCCTCCCACTTCCCTGGATTGAATTCCATTTGCTACTTTTCTGCCCACCTGACCAGTCCATTGATATCTTCCTGCAGTCTACAGCTTTCCTCCTCAGTATCAACCACACAGCCAATTTTTGTATCATCTACAAACTTCTTAATCATGCCCCCTACGTTTAAGTCTAAATCATTAATATATACCACAAAAAGCAAGGGACCTAGTACTGAGCCATGTGGAACACCACTGGAAACAGCCCTCCAGTTGCAAGAACACCCATCAACCATTACCCTTTGCTTCCTGCCACTGAACCAACTTTGGATCCAATTTGCCACTTTCCCTTGGATCCCATGGGCTTTTACTTTTTTGACCAGTCTGCCATATGGGACCTTGTCAATAGCCTTGCTAAAATCTATATAGATTACTTCAAACACACTACCCTCATCGATCCTTCTTGTTACCTGCTCAAAAAATTCAATCAAGTTAGTCAGACATGACCTTCCCTTAACAAATCCATGTTGACTGTCCTTGATTAATCCATGCCTTTCTAAATGACGGTCTATACTATCCCTCAGTATTGATTCCAATAATTTGCCCATCACTGAGGTTAGACTGACTGGCCTGTAATTATTAGATTTATCCTTTTCTCCCTTTTTAAACAACGGTACAACGTTAGCAGTCTTCCAATCCTCTGGCAGAACAGTATTGAACAAGGTAAAAGTCAAGATGCAGCACTAAAAGTTCCTATATTCACTTTAAACCATTCAAACATTTTCCTTTTAATTGTTACATAAGTCATGCATCTCAATTTTCCAGCTACTGCACAGAGTTCTTTACACTTGAGTTGTCCACCTACTTACTTAGACTACAAAACGTACCCACATATCTGCAAAATGCAGACGTGCTGTTCTATGAGCGGTTTTTAATTAAGGTTTAGTATAAATTGCAGCTTGTTTGTTTTTAAAAAACTACCAGTTTCTGCGACAAGCTGTGAAGGAAATTTGCCCGCAGCAAAGGTGAGTTAGAAGATTGTTTCCTGCTTTGCCTCGTCACTTATGCTCCATGCTATTTTTAGGATTAAGATGTGCTAGCCAGCTGATCATTGCCCCAAGGGACAGAAGTACAGCCTTTTTGTTCAGATCTCTGTTTTTAACAGGTGGGCTAGATATCAATGAGGTGGCACAGTGTCGTACTAATAGCACCTGAAATAGCACTCACTAACACCATCAAAGCGGGGCAGTGCAGTTATGTTGGCAGGAAAAATACAAGGCCCTGTACTAGTAACTGTAGCAATGTGACAGGAAATAAAATGGGTGAGTGGAGCTGGTTGGTAGGTCCTGCAAGTATTGCTGTGCAATTGACTATTTCTATAACGGTAGGTTCAATCTTATAGAAGAAAGAAAGAACTCATGGCACCTTTCACAACCTCAAGATGTCCCAAAGCACTTTATAGCCAGTGGAGTACATTCGAAGTGTAGTTACATGTTGTAATGTAGGAAACGCAGCAGCTAATTTGCGCACAGCAAGGTCTCATAAACAGCAATTAGATAAATGACCAATAAACCTGTTTTAGTGATGTTGTTTGAGGGATAAATGTTGGTCAGAACATCAGGGAGAACTACCCTAGTCTTCGAATTGGAGAGCAAGTTGCAATCACCAAGTATCAACTGTACTGGGCAAACATTTTCTGTCACCAAATGGAACATTTTCAATGTGCTGTGCGGGGACTCCTGCTCTGCACCCATGAGACCAGCAGTGCCCAAGTTCAATAGATGGCTTGGTTACAGTTTCAGTCATCAGCTGATGCAAGCAATATGGGAATCAGCTGTTCCCTTTTGTATGCCAACATGCTTGATGTGCTTAGCTGTAGTCATGGCAAAATGCCTCTCTAGTGATAAGTAATCTCTTTTTGAACAAATTGTTAAGATCTTTAGATGAGTCATAAGGGATATTCTAGGTCTAGCTTCCAAAGTCAATCCTCAACAAGAGCTTGAGAGCTCCCAGTCAGGATTACCAAGCAACCAGATCTTTTCAATAGACTTTTTAAAAAATCTCCAACTTTTTCCTTTTCTTCCCCCTCTTCTGAAGGTGCTGAATCCCAGTGGATTATGGGTGATATCAACCCTTCAATACCTTGCTCAGGTGGCCATTCTTGTTGTGTGAACCACATTTCTTGGAGGAGTTACAAAAGACTAAAAATATTATTTCTTCCCACAATTAACGTTAATGAGGAAAATATAGGCCAAAAACTTTGATCCGAGGATTAGGAATAACTTCCTTTCACTAGAAGGAAAAAAATGGATGAGTACTGCATTAAAGGACTATTCAGTTCTTGGGTATGTACACCAGTGAAGGCAGGGGTGTTTGAGTCACCGTGCAAATGCTGTGAGTGGATGCAATTGGACCCTTCTTGTGGGCCCATTGAGAACCTGAGCTAGAGGAGGGCCATTAAAAATATATTGAAGGTTCCCCCAATGGCTTTGTGGTAAATGTGTATGTGTAGTGTGGTACTGAGCCATTTGGACCAGAAGCTTGCGAGTTCAATCCCCACTCTAGGCCAGGTTAGCAAGTCAGAGCAGCTAGGCTGCTACAATTGGCCTCATTGACCTGGGTTGGATGTGGCGAAGGATCGGCCAGGGTTCCCGTTCATGATTGGTATTCATTGACCTCTGTTGGACGTCTGCACATATGATCAGGATCATGTGAGTCCCTCTACCAGTAACAATGAAAACACCACAGTGATGCATTTTGAGAGGAAAAATGAGGAGAGGCAATATAAACTAAATGGTATCATTTTGAAGGGGGTGCAGAAGCATAGAGACTTGGGGTGGCATGACAAGTTGATTAAGCTGTTAAAAAAGCACATAGAATCCTTGGCTTTCGATAACCAGTTCTTTACCCAAACACACGGAACAGCCATGGGGACCAAATTCGCACCCCAATACGCCAACATTTTCATGCACAAGTTCGAGCACGACTTCTTCACTGCACAGGACCTCCAACCAACGCTATACACCAGATACATCGACAACATTTTCTTCCTATTGACCCACGGCGAAGAATCACTGAAGAGACTACACGATAACATCAACAAGTTCCATCCCACCATCAAACTCACCATGGACTACTCCTCAGAATCGGTTTCTTTCTTGGACACACAAATCTCCATCAAAGACGGGCACCACAGCACCTCACTCTACCGCAAGCCCACGGACAACCTCACGATGCTCCACTTTTCCAGCTTCCACCCTAACCACGTCAAAGAGGCCATCCCCTCTGGACAGGCCCTACGAATACACAGGATCTGCTCAGACGAGGAGGAACGCGATGGACACCTACAGACGCTGAAAGATGCCCTCGTAAGAACGGGATACGACACTCGACTTGTCGATCGACAGTTCCGACGGGCCACAGTGAAGAATCGCATAGATCTCCTCAGAAGACAAACACAGGACGCAACCAACAGAGTACCCTTCGTCGTCCAGTACTTCCCTGGAGCGGAGAAACTACGTCATGTTCTCCGCAGCCTTCAACATGTCATCGATGATGACGAACACCTCGCTAAGGCCATTCCCACGCCTCCACTACTCGCCTTCAAACAGCCACCCAACCTCAAACAGACCATCATTCGCAGCAAATTACCCAGTTTTCAGGAGAACAGCGTCCACGACACCACACAACCCTGCCACGGCAACCTCTGCAAGACATGCCAGATCATCGACACAGATACCACCATCACACGAGAGGACACCACCCACCAGGTACATGGTTCATACTCCTGTGACTTGGCCAACGTTGTCTACCTCATATGTTGCAGGAAAGGATGCCCCGGAGCATGGTACATTGGCGAGACCATGCAGACACTGTGACAACGGATGAACGGACACCGCACAACAATCGCCAGACAGGAGGGTTCCCTCCCAGTCGGGGAACACTTTAACAGTCAAGGACATTCAGCCACCGATCTTCGGGTAAGCGTTCTTCAAGGCGGCCTTCGAGATACACGACAACGCAAAATCGTCGAGCAGAAATTGATAGGCAAGTTCCGCACCCATGAGGACGGCCTCAACCGGGATCTTGGGTTCATGTCACGCTACACGTAACCCCACCAGCAGGAAAAAAAAGTTATCTGTTTTTAATACAACTGGACATTCTCTCTCTCTCTCTCTCTCTGCCTTTCGGGTCTCTTTCTCTCTTTGTCTGTGTAATCTGATCCATTGTGTATTCAGTGTACTGGGATATACTGTTTTCCGTGGCTAACCTGTCTGAACACCAACGACACCTTTGATTGGTTTGATCGTGTCCCAGCCTAATATAAGATATGCGATTTGAGAACCTTTCATTCACTCACCTGATGAAGGAGATAATCTCCGAAAGCTCGTGATTTTCAAATAAAACTGTTGGACTATAACCTGGTGTTGTAAGATTCCTTATATTTATAAATAGAGGCATAGAGTACAAAAGCAAGGAAGTTATGCAAAATCTTTATAAATCACTGATGAGTCCTCGGCTAGAGTATTGTGTTCAATTCTGGGCACCAACTTTGTTAGAAGGTCGGATTTAATATGCATAAAAGTGAATCAATTTAGAATTTTGCTTTGTTTTGTATATATATTTGTACGTATGTTTGGTGTTGATGGGCTGTTTGTTGAAGAGCTGTGTCCAGTGAATGAATAACTTGTGGTCACCTCAGACAGAGTTGGCACCAATTATCCCTTTTAAGATAAACAAACTTTGTGCAAGCAGTGCTGACTGGGCTTGGAATGCTGTCTGGATAGACTGAAGAATTCTCGCTCTAACGTGACTGGAAGAAGTAAATTGATGAAACCTAAACAGCCATCAAATGGAATACTTTGTTTGATAAATGTCTTTCTACTTAATGATTTGATTGACAGATGGACTGTACCTTTTTGGACTTTATATATGTAAATGGTTTACAGCTTAGGTTAGAGAGCTGACACCCATAGCCAGGTTGGAACATATCATGGTGCCTCCCAGACTTGGTAATTATTAAGTCTGCTAGTTTATGGACACTGCTTGTTAGATTATGAATCTTACTCTCTAACTATAACATTGTATGAATAGTACAATAAATATTCCTTTGTAGAATCTCTTATATGTTGAATAATTTGCACTCATTTAGTATATGAATTGTATTATTCTGGAAACTACATATTAAAAATAAAGCCTAACCTCAGGGGGATTAAAGGCATGTTGAGTGTTTCATTGAAGGTCTCAAACTAAACTAGAAATTAGCTGAAAATAATACACTTTAGGAAGGATGACAAGACCTTGGAGAGGGTGCAGAGGCGATTTACTTGAATGGTATCAGGGATGAGGGACTTCAGTTATGTGAGGAGACTGGAGAAGCTGGGATTATTCTCCTTGGAACAGAGAAGGTTAAGGGGAGGTTTAGAACCATAGAATTTAATAGAGGTGTTCAAAATTATGAAGGATTTTGATAGAATAGATCGGGAGAAACTGTTTCCACTGGTGGGAGGGTCGATAACCTGAGGACACAGATTTAAAATAATTGGCAAAAGAACCGGAGGGAGATGAGGAGAATTTTATTTACCCTGTGAGTTGTTATGATCTGGAATGCACTGCCTGAAAGGGTGGTGGAAGCAGATTCAATAGTAACTTTCAAAAGGAAATTGGATATATACTTGAAATTGAAAAATATGCAGGGTTATGGGAAAAAGCAGGGGATTGGGACTAATTGGATAGCTCTTTCAAAGAGCCGGCACAGGCATGGTGGCCCAAATTGCCTCCTTCTGTGATTAAAATGGAACCTGTGAGCACAATATATTTGAGCACAACATAATTATCTGGCATTTTGTATTTCTCCAGGCACCCATCTCTGCCTCACTCTAATCCTGCTGTGCACTGTACTTAGAATGCTTGAAGCCTTTGTACATACAAGGTTTGTATTTTTGTTAAACAACGAAACAATGGTGAAATGATGTATTTATAAGGATCTTTCGCATATCATAGTCAAGAAGTCAAGAAGTTATTTTTATAAACTTGTCTTCTTGTTTCCCCTGTGCACAAAAATAAACTTTATTTACAGAATTGGAAACAAATTCCACGTGGCTGATGGCCTGTTTCGCAATGGATAGTGATGGGAAGGAACTCCTGGGCACATGAAAAAGCCATAATATTTTAATTCTAGTTTCGGAAGTCTGGTAAGAGATACCTGCAATTTGTGGTGGGAATAGCTTGTTTAAATTGGGATTAGAGTTTATTCACAGTTAGCGCATTGTTGTTCAGCCTAGCCTGCCTGACAATGACTGGATCAAATTACACATTCCAGACAAAGGGTTGGGTGAGTATTGTCCTCCCACATCCTGTCGGTGGCAATAGCAGTTAATGTTAGTTCCACCATAGTGGTTTCTTGGATGAACTGCAAATTCCTCCAATTAAACATTGGGAAGACCAAAGACATTGTCTTCAGTCCCCGACACAAACTCCGTTCCCTCGCTACTTATGTTCTTATGTACTGATTTCACCCCCCTCCCTGGCCACTGTCTCAGGCTGAAACAGACTGTTCGCAATCTCAGCATCCTAATTGACCGTGAGCTGAGCTTCTGACCCAATATCCACTCCATCACAAAGACCACCTACTTCCACCTCCACAACATTGCCCGTCTCAGTCCCTGCCTCAGTCCATCTGCTGCTGAAACTCTCATCCATGCCTTTGTTACCTCCAGACTCAACTATTCCAATGCTCTCCTGGCCAGCCTTCCATCTTACATCTTCAATATACTTGAGCTCATCCAAAACTCTACTGCACGTACTCTAACTCGCAGCAAGTCTCGTTCACTCATCGCCCCTGTGCTCGCTGATCCAAATGGGCTCCTGTTCCACCAAAACTTTGATTTTAAAATTCTCATCCTCATGTTGAAATCCTTCCATGGCCGAACACCTCCCTATCTGAACTTGGTAATGTCAGTGCAGTGCGTTCTCTGAACCTAGTAGTTTTAGCGCTGTGTATTCTCTGAAATCAGTAGTGTTAGCGTTGTGCATTCTTTGAACTCGGCAGTGTTAGCGCTGTCTGTTCTCTGAAATTAGTCGTGTTAGTGCTGTGCGTTCTCTGAACTCGGTAGTGTTAGCGCTGTCTGTTTTCTGAAATCAGTAGTGTTAGCACTGTGCCTTGTCTGAACTCTGTAGCCTGCCTGACAATGACTGGATCAAATTACAAATTGCAGAGAACTTGAATTACTCTGCAGCAGACTGGATCAAATTACACATTCCAGACAAAGGGTTGGGTGAGTATTGTCCTCCCACATCCTATCGGTGGCAACAGCAGATTATGTTAGTTCCACCATGGTGGAGGCAATAGACACAACCGACTTCAGTCATGTCTATGTTGGTCTCAGCCATTGTTTTTCTCTCAGTGCAGCTGGTTTACAGACATTTTGTGTGTTTCATCTATGCCAACCTACAAAACTTTGAAAAGGCGACGAGCAGCCCAAAAAAAGCTGACATTCCAGAATAAATTCTTATGGCTTCAATGCTGAATCACAGAACATTTCAAAATGCTGGAAAATGCACCAAAAAAGTGTCAAAAATCTGGGGGCCACATGCCCCCAGATCCCCGTGGAAAATGAATTTTGCACCATCAGAGCTCATTTTGCTTCCCACAAATTTCTATCTAAACCCCTGAAAAATTACAGTTTTGTGTACTTTAGTTTTTTCCCCTTATTATGTGGAATGGAATATATTGGAATATATACATCTTAGATGGAATATTGAGACTAGCTGCACAACAAGCTCACATCCTACTGCACTCCAATTGTAATTACTTCTTTTTGCATGTCATAGATGAGCCATTAGGTTTCAGTTTGCACAGAAAAAAAACTGAATTGTGGAATGTTATCCTGAAATCTTATGTAATATAAAGGCTGCCATTAGCAATCATCCACCATTAAGTAATTCTTTGCTGCTGTACAAATCAGGCAAAGGAACAGTATAGTACAGCCTTCCTGTAGGAGCGTCCACCTCTTGATCATCTTGTTCCTCCAAGTCTTCCTCTTGCTTCTCAATTAAGTCCATAGCGAGGCTTCAATCTATAGAAATGTTGAGCAATATACAATACACCGTAAAAAAATGTCCAACTTTTAGCAGGGAATATTGCCAATGTACCCCCTGAACAATTCAAACAGCTGAGGTGCTGCTACAAAACCCTAATCGTGTGTGGCGTGAATATTATAACATAATTCTGCTTCAGTACGCGGATTGAAAAACCATGGTTGTACTACAGTCTTGCAAGAACTAACCTTCAATTCTTTCTTGCAACAATGTTGACACGTTAGATTGCCATAAAATAAACAACTTGTGGGATCTGTCAGAGAACCATGTTTTAACATGCATTATCTTTATCTGTACCATTTGTACGTTGAATGGTACCCTTTTATGATTGATGCAGATATCAGGATTGCGATTTGGTGCACAAATCTCTGTAGTCAGTGATGCCCTGCATTTTTGGTAGCCTAGCAGTATGAAAAATTTGCTACTATTGTTGTTGGTCATTCCTAAATATAATGTGCCTATAGAATTCTTCAGTAGTGTCCCTTATGCAAATGCTGACAGCATAACTGCTGACTTCTAAGAAGTCTCCAGATGATGCCAGTTGCACAGAGTTTGAGAGCTATGTTGGCCTTGACTTCCACTGAAGGGGCGATATGAATTGGTCTTCGTGAAGCAGCTCATGTAGCTTGATCTTTGCGAAGTCCCAGCATCATGAGACACTGCTGCTCTGTGAGGTCCAGAAGCTACATCTGGTTTAGTAGCACCTTCCATTGGGGTAACTTATCCAGACTGTAGTGCACTTTCTATAGCCTTTACATTGTGTTATTGGGGCACTTGCTTTGCAACAAGTGGACTAGCACCAATGATGCTCACCATGGAACAGTCCTGTAATAAGGTAGCTGTTGGGCTCCTACTTACAAATGCACTCTTTCATTCAGTAAATAATGGACCAGAATTTGCTGCCAAAATAATGGCAAGTTTAATGGCGCTCGGCGTTATTAATGTGTAAATCGTCCAGCAACTTGTGTTGAGGAAGAGATACCCCGTGAATCGCGAATCACCACAAGTTGCTGGACAATTTATGCCGTTAGCCTTATGAAAATGATAGCTTGCCCTCAACCTCCCTGTGAGTTTCATGAAGTTGCTGCATTTGCGCATTAATTGCCAATTAAACTCGCCATAGAAAGTTAGGGCTATTACTTAACAGCGTAAGTACATTTTAATGACTGGATTTATGTTCCTGCAATGCCACTCAACCTCTCCAGCCCAGAAAGGAAGAATTCAAACTGTGGAATCTCATTCCTACAGGTAGTAAATTGTTTTTGAGATTTTTTAAATTTTAAATTTTTTTCTTAATTTTCCTTTCTGTCACTTTTTTTCTCCATCTCTTGATCCAATTTTTCTTTCCCATTCTTTATTTCTCTTTCTGGACCTGATTTGACTCTAATTCATCCACTCTAATTCACCCTCCTTCTCCATCATTCCTCTGTTTCTTTCTCAATCCGTAAATCTTGATTAAGGAGATAGACTGTTGGTCCCAGATGCCCCTTGCCCTCGCTGCGCTGTTATCAGTTCGCACTACCAGCAAAATACAGAGGAAAAACATTTCGACCTGACAGGTGAGGGAAAAAATCTAACTAACTGGGTACGCTTCAGCAAATTCTGGGCCAATATTGACCAACAGTGAATGTTCACAATGGCCCAAGGAACTCAACATATTTTTCTCACAATTTCAATTTACCACTGCCATTATGAGCTTTAGCAAGCTTCTATTGAGCATCGAAGCATTTTTTTCATTGCATTACCCTTCAGTCCTTTACATCTTTGAGGAATTAATGGAATTGAAATTTGTGCCCATTTACTACAATACATATATTTCCTCATCTCTCTCTGCATAGTGGAAATTTTTTCACCATATAAATCAAGAGGATAATACAAGGCACTGTGTCAGATTCAAATTGGTATATCCAACATTGATTTCCTTTGATTGGGATGTTTTGCACAAGTTGACAAATTATTAAATGATGTGGGAAGCATTATCATCTCATTCTATCAAAGAGATGCCTCAATGTCAGAAAACGCTAGGGTTTTTATTTCTGTTAACCCACAGATGATTCAGACTCATTTTACATAATTTGAAAACCTTTCTCAGGAAAGTTAAAGGTGACCACCCTCATTTAACTTTCAGGAACTGTGCCACAGAAAGTGCCTCCACTTTCATATAAGAGACAAATACCTCTCTATTACTTCTGTGCAAAGGATCTTCAGAAAGAATTTGCAATAAGTGAAAGAAGAAAGAAAAACTTGCATTTATGTAGTGCTTTTCATGACCTCAGGACATCCCAAACTCAGGACAAACCTCGGTTTAATGTCTCACCCAAAAGTGCACACCTAGAACTATGTAATGTGCTTATGTGTTATTGATACTACTATTTTTTGAATTGTAGTCTCACTCGGTCCTGCTCTGTAAACTAATAACTAGACTGTTTATCACAGATTGCAATAGCATATACGACAGTTTAAATTTACATCTCTACTTTTCTTTTATTCCTACCCTTTTTCTGTCATTTTGGTAGCCCTGAAAGAATTGGTTGGTTTTATTCTTCATTACACTCTGCAGGTTATCCCAGACTTAGGAGCTTCCAGCAATAACATTTTCCAGGGCTAAACTTTTGCCACCAGGGCTTTTCAGCTCCGATTTCCAGGTGTTGCTTAGCAACAGTGGCCTTGGTTTATATGGACATCCGCACAGTGAAATTTCTGGGGACTTTTCATCCTCATACTAGAAGATTATGTATCTGAACACCAGACTGCGGTACAATTGGGTTTATACAATGACTCATGTCTGCAATTACTTTAGGTTAGAATACCCACAATTTACTGTTTGGCTGCATTGCTTACAATTAAAAAAAAAACTAATAGATGACTTAATTAAGGAACAGGTAAAAGGTCATCTCAAAATGTAATCATTGTGAAGCACATTGAAGCCATCCTACATCTACTTATCTGAGTCTGACTCAAATGTGTGGTCTGCTAAATGTAGAGATTTGTAATAATCAGACAGACAGACAGAAAGTTAGATAAATTAGATAGATAATAGTGTATTTTTTTATTCATTCATGGGATGTGGGCGCTGCTGGCAAGGCCAGAATTTATTGCCCATCCCTAATTGCCCTTGAGAAGGTGGTAGTGAGCCGCCTTCTTGAACCGCTGCAGTCCGTGTGGTGAAGGTTCTCCCACAGTGCTGTTAGGTAGGGAGTTCCAGGATTTTGACCCAGCGACGATGAAGGAACGGCGATATATTTCCAAGTCGGGATGGTGTATGACTTGGAGGGGAACGTGCAGGTAGTGTTGTTCCCATGTGCCTGCTGCCCTTGTCCTTCTAGGTGGTAGAGGTCATGGGTTTGGGAGGTGCTGTCGAAGAAGCCTTGGCGAGTTGCCCTAGTGCATCTTGTAGATGGCACACACTGCAGTCATGGTGCGCTGGTGGTGGAGAGAGTGAATATTTAAGGTGGTGGATGGGGTGCCAGTCAAGCGGCTGCTGGTGGTGTCGCGCTTCTTGAGTGTTGTTGGAGCTGCACTCATCCAGGCAAGTGGAGAGTATTCCATCACACTCCTGACTTGTGCCTTGTAGATGGTGGAAAGACTTTGGAGAATCAGGAGGTGAGTCACTCGCCACAGAATACTCAGCCTCCGACTTGCTCTTGTAGCCACGGTATTTATGTGGCTGGTCCAGTTTGGTTTCTGGTCAATGGTGACCCCCAGGATGTTGATGATGGGGGATTTGGCGATGGTAATGCCGTTGAATGTCAAGGGGAGGTGGTTAGACTCTCTCTTGTTGGAGATGGTCATTGCCTGGCATGAATGTTACTTGCCACTTATCAGCCCAAGCCTGAATGTTGTCCAGGTCTTGCTGCATGCGGGCACGGACTGCTTCATTATCTGAGGGGTTGCGAATGGCACTGAACACTGTGCAATCATCAGCGAACATCTCCACTTCTGACCTTTTGATGGAGGGAAAATCATTGATGAAGCAGCTGAAGATGGTTGGGCCTCAGACACTGCCCTGAGGAACTCCTGCAGCGATGTCCTGAGATGATTGGCCTCCAACAACCTCTTCCATCTTCCTTTATGCTAGGTATGACTCCAGCCACTGGGGTGTTTTTCCCCTGATTTCCGTTGACTTCACTTTTACCAGGGCTCCTTGATATCACACTTGGTCAGATGCTGCCTTGATGTCAAGGGCAGTCACTTTCAACTCACCTCTGGAATTCAGCCCTGTTTCGACCAAGGCTGCAATGAGGTCTGGAGCCGAGTGGTACTGGCGGAACCCAAACTGAGCATCGGTGAGCAGGTTATTGGTGAGTGAGTGCCTCGTGATAGCACTGTCGATGACACCTTCCATCACCTTGCTGATGATCGAGAGTAGACTGATAGGGTGGTAATTGGCTGGATTGGATTTGTCCTGCTTATTGTGGGCAGGACATATTTGGGCAATGTTCCACTTGTTGGGTTGATGCTAGTGTTGTAGCTGTACTGGAACAGCTTGGCTAGAGGCGCGGCTAGTTCTGGAGAACTAGTCTTCAGCACGACAGCCGGGATGTTTTCTAGCCATATCTAGTCAGAATTTTGCAAATGGCGTGTGGTCAATGTGTCCAAAGAGTGCAATGCTACTAATTAGGTCAAATTTCATATTAAAAAAAACAATCAGCATGCAATATGAAATAAACATAGAAGTTTTTTCTTTGGCTTAAATTTCATATTTTGAAAAGTAACCAAAGAAAAAACTTGTATACTTGTTTCATATTACAAGCTGATTGGCTCAAACCTCATGCACAGCATGCTGATTAGGTCAAATTTCACATCACTAAAAAGCACACCCTAAGCTAGATTGGAGGAAGTACAGGTAAATTGCTGTCTCACATGTAAATCATTTGGGAAGAAGCAAATGGACAGTGTTGTAGCTGCTATGATTGCATGTGACAGTACCTCAGGAATACCTACCAAAAGTGGGGATGATGGAAAAATGAGCACAGGTATCATGGAGGAAGTCGTGCCTCTGTGAAGCAGAGAGGGGGAAAAAATGTGCTTAGTGCTTAATTCACATTGTATGTCGTGGAAATTCTTGAAGGTGATCTGGTAGCTGTGGGGGGCTAATGGGGTGGAAGATGAAGACAAGAGGACTGTAATGTGATTGTGGAGGAATGGGAAATGCGGCATAGGTAGTCAAGGGCTTTGTTGACCACAAAGAAGGGAAAGCCTCATTAAAGGAAAAAGAGAGGACATTTCAGAAGCTCTGGTTCATATGGTGGCGTCATTAGCTCAAATAGGACAGAGGAATTGGGGAATAATGCCCAAGTACAGGGAACCAATATTACCAGGTACAGATGCATGAAGCCTACTTTGTGCCTAATGCCTGATCACTATGTAAAAGAATAAAAGAAAGACTTGCATTTATGTAGCGCCTTTCACAGCCTCAGGACGTCCCAAATAGCTTTACAGGCAATGAAGTACTTTTGAAGTGTAGTCACTGTTGTAATATAGGAAATGCACAAACAGCCAATTTGCGCACAGCAAGGTCTCACAAACAGCAATAAAATAATGACCAGATAATCTGTTTTGATGATGTAGGTTGAGGGATAAATATTGGCCAGGGAGAACTCCCTTGCACTTCTTCGAACAGTGCCATGGGATCTTTTACATCCACCTGAGAGGGCAGACGGTTTAACGTCTCATCCGAAAGATGGCACCTTCAGTTGCATCACCATCAACACCTTGGGGGTTAATCATTGGCCAGAAGCTTAACTGGATTAGCCATATCAACATTTTATCTACATGAGCAGGGCTGAGGCTGGCTACTCTCTGTTGAGCGGCTCACCTCACCTCAAAGCCTCTCCACCATCTACAAGGTTCAAATCAGGAGTGTGATGGAATGCTCACCATTCACCTGGTTGATTGCAGCTGCAACAAAACTTAAGAAGCTCTTCACCATTCAGCACACATCAGTTTGCTTGATTGGTGTCTGCTGCTGGACCAATATCCACCTACTTGATCATTGGCGCACTGTGGCTGCAGTATGTGCTAGCTACAGGATGCACCGTAGCAACTCACCAAGCTTATTTCAACAACACATCCTTCCCCTGCAACCTCTATCACTGAGAAGGACAAAAGCAATAATGTCGTGAGAACACCATCACTCCAAGTTCCCCCCCAAGTTACACACCATCCCGACTTGGGCATATGTCGCTGTTCCTTCATTGTTGCTGGAATATCCTGGAATTCCCTACCTAACAGCACTGTGGGAGCACCATCACCATAAAGACTTCAAGAAGAAGAATCATCACCGCCTTCTGATGGCAATTAGGCTGGACAATAAATGTGGCCTTGCCAGTGTTACCCACATCCCAAAGGAGAGCAAAGGAGAGCAAAGGAGAGCCAAGAATTTGGAGAGGCCTCTAACTTCATGTTTTCCCACTCCCTTGATTTCCTTCATGGCCCATAATCTCTAATCCTAAAAAGTCAAGGGTCTCAGCTTTGGTAATTCCCCTCTCTTGTCTGCACGCATGGCCTCCTGTTATATGCAGCCTTCTCCTGCACGAAAATTTAAAAGGAACATATGTTGGAAAGAGGAATATGAGAGATGTATGCCACCCAAATGCCCAAGGCACTAGCCACCATATGTGATTGTGTGAACCTTGTGCTGACACAGTACTTGATGCATGTTACTTACCACATTTCATGGGCGACACTTTAATGTGACAACATTACACAGTACCATGGAGGAACATGAGCATGCCCAAGATTTTAGAAAGATGAACATTCAGCCGAGTTGCCTAAATTCTCCCTCTGGGATGATGCACCACATTTATAATGAAGACCAATAAAAATACTTAACACAGTGTAGTAAGATGTTGCACACTTACCGTGGTAACCTTGCATAGGCCATAAAATGTCACGTTTACCTGCTGCCAGATTTGATCCATAAGTGAAACTGCATTGATGCACTCCATCACCTCCATCCATGCCACTCCAAAGGTATTCTTTATTTCTCCCAAATAGAGACACCATTCACTGCAGGAACTCCTGCAGCAAGACCTCTCAAGCCTGACCACTGAATAGATCAATTATACCCCAGGCAGAAGAATAGCTAGTAGCCTTTTAAGAGTGGCTGGCCCAGGAAGTCCCATCCCCTTGGCATGCTGCCAGCATGTCATTGCCTAAGTGCTATCAAAATATTTAATTTAGCTGACCTTGCCTAACCAGGCAAGATCAGCCATTTGCCCTCATTGATCAATGTGTTTAAAATGTTAAAAAGATTTGAGAGGGTAGATGCAGAGAAACTATTTTCTCTGGTGGAGGAATCAAGAACGAGGGGGCATAATCTTAAAATTAGAGCCAGGCCATTTGGGAGGGAAAATCAGGAAGCACTTTTTCACCAAAGGGTAGTAGAAATCTTGAATTCTCTCCCCCAAAAGGCTGTGGAAGCTGGGACAGTCGGAGCTTTCAAGACTGAGGTCAATAGATTTTTGTTGGGTAAGGTTATCAAGGGATATGGAGCAAAGATGGGTAAATGGAGTTGAGATATAGAGGGGCCATGATGGAATTGAATGGCGGATAATGCTCGAGGGGTTGAATGGCCTACTCCTATTCTGGGGTTCCCAATCCTCCTGCTTTTGGCGGGAGTCTCCCGAGCACTGCTGCTGGCGACTCGGGAGAAAAGTTTGTTCGGTGATGACAACCCTTTGTTGCACGTTCTTTTATTTAGATGCAGAGATTCAAAGATCGCCGGGCTGATGTTTTTAAATGGAAAACAAAATACTGCGGATCTTGGAAATCTGAAATAAAAACCGAAAATGCTGGAAACACTCAGCGGGTCAGGCAGCATCTGTGCAGAAAGAAACAGAGTTAACGTTTCAGGTCAATGACCTAAATGGTGTAGCAGTCAATCAGTTATTCCACCCCCAACCACTGCGCCTGCTTGCCGCTCTTCGGGAAGTTTGTATTGGAGGGATCTGCTACCTGGGTGTGCCCAGTGCGCAAGGCCAGGAGCAGTTACAGCTGCTGTAGGTCGGAGCAGGGGTGGGGTGGGGGGGACTGTAAGCAATTCGAGCAAGCAATTGTTTGAAATAAATCGCTGCCTTACTCAACATTGTTTCACACAGGTAGACCTTATAAAACCATGTAGCAGTCCGTTTTTGGAGTATCACTTGCCAGGGTTTCAAAGTAAATTTACATTTTCTGAATGTAATGCTACAGGTACAAAGATACATGATTTTTCTTGTCCAAGAAAAGCAATGTGTTTAATTGATTTACATTTGTTGGGAATGGATGAGAGTTATGGGCATGGATCTCCCGGATTTCCTGCCCGCAGCCCGGGACATCATCCCTACCATCTCAGAAAGCTGGTGTGTCGGGAACAATGGAGAGTTGGGGGGGGGATCGGGAGTCAGAGGACTCGAAAGTCGAGAATCAGGGATCCTTGGGAGTGTGGCGGGGGTGGGTGGTGGGAGAAGCTCAGAAGTCAGGATTTGGGGAGAGTGTGTGACTGGGGGATGGGGGTTCAGGGGAAGAGAAGAGGATTGGGGGGGAAGAGAGGGATACTGGGGGCTGGGGGGATTGGGGCTTGACTGGGAGGGCAAAGAGGGAGCCTGGGGAATGGGATGGATGTGGTGATTAATATTTTCTGCAGAGCCGAGAGCAGCAGCAACGTGGTGAGTGGGAACAGCACTGTGAGAGGAGCAACAGATAAAGGGGTAGTGCAGGGGGATTCTGGCTGTAGTTTCAGGGTGAGTATCAGTGGGTTATAGGATTACTGCTAGTTACAGGTAGGATATTGGGGCATTACACCTATTACTACCAGTTACACACAGATGATCAGTGAGCTATTATATTACTGTACCGTTGGTAAACCTAGTATTACTATTAGTTATTGGTGCATTTTCAGTGAGTTACTAATAGTTATTGGTGGAATCAAAGTTCCTCCCATCACTAGTTCCCCCCTGCGAATTGCTCCCCCGCTCTCGGTTTCCCCTCTTCGCCTGCTCGTGGGTGATCTCCTGGTTCTTGGAACTTCTCGCAAAACAGCTGCTGACGCAAAACCATGAGCGAAGATACTGAACTAGAGCGGACCCGACCTTTATATGGTAAATGCAGTAACATTTGCAGATGACGTGATCAGATGGCACTTGATCAATCCTCCAGGAATGCCTCCAACCAGAGTTGACAACCCTATCCTATTCCTATGTTCCTCTGTGCCTTATCAGGCCCATTCTTTCTCTTTTTAGACTCTTACAAGCCTGCTGCGTACTTCCAACAATTTCAGTTTTTAAAAAAAAATTCAGATTTCCAGCATTTGCTGTTCGTTTCATCTCAGTTGTGGAGTAAAACTAATGTTGAATATCACCATAAAGTAAAATTTAAAGATGGAATGTCAAATATTTTAGATATAATTCATTCCAGGAAGTTTGCCATTTTTACTGTCAACTTTACTTTTAAAACTACACCTGACACTTGCTCAGTTTGGTGAGGTATATCTAGAGAATCAGTTGTAAAGCATTACCAGAAATGTGCCAAATTGCTTCATTCTGTAAACCTGGTATAAATACTTAAAGTGGAAAAATCTGCAAGGCTATGGGGAAGTGGGACTAATTGGATAGCTCTTTCAAAGAGCTGGCAGAGTTACGATGGGTTGAATGGCCTCAATCTGTGCTGTATCATTCTATGTGAGGTTATGAACTTTGGCAGGAAAAATCAGAGAGCAAGTTATTATCTTAATGGTGAGAAACTGGAAAGTACTGCAGTACAAAGGGATCTGGGGGTCCTAGTGCAAGAAAATCAAAAAGTTAGTATGCAGGTGCAGCAGGTGATCAAGAAGGCCAACGGAATGTTGGCTTTTATTGCTAGGGGGATAGAATATAAAAACAGGGAGGTATTGCTGCAGTTATATAAGGTATTGGTGAGACCGCACCTGGAATACTGCATACAGTTTTGGTGTCCATACTTAAGAAAAGACATACTTGCTCTCGAGGCAGTACAAAGAAGGTTCACTCGGTTAATCCCGGGGATGAGGGGGCGGACATATGAGGAGAGGTTGAGTAGATTGGGAGTTCAGAAGAATGAGAGGCGATCTTATTGAAACATATAAGATTGTGAAGGGGCTTGATCGGGTGGATGCGGTAAGGATGTTCCCAAGGATGGGTGAAACTAGAACTAGGGGGCATAATCTTAGAATAAGGGGCTGCTCTTTCAAAACTGAGATGAGGAGAAACTTCTTCACTCAGAGGGTAGTAGATCTGTGGAATTTGCTGCCCCAGGAAGCTGTGGAAGCTACATCATTAAATAAATTTAAAACAGAAATAGACAGTTTCCTAGAAGTAAAGGGAATTGGGGGTTACGGGGAGTGGGCAGGAAATTGGACATGAATTTAAATTTGAGGTTAGGATCAGATCAGCCATGATCTTATTGAATGGCAGAGCAGACTCAAGGGGCCGTTTGGCCTACTCCTGCTCCTATTTCTTATGTTCTTATGTTCTTATGATTCTATGAGGTGTTTTTGACTTCTTGAGAAGACAATAGTAGCCTGGTTGCATCAACATACATGAGGAGGAAAAAAACAGGGCAGATAATGGAGTCAGTGCTACACATGCTTTTTAAAGGAGTACTTTCTACCATGAGAAAAAATCATCGTGGCTGGATGGAGCTGGCAAATTGATCCCACTTGACATTTGACCTGGTTCAGGGCCGAGGGGAACGTCAAAGCTGAGCGATCTTGTACAGTTCAGATCTTTGTTGAATGTGATCTTCACATATAACACAGACACACCTCTCTCGCTCCCTTTTAGTAATGGAAATGAGTGAAGCAGCTAAATGAGGTTTACTGCCATGTTACGATATAAACCGGTGAAAGTCCAGTCGCAGAACAGGGCTTTGTTATGTCCATTCTTCCCAAGTTGCCTCTATTTTGGATATTATGTCTGCAATTCCCTCATCATCCTGATGGAATAAATTATTAATTGATGTAATTAAAGTTTCAATAAATCTTATTTTGTTTTTAAATCTCAGGATCTGATTTCCAAAATGAAGTTCCAGCCCAATGTGGTCAGTTTAAAAAAAAATCATTTTGGGGATATGGGCTTCGCTGGCAAAGCCGGCATTTATTGCCCATCCCTAGTTGCCCTTGAAAAAGGTGATGGTGGGCCGCCTTCTTGAACCACTGCAGTCCATGTGGTGAAGGTACTCCCACGGTGCTGTTAGGTGGATTGTTCCATTTGGCTCTTTGATCAAGGCTCATCCATTTACTACAATTCCTCCCTCTCATGATTCTCTGCACTGCTGAGGCCCGATCCCTCTTTGAAATTGCCTGATTGTTCCACTAGAGGTCATCAAATGCTTCACTGGGGTTCTGCACTGTGCCTTGATTCCATGGCAATAATTTCCTGTTCAACTTGTGTAAAGTTTGTTGCTTAACGTTACAAGTTAAGAGGATAGGATGATAAATCAATTCTTCCCTTACAGAATCAGCATGGTACATCTTGGAGCGGGAAGTACGATGACGATTTCAGCTGGATCATTCAACTGAGGTGGCAAAAATAAGCAAATAAAAAATCAGTCAGTTGAAGCTTATTTTGAATCTGGGTGCTATTTGTGCATTGAATGCACAGGCTGAAGTAATATTAGTGTTTTTGCTTTATATTTTCATCTGTGAGATTATTTTGATTCCATTTTTCTCCATTTTATAAATTATTTTTTCCGTCTCTTTGACCATCTATTGCCGTATGGCTCCATGACAACAGAGGAATTATCTATTTCCAGGTCCCTGCCGGCCAGTAGGGGGGCTTGAACGTGGTTATCTAACCAAAATGATGTTTTCCCTATTTTGCCGGCCTTGACTGCTTGCTAACTGTGGCCCAGCTAAGATCAGGAATTCACCATGTGGGAAGATCCCACAAACATCTCCTCCTTCACGTCCAATAAATTGGCACACCAGTGCGCTGTGTTTCTTGTTTTTTTAAATCTCTCCAGCAGGATAACAAAATACAAAATTTACAAATTGTAATTTTATGCTGCATTTACTTGCCAGTGCTGCCATTGATGGCAGTTCTGGCTTTTTCTGCAGCTTTGTAACATGGTACAGCTGTCTCTGGAGGATCCAAGACCCTCCTAATGAGATGGTTTCAAACAACATCAACAACTTGCTTTTATAAAGCGCCTTTAACATAGTAAAACATCCCAAGGCGATTCACAGGAATGTAATCCAACAAAAATCGACACCAAGCTAAAGAAGGAGACATTGGGAAAGGTGACCAAAAGCTTGGGCAAAGAGGTAGATTTTGAGGACCATACTAAAGGAGGAGAGGTGGAGAGTTTACGAAGTGAATTCCAGAGCTTAGGGCCTAGAAAGCTGAAGGCATAGCCACCAATGGAGGGGCGAAGGACATCAGGGATGCACAACAGGCCGGAATTAGAGGAATCCAGAGTTCTTGAGGGTTGTATGGCTGGATGAGGTTATAGAGATAGGGAGGGGCAAGGTCACGGAAGGATTTGAACACGAGGATGAGAATTTTAAATTTGAGGCATTGGTGGACCGGCACCAATGTAGGTCAGCGAACATAGGGGTGATGGGTGAGCGGGACTTGGTGCAAGATAAGAGACGGGCAGCGGACTTTTATGGAGGGTGGAAAATGGGAGGTTGGCCAGGAAAGCATTGGAATACTCAAGCATAGACGCAACAAAAGCATGGATGAGGGTTTCAGCAGCAGATAGGCTGAGGCAGGGGCAGAAACGGGCGATATGAAGATGCCTCTGCATGTAATGATAATATAAACATGTCACCAGAAGGATAGGCTGCCATCTTTTCTAGTTGAGCAGCTCAGTTGATGTGTATGGATCAGCGAAGTCGTTAATGGTGGATATGGACTTTCCCAAGCCACAGGGAAAGGTATGACAGCAACGCAAAAACAGAAAACAAGGTTGCACATTGCAACAGCTGTCCTCGCACAGTACTATGCATGTACAATTGTTTCAATTGCTGTGGACTCTGATCCATGTTATAAATAATGATTTCACAGTGCAAGGAGACTGCGGCAATATTGCCACTATTATATTAAACATATACAGTGTGTGCAAATTAATCTCCCGCAGCAAGAGACTGGGCTGTGTGTCTGACCGACCTGGGTATGGGGAAGCAGGTTTGAGTGGAGATTGCAGGTCAGGGCCAAAGCTCAGGGCTCGGCCAGGCCCTAGTTCAAGGTTGGAGGCCCAGATGTGGGAGTCACATATGTAAGTTGTATAATAGGGTGAAGTTTGAGGCTAGGCTGGATCATGCGTGAAGAAAGGCTGACTGTGGGATGACAGGATGGGATTGAAGCTGAGCTCCGGATTGAGAGGAAAGGGAGATTGGGCCCTGTGATTCAGGAGGGGATGGGATTTATGGCTTGGAAAGGTATAGAGAATGGGCATTTGTGATTCAGAACTCATGGATTCCCTGCTCTGCCATCGAGGTGTCATGCAGCTGTAAGCTATAAAACAGTGATGGTCCATAAACCTCTATATCCATTGGTTGAGTTCCATCCTGTCTCTGGAATTTAATTGGTCATTACTTGTCATTAGTCAGTTTGGTTGTAGAATTTGATTGGCAAATCAGAAAATTCAAAGGAGAAAATAACCAATTTGAAAGTAGAAAAAGAGACACTTAGCCAATCGGAAAGATGATTACAGACACCCAGATACAAGAAATACTCATGAGAAAGACTAGTGGATCTCCCATGGTGTTGCTCATGGGTAGGCTGAAGCGTGGTTGTGGTGTTTTTTTCTAATCTAGTTTATCCCTTTAGCTCAAGTGATTGCTGTGGAAAAGTGATCATGATCAGGACAGGTTGATAAAACTGTTAAAAAAGCATACGGGATCCTTGGCTTTATAAATAGAGTACAAAAGCAAAGAAGTTATGCTAAACCTCTATAATCAGTGATTAGTCCTCAACTGGAACATTGTGTCCAATTCTGGGCACTGCACTTTTTAGAAAGGATGTCAAGACCTTGGAAAGGATGCAGAGGAGATTTACTAGAATGGTACCAGGGATGAGTGACCTCAGTTTTCTGGAGAAGCTGGGATTGTTCGCCTTTGAGCAGAGAAGGTTAATGGGAGATTTAATAGAGGTGTTCAAAATTATGAAGGGTTTTGATAGAGTAGATAGGGAGAAACTGTTTCCACTGGAAGGAAGGTCTGTAACCAGAGGACACAGATTTAAGATCATTGCCAGAGGGGAGAAGAGGAGAATTTTTTTGATGCAGCGAGTTGTTATGATCTGGAATGCACTGCCTGAGAGGGTGGTGGAAGAAGATTCAATAGGAACTTACAAAAGGGAATTGAATATATACTTGAAAAAGAAACATTTGCAGGGCTATGTGGAAAGAGCTGGGCAGTGGGACTAATTGGACAGCTCTTTCAAAGAGCCGGCACAGCCACAATGAACCAAATGGCCTCATTCTCTGCTGTATGAATTTATGATTCTAATAGGTGAATCTAGGTAATTAAAACTCTAAAGTTAATCAGAGGGCACTTGTTGGCTGCTTGTAAATTTCAGGTTCCCAGTGAATATCCGGCTTTCACTAAGGATTCTTTTGCGTCTATAACAAAGTGTGATACTTTGAAGTGTGATGTGTGATGGACACGTATGTATGTGTGTCTATCATATATAAAGTCTTGCCAATAGCGAACACTTTTTGTATACATTTTCCTTCCTGTATCATGATTTTTGCCACACGCCTACATCGATCCTGACACATCCTGAACCAAAGATGCAACTGTATGAATACTCTGAATGTTACATCATTATACGGATGGTGATTCAGAACTCATGGATCTCCTGCTCTGCCATCGAGCTGTACTACAGCCACAGTTTCGAAGGCAGCCAGTGCTTTGCCAAAATACTAACAGAAGGGAAATAAGGATAAGATGAGGTGCACACATTTTTTTATTTTAACTTTTAACAAGCTGCAGACAAATCATCTCATCCAGGTGTGATCTAGCTGCAGGAGCTGCCAATGAGATAACTCACCCCGTGGCAGCCATTACTATCTTAACCCACTTTTACATGAAAGTCTGCTTTGATGTGTATCAGTCTTTATACTTCATGACATTCAATTAACCAAACAACCATCGCAGGAAACCAGGGGACAGCTAAAGTCCAATTCTGAGGAATTTGTTCCCATAACTAAAATGGACCACAGGAGCTAGTAGGCAAAATAAAACAGGTGAGAATAAAGAAATTAGATTAATTTAAATCTCTCATTTTTTAATGTATATTGTAACAATATGTAATATTGTTCCTGTGGAAACAATATTTCAGTGAACGAGCGGTCAATCTATGGAACAGGGTCCCTAGGGAGACAGTGGAAGCAGTTAGTATTGATTCATTCAAATACAAATTAGATAGATTTCTTTCAAAAAAATAACATTTTGGGATACCGTATTTGAGTAATTTTAGACATGACATGTGGTAAGTGTAGCATGCTTGAGAGGATAAAGATGATTTTGGACCTATGGTTCCTAAAGCTCTTCCCAACCGGGGTTTTCCTTACGTCATGTCTGGGTCTGTTGTAGACTAATTGATAGAGGTTGATTGCTGCGATTAGTCAACAACTCCATTATCTTGTATTATGTGACTACCAGGATAGTAGAAGGTGAACTAGATGGACCTTGGTCTTTTTTCATCTAGCAATTCCCATGTTCATATATAGAAGTTATACAGTGTCCTGCAACTCACCATGAGCAATGCTACAGGAGATGCACATACTGTGTGAGGCAAAGGAGGAGATTGCGGGGGCTCTGACACATATATTCAGAACCTCTCTGGCCTCGGGGGATGTGCCAGAGGACTGGAGAACCGCTAATGTAATACCATTATTCAAGAAGGGGAGTAGGGAAAAACCGGGGAACTACAGGCCAGTGAGCCTAACATCAGTGGTCGGAAAATTATTGGAAAAAATTCTGAAGGACAAAATTAGTCTCCACTTGGAGAAGCAAGGATTAATCAGGGATAGTCAACATGGCTTTGTCAAGGGAAGATCATGTCTGACTAATTTGATTGAATTTTTTGAGGGGGTGACTAGGCGTGTGGATGAGGGTAACGCAGTGGATGTGGTATACATGGATTTCAGTAAGGCCTTCGATAAAGTCCCCCACAGGAGACTGGTCAAGAAGGCCTTGGCACTTTGGATACAAAACTGGCTTAGTGGCAGAAGGCAGAGGGTGATGGTCGAAGGTTGTTTTTGTGACTGGAAGCCTGTGGCCAGTGGGGTACCACAGGGATCGGTGCTGGGTCCCTTGCTGTTTGTGGTCTACATTAATGACTTGGATATGAATGTAAAAGGTATGATCAGTAAATTCGCTGATGATACAAAGATTGGTAGGGTGGTAAATAGCGAGGAGGATAGCCTCAGTCTGCAGGACGATATAGATGGGTTGGTCAGATGGGCGGAACAGTGGCAAATGGAATTTAACCTGGAAAAGTGCGAGGTGATGCACTTTGGAGGGACTAACAAGGCAAGGGAATACACAATGAATGGGAGGACCCTAGGCAAGACAGAGGGTCAGAGGGATCTTGGTGTGCAAGTTCACAGATCCCTGAAGGCGGCGGAACAGGTAGATAAGGTGGTAAAGAAGGCATATGGGATACTTGCCTTTATTAGCCGAGGCATAGAATATAAGAGCAAGGAGGTTATGATGGAGCTGTATAAAACACTGGTTAGACCACAGCTGGAGTACTGTGTGCAGTTCTGGTCGCCACACTACAGGAAGGATGTGATCGCTTTGGAGAGGGTGCAGAGGAGATTCACCAGGATGTTACCAGGGCTGGAGCGCTTCAGCTATGAAGAGAGACTGGGAAGATTGGGTTTGTTTTCCTTGGAGCAGAGGAGGCTGAGGGGGGACATGATTGAGGTGTACAAAATTATGAGGGGCACAGATAGGATTGATACTAAGGAGCTTTTTCCCTTCGTTGAGGGTTCTATAACAAGGGGACATAGATTCAAGGTAAAAGGCGGGAGGTTTAGAGGGGATTTGAGAAAGAACTTTTTCACCCAGAGGGTGGTTGGAGTCTGGAACTCACTGTCTGAAAGGGTTGTGGAGGCAGGAACCCTCACAACATTCAAGAAGCATTTGGATGAGCACTTGAAATGCCATAGCATACAAGGCTACGGACCAAATGCTGGAATATGGGATTAGAGTAGACAGGGCTGATGGCCGGCGCGGACACGATGGGCCGAAGGGCCTCTATCCGTGCTGTATAACTCTATGACTCTATAATTTTTTTTATGAATTGTTGAACTTTTAAGGATTGAATCAGAGAGAGAAAAGATTCAAAATGATCTACCAAAGATGAAAATTTGCAGACACTGAAGCAAACTATTATTTAAAAAAAAGGTAATGATAATGAGCATGAGGAAAGGGAGAACAAAAGAGAAAACAGAATAAAGATCACATAGATTAGTAAACACAGAAAAAGGTGTAAAGGAAAGATGATGGATAGAAAGAGATAAATTCAGACATTGAGGGGACGGCAGCAGCAGTGAGCTGCGAAAATCTGATCCTTAACATTTTTTTCCACTTTTTGTTGTAAATTTTATGCTCGCCAAAAGCAATGTTACCTAGGCAATGGAATATTCAGGGGTCCAGTGTCAGCAGCAAACACTCCCAGGTCAGGTACAGAGTTATTACATGCAGAGCAAAGTTCTCTCAACCAAACAGTGTGTCTCAGCCCCAATTTCAGAGGATCGTATGATATTTCTCATGTCAGCCATTGGAGCCCCAGATCACGTGGAATAGGTTGAGACTATCCAAACTCTTTTCATATAGAATCCTTACAACAAATATGGAGAGGAGATTCTCATCCCATCAGTCTGGGTAAGGCTTGAAGTTAACTCTCAAAGATGAATGGGAAGTGTCTAAACCCATTGCCTCACCCAGTGTGTGGTGAAATGATTTTGAGTATCTAATCTCATTGTACAAATCAAAAATGTAATTACCCGACTGGATATCTAGTACAAAAGTAATTTCCTCAAAAATATCCAAACTCTGAGCTGCTCTGCTTTGCATTGTGCATGTAAATTTGCATTATTTGTCAATGTCCAGCTGGTTTGCAGAAATATTTCCATTGTAAACAGAGTAGCATTAACTGTTCTCAGTTTAGTTTAGTTTAGTTTAAGGATTGAGTTAGAATCTGGTGTATTTGGCCTGCCTTCAGTATCCATGCAGTCACTTTCCAGTACGAAAGCCAGCATGTAAAAGGGGTGTTTTGACCTCGTACACATTGCAAAAGTTTGGACTCAATGTGATCATATTTGCATTGCAAATATCCATTAGGAGCCAGTACGGCAGATTTTGTGCAGAATGTTTGAAGGGCTGTTCCAGGAACTTGGGTTAAGCCACTACCCAAACCTAAGTGGGCATAGTTTATTCAGAATGGACTAGATTTGTGATGTTTTAACTTACAAACAGGAGTCTGTTTCCACTGGCAGGTGGGTTGGTAACCAGAGGACACAGATTTACGATAATTGGCAAAAGAACCAGGGGGGAGATGAGGATTTTTTTTTTGACGCAGTGTGTTGATATGATCTGGAATGCACTGCCAGAATGGGTGGTGGAAGCAGATTCAATAGTAACTTTCAAAAGGGAATTGGATAAATAAGAGAATGGAAAAAAATTACAGGGCTATGAGGCCTCTCTTACAGGATTGCACTTATTATTGAATAGGACTTGTCTTCAGACAGGTCCCTCTTAAACAGATCTGAAAAGAAGTGTGAAGCGATACATTTTGGTGGGAAGAATGAGGAGAGGCAATATAAACTAAATGGTACAATTTTAAAGGAGGTGCAGGAACAGAAAGACCTGGGGGTGCACACACACAAATCTTTGAAAATGGCACGACAAGTTGAGAAGGCTGTTAAAAAAGCATATGGGATCTTGGGCTTTATTAATAGAGGCATAGAGTACAAAAGCAAGGAAGTTGTGCTAAACCTTTATAAAACGCTGGTTAGTCCTCAGCTGGAGTATTGTGTTCATTTCTGGGCATCATACTTTAGGAAGGATGTCAAGGTCTTAGAGAGGGTGCAGAAGAGATTCACTAGACTGGTACCATGGATGAAGGGCTTCAGTTATGAGAGATTGAAGAAGCTGGGGTTGTTCTCTTTAGAACAGTGAAGGTTAAGAGGAGATTTGATAGAGGTGTTCAAAATCATGAACGGTTTTGACAGAGTAAATAAGAAGAAACTGTTTCCAGTGGCAGAAGGGTCGGTAATGAGAGGAAACAGATTTAAGGTGATCGGTAAAAGAGCCAGAGGCAACACGAGGAAATATTTTTTTAGGCAGAGAGTAATAATGATCTTGAATACACTGCCTGAAAGGGTGGTGGATGCAGATTCAATAGTAACTTTCAAAAGGGAATTGGATAAATGTGAGAATGGAAAAAAAAATCACAGGGCAATGGGGAAAAAGCAGGGGAATGGGACTAATTGGTTAGCTCTTTCAAAGAGCCAGCAAAGGCACCAGGGGCCGATATGATATTATGAAAAGGGTAAAAAAGAAACTGGTTATGTGTCCTCCCACTGGATGTGCTATTCCCACCTCACATGTTTTCCCTACGATTCTCACAGAATTCCAACAGTATTCTGTTATATGATAGCTTATGGCAGATGATCTCTTGGGACTCTGGTCTGAATGATTTGTCGGGAATTGGTATAAGGTTGCGGGAATCTGTTGAGCAAATACATTTTTTTCTGACTGTAACTAATCCCCAAAAATCTCAAGTTATAACTTGGAGTATTAATGTATTACTTCCCCAGCCAAACAAGAAAAATGTAAATCAAATTCGATGTACTGAAGTGTGAGTTGGATATTTTTGAAGAGACTCTGCTCATTTTAATAGTCACTGTACTCACAAAGACTCCCTCCTACCCACCTCTCCTATGGTATTGCTCTGGGTTAGTCTGGGACTTGTATCAGGGTTTTTGATGTTTACCACGATTCTTCTGCAGCCTTAACACAACATTTACATATAGCCGCAATACAGAAGACTAATAGAATACATTGCACGATTGACTTAAGGTAATATTGATTGCCTTACTGAGACTGAAAGGCATAGGACTCACAGCTATAATGTTTATAATATTCACCTACCATTTTACAAAAATTACAAATAACCTGTGTCTTCTCTTGAAAATCCATCTCCTTTATCTCACTGTACAGGGTGTCAGTGTGCAGGGCATCTCAGTGTACAGGTTATCTCATTGTATAAGGTGTGTAGATTGCGTCGATGTGCAGGGTATCTCAGTGTATAGGGTGTGCAGGGTATCTCAGTGTACATGGTGTCAGTGTACAGGGTGTCGGTGTGCAGGGTATCAGTGTGCAGGGTATTTCAGTGTATAGGGTGTGCAGGGTATCTCAGTGTACAGGGTGTCAGTGTACAGGGTGTCGGTGTGCAGGGTATCAGTGTGCAGGGTATCTCAGTGTATAGGGTGTGTAGGTTGCGTCGGTGTGCAAGGTATCTCAGTGTATAGGATGTGCAGGGTATCTCAGTATATAGGGTGTCGGTGTGCAGGGTATCTCAATGTATAGGGTGTCGGTATACAGGATGTCAGTGTACAGGATATCTCAGTGTATAGGGTGTGCAGGGTATCTCAATATATAGGGTGTCGGTGTGCAGGGTATCTCAGTGTACAGGGTGTCAGTGTGCAGGGTATCTCAGTGTACAGGATGTAGGTGTTTAGGGTATCTCAGTCTACAGGGTGTCGGTGTGCAGGGTATCTCAGTGTACAGGGTGTCAGTGTGCAGGGTATCTCAGTGTACAGGATGTAGGTGTTTAGGGTATCTCAGTCTACAGGGTGTCGGTGTTTAGGGTATCTCAGTGTGCAGGGTGTCGGCGGGCAGGGTATCTCAGTGTTTAGGGTGTGCAGGGTATCTCAGTGCATAGGATGTTGGTGTGCAGGGTATCTCAGTGTATAGAGTGTTCAGGGTATCTCAGTATATAGGGTGTCGGTGTGCAGGGTATCTCAGTGTACAGATTGTCGGTGTGCAGGGTATCTCAGTGTATAGAGTGTTCAGGGTATCTCAGTGTATAGGGTGTCGGTGTGCAGGGTATCTCAGTGTTTAGGGTGTTCAGAGTATCTCAGTGTATAGGGTGTCGGTGTGCAGGGTATCTCAGTGTTTAGGGTGTTCAGAGTATCTCAGTGTACAGGGTGTCGGTGTGCAGGGTATCTCAGTGTACAGGGTGTCAGCGTGCAGGGTATCTCGGTGTGCAGGGTATCTCGGTGTATAGGATGTGCAGGGTATCTCGGTGTGCAGGGTATCTCGGTGTGCAGGGTATCTCAATGTGCAGGGTATCTCAGTGTACAGGGTATCTCGTGTACAGGTTATCTCGGTGTGCAGGGTATCTTGGTGTGCAGGTTATCTCGGTGTATAGGATGTGCAGTGTATCTCGGTGTATAGGATGTGCAGTGTATCTCGGTGTACAAGGTGTGCAGGGTATCTCGGTGTACCGTGTATCTCGGTGTATAGGATGTGCAGTGTATCTCGGTGTACAAGGTGTGCAGGGTATCTCGGTGTACCGTGTATCTCGGTGTATAGGATGTGCAGTGTATCTCGGTGTGCAGGGTATCTCGGTGTACAGGGTATCTCGGTGTATAGGATGTGCCAAATATCTCGGTGTGCAGGGTATCTCGGTGTATAGGATGTGCCAAATATCTCGGTGTGCAGGGTATCTCGGTGTATAGGATGTGCCAAATATCTCGGTGTGCAGGGTATCTCGGTGCTGCCCTGTGCCCGGGGAGGGAGCGAGCGGAGGGTGTGGAGTTTGGTGCTGCCTTGTGCCCAGGGATGGAGGGGAGGGGAGGGGGTGGAGTTTGTTGCTGCCCTGTGCCCGGGGAGGGAGGGGAGGGGAGGGGGTGAAGTTTGGTGCTGCCCCGTGCCCAGGGAGGGGGTGGAGTTTGGTGCTGCCCTGTGCCCGGGGAGGGAGGGGAGGGGAGGGGGTGGAGTTTGTTGCTGCCCTGTGCCCGGGGAGGGAGGGGAGGGGAGGGGGTGGAGTTTGTTGCTGCCCTGTGCCCGGGGAGGGAGGGGAGGGGAGGGGGTGGAGTTTGGGTCTCCCCTGTGCCCGGGGTAGGGAGGGAGGGGGTGGGGTGGAGTTTGTTGCTGCCCTGTGCCCGGGAAGGGGAGGGGGTGGAGTTTGGGTCTCCCCTGTGCCCGGGGTAGGGAGGGAGGGGAGGAGGTGGAATTTGTGTCTGCACTGTGCCCTGTGCCTGGTGTGGGGGGGGGTGGAGTTTGGGTCTGCCATGTGCCCAGGGGGGGTGGTGTTTGTGTCTATCCTGTGTCCGGGTGGGGTGGGGTCTGGGTCTGTCCTGTCCCGGGGGGTGGTGGGGTTTGAGTCTGTCCTGTCCCGGGGGGGGGGGGGGGGGTGGGGTTTGAGTCTGTCCTGTCCCGGGGGGGGGGGGGTGGGGTTTGAGTCTGTCCTGTCCCGGGGGGGGGGGAGCTGGGGTTTGAGTCTGTCCTGTCCCGGGGTGGGGGTTTGAGTCTGTCCTGTCCCGGGGGGGGTGGGGTTTGAGTCTGTCCTGTCCCGGGGGGGGGTGGGGTTTGAGTCTGTCCTGTCCCGGGGGGTGGGGGGGGGTGGGGTTTGAGTCTGTCCTGTCCCGGGTGGGGTTTGAGTCTGTCCTGTCCCGGGGGGGGGGGGTGGGGTTTGAGTCTGTCCTGTCCCGGGGGGGGGTGGGGGGTGGGGTTTGAGTCTGTCCTGTCCCGGGGGGGGGGTGGGGTTTGAGTCTGTCCTGTCCCGGGGGGGTGGGGTTTGAGTCTGTCCTGTCCCGGGGGGGTGGGGTTTGAGTCTGTCCTGTCCCGGGGGGGGGGGTGGAGTTTGAGTCTGTCCTGTCCCGGGGGGGGGTGGGGTTTGAGTCTGTCCTGTCCCGGGGGGGTGGAGTTTGAGTCTGTCCTGTCCCGGGGGGGGGGGTGGGGTTTGAGTCTGTCCTGTCCCGGGGGGGTGGGGTTTGAGTCTCTCCTGTCCCGGGGGGGGTGGGGTTTGAGTCTGTCCTGTCCCGGGGGGGGGGGGGGGTTTGAGTCTGTCCTGTCCCGGGGGGGGTGGGGTTTGAGTCTGTCCTGTCCCGGGGGGGGGGGTGGTTTGAGTCTGTCCTGTCCCGGGGGGGGATGGGGTTTGAGTCTGTCATGTCCCGTCCGGGATGGGGTTTGAGTCTGTCCTGTCCCGGGGGGGGGGTGGGGTTTGAGTCTGTCCTGTCCCAGGGGGGGTGGGGTTTGAGTCTGTCCTGTCCCGGGGGGGGTGGGGTTTGAGTCTGTCCTGTCCCGGGGGGGCGGGTGGGGTTTGAGTCTGTCCTGTCCCGGGGGGGGGGGTTTGAGTCTGTCCTGTCCCGGGGGGGGGTTTGAGTCTGTCCTGTCCCGGGGGGGGGGGGTGGGGTTTGAGTCTGTCCTGTCCCGGGGGGGGGGTTTGAGTCTGTCCTGTCCCGGGGGGGGGGGGGGGTGGGTTTTCAGTCTGTCCTGTCCCGGGGGGGGGGTGGGGTTTGAGTCTGTCCTGTCCCGGGGGGGGGGAGCTGGCGTTTGAGTCTGTCCTGTCCCGGGGTGGGGGTTTGAGTCTGTCCTGTCCCGGGGGGGGGTGGGGTTTGAGTCTGTCCTGTCCCGGGGGGGGTGGGGTTTGAGTCTGTCCTGTCCCGGGGGGTGGGGGGGGGTGGGGTTTGAGTCTGTCCTGTCCCGGGGGGGTTTGAGTCTGTCCTGTCCCGGGGGGGGGGGGGGGGTGGGGTTTGAGTCTGTCCTGTCCCGGGGGGGGGTGGGGGGTGGGGTTTGAGTCTGTCCTGTCCCGGGGGGGTGGGGTTTGAGTCTGTCCTGTCCCGGGGGGGTGGGGTTTGAGTCTGTCCTGTCCCGGGGGGGGGGGGTGGGGTTTGAGTCTGTCCTGTCCCGGGGGGGGGTGGGGTTTGAGTCTGTCCTGTCCCGGGGGGGTGGAGTTTGAGTCTGTCCTGTCCCGGGGGGGGGGGTGGGGTTTGAGTCTGTCCTGTCCCGGGGGGGTGGGGTTTGAGTCTCTCCTGTCCCGGGGGGGGGTGGGGTTTGAGTCTGTCCTGTCCCGGGGGGGGGGGGGGTGGGGTTTGAGTCTGTCCTGTCCCGGGGGCGGTGGGGTTTGAGTCTGTCCTGTCCCGGGGGGGGGGTGGTTTGAGTCTGTCCTGTCCCGGGGGGGGATGGGGTTTGAGTCTGTCATGTCCCGTCCGGGATGGGGTTTGAGTCTGTCCTGTCCCGGGGGGGGGGGGGGGGTTTGAGTCTGTCCTGTCCCAGGGGGGGTGGGGTTTGAGTCTGTCCTGTCCCGGGGGGGGTGGGGTTTGAGTCTGTCCTGTCCCGGGGGGGCGGGTGGGGTTTGAGTCTGTCCTGTCCCGGGGGGGGGGGTTTGAGTCTGTCCTGTCCCGGGGGGGGGTTTGAGTCTGTCCTGTCCCGGGGGGGGGAGGGGTGGGGTTTGAGTCTGTCCTGTCCCGGGGGGGGGGGTTTGAGTCTGTCCTGTCCCGGGGGGGGGGGGGGGGGTGGGTTTTGAGTCTGTCCTGTCCCGGGGGGGGGGTGGGGTTTGAGTCTGTCCTGTCCCGGGGGGGGTGGGGTTTGAGTCTGTCCTGTCCAGGGGGGGTGGGGTTTGAGTCTGTCCTGTCCCGGGGGGGGTGGGGTTTGAGTCTGTCCTGTCCCGGGGGGGGTGGGGTTTGAGTCTGTCCTGTCCCGGGGGGGGGTGGGGTTTGAGTCTGTCCTGTCCCGGGGGGGGTGGGGTTTGAGTCTGTCCTGTCCCGGGGGGGGTGGGGTTTGAGTCTGTCCTGTCCCGGGGGGGGGTGGGGTTTGAGTCTGTCCTGTCCCGGGGGGGGTGGGGTTTGAGTCTGTCCTGTCCCGGGGGGGTGGGGTTTGAGTCTGTCCTGTCCCGGGGGGGGTGGGGTTTGAGTCTGTCCTGTCCCGGGGGGGTGGGGTTTGAGTCTGTCCTGTCCCGGGGGGGTGGGGTTTGAGTCTGTCCTGTCCCGGGGGGGTGGGGTTTGAGTCTGTCCTGTCCCGGGGGGGGTGGGGTTTGAGTCTGTCCTGTCCCGGGGGGGGTGGGGTTTGAGTA